>NW_028128339.1:0-2400000 GCF_965231255.1 Vanellus vanellus | reverse complement strand
CCAAGAGCCCCTACAGCCTGCGCTTGCTGGCCAACTCGGAGGACTGCAGCAGCCTGTTGAGGAGCAGCTCCTCTTCCCACAGCTCCCTCTACCACTTCCTGGAGCCCTGGCCCAGTGCAGCAACAGAGCCAGTGGTGCTCACACACTCAGGACAACCCCGCTCTCCCATGGCTGCTGGTGGGGCAGTGGGGAAACTGGGGCTGGTCCTCAGCCAGGAGCCTCCACAGGAGCTGCCAGCAGGGACCGAGAAAGAGTGGGTTCCCAGGCAGGGAACGGAACTGAGCGTGCAAGCATACGCTCTGGAGCTCTGAGCTGCTGCGTGGTGCCAGGTCTATCCAACGTCAGGCAGTACGTTCCCAGGAGATGTCACCGCTAACAACTCTTCCGAGGAAGTGGGGCCGTTTCTGCAGTCGTAGCCTGCCTGGAGAAAGAGCCCCACGGAGCTAATAGTCTGCTGAGCAGCAAGGGAGCAGAGTCGCTGACTCTCAACCAAGGACTGAAATACAGCAACCCACTCTATTGCCTTCCCCCTTCGCCCGCTGCCTCCCACAGTCACCAGGGAGCTCCAAGTGAGGGGACCCCTCCCCCACTCCCCCAAATCTGCCCAACACCCCCAAAGCTCCCCAAAGACACGGGACTCCTCCCACACATCTCCACTCCCCACACCGACAACCCTGCCTCCCCCCCAAAGCTCCAAAAAGCAGCAGTCCTTAGGGCAGACTCCTTAAGCTGACTCCACAGCTACGGCTCCCCGTCGGCTCTGGGGGAGACAAGGGGGCCCCGGGGCTCTCCGTGGGCTTTAAGGGGGTCCCAGGGCTGCCCACGGGCTCCCAGCAATGCCCGTGCCCAACACCCACCCCCGCTTCAGGGGGCCCAGCGCTGACACCCCCCGACCCATCTCGGGGGTACCTGGGGGGACTCGGCCGTGGGCTGGAAGCGGGCGAAGGGGGCACGGCCGGGCTGACCTGCCAGGGTCGGGGGAGCTGAGAGCGGAGCCCAGAGCGGAGCCAAGCGCCCGGCCAGGCCGGCCCCGGGCACCCTGCGCTGCGGCCGGGGCTGCCGCCACCTGCGGGGAGCGAGCGGGGGGTGAGGGGGCGGCAGCGGGGGACGGGGGGCCTGAATCGGCCCTGTTCCCTCCGGGGACCCCCCAGTCAGCTCTGCCCCTCCCAAACAGGCCCAGCCCACCCCCCGAGCCCCCCAGCCCGGTCCCGCCACCCCACAAATCCCCCGAACTGGCCCTAGACACCTCCGCTCCTGCCGCTGCCGCTGCCGCCGCCGCCGCCGCCCCGCCCGCGCACGCTCCCGCTTCCGCTTCCGCTTCCGCCCCCCTCGGCCCCGGTCCGACCGGGTACCGTCTCCCCCGGTACCGACCATCGCAGCTCCCAACCGCTGACGCACACCGGAAGTGCTCCCCTTCGCGTCCGCCCACCGCGCATGCGCCGAAGGGCAAACCCGGGCCACGCCCCCCAGCACCGCCCCCGCCCTCATCACCGCACCACCGATTCTCTCCGCCTCGGGCAGTGCGAGGCTGAAACCAGCCCAGCGCTTCCCCAAATGCGCCGGGACCCCCCGAAACCAGCCCAGCCTTCCCCAAAATGAGCCGGACAGCCGTCTGCAGAGCTCCGCCAGCCCCCCCGACGGACATCACGGGGATGGGGGGAAAGAAAACAACCAGAAAGGTACTGAAAATAACGTGGAGACGGTGCTTAGAGATCCTTCTGAGAGGCAAAACCCGGCCTTTGTTCTCATTTTTGAACACGGGGTTTCGCAGTGCTTCGCGGGCAGTGGTTATCCAGGGGCATCAGCTATCCCGGGAAGCGAACGTTCCCATCCCGTGTGGCAAAAGTCCACTCGCATGAATAACTTAGACAGAACCAGCCCACAAAAGGACAAGAGGCACCTTTGGTCACCCTTTGCTTGAAGCTTCGCTAAAACTGTATCCTCAGATTGGCCCTGTCCTGCAGTTTCTTTCCCAGAGTTTTGCCCCAAACCCACGCTTCTAGCCCCGGTCCCCAAGCCCTCCCTCGGGGCCCACCACCTTTCCCCAGCCCAGCCTGTCCTTAAAGCTTTTCTTTCCACACACAGCCCTTTCCACTCACCTCCCTCCGGGGCCTCCTCTCTCACAGGCACCTCACAGCCCTGCAAACCTCCCTCTCCCGAAAAGCCATTCCCCCCTCGCTCCCCCCTCACGCAACACCTATTCCCCTCACACACTCGCTCCCACACCCCCCACCATCCTCTCTTCCTCTCTTCTCCCCTCCCCCCATCTTTCGCCCCCCCTTCCCCTCTCCTCCCATTCAAAATGGCCCTTCCCTCCCCCTCTCGCCTTTTCCTGCCTCAGCCCCCGCCCCCCGCTCAGGTGACACCGCACACAGCCGCCATGAGGCGCGGCGGGGAGGGCCGGGGCTGTGAGAGGCGATGGCGGTGAGGGAATTTTCCTCTTTTTCCCTCTTCTTTTCATCTCCTCAGGCTTCGGGCAGCCCCGCGTGGGCGGCTGGAGATCCCCCCCTCCCCTTCCAGGAGTGGCCCCGGCCCTGGGGCGGCCCCGCCTCCCTCCTCCCCACAGGCTCTCCTCAGGGAGAGCCCCCAAATCTGTCCCCTGGGCGGCCCCACAGCCTCCTGTGTGTCCGGGAATGGGGTTTCCTTCAGGGAGAGCCCCCAAATCCATCTCTGTCATTGCCCTACAGCCTCCTGCGTGGCTGGGAGCAGTGATTCCCTCAGGGATAGATCCCCCCTCATCCCCAAACCTATCCCCAGGGTGGTCCCACAGCCTTCTGCATGGCTGGGAGCAGTGTTTCCCTCAGGGAGAGCCCCCAAATCCATCCCCAGGGTGGTCCCACAGCCGCCTGTGTGGCCAGGAACGGCGTTTCCCCCATGGATGGAGCCCTCTCCTTCCCCCTACCCCACTCCTGGGCAGCCTTTTCCTCCCTCCCACCTTCTCCCCACAGCTCTTCCAGGGCTGGGAAAACACTCCTGCCCTTTCTCTTCCTGCGGGTTTTGAGAAGAAGAGCCCCCCGTCTGCCCAGCCCACACGTGGGGTGTGGGCAGCTCCACGCCTTGTGTTTGAAGCGGGAATTGGGATATTTCAGTTTTCTTCTGCGATCAGGCCTGGTTGTGAAAGGGCCAGTTGTAGTGGTTAGGCTTTGGTGGGTGAGTAACAGCAAATCTTATTGAACTTTTCCCTTTTTTCAGATTTTGTGTAGGGGGCTCGTTGTCCTCACGCCCGCGAGTTCTGCTCCAGGTCAAGCGAAGCCCCATGGAACTGGCCCTAAGCGCGGCGGCGGCCATGGACCAGCGCCCCTTTGGCATCGAGAACGTGGTTTATTTTGAGGTGAATCTCCCTGTTTTTCTTGAAAAGCGGGGGGCTGGTTTGTAGTGAGGCTTAAAACCCCGGGTTGTGCCTAAGTGTGGGGCTGATTTCAACCTCAGGGGCTGCGACTCCGTCCTCAGGGGCTCCGACTCACAGCCCTGGCAGCACCGTCAGCGTGCCGGGCTCAGCGTTCTCTTGTATTTTGAAGGGTTTCTTACGGATCGGCAGCAGCCGGGGATATTTAGCAGCTGTGTATTGGTGGTGGAATCCGTGTGGTGAAAAGATCTTTGGGGTAAAGAGGTGAATAGGTGGTTTGTTTTTTTTTCACCTCGAGAATGTTTCTTGTTGCCTTGTACCTGTAAAAAGATGTTCAAGTCGTTAAGGTGTTCAAATCGTTTCATAAAATTACCCCCTAGACAGGAATATGTTTTGTGGTTGGTTTGGGTTTTTTTATAAGAGTCCTTTCAGGCTGCTCTCCAGGTGGAAATGGGCAATGCAAAGGCATTACAATGATAGATTTGCTAAATATGTTGCCGAGGTCTATATTAGTGGCTTTTCCTGAAGCGGGGAAAAGACGTCCTGTTTAATTCTTGTTTGCATTTGAAATTCTCTGTGAAATGGATTAAGCAGAGAGGGCTTCTTTTTGTGGGTCTGCCCTTGGGAGGAGAGCGCCTTTAGGAAAAGGCTTTTCTGGAGGGGACAGAGAACTTAATTGCTGATGTCTCTAAAAGCGCGCCCTGTTTGGGTGCTTTGAATTTTCCAGTGTGGGAAAAGCCGCAGAAGTGTGTATTTCTGTCCAGCTGCAGAGAAATGGGTAATACTGAGCCCTATATAGCTTGGTTGTTTTTTTTTCCCCTGTGTGATGACTGGTGTGGAGGAAGTTTGTACCAAAGAGTCAACTTCTGATTGTGGGCAGCCCCTGTTTTAGGAAGTGTTGCACAGATTGCTTATCGATGCAACTGCTGCCGCGACTCCCGCACTCCCTGCTGCTGTCAAGCTTTTATTACTTGTTCTGAAAAGCTCTCGAAATACATGCTGAGCTGCGCAGCTCCCCCGAGCCAGGTGGCCACGGCCACTGCCTCCTCGGCTCCTGTTGGCCATGGCTGACTATTTTCAGCAGGATTTGAGTATGTCTGTGTGCTCCTCCTTCCTTTTTAGCCATCTGTTATTTGAGTTTGGGACTCGGAGGCCTTACTGTCTTCCTGCACTCTGTTTTTTATCACTGTTGACAGTTCTGGATTCACCAATAACAGTACTCAGCGCTTACATCTGGAACTCCCTGAAAACAATGAACTCATTGATCCGGGGCCAAAGGTTTAGAAGTAAATTGAACAAGGCCAAGCCTTGGGATCTTTAGTAACGTGATTCGGAGCCTCTCACCTGGCTTCTTGGTGGAGCTGGCACAGAGGTCGGTGATAATCCAAAACTGCAGAGCGAGCTGGGTGCCCGTGGAAGGGGAACTGCACTCTCAAGTGGCAATACTTGGGGTCTCGTTGCCTGTGGGAGGGGAAGGGACGTCAAGAGTCAACCTAAAGGAACTTCTCACCTTCAGAGATGGGGCTCTGGAGGTGACGGTTAATTGAGGGGAGTCGTGGAAGCGTGCCTTACTGAGCAACATCCTGCTGCTGGCCCGAGACTAAATGTCTCCAAAGTTTGGGGTTGGTTTAAGTGCTTTTTGGTTATTAGCTGGATGTCACTCTTAGAAGCACCTCTTGCCCTGTCTGGAGGGGTTTGCTGCTGCCTCCTGCGTTGGGCCGAGGGGACCGGCAGCCCTCAGGACAGGGACTTTCTCAGGCGCGGAGGTTAAATCCGGTGCGTGCTGCTTAAAAGCTGCTCTGGGTGTTAGTGCGGCAGTCACGGTGAGAAATGTGTTGGCTTAGGGGAGCCTGAGATTTGCATTCCTCTTAACTGCGGGGGATTTTGGGGAGCCTAGGTGGTACAATCCCCTTCCTGCTCTCAGATTCCTGTTGCTGAGCCGGCAGCGGGGTGTTAGCAGAGCTGATGCCCACAGCGGCTGAGGGTCGGCATGATCCCGGCATCGCCGGAGCTCTGGAGCCGAGGAATGGGAGTGTGGCCCATTTCCATCACAGCTTGTGAGGGAAATAGTGCGGTTTGATATAGCCGGGGTGCGTAAACGGGGATTCCTCTGTGCACGTGTGCTTACAGGGTGCACGCATGTGTGTTACGCGGAGAGTTTCTTAATGCCTGCGAAGCTTTATGAGATTGGTTAATGAGCGTTGCTTTGCTGTGCAAGTGCAAAGTGTTATTTTCATGGAGAAACCAGCTGGGATGTTCTGTTTATTTTTCTTTTGTTAAAGGCAGAATGCCTATTTTAAAGCTTTCCTTGCAGGCAGAATGACATCTGCTTTTGAGGATTGTTTCTTTCCCTGCAGGGTGGAAAAATCTACAGCCTCGCTAAGGCCGCAGAGGAAGAAAACTTGTCAGTTTCCTGGAGCAAACTGCAGTTTGGAGGGGGGGGGGTTGTTTGCCAGAGCGCCTTTTAGCACCTCGTCGGGCTCATTTCTTTTCCCTGGGGGCTGAGGTTTAACATCGCCTTTTCATTTGCCTAGCTTTTGGTTGTATGAATTAATGGGTGTTTCAATGAGAACCGCAAGACCTAATTTCTGAGTCGCCATCTTAAAAATTGTGCAGGAACGGAAGTGGGACAGGGAGGTGACCAGAGTGAAACGCTGAAGGCTGTTAAGGCTGGAATAAGGAATGGCGGGGCTTGTTCTGGTCACCCAATATGACAATAAAAGGCAACGAATTCCCTGTGGAGGTAAAGAACCGACAATCTGGGAGGGCGTTCAGGGATTTGCCTCATCGAAGGGTTTCCAGGGGAATAAGGGGGTCACTCTCCATCTCATTCCTGGTGAGCTGCCTGCCTGTAAAGACCGTTACTGCATTATAATCACGGAGGCAGGCCCTGAGTTAAGGTTTGGGAAACCATTAGCTAATTTTGTGGTTAATTCTTTTTTTTTTTTAGAGTGAGTCTGTGAATTGGTTCTCTGTGCTGAAGATGAGACACGTCCTTTCCTCTGCTTTGGCAGTGGCCGCTTTCCTTGGGCACAGGGACCGCCCACCCCTCTGGTCCTTTCTCTGTAAGTAAATCGTGGCTGTGTCTCCTTCCTGCCCGGCCTGGGGAGCTTGTCCTTTACTGAGTGAGAAAGCAAGTTTTTCCGGGGAAGAAAAAAAGAGATTTAAAAATCTCTGTCTTTCTGTGCAGCAGTGCCGTCCCAATGCGGCCTCGGGAGAGGCACCTTTCCTTCAGCGCTGGAACCGTGGCAGGGAAGGGACCTGCTGTCTTGTTCAGATGGATGAATTTCATCGTTCTTTGGCAAGAAACGAATGTGGTGACAATCGTTACGTGGTCCAGCTGGCCTTGGTGGTCAGCCCCCTCCTCCCTTTCCCTGTGGGAAGGCTCCGAGGATCTCCCGGGCTATAGGAACAGGCAGGCAGTAAGGATGCTGTGCTGGGAAGCTTTGACTGCCTTTGCTATCTTCCTCCTGCGAATGGAGAGATGAATCCGCAGCACTTTGGAGCTCACCTTCCCCAAACGCTGAGTTCGCTATTTGTTATCCACAAATGATGTGTTATTCTGTGCAGGAAACGGGATTTTTCAGAAATTCCAGCACGGTATGGGAAGAAAAAGCTCCTGGCATTTTTAATGCAGGTTATTCCTTTTTGGTGTCGCAATTAAAAAGTGACGTCTGTAACTTTGAAACAAATATTTGTACGTATTTGTCAATGGGTGCAATTCACGTAGCCGCTGGAAGGAGAAGTGATCTTAACCGCATCTCTTATTTCAGGCTGTATCGTGATAACGCCGGGGATTGATGTCCCGCTGGGGATTTTTCTCCAGTTCCCATCTTTTGCGGCTAATTGAGCGGCAGAGATTTCCCAGCTAGACAGGCAGTGAGCTCTACGGAGTGAATGCGAGCGCGGATCTAATGTTGACGGTGATTAAACTATATTGTTAAAAGACTCCTGCCTCGCAAAGAAAGTCTGGAAAAGTGAAAAAGGATGTGCCTTTCTCCTTTGGGATTGCTTTTATGGCAGCGGGAATGGAAACAGCCCACCGGGGTTTTGCTCTGCTCCTGGCTTTGGCTTGGAAAAAGCCCCGAACGGCTCAATCCCTGTGGGGCCGACTGTGACCCAGGTGAGGGGCAGCTGTGCCAGGAGATCCGGAGGGTCCATCTCCATACCTTCCGTGTCCAGTGAGAGATTTCCCCGAAAAGAGGGAAATTCTGGGAGAATGGGGAGTGGTGTGCAATGATGAGGGTGGCGAGGAAGGCTAAAGGATGGTCTCAATGATTTTTACCGTGAGCAGGTTTTTTCATAGATCTTTTGGGCAGAATGGACCGGGACTTTGTGTTTTGGCCAATGAAGGTTAACTCTAAAATCCGCATTGGGCCATGAGCTCCAGCCCAGCAGTCAGAATAACCGAAAACCCTGGGGAAAAGGGGCTGAGGAGCGGGTGCGTGGCTGGTTTGGCGCCGGGGCTCTGCCAGCCCTCCCTGTTGCCGTTGACCTTCTCCCCATGGCTCGGCCACTTCTCCCACTGTCCCACAGCACTGCGGAGGGCAATGGAGGTTTTTTTTTGGCCGGAGTATACCCCTGTGCTGGCCAGAAAAGGCCAGTGCTAGCCCAGGCTGGGCTTGCCACTCAGGCTGACCTCATGCCGGTTGCCGGCCTCCCGCCTTCTACACAACATTCCAACGGTGGTCTTGGCCCACCGTCGCAGCTCTTCTGCTGCTGGCTGTCGGTCTCAGAGTGAACCTCGCCAGTTTGCTCAGGGTTTGAGGAAGGAAGCGGCAATTTTCTTGCCCGATGGGGCGCAAAAGGGCTCACGTGGTGGAACGGTAATGCTGTTGGTGGCGAGAAGGGGCTGTGGGAGTTGTTAGAGGGCAGTTGGTGATGCTGTGCTGGGAAATAACTGCCGTACCTGACACGTCCACTCCTTCGAAGCGGGTGCGTGCTATCGTGCTGTTTCCAGCTCTCCTTCCTCACCTCCTCTGCCTTAACAATTTCAGACACGTCAACATTGGCAGCGACTTTCAGGCAGAGATCCCAGACCTGCAGGAGAGATCCCGGTTGCAGGAGGAGGAGGAGGGAGCGTCGCTGGTGTGGAAGCCCTGGGGAGACATTGCAACGAACCCGGAAACACAGGACAGAGGTTTCTCTTAACGTTTTTCTTGTCAGGTTCCCCCTGAGATACTAAGGGTCGAAAACTGCACGTTTTCACAGCAGCTGCTTGTCCGTTGGGACCCTCTCCCTCCTTTCCTTGACTTCCTTCGTGGCTGGTAGCACCCGAGGGTGCTCAGATTTGGTGGGACAGTGAACAGATAACAACCGGTGGCGCTCTCAGTCGTGTCCTCTGGGAGAGACGGTTTGTAGCTGTCCCACCTCAACTGCAGTGACCTCAGGAGAAGGGAGATCTGTCTCTGGAGCTTCTGGTCCCAAAGCTGCTCTGAAGGGAGAGAGAGCGATAGCAGATAACCTGCCTTTTTTGCAGTGCGTTTTATGGGTCTCCAGTCTGTCTGCTCTGTTTGCCCTCGGCCTTGTATCGCACCTTTCCCCCTTTTTTGATGGGAACTGACTTTCTGTTGTTTTTTGTTGCATTTCTAGTGACAAATCTGCTCAATTTCACCTGCTCCAATGTGGTGCCGGGGGGAAGAGGCAACCTGGAGCATGCCTTGCACCACCTGCATGAAGCTCTGGTAAGAAGCAGCTATTTTCGAATTCCTACCAGACTAGGACAGTCTTTGGTACTGGGGTGAGCTGGGAGTCGCTCCTGAGTTTTCTGTTCCGCAGGCTCGAATCTCTTTGCTAAAGGGGCAGAGTTCTTGCGTGCTGCCTGTTGGCCGCCGCCTGCATTAAGGTCTTGTGGGATGACAGACCCTGTGTATCAATAAGAGCTTGTTCTGTCTCTTGTCAATTCTGACAATTTGGAGAATAGAAGTCCTCCTACTCCTGCAGGCAGCTCTGCCTGCAGCAGGGACGAACCCAGAAGGACTCCAGCAGCGAGCAGTGGCCGTTGGGGTGCCACAGCTTGGTCCCCGGAGATCTGCGCGGGTTCTGGTTTCTTAAAACACACCAGTGTGGATTGAGGAAATATTCCCATCGACTGCCGTGGGCGGAGGCGACCCCAACGCGCTGTTGCTGAGCATCAACTGAGCACCATCTTCCTACAGTGGGCTGAAGAGTTGAGGTCCCTCCTGAGGGGGAACCTAAGTCTTGTTCTCTGAACTCCTGCAGGAGGGTCTGGAGATGCTGCAGTCTGGGGCACCCCAGCGACCTGAATCCCATCCCCTGGCTGATTATCATTACGCAGGTAAAGCGGAAGCAGAGCTTGTTGCTTCTCCGGGAATGCGAGCAGGTACTGCCGTTCCCTTTGTTCTGATTGAAAGAAGTGATTTTTAAAAACGTGTGAGCAACGGTTCGTGTTCTTCGGGGCAGGGAAAATAGTCGTTTTAATCTGTTCCGGGGGCCTTTTGGCACAGGGAGTGCCTTGTCCCTGTATTCCAGCCCACTGCTGTCCCGTGCAGTGATGCCTCACGCTGCTGTACGCTCCTCCTTTTGCATGCCGGCTTCACGGCAGCTCTGCTGGCAGCCATAACTGCTCGTGCTAACGAACTCCCTGCGGCATTGGCTAATCACTTTCCACAGGAGGAGAGATGTGGATGTGTGATGAATAACTTGTGCGGATTTCAGGTAGGCTGCGAGTGGTCTAATCATTTGCACGTGGCTGTTTCTTCCCAGGCTCAGACACTTGGACGCCCCTGGAGGAGCAGTTGTTTAAAGAGGCTTTTTATGTGCATAAGAAGAATTTCCACCTGATCCAGAAGAAGGTAAAGCTGTTAGACCGAGTTGGGTTGCGGGTTGTTAGTGTGGAGGGGAGTTTTAACCCAGAAAAGTCGTCTTTTGAATGGCGTGTTGGAATCCTGTCCTTGGGATGCAGCTTCATGCTAAAAAGACAACGGTACGAAACATAATTTTCCTTATGTGTAATTACCAAAGAATATTTAATCTCTCCGGTACAAATTATGGGAAATATTAAAAGAATAATGACACATTCCGCTGACCATCGGCGTATAACGTACAGTTCTGCCCTCCCAAGGCTTCTTTACGGCCCTTTCAGAAGAAGGGGGCTCGTTTTCGGCCTGATCTCACCTGTGCATTGTGCTGTGGGGACTGCAGACAGAGGGGGGGACAGACAAAGAGCGCTCGATAGATTTGTTGTGGGTCTGTGCCTTCGGTGTTTTCCTGCGGTATTTCCCTCATCAATCGCTTCTGGTTTTCTCCCGACAGATTCAGACGAAGACCGTGGCCCAGTGTGTGGAATATTACTACACCTGGAAAAAACACGTCAGGTTTGGCGCCACCCGACCTGGTCGGACAGCCAAAAGTCTCCAGCGAGGCATGGATGAGGTGGAGGCGGCTGAAGAGAAGGTAGGAAAACTGCCGGGGGTGGGTGCGAGATGCCCCATGGACGCATTGTCCCGGGCTCTCGGAAACGATCCCCTTCGCATTAAACTTGCTTCTGATGATTTTCGGGGATGTTTCGTGACGTCCCAGTGCTCCGTCACAGGAACTGCCGGTGATCCGCCTCTGTGTGGGTCTTGCCAAAATGTTCCTTGCCAGGAAGCAGAAATGTGGCTCACAGAAATACATATTATTTAGGGTTTTTTTTGATGGCAGCCACTGGGTAAGCATGTCACTTCAGTTCTCTGTAATTCTACTGTTCTGCTGAGGACAGTAGAAATAATATGGTTTTTCTTTCACCATCTGTCTTTGCACCCCATCCTCCCCGTCTAATTTCAGCGTTGTTTTGGCTGTTTTAGCGTTCGGAGGAGCTCAGCAGGGCAGGCTGGGGCTGATAGAATGCGTTCCACCCAGCACACAAATAGACCCCTCACTGCCTGGGCCGTTTGGGGATGTTTCCAGCTAGTTTTTCGCTTTAGCTGTCCCCCTTGCTGAGGAGAAGGAGAAATGAGCACAAGCTGTCTGCTTTACAGGGTGGTTGCAGCCTGGAGAAGAGGCGCCGGCTCGGGCCAAAGGAGAATTCCCAAAGAAAGCAGAAGAGCAGCAAAAAGACGCCCCGTGGCACAGGCAGTCCCTCCCGCCATTCCGGGGACGCTCCGCGCGGGGCTGGAGGCGCAGGCGATGTGGCTGGGTTTCCCTGCGGGCAGTGTGGAAGGTGAGCTGCTCGCTTTTTCTTCTTGAAACTCACTGCTTTGGGCTCAAACAGATGGAAACTCTCCGAGATGGCTGGGGGACAGCAGAACTAAGGGCAGCTGGAGGATTCCCCCTGTCCTGCCGCCACCTGCTGCTTTTGTTGGACTTTTAGCTGAAACCGCTGTGTTTTCCTGTGCCTTTGAACGCCTCACGGTCTCTTCCCTGAGGTGTTGGGGCACCTGTCCCGCGCCGCACGTGGCCACGTGTTGTCACCACCATTTGTTTAATAGCCTCTTTTCCTCTGCGCCCGTTGGAGCAACGAACCTGTCGGGATTGTTCCTGCTCAGTTCCATCCTCCTCCCGTCTCCCCTGCACTCGGGGCTCCTCCATCTCCCGCTGACTGCAGCCACAAAGGTTTCTCTCTCTCTCTTTGAAGGCCCTTTCCTCCCATTACAGGCCTGGGGCGGTTCATCTCCTTGGGCGAGAATCCCAGCGTTTCTCCTTTGTTTGGCTGAGAAAAAGGTTCCACTGAAGTTCCTTCTTGCGGTTTGCGGCCCGAGGGCTCCTGCGCTACAGTCGCTCGTGCCAAGCGACATCGCTCGTGCCACGCAGAGCCACTCGAGTTTCAGTGCGACCCGATTTTAATCCATCGTGATGTTAATTCTCCTATTTTAATCCCCAATGATCTGCCGTGTTTAACCAACGAGGTCCCACCCAGCCGGGGGTACCGGCAGAGACTGTGCAAAACGCACAAGAAACTCACAAAATTAGAAATAATGAAACATCGTCTAACAAATTTTTTTTTCTTAAAAAAGGAGTTAAAAATCCCCGTTTGTTTTTTCCCTTCCAGGGTGTTTGGGACAGTCAATGGGAGGAACGCGCATGTGAAATACCATCGCCCACGGCAGGATCGGAAGGCCCTGGAGACGTCTTCAAAGAGCGGCGAAGCCGGCAGAAGCCCAGAGGGTGACCTCCTCCCGTTGGCAACTGGGCAACTGCCGGTGCAGCCCAGCAACCAGGTCCCTTTCCTCCACTAAGAAAACCCCACCCACCATCTCTCGCCTTCGGCAGCGCCTGAGCTCTGCGGAGGGTCCACCACCACGAGGTCACCCCCGCTCCAGAAAGACCCAGAAGATAAGAACAGCAGAGAATAAGGTATTGTATTTAATAGTGTTTCCCCCTTAGGTGATAGTGACGTGTAGATTTTCGGTCTTTCTTTAGTGACGTGTAGTCTTTCGGGTGAAAGACTGAGAGGAATTTGCATCTCCGCCAGCAAGGGATGATGGTCACGTCCTGGTGATGCTCAGCTGTGACCTGCGTGTGTCCCCCCCTCCTCACAGCCCCACTTTGGGGCTCTGGAGATGTGTCCTCTCCCGGGTCCAGTCCCCGTCACAGCCCAAATCCTGGCTCAGGAGCCGGAGGGGTCCCTGCAGGGGACGGTGCTGACCCCCACGATAGCAAAGGAGGGAGCCACAGGGCCGGTGGCTTCGTCTGGGTAGGATGGAGATGGAGAGGGGCGAGGAGGGGGGTCTCCTGCTCCGCCACCAAAGCAGCTCCCCCAGTTTGGCCCCTCATCCCCTTATAACACTGGGATCAGTGTTATTAATTACATTTTGTGCGAGATTAATTACATCAATCCTCCCTCCTGCTGCTGGTGGCCAGTCCAGCTTGCATGTGACGGGCCGAGGGGGCCGAGGTGGGAGGTTTGCCTGCTCGTGCGATGCTTTTGGCCTCCCCCGGCACCGGGAGGGCTCAAAGCCGGACCTGAACCTCTGCTTTGTGCTTTTCCTCATCCTCAATTACACCAAAGCTTCCCCAGGGAAAGATTTTTCTTTCTAACCGGAAGAGTTGCACTGAGACAGGTAAACTGAGGCAGGACAGTTAAAAGTCCCTCTCTCTCCTGCTGGGACAAAAAAAACCCTGCAGCAAAATAATAATTTGGAGAATTTTTCTTGAGATGGAACAACACCCTCTGCTCCGAAACTCAAAAGTGAGCTCGCCATCCCCTTTCCCAGCCCCGTTTGGATGATTTGATGTTTTCCAAGTGCCTGGCAGCAACGGCGAAGGACAAAGAGGGAAGGCGAAGCGTCTGTGAGTGCTGGTACCCATCCTGGGATGGGATAATTCGCTTTCTGGAGGCATCTCTCCGTCCTGCTCTGTCCCATCCCAAGCCCACGCATCCACAGATCCCATAGACTTATTAAATCCTTAAATCCTCCAGCGATTTCCTCAATGAAATAACCTTTGTGAGTCCATTTGAGTGGCTTAATCAGGAAAAAGAGGGTTTTGAGTGGCACCGTTTCCTTCGGTGGCATCTCTGTGCGAGGTTTGCCGCGATTTCGGGGATGCTGCAACAACTGGGGAAGGGCGATGGGATGCTCGGAGCATCTTGCCACGGACCCACTTGGCTTCTTTCCTCCTGTCTTTGCGCCTGAAGCTTTAATACTAAATAATAAAAAAGCAGCAGAGATCTGAGCTTGGATCCCGATGGGATTTTAACGGATTAGCCCTCGTTGTCACCCTCCTTCGCTGTGTTATTTTACATCCCATGTCACCTTTCAGGGCGAGCCGGGGCCGTTAACCTTTGTGCTGAGCAGCGCCGGGGAGGAAGTTCATGACAGCAAATGAATCTGTAGGCTGGAAATGAGGGATTAGCTCCGCTCGGAACATAAAGTAGGGCTGGAGATAGCTGGCGGAAGCGAGGAGAGTAAAACATGGGGCTTCTCTGGCCATTTCCGTACGGCGTAGGACTTGGTCTGGCTAACGAGGGTTTATGGAAGCCGAGAAGGGACGGAGGCTGTGCCGAAGGGAGACCTCCCTGAAACACCCTGATTTGATGCAGGAAATGTTGATGAAAATCAGGGCTGCCCCATAACGGGCATTTCCCCAACGGTTTGTGCCTCGTGTGGTCTTTTGGCAGTTTGGGCTTTCAAATACACCCAAACACTGTGTAACACCTTTTGCCCTGCCGAGATGCAGCGTTTCCACCCCTTTTCTCTATTCTGGAGAGTTTTTCCTCAAAACAGAGCAGGTTTCTCCCCATTCGCTAAGTTTTCCAAGCGGGATCAGTATTGGGGTGTATGGCTTTAAATAACTGCCGGGGTCACCCTGAACATTCCGATCCCAGCAACGGTCGCTGTTTATGTGCTGGAGATGGTGCAGACTGGGAGTCACTGGTCTGCAGTCGGAGGGTTTGGTCCTCTGATTGATCTGGAGGCTCAGTTATCCCCCAAAACCGGTGACCGACTTGAGGATGAAGCAGGACGAGGGTCCCAAAATGACACTTCTGGAAGAGTTACAGGTGGGAGGGCTGTGCCGAGGGTCTGCACATCCCCCAAAAAGGGGGGGGAGACTTCCCAAAATCCCACTGGCATGTCGCCAGAGCAGGGAAGGATGCGGGGGGATGATGCTTTGTGCCCTGCCGGGGGCAGGTTTAGCATCGTGGGTGGGAGCACGGAGCCAAAATGGTTTCTGAGAGAGAAGCAGACTTTCCCCATGTTGCTCGGGGGGGATTTGGGGAGCTGTGATGCCCAAATCGCTCCGTTTATTCCCACTCTGACACCCCTGTAACACACTCAAGCTCGCTATTGTATTTAAATTGCGATTTTATTTCAATTGTGATTGTATCTAAGTTGCGATTTAATTTAAACAGTGATTTAATTCAAATTGGGGTTTTATTTCGGTGGCGATTTTACTTAAATTGTGATTTAATTCAAATTGGTGTTTTACTTAAGTAATGATTTTACTAAAATTGCCATTTAAAGCGATTTGATTAAGCCCCTTTTGTCCCGTGCCTTTTCTGAGGATGGGGTTTGGGTTTTTGAGTTTTTTTTCCGGTAAATCTGGAGGGGAGTAGACGCATTGCTAAGAAGGGACGGAGGGTGGTGGAGATCGGCGTGGGAGAGAGGACGGGAAAGCCACAGGCGTGTCATAATCCGGCTGCCGGGTGACGCGGGCGAGTGCCGGGAGGTGGCGGGGAGGTCGCAGCAAGTCGGCTTTGAAATTAGTACTCGGGGGCCAGAAAAAACTCATTCCCAGATGGGAACGTTTGTTCCTTTTGCTCATTAAATTAACTGGTGAGCGGGAGGTGTGAGCTTCCCAAGTGTCGCTGCTGCGCAGCGGCAAGTGATGCCATTCAGTCGAAGCAGGGATTTGGGGGATAAAAAGCAGATTTCTGGTGTTTTGCTCTTCTCTAAAGAGAAGGGTTTCCTGGAGGCCCTTTCAAAGTTGCAGTTGCGACTCGAGTGTGAGACGTGGTTGGGTTTTTATTTCTTTGAGCGTGGTGATCCCGGTGATGCCCTTCCCCAGCCCAGGGGCAAGGGGAGAAGAGAACGCCTGTAGTTCTCCTTTGGCATTTAAGGCACAGATGCTCTTCGTGCAGCACTGGCAGTGGTATTTCAGCCAAGGAGGGCATTAGCTGTTAGCCTTTGGCTTTTCTTTTGAGGAGAAAAACGCAGTTTTGTGTGGAAAGCGGGCTTGCAGCAAGAGAAGCCTGAGCCTGGTTGGGCTGAAGTCGAAGCTTCACCCTTGCAGGTTCTTGAGGGCCTTTGGAGGTTGATGGTGGCCATGTCCTGTGGCCAAGTGCCATCTAGTGAGTCCTGCAGGTATCACTTTTGGAGAATGAAACTGGCTGTGCTCAAAAGTGTGGAGTTGGGTTCCCCCACCCCACTCCACCCCAGTTTGGAAATCCCTTTTTTAATTTTAATTTTTCGAAAGGAACCACAAGAACGAAGCAGGAGGTTTGGTTTTGGTTTGAAACACTCAACTGTCTCCCCTTTTAGTAAATCCTTCCAGACTCACGGTATATACAATACAGGTGACATTACAGGTGGTTTTATTTGGGTATGGGAATAAAAACCTCCAAGTCTGTGTTTTTAGGGCTGTGCCTGGAGGAGGAGACACGCAGAGGTGTGATGCTCGTGTGCTCGCGTGGCCACAGGGATGGGTGATGACTGGGAGGACGTAAGGGAGCTCTCCTCACCCGGCCCCAACTTGTATCTTCTTCTCCTCACTAAACAGAGACACGACGAGGAGGCGGTGATTGACCAGGGAAGAACGAGCACCGCTGTCACTATTCACTATGAGAAGGAGGAGCTGGAAGGTGAGTCGGGAGAGGTGCCACCAGCCCCACGCGTTTTCCCGTCGCGCAAAGTCCCTGCCGCGTCCTGTGCTCAGCGTATGCATCACCTGCAAATAAACAAGCACAGTTATTTTCACATTGTTTTAATATTATGGCTTTTAGACAGAGGGGAAAAAGCCCCCATGGCATCTGCGGTGTGAGCGTTGGCCACAGAGCTTGGTAGTTCCCAGCTTGTTTTCTCAGAGGCTGCTCTTGGCTTGGAGAGGTCAGGAGAATAAGTTGATGGCTGCAGACGCAGGGCTGTGATTTTCTTTTTTTTTTGTTCCAGACTTCATTATCACAGGACTGATTGGATCTCCTCTTGTTGCCTTGTGCCATACAAAGATTTTAAAAATAATTACCTTCTGTGGCTGCTTAATGAGCAGGTCTGAGTGTTGTCCAGCCAAAGCTGGAATTTTAGACAAGGGTTGATATTTTCAGGGCACTTTTAGGTGACCCGGAGCCATCGCTTGTTGTTGCTCTGTTGTTGCAAAGTTAAACAGGCTTGGAAAAAAGGATGTCTCTGACATTCAGGGATGCAGTGAAACTAAAATGAAGAGAAGTTGGTGTTTCCTCCTGGGATGGATGCGCTGGTTTAATCGTGGCAGCGGTGTCAACCGTCTCCACAATATCGAGAGTGATGCGAACACTGCTTTTTTCGCAGGCCACCGCACCCTGTCCGTGGGCATGCGGATGCCGCTGGTGAGGCAAAGCCACCGGTGCCACCGGCACCACCGACCCCACCGCCAGAAGCATCGGAAGAAGGAACGGGAGAAGGACTGTGCCCCGCTGGAGCAGGGCTACCACTGTAAGTCCCGCCACAGCGTTCACGAGCCTTCTCGGGGCTGCGTGGGTGCCGGGGTCCTCTGCAAGCAGGTCCGTGTGGCTGATTTGTGTGGTTTGCTGTTCTTCTGAGGGAAAGTGGCATTATTTGGGAGGCAGTTGAAGGCATAATGGATTGAGGCTGGTCTTCCGTAGAGGGATCCTGCCTTTAAAAATGGAAACGTGGGGAAGGAAAGTGGCCCGTCCTTATGCAGAGGTGCAATAGATGCTTCTCCTTCTCCGTGGCTCTGTGCAAGCCCGGCCAGACCCGGGGGAGAGGGGCCAGCCCAATATTTAGGGCTGAACTGGTGCCGATCGATGGCCACTTTGCGTATGAGCGTGACGGGTCGAATGCAGGTGTGGTAACGGGATTTATCTTCTGCCCCCAGACACCCCATCCCAGCGGGTGCAGTTCATCCTCAGCACCGAGGAGGATGAGCAGCACGTTCCCCACCACTTGTTCACTGAGCTGGATGAGATCTTCCTGAAGGCGGGTGAAGATGCCGAGTGGAAGGAAACGGCAAGGTAAATCCCTGCCGCCGGCTGCGGTGGCGGCCGTGGGCTCTGCCTTCCGCTCTCTGGAACGTGAAGCTTTTGCAGCTGCAGGTGCCGATGCGCGGAGCCTTCTCCTCTTGCCGCCCCGTAGCTGCACCAAAGGGGTTGCAGAGCTGAGGCTGTTTTCTTGCAACGGGGCTGATCGTGCCCAATGTCCGCAGGTGGCTGAAGTTTGAGGAGGACGTGGAAGATGGTGGCGAGCGCTGGAGCAAGCCCTACGTGGCCACGCTGTCCTTGCACAGCCTCTTCGAGCTGCGGAGCTGCATCAGCAACGGGATGGTGCTGCTGGATGTTTGTGCCAACAGCATTGAAGAGATCGCAGGTACTGAGTGCACTGCGACCCGCTGGGAACGGCCGAGCTCAATTTGCCGCGGTGCCCTTCACTCCCGTATCAAACCCTGCCCCAATGGCACGTCCTTTTCCAGAACCTCCACTGTGTTTTTAAATCGTGGGTTGCTTTTTGGATGTAGACTGGGTGTACAACAGTCACATCAGCTTTTTCTCCCAGTATGGGAGCCTTTTGAAAGCAATTTGTGGGGTCAGAGAGGCGATTAGAGAATATTCTCCGGCCAGAAAGGAGTGTCAGGGCTTGGCAGGCTGCTCTCAGGAACACGGAGTCTGTGTAAGAGCTGAACCTCCTTAAATAAGCTACTTACTACAAGCTGTTTCTTCCCGTTCTTGGTTTTTTTTTTTCCTATTGCCTTAACATCCAGGATTTAAGAGCTTTAAAGGCAGAGTTTATCTGGCAGGTGACCAAGCAGCATATTTCTGTGGGGAAGATAATTGAAGTTAATTGAAAAAGCGGCTTTGGAGAAATTATCTTTGACTGGCAGGTCTCCATTCAGCCCTTGCAAGAGCTGGAGAAGTCGGAGCCGTTCTTAGCACGTTTCTCCCTGGGCTTGGCAAATTGCAGTCGATGGGCAAAGGAAACTCTGGGAAAGTCTGTGCTAGAGATTGCTTATAATTTGTTGAAATGTGTCGAGTCTAGAAAGTCTGTCTAGAAACGCCAGATCGGGCAAAAAAATCACATTATCTAGGATGGGGAATAATTATCTGAGCGGAGTGATGAATAAGCACTTTGATGATGGCTTTTAGCAAAAGAGAATTCTTCCTTTCGCTGCAAAGGCTGAACTGCATTAAAACGTCTTGCTAAGCAAGGCTGAGCCCGCGTTAGGGTATCCTGCGTGGCGCAGCCTTCGCCGGGGGCTTGAGGGGTCGGGGCTTGGGGACTTTCTGCTCTGACGGCTTCGTTTCCCGTTGCCATCTCCAGATATGATCCTGGGCCAGCAAGAGCAGTCCGCAGAGTTTGATGAGTGCACGCGGGCGAAAGTTCGAGAAGTGCTTTTGAAGAAGCATCACCATCAGAACGAGAAGAAAAGAAACAACCTTCTCCCCATCGTCTGCTCATTTGCTGACATGAGCAAGAAGCAGTTAGACGTGCATCCCCTTGGCAAGCCAGGTGAGGGTTCCTGCAGGGTTTGGTACCCGGTGAGGGTTTCTGCCAGGCTTTGGCACCAGGTGAAGGTTTCTGCAGGGCTTTGGCCCCATTAGACTTCTCCCGGCAAAGGAGAAGTGTCCCGATTGCTCCTTGCCTGTCTTTCTCAGTGTCTTTCTTTCTCCTCCCAACCCAAACACTCACTCCTCATCCATCTCCCACCACTGCAGAAGCTAAAAATGGGGTGAACCATGACAGCCATCCGATGGATCTAAGCAAGGTGAGACACTCGTAGCTTTCTTACGCTTTTAGGCCAGATTTGCTCTTGCAAACTTGGCTGCAGAGTGTTCTGCAGAGTGCTGTGGGCTTTGCTTTTGGGGTAATGGCTGAAAATCCCTTGTCGTGCCCAGGCGGAGCTGCGCTTCATGAAGAAAATTCCCACCGGGGCTGAAGCGTGCAGCGTGCTCGTAGGAGAGCTGGATTTCCTTCGCCAGCCCATCGTGGCATTTGTCCGCCTGAGCCCAGCTGTCCTCCTCTCGGGCATGATGGAAGTTCCCATCCCAACGAGGTCTGAATGAGAAGCGCAAAGTTTTTATTTAAAAAAAAAACACCACAACAAAACACCAAATTCATGCATCAGTTGGGCGTCCCAGGGGAACACAGCCAGTGGGAGCAAGCACGTTTCTCCCACCCACATCTCCCTGCTTTCATTCCTCCCTTCCCTGCTGGAGCTTTTAAACCCATTGGCCAATTTTAATGAAAGTTGGTCCAAACCTCAAATTTGTGTTTGGTTTTGATGCGTTTCAAATTCATCACCGGAGTCGGTGAGCCTACACGTCCCCCCTGGAGCCACGCTCTGGGGTGGGAGCTCCCAGGGATTTCCTTGGGTGCCCTTTGAGTGAGGCCATGTTCTTCTCATTTTGGTTTTCTTGCCTAGGTTCCTGTTTGTTTTGCTTGGACCAGGAGGAAAAGCCCATCAGTACCATGAGATCGGCAGGTCCATGGCTACTATCATGACGGATGAGGTGTGACGAGATAAGAGATATCTCTGGGTCATTTTTTTGGGGCTTCACCTCTCCCTGTCTCTGTAGTAGTGAGGAAGAGGGTTTGTTGTCTCTCTTAGCTGCCTGCAGGAGGCTAAAATCCCACCTGGGCTGCAGCCCGCGCCTCATCCTTCTCCCCAGGGTCCCCAGCATGCTGTCCCCAGTGGTGGCATTGCCAGGGCCAGTGAAACTTCTCCTCTTGAAGCAGAAGGCTGTGGTGTGCCATGGGGGACGGGAGCCTGGTGGAGATGGTTACAAATACTGTGATGCACAGATTTTTCCTTTGGGGGGAATATTTCCTGCCACTTCCAACAGGCGATTTGGGGGAAATGACCTTGCATTTAGCCAAGAGCTTATTACACTGGTTAGGACATCCGAGATGGGTCATCCTCTTACCAGGTTGTCTCCTACGGCAGGTTTTCCACGACGTTGCCTATAAAGCCAAGAACCGGGCTGACCTGGTGGCTGGCATCGATGAGTTTCTGGATCAGGTCATGGTTTTGCCGCCAGGAGAGTGGGATCCCTCCATCCGAATTGAGCCCCCGAAAAACGTCCCTTCGCAGGTGAGTGCTGCGGCAGAAGGAGGCACGAGGAGGACAGGCAGGAGGGCAGCACAGCTGGGGGTGCTGCTCAGGGGCCCAAATTCACAGGTCACGTACCCAGCCCAAAAAGCAAAACAAGCCAGTGGCTGCAAAGACATATCTTTATCTTATTTGCATTTTAACAGGAAAAAAGGAAGTTGCCAGAAGCTCTCGATGACAGCGCTTCTCACAGCAAGCTGGAGAAACACAGCGGTCCTGAACTGGAGCGGACAGGAAGGTGTGAACTGAAATAGTTTGGTGGGGTGTTTTTCTGTTTGCCCCTAAAATCTGAGTGTGCACCTCCCTTCTAGCAGAGTTTTGGGGTTAACTGGGTCAGTGAAGGGGCTCCAGGTTCCCAGCTTGGTCCCCTGGGCTGGGTGGGTGGGAGATTTGGGCAGCTGGGCTGAGCCGCAGCATGGTTGCACACAGGTTTTCTTGCTTTGGGGTGGAAGCAGATGTGTAAGTACCTCCAGGTAGAGCTCTGCTGCTTCTCAAAGTGAGGGACTGTTGCAATAAGAGGGGACGGGCTCTCAGGTTTGGTCTCCTTTTCTTTTTGTTGGAGGGGTTTTTTGTATGCCTCAGTTTCTACTGGGGCTAAAATGGGAGAAGGAGACTTCTTTTTAGCAACGGAAGTTACTCTGTGCTTGTGATTGTCCTTCCTCAGCCAAGAAAACTCAACGCTGTCTTCCACGAAAATGTTGTTTTGTTTTTTTTTTCCTTCCTCCAGGCTCTTTGGCGGTTTGATCCGGGATGTGAAGCGAAAAGCCCCCTGGTTCTGGAGTGACTTTCGGGATGGTCTGAGCCTGCAGTGTCTGGCGTCCTTCCTGTTCCTCTACTGTGCCTGCATGTCCCCCATCATCACCTTCGGGGGACTGCTGGGGGAGGCGACCAACGGCCACATAGTGAGCACCTCTCTCTGTTGGGTGGCACGGGGGAGGACAACACTCATGCAAAAGTCCTTGCTGCAGTGAATTTGCACTTGTTTTTTTCCCCCTAATGATTTAATTACTCGCTGCTGCCTCTCTTCCCCGGACAGAGTGCCATGGAGTCGCTGCTGGGCGCATCCATGACCGGCGTGGTGTATTCCCTCTTTGCTGGCCAACCTCTCACCATCCTCGGCAGCACCGGCCCCGTCCTCGTGTTCGAGAAGATCCTCTACAAATTCTGCAAGTAAGGCTGGCTTCTGCGGCCAGGTGCTGCGAGCGCCTTTGGAAGAAGGCAGGGATGGAGAAAGGATGTTTTTCTTAGTGGTAGTTGGTAGATTTAAGTTGTCTTCTGTGTCACAGACATCACGCGCTGCTGCTTTAGTATGTGACGGTGCAGGAGCCCTCAGTCTCTGAAGGATGGATGGGTGGTTCGGGTTTTTTAGGGTTAAAGTGAAAGAGCAGGAGGAGGAGAAACCACAAGGATGTGGATGCCCGAGATGGGCTGCACAGGGAAGATGAGACAAATGACTCTGGTTTGGGAATGAGGGAAGATTTGCTTTCCTCTCAGTACAAACTCGGGCACTTTTTTGTATGATTTTTGCTGGAAGTGGAAATATATTTTACCCACATATCCAAAGAGTTTTCTGGTCAAATGTTTTGATGATTTTTGAGAAAGCAGGAGCTTTTCACGCGAAATGGATATTTTCCATGACAGTCTTTTTGTTGTGGCAACTGTGATGGGAGATTAACCCCCTTATTGCAATTAAATTTATTATGAAGCCCCAACTTGCTGGCAGCAGGTAACTGGGTGCAAACCCAGCCGGTTTCGCTGTTAGGGCATTGGGGTGATGTGGGAGAACACCACCTTCCACAACAGGGACCTGACCTCAATTAGCCTCCGAGGCATTAACACAAGGTCATTGTTAAATAAGGATTAATTAGCCTCTCCTCCTGCGGGCCCACACCCTGTGCCGCAGCCCCAAGGCTGTCTGTAGTAGGACCGGAAACTGCATTTACCATCCGCAGCCTTGACACGCTCCTGAATTGCTGCCGACTTTCCCCGAAGGAAGGCACGGCTCGGAGTCTCTTGCTGCCCTCTCCACCCTGCGTTTTCTTTTGCTTTCCCAGGGACTACGCGCTCTCTTATCTCTCTCTCCGGGCATGCATCGGGCTGTGGACCGCCTTCTTCTGCATAGTGCTGGTGGCCACCGATGCTAGCTCTTTGGTGTGCTACATCACCCGCTTCACCGAAGAAGCCTTCGCCTCCCTCATCTGCATCATCTTCATCTATGAGGCTCTGGAGAAGCTGAGTCACCTGCGAGAGACCTACCCTGTGCACACGCACAGCAAGCTGGACTTCCTCACCATCTCCTAGTGGGTTTCTTCCTCCTAAAGTGCCGCTGCCCCTTGGCAGGAGCTCAGGGCTGCACCTCCATCGCCTTCCCCTCACCCCTGTCTTGGCTTCTCTCCTCCCAGCTGTAAGTGTGAGGCACCGACCCATCCCAGCAACGAAACCCTGCAGTTCTGGGAGAGCAACAAGATCAATGTGTCTGGCATCACCTGGGAGAACCTCACGGTGACTGTAAGTGCCCCGAGTCACTGCTTCCTCGTGCCGCGGCCGCAGGGTCCAGGGGCACTGGCCTGGTGCAAAGCTCAGAGCCCTTCAGGTGATGGTGGGCTTCAACTTGTGCCAGTGCTGCTCTGAAAAGTCATTACTTCAGTGTGTTTAACCTCCTTGGGCCTGGGAAGGAGAGTTCACCTCATCCCTGACATGGTGGGCAATAACTGTTATCCTCAGGACAGCGGTTCTGTCTGGGAGCAAGGTTCAGTGGGTGCTTTGGTTATTGGAGAAGTTGGAGGACTTAAGTTCATGCTTGAAGGCTGTAATTAGCTTCCTTCATTGGTTCCTAGTAACTCCAGGCCTTGCTTTCTTACTCAGCGCTGTCTGAAGGTACGTGCATAAACTTGCATGTCTGAGCAGCCCCTTGGGCCATTGTTGCTGGAAGCAGAGCTCAGGCACAGGGTGGGACGCTCTTATGGACATCTTCACCCCCCTTGGCCGTGTCCTGTGAGCCCGACCCTGGGAAGGGACAATTTGTCTCTTCTCCTTTCCTGTCACTGTTGTCTTAGCCCTCCTTCCCCGTTCCCTCTTTCACTCTCCCCAAGAGTTCCCAGTGTTTCCTTCCCCTCTGGTGTCTTCTTCAGCCACGGTTACCTGCTGTTCAAGCAGAGGATGTGCCATAGGTCTGTGGTACAGTGTCCCATCACATCTCCTCTCTCCGCTGTCTGTGTAGTTCCATGTGTCACTTATTCAGCTGCTGTTGATCGTTAAATATAAATCTCCGCTAGCTGCAGCAGTCCCAAGGTCACAGATCTTGGAGCAAGATCCTCCAAACCCCCTAGTTATCCGAGGTTTCCTTGCCGCATGTGCACTACCTTTGTGTCCTGATGCTCTGTTTCCCCAGGAATGTCGGTATTTGCATGGAGAGTTTCGTGGACCTGCCTGTGGACACGATGGCCCCTACACGCCCGATGTCCTCTTCTGGTGCTGCATCCTCTTCTTCTCCACCTTTGTCCTGTCGGGCTTATTGAAGAAGTTTAAAACCAGCCGCTACTTCCCGACCAGAGTAGGTAGAAGACGGTGGCCAGCAGCAGTCTCCACACTCATTTCCCAAAATGGCTTTCCCGGAGCACTAAGCAGTGTTTGCCACCGCTTGGTCAAACTGGGAAATATTGGACCTTGAAGGCCAAACTTGGATGTCTCTCACTCATTTCCAGGAGTGCAAAACGATCGTAGCGTTTCCCACCTGCCTCGTGACCTGCCCCGGAGTGGTTTTTTCCCCAGGCAGTGGGAAATCGGTCTTCCAAAGTTGGTTGTTTGTTGTATTTTCATTTGTGTTTTTTTTCACCTTGTGTGCCCAAGGGGAAAGTTGATTCAAATGAGGAACTGCCATAGAAAAAGACACAAAAGACACTGTTTCTTCCTTTTGAGGAGCAAATGATGCCTCAGTGCCTTATTCCCATTGTAGCTGTGAGTGCAGCTGTAGTGGCAGACGTCTGTTTCATTATTTTTTAATATTTATTGGCTTTTTTTTTAAGTTTGAATTTAAACCACCCTTTTCCACCTAATTAAACTTTTTTTATTGCCTGACACCAGATCTTGCAGGTACAAACACAGCAACACTATCCAAACGAGGGATTTGGCTGCATCTTCTCAGAGTGGTGGGAATTTGTTAACCAGCCTTAATGCTGTTGATGTCTTTAACTTTTCCATCTCACGGTATGGCCCCGTTTGTGCTGTCCCTTTCAGCTCTGCTTTCTTGCCCCAGGTACGGTCCACAGTCAGTGACTTTGGTGTCTTCCTCACCATCGTCATCATGGTCCTCATTGACTTCCTGGTTGGGATCCCATCGCCGAAGCTCCACGTCCCCCACATGTTCAAGGTAATGGGGTGTTTTGGTGTGGAGCCGCTTTCGGCCCTTGGGGATGCCACAGGGTGATGCTGGGACAGGACAGGGCTGAGTCTGGGGATGCTGGTGGTGTTACCATCTCCTCTTCCACCTCCGAATGCATCGTTTCCTTCTGGAAAGAAGACGCCAGCCCCAAAACTTGATACCTACAGAAGTATCTATAGGTGCTTGCGACGAGGACGCTGGCACTGCTGAACCCCGTAGGAGAGGGTGACACGAAGGCAGGGCCAGGAGATGAGGCGGCACAGCGATGGAGAGGAAAATCAAAGCCAGTGAAGTGGCTGGGCTGGGAGTTGATCCTGATGTGTGTTTTGGCTTTGTTGCAGCCTACCAGAGACGACCGCGGGTGGTTGGTCAACCCCATAGGGCCCAACCCTTGGTGGACGGTGTTGGCCGCGCCCATCCCAGCTCTGCTCTGCACCATCTTGATATTCATGGACCAGCAGATCACGTCTGTCATTGTCAACAGGAAGGAGCACAAGCTGAAGGTAAGGGGCTGCAAGAGCTGACCCCATCCCCACCCCACTCTGGGCTGCAGGTGTGGGGAGAAGCTCCTATGCCAAGTGCTTTGTGAAGGCGTTGGTTTGGGACAAGGTCAGGCTGTGTGGCAGGATGCTCTGCTGGATTAGTGATGTCACAGGGAGCAAACGAGGGCAGTTCAGATGAGCAATCTTTTGGAGGAGCAAATTAATTTTCGAGCACTATAGAAGCGTGTTTTTGTTTCAGAATGCCAGCAGGAGCTGGGGGAACGAACTGTTTTGACGCACTGCCAGGGATAACTCGGGGTCACATCTTGCTTACAAGCAGTAGAAATTTCTTTATGAATGAAAATAGTCTGTTTGTTTGTGTGTTTGTTTGAGAAGTAGCTATTGCACAAACCTCCCAAATCCACTTGGTCTGAACTCCTGCCAGATTTTCATGCAAGGTGCTTGCGCAAAGACCGGATCCATCCTTATTTTTGCCAATTCTTCTCTTAAATTTTCAAGAGGGTGACTTGCGCCCAAGTAGGGTTTGAGTCTGAGTCGCGACGTTGTCCTCGCTCTTGTGCTGTGGGATGCTCTGTTCCTTGTTTTGCTGCCCACAGAAAGGATGCGGGTACCACCTGGACCTTTTCATGGTGGCCGTGATGCTCGGGGTGTGCTCCGTGATGGGGCTGCCCTGGTTTGTGGCTGCGACTGTCCTGTCCATCACCCACGTCAATAGCCTCAAAGCGGAGTCTGGCTGCTCAGCTCCAGGAGAACAACCCAAGTTTCTGGGGATACGAGAGCAGAGAGTCACCGGCTTGATGATCTTTGTGCTCATGGGCTGCTCTGTCTTCTTCACTTCGGTGTTAAAGGTAAGAGGAAAATGCAAAACGCCCAACAAGCGTGAGCTTTTTGGAGGTTTGACAAAAACCATCCCCTCCCTCCAGGCCTGAGTAGGTGTGGAGCAGAGGAGGAGGCGATCCCAAACCTTGAGGCTTGGCCCACGGTGGGAACCAGCCTCAGTTACCCTTTCCACCAGTTTGGTGTCCTCGAGGCAAGCGAGCAGGACAACTGCTTTCATTCCCAGGTGTCTCTCAGGCCCACCTGTGTTTATGGGTTACGACAAAGCGGATTCAGACCAGTACACTGCTCTCTTTCAAGCAGGCAGCACCTTATGGGATGCAATTGGCTCCCCCAAATGCCTCCCAACAGCCGTTCCCAGTAGCTAAACACACCAAAATCATCCCCGTGGGCTTCCTTGTGTGTTCCTCCCACAAAGTCACCGCAGCTCTAGGCTAAAAGGAGGCACTTCGCTTTTGCGTGTTGCCACAAAAATGTGTAGAAATGTTCTTCTGCCGTCACAGAACGTGGCGTACAGTTTCATGGGTGAAATGACCTATTTTCCTCCAACCTTTCAGGAAAACAGGAGTATTCTAATGAAACGTAACTAAAAATTTATTAGATTATTCTAATGAAACGTAACTAAATGCTCTGCCTAAAGCAGAGCATACACTCACTCACTCGCACGCACAAAACCTCTACGGGTTGAGAGCTGAAACATCTCTAACCCTGTGGAAACTGGAAAGCTTTAGGCAATTTTAGGCAGTGCCTCTAGAAGAGAGCAGTAATACTGAAAAAACAATTAAAAAAATAAATTATTGCTTTTTTTTTTTTTTTAATTTCCCAGTTTATACCCATGCCTGTGCTTTATGGTGTCTTTCTCTACATGGGTGTGTCGTCGCTCAGAGGGATTCAGGTACGGACTCTTACAGCGTGCAGCTCCCTGCTGTGTCATCTCCAGAGAAGCAGGAAAAAAGCAGTGGTGTGGGAGAAAACCTCCCCAAAATCAGGCAGTGAAAGTATTTTGTATAAGGAAAAGATTGGTGGGGGCACAGGAGGTACGTAGGGCGGGAGGACCAGGCAAGTTCAGCGCGCTCTGCGTCACGGTTTGGGACAGGGCAGTGTTTGGTGTGGTGAAAATGGGGGAATTCAGTGCAAAGCGAAGGCGATTTCTACTGCCGGTGGGAATCCTCACTGGGGGGTTGAGTGGGCTGAGAAATGCCAAATAACAAACAGAAGAATAGAATATATTAAACATATATTTTTATAGAAGAACAGGGAGGGGGAGGGGGAGATGGTATGAGGAGAAGGACCTGGGGGTACGGACTGATGAGAAGCTCACCGTGAGCCGGCAATGCGCGATCGCAGCCCAGAAGGCCGACCGCATCCTGGGCTGCATCAGCAGTGTGGCCGGCAGGGCGAGGGGGGATTGTGCCCTCTGCTGTGCTCTGCTCTGGGGAGACCCCCTGCAGTGCTGCCTCCAACTCTGGGACCACAGCACAGGAGAGCCATGGACCTGGTGGAGCGGGGCCAGAGGAGGCCCTGGAGCTGCTGGGAGGGCTGGAGCCCCTCTGCTGGGAGGACAGGCTGGGAGAGGTGGGGGTGTTCAGCCCGGAGAAGAGAAGGCTCCGGGGAGCCCTCAGAGCCCCTTCCAGTGCCTAAAGGGGCTCCAGGAGAGTTGGGGAGGGACTCTGGATGAGGGAGGGGAGCAATGGGACGAGGGGGGATGGTTTGACACTGACAGAGGGCAGATTGAGATGAGATATCAGGGAGAAATTTTTCCCTGTGAGGGTGGTGAGGCACCAGCGCAGGTTGCCCTGAGAATCTGTGGCTGCCCCATCCCTGGAGGTGTTCAAGGCCAGGTTGGACAGGGCTTGGAGCAACCTGGGCTGGTGGGAGGTGTCCCTGCCCAGGGCAGGGGGTGGGACTGGATGATCTTCGAGGTCCCTTCCAACCGAAACCCTTCTGTGATTCTATAATAGAAGGACGTGGAATAATTGCAATTTGGTGGGCAGCTCTCATGGGCACACTGGTTTATAGATGGAGCAAAGGGAAAACGGGTGCTGCTCCCGGGAGGAACAAAGTGGGATCCAGGATTTCTCACTGCACGCGAGATCCTGAAAACTCATTCCACGTGCCAACAGGGCCGGAAACTTTCCGCAGCCCCAAGGGGTAACTTTTCCGCTTTTATTTTGCAGTTCTTCGACCGCTTGAAGCTCTTTTGGATGCCGGCAAAACACCAGCCGGATTTCATCTACCTGCGGCACGTTCCCTTGCGGAAAGTGCATTTCTTCACCATGATCCAGCTCATCTGCCTCGTCCTGCTCTGGGCCATCAAGGTGTCCCGTGCTGCCATCATCTTTCCCATGATGGTAAGAGCCGGTGCCGCTCAGCAGTGGGACATTTGCAGCGTCGGAGTGAGATGTAACATCATCTCAGACCTCACCCCCTCTTCCTTCTTATTTTGTGAAGGTTTTGGCTCTCGTGTTTGTCCGGAAAGTGATGGACTTCTGCTTCTCAAAGCGGGAGCTCAGCTTTTTGGATGACCTTATGCCAGAAAGCAGGAAGAAGTTGGCCGATGCCAAAAATGAAGCCAAAGAAGAAGAGGTGATGCTTGCTGAGTGCTCGGGGGTGGGTGTCTCCCTCGGGCTCTGAGATTGCCTCTTTCCGTCACAGCTTCTCTTGAAATGTTGGGGGAAGATCCGAACTCAATAGAAATAGATCCTGACAGCCTGGATCCCGCATCATAACTTTTTAAATTAGCAGTGAGCTTAACACTTGAATAGCGGTACAATTTTTAAAGGTGCCATTTATAATAAACATTATAATTATGATGGAAAGATTTGCTCATAAGGGTGGTTTTAACCCCCTCCCAAAATGTTTGGAGTGAAAGGTCCTTCCCCGGCTGCGCTAACAGAAGGTCAGAAGGAGAGGGCAGCATGTGGGTTTTGCTGGGTGTTCAGTTTATCTCCACTTCGATCATAGACAGAGAACTTTGATTTGTCCCTTTTTATGTCAGGAGTCCCAGGAGATGATGGAAGCTGCTGCTGCAAACTCCGTTCGGCTGCAGCTGGGCAAGAGCAGCACCGCGGATATCCCAAAGCCAAGCAGCGACAGGTAAAGCCCCACCAAGCAGCAGGACCCCCGGCAAGATTAGCCTGAAGGGGGTTGGCAGAATTTTCTCCACGTTTATCTTTGCTGAGCATCCCAGCGCCATGCACTCAGCTTGGCGGGAAGAGCAAATTTATGGGCAGGGCGGGCGGCAGAGCGCTGGCACAGGCTGCCCAGAGAGGTGGGGGAGTCTCCCACTCGGGAGCCATTCCAAACCCGCCTGGAGGTGTCCTGTGCCACTGCTGTAGGTGCCCCTGCTCTGGTGGGGGTGGGACTGGGGGAGCTCCAGAGGGCCCTTCCAGCCCTGACCAGTCTGGGATTCTGTGCAGAGCCTTTGCACAGAGCTGTAGCTCTGCGGCTCTCCGGCTCGCCTTCCAAACCTCCTCCTCCCGCCCAACCCGCTGTGCTTATGCGCAGCTTTGGTTCTCCTCCCCCCCGTTCCTCTTGCTGGTGCTGATGCGCTGGGTGGCATCAGTTCCCGCAGTCACGGATTGCTGTCTCAAATATTTATTGCAGGACTGATCCTTCGGAGATTAATATCTCGGAAGAGATATCAAAAACACCCGTGTGGAAGGCTCTCACTATGAGCATGGAAACAGTCTGAATCTGGGGAGAAAAGAGGTAAAGGATCGCGTGGGAACGTGGCCGTGCTCCTTTGCAAGCTGTGGCACATGCCTACGGCTTTTCTTTTTTTGCCGGCAATGTCGAGCAAGCGGCGAGGGCTGCGGCACACGAACCAGCTCCTCTCTGCCGGCGCGGTCTCACGAGCGGGGCAGCAGCCCCACTGATGACGCTCTCCCTCCTTTTCTCTCTCCTCCATCCCCCCAACTCCAGTTTTCATGTTTAGGAATCTTGACTTTGAAGGAGAGGCGTGAGAACGTGACTCGGGGATGTGCCCATGCAGACATGGGCAGAAACCGCTTTTATTTTGTTTTCCAGTTGGCGGATTCCCCTTTAAGCCACGGCGATGGTTTCAGCTGTCCTTGGTGTGCTTCAGGCATTCCCTCTCTCCAGAGCAGCAAACTGAGGTGCACATGACAGTCAGTGGGAGTTCGGTGGTGTTCCGCCTCCATGTGTTCGTGTGTGGGTTGTTGCCGTTTTGTAGCAGTAGAGGGACTGCTGCCGCTTCATCGTTCGGTGCTATTTTTTTAATATCTCACTCCTTTTCTATTTATCTTTCTTTTGTTCCCCAAAAATAAACTCTGAATGTTTCTGTTGTGTGTGACGCATTCTCCACTTTCTTCTTCATCGCGACCGGGTTCTCGGGTCTGGTTTGGGGTCCTGCCTTCAGTTCGCCCTTCTGTCTCTCCCTGGCAGGAGAGGGATGCCCTCCGTGGCGGGGCAGCGCGGAGCGCCCGAGCGGTTGGGCCGAGGCGAAGGAAAAGCATTTGCTCCCTGCGCTCCAGTTTTACACTGGAGTGTTTTTGGAATTTTTGTTTGTTGGTTTGTTTGTTTGTTTTTATGATAATTATTTTTCTTGTTTCGGCTCTGCCGTCAGCCTGGAAGCTGCAAAAGGCAGAAATGGCGCCTTCTCCTCCCCCGGCTGTTAAATTAATATAAGGCAGCGCTTCAGATCAAACCCCTCCAATCCGCCGGGTGGTGGCGGGAGCGGCCAGGCGAGACCTGGGGCTCTGTGTCCCCGGGCTGCCCCTCCGCTGTCCCTCCGCTTTCCTTCCTTTTCCCTCCCTGGCTCTCTCGCTGTGGTGTTTTTTCCTCCTCCCCTCTCCTCACAAAGCCTCTCGCAGGGTGGGATGAGCCCGGAGGCAAGTGGGAAGGTGCCTTTTCCTCCTCCTTTTTCCTGCCCCTTTGCAGGAAGAAGCTGTTGAGCAGAGATGGTTCTCGTGCTCTCTTCCCATCTCGGTGGGGTCGTTGGGCTGCGGCGTGGGGCCGCGGAGCCCGGGAGGAGAGGACAACCCCGAAGAAAAGGTCCCCTTGCCGCCCTCCACCAGCAGCGGTGGGATGGGTGCAGGGACCCTCCTGCCATCGGCTTATCCCGTCCCCTGTGGGAGCCTTTTTCTGCAGCAAACCGACCCAAAATGACAACGGCACGTTGGTGCTTCTTGCTAAATGGGGAGGGGGGAGAAAAACAAATCATCTATCAGTTTGCTCTGTAAGGATGGAAGCGGCGCATCCCCAAACAGGGCCAAAATCAGGCGGCTTTTACGGGATGGGGTTTTGCAAAGCGGCTGGTGCCAGTGCCCCACGGTGACGGTCGGAGGGGGAAGAAACTGGTTGAGCCCTTAAAAAGAGGAAAAGAAAAAGGCTCGGAGGAAGGGAAAGGTGCAGCACCGGGGTTTCCTTGCTGCTGTTCCTCCGGATGGCCATGCACGTCCCCTCCATGCTGCCCTCCGGGCAGGACCGTGCTCGCTGCTCCGGCTCTGCCTCCCCGGAGGGGAAAGGTCCCAGAGCAGGAGAGTCCCCGTCTCTCCCCCCTTCCCAAAAGAAACTTTAACTTAATCGTTACGCTGGTGACCCACAGTGGCTGTGGGGCTGTGGTACTAGCCCTATTGCTGCCCTGCCCTTAAAATGGAATTATACACTTCTAAAATGGAATTATACACTTCTAATATAGGACAATTTGTTTTTTTTTTTTCCATTTTGTTTTCCTCCCTGGAAAAGGAGGGAGTGGGGCTGAGCTTCACTCCCTCCTGGCCGGGACCGGGGCCAGAGCCTGGGATTGTTTTCGGCACGTGCCGGGCATCACTCCGGCAGAGACAGAAAGGAAGAAAATCACCCTGGAGGGAAAACGCGACCGGTTTTGGGGCAGAGCGGGCTGAGTCCGGCTCTGCATCTCCCCCCTCCCCAGGGGCCACAAAACCTTGGCGGCTGCCTCCAAAAGTCCTTACTTAAAAAACAAAGCAGATTTCCCCGGCGTGGCCCTCTTCTGCATTCGAAGCTCGGGGGTTTTTGCTGCTTACAAGGTGAGACTTTTTATTTATTTATATATTTATGTATTTATTTTGAATTAAATGAAAGCTGAGGCCTTGGTTAACAACGTGACTCTGAGCCACCTAAAAGGCGGCTGTAACCCCCCGGGCTGACTGTGGGACACAGTGCTGCGCCTGTCCCCCCCTTCGTGCTCCGTGATCCCACGGCCGGCTCTGTATTTTGGGAGGATTTAATATTTCCCTGTGCAGAGGAGAATTTTACGGGGAGGAGGCGGGAGGAGGAATCCCTCTCAAAGCTGCTCCTGGAGTCGCTTTAGGAATCAAAAGAGATATCCCTGCAGTGACCCGCAATGCTTTAGTTGGCAGCAAAGCCCCTTCCCAGCGAGGCGGGACGGGGGCTGCTGTGCGCTTCGGTGCCTTCAAACAGCTCCTCCCACCCCCGGGGGCCCCTCGAAAGAAGTTTCCTAAAATGATGCGCTTAATAGAGATCCTTAAGCAGGGGGTGGGGGGTGTAATGTAAAAAGGTAATATAAAAGGGTGGGGTTATTATTTTACCCCCCCCAGTGCACTACATGTAGAAATGCAGCAATTCTTTTTCTTGCGCAGATGCTGAAATATATTTATTTTATTGTAAGAGATGATCTAGTTTGGAAACGCTCCGTGTTGTAAATAAAACGGGGGGGGGGGAATCCCCCAAGCAAATCTGTGTTAGTTATAACTTTGAATCTTTGTGTGGTTTTGTGTTTGGTTTTAGTTTTTTTGTTTCATTGGGTTTTTTTAATTTATTTTGGGTTCATTCTGTGGAACACAAATGACACAAATCCCTGTCGCCGTCGCGTGGGTCCCGTCGGTGGAGCGTCACTGTGGACTGAGGGGTTCCCCCCACCGGAGCCGGGACTGTCGGCCCTTTTTCTCTTGTTGCCCATTGAACGTTATGGGAAAAAGAATGGAATAAACCTCTCGTTTGTCTCACTGCGCTGCTGCCGTGTCTTTGGGAGGGCGGGGAGGAGGCAGAGGGGGGTGTGGAGCTTTTTTGGGGGGGGCTGGAGGGGATGGGGGAGTGGGCAGCACTGATTTTTGGGGGAAAGCCCATTTGCGTGGGGGTGGGGAACCAGCTGACTGGGGAAAGGGCTGAAATTAGTGGGTTTGGGGGTTTGAAAAATTGAATGACTTAACTGTGTTTTGTTTTTTAAATTTTGTTGTTTTTTTTTTTTAATTTGGGTTATTAAATTTGGGGGGTTTAAATTTTGTGGGTTTCTTTAATTTGGGTTTTTATATTTTTTTTTTTAATTGTGGTTGTTTTTCTGTGCAAGTAATTGCGATGAGCTCTGTGTTGCAGGAGGGAGGGGACAGCAGTGTCACACGTGTCCCCTCTGCCAGACCGTGGGGTGCTCAGGGAGCTCAGAAAGGGACTGGGGGGAGGGAGGGGTCGGCGCACAACAGAAATTGAGCATTTCTTCCTCCCTACATTCTTGGGGGTATATTTTTGCCCATCTGCAATACAGTTAATTAGCATTACATTAAATCCAAAGAGATTCTAGTTATCTTTCATATAGTATTTTTTTTATTCATTTCTTTCAAACCCCCCTCTGTCACAGGTCTGTGGGGTCAGGCAGGCGCATCCCCAGTGCCCTTTTACCTAAAATTTGAGGAATTGAGTGAAAAAAGAGGGCACCTGAGCCAAGCCAGGGGTCAGAGCCTGGAAATCCCGGGGGACCAGCGGCATGCGGGATCCCTGTGGGATGCTCGGAGGCGTTGGAGACGTCAGAAACCTGCTGCCGGATTTAGGGAAGGTTTTATTACGATTCAGGGAAAGCTGCAGGATCCGTGGTGCTGTGGGAGCAGTTACAGAGAAAACAGCCAGAGAAATCGAGGTTTGAAGGGGCGGTCGAGCCGCGGGGGCACTTACCTTCTGCAAAGACAGCCGTTCCCCTAAAAGCAAGATCCTCTTTTCCTCCTTCGAGCTGGTTGTGGCTAATCTCTTCTCCTCACCGGTGCCTTTAAGCTGGTTAGCAGGATGCTAAAAGCTGACGGGTAGGTCACTGCTACTCCTGGTTTTAGTCGGATGGGTCATTATGAATCATTACAGCATTTTTTAAGTGGGGCTGTTGCAAAAAATACAGTTGTTGCACTATTTCCCACCTTACGCCTTCAGCGAGGGGCTGATTTGGTGGTTGGGGGTGGGGGGGTGGGGGAGGGCGGGGGGTGGGGGGTGGGGGGTGGTGGTGGTGGTTCTCTTTTCTATTTTTTTCCACTCTTTGGACCAAAGGAGTGACCTGTGGGTTTCCTCCTTTCAGGTGAGATGGCCCTGTGGTGCCACAGCCCATCTCGCAGGGAGGAATGATTTCTCTGCCCACGGGGCCGCCCTTTCCAACACCTTTGGTTTGAGTTGAAAAAGTTAAGAAACAAAGAAGAGGAAAAATGTAAAAGAAGCCTTTGGGTACCCAAGCACCGGCTGCTGCTTTTCGCCGAGTGAAACTCGGGTGGGAGCTCATCAGCTGGACAGACACCATCATAGACTCACGGAACCGTTTGGGCTGGAAGGGACCTTGAAGATCATGGAGTTCCACCCCCCCACCATGGGCAGGGACACCTCCCACTAGACCCAAGCCTGGTTTCATCCCCCAAGGTCAGATCTGAAACTGGGGCCGTTCCCCACCAAGTGTCAAGGACCGGCGCAGGAAGTGCAATTCCTGGGGCTCTGGTGGATTAAAGGAGCTGCTTCGGTCCCTCAAGATACCGTAAAAAAAACAGAACAGGGGCAGAATCCACCCAGTGTGAAGGAGTTACAGCAAGTTCTAGGAACTTTAAGCTGTTGTCGTAAACACACCCCTGGCTTTTCCATCATTGCTCGCCCCTTGATGATTTGCTCAGGAAGGGAAAATCCTGGGAATGGACTGACCAACATACCAATGCCTTGGAATTGCTAATAAAAGAGCTGAGGTTATTCCAACAACTTGGTCCTATACATCCAACTGACCCTGTCCATGTAGAATGGGGGTTCAGTGAACGTGGTTCTCACTGCACTTTGGCAGAAGGGACCCACACAGCTCCACTCCCCACACCGACAACCCTCCCCCTCCCCCAACGCTCCAAAAAGCAGCAGTCCTTAGGGCAGACTCCTTAAGCTGACTCCACAGCTACGGCTCCCCGTGGGCTCTGGGGGAGATAAGGGGGCCCCGGGGGTCTCCGTGGGCTTTAAAGGGGTCCCAGGGCTGCCCACGGGCAGAGAGAGGGGTAGGAGAAGAAAAAAGGAGAAGAAGAGAAGAGGTGGGTCGAGGGGGGAGGGGAGAATGGTGGGGGGAATGGTTGGGGGTGTGGGAGTGAGCGTGTGAGGGGGGAGTGAGGGGAATGGATGTTTGTGAGGGGGGAATAGATTTTCGTGAGCGGGAGAGGTGAAGGAGCGGAGGTTTGCAGGGCTGTGAGGTGCCTGTGAGAGAGGAGGCCCCGGAGGGAGCTGAGTGGAAAGGGCTGTGTGTGGAAAGAATAGCTTTAAGGACAGGCTGGGCTGGGGAAAGGTGGTGGCCCTGAGGGAGGGCTTGGGGAGCGGGGCTAGAAGCGTGGGTTTGGGGCAAAACTCTGGGAAAGAAACTGCAGGACAGGGCCAATCTGAGTATACAGTTTTAGCGAAGCTTCAAGGAAAAGGTGACCAAAGGTGCCTCTTGTCCTTTTGTGGGCTGGTTTTGTCTAAGTTATTCATGCGAGTGGATTTTTGCCACACGGGATGGGAACGTTCGCTTCCCGGGATAGCTGATGCCCCTGGATAACCACTGCCCGCGAAGCACTGCGAAACCCCGTGTTCAAAAATGAGGATAAAGGCCGAGTTTTGCCTCTCAGAAGGATCTCTAAGCACCGTCTCCACGTTGTTTTCAGTACCTTTCTGGTTGTTTTCTTTCCCCCCATCCCCGTGATGTCCGTCGGGGGGGCTGGCGGAGCTCTGCAGGCAGATGTGGGGCTCATTTTGGTGAGGGCTGAGCTGATTTCAGGGAGTCCCGGCTCATTTTGCGGAGGATTGGGCTGGTTTAGGGGGGTCCCGGCGCATTTGGGGGAGGGCTGCGCTGGTTTCGGCCTCGCAGTGCCCGGGGCGGAAAGAAGCGGTGGTGCGGGGCTGAGGGGGCCTCCTTCTCCTCGGCGCGGCCCCGCCCCTCTCGCCCGCCGTTGCCGCGGCGACGTTGGGGGGCGTGGCCCGGATCTGCCCCTCAGCGCATGCGTGGTTGGGCGGACGCGAAGGAGAACGTTTCCGGTGTGCGGCGGTGGTCGGGAGCTGCGGCGTTTGGTACCGGGAGAGACGGGGGGACCGGGGCCGAGGGGGGCGGGAGCGGGGTGGGGGTGGGGCGGCGGCAGCGGCAGGAGCGGTGCGGAGGTCTCCGGGGCCAGTTCGGGGGGTTGTGGGGTGGCGGGACCGGGCTGGGGGGCGCGGGGGGCGGTCTGGGCCTGTTTGGGGGGGGTAGAGCCGAGTGGGGCGTCCCCGGGGGAAACAGGGCCGATTCAGGCTCTCCCGTCCCCCGCTGCCGTCCCCTCACCCCCCGCTCGCTCCCCGCAGGTGGCGGCAGCCCCGGCCACAGCGCAGGGTGCCCGGGGCCGGCCTGGCCGGGCGCTTGGCTCCGCTCTGGGCTCCGCTCTCAGCCCCCCCCGGCAGGTCAGCCCGGCCGTGCCCCCTTCGCCCGCCTCCAGCCCACGGCCGAGTCCCCCCAGGTACCCCCGAGATGGGTCGGGGGGTGTCAGCGCTGGGCCCCCTGAAGCGGGTGGTGGGCATGGGCATTGCTGGGAGCCCGTGGGCAGCCCTGGGACCCCCTCAAAGCCCACGGAGAGCCCCGGGGCCCCCTTGTCTCCCCCGGAGCCGACGGGGAGCCGTAGCTGTGGAGTCAGCTTAAGGAGTCTGCCCTAAGGACTGCTGCTTTTTGGAGCGTTGGGGGAGGGGGAGGGTTGTCGGTGTGGGGAGTGGAGGTGTGTGGGAGGAGTCCCGTGTCTTTGGGGAGCTTTGGGGATGTTGGGCAGATTTGGGGGAGTGGGGGAGGGGTCCCCTCCTTTGGAGCTCCCTGGTTCTTTTCTTGTAGACTGTGGGAGGCAGCGGGCGAAGGGGGAAGGCAATAGAGTGGGTTGCTGTACTTCAGTCCTTGGTTGAGAGTCAGCGACTCTGCTCCCTTGCTGCTCAGCAGACTCTTAGCTCCGTGGGGCTGTTTCTCCAGGCAGGCTACGACTACAGAAATGGCCCCACTTCCTCGGAAGAGTTGTCAGCGGTGATGTCTCCTGGGAACATACTGCCTGACGTTGGATAGACCTGGCACCACGCAGCAGCTCAGAGCTCCACAGTGTATGCTTCCACGCTCAGTTCCGTCCCCTGCCTGGGAACCCGCTCTTTCTCGGTCCCTGCTGGCAGCTCCTGTGGAGGCTCCTGGCCGAGGACCAGCCCCAGTTTCCCCACTGCCCCACCAGCAGCCATGGGAGAGCGGGGTTGTCCTGAGTGTGTGAGCACCACTGGCTCTGTTGCTGCACTGGGCCAGGCCTCCAGGAAGTGGTAGAGGGAGCTCTGGGAAGAGGAGCTGCTCCTCAACAGGCTGCTGCAGTCCTCCGAGTTGGCCAGCAAGCACAGGCTGCAGGGGCTCTTGCGGTAGCCCTTGGGGGGCCCAGGATCCCGGGGGGTTCCCTGGACCAGAAGGAGCTGTCCCCACTGATAGGACCTATAGGCGGCAGAGGAAGGCAGGGGGACGTGGGGGCTTGGGGGGGTTAGGGGGTAGAGAGAGGCATCACTGCTCAGATGGTATATGGTTGGCAGGGAGCCCAGTGGGTCCTGTGGGGCCCGGTGCTCCCTCCTCGGTTGCCCTGCAGAGGAGGAGAGAGAAGAGACCCGCTGCACCCCGTCTCCTCCGTCGGGGCCCGCGGGCAGCACCCCCTCCTCAGCAGGCGGGCAGGGCTGCCCAGCGCAGGCAGGGCACGGGCTGAGGGTCTGGGGCAGGATCTGGGGGTCTCCCCCACACTCCCTGCTTCTCCTGTGTCGACTTGAGCCTCCCATCCTTCATCCGCTAGCCGAGAAGCTGCTGAGGGAGGGGACGGAGTGAGCGGCCGGCAGCCCCTGGCACAGCCCCGGCTCAGGGCTGCCGTGGGGTGTGGGCTGTTTGCCCAGTGCTCGGTGCCAGGGCCACTCACTGCTCTGCTCCTCTGGGCGGGCTCTCGCATCCGTCGTCCCTTGCTTTGGCTTCTTCCAGTCCCTCTGCAGGACCCCGGGAGCTGGGTGAGACGGGAGCAGCTCCCAGCCCCACGCCGCAGCCCCCCACCCCACCCCACGCTGCGGCACAGTGCGGTGCAGCAGTCGCCTACCTGGAGCCGCTTGGTCCGTAGCACAGAAGAGACCGCGCTGAGCCCCATCAAAAGCATCACGCGCGGAGCCAGGTGAGCTGCGGGGGGGACGTTGGAGTCCCTCCTGGCACCAGCTGCGGTGCAGCCGCGCAACCCTGGGGTGCCCCCCATGGGAAACGTTAAAGAAATAAAATGTTGGTCTCTATCCCTGGTGCTGTGGTTCCTCCTCCCATCCCGTGGCTGGGGCTGTGCCCCCCTCAGTGCCCGACCCAGTGGGACAGGCTGGCACTGCTGGCACCCACCAACCTGGGGGGTGGTGGTGTCGGGGGAGCTGGGTGGGCTGGAGAAAGGGAGGAAGCACCTCTTGAAACCAGCTGGGCCCTCTCCAGCCACAAAACCCTCCCCAGAGGCACCAGAGGGGACCCCCAGATCCTTGAAAAACTGCCCCAGACTCCCTCTGGCCTGCAAGATTCCCCCCCCAGGACCACATAAGGGCCGCCCAGGATCCCTAACGGACACCTTAGTGGCGTCCCAAATCTGGGTTCTTTACCTGCTGGGCAAGCCAGTAACACTCTGTATGGGAGCAGCCAGCCAAGCCGGTTTCAGAGCACCAGAGGTGAGAGGCAGGGAGCTGCCATCCCACTCAGCTCCATCCCCGCCGTGCCTTGGCTGTGCAGAGAGAACTTGGGGGGAGCTGCAAAACAGCTCAGCCCGAGCTTATCTCAAGATGGCACAGAACAACCAAAACCAAATGGCCCTTAACAATCAAAATGCCCCGAGTCCCATCCCACCACTCTTCCCGTGACGTTGAGCGCTGGACATCACAAATTGGCAACAGAGACTTCGCTATGGCACCACCAGAGGGAAATATCCCAGACAGTGTAATCCACTCGGGCATAATCCTGCACCCTCACCGAGTCAGGAAATATAAACCGCAGGGTCTGGGGAGACAAATGGGGAATCCTCCAAGGATACAGCTGGCCCCTCGGAGATCCGTCCCCCCCATCCAGGACGCTGGAGGGGAGCATTTACAGCCGAGGACGGCCTTTCCTTTAACCTCTAGAAAAGCCGGCTTTTGCTAAAAAACAAACGTCCCCCTCCTGCCCCGGCCCCCTCTGAAATGAAATAAATAAAGAATTAAAATCCTTGCAAAACTTAAAAATAGCCGCTAGTTTCGTTATCGTTACATTGATTGTAAAATCTGATGAGCTGCTGTGCTGTGTGCCGCAGCCCAACCTCCCCCCCCCCAACGCTGGGCGAGCTCCTCTGGCCATGCCTGGGATGAAAAACCGGTGGCTTTTAGGAAATATCAAATAAAAAATTAAAAGAAAAAAAAGAATAATAAAACCTCTCTTTCTCTCTGCCTGTGTTAGTCTAACAAAACAGATGGCGTCGGGAGGCGAGGGAGGAGGAATGGGGAGGCTGTGGGTTGGAGAGAGCCCTCCCCGTACCCTTCGGTGGTGCATCCTCGCAGTGCCGCAGGGAATGGGGGAGGGGGGGTGTTTTTGGGAGGGGTCTTTGGTTTGCACAGGGTAGCAGTGGTGGGGGCTCAGCCCCATCCTTACAGTGCTGGGGCGCACGGGGCTACCAGGCGCAGAGTCCCTCCCCCAGTGAGGTGCTTTGGTGCGCTGAGGTGTTAGATGTGGTGGCACAGCCCCTGCCCGCCCCGGGAGGGGGGACACCACCTCTCCGGTGGCACTGGATGGGTGGGAGGGAGGGAGGGAGGGAGCACAGCTCTGGGAGCCATGGAGAAAGGCGTGGGGGTGTCCCTCATCGTGGCAGCCCCCAGCAGCCCTACCCCGCCACCCGGCCACCCCAAGGGACACCCAAGCCCCATCTTGGTCCTTTCCCCCTTGGGTGACGCCCTTCCACCCACCCCGGAGGTGCGCTCCTCTCCTGCGGGGGGGACGCCCAGCGCTCGCCTGGCTAGAGAAGCACCGGGGGGGAGTGGTTAGGGGGCATCTGAGCTTCCCCATTACACGGGCCTAATTACTGTGCCGTTAGTAACCATTAGTAACCACTTTGGCTCTGCTAACCAACTGCGGTGAGGCCCCCACCCCGCTTTAGCACAGGCTTCCTGATGCCAACACCTCCCTGAGCCACTGGGTAAAGCTGCGCCTGGCAAAAAAACACCACCCCAAAAAAACCCCACACCACATCCCCCACTCCCCACCCACCCCTTCTCCCCCCATCACAGCCATGGGGCAAACTCCCACCACCACCACCCCCAATCTCAGCTCGGCCGTGACCCCCCCGAGACACGGGAAAGAGAGCAACGGAGAGCGAGCTCAGGCTCGTGTGAGCTGGAGAGATTTCTCTTTGGGTTTTGATGTTGTCGGTGGGTGGGATTTGGTTGGTTGTTTTTCACAGAACACTTTGCAGTAGAAGACAAAAACGTGGTGTCGCAGCCCCCGGGGCCGGCGCTGGCACCGCCACCTCCCCCCCCCTCCCCCCTCCCCCCTCCCCCGGCTCCTGTCCCTCCTCCTGCCCGGCGGCTGTTCCCACTTTCCATCCTTGGTTTGTTTGGTTTTTTTTTTTTCCTTTCTACCTTTCTTTTTTAATATGTGGGGTTTTCTTCTTTCTCCCTTTTGTTTTTTGCTTCCCCCTCCTTTTTTCTCTTTTTCCCCTTTTTGCTTTTTCCCTTTTTTTTTGCTTCCCCCCCCCCTTTTTTCTCTGTTTCCACCTTTTCCCCCGTTTTCACTTTTCTCCTTTTTTCACTTTTTTCCCCTTTTTTTCTCTTTTTCCCCTTTTTTCTTTTCCCACAATTCCGCCCCCCCCCCCCCCCTTTTTTTTTTTTTTCCTCTCTTTAAACAAGCTCTCTCCCGAAGGAGCGGCCCCTGGCTCTCCGCTGGCAGAAGGAGCCTACGGAAGAGCTCTGGCACTGACACGGGCAGGAACACCCACTCACACATCGCAACACAGCAGTTAGTTTGGCAACACCCCCACCCCCTGTCACAAGTGAGACCTGCACAGACAAAAGGCTCCTGAGTGAGGGCACTGGGGCAGCCCCACCTTAGAAGCAGCAGAGGAGCAGAGCCGTCCGGAGCCATCAAGAGCACAGGAAGGGCTATTCAGGGCCTCATTGTCTGCGCCGAGTGACCGTCTGCTGAGAACCGCTCTGGCGGCTCAGAGCTCAGCCCCAGCAGCAGTCTGGAGCCAACGGGGAAAAGTACACTGGGAGGAAGACTGGCAGCCTTCCTCCACAACGCCCCGGAGAGAATGACCACAGTGCTGCCTATCCCCATCGCTTTTCCAACTCGGTTCTTTTATTATTAGAAAATTAATAAAAAAACCCTCCAACTCTCAGGTTTCCAAGGCATACAAAATCTCTAAAAGGGAGACACAAGCGTGAGGTGCTGAGGTACCCAAACCTGCCCACGTTAGTCCAACTAAAGGGAGAGCGTCGGGAGGCGAGGGAGGAGGAAGGGGGAGGCTGTGGGATGGAGAGAGCCCTCCCCGTACCCCTCGGCTGTGCATCCTCGCAGCGCCGCGGGGAATGGGGGGCTGTGTGTTTGGGGGGGTCTTTGGTTTGCTCCCCTGACCTGCTGGGGGTGGGGGAGGGGGGGGGGATGTCTGGCGGTGGGGTTACATTCATCGGGCGGTGCTGGGCGGCACGGCGGGAGCCTCCCTTGCTGTGCTGCGAGGCCGGGGCTCCCGGAGCGTGTTTCTGCTCCTGCTGCTTCACCTGCTGGAGCATTTCCCTCATCTTGCGCTGTGCAGTTATGGAAGATGCACCCAGGTGGGATGCGGGTGGCTTTGCCTGCACAGAGGAGTCCATTCACACCCTGGGCGCTGCTCTGCACGGCCTCCAGAACACACATTTTTAGCTCAATCGAGCCAATCTTCAATTTCAGCACTTGCACAGCCGGGGGGAAGCTACCGAAACACCTTCAGTGCCTCTTGGGGGCACAGGGACCACCCAAAAGAAGAGTGGCAGGGTGCTCGGGTGGTGCTGGGCTCAGCAAGCCCCACGCCTTTCCTCGGTGGATGAAAGCGGCCGGGGAATATCGGGTAACGCCACGGCCAAACCGTACCTGACTGGCAAAGAAATGCCCAATGATTTTAACGATGACCTCCTCGTTCTCGTCTGGGGTTTGGTCTCGTGGCACAATGACTGCCGCGCTGGTTAAGTTTTGCAGTTCGTTTACCTGGAGCGAACCACAAGAGGGTGACGCCCTTCCACCCACCCCGGAGGTGCGCTCCTCTCCTGCGGGGGGGACGCCCAGCGCTCGCCTGGCTAGAGAAGCACCGGGGGGGGGGGGGGGCGGTGGTTAGGGGGCATCTGAGCTTCCGCATTACACGGGCGTAATTAGTGTGCCATTAACCACCATTAATAACCACTTTGGCTTTGCTAACCAACTGCCCCCACCCCGCTTTAGCGCAGGCTTCCTGATGCACACGCCTCCCTGTGTGGGAGCAGCCAGCCAAGCCGGTTTCAGAGCACCAGAGGTGAGAGGCAGGGAGCTGCCATCCCACTCAGCTCCATCCCCGCCGTGCCTTGGCTGTGCAGAGAGAATTTGGGGGAGCTGCAAAACAGCTCAGCCCGGGCTTATCTCAAGATGGCACAGAACAACCAAAACCAAATGGCCCTTAACAAACAAAATGCCCCGAGTCCCATCCCACCACTCTTCCCGTGACGTTGAGTGCCGGACATCACAAATTGGCAACAGAGACTTCGCTATGGCACCACCAGAGGGAAATATCCCAGACAGTGTAATCCACTCGGGCATAATCCTGCACCCTCACCGAGTCAGGAAATATAAACCGCAGGGTCTGGGGAGACAAATGGGGAATCCTCCAAGGATACAGCTGGCCCCTAGGAGATCCGCCCCCCCCATCCAGGACGCTGTACAGGGTAACTTCCCCGGGATGGAGCGACCTCACCTGAGAGAGAGAGGGTAAGTGACTAAGAAACATCCGTACGGTATAGGGCATGCGATTGAGTTTGTGACTGGTGCACTCTTCTAAGGCATTAATATCTAGCGCCCTCGTGGTTTGCGTTGCTACTTGTCGGGGGCATTTGTAGCTCGCAATAGTGGATCCCGCTAGTTGCTTCTAAACCGCAATAGTGTAATCGCCATCGCACACACAGAACTTGCAATAGTGACGTATTGGACCTGTGAGAAAAGTCCAAAGAAATTCTTAATTTGAACCTCTCAGTGAAGCCCTTTTTCCCCGTTTTGTCACACACACAGAGCAGAGGTATTTCTAAGTTTATGCCATTAATGCGCAGAAATGGGCTGCTTGTCCCAAAACAGGAGTGCTCACACCTTAGTTCCAAAAATCTCCACTTTCATTCATTGATTATTACATATTCGAACAATTAATACATATTCCCTGTCATTCCCTCTAATGACTGGTCGAGATTTCTTTGCTTCCCACGTAAAGGAGTGCGCAGACTCTGTCTTTTTTTTCCTTCTTTTGAGTAGGTGGTACCGTTTGGGGAGGTGGTCAATGAGTGGGTGGTCACCGTCTCCCCCTGCTGGAACTCCCTTTTACCTGCTTTTCCTCTCATCTTGGCACTTCCGAGTGGTTTTCGGGGTTTGCTGACCAGGCCTACAGTTCATGGCTCTCTCGACAGGAACCCCCTGCTTCTCAACAGTGCTCCATCACCTGCTGGGTAGTTCCTTAACTGAACCATAGATAAATCGTGTCCAGTAACTATTTCTCTATGTGAAGATGAGGTCAATAAATAGCGTTGGGGCAGTACAGAGGACTTGAGCAGCAGCACGTTTCCTTTGTTGCTTCAGTGACATTTAATTTTCCTAGTTGATGTCCGTTTTACTACAACAATTCCCCCCTTTGAGACTTATCCAAGTCTTTCTGTACTTGGATGAGTCTCATTTTCTATCCCGTATCACTAATACATAAGATTGAGATAATTGCTTGATAACGAGACTCTTAAGACATTCGAACAAAACTCACTATGATGACAAAAACCTTTGCAGCCATCCGGTCAGGGAAAACTCAAATGTCATTCCCTGGACTAACCCGACTGCCATTGTCACTGCCGAAAGCCGCGTTATTTGTGCAATCAAACACCGATGGGCGCTACAGTGCAGCACGAAAGGCCAACGCCGACTCTGGCGGATAACCGAGAGGCTTCGCGGCCATCCAACGCCTTCACCCACCCCAATCCTGCTGCTGGCTCTGCCACGGTGGTGCAACGGTGCTCTCCAGTGGGAAAACCAACCAGGGAACAGCACCACGCGGCGCGGACCCAGGTTCTCCTTCACTTTGCACCACCAACTGTGTGGAACGGGTTTTGACGGCTTCAGTTATTTACAGCACAAACCCAGCAAGAGCAGCCCCAGGACTGGAACGTTCAACAACCCAATGTAATAAATTAAGGAGAACAACACATAACCCCCCCCACTTACTCCTATAACAAGATAAACATCCTGACTCGTACCAGAACAACAAACCTCACTCCTATCAGAAGAACACTAAAGCCTAAAACTAAGACCTAAAGGATGGCTAGCTAAGACCTAAAACCTACACGGGACTATTACCTAAGGGGGAAACACTATTAAATATGATAACTCTTTCTCTGCCGTTCTCAACTTGTGGGTCTTTCGTGAGTGGGGGCGACCTCGTGGTGGTGGACCCTCCGCAGAGCTCAGGTGCTTCCGGAGGCGAGAGATGGTGGGTGGGTTTTCCCAGTGGAGGAAAGGGACCTGGTTGCCGGGCTGAACCGGCAGTTGCCCAGTTGCCAACTAGAGGCGGTCACCCTCTGGGCTTCTGCCGGCTTCGCCACCCTTTAAAGACTCCTCTGGGGCCTTCCGATCCTCCTGCAGGCGATGGTGTTTCACGTGCGCATTCCTCCCGTTGACTGTCCCAAACACCCTGGAAGGGAGAAAACACACAGGGATTTTGAATTCCTTTTTTTTTTTAAAAAAAAAAAAAAAAAAAATCATTAGATGACATTTCATTATTTCTACTTTTGTGAGCTTCTGGTCTGTTTCGCTGCGTGGTGCCATACAGCTTGTGCCAGTACCCCCGGGTGGGTGGGACCTCGGTGGTTAAACACGGCAGATCATTAGGGATTAAAATAAGAGAAGTAACGGCGAGACGGCTTAAAATTGGGTCAGACTGAAACTCAAGTGGCTCTGCGTGGCACAAGCGACTGTAGTGCGGGACCACAAGAAGGAACTTCAGTGGAACCTTTTTCTCAGCCAAAAAAAACGAGAAACGCTGGGATTCTCGCCCGAGGAGATGAACCGCCCCAGGCCTGTAATGGGAGGAAAGGGCCTTCAAAGGGAGAAAGAAACCGTTGTGGCTGCAGTCAGCGGGAGACGGAGGAGCCCCGAGTGCGGAGGAGATGGGAAAAGGATGGAAATGCCGAGTCTCCATCGGTTTGAGCCCAAAGCAGCGGGTTTTGAGAAGAAAAAACGAGCGGCTCACCTTCCACACTGCCCGCAGGGAAACCCAGCCACATCGCCTGCGCCTCCAGCCCCGCACGGAGCGTCCCCGGAATGGCGGGAGGGACTGCCTGTGCCACGGGGTGTCTTTTCGCTGCTCTTCTGCTTCTTGGTGAGCTTTTCATTGGGCCCGAGCCGGCGCCTCTTCTTCGGGCTGCAACCAGCCTGTAAAGCAGACAGCTTGTGCTCATTTCTCCTTCTCCTCAGCAAGGGGGACAGCTAAAGCGAAAAACTGGCTGGAAACATCCCCAAACGGCCCAGGCAGTGAGGGGTCTATTTGTGTGCCAGGTGGAACGTGTTCTATCAGCCCCAGCCCGCCCCGGTGAGCTCCTCCGAACACTAAAACAGCCCAAACAATGCTGAAACTCGGCGGGGAGGATGGGGTGCAAAGACAGATGGTGAAAGAAAAACCATATTATTTCTACCGTCCTCAGCGGAACAGCACTTTCCTCCACAAAAGTCTGTAAAATGGCTTTAAAACGTAGAATTACTGAGCACTGAAGGGACATGGTTACCCGGTGTCTACCACCAAAAAAAACCCTAAATAATATGTGTTTCTGTGAGCCAAAGTCCCATTTCCTGGCAAGGAAGGTTTTGGCAACACCCGCGCAGAGGTGGGTCACCAACAGTTCCTTTGACGGAGCACTGGGACGTTACGAAACATCCCCAAAATCATCATCAGCAGGTTTAACACGAAGTGGATCGTTTCCCAGAGCCTGGGACGAAGGGTTCATGGAGGAGTGGCATCTCGCACCCACCCCCGGCAGTTTTCCTACCTTCTCTTCGGCCTCCTCCACCTCATCCGTGCCTCGCTGCAGCCTTTTGGCAGTCCATCCTGGTCGGGTGGCGCCAAACCTGACGTGTTTTTTCCAGGTGTAGTAATATTCCACACACTGGGCCACGGTCTTCGTCTGAATCTGTCGGGAGAAAACCAGAAGCGATCGATGAGGGAAATACCACAGGAAAACAATGAAGGCACAGACCCAGGACGGATCTATCCAGCACTGTTTGTCCTCCCCTGTGTCTGCGGTTCCCACAGCGCAACGCACGGGTGAGATCAGGCCGAAAACGAGCCCCCTTCTTCTGAAAGGGCCGTAAAGAAGCCTTGGGAGGGCAGAACTGTACGTTTCGTGCCGATGGTCAGCGGAACGTGTCAGTATTCTTCTAGTATTTCCTGTATTTTGTACTGGAGAGATTAAATATTCGCTTGATATTCGGGCAAATTCGGTAGACATTAGAGCCAATTATGTCTTGTACCGGTATCTTTTTGGAATGAAGCGGCATCCCAAGGACAGGATTACAATGCACCATTCAAAAGACGACTTTTCTGGGTTAAAACTCCCCTCCACGCTACCAACCCGTGACCCGCCTCGGTCTAACGGCTTTACCTTCTTCTGGATCAGGTGGAAATTCTTCTTATGCACATAAAAAGCCTCTTTAAACAACTGCTCCTCCAGGGGCGTCCAAGTGTCTGAGCCTGGGAAGAAACAGCCACGTGCAAACGATTAGACCCCTTGCAACCTCACGGAAACGCGCACGATGTATTTGTCACGCGTCCACATGTCTCCTCCTTCGGAAAGCAATTAGCCAACACCGCAGGCAGTTTGTTAGCACGAGCAGTTATGGCTGCCAGCAGAGCAAGCCCTGCACGCAGTAAAGCCGGGGCGCGAGGGAAAGGAGGAGCGTTGGGCGGCGTGGGGTGTCACCGCAAGGGACAGCAGCAGGCTAGAACACAGGGACGAGGCATTCCCCGTGCCAAAAGGCCCCCAGAACAGATTAAAAAGACTACTTCCCTGCCCCAAAGAACACGAACCGCTGCTCGCACGTTTCTAAAAATCACTTCTTTCAATCAGAACAAAGGGAACGGCAGTACCCGCTCGCATTCCCGGAGAAGCAACAAGCTCTGCTTCCACTTTACCTGCGTAATGATAATCAGCCAGGGGATGGGATTCAGGTCGCTGGGGTGCCCCAGACTGCAACATCTCCAGACCCTCCTGCAGGAGTTCAGAGAACAAGACTTAGATTCCCCCTCAACAGGGGCCAAAATGTCAACTCTTCAGCCCACTGTGGGAAGACGGTGCTCAGTCGATGCTCAGCAACAGCGTGTCGGGGTCACCTCCGCCCACGGCAGTTGATGAGAATATTTCCTAGTCCAGTAGGAATTCGAAAAGAGCTGCTTCTTACCAGAGCTTCATGCAGGCGGTGCAAGGCATGCTCCAGGTTGGCTCTTCCCCCCGGCATGACATTGGAGCAGGCGAAGTTGAGCAGATTTGTCACTAGAAATGCAACAAAAACCAACAGAAAGTCAGTTTTCGTCAAGAAAGGAGAAAAAGTGCGATACAAGGCAGAGGGCAAACAGAGCAGACAGACTGGAGACCCAGAAAAGGCACCGAAAAAAAGGCAGGTTATCTGGTATCGCTCTCTCTCCCTTCAGAGCAGCTTTGGGACCGGTAGCTCCAGAGACAGATCTCCCCTCTCCCGAGGTCGCTGCAGCTGACGTGGGACAGCTACAAACGCCCCTGACCGTCTCTCCCAGAGGACGCAACTCAGAGCACCACCGGTTGTTAATCTGTTCACTGTCCCACCAGATCTGAGCCACCCTCGGGTGCTACCAGCCACGAATGCTGTCAAGGAAAAGAGGGAGAGGGTCCCAACGGACAAACAGCTGCTGTGAAAACGTGCAGTTTTCGACCCTTAGTATCTCAGGGGGGACCTGGGAAGAAAAGCGTTAAGAGAAACCTCTGTCCTGTGTTTCCGGGTTCGTTGCGATGTCTCCCCAGGGCTTCCACACTAGCGACGCTCCCTCCTCCTCCTCTTCCAAACGGGATCTCTCCTGCAGGTCTGGGATCTCTGCCTGAAAGTCGCTGCCAATGTTGACGTGTCTGAAATTGTTAAGGCGGAGGAGGTGAGGAAGGAGAGCTGGGAACAGCACGCTAGCACGCACCTGCTTCGAAGGAGGGGACGTGTCAGGTACGGCAGTTATTTCCCAGCACAGCGTCACCAACTGCCCTCTAACAACTCCCACAGCCCCTTCTCGCCACCAACAGCATTACCGTTCCACCACGTGAGCCCTTTTGCGCCCCATCGGGCAAGAAAATTGCCGCTTCCTTCCTCAAACGCTGAGCAAACTGGCGAGGTTCACTCTGAGACCGACAGCCAGCAGCAGAAGAGCTGCGACGGTGGGCCAAGACCACCGTTGGAATGTTGTGTAGAACGTGGGAGGCCAGCAACCGGCATCATGAGGTCAGCCTGAGTGGCAAGCCCAGCCTGGGCTAGCACTGGCCATTTCTGGCAAGCACGGGGGTATACTCCAGCCAAAATAACCCCTCTGTTACCCTCTGCAGCGCTGCGGGGCAGTGGGAGAACTGGCCAAGCCATGGGGAGCAGGTCAACAGCAACAGCAAGGACTGGCAGAGCCCCGGTGCCGAACCAACCGTGCACCCGCTCCTCAGCCCCCTTTTCCCCAGGGTTTGCGGTTATTCTGACCGCTGGGCCGGAACTCACGGCCCAACGCTGATTTTAGGGTTATCCTTCTTCGGCTAAACCCAAAGTCCCCATCCATTCTGCCCAAAAGATGTATAGAAAAAACAGCACAAGTTAAAATCATCGAGATCATCCTTTAGCCTTCCTTGCCGCCCTCATCATCACACACCGCTCCCCATTCTCCCAGAATTTCCCTCCTTTCGGGGAAACTGCTCACTGGACACGGAAGCTGTGGAGATGGACCCTCCGGATCTCCTGGCACAGCTGCCCCTCACCCTGCTCAGAGTTGGCCCCACAGGGATCAAACCGTTCAGGGCTTTTTCCAAGCCAAAGCCAGGAGCGGAGCAAAACCCCCGTGGGTTGTTTCCATCCCCTCTGCCACAACAGCAATCCCAAAGGAGAAAGGCACCTCCTTTTTCACTTTTCCAGACTTTCATTAAAAGGTAGGAACCTCTGAACAACGTAGTTTAATTACCGTCAACGTTGGATCCGCGCTCACATTCCTGCGTAGAGCTCACTGCCTGTCTAGCTGGGAAATCTCTGCCGCTCATTTAGTGGCAAAAGGTGGAAACTGGAGAAAAATCTCCAGCGCGACATCAATCCCCGGCATTATCACGATACAGCCTAAAATCAGAAATGCGGTTAAGATCCCTTCTCCTTTGAGCGGCTACGTGAATTGTACCCGTTGACAGATGCATACAAATATTCGTTTCAAAGTTACAGACGTCACGTTTTAACCGCGACACCAAAAAAGAATGACCTGCATTAAAAACTCCAGGAGCGTTTTCTTTCCATAACGCACTGGAATTTCTGAAAAGTCCATTTCCTGCACGGAAAAACACGTCGTTTGTGGATAACAAATGGCAAACTCAGCGTTTGGGGAAGGTGAGCTCCCAAGTGCTGCGGATCCATCTCTCCATCTGGAAGACAGCAAAGGCAGTCAAAGCTCCCCAGCACAGCATCCTTACTGCCTCCCCTTTCCTACAGCCCAGGAGATCCTCGGAGCCTTCCCACAGGGAAAGGGAGGAGCAGACTGATCACCAAGGCTGGCTGGACCAGGTCACCATTGTCACCACATTCATTTGTTGCCAAAGAACGATGAAATTCGTCCACCTAACGATATAGCAGGTCCCTTCCCTGCCATGGTTCCAGCACTGGAGGAAAGGTGCCTCTCCCGAGGCCGCATTGGGACGGCACTGCTGCACAGAAGGACAGAGATTTTTAAATCTCTTTATTTCTTCCAGGGAAAAACTTGCTTTCTCACTCAGTAAAGGACAAGCTCCCCAGGCTGGGCAGGAAGGCGGCACAGCCATGATTTACTTACAGAGAAAGGACCAGAGGGGTGTGCGGTCCCTGTGCCCAAGGAAAGCGGCCATTGCCAAAGCAGAGGGAAGGACGTGTCTCACCTTCAGCACAGAGAACCGATTCAGAGACTCACTCTAAAAAAAAAAAGCAATAACCACAAAATTATCTAATGGCTTCCCAAACCTGAATTCAGGGCCTCCCTCCGTGATTATAAAGTAATAATGGTCTCAACAGGCAGGCAGCTCACCAGGAATGAGATGGAGAGTGACCCCCATATTCCCCTGGAAACCCTTCGATGAGGCAAATCCCTGAACGCCCTCCCAGATTGTCGGTTCTTTACCTCCATGAGGAACTTGTGGCCTTTTATTGTCATAGTGTGTGACCAGAACAAGCCCCGCCATTCCTCATTCCATCCTTAACAGCCTTCAGCGTTTCACTCCGGTCACCTCCCTGTCCCGCTTCCGTCCCTGCACAATTTTTAAGATGGCGACTGAGAAATTAGGTCTTGTGGTTCCCATTGAAACACCCATTAATTCATACAACCAAGAGCTAGGCAAATGAAAAGGCCGTGTTAAACCTCAGCCCCCAGGGAAAAGAAATGTGCCCGACGAGGTGCTAAAAGGCGCTCTGGCAAAACACCCCCCTCTCCAAACTGCAGTTTGCTCCAGGAAACTGACAAGTTTTCTTCCTCTGCGGCCTTAGCGAGGCTGTAGATTTCTCCACCCTGCAGGGAAAGAAACAATCCTCAAAAGCAGATGTCATTCTGCCTGCAAGGAAAGCTTTAAAATAGGCATTCTGCCTTTAAAAAAAGAAAAATAAACGGAACATATGAGCTGGTTTCTCCATGAAAATAACACTTCGCACTTGCACAGCAAAGCAACGCTCATTAACCAATCTCATAAAGCTTCACAGGCATTAAGAAACACTCCGTGTAACACACGTGCGTGCACAAGCTGTGATGGAAATGGGCCACGCTCCCATTCCTTGGCTCCAGAGCTCCGGCGATGCCGGGATCATGCCGACCCTCAGCCGCTGCGGGCATCAGCTCTGCTAACACCCCGCTGCTGGGTCAGTGACAGGAATCTGGGAGCAGGAAGGGGATTGTACCACCCAGGCTCCCCAAAATCCCCCGCACTTAAGAGGAATGCAAATCTCGGGCTCCCCTAAGCCAACACATTTCTCACCGTGACCGCTGCACTAACACCCAGAGCAGTTTTTAAGCAGCACCCACCAGGTTTAACCTCCACGCCTGAGAAAGTCCCTGTCCTGAGGGCTGCTGGTCCCCTCGGCCCAATGCAGGAGGCAGCAGCAAACTCCTCCAGACAGGGCAAGAGGTGCTTGTAAGAGTGACATCCAGCTAATAACCAAAAAGCACTTAAACCAACCCCAAACTTTGGAGACATTTAGTCTCGGGCCGGCAGCAGCATGTTGCTCAGGAAGGCACACTTCCACGACTCCCCTCAATTAACCGTCACCTCCAGAGCGCGACCTCTGAAGGTGAGAAGTTCCTTTAGGTTGACTCTTGACGTCCCTTTCCCTCCCACAGGCAACGAGACCCCAAGTATTGCCACTTGAGAGTGCGGTTCCCCTTCCACGGGCACCCAGCTCGCTCTGCAGTTTTGGATTATCACCGACCTCTGTGCCAGCTCCACCAAGAAGCCAGGTGAGAGGCTCCGAATCACGTTACTAAAGATCCCAAGGCTTGACCTTGTTCCATTTATTTCTAAACCTTTGGCCCTGGATCAATGAGTTCATTGTTTTCAGGGAGTTCCAGATGTAAGCGCTGAGTACTGTTATTGGTGAATCCAGAACTGTCAACAGTGATAAAAAACAGAGTGCAGGAAGACAGTAAGGCCTCCGAGTCCCAAACTCAAATAACAGATGGCTAAAAGGGAAGGAGGAGCACGTAGACACACTCGAATCCTGCTGAAAATAGTCAGCCATGGCCAACAGGAGCTGAGGAGGCAGTGGCCGTGGACACCTGGCTCGGGGGAGCCGCGCAGCTCAGCACGTATTTCGAGAGCTTTTCAGAACAAGTAATAAAAGCTTGACAGCAGCAGGGAGTGCGGGAGTCGCGGCAGCAGTTGCATCGATAAGCAATCTGTGCAACAGTTCCTAAAACAGGGGCTGCCCACAATCAGAAGTTGACTCTTTGGTACAAACTCCCTCCACACCAGTCATCACACAGGGGAAAAAAAACAACCAAGCTATTGTAGGGCTCAGTATTACCCATTTCTCTGCAGCTGGACAGAAATACACACTTCTGCGGCTTTTCCCACACTGGAAAATTCAAAGCACCCAAACAGGGCGCGCTTTTAGAGCCATCAGCAATTAAGTTCTCTGTCCCCTCCAGAAAAGCCTTTTCCTAAAGGCGTTCTCCTCCCAAGGGCAGACCCACAAAAAGAAGCCCTCTCTGCTTAATCCATTTCACAGAGAATTTGAAATGCAAACAAGAATTAAACAGGACGTCTTTTCCCCGCTTCAGGGAAAGCCACTAATATAGACCTTGGCAACATATTTAGCAAATCTATCATTGTAATGCCTTTGCATTGCCCATTTCCACCTGGAGAGCAGGCTGAAAGGACTCTTATAAAAAAACCCAAACCAACCACAAAACATATTCCTGTCTAGGGGGTAATTTTATGAAACGATTTGAACATCTTTTTACAGGTACAAGGCAACAAGAAACATTCTCGAGGTGAAAAAAACCAAACCACCTATTCACCTCTTTACCCCAAAGATCTTTTCACCACACGGATTCCACCACCAATACACAGCTGCTAAATATCCCCGGCTGCTGCCGATCCGTAAGAAACCCTTCAAAATACAAGAGAACGCTGAGCCCAGCGCGCTGACGGTGCTGCCAGGGCTGTGAGTCGGAGCCCCTGAGGACGGAGTCGCAGCCCCTGAGGTTGAAATCAGCCCCACACTTAGGCACAACCCGGGGTTTTAAGCCTCACTACAAACCAGCCCCCCGCTTTTCAAGAAAAACAGGGAGATTCACCTCAAAATAAACCACGTTCTCGACGCCAAAGGGGCGCTGGTCCATGGCCGCCGCCGCCCTTAGGGCCAGTTCCATGGGGCTTCGCTTGACCTGGAGCAGAACTCGCGGGCGTGAGGACAACGAGCCCCCTACACAAAATCTGAAAAAAAGGAAAAGTTCAATAAGATTTGCTGTTACTCACCCACCAAAGCCTAACCACTACAACTGGCCCTTTCACAACCATTCCTGATCGCAGAAGAAAACTGAAATATCCCAATTCCCGCTTCACACACAAGGCGTGGAGCTGCCCACACCCCACGTGTGGGCTGGGAAGACAGGGGGCTCTTCTCAAAACCCGCAGGAAGAGAAAGGGCAGGAGTGTTTTCCCAGCCCTGGAAGAGCTGTGGGGAGAAGGTGGGAGGGAGGAAAAGGCTGCCCAGGAGTGGGGTAGGGGGAAGGAGAGGGCTCCATCCATGGGGGAAACGCCGTTCCTGGCCACACAGGCGGCTGTGGGACCACCCTGGGGATGGATTTGGGGGCTCTCCCTGAGGGAAACACTGCTCCCAGCCATGCAGGAGGCTGTGGGACCACCCTGGGGATAGGTTTGGGGATGAGGGGGGATCTATCCCTGAGGGAATCACTGCTCCCAGCCATGCAGGAGGCTGTAGGGCAATGACAGAGATGGATTTCGGGACTCTCCCTGAGGGAAACCCCATTCCCGGACACACAGAAGGCTGTGGAGCCGCCCGGGGGACAGATTTGGGGGCTCTCCCTGAGGAGAGCCTGTGGGGAGGAGGGAGGCGGGGCCGCCCCAGGGCCGGGGCCACTCCTGGAAGGGGAGGGGGGGATCTCCAGCCGCCCACGCGGGGCTGCCCGAAGCCTGAGGAGATGAAAAGAAGAGGAAAAAAGAGGAAAATTCCCTCACCGCCATCGCCTCTCACAGCCCCGGCCCTCCCCGCCGCGCCTCATGGCGGCTGTGTGCGGTGTCACCTGAGCGGGGGGCGGGGGCTGAGGCAGGAAAAGGCGAGAGGGGGAGGGAAGGGCCATTTTGAATGGGAGGAGAGGGGAAGGGGGGGCGAAAGATGGGGGGAGGGGAGGGGAGGAGAGGAGAGAGGAAGAGAGGATGGTGGGGGGGGTGGGAGCGAGTGTGTGAGGGGAAGAGGTGTTGCGTGAGGGGGGAGTGAGGGGGGAATGGGTTTTCCTGAGTGGGAGAGGAGAAGGAGCGGAGGTTTGCAGGGCTGTGAGGTGCCTGTGAGAGAGGAGGCCCCGGAGGGAGGTGAGTGGAAAGGGCTGTGTGTGGAAAGAAAAGCTTTAAGGACAGGCTGGGCTGGGGAAAGGTGGTGGGCCCCGAGGGAGGGCTTGGGGAGCGGGGCTAGAAGCGTGGGTTTGGGGCAAAACTCTGGGAAAGAAACTGCAGGACAGGGCTAATCTGAGTATACAGTTTTAGCGAAGCTTCAAGCAAAGGGTGACCAAAGGTGCCTCTTGTCCTTTTGTGGGCTGGTTTTGTCTAAGTTATTCATGCGAGTGGACTTTTGCCACACGGGATGGGAACTTTCGCTTCCCGGGATAGCTGATGCCCCTGGATAACCACTGCCCGCGAAGCACTGCGAAACCCCGTGTTCAAAAATGAGAACAAAGGCCGTGTTTTGCCTCTCGGAAGGATCTCTAAGCACCGTCTCCACGTTGTTTTCAGTACCTTTCTGGTTGTTTTCTTTGCCCCCATCCCCGTGATGTCCGTCGGGGGGGCTGGCGGAGCTCTGCAGGCGGACGTCCGTCTCCTTTTGGAGAAGGCTGGGCTGGTTTCGGGCGGTCCCGGCTGATTTTGGGGAGGGCAGGGATGGTTTCGAACTCGCAGTGCCCGGTGCGGGGCTGCGGTGGGGCCCGTTCTCCTCGGCGCGGCCCCGCCCCTCTCGCCCGCTTTCGCCGCGGCGACGCTGGGGGGCGTGGCCCGGGTTTGCCCTTCGGCGCGTGCGCGGTTGGGCGGACGCGAAGGAGAACGTTTCCGGTGTGCGTCGGCGGTCGGTAGCTGCGACGGTCGGTACCGGGGGAGACGGGGGGGACCGGGGCCGAGGAGAGCAGGAGCGGGAGAAGGAGAGCAGGAGCGGGAGAAGGAGAGCAGGAGCGGGAGAAGGAGAGTGGGCGGGCGGGGCGGCGGCGGCGGCAGGAGCGGTGGTGCGGAGGTGTCCAGGGCCAGTTCGGGGGATTGTGGGGTGTCGGGACCGGGCTGGGGGACTCGGGGGGCGGTCTGGGCCTCTTTGGGGGGGACAGAGCCGAGTGGGGGGTCCCCGGGGGGAACAGGGCCGATTTAGCTCCCCCCCCCGTCCTCCGCTGCCGCCCCCTCACCCCCCGCTCGCTCCCCGCAGGTGGCGGCAGCCCCGGCCGCAGCGCAGGGTGCCCGGGGCCGGCCTGGGCGGGCGCTTGGCTCCGCTCTCAGCCCCCCCCGGCAGGTCAGCCCGGCCGTGCCCCCTTCGCCCGCCTCCAGCCCACGGCCGAGTCCCCCCAGGTACCCCCGAGATGGGTCGGGGGGTGTCAGCGCTGGGCCCCCTGAAGCGGGGGTGGGTGGTGGGCACGGGCATTGCTGGGAGCCCGTGGGCAGCCCTGGGACCCCCTTAAAGCCCACGGAGAGCCCCGGGGCCCCCTTGTCTCCCCCGGAGCCGACGGGGAGCCGTAGCTGTGGAGTCAGCTTAAGGAGTCTGCCCTAAGGACTGCTGCTTTTTGGAGCGTTGGGGGAGGGGGAGGGTTGTCGGTGTGGGGAGTGGAGGTGTGTGGGAGGAGTCCCGTGTCTTGAGGGAGCTTTGGAGGTGTTGGGCAGATTTGGGGGAGTGGGGGAGGGGTCCCCTCCTTTGGAGCTCCCTGGTTCTTTTCTTCCAAACTGTGGGAGGCAGCGGGCGAAGGGGGAAGGCAATAGAGTGAGTTGCTGTATTTCAGTCCTTGGTTGAGAGTCAGCGACTCTGCTCCCTTGCTGCTCAGCAGACTCTTAGCTCCGTGGGGCTGTTTCTCCAGGCAGGCTACGACAACAGAAACGGCCCCACTTCCTCGGAAGAGTTGTTAGCAGTGAAGTCTCCTGGGAACGTACTGCCTGACGTTGGATAGACCTGGCACCACGCAGCAGCTCAGAGCCCCGCAGCGTATGCTGCCGCTCTCAGTTGGCTCCATCAAATCCTCCGACCTGAGAATGCCAGAGGTACAGAGTTGAAACGGGCCCTTCCTCACCCACTGAGTCAGATGAACCTTTTTGCGCCCAAGTTGGCTGGAGACTGCTTCTGCCTCGCCGCCTTCAGGCGGAGCATGGCTGTGAGCAGGGGAGCTCAACACACAGTGCTTGCTGATTGCAGCCTGCTCCCTCGGGGGAGCACCCGCAGCCGTGGGACGGGAGGAGGAAGGACAGCACGAGGGCTAGAGACAAACATTTTATTTCTTTAACGTTTCACATAGGGGGTACCCCAGAGGGGTTCCTGGCCCCACACCCCACAGCCGCTCAGTATTCGGGGCACTGTTGGTCTTCTGGGCCTGGCGCTGTCACCGCTTGCAGGGCTGGCAGAAGCAGACACGGCTAGTGGCATCTCCACCAGCCCTTCAAGTAGCCCCACAGCCAGGCGCAGCCCTGCCGCGGGCACCTTCCTGTCCTGCACAGCCCTGGGTCTGCCTGGCCACACTCCCTGCCCATGGTCTTGCAGGACTCCTCTGTCTTTGCCTTCAAGGCCTGGAAAGTGCGGGTGATCTCCAGCACCCGCTCCACCTGGTCCATGTCCATGGCTGGGGGCCTTCCGGGGGACAGGTGCTTGTCCGTGGGCCTCTGTGTCCTGTCCATCCCCTACCTGGGAACCCACTCTTTCTCGGTCCCTGCTGGCAGCTCCTGGCTGAGGACCAGCCCGTTTCCCCACTGCCCCACCAGCAGCCATGGGAGAGCGGGGTTGTCCTGAGTGTGTGAGCACCACTGGCTCTGTTGCTGCACTGGGCCAGGGCTCCAGGAAGTGGTAGAGGGAGCTGTGGGAAGAGGAGCTGCTCCTCAACAGGCTGCTGCAGTCCTCCGAGTTGGCCAGCGAGCACAGGCTGCAGGGGCTCTTGCGGTGGCCCTCGGGGGGCCCAGGAGCCCGGGGGGTGCCTGGACCAGAAGGAGCTGTCCCCACTGATAGGACCTATAGGCGGCAGAGGAGGGCAGGGGGACCTGGGGGCTTGGTGGGGGGGGGCAGGGGGTAGAGAGAGGCATCACTGCTCAGATGGTATATGGTTGGCAGGGAGCCCAGTGGGTCCTGTGGGGCCTGGTGCTCCCTCCTCGCTGCCTCCTTGGTTGCCCTGCAGAGGAGGAGAGAGAAGAGACCCGCTGCACCCCGTCTCCTCCGCTGGAGCCCGCGGGCAGCACCCCCTCCTCAGCAGGCGGGCAGGGCTGCCCAGCGCAGGCAGGGCAGGGCACGGGCTGAGGGTCTGGGGCAGGATCTGGGGGTCTCCCCCACACTCCCTGCTTCTCCTGTGTCGACTTGAGCTCCCATCCTTCATCCGCTAGCCGAGAAGCTGCTGAGGGAGGGGACGGAGTGAGCGGCCGGCAGCCCCTGGCACAGCCCCGGCTCAGGGCTGCCGTGGGGTGTGGGCTGTTTGCACGGTGCTCGGTGCCAGGGCCACTCACCTCTCTGCTCCTGCGCGTGGGCTCTTGCATCCGTTATCCCTTGATTCGGCTTCTTCCAGTCCCTCTGCAGGACCCCGGGAGCTGGGTGAGACAGGAGCAGCTCCCAGCCCCGTGCCGCAGCCCCCCACACCACCCCACGCTGCGGCACAGTGCGGTGCAGCAGTCGCCTACCTGGAGCCGCTTGGTCCGTAGCACAGAAGAGACCGCGCTGAGCCCCATCAAAAGCATCACGAGCGGAGCCAGGTGAGCTGCGGGGGGGACGTTGGAGTCCCTCCTGGCACCAGCTGCGGTGCAGCCACGCAACCCTTTGGTGACCCCATGGGAAACGTTAAAGAAATAAAATGTTGGTCTCTATCCCTGGTGCTGTGGTTCCTCCTGCCATCCCGCGGCTGGGGCTGTGCCCCCCTCAGTGCCCGACCCAGTGGGACAGGCTGGCACTGCGGGCACCCGCCAACCTGGGGGGGTGGTGGTGTCGGGGGAGCTGGGTGGGCTGGAGAAAGGGAGGAAGCACCTCTTGAAACCAGCTGGGCCCTCCCCAGCCACAAAACCCTCCCCAGAGGCACCAGAGGGGACCCCCAGATCCTTGAAGGGCTGCCCCAGACTCCCTCTGGCCTGCAAGAGTCCCCCCCAGGACCCCTTACAGACACCCCAGTGGCATCCCAAATCTGGGTTCTTTACCTGCTGGGCAAGCCAGTAACACACTGTGTGGGAGCAGCCAGCCAAGCCGGTTTCAGAGCACCAGAGGTGAGAGGCAGGGAGCTGCCATCCCACTCACCTCCATCCCCGCCGTGCCTTGGCTGTGCAGAGAGAACTTGGGGGAGCTGCAAAACAGCTCAGCCCGGGCTTATCTCCAGATGGCACAGAACAACCAAAACCAAATGGCCCTTAACAATCAAAATGCCCCGAGTCCCATCCCACCACTCTTCCCGTGACGTTGAGCACCGGACGTCACAAATTGGCAACAGAGACTTCGCTATGGCACCACCAGAGGGAAATATCCCAGACAGTGTAATCCACTCGGGCATAATCCTGCACCCTCACCGAGTCAGGAAATATAAACCGCAGGGTCTGGGGAGACAAATGGGGAATCCTCCAAGGATACAGCTGGCCCCTCGGAGATCTGTCCCCCCCATCCAGGACGCTGGAGGGGAGCATTTACATCTGAGCACGGCCTTTCCTTTAACCTCTAGAAAAGCCGGCTTTTGCTGAAAACCAAATGTTCCCCTCCTGCCCCGGCCCCCTCTGAAATGAAATAAATAAATAAATAATTAAAATCCTTACAAAACTTAAAAATCACCCTTAGTTTCGTTAGTGTTATATTAATTCTAAAAACTGATGAGCCGCTGCGCTGTGCGCCGCAGCCCAACCTCCCCCCCTCAACGCTGGGCGAGCTCCTCTGGCCATGCCTGGGATGAAAACCCGGTGGCTTTTTGGAAATAAAAAATAAAAAATTAAAAAAAAAAGAATAATAAAACCTCTCTTTCTCTCTCTCTCTGCCTGTGTTAGTCCAACGAAAGGGATAGCGTCGGGAGGCGAGGGAGGAGGAAGGGGGAGGCTGTGGGATGGAGAGAGCCCTCCCCGTACCCCTCAGCTGTGCATCCTCGCAGCGCCGCGGGGAATGGGGGGAGTGGGGTGTGTTTGGGGGGGTCTTTGGTTTGCACAGGGTGGCCGTGGTGGGGGCTCAGCCCCATCCTTACAGTGCTGGGGCGCACGGGGCTACCAGGCACAGGGTCCCTCCCCCAGTGAGGTGCTTTGGTGCATTGAGGTGTTAGATGGGGTGGCACAGCCCCTGCCCGCCCCGGGAGGGGGGACACCGCCTCTCTGGTGGCACTGGATGGGTGGGAGGGATCAGAGCTGTGGGAGCCATGGAGAAAGGCGTGGGGGTGTCCCTCGTCATGGCAGCCCCCAACAGCCCTAACCCGCCACCCCAAGGGACACCCAAGCCCCATCTTGGTCCTCTCCCCGTTGGGTGACGCCCTTCCACCCACCCCGGAGGTGCACTCCTCTCCTGCGGGGGGGACACCCAGCGCTCGCCTGGCTAGAGAAGCACCGGGGGGGTTGGTTAGGGGGCATCTGAGCTTCCCCATTACACGGGCCTAATTACTGTGCTGTTAATAACCATTAATAACCACTTTGGCTCTGCTAACCAACTGCGGCGAGGCCCCCACCCCGCTTTAGCGCAGGCTTCCTGATGCCAACACCTCCCACAGCCACTGGGTAAAGCGACGCCTGGCAAAAAACCACCACCCCTCAAAAAAACCCCCACACCACATCCCCCACTCCCCACCCACCCCTTCTCCCCCCATCACAGCCATGGGGCAAACTCCCACCACCACCACCCCCCAATCTCAGCTCGGCCGTGACCCCCCCCGAGACACTGGAAAGAGAGCAACGGAGAGCGAGCTCAGGCTCGTGTGAGCTGGAGAGATTTCTCTTTGGGTTTTGATGTTGTCGTTGGGTGGGATTTGGTTGTTTTTTTCACAGAACACTTTGCAGTAGAGGACAAAAACGTGGTGTTGCAGCCCCCGGGGCCGGCGCTGGCACCGCCACCTCCCCCCACGCCCCGACCCCCCGGGTCCTGTCCCTCCTCCTGCCCGGCGGCTGTTCCCACTTTCCTTCCTTGGTTTGTTTGGTTTTTCCTTTCTACCATTCTTTTTTAATATGTGGGGGTTTTCTTCTTTCTCCCTTTTGTTTTTTGCTTCCCCCTCCTTTATTCTCTTTTTCCCCTTTTTTTCTTTTTCCCTTTTTTTTTGCTTTTTCCCCCTTTTTTCTTTTTCCCCTTTTCCCCATATTTTTTTTCTCCTTTTTTTCACTTCTTTTCCCCCTTTTCTCTTTTCCCCTTTTTCCTTTTTCCCTTTTTTTTTCTTTTCCCCCCTTTTTCTGTTTCCCGTTCCCCCCGTTTTACTTTTTCTCTTTTTTTACTTTTTTCCTCTTTTTCCCCTTTGTTTTTTCCCTTTTTTTTTGCCTTTTCCCCCTTTTTTCTCTGTTTCCCCCTTTTCCCCCGTTTTCACTTTTCTCTTTTTTTACTTTTCTCCCCTTTTTTCTTTTCCCCCCCTTTTTTTTTCCACCCTGTCACAAGTGAGACCTGCACAGACAAAAGGCTCCTGAGTGAGGGCACTGGGGCAGCCCCACCTTAGAAGCAGCAGAGGAGCAGAGCCATCCGGAGCCATCAAGAGCACAGGAAGGGCTATTCAGGGCCTCATTGTCTGCGCCGAGTGACCGTCTGCTGAGAACCGCTCTGGCGGCTCAGAGCTCAGCCCCAGCAGCAGTCTGGAGCCAACGGGGAAAAGTACACTGGGAGGAAGACTGGCAGCCTTCCTCCACAACGCCCCGGAGAGAATGACCACAGTGCTGCCTATCCCCATCGTTTTGTCCAACTCGTTTCTTTTTTTATTAGAAAATTAATAAAAAAACCCTCCAACTCTCAGGTTTCCAAGGCACACAAAATCTCTGAAAGGGAGACACAAGCGTGAGGTGCTGAGGTACCCAAACCTGCCCACGTTAGTCCAACTAAAGGGACAGCGTCGGGAGGCGAGGGAGGAGGAAGGGGGAGGCTGTGGGATGGAGAGAGCCCTCCCCGTACCCCTCGGCTGTGCATCCTCACAGCGCCGCGGGGAATGGGGGGGGTGTGTTTGGGGGGTCTTTGGTTTGCTCCCCTGACCTGCTGGGGGGGGGGGGGATGTCTGGCGGCGGGGTTACAGTCATCGGGCGGTGCTGGGCGGCACGGCGGGAGCCTCCCTTGCTGTGCTGCGAGGCCGGGGCTCCCGGAGCGTGTTTCTGCTCCTGCTGCTTCACCTGCTGGAGCATTTCCCTCATCTGGCGCTGTGCAGTTATGGAAGATGCACCCAGGTGGGATGCGGGTGGCTTTGCCTGCACAGAGGAGTCCATTCACACCCTGGGCGCTGCTCTGCACGGCCTCCAGAACACACATTTTTAGCTCAATCGAGCCAATCTTCAATTTCAGCACTTGCACAGCTGGGGGGAAGCTACCGAAACACCTTCAGTGCCTCTTGGGGGCACAGAGACCACCCAAAAGAAGAGCAGCAGGTCGCTCGGGTGCTGCTGGGCTCAGCAAGCCCCACACCTTTCCTCGCTGGATGAAAGCGGCCGGGGAATATCGGGTAACACCACGGCCAAACCGTACCTGACTGGCAAAGAAATGCCCAATGATTTTAACGATGACCTCCTCGTTCTCGTCTGGGGTTTGGTCTCGTGGCACAGTGACTGCCGCGCTGGTTAAGTTTTGCAGTTCGTTTACCTGGAGCGAACCACAAGAGGGTGATGCCCTTCCACCCACCCCGGAGCTGCGCTCCTCTCCTGGGGGGGGGACGCCCAGCGCTCGCCTGGCTAGAGAAGCACCGGGGGGGGGGGGGGGGGGGGGGGGGGGGGCGGTGGTTAGGGGGCATCTGAGCTTCCGCATTACACGGGCGTAATTAGTGTGCCATTAACCACCATTAATAACCACTTTGGCTTTGCTAACCAACTGCCCCCACCCCGCTTCAGTGCGGGCTTCGTGATGCACACGCCTCCCTGTGTGGGAGCAGCCAGCCAAGCCGGTTTCAGAGCACCAGAGGTGAGGGGCAGGGAGCTGCCATCCCACTCAGCTCCATCCCCGCCGTGCCTTGGCTGTGCAGAGAGAACTTGGGGGGAGCTGCAAAACAGCTCAGCCCGGGCTTATCTCAAGATGGCGCAGAACAACCAAAACCAAATGGCCCTTAACAATCAAAATGCCCCGAGTCCCATCCCACCACTCTTCCCGTGACGTTGAGCGCCGGACATCACAAACTGGCAACAGAGACTTCGCTATGGCACCACCAGAGGGAAATATCCCAGACAGTGTAATCCACTCGGGCATAATCCTGCACCCTCACCGAGTCAGGAAATATAAACCGCGGGGTCTGGGGAGACAAATGGGGAATCCTCCAAGGATACAGCTGGCCCCTAGGAGATCCGCCCCCCCCATCCAGGACGCTGTACAGGGTAACTTCCCCGGGATGGAGCGACCTCACCTGAGAGAGAGAGGGTAAGTGACTAAGAAACACCCGTACGGTATAGGGCATGCGGTTGAGTTTGTGACTGGTGCACTCTTCTAAGGCATTAATATCTAGCGCCCTCGTGGTTTGCGTTGCTACTTGTCGGGGGCATTTGTAGCTCGCAATAGTGGATCCCGCTAGTTGCTTCTAAACCGCAATAGTGTAATCGCCATCGCACACACAGAACTTGCAATAGTGACGTATTGGACCTGTGAGAGAAGTCCAAAGAAATTGTTAATTTGAACCTCTCAGTGAAGCCCTTTTTCCCGTTTTGTCACACACACAGAGCAGAGGTATTTCTAAGTTTATGCCATTAATGCGCAGAAATGGGCTGCTTGTCCCAAAACAGGAGTGCTCACACCTTAGTTCCAAAAATCTCCACTTTCATTCATTGATTATTACATATTCGAACAATTAATACATATTCCCTGTCATTCCCTCTAATGACTGGTCGAGATTTCTTTGCTTCCCACGTAAAGGAGTGCGCAGACTCTGTCTTTTTTTTCCTTCTTTTGAGTAGGTGGTACCGTTTGGGGAGGTGGTCAATGAGTGGGTGGTCACCATCTCCCCCTGCCGGAACTCCCTTTTACCTGCTTTTCCTCTCATCTTGGCACTTCCGAGTGGTTTTCGGGGTTTGCTGACCAGGCCTACAGTTCATGGCTCTCTCGACAGGAACCCCCTGCTTCTCAACAGTGCTCCATCGCCTGCTGGGTAGTTCCTTAACTGAACCATAGATAAATCGTGTCCAGTAACTATTTCTCTATGTGAAGATGAGGTCAAGAAATAGCGTTGGGGCAGTAGAGAGGACTTGAGCAGCAGCACGTTTCCTTTGTTGCTTCAATGACATTTAATTTTCCTAGTTGATGTCCATTTTACTACAACAATTCCCCCCTTTGAGACTTATCCAAGTCTTTCTGTACTTGGATGAGCCTCATTTTCTATCCCGTATCACTAATACATAAGATTGAGATAATTGCTTGATAGCGAGACTCTTAAGACATTCGAACAAAACTCACTATGATGACAAAAACCTTTGCAGCCATCCGGTCAGGGAAAACTCCAATGTCGTTCCCTGGACTAATCCAACTGCCATTTTCACTGCCGAAAGCCGCGTTATTTGTGCAATCAAACACCGATGGGCGCTACAGTGCAGCACGAAAGGCCAACGCCAACTCTGGCGGATAACCGAGAGGCTTCGCGGCCATCCAACGCCTTCACCCACCCCAATCCTGCTGCTGGCTCTGCCACGGTGGTGCCACAGTGCTTTCCAGTGGGAAAACCAACCAGGGAACAGCACCACGCGGCGCGGACCCAGGTTCTCCTTCACTTTGCACCACCAACCGTGTGGAACGGGTTTTGACGGCTTCAGTTATTTACAGCACAAACCCAGCAAGAGCAGCCCCAGGACTGGAACGTTCAACAACCCAATGTAATAAATTAAGGACAACAACACATAACCCCCCCCACTTACTCCTATAACAAGATAAACATCCTGACTCGTACCAGAACAACAAACCTCACTCCTATCAGAAGAACACTAAAGCCTAAAACTAAGACCTAAAGGATGGCTAGCTAAGACCTAAAACCTACACGGGACTATTACCTAAGGGGGAAACACTATTAAATATGATAACTCTTTCTCTGCCATTCTCATCTTGTGGGTCTTTCGTGAGTGGGGGCGACCTCGTGGTGGTGGACCCTCCGCAGAGCTCAGGTGCTGCCGGAGGCGAGAGATGGTGGGTGGGTTTTCCCAGAGCATGAAAGGGACCTGGTTGCCGGGCTGAACCGGCAGTTGCCCAGTTGCCAACTAGAGGCGGTCACCCTCTGGGCTTCTGCCGGCTTCGCCGCCCTTTAAAGACTCCTCTGGGGCCTTCCGATCCTCCTGCAGGCGATGGTATTTCACGTGCGCATTCCTCCCGTTGACTGTCCCAAACACCCTGGAAGGGAGAAAACAAACAGGGATTTTGAATTCCTTTTTTTTTTTTTTTTTTTTAAAAAAAATAATCATTAGATGACATTTCATTATTTCTACTTTTGTGAGCTTCTGGTCTGTTTTGCTGCGTGGTGCCATACAGCTTGTGCCAGTACCCCCGGGTGGGTGGGACCTCGGTGGTTAAACACGGCAGATCATTAGGGATTAAAATAAGAGAAGTAACGGCGAGACGGCTTAAAATCGGGTCAGACTGAAACTCAAGTGGCTCTGCGTGGCACAAGCGACTGTAGCGCGGGAGCCCTCGGGCCGCAAACCGCAAGAAGGAACTTCAGTGGAACCTTTTTCTCAGCCAAAAAAAACGAGAAACGCTGGGATTCTCGCCCGAGGAGATGAACCGCCCCAGGCCTGTAATGGGAGGAAAGGGCCTTCAAAGGGAGAGAGAGAGAGAGAGACCCTTGTGGCTGCAGTCAGCGGGAGACGGAGGAGCCCCGAGTGCGGAGGAGATGGGAAGAGGATGGAAATGCCGAGTCTCCATCGGTTTGAGCCCAAAGCAGCGGGTTTTGAGAAGAAAAAACGAGCGGCTCACCTTCCACACTGCCCGCAGGGAAACCCAGCCACATCGCCTGCGCCTCCAGCCCCGCACGGAGCGTCCCCGGAATGGCGGGAGGGACTGCCTGTGCCACGGGGCATCTTTTCGCTGCTCTTCTGCTTCTTGGTGAGCTTTTCATTGGGCCCGAGCCGGCGCCTCTTCTTCGGGCTGCAACCAGCCTGTAAAGCAGACAGCCTGTGCTCATTTCTCCTTCTCCTCAGCAAGGGGGACAGCTAAAGCGAAAAACTGGCTGGAAACATCCCCAAACGGCCCAGGCAGTGAGGGGTCTATTTGTGTGCCAGGTGGAACGTGTTCTATCAGCCCCAGCCTGCCCCGGTGAGCTCCTCCGAACGCTAAAACAGCCCAAACAATGCTGAAACTCGGCGGGGAGGATGGGGTGCGAAGACAGATGGTGAAAGAAAAACCGTATTATTTCTACCGTCCTCAGCGGAACAGCACTTTCCTCCACAAAAGTCTGTAAAATGGGTTTAAAACGTAGAATTACTGAGCACTGAAGGGACATGGTTACCCGGTGTCTACCACCAAAAAAAACCCTAAATAATATGTGTTTCTGTGAGCCAAAGTCCCATTTCCTGGCAAGGAAGGTTTTGGCAACACCCGCGCAGAGGTGGGTCACCAACAGTTCCTTTGACGGAGCACTGGGACGTTACGAAACATCCCCAAAAATCATCAGCAGCAGGTTTAACACGAAGTGGATCGTTTCCCAGAGCCTGGGACGAAGGGTTCATGGAGGAGCTGCATCTCGCACCCACCCCCGGCAGTTTTCCTACCTTCTCTTCGGCCTCCTCCACCTCATCCGTGCCTCGCTGCAGCCTTTTGGCTGTCCATCCTGGTCGGGTGGCGCCAAACCTGACGTGTTTTTTCCAGGTGTAGTAATATTCCACGCACTGGGCCACGGTCTTCGTCTGAATCTGTCGGGAGAAAACCAGAAGCGATCGATGAGGGAAATACCACAGGAAAACAATGAAGGCACAGACCCAGGACGGATCTATCCAGCACTGTTTGTCCTCCCCTGTGTCTGCGGTTCCCACAGCGCAACGCACGGGTGAGATCAGGCTGAAAACGAGCCCCCTTCTTCTGAAAGGGCCGTAAAGAAGCCTTGGGAGGGCAGAACTGTACGTTTCGTGCCGATGGTCAGCGGAACGTGTCAGTATTCTTCTAGTATTTCCTGTATTTTGTACTGGAGAGATTAAATATTCGCTTGATATTCGGGCAAATTCAGTAGACATTAGAGCCAATTATGTCTTGTACCGGTATCTTTTTGGAATGAAGCGGCATCCCAAGGACAGGATTACAATGCACCATTCAAAAGACTACTTTTCTGGGTTAAAACTCCCCTCCACGCTACCAACCCGTGACCCGCCTCGGTCTAACGGCTTTACCTTCTTCTGGATCAGGTGGAAATTCTTCTTATGCACATAAAAAGCCTCTTTAAACAACTGCTCCTCCAGGGGCGTCCAAGTGTCTGAGCCTGGGAAGAAACAGCCACGTGCAAACGATTAGACCCCTTGCAACCTCACGGAAACGCGCACGATGTATTTGTCACGCGTCCACATGTCTCCTCCTTCGCAAAGCAATTAGCCAACACCGCAGGCAGTTTGTTAGCACGAGCAGTTATGGCTGCCAGCAGAGCAAGCCCTGCACGCAGTAAAGCCGGGGCGCGAGGGAAAGGAGGAGCGTTGGGCGGCGTGGGGTGTCACCGCAAGGGACAGCAGCAGGCTAGAACACAGGGACGAGGCATTCCCCGTGCCAAAAGGCCCCCAGAACAGATTAAAAAGACTACTTCCCTGCCCCAAAGAACACGAGCCACTGCTCGCACGTTTCTAAAAATCACTTCTTTCAATCAGAACAAAGGGAACGGCAGTACCCGCTCGCATTCCTGGAGAAGCAACAAGCTCTGCTTCCAGTTTACCTGCGTAATGATAATCAGCCAGGGGATGGGATTCAGGTCGCTGGGGTGCCCCAGACTGCAACATCTCCAGACCCTCCTGCGGGAGTTCAGAGAACAAGACTTAGATTCCCCCTCAGCAGGGGCCAAAAGATCAACTCTTCAGCCCACTGTGGGAAGATGGTACTCAGTCGACGCTCAGCAACAGCGTGTCGGGGTCACCTCCGCCCACGGCAGTTGATGAGAATATTTCCTAGTCCAGTAGGAATTCGAAAAGAGCTGCTTCTTACCAGAGCTTCATGCAGGCGGTGCAAGGCGTGCTCCAGGTTGGCTCTTCCCCCCGGCATGACATTGGAGCAGGCGAAGTTGAGCAGATTTGTCACTAGAAATGCAACAAAAACCAACAGAAAGTCAGTTTTTGTCAAGAAAGGAGAAAAAGTGCGATACAAGGCAGAGGGCAAACAGAGCAGACAGACTGGAGACCCAGAAAAGGCACCGAAAAAAAGGCAGGTTATCCGGTATCGCTCTCTCTCCCTTCAGAGCAGCTTTGGGACCGGTAGCTCCAGAGACAGATCTCCCCTCTCCCGAGGTCGCTGCAGCTGACGTGGGACAGCTACAAACGCCCCTGACCGTCTCTCCCAGAGGACGCGACTCAGAGCACCACCGGTTGTTATCTGTTCACTGTCCCACCAGATCTGAGCCACCCTCGGGTGCTACCAGCCACGAATGCTGTCAAGGAAAAGAGGGAGAGGGTCCCAACGGACAAACAGCTGCTGTGAAAACGTGCAGTTTTCGACCCTTAGTATCTCGGGGGGGACCTGGGAAGAAAAGCGTTAAGAGAAACCTCTGTCCTGTGTTTCCGGGTTCGTTGCGATGTCTCCCCAGGGCTTCCACACTAGCGATGCTCCCTCCTCCTCCTCCTCCAACCGGGATCTGTCCTGGAGGTCTGGGATCTCGGCCTGAAATTCACTGCCGACGTTGACGTGTCTGAAATTGTTAAGGCAGAGGAGGTGAGGAAGGAGAGCTGGGAACAGCACGCTAGCACGCACCCGCTTCGAAGGAGGGGACGTGTCAGGTACGGCAGTTATTTCCCAGCACAGCGTCACCAACTGCCCTCTAACAACTCCCACAGCCCCTTCTCGCCACCAACAGCATTACCGTTCCACCACGTGAGCCCTTTTGCGCCCCATCGGGCAAGAAAATTGCCACTTCCTTCCTCAAACGCTGAGCAAACTGGCGAGGTTCACTCTGAGACCGACAGCCAGCAGCAGAAGAGCTGCGACGGTGGGCCAAGACCACCGTTGGAATGTTGTGTAGAACGCGGGAGGCCGGCAACCGGCATCATGAGGTCAGCCTGAGTGGCAAGCCCAGCCTGGGCTAGCACTGGCCATTTCTGGCAAGCACGGGGGTATACTCCAGCCAAAATAACCCCTCTGTTACCCTCTGCAGCACTGCGGGGCAGTGGGAGAACTGGCCAAGCCATGGGGAGCAACAGCAAGGACTGGCAGAGCCCCGGTGCCGAACCAACCGTGCACCCGCTCCTCAGCCCCCTTTCCCCAGGGTTTGCGGTTATTCTGACCGCTGGGCCGGAACTCACGGCCCAACGCTGATTTTAGGGTTATCCTTCTTCGGCTAAACCCAAAGTCCCCATCCATTCTGCCCAAAAGATGTATAGAAAAAACAGCACAAGTTAAAATCGTTGAGATCATCCTTTAGCCTTCCTCACCGCCCTCATCATCACACACCGCTCCCCATTCTCCCAGAATTTCCCTCCTTTCGGGGAAACTGCTCACTGGACACGGAAGCTGTGGAGATGGACCCTCTGGATCTCCTGGCACAGCTGCCCCTCACCCTGCTCAGAGTTGGCCCCACAGGGATCAAACCGTTCAGGGCTTTTTCCAAGCCAAAGCCAGGAGCGGAGCAAAACCCCCGTGGGTTGTTTCCATCCCCTCTGCCACAACAGCAATCCCAAAGGAGAAAGGCACCTCCTTTTTCACTTTTCCAGACTTTCATTAAAAGGAGGAACCTCTGAACAACGTAATTTAATTACCGTCAACGTTGGATCCGCGCTCACATTCCTGCGTAGAGCTCACTGCCTGTCTAGCTGGGAAATCTCTGCCGCTCATTTAGTGGCAAAAGGTGGGAACTGGAGAAAAATCTCCAGCGCGACATCAATCCCCGGCATTATCACGATACAGCCTAAAATCAGAAATGCGGTTAAGATCCCTTCTCCTGTGAGCGGCTATGTGAATTGTACCCGTTGACAGATGCATACAAATATTCATTTCAAAGTTACAGACATCACGTTTTAACCGCTACACCAAAAAAGAATGACCTGCATTAAAAACTCCAGGAGCGTTTTCTTTCCATAACACGCTGGAATTTCTGAAAAATCCATTTCCTGCACGGAAAAACACGTTGTTTGTGGATAACAAATGGCAAACTCAGCGTTTGGGGAAGGTGAGCTCCCAAGTGCTGCGGATCCATCTCTCCATCTGGAAGACAGCAAAGGCAGTCAAAGCTCCCCAGCACAGCATCCTTACTGCCTCCCCTTTCCTACAGCCCAGGAGATCCTCGGAGCCTTCCCACAGGGAAAGGGAGGAGCGGACTGATCACCAAGGCTGGCTGGACCAGGTCACCATTGTCACCACATTCGTTTGTTGCCAAAGAACGATGAAATTCGTCCACCTAACGATATAGCAGGTCCCTTCCCTGCCATGGTTCCAGCGCTGGAGGAAAGGTGCCTCTCCCGAGGCCGCATTGGGACGGCACTGCTGCACAGAAGGACAGAGATTTTTAAATCTCTTTATTTCTTCCAGGGAAAAACTTGCTTTCTCACTCAGTAAAGGACAAGCTCCCCAGGCCGGGCAGGAAGGCGGCACAGCCACAATTTACTTACCGAGAAACGTGCAGAGGGCTGTGTGGTCCCTGTGCCCAAGGAAAGCGGCCATTGCCAAAGCAGAGGGAAGGACGTGTCTCACCTTCAGCACAGAGAACCGATTCACAGACTCACTCTGAAAAAAAAAAAAAGCATTAACCACAAAATTAGCTAATGGCTTCCCAAACCTGAATTCAGGGCCTCCCTCCGTGATTATAAAGTAATAATGGTCTTAACAGGCAGGCAGCTCACCAGGAATGAGATGGAGAGTGACCCCCATATTCCCCTGGAAACCCTTCGATGAGGCAAATCCCTGAACGCCCTCCCAGATTGTCGGTTCTTTACCTCCACGAGGAACTCGTGGCCTTTTATTGTCATAGTGTGTGACCAGAACAAGCCCCGCCATTCCTTATTCCAGCCTTAACAGCCTTCAGCGTTTCACTCCGGTCACCTCCCTGTCCCACTTCCGTCCCTGCACAATTTTTAAGATGGCGACTGAGAAATTAGGTCTTGTGGTTCCCATTGAAACACCCATTAATTCATACAACCAAAAGCTAGGCAAATGAAAAGGCCGTGTTAAACCTCAGCCCCCAGGGAAAAGAAATGTGCCCGACGAGGTGCTAAAAGGCGCTCTGGCAAAACACCCCCCTCTCCAAACTGCAGTTTGCTCCAGGAAACTGACAAGTTTTCTTCCTCTGCGGCCTTAGCGAGGCTGTAGATTTTCCCACCCTGCAGGGAAAGAAACAATCCTCAAAAGCAGATGTCATTCTGCCTGCAAGGAAAGCTTTAAAATATTTTTCTTTTTTTAAAGGCAGAATGCCTAAACGGAACATCCGAGCTGGTTTCTCCATGAAAATAACACTTTGCACTTGCACAGCAAAGCAACGCTCATTAACCAATCTCGTAAATCTTCGCAGGCATTAAGAAACACTCCACGTAACACACATGCGTGCACCGTGTAAGCACACGTGCAAAGAGGAATCCCCGTTTACGCACCCCGGCTATATCAAACCGCACTATTTCCCTCACAAGCTGTGATGGAAATGGGCCACGCTCCCATTCCTTGGCTCCAGAGCTCCGGCGATGCCGGGATCATGCCGACCCTCAGCCGCTGCGGGCATCAGCTCTGCTAACACCCCGCTGACGGGTCAGCGACAGGAATCTGGGAGCAGGAAGGGGATTGTACCACACAGGCTCCCCAAAATCCCCCGCAGTTAAGAGGAATGCAAATCTCAGGCTCCCCTAAGCCAACACATTTCTCACCGTGACCGCCGCACTAACACCCAGAGCAGTTTTTAAGCAGCACGCACCAGGTTTAACCTCCGCGCCTGAGAAAGTCCCTGTCCTGAGGGCTGCCGGTCCCCTTGGCCCAATGCAGGAGGCAGCAGCAAACCCCTCCAGACAGGGCAAGAGGTGCTTCTAAGAGTGACATCCAGCTAATAACCAAAAAGCACTTAAACCAATCCCAAACTTTGGAGACATTTAGTCTCGGGCCAGCAGCAGCATGTTGCTCAGTAAGGCACACTTCCACGACTCCCCTCAATTAACCATCACCTCCAGAGCGCGACCTCTGAAGGTGAGAAGTTCCTTTAGGTTGACTCTTGACGTCCCTTTCCCTCCCACAGGCAACGAGACCCCAAGTATTTCCACTTGAGAGTGCGGTTCCCCTTCCACGGGCACCCAGCTCGCTCTGCAGTTTTGGATTATCACCGACCTCTGTGCCAGCTCCACCAAGAAGCCAGGTGAGAGGCTCCGAATCACGTTACTAAAGATCCCAAGGCTTGACCTTGTTCCATTTATTTCTAAACCTTTGGCCCTGGATCAATGAGTTCATTGTTTTCAGGGAGTTCCAGATGTAAGCGCTGAGTACTGTTATTGGTGAATCCAGAACTGTCAACAGTGATAAAAAACAGAGCGCAGGAAGACAGTAAGGCCTCCGAGTCCCAAACTCAAATAACAGATGGCTAAAAAGGAAGGAGGAGCACACAGACATATTCGAATCCTGCTGAAAATAGTCAGCCATGGCCAACAGGAGCCGAGGAGGCAGTGGCCGTGGACACCTGGCTCGGGGGAGCCGCGCAGCTCTGCACGTATTTCGAGAGCTTTTCAGAACAAGTAATAAAAGCTTGACAGCAGCAGGGAGTGCGGGAGTCGCGGCAGCAGTTGCATCGATAGGCAATCTGCGCAACAGTTCCTAAAACAGGGGCTGCCCACAATCAGAAGTTGACTCTTTGGTACAAACTCCCTCCACACCAGTCATCACACAGGGGAAAAAAAACAACCAAGCTATTGTAGGGCTCAGTATTACCCATTTCTCTGCAGCTGGACAGAAATACACACTTCTGCGGCTTTTCCCACACTGGAAAATTCAAAGCACCCAAACAGGGCGCGCTTTTAGAGACATCAGCAATTAAGTTCTCCATCCCCTCCAGAAAAGCCTTTTCCTAAAGGCGTTCTCCTCCCAAGGGCAGACCCACAAAAAGAAGCCCTCTCTGCTTAATCCATTTCACAGAGAATTTGAAATGCAAACAAGAATTAAACAGGACGTCTTTTCCCCGCTTCAGGGAAAGCCACTAATATAGACCTTGGCAACATATTTAGCAAATCTATCATTGTAATGCCTTTGCATTGCCCATTTCCACCTGGAGAGCAGGCTGAAAGGACTCATAAAAAAACCTCAAACCAACCACAAAACATATTCCTGTCTAGGGGGTAATTTTATGAAACGATTTGAACACCTTAACGATTTGAACATCTTTTTACAGGTACAAGGCAACAAGAAACATTCTCGAGGTGAAAAAAAAACAAACCACCTATTCACCTCTTTACCCCAAAGATCTTTTCACCACACGGATTCCACCACCAATACACAGCTGCTAAATATCCCCGGCTGCTGCCGATCCGTAAGAAACCCTTCAAAATACAAGAGAACGCTGAGCCCAGCGCGCTGACGGTGCTGCCAGGGCTGTGAGTCGGAGCCCCTGAGGACGGAGTCGCAGCCCCTGAGGTTGAAATCAGCCCCACACTTAGGCACAACCCGGGGTTTTAAGCCTCACTACAAACCAGCCCCCCGCTTTTCAAGAAAAACAGGGAGATTCACCTCAAAATAAACCACGTTCTCGACGCCAAAGGGGCGCTGGTCCATGGCCGCCGCCGCCCTTAGGGCCAGTTCCATGGGGCTTCGCTTCACCTGGAGCAGAACTCGCGGGCGTGAGGACAACGAGCCCCCTACACAAAATCTGAAAAAAAGGAAAAGTTCAATAAGATTTGCTGTTACTCACCCACCAAAGCCTAACCACTACAACTGGCCCTTTCACAACCATTCCTGATCGCAGAAGAAAACTGAAATATCCCAATTCCCGCTTCAAACACAAGGCGTGGAGCTGCCCACACCCCACGTGTGGGCTGGGAAGACAGGGGGCTCTTCTCAAAACCCGCAGGAAGAGAAAGGGCAGGAGTGTTTTCCCAGCCCTGGAAGAGCTGTGGGGAGAAGGTGGGAGGGAGGAAAAGGCTGCCCAGGAGTGGGGTAGGGGGAAGGAGAGGGCTCCATCCATGGGGGAAACGCCGTTCCTGGCCACACAGGCGGCTGTGGGACCACCCTGGGGATGGATTTGGGGGCTCTCCCTGAGGGAAACACTGCTCCCAGCCATGCAGGAGGCTGTGGGACCACCCTGGGGATAGGTTTGGGGATGAGGGGGGATCTATCCCTGAGGGAATCACTGCTCCCAGCCATGCAGGAGGCTGTAGGGCAATGACAGAGATGGATTTGGGGGCTCTCCCTGAGGGAAACCCCTTTCCCGGACACACAGGAGGCTGTGGGGCCGCCCAGGGGACAGATTTGGGGGCTCTCCCTGAGGAGAGCCTGTGGGGAGGAGGGAGGCGGGGGCCGCCCCAGGGCCGGGGCCACTCCTGGAAGGGGAGGGGGGGATCTCCAGCCGCCCACGCGGGGCTGCCCGAAGCCTGAGGAGATGAAAAGAAGAGGAAAAAAGAGGAAAATTCCCTCACCGCCATCGCCTCTCACAGCCCCGGCCCTCCCCGCCGCGCCTCATGGCGGCTGTGTGCGGTGTCACCTGAGCGGGGGGCGGGGGCTGAGGCAGGAAAAGGCGAGAGGGGGAGGGAAGGGCCATTTTGAATGGGAGGAGAGGGGAAGGGGGGGCGAAAGATGGGGGGAGGGGAGGGGAGGAGAGAGGAAGAGAGGATGGTGGGGGGGGTGGGAGCGAGTGTGTGAGGGGAAGAGGTGTTGCGTGAGGGGGGAGTGAGGGGGGAATGGGTTTTCGGGAGAGGGAGGTTTGCAGGGCTGTGAGGTGCCTGTGAGAGAGGAGGCCCCGGAGGGAGGTGAGTGGAAAGGGCTGTGTGTGGAAAGAAAAGCTTTAAGGACAGGCTGGGCTGGGGAAAGGTGGTGGGCCCCGAGGGAGGGCTTGGGGACCGGGGCTAGAAGCGTGGGTTTGGGGCAAAACTCTGGGAAAGAAACTGCAGGACAGGGCTAATCTGAGTATACAGTTTTAGCGAAGCTTCAAGCAAAGGGTGACCAAAGGTGCCTCTTGTGGGCTGGTTTTGTCTAAGTTATTCATGCGAGTGGACTTTTGCCACACGGGATGGGAACTTTCGCTTCCCGGGATAGCTGATGCCCCTGGATAACCACTGCCCGCGAAGCACTGCGAAACCCCGTGTTCAAAAATGAGAACAAAGGCCGGGTTTTGCCTCTCGGAAGGATCTCTAAGCACCGTCTCCACGTTGTTTTCAGTACCTTTCTGGTTGTTTTCTTTCCCCCCATCCCCGTGATGTCCGTCGGGGGGGCTGGCGGAGCTCTGCAGGCGGACGTCCGTCTCATTTTGGAGAAGGCTGGGCTGGTTTCGGGCGGTCCCGGCTGATTTTGGGGAGGGCAGGGACGGTTTCGAACTCGCAGTGCCCGGTGCGGGGCTGCGGTGGGGCCCGGCCCCCTCGTTCTCCTCGGCGCGGCCCCGCCCCTCTCGCCCGCTTTCGCCGCGGCGACGCTGGGGGGCGTGGCCCGGGTTTGCCCTTCGGCGCGTGCGCGGTTGGGCGGACGCGAAGGAGAACGTTTCCGGTGTGCGTCGGCGGTCGGTACCGGGAGAGACGGGGGGGACCGGGGCCGAGGAGAGCAGGAGCGGGAGAAGGAGAGTAGGAGCGGGAGAAGGAGAGTGGGCGGGCGGGGCGGCGGCGGCGGCGGCGGCGGCGGCAGGAGCGGTGGTGCGGAGGTGTCCAGGGCCAGTTCGGGGGATTGTGGGGTGTCGGGACTGGGCTGGGGGACTCGGGGGGCGGTCTGGGCCTCTTTGGGGGGGAGCAGAGCCGAGTGGGGGGTCCCCGGGGGGAACAGGGCCGATTTAGCTCCCCCCCCCCCCGTCCTCCGCTGCCGCCCCCTCACCCCCCGCTCGCTCCCCGCAGGTGGCGGCAGCCCCGGCCGCAGCGCAGGGTGCCCGGGGCCGGCCTGGGCGGGCGCTTGGCTCCGCTCTCAGCCCCCCCCGGCAGGTCAGCCCGGCCGTGCCCCCTTCGCCCGCCTCCAGCCCACGGCCGAGGCCCCCCAGGTACCCCCGAGATGGGTCGGGGGGTGTCAGCGCTGGGCCCCCTGAAGCGGGGGTGGGTGGTGGGCACGGGCATTGCTGGGAGCCCGTGGGCAGCCCTGGGACCCCCTTAAAGCCCACGGAGAGCCCCGGGGCCCCCTTGTCTCCCCCGGAGCCGACGGGGAGCCGTAGCTGTGGAGTCAGCTTAAGGAGTCTGCCCTAAGGACTGCTGCTTTTTGGAGCGTTGGGGGAGGGGGAGGGTTGTCGGTGTGGGGAGTGGAGGTGTGTGGGAGGAGTCCCGTGTCTTGAGGGAGCTTTGGAGGTGTTGGGCAGATTTGGGGGAGTGGGGGAGGGGTCCCCTCCTTTGGAGCTCCCTGGTTCTTTTCTTCTAGACTGTGGGAGGCAGCGGGCGAAGGGGGAAGGCAATAGAGTGAGTTGCTGTATTTCAGTCCTTGGTTGAGAGTCAGCGACTCTGCTCCCTTGCTGCTCAGCAGACTATTGGCTCCGTGGGGCTGTTTCTCCAGGCAGGCTACGACTACAGAAACGGCCCCACTTCCTCGGAAGAGTTGTTAGCAGTGAAGTCTCCTGGGAACGTACTGCCTGACGTTGGATAGACCTGGCACCACGCAGCAGCTCAGAGCCCCGCAGCGTATGCTGCCGCTCTCAGTTGGCTCCATCAAATCCTCCGACCTGAGAATGCCAGAGGTACAGAGTTGAAACGGGCCCTTCCTCACCCACTGAGTCAGATGAACCTTTTTGCGCCCAAGTTGGCTGGAGACTGCTTCTGCCTCGCCGCCTTCAGGCGGAGCATGGCTGTGAGCAGGGGAGCTCAACACAGAGTGCTTGCTGATTGCAGCCTGCTCCCTCGGGGGAGCACCCGCAGCCGTGGGACGGGAGGAGGAAGGACAGCACGAGGGCTAGAGACAAACATTTTATTTCTTTAACGTTTCACATAGGGGGTACCCCAGAGGGGTTCCTGGCCCCACACCCCACAGCCGCTCAGTATTCGGGGCACTGTTGGTCTTCTGGGCCTGGTGCTGTCACCGCTTGCAGGGCTGGCAGAAGCAGACACGGCTAGTGGCATCTCCACCAGCCCTTCAAGTAGCCCCACAGCCAGGCGCAGCCCTGCCGCGGGCACCTTCCTGTCCTGCACAGCCCTGGGTCTGCCTGGCCACACTCCCTGCCCATGGTCTTGCAGGACTCCTCCGTCTTTGCCTTCAAGGCCTGGAAAGTGCGGGTGATCTCCAGCACCCGCTCCACCTGGTCCATGTCCATGGCTGGGGGCCTTCCGGGGGACAGGTGCTTGTCCGTGGGCCTCTGTGTCCTGTCCATCCCCTACCTGGGAACCCACTCTTTCTCGGTCCCTGCTGGCAGCTCCTGGCTGAGGACCAGCCCGTTTCCCCACTGCCCCACCAGCAGCCATGGGAGAGCGGGGTTGTCCTGAGTGTGTGAGCACCACTGGCTCTGTTGCTGCACTGGGCCAGGGCTCCAGGAAGTGGTAGAGGGAGCTGTGGGAAGAGGAGCTGCTCCTCAACAGGCTGCTGCAGTCCTCCGAGTTGGCCAGCGAGCACAGGCTGCAGGGGCTCTTGCGGTGGCCCTCGGGGGGCCCAGGAGCCCGGGGGGTGCCTGGACCAGAAGGAGCTGTCCCCACTGATAGGACCTATAGGCGGCAGAGGAGGGCAGGGGGACCTGGGGGCTTGGGGGGGGGGGGCAGGGGGTAGAGAGAAGCATCACTGCTCAGATGGTATATGGTTGGCAGGGAGCCCAGTGGGTCCTGTGGGGCCTGGTGCTCCCTCCTCGCTGCCTCCTTGGTTGCCCTGCAGAGGAGGAGAGAGAAGAGACCCGCTGCACCCCGTCTCCTCCGCTGGAGCCCACGGGCAGCACCCCCTCCTCAGCAGGCGGGCAGGGCTGCCCAGCGCAGGCAGGGCAGGGCACGGGCTGAGGGTCTGGGGCAGGATCTGGGGGTCTCCCCCACACTCCCTGCTTCTCCTGTGTCGACTTGAGCTCCCATCCTTCATCCGCTAGCCGAGAAGCTGCTGAGGGAGGGGACGGAGTGAGCGGCCGGCAGCCCCTGGCACAGCCCCGGCTCAGGGCTGCCGTGGGGTGTGGGCTGTTTGCACGGTGCTCGGTGCCAGGGCCACTCACCTCTCTGCTCCTGCGCGTGGGCTCTTGCATCCGTTATCCCTTGATTCGGCTTCTTCCAGTCCCTCTGCAGGACCCCGGGAGCTGGGTGAGACAGGAGCAGCTCCCAGCCCCGTGCCGCAGCCCCCCACACCACCCCACGCTGCGGCACAGTGCGGTGCAGCAGTCGCCTACCTGGAGCCGCTTGGTCCGTAGCACAGAAGAGACCGCGCTGAGCCCCATCAAAAGCATCACGAGCGGAGCCAGGTGAGCTGCGGGGGGGACGTTGGAGTCCCTCCTGGCACCAGCTGCGGTGCAGCCACGCAACCCTTTGGTGACCCCATGGGAAACGTTAAAGAAATAAAATGTTGGTCTCTATCCCTGGTGCTGTGGTTCATCCTGCCATCCCGTGGCTGGGGCTGTGCCCCCCTCAGTGCCCGACCCAGTGGGACAGGCTGGCACTGCTGGCACCCGCCAACCTGGGGGGGTGGTGGTGTCGGGGGAGCTGGGTGGGCTGGAGAAAGGGAGGAAGCACCTCTTGAAACCAGCTGGGCCCTCCCCAGCCACAAAACCCTCCCCAGAGGCACCAGAGGGGACCCCCAGATCCTTGAAGGGCTGCCCCAGACTCCCTCTGGCCTGCAAGAGTCCCCCCCAGGACCCCTTACAGACACCCCAGTGGCATCCCAAATCTGGGTTCTTTACCTGCTGGGCAAGCCAGTAACACACTGTGTGGGAGCAGCCAGCCAAGCCGGTTTCAGAGCACCAGAGGTGAGAGGCAGGGAGCTGCCATCCCACTCACCTCCATCCCCGCCGTGCCTTGGCTGTGCAGAGAGAACTTGGGGGAGCTGCAAAACAGCTCAGCCCGGGCTTATCTCCAGATGGCACAGAACAACCAAAACCAAATGGCCCTTAACAATCAAAATGCCCCGAGTCCCATCCCACCACTCTTCCCGTGACGTTGAGCACCGGACGTCACAAATTGGCAACAGAGACTTCGCTATGGCACCACCAGAGGGAAATATCCCAGACAGTGTAATCCACTCGGGCATAATCCTGCACCCTCACCGAGTCAGGAAATATAAACCGCAGGGTCTGGGGAGACAAATGGGGAATCCTCCAAGGATACAGCTGGCCCCTCGGAGATCTGTCCCCCCCATCCAGGACGCTGGAGGGGAGCATTTACATCTGAGCACGGCCTTTCCTTTAACCTCTAGAAAAGCCGGCTTTTGCTGAAAACCAAATGTTCCCCTCCCGCCCCGGCCCCCTCTGAAATGAAATAAATAAATAAATAATTAAAATCCTTACAAAACTTAAAAATCACCCTTAGTTTCGTTAGTGTTATATTAATTCTAAAAACTGATGAGCCGCTGCGCTGTGCGCCGCAGCCCAACCTCCCCCCCTCAACGCTGGGCGAGCTCCTCTGGCCATGCCTGGGATGAAAACCCGGTGGCTTTTTGGAAATAAAAAATAAAAAATTAAAAAAAAAAGAATAATAAAACCTCTCTTTCTCTCTCTCTCTGCCTGTGTTAGTCCAACGAAAGGGATAGCGTCGGGAGGCGAGGGAGGAGGAAGGGGGAGGCTGTGGGATGGAGAGAGCCCTCCCCGTACCCCTCAGCTGTGCATCCTCGCAGCGCCGCGGGGAATGGGGGGAGTGGGGTGTGTTTGGGGGGGTCTTTGGTTTGCACAGGGTGGCCGTGGTGGGGGCTCAGCCCCATCCTTACAGTGCTGGGGCGCACGGGGCTACCAGGCACAGGGTCCCTCCCCCAGTGAGGTGCTTTGGTGCATTGAGGTGTTAGATGGGGTGGCACAGCCCCTGCCCACCCCGGGAGGGGGGACACCACCTCTCTGGTGGCACTGGATGGGTGGGAGGGATCAGAGCTGTGGGAGCCATGGAGAAAGGCGTGGGGGTGTCCCTCGTCATGGCAGCCCCCAACAGCCCTAACCCGCCACCCCAAGGGACACCCAAGCCCCATCTTGGTCCTCTCCCCGTTGGGTGACGCCCTTCCACCCACCCCGGAGGTGCACTCCTCTCCTGCGGGGGGGACGCCCAGCGCTCGCCTGGCTAGAGAAGCACCGGGGGGGGGTTGGTTAGGGGGCATCTGAGCTTCCCCATTACACGGGCCTAATTACTGTGCTGTTAATAACCATTAATAACCACTTTGGCTCTGCTAACCAACTGCGGCGAGGCCCCCACCCCGCTTTAGCGCAGGCTTCCTGATGCCAACACCTCCCACAGCCACTGGGTAAAGCGACGCCTGGCAAAAAACCACCACCCCTCAAAAAAACCCCCACAGCACATCCCCCACTCCCCACCCACCCCTTCTCCCCCCATCACAGCCATGGGGCAAACTCCCACCACCACCACCCCCCAATCTCAGCTCGGCCGTGACCCCCCCCGAGACACTGGAAAGAGAGCAACGGAGAGCGAGCTCAGGCTCGTGTGAGCTGGAGAGATTTCTCTTTGGGTTTTGATGTTGTCGTTGGGTGGGATTTGGTTGTTTTTTTCACAGAACACTTTGCAGTAGAGGACAAAAACGTGGTGTCGCAGCCCCCGGGGCCGGCGCTGGCACCGCCACCTCCCCCCACGCCCCGACCCCCCGGCTCCTGTCCCTCCTCCTGCCCGGCGGCTGTTCCCACTTTCCTTCCTTGGTTTGTTTGGTTTTTCCTTTCTACCATTCTTTTTTAATATGTGGGGGTTTTCTTCTTTCTCCCTTTTGTTTTTTGCTTCCCCCTCCTTTATTCTCTTTTTCCCCTTTTTTTCTTTTTCCCTTTTTTTTTGCTTTTTCCCCCTTTTTTCTGTTTCCCCTTTTCCCCATATTTTTTTTCTCCTTTTTTTCACTTCTTTTCCCCCTTTTCTCTTTTCCCCTTTTTCCTTTTTCCCTTTTTTTTTCCTTTTCCCCCCTTTTTCTGTTTCCCGTTCCCCCCGTTTTACTTTTTCTCTTTTTTTACTTTTTTCCTCTTTTTCCCCTTTGTTTTTTCCCTTTTTTTTTGCCTTTTCCCCTTTTTTTCTCTGTTTCCCCCTTTTCCCCCGTTTTCACTTTTCTCTTTTTTTACTTTTCTCCCCTTTTTTCTTTTCCCCCCCTTTTTTTTTCCACCCTGTCACAAGTGAGACCTGCACAGACAAAAGGCTCCTGAGTGAGGGCACTGGGGCAGCCCCACCTTAGAAGCAGCAGAGGAGCAGAGCCGTCCGGAGCCATCAAGAGCACAGGAAGGGCTATTCAGGGCCTCATTGTCTGCGCCGAGTGACCGTCTGCTGAGAACCGCTCTGGCGGCTCAGAGCTCAGCCCCAGCAGCAGTCTGGAGCCAACGGGGAAAAGTACACTGGGAGGAAGACTGGCAGCCTTCCTCCACAACGCCCCGGAGAGAATGACCACAGTGCTGCCTATCCCCATCGTTTTGTCCAACTCGTTTCTTTTTTTATTAGAAAATTAATAAAAAACCCCTGCAACTCTCAGGTTTCCAAGGCATACAAAATCTCTAAAAGGGAGACACAAGCGTGAGGTGCTGAGGTACCCAAACCTGCCCACGTTAGTCCAACTAAAGGGACAGCGTCGGGAGGCGAGGGAGGAGGAAGGGGGAGGCTGTGGGATGCAGAGAGAGCCCTCCCCGTACCCCTCGGCTGTGCATCCTCGCAGCGCCGCGGGGAATGGGGGGCTGTGTGTTTGGGGGGGTCTTTGGTTTGCTCCCCTGACCTGCTGGGGGGGGGGCAGGGGGGGGGGATGTCTGGCGGCGGGGTTACATTCATTGGGCGGTGCTGGGCGGCACGGCGGGAGCCTCCCTTGCTGTGCTGCGAGGCCGGGGCTCCCGGAGCGTGTTTCTGCTCCTGCTGCTTCACCTCCTGGAGCATTTCCCTCATCTTGCGCTGTGCAGTTATGGAAGATGCACCCAGGTGGGATGCGGGTGGCTTTGCCTGCACAGAGGAGTCCATTCACACCCTGGGCGCTGCTCTGCACGGCCTCCAGAACACACATTTTTAGCTCAATCGAGCCAATCTTCAATTTCAGCACTTGCACAGCCAGGGGGAAGCTACCGAAACACCTTCAGTGCCTCTTGGGGGCACAGGGACCACCCAAAAGAAGAGTGGCAGGGTGCTCGGGTGGTGCTGGGCTCAGCAAGCCCCACGCCTTTCCTCGGTGGATGAAAGCGACCGGGGAATATCGGGTAACGCCACGGCCAAACCGTACCTGCCTGGCAAAGAAATGCCCAATGATTTTAACGATGACCTCCTCGTTCTCGTCTGGGATTTGGTCTCGTGGCACAATGACTGCCGCGCTGGTTAAGTTTTGCAGTTCGTTTACCTGGAGCGAACCACAAGAGGGTGATGCCCTTCCACCCACCCCGGAGCTGCGCTCCTCTCCTGGGGGGGGGACGCCCAGCGCTCGCCTGGCTAGAGAAGAACCGGGGGGGGGGGGGGGGGGGGGGCGGTGGTTAGGGGGCATCTGAGCTTCCGCGTTACACGGGCGTAATTAGTGTGCCATTAACCACCATTAATAACCACTTTGGCTTTGCTAACCAACTGCCCCCACCCCGCTTTAGCGCAGGCTTCCTGATGCACACGCCTCCCTGTGTGGGAGCAGCCAGCCAAGCCGGTTTCAGAGCACCAGAGGTGAGAGGCAGGGAGCTGCCATCCCACTCAGCTCCATCCCCGCCGTGCCTTGGCTGTGCAGAGAGAACTTGGGGGGAGCTGCAAAACAGCTCAGCCCGGGCTTATCTCAAGATGGCACAGAACAACCAAAACCAAATGGCCCTTAACAAACAAAATGCCCCGAGTCCCATCCCACCACTCTTCCCGTGACGCTGAGCGCCGGACATCACAAACTGGCAACAGAGACTTCGCTATGGCACCACCAGAGGGAAATATCCCAGACAGTGTAATCCACTCGGGCATAATCCTGCACCCTCACCGAGTCAGGAAATATAAACCGCGGGGTCTGGGGAGACAAATGGGGAATCCTCCAAGGATACAGCTGGCCCCTAGGAGATCCGTCCCCCCCCATCCAGGACGCTGTACAGGGTAACTTCCCCGGGATGGAGCGACCTCACCTGAGAGAGAGAGGGTAAGTGACTAAGAAACATCCGTACGGTATAGGGCATGCGATTGAGTTTGTGACTGGTGCACTCTTCTAAGGCATTAATATCTAGCGCCCTTGTGGTTTGCGTTGCTACTTGTCGGGGGCATTTGTAGCTCGCAATAGTGGATCCCGCTAGTTGCTTCTAAACCGCAATAGTGTAATCGCCATCGCACACACAGAACTTGCAATAGTGACGTATTGGACCTGTGAGTGAAGTCCAAAGAAATTGTTAATTTGAACCTCTCAGTGAAGTCCTTTTTCCCGTTTCGTCCCACTCCCCGAGCCACTGGGTAAAGCGACACCTGGCAAAAAAACCCACACCACCCTCAAAAACCCCACACCACATCCCCCACTCCCCACCCACCCCTTCTCCTCCCATCACAGCCATGGGGCAAACTCCCACCACCACCCCACTCTCAGCTCAGCTATGACCCACCCCCCCTCCCCCCCCCGAGTCACTGGAAAGAGAGCAGCGGAGAGCGAGCTCAGGCTCTTGTGAGCTGGAGAGATTCCTCTTTGTTTTTTGATGTTGTTGTCGTTGGATGGGATTTGTTTGGTTTTTTTTCACAGAACACTTTGCAGTGTGGTGTCACAGCCCCCGGGGCCGGCGCTGGCAGCGCCACCTCACCGCTGGCTCTCGTCCCTCCTCTTGCCCGACGGCTTTCACCACTTACTTTGCTTGGATTTTTAGGGTTTTTTTTCCTTTCTACCTTTCTTTTTTTTTATTTGGGGTTGTTGGTTTTTTTCCCTTTTTTTTTCTTTTCCCCTCTTTTTATCTCTTTTTCCCTTTTTTCTTCTTTCCCCTCGTTTTTTTCCTCCCCCCCTTTTTTTCTTTCATTTTTTTTTCTTTTTCTCTTTTTAAACATCTCTCAAGCTTTCTCCGAAGGAACAGCCCCTGGCTCTCAGCCAGCAGAAGGAGACTATGGAAGAGCTCTGGCACCCGTGGGATTGCTTTCCTTCTCCCGCCTCGCACTCAGTAGAGCGTGTTTTCCAACTCTTTTTTTTTTTTTATTAAGAAAATAAACAAAAATAATGTGCCAGCTATCAGTTTTGTAAGGCACACAAAATCTCTAAAAGGGAAACAGAAGCGCAATGTGCTGAGGTAAACCCTGAGGTAGTTTTTGTGTGTGGTTGTGTGTGTGTCATCTGGGGTTGAGGGTTGTGTGCGTTTTATTTTTGAAATTAAAAAAAAATAAATTATTTTGCTAGTGTGTTTTTTTTTTTTCCCCCAGCCCTGGGCTGACAACCTCTTGGAAATCTGGCTTTCCCCCCCTGCCCCTCTTTCCCCCTTCTCTCCTTACAACCGGGATCATTCCCCAAAGTGTTTACGGCCGAGCACGGCCTTTCCTTTAACCTCTAGAAAAGCCGGCTTGTGCTAAAAACCAAACATCCTCCTCCTGCCCCCACCCCCTCTGAAATGAAATAAATAAAGAATTAAAATCCTTAAAAAACTTAAAAATCGCCGTTAGTTTCGTTATTGTTACATTAATTCTAAAAACTGATGAGCCGCTGCGCTGCGTGCCGCAGCCCAACCTCCCCCCCTGAACACTGGGTGAGCTCCTCTGGCCGTGCCTGGGATGAAAACCGGGTGGCTTTTAGGAAATAAAAAAATTTTTAAAAAAGAATAATAACAACTCTCTTTCTCTCTCTCTCTGCCTATGTTAGTCCAACTAAAGGGATAGTGTCGGGAGGTGATGGAGAGAGCCTTCCCCACACCCCTCGGTTGCGCATCCTCACAGTGCCACGTGGAATGGGGGGGGGAGGGGGGAGGTGTGTTTGGGAGGGCTCTTTGGTTTGCTCCCCTGACCTGCTGGGGGTGGGGGAGGGGGGGCAAAGTCTGGCAGTGGGGTTACATTCATTGGGCAGTGCTGGGCATCATTGCGGGAGCCTCCCTTGCTGTGCTGCGAGGCCGGGGCTCCCGGAGCGTGTTTCTGCTCCTGCTGCTTCACCTGCTGGAGCATTTCCCTCATCTTGCGCTGTGCAGTCTTGGGGAGGAGAGGGGAAAAGCAAGAGGTGGGGGTCAGGGCACTGTTTCTCCCCCTACCACCCACCCCCAAGCCCCCACCGAGCATCTCGCCACTCCCAACTTGTCACTCTGGACAAGCTGTAAGTAATTTCAAGGGTTTTTTTGTTTGTTTGGTTTTTGTTTTTTTTTTTTTTTTTTTTTTTTTTTTAAACTTGTGCTTCCTCCATCTCTCCTCAAGACCACCTGAATTTTTCTGGGGGGCCACCATCCCTCTCGAGTGGACAGGAGACAAGGTTATGGAAGATGCACCCAGGTGGGATGCGCGTGGCTCTGCCCGCACCGAGGAGTCCATTCACACCCTGGGTGCCGCTCTGCACAGCATTCAAAACACCCATTTTTAGCTCAATCGAGCCAATCTTCAATTTCAGCACTCCCACAGCCGGGGGGAGCTACTGAAACACCTTCAGTGCCTCTTGGGGGCACAGGGACCACCCAAAAGAAGAGCGGCAGGACACTCGGGTGGTGCTGGGCTCAGCACACACTGCGCCTTTCCTCGGTGGACGGAAGCAGCTGGGGAATATTGGGTAAAGCCACGGCCAAACCGTACTTGACTGGCAAAGAAGTGCCCAATGATTTTAATGATGACCTCCTCGTTCTTGTCCAGGGTTTGGTCTCGTGGCACAAGGACTTCCACACTAGTTAAAATTTGCAGTTCATTCACCTGGAGCGAACCACAAGAGGGTTTTGTTGTGGAAGAGCCAAAATGCTCTGCTGCCGGTGTCACCACGGCACCAGGCACCCTGTGTGTCTCCCCCTTCCTTGGGACCAACAAGAACCACCACCAGGACATAGGGGCTGAGGGTCAAGACATCGCCAAAACCACTGTGCACCCGGGATTTGTCTCCCTGGGGTGGGCAGGGGTGACGGCTGATGCCCAACTCTGCGTCCCCGGGGCACCACCACCTACCATCTTGCCACCTTTGCCTATAACATGGCCGGTGGCGAAAGAAGGCACCTTGATGTGGGCTTCAAGCTTCACGTCTTTCGCGTTTTCCTCTTTCATCTTCCCAAAATATTCACCCCTGGGCCTGGGGAGGAGACGGACAGAAAGGAAAACCATCAGGCAGCACCCACTGTGCCTCTCCATCCCCAAAGCTGACGATGTCCCCATGTCCAGCAGCATCAAAACCACTGTACCCAGCAAAGAGCTCCCCTGGTGCTGAGGGAGGCCAAGGCAGGCTGCCAGCACAGTGGTGACCACAGGGATGCCCTCGACTTGTCCCTTACTGTCGCCCCCCCCATAGCCCCCACCCAGCGCACCTTGAACTGAGCCTTGGGAAGCCCTGTGATGACCATCCGCTCGCTGGCCTCGGGACCTTCTGCCGGGGCGAGCTGGGGAGCAATGAGGGAGAGGGAGCATGAGCGCAGCCCCCACTTCAGCAAGACCTTCCCTTGGTGGGATGTACCCCCCCAACGCAGGGCAACCGCCCCATGCAGGAGCATCCCCTCCCACCTGAGCTGGGCTGATAACCAGGGTGCTGCAGGCCTGGCCTTCTACTAATGACAGGCTGGAGAGGTGGGCACATGCCAACCTCATGAAGTTCAACCAGGCCAAGTGCAAGCTCCTGCACCTGGGTCGGGGCAATCCCCAGCAAAAATCCAGGCTGGGCGGAGAATGGATGGAGAGCAGCCCTGAGGAGAAGGACCTGGGGGTGCTGATTGATGAGAAGCTCAACATGAGATGGCAAGAGAAGCTGTGGCTGCCCCATTCCTGGAGGTGTTCAAGGCCAGGTTGGTCAGGGTTTGGAGCAACCTGGGCGGGTGGGAGGTGTCCCTGACCAGGGCAGCAGGGTGGACTGGATGGTCTTCAAGGTCTCTGTCAACCGAAACCATTCTATGATAATTTGGGGAGCAACACTGTAACCCGCAGACTCCCATTCCCTGCCCTCAGCAGTGCGGAGGGGAAACTGAGGCACAAAACACAGGACCAGCCCCGTGGCCCCTTCCTCACCTTGATGGAGGCACCCAAAAACCGCACCAGCTGCTTGATGTGCTGCCCCTTCTTCCCGATGATGGCCCCCACCGCCTGCATCCCGATGAACAGGTTCACAAACTCTTGCTCCGGCAGCTGAAGGGGCACAGAAGAGCGAGAGGGTCAGGGGACCGGACGGACAAGGGAGGTGGCTGTCCCCATGTTACCATCCCATGGTAGTAGCTGCTCACCCTCCCAAGGTGCCCAAGTGAAGATCTCCTGGAAAGGGGTACCAGGCACTTACTGGGTGCTGATGGCGGAAGGCACCGGCCGGGGGGGGCTCCATACACACCCAAGAGGTACATCGAGGAGCCCTATGGTTGGAGAGAAAACGAGGGTCAGCAACAGCCCCAGCGTGCCAGACCCTTCCCGGCCACTCCCAGTCCCACGCAGAGCAGTGTGCCACCACTGTGAGCCCAGCAGGGACACGGGGACAACCCTTCAGGCCCTGAAACCCCCCCTCACAGAGCGTGGGTGCACCCGAGGGTGCATTGGGGTGAGCTGCAGCCCCGACCCAGCGTGATGGGGCTGGGAGGCAGACAGGGGCTCCCAGTTACCCCCACCCCCCCCCCCCACTGCCATGTTTTCGTCTGTGTCCTGCCTTTGTAGGGGAAAACCACGACACAACTCTCTCCTGCTCTGCATTCCAGCAAGTGCAACCAGATGCTACCTGCAAACCACCATTGCTCACATGGAGGACGAGCAGACCCAGCTCCCCTGCCCAGGCTGGACGCCGCTCTCACTCCCAGCCCTCCATTTAAACCCACCACGCCGAGGTTTTGTGCTCCTCCTCGCATTGAGCTCACACTCCCCGTGTCCACCCTCTGCTTCGGGCCACGGGCTGCTCCACGGCTCCTACACCAACGTGTCCCCTCCTGCCCAGACACTCCTCGACGCCGGGCTGGACACTGCACCTCCTCACTTCCTTCCCTTCACCAGGAGCCTCGTTCCTTCTCCTCCATCCTTCCCACGACTCTACAGCTCCACAGATGAAGCTACAGCCCAAGACACCAGCTCCTGCTCAGGACATTCGCTCCTCTTACACTTAAAAACCCCTCTGGAAAAGCCTCTCCGCCACGGGGCTGCAGCAACACCCGCACATGTCCACCCCCCGTTAACGACGGGCGAGCACCGCATTGAAGAGCCCCCTTAGGAGCAAGGGCAGGGCGAGGCAGCGCCCCAAGAGCCAGCCCAACCCCCCGCACACAGCTCAGCGCTCACCACACGCTCGCCGGCCCCCGCAGCAGCGGCTCGAGCGGGGCTGCCCGCGGCCGGCGGTCGGGCGCCGCTCCATCGCAGCCGCTCACCATGGTGGAACGCCGAACGCAGTCCGCGTCCTTCCAGTCGCGCCGCAGCCATGGCGCAGCCGGATGCGGCCACCGGAGCTCCGCGCCAGAGGGGCGCAAAGCGCCGTGCGAGCGCGCAGGAAAGGGCTCGGTAAGCCCGGGACTGGCATTCCCTCACCCACCGCGGGCAGAGGAGGCAGGAGGGGGCGCGCAAGAGCCCGCGCCGCCGGGCGGTGCCGCTCGCCTCAGTCCTGCGGGACGCCGGAAAGCTTCTCCGCTCTCGGGGGGGGGGGGGGCCCTCCGCTCTCTGGAGGGCTTCTGGGGGGCCCCTCCGTCTCTGGAGGGCTTCTGGGGGGCCCCCTCCGGCCTCTGTGGGGGCCTCTCCCCGAGGGCAGACAGGCCTCTTCCCCGCCTCCGGGCACCCCCCGCCTCCCGGCGCCCAGCTGCCAGCCGGGGCCCGGCTCGGGGCTTCCGGAGAAGGGTCAGTGCCTCCCCAAGACAGAGGAGAGCGAGGCGGGACGGCGCCGGCCCGGCCCGGCCCCACCGCAGGACAGAGGCAGAAGCGGCCCGGGCGGCCCTTAACGGCTCCCTCAGGCAGAGCACAGACGCGGCGCGCCTGCGCGCACCCACCGCCCCGCCCCGCCCCGCCCCTCTCTCCCCCCTCAGCCTCCCCTCCACTAATGGCTGCGGGGGGCCCTCGGCGCCCTCCTCGCCGCCCCCGGCCCCGCCGCCGCGCAAGAGGCCGCCCCCCAGGGCAGCGAGCCGCCCCGCCGCCTCAGGGCCGCCCCCGGGCATCGCCCCGGCGCCCACTCCCCCCTCCGCCTGGGGCCTGCGGGACCCCCGGGGCTCCTTGGCGGGAGCCCGCCCGGCGCCTCGGCCGGGAGCGGCGTTAGTCGCTCTGTGGGCTCGGGTGCAGGGCGGGGTCTTGCTCTGGGGCTCCCCTGGCTCTGGCCTCGGCCCCTCTGCCCGCCCAGAGCCCCCCCTCCGGGGCGGTGGGGCTCGTGGTGGGCCCCGGCAGCCCCGTGCCCCCCCCGCCCTCTCCCAGCCCGGCAGCCCCGTCCTTCCGGCCCTGTGCGGCGGCTGTGGCTCCTGCCGCTGTGGGCTCGCCCCGGGCCGCAGTCAGAGTCGTTCCCCTGTGATGCTGAGATGACTGTGGCTTCCAGATGTTCCCCCCAAATCCGTGGGCAAAGCCACCCCCTCGTTGGCTTTCCGTCTGCACAGCGGGGGCTTGAAAAGGGAAAAAGAGGGGGTGGAGACTTGGAGTGGTGAAGGAGCGGGGAGCAGCTTAGTACAACTTCCCAGGAGAGAATTCCTCTTTTCTCACCCTCAAACTGATCCTAAACCTCCAAGTGGCTGGTAAAGTAAAAAAGGACAAAACAAGGCTCTCCCAGGTGCCGGGTGCTCTGGTAAAGCTGGAGAAAGTGGCATTTCTGTTCACAGGCAGTTGCCGTAAGTGCCGTCAGGTATTGAAACTGCGCTTCTCTCAGGACGTAGCCTTGAGCCCGGAGAGCAGCTCAGAAGGAGTTAGCTCCTGCGAACAATTGAGCAGGAGGATACAAAGATTTTGCCTTCTCTACTTTTGCCTTCTGAAGTATCACATATGCTGAGTAAGAATGCATTTTCATGGGAAGATATTTACCTCTAATGCCTACCCCCCGATATTTTCTGCCTGACTTTAATAGCATAGTAATAGCCAATACTCTTGACATTGTATGAAAGGTGCCGTTAGGGACTTCTTTGTGCTCCTGATACAGAGAGAAGATAGTCCAGAAGCAATGCTATCATCAGGGTTCGGGGGCATAACATTTTAAAAGAAATTCCTTTGTGTAAGAAAGACCAAAGAATTCTTCAAAGAATCCTTGCCGTCTGTCATGACATTTGGGGGAGCAAATAGAGGCAAAAACCCACCTAGGACCATCCTTTGTGCTCCATTCCCAAAGGAAAAAGTGATTGAAGTGGGTGTATGCATGAGTTGCTTTCCCACCTTTTATTTCCTGTCCTCCTTAGACCTTTCTTTGCAACTCAGTGTAGTGATTTACGAAATGAGATGGCGTAGTAATCTCTGGTGTGCTGCTTTCCCTGATGAAAGAGGAAAACATTACATATAAACTCAATTTTTTGGCGATAGGAACAAATGTAAAATGTTAGGAAGCATTAACAGAATGAGAAAAAGAGGCCTAATGTGCTGCAGCGGGATCATTAGCTCTCTGCGAGCGGTCGTTGGCTGGGAGAGGTTGGGGGGTGTTGAGGAGGGGTGCAGTTAGGTGTATGTGCCTGAGATGATCCCAGGGGCACTTGGAGGGGGAGACCTTTGGGATAGGAAAAGTAACTTGGGAAGTTTGGGCCCTGTGAAGGGAAGTCAGCCTGCTGGGAGCTTCCCTAGGGCTGCAAAACACTGTTGTGTGTGTTCTTTCCTCAGCGTTTGGATACCTGTGGACGATGGTGACGAGAGTCCGGCGAAAAAGAAAGTATCAGGTATTGCACATTACAGAAGTATTGAATATGCCTGATTTTTCTGAGGTTTCGTGTCCCTTGGAAAAGTCTGGCTTTTGTGCACTGGCATTGTTCCTGAAACTGTGGCTTTTCAAGCTGTTCTTTCCTTGTGGCTATCTATCCCTATAGCCAATGGCTTGAGGGTGTACGGTAGGGCTTAGCCCTCTGTATGACGTTATCTGCGGTGACTGTGGCAGGGCACAGTACTTTTACTGCCAGCAGGAGATAGCCCAGGTCTCTGGCGGTGAGCCCGCGCGTGTCAGCAGAAAGAGTATTTTAAATCAAAGCTGTGTGCTCCCTCCTGGCTGTATTCGCAATGTACCTCTGTTGGTTTTCTATCATGTTCTTACATGGCCTGTCTTTGTTTTTTAGATTATTCCATCTCTGAACAGAAAGAGAAAGTTTCTGCTGTGGTGCAGTTGCCGACCAAGGCAACCAAACGCCCAGCAGCTTCCGTCAGTGAAGATGCTCCAGGCACAGAGTGTGCGGAAGAGGTTAGCGAGGGGTTTGAAATATTAGGATCTGTGCAAGGTGCGAGAGCAAGCAGCTCTCCCTAATGCATCTTGAGGTTGAGCCTGCTCTGAGCCTGTACAGCTGTAGGTGGTTCTTTTCCATTTCTAGCAGGCAGCTATAATGTGGGCTGGGTTTGCCTTACTCAAGTCTGCGTTATTCTCTTTCTCGAGTTTGTGGTTAAGGAATCAAAATACACTACCTTACAAGAAAAACTGCGTACTTCCTGTGGATAAACCTCTTTCTGCTCATTAGCCACCAGCCCAGGAGAGGATTCCTGTAGGACTTTGGCTCTGTAAAAATGAGCCACCTACTGCTTGACTCCCTAGTTTGGTTCAAAGGTGTAGTGCTATTTTTCTTATTACCCCATGGAATTAGAGGGCTAAGAGACTGTCGGGCTCTAATTCTTCATTCCTGAGAGAGTCGTTAACTCTTATTTGTACAAAATATATTTTTCAAGGGCTGAATTATCACACTTTGGAATGTTTAGGAGCTGACTGCACGTATGAGAGCCTGTATTCAAAAATTAAAGCGTCCCTGTCAAAGGTCCTGCAAAGATTGGCATTCTTCTGCAATCTGACCCAGCAAGTCATGGTCCGCAAGTCATAGCAGAGCTGACTAAGTCTCAGGAAGTGTGTTTGCTTGGTTTCTCATTCAGGTTATACTCACATTGGTACTTTTTTTTTGTTTTCTTTTAAGATTCGGTCCACTTCTTTTGAGCCTTCAAGTAAAAGACCAAGATTTTCATCGCTCGATGTAGCAATGCTACAAATTGGTAAGGCTGACATCAAGTTATACGACTTGTTTCATTTTCACCCTACCTTGTGTACTGTCCAAGCCTGCCCCTGGGGTTCTGTACAGATTATTGCAGGCACAGGACGAGGCGGCATCTGGGAATACTTGAGCGTGACCTCTGTTTCTTACCTGCATCCTTGCATTGCTTCTGGAGTGGGGCCGGGCATTTATCTTGTCATCTCAGTACCAGAGCTGCCTTGGATGCAGTCCTTCCATTCTGATAGGTCCACTGTTAGCTTGCCAGAAGTAAATTGTTTTCAATGCTTCTTTTAGGTAGTAGATCCCGAGAAGCCTTTTGTATTTCAGGTTTTGGCTGGCAATACCTTGTGCGCACAACTTGCTGTAGTTGCCGGTGTGAAAACCTGAAAATGTCCTCAAGTGACATAACAGAAATAATATGATGATGTGAGAGAGAAAATGACAGTTTATCTTTGTTGAAGCTCGTTACTGTAAACTCATGAACCTCTTCAGTTTCCTTTTAGAGTTCCTGATGCCTTATGCTCTTCCCTCGTAGGTCAGATGCCGTGTGGAACCCATGCTCACCTGACGAAGGAACCACTATCTCATCCTCACAAGATAATTCCACGTCTGAGGTAAAAATCCTTCTGTTTTCTTTGACTTCTTCCCCAAAAGGTTTACTGCCTATGGTAAGGGAGGTCTCCAGCTGCTTCCCCCCTGAAGAACCAATTTTCAACTTTTTCTTTAAACCCAGCTACTTAATTGACGCAGGAGATTAGGTAGAGATTAAAGGTCTGCAGTAAGAGGAAGTGTTGAACTTGAGAGGAGGCTGAGGACACAATCAACAGCGTATCTTCATCTGAAAGTCATGAACATCTCGTGTCTGTCTCCATCATCATCGGTGTACGTGCTTGACAAAGTAGTTGGTGGTGGAGGTGCATATTGGAATGTTCTCTGGATACCATTTCTTTTGCCGTTGATGTTTTCAGCACAATCCGGAATGGCAAACAGAGCATCAAAGCTGGTCCAGACAGCTTCTTACCACTGAGGCCGCCCATTAAGGAGCACGCTGCGCCAGAATCCGCCACTTCAGATGAAAATCCATATCATGAAAATGATACAGAAAACAGTTTCTCATGTAATTTTGTGTGCACTGAGTTTAAGTGCACTGCATTTGAGAGCGGGTCAAGACTCTGCTTTGGGCGTCTAATCTGCCAGTCGTTGCTTATTGTGGTTTGGCTCATATTTTGGAGCAGATCTGGAGCATGAGAAAGAGATTCCTTTCAGAGGAAGGTAAACCAGAGAAGGTTCCTGGGGAACGTGTCTAATGCACTCCAACTGCTACTGAGCATATAGTCCCTGAGGTCAGAGCAGGGCAGGTCTGAAGTAAAATGTCCCAGCAGTGTGGATGTTGTGGACATTGCCATTCTCAGCGTCAGCATAATCTTTAACAAATAGATTGAGCAGAATTGGTCAGGGCTGGTTGAAATGAACGCTGTCTTGTCCCGCAGAGTAAAGTGGCCTCCTCAGGTTGATGCAGATATTTGTCGGATGTGCAAAGAATATTTTTTTCTTTTCAAAGAAAAACCCCAAAAGCCACCGTGAATTGGTATACACTGATAACAAATGCCCCACATATAAAAATTGTGATTCTCCTCTGTTGTTCTTTCCTGCCCCAAAGTGTTCAAGCCTCCTCTAAGGAACCAGTGACGACTGTGAGTCACCTGGAAGAACCAAAATACGGAGGAGAGGTCTATCCACGTCCAACACTAAGGACCGGTGAGTATCCCCATGATTCCAATCCGTTCCACTTTGTAGGTAGACTTCAAATCGGAATAGGGCATTTCTTATACACTGGCAGATGATGTTCAAAGCGCTTGCCAGAATTCAAACTTCCTGACCATACAGTCAGCATTCAAAGTTTTTCTTTTTTTTTTTAATTATCACTCAGAAATGGAGAGCTATGTACATCCGATGGTGACTGAAAGTCGACTTCTTGTTTTCTTACTACTGCTTTCCTGTGCAGGTGTCGAATGTATAGATGTTTGCTGCCCGCAGTGGTCGCAGAGAGGTGATACGATCAGGTAGAGTCTCTTTTAATGTAATGAGTAGCTACCTTGCGGCTCCGGAATTGCTCGCAAGCCAGTTGCATCTCCAACACAGCTGCCATGTGAGAGCCGTGCTGCGTGACAAAGAGGGTTGTGCTGGTGTGGTGTTTGCTGTGGGAAGAAAGCCAGTAAGGGTGCGAGTGGTGGCCGTCCCAAGTTGTCCTTGGATGTGCAGAATCCGTTTTTGTTTGTGAGTCGTTCTGCCGAGCCATCAAGGAGCTGACATTTCATTTCTTTCACTTGGAAACTCGCATCCTGAGCATAAGGATGAGAGAGCTTGTAAAGCCTGGTGGGACTTGAGGCAGTTTTTGGGACTTAGAGGATGCGTGGGGTTTGACTAGGAGGGGGAAAAAAGCAGCGTGCGGTTGGGTTTGAGAGGCCAGCAGCCTCTCTCAAAGGGGTCTTTTGGTGACAATGCGAATTCTTGTTTTTGAAGCAGGGACATATATCTGGACAACTTTAATGTCTGTGTATTTGTTTGCTCTTCAGAGTCTGTGTGGTTTGAATGACAGTCCTCTCCAAATGGGGATAGTCACTCTCTTGACTGGCCTGTAGAAGGCAAGTAAACATCCTGTCGCTGTCCCATTTGGAATTCAGTGTGCTGGCCTTAGTTTCCCGAAGCTCACTCTGTTTGGATGCAAGTCTAGTTGCAGATGTTCCTGTTACACCTTGCAGTAGAACACCCAGCGTGCAGTGTTTATCAGCAGTAGATCACAAAGCACTCGATAGAGGAAGTGCTGGTTGCTTCTCTGTTTTCTAAATAATGCAACTGATAAAGAGAAGGAAAAGGAGTCTTGTACAAGTAAATGGGAAAAAAAAAAATTGCAAAGCTCCCAGCTCTTCATTCTATCCCAGTCCTGCTGCTAAGAAAGAATGGTGCTGGACGTTGAGGCGATATTGTCACGTGTTGATGTGTGCAACTGGGGCTGTAGTCAGAATAAGCCTTGAAAAAGCCTTTCTTGTCCAGAAGGTGAATTCCTGAGAATTCCATGGGAGAGGACAGATACAAAGCTCACTTCTCTCTCTCCCTCTCCTGGCAGGTACTGCACACCAGAAGAAAACTCTCAGGAAGAGGAAGGAGCAGCGAAACAAACCATTGCGGGGGTAAGCTTGCGTTATTCACAAGGAAAATAGAGCTATTTGTGATCAGAAACTTCAGCACTCTCCACTTCACGTGACTTACTCAACAATATCTGTATTTGCCCAGGTTGTTTTTCCCCGGGAAAGCGGGAGCGTTATTTGATGAGTAGCGCTATGGCAAAGTGTTTTCCGCTACCGTTAATTTTGTTTCTGGACTATTAGGAGCACGCTACACTATAGCATTTTGATTCTTCCCCTTTCATGTGTTGGGTATAGCCTCAAAATCTTTACTGCACAGCCTTAGTTGACCTGCAAAGCTGGACTGGGGTGTCTTTAGTCTTATCTTGTTTGCTGGGATGGGAAGTACATCCCTGACTTCCATCTCTGGTCAGGATTGAGGTCAAAAATAAAATTTTAATCATGGAAATCATAAATAGTAGTCTCACTCTCAACTTAATACCTACACGTGGAGGCTTTGCTGGGGTTCTTAACGCTAGCCCAAGCCAAACGAGCTCTCTGCCTCTCTTGCCTCCAAGTGCAGCACTCCATGGGTGCACAGTTGGAATGCAGTCGTCAATAAAAAGTCACTTTGGGGTTTGCTGTTTGGATGTGTGTACAAAAACTCTTCCAGTTTTCTGTCCTGTCCCCAAGCAAACAAATCTGTGCTTGATTGCTAGCTTAATGTCCGTTTGTCTAACAGAGGCAGCATGGAGCTGAAATCTCAGAAGATGCGTTATTCCAAGGACATCCTATACCTGTTCGGTCCAAAAAGTCAGCCAGCCTCACCGTGGAAGGAAAGAAAGTGCCAGGCTTGGGAAAAACAGCGGAACGCTTTCCTCCGCTCACAGAGGTACCACAGCCGACAGTCTGTTAGACAAAAGAGAAGGTTGTGACAGAGCTGCAGGGAACTCCTCTTATTCTCGGTGGTTCTTAAGGCGCTTTGAAATCTGAAGAACTTGCATTGAACCTGTTAGCGAGTGTCTGCGGCTGTGACTTTGCAGTGCGAGGGTCAGCACTAAAGCTGGTTTGAAGGATTTCGTGTGCTCCAGCGCTCCTTCAGTTGTGCTGCCCTGAGGGTTTGTGGGCCTTCTGTTAGCAGGACAAAAAATGAGTCCAGGTTGAACACCAGTCTCCAGAGCAGTGCTAACCCAACTCATCCAGTTCTATTGGATGTGCCTCTTGTCCTACCGTGGTGATAGAACCTGAAAGATCAGCTTGTGCTGGTCCGTGATGCCGTTCCCCAGGGAGTGGGAGTTCAGTTTCCCCTGCTTGTATGAATTTTGGCTGCTTTTATTCTTTGGAGTTGCAGTCTAATTGAGCTCCCCCCACCTTTTCCTGCCTGTTGAGGATGGACTCGGAAAGGGCGGGCAAATGCAGAGTTTACAAAGTCTGCAGAGTTGATGCTGGGTACAAGGGAAACCGGGTGGTTTTCTTATTTTGCTCGCCCAGATTCAAGCAAGAAGGAGATACTATTGCAGATCAGAGTATTTTATACCACCATCCGTAGTGGTTTCTTTGCATTCCCCGCTGGGATTGGCTTAAACCTGGGTATTGCGAGGGCCGCGGCAGCACGTGGGAAAGGGGTTTGCCAGAGTTGTGTTCCATTTTCAGCTGCTTTAGCGTGTTTGCTGAGTTGACGGGTTTTATCCCCACGTCCTTGGTGAAAAGAAACGGCAGCAAGCCTGGGCTGTGAAGTTCAAAGTTAGGATGCTGAAACCAACCAAGCAAGGCAAAAGCGCTATCGCTCACTGAGGCAAGAAACCGTCGAAGGCAGTTGCTCTGTCACCTGAGCTGAATTTACAGGCCGTGTTTCAGTGGAAAGCTGCCCCCAGGTCAGCGTGCTCCATGCGCTGTTTCACAAGTCCTTCCCCATTGAATTGTTCCTTTCAGGCCATGGAGAGAGAGGTCAGTGCCGCATTTGGCAGAGGTGAGCCAGATGAGATCATGAGCAGTGCCTTCAAACTAAAGGTCACTCGCGAAGACATCCGCACGCTCAGGAACCTTTGCTGGCTAAACGATGAGGTAAAACCAGCTGCAGCACAGGGCTAGTCTCACTCAGCCTTTATTGAAAAATACCCCTCTGCCGTGTACAGAAGTCCCGTCAACGTTCTTTGACGACCTCCGTGGCAGAGCCTAAAACCCTCTGTAGAAGTCTTATTTGAGGTATTGAAGGGTCGAGCGTTTCTGGAAGTTCCGTTACTTCTTGTATGACGCAGCTTCCCGGAGTTCGTCCGGGTTTTTGGTGTGGGGGGCAGGTGTTTTGATCAAACTGACGATGTAGCCCCGTGTGAAATTCTGGGAACAAAAGCTGACAGCTGAGGCTGGAGTTCTCTCCGCTGCGTGCTTAAGGGTGGCCAGAAAAGACATGGTGCTGTATTTTTCATTGGGGAAGGCAGCGTCTTATTTTTACACCTCACGTTTCCTCTTTATGGTACAGGTCGTTAATTTCTACATGGGTCTGCTGATGGAAAGAGGCAAGAAGGAAGGATATCCAGCGGTCCACGCTTTCAGTACTTTCTTTTATGCCAAACTAAGATCTGGTGGCTACGATGCAGTAAGAAGATGGACCAGAAGTGTTGATGTCTTCAAGCAGGACATCATCTTCGTGCCTGTAAACTTGAAAGCGCACTGGACACTAGCCGTGAGTCCCACAGGCTTTTTCTTTAGAATTGGACGGGGAGCAAAAACTGGCAAGAGAAGTCATGTAGGTGTTGGGGGGTGTGCGGCAGAAGGTTGTGCTTTGTCTAATGGTCACCTTTTAATAACAGGTCATAGATCTCAGGAGGAAGACCATCATGTACTTGGACTCTCTGGGCCAGAAAGGGGACAAGATTTGTCAGACTTTGCTGTAAGTAACCGCTCCGTCACTGCTTTTCTGGTGTGAATGAGGAGAGGGATTTTAGATTGAGTCCCTGTAAGGCGACTGCAAGTTTTCACATGGCTTGTAGATAACCAACCCGGAATCTTGGCGTTGCTTGCTGCGACTTGTCTGGCATCGGCTGCTTATCTGGTGTCACAGCGTCCCCTCCGCCCAGGGTCTGGGGTGCCTGGATTCTGCCACCTTCCCGTGATAGGCACAGCCAAATCCACCATAGCCCCGTGGCACACGTCTACCGGCTTTGTTAGTTGGATCCCAGTATGTGGGATGAAGGCACACGGTGGAATTATGGCATTACAGTTCCTTGCTTGGTTCGTCTCTTTGTCTTCTGATAACATGTGATTTGGGGCTTTTTGACCTCTCTGAAGCAATGGAATCATTGGCCTTGTTCTTGACCATTAGCTCACAGCCTCTCCCTGTGTTTGTAAGTTTCAGATTGGGATTTTTCCTCAAAATCAGCCTTAAATCAGCTGCTGTGAGGATCCTCTGACATTTTACCGTCCTGCCGTCCGTCTTCCTGTGATCCTTCAGCCGCTTTATTTTGTTGTTGGCCTAAATTACAGAGATGAAAAGGGATTTTTTTTTTTCCTTTTGTTTTAACCAGCCAATACCTGCAAAAAGAAAGCCGGGAAAAAAGAAATCTGGAGCTGAATGTTTTGGAGTGGACTCTTCACAGCATGGAGCCACGTGTACGTGAGCACCACTTGGGTTTGAAATGGGAACTGTCAGTGCTTCTTTGGGGCCCAGTTCCTGGAACGTGACAAAGAAAGGGCTGAGCTGATGTTTCTCGAGGAATTGATAGTAAAAAGCAGTCCCTAAAGACTGGATTTAAGAAAGGTCACTTAAGAAAAAGGCGGTGCGAACCTCGAGAGGCCTCGCAGGGAGGAGAGCTGCTGCCCCTTCTGGGCCTGCCAAGAATTTGGATTGTAGTGTCCAAGTCCGGGAGGCAGAGGGGAGGGATGGTGAGCAGTGAACTGGGTCTGTTCCTCATGGGCGGGAGTGGGTATTCGGGATTACGCAAGTAGGGTCAGGAGTGTGCGGTGAGCGCAGTGTCGGTGTGGGTAATGTGCGCTACTTCCAAGTTGCTTTTCTTTTGAGATAGAGGGAAATCCTCCATCTTCTTTGCATTCCTTAGGAGATCCCTCAGCAGCTGAACGGAAGCGACTGCGGCGTCTTTATGTGCAAATACGCAGAGTACATCGCCAGAGAGAAACCGTTCAACTTTACCCAGGTGAGTGAAGGTCATAAACCCCTCCAGCCCCTTTCGCGCAGGGACAGGAGCCGGGGAGGTTAGGCAGCAGCTCTTAATTGTGTCCGGGGCAGGGGCTGAGGTTTCGTGCCCCGTTTCGGTGCGTAGTTGCTGGGGTCAGAACTTCCAAGTGGCCTGGGCAGGGCAGAGCTGTGGTTCTCCATCCCCGCCTTTGGGAGCTGCTGCCGGTGAGATTCCTCTTGGGCAAGGTACTGCCGCCAGCGGGTTTGGCATATCTGGGCTCGTATCTTTTGGAGAAATGGCTTCTACCCTTTGACCAGTCAAGACAGCGCTTATTTTTATTGATTTCATTTTACACCGGTCTTTTATTAGCGTGCTTGTAAGCTGTCGCGCAGTCAAGTCAATCTGGTTTTGTCGGGTTGTCGTGTCACCCTCTTAGGAGCCGCGTGGGGTGTTGTACCCAAACGGTTGACAGTTCTTAAAGGGAACTTCATATTAAGGACTCCGCTGGGCGTTTATGCCTGTTTGCCGCCTCTTTCTACCGTGATGTCATTATTTAATGGATTTCTCTTCTCTTTTCAGACTCACATGCCATACTTCCGCAAGAAGATGGTGTGGGAGATAATCCACCAACAGCTGCTGTGACACATGGACTATTAGAGTTCTTATTTTAATTACGTTTCTTAGACCTTAGTTACATTTCTTAGACCTTTAGTTACTTTTCTTAGACCTTTAGTTAGTTTTCTTAGACCTTTAGTTACATTTCTTAGATGAATTTTCCTCTTTAGGTTATGAAGTAGAAGTTAAGATGGTTTGTTCCCCACACCTCCCTTATTTTGGAGACAGTAACTCTGGGGTTTTGGTACACAAGTTTTCCTCTTCAAATTATGAAGTAGTGGTTAAGACAGTTTATTTCCCCCCCCCCCCCCTTATTTTGGAGACAGTAACTCTCTTTGAAATTAGCTAATGCACCTTAAGCAAGAGCCAGAAAGGTGGGTGTGACCTCGTTAAGGGCAGAGTGAAGAAGGAACATCGTCAACTTCCATGGCTGAGCCGCACGCTCGCGCCTCGCAGCGCACGCGACCACGTTACAGACAAATGGGAAACATCTGTGGTGGTGGTTACAGTCGTGTTTGCCCAACTTACCTTCCCAACGACAACGTGCTGAACTACCGTCTCCTCAAAGAGAGTTTTCCTCTGTTTCTGGAATATCTACCATCTACTTGATTCCTAAAACTGGATTTGTCACGACCACAGAAAGAAAGCGTTTACCATCTCTTGATTTCTCACCAAAGCCCCTGTCCTTTGGGCTGGTTTGGGGTTGGCTTGTTTTGCTGCCTCCAGGGAGGTATCTAATGTGAAAAGAGAAGTATTTATTTCTTTATATAATATAAATATTTATTTTAATAAAAAGAGCCTTAATGGAAGGAAACTCTCCCTGTGTCCTGGTTTGAGGTAAAAGAGAACCAATTTTGTTCAGTAACTTGGCTTCTTAGCTGGGCCTCTTCTATCAACTGAAATTAACTGCCTATTGTGCCGTCAGCGTTCACTCTCTCAGAGCGATAAGAGCAATGGTTACAGCTGATGCCCAGGCATGGGATGCAGAGAGGCTCTTGCTTATACTCATTGCTATAACCCCCACGGCCAACCAGCTTTGTTATTTGCCCCGTTGGAGGGTTGGAAGTGGAAAAGCATAGTGGGGTCCCACCTGCGGGGAGGAGCGACAGGACAGGTGACCCAAAACTGACCAACAGGGTATTCCATCCCATCTGCCTTATGCTCAGTAGAAAAGGGACCAAAGGGATCAAAGGGTTCTTCTACCTGGGGAATGTTTACTTCGCCCTTTGATAATTATGCTGATGTGACCCCATCAGAGCTGGGGCATGGCAACCTTCTGGGCTCTGAGGATAAGGACTGGTACCTTGTTAAGATCGTGATTTTGTTGTTGATGCTCCTGAATGTGGTGCAGGGGTGGTTTCTTGTGAAACATCTGTGCAGGGGGAGCTGGAGGGGACCGTGCGCTGCCGCCACTCAGACCCGCGCAGCCGCTCGGCGATCTGCAGCGGCGCGAACCGCGGCCCCGCCCGGCCCGGCCGCAGCTGCCCCCCCCGGAGCAACGGCTCCACCGGCAGCCGCCTCCCCCACGGCACCGGCGCCACCGGCAGCTGCCCCCCCCCGGAGCAACGGCACCACCGGCAGCCGCCTCCCCCACGGCACCGGCGCCACCGGCAGCTGCCCCCCCCACCGCCACGGCACAGGCGCCTCCGCCGCCGCCTGCACCGGCACCGGCACCCGCACCACCGGCAGCCGCCCCCCCCACCGCAACAACACCGGCCCCTCCGCCGCCCGTCCCGGCACAAGCCGCGCCCCCCCCGCAGCGGCACAAGCCACGCCGCCGCCTCTCCCGGCACAACCTACTGCAGCCACTACAACCAGTACCAAAACTACTCCAACTCCATCAAAATCGGTACAAGCCGCCCCGGTAACCAGGAGCAGGAAGAGGAGGTCAACTCCTTCCCCTGCCCCTTACCACAAAGACCACCTCAAGTCACATAGCTTGGGGGAGAGTTCTGAACAAGATCCAGGGGAGGGTCCTTCAAGACCACAGAAGGGAAAGAGACCTTTGAAAACAGACAAAGGCCAGAGTCCTTCTAGAGCAGATGCTGGAGAGGCCCCTTCTGGGGCAGCCTCACCATAGGAGGACTCAGATGTAGAGGGAGTTGTTCAATCCTTCTCCGTGAAAGATCTGAGAAGTATCAGGAAGGACTTTAGTCGTCATGAAGGCGAAACACTTGTCTCCTGGTTGCTCCGATGCTGGGATAGCGGGGCAGATACCCTAGACTGAGATGGCAGAGAAGCTAGGCGATTGGGAAACCTGGCCAAGGATGGGGGGATTGATAAAGAAATTGGGAGAAAGACAAGCACTCTCAGTCTCTGGAGGCGACTGGTGTCAGCCATAAAGCGCAGGTATCCCTTCAAGGACGATATCGAATGCCGTCCAAGTGAATGGACCAACATGGGAAAAGGTATGAAGTACCTGAGAGAACTGCCTGTGCGAGAGGTGATTTATAGTGATGGGCAAGCGACAGTAGACCCTGATGAAATGCCATGCAAACGATCTCTGCTCAAAAAGTTTGTACAAAGTGCACCATCAACATGGTGCACCATCACCGCTAACCAACTGCGGCGAGGCCCCCACCCCGCTTTAGCGCAGGCTTTGTGATGCCAACACCTCCCTGAGCCACTGGGTAAAGCGACGCCTGGCAAAAAAACACCATCACCCAAAGAAAACCCCACACCACATCCCCCACTCCCCGCCCACCCCTTCTCCCCCCATCACAGCCATGGGACAAACTCCCACCACCACCACACCCCAATCTCAGCTCGGCTGTGACGCCCCCAAGACACTGGAAAGAAAGCAACCGAGAGCAAGCTCAGGCTCCTGTGAGCTGCAGAGATTTCTCTTTGGTTTTTGATGTTGTCGTTGGGTGGGTTTTGCTTGGTTGTTTTTCACACAACACTTTGCAGTAGAGGACAAAAACGTGGTGTCGCAGCCCCCGGGGTCAGCGCCGGCACTGCCACCTCCCCCCCCCAGCTCCTGTCCCTCCTCTTGCCCCGCAGCTGTTCCCACTTTCCTTGCTTGGTTTGGTTGGTTTTTTTTCCTGTCTACCTTTCTTTTTTAATACGTTTTCGCTTCCCCCTTTATTCTCTTTTACCCCTTTTTTCTTTTGACCTTTTTTGCTTTTTCCCCCTTTTTTTCTTTTTCTCTTTTTTCTTTTCCCACTTTTTTTTTCCTCCTTTCCCTTTTTTTTTTTCCCCCTTTTCTCTTTTTAAACATTTCTCAAGCTTTCTCCTGAAGGAACGGCCCCTGGCTCTCCGCTAGCAGAAGGAGCCTACGGAAGAGCTCTGGCACTGACATGGGCAGGAACACCCACAAGTGAGAACTGGATAGACAAAAGGCTCCTCAATGATGACACTGGGGCAGCCCGACCTTAGAAGCAGCAGAGGAGCAGAGCCACCCAGAGCCATCCAGAGAACAGGAAGGGCTATTCAGGGCCTTATTGTCTGCGCGAAGTAACCATCTGCTGAGAACCGGTCTGGCGGCTCAGAGCTCAGCCACAGCAGCACTCTTGAGCCAAAGGGGAAAAGTACACCGGCAGGAAGACTGGGAGCCTTCCTCCACAACAACCCACAGATCATGACCAGAGTGGTGCCTATTCCCAGCCTACACTAATGAATACGTACGCCTTTGCATCAGAAAGGAACGCTTGCTTTACCAGCCCCTGGGCGAGTTGGGAGCCATCCCCCTTGCACCCAGCGCTGCAATAAACATGCTGCTTTGTAACTCGCCCCGAGTTGGGGAGTTTCTTTCCGCACGTCAGCACCCCTGGGATTGCTTTCCTTCTCCCGCCTCGCACTCGCTCGACATGGTTTTTTCCAACTCAGTCTTTTTTATTAAAAAAATTAATAAAAAAATGCTCCAACTCTCAGTTTTACAAGGCACACAAAATCTCTAAAAGGGAAACACAAGCGTGAGGTGCTGAGGTACCAAAACCTGCCCCTGTTAGTCCAACTAAAGGGACAGCGTCGGGAGGCGACGGAGGAGGAAGGGGGAGGCTGTGGGATGGAGAGAGCCCTCCCCGTACCCCTCAGCTGCGCATCCTCGCAGCGCCGCGGGAATGGGGGGCTGTGTGTCTGGGCGGGTCTTTGGTTTGCTCCCCTGACCTGCTGGGGGTGGTGGACGAGGGGGGATGTCCGGCGGCGGGGTTACATTCATCAGGCGGTGCTGGGCGGCACGAAAGGAGCATCACTTGCTGTGCTGCGAGGCCGGGGCTCCCGGAGCGTGTTTCTGCTCCTGCTGCTTCACCTGCTGGACCATTTCCCTCATCTTGCACTGTGCAGTCTTGGGGAGGAGAAGGGAAAAGCAAGAGTTGGGGGTCAGGGCACTGTTTCTCCCACCACCACCCACCCCTGAGCCCCCACCGAGCATCTCGCCGCTCCCAACTTTTCACCCCGGACAAGCCCTAATTAATTTCAGGTTTCTGGGTTTTTTTAACTTGTGCTTCCTCCATCGCTCCTTGAGAGAGGCTCAATTTTTTGGGGGGGGGCCGCCATCCCGCTCGAGTGGACAGGAGACAAGGTTATGGAAGATGAACCCAGGTGGGATGCGGGTGGCTTTGCCCGCACCGAGGAGTCCATTCACAATGTCCTCACGTCCAGCAGCATCAAAATCATGGTACCCAGCAAAGAGCTCCCCTGGCGCTGAGGGAGGCCAAGCCAGGCTGGCAGCACAGTGCTGACCACAGGGACGCTCTCAACTTGGCCCTTACTGTCCCCCACACCCACAGCCCCCACCCAGCGCACCTTGAACTGAGCCTCGGGCGGCCCTGTGATGATGACCATGCGCTCGCTGCCCTTGGGACCTTCTGCCGGTGCAATCTGGGGAAGTATGGGGGAGAAGGAGCGTGAGTGCAGCCACCGCTTCAGCAAGACCTTCCCTCGGTGGCATGTCCCCCCACAACGCAGGGCAATCCCCCCATGCAGGAGCATCCCCTCCCACCCGAGCCGGGCTCATAACCAGGGTGCTGCAGGCCTGGCCTTCTACTAAACACAGGCGGGAGAGGTGGGCCCATGCCAACGGGTACAGGAGAGCTGGGGAGAGACTTTTTACAAGGGCATGGGGTGACAGGACGAGGCGGAGTGCCTTCAAAGTGGAAGAGGGGACATTTAGAGGAGATAACAGGAAGAAATTTTTCACTGTGACGGTGGTGAATCACTGGCCCAGCTTGCCCAGAGAAGCTGTGGCTGCCCTAGCCCTGGAGGTGTTCAAGGCCAGGTTGGACGGGGCTTGGAGCAACCTGGGCTGGGGGGAGGTGTCCCTGAACAGGGCAGGGGGGTGGGACTCCATGATCTTCAAGGTCCCTTCCAACCTCAACCGTTCTGTGATAAGTTGGGGAGCAAAACTGCTCCCCGCACACTCCCATTCCCTGACCTCGGCAGTGCAGAGGGGAAACTGAGGCACGAAGCGCAGGACCAGCCCCGCAGCGCCTTCCTCACCTTGATGGAGGCACCCGCAAACCGCACCAGCTGCTTGATGTGCTGCCCCTTCTTCCCGATGATGGCCCCCACCGCCTGCGTCCCGATGAACACGTTCACAACCTCTTGCTCCGGAAGCTGCGGGGGCATGGAAGAGTGAGAGGGTCAGGGCACCAGCTGGACAGGGGACAAAGGAGGTGGCTGTCCCCATCCCACCATCCCATGGTAGTGGTTGCCCACTCTCCCAAGGTGCCCCAGCAAAGATCTCCTGGAGAGGGGGGACAGGCACCTAAAGGGTGCTGATGTGGGAAGGCGCTGGCTGGGGGAGCTCCGCCGAGAGCTGGCTGAGAGCTCCGCCGAGGAGCTCTATGGTGGGAGAGAAAATGAGGGTCAGTGATGGCCCCAGCATGCCAGACCCTTCCCGGCCACCCCCAGACCCATGCACAGCAGCAAGATACCACCATAAGCCCGGCAGGGACACGGGGACAACCCTTCAGGCCCTCAAACCCCCCCTCACAGAGCGTGGGTGCATCTGAGCTGCATCCAGCGCCATGGGGCTGGGAGGCAGACGGGGGCTCCCAGTTACCCCCACTCCCCCCACGCTGCCACCTTGCCGCCCGTGTCCCGCATCTGCAGGGGAAAACCACGACACAACTCTCTCCTGCTCTGCATTCCAGCAAGTGCAACCGGATGCTACCTGCAAACCACCACTGCTCAGCTGGAGGACGAGCAGACCCGGCTCCCCTGCCCAGCCTGGACGCCGCTCTCGCTCCCAGCCCTGGAAAAAAAGCCTCTCCAGGACGGGGCTGCAGCAACAGCCGCACATTTCCACCCCACAGGAAACAGCTCGTTAACGAGGGGCGAGCACCGCATTTCAAAGCCCCCTTAGGAGCAAGGCAGCGCCCCAAGCGCCAGCCAACCCCCCGCACACAGCTCAGCACTCACCACACGCTCGCCGGCCCCCGCAGCAGCGGCTCGAGCGGGGCTGCCTGCGGCCGGCGGTCGGGCGCCGCTCCGTCACAGCCGCTCACCATGGTGGAACGCCGAACGCAGTCCGCGTCCTTCCAGTCGCGCCGCAGCCATGGCGCAGCCGGATGCGGCCACCGGAGCTCCGCGCCAGAGGGGCGCAAAGCGCCGTGCGAGCGCGGAGGAAAGGGCTCGGTAAGCCCGGGATTGGCATTCCCTCACCCACCGAGGGCAGAGGAGGCAGGAGGGGGCGCGCGAGAGCCCGCGCCGCCGGCCGCTGTCGCTCGCCTCAGGCCTGCGGGACGCCGAAAGGCTTCTCCGCTCTCCGAGGGGCCCCTCCGCTCTCTGGGAGGCTTCTGGGGGGCCCCTCCGTCTCTGGAGGGCTTCTGGGGGGCCCCTCCGGCCTCCGTGGGGGCCTCTCCCCGAAGGCCTCTTCCCCTCCTCCGGGCACTCCCCGGCCTCCCGGCGCCCAGCTGCCAGCCGGGGCCCGGCTCGGGGCTTCCGGAGAAGGGCAAGCGCCTCCCCCAGACAGAGCAGGGCCAGGCGGGCCGGGCGGGACGGCGCCGGCCCGGCCCCACCGCAGGGCAGGGGCAGAAGCGGGCCGGGCGGCCGCTAACGGCTCCCTCAGGCAGAGCACAGACGGCGGCGCGCCTGCGCGCGCGCACCCACCGCCCCGCCCCTCTCTCCCCCCTCAGCCTCCCCTCCACTAATGGCTGCGGGGGGCCCTCGGCGCCCTCCTCGCCGCCCCCGGCCCCGCCGCCGCGCAAGAGGCCGCCCCCCAGGGCAGCGAGCCGCCCCGCCGCCTCAGGGCCGCCCCCGGGCATCGCCCCGGCGCCCACTCCCCCCCCATCTCCCCGGCCAGAAGCAATGCTATCAGCAGGGGTCGGGGGCATAACAGTTCAAGAGAAATTCCTTTGTGTAAGAAAGACCAAAGAGTTCTTCAAAGGATCCGGCTGTCCTGACATTTGGGGGGGCAAAGAGAGGAAAAAACCCACCTCGGACCAACCTGTGTGCTCCATTCCCAAAGGACAAAGTGATTGAAGTGGGTGTATGCCCGAGTTGCTTTCCCACCTTTTATGTCCTGTCCTCCTTAGACTTTTCTTTGCAACTCAGTGTAGGGATTTCCGAAACGAACTTAATTTGTTGGCGATAGGAAGAAAGGTAAAATGTTGGGAAGCATTAACGGAATGAGCCAAAGAGGCCTAATGTGCTGCAGCGGGATCATTAGCTCTCTGCGAGCGGTCGTTGGCTGGGAGAGGTTGGGGGGTGTTGAGGAGGGCTGCAGTTAGGTGTATGTGCCTGAGATGATCCCAGGGGCGCTTGGAGGGGGAGACCTTTGGGATAGGAAAAGTAACTTGGGAAGTTTGGGCCCTGTGAAGGGAAGTCAGCCTGCTGGGAGCTTCCCTAGGGTTGCAAAACACTGTTGTGTGTGTTCTTTCCTCAGCGTTTGCATAGTTGTGGATGATGATGATGACGAGACTCCGCTGAAAAAGCAAAAATCAGGTATCGCGCATTACACAAGTACTGAATATGCCCGATTTTTCTGAGGTTTCGTGTCCCTTGGAAAAGTCTGGCTTTTGTGCTCTGGCATTGTTCCTGAAACGGTGGCTTTTCAAGCTGTTGGCTTCTTGCCTTGTGGCTCTCTATGCCTATAGCCAATGGCTTGAGGGTGTCCGGTAGGGCTTAGCCCTATAGATGACGGACGTTCTCTGCGGTGACTGTGGCAGGGCCCAATACTTTTACTGCCAGCAGGAGATAGCCCAGGTCTCTGGCGCTGAGCCCGCGCCTGTCAGCAGAAAGAGTATCTTAAATCCAAGCTGTGTGCTCCCTCCTGTCTGTATTCGCAATGTACCTCTGTTGGTTTTCTATCCTGTTCTTATACGGCCTGTCTTTGTTTTTTAGATTATTCCATCTCTGAGCAGAAAGAGAAAGTTGACGTTTCTGCAGTGCTGCAGTTGCCGACCAAGGCAACCAAACGCCCGGCGGCTTCCGTCAGCGAAGATGCTGCCGGCACAGAGTCTGCGGAAGAGGTTAGCGAGGGCTTTGAAATGTTAGGGTCTGTGCAAGGTGCGAGAGCAAGCGGCTCTCCCTACTGCATCTTGAGGTTGAGCCTGCTCTGAGCCTGTACAGCAGTAGGTGGTTCTTTTGCATTTCTAGCAGGCAGCTCTAATGTGGGCTGGGTTTGCCTTACTCAAGCCTGCGTCCTCTGCTCCGGCACTGGCAGCTGCGGGAGGAGCAAACTGTTTGTTGTCTTCCAGATACTTGAGAATGGTTCAAGTTTATAGTTTTAGTGTGTTTGCAAACTGTTATTCTCTTTCTCAAGCTTGTGGTTAAGGAATCAATATACACTACCTGACAAGAAAAACTGCATACTTGCTCTCGATAAACCACTTTCTGCTCAATATCCACCAGTCCAGGAGAGCGTTCCTGTAGGACTTTGGCTCTGTAAAAATGAGCCACCTTGACTGCCTAGTTTGGTTCAAAGGTGTAGTGCAGTTTTTCTTATTGCCCCATGGGATTAGAGGGCTAAGAGACTGTCGGGCTCTAGTTCTTCGTTCCTGAGAGAGTCGTTAACTCTTATTTGTACACAATATATTTCTCAAGGGCCGAACTATCACCCTTTGGAATGTTTAGAAGCCGACTGAGTGATAACTCAGTGACAAGACTGTATTCTTTTAATTGCTGCACACATGAGAGCCTGTATTCAAAATTTAAAGCGTACCTGTCAAAGGTCCTGCCAAGATTTGCCGCCTTCTGCAATCTGAACCAGCAAGTCATGGTCCCCAAGTCATAGTAGAGCTGACTAAGCCTCAGGAAGTGTGTTTGCTGGGATTCACATTCAGGTTACACTCACGCTGGTGCTTTTTTGTTGTTTTCTTTTAAGCCTGGGTCCACTTCTTTAGAGCCTTCCACTAAAAGACCACGATTTTCGTCACTCGAGGTAGCCGTGCTGCAAATTGGTAAGGCTGACATCAAGTTATACGACTTGTTTCATTTTCACCCTACCTTGTGTACTGTCCAAGTCTACCCCTAGGGTTCTGTAGGGATTATGGCAGGCACGGGACGAGGCAGCATCTGGGAATACTTGAGCGTGACCTCTGTTTCTTACCCGCATCCTTGCATTGCTTCTGGAGTGGAGCCGGGCGTCGATCTGGTCGTCTCGGTACCAGAGCTGCCTTGGATGCAGTCCTTCCGTTCTGATAGGTCCACTGTTAGCTTGCCAGAAACAAATTGTTTTCAATGGTCCTTTTAGGTAGTAGATCCTGAGGAGCCTTTTGTATTTCAGGTTTCGGCTGGCAATACCTTGTGCGCGCAACTTGCTGCAGTTGCCGGTGTGAAAACCTGAAAATGTCCTAAAGTGACATAACACAAATCATATGATGATGTGAGAGAGAAAATGACAATTTATCTTTGGTGAAGCTCGTTACTGTAAACTCATAAACCTCTTCAGTTTCCTTTTATACTTACCGATGCCTTACGCTCTTCTCTCGTAGGTCAAATGCCGTGTGGGACCCATGCTCGCTTGACGAAGGAACCACTCTCTCGTCCTGACAAGACAATTCCCCGTCTGAGGTAAAAATCCTTCCGTTTTCTTTGACTTCTTCCCCGAAAGGTTTACTGCCTATGGTAAGGGAGGTCGTCAGCTGCTTCCCCTCCCGAAGAACCAATATTAAACTTTTTCTTTAAATCCAGCTACTTAATTGACACAGGAGATTAGCTAGAGATTAAAGGTCTGCGGTAAGAGGAAGCATTGAACTTGAGAGGAGGCTGAGGACACAATCAACAGCGTATCTTCAAGGCAGTTGTTGTGATTTTCACTTTTACTTCTCTCTACTTCCCCATTAGCCAGTTGAAGACAGCAGGTGTTCATCTGAAAGTCATAAACATCTCATGTCTGTCTCCATCGTCATCGGTGTACGTGCTTGACAAAGCAGGTGGTGGTGGAGGTGCACATTGGAATGTTCTCTTGATACCGTTTCTTTTGCCGTTGATGTTTTGAGCACAAGCCGGAAGGGCAAACAGAGCATCAAAGCTGCTCCAGACAGCTTCTTACCACTGAGGCCACCAGTTAAGGAGTGCGCTGCGTCAGAATCCGCCACTGCAGATGAAAATCCATACCATGAAAATGATACAGAAGAGAGTTTCTCATGTAATTTTGGGTGCGCTGAGTTTAAGCGCACTGCATTTGAGAGCAGGTCAAGACTCTGCTGTCGGCGTCTCATCTGCCAGTCGTTGCTTATTGTGGTTTGGCTCATATTTTGGAGCAGATCTGGAGCCTGAGAAAGAGATTCCTTTCAGAGGAAGCTAAACCAGAGGAGTTCCTGGGGAAGGTGTCTAATGCACTCCAACCGCTACTGAGCATATAGTCCCTGAGGTCAGAGCAGGGCAGGTCTGAAGTAAAATGTCCCAGCAGTATGGATGTTGTGGACATTGCCATTCTCAGCGTCAGCATAACCTTTAACAAATAGATTGAGCAGAATTGGTCAGGGCTGGTTGAAATGAACGCTGTCTTGTCCCACAGAGTAAAGTGGCCTCCTCAGGTTAATGCAGATATTTGTCGGATGTGCAAAGAATATTTTGTTCTTCTTAAAGAAAAACCCCAAAAGCCAGCGTGAATTGGTACGCACTGATAACAAATGCCCCCCGTATAAAAATTGTGATTCTCCTCTGTTGTTTGTTTCCTGCCCCAAAGTGTTCAAGCCTCCTCCAAGGAACCAGTGGCGACTGTGAGTCACCGGGAAGAACCAAAATACGGAGGAGACGTCTATCCACGTGCAACACTCAGGACCGGTGAGTATCCCCATGATTCCAATCCGTTCCACTTTGTAGGTAGACGTCAAATCCGAATAGGGCATTTCTTACACACTCGCAGATGACGTTCCGAGTTCAAAGTGCTTGCCAGAATTCGAACTTCCTGACCATACCGTCATCCTTCAAAGTTTTTCCTTTTTTTTTATTTATCACTCAGAAATGGAGAGCTGTGTACATCTGATGGTGATTGAAAGTCGACTTCTTGTTTTCTTACTACTGCTTTTCTGTGCAGGTGTCGAATGTATAGATGTTTGCTGCCCGCAGCGGTCGCAGAGAGGTGATACGATCAGGTAGAGTCTCTTCTAATGATGCTTCTTGTTCCTTTTGGCTCTGCGCGTGTATCTCTTTCAGCCGCTGGTAGAGTCTCGAAGATGACCAACGGTCTTTGATCGTCTCAGTGCTGTGAAAGAGAAGTAGCTAGCTTGCGGCTCCGGAATTGCTTGCAAGCCAGTTGCATCTCCAACACAAGCGAGAGCCGTGCTGCGTGACAAAGAGGGTTGTGCTGGTGTGGTGTTTGCTGTGGGAAGAAAGCCAGTAAGGGTGCGAGTGGTGGCCGTCCCAAGTTGTCCTTGGATGTGCAGAATCCGTTTTTGTTTGTGAGTCGTTCTGCCGAGCCATCAATGAGCTGACATTTCACTTCTTTCACTTGGAAACCCGCATCCTAAGCAGAAGGATTAGAGAGCTTGTAAAGCCTGGTGGGACTTGAGGCAGTTTTGGGGACTTTGTAAGTCCCAAAGGATGCCTGGGGTTTGCCTAGGAGGGGGAAAAAGGCAGCGTGCAGTTGGGTTTGAGAGGCCAGCGGCCTCATTGGTATTGGCTGTCTGAGCTGGCAGGACTGTGAGTTGCGACGGCTTTGCGGTCTTTATGGAAACAGGTTTTTGGGGGCAGTAGGTGCAGCTACAGGGAGAGATTTTGTACGGCGGTAAGATGCACGCATCTTTCTGCAGTGACCTGCCCTTACATGAGAGAGGAGAAAGCGTAGATGGGAGCAGAGGGAGGTTCAGTTGCAGCAGTCCTGTTTTGTAGCTAATTCTGTCCCTATTCTTCTCCCCGCTTTAAAAACTAGTGCTGTATTTAGCCTTGCAAAAGCCTTTCTTGTCCAGAGGGTGAATTCTTGAGAATTCCATGGGACAGGACGGATATAGAGCTCGCTTCTCTCTCTCCCTCTCCTGGCAGGTACTGCACACCAGAAGAAAACTCTGCGGAAGAGGAAGGAGCAGTGAAAGAAACCATCGCAGGGGTAAGCTTGTGTTATTCCCAAGGAAAATAGAGCTCTTTGTGATGAGAAACTTCAGCACTCTTCACATGACTTCCTCAACAATATCTGTATTTGCCCAGGTTGTTTTTCCCCGGGAAAGCGGGAGCGTTATTTGATGAGTAGCGCTATCGCCAAGTGTTTTCCGCTGCCGTTAATTTTGTTTCTGGACTATTAGGAGCACACTACACTATACGGTTTTGATTCTTCCCCTTTCACGTGTTGGGTATAGCCTCAAAATCTTTAGCGCACAGACTTGGTTGACCTGCAAAGCTGGACTGGGGTGTCTTTAGTCTTATCTTGTTTGCTGGGATAGGAAGTACGTCTCTTTGACTTTCACCTCTGGTCAGGGTTGAGGTCAAAAATAAAATTTTAGTCATGGTAATCAGAAATAGTAGTCTCAATCTCAACTTGATACCTACACGTGGAGGCTTTGCTGGGGTTCTTAACGCTAGCCCAAGGCAAAGGAGCTTTCTGCCTCTCTTGCCTCCGAGTGCAGCACTCCATGGGTGCACAGTTGGAATGCAGTCGTCAAGAAGAAGTAACTTTGGAGTTTGCTGGTTGCATGGGTGTACAAAAACCCTTCCAGTTTTCTATATAAGCAAGATTTTCTGTCCTGTCCCCAAGGAAACAAATCTGTGCTTGATTGCTAGCTTAACGTCCGTTTGTCTAACAGAGGCAGCGTGGCACAGAAATCTTAGAAGATGCCTTATTCCGAGGACACCCTACACCTGTTCCGTCCAAAAAGTCAGCCAGCCTCGATGTGGAGGAAAAGAAAGTGCCAAGATTGGGAAAAACAGCGGAACGCTTTCCTCCGCTCACAGAGGTACCGTAGGCGACAGTCTGTGAGACAAAAGAGAAGGTTGTGGCAGAGCTGCAAGGAAGTCCTCTTCTTCTCGGTGGTTCTTAAGGCGCTTTGAAATCTGAAGAACTTGCATTGAACCTGTTAGCGAGTGGCTGTGGTTGTGGCTTCACAGTGCGAGGGTCAGCACTAAAGCTGCTTTGAAGGATTTTGTGTGCTCCCCGCGCTCCTTCAGTTGTGCTGCCCTAAGGGTTTGTGGGCCTTCTGTTAGCGGGACGGCTGCCTCAGTTTCCCCCTTTGCCGTTCCCTTTGAAGTCCCCCACCTTCACGTTCTTTCAGGCTCCTGACTTAGCTGCCTCGGTACGGAGGATGCCCGCTGGGGTTGGCTTAAACCTGGGTATTGCGAGGGCCGCAGCAGCACCTGGGAAAGGGGGTTGCCAGAGTTGTGTTCCATTTTCAGCTGCTTGAGCGTGTTTGCTAAGTTGACGGGTTTTATCCCAACGTCCTTGGTGAAAAGAAACGGCAGCAAGCCTGGGCTCTAAAGTTCAAAGTTGGGATGCTGAAGCCAACCAAGCAAGGCAAAAGCGCTATCGCTGACTGAGCCAAGAAACCGTCGAAGGCAGTTGCTCTGTCACCTGAGCTGAATTTACAGGCCGTGTTTCAGTGGAAAGCTGCCCCCAGGTCAGCGTGCTCCATGCTCTGTTTCACAAGTCCTTCCCCATTGAATTGTTCCTTTCAGGCCATGGAGAGAGAGGTCAGTGCCGCATTTGGCAGAGGTGAGCCAGATGAGATCATGAGCAGTGCCTTCAAACTAAAGGTCACTCGCGAAGACATCCGCACGCTCAGGAACCTTTGCTGGCTAAACGATGAGGTAAAACCAGCTGCAGCACAGGGCTAGTCTCACTCAGCCTTTATTGAAAAATACCCCTCCGCCCTGTACAGAAGTCGCGTCAACGTTCTTTGACGACCTCCGCTGCAGAGCCTAGAAATCTCTGTACACTTCTTATTTGAGGTGTTGAAGGGTCGAGCGTTTCGGGAAGTTCCGTTACTTCTTGTATGACGCAGCTTCCAGGAGTTCGTCCGGGTTATTGGCGTGGGTGGCAGGTGTTTTGATCAAACTGCCGATGTAGCCCCGTGTGAAATCCTGGGAACAAAAGCTGACAGCTGAGGCTGGAGTTCTCTGCGCTGCGTGCTTAAGGGTGGCCAGAACAGAGGTGGTGCTGTATTTTTCGTTGGGGAAGGCAGCGTCTTATTTTGACACCTCACGTTTCCTCTTTATGGTGCAGGTCGTTAATTTCTACATGAGTCTGGTGATGGAAAGAGGGAAGAAGGAAGGCTATCCAGCAGTCCACGCGTTTAGTACTTTCTTTTATCCGAAACTAACATCTGGGGGCTACGAGTCGGTCAGAAGGTGGACCAAGAGTGTCAATGTCTTTAAGCAGGACATCCTCTTCGTGCCTGTGAACTCACGAGCACACTGGACACTAGCCGTGAGTCCCACGGGCTTTTTCTTTAGAATTGGACGGGGAGCAAAAACTGGCAAGAGAAGTCATGTAGGTGTTGGGGGGTGTGCGGCACAAGGTTGTGCTTTGCCTAACGGTCACCTTTTAATAACAGGTCATAGATCTGAGGAAGAACACCATCACGTACTTGGACTCGCTTGGGCAGAAAGGGGACAAGATTTGTCAGACTTTGCTGTAAGTAACCGCTCCGTCACTGCTTTTCTGGTGTGAATGAGGAGAGGGGTTTTAGATTTAGTCCCTGTAAGGCGACTGCCAGTTTTCACGTGGCTTGTAGATAACCAAGCAGGAATCTTGGAGTTGCTTGCTGCGACTTGTCTGGCATCGACTGCTTATCTGCTGTCACAGTGTCCCCTGCACCCAGGGTCTGGGGTGCCTGGATTCTGCCACCTTCCCGTGAGAGGCACAGCCAAATACGCCATAGACCCGTGGCACACGTGTGCCGACTTTGTTAGTCGGAGCCCAGGATGTGGGATCAAGGCACCCGGTGGAATTACGGCATTACAGTTCCTTGCTTGGTTTGTCTCTTTGTGCTCTGATAACATGTGATTTGGGGCTTTTTGACCTCTCCGAAGCAATGGAGTCGTTGGCCTCGTTCTTGACCATTAGCTCACAGCCTCTCCCTGTGTTTGTAAGTTTCAGATTGGGATTTTTCCTCAAAATCAGCCTTAAATCAGCTGCGGTGAGGATCCTCTGACATTTTACCGTCCTGCCGTCCGTCTTCCTGTGATCCTTCAGCCGCTTTATTTTGTTGTTGGCCTAAATTACAGAGATGAAAAGGGATTTTTTTTTTCCCTTTTGTTTTAACCAGCCAATACCTGCAAAAAGAAAGCTGGGAAAAAAGACAGCTGGAGCTGGATGTTTCAGAGTGGACTCTTCACAGCATGGAGCCACGTGTACGTGAGCACCCCTTGGGTTTGAAATGGGAACTGTAAGTGCTGCTTTGGGGCCCAGATCCTGGCCCGTGGCAAAGAAAGGGTTGAGCTGATGTTTCTCGAGGAGTTGATAGTAAAAAGCAGTCCCTAAAGACCGGATTTAAGAAAGGTCACTTAAGAAAGAGGCGGTGCGAACCTTGAGACACCTCGCAGGGGGGAGGGCTGCTGCGCCTTCTGGGCCTGCCAAAAATTTGGATCGTAGTGTCCGAGTCCGGGAGGCAGAGGGGAGGGATGGTGAGCAGTGAACTGGGTCTGTTCCTCGTGGGCGGGAGTGGGTATCGGGGATTAGGCAAGTAGGGTCAGGAGTGTGCGGTGAGCGCAGTGTCGGTGTGGGTAATGTGCGCTGCTTCCAAGTTGCTTTTCTTTTGAGACAGAGGGAAATCCTCCATCTTCTTTGCATTCCTTAGGAGATCCCTCAGCAGCTGAATGGAAGCGACTGCGGCGTCTTTATGTGTAAATACGCAGATTACATCGCCAGAGAGAAACCATTCAACTTTAGCCAGGTGAGTGAAGGTCATAAACCCCTCCAAGCCCCTCTCGCCCAGGGACAGGAGCCAGGGAGGTTAGGCAGCAGCTCTTCATTGTGTCCGGGGCAGGGGCTGAGGTTTCGTACCCCGTTTCGGTGCGTAGTTGCTGGGATCAGAACTTCCAAGTGGCCTGGGCAGGGCAGAGCTGTGGTTCTCCATCCCCGCCTTTGGGAGCTGCTGCCGGTGAGATTCCTCTTGGGCAAGATACTGCCGCCAGCGGGTTTGGCATATCTGGGCTCGGTATCTTTTGGAGAAATGGCTTCTACCCTTTGACCAGTCAAGACACCGCTTCTTTTTATTGATTTCGTTTTAGACGGGTCTTTTATTAGCGTGCTTGTAAGCTGTCGCGCGGTCAAGTCAATCTGGTTTTGTCGGGTTGTCGTGTCACCCTCTTAGGAACCGCGTGGGGTGTTATACCCAAACGGTTGACAGTTCCTAAAGGGAACTTCCTATTAAGGACTCCGCTGGGCGTTTATGCGTGTTTGCCGCCTCTTTCTACCGTGACGTCATTATTTAATTTCTCTTTTCTTTCTCTTCTCTTTTCAGACTCACATGCCATACTTCCGGAAGAAGATGGTGTGGGAGATAATCCACCAACAGCTGCTGTGACACGTGGACTCTTAGAGTTCTTATTTTGATTACGTTTCTTCGACCTTAGTTACTTTTCTTAGGCCTTTAGTTAGTTTTCTTAGACCTTTAGTTACATTTCTTAGACGAATTTTCCTCTTTAGGTTATGAAGTAGAAGTTAAGATGGTTTATTCCCCCCACCTCCCTTATTTTGGAGACAGTAACTCTGGGGTTTTGGTACACAAGTTTTCCTCTTCAAGTTATGAAGTAGTGGTTAAGACAGTTTATTTCCCCACCACCACCCCCCACCCCCCCTTATTTTGGAGACAGTAACTCTCTTTGAAATTAGCTAACGCACCTTAAGCAAAAGCCAGAAAGGTGGGTGTGACCTCGTTAAGGGCAGAGTGAAGAAGGAACATCGTCAACTTCCATGGCTGAGCCGCACGCTCGCGCCTCGCAGCGCACGCGACCACGTTACAGACAAATGGGAAACATCTGTGGTGGTGGTTACAGTTGTGTTTGCCCACCTTACCTTCCCAAGGACAACGTGCTGAACTACCGTCTCCTCAAAGAGAGTTTTCCTCTGTTTCTGGAATATCTACCATCTCCTTGATTCCTAAAACTGGATTTGTCACGACCACGGAAAGAAAGCGTTTACCATCTCTTGATTTCTCACCAAAGCCCCTGTCCTTTGGGCTGGTTTGGGGTTGGCTTTTTTTGCTGCCTCCAGGGAGTGATCTAATGTGAAAAGAGAAGTATTTATTTCTTTATATAATATAAATATTTATTTTAATAAAAAGAGCCTTAATGGAAGGAAACTCTCCCTGTGTCCTGGTTTGAGGTAAAAGAGAACCAATTTTGTTCAGTAACTTGGCTTCTTAGCTGGGCCTCTTCTACCAACTGAAATTAACTGCCTATTGTGCCGTCAGCGTTCACTCTCTCAGAGCGATAAGAGCAATGGTTACAGCTGATGCCCAGGCATGGGATGCAGAGAGGCTCTTGCTTATACTCATTGCTATAACCCCCACGGCCAACCAGCTTTGTTATTTGCCCCGTTGGAGGGTCGGAAGTGGAAAAGCATAGTGGGGTCCCACCTGCGGGGAGGAGCGACAGGACAGGTGACCCAAAACTGACCAACAGGGTATTCCATCCCATCTGCCTCATGCTCAGTAGAAAGGGGACCAAAGGATCAAAGGGTTCTTCTACCTGGGGAATGTTTACTTCGCCCTTTGATAATTATGCTGATGTGACCCCATCAGAGCTGGGGCATGGCAACCTTCTGGGCTCTGAGGATAAGGACTGGTACCTTGTTAAGATCGTGATTTTGTTGTTGATGCTCCTGAATGTGGTGCAGGGGTGGTTTCTTGTGAAACATCTGTGCAGGGGGAGCTGGAGGGGACCGTGCGCTGCCGCCACTCAGACCCGCGCAGCCGCTCGGCGATCTGCAGCGGCGCGAACCGCGGCCCCGCCCGGCCCGGCCGCAGCTGCCCCCCCCGGAGCAACGGCACCACCGGCAGCCGCCTCCCCCACGGCACCGGGGCCACCGGCAGCTGCCCCCCCCGGAGCAACGGCGCCACCGGCAGCCGCCCCCCCCACCGCCACGGCACAGGCGCCTCCGCCGCCGCCTGCACCGGCACCGGCACCCGCACCACCGGCAGCCGCCCCCCCCGGAGCAACGGCGCCACCGGCAGCCGTCTTCCGCACCGCCACGGCACAGGCGCCTCCGCCGCCGCCTGCACCGGCACCGGCACCCGCACCACCGGCAGCCGCCCCCCCCACCGCAACAACACCGGCCCCTCCGCCGCCCGTCCCGGCACAAGCCGCGCCCCCCCCTGCAGCGGCACAAGCCACGCCGCCGCCTCTCCCGGCACAACCTACTGCAGCCACTACAACCAGTACCAAAACTACTCCAACTCCATCAAAATCGGTACAAGCCGCCCCGGTAACCAGGAGCAGGAAGAGGAGGTCAACTCCTTCCCCTGCCCCTTACCACAAAGACCACCTCAAGTCACATAGCTTGGGGGAGAGTTCTGAACAAGATCCAGGGGAGGGTCCTTCAAGACCACAGAAGGGAAAGAGACCTTTGAAAACAGACAAAGGCCAGAGTCCTTCTAGAGCAGATGCTGGAGAGGCCCCTTCTGGGGCAGCCTCCCCACAGGAGGACTCAGATGTAGAGGGAGTTGTTCAATCCTTCTCCGTGAAAGATCTGAGAAGTATCAGGAAGGACTTTAGTCGTCATGAAGGCGAAACACTTGTCTCCTGGTTGCTCCGATGCTGGGATAGCGGGGCAGATACCCTAGACTGAGATGGCAGAGAAGCTAGGCGATTGGGAAACCTGGCCAAGGATGGAGGGATTGATAAAGAAATTGGGAGAAAGACAAGCACTCTCAGTCTCTGGAGGCGACTGGTGTCAGCCATAAAGCGCAGGTATCCCTTCAAGGACGATATCGAATGCCGTCCAAGTAAATGGACCAACATGGGAAAAGGTATGAAGTACCTGAGAGAACTGCCTGTGCGAGAGGTGATTTATAGTGATGGGCAAGCGACAGTAGACCCTGATGAAATGCCATGCAAACGATCTCTGCTCAAAAAGTTTGTACAAAGTGCACCATCAACATATTCCCACCCATTGTCAACAATGGTCTGGGGAGGATCCGATACTGACACACCAACTGTAAATGAAGGGGTTAAGAAGGTACGACAGTATGAAGACAGTCTCTCTGGTCCCTTCTCTGTGGCAGCCATAGAAAAGCTGACTGTGACCACCGAGAAAATGACTGAGAAACTGACTGAGAAAATAGAGCAAATGACCCAGAGATTAGTTGAGCAAACCGATAAACTGTTTGATAAACTAACCAAGGTGGAGGAAAAACTCCATTCTTTCCCTGTACAGACTCATGTTGCAGCTGCTAAGAGGAAACGCCCTCCTACTCAAGAGAAAAACCACCCTCCGACTCAAGACAAATCAAAGCTGATGCGAGATATCCTGTGGGTTTGCCTCTGTGAATATGCAGAAGACATGAAGAAGTGGGATGGAGAACCTACCTCAGCCCTACAGGTACGGGTGCTTGAGTTGCAAAATGAAGTCGATAGAAGAAAGGATTCTTACAGGAAGAAGGTTGCTCCAACCTACGGTAGGTGATCCTACGGACCAGGTAGGAACCAATCTGATAATCGTAGGTACTACGGTCAACAGTAGAGGTGCCCTGCCTCCAGCCAGGAGGAGGAGAGGGACAACCGACTTTATTGGACTGTGTGGATTCGATGGCCTGGCACATGAGAGCCACAAAAGTATAAAGCCCTGGTGGACACTGGTGCACAGTGGTGTTGGGTTGTTTTTTGCTGTCTCCAGGGAGTTATCTAATGTGAAAAGAGAAGTATTTATTTCTTTATAGAATTTAAATATTTATTTTCATAAAAAGAGCCTTAATGGAACGAACCTCTACCTGGTAATGAGAGAGGGTGATTTATTCTTTTTTTTTTATTTAACTGAAAAAAAGTTGGATGTAGCGATGTGGATTTTCGCTCCCTCACAATCCCCCAGGAAGAGGATTGGAGCCAGGAGGAGCATCGGAGCACAGAAGCGGCGAAGCGATGGTCACACAGTGCTGCAGGGGCAATCGGGGTGTCGTTCAGTGATGAGATGAGCAAGCAGCATCCCGAAAATCCGCCCCTGGAGAGGGGTCAGCGGTGTACGGACGCTCTCTGTGTTCTGTAAACCCCCTGTGGGGAGCCCCTGCTGCCCCCTTGGCAGCGCCCGGGTGGCTGTGACTGCTGAAAGCTGGTTTGGTGTGTTGAGGTGTTAGGTGGGGTGGCAGCAGCCCCTGCCCGCCCCGGGAGGGGGGACACCACCTCTCCGGTGGCACTGGATGGGTGGGAGGGAGGGAGGGAGCACAGCTCTGGGAGCCATGGAGAAAGGCATGGGGGTGTCCCTCATCGTGGCAGCCCCCAGCAGCCCTACCCCGCCACCCGGCCACCCCAAGGACACCCAAGCCCCATCTTGGTCCTCTCCCTCTTGGGTGATGCCCTTCTACCCACCCTGGAGGTGCGCTCCTCTCCTGCAGGGGGGGACGCCCAGCACTCGCCTGGCTAGAGAAGCACCGGGGGGGGTGCTTAGGGGGCATCTGAGCTTCCCAGTTACACGGGCATAATTAGGGCGCCCTTAAGAACCATTAATAACCACTTTGGCTCTGCTAACCAACTGCGGCAAGGCCCCCACCCCGCTTTAGCGCAGGCTTTGTGATGCCAACACCTCCCTGAGCCACTGGGTAAAGCGACGCCTGGCAAAAAAACACCATCACCCAAAGAAAACCCCACACCACATCCCCCACTCCCCGCCCACCCCTTCTCCCCCCATCACAGCCATGGGACAAACTCCCACCACCACCACACCCCAATCTCAGCTCGGCTGTGACGCCCCCAAGACACTGGAAAGAAAGCAACCGAGAGCAAGCTCAGGCTCCTGTGAGCTGCAGAGATTTCTCTTTGGTTTTTGATGTTGTCGTTGGGTGGGTTTTGCTTGGTTGTTTTTCACACAACACTTTGCAGTAGAGGACAAAAACGTGGTGTCGCAGCCCCCGGGGTCAGCGCCGGCACTGCCACCTCCCCCCCCCAGCTCCTGTCCCTCCTCTTGCCCTGCAGCTGTTCCCACTTTCCTTGCTTGGTTTGGTTGGTTTTTTTTCCTTTCTACCTTTCTTTTTTAATATGTTTTCGCTTCCCCCTTTATTCTCTTTTACCCCTTTTTTCTTTTGACCTTTTTTGCTTTTTCCCTCTTTTTTTCTTTTTCTCTTTTTTCTTTTCCCACTTTTTTTTTCCTCCTTTCCCTTTTTTTTTTTCCCCCTTTTCTCTTTTTAAACATTTCTCAAGCTTTCTCCTGAAGGAACGGCCCCTGGCTCTCCGCTAGCAGAAGGAGCCTACGGAAGAGCTCTGGCACTGACATGGGCAGGAACACCCACAAGTGAGAACTGGATAGACAAAAGGCTCCTCAATGATGACACTGGGGCAGCCCGACCTTAGAAGCAGCAGAGGAGCAGAGCCACCCAGAGCCATCCAGAGAACAGGAAGGGCTATTCAGGGCCTTATTGTCTGCGCGAAGTAACCATCTGCTGAGAACCGGTCTGGCGGCTCAGAGCTCAGCCACAGCAGCACTCTTGAGCCAAAGGGGAAAAGTACACCGGCAGGAAGACTGGGAGCCTTCCTCCACAACAACCCACAGATCATGACCAGAGTGGTGCCTATTCCCAGCCTACACTAATGAATACGTACGCCTTTGCATCAGAAAGGAACGCTTGCTTTACCAGCCCCTGGGCGAGTTGGGAGCCATCCCCCTTGCACCCAGCGCTGCAATAAACATGCTGCTTTGTAACTCGCCCTGAGTTGGGGAGTTTCTTTCCGCACGTCAGCACCCCTGGGATTGCTTTCCTTCTCCCGCCTCGCACTCGCTCAACATGGTTTTTTCCAACTCATTCTTTTTTATTAAAAAAATTAATAAAAAAATGCTCCAACTCTCAGTTTTACAAGGCACACAAAATCTCTAAAAGGGAAACACAAGCGTGAGGTGCTGAGGTACCAAAACCTGCCCCTGTTAGTCCAACTAAAGGGACAGCGTCGGGAGGCGACGGAGGAGGAAGGGGGAGGCTGTGGGATGGAGAGAGCCCTCCCCGTACCCCTCAGCTGCGCATCCTCGCAGCGCCGCGGGAATGGGGGGCTGTGTGTCTGGGCGGGTCTTTGGTTTGCTCCCCTGACCTGCTGGGGGTGGTGGAGGAGGTTGGAGGGGGTTGTCCGGCAGTGGGGTTACATTCATCAGGCGGTGCTGGGCGGCACAACAGGAGCATCACTTGCTGTGCTGCGAGGCCGGGGCTCCCGGAGCGTGTTTCTGCTCCTGCTGCTTCACCTGCTGGACCATTTCCCTCATCTTGCACTGTGCAATCTTGGGGAGGAGAAGGGAAAAGCAAGAGTTGGGGGTCAGGGCACTGTTTCTCCCACCACCACCCACCCCTGAGCCCCCACCGAGCATCTCGCCGCTCCCAACTTTTCACCCCGGACAAGCCCTAATTAATTTCAGGTTTCTGTTTTTTTTTTAACTTGTGCTTCCTCCATCGCTCCTTGAGAGAGGCTCAATTTTTTGGGGGGGGGGCCGCCATCCCGCTCGAGTGGACAGGAGACAAGGTTATGGAAGATGAACCCAGGTGGGATGCGGGTGGCTTTGCCCGCACCGAGGAGTCCATTCACAATGTCCTCACGTCCAGCAGCATCAAAATCATGGTACCCAGCAAAGAGCTCCCCTGGCGCTGAGGGAGGCCAAGCCAGGCTGGCAGCACAGTGCTGACCACAGGGACGCTCTCAACTTGGCCCTTACTGGCCCCCACACCCACAGCCCCCACCCAGCGCACCTTGAACTGAGCCTCGGGCGGCCCTGTGATGATGACCATGCGCTCGCTGCCCTTGGGACCTTCTGCCGGTGCAATCTGGGGAAGTATGGGGGAGAAGGAGCTTGAGTGCAGCCACCGCTTCAGCAAGACCTTCCCTCGGTGGCATGTCCCCCCACAACGCAGGGCAATCCCCCCATGCAGGAGCATCCCCTCCCACCCGAGCCGGGCTCATAACCAGGGTGCTGCAGGCCTGGCCTTCTACTAAACACAGGCGGGAGAGGTGGGCCCATGCCAACGGGTACAGGAGAGCTGGGGAGAGACTTTTTACAAGGGCATGGGGTGACAGGACGAGGCGGAGTGCCTTCAAAGTGGAAGAGGGGACATTTAGAGGAGATAACAGGAAGAAATTTTTCACTGCGAGGGTGGTGAATCACTGGCCCAGCTTGCCCAGAGAAGCTGTGGCTGCCCTAGCCCTGGAGGTGTTCAAGGCCAGGTTGGACGGGGCTTGGAGCAACTTGGGCTGGGGGGAGGTGTCCCTGAACAGGGCAGGGGGGTGGGACTCCATGATCTTCAAGGTCCCTTCCAACCTCAACCGTTCTGTGATAAGCTGGGGAGCAAAACTGCTCCCCGCACACTCCCATTCCCTGACCTCGGCAGTGCAGAGGGGAAACTGAGGCACGAAGCGCAGGACCAGCCCCGCAGCGCCTTCCTCACCTTGATGGAGGCACCCGCAAACCGCACCAGCTGCTTGATGTGCTGCCCCTTCTTCCCGATGATGGCCCCCACCGCCTGCGTCCCGATGAACACGTTCACAACCTCTTGCTCCGGAAGCTGCGGGGGCATGGAAGAGTGAGAGGGTCAGGGCACCAGCTGGACAGGGGACAAAGGAGGTGGCTGTCCCCATCCCACCATCCCATGGTAGTGGTTGCCCACTCTCCCAAGGTGCCCCAGCAAAGATCTCCTGGAGAGGGGGGACAGGCACCTAAAGGGTGCTGATGTGGGAAGGCGCTGGCTGGGGGAGCTCCGCCGAGAGCTGGCTGAGAGCTATGCCGAGGAGCTCTATGGTGGGAGAGAAAATGAGGGTCAGTGATGGCCCCAGCATGCCAGACCCTTCCCGGCCACCCCCAGACCCACGCACAGCAGCAAGATACCACCATAAGCCCGGCAGGGACACGGGGACAACCCTTCAGGCCCTCAAACCCCCCCTCACAGAGCGTGGGTGCATCTGAGCTGCATCCAGCGCCATGGGGCTGGGAGGCAGACGGGGGCTCCCAGTTACCCCCACTCCCCCCACGCTGCCACCTTGCCGCCCGTGTCCCGCATCTGCAGGGGAAAACCACGACACAACTCTCTCCTGCTCTGCATTCCAGCAAGTGCAACCGGATGCTACCTGCAAACCACCACTGCTCAGCTGGAGGACGAGCAGACCCGGCTCCCCTGCCCAGCCTGGACGCCGCTCTCGCTCCCAGCCCTGGAAAAAAAGCCTCTCCAGGACGGGGCTGCAGCAACAGCCGCACATTTCCACCCCACAGGAAACAGCTCGTTAACGAGGGGCGAGCACCGCATTTCAAAGCCCCCTTAGGAGCAAGGCAGCGCCCCAAGAGCCAGCCCAACCCCCCCGCACACAGCTCAGCGCTCACCACACGCTCGCCGGCCCCCGCAGCAGCGGCTCGAGCGGGGCTGCCCGCGGCCGGCGGTCGGGCGCCGCTCCGTCACAGCCGCTCACCATGGTGGAACGCCGAACGCAGTCCGCGTCCTTCCAGTCGCGCCGCAGCCATGGCGCAGCCGGATGCGGCCACCGGAGCTCCGCGCCAGAGGGGCGCAAAGCGCCGTGCGAGCGCGCAGGAAAGGGCTCGGTAAGCCCGGGATTGGCATTCCCTCACCCACCGCGGGCAGAGGAGGCAGGAGGGGGCGCGCAAGAGCCCGCGCCGCCGGGCGGTGCCGCTCGCCTCAGTCCTGCGGGACGCCGAAAGGCTTCTCCGCTCTCGGGGGGGGGCCTCCGCTCTCTGGGAGGCTTCTGGGGGGCCCCTCCGTCTCTGGAGGGCTTCTGGGGGGCCCCCTCCGGCCTCTGGGGGGGCCTCTCCCCGAGGGCAGACAGGCGTCTCCCCCGCCTCCCGGCGCCCAGCTGCCAGCCGGGGCCCGGCTCGGGGCTTCCGGAGAAGGGCCAGTGCCTCCCCAAGACAGAGGAGGGCGAGGCGGGACGGCGCCGGCCCGGCCCCACCGCAGGGCAGGGGCAGAAGCGGGCCGGGCGGCCGCTAACGGCTCCCTCAGGCAGAGCACAGACGGCGGCGCGCCTGCGCGCGCGCACCCACCGCCCCGCCCCTCTCTCCCCCCTCAGCCGCCCCTGTACCGATGGCTGTGGGGGCCCCTCGTCGCCCTCCTCGCCGCCCCCGGCCCCGCCGCCGCGCAAGAGGCCGCCCCCCAGGGCAGCGAGCCGCCCCGCCGCCTCAGGGCCGCCCCCGGGCATCGCCCCGGCGCCCACTCCCCCCCCATCTCCCCGGCCAGAAGCAATGCTATCAGCAGGGGTCGGGGGCATAACAGTTCAAGAGAAATTCCTTTGTGTAAGAAAGACCAAAGAGTTCTTCAAAGGATCCGGCTGTCCTGACATTTGGGGGGGCAAAGAGAGGAAAAAACCCACCTCGGACCAACCTGTGTGCTCCATTCCCAAAGGACAAAGTGATTGAAGTGGGTGTATGCCCGAGTTGCTTTCCCACCTTTTATGTCCTGTCCTCCTTAGACTTTTCTTTGCAACTCAGTGTAGGGATTTCCGAAACGAACTTAATTTGTTGGCGATAGGAAGAAAGGTAAAATGTTGGGAAGCATTAACGGAATGAGCCAAAGAGGCCTAATGTGCTGCAGCGGGATCATTAGCTCTCTGCGAGCGGTCGTTGGCTGGGAGAGGTTGGGGGGTGTTGAGGAGGGCTGCAGTTAGGTGTATGTGCCTGAGATGATCCCAGGGGCGCTTGGAGGGGGAGACCTTTGGGATAGGAAAAGTAACTTGGGAAGTTTGGGCCCTGTGAAGGGAAGTCAGCCTGCTGGGAGCTTCCCTAGGGTTGCAAAACACTGTTGTGTGTGTTCTTTCCTCAGCGTTTGCATAGTTGTGGATGATGATGATGACGAGACTCCGCCGAAAAAGCAAAAATCAGGTATCGCACATTACACAAGTACTGAATATGCCCGATTTTTCTGAGGTTTCGTGTCCCTTGGAAAAGTCTGGCTTTTGTGCTCTGGCATTGTTCCTGAAACGGTGGCTTTTCAAGCTGTTGGCTTCTTGCCTTGTGGCTCTCTATGCCTATAGCCAATGGCTTGAGGGTGTCCGGTAGGGCTTAGCCCTATAGATGACGGACGTTCTCTGCGGTGACTGTGGCAGGGCCCAATACTTTTACTGCCAGCAGGAGATAGCCCAGGTCTCTGGCGCTGAGCCCGCGCCTGTCAGCAGAAAGAGTATCTTAAATCCAAGCTGTGTGCTCCCTCCTGGCTGTATTCGCAATGTACCTCTGTTGGTTTTCTAGCCTGTTCTTATACGGCCTGTCTTTGTTTTTTAGATTATTCCATCTCTGAGCAGAAAGAGAAAGTTGAAGTTTCTGCAGTGCTGCAGTTGCCGACCAAGGCAACCAAACGCCCGGCGGCTTCCGTCAGCGAAGATGCTGCCGGCACAGAGTCTGCGGAAGAGGTTAGCGAGGGCTTTGAAATGTTAGGGTCTGTGCAAGGTGCGAGAGCAAGCGGCTCTCCCTACTGCATCTTGAGGTTGAGCCTGCTCTGAGCCTGTACAGCAGTAGGTGGTTCTTTTGCATTTCTAGCAGGCAGCTCTAATGTGGGCTGGGTTTGCCTTACTCAAGCCTGCGTCCTCTGCTCCGGCACTGGCAGCTGCGGGAGGAGCAAACTGTTTGTTGTCTTCCAGATACTTGAGAATGGTTCAAGTTTATAGTTTTAGTGTGTTTGCAAACTGTTATTCTCTTTCTCAAGCTTGTGGTTAAGGAATCAATATACACTACCTGACAAGAAAAACTGCATACTTGCTCTCGATAAACCGCTTTCTGCTCAATATCCACCAGTCCAGGAGAGCGTTCCTGTAGGACTTTGGCTCTGTAAAAATGAGCCACCTTGACTGCCTAGTTTGGTTCAAAGGTGTAGTGCAGTTTTTCTTATTGCCCCATGGGATTAGAGGGCTAAGAGACTGTCGGGCTCTAGTTCTTCGTTCCTGAGAGAGTCGTTAACTCTTATTTGTACAAAATATATTTCTCAAGGGCCGAACTATCACCCTTTGGAATGTTTAGAAGCCGACTGAGTGATAACTCAGTGACAAGACTGTATTCTTTTAATTGCTGCACACATGAGAGCCTGTATTCAAAATTTAAAGCGTACCTGTCAAAGGTCCTGCCAAGATTTGCCGCCTTCTGCAATCTGAACCAGCAAGTCATGGTCCCCAAGTCATAGTAGAGCTGACTACGCCTCAGGAAGTGTGTTTGCTGGGATTCACATTCAGGTTACACTCACGCTGGTGCTTTTTTGTTGTTTTCTTTTAAGCCTGGGTCCACTTCTTTAGAGCCTTCCACTAAAAGACCACGATTTTCGTCACTCGAGGTAGCCGTGCTGCAAATTGGTAAGGCTGACGTCAAGTTATACGACTTGTTTCATTTTCACCCTACCTTGTGTACTGTCCAAGTCTACCCCTAGGGTTCTGTAGGGATTATGGCAGGCACGGGACGAGGCAGCATCTGGGAATACTTGAGCGTGACCTCTGTTTCTTACCCGCATCCTTGCATTGCTTCTGGAGTGGAGCCGGGCGTCGAACTGGTCGTCTCGGTACCAGAGCTGCCTTGGATGCAGTCCTTCCGTTCTGATAGGTCCACTGTTAGCTTGCCAGAAGCAAATTGTTTTCAATGGTCCTTTTAGGTAGTAGATCCTGAGGAGCCTTTTGTATTTCAGGTTTCGGCTGGCAATACCTTGTGCGCGCAACTTGCTGCAGTTGCCGGTGTGAAAACCTGAAAATGTCCTAAAGTGACATAACACAAATCATATGATGATGTGAGAGAGAAAATGACAATTTATCTTTGGTGAAGCTCGTTACTGTAAACTCATAAACCTCTTCAGTTTCCTTTTATACTTACCGATGCCTTACGCTCTTCTCTCGTAGGTCAAATGCCGTGTGGGACCCATGCTCGCTTGACTAAGGAACCACTCTCTCGTCCTGACAAGACAATTCCCCGTCTGAGGTAAAAATCCTTCCGTTTTCTTTGACTTCTTCCCCGAAAGGTTTACTGCCTATGGTAAGGGAGGTCGTCAGCTGCTTCCCCTCCCGAAGAACCAATATTAAACTTTTTCTTTAAATCCAGCTACTTAATTGACACAGGAGATTAGCTAGAGATTAAAGGTCTGCGGTAAGAGGAAGCGTTGAACTTGGGAGGAGGCTGAGGACACAATCAACAGCGTATCTTCAAGGCAGTTGTTGTGATTTTCACTTTTACTTCTCTCTACTTCCCCATTAGCCAGTTGAAGACAGCAGGTCTTCATCTGAAAGTCATAAACATCTCGTGTCTGTCTCCATCGTCATCGGTGTACGTGCTTGACAAAGCAGGTGGTGGTGGAGGTGCACATTGGAATGTTCTCTTGATACCGTTTCTTTTGCCGTTGATGTTTTGAGCACAAGCCGGAAGGGCAAACAGAGCATCAAAGCTGCTCCAGACAGCTTCTTACCACTGAGGCCACCAGTTAAGGAGTGCGCTGCGCCAGAATCCGCCACTGCAGATGAAAATCCATACCATGAAAATGATACAGAAGAGAGTTTCTCATGTAATTTTGGGTGCGCTGAGTTTAAGCGCACTGCATTTGAGAGCAGGTCAAGACTCTGCTGTCGGCGTCTCATCTGCCAGTCGTTGCTTATTGTGGTTTGGCTCATATTTTGGAGCAGATCTGGAGCCTGAGAAAGAGATTCCTTTCAGAGGAAGCTAAACCAGAGAAGTTCCTGGGGAAGGTGTCTAATGCACTCCAACCGCTACTGAGCATATAGTCCCTGAGGTCAGAGCAGGGCAGGTCTGAAGTAAAATGTCCCAGCAGTATGGATGTTGTGGACATTGCCATTCTCAGCGTCAGCATAACCTTTAACAAATAGATTGAGCAGAATTGGTCAGGGCTGGTTGAAATGAACGCTGTCTTGTCCCACAGAGTAAAGTGGCCTCCTCAGGTTAATGCAGATATTTGTCGGATGTGCAAAGAATATTTTGTTCTTCTTAAAGAAAAACCCCAAAAGCCAGCGTGAATTGGTACGCACTGATAACAATTGCCCCCCGTATAAAAATTGTGATTCTCCTCTGTTGTTTGTTTCCTGCCCCAAAGTGTTCAAGCCTCCTCCAAGGAACCAGTGGCGACTGTGAGTCACCGGGAAGAACCAAAATACGGAGGAGACGTCTATCCACGTGCAACACTCAGGACCGGTGAGTATCCCCATGATTCCAATCCGTTCCACTTTGTAGGTAGACGTCAAATCCGAATAGGGCATTTCTTACACACTCGCAGATGACGTTCCGAGTTCAAAGTGCTTGCCAGAATTCGAACTTCCTGACCATACCGTCATCCTTCAAAGTTTTTCCTTTTTTTTTATTTATCACTCAGAAATGGAGAGCTGTGTACATCTGATGGTGATTGAAAGTCGACTTCTTGTTTTCTTACTACTGCTTTTCTGTGCAGGTGTCGAATGTATAGATGTTTGCTGCCCGCAGCGGTCGCAGAGAGGTGATACGATCAGGTAGAGTCTCTTCTAATGATGCTTCTTGTTCCTTTTGGCTCTGCGCGTGTATCTCTTTCAGCCGCTGGTAGAGTCTCGAAGATGACCAACGGTCTTTGATCGTCTCAGTGCTGTGAAAGAGAAGTAGCTAGCTTGCGGCTCCGGAATTGCTTGCAAGCCAGTTGCATCTCCAACACAAGCGAGAGCCGTGCTGCGTGACAAAGAGGGTTGTGCTGGTGTGGTGTTTGCTGTGGGAAGAAAGCCAGTAAGGGTGCGAGTGGTGGCCGTCCCAAGTTGTCCTTGGATGTGCAGAATCCGTTTTTGTTTGTGAGTCGTTCTGCCGAGCCATCAATGAGCTGACATTTCACTTCTTTCACTTGGAAACCCGCATCCTAAGCAGAAGGATTAGAGAGCTTGTAAAGCCTGGTGGGACTTGAGGCAGTTTTGGGGACTTTGTAAGTCCCAAAGGATGCCTGGGGTTTGCCTAGGAGGGGGAAAAAGGCAGCGTGCAGTTGGGTTTGAGAGGCCAGCGGCCTCATTGGTATTGGCTGTCTGAGCTGGCAGGACTGTGAGTTGCGACGGCTTTGCGGTCTTTATGGAAACAGGTTTTTGGGGGCAGTAGGTGCAGCTACAGGGAGAGATTTTGTACGGCGGTAAGATGCACGCATCTTTCTGCAGTGACCTGCCCTTACATGAGAGAGGAGAAAGCGTAGATGGGAGCAGAGGGAGGTTCAGTTGCAGCAGTCCTGTTTTGTAGCTAATTCTGTCCCTATTCTTCTCCCCGCTTTAAAAACTAGTGCTGTATTTAGCCTTGCAAAAGCCTTTCTTGTCCAGAGGGTGAATTCTTGAGAATTCCATGGGACAGGACGGATATAGAGCTCGCTTCTCTCTCTCCCTCTCCTGGCAGGTACTGCACACCAGAAGAAAACTCTGCGGAAGAGGAAGGAGCAGTGAAAGAAACCATCGCAGGGGTAAGCTTGTGTTATTCCCAAGGAAAATAGAGCTCTTTGTGATGAGAAACTTCAGCACTCTTCACATGACTTCCTCAACAATATCTGTATTTGCCCAGGTTGTTTTTCCCCGGGAAAGCGGGAGCGTTATTTGATGAGTAGCGCTATCGCCAAGTGTTTTCCGCTGCCGTTAATTTTGTTTCTGGACTATTAGGAGCACACTACACTATACGGTTTTGATTCTTCCCCTTTCACGTGTTGGGTATAGCCTCAAAATCTTTAGCGCACAGACTTGGTTGACCTGCAAAGCTGGACTGGGGTGTCTTTAGTCTTATCTTGTTTGCTGGGATAGGAAGTACGTCTCTTTGACTTTCACCTCTGGTCAGGGTTGAGGTCAAAAATAAAATTTTAGTCATGGTAATCAGAAATAGTAGTCTCAATCTCAACTTGATACCTACACGTGGAGGCTTTGCTGGGGTTCTTAACGCTAGCCCAAGGCAAAGGAGCTTTCTGCCTCTCTTGCCTCCGAGTGCAGCACTCCATGGGTGCACAGTTGGAATGCAGTCGTCAAGAAGAAGTAACTTTGGAGTTTGCTGGTTGCATGGGTGTACAAAAACCCTTCCAGTTTTCTATATAAGCAAGATTTTCTGTCCTGTCCCCAAGGAAACAAATCTGTGCTTGATTGCTAGCTTAACGTCCGTTTGTCTAACAGAGGCAGCGTGGCACAGAAATCTTAGAAGATGCCTTATTCCGAGGACACCCTACACCTGTTCCGTCCAAAAAGTCAGCCAGCCTCGATGTGGAGGAAAAGAAAGTGCCAAGATTGGGAAAAACAGCGGAACGCTTTCCTCCGCTCACAGAGGTACCGTAGGCGACAGTCTGTGAGACAAAAGAGAAGGTTGTGGCAGAGCTGCAAGGAAGTCCTCTTCTTCTCGGTGGTTCTTAAGGCGCTTTGAAATCTGAAGAACTTGCATTGAACCTGTTAGCGAGTGGCTGTGGTTGTGGCTTCACAGTGCGAGGGTCAGCACTAAAGCTGCTTTGAAGGATTTTGTGTGCTCCCCGCGCTCCTTCAGTTGTGCTGCCCTAAGGGTTTGTGGGCCTTCTGTTAGCGGGACGGCTGCCTCAGTTTCCCCCTTTGCCGTTCCCTTTGAAGTCCCCCACCTTCACGTTCTTTCAGGCTCCTGACTTAGCTGCCTCGGTACGGAGGATGCCCGCTGGGGTTGGCTTAAACCTGGGTATTGCGAGGGCCGCAGCAGCACCTGGGAAAGGGGGTTGCCAGAGTTGTGTTCCATTTTCAGCTGCTTGAGCGTGTTTGCTAAGTTGACGGGTTTTATCCCCACGTCCTTGGTGAAAAGAAACGGCAGCAAGCCTGGGCTGTGAAGTTCAAAGTTAGGATGCTGAAACCAACCAAGCAAGGCAAAAGCGCTATCGCTCACTGAGGCAAGAAACCGTCGGAGGCAGTTGCTCTGTCACCTGAGCTGAATTTACAGGCCGTGTTTCAGTGGAAAGCTGCCCCCAGGTCAGCGTGCTCCATGCTCTGTTTCACAAGTCCTTCCCCATTGAATTGTTCCTTTCAGGCCATGGAGAGAGAGGTCAGTGCCGCATTTGGCAGAGGTGAGCCAGATGAGATCATGAGCAGTGCCTTCAAACTAAAGGTCACTCGCGAAGACATCCGCACGCTCAGGAACCTTTGCTGGCTAAACGATGAGGTAAAACCAGCTGCAGCACAGGGCTAGTCTCACTCAGCCTTTATTGAAAAATACCCCTCCGCCCTGTACAGAAGTCGCGTCAACGTTCTTTGACGACCTCCGCTGCAGAGCCTAGAAATCTCTGTACACTTCTTATTTGAGGTGTTGAAGGGTCGAGCGTTTCGGGAAGTTCCGTTACTTCTTGTATGACGCAGCTTCCAGGAGTTCGTCCGGGTTATTGGCGTGGGTGGCAGGTGTTTTGATCAAACTGCTGATGTAGCCCCGTGTGAAATCCTGGGAACAAAAGCCTCCAGCTGAGGCTGGAGTTCTCTGCGCTGCGTGCTTAAGGGTGGCCAGAAAAGACATGGTGCTGTATTTTTCATTGGGGAAGGCAGCGTCTTATTTTGACACCTCACGTTTCCTCTTTATGGTACAGGTGGTTAATTTCTACATGGGTCTGCTGATGGAAAGAGGCAAGAAGGAAGGCTATCCAGCGGTCCACGCGTTCAGTACTTTCTTTTATGCCAAACTAACATCTGGGGGCTACGAAGCAGTAAGAAGATGGACCAGAAGTGTGGATGTCTTCAAGCAGGACATCATCTTTGTGCCTGTGAACTTGCAAGCACACTGGACACTAGCCGTGAGTCCCACGGGCTTTTTCTTTAGAATTGGACGGGGAGCAAAAACTGGCAAGAGAAGTCATGTAGGTGTTGGGGGGTGTGCGGCACAAGGTTGTGCTTTGCCTAACGGTCACCTTTTAATAACAGGTCATAGATCTGAGGAAGAACACCATCACGTACTTGGACTCGCTTGGGCAGAAAGGGGACAAGATTTGTCAGACTTTGCTGTAAGTAACCGCTCCGTCACTGCTTTTCTGGTGTGAATGAGGAGAGGGGTTTTAGATTTAGTCCCTGTAAGGCGACTGCCAGTTTTCACGTGGCTTGTAGATAACCAAGCAGGAATCTTGGAGTTGCTTGCTGCGACTTGTCTGGCATCGACTGCTTATCTGCTGTCACAGTGTCCCCTGCACCCAGGGTCTGGGGTGCCTGGATTCTGCCACCTTCCCGTGAGAGGCACAGCCAAATACGCCATAGACCCGTGGCACACGTGTGCCGACTTTGTTAGTCGGAGCCCAGGATGTGGGATCAAGGCACCCGGTGGAATTACGGCATTACAGTTCCTTGCTTGGTTTGTCTCTTTGTGCTCTGATAACATGTGATTTGGGGCTTTTTGACCTCTCCGAAGCAATGGAGTCGTTGGCCTCGTTCTTGACCATTAGCTCACAGCCTCTCCCTGTGTTTGTAAGTTTCAGATTGGGATTTTTCCTCAAAATCAGCCTTAAATCAGCTGCGGTGAGGATCCTCTGACATTTTACCGTCCTGCCGTCCGTCTTCCTGTGATCCTTCAGCCGCTTTATTTTGTTGTTGGCCTAAATTACAGAGATGAAAAGGGATTTTTTTTTTCCCTTTTGTTTTAACCAGCCAATACCTGCAAAAAGAAAGCTGGGAAAAAAGACAGCTGGAGCTGGATGTTTCAGAGTGGACTCTTCACAGCATGGAGCCACGTGTACGTGAGCACCACTTGGGTTTGAAATGGGAACTGTAAGTGCTGCTTTGGGGCCCAGATCCTGGCCCGTGGCAAAGAAAGGGTTGAGCTGATGTTTCTCGAGGAGTTGATAGTAAAAAGCAGTCCCTAAAGACCGGATTTAAGAAAGGTCACTTAAGAAAGAGGCGGTGCGAACCTTGAGACACCTCGCAGGGGGGAGGGCTGCTGCGCCTTCTGGGCCTGCCAAAAATTTGGATCGTAGTGTCCGAGTCCGGGAGGCAGAGGGGAGGGATGGTGTGCAGTGAACTGGGTCTGTTCCTCGTGGGCGGGAGTGGGTATCGGGGATTAGGCAAGTAGGGGCAGGAGTGTGCGGTGAGCGCAGTGTCGGTGTGGGTAATGTGCGCTGCTTCCAAGTTGCTTTTCTTTTGAGACAGAGGGAAATCCTCCATCTTCTTTGCATTCCTTAGGAGATCCCTCAGCAGCTGAATGGAAGCGACTGCGGCGTCTTTATGTGTAAATACGCAGATTACATCGCCAGAGAGAAACCATTCAACTTTAGCCAGGTGAGTGAAGGTCATAAACCCCTCCAAGCCCCTCTCGCCCAGGGACAGGAGCCAGGGAGGTTAAGCAGCAGCTCTTCATTGTGTCCGGGGCAGGGGCTGAGGTTTCGTACCCCGTTTTGGTGCGTAGTTGCTGGGATCAGAACTTCCAAGTGGCCTGGGCAGGGCAGAGCTGTGGTTCTCCATCCCCGCCTTTGGGAGCTGCTGCCGGTGAGATTCCTCTTGGGCAAGATACTGCCGCCAGCGGGTTTGGCATATCTGGGCTCGGTATCTTTTGGAGAAATGGCTTCTACCCTTTGACCAGTCAAGACACCGCTTCTTTTTATTGATTTCGTTTTAGACGGGTCTTTTATTAGCGTGCTTGTAAGCTGTCGCGCGGTCAAGTCAATCTGGTTTTGTCGGGTTGTCGTGTCACCCTCTTAGGAACCGCGTGGGGTGTTGTACCCAAACGGTTGACAGTTCCTAAAGGGAACTTCCTATTAAGGACTCCGCTGGGCGTTTATGCGTGTTTGCCGCCTCTTTCTACCGTGACGTCATTATTTAATTTCTCTTTTCTTTCTCTTCTCTTTTCAGACTCACATGCCATACTTCCGGAAGAAGATGGTGTGGGAGATAATCCACCAACAGCTGCTGTGACACGTGGACTCTTAGAGTTCTTATTTTGATTACGTTTCTTCGACCTTAGTTACTTTTCTTAGGCCTTTAGTTAGTTTTCTTAGACCTTTAGTTACATTTCTTAGACGAATTTTCCTCTTTAGGTTATGAAGTAGAAGTTAAGACGGTTTATTCCCCCCACCTCCCTTATTTTGGAGACAGTAACTCTGGGGTTTTGGTACACAAGTTTTCCTCTTTAGCTTATGAAGTAGAAGTTAAGATGGTTTGTTCCCCCCACCTCCCTTATTTTGGAGACAGTAACTCTGGGGTTTTGGTACACAAGTTTTCCTCTTTAGCTTATGAAGGAGAAGTTAAGATGGTTTATTCCCCCCACCTCCCTTATTTTGGAGACAGTAACTCTGGGGTTTTGGTACACAAGTTTTCCTCTTCAAGTTATGAAGTAGTGGTTAAGACAGTTTATTTCCCCACCACCACCCCCCACCCCCCCTTATTTTGGAGACAGTAACTCTCTTTGAAATTAGCTAACGCACCTTAAGCAAAAGCCAGAAAGGTGGGTGTGACCTCGTTAAGGGCAGAGTGAAGAAGGAACATCGTCAACTTCCATGGCTGAGCCGCACGCTCGCGCCTCGCAGCGCACGCGACCACATTACAGACAAATGGGAAACATCTGTGGTGGTGGTTACAGTTGTGTTTGCCCACCTTACCTTCCCAAGGACAACGTGCTGAACTACCGTCTCAAAGAGAGTTTTCCTCTGTTTCTGGAATATCTACCATCTCCTTGATTCCTAAAACTGGATTTGTCACGACCACGGAAAGAAAGCGTTTACCATCTCTTGATTTCTCACCAAAGCCCCTGTCCTTTGGGCTGGTTTGGGGTTGGCTTTTTTTGCTGCCTCCAGGGAGTGATCTAATGTGAAAAGAGAAGTATTTATTTCTTTATATAATATAAATATTTATTTTAATAAAAAGAGCCTTAATGGAAGGAAACTCTCCCTGTGTCCTGGTTTGAGGTAAAAGAGAACCAATTTTGTTCAGTAACTTGGCTTCTTAGCTGGGCCTCTTCTACCAACTGAAATTAACTGCCTATTGTGCCGTCAGCGTTCACTCTCTCAGAGCGATAAGAGCAATGTTTACAGCTGATGCCCAGGCATGGGATGCAGAGAGGCTCTTGCTTATACTTATTGCTATAACCCCCACGGCCAACCAGCTTTGTTATTTGCCCCGTTGGAGGGTCGGAAGCGGAAAAGCATAGTGGGGTCCCACCTGCGGGGAGGAGCGACAGGACAGGTGACCCAAAACTGACCAACAGGGTATTCCATCCCATCTGCCTCATGCTCAGTAGAAAAGGGACCAAAGGGATCAAAGGGTTCTTCTACCTGGGGAATGTTTACTTCGCCCTTTGATAATTATGCTGATGTGACCCCATCAGAGCTGGGGCATGGCAACCTTCTGGGCTCTGAGGATAAGGACTGGTACCTTGTTAAGATCGTGGTTTTGTTTTTGATGCTCCTGAATGTGGTGCAGGGGTGGTTTCTTGTGAAACATCTGTGCAGGGGGAGCTGGAGGGGACCGTGCGCTGCCGCCACTCAGACCCGCGCAGCCGCTCGGCGATCTGCAGCGGCGCGAACCGCGGCCCCGCCCGGCCCGGCCGCAGCCGCCCCCCCCGGAGCAACGGCACCACCGGCAGCCGCCTCCCCCACGGCACCGGGGCCACCGGCAGCTGCCCCCCCCCGGAGCAACGGCACCACCGGCAGCCGCCTCCTCCACGGCACCGGCGCCACCGGCAGCCGCCCCCCCCACCGCCACGGCACAGGCGCCTCCGCCGCCGCCTGCACCGGCACCGGCACCCGCACCACCGGCAGCCGCCCCCCCCACCGCAACAACACCGGCCCCTCCGCCGCCCGTCCCGGCACAAGCCGCGCCCCCCCCTGCAGCGGCACAAGCCACGCCGCCGCCTCTCCCGGCACAACCTACTGCAGCCACTACAACCAGTACCAAAACTACTCCAACTCCATCAAAATCGGTACAAGCCGCCCCGGTAACCAGGAGCAGGAAGAGGAGGTCAACTCCTTCCCCTGCCCCTTACCACAAAGACCACCTCAAGTCACATAGCTTGGGGGAGAGTTCTGAACAAGATCCAGGGGAGGGTCCTTCAAGACCACAGAAGGGAAAGAGACCTTTGAAAACAGACAAAGGCCAGAGTCCTTCTAGAGCAGATGCTGGAGAGGCCCCTTCTGGGGCAGCCTCCCCACAGGAGGACTCAGATGTAGAGGGAGTTGTTCAATCCTTCTCCGTGAAAGATCTGAGAAGTATCAGGAAGGACTTTAGTCGTCATGAAGGCGAAACACTTGTCTCCTGGTTGCTCCGATGCTGGGATAGCGGGGCAGATACCCTAGACTGAGATGGCAGAGAAGCTAGGCGATTGGGAAACCTGGCCAAGGATGGAGGGATTGATAAAGAAATTGGGAGAAAGACAAGCACTCTCAGTCTCTGGAGGCGACTGGTGTCAGCCATAAAGCGCAGGTATCCCTTCAAGGACGATATCGAATGCCGTCCAAGTAAATGGACCAACATGGGAAAAGGTATGAAGTACCTGAGAGAACTGCCTGTGCGAGAGGTGATTTATAGTGATGGGCAAGCGACAGTAGACCCTGATGAAATGCCATGCAAACGATCTCTGCTCAAAAAGTTTGTACAAAGTGCACCATCAACATATTCCCACCCATTGTCAACAATGGTCTGGGGAGGATCCGATACTGACACACCAACTGTAAATGAAGGGGTTAAGAAGGTACGACAGTATGAAGACAGTCTCTCTGGTCCCTTCTCTGTGGCAGCCATAGAAAAGCTGACTGTGACCACCGAGAAAATGACTGAGAAACTGACTGAGAAAATAGAGCAAATGACCCAGAGATTAGTTGAGCAAACCGATAAACTGTTTGATAAACTAACCAAGGTGGAGGAAAAACTCCATGCTTTCCCTGTACAGACTCATGTTGCAGCTGCTAAGAGGAAACGCCCTCCTACTCAAGAGAAAAACCACCCTCCGACTCAAGACAAATCAAAGCTGATGCGAGATATCCTGTGGGTTTGCCTCTGTGAATATGCAGAAGACATGAAGAAGAGGGATGGAGAACCTACCTCAGCCCTACAGGCACAGGTGCTTGAGTTGCAAAATGAAGCCGACAGAAGAAAGGATTCTTACAGGAAGAAGGTTGCTCCAACCTACGGTAGGCGATCCTACGGACCAGGTAGGAACCAATCTGATAATCGTAGGTACTACGGTCAACAGTAGAGGTGCCCTGCCTCCAGCCAGGAGGAGGAGAGGGACAACCGACTGCATTGGACTGTGTGGATTCGATGGCCTGGCACATGAGAGCCACAAAAGTATAAAGCCCTGGTGGACACTGGTGCACACTGGTGTTGGGTTGTTTTTTGCTGTCTCCAGGGAGTTATCTAATGTGAAAAGAGAAGTATTTATTTCTTTATAGAATTTAAATATTTATTTTCATAAAAAGAGCCTTAATGGAACGAAACTCTACCTGGTAATGAGAGAGGGTGATTTATTCTTTTTTTTTTATTTAACTGAAAAAAAGTTGGATGTAGCGATGTGGATTTTCGCTCCCTCACAATCCCCCAGGAAGAGGATTGGAGCCAGGAGGAGCATCGGAGCACAGAAGCCGCGAAGCGATGGTCACACAGTGCTGCAGAGGCAATCGGGGTGTCGTTCAGTGGTGAGATGAGCAAGCAGCATCCCGAAAATCCGCCCCTGGAGAGGGGTCAGCGGTGTACGGACGCTCTCTGTGTTCTGTAAGCCCCCTTTGGGGAGCCCCTGCTGCCCCCTTGGCAGTGCCCGGGTGGCTGTGACTGCTGAAAGCTGGTTTGGTGCGTTGAGGTGTTAGGTGGGGTGGCAGCAGCCCCTGCCCGCCCCGGGAGGGGGGACACCACCTCTCCGGTGGCACTGGATGGGTGGGAGGGAGGGAGGGAGCACAGCTCTGGAAGCCATGGAGAAAGGCGTGGGGGTGTCCCTCATCGTGGCAGCCCCCAGCAGCCCTACCCCGCCACACGGCCACCCCAAGGACACCCAAGCCCCATCTTGGTCCTCTCCCTCTTGGGTGATGCCCTTCCACCGGCCCTGGAAGTGCGCTCCTCTCCTGCAGGGGGGGACGCCCAGCACTCGCCTGGCTAGAGAAGCACCGGGGGGGGTGCTTAGGGGGCATCTGAGCTTCCCAGTTACACGGGCATAATTAGGGCGCCCTTAAGAACCATTAATAACCACTTTGGCTCTGCTAACCAACTGCGGCGAGGCCCCCACCCCGCTTTAGCGCAGGCTTTGTGATGCCAACACCTCCCTGAGCCACTGGGTAAAGCGACGCCTGGCAAAAAAACACCATCACCCAAAGAAAACCCCACACCACATCCCCCACTCCCCGCCCACCCCTTCTCCCCCCATCACAGCCATGGGACAAACTCCCACCACCACCACACCCCAATCTCAGCTCGGCCGTGACACCCCCAAGACACTGGAAAGAAAGCAACCGAGAGCAAGCTCAGGCTCCTGTGAGCTGCAGAGATTTCTCTTTGGTTTTTGATGTTGTCGTTGGGTGGGTTTTGCTTGGTTGTTTTTCACACAACACTTTGCAGTAGAGGACAAAAACGTGGTGTCGCAGCCCCTGGGGTCGGCGCCGGCACTGCCACCTCCCCCCCCAGCTCCTGTCCCTCCTCTTGCCCCGCAGCTGTTCCCACTTTCCTTGCTTGGTTTGGTTGGTTTTTTTTCCTTTCTACCTTTCTTTTTTAATATGTTTTCGCTTCCCCCTTTTTTCTCTTTTACCCCTTTTTTCTTTTGACCTTTTTTGCTTTTTCCCCCTTTTCCCCCCCCTTTTTTTCTTTTTCTCTTTTTTATTTTCCCACTTTATTTTTCCTCCTTTCCCTTTTCTCTTTTTAAACATTTCTCAAGCTTTCTCCTGAAGGAACGGCCCCTGGCTCTCCGCTAGCAGAAGGAGCCTACGGAAGAGCTCTGGCACTGACATGGGCAGGAACACCCACAAGTGAGAACTGGATAGACAAAAGGCTCCTCAATGATGACACTGGGGCAGCCCGACCTTAGAAGCAGCAGAGGAGCAGAGCCACCCAGAGCCATCCAGAGAACAGGAAGGGCTATTCAGGGCCTTATTGTCTGCGCGAAGTAACCATCTGCTGAGAACCGGTCTGGCGGCTCAGAGCTCAGCCACAGCAGCACTCTTGAGCCAAAGGGGAAAAGTACACCGGCAGGAAGACTGGGAGCCTTCCTCCACAACAACCCACAGATCATGACCAGAGTGGTGCCTATTCCCAGCCTACACTAATGAATACGTACGCCTTTGCATCAGAAAGGAACGCTTGCTTTACCAGCCCCTGGGCGAGTTGGGAGCCATCCCCCTTGCACCCAGCGCTGCAATAAACATGCTGCTTTGTAACTCGCCCTGAGTTGGGGAGTTTCTTTCCGCACGTCAGCACCCCTGGCATTGCTTTCCTTCTCCCGCCTCGCACTCGCTCGACATGGTTTTTTCCAACTCAGTCTTTTTTATTAAAAAAATTAATAAAAAAATGCTCCAACTCTCAGTTTTACAAGGCACACAAAATCTCTAAAAGGGAAACACAAGCGTGAGGTGTTGAGGTACCAAAACCTGCCCCTGTTAGTCCAACTAAAGGGACAGCGTCGGGAGGCGACGGAGGAGGAAGGGGGAGGCTGTGGGATGGAGAGAGCCCTCCCCGTACCCCTCAGCTGCGCATCCTCGCAGCGCCGCGGGAATGGGGGGCTGTGTGTCTGGGCGGGTCTTTGGTTTGCTCCCCTGACCTGCTGGGGGTGGTGGAGGAGGTTGGAGGGGGTTGTCCGGCAGTGGGGTTACATTCATCAGGCGGTGCTGGGCGGCACGACAGGAGCATCACTTGCTGTGCTGCGAGGCCGGGGCTCCCGGAGCGTGTTTCTGCTCCTGCTGCTTCACCTGCTGGACCATTTCCCTCATCTTGCGCTGTGCAGTCTTGGGGAGGAGAAGGGAAAAGCAAGAGTTGGGGGTCAAGGCACTGTTTCTCCCACCACCACCCACCCCTGAGCCCCCACCGAGCATCTCGCCGCTCCCAACTTTTCACCCCGGACAAGCCCTAATTAATTTCAGGTTTCTGGGTTTTTTTAACTTGTGCTTCCTCCATCGCTCCTTGAGAGAGGCTCAATTTTTTGGGGGGGGGGCCGCCATCCCGCTCGAGTGGACAGGAGACAAGGTTATGGAAGATGAACCCAGGTGGGATGCGGGTGGCTTTGCCCGCACCGAGGAGTCCATTCACAATGTCCTCACGTCCAGCAGCATCAAAATCATGGTACCCAGCAAAGAGCTCCCCTGGCGCTGAGGGAGGCCAAGCCAGGCTGGCAGCACAGTGCTGACCACAGGGACGCTCTCAACTTGGCCCTTACTGGCCCCCACACCCACAGCCCCCACCCAGCGCACCTTGAACTGAGCCTCGGGCGGCCCTGTGATGATGACCATGCGCTCGCTGCCCTTGGGACCTTCTGCCGGTGCAATCTGGGGAAGTATGGGGGAGAAGGAGCGTGAGTGCAGCCACCGCTTCAGCAAGACCTTCCCTCGGTGGCATGTCCCCCCACAACGCAGGGCAATCCCCCCGTGCAGGAGCATCCCCTCCCACCCGAGCCGGGCTCATAACCAGGGTGCTGCAGGCCTGGCCTTCTACTAAACACAGGCGGGAGAGGTGGGCCCATGCCAACGGGTACAGGAGAGCTGGGGAGAGAATTTTTACAAGGGCATGGGGTGACAGGACGAGGCGGAGTGCCTTCAAAGTGGAAGAGGGGACATTTAGAGGAGATAACAGGAAGAAATTTTTCACTGTGAGGGTGGTGAATCACTGGCCCAGCTTGCCCAGAGAAGCTGTGGCTGCCCTAGCCCTGGAGGTGTTCAAGGCCAGGTTGGACGGGGCTTGGAGCAACCTGGGCTGGGGGGAGGTGTCCCTGAACAGGGCAGGGGGGTGGGACTCCATGATCTTCAAGGTCCCTTCCAACCTCAACCGTTCTGTGATAAGTTGGGGAGCAAAACTGCTCCCCGCACACTCCCATTCCCTGACCTCGGCAGTGCAGAGGGGAAACTGAGGCACGAAGCGCAGGACCAGCCCCGCAGCGCCTTCCTCACCTTGATGGAGGCACCCGCAAACCGCACCAGCTGCTTGATGTGCTGCCCCTTCTTCCCGATGATGGCCCCCACCGCCTGCGTCCCGATGAACACGTTCACAACCTCTTGCTCCAGAAGCTGCGGGGGCATGGAAGAGTGAGAGGGTCAGGGCACCAGCTGGACAGGGGACAAAGGAGGTGGCTGTCCCCATCCCACCATCCCATGGTAGTGGTTGCCCACTCTCCCAAGGTGCCCCAGCAAAGATCTCCCGGAGAGGGGGGACAGGCACCTAAAGGGTGCTGATGTGGGAAGGCGCTGGCTGGGGGAGCTCCGCCGAGAGCTGGCTGAGAGCTCCGCAGAGGAGCTCTATGGTGGGAGAGAAAATGAGGGTCAGTGATGGCCCCAGCATGCCAGACCCTTCCCGGCCACCCCCAGACCCACGCACAGCAGCAAGATACCACCATAAGCCCGGCAGGGACACGGGGACAACCCTTCAGGCCCTCAAACCCCCCCTCACAGAGCGTGGGTGCATCTGAGCTGCATCCAGCGCCATGGGGCTGGGAGGCAGACGGGGGCTCCCAGTTACCCCCACTCCCCCCACGCTGCCACCTTGCCGCCCGTGTCCCGCATCTGCAGGGGAAAACCACGACACAACTCTCTCCTGCTCTGCATTCCAGCAAGTGCAACCGGATGCTACCTGCAAACCACCACTGCTCAGCTGGAGGACGAGCAGACCCGGCTCCCCTGCCCAGCCTGGACGCCGCTCTCGCTCCCAGCCCTGGAAAAAAAGCCTCTCCAGGACGGGGCTGCAGCAACACCCGCACATTTCCACCCCACAGGAAACAGCTCGTTAACGAGGGGCGAGCACCGCATTTCAAAGCCCCCTTAGGAGCAAGGCAGCGCCCCAAGAGCCAGCCCAACCCCCCAGCACACAGCTCAGCGCTCACCACACGCTCGCCGGCCCCCGCAGCAGCGGCTCGAGCGGGGCTGCCTGCGGCCGGCGGTCGGGCGCCGCTCCGTCACAGCCGCTCACCATGGTGGAACGCCGAACGCAGTCCGCGTCCTTCCAGTCGCGCCGCAGCCATGGCGCAGCCGGATGCGGCCACCGGAGCTCCGCGCCAGAGGGGCGCAAAGCGCCGTGCGAGCGCGCAGGAAAGGGCTCGGTAAGCCCGGGATTGGCATTCCCTCACCCACCGCGGGCAGAGGAGGCAGGAGGGGGCGCGCGAGAGCCCGCGCCGCCGGCCGCTGTCGCTCGCCTCAGGCCTGCGGGACGCCGAAAGGCTTCTCCGCTCTCCGAGGGGCCCCTCCGCTCTCTGGGAGGCTTCTGGGGGGCCCCTCCATCTCTGGAGGGCTTCTGGGGGGCCCCTCCGGCCTCCGTGGGGGCCTCTCCCCGAAGGCCTCTTCCCCTCCTCCGGGCACTCCCCGGCCTCCCGGCGCCCAGCTGCCAGCCGGGGCCCGGCTCGGGGCTTCCGGAGAAGGGCAAGCGCCTCCCCCAGACAGAGCAGGGGCAGGCGGGCCGGGCGGGACGGCGCCGGCCCGGCCCCACCGCAGGGCAGGGGCAGAAGCGGGCCGGGCGGCCGCTAACGGCTCCCTCAGGCAGAGCACAGACGGCGGCGCGCCTGCGCGCGCGCACCCACCGCCCCGCCCCTCTCTCCCCCCTCAGCCTCCCCTCCACTAATGGCTGCGGGGGGCCCTCGGCGCCCTCCTCGCCGCCCCCGGCCCCGCCGCCGCGCAAGAGGCCGCCCCCCAGGGCAGCGAGCCGCCCCGCCGCCTCAGGGCCGCCCCCGGGCATCGCCCCGGCGCCCACTCCCCCCCCATCTCCCCGGCCAGAAGCAATGCTATCAGCAGGGGTCGGGGGCATAACAGTTCAAGAGAAATTCCTTTGTGTAAGAAAGACCAAAGAGTTCTTCAAAGGATCCGGCTGTCCTGACATTTGGGGGGGCAAAGAGAGGAAAAAACCCACCTCGGACCAACCTGTGTGCTCCATTCCCAAAGGACAAAGTGATTGAAGTGGGTGTATGCCCGAGTTGCTTTCCCACCTTTTATGTCCTGTCCTCCTTAGACTTTTCTTTGCAACTCAGTGTAGGGATTTCCGAAACGAACTTAATTTGTTGGCGATAGGAAGAAAGGTAAAATGTTGGGAAGCATTAACGGAATGAGCCAAAGAGGCCTAATGTGCTGCAGCGGGATCATTAGCTCTCTGCGAGCGGTCGTTGGCTGGGAGAGGTTGGGGGGTGTTGAGGAGGGCTGCAGTTAGGTGTATGTGCCTGAGATGATCCCGGGGGCGCTTGGAGGGGGAGACCTTTGGGATAGGAAAAGTAACTTGGGAAGTTTGGGCCCTGTGAAGGGAAGTCAGCCTGCTGGGAGCTTCCCTAGGGCTGCAAAACACTGTTGTGTGTGTTCTTTCCTCAGCGTTTGCATAGTTGTGGATGATGATGATGACGAGACTCCGCCGAAAAAGCAAAAATCAGGTATCGCACATTACACAAGTACTGAATATGCCCGATTTTTCTGAGGTTTCGTGTCCCTTGGAAAAGTCTGGCTTTTGTGCTCTGGCATTGTTCCTGAAACGGTGGCTTTTCAAGCTGTTGGCTTCTTGCCTTGTGGCTCTCTATGCCTATAGCCAATGGCTTGAGGGTGTCCGGTAGGGCTTAGCCCTATAGATGACGGACGTTCTCTGCGGTGACTGTGGCAGGGCCCAATACTTTTACTGCCAGCAGGAGATAGCCCAGGTCTCTGGCGCTGAGCCCGCGCCTGTCAGCAGAAAGAGTATCTTAAATCCAAGCTGTGTGCTCCCTCCTGTCTGTATTCGCAATGTACCTCTGTTGGTTTTCTAGCCTGTTCTTATACGGCCTGTCTTTGTTTTTTAGATTCTTCCATCTCTGAGCAGAAAGAGAAAGTTGAAGTTTCTGCAGTGCTGCAGTTGCCGACCAAGGCAACCAAACGCCCGGCGGCTTCCGTCAGCGAAGATGCTGCCGGCACAGAGTCTGCGGAAGAGGTTAGCGAGGGCTTTGAAATGTTAGGGTCTGTGCAAGGTGCGAGAGCAAGCGGCTCTCCCTACTGCATCTTGAGGTTGAGCCTGCTCTGAGCCTGTACAGCAGTAGGTGGTTCTTTTGCATTTCTAGCAGGCAGCTCTAATGTGGGCTGGGTTTGCCTTACTCAAGCCTGCGTCCTCTGCTCCGGCACTGGCAGCTGCGGGAGGAGCAAACTGTTTGTTGTCTTCCAGATACTTGAGAATGGTTCAAGTTTATAGTTTTAGTGTGTTTGCAAACTGTTATTCTCTTTCTCAAGCTTGTGGTTAAGGAATCAATATACACTACCTGACAAGAAAAACTGCATACTTGCTCTGGATAAACCGCTTTCTGCTCATTATCCACCAGTCCAGGAGAGCGTTCCTGTAGGACTTTGGCTCTGTAAAAATGAGCCACCTTGACTGCCTAGTTTGGTTCAAAGGTGTAGTGCAGTTTTTCTTATTGCCCCATGGGATTAGAGGGCTAAGAGACTGTCGGGCTCTAGTTCTTCGTTCCTGAGAGAGTCGTTAACTCTTATTTGTACACAATATATTTCTCAAGGGCCGAACTATCACCCTTTGGAATGTTTAGAAGCCGACTGAGTGATAACTCAGTGACAAGACTGTATTCTTTTAATTGCTGCACATATGAGAGCCTGTATTCAAAATTTAAAGCGTACCTGTCAAAGGTCCTGCCAAGATTTGCCGCCTTCTGCAATCTGAACCAGCAAGTCATGGTCCCCAAGTCATAGTAGAGCTGACTACGCCTCAGGAAGTGTGTTTGCTGGGATTCACATTCAGGTTACACTCACGCTGGTGCTTTTTTGTTGTTTTCTTTTAAGCCTGGGTCCACTTCTTTAGAGCCTTCCACTAAAAGACCACGATTTTCGTCACTCGAGGTAGCCGTGCTGCAAATTGGTAAGGCTGACATCAAGTTATACGACTTGTTTCATTTTCACCCTACCTTGTGTACTGTCCAAGTCTACCCCTAGGGTTCTGTAGGGATTATGGCAGGCACGGGACGAGGCAGCATCTGGGAATACTTGAGCGTGACCTCTGTTTCTTACCCGCATCCTTGCATTGCTTCTGGAGTGGAGCCGGGCGTCGATCTGGTCGTCTCGGTACCAGAGCTGCCTTGGATGCAGTCCTTCCGTTCTGATAGGTCCACTGTTAGCTTGCCAGAAGCAAATTGTTTTCAATGGTCCTTTTAGGTAGTAGATCCTGAGGAGCCTTTTGTATTTCAGGTTTCGGCTGGCAATACCTTGTGCGCGCAACTTGCTGCAGTTGCCGGTGTGAAAACCTGAAAATGTCCTAAAGTGACATAACACAAATCATATGATGATGTGAGAGAGAAAATGACAATTTATCTTTGGTGAAGCTCATTACTGTAAACTCATAAACCTCTTCAGTTTCCTTTTATACTTACCGATGCCTTACGCTCTTCTCTCGTAGGTCAAATGCCGTGTGGGACCCATGCTCGCTTGACGAAGGAACCACTCTCTCGTCCTGACAAGACAATTCCCCGTCTGAGGTAAAAATCCTTCCGTTTTCTTTGACTCCTTCCCCGAAAGGTTTACTGCCTATGGTAAGGGAGGTCGTCAGCTGCTTCCCCCCCGAAGTACCAATATTAAACTTTTTCTTTAAATCCAGCTACTTAATTGACACAGGAGATTAGCTAGAGATTAAAGGTCTGCGGTAAGAGGAAGCGTTGAACTTGAGAGGAGGCTGAGGACACAATCAACAGCGTATCAGACAGATACGCTGTCTGAGACAGAGGGAAATCCTCCATCTTCTTTGCATTCCTTAGGAGATCCCTCAGCAGCTGAATGGAAGCGACTGCGGCGTCTTTATGTGTAAATACGCAGATTACATCGCCAGAGAGAAACCATTCAACTTTAGCCAGGTAAGTGAAGGTCATAAACCCCTCCAAGCCCCTCTCGCCCAGGGACAGGAGCCAGGGAGGTTAGGCAGCAGCTCTTCATTGTGTCCGGGGCAGGGGCTGAGGTTTCGTACCCCGTTTCGGTGCGTAGTTGCTGGGATCAGAACTTCCAAGTGGCCTGGGCAGGGCAGAGCTGTGGTTCTCCATCCCCGCCTTTGGGAGCTGCTGCCGGTGAGATTCCTCTTGGGCAAGATACTGCCGCCAGCGGGTTTGGCATATCTGGGCTCGGTATCTTTTGGAGAAATGGCTTCTACCCTTTGACCAGTCAAGACACCGCTTCTTTTTATTGATTTCGTTTTAGACGGGTCTTTTATTAGCGTGCTTGTAAGCTGTCGCGCGGTCAAGTCAATCTGGTTTTGTCGGGTTGTCGTGTCACCCTCTTAGGAACCGCGTGGGGTGTTATACCCAAACGGTTGACAGTTCCTAAAGGGAACTTCCTATTAAGGACTCCGCTGGGCGTTTATGCGTGTTTGCCGCCTCTTTCTACCGTGACGTCATTATTTAATTTCTCTTTTCTTTCTCTTCTCTTTTCAGACTCACATGCCATACTTCCGGAAGAAGATGGTGTGGGAGATAATCCACCAACAGCTGCTGTGACACGTGGACTCTTAGAGTTCTTATTTTGATTACGTTTCTTCGACCTTAGTTACTTTTCTTAGGCCTTTAGTTAGTTTTCTTAGACCTTTAGTTACATTTCTTAGACGAATTTTCCTCTTTAGGTTATGAAGTAGAAGTTAAGATGGTTTATTCCCCCCACCTCCCTTATTTTGGAGACAGTAACTCTGGGGTTTTGGTACACAAGTTTTCCTCTTTAGCTTATGAAGGAGAAGTTAAGATGGTTTATTCCCCCCACCTCCCTTATTTTGGAGACAGTAACTCTGGGGTTTTGGTACACAAGTTTTCCTCTTCAAGTTATGAAGTAGTGGTTAAGACAGTTTATTTCCCCACCACCACCCCCCACCCCCCCTTATTTTGGAGACAGTAACTCTCTTTGAAATTAGCTAACGCACCTTAAGCAAAAGCCAGAAAGGTGGGTGTGACCTCGTTAAGGGCAGAGTGAAGAAGGAACATCGTCAACTTCCATGGCTGAGCCGCACGCTCGCGCCTCGCAGCGCACGCGACCACGTTACAGACAAATGGGAAACATCTGTGGTGGTGGTTACAGTTGTGTTTGCCCACCTTACCTTCCCAAGGACAACGTGCTGAACTACCGTCTCAAAGAGAGTTTTCCTCTGTTTCTGGAATATCTACCATCTCCTTGATTCCTAAAACTGGATTTGTCACGACCACGGAAAGAAAGCGTTTACCATCTCTTGATTTCTCACCAAAGCCCCTGTCCTTTGGGCTGGTTTGGGGTTGGCTTTTTTTGCTGCCTCCAGGGAGTGATCTAATGTGAAAAGAGAAGTATTTATTTCTTTATATAATATAAATATTTATTTTAATAAAAAGAGCCTTAATGGAAGGAAACTCTCCCTGTGTCCTGGTTTGAGGTAAAAGAGAACCAATTTTGTTCAGTAACTTGGCTTCTTAGCTGGGCCTCTTCTACCAACTGAAATTAACTGCCTATTGTGCCGTCAGCGTTCACTCTCTCAGAGCGATAAGAGCAATGGTTACAGCTGATGCCCAGGCATGGGATGCAGAGAGGCTCTTGCTTATACTCATTGCTATAACCCCCACGGCCAACCAGCTTTGTTATTTGCCCCGTTGGAGGGTCGGAAGTGGAAAAGCATAGTGGGGTCCCACCTGCGGGGAGGAGCGACAGGACAGGTGACCCAAAACTGACCAACAGGGTATTCCATCCCATCTGCCTCATGCTCAGTAGAAAAGGGACCAAAGGGATCAAAAGGTTCTTCTACCTGGGGAATGTTTACTTCGCCCTTTGATAATTATGCTGATGTGACCCCATCAGAGCTGGGGCATGGCAACCTTCTGGGCTCTGAGGATAAGGACTGGTACCTTGTTAAGATCGTGATTTTGTTGTTGATGCTCCTGAATGTGGTGCAGGGGTGGTTTCTTGTGAAACATCTGTGCAGGGGGAGCTGGAGGGGACCGTGCGCTGCCGCCACTCAGACCCGCGCAGCCGCTCGGCGATCTGCAGCGGCGCGAACCGCGGCCCCGCCCGGCCCGGCCGCAGCTGCCCCCCCCGGAGCAACGGCACCACCGGCAGCCGCCTCCCCCACGGCACCGGGGCCACCGGCAGCCGCCCCCCCCACCGCCACGGCACAGGCGCCTCCGCCGCCGCCTGCACCGGCACCGGCACCCGCACCACCGGCAGCCGCCCCCCCCACCGCAACAACACCGGCCCCTCCGCCGCCCGTCCCGGCACAAGCCGCGCCCCCCCCCGCAGCGGCACAAGCCACGCCGCCGCCTCTCCCGGCACAACCTACTGCAGCCACTACAACCAGTACCAAAACTACTCCAACTCCATCAAAATCGGTACAAGCCGCCCCGGTAACCAGGAGCAGGAAGAGGAGGTCAACTCCTTCCCCTGCCCCTTACCACAAAGACCACCTCAAGTCACATAGCTTGGGGGAGGGTTCTGAACAAGATCCAGGGGAGGGTCCTTCAAGACCACAGAAGGGAAAGAGACCTTTGAAAACAGACAAAGGCCAGAGTCCTTCTAGAGCAGATGCTGGAGAGGCCCCTTCTGGGGCAGCCTCCCCACAGGAGGACTCAGATGTAGAGGGAGTTGTTCAATCCTTCTCCGTGAAAGATCTGAGAAGTATCAGGAAGGACTTTAGTCGTCATGAAGGCGAAACACTTGTCTCCTGGTTGCTCCGATGCTGGGATAGCGGGGCAGATACCCTAGACTGAGATGGCAGAGAAGCTAGGCGATTGGGAAACCTGGCCAAGGATGGAGGGATTGATAAAGAAATTGGGAGAAAGACAAGCACTCTCAGTCTCTGGAGGCGACTGGTGTCAGCCATAAAGCGCAGGTATCCCTTCAAGGACGATATCGAATGCCGTCCAAGTAAATGGACCAACATGGGAAAAGGTATGAAGTACCTGAGAGAACTGCCTGTGCGAGAGGTGATTTATAGTGATGGGCAAGCGACAGTAGACCCTGATGAAATGCCATGCAAACGATCTCTGCTCAAAAAGTTTGTACAAAGTGCACCATCAACATATTCCCACCCATTGTCAACAATGGTCTGGGGAGGATCCGATACTGACACACCAACTGTAAATGAAGGGGTTAAGAAGGTACGACAGTATGAAGACAGTCTCTCTGGTCCCTTCTCTGTGGCAGCCATAGAAAAGCTGACTGTGACCACCGAGAAAATGACTGAGAAACTGACTGAGAAAATAGAGCAAATGACCCAGAGATTAGTTGAGCAAACCGATAAACTGTTTGATAAACTAACCAAGGTGGAGGAAAAACTCCATGCTTTCCCTGTACAGACTCATGTTGCAGCTGCTAAGAGGAAACGCCCTCCTACTCAAGAGAAAAACCACCCTCCGACTCAAGACAAATCAAAGCTGATGCGAGATATCCTGTGGGTTTGCCTCTGTGAATATGCAGAAGACATGAAGAAGAGGGATGGAGAACCTACCTCAGCCCTACAGGCACAGGTGCTTGAGTTGCAAAATGAAGCCGACAGAAGAAAGGATTCTTACAGGAAGAAGGTTGCTCCAACCTACGGTAGGCGATCCTACGGACCAGGTAGGAACCAATCTGATAATCGTAGGTACTACGGTCAACAGTAGAGGTGCCCTGCCTCCAGCCAGGAGGAGGAGAGGGACAACCGACTGCATTGGACTGTGTGGATTCGATGGCCTGGCACATGAGAGCCACAAAAGTATAAAGCCCTGGTGGACACTGGTGCACACTGGTGTTGGGTTGTTTTTTGCTGTCTCCAGGGAGTTATCTAATGTGAAAAGAGAAGTATTTATTTCTTTATAGAATTTAAATATTTATTTTCATAAAAAGAGCCTTAATGGAACGAAACTCTACCTGGTAATGAGAGAGGGTGATTTATTCTTTTTTTTTTATTTAACTGAAAAAAAGTTGGATGTAGCGATGTGGATTTTCGCTCCCTCACAATCCCCCAGGAAGAGGATTGGAGCCAGGAGGAGCATCGGAGCACAGAAGCCGCGAAGCGATGGTCACACAGTGCTGCAGAGGCAATCGGGGTGTCGTTCAGTGGTGAGATGAGCAAGCAGCATCCCGAAAATCCGCCCCTGGAGAGGGGTCAGCGGTGTACGGACGCTCTCTGTGTTCTGTAAGCCCCCTTTGGGGAGCCCCTGCTGCCCCCTTGGCAGTGCCCGGGTGGCTGTGACTGCTGAAAGCTGGTTTGGTGCGTTGAGGTGTTAGGTGGGGTGGCAGCAGCCCCTGCCCGCCCCGGGAGGGGGGACACCACCTCTCCGGTGGCACTGGATGGGTGGGAGGGAGGGAGGGAGCACAGCTCTGGAAGCCATGGAGAAAGGCGTGGGGGTGTCCCTCATCGTGGCAGCCCCCAGCAGCCCTACCCCGCCACACGGCCACCCCAAGGACACCCAAGCCCCATCTTGGTCCTCTCCCTCTTGGGTGATGCCCTTCCACCGGCCCTGGAAGTGCGCTCCTCTCCTGCAGGGGGGGACGCCCAGCACTCGCCTGGCTAGAGAAGCACCGGGGGGGGTGCTTAGGGGGCATCTGAGCTTCCCAGTTACACGGGCATAATTAGGGCGCCCTTAAGAACCATTAATAACCACTTTGGCTCTGCTAACCAACTGCGGCGAGGCCCCCACCCCGCTTTAGCGCAGGCTTTGTGATGCCAACACCTCCCTGAGCCACTGGGTAAAGCGACGCCTGGCAAAAAAACACCATCACCCAAAGAAAACCCCACACCACATCCCCCACTCCCCGCCCACCCCTTCTCCCCCCATCACAGCCATGGGACAAACTCCCACCACCACCACACCCCAATCTCAGCTCGGCCGTGACACCCCCAAGACACTGGAAAGAAAGCAACCGAGAGCAAGCTCAGGCTCCTGTGAGCTGCAGAGATTTCTCTTTGGTTTTTGATGTTGTCGTTGGGTGGGTTTTGCTTGGTTGTTTTTCACACAACACTTTGCAGTAGAGGACAAAAACGTGGTGTCGCAGCCCCTGGGGTCGGCGCCGGCACTGCCACCTCCCCCCCCAGCTCCTGTCCCTCCTCTTGCCCCGCAGCTGTTCCCACTTTCCTTGCTTGGTTTGGTTGGTTTTTTTTCCTTTCTACCTTTCTTTTTTAATATGTTTTCGCTTCCCCCTTTTTTCTCTTTTACCCCTTTTTTCTTTTGACCTTTTTTGCTTTTTCCCCCTTTTCCCCCCCCTTTTTTTCTTTTTCTCTTTTTTATTTTCCCACTTTATTTTTCCTCCTTTCCCTTTTCTCTTTTTAAACATTTCTCAAGCTTTCTCCTGAAGGAACGGCCCCTGGCTCTCCGCTAGCAGAAGGAGCCTACGGAAGAGCTCTGGCACTGACATGGGCAGGAACACCCACAAGTGAGAACTGGATAGACAAAAGGCTCCTCAATGATGACACTGGGGCAGCCCGACCTTAGAAGCAGCAGAGGAGCAGAGCCACCCAGAGCCATCCAGAGAACAGGAAGGGCTATTCAGGGCCTTATTGTCTGCGCGAAGTAACCATCTGCTGAGAACCGGTCTGGCGGCTCAGAGCTCAGCCACAGCAGCACTCTTGAGCCAAAGGGGAAAAGTACACCGGCAGGAAGACTGGGAGCCTTCCTCCACAACAACCCACAGATCATGACCAGAGTGGTGCCTATTCCCAGCCTACACTAATGAATACGTACGCCTTTGCATCAGAAAGGAACGCTTGCTTTACCAGCCCCTGGGCGAGTTGGGAGCCATCCCCCTTGCACCCAGCGCTGCAATAAACATGCTGCTTTGTAACTCGCCCTGAGTTGGGGAGTTTCTTTCCGCACGTCAGCACCCCTGGCATTGCTTTCCTTCTCCCGCCTCGCACTCGCTCGACATGGTTTTTTCCAACTCAGTCTTTTTTATTAAAAAAATTAATAAAAAAATGCTCCAACTCTCAGTTTTACAAGGCACACAAAATCTCTAAAAGGGAAACACAAGCGTGAGGTGTTGAGGTACCAAAACCTGCCCCTGTTAGTCCAACTAAAGGGACAGCGTCGGGAGGCGACGGAGGAGGAAGGGGGAGGCTGTGGGATGGAGAGAGCCCTCCCCGTACCCCTCAGCTGCGCATCCTCGCAGCGCCGCGGGAATGGGGGGCTGTGTGTCTGGGCGGGTCTTTGGTTTGCTCCCCTGACCTGCTGGGGGTGGTGGAGGAGGTTGGAGGGGGTTGTCCGGCAGTGGGGTTACATTCATCAGGCGGTGCTGGGCGGCACGACAGGAGCATCACTTGCTGTGCTGCGAGGCCGGGGCTCCCGGAGCGTGTTTCTGCTCCTGCTGCTTCACCTGCTGGACCATTTCCCTCATCTTGCGCTGTGCAGTCTTGGGGAGGAGAAGGGAAAAGCAAGAGTTGGGGGTCAAGGCACTGTTTCTCCCACCACCACCCACCCCTGAGCCCCCACCGAGCATCTCGCCGCTCCCAACTTTTCACCCCGGACAAGCCCTAATTAATTTCAGGTTTCTGGGTTTTTTTAACTTGTGCTTCCTCCATCGCTCCTTGAGAGAGGCTCAATTTTTTGGGGGGGGGGCCGCCATCCCGCTCGAGTGGACAGGAGACAAGGTTATGGAAGATGAACCCAGGTGGGATGCGGGTGGCTTTGCCCGCACCGAGGAGTCCATTCACAATGTCCTCACGTCCAGCAGCATCAAAATCATGGTACCCAGCAAAGAGCTCCCCTGGCGCTGAGGGAGGCCAAGCCAGGCTGGCAGCACAGTGCTGACCACAGGGACGCTCTCAACTTGGCCCTTACTGGCCCCCACACCCACAGCCCCCACCCAGCGCACCTTGAACTGAGCCTCGGGCGGCCCTGTGATGATGACCATGCGCTCGCTGCCCTTGGGACCTTCTGCCGGTGCAATCTGGGGAAGTATGGGGGAGAAGGAGCGTGAGTGCAGCCACCGCTTCAGCAAGACCTTCCCTCGGTGGCATGTCCCCCCACAACGCAGGGCAATCCCCCCGTGCAGGAGCATCCCCTCCCACCCGAGCCGGGCTCATAACCAGGGTGCTGCAGGCCTGGCCTTCTACTAAACACAGGCGGGAGAGGTGGGCCCATGCCAACGGGTACAGGAGAGCTGGGGAGAGAATTTTTACAAGGGCATGGGGTGACAGGACGAGGCGGAGTGCCTTCAAAGTGGAAGAGGGGACATTTAGAGGAGATAACAGGAAGAAATTTTTCACTGTGAGGGTGGTGAATCACTGGCCCAGCTTGCCCAGAGAAGCTGTGGCTGCCCTAGCCCTGGAGGTGTTCAAGGCCAGGTTGGACGGGGCTTGGAGCAACCTGGGCTGGGGGGAGGTGTCCCTGAACAGGGCAGGGGGGTGGGACTCCATGATCTTCAAGGTCCCTTCCAACCTCAACCGTTCTGTGATAAGTTGGGGAGCAAAACTGCTCCCCGCACACTCCCATTCCCTGACCTCGGCAGTGCAGAGGGGAAACTGAGGCACGAAGCGCAGGACCAGCCCCGCAGCGCCTTCCTCACCTTGATGGAGGCACCCGCAAACCGCACCAGCTGCTTGATGTGCTGCCCCTTCTTCCCGATGATGGCCCCCACCGCCTGCGTCCCGATGAACACGTTCACAACCTCTTGCTCCAGAAGCTGCGGGGGCATGGAAGAGTGAGAGGGTCAGGGCACCAGCTGGACAGGGGACAAAGGAGGTGGCTGTCCCCATCCCACCATCCCATGGTAGTGGTTGCCCACTCTCCCAAGGTGCCCCAGCAAAGATCTCCCGGAGAGGGGGGACAGGCACCTAAAGGGTGCTGATGTGGGAAGGCGCTGGCTGGGGGAGCTCCGCCGAGAGCTGGCTGAGAGCTCCGCAGAGGAGCTCTATGGTGGGAGAGAAAATGAGGGTCAGTGATGGCCCCAGCATGCCAGACCCTTCCCGGCCACCCCCAGACCCACGCACAGCAGCAAGATACCACCATAAGCCCGGCAGGGACACGGGGACAACCCTTCAGGCCCTCAAACCCCCCCTCACAGAGCGTGGGTGCATCTGAGCTGCATCCAGCGCCATGGGGCTGGGAGGCAGACGGGGGCTCCCAGTTACCCCCACTCCCCCCACGCTGCCACCTTGCCGCCCGTGTCCCGCATCTGCAGGGGAAAACCACGACACAACTCTCTCCTGCTCTGCATTCCAGCAAGTGCAACCGGATGCTACCTGCAAACCACCACTGCTCAGCTGGAGGACGAGCAGACCCGGCTCCCCTGCCCAGCCTGGACGCCGCTCTCGCTCCCAGCCCTGGAAAAAAAGCCTCTCCAGGACGGGGCTGCAGCAACAGCCGCACATTTCCACCCCACAGGAAACAGCTCGTTAACGAGGGGCGAGCACCGCATTTCAAAGCCCCCTTAGGAGCAAGGCAGCGCCCCAAGAGCCAGCCCAACCCCCCAGCACACAGCTCAGCACTCACCACACGCTCGCCGGCCCCCGCAGCAGCGGCTCGAGCGGGGCTGCCTGCGGCCGGCGGTCGGGCGCCGCTCCGTCACAGCCGCTCACCATGGTGGAACGCCGAACGCAGTCCGCGTCCTTCCAGTCGCGCCGCAGCCATGGCGCAGCCGGATGCGGCCACCGGAGCTCCGCGCCAGAGGGGCGCAAAGCGCCGTGCGAGCGCGCAGGAAAGGGCTCGGTAAGCCCGGGATTGGTATTCCCTCACCCACCGCGGGCAGAGGAGGCAGGAGGGGGCGCGCGAGAGCCCGCGCCGCCGGCCGCTGTCGCTCGCCTCAGGCCTGCGGGACGCCGAAAGGCTTCTCCGCTCTCCGAGGGGCCCCTCCGCTCTCTGGGAGGCTTCTGGGGGGCCCCTCCATCTCTGGAGGGCTTCTGGGGGGCCCCTCCGGCCTCCGTGGGGGCCTCTCCCCGAAGGCCTCTTCCCCTCCTCCGGGCACTCCCCGGCCTCCCGGCGCCCAGCTGCCAGCCGGGGCCCGGCTCGGGGCTTCCGGAGAAGGGCAAGCGCCTCCCCCAGACAGAGCAGGGGCAGGCGGGCCGGGCGGGACGGCGCCGGCCCGGCCCCACCGCAGGGCAGGGGCAGAAGCGGGCCGGGCGGCCGCTAACGGCTCCCTCAGGCAGAGCACAGACGGCGGCGCGCCTGCGCGCGCGCACCCACCGCCCCGCCCCTCTCTCCCCCCTCAGCCTCCCCTCCACTAATGGCTGCGGGGGGCCCTCGGCGCCCTCCTCGCCGCCCCCGGCCCCGCCGCCGCGCAAGAGGCCGCCCCCCAGGGCAGCGAGCCGCCCCGCCGCCTCAGGGCCGCCCCCGGGCATCGCCCCGGCGCCCACTCCCCCCCCATCTCCCCGGCCAGAAGCAATGCTATCAGCAGGGGTCGGGGGCATAACAGTTCAAGAGAAATTCCTTTGTGTAAGAAAGACCAAAGAGTTCTTCAAAGGATCCGGCTGTCCTGACATTTGGGGGGGCAAAGAGAGGAAAAAACCCACCTCGGACCAACCTGTGTGCTCCATTCCCAAAGGACAAAGTGATTGAAGTGGGTGTATGCCCGAGTTGCTTTCCCACCTTTTATGTCCTGTCCTCCTTAGACTTTTCTTTGCAACTCAGTGTAGGGATTTCCGAAACGAACTTAATTTGTTGGCGATAGGAAGAAAGGTAAAATGTTGGGAAGCATTAACGGAATGAGCCAAAGAGGCCTAATGTGCTGCAGCGGGATCATTAGCTCTCTGCGAGCGGTCGTTGGCTGGGAGAGGTTGGGGGGTGTTGAGGAGGGCTGCAGTTAGGTGTATGTGCCTGAGATGATCCCGGGGGCGCTTGGAGGGGGAGACCTTTGGGATAGGAAAAGTAACTTGGGAAGTTTGGGCCCTGTGAAGGGAAGTCAGCCTGCTGGGAGCTTCCCTAGGGCTGCAAAACACTGTTGTGTGTGTTCTTTCCTCAGCGTTTGCATAGTTGTGGATGATGATGATGACGAGACTCCGCCGAAAAAGCAAAAATCAGGTATCGCACATTACACAAGTACTGAATATGCCCGATTTTTCTGAGGTTTCGTGTCCCTTGGAAAAGTCTGGCTTTTGTGCTCTGGCATTGTTCCTGAAACGGTGGCTTTTCAAGCTGTTGGCTTCTTGCCTTGTGGCTCTCTATGCCTATAGCCAATGGCTTGAGGGTGTCCGGTAGGGCTTAGCCCTATAGATGACGGACGTTCTCTGCGGTGACTGTGGCAGGGCCCAATACTTTTACTGCCAGCAGGAGATAGCCCAGGTCTCTGGCGCTGAGCCCGCGCCTGTCAGCAGAAAGAGTATCTTAAATCCAAGCTGTGTGCTCCCTCCTGTCTGTATTCGCAATGTACCTCTGTTGGTTTTCTAGCCTGTTCTTATACGGCCTGTCTTTGTTTTTTAGATTCTTCCATCTCTGAGCAGAAAGAGAAAGTTGAAGTTTCTGCAGTGCTGCAGTTGCCGACCAAGGCAACCAAACGCCCGGCGGCTTCCGTCAGCGAAGATGCTGCCGGCACAGAGTCTGCGGAAGAGGTTAGCGAGGGCTTTGAAATGTTAGGGTCTGTGCAAGGTGCGAGAGCAAGCGGCTCTCCCTACTGCATCTTGAGGTTGAGCCTGCTCTGAGCCTGTACAGCAGTAGGTGGTTCTTTTGCATTTCTAGCAGGCAGCTCTAATGTGGGCTGGGTTTGCCTTACTCAAGCCTGCGTCCTCTGCTCCGGCACTGGCAGCTGCGGGAGGAGCAAACTGTTTGTTGTCTTCCAGATACTTGAGAATGGTTCAAGTTTATAGTTTTAGTGTGTTTGCAAACTGTTATTCTCTTTCTCAAGCTTGTGGTTAAGGAATCAATATACACTACCTGACAAGAAAAACTGCATACTTGCTCTGGATAAACCGCTTTCTGCTCATTATCCACCAGTCCAGGAGAGCGTTCCTGTAGGACTTTGGCTCTGTAAAAATGAGCCACCTTGACTGCCTAGTTTGGTTCAAAGGTGTAGTGCAGTTTTTCTTATTGCCCCATGGGATTAGAGGGCTAAGAGACTGTCGGGCTCTAGTTCTTCGTTCCTGAGAGAGTCGTTAACTCTTATTTGTACACAATATATTTCTCAAGGGCCGAACTATCACCCTTTGGAATGTTTAGAAGCCGACTGAGTGATAACTCAGTGACAAGACTGTATTCTTTTAATTGCTGCACATATGAGAGCCTGTATTCAAAATTTAAAGCGTACCTGTCAAAGGTCCTGCCAAGATTTGCCGCCTTCTGCAATCTGAACCAGCAAGTCATGGTCCCCAAGTCATAGTAGAGCTGACTACGCCTCAGGAAGTGTGTTTGCTGGGATTCACATTCAGGTTACACTCACGCTGGTGCTTTTTTGTTGTTTTCTTTTAAGCCTGGGTCCACTTCTTTAGAGCCTTCCACTAAAAGACCACGATTTTCGTCACTCGAGGTAGCCGTGCTGCAAATTGGTAAGGCTGACATCAAGTTATACGACTTGTTTCATTTTCACCCTACCTTGTGTACTGTCCAAGTCTACCCCTAGGGTTCTGTAGGGATTATGGCAGGCACGGGACGAGGCAGCATCTGGGAATACTTGAGCGTGACCTCTGTTTCTTACCCGCATCCTTGCATTGCTTCTGGAGTGGAGCCGGGCGTCGATCTGGTCGTCTCGGTACCAGAGCTGCCTTGGATGCAGTCCTTCCGTTCTGATAGGTCCACTGTTAGCTTGCCAGAAGCAAATTGTTTTCAATGGTCCTTTTAGGTAGTAGATCCTGAGGAGCCTTTTGTATTTCAGGTTTCGGCTGGCAATACCTTGTGCGCGCAACTTGCTGCAGTTGCCGGTGTGAAAACCTGAAAATGTCCTAAAGTGACATAACACAAATCATATGATGATGTGAGAGAGAAAATGACAATTTATCTTTGGTGAAGCTCATTACTGTAAACTCATAAACCTCTTCAGTTTCCTTTTATACTTACCGATGCCTTACGCTCTTCTCTCGTAGGTCAAATGCCGTGTGGGACCCATGCTCGCTTGACGAAGGAACCACTCTCTCGTCCTGACAAGACAATTCCCCGTCTGAGGTAAAAATCCTTCCGTTTTCTTTGACTCCTTCCCCGAAAGGTTTACTGCCTATGGTAAGGGAGGTCGTCAGCTGCTTCCCCCCCGAAGTACCAATATTAAACTTTTTCTTTAAATCCAGCTACTTAATTGACACAGGAGATTAGCTAGAGATTAAAGGTCTGCGGTAAGAGGAAGCGTTGAACTTGAGAGGAGGCTGAGGACACAATCAACAGCGTATCTTCAAGGCAGTTGTTGTGATTTTCACTTTTACTTCTCTCTACTTCCCCATTAGCCAGTTGAAGACAGCAGGTCTTCATCTGAAAGTCATAAACATCTCGTGTCTGTCTCCATCGTCATCGGTGCACGTGCTTGACAAAGCAGGTGGTGGTGGAGGTGCACATTGGAATGTTCTCTTGATACCGTTTCTTTTGCCGTTGATGTTTTGAGCACAAGCCGGAAGGGCAAACAGAGCATCAAAGCTGCTCCAGACAGCTTCTTACCACTGAGGCCACCAGTTAAGGAGTGCGCTGCGCCAGAATCCGCCACTGCAGATGAAAATCCATACCATGAAAATGATACAGAAGAGAGTTTCTCATGTAATTTTGGGTGCGCTGAGTTTAAGCGCACTGCATTTGAGAGCAGGTCAAGACTCTGCTGTCGGCGTCTCATCTGCCAGTCGTTGCTTATTGTGGTTTGGCTCATATTTTGGAGCAGATCTGGAGCCTGAGAAAGAGATTCCTTTCAGAGGAAGCTAAACCAGAGAAGTTCCTGGGGAAGGTGTCTAATGCACTCCAACCGCTACTGAGCATATAGTCCCTGAGGTCAGAGCAGGGCAGGTCTGAAGTAAAATGTCCCAGCAGTATGGATGTTGTGGACATTGCCATTCTCAGCGTCAGCATAACCTTTAACAAATAGATTGAGCAGAATTGGTCAGGGCTGGTTGAAATGAACGCTGTCTTGTCCCACAGAGTAAAGTGGCCTCCTCAGGTTAATGCAGATATTTGTCGGATGTGCAAAGAATATTTTGTTCTTCTTAAAGAAAAACCCCAAAAGCCAGCGTGAATTGGTACGCACTGATAACAATTGCCCCCCGTATAAAAATTGTGATTCTCCTCTGTTGTTTGTTTCCTGCCCCAAAGTGTTCAAGCCTCCTCCAAGGAACCAGTGGCGACTGTGAGTCACCGGGAAGAACCAAAATACGGAGGAGACGTCTATCCACGTGCAACACTCAGGACCGGTGAGTATCCCCATGATTCCAATCCGTTCCACTTTGTAGGTAGACGTCAAATCCGAATAGGGCATTTCTTACACACTCGCAGATGACGTTCCGAGTTCAAAGTGCTTGCCAGAATTCGAACTTCCTGACCATACCGTCATCCTTCAAAGTTTTTCCTTTTTTTTTATTTATCACTCAGAAATGGAGAGCTGTGTACATCTGATGGTGATTGAAAGTCGACTTCTTGTTTTCTTACTACTGCTTTTCTGTGCAGGTGTCGAATGTATAGATGTTTGCTGCCCGCAGCGGTCGCAGAGAGGTGATACGATCAGGTAGAGTCTCTTCTAATGATGCTTCTTGTTCCTTTTGGCTCTGCGCGTGTATCTCTTTCAGCCGCTGGTAGAGTCTCGAAGATGACCAACGGTCTTTGATCGTCTCAGTGCTGTGAAAGAGAAGTAGCTAGCTTGCGGCTCCGGAATTGCTTGCAAGCCAGTTGCATCTCCAACACAAGCGAGAGCCGTGCTGCGTGACAAAGAGGGTTGTGCTGGTGTGGTGTTTGCTGTGGGAAGAAAGCCAGTAAGGGTGCGAGTGGTGGCCGTCCCAAGTTGTCCTTGGATGTGCAGAATCCGTTTTTGTTTGTGAGTCGTTCTGCCGAGCCATCAATGAGCTGACATTTCACTTCTTTCACTTGGAAACCCGCATCCTAAGCAGAAGGATTAGAGAGCTTGTAAAGCCTGGTGGGACTTGAGGCAGTTTTGGGGACTTTGTAAGTCCCAAAGGATGCCTGGGGTTTGCCTAGGAGGGGGAAAAAGGCAGCGTGCAGTTGGGTTTGAGAGGCCAGCGGCCTCATTGGTATTGGCTGTCTGAGCTGGCAGGACTGTGAGTTGCGACGGCTTTGCGGTCTTTATGGAAACAGGTTTTTGGGGGCAGTAGGTGCAGCTACAGGGAGAGATTTTGTACGGCGGTAAGATGCACGCATCTTTCTGCAGTGACCTGCCCTTACATGAGAGAGGAGAAAGCGTAGATGGGAGCAGAGGGAGGTTCAGTTGCAGCAGTCCTGTTTTGTAGCTAATTCTGTCCCTATTCTTCTCCCCGCTTTAAAAACTAGTGCTGTATTTAGCCTTGCAAAAGCCTTTCTTGTCCAGAGGGTGAATTCTTGAGAATTCCATGGGACAGGACGGATATAGAGCTCGCTTCTCTCTCTCCCTCTCCTGGCAGGTACTGCACACCAGAAGAAAACTCTGCGGAAGAGGAAGGAGCAGTGAAAGAAACCATCGCAGGGGTAAGCTTGTGTTATTCCCAAGGAAAATAGAGCTCTTTGTGATGAGAAACTTCAGCACTCTTCACATGACTTCCTCAACAATATCTGTATTTGCCCAGGTTGTTTTTCCCCGGGAAAGCGGGAGCGTTATTTGATGAGTAGCGCTATCGCCAAGTGTTTTCCGCTGCCGTTAATTTTGTTTCTGGACTATTAGGAGCACACTACACTATACGGTTTTGATTCTTCCCCTTTCACGTGTTGGGTATAGCCTCAAAATCTTTAGCGCACAGACTTGGTTGACCTGCAAAGCTGGACTGGGGTGTCTTTAGTCTTATCTTGTTTGCTGGGATAGGAAGTACGTCTCTTTGACTTTCACCTCTGGTCAGGGTTGAGGTCAAAAATAAAATTTTAGTCATGGTAATCAGAAATAGTAGTCTCAATCTCAACTTGATACCTACACGTGGAGGCTTTGCTGGGGTTCTTAACGCTAGCCCAAGGCAAAGGAGCTTTCTGCCTCTCTTGCCTCCGAGTGCAGCACTCCATGGGTGCACAGTTGGAATGCAGTCGTCAAGAAGAAGTAACTTTGGAGTTTGCTGGTTGCATGGGTGTACAAAAACCCTTCCAGTTTTCTATATAAGCAAGATTTTCTGTCCTGTCCCCAAGGAAACAAATCTGTGCTTGATTGCTAGCTTAACGTCCGTTTGTCTAACAGAGGCAGCGTGGCACAGAAATCTTAGAAGATGCCTTATTCCGAGGACACCCTACACCTGTTCCGTCCAAAAAGTCAGCCAGCCTCGATGTGGAGGAAAAGAAAGTGCCAAGATTGGGAAAAACAGCGGAACGCTTTCCTCCGCTCACAGAGGTACCGTAGGCGACAGTCTGTGAGACAAAAGAGAAGGTTGTGGCAGAGCTGCAAGGAAGTCCTCTTCTTCTCGGTGGTTCTTAAGGCGCTTTGAAATCTGAAGAACTTGCATTGAACCTGTTAGCGAGTGGCTGTGGTTGTGGCTTCACAGTGCGAGGGTCAGCACTAAAGCTGCTTTGAAGGATTTTGTGTGCTCCCCGCGCTCCTTCAGTTGTGCTGCCCTAAGGGTTTGTGGGCCTTCTGTTAGCGGGACGGCTGCCTCAGTTTCCCCCTTTGCCGTTCCCTTTGAAGTCCCCCACCTTCACGTTCTTTCAGGCTCCTGACTTAGCTGCCTCGGTACGGAGGATGCCCGCTGGGGTTGGCTTAAACCTGGGTATTGCGAGGGCCGCAGCAGCACCTGGGAAAGGGGGTTGCCAGAGTTGTGTTCCATTTTCAGCTGCTTGAGCGTGTTTGCTAAGTTGACGGGTTTTATCCCCACGTCCTTGGTGAAAAGAAACGGCAGCAAGCCTGGGCTGTGAAGTTCAAAGTTAGGATGCTGAAACCAACCAAGCAAGGCAAAAGCGCTATCGCTCACTGAGGCAAGAAACCGTCGAAGGCAGTTGCTCTGTCACCTGAGCTGAATTTACAGGCCGTGTTTCAGTGGAAAGCTGCCCCCAGGTCAGCGTGCTCCATGCTCTGTTTCACAAGTCCTTCCCCATTGAATTGTTCCTTTCAGGCCATGGAGAGAGAGGTCAGTGCCGCATTTGGCAGAGGTGAGCCAGATGAGATCATGAGCAGTGCCTTCAAACTAAAGGTCACTCGCGAAGACATCCGCACGCTCAGGAACCTTTGCTGGCTAAACGATGAGGTAAAACCAGCTGCAGCACAGGGCTAGTCTCACTCAGCCTTTATTGAAAAATACCCCTCCGCCCTGTACAGAAGTCGCGTCAACGTTCTTTGACGACCTCCGCTGCAGAGCCTAGAAATCTCTGTACACTTCTTATTTGAGGTGTTGAAGGGTCGAGCGTTTCGGGAAGTTCCGTTACTTCTTGTATGACGCAGCTTCCAGGAGTTCGTCCGGGTTATTGGCGTGGGTGGCAGGTGTTTTGATCAAACTGCTGATGTAGCCCCGTGTGAAATCCTGGGAACAAAAGCTGACAGCTGAGGCTGGAGTTCTCTCCGCTGCATGCTTAAGGGTGGCCAGAAAAGACGTGGTGCTGTATTTTTGGTTGGGGAAGGCAGCGTCATATGTTTACACCTCACGTTTCCTCTTTATGGTACAGGTGGTTAATTTCTACATGGGTCTGCTGATGGAAAGAGGCAAGAAGGAAGGCTATCCAGCGGTCCACGCGTTCAGTACTTTCTTTTATGCCAAACTAACATCTGGGGGCTACGAAGCAGTAAGAAGATGGACCAGAAGTGTGGATGTCTTCAAGCAGGACATCATCTTTGTGCCTGTGAACTTGCAAGCACACTGGACACTAGCCGTGAGTCCCACGGGCTTTTTCTTTAGAATTGGACGGGGAGCAAAAACTGGCAAGAGAAGTCATGTAGGTGTTGGGGGGTGTGCGGCACAAGGTTGTGCTTTGCCTAACGGTCACCTTTTAATAACAGGTCATAGATCTGAGGAAGAACACCATCACGTACTTGGACTCGCTTGGGCAGAAAGGGGACAAGATTTGTCAGACTTTGCTGTAAGTAACCGCTCCGTCACTGCTTTTCTGGTGTGAATGAGGAGAGGGGTTTTAGATTTAGTCCCTGTAAGGCGACTGCCAGTTTTCACGTGGCTTGTAGATAACCAACCCGGAATCTTGGCGTTGCTTGCTGCGACTTGTCTGGCATCGACTGCTTATCTGCTGTCACAGTGTCCCCTGCACCCAGGGTCTGGGGTGCCTGGATTCTGCCACCTTCCCGTGAGAGGCACAGCCAAATACGCCATAGACCCGTGGCACACGTGTGCCGACTTTGTTAGTCGGAGCCCAGGATGTGGGATCAAGGCACCCGGTGGAATTACGGCATTACAGTTCCTTGCTTGGTTTGTCTCTTTGTGCTCTGATAACATGTGATTTGGGGCTTTTTGACCTCTCCGAAGCAATGGAGTCGTTGGCCTCGTTCTTGACCATTAGCTCACAGCCTCTCCCTGTGTTTGTAAGTTTCAGATTGGGATTTTTCCTCAAAATCAGCCTTAAATCAGCTGCGGTGAGGATCCTCTGACATTTTACCGTCCTGCCGTCCGTCTTCCTGTGATCCTTCAGCCGCTTTATTTTGTTGTTGGCCTAAATTACAGAGATGAAAAGGGATTTTTTTTTTCCCTTTTGTTTTAACCAGCCAATACCTGCAAAAAGAAAGCTGGGAAAAAAGACAGCTGGAGCTGGATGTTTCAGAGTGGACTCTTCACAGCATGGAGCCACGTGTACGTGAGCACCCCTTGGGTTTGAAATGGGAACTGTAAGTGCTTCTTTGGGGCCCAGATCCTGGCCCGTGGCAAAGAAAGGGTTGAGCTGATGTTTCTCGAGGAGTTGATAGTAAAAAGCAGTCCCTAAAGACCGGATTTAAGAAAGGTCACTTAAGAAAGAGGCGGTGCGAACCTTGAGACACCTCGCAGGGGGGAGGGCTGCTGCGCCTTCTGGGCCTGCCAAAAATTTGGATCGTAGTGTCCGAGTCCGGGAGGCAGAGGGGAGGGATGGTGAGCAGTGAACTGGGTCTGTTCCTCGTGGGCGGGAGTGGGTATCGGGGATTAGGCAAGTAGGGTCAGGAGTGTGCGGTGAGCGCAGTGTCGGTGTGGGTAATGTGCGCTGCTTCCAAGTTGCTTTTCTTTTGAGACAGAGGGAAATCCTCCATCTTCTTTGCATTCCTTAGGAGATCCCTCAGCAGCTGAATGGAAGCGACTGCGGCGTCTTTATGTGTAAATACGCAGATTACATCGCCAGAGAGAAACCATTCAACTTTAGCCAGGTGAGTGAAGGTCATAAACCCCTCCAAGCCCCTCTCGCCCAGGGACAGGAGCCAGGGAGGTTAGGCAGCAGCTCTTCATTGTGTCCGGGGCAGGGGCTGAGGTTTCGTACCCCGTTTCGGTGCGTAGTTGCTGGGATCAGAACTTCCAAGTGGCCTGGGCAGGGCAGAGCTGTGGTTCTCCATCCCCGCCTTTGGGAGCTGCTGCCGGTGAGATTCCTCTTGGGCAAGATACTGCCGCCAGCGGGTTTGGCATATCTGGGCTCGGTATCTTTTGGAGAAATGGCTTCTACCCTTTGACCAGTCAAGACACCGCTTCTTTTTATTGATTTCGTTTTAGACGGGTCTTTTATTAGCGTGCTTGTAAGCTGTCGCGCGGTCAAGTCAATCTGGTTTTGTCGGGTTGTCGTGTCACCCTCTTAGGAACCGCGTGGGGTGTTATACCCAAACGGTTGACAGTTCCTAAAGGGAACTTCCTATTAAGGACTCCGCTGGGCGTTTATGCGTGTTTGCCGCCTCTTTCTACCGTGACGTCATTATTTAATTTCTCTTTTCTTTCTCTTCTCTTTTCAGACTCACATGCCATACTTCCGGAAGAAGATGGTGTGGGAGATAATCCACCAACAGCTGCTGTGACACGTGGACTCTTAGAGTTCTTATTTTGATTACGTTTCTTCGACCTTAGTTACTTTTCTTAGGCCTTTAGTTAGTTTTCTTAGACCTTTAGTTACATTTCTTAGACGAATTTTCCTCTTTAGGTTATGAAGTAGAAGTTAAGATGGTTTATTCCCCCCACCTCCCTTATTTTGGAGACAGTAACTCTGGGGTTTTGGTACACAAGTTTTCCTCTTTAGCTTATGAAGGAGAAGTTAAGATGGTTTATTCCCCCCACCTCCCTTATTTTGGAGACAGTAACTCTGGGGTTTTGGTACACAAGTTTTCCTCTTCAAGTTATGAAGTAGTGGTTAAGACAGTTTATTTCCCCACCACCACCCCCCACCCCCCCTTATTTTGGAGACAGTAACTCTCTTTGAAATTAGCTAACGCACCTTAAGCAAAAGCCAGAAAGGTGGGTGTGACCTCGTTAAGGGCAGAGTGAAGAAGGAACATCGTCAACTTCCATGGCTGAGCCGCACGCTCGCGCCTCGCAGCGCACGCGACCACGTTACAGACAAATGGGAAACATCTGTGGTGGTGGTTACAGTTGTGTTTGCCCACCTTACCTTCCCAAGGACAACGTGCTGAACTACCGTCTCAAAGAGAGTTTTCCTCTGTTTCTGGAATATCTACCATCTCCTTGATTCCTAAAACTGGATTTGTCACGACCACGGAAAGAAAGCGTTTACCATCTCTTGATTTCTCACCAAAGCCCCTGTCCTTTGGGCTGGTTTGGGGTTGGCTTTTTTTGCTGCCTCCAGGGAGTGATCTAATGTGAAAAGAGAAGTATTTATTTCTTTATATAATATAAATATTTATTTTAATAAAAAGAGCCTTAATGGAAGGAAACTCTCCCTGTGTCCTGGTTTGAGGTAAAAGAGAACCAATTTTGTTCAGTAACTTGGCTTCTTAGCTGGGCCTCTTCTACCAACTGAAATTAACTGCCTATTGTGCCGTCAGCGTTCACTCTCTCAGAGCGATAAGAGCAATGTTTACAGCTGATGCCCAGGCATGGGATGCAGAGAGGCTCTTGCTTATACTTATTGCTATAACCCCCACGGCCAACCAGCTTTGTTATTTGCCCCGTTGGAGGGTCGGAAGTGGAAAAGCATAGTGGGGTCCCACCTGCGGGGAGGAGCGACAGGACAGGTGACCCAAAACTGACCAACAGGGTATTCCATCCCATCTGCCTCATGCTCAGTAGAAAAGGGACCAAAGGGATCAAAGGGTTCTTCTACCTGGGGAATGTTTACTTCGCCCTTTGATAATTATGCTGATGTGACCCCATCAGAGCTGGGGCATGGCAACCTTCTGGGCTCTGAGGATAAGGACTGGTACCTTGTTAAGATCGTGATTTTGTTGTTGATGCTCCTGAATGTGGTGCAGGGGTGGTTTCTTGTGAAACATCTGTGCAGGGGGAGCTGGAGGGGACCGTGCGCTGCCGCCACTCAGACCCGCGCAGCCGCTCGGCGATCTGCAGCGGCGCGAACCGCGGCCCCGCCCGGCCCGGCCGCAGCTGCCCCCCCCGGAGCAACGGCACCACCGGCAGCCGCCTCCCCCACGGCACCGGGGCCACCGGCAGCTGCCCCCCCCCGGAGCAACGGCACCACCGGCAGCCGCCTCCTCCACGGCACCGGCGCCACCGGCAGCCGCCCCCCCCACCGCCACGGCACAGGCGCCTCCGCCGCCGCCTGCACCGGCACCGGCACCCGCACCACCGGCAGCCGCCCCCCCCACCGCAACAACACCGGCCCCTCCGCCGCCCGTCCCGGCACAAGCCGCGCCCCCCCCTGCAGCGGCACAAGCCACGCCGCCGCCTCTCCCGGCACAACCTACTGCAGCCACTACAACCAGTACCAAAACTACTCCAACTCCATCAAAATCGGTACAAGCCGCCCCGGTAACCAGGAGCAGGAAGAGGAGGTCAACTCCTTCCCCTGCCCCTTACCACAAAGACCACCTCAAGTCACATAGCTTGGGGGAGGGTTCTGAACAAGATCCAGGGGAGGGTCCTTCAAGACCACAGAAGGGAAAGAGACCTTTGAAAACAGACAAAGGCCAGAGTCCTTCTAGAGCAGATGCTGGAGAGGCCCCTTCTGGGGCAGCCTCCCCACAGGAGGACTCAGATGTAGAGGGAGTTGTTCAATCCTTCTCCGTGAAAGAGCTGAGAAGTATCAGGAAGGACTTTAGTCGTCATGAAGGCGAAACACTTGTCTCCTGGTTGCTCCGATGCTGGGATAGCGGGGCAGATACCCTAGACTGAGATGGCAGAGAAGCTAGGCGATTGGGAAACCTGGCCAAGGATGGAGGGATTGATAAAGAAATTGGGAGAAAGACAAGCACTCTCAGTCTCTGGAGGCGACTGGTGTCAGCCATAAAGCGCAGGTATCCCTTCAAGGACGATATCGAATGCCGTCCAAGTAAATGGACCAACATGGGAAAAGGTATGAAGTACCTGAGAGAACTGCCTGTGCGAGAGGTGATTTATAGTGATGGGCAAGCGATAGTAGACCCTGAGGAAATGCCATGCAAACGATCTCTGCTCAAAAAGTTTGTACAAAGTGCACCATCAACATATTCCCACACATTGTCAACAATGGTCTGGGGAGGATCCGATACTGACACACCAACTGTAAATGAAGGGGTTAAGAAGGTACGACAGTATGAAGACAGTCTCTCTGGTCCCTTCTCTGTGGCAGCCATAGAAAAGCTGACTGTGACCACCGAGAAAATGACTGAGAAACTGACTGAGAAAATAGAGCAAATGACCCAGAGATTAGTTGAGCAAACCGATAAACTGTTTGATAAACTAACCAAGGTGGAGGAAAAACTCCATGCTTTCCCTGTACAGACTCATGTTGCAGCTGCTAAGAGGAAACGCCCTCCTACTCAAGAGAAAAACCACCCTCCGACTCAAGACAAATCAAAGCTGATGCGAGATATCCTGTGGGTTTGCCTCTGTGAATATGCAGAAGACATGAAGAAGTGGGATGGAGAACCTACCTCAGCCCTACAGGCACGGGTGCTTGAGTTGCAAAATGAAGTCGATAGAAGAAAGGATTCTTACAGGAAGAAGGTTGCTCCAACCTACGGTAGGTGATCCTACGGACCAGGTAGGAACCAATCTGATAATCGTAGGTACTACGGTCAACAGTAGAGGTGCCCTGCCTCCAGCCAGGAGGAGGAGAGGGACAACCGACTTTATTGGACTGTGTGGATTCGATGGCCTGGCACATGAGAGCCACAAAAGTATAAAGCCCTGGTGGACACTGGTGCACACTGGTGTTGGGTTGTTTTTTGCTGTCTCCAGGGAGTTATCTAATGTGAAAAGAGAAGTATTTATTTCTTTATAGAATTTAAATATTTATTTTCATAAAAAGAGCCTTAATGGAACGAACCTCTACCTGGTAATGAGAGAGGGTGATTTATTCTTTTTTTTTTATTTAACTGAAAAAAAGTTGGATGTAGCGATGTGGATTTTCGCTCCCTCACAATCCCCCAGGAAGAGGATTGGAGCCAGGAGGAGCATCGGAGCACAGAAGCGGCGAAGCGATGGTCACACAGTGCTGCAGGGGCAATCGGGGTGTCGTTCAGTGATGAGATGAGCAAGCAGCATCCCGAAAATCCGCCCCTGGAGAGGGGTCAGCGGTGTACGGACGCTCTCTGTGTTCTGTAAACCCCCTGTGGGGAGCCCCTGCTGCCCCCTTGGCAGCGCCCGGGTGGCTGTGACTGCTGAAAGCTGGTTTGGTGTGTTGAGGTGTTAGATGGGGTGGCAGCAGCCCCTGCCCGCCCCGGGAGGGGGGACACCACCTCTCCGGTGGCACTGGATGGGTGGGAGGGAGGGAGGGAGCACAGCTCTGGGAGCCATGGAGAAAGGCGTGGGGGTGTCCCTCATCGTGGCAGCCCCCAGCAGCCCTACCCCGCCACCCGGCCACCCCAAGGACACCCAAGCCCCATCTTGGTCCTCTCCCTCTTGGGTGATGCCCTTCTACCCACCCTGGAGGTGCGCTCCTCTCCTGCAGGGGGGGACGCCCAGCACTCGCCTGGCTAGAGAAGCACCGGGGGGGGTGCTTAGGGGGCATCTGAGCTTCCCAGTTACACGGGCATAATTAGGGCGCCCTTAAGAACCATTAATAACCACTTTGGCTCTGCTAACCAACTGCGGCAAGGCCCCCACCCCGCTTTAGCGCAGGCTTTGTGATGCCAACACCTCCCTGAGCCACTGGGTAAAGCGACGCCTGGCAAAAAAACACCATCACCCAAAGAAAACCCCACACCACATCCCCCACTCCCCGCCCACCCCTTCTCCCCCCATCACAGCCATGGGACAAACTCCCACCACCACCACACCCCAATCTCAGCTCGGCTGTGACGCCCCCAAGACACTGGAAAGAAAGCAACCGAGAGCAAGCTCAGGCTCCTGTGAGCTGCAGAGATTTCTCTTTGGTTTTTGATGTTGTCGTTGGGTGGGTTTTGCTTGGTTGTTTTTCACACAACACTTTGCAGTAGAGGACAAAAACGTGGTGTCGCAGCCCCCGGGGTCAGCGCCGGCACTGCCACCTCCCCCCCCCCCAGCTCCTGTCCCTCCTCTTGCCCTGCAGCTGTTCCCACTTTCCTTGCTTGGTTTGGTTGGTTTTTTTTCCTTTCTACCTTTCTTTTTTAATATGTTTTCGCTTCCCCCTTTATTCTCTTTTACCCCTTTTTTCTTTTGACCTTTTTTGCTTTTTCCCTCTTTTTTTCTTTTTCTCTTTTTTCTTTTCCCACTTTTTTTTTCCTCCTTTCCCTTTTTTTTTTTCCCCCTTTTCTCTTTTTAAACATTTCTCAAGCTTTCTCCTGAAGGAACGGCCCCTGGCTCTCCGCTAGCAGAAGGAGCCTACGGAAGAGCTCTGGCACTGACATGGGCAGGAACACCCACAAGTGAGAACTGGATAGACAAAAGGCTCCTCAATGATGACACTGGGGCAGCCCGACCTTAGAAGCAGCAGAGGAGCAGAGCCACCCAGAGCCATCCAGAGAACAGGAAGGGCTATTCAGGGCCTTATTGTCTGCGCGAAGTAACCATCTGCTGAGAACCGGTCTGGCGGCTCAGAGCTCAGCCACAGCAGCACTCTTGAGCCAAAGGGGAAAAGTACACCGGCAGGAAGACTGGGAGCCTTCCTCCACAACAACCCACAGATCATGACCAGAGTGGTGCCTATTCCCAGCCTACACTAATGAATACGTACGCCTTTGCATCAGAAAGGAACGCTTGCTTTACCAGCCCCTGGGCGAGTTGGGAGCCATCCCCCTTGCACCCAGCGCTGCAATAAACATGCTGCTTTGTAACTCGCCCCGAGTTGGGGAGTTTCTTTCCGCACGTCAGCACCCCTGGGATTGCTTTCCTTCTCCCGCCTCGCACTCGCTCGACATGGTTTTTTCCAACTCAGTCTTTTTTATTAAAAAAATTAATAAAAAAATGCTCCAACTCTCAGTTTTACAAGGCACACAAAATCTCTAAAAGGGAAACACAAGCGTGAGGTGCTGAGGTACCAAAACCTGCCCCTGTTAGTCCAACTAAAGGGACAGCGTCGGGAGGCGACGGAGGAGGAAGGGGGAGGCTGTGGGATGGAGAGAGCCCTCCCCGTACCCCTCAGCTGCGCATCCTCGCAGCGCCGCGGGAATGGGGGGCTGTGTGTCTGGGCGGGTCTTTGGTTTGCTCCCCTGACCTGCTGGGGGTGGTGGAGGAGGTTGGAGGGGGTTGTCCGGCAGTGGGGTTACATTCATCAGGCGGTGCTGGGCGGCACGACAGGAGCATCACTTGCTGTGCTGCGAGGCCGGGGCTCCCGGAGCGTGTTTCTGCTCCTGCTGCTTCACCTGCTGGACCATTTCCCTCATCTTGCGCTGTGCAGTCTTGGGGAGGAGAAGGGAAAAGCAAGAGTTGGGGGTCAAGGCACTGTTTCTCCCACCACCACCCACCCCTGAGCCCCCACCGAGCATCTCGCCGCTCCCAACTTTTCACCCCGGACAAGCCCTAATTAATTTCAGGTTTCTGGGTTTTTTTAACTTGTGCTTCCTCCATCGCTCCTTGAGAGAGGCTCAATTTTTTGGGGGGGGGGCCGCCATCCCGCTCGAGTGGACAGGAGACAAGGTTATGGAAGATGAACCCAGGTGGGATGCGGGTGGCTTTGCCCGCACCGAGGAGTCCATTCACAATGTCCTCACGTCCAGCAGCATCAAAATCATGGTACCCAGCAAAGAGCTCCCCTGGCGCTGAGGGAGGCCAAGCCAGGCTGGCAGCACAGTGCTGACCACAGGGACGCTCTCAACTTGGCCCTTACTGGCCCCCACACCCACAGCCCCCACCCAGCGCACCTTGAACTGAGCCTCGGGCGGCCCTGTGATGATGACCATGCGCTCGCTGCCCTTGGGACCTTCTGCCGGTGCAATCTGGGGAAGTATGGGGGAGAAGGAGCGTGAGTGCAGCCACCGCTTCAGCAAGACCTTCCCTCGGTGGCATGTCCCCCCACAACGCAGGGCAATCCCCCCGTGCAGGAGCATCCCCTCCCACCCGAGCCGGGCTCATAACCAGGGTGCTGCAGGCCTGGCCTTCTACTAAACACAGGCGGGAGAGGTGGGCCCATGCCAACGGGTACAGGAGAGCTGGGGAGAGAATTTTTACAAGGGCATGGGGTGACAGGACGAGGCGGAGTGCCTTCAAAGTGGAAGAGGGGACATTTAGAGGAGATAACAGGAAGAAATTTTTCACTGTGAGGGTGGTGAATCACTGGCCCAGCTTGCCCAGAGAAGCTGTGGCTGCCCTAGCCCTGGAGGTGTTCAAGGCCAGGTTGGACGGGGCTTGGAGCAACCTGGGCTGGGGGGAGGTGTCCCTGAACAGGGCAGGGGGGTGGGACTCCATGATCTTCAAGGTCCCTTCCAACCTCAACCGTTCTGTGATAAGTTGGGGAGCAAAACTGCTCCCCGCACACTCCCATTCCCTGACCTCGGCAGTGCAGAGGGGAAACTGAGGCACGAAGCGCAGGACCAGCCCCGCAGCGCCTTCCTCACCTTGATGGAGGCACCCGCAAACCGCACCAGCTGCTTGATGTGCTGCCCCTTCTTCCCGATGATGGCCCCCACCGCCTGCGTCCCGATGAACACGTTCACAACCTCTTGCTCCGGAAGCTGCGGGGGCATGGAAGAGTGAGAGGGTCAGGGCACCAGCTGGACAGGGGACAAAGGAGGTGGCTGTCCCCATCCCACCATCCCATGGTAGTGGTTGCCCACTCTCCCAAGGTGCCCCAGCAAAGATCTCCTGGAGAGGGGGGACAGGCACCTAAAGGGTGCTGATGTGGGAAGGCGCTGGCTGGGGGAGCTCCGCCGAGAGCTGGCTGAGAGCTATGCCGAGGAGCTCTATGGTGGGAGAGAAAATGAGGGTCAGTGATGGCCCCAGCATGCCAGACCCTTCCCGGCCACCCCCAGACCCACGCACAGCAGCAAGATACCACCATAAGCCCGGCAGGGACACGGGGACAACCCTTCAGGCCCTCAAACCCCCCCTCACAGAGCGTGGGTGCATCTGAGCTGCATCCAGCGCCATGGGGCTGGGAGGCAGACGGGGGCTCCCAGTTACCCCCACTCCCCCACGCTGCCACCTTGCCGCCCGTGTCCCGCATCTGCAGGGGAAAACCACGACACAACTCTCTCCTGCTCTGCATTCCAGCAAGTGCAACCGGATGCTACCTGCAAACCACCACTGCTCAGCTGGAGGACGAGCAGACCCGGCTCCCCTGCCCAGCCTGGACGCCGCTCTCGCTCCCAGCCCTGGAAAAAAAGCCTCTCCAGGACGGGGCTGCAGCAACAGCCGCACATTTCCACCCCACAGGAAACAGCTCGTTAACGAGGGGCGAGCACCGCATTTCAAAGCCCCCTTAGGAGCAAGGCAGCGCCCCAAGAGCCAGCCCAACCCCCCCGCACACAGCTCAGCGCTCACCACACGCTCGCCGGCCCCCGCAGCAGCGGCTCGAGCGGGGCTGCCCGCGGCCGGCGGTTGGGCGCCGCTCCGTCACAGCCGCTCACCATGGTGGAACGCCGAACGCAGTCCGCGTCCTTCCAGTCGCGCCGCAGCCATGGCGCAGCCGGATGCGGCCACCGGAGCTCCGCGCCAGAGGGGCGCAAAGCGCCGTGCGAGCGCGCAGGAAAGGGCTCGGTAAGCCCGGGATTGGCATTCCCTCACCCACCGCGGGCAGAGGAGGCAGGAGGGGGCGCGCGAGAGCCCGCGCCGCCGGCCGCTGTCGCTCGCCTCAGGCCTGCGGGACGCCGAAAGGCTTCTCCGCTCTCCGAGGGGCCCCTCCGCTCTCTGGGAGGCTTCTGGGGGGCCCCTCCGTCTCTGGAGGGCTTCTGGGGGGCCCCTCCGGCCTCCGTGGGGGCCTCTCCCCGAAGGCCTCTTCCCCTCCTCCGGGCACTCCCCGGCCTCCCGGCGCCCAGCTGCCAGCCGGGGCCCGGCTCGGGGCTTCCGGAGAAGGGCAAGCGCCTCCCCCAGACAGAGCAGGGCCAGGCGGGCCGGGCGGGACGGCGCCGGCCCGGCCCCACCGCAGGGCAGGGGCAGAAGCGGGCCGGGCGGCCGCTAACGGCTCCCTCAGGCAGAGCACAGACGGCGGCGCGCCTGCGCGCGCGCACCCACCGCCCCGCCCCTCTCTCCCCCCTCAGCCTCCCCTCCACTAATGGCTGCGGGGGGCCCTCGGCGCCCTCCTCGCCGCCCCGGGGCCCGCCGCCGCGCAAGAGGCCGCCCCCCAGGGCAGCGAGCCGCCCCGCCGCCTCAGGGCCGCCCCCGGGCATCGCCCCGGCGCCCACTCCCCCCCCATCTCCCCGGCCAGAAGCAATGCTATCAGCAGGGGTCGGGGGCATAACAGTTCAAGAGAAATTCCTTTGTGTAAGAAAGACCAAAGAGTTCTTCAAAGGATCCGGCTGTCCTGACATTTGGGGGGGCAAAGAGAGGAAAAAACCCACCTCGGACCAACCTGTGTGCTCCATTCCCAAAGGACAAAGTGATTGAAGTGGGTGTATGCCCGAGTTGCTTTCCCACCTTTTATGTCCTGTCCTCCTTAGACTTTTCTTTGCAACTCAGTGTAGGGATTTCCGAAACGAACTTAATTTGTTGGCGATAGGAAGAAAGGTAAAATGTTGGGAAGCATTAACGGAATGAGCCAAAGAGGCCTAATGTGCTGCAGCGGGATCATTAGCTCTCTGCGAGCGGTCGTTGGCTGGGAGAGGTTGGGGGGTGTTGAGGAGGGCTGCAGTTAGGTGTATGTGCCTGAGATGATCCCAGGGGCGCTTGGAGGGGGAGACCTTTGGGATAGGAAAAGTAACTTGGGAAGTTTGGGCCCTGTGAAGGGAAGTCAGCCTGCTGGGAGCTTCCCTAGGGTTGCAAAACACTGTTGTGTGTGTTCTTTCCTCAGCGTTTGCATAGTTGTGGATGATGATGATGACGAGACTCCGCTGAAAAAGCAAAAATCAGGTATCGCGCATTACACAAGTACTGAATATGCCCGATTTTTCTGAGGTTTCGTGTCCCTTGGAAAAGTCTGGCTTTTGTGCTCTGGCATTGTTCCTGAAACGGTGGCTTTTCAAGCTGTTGGCTTCTTGCCTTGTGGCTCTCTATGCCTATAGCCAATGGCTTGAGGGTGTCCGGTAGGGCTTAGCCCTATAGATGACGGACGTTCTCTGCGGTGACTGTGGCAGGGCCCAATACTTTTACTGCCAGCAGGAGATAGCCCAGGTCTCTGGCGCTGAGCCCGCGCCTGTCAGCAGAAAGAGTATCTTAAATCCAAGCTGTGTGCTCCCTCCTGTCTGTATTCGCAATGTACCTCTGTTGGTTTTCTAGCCTGTTCTTATACGGCCTGTCTTTGTTTTTTAGATTATTCCATCTCTGAGCAGAAAGAGAAAGTTGACGTTTCTGCAGTGCTGCAGTTGCCGACCAAGGCAACCAAACGCCCGGCGGCTTCCGTCAGCGAAGATGCTGCCGGCACAGAGTCTGCGGAAGAGGTTAGCGAGGGCTTTGAAATGTTAGGGTCTGTGCAAGGTGCGAGAGCAAGCGGCTCTCCCTACTGCATCTTGAGGTTGAGCCTGCTCTGAGCCTGTACAGCTGTAGGTGGTTCTTTTGCATTTCTAGCAGGCAGCTCTAATGTGGGCTGGGTTTGCCTTACTCAAGCCTGCGTCCTCTGCTCCGGCACTGGCAGCTGCGGGAGGAGCAAACTGTTTGTTGTCTTCCAGATACTTGAGAATGGTTCAAGTTTATAGTTTTAGTGTGTTTGCAAACTGTTATTCTCTTTCTCAAGCTTGTGGTTAAGGAATCAATATACACTACCTGACAAGAAAAACTGCATACTTGCTCTGGATAAACCGCTTTCTGCTCATTATCCACCAGTCCAGGAGAGCGTTCCTGTAGGACTTTGGCTCTGTAAAAATGAGCCACCTTGACTGCCTAGTTTGGTTCAAAGGTGTAGTGCAGTTTTTCTTATTGCCCCATGGGATTAGAGGGCTAAGAGACTGTCGGGCTCTAGTTCTTCGTTCCTGAGAGAGTCGTTAACTCTTATTTGTACACAATATATTTCTCAAGGGCCGAACTATCACCCTTTGGAATGTTTAGAAGCCGACTGAGTGATAACTCAGTGACAAGACTGTATTCTTTTAATTGCTGCACATATGAGAGCCTGTATTCAAAATTTAAAGCGTACCTGTCAAAGGTCCTGCCAAGATTTGCCGCCTTCTGCAATCTGAACCAGCAAGTCATGGTCCCCAAGTCATAGTAGAGCTGACTACGCCTCAGGAAGTGTGTTTGCTGGGATTCACATTCAGGTTACACTCACGCTGGTGCTTTTTTGTTGTTTTCTTTTAAGCCTGGGTCCACTTCTTTAGAGCCTTCCACTAAAAGACCACGATTTTCGTCACTCGAGGTAGCCGTGCTGCAAATTGGTAAGGCTGACATCAAGTTATACGACTTGTTTCATTTTCACCCTACCTTGTGTACTGTCCAAGTCTACCCCTAGGGTTCTGTAGGGATTATGGCAGGCACGGGACGAGGCAGCATCTGGGAATACTTGAGCGTGACCTCTGTTTCTTACCCGCATCCTCGCATTGCTTCTGGAGTGGAGCCGGGCGTCGATCTGGTCGTCTCGGTACCAGAGCTGCCTTGGATGCAGTCCTTCCGTTCTGATAGGTCCACTGTTAGCTTGCCAGAAGCAAATTGTTTTCAATGGTCCTTTTAGGTAGTAGATCCTGAGGAGCCTTTTGTATTTCAGGTTTCGGCTGGCAATACCTTGTGCGCGCAACTTGCTGCAGTTGCCGGTGTGAAAACCTGAAAATGTCCTAAAGTGACATAACACAAATCATATGATGATGTGAGAGAGAAAATGACAATTTATCTTTGGTGAAGCTCGTTACTGTAAACTCATAAACCTCTTCAGTTTCCTTTTATACTTACCGATGCCTTACGCTCTTCTCTCGTAGGTCAAATGCCGTGTGGGACCCATGCTCGCTTGACTAAGGAACCACTCTCTCGTCCTGACAAGACAATTCCCCGTCTGAGGTAAAAATCCTTCCGTTTTCTTTGACTTCTTCCCCGAAAGGTTTACTGCCTATGGTAAGGGAGGTCGTCAGCTGCTTCCCCTCCCGAAGAACCAATATTAAACTTTTTCTTTAAATCCAGCTACTTAATTGACACAGGAGATTAGCTAGAGATTAAAGGTCTGCGGTAAGAGGAAGCGTTGAACTTGAGAGGAGGCTGAGGACACAATCAACAGCGTATCTTCAAGGCAGTTGTTGTGATTTTCACTTTTACTTCTCTCTACTTCCCCATTAGCCAGTTGAAGACAGCAGGTCTTCATCTGAAAGTCATAAACATCTCGTGTCTGTCTCCATCGTCATCGGTGTACGTGCTTGACAAAGCAGGTGGTGGTGGAGGTGCACATTGGAATGTTCTCTTGATACCGTTTCTTTTGCCGTTGATGTTTTGAGCACAAGCCGGAAGGGCAAACAGAGCATCAAAGCTGCTCCAGACAGCTTCTTATCACTGAGGCCACCAGTTAAGGAGTGCGCTGCGCCAGAATCCGCCACTGCAGATGAAAATCCATACCATGAAAATGATACAGAAGAGAGTTTCTCATGTAATTTTGGGTGCGCTGAGTTTAAGCGCACTGCATTTGAGAGCAGGTCAAGACTCTGCTGTCGGCGTCTCATCTGCCAGTCGTTGCTTATTGTGGTTTGGCTCATATTTTGGAGCAGATCTGGAGCCTGAGAAAGAGATTCCTTTCAGAGGAAGCTAAACCAGAGAAGTTCCTGGGGAAGGTGTCTAATGCACTCCAACCGCTACTGAGCATATAGTCCCTGAGGTCAGAGCAGGGCAGGTCTGAAGTAAAATGTCCCAGCAGTATGGATGTTGTGGACATTGCCATTCTCAGCGTCAGCATAACCTTTAACAAATAGATTGAGCAGAATTGGTCAGGGCTGGTTGAAATGAACGCTGTCTTGTCCCGCAGAGTAAAGTGGCCTCCTCAGGTTAATGCAGATATTTGTCGGATGTGCAAAGAATATTTTGTTCTTCTTAAAGAAAAACCCCAAAAGCCAGCGTGAATTGGTACGCACTGATAACAAATGCCCCCCGTATAAAAATTGTGATTCTCCTCTGTTGTTTGTTTCCTGCCCCAAAGTGTTCAAGCCTCCTCCAAGGAACCAGTGGCGACTGTGAGTCACCGGGAAGAACCAAAATACGGAGGAGACGTCTATCCACGTGCAACACTCAGGACCGGTGAGTATCCCCATGATTCCAATCCGTTCCACTTTGTAGGTAGACGTCAAATCCGAATAGGGCATTTCTTACACACTCGCAGATGACGTTCCGAGTTCAAAGTGCTTGCCAGAATTCGAACTTCCTGACCATACCGTCATCCTTCAAAGTTTTTCCTTTTTTTTTATTTATCACTCAGAAATGGAGAGCTGTGTACATCTGATGGTGATTGAAAGTCGACTTCTTGTTTTCTTACTACTGCTTTTCTGTGCAGGTGTCGAATGTATAGATGTTTGCTGCCCGCAGCGGTCGCAGAGAGGTGATACGATCAGGTAGAGTCTCTTCTAATGATGCTTCTTGTTCCTTTTGGCTCTGCGCGTGTATCTCTTTCAGCCGCTGGTAGAGTCTCGAAGATGACCAACGGTCTTTGATCGTCTCAGTGCTGTGAAAGAGAAGTAGCTAGCTTGCGGCTCCGGAATTGCTTGCAAGCCAGTTGCATCTCCAACACAAGCGAGAGCCGTGCTGCGTGACAAAGAGGGTTGTGCTGGTGTGGTGTTTGCTGTGGGAAGAAAGCCAGTAAGGGTGCGAGTGGTGGCCGTCCCAAGTTGTCCTTGGATGTGCAGAATCCGTTTTTGTTTGTGAGTCGTTCTGCCGAGCCATCAATGAGCTGACATTTCACTTCTTTCACTTGGAAACCCGCATCCTAAGCAGAGGATTAGAGAGCTTGTAAAGCCTGGTGGGACTTGAGGCAGTTTTGGGGACTTTGTAAGTCCCAAAGGATGCCTGGGGTTTGCCTAGGAGGGGGAAAAAGGCAGCGTGCAGTTGGGTTTGAGAGGCCAGCGGCCTCATTGGTATTGGCTGTCTGAGCTGGCAGGACTGTGAGTTGCGACGGCTTTGCGGTCTTTATGGAAACAGGTTTTTGGGGGCAGTAGGTGCAGCTACAGGGAGAGATTTTGTACGGCGGTAAGATGCACGCATCTTTCTGCAGTGACCTGCCCTTACATGAGAGAGGAGAAAGCGTAGATGGGAGCAGAGGGAGGTTCAGTTGCAGCAGTCCTGTTTTGTAGCTAATTCTGTCCCTATTCTTCTCCCCGCTTTAAAAACTAGTGCTGTATTTAGCCTTGCAAAAGCCTTTCTTGTCCAGAGGGTGAATTCTTGAGGACGGATATAGAGCTCGCTTCTCTCTCTCCCTCTCCTGGCAGGTACTGCACACCGGAAGAAAACTCTGCGGAAGAGGAAGGAGCAGTGAAAGAAACCATCGCAGGGGTAAGCTTGTGTTGTTCCCAAGGAAAATAGAGCTCTTTGTGATGAGAAACTTCAGCACTCTTCACATGACTTCCTCAACAATATCTGTATTTGCCCAGGTTGTTTTTCCCCGGGAAAGCGGGAGCGTTATTTGATGAGTAGCGCTATCGCCAAGTGTTTTCCGCTGCCGTTAATTTTGTTTCTGGACTATTAGGAGCACACTACACTATACGGTTTTGATTCTTCCCCTTTCACGTGTTGGGTATAGCCTCAAAATCTTTAGCGCACAGACTTGGTTGACCTGCAAAGCTGGACTGGGGTGTCTTTAGTCTTATCTTGTTTGCTGGGATAGGAAGTACGTCTCTTTGACTTTCACCTCTGGTCAGGGTTGAGGTCAAAAATAAAATTTTAGTCATGGTAATCAGAAATAGTAGTCTCAATCTCAACTTGATACCTACACGTGGAGGCTTTGCTGGGGTTCTTAACGCTAGCCCAAGGCAAAGGAGCTTTCTGCCTCTCTTGCCTCCGAGTGCAGCACTCCATGGGTGCACAGTTGGAATGCAGTCGTCAAGAAGAAGTAACTTTGGAGTTTGCTGGTTGCATGGGTGTACAAAAACCCTTCCAGTTTTCTATATAAGCAAGATTTTCTGTCCTGTCCCCAAGGAAACAAATCTGTGCTTGATTGCTAGCTTAACGTCCGTTTGTCTAACAGAGGCAGCGTGGCACAGAAATCTTAGAAGATGCCTTATTCCGAGGACACCCTACACCTGTTCCGTCCAAAAAGTCAGCCAGCCTCGATGTGGAGGAAAAGAAAGTGCCAAGATTGGGAAAAACAGCGGAACGCTTTCCTCCGCTCACAGAGGTACCGTAGGCGACAGTCTGTGAGACAAAAGAGAAGGTTGTGGCAGAGCTGCAAGGAAGTCCTCTTCTTCTCGGTGGTTCTTAAGGCGCTTTGAAATCTGAAGAACTTGCATTGAACCTGTTAGCGAGTGGCTGTGGTTGTGGCTTCACAGTGCGAGGGTCAGCACTAAAGCTGCTTTGAAGGATTTTGTGTGCTCCCCGCGCTCCTTCAGTTGTGCTGCCCTAAGGGTTTGTGGGCCTTCTGTTAGCGGGACGGCTGCCTCAGTTTCCCCCTTTGCCGTTCCCTTTGAAGTCCCCCACCTTCACGTTCTTTCAGGCTCCTGACTTAGCTGCCTCGGTACGGAGGATGCCCGCTGGGGTTGGCTTAAACCTGGGTATTGCGAGGGCCGCAGCAGCACCTGGGAAAGGGGGTTGCCAGAGTTGTGTTCCATTTTCAGCTGCTTGAGCGTGTTTGCTAAGTTGACGGGTTTTATCCCCACGTCCTTGGTGAAAAGAAACGGCAGCAAGCCTGGGCTGTGAAGTTCAAAGTTAGGATGCTGAAACCAACCAAGCAAGGCAAAAGCGCTATCGCTCACTGAGGCAGGAAACCGTCGAAGGCAGTTGCTCTGTCACCTGAGCTGAATTTACAGGCCGTGTTTCAGTGGAAAGCTGCCCCCAGGTCAGCGTGCTCCATGCTCTGTTTCACAAGTCCTTCCCCATTGAATTGTTCCTTTCAGGCCATGGAGAGAGAGGTCAGTGCCGCATTTGGCAGAGGTGAGCCAGATGAGATCATGAGCAGTGCCTTCAAACTAAAGGTCACTCGCGAAGACATCCGCACGCTCAGGAACCTTTGCTGGCTAAACGATGAGGTAAAACCAGCTGCAGCACAGGGCTAGTCTCACTCAGCCTTTATTGAAAAATACCCCTCCGCCCTGTACAGAAGTCGCGTCAACGTTCTTTGACGACCTCCGCTGCAGAGCCTAGAAATCTCTGTACACTTCTTATTTGAGGTGTTGAAGGGTCGAGCGTTTCGGGAAGTTCCGTTACTTCTTGTATGACGCAGCTTCCAGGAGTTCGTCCGGGTTATTGGCGTGGGTGGCAGGTGTTTTGATCAAACTGCCGATGTAGCCCCGTGTGAAATCCTGGGAACAAAAGCTGACAGCTGAGGCTGGAGTTCTCTGCGCTGCGTGCTTAAGGGTGGCCAGAACAGAGGTGGTGCTGTATTTTTCGTTGGGGAAGGCAGCGTCTTATTTTGACACCTCACGTTTCCTCTTTATGGTGCAGGTCGTTAATTTCTACATGAGTCTGGTGATGGAAAGAGGGAAGAAGGAAGGCTATCCAGCAGTCCACGCGTTTAGTACTTTCTTTTATCCAAAACTAACATCTGGGGGCTACGAGTCGGTCAGAAGGTGGACCAAGAGTGTCGATGTCTTTAAGCAGGACATCCTCTTCGTGCCTGTGAACTCGCGAGCACACTGGACACTAGCCGTGAGTCCCACGGGCTTTTCCTTTAGAATTGGACGGGGAGCAAAAACTGGCAAGAGAAGTCATGTAGGTGTTGGGGGGTGTGCGGCACAAGGTTGTGCTTTGCCTAACGGTCACCTTTTAATAACAGGTCATAGATCTGAGGAAGAACACCATCACGTACTTGGACTCGCTTGGGCAGAAAGGGGACAAGATTTGTCAGACTTTGCTGTAAGTAACCGCTCCGTCACTGCTTTTCTGGTGTGAATGAGGAGAGGGGTTTTAGATTTAGTCCCTGTAAGGCGACTGCCAGTTTTCACGTGGCTTGTAGATAACCAAGCAGGAATCTTGGAGTTGCTTGCTGCGACTTGTCTGGCATCGACTGCTTATCTGCTGTCACAGCGTCCCCTGCACCCAGGGTCTGGGGTGCCTGGATTCTGCCACCTTCCCGTGAGAGGCACAGCCAAATACGCCATAGCCCCGTGGCACACGTGTGCCGACTTTGTTAGTTCTTGACCATTAGCTCACAGCCTCTCCCCGTGTTTGTAAGTTTCAGATTGGGATTTTTCCTCAAAATCAGCCTTAAATCAGCTGCAGTGAGGATCCTCTGACATTTTACCGTCCTGCCGTCCGTCTTCCTGTGATCCTTCAGCTGCTTTATTTTGTTGTTGGCCTAAATTACAGAGATGAAAAGGGATTTTTTTTTTTCCTTTTGTTTTAACCAGCCAATACCTGCAAAAAGAAAGCTGGGAAAAAAGACAGCTGGAGCTGGATGTTTCAGAGTGGACTCTTCACAGCATGGAGCCACGTGTACGTGAGCACCCCTTGGGTTTGAAATGGGAACTGTAAGTGCTTCTTTGGGGCCCAGATCCTGGCACGTGACAAAGAAAGGGTTGAGCTGATGTTCCTCGAGGAGTTGATAGTAAAAAGCAGTCCCTAAAGACCGGATTTAAGAAAGGTCACTTAAGAAAGAGGCGGTGCGAACCTTGAGACACCTCGCAGGGGGGAGGGCTGCTGCGCCTTCTGGGCCTGCCAAAAATTTGGATCGTAGTGTCCGAGTCCAGGAGGCAGAGGGGAGGGATGGTGAGCAGTGAACTGGGTCTGTTCCTCGTGGGCGGGAGTGGGTATCGGGGATTAGGCAAGTAGGGTCAGGAGTGTGCGGTGAGCGCAGTGTCGGTGTGGGTAATGTGCGCTGCTTCCAAGTTGCTTTTCTTTTGAGACAGAGGGAAATCCTCCATCTTCTTTGCATTCCTTAGGAGATCCCTCAGCAGCTGAATGGAAGCGACTGCGGCGTCTTTATGTGTAAATACGCAGATTACATCGCCAGAGAGAAACCGTTCAACTTTAGCCAGGTGAGTGAAGGTCATAAACCCCTCCAAGCCCCTCTCGCCCAGGGACAGGAGCCAGGGAGGTTAGGCAGCAGCTCTTCATTGTGTCCGGGGCAGGGGCTGAGGTTTCGTACCCCGTTTCGGTGCGTAGTTGCTGGGATCAGAACTTCCAAGTGGCCTGGGCAGGGCAGAGCTGTGGTTCTCCATCCCCGCCTTTGGGAGCTGCTGCCGGTGAGATTCCTCTTGGGCAAGATACTGCCGCCAGCGGGTTTGGCATATCTGGGCTCGTATCTTTTGGAGAAATGGCTTCTACCCTTTGACCAGTCAAGACACCGCTTCTTTTTCTTGATTTCGTTTTAGACGGGTCTTTTATTAGCGTGCTTGTAAGCTGTCGCGCGGTCAAGTCAATCTGGTTTTGTCGGGTTGTCGTGTCACCCTCTTAGGAACCGCGTGGGGTGTTGTACCCAAACGGTTGACAGTTCCTAAAGGGAACTTCCTATTAAGGACTCCGCTGGGCGTTTATGCGTGTTTGCCACCTCTTTCTACCGTGACGTCATTATTTAATTTCTCTTTTCTTTCTCTTCTCTTTTCAGACTCACATGCCATACTTCCGGAAGAAGATGGTGTGGGAGATAATCCACCAACAGCTGCTGTGACACGTGGACTCTTAGAGCTCTTCTTTTGATTACGTTTCTTCGACCTTAGTTACTTTTCTTAGGCCTTTAGTTAGTTTTCTTAGACCTTTAGTTACATTTCTTAGACGAATTTTCCTCTTTAGGTTATGAAGTAGAAGTTAAGATGGTTTATTCCCCCCACCTCCCTTATTTTGGAGACAGTAACTCTGGGGTTTTGGTACACAAGTTTTCCTCTTCAAGTTATGAAGTAGTGGTTAAGACAGTTTATTTCCCCACCTCCACCACCACCACCACCCCCCCCTTATTTTGGAGACAGTAACTCTCTTTGAAATTAGCTAACGCACCTTAAGCAAGAGCCAGAAAGGTGGGTGTGACCTCGTTAAGGGCAGAGTGAAGAAGGAACATCGTCAACTTCCATGGCTGAGCCGCACGCTCGCGCCTCACAGCGCACGCGACCACGTTACAGACAAATGGGAAACATCCGTGGTGGTGGTTACAGTCGTGTTTGCCCAACTTACCTTCCCAAGGACAACGTGCTGAACTACCGTCTCCTCAAAGAGAGTTTTCCTCTGTTTCTGGAATATCTACCGTCTACTTGATTCCTAAAACTGGATTTGTCACGACCACAGAAAGAAAGCGTTTACCATCTCTTGATTTCTCACCAAAGCCCCTGTCCTTTGGGCTGGTTTGGGGTTGGCTTGTTTTGCTGCCTCCAGGGAGTTATCTAATGTGAAAAGAGAAGTATTTATTTCTTTATATAATATAAATATTTATTTTAATAAAAAGAGCCTTAATGGAAGGAAACTCTCCCTGTGTCCTGGTTTGAGGTAAAAGAGAACCAATTTTGTTCAGTAACTTGGCTTCTTAGCTGGGCCTCTTCTACCAACTGAAATTAACTGCATATTGTGCCGTCAGCGTTCACTCTCTCAGAGCGATAAGAGCAATGGTTACAGCTGATGCCCAGGCATGGGATGCAGAGAGGCTCTTGCTTATACTTATTGCTATAACCCCCACGGCCAACCAGCTTTGTTATTTGCCCCGTTGGAGGGTCGGAAGCGGAAAAGCATAGTGGGGTCCCACCTGCGGGGAGGAGCGACAGGACAGGTGACCCAAAACTGACCAACAGGGTATTCCATCCCATCTGCCTCATGCTCAGTAGAAAAGAGACCAAAGGGATCAAAGGGTTCTTCTACCTGGGGAATGTTTACTTCGCCCTTTGATAATTATGCTGATGTGACCCCATCAGAGCTGGGGCATGGCAACCTTCTGGGCTCTGAGGATAAGGACTGGTACCTTGTTAAGATCGTGGTTTTGTTGTTGATGCTCCTGAATGTGGTGCAGGGGTGGTTTCTTGTGAAACATCTGTGCAGGGGGAGCTGGAGGGTACCGTGCGCTGCCGCCACTCAGACCCGCGCAGCCGCTCGGCGATCTGCAGCGGCGCGAACCGCGGCCCCGCCCGGCCCGGCCGCAGCTGCCCCCCCCGGAGCAACGGCACCACCGGCAGCCGCCTCCCCCACGGCACCGGGGCCACCGGCAGCTGCCCCCCCCCGGAGCAACGGCACCACCGGCAGCCGCCTCCCCCACGGCACCGGCGCCACCGGCAGCCGCCCCCCCCACCGCCACGGCACAGGCGCCTCCGCCGCCGCCTGCACCGGCACCGGCACCCGCACCACCGGCAGCCGCCCCCCCCACCGCCACGGCACAGGCGCCTCCGCCGCCGCCTGCACCGGCACCGGCACCCGCACCACCGGCAGCCGCCCCCCCCACCGCAACAACACCGGCCCCTCCGCCGCCCGTCCCGGCACAAGCCGCGCCCCCCCCTGCAGCGGCACAAGCCACGCCGCCGCCTCTCCCGGCACAACCTACTGCAGCCACTACAACCAGTACCAAAACTACTCCAACTCCATCAAAATCGGTACAAGCCGCCCCGGGAACCAGGAGCAGGAAGAGGAGGTCAACTCCTTCCCCTGCCCCTTACCACAAAGACCGCCTCAAGTCACATAGCTTGGGGGAGAGTTCTGAACAAGATCCAGGGGAGGGTCCTTCAAGACCAGATAAGGGAAAGAGACCTTTGAAAACAGACAGAGGTGAGAGTCCTTCTAGAGCAGATGCTGGAGAGGCCCCTTCTGGGGCAGCCTCACCACAGGAGGACTCAGATGTAGAGGGAGTTGTTCAATCCTTCTCTATGAAAGATCTGAGAAATATCAGGAAGGACTTTAGTCGTCATGAAGGTGAAACACTTGTCTCCTGGTTGCTCCGATGCTGGGATAGTGGGGCAGATACCCTAGACTGAGATGGCAGAGAAGCTAGGCAATTGGGAAACCTGGCCAAGGATGGAGGGATTGATAAAGAAATTGGGAGAAAGACAAGCACTCTCAGTCTCTGGAGGCGACTGGTGTCAGCCATAAAGCGCAGGTATCCCTTCAAGGACGATATCGAATGCCGTCCAAGTAAATGGACCAACATGGAAAAAGGTATTAAGTACCTGAGAGAACTGCCTGTGCGAGAGGTGATTTATAGTGATGGGCAAGTGATTGTAGACCCTGAGGAAATGCCATGCAAACGGTCTGTGCTGAAAAAGTTTGTACAAAGTGCACCATCAATATATTCCCACCCATTGTCAACAATGGTCTGGGGAGGATCCGATACTGACACACCAACTGTAAATGAAGGGGTTAATAAGGTATGACAGTATGAAGACAGTCTCTCTCGTCCCTTCTCTGTGGCAGCCATAGAAAAGCTGACTGTGACCACCGAGAAAATGACTGAGAAACTGACTGAGAAAATAGAGCAAATGACCCAGAGATTAGTTGAGCAAACCGATAAACTGTTTGATAAACTAACCAAGGTGGAGGAAAAACTCCATGCTTTCCCTGTACAGACTCATGTTGCCGCTGCTAAGAGGAAACGCCCTCCTACTCAAGAGAAAAACCACCCTCCGACTCAAGACAAATCAAAGCTGATGCGAGATATCCTGTGGGTTTGCCTCTGTGAATATGCAGAAGACATGAAGAAGAGGGATGGAGAACCTACCTCAGCCCTACAGGCACAGGTGCTTGAGTTGCAAAATGAAGCCGATAGAAGAAAGGATTCTTACAGGAAGAAGGTTGCTCCAACCTACGGTAGGTGATCCTACGGACCAGGTAGGAACCAATCTGATAATCGTAGGTACTACGGTCAACAGTAGAGGTGCCCTGCCTCCAGCCAGGAGGAGGAGAGGGACAACCGACTTTATTGGACTGTGTGGATTCGATGGCCTGGCACATGAGAGCCACAAAAGTATAAAGCCCTGGTGGACACTGGTGCACAGTGGTGTTGGGTTGTTTTTTGCTGTCTCCAGGGAGTTATCTAATGTGAAAAGAGAAGTATTTATTTCTTTATATAATTTAAATATTTATTTTCATAAAAAGAGCCTTAAGGGAACAAAACTCTACCTGGTAATAAGAGAGGGTTATTTATTCTTTTTTTTATTTAACTGAAAAAAAGTTGGATGTAGCGATGTGGTTTTTTGCTCCCTCACAATCCCCCAGGAAGAGGATTGGAGCCAGGAGGAGCATCGGAGCACAAAAGCCACGAAGCGATGGTCACAATGTGCTGAAGGGGCAATCGGGGAGTTGTTCAGCGGTGAGATGAGCAAGCAGCATCCCGAAAATCCGCCCCTGGAGAGGGGTTAGTGGTGTACGGACACTCTCTGTGTTCTGTAAACCCCCTGTGGGGAGCCCCTGCTGCCCCCTTGGCAGTGCCCGGGTGGCTGTGACTGCTGAAAGCTGGTTTGGTGCGTTGAGGTGTTAGGTGGGGTGGCAGCAGCCCCTGCCCACCCCGGGAGGGGGGACACCACCTCTCCGGTGGCACTGGATGGGTGGGAGGGAGGGAGGGAGCAGAGCTCTGGGAGCCATGGAGAAAGGCGTGGGGGTGTCCCTCATCGTGGCAGCCCCCAGCAGCCCTACCCCGCCACACGGCCACCCCAAGGGACACCCAAGCCCCATCTTGGTCTTCTCCCCGTTGGGTGACGCCCTTCCACCCACCCCGGAGGTGCGCTCCTCTCCTGCGGGGGGGACGCCCAGCACTCGCCTGGCTAGAGAAGCACCCGGGGGGGGGGGATGGGGGTGGGTGACTGGGGGCATCTGAGCTTCCCAGTTACACGGGCGTAATTAGTGCACCATTAATAACCATTAGTAACCACTTTGGCTCTGCTAACCAACTGCGGCGAGGCCCCCAACCCGCTTTAGCACAGGCTTCCTGATGCCAACACCTCCCCGAGCCACTGGGTAAAGCTGCGCCTGGCAAAAAACCACCACCACCCCAAAAAAACCCCACAGCACAGCCCCCACTCCCCACCCACCCCTTCTCCCCCCATCACAGCCATGGGGCAAACTCCCACCACCACCACCCCCCAATCTCAGCTCGGCCATGACCCCCCCGAGACACTGGAAAGAGAGCAACGGAGAGCAAGCTCAGGCTCGTGTGAGCTGCAGAGATTTCTCTTTTTCTTGTGATGATGTTGTCGTTGGGTGGGGTTTGGTTGTTTTTTTTTCACGGAACACTTTGCAGTAGAGGACAAAAATATGGTGTCACAGCCCCTGGGGCCACACTGGCACCGCCACCTCACCCCCCCCCCCCCTTCGCTCCCGTCCCTCGTCCCTCCTCTTCCCAGCGGCTTTCACCACTTTCCTTGCTTGGTTTTGTTTTGTGTTTGGTTTTTTTTTTTTTTTTTTTCTTACAACCTTTTTTTATATTTGAGTTGGGGTTCTTTTTCCCTTTTTTTTCCGCCTTTCTTCCCCCCCTTTTTTCTCTTTCTCTTTTTTTTTTCTTTTCTCCTTTTTTCTTTTGCTTTTTTTTCTTTTCCCCCTTTTTCTTTCCACCACTTTTTTCCCCTTTTTTTTTCTCCTTTTTAACATTTCTCAAGCTTTCTCCAAAGGAACAGCCCCTGGCTCTCAGCTAGCCAAAGGAGACTACGGAAGAGCATTGGCACCCGTGGGAGTGGTTTCCTTCTCCTGCTTCACACTCGGTCGAGATCGTTTTTTCCAACTCGTCTTTTTTTTTTTAACAAATTAAACAAAAAAAAAAGCTCCAAGTATCAGTTTTACAAGGCACACAAAATCTCTAGAAGGGAAACACAAACGCAAGGTGCTGAGGTATGAAAACCTGAGGTGGTTTTTTCTGTGTGGATGTGTGTGTGTCATCTGGGGTTGGGGGTTGTGTGTGCTTTATTTTTGAAATTTAAAAAAAATAATAATTTTGCTAGGTTTTTTGTTGGTTTTTTTTTTTTTTTTTCCCCCAGCCCTGGGCTGACAACCTCTTGGAAATCCGGTGTTTCCCCCGTCGTGGTTTGGCCTCAGCCGGCAACAAAGAACCACGCGGCCGCTCGCTCCACTCCCGCAGCCGGGGGCAAAATCGGAAGAAAAAGGCAAAAAACTCGCGGGTTGAGATAAAGGCAGTTTAAGAGAAGAGCAACGGGAAGGGCAAACAATCCCAATAACAGCGGTAAAGGAATAGACGGACGCGATGACAGCGCCTCCGCGCACCGACCGGCCCCGCACCGCCGCAGCCCGCTCCCAGCCGCGACTTCCCGCCCCCTCCCCCGGCGAGCTCCCCCCAGCCCCGGGCATGGCTCACAGGGGATGGGATACCTGTGTCCCTGCCGGCTCCTCGGGGAAATTAACCCCATCCCTGCCGGAACCAGGACACCCCCCGCCCCTCTTTCCCCCCTTCTCTCCTGCAACCCGCATCTTTCAGCCGCGTCGGGGCGGTGATGGAGAGCGAAGGGACAGAGGGACAGCCGGGACAGGGGGACGCAGCAGATGCCAACCCCAGTTTGGGACTCAGGGAAGCAAAGAGGAAAGGGCGCGTGAAAGAGAAATGCCTCTTTGAGGAGACGGGATCCCTTCTCTTGGCTCATACAGGCACTGCTCTTCTCAAAGCCCTTAAGAAATCGCTTTTTAACGCTCCTTTAATTATTATGGGGGGTTTCACCCCCTGCTGGCAAACCTACATCCCTGCTCTACCGGGCATTAGAGAACCACTGGACTAGTTCCTGTCCTTTAACCTCGAGAAAAGCCGGCTTTGGCTAAAAACCAAACATCCTCCTCCCGCCCCCACCCCCTCTGAAAAAAAAAAAAAAAAAAAATTAAAATCCTTACCGCCTCCCCCACGGCACCGGCGCCACCGGCAGCCGCCCCCCCCACCGCCACGGCACAGGCGCCTCCGCCGCCGCCTGCACCGGCACCGGCACCCGCACCACCGGCAGCCGCCCCCCCCACCGCAACAACACCGGCCCCTCCGCCGCCCGTCCCGGCACAAGCCGCGCCCCCCCCTGCAGCGGCACAAGCCACGCCGCCGCCTCTCCCGGCACAACCTACTGCAGCCACTACAACCAGTACCAAAACTACTCCAACTCCATCAAAATCGGTACAAGCCGCCCCGGTAACCAGGAGCAAGAAGAGGAGGTCAACTCCTTCCCCTGCCCCTTACCACAAAGTCCGCCTCAAGTCACAGAGCTTGGGGGAGAGTTCTGAACAAGATCCAGGGGAGGGTCCTTCAAGACCAGATAAGGGAAAGAGACCTTTGAAAACAGACAAAGGCCAGAGTCCTTCTAGAGCAGATGCTGGAGAGGCCCCTTCTGGGGCAGCCTCCCCACAGGAGGACTCAGATGTAGAGGGAGTTGTTCAATCCTTCTCCGTGAAAGAGCTGAGAAGTATCAGGAAGGACTTTAGTCGTCATGAAGGCGAAACACTTGTCTCCTGGTTGCTCCGATGCTGGGATAGCGGGGCAGATACCCTAGACTGAGATGGCAGAGAAGCTAGGCGATTGGGAAACCTGTCCAAGGATGGAGGGATTGTACCTGAAAGAACTGCCTGTGCGAGAGGTGATTTATAGTGATGGGCAAGCGATAGTAGACCCTGATGAAATGCCATGCAAACGATCTCTGCTCAAAAAGTTTGTACAAAGTGCACCATCAACATATTCCCACCCATTGTCAACAATGGTCTGGGGAGGATCCGATACTGACACACCAACTGTAAATGAAGGGGTTAAGAAGGTACGACAGTATGAAGACAGTCTCTCTGGTCCCTTCTCTGTGGCAGCCATAGAAAAGCTGACTGTGACCACCGAGAAAATGACTGAGAAACTGACTGAGAAAATAGAGCAAATGACCCAGAGATTAGTTGAGCAAACCGATAAACTGTTTGATAAACTAACCAAGGTGGAGGAAAAACTCCATGCTTTCCCTGTACAGACTCATGTTGCAGCTGCTAAGAGGAAACGCCCTCCTACTCAAGAGAAAAACCACCCTCCGACTCAAGACAAATCAAAGCCGATGCGAGATATCCTGTGGGTTTGCCTCTGTGAATATGCAGAAGACATGAAGAAGAGGGATGGAGAACCTACCTCAGCCCTACAGGCACAGGTGCTTGAGTTGCAAAATGAAGCCGATAGAAGAAAGGATTCTTACAGGAGGAAGGCTGCTCCGACCTACGGTAGGCGATCCTACGGACCAGGTAGGAACCAATCTGATAATCGTAGGTACTACGGTCAACAGTAGAGGTGCCCTGCCTCCAGCCAGGAGGAGGAGAGGGACAACCGACTTTATTGGACTGTGTGGATTCGATGGCCTGGCACATGAGAGCCACAAAAGTATAAAGCCCTGGTGGACACTGGTGCACAGTGGTGTTGGGTTGTTTTTTGCTGTCTCCAGGGAGTTATCTAATGTGAAAAGAGAAGTATTTATTTCTTTATATAATTTAAATATTTATTTTCATAAAAAGAGCCTTAAGGGAACAAAACTCTACCTGGTAATAAGAGAGGGTTATTTATTCTTTTTTTTATTTAACTGAAAAAAAGTTGGATGTAGCGATGTGGTTTTTTGCTCCCTCACAATCCCCCAGGAAGAGGATTGGAGCCAGGAGGAGCATCGGAGCACAAAAGCCACGAAGCGATGGTCACAATGTGCTGAAGGGGCAATCGGGGAGTTGTTCAGCGGTGAGATGAGCAAGCAGCATCCCGAAAATCCGCCCCTGGAGAGGGGTTAGTGGTGTACGGACACTCTCTGTGTTCTGTAAACCCCCTGTGGGGAGCCCCTGCTGCCCCCTTGGCAGTGCCCGGGTGGCTGTGACTGCTGAAAGCTGGTTTGGTGCGTTGAGGTGTTAGGTGGGGTGGCAGCAGCCCCTGCCCACCCCGGGAGGGGGGACACCACCTCTCCGGTGGCACTGGATGGGTGGGAGGGAGGGAGGGAGCAGAGCTCTGGGAGCCATGGAGAAAGGCGTGGGGGTGTCCCTCATCGTGGCAGCCCCCAGCAGCCCTACCCCGCCACACGGCCACCCCAAGGGACACCCAAGCCCCATCTTGGTCTTCTCCCCGTTGGGTGACGCCCTTCCACCCACCCCGGAGGTGCGCTCCTCTCCTGCGGGGGGGACGCCCAGCACTCGCCTGGCTAGAGAAGCACCCGGGGGGGGGGGATGGGGGTGGGTGACTGGGGGCATCTGAGCTTCCCAGTTACACGGGCGTAATTAGTGCACCATTAATAACCATTAGTAACCACTTTGGCTCTGCTAACCAACTGCGGCGAGGCCCCCAACCCGCTTTAGCACAGGCTTCCTGATGCCAACACCTCCCCGAGCCACTGGGTAAAGCTGCGCCTGGCAAAAAACCACCACCACCCCAAAAAAACCCCACAGCACAGCCCCCACTCCCCACCCACCCCTTCTCCCCCCATCACAGCCATGGGGCAAACTCCCACCACCACCACCCCCCAATCTCAGCTCGGCCATGACCCCCCCGAGACACTGGAAAGAGAGCAACGGAGAGCGAGCTCAGGCTCCTGTGAGCTGCAGAGATTTCTCTTTTTCTTGTGATGATGTTGTCGTTGGGTGGGGTTTGGTTGTTTTTTTTTCACGGAACACTTTGCAGTAGAGGACAAAAATATGGTGTCACAGCCCCTGGGGCCACACTGGCACCGCCACCTCACCCCCCCCCCCCCTTCGCTCCCGTCCCTCGTCCCTCCTCTTCCCAGCGGCTTTCACCACTTTCCTTGCTTGGTTTTGTTTTGTGTTTGGTTTTTTTTTTTTTTTTTTTCTTACAACCTTTTTTTATATTTGAGTTGGGGTTCTTTTTCCCTTTTTTTTCCGCCTTTCTTCCCCCCCTTTTTTCTCTTTCTCTTTTTTTTTTCTTTTCTCCTTTTTTCTTTTGCTTTTTTTTCTTTTCCCCCTTTTTCTTTCCACCACTTTTTTCCCCTTTTTTTTTCTCCTTTTTAACATTTCTCAAGCTTTCTCCAAAGGAACAGCCCCTGGCTCTCAGCTAGCCAAAGGAGACTACGGAAGAGCATTGGCACCCGTGGGAGTGGTTTCCTTCTCCTGCTTCACACTCGGTCGAGATCGTTTTTTCCAACTCGTCTTTTTTTTTTTAACAAATTAAACAAAAAAAAAAGCTCCAAGTATCAGTTTTACAAGGCACACAAAATCTCTAGAAGGGAAACACAAACGCAAGGTGCTGAGGTATGAAAACCTGAGGTGGTTTTTTCTGTGTGGATGTGTGTGTGTCATCTGGGGTTGGGGGTTGTGTGTGCTTTATTTTTGAAATTTAAAAAAAATAATAATTTTGCTAGGTTTTTTGTTGGTTTTTTTTTTTTTTTTTTCCCCAGCCCTGGGCTGACAACCTCTTGGAAATCCGGTGTTTCCCCCGTCGTGGTTTGGCCTCAGCCGGCAACAAAGAACCACGCGGCCGCTCGCTCCACTCCCGCAGCCGGGGGCAAAATCGGAAGAAAAAGGCAAAAAACTCGCGGGTTGAGATAAAGGCAGTTTAAGAGAAGAGCAACGGGAAGGGCAAACAATCCCAATAACAGCGGTAAAGGAATAGACGGACGCGATGACAGCGCCTCCGCGCACCGACCGGCCCCGCACCGCCGCAGCCCGCTCCCAGCCGCGACTTCCCGCCCCCTCCCCCGGCGAGCTCCCCCCAGCCCCGGGCATGGCTCACAGGGGATGGGATACCTGTGTCCCTGCCGGCTCCTCGGGGAAATTAACCCCATCCCTGCCGGAACCAGGACACCCCCCGCCCCTCTTTCCCCCCTTCTCTCCTGCAACCCGCATCTTTCAGCCGCGTCGGGGCGGTGATGGAGAGCGAAGGGACAGAGGGACAGCCGGGACAGGGGGACGCAGCAGATGCCAACCCCAGTTTGGGACTCAGGGAAGCAAAGAGGAAAGGGCGCGTGAAAGAGAAATGCCTCTTTGAGGAGACGGGATCCCTTCTCTTGGCTCATACAGGCACTGCTCTTCTCAAAGCCCTTAAGAAATCGCTTTTTAACGCTCCTTTAATTATTATGGGGGGTTTCACCCCCTGCTGGCAATCCTACATCCCTGCTCTACCGGGCATTAGAGAACCACTGGACTAGTTCCTGTCCTTGAACCTCGAGAAAAGCCGGCTTTGGCTAAAAACCAAACATCCTCCTCCCGCCCCCACCCCCTCTGAAAAAAAAAAAAAAAAAAATTAAAATCCTTACCGCCTCCCCCACGGCACCGGCGCCACCGGCAGCCGCCCCCCCCACCGCCACGGCACAGGCGCCTCCGCCGCCGCCTGCACCGGCACCGGCACCCGCACCACCGGCAGCCGCCCCCCCCACCGCAACAACACCGGCCCCTCCGCCGCCCGTCCCGGCACAAGCCGCGCCCCCCCCGCAGCGGCACAAGCCACGCCGCCGCCTCTCCCGGCACAACCTACTGCAGCCACTACAACCAGTACCAAAACTACTCCAACTCCATCAAAATCGGTACAAGCCGCCCCGGGAACCAGGAGCAGGAAGAGGAGGTCAACTCCTTCCCCTGCCCCTTACCACAAAGACCACCTCAAGTCACATAGCTTGGGGGAGAGTTCTGAACAAGATCCAGGGGAGGGTCCTTCAAGACCAGATAAGGGAAAGAGACCTTTGAAAACAGACAAAGGCCAGAGTCCTTCTAGAGCAGATGCTGGAGAGGCCCCTTCTGGGGCAGCCTCCCCACAGGAGGACTCAGATGTAGAGGGAGTTGTTCAATCCTTCTCCGTGAAAGATCTGAGAAGTATCAGGAAGGACTTTAGTCGTCATGAAGGCGAAACACTTGTCTCCTGGTTGCTCCGATGCTGGGATAGCGGGGCAGATACCCTAGACTGAGATGGCAGAGAAGCTAGGCAATTGGGAAACCTGGCCAAGGATGGAGGGATTGTACCTGAAAGAACTGCCTGTGCGAGAGGTGATTTATAGTGATGGGCAAGCGATAGTAGACCCTGATGAAATGCCATGCAAACGATCTCTGCTCAAAAAGTTTGTACAAAGTGCACCATCAACATATTCCCACCCATTGTCAACAATGGTCTGGGAGGATCCGATACTGACACACCAACTGTAAATGAAGGGGTTAAGAAGGTACGACAGTATGAAGACAGTCTCTCTGGTCCCTTCTCTGTGGCAGCCATAGAAAAGCTGACTGTGACCACCGAGAAACTGACTGAGAAACTGACTGAGAAAATAGAGCAAATGACCCAGAGATTAGTTGAGCAAACCGATAAACTGTTTGATAAACTAACCAAGGTGGAGGAAAAACTCCATGCTTTCCCTGTACAGACTCATGTTGCAGCTGCTAAGAGGAAACGCCCTCCTACTCAAGAGAAAAACCACCCTCCGACTCAAGACAAATCAAAGCTGATGCGAGATATCCTGTGGGTTTGCCTCTGTGAATATGCAGAAGACATGAAGAAGAGGGATGGAGAACCTACCTCAGCCCTACAGGCACGGGTGCTTGAGTTGCAAAATGAAGCCGATAGAAGAAAGGATTCTTACAGGAAGAAGGTTGCTCCAACCTACGGTAGGCGATCCTACGGACCAGGTAGGAACCAATCTGATAATCGTAGGTACTACGGTCAACAGTAGAGGTGCCCTGCCTCCAGCCAGGAGGAGGAGAGGGACAACCGACTTTATTGGACTGTGTGGATTCGATGGCCTGGCACATGAGAGCCACAAAAGTATAAAGCCCTGGTGGACACTGGTGCACAGTGGTGGTGCTTTTTTTTTTGCTGTCTCCAGGGAGTTATCTAATGTGAAAAGAGAAGTATTTATTTCTTTATATAATTTAAATATTTATTTTCATAAAAAGAGCCTTAAGGGAACGAACCTCTACCTGGTAATGAGAGAGGGTGATTTATTCTTTTTTTTTTATTTAACTGAAAAAAAGTTGGATGTAGCGATGTGGATTTTCGCTCCCTCACAATCCCCCAGGAAGAGGATTGGAGCCAGGATGAGCATCGGAGCACAGAAGCGGCGAAGCGATGGTCACACAGTGCTGCAGAGGCAATCGGGGTGTCGTTCAGTGGTGAGATGAGCAAGCAGCATCCCGAAAATCCGCCCCTGGAGAGGGGTCAGCGGTGTACGGACGCTCTCTGTGTTCTGTAAGCCCCCTTTGGGGAGTCCCTGCTGCCCCCTTGGCAGTGCCCGGGTGGCTGTGACTGCTGAAAGCTGGTTTGGTGCGTTGAGGTGTTAGGTGGGGTGGCAGCAGCCCCTGCCCGCCCCGGGAGGGGGGACACCACCTCTCCGGTGGCACTGGATGGGTGGGAGGGAGGGAGGGAGCACAGCTCTGGAAGCCATGGAGAAAGGCGTGGGGGTGTCCCTCATCGTGGCAGCCCCCAGCAGCCCTACCCCGCCACACGGCCACCCCAAGGACACCCAAGCCCCATCTTGGTCCTCTCCCTCTTGGGTGATGCCCTTCCACCCGCCCTGGAGGTGCGCTCCTCTCCTGCAGGGGGGGACGCCCAGCGCTCGCCTGGCTAGAGAAGCACCGGGGGGGTGCTTAGGGGGCATCTGAGCTTCCCAGTTACACGGGCATAATTAGGGCGCCCTTAAGAACCATTAATAACCACTTTGGCTCTGCTAACCAACTGCGGCGAGGCCCCCACCCCACTTTAGCGCAGGCTTTGTGATGCCAACACCTCCCTGAGCCACTGGGTAAAGCGACGCCTGGCAAAAAAACACCATCACCCAAAGAAAACCCCACACCACATCCCCCACTCCCCGCCCACCCCTTCTCCCCCCATCACAGCCATGGGACAAACTCCCACCACCACCACACCCCAATCTCAGCTCGGCCGTGACACCCCCAAGACACTGGAAAGAAAGCAACCGAGAGCAAGCTCAGGCTCCTGTGAGCTGCAGAGATTTCTCTTTGGTTTTTGATGTTGTCGTTGGGTGGGTTTTGCTTGGTTGTTTTTCACACAACACTTTGCAGTAGAGGACAAAAACGTGGTGTCGCAGCCCCCGGGGTCGGCGCCGGCACTGCCACCTCCCCCCCCCCAGCTCCTGTCCCTCCTCTTGCCCCGCAGCTGTTCCCACTTTCCTTGCTTGGTTTGGTTGGTTTTTTTTCCTTTCTACCTTTCTTTTTTAATATGTTTTCGCTTCCCCCGTTTTTCTCTTTTACCCCTTTTTTCTTTTGACCTTTTTTGCTTTTTCCCCCTTTTTCCCCCCCTTTTTTTCTTTTTCTCTTTTTCATTTTCCCACTTTATTTTTCCTCCTTTCCCTTTTCTCTTTTTAAACATTTCTCAAGCTTTCTCCTGAAGGAACGGCCCCTGGCTCTCCGCTAGCAGAAGGAGCCTACGGAAGAGCTCTGGCACTGACATGGGCAGGAACACCCACAAGTGAGAACTGGATAGACAAAAGGCTCCTCAATGATGACACTGGGGCAGCCCGACCTTAGAAGCAGCAGAGGAGCAGAGCCACCCAGAGCCACCCAGAGAACAGGAAGGGCTATTCAGGGCCTTATTGTCTGCGCGAAGTAACCATCTGCTGAGAACCGGTCTGGCGGCTCAGAGCTCAGCCACAGCAGCACTCTTGAGCCAAAGGGGAAAAGTACACCGGCAGGAAGACTGGGAGCCTTCCTCCACAACAACCCACAGATCATGACCAGAGTGGTGCCTATTCCCAGCCTACACTAATGAATACGTACGCCTTTGCATCAGAAAGGAACGCTTGCTTTACCAGCCCCTGGGCGAGTTGGGAGCCATCCCCCTTGCACCCAGCGCTGCAATAAACATGCTGCTTTGTAACTCGCCCTGAGTTGGGGAGTTTCTTTCCGCACGTCAGCACCCCTGGGATTGCTTTCCTTCTCCCGCCTCGCACTCGCTCAACATGGTTTTTTCCAACTCAGTCTTTTTTATTAAAAAAATTAATAAAAAAATGCTCCAACTCTCAGTTTTACAAGGCACACAAAATCTCTAAAAGGGAAACACAAGCGTGAGGTGCTGAGGTACCAAAACCTGCCCCTGTTAGTCCAACTAAAGGGACAGCGTCGGGAGGCGACGGAGGAGGAAGGGGGAGGCTGTGGGATGGAGAGAGCCCTCCCCGTACCCCTCAGCTGCGCATCCTCGCAGCGCCGCGGGAATGGGGGGCTGTGTGTCTGGGCGGGTCTTTGGTTTGCTCCCCTGACCTGCTGGGGGTGGTGGAGGAGGTTGGAGGGGGTTGTCCGGCAGTGGGGTTACATTCATCAGGCGGTGCTGGGCGGCACAACAGGAGCATCACTTGCTGTGCTGCGAGGCCGGGGCTCCCGGAGCGTGTTTCTGCTCCTGCTGCTTCACCTGCTGGACCATTTCCCTCATCTTGCACTGTGCAATCTTGGGGAGGAGAAGGGAAAAGCAAGAGTTGGGGGTCAGGGCACTGTTTCTCCCACCACCACCCACCCCTGAGCCCCCACCGAGCATCTCGCCGCTCCCAACTTTTCACCCCGGACAAGCCCTAATTAATTTCAGGTTTCTGGGTTTTTTTAACTTGTGCTTCCTCCATCGCTCCTTGAGAGAGGCTCAATTTTTTGGGGGGGGGGGCCGCCATCCCGCTCGAGTGGACAGGAGACAAGGTTATGGAAGATGAACCCAGGTGGGATGCGGGTGGCTTTGCCCGCACCGAGGAGTCCATTCACAATGTCCTCACGTCCAGCAGCATCAAAATCATGGTACCCAGCAAAGAGCTCCCCTGGCGCTGAGGGAGGCCAAGCCAGGCTGGCAGCACAGTGCTGACCACAGGGACGCTCTCAACTTGGCCCTTACTGTCCCCCACACCCACAGCCCCCACCCAGCGCACCTTGAACTGAGCCTCGGGCGGCCCTGTGATGATGACCATGCGCTCGCTGCCCTTGGGACCTTCTGCCGGTGCAATCTGGGGAAGTATGGGGGAGAAGGAGCGTGAGTGCAGCCACCGCTTCAGCAAGACCTTCCCTCGGTGGCATGTCCCCCCACAACGCAGGGCAATCCCCCCATGCAGGAGCATCCCCTCCCACCCGAGCCGGGCTCCTAACCAGGGTGCTGCAGGCCTGGCCTTCTACTAAACACAGGCGGGAGAGGTGGGCCCATGCCAACGGGTACAGGAGAGCTGGGGAGAGACTTTTTACAAGGGCATGGGGTGACAGGACGAGGCGGAGTGCCTTCAAAGTGGAAGAGGGGACATTTAGAGGAGATAACAGGAAGAAATTTTTCACTGCGAGGGTGGTGAATCACTGGCCCAGCTTGCCCAGAGAAGCTGTGGCTGCCCTAGCCCTGGAGGTGTTCAAGGCCAGGTTGGACGGGGCTTGGAGCAACTTGGGCTGGGGGGAGGTGTCCCTGAACAGGGCAGGGGGGTGGGACTCCATGATCTTCAAGGTCCCTTCCAACCTCAACCGTTCTGTGATAAGCTGGGGAGCAAAACTGCTCCCCGCACACTCCCATTCCCTGACCTCGGCAGTGCAGAGGGGAAACTGAGGCACGAAGCGCAGGACCAGCCCCGCAGCGCCTTCCTCACCTTGATGGAGGCACCCGCAAACCGCACCAGCTGCTTGATGTGCTGCCCCTTCTTCCCGATGATGGCCCCCACCGCCTGCGTCCCGATGAACACGTTCACAATCTCTTGCTCCGGAAGCTGCGGGGGCATGGAAGAGTGAGAGGGTCAGGGCACCAGCTGGACAGGGGACAAAGGAGGTGGCTGTCCCCATCCCACCATCCCATGGTAGTGGTTGCCCACTCTCCCAAGGTGCCCCAGCAAAGATCTCCTGGAGAGGGGGGACAGGCACCTAAAGGGTGCTGATGTGGGAAGGCGCTGGCTGGGGGAGCTCCGCCGAGAGCTGGCTGAGAGCTATGCCGAGGAGCTCTATGGTGGGAGAGAAAATGAGGGTCAGTGATGGCCCCAGCATGCCAGACCCTTCCCGGCCACCCCCAGACCCACGCACAGCAGCAAGATACCACCATAAGCCCGGCAGGGACACGGGGACAACCCTTCAGGCCCTCAAACCCCCCCTCACAGAGCGTGGGTGCATCTGAGCTGCATCCAGCGCCATGGGGCTGGGAGGCAGACGGGGGCTCCCAGTTACCCCCACTCCCCCACGCTGCCACCTTGCCGCCCGTGTCCCGCATCTGCAGGGGAAAACCACGACACAACTCTCTCCTGCTCTGCATTCCAGCAAGTGCAACCGGATGCTACCTGCAAACCACCACTGCTCAGCTGGAGGACGAGCAGACCCGGCTCCCCTGCCCAGCCTGGACGCCGCTCTCGCTCCCAGCCCTGGAAAAAAAGCCTCTCCAGGACGGGGCTGCAGCAACAGCCGCACATTTCCACCCCACAGGAAACAGCTCGTTAACGAGGGGCGAGCACCGCATTTCAAAGCCCCCTTAGGAGCAAGGCAGCGCCCCAAGAGCCAGCCCAACCCCCCAGCACACAGCTCAGCGCTCACCACACGCTCGCCGGGCCCCGCAACAGCGGCTCGAGCGGGGCTGCCCGCGGCCGGCGGTCGGGCGCCGCTCCGTCACAGCCGCTCACCATGGTGGAACGCCGAACGCAGTCCGCGTCCTTCCAGTCGCGCCGCAGCCATGGCGCAGCCGGATGCGGCTACCGGAGCTCCGCGCCAGAGGGGCGCAAAGCGCCGTGCGAGCGCGGAGGAAAGGGCTCGGTAAGCCCGGGATTGGCATTCCCTCACCCACCGAGGGCAGAGGAGGCAGGAGGGGGCGCGCGAGAGCCCGCGCCGCCGGCCGCTGTCGCTCGCCTCAGGCCTGCGGGACGCCGAAAGGCTTCTCCGCTCTCCGAGGGGCCCCTCCGCTCTCTGGGAGGCTTCTGGGGGGCCCCTCCGTCTCTGGAGGGCTTCTGGGGGGCCCCTCCGGCCTCCGTGGGGGCCTCTCCCCGAAGGCCTCTTCCCCTCCTCCGGGCACTCCCCGGCCTCCCGGCGCCCAGCTGCCAGCCGGGGCCCGGCTCGGGGCTTCCGGAGAAGGGCAAGCGCCTCCCCCAGACAGAGCAGGGCCAGGCGGGCCGGGCGGGACGGCGCCGGCCCGGCCCCACCGCAGGGCAGGGGCAGAAGCGGGCCGGGCGGCCGCTAACGGCTCCCTCAGGCAGAGCACAGACGGCGGCGCGCCTGCGCGCGCGCACCCACCGCCCCGCCCCTCTCTCCCCCCTCAGCCTCCCCTCCACTAATGGCTGCGGGGGGCCCTCGGCGCCCTCCTCGCCGCCCCCGGCCCCGCCGCCGCGCAAGAGGCCGCCCCCCAGGGCAGCGAGCCGCCCCGCCGCCTCAGGGCCGCCCCCGGGCATCGCCCCGGCGCCCACTCCCCCCCCATCTCCCCGGCCAGAAGCAATGCTATCAGCAGGGGTCGGGGGCATAACAGTTCAAGAGAAATTCCTTTGTGTAAGAAAGACCAAAGAGTTCTTCAAAGGATCCGGCTGTCCTGACATTTGGGGGGGCAAAGAGAGGAAAAAACCCACCTCGGACCAACCTGTGTGCTCCATTCCCAAAGGACAAAGTGATTGAAGTGGGTGTATGCCCGAGTTGCTTTCCCACCTTTTATGTCCTGTCCTCCTTAGACTTTTCTTTGCAACTCAGTGTAGGGATTTCCGAAACGAACTTAATTTGTTGGCGATAGGAAGAAAGGTAAAATGTTGGGAAGCATTAACGGAATGAGCCAAAGAGGCCTAATGTGCTGCAGCGGGATCATTAGCTCTCTGCGAGCGGTCGTTGGCTGGGAGAGGTTGGGGGGTGTTGAGGAGGGCTGCAGTTAGGTGTATGTGCCTGAGATGATCCCAGGGGCGCTTGGAGGGGGAGACCTTTGGGATAGGAAAAGTAACTTGGGAAGTTTGGGCCCTGTGAAGGGAAGTCAGCCTGCTGGGAGCTTCCCTAGGGTTGCAAAACACTGTTGTGTGTGTTCTTTCCTCAGCGTTTGCATAGTTGTGGATGATGATGATGACGAGACTCCGCCGAAAAAGCAAAAATCAGGTATCGCGCATTACACAAGTACTGAATATGCCCGATTTTTCTGAGGTTTCGTGTCCCTTGGAAAAGTCTGGCTTTTGTGCTCTGGCATTGTTCCTGAAACGGTGGCTTTTCAAGCTGTTGGCTTCTTGCCTTGTGGCTCTCTATGCCTATAGCCAATGGCTTGAGGGTGTCCGGTAGGGCTTAGCCCTATAGATGACGGACGTTCTCTGCGGTGACTGTGGCAGGGCCCAATACTTTTACTGCCAGCAGGAGATAGCCCAGGTCTCTGGCGCTGAGCCCGCGCCTGTCAGCAGAAAGAGTATCTTAAATCCAAGCTGTGTGCTCCCTCCTGTCTGTATTCGCAATGTACCTCTGTTGGTTTTCTATCCTGTTCTTATACGGCCTGTCTTTGTTTTTTAGATTATTCCATCTCTGAGCAGAAAGAGAAAGTTGACGTTTCTGCAGTGCTGCAGTTGCCGACCAAGGCAACCAAACGCCCGGCGGCTTCCGTCAGCGAAGATGCTGCCGGCACAGAGTCTGCGGAAGAGGTTAGCGAGGGCTTTGAAATGTTAGGGTCTGTGCAAGGTGCGAGAGCAAGCGGCTCTCCCTACTGCATCTTGAGGTTGAGCCTGCTCTGAGCCTGTACAGCAGTAGGTGGTTCTTTTGCATTTCTAGCAGGCAGCTCTAATGTGGGCTGGGTTTGCCTTACTCAAGCCTGCGTCCTCTGCTCCGGCACTGGCAGCTGCGGGAGGAGCAAACTGTTTGTTGTCTTCCAGATACTTGAGAATGGTTCAAGTTTATAGTTTTAGTGTGTTTGCAAACTGTTATTCTCTTTCTCAAGCTTGTGGTTAAGGAATCAATATACACTACCTGACAAGAAAAACTGCATACTTGCTCTGGATAAACCACTTTCTGCTCATTATCCACCAGTCCAGGAGAGCGTTCCTGTAGGACTTTGGCTCTGTAAAAATGAGCCACCTTGACTGCCTAGTTTGGTTCAAAGGTGTAGTGCAGTTTTTCTTATTGCCCCATGGGATTAGAGGGCTAAGAGACTGTCGGGCTCTAGTTCTTCGTTCCTGAGAGAGTCGTTAACTCTTATTTGTACACAATATATTTCTCAAGGGCCGAACTATCACCCTTTGGAATGTTTAGAAGCCGACTGAGTGATAACTCAGTGACAAGACTGTATTCTTTTAATTGCTGCACATATGAGAGCCTGTATTCAAAATTTAAAGCGTACCTGTCAAAGGTCCTGCCAAGATTTGCCGCCTTCTGCAATCTGAACCAGCAAGTCATGGTCCCCAAGTCATAGTAGAGCTGACTAAGCCTCAGGAAGTGTGTTTGCTGGGATTCACATTCAGGTTACACTCACGCTGGTGCTTTTTTGTTGTTTTCTTTTAAGCCTGGGTCCACTTCTTTAGAGCCTTCCACTAAAAGACCACGATTTTCGTCACTCGAGGTAGCCGTGCTGCAAATTGGTAAGGCTGACATCAAGTTATACGACTTGTTTCATTTTCACCCTACCTTGTGTACTGTCCAAGTCTACCCCTAGGGTTCTGTAGGGATTATGGCAGGCACGGGACGAGGCAGCATCTGGGAATACTTGAGCGTGACCTCTGTTTCTTACCCGCATCCTCGCATTGCTTCTGGAGTGGAGCCGGGCGTCGATCTGGTCGTCTCGGTACCAGAGCTGCCTTGGATGCAGTCCTTCCGTTCTGATAGGTCCACTGTTAGCTTGCCAGAAGCAAATTGTTTTCAATGGTCCTTTTAGGTAGTAGATCCTGAGGAGCCTTTTGTATTTCAGGTTTCGGCTGGCAATACCTTGTGCGCGCAACTTGCTGCAGTTGCCGGTGTGAAAACCTGAAAATGTCCTAAAGTGACATAACACAAATCATATGATGATGTGAGAGAGAAAATGACAATTTATCTTTGGTGAAGCTCGTTACTGTAAACTCATAAACCTCTTCAGTTTCCTTTTATACTTACCGATGCCTTACGCTCTTCTCTCGTAGGTCAAATGCCGTGTGGGACCCATGCTCGCTTGACGAAGGAACCACTCTCTCGTCCTGACAAGACAATTCCCCGTCTGAGGTAAAAATCCTTCCGTTTTCTTTGACTTCTTCCCCGAAAGGTTTACTGCCTATGGTAAGGGAGGTCGTCAGCTGCTTCCCCTCCCGAAGAACCAATATTAAACTTTTTCTTTAAATCCAGCTACTTAATTGACACAGGAGATTAGCTAGAGATTAAAGGTCTGCGGTAAGAGGAAGCGTTGAACTTGAGAGGAGGCTGAGGACACAATCAACAGCGTATCTTCAAGGCAGTTGTTGTGATTTTCACTTTTACTTCTCTCTACTTCCCCATTAGCCAGTTGAAGACAGCAGGTCTTCATCTGAAAGTCATAAACATCTCGTGTCTGTCTCCATCGTCATCGGTGTACGTGCTTGACAAAGCAGGTGGTGGTGGAGGTGCACATTGGAATGTTCTCTTGATACCGTTTCTTTTGCCGTTGATGTTTTGAGCACAAGCCGGAAGGGCAAACAGAGCATCAAAGCTGCTCCAGACAGCTTCTTACCACTGAGGCCACCAGTTAAGGAGTGCGCTGCGCCAGAATCCGCCACTGCAGATGAAAATCCATACCATGAAAATGATACAGAAGAGAGTTTCTCATGTAATTTTGGGTGCGCTGAGTTTAAGCGCACTGCATTTGAGAGCAGGTCAAGACTCTGCTGTCGGCGTCTCATCTGCCAGTCGTTGCTTATTGTGGTTTGGCTCATATTTTGGAGCAGATCTGGAGCCTGAGAAAGAGATTCCTTTCAGAGGAAGCTAAACCAGAGAAGTTCCTGGGGAAGGTGTCTAATGCACTCCAACCGCTACTGAGCATATAGTCCCTGAGGTCAGAGCAGGGCAGGTCTGAAGTAAAATGTCCCAGCAGTATGGATGTTGTGGACATTGCCATTCTCAGCGTCAGCATAACCTTTAACAAATAGATTGAGCAGAATTGGTCAGGGCTGGTTGAAATGAACGCTGTCTTGTCCCACAGAGTAAAGTGGCCTCCTCAGGTTAATGCAGATATTTGTCGGATGTGCAAAGAATATTTTGTTCTTCTTAAAGAAAAACCCCAAAAGCCAGCGTGAATTGGTACGCACTGATAACAAATGCCCCCCGTATAAAAATTGTGATTCTCCTCTGTTGTTTGTTTCCTGCCCCAAAGTGTTCAAGCCTCCTCCAAGGAACCAGTGGCGACTGTGAGTCACCGGGAAGAACCAAAATACGGAGGAGACGTCTATCCACGTGCAACACTCAGGACCGGTGAGTATCCCCATGATTCCAATCCGTTCCACTTTGTAGGTAGACGTCAAATCCGAATAGGGCATTTCTTACACACTCGCAGATGACGTTCCGAGTTCAAAGTGCTTGCCAGAATTCGAACTTCCTGACCATACCGTCATCCTTCAAAGTTTTTCCTTTTTTTTTATTTATCACTCAGAAATGGAGAGCTGTGTACATCTGATGGTGATTGAAAGTCGACTTCTTGTTTTCTTACTACTGCTTTTCTGTGCAGGTGTCGAATGTATAGATGTTTGCTGCCCGCAGCGGTCGCAGAGAGGTGATACGATCAGGTAGAGTCTCTTCTAATGATGCTTCTTGTTCCTTTTGGCTCTGCGCGTGTATCTCTTTCAGCCGCTGGTAGAGTATCGAAGATGACCAACGGTCTTTGATCGTCTCAGTGCTGTGAAAGAGAAGTAGCTACCTTGCGGCTCCGGAATTGCTTGCAAGCCAGTTGCATCTCCAACACAAGCGAGAGCCGTGCTGCGTGACAAAGAGGGTTGTGCTGGTGTGGTGTTTGCTGTGGGAAGAAAGCCAGTAAGGGTGCGAGTGGTGGCCGTCCCAAGTTGTCCTTGGATGTGCAGAATCCGTTTTTGTTTGTGAGTCGTTCTGCCGAGCCATCAAGGAGCTGACATTTCACTTCTTTCACTTGGAAACCCGCATCCTAAGCAGAAGGATTAGAGAGCTTGTAAAGCCTGGTGGGACTTGAGGCAGTTTTGGGGACTTTGTAAGTCCCAAAGGATGCCTGGGGTTTGCCTAGGAGGGGGAAAAAGGCAGCGTGCAGTTGGGTTTGAGAGGCCAGCGGCCTCATTGGTATTGGCTGTCTGAGCTGGCAGGACTGTGAGTTGCGACGGCTTTGCGGTCTTTATGGAAACAGGTTTTTGGGGGCAGTAGGTGCAGCTACAGGGAGAGATTTTGTACGGCGGTAAGATGCACGCATCTTTCTGCAGTGACCTGCCCTTACATGAGAGAGGAGAAAGCGTAGATGGGAGCAGAGGGAGGTTCAGTTGCAGCAGTCCTGTTTTGTAGCTAATTCTGTCCCTATTCTTCTCCCCGCTTTAAAAACTAGTGCTGTATTTAGCCTTGCAAAAGCCTTTCTTGTCCAGAGGGTGAATTCTTGAGAATTCCATGGGACAGGACGGATATAGAGCTCGCTTCTCTCTCTCCCTCTCCTGGCAGGTACTGCACACCAGAAGAAAACTCTGCGGAAGAGGAAGGAGCAGTGAAAGAAACCATCGCAGGGGTAAGCTTGTGTTATTCCCAAGGAAAATAGAGCTCTTTGTGATGAGAAACTTCAGCACTCTTCACATGACTTCCTCAACAATATCTGTATTTGCCCAGGTTGTTTTTCCCCGGGAAAGCGGGAGCGTTATTTGATGAGTAGCGCTATCGCCAAGTGTTTTCCGCTGCCGTTAATTTTGTTTCTGGACTATTAGGAGCACACTACACTATACGGTTTTGATTCTTCCCCTTTCACGTGTTGGGTATAGCCTCAAAATCTTTAGCGCACAGACTTGGTTGACCTGCAAAGCTGGACTGGGGTGTCTTTAGTCTTATCTTGTTTGCTGGGATAGGAAGTACGTCTCTTTGACTTTCACCTCTGGTCAGGGTTGAGGTCAAAAATAAAATTTTAGTCATGGTAATCAGAAATAGTAGTCTCAATCTCAACTTGATACCTACACGTGGAGGCTTTGCTGGGGTTCTTAACGCTAGCCCAAGGCAAAGGAGCTTTCTGCCTCTCTTGCCTCCGAGTGCAGCACTCCATGGGTGCACAGTTGGAATGCAGTCGTCAAGAAGAAGTAACTTTGGAGTTTGCTGGTTGCATGGGTGTACAAAAACCCTTCCAGTTTTCTATATAAGCAAGATTTTCTGTCCTGTCCCCAAGGAAACAAATCTGTGCTTGATTGCTAGCTTAACGTCCGTTTGTCTAACAGAGGCAGCGTGGCACAGAAATCTTAGAAGATGCCTTATTCCGAGGACACCCTACACCTGTTCCGTCCAAAAAGTCAGCCAGCCTCGATGTGGAGGAAAAGAAAGTGCCAAGATTGGGAAAAACAGCGGAACGCTTTCCTCCGCTCACAGAGGTACCGTAGGCGACAGTCTGTGAGACAAAAGAGAAGGTTGTGGCAGAGCTGCAAGGAAGTCCTCTTCTTCTCGGTGGTTCTTAAGGCGCTTTGAAATCTGAAGAACTTGCATTGAACCTGTTAGCGAGTGGCTGTGGTTGTGGCTTCACAGTGCGAGGGTCAGCACTAAAGCTGCTTTGAAGGATTTTGTGTGCTCCCCGCGCTCCTTCAGTTGTGCTGCCCTAAGGGTTTGTGGGCCTTCTGTTAGCGGGACGGCTGCCTCAGTTTCCCCCTTTGCCGTTCCCTTTGAAGTCCCCCACCTTCACGTTCTTTCAGGCTCCTGACTTAGCTGCCTCGGTACGGAGGATGCCCGCTGGGGTTGGCTTAAACCTGGGTATTGCGAGGGCCGCAGCAGCACCTGGGAAAGGGGGTTGCCAGAGTTGTGTTCCATTTTCAGCTGCTTGAGCGTGTTTGCTTAGTTGACGGGTTTTATCCCCACCTCCTTGGTGAAAAGAAACGTCAGCAAGCCTGGGCTGTGAAGTTCAAAGTTAGGATGCTGAAACCAACCAAGCAAGGCAAAAGCGCTATCGCTCACTGAGGCAGGAAACCGTCGAAGGCAGTTGCTCTGTCACCTGAGCTGAATTTACAGGCCGTGTTTCAGTGGAAAGCTGCCCCCAGGTCAGCGTGCTCCATGCTCTGTTTCACAAGTCCTTCCCCATTTAATTGTTCCTTTCAGGCCATGGAGAGAGAGGTCAGTGCCGCATTTGGCAAAGGTGAGCCAGATGAGATCATGAGCAGTGCCTTCAAACTAAAGGTCACTCGCGAAGACATCCACACGCTCAGGAACCTTTGCTGGCTAAACGATGAGGTAAAACCAGCTGCAGCACAGGGCTAGTCTCACTCAGCCTTTATTGAAAAATACCCCTCCGCCCTGTACAGAAGTCGCGTCAACGTTCTTTGACGACCTCCGCTGCAGAGCCTAGAAATCTCTGTACACTTCTTATTTGAGGTGTTGAAGGGTCGAGCGTTTCGGGAAGTTCCGTTACTTCTTGTATGACGCAGCTTCCAGGAGTTCGTCCGGGTTATTGGCGTGGGTGGCAGGTGTTTTGATCAAACTGCCGATGTAGCCCCGTGTGAAATCCTGGGAACAAAAGCTGACAGCTGAGGCTGGAGTTCTCTCCGCTGCATGCTTAAGGGTGGCCAGAAAAGAGGTGGTGCTGTATTTTTGGTTGGGGAAGGCAGCGTCATATGTTTACACCTCACGTTTCCTCTTTATGGTACAGGTGGTTAATTTCTACATGGGTCTGCTGATGGAAAGAGGCAAGAAGGAAGGCTATCCAGCGGTCCACGCGTTCAGTACTTTCTTTTATGCCAAACTAACATCTGGGGGCTACGAAGCAGTAAGAAGATGGACCAGAAGTGTGGATGTCTTCAAGCAGGACATCATCTTTGTGCCTGTGAACTTGCAAGCACACTGGACACTAGCCGTGAGTCCCACGGGCTTTTTCTTTAGAATTGGACAGGGAGCAAAAACTGGCAAGAGAAGTCATGTAGGTGTTGGGGGGTGTGCGGCACAAGGTTGTGCTTTGCCTAACGGTCACCTTTTAATAACAGGTCATAGATCTGAGGAAGAACACGATCACGTACTTGGACTCGCTTGGGCAGAAAGGGGACAAGATTTGTCAGACTTTGCTGTAAGTAACCGCTCCGTCACTGCTTTTCTGGTGTGAATGAGGAGAGGGGTTTTAGATTTAGTCCCTGTAAGGCGACTGCCAGTTTTCACGTGGCTTGTAGATAACCAAGCAGGAATCTTGGCGTTGCTTGCTGCGACTTGTCTGGCATCGACTGCTTATCTGCTGTCACAGCGTCCCCTGCACCCAGGGTCTGGGGTGCCTGGATTCTGCCACCTTCCCGTGAGAGGCACAGCCAAATACGCCATAGCCCCGTGGCACACGTGTGCCGACTTTGTTAGTCGGAGCCCAGGATGTGGGATCAAGGCACCCGGTGGAATTACGGCATTACAGTTCCTTGCTTGGTTTGTCTCTTTGTGCTCTGATAACATGTGATTTGGGGCTTTTTGACCTCTCCGAAGCAATGGAGTCGTTGGCCTCGTTCTTGACCATTAGCTCACAGCCTCTCCCCGTGATTGTAAGTTTCAGATTGGGATTTTTCCTCAAAATCAGCCTTAAATCAGCTGCGGTGAGGATCCTCTGACATTTTACCGTCCTGCCGTCCGTCTTCCTGTGATCCTTCAGCCGCTTTATTTTGTTGTTGGCCTAAATTACAGAGATGAAAAGGGATTTTTTTTTTTCCTTTTGTTTTAACCAGCCAATACCTGCAAAAAGAAAGCTGGGAAAAAAGACAGCTGGAGCTGGATGTTTCAGAGTGGACTCTTCACAGCATGGAGCCACGTGTACGTGAGCACCCCTTGGGTTTGAAATGGGAACTGTCAGTGCTTCTTTGGGGCCCAGATCCTGGCACGTGACAAAGAAAGGGTTGAGCTGATGTTCCTCGAGGAGTTGATAGTAAAAAGCAGTCCCTAAAGACCGGATTTAAGAAAGGTCACTTAAGAAAGAGGCGGTGCGAACCTTGAGACACCTCGCAGGGGGGAGGGCTGCTGCGCCTTCTGGGCCTGCCAAAAATTTGGATCGTAGTGTCCGAGTCCGGGAGGCAGAGGGGAGGGATGGTGAGCAGTGAACTGGGTCTGTTCCTCGTGGGCGGGAGTGGGTATCGGGGATTAGGCAAGTAGGGTCAGGAGTGTGCGGTGAGCGCAGTGTCGGTGTGGGTAATGTGCGCTGCTTCCAAGTTGCTTTTCTTTTGAGACAGAGGGAAATCCTCCATCTTCTTTGCATTCCTTAGGAGATCCCTCAGCAGCTGAATGGAAGCGACTGCGGCGTCTTTATGTGTAAATACGCAGATTACATCGCCAGAGAGAAACCGTTCAACTTTAGCCAGGTGAGTGAAGGTCATAAACCCCTCCAAGCCCCTCTCGCCCAGGGACAGGAGCCAGGGAGGTTAGGCAGCAGCTCTTCATTGTGTCCGGGGCAGGGGCTGAGGTTTCGTACCCCGTTTCGGTGCGTAGTTGCTGGGATCAGAACCTCCAAGTGGCCTGGGCAGGGCAGAGCTGTGGTTCTCCATCCCCGCCTTTGGGAGCTGCTGCCGGTGAGATTCCTCTTGGGCAAGATACTGCCGCCAGCGGGTTTGGCATATCTGGGCTCGGTATCTTTTGGAGAAATGGCTTCTACCCTTTGACCAGTCAAGACACCGCTTCTTTTTCTTGATTTCGTTTTAGACGGGTCTTTTATTAGCGTGCTTGTAAGCTGTCGCGCGGTCAAGTCAATCTGGTTTTGTCGGGTTGTCGTGTCACCCTCTTAGGAACCGCGTGGGGTGTTGTACCCAAACGGTTGACAGTTCCTAAAGGGAACTTCCTATTAAGGACTCCGCTGGGCGTTTATGCGTGTTTGCCGCCTCTTTCTACCGTGACGTCATTATTTAATTTCTCTTTTCTTTCTCTTCTCTTTTCAGACTCACATGCCATACTTCCGGAAGAAGATGGTGTGGGAGATAATCCACCAACAGCTGCTGTGACACGTGGACTCTTAGAGTTCTTATTTTGATTATGTTTCTTCGACCTTAGTTACTTTTCTTAGGCCTTTAGTTAGTTTTCTTAGACCTTTAGTTACATTTCTTAGACGAATTTTCCTCTTTAGGTTATGAAGTAGAAGTTAAGATGGTTTATTCCCCCCACCTCCCTTATTTTGGAGACAGTAACTCTGGGGTTTTGGTACACAAGTTTTCCTCTTTAGCTTATGAAGGAGAAGTTAAGATGGTTTATTCCCCCCACCTCCCTTATTTTGGAGACAGTAACTCTGGGGTTTTGGTACACAAGTTTTCCTCTTCAAGTTATGAAGTAGTGGTTAAGACAGTTTATTTCCCCACCACCACCCCCCACCCCCCCTTATTTTGGAGACAGTAACTCTCTTTGAAATTAGCTAACGCACCTTAAGCAAAAGCCAGAAAGGTGGGTGTGACCTCGTTAAGGGCAGAGTGAAGAAGGAACATCGTCAACTTCCATGGCTGAGCCGCACGCTCGCGCCTCGCAGCGCACGCGACCACGTTACAGACAAATGGGAAACATCTGTGGTGGTGGTTACAGTCGTGTTTGCCCAACTTACCTTCCCAAGGACAACGTGCTGAACTACCGTCTCAAAGAGAGTTTTCCTCTGTTTCTGGAATATCTACCATCTCCTTGATTCCTAAAACTGGATTTGTCACGACCACGGAAAGAAAGCGTTTACCATCTCTTGATTTCTCACCAAAGCCCCTGTCCTTTGGGCTGGTTTGGGGTTGGCTTGTTTTGCTGCCTCCAGGGAGTTATCTAATGTGAAAAGAGAAGTATTTATTTCTTTATATAATATAAATATTTATTTTAATAAAAAGAGCCTTAATGGAAGGAAACTCTCCCTGTGTCCTGGTTTGAGGTAAAAGAGAACCAATTTTGTTCAGTAACTTGGCTTCTTAGCTGGGCCTCTTCTACCAACTGAAATTAACTGCCTATTGTGCCGTCAGCGTTCACTCTCTCAGAGCGATAAGAGCAATGGTTACAGCTGATGCCCAGGCATGGGATGCAGAGAGGCTCTTGCTTATACTTATTGCTATAACCCCCACGGCCAACCAGCTTTGTTATTTGCCCCGTTGGAGGGTCGGAAGCGGAAAAGCATAGTGGGGTCCCACCTGCGGGGAGGAGCGACAGGACAGGTGACCCAAAACTGACCAACAGGGTATTCCATCCCATCTGCCTCATGCTCAGTAGAAAGGGGACCAAAGGGATCAAAGGGTTCTTCTACCTGGGGAATGTTTACTTCGCCCTTTGATAATTATGCTGATGTGACCCCATCAGAGCTGGGGCATGGCAACCTTCTGGGCTCTGAGGATAAGGACTGGTACCTTGTTAAGATCGTGGTTTTGTTGTTGATGCTCCTGAATGTGGTGCAGGGGTGGTTTCTTGTGAAACATCTGTGCAGGGGGAGCTGGAGGGGACCGTGCGCTGCCGCCACTCAGACCCGCGCAGCCGCTCGGCGATCTGCAGCGGCGCGAACCGCGGCCCCGCCCGGCCCGGCCGCAGCTGCCCCCCCCGGAGCAACGGCTCCACCGGCAGCCGCCTCCCCCACGGCACCGGCGCCACCGGCAGCCGCCCCCCCCACCGCCACGGCACAGGCGCCTCCGCCGCCGCCTGCACCGGCACCGGCACCCGCACCACCGGCAGCCGCCCCCCCCACCGCAACAACACCGGCCCCTCCGCCGCCCGTCCCGGCACAAGCCGCGCCCCCCCCGCAGCGGCACAAGCCACGCCGCCGCCTCTCCCGGCACAACCTACTGCAGCCACTACAACCAGTACCAAAACTACTCCAACTCCATCAAAATCGGTACAAGCCGCCCCGGGAACCAGGAGCAGGAAGAGGAGGTCAACTCCTTCCCCTGCCCCTTACCACAAAGACCACCTCAAGTCACATAGCTTGGGGGAGAGTTCTGAACAAGATCCAGGGGAGGGTCCTTCAAGACCACAGAAGGGAAAGAGACCTTTGAAAACAGACAAAGGCCAGAGTCCTTCTAGAGCAGATGCTGGAGAGGCCCCTTCTGGGGCAGCCTCACCACAGGAGGACTCAGATGTAGAGGGAGTTGTTCAATCCTTCTCCGTGAAAGATCTGAGAAGTATCAGGAAGGACTTTAGTCGTCATGAAGGCGAAACACTTGTCTCCTGGTTGCTCCGATGCTGGGATAGCGGGGCAGATACCCTAGACTGAGATGGCAGAGAAGCTAGGCGATTGGGAAACCTGTCCAAGGATGGAGGGATTGTACCTGAAAGAACTGCCTGTGCGAGAGGTGATTTATAGTGATGGGCAAGCGATAGTAGACCCTGATGAAATGCCATGCAAACGATCTCTGCTCAAAAAGTTTGTACAAAGTGCACCATCAACATATTCCCACCCATTGTCAACAATGGTCTGGGGAGGATCCGATACTGACACACCAACTGTAAATGAAGGGGTTAAGAAGGTACGACAGTATGAAGACAGTCTCTCTGGTCCCTTCTCTGTGGCAGCCATAGAAAAGCTGACTGTGACCACCGAGAAAATGACTGAGAAACTGACTGAGAAAATAGAGCAAATGACCCAGAGATTAGTTGAGCAAACCGATAAACTGTTTGATAAACTAACCAAGGTGGAGGAAAAACTCCATGCTTTCCCTGTACAGACTCATGTTGCAGCTGCTAAGAGGAAACGCCCTCCTACTCAAGAGAAAAACCACCCTCCGACTCAAGACAAATCAAAGCTGATGCGAGATATCCTGTGGGTTTGCCTCTGTGAATATGCAGAAGAAATGAAGAAGAGGGATGGAGAACCTACCTCAGCCCTACAGGCACGGGTGCTTGAGTTGCAAAATGAAGCCGATAGAAGAAAGGATTCTTACAGGAAGAAGGTTGCTCCAACCTACGGTAGGTGATCCTACGGACCAGGTAGGAACCAATCTGATAATCGTAGGTACTACGGTCAACAGTAGAGGTGCCCTGCCTCCAGCCAGGAGGAGGAGAGGGACAACCGACTTTATTGGACTGTGTGGATTCGATGGCCTGGCACATGAGAGCCACAAAAGTATAAAGCCCTGGTGGACACTGGTGCACAGTGGTGTTGGGTTGTTTTTTGCTGTCTCCAGGGAGTTATCTAATGTGAAAAGAGAAGTATTTATTTCTTTATATAATTTAAATATTTATTTTCATAAAAAGAGCCTTAAGGGAACAAAACTCTACCTGGTAATAAGAGAGGGTTATTTATTCTTTTTTTTATTTAACTGAAAAAAAGTTGGATGTAGCGATGTGGTTTTTTGCTCCCTCACAATCCCCCAGGAAGAGGATTGGAGCCAGGAGGAGCATCGGAGCACAAAAGCCACGAAGCGATGGTCACAATGTGCTGAAGGGGCAATCGGGGAGTTGTTCAGCGGTGAGATGAGCAAGCAGCATCCCGAAAATCCGCCCCTGGAGAGGGGTTAGTGGTGTACGGACACTCTCTGTGTTCTGTAAACCCCCTGTGGGGAGCCCCTGCTGCCCCCTTGGCAGCGCCCGGGTGGCTGTGACTGCTGAAAGCTGGTTTGGTGCGTTGAGGTGTTAGGTGGGGTGGCACAGCCCCTGCCCACCCCGGGAGGGGGGACACCACCTCTCCGGTGGCACTGGATGGGTGGGAGGGAGGGAGGGAGCAGAGCTCTGGGAGCCATGGAGAAAGGCGTGGGGGTGTCCCTCATCGTGGCAGCCCCCAGCAGCCCTACCCCGCCACCCGGCCACCCCAAGGGACACCCAAGCCCCATCTTGGTCTTCTCCCCGTTGGGTGACGCCCTTCCACCCACCCCGGAGGTGCGCTCCTCTCCTGCGGGGGGGACGCCCAGCGCTCGCCTGGCTAGAGAAGCACCCGGGGGGGGGGGATGGGGGTGGGTGACTGGGGGCATCTGAGCTTCCCAGTTACACGGGCGTAATTAGTGCACCATTAATAACCATTAGTAACCACTTTGGCTCTGCTAACCAACTGCGGCGAGGCCCCCAACCCGCTTTAGCACAGGCTTCCTGATGCCAACACCTCCCCGAGCCACTGGGTAAAGCTGCGCCTGGCAAAAAACCACCACCACCCCAAAAAAACCCCACAGCACAGCCCCCACTCCCCACCCACCCCTTCTCCCCCCATCACAGCCATGGGGCAAACTCCCACCACCACCACCCCCCAATCTCAGCTCGGCCATGACCCCCCCGAGACACTGGAAAGAGAGCAACGGAGAGCGAGCTCAGGCTCGTGTGAGCTGCAGAGATTTCTCTTTTTCTTGTGATGATGTTGTCGTTGGGTGGGGTTTGGTTGTTTTTTTTTCACGGAACACTTTGCAGTAGAGGACAAAAATATGGTGTCACAGCCCCTGGGGCCACACTGGCACCGCCACCTCACCCCCCCCCCCCTTCGCTCCCGTCCCTCGTCCCTCCTCTTCCCAGCGGCTTTCACCACTTTCCTTGCTTGGTTTTGTTTTGTGTTTGTTTTTGTTTTTTTTTTTTTCTTACAACCTTTTTTTATATTTGAGTTGGGGTTCTTTTTCCCTTTTTTTTCCGCCTTTCTTCCCCCCCTTTTTTCTCTTTCTCTTTTTTTTTTTTCTTTTCTCCTTTTTTCTTTTGCTTTTTTTTCTTTTCCCCCTTTTTCTTTCCACCACTTTTTTCCCCTTTTTTTTTCTCCTTTTTAACATTTCTCAAGCTTTCTCCAAAGGAACAGCCCCTGGCTCTCAGTTAGCCAAAGGAGACTACGGAAGAGCATTGGCACCCGTGGGAGTGGTTTCCTTCTGCTTCACACTCGGTCGAGATCGTTTTTTCCAACTCGTCTTTTTTTTTTAACAAATTAAACAAAAAAAAAAGCTCCAAGTATCAGTTTTACAAGGCACACAAAATCTCTAGAAGGGAAACACAAACGCAAGGTGCTGAGGTATGAAAACCTGAGGTGGTTTTTTCTGTGTGGATGTGTGTGTGTCATCTGGGGTTGGGGGTTGTGTGTGCTTTATTTTTGAAATTTAAAAAAAATAATAATTTTGCTAGGTTTTTTGTTGTTGTTTGTTTTTTTTTTTTTCCCCCAGCCCTGGGCTGACAACCTCTTGGAAATCCGGTGTTTCCCCCGTCGTGGTTTGGCCTCAGCCGGCAACAAAGAACCACGCGGCCGCTCGCTCCACTCCCGCAGCCGGGGGCAAAATCGGAAGAAAAAGGCAAAAAACTCGCGGGTTGAGATAAAGGCAGTTTAAGAGAAGAGCAACGGGAAGGGCAAACAATCCCAATAACAGCGGTAAAGGAATAGACGGACGCGATGACAGCGCCTCCGCGCACCGACCGGCCCCGCACCGCCGCAGCCCGCTCCCAGCCGCGACTTCCCGCCCCCTCCCCCGGCGAGCTCCCCCCAGCCCCGGGCATGGCTCACAGGGGATGGGATACCTGTGTCCCTGCCGGCTCCTCGGGGAAATTAACCCCATCCCTGCCGGAACCAGGACACCCCCCGCCCCTCTTTCCCCCCTTCTCTCCTGCAACCCGCATCTTTCAGCCGCGTCGGGGCGGTGATGGAGAGCGAAGGGACAGAGGGACAGCCGGGACAGGGGGACGCAGCAGATGCCAACCCCAGTTTGGGACTCAGGGAAGCAAAGAGGAAAGGGCGCGTGAAAGAGAAATGCCTCTTTGAGGAGACGGGATCCCTTCTCTTGGCTCATACAGGCACTGCTCTTCTCAAAGCCCTTAAGAAATCGCTTTTTAACGCTCCTTTAATTATTATGGGGGGTTTCACCCCCTGCTGGCAATCCTACATCCCTGCTCTACCGGGCATTAGAGAACCACTGGACTAGTTCCTGTCCTTGAACCTCGAGAAAAGCCGGCTTTGGCTAAAAACCAAACATCCTCCTCCCGCCCCCACCCCCTCTGAAAAAAAAAAAAAAAATTAAAATCCTTACAAAACTGAAAAATCCTCCGGCTCCTCCGGCTGTGCCTGAGGTGAAAAACAGGTGGCTTTTAGTAAATTAAAAATAATAATAAAAAAAATACTAAAAACTCTCTCTCTCTCTGCCTCTGTTAGTCCAACTAAAGGGATAGCGTCGGGAGGCGAGGGAGGAGGAAGGGGGAGGCTGTGGGATGGAGAGAGCCCTCCCCGTACCCCTCGGCTGTGCATCCTCGCAGCGCCGCGGGGAATGGGGGGCTGTGTGTTTGGGGGGGTCTTTGGTTTGCTCCCCTGACCTGCTGGGGGTGGGGGAGGAGGGTTTGGGGAGGGGGTGTGTGGGATATCCGGCAGTGGGGTTACATTCATCAGGCGGTGCTGGGCGGCACGGCGGGAGCCTCCCTTGCTGTGCTGCGAGGCCGGGGCTCCCGGAGCGTGTTTCTGCTCCTGCTGCTTCACCTGCTGGAGCATTTCCCTCATCTTGCGCTGTGCAGTCCTGGGGAGGAGAGGGGAAAAGCAAGAGGTGGGGGTCAGGGCACTGTTTCTCCCACCACCACCCACCCCCGAGCCCCCACCGAGCATCTCACTGCTCCCAACATGTCACTCTGGACAAGCCATAATTAATTCTGGGGGCGGTTTGGGGTGTTGTTTTTTTTGTTTGTTTTGGTTTTGTTTTTTTTTAACTTGTGCTTCCTCCATCGCTCCTCAAGAGCACCTGAATTTTTCTGGGGGGCTGCGATCCTGCTCGAGTGGACAGGAGACAAGGTTATGGAAGATGCACCCAGGTGGGATGCGCATGGCTTTGCCTGCATAGAGGAGTCCATTCACACCCTGGGTGCTGCTCTGCACGGCATTCAAAACACCCATTTTTAGCTCAATCGAGCCAATCTTCAATTTCAGTTCTCGCACAGCCAGGGGGAGCTACCAAAACACCTTCAGTGCATCTTGGGGGCACAGGGACCTCCCAAAAGAAGAGCGGCAGGACGCTCGGGTGCTGCTGGGCTCAGCAAGCCCTGTGCCTTTCCTCGGTAGACAAAAGCGGCCGGGGAGGATCGGGTAAAGCCACGGCCAAACTGTACCTGACTGGCAAAGAAATGCCCAATGATTTTAATGATGACCTCCTCATTCTTGTCCGGGGTTTGGTCTCGTGGCACAATGACTTCCGCGCTGGTTAAGTTTTACAGTTCGTTCACCTGGAGTGAACCACAAGAGGCTTCTGTTGTGGAAGAGCCAAAATCCTCCACTGCCACAGTCACGACGGCACCAGGCACCCTGTGTGTCTCCCCCTTCCTTGGGACCAACGAGAACCACCACCAGAACATGGGGGCTGAGGGTCAAGACATCGCTGAGACCACTGAGCACCCGGGATTTGTTCCCCTGGGGTGGGCAGGGGTGATGGGTGATTCCCAACTCTGCATGCCTGGGGCACCACCCCCCACCGTTTTGCCACCTTTGCCTGTCACGTGGCCGGTGGCGAAGGAAGGCACCTTGATGTGGACTTCAAGCTTCACTTCTTCTTTCAGGTTAAAGAAGTTATCCTCTTTCAGCTTCCCAAATATTCACCCCTGGGCCTGGGGAGGAGACGGACAGGAAGGAAAACCATCAGGCAGCGCCTGCTGTGCCCCTCCATCCCCAAAGGTGATGATGTCCCCACGTCCAGCAGCATCAAAACCACGGTACCCAGCAAAGAGCTCCCCTGGTGCTGAGGGAGGCCAAGCCAGGCTGCCAGCACAGTGGTGACCACAGGGATGCTCTCGACTTGGCCCTTACTGTCCCCCCCACCCACAGCCCCCACCCAGCGCACCTTGAACTGAGTCTCGGGCGGCCCTGTGATGATGACCATGCGCTCGCTGCCCTCGGGACCTTCTGACGGGGCGATCTGGGGAGGGATGAGGGAGAGGGAGCATGAGTGCGGCCCCCACTTCAGCAAGACCTTCCCTCGGTGGGATGTCCCCCCCCAGCACAGGGCAACCTCCCCATGTAGGAGCATCCCCTCCCACCAGAGCTGGGCTGATAACCGGGGTGCTGCAGGCCTGGCCTTCTACTAACGACAGGCTGGAGAGGTGGGCACATGCCAACCTCATGAAGTTCAACCAGGCCCAGTGCAAGGTCCTGCACCTGGGTCGGGGCAATCCAAGCCCAAATCCAGGCTGGGCGGAGAATGGATGGAGTGCAGCCCTGGGGAGAAGGTCCTGGGGGTGCTGACTGATGAGAAGCTCAACATGAGATGGCAATGAGTGATCACAGCCCAGAAAACCACACTTATCCCAGCCTGCATCAGAAGTGTGGCCAGCAGGACGAAGGATGGGGTTCTGTCACTCTGCTTTGCTCTGGTGATACACCACCTGGAGTACTGCATCCAGCTCTGGAGCCCCCAACATAGGAAAGACATGGACCTGCTGGAGTGGGGCCAGAGGAGGCCACGGAAATGCTGTGAGGGCTGGAGCCCCTCTGCTGGGAGGACAGGCTGAGAGTTGGGGTTGTTCAGCCTGGAGCAGGCGCCGGCCAGGGGGGCTCCGTACAGACCTGAGAGGTACGCCCAGGAGCTCTATGGTGGGAGAGAAAATGAGAGTCAGTGATGGCCCCAGCGTGCCAGACCTTTCCCAGCCACCCCCAGCCCGACGCAGAGCAGCATGCCACCACTGTGAGCCCGGCAGGGACACGGGGACAACCCTTCAAGCCCCGAAACCCTGGGGTGATATGCAACCCCATCCCAGCGCGATGGGGCTGGGAGGCGGATGGGAGGTCCCAGTTACTCCCAGTCCCTCCCCACTGCCACGTTTCCACCCATGTCTTGCCTTTGTAGGGGAAAACCAGGACACAATTCTCTCCTGCTCTGCGTTCCAGCAAGTGCAACCAGATGCTACCTGCAAACCACCATTTCTCACATGGAGGACGAGCAGACCCAGCTCCCCTGCCCAGGCTGGACGCCGCTCTTGCTCCCAGCCCTCTAGTTAAACGCGCTGCGCCGAGGTCATGCTCCCTCTCACATTGAGCCCATGCTCCCTGTGTCCACCCTCTGCTTCTGGCCACAGGCTGCTCCATGGCTCCTACACCAACATGTCCTCTCCTGCCCAGCCAGTCCTCAAGGCCAGCGTGGACACTGCACCTCCTCACTTCCCTCCCTTCACCAGGAGCCTCATTCCTTCTCCTCCATCCTTGCCAGGTCTCTACAGCTCCACAGTTGAAGATACAGCCACAGGCCCCAGGTCCTGCTGAGGATGCAGTCAGAAATGACCACTCCACGGTGTGAAACATAAAGTACTTGGGTGGAAGGAGCAGAGGCCTCACCAGGGTGGCTTCAAAAAGGTCCCACAAAGCTTTGGGGTGAAGGACGTCCCACCAAACGCTGCCCTTTGGGACACCTGCCCAGCTCTTCTCCAGCACACCAACAAACGCTCAACCAGATGCTTCCCCAAGGCCACGCTTGCTCGGGCCATCGCTGCAGGCAGAGCATCCCCCTGCACAGCCAGACCAACCGACCCTTCTCAGTGCCCTCCGGGGCCACCGCGCACATCACACTCACACGCCCCTCCGCACCACCAGCCTGGCACTCACCCTTCTCCTCCGACCGCTCTGCTGCTGGCGTTGCCAGGAGAAGAAAACAGCACAAGTAAATGAACCCGCACGAAAATAGAAGTTAAAGAGGACCGGCCAGTAAGGATAAAACAATATCCCGTATCTTACGAGGGGAGGAAAGGTCTAAAACCAGTAATTGATTCATTGTTGAAGGATGGATTGTTGGAACCCTGGATGTCACCTTACAATAGTCCAATTCTACCGGTCAAGAAGGCTGAGGGGAGATAGAGATTAGTCGCAGACCTACGAGAAGTCAATAAACGAGTACAGACTCGGCAGCCTGTGGTTTCGAACCCATATACCCTCCTGAGTAAAATATCGCAGAATCGTAAATGGTTTAGTGTAATAGACCTTAAAGATGCCTTTTGGGCCTGTCCGTTAGCAGAGGAGAGTAGAAACTTATTTGCCTTTGAATGGGAAGATCTGGACACTGGGAGGAAGCAGCAACTCCGCTGGACCTCCCTGCCTCAAGGGTTCACAGAATCCCCAAATCTATTTGGACAGATGCTAGAGAAAATTTTAGGGGAGTTCCAGGCAGAACCCCCAGTAAGAATCTTGCAATATGTAAATGATCTGTTGGTATCAGGAGAGAAAGAGCAGAAAGTCAGAGAGACATCGATACGTTTGCTGAATTTTTTAGGAGAACAAGGATTAAGAGTGTCAAAGGCAAAACTGCAGTTTGTACAAAAGGAAGTAAGGTATTTAGAGCATTTAATTAGTGGAGGAAAAAGAGAAATCAATCCAGAACGAATTTCTGGGATTACAGCTTTAAGTGTCCCAAGAACAAAAAGAGAAATAAGGAAGATTTTAGGGTTACTAGGGTACTGTAGACTATGGGTTGAGGGATACACTCAATTAGTAAAATTTCTGTATGACAAACTAGTAAAAGAAGGTCCAATACAGTGGACAGAAGACAAACAGGAGCCATTACAAAAACTGAAGCAGAAGCTAATAAAAGCCCTGGTTTTAGCCCTCCCCTCCCTAGAAAAAAAAAAAAAAGAAACCAAAACCATTTCACCTTCTTGTAAACGTGGAAGAAGGGATAGCGCATGGAGTCCTAATGGAGGGATGGGGCGGAGAAAGGAAACCAGTGGCATACCTGTCCAAATTAATGGACCCAGTACGTGGGGGTGGCCCACATGCATGCAGGCAGTGGCGGGGACCGAGGCAGTCCCAGGCGACCGAGCTACCAGCACCTGAAACACCCCATCTCTTCAGCGATGGAGCAAACCTTCTTCTGTGGGTACTCTGCTATTCCAGCACCACGTTTGGCAGGTGGTCAAGGAGGAACGATGAGAGTGGCCACACTGCACAGACAACTGGAGGAATGGTTGGGGTCCGTGTGGGCAGAGGCATCTAGCAGGGACAGCAGTGCCCAGGAAGCCGCATCAGTAATGCCATGGCGGTCCCAGGCGACCGAGCTACCAGCACCTGAAACACCAAATCTCTTCAGCGATGGAGCAAACCTGGGAGGAGAGGGAGGAAGTGACCTGGGGTGGGTCCCTTGTTTGGGAGGAGAGACAAGGGAGGAGAAAGGGAGGAGTCAAGGAAGATGAGGGGGATGTTCAAGCAGGGAAAATGGAGACAAGGGGGGATCAATCCCCCGTTAACTACCCCTGAAATCCGGCTCTTCCTTCTGGGACTGAGAGCCCTGTTGGCTTCTCACTCTTTGCTGTGGTCAGCAATTTCTCTTGTCACGCTCAGCAGTTTCACACTGTCTGTTCAATTAGCTACGGCTTACACTGGGCCCTAATCTCCAGCTGTGTGCCTTAATGCATACCCCCAAAGTCATCTGCAGGTCACATCACTGTTTCCTATCCTCCATGTGCCAGTCTTCTCTGTCCCATGGTGGCTCTGAGCACCCTCCTCTCTGACCAGGCACCGTTTCAGCCCTTGGGAGTCACTCTTTCCCTTCGTGCCCTGCTGTCTGCCTGCGGCCTCATTGGCAGGCGCCGGGCATGCAAGTCCTTGCCTTGCACCGGAGACTGAATTGGACTCAAGCACGCTCAGCTGTGAAAATCAGGAACTTTATTTCTACAACCGAGTCAACATCAGCCCTTCTGCGCTCAGAGGAGCGCGGGCAGGACAGAGCAGGCCTTGGCACTGAGGCTGCCTTTGGCTCAGCAGGCATTGCCCCGGAAGGAAATGGTCGTGGAACAGGGCGGCCTGCTCTGGAGCCTCTTCGTCACGCTGCTCAAGCCTTTTTCCCCCACAGGACCTGCAGCAGCTCCTGCACCCGAGTAAAGAATTCCACCAGCTTCTGGAGTGGAAATGGGCAGGAGCTAATCGTGCCCGGTGGTGTTGGTGTTGGCCTTGGCCTCTGATAAGGGGTTGAGGCAGTGAGAAAATGACTCCAAGCCCGTGCTGTTGGAGTACCCCTTACTGCTGGGTGCAGTCCCATCTGGACCAGGATCCAGTTGTAGAAGTGCTGGGTGGAGGTGTAGACTCCGGGCCGTTTGGCTCTGGCACAGCCTCTTCCCCAGCTGGTCACCCCAACAAGCCAGAAGTAGTCCGCGTTGTTGTCTTTGCACACCAGAGGACCACCGCTGTCACCCTGCAGGGGAGGAGAGAGGGTTGAGGTGGTGGTGGGTGGCCGCTGTCAGCGCTCTGGCCGGCTCCTTCTCTCTCCCAGCACCTGCCAGAGCTCTGCTCACTGCACACAACGGCGCTGCTCCGGCGCTGGAGCCTACAGAGCCTCATCTGGGAGAGGGTGGAGGGCCTGTAAGGTCGGGCGCTCTCTCATCTCTGCACAGTGCTCCCGGCTGTGTGGAAGGGGGATGCTTTGGGATCTGGACCTATGGGCTGCCGGGAGCACAGGATGGGCTTTCTGGGCAGCGTCCCCGGGCTCTGGGACAAGGCGGGCACTGGGCAAGGACCTGCAGCTGGGGAAGGGGAGGTGAGCCCCAGCAGCGGTGGAGACCCAGCGGTGGCAGGGTGACTTGCCAGGCCAAGCACGTGCCGGGCGATGTTTGGGCGTTGCGAGAGGGCTGCCGGTGCTGCCGGGGCTTGACTTGCAGCACGTCCTACCTGGCAGGTGTCGATGCCACCCTGCGGATAGCCAGCACACAGGTTGTGGCTGTGGATGGCCCCTCTGTACCACCCGCTGCTGTTGCAGAGGTTGACATCAATGAGCTGGACCTTGGCCTCCTGCAGGACATCCGTTGACCCTGCAGCTGTGAGCACAGAAAGCAATGAAGCCCCAGCAGCTCCCCCCCTGCCTGGGTGAACCCCTTCCCTAGGGCTTGGCTTTGCGTCCTGAAGGCACTGTGCCCGTGTTTCCCCTCTGTCTGGCTTTGGGCAGTGGGTCAGCCCATTCTCCCCGGAGGCGTACGTCCCCACAGCCTGACTGCGGCTTTCACCTCCGCTCTCGGGAAGCCCAACCCCTCTCCCCAGTGTGCCGAGCTTGCACTCAGGACACCAGCACTTTTGGGGAACTCACATCTTGCAGTGGTGGCGCCCCAACCGCTGACGTAGCAGGTGTGCAGCTCTGACACTCTAAGTGAGGCGTCGGGCACACAGGCAAGCTGGGTGTAGGAGTTGCACTGGACCGGCTGGTCCAGCTCCAGCAGGGCGATGTCGTTCCTCTGCGTGATATTCCTGTAGTGCTCGTGAACCAGCAGCCGCTTAATATGGCGCACTTGGGCCTCGGGGCCCAGCCGAGTCAACTGGGTGGCCCCGATCACCACGCGCCACATGCTGATGTTCCTGGAAGGCAGATGGAGAGGGGGGTCAGAGGGAGCGGAGCCACGCGCTGCAGCAGCCCCGCCGTTCCCTGCCTTCTGCTTCCCAAGGCAGAGAGGAGAGCAGTGCCACGCAGGCTGCCACCGCCCTGGCATGCCTTAGGCACGAGCCATGTGGCGCTGGAGGCTGCTAGGAAGCAGTGGCCCGAGCCCAGCCTTCTCCTGAGCACTCTCTGGGCTGGGCTCGGCAGTGCCCAGGCACTGGGCGTACTGGCAGGAATGGGGATGGGAGTAGCAGGCGGTGCTGCACGCAGGGCACCCGCGAGGGTGGTGGGGACAGCCCCCTTCCCTGGCCCTCCTTACCTGGCCTCGATGAAGCAGTGTGCCGCCGTGAGGACCCACTGTGGGCTGATGAGGGACCCTCCGCAGATGTGCCCCGTGCCTGCTTCCCAGGGGTCCTGGATGCTGACGATCCAGGGCCAGGCTCCTGGACGGGCATCGGTGCCACCCACCACGCGCGACATGCCGTACTGGTAAGCCATGGGCCGGAGCCCGCAGGTCCCTCTGTAACCAGAAACTCATGACTGTCCTGCTCCACGCGTGCTGCGGTTCAGGCTGAAGGTCTCTTCCCTCCCCACAAGGCGCTGCACGGACAGCAGGGCCAGGGAACCCCCTGGGGCGGGCGTGCGTGCGCCCCTGTTTCTGCCTGAGCCCCGCAGAGGAGCTGTGCCAGCAGCCGGGGTGCTGGCCAGGATCTGAGGCTCCCAGGCGGGGTTGGGGAAGCTGTGGCCACGGGGGACAAGCGGGCTCCCTCCAGTGAACCCCATCAGGGTTGCCCAAGCTCCCCCCCAGAGCCTGGGGCCACTTACCCACAGCTGTCCCACGCGCCTTGCACAGGCCAGCACAGGGCCAGCAGGACGACGACGAGGAGCAGTTTCATTGCTGCCAGTGGCGGCACGTGGCACCTGCAAGAAGCGAACCGAGGGCCTGTCGCCACCAGTGCCGCAGCCGACGTAGTGCCCGCAGTGCTCACGCTGCCCACGGTGCTCTTGTTCCCGGGGCTGATGTCACAGAGTCGCTGGTTCCGGGCACCGGGCCCGGTGGCCTCTTGGCAGAAGGGGGGGCGCCATGGGGGGTTCCCGGCAGGAGGGGAGGCAGAAGCCGGCATGCGACACCCCCGACAGACCCCCGCTGAACGCTCTGCCTGCGGGACGAGGCTGTGCAGGCCCTGCGGCAGGCAGCAGCGCCTGGCTGTGAGCGCTGCCTGCTGACAGCTGGCAGCAAAAAACCCCGTGTGGCATCGCGGCCTCTTGGGGAAGTTCACTGCCACCCCGCTCTCTGCAGCCCTTTGCCACCAGGGCCTTCCCAAAACACATACACCAGAGAACAGAACTGCTACAGGCAGCATGCACGGTTTTGGGTGTTGAGGGGCCCATCTGGCTACAGCCGCAGCAGGCAAGCGGTGATGTGCGAGTAGGATGAGTCCAGCACACCCACATGCTGCACTCCGTACCTATGCGCACGCCTGGGCGCACACACAGAATCACAGAATGGTTTAGGTTGGAAGGGACCTTGAACACCATCCAGTCCCCCCCCTGCCCTGGGCAGGGACACCTCCCACCAGACCAGGTTGCCCAGAGCCCCGTCCAACCTGGCCTTGAACACTTCCAGGGATGGGGCAGCCACAGCTTCTCTGGGCAACCTGCGCCGGGGTCCAACACCCTCACAGTCAAGAATTTCTTCCTAAGATCTATTCTAAACCTCCCCTCTTCCAGTTTGAAGCCCTTCCCCCTCACCCTGTCACTACACGCCCTTGTAAAAAGTCCCTCCCCAGCTCTCCTGTCGGCCCTTCAGGGACTGGGAAATGCCGGCACGTCAGTTGGTGTGCTGCACTCTGTGTGTGCACACATCGTGTGTGCCCTGTGTGTGGGTGCACTCGGTGTCTGGGTGCACTCCGTGTCCCGGTACCCACACGGTGGGTGCACACTGTTTACGTGCAGTGTGGTGTAGATGAGCCTGTGAGCGTGCGCACTGCAGGTATGCGTTGACTGGGTCGAGCGCGTGCCGTGTGCGCGCGCATTTTGTGCGTATGCTGGCAGGCTGTGTGTGCCCGCACTGTGTGTGTGTGTGCGTGCTGCATGTGCATGCCTTCCACGCTCTGTGCATGACGTGCACGAGCACTGTGTGCATGACGTGGGGTGTTCCATGTGTGGTGGGGGCGTGTGTGGGGTGTTAGTGTGTGTTGGTCTGTAGTCAGTGTGTGTGTTCCTATGCAGTCGGGGGGTGTGTCAGTGTGTGTTGCTGTTGTAATAAGTAATTTAGCAAAAGAATTTTGCTTCAGCTCAAATGAATGTGTGCCCTCTATGGCTTCAGCTAAGATGGGTCTGTGCTCGCTGTGCGTTTGGGAAAGGGAGAGCGTTAGACAGGATATCAGACGAGAGCAACAGTTGGAAGTACAGAAACTTGCAGGGCAAAGGGTGGTGTCGTTAGCTAAGATAACCACAGGAGTGTAAGGAATGAAGAAGCCACAAGAAGGACATGGTGGTAAAGACTTCGAGCCTCCCTCCAATGACTGTCAGGAAGACCCCTGAGGCAGCACAGCGCCTGCGCCGCTGGAAGGGGGGGGCATGTTCGGGGGTGGGCTGCATTCCAAGAACTCATTGATTATGTATTTGGGGGTGGGTTGTGTCCAAGAACTCAAGAGGAATCGCTGATGGAAGTTGAAGAGGCTCTGAAGGAATATTCAGCAGTTTTCTGGGACTGATCCAGAGACTGTTGCTGGCCAGCAATTATTAAAAAATAAATTTTGTCACCCATGCCTGGCCAGGTATTAGGAAAAAAATGGAAAAGATGGAAGACTGGCATGAGAGAGGAATGAATGAGCTGTTACGAGAAGCACAAAGAGTGTATGTGAGGTGCGATGAGGGGAAGCAGAGGGCAAAAGCAAAACTAATGGTAGTGACTGTAAAAATGTCCTGGTTTGAGAGACACAGGACTAATTTCTCTTCTAATGCTTGGGAAAACTGCACTTTCAGAAGACTCCAGTGTCTGAATTTGTGAAAATATTTACTTTACAGCCAGCTATGGTGTGTGGGTCTCAAGGTCTCAGTGTTTTCGAGCTAGCCAGGTGCAGGGATGAGGAGGAGCGAGACGCGGGCACTTGACCCAAGCTGGCCAACAGGATTATTTCATACCATCAATGTCACACTCATTATAAATTAGAAAGTTTGCTGCGAAGTTCTCTCTCTCCCTTGATGGCTGCCATCCTGAGAACTTCGTGCCCTGGTGCCGGAGCCCTGAGGCCTTCCCTTCCTCCTGAAGCCGTAGCGCTCACAGTGTCCCACATTTGCTGTCCACTGCTGGGAGTGCACAGCTTCCTACTGATAGAATTGGCTGAGTATAATCTTTGCATATTCTGTATTGGTGTCGGGATCAATATCAGTTCTTTAGTGCTGTTAATGTTAATTATCTAATCTTATTCTATTAAATCTGTTTATACTTCAGCTCTCAGGTTTTCTTGTTTTTCCCGATTTCCCTTTCCCAGGTGGGGAGGGGTCATCGGGTGATAGAATGATTGTCTAAATGACAACAAATTGTTATGGGTCTCTCAAACCATAACAAAAAGAAATAACAAAGACTAAAGATAAAGCGCCCCAGAATCCGGGGCCAGGGATGAGAGCACACAAGATACAGGGAGCCCATCTGCTGCTGCTCAAAAAGCCCATGTGAATGAAATCAGGAGCCCCAGAGGGCGGAAAGTGTCACCATTGTGGGCAGGAAGAACATTTTAAGAGAGAGTGTCCCAGGCAAAAGAGAGATCAACGAGTGTTTAAAATCTGTCAACAGGAAGAATAAGGGTGTCAAGGGCTCTACCTGCTGGGGGAAGAAAGAATTAGTGAGCCCTTGATAAATTTAAAATCAGGCCCCCAGGAGGAAATTTACACCTTTTTAGTAGACTCAGGAGCTGAGAAGTCTTGTATTATGAAATTGCCTTTGAATGGGAAGATCCGGACACCGGGAAGAAGCAGCAACTCCGCTGGACCTCCCTGCCTCAAGGATTCACAAAATCCCCAAATCTATTTGAACAGACACTAGAGAAAATTTTAGGGGAGTTCCAGGCAGAACCCGCAGTAAGAATCTTGCAATATGGAAATGATCTGTTGGTATCAGGAGAGAGGGAGCAAAAAGTCAGAAAGAGACATCGATACGTTTGCTGAATGGTTTTTTTTGGAGAAAAAGAATTAAGAGTCTCAACGACACAACTGCAGTTTGTACAAAAAGAGGTAAGGTATTTAAGGCATCTAATTAACAAAAGAAAAAGAAAAATCAATCCAGAACGAATTACAGCATTAAGTGTCCCAAGAACGAATAAAGACTTTAAGGTTACTAGAGTACTGTAAATTATGGGCTAAAGGATACAGAAATTTTAGTGACTGAGTCTATGACAAACTTGTAAAAGACAGTCCAATACAGCGGACAGAAGACAAACAAGAGCAATTTAAAGAATTAAAGCAGAAGTTAATAGAAACCCCAGGTTTAGCCCTCCCCTCCCTAGAAAAAAAAAAAAGAATTTCACGTTTTTATAAACACGGAAGAAGGGATAGCACATGGAGTTGTAATGCAGGAACGGGGCGGAGAAAGGAAACCAGTGGCATACCTATCCAAAATGAATGGACCCGGTATGTTGGGGGTGGCCCACATGCATACAGGCAGTAGTGGCCACAGCAATATTAGTAGAAAAAAGCCAAAAATTAACCTCTAGAAGAACCCTAATTGTACATCCACACACACACTGTAAGAACTATCTTATCTCAAAAGTCTGGCCAGTGGTTAACAGATTTCAGAACTTTGAAGCACGAAACGATTTTAATAGAAAAGAATGATTTGACCCTGGTGGTAGACAGAAACCTGAATCCTTCACAACTCCTGTAGGAACGGGCAAGTGGGGAGCCGCATCATGATTGATTAGATTTTATAAATTACCAAACCAGGGTAAGAGAAGACCTAATAAACACACCAATGCCCTATGTAATAAAACAAAAACAAACAAACCCAAAAAACTATCCAACAACTTTTTATAGATGGTTCCTCCTGATGTATAGTTGGAAAGAGAGCAAGGAGTTATGTCGTCATTGATGGGGAAGAAAAAGCAGTAATTGAAGAAGGAGGATTACCAGCAAATTAGTCAGCCCAGAGTTGTGAACTATATGCTCTGAAGAGAGCTTTAGATTATCTCCAGGGAAAAGAAGGCATTATCTACACAGATTCAAAGTACGCATATGGAAATTAACCATGGAAAGGAAGTCTCGTGTTTTTGCTTTGACAGGAAAAAGCCCTGGAGAGCCTTCAGAAGGCATATAAGAATCAGTGCTGCTGCATGAGAGCGACAGACAGCAAAAGCCTTGAGAGTGCCTTCGGACTGGGGTGGCACCAAACCCCTTCGACCCTACTTTGCTGCAGTTGTAATTGTTGCCTGTTATAAATTACACAGGTTAAGTGTAAGAATTGTAATAAGGTCATTTGAGGTCCCCGTGGCAGACAGGAGCAGTACCTCTCCCAAGTCCTCGATCTTTAGTGTATCCGATGTGGGAATACAACCCCAATAGATAAGTGTAAGTGGATTAGACATTATTGTTGCAGAACCCACAGAGAATTACGTAATGTGGACCGACCCAACCAGAATGTTCATAGATCCTCGAAATATCAGCTCCAATACGAGTTCTGGGACCGAAGAAAGGACCCTATTGTGCCACAAGAATCAGAGATACCGGACTAAAGAGGAGGGAGGGCAAGACCAGGTTGGCCTCTGGACTCGCTGCCAAGCAGAACTATTTCTCGGCTGTTGGAGGCACCCCAATAGGCACGAGAGGTAGGAGTATAAGCCAGGGTGGACCTCCACTGCCAGAGGCCACTCACCCCGGGCGAGGAACGGGGCGAGCAAAACCCGCAGCGGGCCCGGGGAAGACCGGGCAGCCGGTTCCTCCCGCTCGGGGTCCCGGAAGGCTCCGCGTTTGGGGAAAGACCTCCCCTCCATCCCATTCTTGGCCTATTCCAACTTTCACTTTTGGATGAAACAGCCCAAAAAAGGGAAAAAAGGGGGTTTTAAACATAATTTTTGGGCCTGAATTCACCCAAAGGCGCTCAGGCAGTATCAAAGCTCCAGAATAGTTTAGTTTTTGAGGGGTTTTCCAGAGGTGCTGCACTGAAAGTGCGGAACGGGCGTCCGAATGGAGTTGGGGATGGGAAAAAAATCCCAAATTGCGCTGGTAGCTTCTCCCAGGCCCCATTTGTATTAAAAAAATCCAGTTCCCCAAGTTATGTTATAGACAAATAAAGCACCAAATTACTCCCGATTCCTTTCAAGGCGCCGGTGACAGCATCACCCAGACAAAGACGACACGCGTGGGGACACACAAATGTCGCTGACAAAAGGATTTGCAGCACTCAACAATTCCCAGCTTTCTTCCCCCCAAATTGTTTAGATTTGTCCAATGATATTTCCTGAATCCTGGGTAGAAAAAAATAATAATAAAAAAATAACTGGGGAATAAAAGCGGGGAGGGAGAAGGGGGTTTGGTGGTGAGAGGAGCGCTCCTCTGTGTATTTGTCCAAAACTCTGGTTTTAAGCCCTGAAAAAAAGGAGGTAGAGGCAGCGTTGTGAAGATTTAATGCGTTTTAAAACACTATGAAAAAGAGCTTTTTATAGATTCACCACCAAGGAAGAAAATTGTATTTAGGAAGGTGGGAAAACTGCCCCAAAAAAAAGTAGGAAAAAGCACCCCCAAAAAAGGGGGAGAAATGGGGGGAAACTGCCCCAAAAAGGAGGAAGGAAAAAAAAACTGAAAAGGGGCGGGGGGGGAACGAACAACACTTTATAGGAAGGGTTAAAAGCTGCTTTAAGGAAGTGCTAAAACCGGCTTTTTTCCACCGGGAAGCTGGGAGACCCCCTCATTTCCCACCTTTAAAACCCGCTTTTTGCTCCAAAGCTAGGAAAAAAAAAAAAAAAAAACCACCAAAACAAAACACCGCCCCGGAGGGAGGTGAGTGGAAAGGGCTGTGTGTGGAAAGAAAAGCTTTAAGGACAGGCTGGGCTGGGGAAAGGCGGTGGGCCCCGAGGGAGGGCTTGGGGAGCGGGGCTAGAAGCGTGGGTTTGGGGCAAAACTCTGGGAAAGAAACTGCAGGACAGGGCCAATCTGAGGATACAGTTTTAGCGAAGCTTCAAGCAAAGGGTGACCAAAGGTGCCTCTTGTCCTTTTGTGGGCGGGTTTTGTCTACGTTATTCATGCGAGTGGACTTTTGCCACACGGGATGGGAACGTTCGCTTCCCGGGATAGCTGATGCCCCTGGATAACCACTGCCCGCGAAGCACTGCGAAACCCCGTGTTCGAAAATGAGAACAAAGGCCGTGTTTTGCCTCTCGGAAGGATCTCTAAGCACCGTCTCCACGTTATTTTCAGTACCTTTCTGGTTGTTTTCTTTCCCCCCATCCCCGCGATGTCCGTCGGGGGGGCTGGCGGAGCTCTGCAGACGGCTGTCCGGCTCATTTTGGGGAAGGCCGGGCTGGTTTCGGGCGGTCCCGGATCTTTTGGAGGAGGGCTGGGCTGGTTTCGGCCTCGCATTGCCCGACGCGGAGAGAAGCGCTGGTGTGAAGCTCGTTCTCCTCGGCGCGGCCCCGCCCCTCTCGCTCGCGTTTGCCGCGGCGACGCAGGGGGGCGTGGCCCGGGTCTGCCCCTCGGCACATGCGCGGTTGGGCGGACGTGATGGGGAGCACTTCCGGTGTGCGTCGGCGGTCGGGAGCTGTGATGGTCGGTACCGGGGGGGATGGGGGCCGAGGAGAGCAGGAGCAGGAACGGGCGGGCGGTGGCGGTGGAGTCCATGGCCAGTTTGGGAGGTTTGTGGGGTGGCGGGACCGGGCTGTGGGGCTCGGGGGGCGGTCTGGGCCTGTTTGGGGGGGGGCAGAGCCGAGTGGGGGGTCCCCGGGGAGGACAGGGCCGATTCAGGCCCCTCCCGTCCCCCGCTGCCGCCCCCTCACCCCCCGCTCGCTCCCCGCAGGTGGCGGCAGCCCCGGCCGCAGCGCAGGGTGCCCGGGGCCGGCCTGGCCGGGCGCTTGGCTCCGCTCTGGGCTCCGCTCTCAGCCCCCCCCGGCAGGTCAGCCCGGCCGTGCCCCCTTCGCCCGCCTCCAGCCCACGGCCGAGTCCCCCCAGGTACCCCCGAGATGGGTCGGGGGGTGTCAGCGCTGGGCCCCCTGAAGCGGGGGTGGGTGGTGGGCACGGGCATTGCTGGGAGCCCGTGGGCAGCCCTGGGACCCCCTCAAAGCCCACGGAGAGCCCCGGGGCCCCCTTGTCTCCCCCGGAGCCGACGGGGAGCCGTAGCTGTGGAGTCAGCTTAAGGAGTCTGCCCTAAGGACTGCTGCTTTTTGGAGTGTTGGGGGAGGGGGAGGGTTGTCGGTGTGGGGAGTGGAGGTGTGTGGGAGGAGTCCCGTGTCTTGAGGGAGGTTTGGGGGTGTTGAGCAGATTTGGGGGAGTGGGGGAGGGGTCCCCTCCTTTGGAGCTCCCTGGTTGGTTTCTTCTCAACTGTGGGAGGCAGCGGGCGAAGGGGGAAGGCAATAGAGTGGGTTGCTGTATTTCAGTCCTTGGTTGAGAGTCAGCAACTCTGCTCCCTTGCTGCTCAGCAGACTCTTAGCTCCGTGGGGCTGTTTCTCCAGGCAGGCTACGACTGCAGAAACGGCCCCACTTTCTCGGAAGAGTTGTTAGCGGTGACGTCTCCTGGGAACGTACTGCCTGACGTTGGATAGACCTGGCACCACGCAGCAGCTCAGAGCCCCGCAGCGTATGCTGCCGCTCTCAGTTGGCTCCATCAAATCCTCTGACCTGAGAATGCCAAAGGTACAGAGTTGAAACGGGCTGTTCCTCACCCGCTGAGTCAGATGAACCTTTTTGCACCCAAGTTGGCTGGGGACTGCTCCTGCCTCACCGCCTTCAGGCGGAGCATGGCTGTGAGCAGGGGAGCTCAACACACAGTGCTTGCTGATTGCAGCCTGCTCCCTCGGGGGAGCACCCGCAGCCGTGGGATGGGAGGAGGAAGGACAGCACGAGGGCTAGAGACAAACATTTTATTTCTTTAACGTTTCACATACACAGCACCCCAGAGGGGTTCCCGGCCCCACTCCCCACAGTCGCTCAGTATTCGGGGCACTGTTGGTCTTCTGGGCCTGGCGCTGTTACCATTTGCAGGGCTGGCAGAAGCAGACACGGCTAGTGGCATCTCCACCAGCCCTTCAGGTAGCCCTACAGCCGGGCGCAGCCCTGCCGCAGGCACCTTCCTGCCCTGCACAGCCCTGGGTCTGCCTGGCCACACTCCCTGCCCGTGGTCTTGCAGGACTCCTCCGTCTTTGCGTTCAAGGCCTGGAAAGCACAGGTGATCTCCTGCACCCGCTCCACCTTGTCCATGTCCATGGCTGGGGGCCTTCTGGGGGACAGGTGCTCATCTGTGGGCCCCTGTGCCCTGTCCATCCCCTGCTGGGGAACCCACTCTTTCTCCGTCCCTGCTGGCAGCTCCTGTGGAGGCTCCTGGCCGAGGACCGGCCCCAGTTTCCCCACTGCCCCACCAGCAGCCATGGGAGAGCGGGGTTGTCCTGAGTGTGTGAGCACCACTGGCTCTGTTGCTGCACTGGGCCAGGGCTCCAGGAAGTGGTAGAGGGAGCTCTGGGAAGAGGAGCTGCTCCTCAACAGGCTGCTGCAGTCCTCCGAGTTGGCCAGCGAGCACAAGCTGCAGGGGCTCTTGCGGTGGCCCTCGGGGGGCCCAGGAGCCCAGGGGGTGCCTGGACCAGAAGCAGCTGTCCCCACTGATAGGACCTATAGGCGGCAGAGGAGGGCAGGGGGACCTGGGGGCTTGGGGGGGGTGGGGGGTAGAGAGAGGCATCACTGCTCAGATGGTATATGGTTGGCAGGGAGCCCAGTGGGTCCTGTGGGGCCCGGTGCTTCCTCCTCGCTGCCTCCTCGGTTGCCCTGCAGAGGAGGAGAGAGAAGAGACCCGCTGCACCCTGTCTCCTCCGTCGGGGCCCACGGGCAGCACCCCCTCCTCAGCAGGCGGGCAGGGCTGCCCAGCACAGGCAGGGCAGGGCACGGGCTGAGGGTCTGGGGCAGGATCTGGGGGTCTCCCCCACACTCCCTGCTTCTCCTGCATCGACTTGAGCTCCCATCCTTCATCCGCTAGCCGAGAAGCTGCTGAGGGAGGGGACAGAGTGAGCGGCCGGCAGCCCTTGGCACAGCCCCGGCTCAGGGCTGCCGTGGGGTGTGGGCTGTTTGCCCAGTGCTCGGTGCTGGGGCCACTCACTGCTCTGCTCCTGTGGGCGGGCTCTCACGTGCGTCATCCCTTGCTTTGGCTTCTTCCAGTCCCTCTGCAGGACCCCGGGAGCTGGGTGAGACGGGAGCAGCTCCCAGCCCCGCGCCGCAGCCCCCCACCCCTCCCCACGCTGCGGCACAGTGCGGTGCAGCAGTCGCCTACCTGGAGCCGCTTGGTCCGTAGCACAGAAGAGACCGCGCTGAGCCCCATCAAAAGCATCACGCGCGGAGCCAGGTGAGCTGTGGGGGGGACGTTGGAGTCCCTCCTGGCACCAGCTGCGGTGCAGCCGCGCAACCCTGGGGTGCCCCCCATGGGAAATGTTAAAGAAATAAAATGTTGGTCTCTATCCCTGGTGCTGTGGTTCCTCCTGCCATCCCGCGGCTGGGGCTGTGCCCCCCTCAGTGCCCGACCCAGTGGGACAGGCTGGCACTGCTGGCACCCACCAACCTGGGGGGGTGGGGGTGTCGGGGGAGCTGGGTGGGCCGGAGAAAGGGAGGAAGCACCTCTTGAAACCAGCTCGGCCCTCTCCAGACACAAAACCCTCCCCAGAGGCACCAGAGGGGACCCCCAGATGGTCAAAGGGCTGCCCCAGACACCCTCTGGCCTGCAGGAGTCCCCCCCAGGACCCCATAAGGGCTGCCCAGGACCCCTTACGGACACCCCAGTGGCGTCCCAAATCTGGGTTCTTTACCTGCGGGGCAAGCCAGTAACACACCGTGTGGGAGCAGCCAGCCAAGCCGGTTTCAGAGCACCAGAGGTGAGAGGCAGGGAGCTGCCATCCCACTCAGCTCCATCTCCGCCGTGCCGTGGCTGTGCAGAGAGAACTTGGGGGGAGCTGCAAAACAGCTCAGCCCGGGCTTATCTCCAGATGGCACAGAACAACCAAAACCAAATGGCCCTTAACAATCAAAATGCCCCGAGTCCCATCCCACCACTCTTCCTGTGACGTTGAGCGCCGGACATCACAAATTGGCGACAGAGACTTCGCTATGGCACCACCAGAGGGAAATATCCCAGACAGTGTAATCCACTCGGGCATAATCCTGCACCCTCACCGAGTCAGGAAATATAAACCGCAGGGTCTGGGGAGACAAATGGGGAATCCTCCAAGGATACAGCTGGCCCCTAGGAGATCCGCCCCCCCATCCAGGACGCTGTACAGGGTAACTTCCCCGGGATGGAGCGACCTCACCTGAGAGCGAGAGGGTAAGTGACTAAGGAACATCCGTACGGTATAGGGCATGCGATTGAGTTTGTGACTGGTGCACTCTTCTAAGGCATTAATATCTAGCGCCCTCGTGGTTTGCGTTGCTACTTGTCGGGGGCATTTGTAGCTCGCAATAGTGGATCCCGCTAATTGCTTTTAAACCGCAATAGTGTAATTGCCATTGCACACACAGAACTTGCAATAGTGACTTATTGGGCCCGTGAGGGAAGTCCAAAGAAATTGTCAATTTGAACCTCTCAGTGAAGCCCTTTTTCCCGTTTCGTCCCACTCCCTGAGCCACTGGGTAAAGAAACACCTGGCAAAAAAAACACCACCCCAAAAAAAAACCCCACACCACATCCCCCGCTTCCCACCCACCCCTTCTCCCCCCATCACAGCCATGGGGCAAACTCCCACCACCACCACCCCCCAATCTCAGCGCGGCCATGACCCCCCCGAGACACTGGAAAGAGAGCAACGGAGAGCGAGCTCAGGCTCTTGTGAGCTGGAGAGATTTCTCTTTGGGTTTTGATGTTGTTGTCGTTGGGTGGGGTTTGGTTGGTTTTTTTCACAGAACACTTTGCAGTGTGGTGTCACAGCCCCCCGGGCCGGCGCTGGCACCGCCACCTCACCGCTGGCTCTCGTCCCTTCTCTTGCCCGGTGGCTTTCACCCCGTTCCTTGCTTGGTTTGGTTGGTTGTTTTTTCCTTTCTACCTTTCTTTTTTTTTTATATTTGGGGTTTTTGTTTCCTTTTCCTTTTTTTTTCTCTTCCCCCCCCCTTTTTTCCTTTTCCCTTTTTTTCCGTTTCCCCCTTTTTTCTTCCCCCCCTTTTATCTCTTTTTCTCTTTGTTCTTCTTTCCCCTCTTTTTTTTTCTCCCCCCATTTTTTCTTTTGTATTTTTTTCTTTTTCTCTTTTTAAACATTTCTCAAGCTTTCTCCGAAGGAACGGCCCCTGGCTCTCAGCCAGCAAAAGGAGACTATGGAAGAGCTCTGGCACCCGTGGGATTGCTTTCCTTCTCCCGCCTCGCACTCAGTAGAGAGTGTGTTTTCCAACTCGTTTTTTTTTTTTTTTATTAAGAAAATAAACAAAATTAATGCTCCAGCTATCAGTTTTACAAGGCACACAAAATTTCTAAAAGGGAAACAGAAGTGCAATGTGCTGAGGTATGAAAACCTGAGGTAGTTTTTGTGTGTGGATGTGTGTGTGTCATCTGGGGTTGGGGGTTGTGTCTGTGTTACTTTTGAAATTAAAAAAAAAATAATAATTTTGCTAGTGTGTTGTTTTTTTTCCCCCAGCCCTGGGCTGACAACCTCTTGGAAATCTGGCTCTGCCCCCCTTCTCTCTTTGCAACCGGGATCTTTCCCCAAACCATTTTTATCCAAGCACAGCCTTTCCTTTAACCTCTAGAAAAGCCAGCTTGTGCTAAAAAACAAACATCCCCCTCCCGCCCCCACCCCCTCTGAAATGAAATAAATAAATAAAAAAAAATAAAATACTTACAAAACTTAAAAATCGCCGTTAGTTTCGTTATCGTTACATTAATTCTAAAAACTGATGAGCTGCTGCGCTGCGTGACGCAGCCCAACCTCCCCCCCTCAACGCTGGGCGAGCTCCTCTGGCCATGCCTGGGATGAAAAACGGGTGGCTTTTAGGAAATAAAAATTTAAAAAAAAAAAGAATAATAAAAACTCTCTTTCTCTCTCTCTTTCTGCCTGTGTTAGTCCAACGAAAGGGATAGCGTTGGGAGGCGAGGGAGGAGGAAGGGGGAGGCTGTGGGATGGAGAGAGCCCTCCCCGTACCCCTCGGCTGTGCATCCTCGCAGCGCCGCGGGGAATGGGGGTGGGGGGGTCTTTGGTTTGCACAGGGTGGCCGTGGTGGGGGCTCAGCCCCATCCTTACAGTGCTGGGGCGCACGGGGCTACCAGGCACAGGGTCCCTCCCCCAGTGAGGTGCTTTGGTGCGTTGAGGTGTTAGATGGGGTGGCACAGCCCCTGCCCACCCCGGGAGGGGGGACACCACCTCTCTGGTGGCACTGGATGGGTGGGAGGGAGGGAGGGAGCAGAGCTGTGGGAGCCATGGAGAAAGGCGTGGGGGTGTCCCTCATCGTGGCAGCCCCCAGCAGCCCTACCCCGCCACCCGGCCACCCCAAGGACACCCAAGCCCCATCTTGGTCCTCTCCCTCTTGGGTGATGCCCTTCCACCCACCCCAGAGGTGCGCTCCTCTCCTGCGGGGGGGACGCCCAGCGCTCGCCTGGCTAGAGAAGCACCGGGGGGTGCTTAGGGGGTATCTGAGCTTCCCCATTGTTATAAGTTGATCCCACAAATTGATGTGAGACAGAGTCAATTAAAATTTGGAATATTTATTTAGCACGCGGCAACAAGCAAAACAGCGCTGGGCGGCCCGGGAGACTCACTCCGCCGACGGCACGCGCCTGGTTCCCGAAAATCTTTTGGTTTTATACTCTTCTTTTTCCGGTATAGGCGTACTCCGCATTTGCACGACACGACTTGTTGCTAGGGGGTCGTTTTCTGCTTTCCTTTTCCTCCGGTGGTCGCAGGGATGAAAGATTCATGTCTTCCTCACATCATGTACTCTTCGTCTTCATGAGCCCCCCTCCCCTCCTCCAAGTCTTTTCACATCCTACTTTGTTTGCATAACCTGACCTTTGCAGTTTTTAACCTTGCCCGCTCACAGGATGCTGTGCTGGCTATCTTGCAACATCCGGTTCAGCAATTGCCTTTTTGTAAAACAATGTGACAATGTAAATTTCTAGGTTTGGTGAACAAACAGCGCTGGGCTTATCACACCCATTACACGGGCCTAATTACTGTGCTGTTAATAACCATTAATAACCACTTTGGCTCTGCTAACCAACTGCGGCGAGGCCCCCACCCCGCTTTAGCACAGGCTTCCTGATGCCAACGCCTCCCCGAGCCACTGGGTAAAGCGACACCTGGCAAAAAACCACCACCACCCCAAAAAAAACCCACACCACATCCCCCACTCCCCACCCACCCCTTCTCCCCCCATCACAGCCATGGGGCAAACTCCCACCACCACCACCCCCCAATCTCAGCTCGGCTGTGACCCCCCCGCGACACTGGAAAGAGAGCAACGGAGAGCGAGCTCAGGCTCGTGTGAGCTGGAGAGATTTCTCTTTGGGTTTTGATGTTGTCGTTGGGTGGGATTTGGTTGTTTGTTTTTCACAGAACACTTTGCAGTAGAGGACAAAAACGTGGTGTCGCAGCCCCCGGGGCCGGCGCTGGCACCGCCACCTCCCCCCACGGCCCCCCCCCCTCCCCCGGCTCCTGTCCCTCCTCCTGCCCGGGGGATGTTCCCACTTTCCTTCCTTGGTTTGTTTGTTTGTTTTTTTCTTTTCTACCTTTCTTTTTTAATATTTTCGCTTCCCCCTCCCTTTTTTCTCTTTTTCCCCTTTTTTCTTTTTCCTTTTTTTTTGCTTTTTCCCCCTTTTTTCTGTTTCCCCTTTTCCCCCATTTTTCTTTTTCTTTTTTCACTTCTTTCCCCTTTTTCTCTTTTTCCCCTTTTTCTTTTTCCCTTTCTTTTTTTGTTTTTTGCTTTTCCCCCCTGTGATAAGCTCAGCGCTGTTTGTTCACCAAACCTAGAAACTCGCATTGTCACATTGTTTTACAAAAAGGCAATTGCTGAACCGGATGTTGCAAGATAGCCAGCATCCTGTGAGCGGGCAAGGCTAAAACTGCAAAGGTCAGGTTATGCAAACAAAGTAGGATGTGAAAAAGACTTGGAGGAGGGGAGGGGGGCTCATGAAGACGAAGAGTACATGATGTGAGGAAGACATGAATCTTTCATCCCTGCGACAACCAGGAGGAAAAGGAAAGCAGAAAACGACCCCCTAGCAACAAGTCGTGTCGTGCAGATGCAGAGTACCTCTCTACCGGAAAAAGAAGAGTATAAAACCAGGGACTTTCGGGAACCGGGCGCGAGCCGTCGGCGGAGTGAGACTCCCGGGCCGCCCAGCGCTGTTTTGCTTGCTGCCGCTTGCTAAATAAATATTCCAAATTTTAATTGACTCTGTCTCGCATCAATTTGTGGGATCAACTTATAACAATTTTGGTGCCGTGACTCGGATAGAGGCAATCTGGTGAGAAGCCCCATACGGGGAGGCGCCCCGCTGAAATTCAGCGGCCCTGGCTGGGTGCTATCGCATCACATCCTCTACCGACGAACCCTAAATTCGGCAACAAGCAAAAGAAAGCCGGCAAACCCTGTAATCTTTGTGCACGAAGCCCCGAACGAAGACGCAGGAACGCGTGAGTATAGGCCGGTTATCCGTTCGGTTGGGGTTGGGTATCCCGGAGTGTGATAATGTGAGACGTCCACCAGACTTAGTAGTCCACCGGATGAAGCGAGTGTGGACCCCTTAGTAGTGCGGTTCCCATCTCCCGCGAGGGACTGGGCCACGAATAGGGGGAGCGTGTGTGTGTGTATGAAGGCACTCCGGAAGATGGGACAGAGGAAGAGCAAGCCCTCTGATCCCATGGGTGGATTGGGACCTCATGTGAGACTTCCCCAAATACCACCAGACAGTCCGTTGAGTTTAATGATCAAATATTAGGATGATTACCCCTTCTAGGCGGGGTAAGGACAAAGTGAAATTGATTCACTATTGTATGGAAATATGGAGAGAAAGAAACAAATAAGAAAATGTTTATATTGGCCAATTTAGATTTGTGATCAGTCTGACTATCTTGGTGCAGATTAGTGGTAACAGTCTGACTATCTTGGTGCAGATTAGTGGCAAACGGCAAATAGTTTAAGATTTAAGTTACACGTAACTAGCTATTGTTTTAATTAGAAAATCTTTTGGTGTGAGTGAGAAGTGTAATAGGCTCTTTGATATGACTGAGTGAGTGTTTGAGTGAGTGAGGTGCAGAGTTTGTGTGTTCGCCCTAAGCAAAAAAGAATTTTTATAATAGAGGAGAGTGAACATCGACATAGTCCAGGCGCAGACATTAAATGGCTACTACAGCGGCCAAACTGGACTAATCAAGACACTGAACATAAAACTCATATGGTGGATCTGCGCACCAGAGTTGATCAAGAAATTAAAGAATCTGTTCCTCAAAGACAGAATATAAATAAAACTCTTAGTGAATATCAAAGGAAAGATAACCCCCCCGACATTTATAAAAACATTGTTGAAAAGGAATATAAGACAAAAAGATTTTAATGAAGATTAGAGGGGTCAAAGTTTCTATTTACTGGGGACTCGTAAAGTCACCGAGCCCTAAATGAAGTTAAAATTGAGTCCCCAACACGAAGTGTCCGAGTTCCTTGTGAACTTGGGCGCCAAAAGATCAACCGTCCAAAGGTTACCATCTGGATGTGTTGAATCAAAGGAAAAACTCCGAGTAATTGGTGCAAAGAGGAAAACTTTTAAAGTGCCCCTGATAAAAAGTGTAACAATAGAAACTCCAAATAAATATGGAGTGAGAACATTTTTATTAGTTCCAGAAGCTGAATATAACTTTTTGAGATGAGACCTGATAGTAAAATTAGGAATTAATTTGAGAGTAGATCAGGAGAAACTAAAAGTAAAATTATGCTTATTAACTGCGGAACATGAAGCCACAATTAATCCAGAAACCTAGTATAGCCCAAGATCGGTGAAAAAAAAAAAAAAAAAAAAAAAAAAAAAATTAAACCGATCACAGTCTCCATAAGAGACCCAGACCAACCAATTAAGATAAAATAATATCCCATCTCCAGAGAAGGGAGAGAAGAGTTGCAACCAATAATCTAGAGATTTTTGACCCAAAGACTTTTAAAACCCTGTATGTCTCCTCACAATACTCCCATCCTGCCCGTAAAGCAGCCGGATGGGTCCTATTGTCTGGTATAACACTATACTTAATCAATTAAGCCCAGATTACAAATGGTATAGTGTCATAAATTTAAAAGATGCCTTTTGGGCCTCCTCCTTAGAGGAAGATTGCAGGGATTATTTCGCCTTCAAATGGGAAAATCCCAAAACACATAGAAAACAACAATTACGGTGGACCGTCTTTTGCCCCAGGGGTTTACAGAATCCCCAAATATGTTTGGACAAGCTTTAGAGCAATTATTAGAATCCTATGAATTAAATCACAAGTTGATTCTGATACAATATGTAGATAATTTACTAATTGCTGGAAAAACTCAAGAAGATGTTAGAACTGAAAACATTAAGTTGCTAAATTTTCTAAGTCTCCAAAGACTAAAAGTTTCAAGATCTAAATTACAGTTTACAGAAGTAGTAGTAAAATATCTAGAGCACTGGCTTACAAAGGGGCATTAGAAATTAAATCCCAAAAGAGTAAAGGGAATCTTGCCTCTAACAATACCTACTAATAAAAGGCAAACAAGACAATTAGAATTGTTAGAGTACTGTCGACAATGGATAAAAGATTATAGTAATAAAGTAAAATATTTATATGAATGAAATTAACTAAAAATGAACTAGTAAAGTAGACCTCTGAGGAAAAGAGGCGTTGGGAAGAGATAAAAAGAAAATTGATAGAAGCACCTGTCCTCAACTTACCTGATATCCGTAAACCCTTTCAAATTTTCATCAATGTGGATAATAGAACAACATATGTGGATTTGACCCAGGGATGGGCAGGGCAGAGAAAACCTGTAGGATATTATTCTAAAATCTTAGATCCTGTAAGCCAGGGGTGGACCACTTGCCTGCAAGTGGTAGTGACAACCGCATTATTAATAAAGGAGGTTGGAAAAGTCACCTTAGGAGGTGAACTGAAAGTATATACCCCCCATAACATCCGGGGAGTGTTGCAACAACGAGCTGATAAATGGCTTACTGACAGTCGGTTGTCGAAGTATGAGAAAATTCTGATTAACTCCCCTAGATTAGAAATGGAAATGACTTCCATTCAAAATCCGGCCCAATTTTTATACGGAGAGCCCAAAGAAAGACTACTGTCTCCAGTTAATAAATCTACAGACCAAAATAAGAGAAGATTTAGAAAAAGAAGAATTAGATGAAAGAGAAAAATTCTTTGTGGACGGCTCCTCATGAGTAGTGGAAGGGAAACAAAAATCGGGATATGCCATCATGGATAAGTACACTTTTCGAATAAGAGAATCGGGGCCATTGAATACGGCTGGGTCTGCAAAAGCCTGTGAATCATATGCTATGTTGAAAGCACCAAAAACTTTTAGAAAATAAAATTGGGACTATTTATATGGATTCCAAGTATGCCTTTGAGGTGGTACATACCTTTGGAAATCCTACCAAAAGAATTAGCCCGGGGCATACTTAACAAATTACACAGCAGAACCCATTGAGGAATTCAAGCCCTTGTATATCAATTTGAAACTAACTACGCCTGTGTCGAGATATACGGTTTAGAAAAAAAGATCTTAGAAAGATGTTTAACCTGTCACAAAGTGAATAAAAGACAACTTAAAGAAAAAGTACAAGAAGGGCGTGAATTGGCTAAAAGACCATTTGAAAAAAAAAAAAAAAATACAAGTAGATTTTACTGAATTACCGAAGGTTGAAAGATATCAGTATCTATTAGACTTGGTTGATCGTCTTTGTAGAAGCCTTCTCGGTGGTAAGAACTACGGCGAAAACAGTTATTAAAGTTCTCTTGGAAGAGAGGCCCACATTTTACTTCCAAAATAATCAAGAAGCAACTAAATTATTTGGGACAAAATAGGAATACCACACTCCCTGGTATCCTCAAAGTTCTGGGAAAGTAGAAAGAATGAATGAGGAGATAAAGAAACATCTAACCAAGCTAAAGGTAGAGACGAGAATGAATTGAGTTAAATGTTTGCCATTACCCTTACTACATATTAGAACTCAACCAAGAACAGATACTGGTATATCCCCCTTTAAATTGTTGTATGGGATGCCTTACAATTTCAGAATATTAGTAAAACACCTGAAAGTCGAAGATGAAATCTTAACGGAGTATATTTTAGAACTCACTAAAAGAAGAGACCTCCCTTGGACATTTCCATACACCGAATCCAACCTGGAGATCAGGTGTTGATCAAAACCAGGAAAGAAACATCATTAACGCCCCGCTGGGAGGGACCTTTTTGTTGTTTTACTTACCACAGATACAGCAGTATGGACAGCGGAGAAAGGATAGACTCACACTAGCAGAATAAAAGGACCTATCTTCCCAGAAAGGTGGACTATGATGTCAGAACCGAGAGACCTTTGAGTAAGATTAAGGAACGAGACTGGTAAATGCACTTTTCCAGAAGAGAAGTAACGGATAGTTTAACCATGTATAAAGCACCATACTTCTGGATACCTATGTTACGTTGTTTGCAAGTGTGCAAAGTTTGGTAAGAAGTGGTCATGTGTCTCGTTTAACATGCAATCTTGCTGTATGAATTGTCGCAAAAATCTGACATATCAAGAATCAGAAAGTCAAGCAAAAATCTGTAAATTATTTTGGGGATGAGAACTATCAATATCTGAACCCTAGGAGGTATATGAAATGAACTGGTATTGAGCCTTAAGACAGTGTGCTGTAAGATTCCTCTGGAAACAGGTCCAGCAACAAAACAGGTGGAAATATATTTAAGAATTATTGATAAATTAACAGCAGAGTTACTAAAGTGAGAAAGGCATGGTAAAAGGAAAGCCAGAAAATTCCCCTGAAGACTACCTGCTGCTGCCGAGAAGATATTGATATCCCGTTGCTCTCTGCACGAGAGTAGACGAGGACAGGCAGAGAGGTATTAAACAGTGGGGAAATGAAAGCTGGTATCCTTTCACTACCACGGCCTCAAAAAAAAAAAAAAAAAAAATGAACACCAACCCTTCAATTGGCACCATAGTTAACTACCTTAATTTCCACCCTGGCGGGGCCCCTCATAATACTGTGGTTAATTTTAACCTTCGGGCCTTGTTATTGTTAACAAATTTGTAGCTTTTGTTAAGAACAAGTTAAAAACAGTGCAACTAATGGTAATAAAGCAATCAAAACTAGAAATGAAGATTATACCAGATGAAAACTCTGAGTTAAATGCAGCTTGTGAAGTACTGTCCAGGTTTGATCAGCAAATTTCTTGTAAATAAAAGAAAAAGAGGGGAAGGATTGTAATAAGTAACAGAAGATCATTTGCTGATCCAACCAGTCGCTCAAGGACCATCTGGACAGGAGGTTATCTCAAGCACAATAAAAGCTCAAGCACAAGCGCTTAAGCGGTTTGATGAACAAAATAGTAAAAAGTAAAAGGGGGGAATTGTGATAAGCTCAGCGCTGTTTGTTCACCAAACCTAGAAACTCGCATTGTCACATTGTTTTACAAAAAGGCAATTGCTGAACCTGCTGTTGCAAGATAGCCCGCATCCTGTGAGCGGGCAAGGCTAAAACTGCAAAGGTCAGGTTATGCAAACAAAGTAGGATGTGAAAAAGACTTGGAGGAGGGGAGGGGGGCTCATGAAGACGAAGAGTACATGATGTGAGGAAGACATGAATCTTTCATCCCTGCGACAACCAGGAGGAAAAGGAAAGCAGAAAACGACCCCCTAGCAACAAGTCGTGTCGTGCAGATGCAGAGTACCTCTCTACCGGAAAAAGAAGAGTATAAAACCAGGGACTTTCGGGAACCGGGCGCGAGCCGTCGGCGGAGTGAGACTCCCGGGCCGCCCAGCGCTGTTTTGCTTGCTGCCGCTTGTTAAATAAATATTCCAAATTTTAATTGACTCTGTCTCGCATCAATTTGTGGGATCAACTTATAACACCCCCTTTTTTCTGTTTCCCGTTCCCCCCCCGTTTTACTTTTTCTCTTTTTTTTACTTTTTTCCTCTTTTTCGCCTTTGTTCTTTTTCCCTTTTTTTTTTTTGCCTTATCCCCCTTTTTTCTGTTTCCCCCTTTTCCCCCGTTTTCACTTTCCTCTTTTTTTCACTTTTCCCCCCTTTTTTTCTCTTTTTCCCCTTTTTTCTTTTCCCACTTTTTTTTTTTCTCCTTCGCCCCCCCCCTTTTTTTTTTCCTCTTTTTAAACAAGCTCTCTCCTGAAGGAGCGGCCCCTGGCTCTCCGCTGGCAGAAGGAGCCTACGGAAGAGCTCTGGCACTGACACGGGCAGGAACACCCACTCACACATCGCAGCACAGCAGTTAGTTTGGCAACACCCCCACCCCCTGTCACAAGTGAGACCTGCACAGACAAAAGGCTCCTGAGTGAGGGCACTGGGGCAGCCCCACCTTAGAAGCAGCAGAGGAGCAGAGCCGTCCGGAGCCATCAAGAGCACAGGAAGGGCTATTCAGGGCCTCATTGTCTGCGCCGAGTGACCGTCTGCTGAGAACCGCTCTGGCGGCTCAGAGCTCAGCCCCAGCAGCAGTCTGGAGCCAACGGGGAAAAGTACACTGGGAGGAAGACTGGGAGCCTTCCTCCACAACGCCCCGGAGAGAATGACCACAGTGATGCCTGTTATAAGTTGATCTCACAAAATTGACGTGAGACAGAGTCAATTAAAATTTGGAGTATTTATTAGCAAGCGGCAGCAAGCAAAACAGCGCTGGGCGGCCCGGGAGTCTCACTCCACCGACGGCGCGCACTCAATGCAGCGGCTTTCTCAAATATATATGGTACTTTTTACATAATCATAAGATCTCTTAATACGGCTATACATATGCATAACCTATCCCCGCTTCGTATTAAAATTAGCTTTAAGAAGTCATTTTCATAAACTCCTCCTAACTGCGCTTGCGCAATGCTTTGTGGTGGTGGTCGCTGAGGGTCTTGAGGATGAAGGCTGCAAATTCTTCTTCATCACTTCAAGTAACCTTTTGTCCCTGCGCAGACTCAGTTTTTCTTTTTGGTCTCTGTCCAGACTGCAGGGTTGGTTTCAGCCGCCTTTCAAGGCCTTCTTTTATTTGTTATCAGGAGCTGTCCTTGGCAATGCCTCAAGACTTCTTGCTTCGTCCATTTTTTATCAGGCCTGTCTTTTAGGTTATGAATTACTACTAGTTAATTAGTACTATATCTTTGACTTAGTCCCCCCCCCTTTTTCTAAAGAGTTAGTAAATTCTATAAGGATTCTTCATCTAACATTTTCTCAAAGTATTTATCTAAGTGCTATAGGTATCTCTAAAACTCTGGCAGTACTAAACGAACACCTTTAAAATTACACAAATTAACATCTTAAACACTAGTATTGCCAGTGGTCTTGGGGTGAAGGTTTCTTTCCTTCAAGTCTTTTCACAATTTATTATACTTTGTCTACATAACTTGACCCTGCAGCTTAGTTTTGCCTGCACAATCATGCATATCTTGTTTACACAGTAAAATGTTGGCCATCTTGCCACCTCTTGTTAAGCAGTTGCCTTCTTGTGGAAATGTGAGTTTTTAGGTTTGGTGAACAAACGATACTGAGTTTATCACAATGCCTATCCCCATCGCTTTTCCAACTCGGTTCTTTTTTTATTAGAAAATTAATTAAAAAAAAAGCTCCAACTCTCAGGTTTCCAAGGCACACAAAATCTCTAAAAGGGAGACACAAGTGTGAGGTGCTGAGGTACCCAAACCTGCCCACGTTAGTCCAACTAAAGGGAGAGCGTCGGGAGGCGAGGGAGGAGGAAGGGGGAGGCTGTGGGATGGAGAGAGCCCTCCCCGTACCCCTCGGCTGTGCATCCTCGCAGCGCCGCGAGCGCTGACCTGCTGGGGGTGGGGGAGGGGGGGGGATGTCTGGCGGCGGGGTTACAGTCATCGGGCAGTGCTGTGCGGCACGGCGGGAGCCTCCCTTGCTGTGCTGCGAGGCCGGGGCTCCCGGAGCGTGTTTCTGCTCCTGCTGCTTCACCTGCTGGAGCATTTCCCTCATCTTGCGCTGTGCAGTCTTGGGGAGGAGAAGGGAAAAGCAAGAGGTGGGGGTCAGGGCACCGCTTCTCCCCCCACCAACCACTCCCAAGCCCCCACCGAGCATCTCGCTGCTCCCAACTTGTCACTCTGGACAAGCTGTAATTAATTTCAGGTTGGTTTTTTTTTTTTTTTTTTAAACTTGTGCTTCACTCCTCGAGAGAGCCTGAATTTTTGGGGGGGGCGCCATCCCGCCGAAGTGGACAGGAGACAAGGTTATGGAAGATGCACCCAGGTGGGATGCGCATGGCTTTGCCTGCATAGAGGAGTCCATTCACACCCTGGGCGCTGCTCTGCACAGCATCCAAAACACCCATTTTTAGCTCAAACAAGCCAATCTTCAATTTCAGCACTTGCACAGCCAGGGGGAAGCTACCGAAACACCTTCAGTGCCTCTTGGGGGCACAGGGACCACCCAAAAGAAGAGTGGCAGGGTGCTCGGGTGGTGCTGGGCTCAGCAAGCCCCACGCCTTTCCTCGGTGGACAGAAGCGGCCGGGGAATATCGGGTAACGCCACAGCCAAACTGTACCTGACTGGCAAAGAAATGCCCAATGACTTTAACGATGACCTCCTCGTTCTTGTCCGGCGTTTGGTCTCGTGGCACAATGACTTCTGCACTGGTTAAGTTTTGCAGTTCGTTCACCTGGAGCGAACCACAAGAGAGTTTTTTTGTGGAATGTAATAAGTAACAGAAGATCATTTGCTGATCCAACCAGTCGCTCAAGGACCATCTGGACAGGAGGTTATCTCAAGCATAATAAAAGCTCAAGCACAAGCGCTTAAGCGGTTTGATGAACAAAATAGTAAAAAGTAAAAGGGGGGAATTGTGATAAGCTCAGCGCTGTTTGTTCACCAAACCTAGAAACTCGCATTGTCACATTGTTTTACAAAAAGGCAATTGCTGAACCTGCTGTTGCAAGATAGCCAGCATCCTGTTGAGCGAGCAAGGCTAAAACTGCAAAGGTCAGGTTATGCAAACAAAGTAGGATGTGAAAAAGACTTGGAGGAGGGGAGGGGGGCTCATGAAGACGAAGAGTACATGATGTGAGGAAGACATGAATCTGTCATCCCTGCGACAACCAGGAGGAAAAGGAAAGCAGAAAACGACCCCCTAGCAACAAGTCGTGTCGTGCAGATGCAGAGTACGCCTATACCGGAAAAAGAAGAGTATAAAACCAGGGACTTTCGGGAATCGGGCGCGAGCCGTCGGCGGAGTGAGACTCCCGGGCCGCCCCGCGCTGTTTTGCTTGCTGCCGCTTGCTAATAAATACTTCAGTCTTAATTGGCTCCGTCTCCTCGCATCAATTTGTGGGACTAACTTATAACATGGAAGAGCCAAAATCCTCTGCTGCTGGTGTCACCACAGCACCAGGCACCCTGTGTGTCTCCCCCTTCCTTGGGACCAACGAGAACCACCACCAGGACATGGGGGCTGAGGGTCAAGATGTCGCTGGAACCACTGTGCACCCGGGATTTGTCCCCCTGGGGTGGGCAGGGGTGACAGCTGATGCCCAACTCTGCATCCCCGGGGCAGAGAGACAGGGGGCACCTGTTGGAAGCTTTTTGGAAAACAACTTAAACGTTGAAATAATGAGCTTGTGAACTTTGTGCAACAGAAGAGATAAGAGACAAGCTGGTACAATCTGAAGGTCGGCATGAAGGAGGAATTCACAGGAGGAATTCACACGCTGATACTGAAACTGCTGCGACCCCTAAATAGATGCTGAATGTGTATTGCTACGGCTGTATTTAACCAATAATAGTTTGTGTGTATAAGGTTAAAGGCCAATGAGCACAAGACACGATGCTAACCCACGTTGTAGTAAAAGTATATAACACTTCAAGTATTGTAATAAAACGGCTTCAGCACGATCATATTGGTCTGCGTCTGAATCCCACCGCACAACATCACATTCAGTTGCATCTGAAAAATTACACGCCACAGCTCTCCAGTCTGTGTGGGCCATTACCCCACATTGGGTTATCAAACCCAGAGTAACGTTGGCTGAAGGAGCAGGAGCAACGCATATGTGTCAAAGGAAGGAGATGACACTGCTGCTTTTCTCCCCTGTCACAGGTTGGCTCCTCGGGCTTTGTAGTCTTGTGCTGTACCCTTGTGCCCTGGGTACAGCTCTGACACACCAACACGCAAATACTGAGATTTGGTCAGCCTCGACTGTCACTAACTCATCTGTTTTTTGTATCAAGGGAAGATGAGCAGCTGCAGGTCTTTTGGTACCTTGTTTCTGTGGCATACCAACCCCAGCAGCTGTACTGTAGAACTACACTGTGCTACGTGATTTTGGTGTTAATGTCTCTCATTGCTCTCTCTCCTGAGTAGGTAACGGCTGTTATCCGCCAACGAATATCACAACCCCAACTGATGGTGGACCGTTTCCTCCCTCGACGTCAGAAACACTGCTTCGACTTTGAAAACACACATTGTTCCAACATAGCCAATGAAGCAGCCAGCATGAAGCAAGACATGCAAAATTCTCCAGGACATAATGCATCCAGTGAAACAACCCACTGGCGGTGCCCGGCTGGCTGAGGGGTTTAATTTCCTGACAGGAGGAATGGGACAGCTGATTCAAAGTATTACTGTGGAGAGATGTTTATTCCTTTTGCTATGTGTGTTTATTTCATGCCTCTGTAAATTACTCTGTATTACACCCCGCAAATTTGAATGGACATTTCCAACTTTGTCAGCCCCAGGAGAAATGGTCTCTTGAGCGAGGGGGTGGAATGTGGGAAAGTAACGGAAGATTGGAGAGGAGGACTGTAAACTCGCCCAGGTGACTCTCACCTGGGGTGAGGACAACACATCTATTGAACACTAATTGTTGTTCAACCCTCTGTGCTCACAAGTGGGATATCCGCACTTAGATACCGTGAGCCTGGGATGGGCTCAGGGACACCTTATTGTCCTGGTTTGAGCCACACAGGACTAATTTCTCCTCAAACACTTGGGAAAACTGCACTTTTAAAAGGCTCCAGTGTCTGAATTTGTGAAAATATTGACTTTACAGCCAGCTGTGGTGTGTGGGTCTCAAGGTCTCAGTGTTTTCGAGCTCGCCAGGTGCAGGGATGAGGAGGAGCGAGACCCGGGCACTTGACCCAAGCTGCCAACAGGGTTAGTTCATACCATCAGCGTCACATTCACTATAAATTAGAAAGTTTGCTGCGAAGCTCTCTCTCCCTTGATGGCTGCCATCCTGAGAACTTCGTGCCCTGGTGCCGGAGCCCTGAGCCCTTCCCTTCCTCCTGAAGCCGTAGCGCTCGCAGTGTCCCACATTTGCTGTCACTGCTGGGAGTGCACAGCTTCCTACTGATAGAATTGGCTGAGTATAATCTTTGCATATTCTGTATTGGTGTCGGGATCAATATCAGTTCTTTAGTGCTGTTAATGTTAATTATCTAATCTTATTCTATTAAATCTGTTTATACTTCAGCTCCCGGGTTTCCTTGTTTTTCCCGATTTCCCTTTCCCAGGTGGGGAGGGGTCATCAGGTGATAGAATGATTGTCTAAATGACAACAGATTGTTATGGGTCTCTCAAACTATAACAAATTTGGTGCCCAATGTGGTATTGTAATGGGTTTGGCACTCAATGTGATATTTTGCACTTAATTTAAATAGTGCTGGGAGAACTGTAGGTTTTAATTGGAAAATTCTGAAGGGTTGAAGTTTTAAAAAGATTTGATTGGATTCCTCGAAAAGTCACTATGACTCTGTTGGAAAGGTTTTGAAGGAACCTGGTCAGAGTTCTCTGCTATCTTTGTATAAACTTAGGTCAGGAGCTATGGGAGCTGTGGGGGAGGTCATTGCTGTTTCTCTCTCCTTTAGGGCAGCTTATCGTTTCTCAGTGTGGACTCAAAAACATTGCCTTGTTATTTTGTGTGGCGGTATTTTGCTATGTTATCGGGTCGTTTGTAATCTTTCTGGTTTTTGTCACTTATATAATAGCATCTCGAGAATTGCAGTGATCAGACCCATCTTGGGACAGTGGGAGTCCTTTGCTGACCATTGTGCATTGGGTTATGTTACGGGTCATTTAGCAAAAGAGAGGATGTCTCTTGAGAATTTAGATGTACCGATGTCATCAATAGTAACAGTTTTTGAGAGTTTGGAATACCCTTGGAATATTTTGATTGTTGTGCTTGGGTTGTTAAGTTTTGAGGGTTTGATCTTTTTCATTGGCTGGATCTGCGGCAGAGGGAAACGTCCGGCAAAGACCCCACCGGCTCCTACCGCTCACAGCTGCCAGCGGCCTCTATGGCAGGCGGTGATCCCATCCAGACTCTGCCGGCTCCTACGACAGCTCCCGCCGCCCTCCTGCTGTACACCGTACCGGCACAGCCCCCGCCAGCCCCCCCGACGGACATCCTGCCTGCACAGCCCCTGCCAGCCCTCCTGATGGGCATCATGCCTGTGATGAAACAGGAAAAAAGGACTTCACTGAGAGGTTCAAATTAACAATGTATTTGGACTTCACTCACAGGTCCAATACGTCACTATTGCAAGTTGTGTGTGTGCGATGGCGATTACACCATTGCGGTTTAAAAGACATTAGTGGGATCCACTATTGCTAATGATCCGGACAAGTGACAACACAAACCACAAGGGCGCTAGATATTAATGCCTTAGAAGAGTGCACCAGTCACAAACTCAATCGCATGCCCTATACCGTACGGATGTTTCTTAGTCACTTAACCTCTCTCTCTCAGGTGAGGTCGCTCCATCCCGGGGAAGTTACCCTGTACAGCGTCCTGGATGGGGGGGACAGATCTCCTAGGGGCCAGCTGTATCCTTGGAGGATTCCCCATTTGTCTCCCCAGACCCTGCGGTTTATATTTCCTGACTCGGTGAGGGTGCAGGATTATGCCCGAGTGGATTACACTGTCTGGGATATTTCCCTCTGGTGGTGCCATAGCGAAGTCTCTGTTGCCAATTTGTGATGTCCGGCGCTCAGCGTCACGGGAAGAGTGGTGGGATGGGACTCGGGGCATTTTGTTTGATAAGGGCCATTTGGTTTTGGTTGTTCTGTGCCATCTGGAGATAAGCCCGGGCTGAGCTGTTTTGCAGCTCCCCCCAAGTTCTCTCTGCACAGCCAAGGCACGGCGGAGATGGAGCTGAGTGGGATGGCAGCTCCCTGCCTCTCACCTCTGGTGCTCTGAAACCGGCTTGGCTGGCTGCTCCCATACAGAGAGAAGGGGCTGAGTGGGGCTGGGAGGGCAGGAGGTGGTGGCGGGGGGAGCGGGCCAGCAGCCGCAGGGAGGTGGTTGTGCAGGTGCCGCGAGGGTATGGAGAATGAGCCTGGTACTTGTACAGGAGGCAGAGCCCTGCTCGGCAGTCGTGACACTTCTTCCCTGTGCACAGGGCTCCCCACTCGGGCAGGGTCCTAGCCACCCCACGGGGGTCATCCAAGGGCTGTCGGGCTACCAGGGCGTGCTTTGTGTACGGCTCCCAAGGAAGGCACTGCAGGCTCCCTACCTATGGAGCCACCCAGGGAGCTGTGGAGGGGGACAAGTGATTGCCATTGCCCCAGCGCTGGAGCAGAGACAGGTGGCAGCCTTAGCTCCACAATCAGTGAAAGCAGAGCCACCGCATCAGCTCTTCAGCAAAATGCTCTGCCACTCTGGGGCAGCCGAGCGCTCAGCACCTATGCCCGCCTTCCCCCCAAAACCGATGCCCACACACGCACAGACGCACGTTTGTGTGTGAAACAAATGATTTATTGACATCTATGTACAGAGTAAAGCTCCGCGAGGGACAGGGCAGTGGCTGTGCCCGTGGTAACAGGAGTCTCTGTCGCAAGGCTCCTTGTAAGGGCGACTCCAGCCGCATCGCGTCCCACTCCCCAGAGTGCGGTTCTGCTGCAGAGGAAAGGTGTGGCAGCAGTTCCCAGAGCGGACTGAGTAGCGTGTTGTGCGTGCCCAGCTTGCTCAGTTCCGCAGCACCAGGGGAGTATCTAGGGGACACTAAGAGAGCTCCGTGCGTGAGGAGCTCTTTCAGTGTCCGTAGAAGAGCAGGCTTGTGAGCCGATCTTGCAGTTCATTGGCCTCACGCATTGCCTTGGCGTGGGCGGCTGGGTCGTGCAGCAGGCGCTGGAAGAGGTTGAGTGGCTCCGCTGTTTGGAGGGCTGGGGGCAAGACGATGTCCTCGGGCATGTTCTCATTAGCAAAGAAGAAGTGGTCGAGGCGTTTGTCGTGCAGGCAGCCGCGCAGGTACCACAGGATATCCTGCAGCCGCATGAGGAACTCCCTCCTGCTCCAGCTCGACACGGGTAAGGTGTTGAGGAGGTGCATGGCAACCGTCTTGAAGATAGCGGTGGAAAAGCTGGTGCCCAGCAGGATAGCGGCAAAGAGCTGGAGGCATTTGAGGTGGAAGGTGTCGTGTGGGGCCTGCCTGGCCACATGCCTGAAGAACTTCACCTCTGCCACCGCGTAGCTCTCTACCCACGTTGTGCTGGGGGTAAGGATGGCCTCTGTAGTCTCCTGGCTGCTCAGGAAGATGTCTGAGTCACCTCGCCGCACCCCAAACGTGATGTCAATGAGGATGCTTTTCCCGGAGGCGTTCGTCAGCTGCAGCTTGCAGGAGCGGCTGGAAGGCAGCACCTTCATGCTGTAGTGCTGCGCCTGAGGCATCTCTTCCCAGGCTGAGCTCACCAGGTTCTGCAACCACTGGGCGGTTTTGTGCACATCCAGGTAGGAGCCAGTGCAGAGGGTGCCGAGGAGGCCGGCCGATGGATTTTTTCTCAGCTCCTCCTCCTGGGGGTGGTGGAGGTAGAACGGCGTGTTCTCCACCAGCTGATCCCTGCTGCAGGTACACGCCAGCTCCACGCGGACGTGGGAGTCCTTTGCCGGCATCTCCGCTGCAGTGCCCAGCTCCAGGTGGAAAACGTGCCCACGGGGGGGCTTAAGGGGCACAAGCAGGTGGTACACAGCATCACGCCCACAGGGACTCCAACCTTCGAAGGCGCTGCCCACCCCGATGGCTGGCTGCAGGACCGGGAAGAAACTGTTCGATAAGCGCTCTTGCAGGACAGCCAGGAGGTCGCCCACCAGCTCCTCCACCACGCGGCTCCTGTAGGCCAGGCGCTGCACTGACGACCGGATGCGCTTGGCAAACCTCCCAAACACACGCTTCTCATAGTCGCCAGAACCTTCTCCTGCACATTGTTCGTTGCCGCACTCTGTGCTGCTGCTGGAGCTCTCCTCTGCAGCGCTGCTGCCTGGCTGGGGGCTCCTTTTGCTGAGGCACCAGCAGAACCTGAAGATCAGGACGAGGACTGCAGCGAGCGCCCAGACCTGCCAGTGCTGCAAGGCAGCGAAGAGCAGGTCTCCCCAGGCCGAGGCGTTCTGCTCCATGTCCTGCAGCAGCCGAGTCTTGGGCTGGTTCAGCTGCTGCGCGTGCTGCTGCATGTGCTCGCAGGTGGCCTCACCCAGCTCCTGGCAGACCATGTGCAGGAGCTGGAGGATGCTCTGCACGAGCAAGGTGAGGAAGGTTGTGTCAGCCATGGCCTGTGGGAGGAGGGAGAGAAGAGGTTGAGTGGGGCTGGGAGGGCAGGAGGTGGTGGCGCAAGGGCCCTGCCGCTGCACTGCAGGGAGCTGGGGGCAGGCAGGAGAGGGGGCGAGACAGCTGGGGGGCAGCAAGGCCTGCGCCCAGCCCCGGCGGTGGCGGTGGCAGCGTGCCCGGCCCCAGGCGCTCCTGCCAGCAGCTGGGCCCTTGATGCAGGATGAGAACCCACCCCCCCGGGGGCCCGCCGTTCTGCCCGGGCCCCGCTCCGGCCCAGCCTCCCGCCGCCTGCGCACTCACCTCTGGCTCAGGCTGTGCTGGGGCAGCGCTGCCTGCGGGCGCCTTTTATAGCTGCCCCCATTGTGACACGGCCCCTCCGATGTCACAAGCACCAGAGCACATCACTGGCATGGCCACCAACCAGCCCCCCCGCCTCAGCGCCTCACAGCTGCCCCCGGCAACCAGAGCCCCGACAGACACAGAGTACAGGCCCAGCCGGCAGGACAGGGCTGCCAGTTGCTCTGCTTCCACTGCTTTAGCCGCCCCCACAGAGCATTTGCCACTGTCCCGGAGTCAGGAGAGAGAGAGATAGTCTTGGCCACTTTTCTCCTTCAGCAACAGCTAACGCCAGCTGGACGGCTTTTCCCTCTGCAGATTGACTCCGCTCACCTTGTCCTTCAGCAGCTTCTGCCACTCGTCCTGTAGGACTCCACACTGCAGCATTCCACCTTCGATGCTTTCCTACAGTACGACAAGGCCCATCAGTAACCAGAACATGCTGGTTCTCATTAGCTGAGAGAATGAGAGTTCATGATATGGTGGAGCTTCCTCAGCACGTGTCACCACCTCCTCTGGTGGCACCCCAAAGGCCTTGCCTTTGGGCCAATTTGTGATCACTTCTACCATTCCTGGGCAATTAGGCTTTCCTAATAACATAACCATCAAAAGCAAATTAAGGGGGCAGAAACTACCAGATTCTAAACTTCATGCTTATTTCATGCTTATGTTCATTCTTCAGTATATGAGTGCTTATGTACATCTCAGGCTTTATTCACTTAAGTAACTTTATTAGCCACACAGCAAGGAATGCTGAATGGAGGGAAGGTTTTTTCATAGACAGAAATTTATTTTTCACTTCACAGGAATGGATAGAGAAAGAAAAAAAAGAACACCCGATGACATTTCCTAATGTGGTTAGACATTGAGATGAAATGATGAAAAGACTGTGGATTTTGGCCTTTCACTGCCTGACAGGTTCACCAGATTTATAACTGACAGTTTAGTGATTGCTTCTTTGCAAAATTGGTTCTGTTTTATCTCAAACCAGGACATTCCACCCCTTATTCCACACCATTTGCATCTTGCTCAGATTACTATTACTTTTATCTATCAAATTTACACGCACACAGATTATATATATGATATGGATACATGCAGGTCACTTATCTGTGGTTTACGTTTATATACAAAAGTTTAAGCCCATTTAGTTCATGATTGCAGGATCTCATTTCAGGGCAGGAAAGATGCTATGAAATTCATTCCGGTTTGTGCCCATGGGTAGCATGTTCATCTTGAAGAGCTTGCTGGACACCACTTGATGAAGCTAGCTCAGGTTTCAGCACCCCTGTGTTATCCTGAAAAACACTTATTGAACGCTGTTAGTATTATGTAGTGATCAGCATCATACAGCTCAGTATTGAGTAATCTCACCAAGGGTTAAATTCCCTTGGGGTACACATTGAACTTCTCCATCCTTCAGCATCACCCACCAAGTACATCCAGGTCCTTGAGCAAAAACAGTCCCATGAATGGGTTTGCTTTTGCCTGAAGCAGGAGAAACCCAAACAGTTTTCCCGAACAAATTCCTTTCATGCACCACAGGGACTTTATCTCCTCCTACAGTATGTAAAAGGTCTGATTGAGCAGGACCAGCTCCATTGATGGATCCCCTGGTGTTAATTAGCCAGGTAGCTTGCTCTAAACGCTTGTCCCAATTTTAAAGGTTCCACCTCTTATAGCTTTTAGGGTGGTTTTTAGCAGTCCATTGTATTGCTCAATCTTCCCAGAAGTGGGTGCATGATAGGCAATATGATATATCCACTCAATGCCATGTTCTTTTGCCCAATTACTATTATGGTGGACCTTCCTCAGCACGTGTCACCATCTCCTCTGGTGGCATCCCAAAGTCTTTGCATTTGGGCCAATTTGTGATCACTTCTACCATTCCTGGGTGATTTGGGTTTCCTGTTTGAGCTCGCTGCGTGATTAAGGCAACCCACTTACTCCAGGTAGCATCGGTGGCGTGATGAGTAGAAGGAACTTTACCCTTGAACATCCAGCCCAGTACTGGTAATGGGGGCGCCAGGAGGAGCTGTGCCTCAGGACCAATTACTTCTGAAGCAGCTCTAACTCCTTCATATGCTGCCAAGATTTCTTTCTCAGTTGGAGTATAGTTGGCCTCGGAGACTTTATATCCTCGACCCCAGAATCCCAGGGGTCGACCTCGAGTCTCCCCTGGTGCTTTCTGCCAAAGGCTCCAGGTAGGGCCATTGTCCCCGGCTGCGGTGGAGAGCACATTTTTAATGTTCCGTCCAGTTCGGACTGGTCCAAGGGCTACTGCATGCACAATCTCTTGTTTAATTTGCTCAAAGGCTTGTCGTTGCTCAGGGCCCCACAGAAACTCATTTTTCTTTCGAGTCACTTCATAGAGAGGTTTCACAATCTGACTGTAACCTGGAATATGCATTCTCCAGAAACCCACAACACCTAAAAAGGCTTGTGTTTCCTTTTTGTTAGTAGGTGGGGACATAGATGTTATTCGGTTAATTATATCCATTGGGATCTGGCGACGGCCATCTTGCCACTTGATTCCCAAAAACTGGATTTCTCGTGCAGGTCCCTTGACCTTGCCTCTTTTAATGGCAAAACCTGCTTTCAGAAGAATCTTAATTATTTTCCTACCTTTGTGGAAAACTTCTTCTGCTGAATTACCCCACACAATGATGTCATCAATGTATTGTAGGTGTTCTGGAGCTCCACTCTTCTCCAGTGCAGTCTGGATCAGTCCATGGCAAACGGTAGGGCTGTGTTTCCACCCCTGGGGCAGTCGATTCCAGGTGTACTGGACACCCCTCCAGGTGAAAGCAAACTGTGGCCTGCACTCTGCTGCTAAAGGAATAGAGAAAAAGGCATTAGCAATGTCAATTTTAGCATGCCACTCGGCTGCCTTTGACTGCAGTTCATACTGAAGTTGTAGCATGTCTGGCACAGCAGCACTCAGTGGTGGTGTAACTTCATTCAGGCCACAATAGTCTACTGTTAATCTCCAGTCCCCATCAGACTTTCGCACTGGCCATATAGGGCTGTTAAAGGGTGAGCGAGTTCTGCTGATCACTCCTTGGCTCTCTAGCCGGCGAATCAGGTTATGGGTGGGAATCGGGGAGTCCCGGTTGGTGCGATACTGTCGTCGATGCACCGTGGCAGTAGCAATTGGCACCTGCTGATCTTCAACCCCCAGCAGTCCCAAAACAGAAGGGTCATCTGAAAGACCGGGTAAGGTAGACAGCTGTGTAACATCCTCAGTCTCTACAGCTGCTATACCAAAAGCCCACCGATACCCTTTTGGGTCTTTAAAATACCCTCTCTTGAGATAGTCTATGCCAAGGATGCGCGGAGCATCTGGACCAGTAACAATGGGGTGTTTCTCCCATTTATTCCCAGTTAGGCTCACTTCAGCTTCTAATACAGTCATTTCTTGAGATCCGCCTGTCACTCCAGAAATGGTGACAGTTTCTGCCCCTTTATGATTCGATGGCAACAGGGTACACTGTGCACGAGTGTCCACCAGGGCTTTATACTTTTGTGGCTCTAATGTGCCAGGCCATCGAATCCACACAGTCCAATAAATTCGGTTGTCCCTCTCCTCCTCCTGGCTGGAGGCAGGGCACCTCTAATGTTGACCGTAGTACCTACGATTATCAGATCGGTTCCTACCTGGTCCGTAGGATCGCCTACCGTAGGTTGGAGCAACCTTCTTCCTGTAAGAATCCTTTCTTCTATCGGCTTCATTTTGCAGCTCAAGCACCCGTGCCTGTAGGGCTGAGGTAGGTTCTCCATCCCTCTTCTTCATGTCTTCTCCATATTCACAGAGGCAAAACCACAGGATATCTCGCATCAGCTTTGATTTGTCTTGAGTCGGAGGGTGGTTTTTCTCTTGAGTAGGAGGGCATTTCCTCTTAGCAGCTGCAACATGAGTCTGTACAGGGAAAGCATGGAGTTTTTCCTCCACCTTGGTTAGTTTATCAAACAGTTTATCGGTTTGCTCAACTAACTTCTGGGTCATTTGCTCTATTTTCTCAGTCAGTTTCTCAGTCATTTTCTCGGTGGTCACAGTCAGCTTTTCTATGGCTGCCACAGAGAAGGGACCAGAGAGACTGTCTTCATGCTGTCGTACCTTATTAACCACTTCATTTACAGTTGGTGTGTCAGTATCAGATCCTCCCCAGACCTTTATTGACAATGGGTGGGAATATGTCGATGGTGCACTTTGTACAAACTTTTTGAGCATAGACCGTTTGCATGGCATTTCCTCAGGGTCTACAATCACTTGCCCATCACTATAAATCACCTCTTGCACAGCCAATTCTCTCAGGTACTTAATACCTTTTCCCATGTTGGTCCATTTACTTGGACGCATTCAATATCGTCCTTAAAGGGATACCTGCGCTTTACGGCTGACACCAGTCGCCTCCAGAGACTGAGAGTGCTTGTCTTTCTCCCAATTTCTTTATCAATACCTCCATCCTTGGCCAGGTTTCCCAATTGCCTAGCTTCTCTGCCATCTCAATCTAGGGTATCTGCCCCACTATCCCAGCATCGGAGCAACCAGGAGACAAGTGTTTCACCTTCATGACGACTAAAGTCCTTCCTGATATTTCTCAGATCTTTCATAGAGAAGGATTTAACAACTCCCTCTACATCTGAGTCCTCCTGTGGGGAGGCTGCCCCAGAAGGGGCCTCTCCAGCATCTGCTCTAGAAGGACTCTGGCCTTTGTCTGTTTTCAAAGGTCTCTTTCCCTTATCTGGTCTTGAAGGACCCTCCCCTGGATCTTGTTCAGAACTCTCCCCCAAGCTATCTGACTTGAGGTGGTCTTTGTGGTAAGGGGCAGGGGAAGGAGTTGACCTCTTCTTCTTCCTCCTGGTTACTGGGGCAGCTTGTACCGATTTTGATGGAGTTTGAGTAGTTTTGGTACTGGTTGTAGTGGCTGCAGTAGGTTGTGCCGGGACAGGCGGCGGCGTGGCTTGTGCCGCTGCGGGGGGGGCACGGCTTGTGCCGGGACGGGCGGCGGAGGGGCCGGTGTTCTTGCGGTGCGGGGGGCGGCTGCCGGTGGTGCGGGTGCCGCTGCGGTGGGGGGGCGGTTGCGGCCGGGCCGGGCGGGGCTGCGGTTTGCACCGCTGCAGATCGCCGAGCGGCTGCGCGGGTCTGAGTGGCGGCAGCGCATGGTCCCCTACGGCTCCCCCTGCGCCCATGTTTCCTATGAAACCACCCCTGCAACACATTCAGGAGCACCAACAACACAATCATGATCTTGAGAAGGTACCAATCCCTATAGTCAGAGCCCAAAAGGTTTCCATGCCCCAGCTCTGAGGGTGTCACATCAGCATAATTATCAAAGGGCGAAGTAAACATTCCCCAGGTAGAACCAAAAGTGTAACTAATAACAGAACCCATCACCTGATGCCTGAGATATACAGGTAGAGCCGTTACCCAACTCATCGTGTTATACATCTGAATTGCGAACCACACCAAAACAGCACCTTTAAACCTTCGCATAAAAAGACAAAGAATAAATGAAATTTGCAACACCTTTGGCAGGTTAGAGCAAGTTGACTGCATTAAGGTCCAACAAAGCTGTTTAAAGGCATGATACACGATTTCGTCTAAGAACGACATGATGCAAGCTGTCTGTTCTAATCTCCGAGCAAACTGGAATTCAAACTATTTGGACAATTTATCACAGCTCTGGTGGAGCACTGCTCGGGCCCCACGTTGGGCGCCAATTAATCTGTCCTGGTTTAGGCCAAATCCACCACTGGGGACCCGAGGGACCCCAAATGGGACCGACAGATGCTCCCCTCTACCCCTCTTCAAAGAGAGAGGCAGAGGAGGAAAAAGAGACTTAGGAGTTTAGAAGGAACTAAACTACTTTAATGAAATATTAATAATAAAATAAAAAGAAATAATGAAAAATATATACAAAACCGTATCAAGCTCCCGAGATGACACTCACGTCACCGGCTGGCACTGGGGCAGTCCCAGGCTGGACTCAGTGACGGACGGGAACTGGATTCCGGATCGGCATTCAGGATGGGGATCACAGGCAGACGAACAGAGTCCCCCTCAGACATCGGCCATTGAAGGAAGAGCACTGACCCTTTGATCCCTCAGCTTTTATACTGAGCATGAGGCAGATGGGATGGAATACTCTGTTGGTCAGTTTTGGGTCACCTGTCCTGTCCGCTCCTCCCTGCAGGTGGGACCCCACTATGCTTTTCCGCTTCCGACCCTCCAACGGGGCAAATAACAAAGCTGGTTGGCCGTGGGGGTTATAGCAATGAGTATAAGCAGAGCCTCTCTGCATCCCACGCCCGGGCATCAGCTGTAACCATTGCTCTTATCGCTCTGAGAGAGTGAACGCTGACGGCACAATATGCAGTTAACTTCAGTAGTTAGAAGAGGCCCCGCTAAGAAGCGAAGTTACTGAACAAAATTGGTTCTGTTTTACCTCAAACCAGGACAGAGGTAAAGTTTCGTTCCATTAAGGCTCTTTTTATTAAAATAAATATTTAAATTATATAAAGAAATAAATACTTCTCTTTTCACATTAGATCACTCCCTGGAGACAGCAAAAAACAAACAACCCCAAACCAGCCCAAAGGACAGGGGCTTTGGTGAGAAATCAAGAGATGGTAAACGCTTTCTTTCTGTGGTCGTGACAAATCCAGTTTTAGGAATCAAGTAGACGGTAGATATTCCAGAAACAGAGGAAAACTCTCTTTGAGGAGACGGTAGTTCAGCACGTTGTCCTTGGGAAGGTAAGTTGGGCAAACACGACTGTAACCACCACCACAGATGTTTCCCATTTGTCTGTAATGTGGTCGCGTGCGCTGCGAGGCGCGAGCGTGCGGCTCAGCCATGGAAGTTGACGACGTTCCTTCTTCACTCTGCCCTTAACGAGGTCACACCCATCTTTCTGGCTCTTGCTTAAAGTGCGTTAACTAATTTCAAAGAGAGTTACTGTCTCCAAAATAAGGGGGGGGGGGGGAGCGGGGAAATAAACTGTCTTAACCCACTACTTCATAACTTGAAGAGGAAAATTTGTGTGCCTGCTGCTGTTCCAAATAAGGTCTAAGAAATGTAACTACAATAACAACTAGTCACCCGGAGGTGATCACAGCGTTGTTCTAATAGTGCACATCTCACAGCAGCTGTTGGTGGTGTTGGCAAAAAAAAACCCCAAAACCCCAGAGTTACTGTCTCCAAAATAAGGGAGGTGGGGGGAACAAACCATCTTAACTTCTACTTCATAACCTAAAGAGGAAAATTCATCTAAGAAATGTAACTAAAGGTCTAAGAAAACTAACTAAGGGTCTAAGAAAAGTAACTAAAGGTCTAAGAAATGTAACTAAGGTCTAAGAAACGTAATTAAAATAAGAACTCTAATAGTCCACGTGTCACAGCAGCTGTTGGTGGATTATCTCCCACACCATCTTCTTGCGGAAGTACGGCATGTGAGTCTGAAAAGAGAAGAGAAATCCATTAAAGAAGAGAAAAAAACGGGGGGGGAAGGGGAAACAGAATAAAGGGGGAAAAAGCAAACAGGGGAAAAACAGGAAAAAGGAGGGGGAAGCGAAAAACAAAAGGGAGAAAAAAGGGAAAACGGAAAAAAACCCCACATATTAAAAAAGAAAGGTAGAAAAGAAAAAAAAAAAACCAAACCAAGCAAGGAAAGTGGGAACAGCCGCCGGGCAGGAGGAGGGACAGGAGCCGGGGGAGGGGGGGTGCCAGCGCCAGCCGCGGGGGCTGCGACACCACGTTTTTGTCCTCTCTGCAAAGTGTTCTGTGAAAAAAACCCAACCAAATCCCACCCAACGACAACATCAAGAAACAAAGAGAAATCTCTCCAGCTCACAAGAGCCTGAGCTTGCTCTCCGTTGCTCTCTTTCCAGTGTCTCGGGGGGGTCATGGCCGCGCTGAGATTGGGGGGTGGTGGGAGTTTGCCCCATGGCTGTGATGGGGGGAGAAGGGGTGGGTGGGGAGTGGGGGATGTGGTGTGGGTGTTTTTTGGGGTGGTGGTGGTTTTTTGCCAGGCGCAGCTTTACCCAGTGGCTCAGGGAGGTGTTGGCATCAGGAAGCCTGTGCTAAAGCGGGGTGGGGGCCTCGCCGCAGTTGGTTAGCAGAGCCAAAGTGGTTATTAATGGTTATTAACAGCACAGTAATTAGGCCCGTGTAATGGGGAAGCTCAGATGCCCCCTAAGCACCCCCCCGGTGCTTCTCTAGCCAGGCGAGCGCTGGGCGTCCCCCCCGCAGGAGAGGAGCGCACCTCCGGGGTGGGTGGAAGGGCGTCACCCAACGGGGAGAGAACCAAAATGGGGCTTGGGTGTCCCTTGGGGTGGCCGGGTAGGGCTGCTGGGGGCTGCCACGACGAGGGACACCCCCACGCCTTTCTCCATGGCTCCCACAGCTCTGCTCCCTCCCTCCCTCCCACCCATCCAGTGCCACCGGAGAGGTGGTGTCCCCCCTCCCGGGGCGGGCAGGGGCTGTGCCACCCCACCTAACACCTCAACGCACCAAAGCACCTCACTGGGGGAGGTACCCTGTGCCTGGTAGCCCCGTGCGCCCCAGCACTGTAAGGATGGGGCTGAGGCCCCACCACGGCCACCCTGTGCAAACCAAAGACCCCTCCCAAAAACACTCCCCCCCCCCCATTCCCCGTGGCGCTGCGAGGATGCACAGCCGAGGGCTCTCTCCATCCCACAGCCTCCCCCTTCCTCCTCCCTCGCCTCCCGACGCTATCCCTTTAGTTGGACTAACACAGGCAGAGAGAGAGAGAAAGAGAGGTTTTATTATTCTTTTTTTTTTTTTTTAATTTTTTATTTGTTATTTCCTAAAAGCCACCGGTTTTTCATCCCAGGCATGGCCAGAGGAGCTCGCCCAGCGTTGAGGGGGGGAGGTTGGGCTGCGGCGCACAGCGCAGCAGCTCATCAGTTTTCAGAATCAATTTAGAATCAATGTAACGATAACGAAACTAGCGGCGATTTTTAAGTTTTGCAAGAATTTTAATTCTTTATTTATTTCATTTCAGAGGGGGCAGGGGCGGGAGGGGGACGTTTGTTTTTTAGCAAAAGCCGGCTTTTCTAGAGGTTAAAGGAAAGGCCGTGCTCGGCTGTAAATGCTTCCCTCCAGTGTCCTGGATGGGGAGGGACAGATCTCCTCGGGGCCAGCTGTATCCTTGGAGGATTCCCCATTTGTCTCTCCAGACCCTGCGGTTTATATTTCCTGACTCGGTGAGGGTGCAGGATTATCCCTGAGTGGATTACACTGTCTGGGATATTTCCCTCTGGTGGGGCGATAGCGAAGTCTCTGTCGCCAATTTGTGATGTCCGGCGCTCAACGTCACGGGAAGAGTGGTGGGATGGGACTCGGGGCATTTTGTTTGTTAAGGGCCATTTGGTTTTGGTTGTTCTGTGCCATCTTGAGATAAGCCCGGGCTGAGCTGTTTTGCAGCTCCCCCCAAGTTCTCTCTGCACAGCCAAGGCACGGCGGGGATGGAGCTGAGTGGGATGGCAGCTCCCTGCCTCTCACCTCTTGTGCTCTGAAACCGGCTTGGCTGGCTGCTCCCACACAGTGTGTTACTGGCTTGCCCAGCAGGTAAAGAACCCAGATTTGGGACGCCACTGGGGTGTCCGTAAGGGGTCCTGGGCAGCCCTTATGGGGTCCTGGGGGGGACTCCTGCAGGCCAGAGGGAGTCTGGGGCAGCCCTTTGACCATCTGGGGGTCCCGTCTGGTGCCTCTGGGGAGGCTTTTGTGGCTGGAGAGGGCCGAGCTGGGTTCAAGAGGTGCTTCCTCCCTTTCTCCAGCCCACCCAGCTCCCCCGACACCACCACCCCCCCAGGTTGGTGGGTGCCAGCAGTGCCAGCCTGTCCCACTGGGTCGGGCACTGAGGGGGGCACAGCCCCAGCCGCGGGATGGCAGGAGGAACCACAGCACCAGGGATAGAGACCAACATTTTATTTCTTTAACATTTCCCATGGGGGGCACCCCAGGGTTGCGCGGCTGCACCGCAGCTGGTGCCAGGAGGGACTCCAACGTCCCCCCCACAGCTCACCTGGCTCCGCGCGTGATGCTTTTGATAGGGCTCAGCGCGGTCTCTTCTGTGCTACGGACCAAGCGGCTCCAGGTAGGCGACTGCTGCACCGCACTGTGCCACAGCGTGGGGTGGGGTGGGGGGCTGCGGCGCGGGGCTGGGAGCTGCTCCCGTCTCACCCAGCTCCCGGGGTCCTGCAGAGGGACTGGAAGAAGCCAAAGCAAGGGACGACAGACACGAGAGCCCGCCTGCAGGAGCAGAGCGGTGAGTGGCCCTGGCACCGAGCACCATGCAAACAGACCACACCCCACGGCAGCCCTGAGCCGGGGCTGTGCCGGGGGCTGCCGGCCGCTCACTCCGTCCCCTCCCTCAGCAGCTTCTTGACTAGCAGATGAAGGATGGGAGCTCAAGTCGATGCAGGAGAAGCAGGGAGTGTGGGGGAGACCCCCAGCCCGTGCCCTGCCCTGCCTGTGCTGGGCAGCCCTGCCCGCCTGCTGAGGAGGGGGTGCTGCCCACGGACTCCAGCAGAGGAGACGGTGTGCAGCGGGTCTCTTCTCTCTCCTCCTCTGCAGGGCAACCGAGGAGGCAGTGAGGAGGGAGCACCGGGCCCCGCAGGACCCACTGGGCTCCCTGCCAACCATATAACATCCGAGCAGTGATGCCTCTCTCTACCCCCCACCCCCCCCAAGCCCCCAGGTCCCCCTGCCCTCCTCTGCTGCCTATAGGTCCTATCAGTGGGGACAGCTGCTTCTGGTCCAGGCACCCCCCGGGCTCCTGGGCCCCCCGAGGGCCACCCCAAGAGCCCCTGCAGCCTGTGCTCGCTGGCCAACTCGGAGGACTGCAGCAGCCTGTTGAGGAGCAGCTCCTCTTCCCAGAGCTCCCTCTACGACTTCCTGGAGCCCTGGCCCAGTGCAGCAACAGAGCCAGTGGTGCTCACACACTCAGGACAACCCCGCTCTCCCATGGCTGCTGGTGGGGCAGTGGGGAAACCAGGGCTGGTCCTCAGCCAGGAGCCTCCACAGGAGCTGCCAGCAGGGACGGAGAAAGAGTGGGTTCCCAGGTAGGGGATGGACAGGACACAGAGGCCCACGGACGAGCACCTGTCCCCCGGAAGGCCCCCAGCCATGGACATGGACAAGGTGGAGTGGGTGCGGGAGATCACCTGTGCTTTCCAGGCCTTGAAGGCAAAGACAGAAGAGTCCTGCAAGACCACGGGCAGGGAGTGTGGCCAGGCAGACCCAGGGCTGTGCAGGGCAGGAAGGTGCCCGCGGCAGGGCTGCGCCTGGCTGTGGGGCTACCTGAAGGGCTGGTGGAGATGCCACTAGCCGTGTCTGCTTCTGCCAGCCCTGCAAGTGGTGACAGCGCCAGGCCCAGAAGACCAACAGTGCCCCGAATACTGAGCGGCTGTGGGGTGTGGGGCCGGGAACCCCTCTGGGGTACCCCCTATGTGAAACGTTAAAGAAATAAAATGTTTGTCTCTAGCCCTCGTGCTGTCCTTCCTATTCCCATCCCACGGCTGCGGGTGCTCCCCCGAGGGAGCAGGCTGCAATCAGCAAGCACTCTGTGTTGAGCTCCCCTGCTCACAGCCATGCTCCGCCTGAAGGCGGCGAGGCAGGAGCAGTCCCCAGCCAACTTGGGCACAAAAAGGTTCATCTGACTCAGCGGGTGAGGAAGGGCCATTTCAACTCCGTACCTTTGGCATTCTCAGGTCGGAGGATTTGATGGAGCCAACTGAGAGCGGCAGCATACGCTGTGGGGCTCTGAGCTGCTGCGTGGTGCCAGGTCTATCCAACGTCAGGCAGTACGTTCCCAGGAGACGTCACCGCTAACAACTCTTCTGAGGAAGTCGGTCCGTTTCTGTAGTCGTAGCCTGCCTGGAAAAATAGCCCCACGGAGCTAAGAGTCTGCTGAGCAGCAAGGGAGCAGAGTCGCTGACTCTCAACCCAGGACTGAAGTACAGCAACCCACTCTACTGCCTTCCCCCTTCGCCCGCTGCCTCCCACAGTTTAGAAGAACCAGGGGGTTCCAAGTGAGGGGACCCCTCCCCCACTCCCCCAAATCTGCTCAACATCCCCAAACCTCCCTCAAGACACGGGACTCCTCCCACACACCTCCACTCCCCACACCGACAACCTTCCCCCTCCCCCAACGCTCCAAAAAGCAGCAGTCCTTAGGGCAGACTCCTTAAGCTGACTCCACAGCTACGGCTCCCCGTCGGCTCTGGGGGAGACAAGGGGGCCCCGGGGGTCTCCGTGGGCTTTAAGGGGGTCCCAGGGCTGCCCACGGGCTCCCAGCAATGCCCGTGCCCACCACCCACCCCCGCTTCAGGGGGCCCAGCGCTGACACCCCCCGACCCACCTCGGGGGTACCTGGGGGTACTCGGCCGTGGGCTGGAGGCGGGGAAGGGGGCACGGCCGGGCTGACCGGCCGGGGGCGGGGGAGGTGAGAGCGGAGCCCAGAGCGGAGCCAAGCGCCCGGCCAGGCCGGCCCCGGGCACCCTGCGCTGCGGCCGGGGCTGCCGCCACCTGCGGGGAGCGAGCGGGGGGTGAGGGGGCGGCAGCGGGGGACGGGGGGCCTGAATCGGCCCTGTTCCCTCCGGGGACCCGCCACTCGGCTCTGCCCCCCCCAAACAGGCCCAGACCACCCCTCGAGCCCCCCAGCCCGGTCCCGCCACCCCACAAATCCCCCGAACTGGCCCTGGACACCTCCGCTCCTGCCGCTGCCGCTGCCGCTGCCGCCGCCCCGCCCGCGCACGCGCACGCTCCCGCTTCCGCTTCCGCCCCCCTCGGCCCCGGTCCGTCCGGGTACCGTCTCCCCCGGTACCGACCATCGCAGCTCCCGACCGCCGCCGCACACCGGAAGTGCTCCCGTTCGCGTCCGCCCACCCGCGCATGCGCCGAAGGGCAAACCCGGGCCACGCCCCCCAGCACCGCCCCCGCCCTCATCACCGCACCACCGCTTCTCTCCGCCCCGGGCACTGCGAGGCCGAAACCAGCCCAGCGCTTCCCCAAATGCGGCGGGACCCCCCGAAACCAGCCCAGCCTTCCCCAAAATGAGCCGGACAGCCGTCTGCAGAGCTCCGCCAGCCCCCCCGACGGACATCACGGGGATGGTGGGAAAGAAAACAACCAGAAAGGTACTGAAAATAACGTGGAGACGGTGCTTAGAGATCCTTCTGAGAGGCAAAACCCGGCCTTTGTTCTCATTTTTGAACACGGGGTTTCGCAGTGCTTCGCGGGCAGTGGTTATCCAGGGGCATCAGCTATCCCGGGAAGCGAACGTTCCCATCCCGTGTGGCAAAAATCCACTCGCATGAATAACTTAGACAAAACCAGCCCACAAAAGGACAAGAGGCACCTTTGGTCACCCTTTGCTTGAAGCTTCGCTAAAACTGTATACTCAGCTTGGCCCTGTCCTGCAGTTTCTTTCCCAGAGTTTTGCCCCCAAACCCACGCTTCCGGCCCCGGTCCCCAAGCCCTCCCTCAGGGCCCACCACCTTTCCCCAGCCCAGCCTGTCCTTAAAGCTTTTCTTTCCACACACAGCCCTTTGCACTCACCTCCCTCCGGGGCCTCCTCTCTCACAGGCACCTCACAGCCCTGCAAACCTCCCTCTCCCGAAAACCCATTCCCCCCTCGCTCCCCCCTCACACAACACCTATTCCCCTCACACACTCGCTCCCACCCCCCCCACCATCCTCTCTTCCTCTCTCCTCCCCCTCCCCCTCCCCCCATCTTTCGCCCCCCCTTCCCCTCTCCTCCCATTCAAAATGGCCCTTCCCTCCCCCTCTCGCCTTTTCCTGCCTCAGCCCCCGCCCCCCGCTCAGGTGACACCGCACACAGCCGCCATGAGGCGCGGCGGGGAGGGCCGGGGCTGTGAGAGGCGATTGCGGTGAGGGAATTTTCGGCTTTTCTCCTCTTCTTTTCATCTCCTCAGGCTTCGGGCAGCCCCGCGTGGGCGGCTGGAGATCCCCCCCTCCCCTTCCAGGAGTGGCCCCGGCCCTGGGGCGGCCCCCGCCTCCCTCCTCCCCACAGGCTCTCCTCAGGGAGGGCCCCCAAATCTGTCCCCTGGGCGGCCCCACAGCCTCCTGTGTGTCCGGGAATGGGGTTTCCCCCAGGGAGAGCCCCCAAATCCATCTCTGTCATTACCCTACAGCCTCCTGCATGGCTGGGAGCAGTGATTCCCTCAGGGATAGATCCCCCCTCATCCCCAAACCTATCCCCGGGGCAGCCCCACAGCCTCCTGCATGGCTGGGAGCAGTGTTTCCCTCAGGGAGAGCCCCCAAATCTGTCCCCTGGGTGTCCCCACAGCCTTCTGTGTGTCCGGGAATGGGGTTTCCCTCAGGGAGAGCCCCCAAATCCATCTCTGTCATTGCCCTACAGCCTCCTGCATGGCTGGGAGCAGTGATTCCCTCAGGGATAGATCCCCCCTCATCCCCAAACCTATCCCCAGGGTGGTCCCACAGCCTCCTGCATGGCTGGGAGCAGTGTTTCCCTCAGGGAGAGCCCCCAAATCCATCCCCAGGGTGGTCCCACAGCCGCCTGTGTGGCCAGGAACGGCGTTTCCCCCATGGATGGAGCCCTCTCCTTCCCCCTACCCCACTCCTGGGCAGCCTTTTCCTCCGTCCCACCTTCTCCCCACAGCTCTTCCAGGGCTGGGAAAACACTCCTGCCCTTTCTCTTCCTGCGGGTTTTGAGAAGAAGAGCCCCCCGTCTGCTCAGCCCACACGTGGGGTGTGGGCAGCTCCACGCCTTGTGCTTGAAGCGGGAATTGGGATATTTCAGTTTTCTTCTGCGATCAGGCATGGTTGTGAAAGGGCCAGTTGTAGTGGTTAGGCTTTGGTGGGTGAGTAACAGCAAATCTTATTTAACTTTTCCTTTTTTTTAGATTTTGTGTAGGAGGCTCGTTGTCCTCACGTCTGCGAGTTCTGCTCCAGGTCAAGCGAAGCCCCATGGAACTGGCCCTAAGGGCGGCGGCGGCCATGGACCAGCGCCCCTTCGGCGTCGAGAACGTGGTTTATTTTGAGGTGAATCTCCCTGTTTTTCTTGAAAAGCGGGGGGCTGGTTTGTAGCAAGGCTTAAAACCCCGGGTTGTGCCTAAGTGTGGGGCTGATTTCAACCTCAGGGGCTGCGACTATGTCCAGCTCTGACTCACAGCCCTGGCAGCACCGTCAGCACGCTGGGCTCAGCGTTCTCTTGTATTTTGAAGGGTTTCTTACGGATCGGCAGCAGCCGGGGATATTTAGCAGCTGTGTATTGGTGGTGGAATCTGTGTGGTGAAAAGATCTTTGGGGTAAAGAGGTGACTAGGTGTTTTTTTTTTTCACCTCGAGAATGTTTCTTGTTGCCTTGTACCTGTAAAAAGATGTTCAAATCGTTAAGGTGTTCAAATCGTTTCATAAAATTACCCCCTAGACAGGAATACGTTTTCTGGTTGGTTTGGGTTTTTTTTATGAGTCCTTTCAGCCTGCTCTCCAGGTGGAAATGGGAAATGCAAAGGCATTACAATGATAGATTTGCTAAATATGTTGCCAAGGTCTATATTAGTGGCTTTCCCTGAAGCGGGGAAAAGATGTCCTGTTCAATTCTATTTTGCATTTGAAAGTCTCTGTGAAATGGATTAAGCAGAGAGGGCTTCTTTTTGTGGGTCTGCCCTTGAGAGGAGAGCGCCTTTAGGAAAAGGCTTTTCTGGAGGGGATGGAGAAGTTAATTGCTGATGGCTCTAAAAGCGCGCCCTGTTTGGGTGGCTTGAAAACAAAACCTGTGAAAATCCATGACTGAAAAATGAGACTTTCTCCTAATGATTGGGGCTGGTGTTTCTACTGATTTGCCAATTAGTAACGGCTTGTTCCTTACTCGTGGCTGGGGACCCTTGAATTGTTTCCCAAAGCCTAATCCAGCGGGAAGTGCTGGGGTTGTCGAATTGCTGCGGATCAAATAAAACAGCGGTTTGGAGTTGTCTCGTTCCCTCTCATTCTATTCCCAAGAAAGAGGGGTGGAAAAATGGTAAAATGTTTTGCAGCAAAGTTCAAAATGGCAAAGGATGTACCGGGGGGGGGGGGGGGTGGGACGTGGGTTTAAGTGTTGGTGGGGACCCCAGCAATAAACCGTAAGAGGTAGAGCAGCTTTGTGGGACTTTTGGGGCTTGTTTTTGTGTGGATATTTGCTCGTTGCAGACCACGGGCCAGAGCCCTCCAACAGAGGCGTTAGAAAAAGAAGTCTTTTTATTAGTACTAATGCTTTGAATTTTCCAGTGTGGGAAAAGCCTCAGAAGTGTGTATTTCTGTCCAGCTGCAGAGAAATGGGTAATACTGAGCCCTATATAGCTTGGTTGGTTTTTTTCCCCTGTGTGATGACTAGTGTGGAGGGAGTTTGTACCAAAGAGTCAACTTCTGATTGTGGGCAGCCCCTGTTTTAGGAACTGTTGCGCAGATTGCTTATCGATGCAACTGCTGCCGCGACTCCCGCACTCCCTGCTGCTGTCAAGCTTTTATTACTTGTTCTGAAAAGCCTCGAAACAGGTGCTGAGCTGCGCGGCTCCCCAGAGCCAGGTGGCCACGGCCACTGCCTCCTCGGCTCCTGTTGGCCATGGCTGACTATTTTCAGCAGGATTCGAGTATGTCTACGTGCTCCTCCTTCCCTTTTAGCCATCTGTTATTTGAGTTTGGGACTCGGAGGCCTTACTGTCTTCCTGCGCTCTGTTTTTTATCACTGTTGACAGTTCTGGATTTACCAATAACAGTACTCAGCGCTTACATCTGGAATGCCCTGAAAACAATGAACTCATTAGTCCACGGCCAAAGGTTTAGAAATAAATGGAACAAGGTCGAGCCTTGGGATCTTTAGTAACGTGATTCGGAGCCTCTCACCTGGCTTCTTGGTGGAGCTGGCGCAGAGGTCAGTGATAATCCAAAACTGCAGAGCGAGCTGGGTGCCCGTGGAAGGGGAACCGCACTCTCAAGTGGAAATACTTGGGGTCTCGTTGCCTGTGGGAGGGAAAGGGACGTCAAGAGTCAACCTAAAGGAACTTCTCACCTTCAGAGATGGGGCTCTGGAGGTGATGGTTAATTGAGGGGAGTCGTGGAAGTGTGCCTTCCTGAGCAACATGCTGCTTCCGGCCCGAGACTAAATGTCTCCAAAGTTTGGGGTTGGTTTAAGTGCTTTTTGGTTATTAGCTGGATGTCACTCTTCCAAGCACCTCTTGCCCTGTCTGGAGGGGTTTGCTGCTGCCTCCTGCATTGGGCCGAGGGGACCGGCAGCCCTCAGGACAGGGACTTTCTCAGGCGCGGAGGTTAAACCTGGTGCGTGCTGCTTAAAAACTGCTCTGGGTGTTAGTGCAGCGGTCACGGTGAGAAATGTGTTGGCTTAGGGGAGCCCGAGATTTGCATTCCTCTTAACTGCGGGGGATTTTGGGGAGCCTGTGTGGTACAATCCCCTTCCTGCTCCCAGATTCCTGTTGCTGAGCCGGCAGCGGGGTGTTAGCAGAGCTGATGCCCGTAGCAGCTGAGGGTCGGCATGATCCCGGCATCGCCGGAGCTCTGGAGCCGAGGAATGGGAGTGTGGCCCATTTGCATCACAGCTTGTGAGGGAAATAGTGCGGTTTGATATAGCCGGGGTGCGTAAACGGGGATTCCTCTGTGCACGTGTGCTTACAGGGTGCACGCAGGTGTGTTACTTGGAGTGTTTCTTAATGCCTGCGAAGATTTACGAGATTGGTTAATGAGCGTTGCTTTGCTGTGCAAGTGCAAAGTGTTATTTTCATGGAGAAACCAGCTCAGGTGTTCCGTTTATTTTTCTTTTTTTAAAGGCAGAATGCCTTTTTTAAAGCTTTCCTTGCAGGCAGAATGACATCTGCTTTTGAGGATTGTTTCTTTACCTGCAGGGTGGAAAAATCTACAGCCTCGCTAAGGCCGCAGAGGAAGAAAACTTGTCAGTTTCCTGGAGCAAACTGCAGTTTGGAGAGGGGGGTGGTTTGCCAGAGCGCCTTTTAGCACCTCGTCGGGCACATTTCTTTTCCCTGGGGGCTGAAGTTTAACATGGCCTTTTCATTTGCCTAGCTTTTGGTTGTATGAATTAATGGGTGTTTCAATGGGAACCACAAGACCTAATTTCTCAGTCGCCATCTTAAAAATTGTGCAGGGACGGAAGTGGGACAGGGAGGTGACCGGAGTGAAACACTGAAGGCTGTTAAGGCTGGAATAAGGAATGGCGGGGCTTGTTCTGGTCACACACTATGACAATAAAAGGCCACGAGTTCCTCGTGGAGGTAAAGAACCGACAATCTGGGAGGGCGTTCAGGGGCTTGCCTGGCCGAAGAGTTTCCAGGGGAATACGGGGGTCACTCTCCATCTCATTCCTGGTGAGCTGCCTGCCTGTAAAGACCATTATTGCATTATAATCACAGAGGCAGGCCCTGAATTGAGGTTTGGGAAGTCATTAGATAATGTTATGGTTAATTCTTTTTTTTTTCAGAGTGAGTCTCTGACTCGGATCTCTCTTCTGAAGATGAGACACGTCCTTCCCTCTGCTTTGGCAATGGTCGCTTTCCTTGGGCGCAGGGACCGCACACCCCTGAGTCCTTTCTCTGTAAGTAAATCGTGGCTGTGCCGCCTTCCTGCCCAGCCTGGGGAGCTTGTCCTTTACTGAGTGAGAAAGCAAGTTTTTCCCGGGAAGAAAAAAAGAGATTTAAAAATCTCTATCCTTCTGTGCAGCACTGCCATCCCAATGTGGCCTCGGGAGAGTCACCTTTCCTCCAGCGCTGGAACCATGGCAGGGAAGGGACCTGCTGTCTTGTTCAGATGGACGAATTTCATCATTCTTTGGCAAGAAATGAAAGTGTTGACAATCGTTACCTGGTCCAACCGGCCTTGGTGGTCTGCCCACTCCTCTGTTTCCCTGTGGGAAGGCTCCGAGGATCCCCCGGGCTGTAGGAAAGGGGAGGCAGTAAGGATGCTGTGCTGGGAAGCTTTGACTGCCTTTGCTATCTTCCTCCTGCGGATGGAGAGATGGATCTGCAGCACTTTGGAGCTCACTTTGTCCAAACGCTGAGGTCGCCATTTGTTATACGCAAACATTTTTCCATGCAGGAAATAAAATTTTTCTGAAATTCCAGCGCAGTACGGAAAGAAAACGCTTTTGGAGTTTTAATGCAGGTCATTCTTTTTTGGTGTCGTGGTTAAAAATTGACATCTGTAACTTTGAAACTAATATTGATTTCTATCTTAAGTGTTGTTTTATATATCTTTCAGGCAGAATGGACAGGGACTTTGGGTTTTGGGTTATGAAGGAAAACCCTAAAATCCGCATTGGGCTGTGAGTTCCGGCCCAGCGGTCAGAATAAACGCAACCCCTGGGAAAAGGGGGCTGAGGGGCGGGTGCGTGGTTGGTTTGGGGCTGGGGCTCTGCCGGTCCTTGATGTTGCTGTTGAGTTTCTCCCCATGGCTTGGCCAGTTCTCCCACTGCCCCGCAGCACTGCTGAAGGTAATAAAGGATTTTTTTTGGCCAAAGGATCCCCCCGTGCTGGCCAGAAATGGCCTGTGCTAGCCCAGGCTGGGCTTGCCACTCAGGCTGACCTCATGATGCCGGTTGCCGGCCTCCCGCCTTCTACACAACATTCCAACGCTCTTCTTGGCCTGCGGTCGCAGCTCTTCTGCTGCAGGCTGTCGGTCTTGGAGTGAACCTTGCCAATTTGATCGGGTTTTGAGGAAGAAATATCCAATTTTCTTGCCTGATGGGGCGCAAAAGGGCTCGAAGGGCAGCACGGTAATGCTGTTGGTGGCGAGAAGGGGCTGTGGGAGTTGTCAGAGGGCAGTTGGTGACACTGTGCTGGGAAATAACTGCCGTACCTGACACGTCCCGTCCTTCGACGCGGGTGCGTGCTATCGTGCTGTTCCCAGCTCTGCTTCCTCACCTCCTCTGCCTTAACGATTTCAGACACGTCAACATTGGCAGCGACTTTCAGGCAGAGATCCCAGACCTCCAGGACAGATCCCAGTTGGAAGAGGAGGAGGAGGGAGCGTCGCTAGTGTGAAAGCCCTGGGGAGACATCGCAACGAACCCGGAAACACAGGACAGAGGTTTCTCTTATTTCTTTGCTTCCCAGGTCCCCCCCGAGATACTAAGGGTCGAAAACTCTGCATTTTCACAGCAGCTTTTTTTCCATTGGGATCCTCTCCCTCCTTTTCTTGACTGCCTTCACGCCTGGTAGTGCCCGAGGGTGCTCAGATGTGGTGGGACAGTGAAGAGATAACAACTGGTGGCGCAGTCAGTCGCGTCCTCCGGGACAGACGGTCAGGGGCATTTGTAGCTGTCCCACCTCAACTGCAAGATCTGTCTCTGGAGCTACCGGTGCCAAAGCTGCTCTTAAGGCAGAGAGCGACACGGGATAACCTGCCCTTTTTTTGGTGCCTTTTCTGGGTCTCCAGTCTGTCTGCTCTGTTTGCATGCTGCCTTGGATTGCACCTTTTCTCCTTTCTTGATGGAAACTGACTTTTTGTTGGGTTTTGTTGCATTTCTAGTGACAAATCTGCTCGACTTTGCCTGCTCCAACATCGTGCCGGAGGAAAGACCCAACCTGGAGCACGCCTTGCACCGCCTGCATGACACTCTGGTAAGAAGCAGTTATTTTTGAATTCCTACCAGACTAGGACAGCCTTTAGCGCTGGGGTGAGCTGAGAGTCGCTCCCGAGTTTTCTTTTCCACAGGCTCGAATCCCTTTGCTAAAGGGGCAGAGTTCTTGCGTGCTGCCTGTTGGCCACCGTCTGCGTTAAGGTCTCGTGGGGTGACAGACCCCGTGTATCAATAAGAGCTTGTTTTGTCTCTTGTCAATTCTGTGACAATTTGGAGAAGTCCTCCTACTCCCAGTGCTGGGAATGAAGGAATATTCGCTAAAACCCGAGGTCTGCCCCGGAGAAACGTCCTGTGCTTGACAACTGCACTGTCCCTGGGTGCTCCTTGCTGAGCAAATACCTCCAGCCTGACCCCGGTGAAGCCCCGAGCGGGTCTGCTTTGTTCCCTCTTCTTTGAAGAAGGGCTTTCACACCGCTGACGTGCGGCAGAGGACTCGGCGTCTGCTGCGTCTGCACGAGGAGGCTCTGCCTGCAGCAGTCTTCTCCCAGAGGTGGTGGCTGGTGGGGTGCCACAGCTTGGTTCCCAGAGATGTCCACAGGTTCTGGTTTCTTAAAACACATCAGTGTGGATTGAGGAAATATTCCCATCAGCTGCCGTGGGCGGAGGTGACCCCGACGCGCTGTTGCTGAGCATCGACTGAGCGCCATCTTCCTCCAGTGGGCTGAAGAGTTGACCTTTTGCCCCCTCCTGAGGGGGAATCTAAGTCTTGTTCTCTGAACTCCTGCAGGAGGGTCTGGAGATGTTGCAGTCTGGGGCACCCCAGCGACCTGAATCCCATCCCCTGGCTGATTATCATTACGCAGGTAAACTGGAAGCAGAGCTTGTTGCTTCTCCGGGAATGCGAGCGGGTACTGCCGTTCCCTTTGTTCTGATTGAAAGAAGTGATTTTTAAAAACGTGTGAGCAATGGTTCGTGTTCGTTGGGGCAGGGAAAATAGTAATTTTAATCTGTTCTGGGGGCCTTTTGGCACAGGGAATGCCTCGACCCTGTGTTCCAGCCTGCTGCTGTCCTGTGCGGTGATGCCCCACGCCGCCCAATGCTCCTCCTTTCCCCCATATGCCAGTGTTACTGCGTGCAGGGCTTGCTCTGCTAGCAGCCATAACTGCTCGTGCTTACCAACTCCGTGCGGCGTTGGCTAATTGCTGTCTGAAAGAGGAGACATTTTAACGCATGACGAAAAAATTGTGTGGGTTTCTGTGAAGCTGCAAGTGGTCTAATCGTTTCCATGTCTCTGTTTCTTCCCAGGCGCAGACACTTGGACGCCTCTCGAGGAGCAGTTGTTTAAAGAGGCCTTTTCTGTACACCAGAAGAATTTCCACCTGATACAGAAGAAGGTAAAGCCATTAGACCGAGGCGGGTCTCGGGTTGTTAGCGTGGAGGGGAGTTTTAACCCAGAAAAGTCATCTTTTGAATGGTGTGTTGGAATCCTGTTCTTGGGATGCTGCTTCACGCTAAAAAGACACCGGTACAAGACATAATTGGCCCTAATGTGTAATGACCACAGAATATTTAATCTCTCTGGTGCAAAATACCAGAAATACTAAAAGAATACTGACACGTTCCGCTGACCACTGGTGTGAAACGTACAATTCTGCCCTCCCATGGCTTCTTTACAGCCCTTTCAGAAGAAGGAGGCTCATTTTCTGCCTGATCTCTCCCATACGTTGTGCTGTGAGAACCAGAGACAAGGGGGGACAGACAAACAGCACTCGACAGATTTGTTGTGGGTCTGTGCCCTAAATGTTTTCCTGCAGTCTTTCCCTCATCGATCGCTTCTGTTTTTCTCCCAATAGATTCAGACGAAGACCGTGTCCCAGTGTGTCGAATACTACTACACCTGGAAAAAACGTGTCGCATTTGCCAGCGGTCAAGCTGAAAGGACTGAAGAAAAGCTGAAGGGAAACAAGGAGTAGGTGGAAGAGGCTGAAGAGAAGGTAGAAAAACTGCTGGGGGTTGGTGCGAGATGTCGCTCCTCGATGAAGCTATCGTCCCGGGCTCTGGGAAATAATCCCCTTTGCGTTAAACTTGCTGCTGATGATTTTCAGGGATGTTCCGTAACATCCCAATGCTTCATAAAAGGAATTGCTGGTGACCCGGCTCTGCACGGGGGTTGCCGAAATGTTCCTTGCCAGGAAAAAGAAATTAGGTTCACAGAATTTATTTGTTTTCTGGTGGTAGAAATTGGGTAACCACGTCACTTCAGTGCTCTGTAATTCTGCACTTTAAACCCATTGTACAGAGTTTTGTGGAGGAAAGTGCTGTTCCACTGAGGACAGTAGGAATTATACGGTTTTTCTTTCAAGGTCTGTCTTTGCACCCCCTCCTCCCCATCGAATTTCAGTGTTTTTTTAACTGTTTAGTGTTCAGAGGAGTACAGCAGGGCAGGCTGGTGCTGATAGAACACGTTACACCCAGCACAAAAATAAACCCCTCACTGCCTGGGCCATTTGGGGATGTTTCCAGCTATTTTTTCGCTTTAGCTGTCCTCCTTGCTGAGGAGAAGGAGAAATGAGTAAAGGCTGTCTGCTTTACAGGCTGCTTGCAGCCCGAAGAAGAGGCGCCGGCTCGGGCCGAAGGAAAACACCAAGAAAAAGCAGAGTTGTGAAAAGACGCCCCGCAGCACGGGCAGTCCCTCCCGCCGTCCCCGTGAGTCTCCGTGCTGGGGTGGAGGCGCCGGTGATGTGGCTGTGTTTCCCTGCAGAGAGTGTGGAAGGTTAGCTGGTCGTTTTTCTTCTTGAAACCTGCTGCTTTGGGCTTAAACTGATGGACGCTTTCAGAGGCGCCCGGGGGAGCGGAGCTAAGGGCTGCTGGAGGGTTCCCGCTGTCCCGCAGCCTTCTGGCGGTTTTGTTTGACTTTTAACCCAAACCTCTGTGTTTTCTGATGCGGGGAGACCCTCCAGCCAAGTCTCGCGAGGTTCACACTAAACCTCCTTTGCTTTCTCACCTCCTCTGGGAGAGGAGTCCAGGCGCAGCTGGATCCAGCCTCAGCTTCCGACTGGGAACGAGTGTCTGGAGCCCCAGCTCTGCCCCAGAGTGGCTTTGCTCCAGCTTGAGCTGGGTATCTCTGAAGAGAGACCCTCTCGCTGTTTTTCCAGTGCCCTTGAAGGTTTATTCCCTGAGGTGTTCAGGCACTTGTGTGTGCCGTATGCACCAACTTTTTGTCCCAGCAATTTGTTTAATATCCGCTTTTCCTCTGTGCTGATTGGAGCGATAATGCAATGGGGATTGTTTCTACTCGTGCAGTTTCACCCTCCTCCCATCTAATCCACACTTGGGTCTCCTCTGTCTCCTGCTGACTTCAGCTGGAACGGTTTCTCTCTCTCTTTGAAGGCCCTTTCCTCGAATTACAGGCTTGCTCCGCTTCATCTGGTTGTGGAAGAATCCCAGTGTTTCTCTTTTTTCACTAAGAAGAGGTTTCACTAAAGTTCTTTTGTGTGGTTTGTGGCCCGAGGGCTTCCACGCTGCAGTCGCTCGTGCCAAGCAACATCACTCATGCCCAGCAAAGCTGCTCAAGTTTCAATCCACCTTAAATTTAAGCAATCACACCGTTAATTCTATTTTAATCCCCAACAATCTCTCTTGTTTAACCAGCAAGGCCCCACCCAGCCAGGGGTACCGGCAGAAACTGCGTAGTGCCATGCAGCAAAACACAGCAGAAACTCACAAAATAAAACTAATGACATGTGGTCTAAGAAATAAATAATAAAAAAAAGTTATTAAAAATCCCCGTTTGTTTTCTCCCTTCCAGGGTGTTTGGGAAGGTCAATGGGAGGAACTCTCACATGAAATGCCATCACCCGCGGGACGATCGGAAGATCCCGGCAGCATTGGCAACTGGGCAACTCTCATGTCAGACCACCACCGAGGTCAATTTACTCTGTTTAGAAAACCCCACCGACCTCTAGCAGGGGGCAGCGCCTGAGCTCTGCAGAGGATCCACCACCACGAGGTCGCCCCCGCTCCAGAAAGACCAAGAGGAAGAGAACAGCAGAGAAATAGTTATTGTATTTAATAGCGTTTCCCCCTTAGGTGATAGTTCCATGTAGGTTTTAGGTCTTTGTTAGCCATCTTTTAGGTCTTAGTTTTAGGCTTTAGTGTTCTTCTGATAGGAGTAAGGTGTGGTTTTATGTGTTTACTCTTTAACTTATTAAATTGGGTTTGTGAATGTAAAAGTTCTGGGACTGCTCTTGCTGTTTGTGCCGTAAATAATTTAAACAATTAAAATTCATTCCGCTTGGTTGGTGGTGCTGTGATGGTTGGAGAAACACATAACAACTTATTGTCATTTAGGCAATCTTTCTATCACCCAATGAGCCCTCCCCACCCGGGAAAGGGAATCGGGTAAAACAAGGAAAGCCGGGAGCTGAAGTATAAACAGGTTTAGTAGTGTAAGATTAGGTAATTAACATTAACAGCACATTCTCCTTTTACTCCTCATCACTTGTACGTAAAAAAACCTGAAAATCAAAGAAGCAGCGGTGTGTTCACACCTCCTCCCTAAGCCCGCTCCTTGCTGCGGGTGCTGCCAAAGTGATGTCCAGAGGTGAGAGTTTGGGGAAAATACCCGGCACGGTATGGAAATGCAGCTCCAAAAGCCCTGTGGGTGGATTTAAACCACTGCTGCCCCACAGAAGGGTTCCACCTGCGGGTTCCTGCTGCAAGTCTTGCTGCTGTTCCGCACCGCTTCCAAAAAATCCAATTTCTGATGCAAGAAGAGAATGTGGTGCAGGTTCTCCGGCACCAGGATGGCGCGCCAATTCTCCAGGGCGCTTTCCCCAGCAACGAAGGCCTGGTCTGGCAGGAGGGCGGTGGCGGGGATGGCGAGGTACTGCCGGCTCAGCCGCCCCGCAGCTGGGAAGCGATGCTCATTGCTCTGCCACCAGTGCAGGGGCTGGTGCTGCGCTTGCAGAGGGGCTCCAGGATGTAGTTTTCCAGTTGCTGGTGGATCTCGGGGTTCTCTCCATGGCGTCCTTCCCCAAAAGGATGTCGTAGCTGCTCTGAGACGGGGCGCTGGCGCATGGGTCCTTGCGAGCAGGCAGCTGGCTGCCGGCATCTGTGCCTGTGGCTTTGGAATCCGAGTTTGGCACCCCAGACTGGGTGGCAGATGGGGACTGGTGGTTGCAAACTCGCAACAGCATAGTTCTCACTGGCTGGTGCAGCTCGCTTCTCAGGCTGGGGCTGAGAAACCGCATCTCCTGTAAGCGCGGTCCAAAAAAGAGGTGATAACTTCTGGGCTTTCATAGAATCATAGAATTAGTGAGGTTGGAAGGGACCTTTAAGATCATCAAGTCCAACCGTTTACCTACCCTGATAAAAACACCACCACTCCTAAACCATGTCCCTAAGCACCTCATCTACCCTTTTCTTAAACACCTCCGGGGACGGTGAATCCACCACCTCTCTGGGCAGCCTATTCCAATGTTTAATAACCCTTTCAGTGAAAAAATGCTTCCTAATGCTTTCGAGCATTTTCTCATCCTCTGCCAACCCCCAGCGCTGCCTCAGCTCTGACCTGATGTTGCCTACAACCATCTTGATGGCGGCACCGCCCTGCAGGCACTTACGGGGTCAAGGGGGGCCTCTTCGGGTCTGGGGTTCCCCTGATGGTGTCCTGGTTTGTGCTGGACGGGCCCTTGAGGACACTGCGTGTCTGCTGCGGTGTCCTGGTGCTGTAGTAAAATCCCCAACATGGGTTCAATTACAGCATGTCCGCCTGTACCAAAGACAGCAAACTCTCCTTTGGAGCAGGGAATTTGAACACAGAGAAAGGCATTATGTGCAATCTACTCCTTGGTGTATGGATTGGACAGGGAATCAGTCAAAAGAGAAGATAGGAAAAATTAATTTGCCTCCTGCTTGGATGGCAGAAATCTACGAGAGGCAATAGAAGTCAGATGGTTGAAGAAGATCTTGCTTGGCTTTGAGTTTGCCCGGACCAGATGGCTGCAAAGCCTATTGTGAAACCCAATCATTTTTGTGATCGTAGAGATTTTTGTTCATGTTTTGTTCAGATGTCTTAAGAGTATCGTTAACAAGCAATCATCTCAACCTTATGTATTAGTGATATGGGATAGGAAATGAGGCTCACTGAAGTACAGAAAGACTTGGGTAAGTCTCAAAGGGGGGGGAATTGTTGTAGTAAAATCGACATAAACCAGGAAAATTAAATGTAAAATGTAATTGAACCAACAAAGGAAACCTGCTGCTGCTCAAGTCCTGTATACTGCCCCAACGCTAGTTATTTACCTAATCTCAAAATAAGGAAATAGTAGACACGATTTCTCTATGATTCAGTTAAGGAACTACCCAGCAGACAGTGTAGCACTGTTGATAAGCAGGGTATTCCTATCAAGAGAGCGACGAACTGTAGGCATGGTCAGCAAACCCAGAAACCCGCTTGGAACTGCCGAGATCAGAGGAAAAGCGGGTAAAAGGTGGTTCCAGCCGGGGGGAGATGGTGACCACCGACTCATTGACCACCTCCCCAAACGATACCACCTACTCAAAAGAAGGAAAAAGAAGACAGAGTCTGTGCACTCCTTTACGTGGGAAGCAAAGAAATCTCGACCAGTCATTCATTAGAGGGAATAACAGTGACTATGTATTAATTGTTTGAATATGTAATAATCAATGTGTAAAAGTGAAGATTTTTGGAACTAAGGAGTCAGCACTTCCGTTTTGGGACAAGCACCCATTTCTGTGCATTAATTGCATAAACTTAGAAATACCTCTGCTCTGTGTGTTATTGGCTTGCCCAGCAGGTAAAGAACCCAGATTTGGGAGGACAGTGGGGTGTCCGTAAGGGGTCCTGGGCGGCGCTTATGGGGTCCTGAAATCCTGCAGGAGGGTCTGGAGATGGTGCAGTCTGGGGCACCCCAGCGACCTGAATCCCATCCCCTGGCTGATTATCATTACGCAGGTAAAGTGGAAGCAGAGCTCGTTCCTTCTCCAGGAATGCGAGCGGGTACTGCCGTTCCCTTTGTTCTGATTGAAAGAAGTGACTTTTAAAAACGTGTGAGCAACAGTTCGTGTTCTTTGGGATGGGGAAAACAGTCATTTTAATCTGTTCTGGTGGGGTTTTGGCATGGGGAATTCCTCATCCCTGTGTTCCAGCCCACTGTTTTCCTGTGTGGTGACGCCCCACGCCACTGTACGCTCCTCCATTCCCTCGTACGCCGGCTTTATGGCATTCAGGGCTTGCTCTGCTGGCAGCCGTAACTGCTTCTGCTAAAGAACTCCCTGTAGCGTTAGCGAATTTCTCTTTAAGGAGGAGAGATTTTGATGTATGAGGAATAAATGGTGCGGGTTTCCTTGAGGAAGTGGTCTAATCATTTGCAGTGGCTGTTCATTCCCAGGCTCAGACACTTGGACGCCTCTCGAGGAGCAGTTGTTTAAAGAGATCTTTTCTGTACACCAGAAGAATTTCCACCTGATACAGAAGAAGGTAAAGCCGTTAGACCGAGGCGGGTCACGGGAAGGTAGCATGGAGGGGAGTTTTAACCCAGAAAAGTCATCTTTTGAATGGTGTGTTGGAATCCTGTTCTTGGGATGCGCTTCACGCTAAAAAGACACCGGTACAAGACATAATTGGCCCTAATGTGTAATGACCACAGAATATTTAATCTCTCTGGTGCAAAATACCAGAAATACTAAAAGAATACTGACACGTTCCGCTGACCACCAGTGTATAACGTACAGTTCTGCCCTCCCATGGCTTCTTTACAGCCCTTTCAGAAGAAGGAGGCTCATTTTCTGCCTGATCTCTCCCATACGTTGTGCTGTGAGAACCAGAGACAAGGGGGGACAGACAAACAGCACTCGACAGATTTGTTGTGGGTCTGTGCCCTAAATGTTTTCCTGCAGTCTTTCCCTCATCGATCGCTTCTGTTTTTCTCCCAATAGATTCAGACGAAGACTGTGTCCCAGTGTGTCGAATACTACTACACCTGGAAAAAACGTGTCACATTTGCCAAAGGTCAAGCTGAATGGACAGAAGAAAAGCTGAAGGGAAACAAGGAGTAGGTGGAAGAGGCTGAAGAGAAGGTAGAAAAACTGCTGGGGGTTGGTGCGAGATGTCGCTCCTCGATGAAGCTATCGTCCCGGGCTCTGGGAAATAATCCCCTTCGTGTTAAACTTGCTGCTGATGATTTTCAGGGATGTTCCGTAACATCCCAGTGCTCCATAAAAGGAATTGCTGGTGACCCGGCTCTGCACGGAGGTTGCCAATACTTGCTCCAATACTGATTGGAGCGACAATGCAATGGGGACTGTTTCTACTCGTGCAGTTTCACCCTCCTCCCATCTAATCCGCACTTGGGTCTCCTCTGTCTCCTGCTGACTTCAGCTGGAACGGTTTCTCTCTCTCTTTGAAGGCCCTTTCCTCGAATTACAGGCTTGCTCCGCTTCATCTGGTTGTGGAAGAATCCCAGCGTTTCTTTATTTTCACTAAGAAGAGGTTCCACTAAAGTTCTTTTGTGCGGTTTGCGGCCTGAGGGCTTCCACGCTGCAGTCGCTCGTGCCAAGCAACATCACTCATTCCCAGCAAAGCTGCTCAAGTTTCAATCCACCTTAATTTTAATCCACCTTTAATCTCTCTTGTTTAACCAGCAAGGTCCCACCCAGCCAGGGGTACTGGCAGAAACTGAGTAGGACCACGCAGCAAAACACAGCAGAAACTCACAAAATAAAACTAATGAAACGTGGTCTAAGAAACTAAAAAAAGAAATTAAAAATTCCCGTTTGTTTTCTCCCTTCCAGGGTGTTTGGGAAGGTCAATGGGAGGAATCCTCACATGAAATGCCATTGCCTGTGGGACAATTGGAAGGCCCCAGCAGCATTTTTAAAGGGAGGCGAAGCCGAGAGAAGCCCAGATGGTGACCTCCTCCAGCTGGCAACTGGGCAACTGTCATCTCAGACCACCAACGAGGTCAATTTACTCTGTTTAGAAAACCCCAATGACCTCTAGCAGAGGGCAGTGCCTGAGCTCTGCGGAGGGTCCACCACCACGAGGTCGCCCCCGCTCCAGAAAGACCCAGAAGAAGAGAACAGCAGAGAAATAGTTATCGTATTTAATAGCGTTTCCCTCTTAGGTGATAGTCCCGTGTAGGTTTTAGGTCTTCGTTAGCCGTCTTTTAGGTCTTAGTTTTAGGCTTTAGTGTTCTTCTGATAGGAGTAAGGTTTGTTTTTCTTCTGATAGGAGTAAGGTTTGGTTTTCAGGGATCACGAAATTTTCAGAGTTGGAAGGGACCTCTAGAGATCATCTAGTCCAGCTCCCCAGCTAAAGCAGGATTGCCCAGAACACATTACTCAGGACTGCATCCAGGCGGGTCTTGAAGATCTCCAGAGAAGGGGACTCCACAACCTCCCTGGGCAGCCTGTTCCAGTGCTCGATCACCCTAACCTTAAAGAAGGTTTTTTCTTGTATTTGAATGGAACTTCCAACTTGTGCCCGTTGCGCTGTCACTGGGAACCACTGAAAAGAGTCTGGCTCCATCCTCCTTCAACCCACCCTTTAGATACTTAGAAGCAATAAGAAGGTCTCCCCTCAGCCTTCTCTTCTCCAGGCCAAAGAGTCCCAGCTCTCTCAGCCTTTCCTCATAAGGGAGATGCTCCAATCCCTTAATCATCTAATCTGCCCTATGCTGGACTCTCTCCAGTAGTTCCCCATCTCTCTTGAAGTAGGAAGCCCAGAACTGGACACACTATTCCAGTTGTGGCCTCACCAGTGCAGAGTAGAGGGGGAGAATGACCTCCCTCCACCTACTGACCCCAGTCAGATTCAACACTTGGCTCCAAATAGGCTGGAAAACTGTCCTTACCCCAATGCATCTCAGAAATCAACCTGCATGAACAGGGAACTGTCACTCTCATCACACTCATCACTGGGGGAACTGGAAAAATATTTATAAAATCAATAGCTACGTAGAGTCCAGACGATAAAAAGCACAACCAGGTCTCATGAGAGAAACTGCAATGGGAAAAGGTCTTGGTTTGATTGGGTTGCTGGATAACAGCTTCAAGTTAAGGGATTTCTTGAGCTACCGCAACCATTTGCTGATTGTCCTCCTCTTCCTTCCCCCTTGCTCTTCTCCTCACAAATCAATGGCAAAGGACACAAAGGGACAGACTTCCTTCATTGCATCCAAATGCCCCAGTGCCTTACATGAACACATTTTAAGGAAAGGAGCAACAGAAGTGACTGACAACATGGAAGAAGACTGTGCAATAAACCATTAAAAAAAAACCCAGACAATTAAACGACACCAGAAAATGCAATTGAAATGCCTCCTCTCTTCTTTGGCACTTGGGAAACTTCATCTGGACTCTTCTGTCCCCCTCCTGGTTTCCACAGCCCAAGAAAAGACTTGCTGTGGGCCCAGCCCAAAGCCTTTGGGATGGTGAGGAGCACACAAGAGGCAGGCAGAGGGAGCTGCCTCTGGTCTGCATCAAGAAGAGGAGGCTCGTGGTGTGTTGCGGCCAGGTGGAGGGGAGCAAACACACCGATACGATGTATGTTAGCGTCAATCTCCGCTAAGCTCCGTTTATTGTTAACACTCGGGTTACATATATAGTCATTCATATCTTGTACACGCGATCACGCATTGTTTGATTGGCTGTCTCGCTTTGTGCATGCGGCGAGCACGCAGGGTTATTTCACCCATGATTGGTTAACATTAGCATATTGTTTAGTCTTGCTCAAGCGTTATTTTTCTTGCGGACACCTGCTCTTGTTTTACTCTTTCTGCCAACTTTCCTGTTATCTAGTCTCAAGGTTAAGGCGTTCTTCACAATTTGCTATACACACGGTCTATTTTCCAAGGACTGGCTCCCACAGTGGTGGACCCAACTGGTGACTACAGCTGAACAGAAGAAATCCCAGCTAGATAAAAAGGAAAAGATTGTCACCATGAGGCTCCTCAGACACAGCACAAGGGCCCAGAGGGGTTGTGAAGCCTGTCCTTGAGGATACCCAAACATGACTGAACTAAGTCCCAAGCAACGGGATCCAGCTGGGGCTGCTCTGAGCAGAAGCTTGGACTGAAGACCTCCAAGCGTCTCTACCAACCTCTATGCTTCTGTGGTTCTTCGAAGGTGAGCTGTCCTGCCTTCCCCAGATGGGCAGCGACAGCCACAACCTTGTGGAAGGCGGCCTGTCGCATTACCACCCAGGCCCCTACTTCAGATGAAGAGCCACTATCAAGCACGGGGGGCTTTGCCACTTGCAGGGCACTGCGTCAGTGGGAGGGCACTGAGGACCCCCAGCCCTCCTGGGACACTGTTGCCAACATGTTGTTGGGACCCCAGCCACGGGATGAGGAGAGAGCTGGAGCCCAGGGCTCATGAGGGGAGCTGGAAGGTGGTCCCTATGCCCAAGGGGTGGCCTTTCTCTCGGGCAAGCAACATGGCGGGCAGGAGCGAGCCCCAGGAAACAGGCTTTTGGCCCCCTCGACCCTCCTCCTCTTCCCACATTTGGGCACGTTTCAGGCCACAGCCCCCCCCACGCCCAAACATACCATAGTTGGCCACACGCATCAGCCACAGTCCCAATCAACATCACAATGGCTTCCTGATGTCATCAGCCACCTCACACTGCCTGTTCTTGGGGACCTATAAAAGCAGGGGTCCCTGCAGCTGGCCCACAGTTTGCCGAGCTTCCAGGCCCTCGGATGCCAAGCATGCTTGGAAGGAAGAGGAGCTGGAGCAGCGAGGCGCATGGCTGCCCACCTTTGTGTGGAACGCCGCAGAGCCACTCCCCGCAACCGCAGAGGAGGCAGGCTCATCCCAGGAGGAGGAAGCTCAATGAGCAGAGGCGGCACACCACTCCTGATGGCACAAGCGCGGCTGACCTCGATATTATAATCAGAGGCATGGAGCGCTTGACCGTAAGCTCACCAGGAGATGACACAAGCGCGGCTGACCTCGATATTATAATCAGAGGCATGGAGCCCCTGACCATAAGCTCACCAGGAGATGGCGTGGAGCCCAAGCGCATCTGCCTGCCACGGAACAGCCAGGGCAGTGAGGCAGATGGCTGTCCACTTTGGCCACAGAGCCACTCCCTGCAACCAGGGAGGAGGAAGGCACCTGCCAGGAGGAGAAAGCGCAAGCAGCGTAGGAGGAATGTCACTCCTCATGGCACAGGTGCGAGTGACCTCGCTTCCGCGATCAACGGCACACAGCGCATGGCTGTAAGCCCACGAGAGAACGGCGTGGAGCCCAAGCGCATCTGCCTGCCAGGGAGCAGCCGGCGCAGGGAGGCGGATAGGTGCTCAGCTTGGCATGGGATGCCACAGAGCCGCTTCCGGCAACCATGGAGGAGGAAGGCGCCTCCCAGGAGGAGGAAGCGCAATCGGAGGAGGAGGAGGAGGAGGAGGAGCAACATCATCACCCCCCATGGCATAATTGTGACCTCCCTTGCTTCTGCAATCAAAAGCATGCAATCAACAGCATGCAATGAACTGCAAATTTTATGTCTTTAACTTATTAAATTGGGTTGGTGAATGTAAAAGTTCTGGGACTGCTCTTGCTGTTTGTGCCGTAACTAATTTAAGCAATTAAAACTCGTTCTACTGGGTTGGTGGTGGTGTTATGGTTGGAGAGACCCATAATAATTTATTGTCATTTAGGCAATCATTCTATCACCCGATGAGCCCTCCCCAACCGGGAAAGGGAATCGGGTAAAACAAGGCAAACCGGGAGCTGAAGTATAAACACATTTAGTAGAGTTAGATTAGGTAATTAACATTAACAGCACATTCTCCTTTTGCTCCTCATCACTTGTACGTAAAAAGAACTGAAAATCAAAGAAGCGGCATTGTGTTCACACCTCCTCCCTAAGCCTGCTCCTCACTGCGGGTGCTGCCAAAGCGATGCCAAAAGGTGGGAGTTTGGGGAAAATACCTTGCACAGTATTGAAATACAGGTCCGAAAGCCCCGTATGTGGATTTAAACCACTGCTACCCCACGGAAGGGCTCCACGTGCAGTTTCCTGCTGCGAGTCTCACTGCTGTTCCGCACCGCTTCCAAAAAGTTCTGATGCAAGAAGAGAATGTGGCGCAGGTTCTCTGGCGCCAGGACACCGCGCCGATGCTCCAGGGTGCTTTCCCCGGCAGCGAAGGCCTGGTCTGGCAGGAGGGCGGTGGCGGGGATGGCGAGGTACTGCCGGCTCAGCTGCCCCGTTGCCGGGAAGCGATGCTCGTTGCTATGCCACCAGTGCAGCGGCTGGTGCTGCGCTTGCAGAGGGGCTCCAGGATGTAGTTTTCCAGTTGCTGGTGGATCTCGGGGTTCTCTCCATGGTGTCCTTCCCCAAAAGGATGTCATAGCTGCTCTGAGACAGGGCGCTGGCGCATGGGTCCTTGCGAGCAGGCAGCTGGCTGCCAGCATCTGCACCTGCAGCTTTGGAATCCGAGTTTGGCACCCCAGACTGGGTGGCAGATGGGGACTGTCAGTTGAAAACCCGCAAAAGCATGGTTCTCACTGGCTGGTGCAGCTCGCTTCTCAGGCTGGGGCTGAGAAACCGCATCTCCTGGAAGTGCTGCCCAAATCAGAGGCCTCTTTGGGTCGGGGGTCCCTTTTTTGGTTTCCTGGTTTGTGCTGGACGGGCCCTTGAGGACACTGCGTGTCCGCTGCGGTGTCCTGGTGCTGTAGTAAAATCCCCAACATGGGTTCAATTACAGCATGTCTGCCTGTACCAAAGACAGCAAACTCTCCTTTGGAGCAGGGAATTTGAACCCTCGCTTTGAATTGGACCTTTGATACCATCTTCATGAATGGAACCGGAAGATTAAGATTTAATTTGAAAAAGGAAAGGGAATTTGGATTAGGGAAATGGAAGGTTCTGGGGAATGATTCTGAAAATTGGTGTTGGCATATTAACGAGACCCAGCAACCTGTATTGGTTAAGCAAACAGGACCATGTGATCGATTCCCTCGGGGAATGCAGTTCCCTTCAGTGTGGAAGACTGCAGAACACGGAGAATGGCATTACGTGCAATCTACTCCTTGGTGTATGGATTGGACAGGGAATCAGTCAAAAGAGAAGATAGGAAAAATTAATTTGCCTCCTGCTTGGATGGCAGAAATCTACGAGAGGCAATAGAAGTCGGATGGTTGAACGAGATCTTGCATGGCTTTGAGTTTGCCCGGACCAGATGGCTGCAAAGCCTATTGTGAAACCCAATCATTTTTGTGATCGTAGTGATTTTTGTTTGTGTTTTGTTTGGATGTCTTAAGAGTATCGTTAACAAGCAATTATCTCAACCTTATGTATTAGTGATACGGGATAGGAAATGAGGCTCACTGAAGTACAGAAAGACTTGGCTAAGTCTCAAAGGGGGGGAATTGTTGTAGTAAAATCAACATATACTAGGAAAATTAAATGTAAAATGTAATTGAAGCAACAAAGGAAACCTGCTGCTGCTCAAGCCCTAGATACTGCCCCAACGCTAGTTATTTACCTACTCTCAATATAGGGAAATAGTAGACACGATTTCTCTATGATTCAGTTAAGGAACTACCCAGCAGACAGTGTAGCACTGTTGATAAGCAGGGTATTCCTATCAAGAGAGCGACGAACTGTAGACCTGGTCAGCAAACCCAGAAACCCACTTGGAACTGCCAAGATCAGAGGAAAAGCAGGTAAAAGGTGGTTCCGGCCGGGGGAAGATGGTGACCACTGGCTCATTGACCACCTCCCCAAATGATACCACCTATTAAAAAGAAGGAAAAAGAAGACAGAGTCTGCACACTCATTTACTCATTTACCCAATCATTAGAGGGAATAACAGTGACTATGTATTAATTGTTTGAATATGTAATAATCAATGTGTAAAAGTGGAGACTTTTGGAACTAAGGTGTGAGCGCTCCTGTTTTGGGACAAGCACCCATTTCTGCGCATTAATGGCATAAAATTAGAAATACCTCTGCTCTGTGTGTTACTGGCTTGCCCAGCAGGTAAAGAACCCAGATTTGGGACGCCACTGGGCTGACTGTAAGGGGTCCTGGGCTGCCCTTATGGGGTCCTGGGGGGGACTCTTGCAGGCCAGAGGGAGTCTGGGGCAGCCCTTCAAGGATCTGGGGGTCCCCTCTGGTGCCTCTGGGGAGGGTTTTGTGGCTGGAGAGGGACCAGCTGGTTTCAAGAGGTGCTTCCTCCCTTTCTCCAGCCCACCCAGCTCCCCCGACACCACCACCCCCCCAGGCTGGTGGGTGCCCGCAGTGCCAGCCTGTCCCACTGGGTCGGGCACTGAGGGGGGCACAGCCCCAGCCGCAGGATGGGAGGAGGAACCACAGCACCAGGGATAAAACGTTGGTCTCTATTTCTTTAACATTTCCCATGGGGAGCACCCCAGGGTTCCGTGGCTGCACCACAGCTGGTGCCAGGAGGGACTCCAACATCCCCCCCTGTGGAAAGATTACTAAAAATGATCAATAATACAGCATTGGTCACACGTTAAGGAAAGGGATACAATCAAAAGGCTTCTGTGTGAGCCGACTTGGGCAGGATGCAGGAACGACCACAAGGCCACGGATGAAAGACAAAGAACAAATGTGATCTCAATACCTCGCGAATCGGGGAGTCTCCACAGCAACGCCCGGACAGAGGGACACACGCAGGGGATGCAGGTGCCACAGGGCGGGAGAAAGTCCTTGTTAGCAGCAGCGTGAGCTCCAACTCGCTGTTCTCGCCTGCTTTTCAAGGGTTCAAGCAGGCGTAGTTTTCCACTGTGCTCTGACCTTCTTCAAGACCAAGGCAGTGATCTCCCATATGCCAGATAAGGTGTCCCTAAGCCCATCCCAGGCTCACGGTATCTAAGTGCGGATATTCCATCTGCGAGCACACGGGGCTGAATTAGTGTGATAGATGTGTTGTCCAGCACCCCAGGTGCGCGTCACTTGAGCGTGTTTACAGTCCTCCTCGCCAATCTTCTGTTACTTTCCCACATTCCACCCCCTCGCTCAAGAGACCGCTTCAGCTGGGGCTGACAAAGTTGGAAATGTTCATTCAAACTTGTGAGGTGTAATACAGAGTAATTTACAGAGGCATGAAATAAACACACATAAAAAAAGAAATAAACAACTCTCTAAAGTAAAGCTTTGAATCAGGTGTCCCATTCCTCCTGTCAAGAAATTAAACCCCTCAGCCAGCCGGGCACTGCCAGTACGTTGTTTCACTGGATGCATTAAGTCCTGGAGGATTTTGAATGTCTTGCTTCATGCTGACTGCTTCCTCAGTTATGTTGGAACAACACATGTTTTCAAAGTCGAAGCAGCATTTCTGACGTCGAGGGAGGAAACAGTCCATCATCAGTTGGGTTTGTAATATTCACTGGCGTACAGCTGTTACCTACTCAGAAGAGAGAGCAATGAGAGACATTAATACCAAAACCACTTTGCACAGTGTAGTTCTATAGTACAGCTGCTGGGGTTGGTATGCCACGGAAACAAGTTACCAAAAGACCTGCAGCTGCTAATCTTCCCTTGATACAAAAGGCAGATGAGTTAGTGACAGTAGAGGCTGACCAAATCTAAGTATTTGCATGTTGGTTTGTCAGAGCTGTACCCAGGGCATGCGCTCGTAGCACAAGACTACAAAGCACGAGTGGCCAACCTGTGATAGGGGAGAAAAGCAGCAGTGTCATCTCCTTCCAGTGACACATAGACGTCGCTCCAGCTCCTTCAGCCAATATTACTCTAGATTTGATACCCTCATGTGGGGTAATTGCCCATACAGACTGGAGAGCTGTGGCGTGCACTTTTTCAGATGGAACTTCAACGTGATGTTGTGTTTGCAACACCGTTCCGATGCCGTCTCCTCTAGATAAGACGCAGGTATTTGTCGAAGATACCTGAAATACAAGAACTCGAGAATCTGATACTAATAAGTGATGTCAAATAAGAGGGGAAGTTGGGGTATAATGTATTGTGGAGCCTTGTAATGCCTTGGACCAAAATCCTACAGGTTCTTTCTCATTTCTTGTCCCAATCATCTGCCACAATCCCGAGAGTGTATCATCTGGACTTGTTACTTCTAATTCAAAAGGATATCCTTGCTTAGGAGTGCATAATTGCAAATGCTCAATCAAAGCATTTTTGCAGGCATCAGAGGCTTCTTGTTGCTTGGTCCCCTGCCAGAAAACTTTCTTCCTCATTAATTTCTGCAGAAGGCACATTAATATCACCAAATGTGGGAAAAAGTCCTCCAGTACCCTAAAAGTCCCCCAGAGGTCTGTAACTCTTTTACTGCGATGGGCACAGGAAGCTGCTGGGCTGTTTGCTGTACCCGATTTGGTATTCCTCTCATCTGTCCATGCCAAACTATTCCCCAAAATTGTACAGTAGTACTCGGACCCTGTACTCTCTTGGCATTCATTGCCCAGCCTCAGTCCTGCAAATGCGCTTTCAGCAATTTGGCAGCTGCTTCACTTTCTTGTTATGACTCGGCCAGAATCAATAGATCATCAATAGAACGGTAACCAGTAACAGTCCCCGAGCATAGTGCTAAATCAGCTGCTGTCATTAGGCGGCAAATGGAGGAACTGTGTGTGTATCCCTGAGGCAATACTCGGAAAGTACAGTGCTTTTGTTTCCAGGTCACATCTTGCAGTGAGGGGGCAGGCAGGGTGGAGGGGGGTGAGGAGTTGGTGGTGGGGCAGGGTGCGGTTGGCTTTTTTTGCATAAACGCTAACTTTTGCCATCGTTGAAACCTTTTTGATGCTGTGATCCCATCTATTTCTGGTCGGGGGATACTGGCTTGCACAAGATTATTCCACATTTGTTTCCTTGTAACCTGTGCTGTAACTCCCCTCGGTTTTGCAGTCTTTACTTTATTCACCACCTGCACAGATGGTCCCGAAATTGCAGCCCAAATTTCCCTCAAGGTGTTTCCTAGGGCACCTACATTACCCACAGCATTTGTCACATGGGGTTTAGTGAGGCAGGCGCTCCTCTCACAAACTGCACTTTGATACTTCTCGTCACTGCTAAACTCTCCGGATTGCACCCTGTACCCAACACATGAGCCATCCCCACCTGCTGCACCAAATTAGTACCTTTCTCCATTGCACACCAGTTTCTGAGGGACGACACTGATCCAACGGGTTCTGTATATGCTGCTGAAACTGCTGCGCACAACCACTGATACAACATTGGTGCAATAATGTCTCGCCTGGCAGGACCTCTGACATTTTGCAGCTGAGCATATCCTCATTGTGCCTGATCATCAATGGCTATAAGGCTTACTAAATCTTTTCCACCTGCTGATAAAAGAATAGATGTAGCTCTACTACCCCAAGATTGCAAAATCCATGCCAGCATGCCTTCCTCACTCTTTTACTGATACATCTCTAAAAACTCCCTTAAATCTTTCAGAGTTCCTCATCTACATCCTCCTCATTAACAGGAGGTCCCTAGCAGGTACCTGCGAGCACGGCACCCACGTTGGTCTGCCTGCTGACCCTGGCCCCTAAGCCGGCTCCTGTCCCACCCCGAGCAGCAGGCAAGTCCACCTCCTCGCCTTCCCACATGGCCCTTCCTGAAGAACCCGCGTCTCTCCACTGCAGCTCTCCTGCTGTGCCATTTACACACCACACCTCCACGGTCCCAGTGTGGTCACAGCCTGGTAATCACGTGCAGACTTCTGGCCCTGCTGGTGGTACTCCGCGCAGTGTGCAGGAGCGTGCCAGGCATGTCAGGGAGGTACCAGCTGGGCTGGTTTCCCACCCAGGAAGGGTGTGAGAGTTCAGGAGGCTGCACATCTTTGCGCTGTGGGCTATGTGTGGACTCCATCTCTCCTGCCCCTACGAGGAGTTCTGGGATGACACATGGGGTGTGCACAATCCCTTTAGATTGATCCACGCCAGGCACAGGCCAGTCAGTCCAGCTGGGAACAGCCCCAGAGCTCTTGATTTTGTATTTCTAGGTGCATATCGGCAGCTGAGAAGCCGCCCAGCCCCTTGGCTAACCGCCACCGCTACAGCCGCTGCTCCCAGCACCTGCCCCTCTGCTGCGGTACCAGCATGTAGTGCCAGGGAGGAAGAAAGAAAAGTGTATGATCATATGGAGAGGGAGAAGGCAGAGATACGCCACAGGCATCGCTCAGGCCACCCACGGTGGGAGGGATCTGCTTGCGAGAGAGCCTCAAGGTGTCTGTGAAGTGGGAGAGGCCCCTGATGCCCAAGCCCAGGAGAAGGTCCCAGGTACAGCTGGTCAGCCTGGGGCTGAATCAGGTGGGGCTGAGACCTTGGCTGTCCCATAGTGGTATGCCCCCTCAGGGCAAGGCATCTTGGGGCAGGACATGCTCTCCAGTTTGGAAAGAGGAAGCTACAGCCATCAGAGGGATCCCTCTGCCTTCAGCCAGGACTTCTACTGCCCCCGTGGAAAGCCAATTCTGGGTGCCCAGGCAGTCCCCTTGGGGGGCAGGGAAGTCCAGCCTAAAGCCGGCCTCCAAAACCTCCTTCTGTCTGACGAGTGGTGTCAGAGATATCCCCTCCTTCCCCCAGGGCTGCCCTCAGTGGAGGGATGGGTCCTGGAGCCAGGGGAAGCACCATCCCTTCTTGGACACAGTTACCAGGGGAGCTGCCTCTGCTGCTCTCCACACAGCCTGTTCTCAGTGACGTGCTGGAGTATGTTCCTCTGTGCCTGATGCAGCTCCAGCCTTCTGAGGACTTGGGCGGCTCGTGAAGAAAGGTAGCTGCAACAAGAGGGCAACATCATCCCTCTGCCAGAGACCCCTTCTTGCCACCTCAAGTCCACACGCCCACCCTGTCCCACATCCACCCATCCTTTAACCCTGCGGGTGGGTTTTGGGCCTTGGCTTGGGAGGGCAATCCACATCATGCCCATGGTAGGAGACATCAGAGAGTGTCCTGTGCAACCCCAGGATGCAGGGACCCCCTGGGCATCTCTGCGGGGTCATGGCTGCTCGACTGCCCCAGGCTGTGGCCCGAGTCAGCGCACACTTACTCAGGCTGGAGTCTCTGCAGCTGGGCTGCTGCTGCCATCTCCTCTGCTGGGAGAGGCTTTCCAGCCTTCCTCCACCTCTGGCTGACCTCCTTTCTCCTGGGCTGGGCTGGAGGGTGGGGAGTCCAAGTGCCTCCAGTGCTGAGTGTGGGCCATGGTGGGCCTGGCTGGAGGAGCTGGCTCCTGCCTGCCCGCCTCCTTGGTCCTGGGGGAGCTGCCTGGACACGGGGGGAGCGCACTGCAAAGAGACACCAGGAGGAGGCGGCACGAGCACGGGGCAGGTTGGCCTCCCGTGTGCATCTGGGATCAAAGCTTCCCAGGCTGGCAGAAGAAGTGGGGGAGGTGGGGCCGTTTCCCACGGCAAGGGGGGATGAGCCCTGAGCCCCTTCAGGAGGATGGGAGAGGACTGCACCTCAGGTCTGCTGTAAGGGCAAGCAAAGTGATGCGGGGTGCACTCAGCATCTGCCGTCTTCCCCACTCAGAGGCCTGCGATGAGGCAAACAAGCTCATGAAAACCATATGGCACGTGTTGGGGACCTCCAGAGTCCCTACAGCCATGGTGTCCAAAGGGGATGGCTCTCCTGCATGGCTGCAACTTAAACCTGGAAAGCAAATGATGACACAGGCTTGAAGAGGGCTGACCCCTACCCTCTGCAGCTCCCCAGCACTAGTCCTCCTGGCTGTCATGTGAGGCGTGGCATCCCTCTCCCTTTGGGGCCATGCACGCCTTTTATTGGCAATCTCCCCCCAACACCAGAAAACTTGCCTCTCCGTGTCCTCTCCATCTGCACTTGGTTCTCTCTGCTGGCAATGACGGCAGGCTGGCTGCGAGAAATGCGATCACGATGCCCAGTCACTCCAGGAGAATACACACGCAGCCCAAACTCAGCATTAGTTAAACAGAAAGCAGTCCCTTCAGGACTGATCCCTGACTCGGCGCCTAGTGTTGAGCCCCTACAACGCGTGCTCCTAAGCAGGAGCTGGCAAGCCACCCGCTCGCTCACTCGAGGGCTGCAGAAGAACCGCACTCACTTTGGGAATGCGTGAGGAACAAGCAGCTCAGCTCCAAGCTGACGGCCACAGTGCAGCAGCCCTCCCTCGCGCTTGCTGCTTGCCCTCAGCTCAGGGAAAAGGGATGCTCTTTGCAGCTCCCTGCCCAAAACTCCTCTCCGACGTGCTCCTGCTCTGCCTGTCAGCAAGGGTCCCCCAGCACAGCCCCGCTGCCTCCCGACCCCGCTCCTGGCTGTGCAGCAGATCTGAAGCGAAGCAGTAGGGAGCCCCTCAGCAGTGCCCAGCAGTGCCCAGGCCTCGCCAGGAAGTCCTGGCAATGCTGCTTTGCTGGGTTGACCTCCCTGTGCCATCAGCCTGCGTCACGTGAAGGTGTGTTATGACACCTGCAGGGAGGGGGCACAGCTGGGTAGAGAGGAAATAGGTTTCCCATCTTGTCCTGGGAATCAGCGATCCCCCTTTTCCCCAGTCCTTTTCCAAAAATCCCAACTGCCCCCTGCACCAGCATGTCTCTGCCACTGGCAGCCCATCCGGGCAGGTGGGGTTTAGGGGTGGGCTGCGGCTGGGCAGTTACGAGAGAGGGCATCGAATGCCTCTGGGATGCATCAGCCCCTCCAGCGTGCTCCAACACTCCTCTCCGCTGCGTGTGGCTGCTGCGGCAGGAGTAGGATGGGCTTTACGGCACTGCTTTTGCCTGGGACGGAGTTAGTTTGCTCCACAGCAGCCCAAATGGTGCCCTGTTTTGGATCCGTGACCAAAACAGTCCTGATAACACAATGCACTTTTAGCTGTCGCTGAACAGGGCTTGCACAGCAGCAAGGCCTTCTCTGCCTCTCATGCTGACCCACCAGCAACTAGCCTGGGGGTGGGCAAGAAGCTGGGAGAGGACACAGACGGGACAGCTGACCCCAACTGACCAAAGGGATATCTCACACCATAGGACGTTGTGCTCAGCAATAAAAGTTGGGAAAAGATAGAGCAAGGTGTTGGGGGAAGGTCTCTTGAAGGCTATGGCATTTGTCCTTCCAAGTGACTGTTATGCATGATGGAGCCCTGAACATAATGAGTAGCAAAAGGTGCAGTTGCTCTAAATTTCAGCATCTGCTGTAATCTCAGTTGGACAAAGGAATTTCCCAACAACCTCCAAGGAGATGCCCCTAGATGTTGCCCCGTCTCTCAGAGTTGCTCCCTTAGAGCTTGCAGTTCCCTGCACGTACCCTGGACCAACTCCAGTACCTCCCATGTCACCAGGTGTTTGTGTCTGAGCAGCTCACCACTGCCCTCCACCTCCAGTCATTAGCAGCAGAGCCCAGACAAGGAGCTCCCACCAGGGCGGCTGTGTTGTGCACACCGGAGCTGAGGCAAGAGGAATCCCACCTCCTTTGATGTATATGTAGTGTGCATGGGAGGGAACCGAGTCCCCTCCTGTCCCCAGGACTGAAAACACCAGAGGAGGTGCCTCAATTGACTCAGCTGAATCCCTTCCCTCCTCAGGGGTAAAGGAGATCCCTCCCTGGCACTGTCTGGTTGTCCTGCCTAACGATGGGACAAGGCAAGACAATTCTCATGCCCAGCTGCTTTCCTGGAAGGAGAAATGACACTGCTGGAAAGAAGCCTTTGACCCCGGCTGAGAAAGGGAACATCTGTGATTCCTTCCACAAAAGGAGCAAGGAGACAATTCTGAGAGAATGAGGTAACTTCAGAAGGCGGCCACCCAGCAACCAAGAAAAACAAGAAATCAAGAGACCACCAACCAGAATGAAGCGATTGCACTTGGGCATTGGGTGATGGGCGGTATTTTCTGGGGAATCTGTCTGTAAGGGTATAATTGGGGTGCGCAATCTGCAGTAGGGGTCCCTCCCTGGAGGCAACAGCTCGAACTGCTCTGTGTGTCGGGTAAATAAACCACTGAGTTACTCAGCAGACTGGCGACTCATCTTCTGCGAGGGGCAACCTGGGGCTGAGCCCTGTTGGGGTGGTACACACATAATTCCTACCACAGTCTCACTGGCAGCCGCGTAATTCCTGAAACAACAAGCCAGAGGCTTCTCCTGCCCTAACACCTACTCAAACACAGATGACATTACAAGCAGCTGTGCAAGCCAGGTCCTGCTCCTGCCCTCAGGCAGGCACCTCTTCAGGCACATGGGACAGCACAAGCACATGAAAAAGCCAGGTGTGACCTTCTACACTATCACCTACTCACCCAGCTGTGGCAGCACAAGCAGCTGCACAAACCAGAGCCTTCTCCTGCCTTAAATCCTGCTCAGCCACCAGTGACCTCACAAGCACCTGCACAGCAGGAGCACCCTTACTGCCAACCCCCAAGATTTTGCCCCTCCATTTCTGTCTCCCACTTCCCCAGGCTCTCCCCTCTCCCAGGCACCTTTCTCACCCGCTCCATGACATCCCAACATCTCCGGCTGTCGCTGTGTTTGTGTGGCAGATGGTACCTCAGAAGCATTGTCCCAGCCACATCACCTGCATCTCCTTCTGCTCTCATCATTACTGCGCCAGCTGTCTGATGAGCTTTTGCACCTCATGCACCCTCTCATCCTGCCTCTCTTCTGCTCTTAAACCTGCAAGAGAAGTGACAGCCAGACGGTGCCCCCTCTGTGGCATCTTACCAGCACCTGCCTGAGATGCACAGCTGGTGGGAACTGTCACCATCAGCCCCAGCATGGCGGGAAGTCTTCTCTTGGCACAGCAACAGCTCTGGCCGTGCTTGGTGCGTACCGTGCTTCCTGAAGGAGAACCACAGCACTCAGTGCCTCCTGGGAAGAGCTGATTTGAAGGCAGCTTTGCCGCAGGTCCCCAGGCCGCTCCAGGGGTTCTTCCTCTCCCCCGGCTCAGCCACAGGTCCCTCATCTAGTTCCTTCCAGCAGGATTTTGCAGAGCCTGTTCCAGCTGTGAGCACCGGGCCAAGGGCTCGGGGCACAAACAGCCCCCACCCCCCAAGGCCCAGCCCACAATGCGACTCTGTCCCCAAACTACTACACCTGCCAAACAGGCTCTCCCGCTACCACAATGATCTTCCCTTTTAAGTAGAGCTTACGTAGTCACACACCATGAGAGGGCGATTTGGGCTTCAGCCCCAGAACAAAAGAATTCCCATTACAGAATCTCAGCCAACACCTCCAGGAGCCTCTTGTCAGCGACCCACAAACACTGTGTTGCAAAGAAAGCTGACAGCTAATACAAAGTATTACAATATAATATAATAACAAAGTATTATACTATGTATAATACAAAGTATATGACAGCTAATACAAAGTATCTTCTACTGTCATTACCACCGGTCTGAAACCCCTCCAAACCATCACTCACAGATGTCGACGTGGACATCTCTGCCTGACAAGAGACAACTGGCCCCAAAACTGGATCTTAGGGTGTCCTGGCTCTACTGAAGCCAAACCATTTAGAATAAGGATACAAACAAGTTTCAGAGAAAGCAGCATAGTTAGTGAAAGAGGTGAGAAATGTAATGTGTCTCAGCCACCCCTAATTTCACAGGAAGTTTCAAGAGTTTTTGTTTTTTTCTTTTTTAATCACTGCCCAGCACAAGTGAAAAAGCACACACCCGCTCTTTTAAGGAGAACGAAAAACCACAAGCGTAGGACTGTCGAGATCTGAGCAGCTCAACCACTGCCACAGCATTTTCTGTCCCTACGAGCAGTCCTGCCCCATTCCGAGGCACTTGGAAAGCGCCCACAAGGACCATCTCACTCACTGCCTTAATCACAACTAGCGGTGGCCTCGGCACCCTGAAGCTGTTTCCGTCACTGCACACATGCAGTTCATACGGCCTTTCTTGACGCAGCCTCCTTCCTCGTGGGACTTCCCACTGAGTACCAAGATGGCAGCTCTTCACTGTATGTCCACAAAACAGCTTCCACCCACTGTCCCCTGCTCACAGCAAGAACAAACAGCCCTGTCCTCTCCCCTGCCCATCTCCACGCTCGCTCAGGAGGGGCTGCTCACGCGCCCCTTGCGGCCCGAGAATTCCTAACAAGGCTTGTGGCTAGAAGAGAGTTGAGACAATTTAAAACCAGAACCAACCTTTGACTGGCAGCTCTGTCTTTCTCAGTTCTTTGTATTTCTTCCCTCCAGAGTACAAATCAAGATCTTCCCGACTAAAAGAAACAAGAAAGTTCAGTCACAAACACACAGAAAAGCAGACACCCACAGACTTGAGGCCAGCACAGTAGCACTCTCAAGGCCCTGCCTATACACACAAGATTAAATTAGCAGACTCCTCTCACACACAAAGGCAATTCCAACTCAAGATGCTGCAACCCACACCCCTCCCCCCCCTCAGGCCCTCCCTCCCCTCAGGCCCCTCGGCCCCGTCCCCGGATGGCTGTGACTGACAGCCCAACACCGGCTCCGCTGATTGGCTCAGCCCTGGCCAATGGCACGGCGAGGGAAGACCCCGTGGTGAACCAGTGGAGGAGGGCTCCCTCACAGCCTGCCCGGGCCTCAGGTACCCGTCGGCGGCCTGAGCCTCTCTTCCCCCCAGAAGGGCGCTCCTGGGTAAGATTCGAACACTTCCCCGGGACACTTAGAGATCTCCACAGAGTGGCTTTATAGCTTAGCGCATTTGTAACGGAGCTGCATTACTGACGTCTGTAGTATTCGCACGGGCTTTGCAGACAGTCACTTATTTATTTATTTATTTATTTATATTTTATTTATTTAAGCAAATGTTATTTAACTTTTCCTTTTTTTAGGTTTTGTTTAGGGAAGTCATTGTCCTCACGCCCGCAAGTTCTGCTCCAGGTCAAGCGAAGCCCCATGGAACTGGCCCTAAGGGCGGCGGCGGCCATGGACCAGCGCCCCTTCGGCGTCGAGAACGTGGTTCATTTCGAGGTGAATCTCCCTTTTTTTTTTCAAAAGCGGGGGGCTGGTTTGTAGCGAGGCTTAAAACCCCGGGTTGTGCCTAAACGTGGGTCTGATTTCAACCTCAGGGGCTGCGACTCCTTCCAGCTCCAACTCACAGCCCTGGCAGCACCATCAGCATGCCGGGCTCAGTGTTCTCTTGTATTTTGGAGGTTTTTTTACAGATTGGCAGCAGCCGGGGATATTTAGCAGCTGTGTATTGGTGGCAGAATCCGTGTCATGAAAGATCTTTGGGGTACAGAGGTGAATAAGTGGGGTTATTTTGTACCTCAAAAATGTTTCATGTTTCTTTGTACCTGTAAAAAGATGTTCAAATCGATAAGGCTGAAGAAGACGGTAAGAATCATAACACCTCTGTTTTGCAGGAACTTCACTATCATAAAATTACACCCTAGACAGGAATGTGTTCTGTTGGTTTGTTTTTTGTTATGAGTCCTTGCAACCTGCTCTCCAGCTGGAAGTGGGAAATGCAAAGGCATTAAAATGATAGATTTGCTAAATATGTTGCAAAGGTCTGTATTACTGGCTTTCCCTGCAGCGGGGAAAATACATCCTGTTTAATTGTTGTTTGCATTTGAAATTCTCTGTGAAATGGATTAAGCAGTGTGGGCTTCTTTTTGTGGGTCTGCCCTTGGGAGGAGAGCGCCTTTAGGAAAAGGCTTTTCTGGAGGGGACAGAGAATTTAATTGCTGATGGCTCTAAAAGCGCGCCCTGTTTGGGTGGCTTGAAAACAAAACCCGTGAAAATCCATGACTGAAAAATGAGACTTTCTCCTAATGATCAGGGCTGGTGTTTCTACTGATTCGCCCATGAATAACAGCTCGTTCCTTACTCGTGGCTGAGGACCCTTGAATTGTTTCCCAAAGCCTAAGGCAGCGGGAAGGGCTGGGGTTGTCAGATCACTGCAAATCAAATAAAAGAGAGCGGTTTGGAGTTGTCTCGTTCCCTCTGTCTTTTCCCAAGAAAGAGGGGTGGAAGAATGGTAGAATTTGTTACATTGAAGGTCGGTGGTAATCCAAAGCTGCAGAGCGAGCTCAGTGCCCGTGGAAGGGGAACTGTGCTCTCAAGTGGAAATACTTGGTGTCTCGTTGGCTGTGGGACAGAAAGGGACATCAAGAGTCAACCAAACGACTTTCTCGCCTTCAGAGATGAGGCTCTGGAGGTCACAGTTAATTAAGGGTAGTTGTGGAAGTGTGCCTTACTGAGCAACGTGCTGCTGCTGGCTCGGGGCCTAAATATCTCCAAAGTTTGGGGTTGGTTTAAGTGCTTTTTGGTTATTAGCTGGATGTCACTCTTCCTAGCACCTCTTGCGCTCTCCACAGGGGTTTGCTGCTGCCTCCTGCGTTGGGCCGAGGGGACCGGCAGCCCTCAGGACAGGGACTTTCTCAGGTGCGGAGGTTAAACCCTGTCGGTGCTGCTTAAAAACTGCTCTGGTGTTACTGTGGCGGTCACGATGTGAAATCTGGTGGCTTAGGGGAGCCTAAGATTTGCATTCCTCGTAACTGCGGGGGATTTTGGGGAGCCTGGGTGGTACAATCCCCTTCCTGCTCCCAGATTCCTGTCGCTGACCCGGCAGCAGGTGGTTGGAAGAACTGATGCCCGCAACAGCTGAGGGTCGGCATGATCCCGTCATTGCCGGAGCTCGTGAGTCGAGGAATGGGAGCGTGGCCCGTTTCCATTGTGGCTTGTGAGGGAAATAATGTGGTTTGATATAGTTGCGGTGTGGAAATGGTGATTCCTCTTTACACGTGTGCTTACAGGGTGCACGCAGGTGTTTCTTAATGCCTGCGAAGCTTTATAAGATTGGTTAATGAGCGTTGCTTTGCTGTGCAAGTGCAAAGTGTTATTTTCATGGAGAAACCAACTCAGATGTTCCCTTTATTTTTCTTTTCTTAAAGGCAGAATGACTATTTTAAAGCTTTCCTTGCAGGCAGAATAACATCTGCTTTTGAGGATTGTTTCTTTCCCTGCAGGGTGGAAAAATCTACAGCCTCGCTAAGGCCGCAGAGGAAGAAAACTCATCAGTTTTCAAGAGCAAACTGCAGTTTGGAGGGGGGTGGAGGTCTGCCAGAGCGCCTTTTAGCACCTCCTCGGGCACATTTCTTTTCCCTCGGGGCTGAGATTTAACATAGCCTTTTCATTTGGCTGGGTTTTGGTTGTATGAATTAATGGGTGTTTCAATGAGAACCACAAGACCTAATTTCTGAGTCTCCCTCCTAAGAATTGTTGAGGGACGGAAGCGGGACAGGGAGGTGACCCGAGTGAAATGCTGAAGGCTTTTAAGGATGGAATGAGGAATGGCGGGGCTTGTTCTGGTCACACACTATGACAATAAAAGGCCACAAGTTCCCCGTGGAGGTAAAGAACCGACAATTTGAGAGAGCGTTAAGGGATTTGCCTCATCGAAAGGTGTCCTGGTTTGAGAGACACAGGACTAATTTCTCTTCTAATGCTTGGGAAAACTGCACTTTTAGAAGACTCCAGTGTCTGAATTTGTGAAAATATTTACTTTACAGCCAGCTATGGTGTGTGGGTCTCAAGGTCTCAGCGTTTTTGAGCTAGCCAGGTGCAGGGATGAGGAGGAGCGAGACCCGGGCACTTGACCCAAGCTGCCAACAGGATTATTTCATACCATCAACGTCACACTCATTATAAATTAGAAAGTTTGCTGCGAAGTGCTCTCTCTCTCTCCCTTGATGGCTGCCATCCTGAGAACTTCGTGCCCTGGTGCCGGAGCCCTGAGGCCTTCCCTTCCTCCTGAAGCCGTAGCGCTCGCAGTGTCCCACATTAGCTGTCCACTGCTGGGAGTGCACAGCTTCCTACTGATAGAATTGGCTGAGTATAATCTTTGCATATTCTGTACTGGTGTCGGGATCAATATCAGTTCTTTAGTGCTGTTAATGTTAATTATCTAATCTTATTCTATTAAATCTGTTTATACTTCAGCTCTCGGGTTTTCTTGTTTTTCCCGATTTCCCTTTCCCAGGTGGGGAGGGGTCATTGGGTGATAGAATGATTGTCTAAATGACAACAAATTGTTATGGGTCTCTCAAACCATAACAAATTTGGCGCCCAACGTGGTATTGTAACAAGTTTGGCACTCAGTGTGATATTTTGCGCTTAATTTAAATAGTGCTGTGAGAACTATAAGTTTTAATTGGAGAGTTCTGAAGGGTTGAAGTCTTAAACAGATTTGATTGGATTCATTAAAAAGTCACTATGACTCTGTTGGAATGGTTTCAAAGGAACCTGGTCAGAGTTCTCCGCTATCTTTGTATAAACTTAGGTCAGGAGCTATGGGAGCTGTGGGGGAGGTCATTGCTGTTTCTCTCTCCTTTAAGGCAGCTTATCGTTTCTCAGTTTGGATTCAAAAACATTGCCTTGTTATTTTGTGTGGCGGTATTTTGCTACGTTATCGGGTCGTTTGTAATCTTTCCATTATTTGTCACCTATGTAATGACATCTCGAGAATCACAGCGGTCAGACCCACCTCTGGACGGTGGGAGTCCTTTGCTGACCATTGTGCATAATTATACCTTGGGTTATGTTACGGGCCATTTAGCAAAGGAGGGGATGTCTCTTGAGAATTTGTAGGTACTGATGTCATCAATAGTAACAGTTTTTGAGAGTTTGGAATACCCTTGGAATATTTTGATTGTTGTGCTTGGGTTGTTAAGTTTTGAGGGTTTGATCTGTTTTATTGTCTGGATCTGCAGTAGAGGGAAACGTCCGGCAGAGACCGCGCCGGCTCCTACCGGCCACAGCCGCCGCCGGCCTCTATGGCAGGCAGTGATCCCATCCAGACTCTGCAGGCTGAGATCCTGCTGGCTCCTACGACAGTCCCCACCGACCCCCCCTGCTGTACACCGTACCGGCACAGACCCCGCCAGCCCCCCCGACGGACATCGCGCCTGCACGGCCCCCGCGACATACCTCATCCCTGCGCAGCCCCTGCTGGCCCTGTGACAGACACTGATCCCATCCAGACCCCACCGCCTCCCACGACAGCACCCGCAGCTGCAACAAGGACCAGACCTACTCTGACCGTGGTGATGGCTGATGCAGCTGAGCTACAGACACAGGCGGTGCCGGTATCAGTCAACCCTGTACATTAGAGGAAACGTGCAGTAGGGCCAGACAGCAATGGGCAACCAGGGACATCATACAACGAAGTGACAGAGGAGACTACTCGATCATTAACCCTTAGTGAGGTGCATGACATACGTAAGGATTATGGCCGTCAGGAAGGCGAGCAAGTGATTCCTTGGCTATTCCGATGCTGGGATACTAGAGCTGATAGTTTGAACTGACATGGTAGAGAAGCCAAGCGGCTGGGACCATTAGCTAGAGATTCGGGTATTGACAGGGCTCTTGGAGGACCGCCAGAATCCCTCACCCTCTGGAGGCGACTCCTGTTAAGTGTGAGGAGCAGGTATCCCTATAAGGACGCTATCCCATACTGCCCATCCAAGTGGACAACTATTGAGAGAGGTGTTCAGAATCTGAGGGAAATAGCTGTGAGAGAGATGATTTTTACTGATTTGGACAACCTGCAGGCATCATTAAATCCAGATGGACTCAAAATTACTGGACCCATTTGGCGCAAGTGGGTACTGAGTGCACCGGCAGCGTACGCTCATGGATTGGCATGCTTTCGTTGGAAAGAGGATGAGGCACTGACGGTGGGTGATGTGGATACTGACATGCAGCATTATGCACATAATCTTTTTTCTACCCCACAGGATGGTGTCTCAGCATTGGACAGGTTACGTGACCGGGCCGGTGTTTCAGCGTTGGACAAGTCGTGTGACCAGGCTGGTGTCTCAGTTAAGGAAAAACGTTTTCCTAAAAGAACTGTTCAAGGGAAACGATGCACACCGCGACGTGTTCTGTGGGCTACTTTGCGTGATTGGGGGGAAAACATGAAGCAGTGGGATGGAAAACCTACTTCAGCATTACAGACACGCGTACGTGACTTGCGGAGTAAAACACCCCCAAGGAGGGATTCTTTCAGAAGACATGCTGCTCCAGTTTCCAGTGGACAGTCCCCCAGACAGCACAGATGGGCTTCGGAACCTGATTTACGACATGTGGATGTCAGGGATGGCACTGAGGGACCCTCTAGTCGAAAGTAGAGGTGTCCTGCCTCCGGCCAGGAGGAGGAGGGGGATAATCGAGTTTATTGGACTGTGTGGATTCGATGGCCTGGCACATCAGAACCACAAAAGTATAGGGCCTTGGTGGACACTGGTGCACAGTGCACCATAATGCCGTCAAATCATAGAGGGGCAGAACCCATCACGATTGTTGGAGTGATGGGGGGATCTCAAGAGCTGACTGTATTGGAGGCCGAAGTGAGCCTAACTGGGAATAAATGGGAAGAGTTCCCCATTGTGACTGGTCCAGGTGCTCCATGCATTCTTGGCATTGATTACTTCAGGAGAGGGTATTTTAAGGACCCGAGGGGGTACTGGTGGGCGTTTGGTGTAGCGGCGGTGGAGATGGAGGAAGTTATCCAACTGTCTACTTTGCCTGGGCTGTCAGAGGACCCTTCTATTGTGGGGTTATTGAGGGTTGAGGAACAAAAGGTGCCCGTTGCTATTACAACGGTGCATAGGCGACAATATCGCACTAATCGAGATTCTTTGCTCCCTATCCAGAAGTTGATCCGTCAGCTGGAAAGCCAAGGGGGGATCAGTAGGACTCGTTCACCCTTTAACAGTCCCATATGGCCAGTGCGAAAGCCTAATGGGGAATGGAGACTGACGGTAGACTATCGTGGCCTGAATGAAGTCACACCACCACTGAGTGCTGCCGTCCCAGATATGTTAGAACTTCATTATGAGCTGGAGTCAAAGGAAGCTGAGTGGTATGCTACAATGGACATTGCTAATGCCTTTTTCTCTATTCCTTTAGCGGCAGAGTGCAGGCCACAGTTTGCTTTCACCTGGAGGGGCGTACAGTACACCTGGAATCGACTGCCCCAGGTGTGGAAACACAGCCCTACTGTTTGCCATGGACTGCACTGGACTTCCAGACTGCACTGGAGAAGGGTGGAGCTCCAGAACACCTGCAATACATTGACGACATCATTGTATGGGGTAGTACAGCAGAAGAAGTTTTTGAGGAAGGGGAGAAGGTCATCCAAATCCTTCTGGAAGCTGGTTTTGCCATCAAACGAGGTAAGGTCAAGGGGCCTGCGCGAGAAATCCAGTTTTTAGGAATTAAGTGGCAAGACGGGCGTCGTCAGATCCCAATGGACGTGATTAATAAAATAACAGCTATGTCACCACCTACTAACAAAAAGGAAACACAAACCTTCTTAGGCATTGTGGGTTTCTGGAGAATGCATATTCCTGGTTACAGTCAGATTGTGAGCCCTCTCTATGAAGTGACGAGGAAGAAGAATGATTTTAAATGGGGCCCTGAGCAGCAATCAGCCTTTGAACAAATTAAATGGGAAATTGTCCATGCAGTAGCCCTTGGGCCAGTTCGGACTGGACCAGATGTAAAAAATGTGCTCTACACTGCAGCGGGGGAGAACGGCCCTACCTGGAGTCTCTGGCAAAGGGCACCTGGAGAGACTCGAGGCCGACCCCGTGGGTTTTGGAGCCGAGCATATAGAGGATCCGAGGCTCGGTATACCACTACTGAGAAAGAGATATTGGCAGCATATGAAGGAGTTGGAGCTGCTTCGGAGGTAATTGGTACTGAAGCACAGCTCCTCCCGGCGCCTCGGTTGCCAGTGTTGAACTGGATGTTTAAAGGGAAGGCTCCTTCCACACATCACGCCACTGATGCGACGTGGAGTAAATGGATCGCACTAATTACTCAGCGAGCTCGAATAGGGAACCCTAATCGTCCAGGAATTTTGGAGGTGATCACGGATTGGCCACAAGGCACAGATTTTGGCGGGTCCCCAGAGGAGAGGGTGGTGCGTGCTGAGGAAGCCCCACCATATAATCAATTATCAGCAAATGAAAGGCAATATGCGCTATTCACAGATGGATCTTGTCGTATTGTAGGAAACCAGTGAAGGTGGAAAGCTGCTGTATGGAGTCCCACTCGGCGAGTCGCAGAAGCGGCTGAGGGAGTGGGTGAGTCGAGTCAGTTTGCAGAAGTGAAAGCCATCCGGTTGGCTTTAAATATTGCCGAGCGAGAAAAGCGGCCGGTGCTTTATCTTTATACTGACTCATGGATGGTGGCACATGCCTTGTGGGGATGGTTAAAGGAGTGGAAAAAGAGTAACTGGCAGCGCAGAGGTAAACCCATTTGGGCTGCTGATTTGTGGCAAGATATTGCTGCCCGATTAGAAAAGTTGTCTGTTAAGGTACGCCATGTAGATGCCCATGTACCCAAGAGTCGGGCCACTGAGGAACAACAAATAAACCAGCAGGTGGATCAGGCTGCTAAAATTAAAGTGTCCCAAGTAGACTTGGACTGGCAACGTAAGGGTGAATTCTTTTTAGCTCAGTGGGCCCATGACACTTCAGGTCATCAAGGAAGAGATGCAACATACAGATGGGCTCGTGACCGAGGGGTGGGTTTGACTATGGATAATATATCACAGGTTATTTATGAATGTGAAACATGTGCTGAAATTAAGCAAGCTAAACGGTCAAAACCTTTATGGTACGGAGAACGGTGGCTGAAATATAAGTATGGAGAGGCCTGGCAAAGTGACTATATTTCCCTTCCACAAACCCGCCAGGGCAAGTGCTATGTGCTTACAATGGTGGAAGCAACCACCGGATGGCTGGAAACGTATGCTGTGTCTCATGCCACTGCCCGTAGCACTATTTTAGGCCTGGAAAGACAAATGTTGTGGCGACATGGTACTCCAGAGAGAATTGAGTCAGACAATGGGACTCACTTCCGAAATAATCTCATAGATGCCTGGGCTAAAGAACATGGTAATGAATGGATATATCATATCCCCTACCACACACCAGCTGCTGGGAAGGTCGAACGATGCAATGGATTACTGGAGACTACCTTGAAAGCAATGACTGCTGGAACATTTAAAAAGTGGGATGAGCATTTACCGAAAGCCACCTGGTTAGTCAACACCAGGGGAACTGTCAGCCGAGCTGGTCCGGCTCAGTCAGAGCTTTTACCTACTGTAGAAGGGGACAAGGTCCCTGTGGTGCATGTAAAGAATATGTTGGGGAAAACAGTCTCGATTACCCCGGCCTCAGGTAAAGGCAGGCCCACTCGTGGGGTTGCTTTTGCTGAAGGACCAGGGCATACCTGGTGGGTGATGCAGGAAAATGGAGAAGTTCGATGTACACCGTTAGGAGATTTGATTTGGGGAGAGAATCCTTAATTTTAAAATGTGTGGTGTTAATTGTCACATAACACTAACAGTGTTCAATAAGTGTTTTTCAGGATAACATGGTGGTAATGAAACCGGAGCCAACTCCATCGAATGGCGTCCAGCGACAGGGAACATGCTAGCCGTGAGCACAACACGTTATATTGCTGCACCCAACTCTACACGTCTGTTGTCCTGTATGGAGGCCTGGTCCCGATCTGACAACTGAGACGATGCCACATCACTGGTTCTTACCCTAAAAGACTATTGTGATAGATGGAACTCCTAGTTTTCAACTAAAAAACTTAATAGACCTTTTAGAGGAATAGTTTATAGCTTTAGAGGATTATATATTTGTGTGTATATATATGAGAGGACTAATACAACAGTAATTTGAGTGTGTCATATATATGGTATGAAATAAGGGGTGGAATGTCCTGGTTTGAGAGACACAGGACTAATTTCTCTTCTAACACTTGGGAAAACTGCACTTTCAGAAGACTCCAGTGTCTGAATTTGTGAAAATATTTACTTTACAGCCAGCTATGGTGTGTGGGTCTCAAGGTCTCAGTGTTTTCGAGCTAGCCAGGTGCAGGGATGAGGAGGAGCGAGACCCGGGCACTTGACCCAAGCTGGCCAACAGGATTATTTCATACCATCAACGTCACACTCATTATAAATTAAAAAGTTTGCTGTGAAGTCTCTCTCTCCCTTGATGGCTGCCATCCTGAGAACTTCATGCCCTGGTGCCGGAGCCCTGAGGCCTTCCCTTCCTCCTGAAGCCGTAGCGCTCGCAGTGTCCCACATTTGCTGTCCACTGCTGGGAGTGCACAGCTTCCTACTGATAGAATTGGCTGAGTATAATCTTTGCATATTCTGTATTGGTGTTGGGATCAATATCAGTTCTTTAGTGCTGTTAATGTTAATTATCTAATCTTATTCTATTAAATCTGTTTGTACTTCAGCTCTCGGGTTTTCTTGTTTTTCCCGATTTCCCTTTCCCGGGTGGGGAGGGGTCATCGGGTGATAGAATGATTGTCTAAATGACAACAAATTGTTATGGGTCTCTCAAACCATAACACTCCTGAAGACACCATTGCAAACTGAAATTAACATCACCGTGCACCAGTTATTCTTTATGTTGTCTCTATTTTTTCAGTCTTTCCCTGTCTGTTTTGTGCTGGGGTTGTGTCTTTCTGATGGCCAGAAATGGCCTTGTCATTACAATTCTCAGAGAAGGACTGGCAGTGTAACGTGCTTGTTGTTGTTTCCCCAGCATCATCTTTTTGCCACTCCAGCATCTTTTTGGTGGAAAGAACTGACCTGGAAGCACTGATTGTTGTGGAAAGGTAAACTTGTAGTGTGACTATTTGGTGGTATTGTTTCTTGTGTAACTCTGCTTTTCACATGGCTTGTCTCAGCTAGTGAATGCTTTAAGTGAAATGCTACTTTGTTTATGTTTCCAAATTGATGTACTGAAGGTGTTGGGTTGGAATGTGTTTTTCTGTACAACCTAGAGTTTTGGGGAAAAAGAGCAACAAGCTTTAAGATTTTGATCCTTGCATGTCACAAAGTGGCAATGTGCCTTTGAAAAACTGTTCTATGGGATTCTAATAAAAGAAGCAGCAACTTGGAACTTGGTGTTATTTTAATCAGTCTTTAATCAGTCTTACCCCGGCAGAAAACACTCATTCCCTCCAAGAAGCAGCAGAGGTTTCTAGTATGAGCCGGGCCTCTGCTTCCCAGCATGAAAAGGTCAAGATTGGTGAAGATACGGCGGCCTTGTGGAAGGAAAGGGAAAGGTACTGGAAGCAGAGGAGCTGCAGCAAGGCAGCGGGGCTGTGTCTGGGGGCCTCTTCCCGCTCTTGCCCTCGGCACCCCGTCGGGGCGGGAAGAGGCGGACGCCTCCAGCGGCGCCTGTGCTGTCGGCACCGGTGACTCGGGGCCCGATGCTCCTGGCTGCCGCCGTCAGTGCCACCGGCCCCGAGCTCGCTGGCGGGAGCAGTCGGGGCGGGAAAAGGCTTCTGCGTTGCTCCTCTTGCGCAGACGTGGCTGTGCTACTTACCCGCCCCGACGGGGGCTCCCCCGGCCGGGGGCTGCCCCTCCTGCCGCTGCCTGTGCCGCTGCGCTGCGCTGCGGGGGCTGCTCTGGGCGGCCCCTCGGGCTCCTTTCGCTCCGCATCGGGCAACCTGCCGCGCTCGGTGACTCCCGGGCGCAGCCCCACAGGGCTCTGCCCGCCCCGCGGTGGCCCCACCGCCCTCCCAGCGGGGGAGAGGGCGGGTACGGACGGGACGGTGTGTGCGGCACAGAGCCCGTGCGGCGGGGCCCGGGGCAGGCAGGAGGGGGGGATGGCCGCCGGGACAGAGCCGGCCCCAGCCCAGCCCAGCCCCGGGGCTGCCCCGACGCCCGGACAGCGGGGACCCGAGGGACACCGAGCGGCTGCCCCGGACCGGCCGGGACCTCGGGGCAGCGCAGGAGGGGAGCGCCCCGCGGCCGCCTCCCGGGGCGGCTCGGCCCCTCTGCCCGCCCTGCGCCAGCCCGGCCCCGCCGCCGCGCTCGGGGACGGCCCTGACCGGCCGAGAGGGGCCGCGAGATGACGAGCCGATCCGAGCGGGGCCGAGTGTTGCCGAGCGGAGCCGAGCGGAGCCGAGCGGCAGCCGGTACCTCTCGCCACAGCCGCTGGCGAGACCTGGGCGTTGCCCGGGCAACGGCGGGAGGCTCAAACGCGCCGCAGCGGAGGGAGCGGCCGGTGGCCGAGGGAGCCACTCCGGGGCCGGCCCGCTCCGCGGCGGAGAGCAGCGCAGCGTGAGGGGGGAGCAGGGGGACGGTGCGCTCGGCCTGGCGGCAGAGCCGGGGGGGAAGGAGAAAGGCTGAGGAGCAGTCGGGAGCGTGAGCGAGAGAGAGAGGGGCCGCTGGAGCCGCGCTCTGCCCTCCCGGAGACGGGGACGGGAACAGAGGACCGGATCTGCCGGTGACATGCGGAAACGAAACTCCAGAGACTCCACAACCGGGAAGGTTGTAAAGTGGGTATGTTTATTCAGCGCTGGGCAGCACGGGGGGGTCGCCCCACCACAATCGTGCGTGCCCAATGCAGCGGCCTTCTCAAATATATATAGTTCTTAATTACATAATCATAAGATTTCCCAATACGCCTATACATATGCATAACCTGTCCCCACTTCGTATTAAAATTAGCTCTAAGAAGTCATTTCCATAAACTCCTCCCAACCGCGCTTGCGCAATGCCTCCTGGTGGTGGTCGCTGAGGGTCGTGACCACGAAGGCTGATGATTCCTCTTCATCACCGCAAGCAACTCTTTGTCCTTGCGCAGACTCAGTTCTTCTTTGGTCTTTGTCCAGACCGCAGGGTTGGTTTCAGCCGCTTTTCAAGGCACACTCTTATTCGTTATCAGGAGCTGTCCTTGGCAATCTCAAGACTTCTTGCTTTTTATCAGGCCTGTCCTTTAGGTTATGAATCACTGCTAGTCAATCAGTGCACAATGTGTTATTGTCTCTATCACATACCCCTGACTCACCGGGCAGACCCTCCTCTTGGGGAAGTCTGCTGCCCCCCTGGGCCCGGGTTAAGGACGTCACTAGGAAACTTCCCGGCCTGGTATGGCCCTCGGACTATTGCCCAGTGCTGCTCTTCCCTGTGGGTGGCCACGAAGCCACAATGCGTAGTCCGAGGGCGATCCGGAGAGACTTCAGGGCCTTGGGATGGGTGGTAAGGGAATCTGGAGCGCCGGCTATTTTTCCTCTCTCCTTCCAGTTATGCGCAGCGACACTGGAAGGAACAGACGGACCTGGTCTCTTAATACATGGCTCCATGGCTGCTGTCACCGCCACAATTTTCGTTTTTTTGCACAAATAGGGAGGCCTCCATGGTGCCAGGCCTGCTGGGGTCAGATGGGATTGAGCTTTCTGAAAGGGGGAAGAGGGTCTTTGCTCAGGAGCCAGTGGGGCTCATTGGCAGAGCTTTAAACTAGACTTGAAGGGGTCAGGGATAGGATCAGGCTTGCCTGGGACAAGCTGTGGGAACATGCTAAGGTCAGGGGGACGGGGCGCCAGCGAGGACCCTCAGCCTGTTGGTCTGAGACGTGCTGGGTGCAGCAGACTCGGAGTCTTATGGAGATGAGCCAGGGGCTTCTGACGGAACAGAAGCCAACAGGGAAACATCAGTGAAATCACAGTGTCATAGAATCATTTGGGTTGGAAGGGACCTTTAGAGGTTGTTGAGTCCAACCCCCTGCAATAAGCAGGGATGGGGCATCTGGGAAGATTATGGTTTTTGATGATGAGGGTGGGGAGACACTGGCCCAGGTTGCCCAAAGAGGTGGGAGATGGCCCATACCTGGAAACATTCCAGGTCAGGTTGGATGGGGCTCTGAGCAACCAGATCCAATTGAAGACGACCCAGACCATTCTATGATTACCTACCGCTTGGAAAAAACATACAAAGGAAAACTGAGTTAGAAGCAGGTTAGGCTGATTCACACAGAGACTGGAGACGCAAAGAGTAAGGAAGACCCTCCCATTGAGTCACGAGGTTCAGAGTGGATCCCCTTGCCTTCTAAACTCCTTATGGAGCCCCGGTCTCACACTTGGAGAACAGCTTATGTCTAACGGAATTATCTATACAATGTTTGCAATAATATTGAGTAGCTGCATGGATTAGTAATGTCTCATTAGTACTAATTCAGCACGCTCTCAGTCACTTACTGAGGATCTGCCGCAGCTAAGGCATCTCTCCGCCGTGGGTGAGGAAGGCTCTCAGTCTCAGGTAAGGAATCTCTAACCTTGAGAGTCGCCCCTGCCCACGGGGAGAGTCGCCTGGCGTGCAGTCCAGCTGCCATTCAGGGAGAGGTCAAATTGGGCTCCTCCTGACGGTGATATTTATCGAGGGGAGTAGTTGGCTGCTAGGCGATAGCACAGACGAGAGAGATGTCTTTTGTTTAGCTCGGGTATCTCGTTCTGTACTTTGGTTACCTTGCATTTTTAGGGTTTGAAACCACCTTTAGTTCTTAAAGCAAGCAAACAAATAAACTTCTCCTGTACAATAGAATTTTACATTGTGTAACAGTTCTTTGGTTCCTTTTCCTTTCAGAATTCCTCCAAAGAAAAGGAGTGTGACTTTAGTCCAGCATCCCTCAGCGTGGGCTGTATCCAAGTGAGATTCTGTAAGTAAAGAATTCCTGGATTGTTTCATTCAATTCGGTCATATTAGACTGCTTGCCCTCACTATCCCTTGGCGGCACTTTTACAGCCTGACCAACACTGGGGCTCTGCGCTTTCCTTGCACCGTAACGCTCCCAACACTCTCTCCCACACTCGCCAGAGCCCCGCTCCAAAATGGAAAACATCCAGCGACTGCTCCTACACAAAAGGAGCAAGGATGGAAAGCTGTTCCTGCCTTCACCATCCCGTAGCAGCGCTTTGACAGGCAGCTAATGGCAGCGTGGGCTGAGGCTGAGGTCCCCAGCAGCACGGGTGGCCCAGAGGAGAGAGGTGTCTGTTGCGGATGGAGCGATGCACTTCACTCGTAGAGAGAAGCAGCGACACGTTTATTGATACAAAACAGGGATTTAACAAAGTTTGAGAGTAAATGCGACAGTGCTTTAGCAGGATTCGATGGCAAGGTACACTTGGTTATTTCCTGCATGGAGGACAGGGTCAGGCAGAACTGCCAGGGAGACCCTCCTGTTGGGCTGAGGTTCGGAAAGGAGCCCCTTGCTTTCTAACCTCCTTCTCAGAGAGGAGTCTGGGTGCGGCTGGATCCAATCCTGGTCCCAGACTGGGTCAACGGTTTATGTCTAAGGGATTATATATGTGCAATCAATCCTTTCTATCACTTAGCTAAGATTTCACAGTTTCGCGTGCTATTAGTCACTGACTGAGGATCTGTTGCGGCAAAGAATCTGTGAAGCTCAAGGAGTAACCTTGAGAGGCGTCCCCGCTCATGGGGAGATCCTGGTGTGCAGGGGAGCTCAAAGGGCTCTTGGGCTGTTCACTATTGATGTGGGTGAGATGACTGACCTATAGTCATATCTGCATATTGGCCACAGTACCAGCACTGCTCAAGTTAGCCCTTGGCTACTGTGGTGTTATGTGTTTCCCCGAAACCACATCGAGCCGGGGGCAGCCATCACATGTACACGTGCCCATTGTGACCACCACGGGTGTTAGTGCTTGGGCAGGGTCACGGGAGATAAAGGTCAGGTTGGAAGGTGGGGAGGGGGAGCACACCATCACAGTGTCAAGGAAGCGATGTTGGTGCAATGCCGTTCCCTCCTCGACATACCTTTTCCAGCCACGTGTCCCTGGAGCTGTGGGATTCTCATACAGAACGCACACCCTAACCTAACGCTAATGGGAGGGTTGGATGGATCCAGGAACAGAGACCTATTGGCAAAACAGAAGGAAGCTTCCTTGGAGGAGTCTTGGTAGCTACCTGTGATATCAGGTCCCTCAACTAGAGATCAAAAGTCTCTGGGAGATGCCTGGAAGGAGCCATGGGTTTATTGCGGGGTAAAAAGCTTTGCCTAAAAGAGAAAAAACATGATAGGTAACTTCCCAATGGGAAAAAACCATCACAGGTATCTCCCTTTGGAGAGTCTGGAGGTCCCACCAGGGATCTAAGGTCCCTCAAATACATGACAAAAGACAACAACAGAAGCCTGGAAGGATTCTCGGGTGAAACCCAGAGGATGGAATATTGTCCAAGGAGAAAAATCATCTCAGGTATCTTCCCTGGAGGAGTATGGGGTTGCTACCCGGGATCACAGGGCCCTAAAGCATTGGAGAAAACATTGCGGGACACGCCTGGGAGGAGTTCTGGGTAGATCCCGCAGTATGGACCACTGTCAAGAGAGAAAAATCATATTGGGTATCTTCCCTGGAGGAGTCTGGGGTTGCTACCCGGGATCACAGGGCCCTAAAGCACTGGAAGAAAGCACTCAGGAAGAGAGCTGGGAGGAGTCTCGGGTGCATCCCGCAGGATGGACAATAGTCCAAGGAGAAAAATCAACTTGGGAATCTTCCCTGGAGGAGTCTGGGGTGGCTACCCGGGATTACAGGGACCCAAACCACAGGAAAAATGACTGTGGGAGATGCCTGGGAGGAATCTCATATGCATCCCAGAAGATGGACCTTTGTCCAAGGAGAAAAATCATCTCAGGTATCTACCCTGGAGGAGTCTGGGGTTGCTACCCGGGATCACAGGGCCCCAAAACACCGGAATAAACACTCAGGGACACACCTACAAGGAGTCTCGGATGCTTCCCAGAGGATGGAGCATTGTCCAAGCAGAAAAATTATCTCGGGTATCTTCCCTAGAGGAGTCTGGGGTTGCTAGCCAGGATCACAGGGCCCTAAAGCACTGGAGAAAACTCTGCGGGAGACGCCTGGGAGGAGTTCTGGGTAGATCCCGCAGGATGGACCACTGTCAAGAGAGAAAAATCATCTTGGCTGTCTTCCCTGGAGGAGTCTGGGGTTGCTACCTGGGATGACAGAACCATAAACCGCGAGAAAAAAGACTCAGGGACATAGCTGCGACAAGTCTCGGATGCATCCCAGAGTATAGAGCATTGTCCAAGGAGAAAAATCATCCCGGGTATCTTTCCTGGATGAGTCTCGGGTTGCTACCCGGGATTAAAGGGACCAAAACCACAGGAAAAATGTCTGCGGGAGACACTTGGGAGGAATCTCAGATGCATCCCAGAAGATGGAGCATTGTCCAAGGAGAAAAATCATCTCGGGTATCTTCCCTGGAGGAGTCTGGGGTTGCTACCCGGGATCACAGGGCCCGAAAACACCGGAATAAACACTCAGGGACATACCTGCAAGGAGTCTCGGATCCTTCCCAGAGGATGGAGCATTGTCCAAGGAGAAAAATCATCTCGGGTATCTTCCCTGGAGGACTCTGGGGTTGCTACCCGGGATCACAGGGCGCTAAACCACCGGAAGAAAACACTCAGAAAGAGAGCTGGGAGGAGTCTCGGGTGCATCCCGCAGGATGGACAATAGTCCAAGGAGAAAAATCAACTTGGGTATCTTCCACGGAGGAGTCTGGGGTTGCTACCCGGGATGACAGGGCCCAAAAGCACCGGAATAAACACTCAGGGACATACCTCCAAGGAGTCTCGGATGCTTCCCAGAGGATGGAGCATTGTCCAAGGAGAAAAATCATCTCGGGTATCTTTCCTGGAGGAGTCTGGGGTTGCTACCCGGGATCACAGGGCGCTAAACCACCGGACTAAAGACTCAGGGACATACCTGCAAGGAGTCTCGGATGCTTCCCAGAGGATGGAGCATTGTCCAAGGAGAAAAATCATCTCGGGTATCTTCCCTGGAGGAGTCTGGGGTTGCTACCCGGGATCACAGGGCCCGAAAACACCGGAATAAACACTCAGGGACATACCTGCAAGGAGTCTCGGATCCTTCCCAGAGGATGGAGCATTGTCCAAGGAGAAAAATCATCTCGGGTATCTTCCCTGGAGGACTCTGGGGTTGCTACCCGGGATCACAGGGCGCTAAACCACCGGAAGAAAACACTCAGAAAGAGAGCTGGGAGGAGTCTCGGGTGCATCCCGCAGGATGGACAATAGTCCAAGGAGAAAAATCAACTTGGGTATCTTCCACGGAGGAGTCTGGGGTTGCTACCCGGGATGACAGGGCCCAAAAGCACCGGAATAAACACTCAGGGACATACCTCCAAGGAGTCTCCGATGCTTCCCAGAGGATGGAGCATTGTCCAAGGAGAAAAATCATCTCGGGTATCTTTCCTGGAGGAGTCTGGGGTTGCTACCCGGGATCACAGGGCGCTAAACCACCGGACTAAAGACTCAGGGACATACCTGCAAGGAGTCTCGGATGCTTCCCAGAGGATGGAGCATTGTCCAAGGAGAAAAATCATCTCGGGTATCTTCCCTGGAGGAGTCTGGGGTTCCTACACGGGATCACAAGGCCCTAAAGCACTAGAGAAAACTCTGCGGGAGACGCCTGGGAGGAGTTCTGGGTAGATCCCGCAGGATGGACCACTGTCAAGAGAGAAAAATCATCTTGGCTGTCTTCCCTGGAGGAGTCTGGGGTTGCTACCTGGGACGACAGAACCATAAACCGTGAGAAAAAAGACTCAGGGACATAGCTGCAAGGAGTCTCGGATGCTTCCCAGAGGATGGAGCATTGTCCAAGCAGAAAAATTATCTCGGGTATCTTCCCTAGAGGAGTCTGGGGTTGCTAGCCGGGATCACAGGGCCCTAAAGCACTGGAGAAAACTCTGCGGGAGACGCCTGGGAGGAGTTCTGGGTAGATCCCGCAGGATGGACCACTGTCAAGAGAGAAAAATCATCTCGGGTATCTTCCCTGGAGCAGTCTGGGGTTGCTACCCGGGATTACAGGGACACAAACCACAGGAAAAATGTCTGTGGGAGACGCCTGGGAGGAATCTCAGATGCATCCCAGAAGATGGAGCATTGTCCAAGGAGAAAAATCATCTCGGGTATCTTCCCTGGAGGAGTCTGGGGTTGCTACCCGGGATCACAGGGCGCTAAACCACCGGACTAAAGACTCAGGGACATACCTTCAATGAGTCTCGGATGCTTCCCAGAGGATGGAGCATTGTCCAAGGAGAAAAATCATCTCGGGTATCTTCCCTAGAGGAGTCTGGGGTTGCTACCCGGGATCACAGGGCGCTAAACCACCGGAAGAAAACACTCAGAAACAGAGCTGGGAGGAGTCTCGGGTGCATCCCGCAGGATGGACAATAGTCCAAGGAGAAAAATCAACTTGGGTATCTTCCACGGAGGAGTCTGGGGTTGCTACCCGGGATGACAGGGCCCAAAAGCACCGGAATAAACACTCAGGGACAAAGCTGCAAGGAGTCTCGGATGCTTCCCAGAGGATGGAGCATTGTCCAAGGAGAAAAATCATCTCGGATATCTTCCCTGGAGGAGTCTGGGGTTGCTACCCGGGATCACAGGGCGCTAAACCACCGGAATAAAGACTCAGGGACATAGCTGCAAGGAGTCTCAGATGCTTCCCAGAGGATGGAGCATTGTCCAAGCAGAAAAATTATCTCGGGTATCTTCCCTAGAGGAGTCTGGGGTTGCTAGCCGGGATCACAGGGCCCTAAAGCACTGGAGAAAACTCTGCGGGAGATGCCTGGGAGGAGTTCTGGGTAGATCCCGCAGGATGGACCACTGTCAAGAGAGAAAAATCATCTTGGCTGTCTTCCCTGGAGGAGTCTGGGGTTGCTACCTGGGATGACAGAACCATAAACCATGAGGAAAAAGACTCAGGGACATAGCTGCGACAAGTCTCGGATGCATCCCAGAGTATAGAGCATTGTCCAAGGAGAAAAATCATCCCGGGTATCTTTCCTGGAGGAGTCTGGGGTTGCTACCTGGGATTACAGGGACCAAAACCACAGGAAAAATGTCTGCGGGAGACACTTGGGAGGAATCTCAGATGCATCCCAGAAGATGGAGCATTGTCCAAGGAGAAAAATCATCTCAGGTATCTTCCCTGGCGGAGTCTGGGGTTGCTACCCGGGATCACAGGGCCCGAAAACACCGGAATAAACACTCAGGGACATACCTGCAAGGAGTCTCGGATGCTTCCCAGAGGATGGAGCATTGTCCAAGGAGAAAAATCATCTCGGGTATCTTTCCTGGAGGAGTCTGGGGTTGCTACCCGGGATCACAGGGCGCTAAACCACCGGAATAAAGACTCAGGGACATACCTGCAAGGAGTCTCGGATGCTTCCCAGAGGATGGAGCTTTGTCCAAGGGGAAAAATCATCTCGGGTATCTTCCCTGGAGGAGTCTGGGGTTGCTACCCGGGATTAGAGGGACACAAACCACAGGAAAAATGTCTGTGGGAGACGCCTGGGAGGAATCTCAGATGCATCCCAGAAGATGGAGCATTGTCCGAGGAGAAAAATCATCTCGGGTATCTTCCCTGGAGGAGTCTGGGGTTGCTACCCGGGATCACAGGGCGCTAAACCACCGGAATAAACACTCAGGGACATACCTGCAAGGAGTCTCGGATGCTTCCCAGAGGATGGAGCATTGTCCAAGGAGAAAAATCATCTCGGGTATCTTCCCTGGAGGAGTCTGGGGTTGCTACCCGGGATCACAGGGCCCCAAAACACCGGAATAAAGACTCAGGGACATACCTGCAAGGAGTCTCGGATGCTTCCCAGAGGATGAAGCATTGTCCAAGGAGAAAAATCATCTCGGGTATCTTCCCTGGAGGAGTCTGGGGTTGCTACCCGGGATTACAGGGCGCTAAACCACCGGAATAAAGACTCAGGGACATACCTGCAAGGAGTCTCGGATGCTTCCCAGAGGATGGAGCATTGTCCAAGCAGAAAAATTATCTCGGGTATCTTCCCTAGAGGAGTCTGGGGTTGCTAGCCGGGATCACAGGGCCCGAAAGCACTGGAGAAAACTCTGCGGGAGACGCCTGGGAGGAGTTCTGGGTAGATCCCGCAGGATGGACCACTGTCAAGAGAGAAAAATCATCTTGGGTGTCTTCCCTGGAGGAGTCTGGGGTTGCTACCTGGGATGACAGAACCATAAACCGCGAGAAAAAAGACTCAGGGACATAGCTGCGACAAGTCTCGGATGCATCCCAGAGTATAGAGCATTGTCCAAGGAGAAAAATCATCCCGGGTATCTTTCCTGGAGGAGTCTGGGGTTGCTAGCCGGGATTACAGGGACCAAAACCACAGGAAAAATGTCTGCGGGAGACACTTGGGAGGAATCTCAGATGCATCCCAGAAGATGGAGCATTGTCCAAGCAGAAAAATCATCTCGGGTATCTTCCCTGGAGGAGTCTGGGGTTGCTACCCAGGATCACAGGGCCCGAAAACACCGGAATAAACACTGAGGGACATACCTGCAAGGAGTCTCGGATGCTTCCCAGAGGATGGAGCATTGTCCAAGGAGAAAAATCATCTCGGGTATCTTCCCTGGAGGAGTCTGGGGTTGCTACCCGGGATCACAAGGCCCTAAAGCACTGGAGTAAACTCTGCGGGAGACGCCTGGGAGGAATTCTGGGTAGATCCCGCAGGATGGACCACTGTCAAGAGAGAAAAATCATATTGGGTGTCTTCCCTGGAGGAGTCTGGGGTTGCTACCTGGGATGACAGAACCATAAACCGTGAGAAAAAAGACTCAGGGACATAGCTGCAAGGAGTCTCGGATGCTTCCCAGAGGATGGAGCATTGTCCAAGCAGAAAAATTATCTCGGGTATCTTCCTTGGAGGAGTCTGGGGTTGCTACCCGGGATCACAGGGCCCTATAGCACTGGAGAAAACTCTGCGGGAGACGCCTGGGAGGAGTTCTGGGTAGATCCCGCAGGATGGACCACTGTCAAGAGAGAAAAATCATCTCGGGTATCTTCCCTGGAGGAGTCTGGGGTTGCTACCCGGGATCACAGGGCCCGAAAACACAGGAATAAACACTCAGGGACATACCTGCAAGGAGTCTCGGATGCTTCCCAGAGGATGGAGCATTGTCCAAGGAGAAAAATCATCTCGGGTATCTTCCCTGGAGGAGTCTGGGGTTGCTACCCGGGATTACAGGGACACAAACCACAGGAAAAATGTCTGTGGGAGACGCCTGGGAGGAATCTCAGATGCATCCCAGAAGATGGAGCATTGTCCAAGGAGAAAAATCATCTCGGGTATCTTCCCTGGAGGAGTCTGGGATTTCTACCCGGGATCACAGGGCCCCAAAACACCAGAATAAACACTCAGGGACATACCTGCAAGGAGTCTCGGATGCTTCCCAGAGGATGGAGCATTGTCCAAGGAGAAAAATCATCTCGGGTATCTTCCCTGGAGGAGTCTGGGGTTGCTACCCGGGATCACAGGGCGCTAAACCACCGGAATAAAGACTCAGGGACATAGCTGCAAGGAGTCTCGGATGCTTCCCAGAGAATGGAGCATTGTCCAAGCAGAAAAATTATCTCGGGTATCTTCCCTAGAGGAGTCTGGGGTTGCTAGCCGGGATCACAGGGCCCTAAAGCACTGGAGAAAACTCTGTGGGAGACGCCTAGGAGGAGTTCTGGGTAGATCCCGCAGGATGGACCACTGTCAAGAGAGAAAAATCATCTTGGGTGTCTTCCCTGGAGGAGTCTGGGTTTGCTACCTGGGATGACAGAACCATAAACCGCGAGAAAAAAGACTCAGGGACATAGCTGCGACAAGTCTCGGATGCATCCCAGAGTATAGAGCATTGTCCAAGGAGAAAAATCATCCCGGGTATCTTTCCTGGATGAGTCTGGGGTTGCTACCCGGGATTAAAGGGATCAAAACCACAGGAAAAATGTCTGCGGGAGACACTTGGGAGGAATCTCAGATGCATCCCAGAAGACGGAGCATTGTCCAAGCAGAAAAATCATCTCGGGTATCTTCCCTGGAGGAGTCTGGGGTTGCTACCCGGGATCACAAGGCCCTAAAGCACTGGAGTAAACTCTGCGGGAGACGCCTGGGAGGAATTCTGGGTAGATCCCGCAGGATGGTCCACTGTCAAGAGAGAAAAATCATATTGGGTGTCTTCCCTGGAGGAGTCTGGGGTTGCTACCTGGGATGACAGAACCATAAACCGCGAGAAAAAAGACTCAGGGACATAGCTGCGACAAGTCTCGGATGCATCCCAGAGTATAGAGCATTGTCCAAGGAGAAAAATCATCCCGGGTATCTTTCCTGGATGAGTCTGGGGTTGCTACCCGGGATTACAGGGACCAAAACCACAGGAAAAATGTCTGTGGGAGACGCCTGGGAGGAATCTCAGATGCATCCCAGAAGATGGAGCATTGTCCAAGGAGAAAAATCATCTCGGGTATCTTCCCTGGAGGAGTCTGGGGTTGCTACCCGGGATCGCAGGGCCGGAAAACACCGGAATAAACACTCAGGGACATACCTGCAAGGGGTCTCGGATGCTTCCCAGAGGATGGAGCATTGTCCAAGGAGAAAAATCATCTCGGGTATCTTCCCTGGAGGAGTCTGGGGTTGCTACCCGGGATCACAGGGCGCTAAACCACCGGAAGAAAACACTCAGAAACAGAGCTGGGAGGAGTCTCGGCTGCATCCCGCAGGATGGACAATAGTCCAAGGAGAAAAATCAACTTGGGTATCTTCCCTGGAGGAGTATGGGGTTGCTACCAGGGATCACAGGGTCCCAAAACACCGGAATAAAGACTCAGGAACATACCTGCAAGGAGTCTCGGATCCTTCCCAGAGGATGGAGCATTGTCCAAGGAGAAAAATCATCTCGGGTTATCATCCCTGGAGGAGTCTGAGGTTGCTACCCGGGATTACAGGGACCCAAACCACAGGAAAAATGTCTTTGGGAGACGCCTGGGAGGAATCTCAGATGCATCCCAGAAGATGGAGCATTGTCCAAGGATAAAAATCATCTCGGGTATCTTCCCTGGAGGAGTCTGGGGTTGCTACCTGGGATCACAGGGCGATAAACCACCGGAATAAAGACTCAGGGACATACCTGCAAGGAGTCTCGGATGCTTCCCAGAGAATGGAGCATTGTCCAATCAGAAAAATTATCTCGGGTATCTTCCCTAGAGGAGTCTGGGGTTGCTACCCGGGATTACAGGGACACAAATCACCGGAATAAACACTCAGGGACATACCTGCAAGGAGTCTCTGATGCTTCACAGAGGATGGAGCATTGTCCAAGGAGAAAAATCATCTCGGGTATCTTCCCTGGAGGAGTCTGGGGTTGCTACCCGGGATCACAGGGCGCTAAACCACCGGAATAAAGACTCAGGGACATAGCTGCAAGGAGTCTCGGATGCTTTCCAGAGGATGGAGGATTGTCCAAGCAGAAAAATTATCTCGGGTATCTTCCCTAGAGGAGTCTGGGGTTGCTACCCGGGATCACAGGGCCCTAAAGCACTGGAGAAAACTCTGCGGGAGACGCCTGGGAGGAGTTCTGGGTAGATCCCGCAGGATGGACCACTGTCAAGAGAGAAAAATCATCTTGGGTGTCTTCCCTGGAGGAGTCTGGGGTTGCTACCTGGGATGACAGAACCATAAACCGTGAGAAAAAAGACTCAGGGACATAGCTGCGACAAGTCTCGGATGCATCCCAGAGTATAGAGCATTGTCCAAGGAGAAAAATCATCTCGGGTATCTTTCCTGGAGGAGTCTGGGGTTGCTACCCGGGATTACAGGGACCAAAAACACAGGAAAAATGTCTGCGGGAGACACTTGGGAGGAATTTCAGATGCATCCCAGAAGATGGAGCATTGTCCAAGCAGAAAAATCATCTCGGGTATCTTCCCTGGAGGAGTCTGGGGTTGCTACCCGGGATCACAGGGCCCGAAAACACCGGAATAAACACTGAGGGACATACCTGCAAGGAGTCTCGGATGCTTCCCAGAGGATGGAGCATTGTCCAAGGAGAAAAATCATCTCGGGTATCTTCCCTGGAGGAGTCTGGGATTGCTACCCGGGATCACAAGGCCCTAAAGCACTGGAGTAAACTCTGCGGGAGACGCCTGGGAGGAATTCTGGGTAGATCCCGCAGGATGGTCCACTGTCAAAAGAGAAAAATCATATTGGGTGTCTTCCCTGGAGGAGTCTGGGGTTGCTACCTGGGATGACAGAACCATAAACCGTGAGAAAAAAGACTCAGGGACATAGCTGCAAGGAGTCTCGGATGCTTCCCAGAGGATAGAGCATTGTCCAAGCAGAAAAATTATCTCGGGTATCTTCCCTAGAGGAGTCTGGGGTTGCTAGCCGGGATCACAGGGCCCTAAAGCACTGGAGAAAACTCTGCGGGAGACGCCTGGGAGGAGTTCTGGGTAGATCCCGCAGGATGGACCACTGTCAAGAGAGAAAAATCATCTTGGGTGTCTTCCCTGGAGGAGTCTGGGGTTGCTACCTGGGATGACAGAACCATAAACCGCGAGTAAAAAGACTCAGGGACATAGCTGCGACAAGTCTCGGATGCATCCCAGAGTATAGAGCATTATCCAAGGAGAAAAATCATCCCGGGTATCTTTCCTGGATGAGTCTGGGGTTGCTACCCGGGATTAAAGGGACCAAAACCACAGGAAAAATGTCTGTGGGAGACGCCTGGGAGGAATCTCAGATGCATCCCAGAAGATGGAGCATTGTCCAAGGAGAAAAATCATCTCGGGTATCTTCCATGGAGGAGTCTGGGGTTGCTAGCCGGGATCACAGGGCCCCAAAACACCGGAATAAACACTCAGGGACATACCTGCAAGGAGTCTCGCATGCTTCCCAGAGGATGGAGCATTGTCCAAGGAGAAAAATCATCTCGGGTATCTTCCCTGGAGGAGTCTGGGGTTGCTACCTGGGATCACAGGGCGCTAAACCACCGGAATAAACACTCAGGGACATACCTGCAAGGAGTCTCGGATGCTTCCCAGAGGATGGAGCATTGTCCAAGGAGAAAATTTATCTCAGGTATCTTCCCTAGAGGAGTCTGGGGTTGCTAGCCGGGATCACAGGGCCCGAAAGCACTGGAGAAAACTCTGCGGGAGACGCCTGGGAGGAGTTCTGTGTAGATCCCGCAGGATGGACCACTGTCAAGAGAGAAAAATCATCTCGGGTTATCTTCCCTGGAGGAGTCTGGGGTTGCTACCCGGGATTACAGGGACCCAAACCACAGGAAAAATGTCTGTGGGAGACGCCTGGGAGGAATCTCAGATGCATCCCAGAAGATGGAGCATTGTCCAAGGAGAAAAATCATCTCGGGTATCTTCCCTGGAGGAGTCTGGGGTTGCTACCCGGGATCACAGGGCGCTAAACCACCGGAAGAAAACACTCAGAAACAGAGCTGGGAGGAGTCTCGGGTGCATCCCGCAGGATGGACAATAGTCCAAGGGGAAAAATCAACTTGGGTATCTTCCACGGAGGAGTCTGGGGTTGCTACCCGGGATCACAGGGCCCAAAAGCATCGGAATAAACACTCAGGGACATACCTGCAAGGAGTCTCAGATGCTTCCCAGAGGATGGAGCATTGTCCAAGAAGAAAAATCATCTCGGGTATCTTCCCGGGAGGAGTCTGGGGTTGCTACCCGGGATCACAGGGCGCTAAACCATCGGAATAAAGACTCAGGGACATAGCTGCAAGGAGTCTCGGATGCTTCCCAGAGGATGGAGGATTGTCCAAGCAGAAAAATTATCTCGGGTATCTTCCCTAGAGGAGTCTGGGGTTGCTACCCGGGATCACAGGGCCCTAAAGCACTGGAGAAAACTCTGCGGGAGATTCCTGGGAGGAGTTCTGGGTAGATCCCGCAGGATGGACCACTGTCAAGAGAGAAAAATCATATTGGGTGTCTTCCCTGGAGGAGTCTGGGGTTGCTACCTGGGATGACAGAACCATAAACCGCGAGAAAATAGACTCAGGGACATAGCTGCGACAAGTCTCGGATGCATCCCAGAGTATAGAGCATTGTCCAAGGAGAAAAATCATCCCGGGTATCTTTCCTGGAGGAGTCTGGGGTTGCTACCCGGGATTACAGGGCGCTAAACCACCGGAAGAAAACACTCAGAAACAGAGCTGGGAGGAGTCTCGGGCGCATCCCGCAGGATGGACAATAGTCCAAGGAGAAAAATCAACTTGGGTATCTTCCCTGGAGGAGTATGGGGATGCTACCCGGGATGACAGGGCCCGAAAACACCGGAATAAAGACTCAGGAACATACCTGCAAGGAGTCTCGGATGCTTCCCAGAGGATGGAGCATTGTCCAAGGAGAAAAATCATCTCGGGTTATCTTCCCTGGAGGAGTCTGGGGTTGCTACCAGGGATTACAGGGACCAAAACCACAGGAAAAATGTCTGTGCGAGACGCCTGGGAGGAATCTCAGTTGCATCCCAGAAGATGGAGCATTGTCCAAGGAGAAAAATCATCTCGGGTATCTTCCCTGGAGGAGTCTGGGGTTGCTACCCGGGATCACAGGGCCCCAAAACACCGGAATAAAGACTCAGGGACATACCTGCAAGGAGTCTCGGATGCTTCCCAGAGGATGGAGCATTGTCCAAGCAGAAAAATTATCTCGGGTATCTTCCCTAGAGGAGTCTGGGGTTGCTAGCCGGGATCACAGGGCCCTAAAGCACTGGAGAAAACTCTGCTGGAGACGCCTGGGAGGAGTTCTGGGTAGATCCCGCAGGATGGACCACTGTCAAGAGAGAAAAATCATCTTGGGTGTCTTCCCTGGAGGAGTCTGGGGTTGCTACCTGGGATGACAGAACCATAAACCGCGAGAAAAAGACTCAGGGACATAGCTGCGACAAGTCTCGGATGCATCCCAGAGTATAGAGCATTGTCCAAGGAGAAAAATCATCCCGGGTATCTTACCTGGAGGACTCTGGGGTTGCTACCCGGGATGACAGGGCCCAAAAGCACCGGAATAAACACTCAGGGACATACCTGCAAGGAGTCTCGGATGCTTCCCAGAGGATGGAGCATTGTCCAAGGAGAAAAATCATCTCGGGTTATCTTCCCTGGAGGAGTCTGGGGTTGCTACCCGGGATTACAGGGACCAAAACCAGAGGAAAAATGTCTGTGGGAGACGCCTGGGAGGAATCTCAGATGCATCCCAGAAGATGGAGCATTGTCCAAGGAGAAAAATCATCTCGGGTATCTTCCCTGGAGGAGTCTGGGGTTGCTACCCGGGATCACAGGGCGCTAAACCACCGGAAGAAAAAACTCAGAAACAGAGCTGGGAGGAGTCTCGGGTGCATCCCGCAGGATGGACAATAGTCGAAGGAGAAAAATCAACTTGGGTATCTTCCACGGAGGAGGCTGGGGTTGCTACCCGGGATGACAGGGCGCTAAACCAACGGAATAAAGACTCAGGGACATACCTGCAAGGAGTCTCGGATGCTTCCCAGAGGATGGAGCATTGTCCAAGGAGAAAAATCATCTCGGGTATCTTCCCTAGAGGAGTCTGGGGTTGCTAGCCGGGATTACAGGGACCCAAACCACAGGAAAAATGTCTGTGGGAGACGCCTGGGAGGAATCTCAGATGCATCCCAGAAGATGGAGCATTGTCCAAGGAGAAAAATCATCTCGGGTATCTTCCCTGGAGGAGTCTGGGGTTGCTAGCCGGGATCACAGGGCCCCAAAACACCGGAATAAACACTCAGGGACATACCTGCAAGGAGTCTCGGATGCTTCCCAGAGGATGGAGCATTGTCCAAGGATAAAAATCATCTCGGGTATCTTCCCTGGAGGAGTCTGGGGTTGCTACCTGGGATCACAGGGCGCTAAACCACCGGAATAAAGACTCAGGGACATACCTGCAAGGAGTCTCGGATGCTTCCCAGAGGATGGAGCATTGTCCAAGCAGAAAATTTATCTCAGGTATCTTCCCTAGAGGAGTCTGCGGTTGCTACCCGGAATCACAGGGCCCGAAAGCACTGGAGAAAACTCTGCGGGAGACGCCTGGGAGGAGTTCTGGGTAGATCCCGCAGGATGGACCACTGTCAAGAGAGAAAAATCATATTGGGTGTCTTCCCTGGAGGAGTCTGGGGTTGCTACCTGGGATGACAGAACCATAAACCGTGAGAAAAAAGACTCAGGGACATAGCTGCGACAAGTCTCGGATGCATCCCAGAAGATGGAGCATTGTCCAAGGAGAAAAATCATCTCGGGTATCTTCCCTGGAGGAGTCTGGGGTTGCTACCTGGGATCACATGGCCCGAAAACACCGGAATAAAGACTCAGGGACACACCTTCAATGAGTCTCGGATGCTTCCCAGAGGATGGAGCATTGTCCAAGGAGAAAAATCATCTCGGATATCTTCCCTGGAGGAGTCTGGGGTTGCTACCTGGGATCACAGGGCGCTAAACCACCGGAAGAAAACACTCAGAAAGAGAGCTGGGAGGAGTCTCGGGTGCATCCCGCAGGATGGGCAATAGTCCAAGGAGAAAAATCAACTTGGGTATCTTCCCTGGAGGAGTATGGGGTTGCGACCCGGGATGACAGGGCCCAAAAGCACCGGAATAAATATGCAGGGACAAAGCTGCAAGGAGTCTCGGATACTTCCCAGAGGATGGAGCATTGTCCAAGGAGAAAAATCATCTCGGGTTATCTTCCCTGGAGGAGTCTGGGGTTGCTACCCGGGATCACAGGGCCCCAAAACACCGGAATAAACACTCAGGGACATACCTGCAAGGAGTCTCGGATGCTTCCCAGAGGATGGAGCATTGTCCAAGCAGAAAAATTATCTCAGGTATCTTCACTAGAGGAGTCTGGGGTTGCTAGCCGGGACCACAGGGCCCTAAAGCACTGGAGAAAACTCTACGGGAGACGCCTGGGAGGAGTTCTGGGTAGATCCCGCAGGATGGACCACTGTCAAGAGAGAAAAATCATCTTGGGTGTCTTCCCTGGAAGAGTCTGGGGTTGCTACCCGGGATCACAGGGCGCTAAACCACCGGAAGAAAACACCCAGAAACAGAGCTGCGAGGAGTCTCAGGTGCATCCCGCAGGATGGACAATAGTCCAAGGAGAAAAATCAACTTGGGTGTCTTCCCTGGAGGAGTCTGGGGTTGCTACCTGGGATGACAGAACCATAAACCGCGAGAAAAAAGACTCAGGGACATAGCTGCGACAAGTCTCGGATGCATCCCAGAGTATAGAGCATTGTCCAAGGAGAAAAATCATCCCGGGTATCTTTCCTGGAGGAGTCTGGGGTTGCTACCCGGGATCACAGGGCCTCAAAACACCGGAATAAACACTCAGGGACATACCTTCAATGAGTCTCGGATGCTTCCCAGAGGATGGAGCATTGTCCAAGGAGAAAAATCATCTCGGATATCTTCCCTGGAGGAGTCTGGGTTTGCTACCTGGGATCACAGGGCGCTAAACCACCGGAAGAAAACACTCAGAAACAGAGCTGGGAGGAGTCTCGGGTGCATCCCGCAGGATGGACAATAGTCCAAGGAGAAAAATCATCTCGGGTATCTTCCCTGGAGGAGTCTGGGGTTGCTACCTGGGATCACAGGGCCCCAAAACACCGGAATAAACACTCAGGGACATACCTGCAAGGAGTCTCGCATGCTTCCCAGAGGATGGAGCATTGTCCAAGCAGAAAAATTATCTCGGGTATCTTCCCTAGAGGAGTCTGGGATTGCTACCCGGAATCACAGGGCCCATAAGCACCGGAATAAACACTCAGGGACATACCTGCAAGGAGTCTCGGATGCTTCCCAGAGGATGGAGCATTGTCCAAGGAGAAAAATCATCTCGGGTATCTTCCCTGGAGGAGTCTGGGGTTGCTACCCGGGATCACAGGGCCCCAAAACACCGGAATAAAGACTCAGGGACATACCTGCAAGGAGTCTCGGATGCTTCCCAGAGGATGGAGCATTGTCAAAGCAGAAAAATTATCTCAGGTATCTTCCCTAGAGGAGTCTGGGGTTGCTAGCCGGGATCACAGGGCCCTAAAGCACTGGAGAAAACTCTGCGGGAGATGCCTGGGAGGAGTTCTGGGTAGATCCCGCAGGATGGACCACTGTCAAGAGAGAAAAATCATCTTGGGTGTCTTCCCTGGAGGAGTCTGGGGTTGCTACCTGGGATGACAGAACCATAAACCGCGAGAAAAAAGACTCAGGGACATAGCTGCGACAAGTCTCGGATGCATCCCAGAGTATAGAGCATTGTCCAAGGAGAAAAATCATCCCGGGTATCTTACCTGGAGGACTCTGGGGTTGCTACCCGGGATGACAGGGCCCAAAAGCACCGGAATAAACACTCAGGGACATACCTGCAAGGAGTCTCGGATGCTTCCCAGAGGATGGAGCATTGTCCAAGGAGAAAAATCATCTCGGGTTATCTTCCCTGGAGGAGTCTGGGGTTGCTACCCGGGATTACAGGGACCAAAACCAGAGGAAAAATGTCTGTGGGAGACGCCTGGGAGGAATCTCAGATGCATCCCAGAAGATGGAGCATTGTCCAAGGAGAAAAATCATCTCGGGTATCTTCCCTGGAGGAGTCTGGGGTTGCTACCCGGGATCACAGGGCGCTAAACCACCGGAAGAAAAAACTCAGAAACAGAGCTGGGAGGAGTCTCGGGTGCATCCCGCAGGATGGACAATAGTCCAAGGAGAAAAATCAACTTGGGTATCTTCCACGGAGGAGGCTGGGGTTGCTACCCGGGATGACAGGGCGCTAAACCAACGGAATAAAGACTCAGGGACATACCTGCAAGGAGTCTCGGATGCTTCCCAGAGGATGGAGCATTGTCCAAGGAGAAAAATCATCTCGGGTTATCTTCCCTGGAGGAGTCTGGGGTTGCTAGCCGGGATTACAGGGACCCAAACCACAGGAAAAATGTCTGTGGGAGACGCCTGGGAGGAATCTCAGATGCATCCCAGAAGATGGAGCATTGTCCAAGGAGAAAAATCATCTCGGGTATCTTCCCTGGAGGAGTCTGGGGTTGCTAGCCGGGATCACAGGGCCCCAAAACACCGGAATAAACACTCAGGGACATACCTGCAAGGAGTCTCGGATGCTTCCCAGAGGATGGAGCATTGTCCAAGCAGAAAAATTATCTCGGGTATCTTCCCTAGAGGAGTCTGGGGTTGCTACCCGGGATTACAGGGACACAAACCACAGGAAAAAAGTCTGTGGGAGTCGCCTGGGAGGAATCTCAGATGCATCCCAGAAGATGGAGCATTGTCCAAGGAGAAAAATCATCTCGGGTATCTTCCCTGGAGGAGTCTGGGGTTGCTACCAGGGATTACAGGGACACAAACAACAGGAAAAATGTTTGCAGGAGACGCCTGGGAGGAATCTCAGATGCGTCCCAGAAGATGGAGCATTGTCCAAGGAGAAAAATCATCTCGGGTATCTTCCCTGGAGGAGTCTGGGGTTGCTACCCGGGATTACAGGGCCTCAAATCACCGGAATAAAGACTCAGGGACATAGCTGCAAGGAGTCTCGGATGCTTCCCAGAGGATGGAGCATTGTCCAAGCAGAAAAATTATCTCGGGTATCTTCCCTAGAGGAGTCTGGGGTTGCTACCCGGGATCACAGGGCCCTAAAGCACTGGAGAAAACTCTGCGGGAGATGCCTGGGAGGAGTTCTGGGTAGATCCCGCAGGATGGACCACTGTCAAGACATAAAAATCATCTTGGGTGTCTTCCCTGGAGGAGTCTGGGGTTGCTACCTGGGATGACAGAACCATAAACCGCGAGAAAAAAGACTCAGGGACATAGCTGCGACAAGTCTCGGATGCATCCCAGAGTATAGAGCATTGTCCAAGGAGAAAAATCATCCCGGGTATCTTACCTGGAGGAGTCTGGGGTTGCTACCCGGGATTACAAGGACCAAAACCACAGGAAAAATGTCAGCGGGAGACACTTGGGAGGAATCTCAGATGCATCCCAGAAGATGGAGCATTGTCCAATGAGAAAAATCATCTCGGGTATCTTCCCTGGAGGAGTCTGGGGTTGCTACCCGGGATCACAGGGCGCTAAACCACCGGAAGAAAACACTCAGAAAAAGAGCTGGGAGGAGTCTCGGGTGCATCCCGCAGGATGGACAATAGTCCAAGGAGAAAAATCAACTTGGGTATCTTCCCTGGAGGAGTCTGGGGTTGCTACCCGGGATGACAGGGCCCAAAAGCACCGGAATAAACACTCAGGGACAAAGCTGCAAGGAGTCACGGATGCTTCCCAGAGGATGGAGCATTGTCCAAGGAGAAAAATCATCTCGGGTATCTTCCCTGGAGGAGTCTGGGGTTGCTACCCGGGATCACAGGGCGCTAAACCACCGGAAGAAAACACTCAGAAAAAGAGCTGGGAGGAGTCTCGGGTGCATCCCGCAGGATGGACAATAGTCCAAGGAGAAAAATCAACTTGGGTATCTTCCCTGGAGGAGTATGGGGTTGCTACCCGGGATGACAGGGCCCAAAAGCACCGGAATAAACACTCAGGGACAAAGCTGCAAGGAGTCACGGATGCTTCCCAGAGGATGGAGCATTGTCCAAGGAGAAAAATCATCTCGGGTTATCTTCCCTGGAGGAGTCTGGGGTTGCTTCCCGGGATTACAGGGACCCAAACCACAGGAAAAATGTCTGTGGGAGACGCCTGGGAGGAATCTCAGATGCATCCCAGAAGATGGAGCATTGTCCAAGGAGAAAAATCATCTCGGGTATCTTCCCTGGAGGAGTCTGGGGTTGCTAGCCGGGATCACAGGGCCCCAAAACACCGGAATAAACACTCAGGGACATACCTGCAAGGAGTCTCGGATGCTTCCCAGAGGATGGAGCATTGTCCAAGGATAAAAATCATCTCGGGTATCTTCCCTGGAGGAGTCTGGGGTTGCTACCTGGGATCACAGGGCGCTAAACCACCGGAATAAAGACTCAGGGACATACCTGCAAGGAGTCTCGGATGCTTCCCAGAGGATGGAGCATTGTCCAAGCAGAAAATTTATCTCAGGTATCTTCCCTAGAGGAGTCTGCGGTTGCTACCCGGAATCACAGGGCCCGAAAGCACTGGAGACAACTCTGCGGGAGACGCCTGGGAGGAGTTCTGGGTAGATCCCGCAGGATGGACCACTGTCAAGAGAGAAAAATCATATTGGGTGTCTTCCCTGGAGGAGTCTGGGGTTGCTACCTGGGATGACAGAACCATAAACCGTGAGAAAAAAGACTCAGGGACATAGCTGCGACAAGTCTCGGATGCATCCCAGAAGATGGAGCATTGTCCAAGGAGAAAAATCATCTCGGGTATCTTCCCTGGAGGAGTCTGGGGTTGCTACCTGGGATCACATGGCCCGAAAACACCGGAATAAAGACTCAGGGACACACCTTCAATGAGTCTCGGATGCTTCCCAGAGGATGGAGCATTGTCCAAGGAGAAAAATCATCTCGGATATCTTCCCTGGAGGAGTCTGGGGTTGCTACCTGGGATCACAGGGCGCTAAACCACCGGAAGAAAACACTCAGAAAGAGAGCTGGGAGGAGTCTCGGGTGCATCCCGCAGGATGGGCAATAGTCCAAGGAGAAAAATCAACTTGGGTATCTTCCCTGGAGGAGTATGGGGTTGCGACCCGGGATGACAGGGCCCAAAAGCACCGGAATAAATATGCAGGGACAAAGCTGCAAGGAGTCTCGGATACTTCCCAGAGGATGGAGCATTGTCCAAGGAGAAAAATCATCTCGGGTTATCTTCCCTGGAGGAGTCTGGGGTTGCTACCCGGGATCACAGGGCCCCAAAACACCGGAATAAACACTCAGGGACATACCTGCAAGGAGTCTCGGATGCTTCCCAGAGGATGGAGCATTGTCCAAGCAGAAAAATTATCTCAGGTATCTTCACTAGAGGAGTCTGGGGTTGCTAGCCGGGACCACAGGGCCCTAAAGCACTGGAGAAAACTCTACGGGAGACGCCTGGGAGGAGTTCTGGGTAGATCCCGCAGGATGGACCACTGTCAAGAGAGAAAAATCATCTTGGGTGTCTTCCCTGGAAGAGTCTGGGGTTGCTACCCGGGATCACAGGGCGCTAAACCACCGGAAGAAAACACCCAGAAACAGAGCTGCGAGGAGTCTCAGGTGCATCCCGCAGGATGGACAATAGTCCAAGGAGAAAAATCAACTTGGGTGTCTTCCCTGGAGGAGTCTGGGGTTGCTACCTGGGATGACAGAACCATAAACCGCGAGAAAAAAGACTCAGGGACATAGCTGCGACAAGTCTCGGATGCATCCCAGAGTATAGAGCATTGTCCAAGGAGAAAAATCATCCCGGGTATCTTTCCTGGAGGAGTCTGGGGTTGCTACCCGGGATCACAGGGCCTCAAAACACCGGAATAAACACTCAGGGACATACCTTCAATGAGTCTCGGATGCTTCCCAGAGGATGGAGCATTGTCCAAGGAGAAAAATCATCTCGGATATCTTCCCTGGAGGAGTCTGGGTTTGCTACCTGGGATCACAGGGCGCTAAACCACCGGAAGAAAACACTCAGAAACAGAGCTGGGAGGAGTCTCGGGTGCATCCCGCAGGATGGACAATAGTCCAAGGAGAAAAATCATCTCGGGTATCTTCCCTGGAGGAGTCTGGGGTTGCTACCTGGGATCACAGGGCCCCAAAACACCGGAATAAACACTCAGGGACATACCTGCAAGGAGTCTCGCATGCTTCCCAGAGGATGGAGCATTGTCCAAGCAGAAAAATTATCTCGGGTATCTTCCCTAGAGGAGTCTGGGATTGCTACCCGGAATCACAGGGCCCATAAGCACCGGAATAAACACTCAGGGACATACCTGCAAGGAGTCTCGGATGCTTCCCAGAGGATGGAGCATTGTCCAAGGAGAAAAATCATCTCGGGTATCTTCCCTGGAGGAGTCTGGGGTTGCTACCCGGGATCACAGGGCCCCAAAACACCGGAATAAAGACTCAGGGACATACCTGCAAGGAGTCTCGGATGCTTCCCAGAGGATGGAGCATTGTCAAAGCAGAAAAATTATCTCAGGTATCTTCCCTAGAGGAGTCTGGGGTTGCTAGCCGGGATCACAGGGCCCTAAAGCACTGGAGAAAACTCTGCGGGAGATGCCTGGGAGGAGTTCTGGGTAGATCCCGCAGGATGGACCACTGTCAAGAGAGAAAAATCATCTTGGGTGTCTTCCCTGGAGGAGTCTGGGGTTGCTACCTGGGATGACAGAACCATAAACCGCGAGAAAAAAGACTCAGGGACATAGCTGCGACAAGTCTCGGATGCATCCCAGAGTATAGAGCATTGTCCAAGGAGAAAAATCATCCCGGGTATCTTACCTGGAGGACTCTGGGGTTGCTACCCGGGATGACAGGGCCCAAAAGCACCGGAATAAACACTCAGGGACATACCTGCAAGGAGTCTCGGATGCTTCCCAGAGGATGGAGCATTGTCCAAGGAGAAAAATCATCTCGGGTTATCTTCCCTGGAGGAGTCTGGGGTTGCTACCCGGGATTACAGGGACCAAAACCAGAGGAAAAATGTCTGTGGGAGACGCCTGGGAGGAATCTCAGATGCATCCCAGAAGATGGAGCATTGTCCAAGGAGAAAAATCATCTCGGGTATCTTCCCTGGAGGAGTCTGGGGTTGCTACCCGGGATCACAGGGCGCTAAACCACCGGAAGAAAAAACTCAGAAACAGAGCTGGGAGGAGTCTCGGGTGCATCCCGCAGGATGGACAATAGTCCAAGGAGAAAAATCAACTTGGGTATCTTCCACGGAGGAGGCTGGGGTTGCTACCCGGGATGACAGGGCGCTAAACCAACGGAATAAAGACTCAGGGACATACCTGCAAGGAGTCTCGGATGCTTCCCAGAGGATGGAGCATTGTCCAAGGAGAAAAATCATCTCGGGTTATCTTCCCTGGAGGAGTCTGGGGTTGCTAGCCGGGATTACAGGGACCCAAACCACAGGAAAAATGTCTGTGGGAGACGCCTGGGAGGAATCTCAGATGCATCCCAGAAGATGGAGCATTGTCCAAGGAGAAAAATCATCTCGGGTATCTTCCCTGGAGGAGTCTGGGGTTGCTAGCCGGGATCACAGGGCCCCAAAACACCGGAATAAACACTCAGGGACATACCTGCAAGGAGTCTCGGATGCTTCCCAGAGGATGGAGCATTGTCCAAGCAGAAAAATTATCTCGGGTATCTTCCCTAGAGGAGTCTGGGGTTGCTACCCGGGATTACAGGGACACAAACCACAGGAAAAAAGTCTGTGGGAGTCGCCTGGGAGGAATCTCAGATGCATCCCAGAAGATGGAGCATTGTCCAAGGAGAAAAATCATCTCGGGTATCTTCCCTGGAGGAGTCTGGGGTTGCTACCAGGGATTACAGGGACACAAACAACAGGAAAAATGTTTGCAGGAGACGCCTGGGAGGAATCTCAGATGCGTCCCAGAAGATGGAGCATTGTCCAAGGAGAAAAATCATCTCGGGTATCTTCCCTGGAGGAGTCTGGGGTTGCTACCCGGGATTACAGGGCCTCAAATCACCGGAATAAAGACTCAGGGACATAGCTGCAAGGAGTCTCGCATGCTTCCCAGAGGATGGAGCATTGTCCAAGCAGAAAAATTATCTCGGGTATCTTCCCTAGAGGAGTCTGGGGTTGCTACCCGGGATCACAGGGCCCTAAAGCACTGGAGAAAACTCTGCGGGAGATGCCTGGGAGGAGTTCTGGGTAGATCCCGCAGGATGGACCACTGTCAAGACATAAAAATCATCTTGGGTGTCTTCCCTGGAGGAGTCTGGGGTTGCTACCTGGGATGACAGAACCATAAACCGCGAGAAAAAAGACTCAGGGACATAGCTGCGACAAGTCTCGGATGCATCCCAGAGTATAGAGCATTGTCCAAGGAGAAAAATCATCCCGGGTATCTTACCTGGAGGAGTCTGGGGTTGCTACCCGGGATTACAAGGACCAAAACCACAGGAAAAATGTCAGCGGGAGACACTTGGGAGGAATCTCAGATGCATCCCAGAAGATGGAGCATTGTCCAAGGAGAAAAATCATCTCGGGTATCTTCCCTGGAGGAGTCTGGGGTTGCTACCCGGGATCACAGGGCGCTAAACCACCGGAAGAAAACACTCAGAAAAAGAGCTGGGAGGAGTCTCGGGTGCATCCCGCAGGATGGACAATAGTCCAAGGAGAAAAATCAACTTGGGTATCTTCCCTGGAGGAGTCTGGGGTTGCTACCCGGGATGACAGGGCCCAAAAGCACCGGAATAAACACTCAGGGACAAAGCTGCAAGGAGTCACGGATGCTTCCCAGAGGATGGAGCATTGTCCAAGGAGAAAAATCATCTCGGGTATCTTCCCTGGAGGAGTCTGGGGTTGCTACCCGGGATCACAGGGCGCTAAACCACCGGAAGAAAACACTCAGAAAAAGAGCTGGGAGGAGTCTCGGGTGCATCCCGCAGGATGGACAATAGTCCAAGGAGAAAAATCAACTTGGGTATCTTCCCTGGAGGAGTATGGGGTTGCTACCCGGGATGACAGGGCCCAAAAGCACCGGAATAAACACTCAGGGACAAAGCTGCAAGGAGTCACGGATGCTTCCCAGAGGATGGAGCATTGTCCAAGGAGAAAAATCATCTCGGGTTATCTTCCCTGGAGGAGTCTGGGGTTGCTTCCCGGGATTACAGGGACCCAAACCACAGGAAAAATGTCTGTGGGAGACGCCTGGGAGGAATCTCAGATGCATCCCAGAAGATGGAGCATTGTCCAAGGAGAAAAATCATCTCGGGTATCTTCCCTGGAGGAGTCTGGGGTTGCTAGCCGGGATCACAGGGCCCCAAAACACCGGAATAAACACTCAGGGACATACCTGCAAGGAGTCTCGGATGCTTCCCAGAGGATGGAGCATTGTCCAAGGATAAAAATCATCTCGGGTATCTTCCCTGGAGGAGTCTGGGGTTGCTACCTGGGATCACAGGGCGCTAAACCACCGGAATAAAGACTCAGGGACATACCTGCAAGGAGTCTCGGATGCTTCCCAGAGGATGGAGCATTGTCCAAGCAGAAAATTTATCTCAGGTATCTTCCCTAGAGGAGTCTGCGGTTGCTACCCGGAATCACAGGGCCCGAAAGCACTGGAGACAACTCTGCGGGAGACGCCTGGGAGGAGTTCTGGGTAGATCCCGCAGGATGGACCACTGTCAAGAGAGAAAAATCATATTGGGTGTCTTCCCTGGAGGAGTCTGGGGTTGCTACCTGGGATGACAGAACCATAAACCGTGAGAAAAAAGACTCAGGGACATAGCTGCGACAAGTCTCGGATGCATCCCAGAAGATGGAGCATTGTCCAAGGAGAAAAATCATCTCGGGTATCTTCCCTGGAGGAGTCTGGGGTTGCTACCTGGGATCACATGGCCCGAAAACACCGGAATAAAGACTCAGGGACACACCTTCAATGAGTCTCGGATGCTTCCCAGAGGATGGAGCATTGTCCAAGGAGAAAAATCATCTCGGATATCTTCCCTGGAGGAGTCTGGGGTTGCTACCTGGGATCACAGGGCGCTAAACCACCGGAAGAAAACACTCAGAAAGAGAGCTGGGAGGAGTCTCGGGTGCATCCCGCAGGATGGGCAATAGTCCAAGGAGAAAAATCAACTTGGGTATCTTCCCTGGAGGAGTATGGGGTTGCGACCCGGGATGACAGGGCCCAAAAGCACCGGAATAAATATGCAGGGACAAAGCTGCAAGGAGTCTCGGATACTTCCCAGAGGATGGAGCATTGTCCAAGGAGAAAAATCATCTCGGGTTATCTTCCCTGGAGGAGTCTGGGGTTGCTACCCGGGATCACAGGGCCCCAAAACACCGGAATAAACACTCAGGGACATACCTGCAAGGAGTCTCGGATGCTTCCCAGAGGATGGAGCATTGTCCAAGCAGAAAAATTATCTCAGGTATCTTCACTAGAGGAGTCTGGGGTTGCTAGCCGGGACCACAGGGCCCTAAAGCACTGGAGAAAACTCTACGGGAGACGCCTGGGAGGAGTTCTGGGTAGATCCCGCAGGATGGACCACTGTCAAGAGAGAAAAATCATCTTGGGTGTCTTCCCTGGAAGAGTCTGGGGTTGCTACCCGGGATCACAGGGCGCTAAACCACCGGAAGAAAACACCCAGAAACAGAGCTGCGAGGAGTCTCAGGTGCATCCCGCAGGATGGACAATAGTCCAAGGAGAAAAATCAACTTGGGTGTCTTCCCTGGAGGAGTCTGGGGTTGCTACCTGGGATGACAGAACCATAAACCGCGAGAAAAAAGACTCAGGGACATAGCTGCGACAAGTCTCGGATGCATCCCAGAGTATAGAGCATTGTCCAAGGAGAAAAATCATCCCGGGTATCTTTCCTGGAGGAGTCTGGGGTTGCTACCCGGGATCACAGGGCCTCAAAACACCGGAATAAACACTCAGGGACATACCTTCAATGAGTCTCGGATGCTTCCCAGAGGATGGAGCATTGTCCAAGGAGAAAAATCATCTCGGATATCTTCCCTGGAGGAGTCTGGGTTTGCTACCTGGGATCACAGGGCGCTAAACCACCGGAAGAAAACACTCAGAAACAGAGCTGGGAGGAGTCTCGGGTGCATCCCGCAGGATGGACAATAGTCCAAGGAGAAAAATCATCTCGGGTATCTTCCCTGGAGGAGTCTGGGGTTGCTACCTGGGATCACAGGGCCCCAAAACACCGGAATAAACACTCAGGGACATACCTGCAAGGAGTCTCGCATGCTTCCCAGAGGATGGAGCATTGTCCAAGCAGAAAAATTATCTCGGGTATCTTCCCTAGAGGAGTCTGGGATTGCTACCCGGAATCACAGGGCCCATAAGCACCGGAATAAACACTCAGGGACATACCTGCAAGGAGTCTCGGATGCTTCCCAGAGGATGGAGCATTGTCCAAGGAGAAAAATCATCTCGGGTATCTTCCCTGGAGGAGTCTGGGGTTGCTACCCGGGATCACAGGGCCCCAAAACACCGGAATAAAGACTCAGGGACATACCTGCAAGGAGTCTCGGATGCTTCCCAGAGGATGGAGCATTGTCAAAGCAGAAAAATTATCTCAGGTATCTTCCCTAGAGGAGTCTGGGGTTGCTAGCCGGGATCACAGGGCCCTAAAGCACTGGAGAAAACTCTGCGGGAGATGCCTGGGAGGAGTTCTGGGTAGATCCCGCAGGATGGACCACTGTCAAGAGAGAAAAATCATCTTGGGTGTCTTCCCTGGAGGAGTCTGGGGTTGCTACCTGGGATGACAGAACCATAAACCGCGAGAAAAAAGACTCAGGGACATAGCTGCGACAAGTCTCGGATGCATCCCAGAGTATAGAGCATTGTCCAAGGAGAAAAATCATCCCGGGTATCTTACCTGGAGGACTCTGGGGTTGCTACCCGGGATGACAGGGCCCAAAAGCACCGGAATAAACACTCAGGGACATACCTGCAAGGAGTCTCGGATGCTTCCCAGAGGATGGAGCATTGTCCAAGGAGAAAAATCATCTCGGGTTATCTTCCCTGGAGGAGTCTGGGGTTGCTACCCGGGATTACAGGGACCAAAACCAGAGGAAAAATGTCTGTGGGAGACGCCTGGGAGGAATCTCAGATGCATCCCAGAAGATGGAGCATTGTCCAAGGAGAAAAATCATCTCGGGTATCTTCCCTGGAGGAGTCTGGGGTTGCTACCCGGGATCACAGGGCGCTAAACCACCGGAAGAAAAAACTCAGAAACAGAGCTGGGAGGAGTCTCGGGTGCATCCCGCAGGATGGACAATAGTCCAAGGAGAAAAATCAACTTGGGTATCTTCCACGGAGGAGGCTGGGGTTGCTACCCGGGATGACAGGGCGCTAAACCAACGGAATAAAGACTCAGGGACATACCTGCAAGGAGTCTCGGATGCTTCCCAGAGGATGGAGCATTGTCCAAGGAGAAAAATCATCTCGGGTTATCTTCCCTGGAGGAGTCTGGGGTTGCTAGCCGGGATTACAGGGACCCAAACCACAGGAAAAATGTCTGTGGGAGACGCCTGGGAGGAATCTCAGATGCATCCCAGAAGATGGAGCATTGTCCAAGGAGAAAAATCATCTCGGGTATCTTCCCTGGAGGAGTCTGGGGTTGCTAGCCGGGATCACAGGGCCCCAAAACACCGGAATAAACACTCAGGGACATACCTGCAAGGAGTCTCGGATGCTTCCCAGAGGATGGAGCATTGTCCAAGCAGAAAAATTATCTCGGGTATCTTCCCTAGAGGAGTCTGGGGTTGCTACCCGGGATTACAGGGACACAAACCACAGGAAAAAAGTCTGTGGGAGTCGCCTGGGAGGAATCTCAGATGCATCCCAGAAGATGGAGCATTGTCCAAGGAGAAAAATCATCTCGGGTATCTTCCCTGGAGGAGTCTGGGGTTGCTACCCGGGATTACAGGGACACAAACAACAGGAAAAATGTTTGCAGGAGACGCCTGGGAGGAATCTCAGATGCGTCCCAGAAGATGGAGCATTGTCCAAGGAGAAAAATCATCTCGGGTATCTTCCCTGGAGGAGTCTGGGGTTGCTACCCGGGATTACAAGGACCAAAACCACAGGAAAAATGTCAGCGGGAGACACTTGGGAGGAATCTCAGATGCATCCCAGAAGATGGAGCATTGTCCAAGGAGAAAAATCATCTCGGGTATCTTCCCTGGAGGAGTCTGGGGTTGCTACCCGGGATCACAGGGCGCTAAACCACCGGAAGAAAACACTCAGAAAAAGAGCTGGGAGGAGTCTCGGGTGCATCCCGCAGGATGGACAATAGTCCAAGGAGAAAAATCAACTTGGGTATCTTCCCTGGAGGAGTCTGGGGTTGCTACCCGGGATGACAGGGCCCAAAAGCACCGGAATAAACACTCAGGGACAAAGCTGCAAGGAGTCACGGATGCTTCCCAGAGGATGGAGCATTGTCCAAGGAGAAAAATCATCTCGGGTATCTTCCCTGGAGGAGTCTGGGGTTGCTACCCGGGATTACAGGGACCCAAACCACAGGAAAAATGTCTGTGGGAGACGCCTGGGAGGAATCTCAGATGCATCCCAGAAGATGGAGCATTGTCCAAGGAGAAAAATCATCTCGGGTATCTTCCCTGGAGGAGTCTGGGGTTGCTAGCCGGGATCACAGGGCCCCAAAACACCGGAATAAACACTCAGGGACATACCTGCAAGGAGTCTCGGATGCTTCCCAGAGGATGGAGCATTGTCCAAGGATAAAAATCATCTCGGGTATCTTCCCTGGAGGAGTCTGGGGTTGCTACCTGGGATCACAGGGCGCTAAACCACCGGAATAAAGACTCAGGGACATACCTGCAAGGAGTCTCGGATGCTTCCCAGAGGATGGAGCATTGTCCAAGCAGAAAATTTATCTCAGGTATCTTCCCTAGAGGAGTCTGCGGTTGCTACCCGGAATCACAGGGCCCGAAAGCACTGGAGAAAACTCTGCGGGAGACGCCTGGGAGGAGTTCTGGGTAGATCCCGCAGGATGGACCACTGTCAAGAGAGAAAAATCATATTGGGTGTCTTCCCTGGAGGAGTCTGGGGTTGCTACCTGGGATGACAGAACCATAAACCGTGAGAAAAAAGACTCAGGGACATAGCTGCGACAAGTCTCGGATGCATCCCAGAAGATGGAGCATTGTCCAAGGAGAAAAATCATCTCGGGTATCTTCCCTGGAGGAGTCTGGGGTTGCTACCTGGGATCACATGGCCCGAAAACACCGGAATAAAGACTCAGGGACACACCTTCAATGAGTCTCGGATGCTTCCCAGAGGATGGAGCATTGTCCAAGGAGAAAAATCATCTCGGATATCTTCCCTGGAGGAGTCTGGGGTTGCTACCTGGGATCACAGGGCGCTAAACCACCGGAAGAAAACACTCAGAAAGAGAGCTGGGAGGAGTCTCGGGTGCATCCCGCAGGATGGGCAATAGTCCAAGGAGAAAAATCAACTTGGGTATCTTCCCTGGAGGAGTATGGGGTTGCGACCCGGGATGACAGGGCCCAAAAGCACCGGAATAAATATGCAGGGACAAAGCTGCAAGGAGTCTCGGATACTTCCCAGAGGATGGAGCATTGTCCAAGGAGAAAAATCATCTCGGGTTATCTTCCCTGGAGGAGTCTGGGGTTGCTACCCGGGATCACAGGGCCCCAAAACACCGGAATAAACACTCAGGGACATACCTGCAAGGAGTCTCGGATGCTTCCCAGAGGATGGAGCATTGTCCAAGCAGAAAAATTATCTCAGGTATCTTCACTAGAGGAGTCTGGGGTTGCTAGCCGGGACCACAGGGCCCTAAAGCACTGGAGAAAACTCTACGGGAGACGCCTGGGAGGAGTTCTGGGTAGATCCCGCAGGATGGACCACTGTCAAGAGAGAAAAATCATCTTGGGTGTCTTCCCTGGAAGAGTCTGGGGTTGCTACCCGGGATCACAGGGCGCTAAACCACCGGAAGAAAACACCCAGAAACAGAGCTGCGAGGAGTCTCAGGTGCATCCCGCAGGATGGACAATAGTCCAAGGAGAAAAATCAACTTGGGTGTCTTCCCTGGAGGAGTCTGGGGTTGCTACCTGGGATGACAGAACCATAAACCGCGAGAAAAAAGACTCAGGGACATAGCTGCGACAAGTCTCGGATGCATCCCAGAGTATAGAGCATTGTCCAAGGAGAAAAATCATCCCGGGTATCTTTCCTGGAGGAGTCTGGGGTTGCTACCCGGGATCACAGGGCCTCAAAACACCGGAATAAACACTCAGGGACATACCTTCAATGAGTCTCGGATGCTTCCCAGAGGATGGAGCATTGTCCAAGGAGAAAAATCATCTCGGATATCTTCCCTGGAGGAGTCTGGGTTTGCTACCTGGGATCACAGGGCGCTAAACCACCGGAAGAAAACACTCAGAAACAGAGCTGGGAGGAGTCTCGGGTGCATCCCGCAGGATGGACAATAGTCCAAGGAGAAAAATCATCTCGGGTATCTTCCCTGGAGGAGTCTGGGGTTGCTACCTGGGATCACAGGGCCCCAAAACACCGGAATAAACACTCAGGGACATACCTGCAAGGAGTCTCGCATGCTTCCCAGAGGATGGAGCATTGTCCAAGCAGAAAAATTATCTCGGGTATCTTCCCTAGAGGAGTCTGGGATTGCTACCCGGAATCACAGGGCCCATAAGCACCGGAATAAACACTCAGGGACATACCTGCAAGGAGTCTCGGATGCTTCCCAGAGGATGGAGCATTGTCCAAGGAGAAAAATCATCTCGGGTATCTTCCCTGGAGGAGTCTGGGGTTGCTACCCGGGATCACAGGGCCCCAAAACACCGGAATAAAGACTCAGGGACATACCTGCAAGGAGTCTCGGATGCTTCCCAGAGGATGGAGCATTGTCAAAGCAGAAAAATTATCTCAGGTATCTTCCCTAGAGGAGTCTGGGGTTGCTAGCCGGGATCACAGGGCCCTAAAGCACTGGAGAAAACTCTGCGGGAGATGCCTGGGAGGAGTTCTGGGTAGATCCCGCAGGATGGACCACTGTCAAGAGAGAAAAATCATCTTGGGTGTCTTCCCTGGAGGAGTCTGGGGTTGCTACCTGGGATGACAGAACCATAAACCGCGAGAAAAAAGACTCAGGGACATAGCTGCGACAAGTCTCGGATGCATCCCAGAGTATAGAGCATTGTCCAAGGAGAAAAATCATCCCGGGTATCTTACCTGGAGGACTCTGGGGTTGCTACCCGGGATGACAGGGCCCAAAAGCACCGGAATAAACACTCAGGGACATACCTGCAAGGAGTCTCGGATGCTTCCCAGAGGATGGAGCATTGTCCAAGGAGAAAAATCATCTCGGGTTATCTTCCCTGGAGGAGTCTGGGGTTGCTACCCGGGATTACAGGGACCAAAACCAGAGGAAAAATGTCTGTGGGAGACGCCTGGGAGGAATCTCAGATGCATCCCAGAAGATGGAGCATTGTCCAAGGAGAAAAATCATCTCGGGTATCTTCCCTGGAGGAGTCTGGGGTTGCTACCCGGGATCACAGGGCGCTAAACCACCGGAAGAAAAAACTCAGAAACAGAGCTGGGAGGAGTCTCGGGTGCATCCCGCAGGATGGACAATAGTCCAAGGAGAAAAATCAACTTGGGTATCTTCCACGGAGGAGGCTGGGGTTGCTACCCGGGATGACAGGGCGCTAAACCAACGGAATAAAGACTCAGGGACATACCTGCAAGGAGTCTCGGATGCTTCCCAGAGGATGGAGCATTGTCCAAGGAGAAAAATCATCTCGGGTTATCTTCCCTGGAGGAGTCTGGGGTTGCTAGCCGGGATTACAGGGACCCAAACCACAGGAAAAATGTCTGTGGGAGACGCCTGGGAGGAATCTCAGATGCATCCCAGAAGATGGAGCATTGTCCAAGGAGAAAAATCATCTCGGGTATCTTCCCTGGAGGAGTCTGGGGTTGCTAGCCGGGATCACAGGGCCCCAAAACACCGGAATAAACACTCAGGGACATACCTGCAAGGAGTCTCGGATGCTTCCCAGAGGATGGAGCATTGTCCAAGCAGAAAAATTATCTCGGGTATCTTCCCTAGAGGAGTCTGGGGTTGCTACCCGGGATTACAGGGACACAAACCACAGGAAAAAAGTCTGTGGGAGTCGCCTGGGAGGAATCTCAGATGCATCCCAGAAGATGGAGCATTGTCCAAGGAGAAAAATCATCTCGGGTATCTTCCCTGGAGGAGTCTGGGGTTGCTACCAGGGATTACAGGGACACAAACAACAGGAAAAATGTTTGCAGGAGACGCCTGGGAGGAATCTCAGATGCGTCCCAGAAGATGGAGCATTGTCCAAGGAGAAAAATCATCTCGGGTATCTTCCCTGGAGGAGTCTGGGGTTGCTACCCGGGATTACAGGGCCTCAAATCACCGGAATAAAGACTCAGGGACATACCTGCAAGGAGTCTCGCATGCTTCCCAGAGGATGGAGCATTGTCCAAGCAGAAAAATTATCTCGGGTATCTTCCCTAGAGGAGTCTGGGGTTGCTACCCGGGATCACAGGGCCCTAAAGCACTGGAGAAAACTCTGCGGGAGATGCCTGGGAGGAGTTCTGGGTAGATCCCGCAGGATGGACCACTGTCAAGACATAAAAATCATCTTGGGTGTCTTCCCTGGAGGAGTCTGGGGTTGCTACCTGGGATGACAGAACCATAAACCGCGAGAAAAAAGACTCAGGGACATAGCTGCGACAAGTCTCGGATGCATCCCAGAGTATAGAGCATTGTCCAAGGAGAAAAATCATCCCGGGTATCTTACCTGGAGGAGTCTGGGGTTGCTACCCGGGATTACAAGGACCAAAACCACAGGAAAAATGTCAGCGGGAGACACTTGGGAGGAATCTCAGATGCATCCCAGAAGATGGAGCATTGTCCAAGGAGAAAAATCATCTCGGGTATCTTCCCTGGAGGAGTCTGGGGTTGCTACCCGGGATCACAGGGCGCTAAACCACCGGAAGAAAACACTCAGAAAAAGAGCTGGGAGGAGTCTCGGGTGCATCCCGCAGGATGGACAATAGTCCAAGGAGAAAAATCAACTTGGGTATCTTCCCTGGAGGAGTCTGGGGTTGCTACCCGGGATGACAGGGCCCAAAAGCACCGGAATAAACACTCAGGGACAAAGCTGCAAGGAGTCACGGATGCTTCCCAGAGGATGGAGCATTGTCCAAGGAGAAAAATCATCTCGGGTATCTTCCCTGGAGGAGTCTGGGGTTGCTACCCGGGATCACAGGGCGCTAAACCACCGGAAGAAAACACTCAGAAAAAGAGCTGGGAGGAGTCTCGGGTGCATCCCGCAGGATGGACAATAGTCCAAGGAGAAAAATCAACTTGGGTATCTTCCCTGGAGGAGTATGGGGTTGCTACCCGGGATGACAGGGCCCAAAAGCACCGGAATAAACACTCAGGGACAAAGCTGCAAGGAGTCACGGATGCTTCCCAGAGGATGGAGCATTGTCCAAGGAGAAAAATCATCTCGGGTTATCTTCCCTGGAGGAGTCTGGGGTTGCTTCCCGGGATTACAGGGACCCAAACCACAGGAAAAATGTCTGTGGGAGACGCCTGGGAGGAATCTCAGATGCATCCCAGAAGATGGAGCATTGTCCAAGGAGAAAAATCATCTCGGGTATCTTCCCTGGAGGAGTCTGGGGTTGCTAGCCGGGATCACAGGGCCCCAAAACACCGGAATAAACACTCAGGGACATACCTGCAAGGAGTCTCGGATGCTTCCCAGAGGATGGAGCATTGTCCAAGGATAAAAATCATCTCGGGTATCTTCCCTGGAGGAGTCTGGGGTTGCTACCTGGGATCACAGGGCGCTAAACCACCGGAATAAAGACTCAGGGACATACCTGCAAGGAGTCTCGGATGCTTCCCAGAGGATGGAGCATTGTCCAAGCAGAAAATTTATCTCAGGTATCTTCCCTAGAGGAGTCTGCGGTTGCTACCCGGAATCACAGGGCCCGAAAGCACTGGAGACAACTCTGCGGGAGACGCCTGGGAGGAGTTCTGGGTAGATCCCGCAGGATGGACCACTGTCAAGAGAGAAAAATCATATTGGGTGTCTTCCCTGGAGGAGTCTGGGGTTGCTACCTGGGATGACAGAACCATAAACCGTGAGAAAAAAGACTCAGGGACATAGCTGCGACAAGTCTCGGATGCATCCCAGAAGATGGAGCATTGTCCAAGGAGAAAAATCATCTCGGGTATCTTCCCTGGAGGAGTCTGGGGTTGCTACCTGGGATCACATGGCCCGAAAACACCGGAATAAAGACTCAGGGACACACCTTCAATGAGTCTCGGATGCTTCCCAGAGGATGGAGCATTGTCCAAGGAGAAAAATCATCTCGGATATCTTCCCTGGAGGAGTCTGGGGTTGCTACCTGGGATCACAGGGCGCTAAACCACCGGAAGAAAACACTCAGAAAGAGAGCTGGGAGGAGTCTCGGGTGCATCCCGCAGGATGGGCAATAGTCCAAGGAGAAAAATCAACTTGGGTATCTTCCCTGGAGGAGTATGGGGTTGCGACCCGGGATGACAGGGCCCAAAAGCACCGGAATAAATATGCAGGGACAAAGCTGCAAGGAGTCTCGGATACTTCCCAGAGGATGGAGCATTGTCCAAGGAGAAAAATCATCTCGGGTTATCTTCCCTGGAGGAGTCTGGGGTTGCTACCCGGGATCACAGGGCCCCAAAACACCGGAATAAACACTCAGGGACATACCTGCAAGGAGTCTCGGATGCTTCCCAGAGGATGGAGCATTGTCCAAGCAGAAAAATTATCTCAGGTATCTTCACTAGAGGAGTCTGGGGTTGCTAGCCGGGACCACAGGGCCCTAAAGCACTGGAGAAAACTCTACGGGAGACGCCTGGGAGGAGTTCTGGGTAGATCCCGCAGGATGGACCACTGTCAAGAGAGAAAAATCATCTTGGGTGTCTTCCCTGGAAGAGTCTGGGGTTGCTACCCGGGATCACAGGGCGCTAAACCACCGGAAGAAAACACCCAGAAACAGAGCTGCGAGGAGTCTCAGGTGCATCCCGCAGGATGGACAATAGTCCAAGGAGAAAAATCAACTTGGGTGTCTTCCCTGGAGGAGTCTGGGGTTGCTACCTGGGATGACAGAACCATAAACCGCGAGAAAAAAGACTCAGGGACATAGCTGCGACAAGTCTCGGATGCATCCCAGAGTATAGAGCATTGTCCAAGGAGAAAAATCATCCCGGGTATCTTTCCTGGAGGAGTCTGGGGTTGCTACCCGGGATCACAGGGCCTCAAAACACCGGAATAAACACTCAGGGACATACCTTCAATGAGTCTCGGATGCTTCCCAGAGGATGGAGCATTGTCCAAGGAGAAAAATCATCTCGGATATCTTCCCTGGAGGAGTCTGGGTTTGCTACCTGGGATCACAGGGCGCTAAACCACCGGAAGAAAACACTCAGAAACAGAGCTGGGAGGAGTCTCGGGTGCATCCCGCAGGATGGACAATAGTCCAAGGAGAAAAATCATCTCGGGTATCTTCCCTGGAGGAGTCTGGGGTTGCTACCTGGGATCACAGGGCCCCAAAACACCGGAATAAACACTCAGGGACATACCTGCAAGGAGTCTCGCATGCTTCCCAGAGGATGGAGCATTGTCCAAGCAGAAAAATTATCTCGGGTATCTTCCCTAGAGGAGTCTGGGATTGCTACCCGGAATCACAGGGCCCATAAGCACCGGAATAAACACTCAGGGACATACCTGCAAGGAGTCTCGGATGCTTCCCAGAGGATGGAGCATTGTCCAAGGAGAAAAATCATCTCGGGTATCTTCCCTGGAGGAGTCTGGGGTTGCTACCCGGGATCACAGGGCCCCAAAACACCGGAATAAAGACTCAGGGACATACCTGCAAGGAGTCTCGGATGCTTCCCAGAGGATGGAGCATTGTCAAAGCAGAAAAATTATCTCAGGTATCTTCCCTAGAGGAGTCTGGGGTTGCTAGCCGGGACCACAGGGCCCTAAAGCACTGGAGAAAACTCTGCGGGAGATGCCTGGGAGGAGTTCTGGGTAGATCCCGCAGGATGGACCACTGTCAAGAGAGAAAAATCATCTTGGGTGTCTTCCCTGGAGGAGTCTGGGGTTGCTACCTGGGATGACAGAACCATAAACCGCGAGAAAAAAGACTCAGGGACATAGCTGCGACAAGTCTCGGATGCATCCCAGAGTATAGAGCATTGTCCAAGGAGAAAAATCATCCCGGGTATCTTACCTGGAGGACTCTGGGGTTGCTACCCGGGATGACAGGGCCCAAAAGCACCGGAATAAACACTCAGGGACATACCTGCAAGGAGTCTCGGATGCTTCCCAGAGGATGGAGCATTGTCCAAGGAGAAAAATCATCTCGGGTTATCTTCCCTGGAGGAGTCTGGGGTTGCTACCCGGGATTACAGGGACCAAAACCAGAGGAAAAATGTCTGTGGGAGACGCCTGGGAGGAATCTCAGATGCATCCCAGAAGATGGAGCATTGTCCAAGGAGAAAAATCATCTCGGGTATCTTCCCTGGAGGAGTCTGGGGTTGCTACCCGGGATCACAGGGCGCTAAACCACCGGAAGAAAAAACTCAGAAACAGAGCTGGGAGGAGTCTCGGGTGCATCCCGCAGGATGGACAATAGTCCAAGGAGAAAAATCAACTTGGGTATCTTCCACGGAGGAGGCTGGGGTTGCTACCCGGGATGACAGGGCGCTAAACCAACGGAATAAAGACTCAGGGACATACCTGCAAGGAGTCTCGGATGCTTCCCAGAGGATGGAGCATTGTCCAAGGAGAAAAATCATCTCGGGTTATCTTCCCTGGAGGAGTCTGGGGTTGCTAGCCGGGATTACAGGGACCCAAACCACAGGAAAAATGTCTGTGGGAGACGCCTGGGAGGAATCTCAGATGCATCCCAGAAGATGGAGCATTGTCCAAGGAGAAAAATCATCTCGGGTATCTTCCCTGGAGGAGTCTGGGGTTGCTAGCCGGGATCACAGGGCCCCAAAACACCGGAATAAACACTCAGGGACATACCTGCAAGGAGTCTCGGATGCTTCCCAGAGGATGGAGCATTGTCCAAGCAGAAAAATTATCTCGGGTATCTTCCCTAGAGGAGTCTGGGGTTGCTACCCGGGATTACAGGGACACAAACCACAGGAAAAAAGTCTGTGGGAGTCGCCTGGGAGGAATCTCAGATGCATCCCAGAAGATGGAGCATTGTCCAAGGAGAAAAATCATCTCGGGTATCTTCCCTGGAGGAGTCTGGGGTTGCTACCAGGGATTACAGGGACACAAACAACAGGAAAAATGTTTGCAGGAGACGCCTGGGAGGAATCTCAGATGCGTCCCAGAAGATGGAGCATTGTCCAAGGAGAAAAATCATCTCGGGTATCTTCCCTGGAGGAGTCTGGGGTTGCTACCCGGGATTACAGGGCCTCAAATCACCGGAATAAAGACTCAGGGACATAGCTGCAAGGAGTCTCGCATGCTTCCCAGAGGATGGAGCATTGTCCAAGCAGAAAAATTATCTCAGGTATCTTCCCTAGAGGAGTCTGGGGTTGCTACCCGGGATCACAGGGCCCTAAAGCACTGGAGAAAACTCTGCGGGAGATGCCTGGGAGGAGTTCTGGGTAGATCCCGCAGGATGGACCACTGTCAAGACATAAAAATCATCTTGGGTGTCTTCCCTGGAGGAGTCTGGGGTTGCTACCTGGGATGACAGAACCATAAACCGCGAGAAAAAAGACTCAGGGACATAGCTGCGACAAGTCTCGGATGCATCCCAGAGTATAGAGCATTGTCCAAGGAGAAAAATCATCCCGGGTATCTTACCTGGAGGAGTCTGGGGTTGCTACCCGGGATTACAAGGACCAAAACCACAGGAAAAATGTCAGCGGGAGACACTTGGGAGGAATCTCAGATGCATCCCAGAAGATGGAGCATTGTCCAAGGAGAAAAATCATCTTGGGTATCTTCCCTGGAGGAGTCTGGGGTTCCTACCTGGGATCACAGGGCGCTAAACCACCGGAAGAAAACACTCAGAAACAGAGCTGGGAGGAGTCTCTGGTGCATCCCGCAGGATGGACAATAGTCCAAGGAGAAAAATCAACTTGGGTATCTTCCCTGGAGGAGTCTGGGGTTGCTACCCGGGATGACAGGGCCCAAAAGCACCGGAATAAACACTCAGGGACAAAGCTGCAAGGAGTCTCGGATGCTTCCCAGAGGATGGAGCATTGTCCAAGGAGAAAAATCATCTCGGGTCATCTTCCCTGGACGAGTCTGGGGTTGCTAGCCGGGATTACAGGGACCCAAACCACAGGAAAAATGTCTGTGGGAGACGCCTGGGAGGAATCTCAGATGCATCCCAGAAGATGGAGCATTGTCCAAGGAGAAAAATCATCTCGGGTATCTTCCCTGGAGGAGTCTGGGGTTGCTAGCCGGGATCACAGGGCCCCAAAACACCGGAATAAACACTCAGGGACATACCTGCAAGGGGTCTCGGATGCTTCCCAGAGGATGGAGCATTGTTCAAGGAGAAAAATTATCTCGGGTATCTTCCCTAGAGGAGTCTGGGGTTGCTAGCCGGGATCACAGGGCCCAAAAGCACCGGAATAAACACTCAGGGACAAAGCTGCAAGGAGTCTCGGATGCTTCCCAGAGGATGGAGCATTGTCCAAGGAGAAAAATCATCTCGGGTATCTTTCCTGGAGGAGTCTGGGGTTGCTACCCGGGATTACAGGGACCAAAACCACAGGAAAAATGTCAGCGGGAGACACTTGGGAGGAATCTCAGATGCATCCCAGAAGATGGAGCATTGTCCAAGGAGAAAAATCATCTCGGGTATCTTCCCTGGAGGAGTCTGGGGTTGCTACCCGGGATCACAGGGCGCTAAACCACCGGAACAAAACACTCAGAAACAGAGCTGGGAGGAGTCTCGAGTGCATCCCGCAGGATGGACAATAGTCCAAGGAGAAAAATCAACTTGGGTATCTTCCCTGGAGGAGTCTGGGGTTGCTACCCGGGATCACAGGGCGCTAAACCATCGGAATAAACACTCAGGGACATACCTGCAAGGAGTCTCGGATGCTTCCCAGAGGATGGAGCATTGTCCAAGGAGAAAAATCATCTCGGGTATCTTCCCTGGAGGAGTCTGGGGTTGCCACCCGGGATCACAGGGCGCTAAACCACCGGAATAAACACTCAGGGACATACCTGCAAGGAGTCTCGGATGCTTCCCAGAGGATGGAGCATTGTCCAAGGAGAAAAATCATCTCGGGTATATTCCCTGGAGGAGTCTGGGGTTGCTAGCCGGGATCACAGGGCCCCAAAACACCGGAATAAACACTCAGGGACATACCTGCAAGGAGTCTCGGATGCTTCCCAGAGGATGGAGCATTGTCCAAGGAGAAAAATCATCTTGGGTATCTTCCCTAGAGGAGTCTGGGGTTGCTACCCGGGATCACAGGGCGCTAAACCAACGGAATAAAGACTCAGGGACATACCTGCAAGGAGTCTCGGATGCTTCCCAGAGGATGGAGCATTGTCCAAGCAGAAAAATTATCTCGGGTATCTTCCCTGGAGGAGTCTGGGGTTGCTACCCAGGATCACAGGGCGCTAAACCACCGGAATAAACACTCAGGGACATACCTGCAAGGAGTCTCGGATGCTTCCCAAAGGATGGAGCATTGTCCAAGGAGAAATATCATCTCGGGTATCTTCCCTGGAGGAGTCTGGGGTTCCTACCTGGGATCACAGGGCCTCAAAACACCGGAATAAACACTCAGGGACATACCTGCAAGGAGTCTCGGATGCTTCCCAGAGGATGGAGCATTGTCCAAGGAGAAAAATCATCTCAGGTATCTTCCCTGGAGGAGTCTGGGGTTGCTACCCGGGATCACAGGGCCCCAAAACACCGGAATAAAGACTCAGGGACATACCTGCAAGGAGTCTCGGATGCTTCCCAGAGGATGGAGCATTGTCCAAGCAGAAAAATTATCTCGGGTATCTTCCCTAGAGGAGTCTGGGGTTGCTAGCCGGGATCACAGGGCCCTAAAGCACTGCAGAAAACTCTGCGGGAGATGCCTGGGAGGAGTTCTGGGTAGATCCCGCAGGATGGACCACTGTCAAGACAGAAAAATCATCTTGGGTGTCTTCCCTGGAGGAGTCTGGGGTTGCTACCTGGGATGACAGAACCATAAACCGCGAGAAAAAAGACTCAGGGACATAGCCGCGACAAGTCTCGGATGCATCCCAGAGTATAGAGCATTGTCCAAGGAGAAAAATCATCCCGGGTATCTTTCCTGGATGAGTCTGGGCTTGCTACCCGGGATTACAAGGACCAAAACCACAGGAAAAATGTCAGCGGGAGACACTTGGGAGGAATCTCAGATGCATCCCAGAAGATGGAGCATTGTCCAAGGAGAAAAATCATCTTGGGTATCTTCCCTGGAGGAGTCTGGGGTTGCTACCTGGGATCACAGGGCGCTAAACCACCGGAAGAAAACACTCAGAAACAGAGCTGGGAGGAGTCTCGGGTGCATCCCGCAGGATGGACAATAGTCCAAGGAGAAAAATCAACTTGGGTATCTTCCCTGGAGGAGTCTGGGGTTGCTACCCGGGATCACAGGGCGCTAAACCAACGGAATAAAGACTCAGGGACATACCTGCAAGGAGTCTCGGATGCTTCCCAGAGGATGGAGCATTGTCCAAGCAGAAAAATTATCTCGGGTATCTTCCCTGGAGGAGTCTGGGGTTGCTAGCCGGGATCACAGGGCCCTAAAGCACTGCAGAAAACTCTGCGGGAGACGCCTGGGAGGAGTTCTGGGTAGATCCCGCAGGATGGACCACTGTCAAGAGAGAAAAATCATATTGGGTGTCTTCCCTGGAGGAGTCTGGGGTTGCTACCTGGGATGACAGAACCATAAACCGCGAGAAAAAAGACTCAGGGACATAGCCGCGACAAGTCTCGGATGCATCCCAGAGTATAGAGCATTGTCCAAGGAGAAAAATCATCCCGGGTATCTTTCCTGGATGAGTCTGGGCTTGCTACCCGGGATTACAAGGACCAAAACCACAGGAAAAATGTCAGCGGGAGACACTTGGGAGGAATCTCAGATGCATCCCAGAAGATGGAGCATTGTCCAAGGAGAAAAATCATCTTGGGTATCTTCCCTGGAGGAGTCTGGGGTTGCTACCTGGGATCACAGGGCGCTAAACCACCGGAAGAAAACACTCAGAAACAGAGCTGGGAGGAGTCTCGGGTGCATCCCGCAGGATGGACAATAGTCCAAGGAGAAAAATCAACTTGGGTATCTTCCCTGGAGGAGTCTGGGGTTGCTACCCGGGATCACAGGGCGCTAAACCAACGGAATAAAGACTCAGGGACATACCTGCAAGGAGTCTCGGATGCTTCCCAGAGGATGGAGCATTGTCCAAGCAGAAAAATTATCTCGGGTATCTTCCCTGGAGGAGTCTGGGGTTGCTAGCCGGGATCACAGGGCCCTAAAGCACTGCAGAAAACTCTGCGGGAGACGCCTGGGAGGAGTTCTGGGTAGATCCCGCAGGATGGACCACTGTCAAGAGAGAAAAATCATATTGGGTGTCTTCCCTGGAGGAGTCTGGGGTTGCTACCTGGGATGACAGAACCATAAACCGCGAGAAAAAGACTCAGGGACATAGCTGCGACAAGTCTTGGATGCATCTCAGAGTATAGAGCATTGTCCAAGGAGAAAAATCATCCCGGCTATCTTTCCTGGAGGAGTCTGGGGTTGCTACCCGGGATTAAAGGGACCAAAACCACAGGAAAAATGTCTGCGGGAGACACTTGGGAGGAATCTCAGATGCATCCCAGAAGATGGAGCATTGTCCAAGGAGAAAAATCATCTCGGGTATCTTTCCTGGAGGAGTCTGGGGTTGCTACCCGGGATCACAGGGCCCGAAAACACCGGAATAAACACTCAGGGACATACCTGCAAGGAGTCTCGGATGCTTCCCAGAGGATGGAGCATTGTCCAAGGAGAAAAATCATCTCGGGTATCTTCCCTGGAGGAGTCTGGGGTTCCTACCCGGGATCACAGGGCCCGAAAACACCGGAATAAACACTCAGGGACATACCTGCAAGGAGTCTCGGATGCTTCCCAGAGGATGGAGCATTGTCCAAGGAGAAAAATCATCTCGGGTTATCTTCCCTGGAGGAGTCTGGGGTTGCTACCCGGGATTACAGGGACCCAAACCACAGGAAAAATGTCTGTGGGAGACGCCTGGGAGGAATCTCATATGCATCCCAGAAGATGGAGCATTGTCCAAGGAGAAAAATCATCTCGGGTTATCTTCCCTGGAGGAGTCTGGGGTTGCTACCCGGGATCACAGGGCCCCAAAACACCGGAATAAACACCCAGGAACATACCTGCAAGTAGTCTCGGATGCTTCCAGAGGATGGAGCATTGTCCAAGGAGAAAAATCATCTGGGGTATCTTCCCTGGAGGAGTCTGGGGTTGCTACCTGGGATGACAGAACTCTAAACCGCGAGAAAAAAGACTCGGGGACATAGCTGCAACAAGTCTCGGATGCATCCCAGAAGATGGAGCTTTGTCCAATTACAAAAATCATCTCGGGTATCTTCCCTGGAGGAGTCTGGGGTTGCTACCTGGGATGACAGGGACCCAAACCACAGTAAAAATGTCTGCGGGAGACGCCTGGGAGGACTGTCAGATGCATCCCAGAGGATGGAGCATTGTCCAAGGAGAAAAATCATCTCGGGTATCTTCCCTGGAGGAGTCTGGGGTTGCTACCCGGGATCACAGGGCCCCAAAACACCGGAATAAACACTCAGGGACATACCTGCAAGGAGTCTCGGATGCTTCCCAGAGGATGGAGCATTGTCCAAGGAGAAAAATCATCTCGGGTATCTTCCCTGGAGGAGTCTGGGGTTGCTACCCGGGATCACAGGGCCCTAAAGCACTGGAGAAAACTGCGGGAGACGCCTGGGAGGAGTTCTGGGTAGATCCTGCAGGATGGACCACTGTCAAGAGAGAAAAATCATATTGGGTGTCTTCCCTGGAGGAGTCTGGGGTTGCTACCTGGAATGACAGAACCCTAAACGGCAAGAAAAAAGACTCAGGGACATAGCTGCGACAAGTCTCAGATGCATCCCAGAGGATGGAGCATTGTCCAAGGAGAAAAATCATCCCGGGTATCTTCCCTGGAGGAGTCTGGGGTTGCTACCCGGGATCACAGGGCCCCAAAACACCGGAATAAACACTCAGGGACATACCTGCAAGGAGTCTCGGATGCTTCCCAGAGGATGGAGCTTTGTCCAAGGAGAAAAATCATCTCGGGTATCTTCCCTGGAGGAGTCTGGGGTTGCTACCCGGGATGACAGGGCCCTAAAGCATTGCAGAAAACTCTGCGGAAGACGCCTGGGAGGAGTTCTGGGTAGATCCCGTAGGATGGACCACTGTCAAGAGAGAAAAATCATCTCGGGTATCTTCCCTGGAGCAGTCTGGGCTTGCTACCTGGGATCACAGGGCCCTAAACCACCAGAAAAAACACTCAGACATATAATTGCGAGGAGTCTTGGATGCATCCCAGAGAATGGAGCATTTTCCAAGGAGAAAAATCATCTTGGGTATCTTCCCTGGAGGATTCTGGGGTTGCTACCCGGGATCACAGGTCACTTAAACATTGGAAAAAAAAGACTCACAGGCATACCTGGGTGGAGTCTCGGATGCATCCCAGAGGATGGAGCATTGTCCAAGGAGAAAAATCATCTCGGGTATCTTCCCTGGACGAGTCTGGGGTTGCTTCCTGGGAGCTCAGGTCCCTAAAGCAGTGATCAAAAGCCTGGAGGAGTTGCCTGGGAGGAGTCTTGTGTGGACCCTGGAGGATACATTTTCATAGAAAAAGAGTGTTTTGGTAGAGAAAACCATGTCAGTTTTCCATGCTGGGATGGCCCTGAGGTGCCCCCAGTGGAAGCAGAGGAGGGGTTGGGCAGTGCACATGTCCCCTGGAGCCACCGCTGCCCTGGAGGCCACGCAAAAGGTCTTGCTCGAGTGCTCAGGGAACAGGCGATTGCCAGTTTTGGGGTCAGGAAGGAATTTTTCCCCCGGGGCACACTGGCACGGGCCCCCGGGGGTCTTTCGCCTTCCTCTGCAGCCCCGAGCACGGCCCCTTGCCAGGGCTCCTCGGGGCCAGTTGTGGCCAGCGGTTCCCTGTCCTGGCAGGAGCGGGAGTCCAGCGGTGCCCTCCATCCCTCCGCCTCTCCTCCCTGTGCCAGCTTGGCAGGGGCACCTCCGGGGCCTCCCTGCACGAGCCCCCCGGGGGTCTTCTGCCCTGGGCCGGGCACGGCCTGCTTGCACAGGCTGCAGGCGCCATGCTGCCTCAGGACGGAGCGGGCAATCGAAGCGGAGCCTCCGTCTCCTCTGCCAGAGCCGCCGGCTGTGCCTCGTCTGTCCCGGCCGCAGCCCGAGAGCGTCTCCACCGGCCCGGGCCCGACCCTGTGCCCCGGGGGAGCCCCGCAGCCTCTGCCCCGCCGCCAGCCCGCCTCTCCCCTGGCCCGTCCCCGTCCCCGTCCCCGTCCCCGTCCCCGCCGGCACCGGGGGGAGCGCCGCCAGCGGCCGCAGCCCGGCCCCTCTCCGCACCCCCGCTGCCCGCCGACGGCCGCCCCGCCAGACCCCCGGCAGCAGCGGGCAGGGGCGGGGCCGCGCCCGGGGGACGCCCGACGGCTGCGCCGCTGCCCGCTCCCGCGGGGACCCGCTCCCGGGCCCGCCGGCCCCGCGCTTCTGCCCTCGGGCCCCGCCGCGGCCTCCGCAGCCTCCGCGGAGCGAGGCCCACACGCCCCCTGCCCGCAGCCCCCGCACGCACCCACCGGGACCCCCGGCCCCCTCCGCGCCCACACCTGCCCCGCCGCTCCGCCGGGGCTCCCGCCGCACGGCCCGGCCCGGGCCCGCAGGGCCGCAGCCCACTCGAGCCGAGCCCGGCCCGGCCCAGACGAGCCGAGCCGAGCCGAGCCGATCCAGCCAGCCGTGCGGGCAGAGCCGGGCCGAGCCGGGCGGGGGGAGCAGGCGGCAGGCGCGGCCGGAGCGAGGCAGTGCCGCCTCCCCGGGACTCCCTCCCGCCTCTGCCGGGGATGGGGGCGGGTGGCCGAGCAGCGCAGCGTCCCCGCAGGGCCCTCCCTGCCCTCTGCACCTGCGGGAGCAGACAAGTCCCCCCCAGGAGAGGCACTCGACGCTGTTCCATCCTTCCCCCGCTCTCTGCCCCCCTGCCCGTCCCCAGTGTCTTCCCGTCCTTTGGGACCTGCTCCTTGCTGCCCGGCCAGCTCCTCTGGGAAGCCCCTTCCCGGGCACTCTTGGGCCAGCAGGCAGTGCCAACGGCGTCCCTGGCAAGGGCCTGTGGCCCAACGCCTGTGGCAACCCAGCCCCGTCCTGCTGGGGAGGGCGAGGATGGGGCTGTGCTCGTGGCCGGGCAGGAGCAGTGTGGGTTGGGGGGATGCTGCATGCCCCCAGGGATGCCATAGCCGTGGACATGCTGTGCCCGCAGGGATGCCATGCCCGTGGGGGTTGCCATGGCCATTGGGGTGCTGTGCCTGGGGGACTGCCATGTCTGTGGAGATTCTGTGCCTGCAGGGACGTAGGTGCTGTACCCATGGGGATGCCATGCCCCTGGAGATGCTGTGACCATGGTGGTGCTGTGCCCGTTGGGATGCTGTGTGCGCAGTGTGCTGGCACTGTGCGAGGTCTGCTGGTCCCTGCTGCAGGACTGGGTGATCAGTGTGACCATCAGCTGGAACTGCAACCTGGACCTGTCCGACAGCGAGTGCCGCCCTTGCTACTCCTTCCACCACCTCCACCCCAAAAGGACTTCGGCTTCCCCTTGGCTACAGCTACAGGTGATGGCCCTGGCCCTGCCCTGGCCCCGCATCCTTTATCCAGCCCTGCCCCACCATCCCCACAGCGCCCATTGGTCTGAGGATGCTCTGTGGTGGGGGGGCATCACCCTGGGGTGCTCCAGCCTCAGGCCAGCCCGTCCCGTCCCTGCCCAGGTACCACCGGAGCTGCAAAGGGCCATGGTGGCAGGCTGGGGTAACACTCGCTCTGCCCGAGACCATCCAAGTCCCCCCCAGCTCTGAGTGACATGCTGCCCCCAGAAGGAGTTGCACCCCTGCCTGGGTGGGACATGTCCTACAGCCACGTGTCACCGCTGCCAGCCCCAGGCCTGTCAAGAAACCCCCGTGCTCAGCATCCCTGCCTGGGGCTGCTCCCTGCGGGCAGAATGGAGGGGACAGGGGACGGGGGATGGGGGACGGGGGGGGGGGGTTGTCCCCATCCTTGAACCCTGCAGTGCTGACGTGCGGAAACAAACTCCACAACTCACGCAGAGTTACAAAGCAGCTATGTCTATTGCAGCGCTGGGTGCAAGGGGGATCCCTCCTCCAAACTCGCACACCGTAAAGGGTTAGTTATACACCTTATAGACATGCCATATATACACATTCACAAGGTTTCGGGGAAATGATTAACATGTTCATTACTTTTCCGGGAACTCATTACCATAAGCTACTACCCACCCCGGTATGCGCATTATAGTCTCCCGGTGGTCCTTCAGAATCCTCTGGGAGTCGTTGACTCCTTTTCAATCACTGTATTGTTTTGGTCAACTGTCCTTATCTGGTTGCCAAAGCCGCTGCTCTATGGCTCCAGATGGCTCTGCTCTCTGCCACTTCCAAGGTAGAGCTGCCCCAGGGTCACCATTCAGGAGCCTCTCAGCTACGACTCTCGCTATGCATTTTGCCATGTTGCAATGTCTCACTGGATGTTGTTTCCCCGTAGCGGGGCCATGGTGGGGACAGGCACATCCCCCAGCGCTCGTGGGGAGCTGGAGGGCCCTGGGGCTGCTTGCCCTGCTGCGGGCATGTGGGAAGAGCGCGGGGTCCCCCCAGCCCCCTCCGGGCACCGTCCCTGCCCACAGGCTGCCTGCAGAACCTGACACAGGCAGGCACCTTGGTTCGGGCGGCATTGCCCCCCCCGCTGCTACTGCAAGAGGAGGTCGCCCCTGACGGCACCTTGGCGTTGTCCCGAGAGCCCCCGGGGAGCACAGGAGGGGCTCTGCCCGCAGCCCCGGGGACCCTTTTCCCCCGGAGGGGGGCAGGAGCAGGAGCCGCCTGTCCGACGCTGGCAGCCCCTTCCCCTAGAGCTGCAGGGGGACAGCCGGGGGGGCTGCAGGGGTCAGACACGGACGGGTCCGTGGTCCTTCCTGCCCAGCAAGGTCACAGCTCCACCCCCTCAGCTGCATGCACCCCCCCACGGCCACAGCTCCTGCTTCCCCCCTCCCCAAATCTACACCTGCCTTCTACAAGCCAGTTCTTTACAGAAATTCAACATTAAAACCGCACCTGGGGGCCAGCACAGCCCTGCGGAGCACAGCTCCAGCCCTCGGTGCCCCCAGACCCCCGTGCCCGGCAGCGGGGGGCAGGACAGCCCCATGGTCCAGCTCTTCTCCCGCAGCTCCTCCGCGTTCGGCTCCCCTTCCCCCTCCTCTTCTGCCCCCGCCACCTCCTCCTCCCACACTCCTCTCTTGCCGCTGTCCTTCTGGAGGGAGACAGGGACAGCGCAGCAGTTCCTCCTGCCCGGCCAACACCTCCCTGCTCAGCTCAACCCCCCCCGCTGCTGCCGGGGTACGGAGCGCTTCCCAGCTCTGACCTCCCCGTAGCGGACGCGAGAGTCCAACTTCCCTCGATACCTCCATAACCGGCTGGATCCATCCAGAGCAGGAACTCCCCGCAGCGGGAGCAGGAGATGGTCCGAGAGCGGAAGATCCCCTCGGAGTGGGTGCGGGAGGGCAGAGACTGCAGTCCCCCCCCGCGTTGGCATCGTCCCGAGTTCAGAGCCTTCTCTGGGGGACACTGTGGGGAGGAGGCGGTGCTGGCAAAGAGGGGGGGTTCCCTTCTCCCCTCCCACCACTGGGGGATGGATGGGCCGAACCCATCCGACCCCATCCGAGCGGAGCCCACCCCATCCGAGCGGAGCCGAGCCCCGCCGGTGCCCGCGGGCGCGGTGCGGCTCCTCCCGCCGCGGGTGACGGCGCGCAGGAACCGGCCCCGCGGCACCGGGCGCTGCAGCTGCTCGTCCCGCTGCGCTCCGGCGGGGCGGCGCGGGCTCGGGGAGCTCCTGCCCAGGGCGGGGGCGGGCGGGCGGAGCGGGGCGCTGCCGGGGCCGGGGGGCGGCCCGCGGGGGAGGGGGCGTGTGGCGGTGGGAACGCGCGGACTGCGATATGCAGGATCGAAACCGGAATCCGCTGTATTAAGCAAGCGTCCTCTTTACATACCTTTCTACCAAGGCCAGTAATTGCCTACTTTGCTTGTTTACACCATCGCGTATTCCAAAAGATCACGTTCCCACCGAAAAGGGAATCTCTCTTCCCTGTGAGCAGCACCTCCTTATCTCGGGAGGAGCTTCACACAACTTCGTGGTCTGCCAGAACAGTGCTGCAGCTGCTTATTCCTCCCTATTAGTTCTACCCCACTTAACCCTTCTTTTGCCTCAGTCCCCACATCTCCCCCTTTTTTGTTTTTCAATTAGAAACGCCGAGTTTATCATCTTCTGCAGGGCCCTTTGTAGACAAGAGTATAAACATGGAACAATTAATGCTATAAAAAAAATTATGATCAATATCATTAATCCTGTCTTAATAATTGCAGCTATCCATCCTGTAATTCCCCAACCAGATAACAAATCGTTCAACCAATTCCATTCATTGTCTACTTGCAACTTTCTGACCCCCTCCTTTAACATGTGAATGCTTTTACGCACAGATTCTGAATGATCTGACAGATTCACACGACACACTTCTGAAAGACCAAAGTAACTGCTGGGCTATAGCCGGCCCACACAAAAACCAACTTCCTCGTACTTTCACCGCTGCAGCAAAAGTTGTTGCCAACATCTCCATGTTATGAGAGTTAGAACCGATTCTTTGACATGCCTCAATCATTTGGACTATCGTTGGATTTTGTAATGAACGCAAAATACACTGACATTCATAATTAGCATTTCCCACAACAAGCTGCGTTAACAAAGACTCTTTCGCAGCAGCATTCGCTGCTTGCAAGGGCTGCCACTTGGCAAGCAGATTTCCACGTTGACTCAAATAATACCATTTGCGTAGGAGTAAGTATTAAACGTGTAATTTGCCAGTTATCATAGGGTGTTAACTCATTCCCCCCAAATATTCCTTGTAGCAAACTTTGAGTATGTGGTGCACTGAACCCATTTTGCATAAGAGTTTGTCTCAAGTCTTTAATTACTTCATAAGGAAAAGGCGAGTGCTCATTAGGCTGATCCGTTCGTCGTAAGACGGGACACGCTATTGCATTTCCACATGCTGTATCACCACTGTCCAGTGCCTTTTGCTTTATTTGCCTCCATTTTTCAACTGGATCATATCAAAAAGGGACATCTTCATTAAAGTCTGCTAACATAGTACCTTCCCCTGTGAAACTTGCAGTATTAGACTTCTTCATAGGTGATTCATAAAATCCTGGCAAATCAGAGTGAGGCTGTCGCTTAAGTTTTGAAGCATCTGCGTTAGATTTTGTTGGATCAGGGCAATCTCGTAACTCTGAACTTTCCTTAAGCACAAACTCAGTCTGAGATGCCCGATCTCCTGGACTCTCATGCAGTTAATGCTATTTTAGCAATTTCCACTATGGAATCACGGAATCACGGAGTTTTCAGAGTTGGAAGGGACCTCTAGAGATCATCCAGCCCCACTGCCCTGCTAAAGCAGGATTGCCCAGAGCACATGACTCAGGACTGCATCCAGGCGGGTCTTGAAAATCTCCAGGGAAGGGGACTCCACAACCTCCCTGGGCAGCCTGTGCCCGTGCTCTGTCACCCTCACCGTAAAGAAGTGTTTCCGTGTATTTGAACGGAACATCCTATGTTCTAACTTGTGCCCATTGCCCCTCGTCCTGTCACTGGGAACCATTGAGAAGAGCCTGGCTCCATCCTCCTTCAACCCACCCTTTAGATACTCATATGCCATAATAAGGTCTCCCCTCAACCTTCTCTTCTCCAGGCCAAAGAGTCCCAGCTCTCTCAGCCTTTCCTCATAAGGGAGATGTTCCAATCCCTTCATCATCTTAGTTGCCCTTCACTGGACTCGCTCCAGCAGTTCCCTGTCCCTCTTGAACTGGGGAGCCCAAAACTGGACACAGTATTCCAGTTGTGGCCTCACCAGTGCAGAGTAGAGGGGGAGAATGACCTCCCTCGACCTACTGGCCACACTCTTCCCTATGCAGCCCAGGATTCCATTGGCCTTTTTGGCAACAAGGGCACATTGCTGGGTCATGGATAATTTACTGTCTACCACGACCCCCAGATCCTTCTCCTACGAGCTACTTGTAGCAGGTCCGCCCCTAACCTATACTGGTGCTTTACATTCTTCCTCCCCAGGTGCAGGACCTTGCACTTGCTTTTGTTGAACCTCATTAGGTTCTTCTCTGCCCAGCTCTCCAGCCTGTCCAGGTCATGCTGGATGGCAGCACGGCCCTCTGGGGTGTCAGTCACCCCACCCAGTTTGGTATCATCAGCAAACTTGCTGAGGATACACTCTGTCCCCTCATCCAGGTCATTAATGAATATATTAAACAAAATTGGACCGAGTATTGACCCTTGGAGGACACCACTGGTTACAGGCCTCCAACTAGACTCTGTGCCGCTGATCACGACCCTCTGAGTTCTGTCCCACAGCCAACTCTCAATCCACCTCACTGTCACCTCATCTAGCCCATACTTCCTCAGCTTCCTAATGAGGATGTTATGGGAGACAGCGTCAAAAGCCTTGCTAAAGTCAAGGTAGATGACATCTACGACTCTCCCCTCATCCAGCCAACCACTTATAACATCATAGAAAGCTATCAGATTGATCAAGCATGATTTACCCTTGGTAAATTCATGTTGACCACTTCCAATAATGTCCTGTTCCTCAACGTGTTTGGAGATGACATCCAGAATGAGTCGCTCCATTACTTTCCCAGGGACAGAGGTGAGACTAACTGGTCTGTAATTCCCTGGGCCCTCCTTCTTGCCTTTTTTGAAGATCGGAGTGATGTCAGCCTTCCTCCAGTCCTCAGACACCTCTCCTGTTCTCCATGACCGTTCAAAGACGATGGAGAGTGGTCCAGCAATAACATCCGCCAGCTCTCTCAGCACTCGCGGGTGCATCCCATCAGGGCCCATGGACTTGTGAATGTCCAGCTTGGCCAAGTGGTCTCTGACCCGGTCCTCCTCCACTGAGGGAAAATCTTCCTCTCTCCAGACCTTCCCCCTTGCCTTCAGAGTATGGGATTCATGAGGGACAGCTTTAGCAGTGAAGACCGAAGAAAAGAAGGCATTCAGGAACTCTGCCTTCTCTGTGTCTTCCACCACTAGGGCACCTGTCTCATTCACCAGTGGGCCTACATTTTCCCTAGTCTTCCTTTTTCTATTGATATACTCAACGAATCTCTTCTTATTGTCTTTAACTGCAGTGGCCAAGCTGAGTTCTGAAGTTCACTTGTGCTGTTGTCTGAAGTTTACGTGTGCTGTTTTCTTCTCCTGGCAACGCCAGCAGCAGAGCGGTCGGAGGAGAAGGGTGAGTGCCAGGCTGGTGGTGCGGAGGGGCGTGTGAGTGTGATGTGCGCGGTGGCCCCGGAGGGCACTGAGAAGGGTCGGTTGGTCTGGCTGTGCGGGAGGATGCTCTGCCCGCGGCGACAGCCCGAGCAAGCGCGGCCTTGGGGAAGCGTCTGGTTGAGCGTTTGTTGGTGTGCTGGAGAAGAGCTGGGCAGGTGTCCCAAAGGGCAGCGTTTGGTGGGACCCCCTTCAGCCCAAAGCTTTGTGGGACCTTTTTGAAGCCACCCTGGTGAGGACTCTGCTCCTTCCACCCAAGTACTTTATGTTTCACGCCGTGGAGTGGTCATTTCTGACTGCATCCTCAGCAGGACCTGGGGCCGGTGGCTGTAGCTTCAACTGTGGAGCTGTAGAGACCTGGCAAGGATGGAGGAGAAGGAATGAGGCTCCTGGTGAAGGGAGGGAAGTGAGGAGGTGCAGTGTCCACTCTGGCCTTGAGGAGTGGCCAGGCAGGAGAGGACACGTTGGTGTAGGAGCCATGGAGCAGCCCGTGGCCAGAAGCAGAGGGTGGACATGGGGAGTGTGGGCTCAATGCGAGGAGGAGCACGACACCTCGGCGCAGCAGGTTTAAATGGAGGGCTGGGAGCAAGAGCGGCGTCCAGCCTGGGCAGGGGAGCTGGGTCTGCTCCTCTTCCACGTGAGAAATGGTGGTTTGCAGGTAGCACCTGGTTGCACTTGCTGTAACGCAGAGCAGGAGAGAGTTGTGTCTACTGCCAGGGGAAGTTTCTGATGGATTTGAGACATGGAAGAGTTGAGGAGGCTTTGGGTTGGGTTGACTTGAGTTGGGGTGCTGGCACACACCCCTTGCTGCTGTCCCTCCTGTCCCCACTTCTGATGCAGGCTGGGATATGGATGGCTTTCTGGGCTGTGATCACGTGTTGCTGGCTCATGTTGAGCTTCTCATCAATCTGCACCCCCAGGTCCTTCTCCCCAGGGCTGCTCTCCATCCATTCTCTGCATAGCCTGGATTTGTGCTTGGGGTTGCCCCGACCCACGTGCAGGACCTTGCACTGGGCCTCATTGAACTTCAAGAGGTTGGCATGGGCCCACCTCTCCGGCCTGTCATTAGTAGAAGGCCAGGCCTGCAGCACCCCAGTTATCAGCCCAGCTCGGGTGGGAGGGGATGCTCCTGCACGGGGGGGTTGCCCTGCACTGGGGGGGTACATCCCACCAAGGGAAGGTCTTGCCGAAGTGGGGGCTGCGCTCATGCTCCCTCTCCCCCATCCCTCCCCAGATCGCCCCGGCAGAAGGTCCTGAGGGCAGTGAGCGGATTGTGATCATCATGGGGCTGCCCGAGGCTCAGTTCAGGGTGCGCTGGGTGGGGGCTGTGGGTGGGGGGGACACTAAAGGACAAGATGAGAGCGTCCCTGTGGTCACCACTGTGCTGCCAGCCTGGCTTGGCCTCCCTCAGCGCCAGGGGAGCTCTTTGCTGGGTACAGTGGTTTTGATGCTGCTGGACATGGGGTCATTGTCAGCTTTGGGGATGGAGAGGCACAGCGGGCGCTGCCTGATGGTTTTCCTTCCTGTCCGTCTGCTCCCCAGGTGCAGGGGTGAATATTTGGGAAGCTAAAGAGGATAACTTCTTTAATGTGAAAGAAGAAGTGAAGCTTGAAGCCCACATCAAGGTGCCTTCCTTTGCAGCCGGCCATGTGATAGGCAAAGGTGGCAAAACAGTGGGGGGTGGTGCCCCGGGGATGCAGAGTTGGGCATCACCCATCACCCCTGTCCACCCCAGGGGGACAAATCCCGGGTGCTCAGTGGTTTCAGCGACGTCTTGACCCTCAGCCCCCATGTCCTGGTGGTGGTTCTCGTTGGTCCCAAGGAAGGGGGAGACACACAGGGTGCCTGGTGCCGTGGTGACACCAGCAGTGGAGGATTTTGGCTCTTCCACAACAAAACCCTCTTGTGGTTCGCTCCAGGTGAACAAACTGCAAAACTTAACCAGCGCGGTGTTGCGGCCAGGTGGAGGGGAGCAAACACACCGATACGATGTATGTTAGCGTCAATCTCCGCTAAGCTCCGTTTATTGTTAACACTCGGGTTACATATATAGTCATTCATATCTTGTACACGCGATCACGCATTGTTTGATTGGCTGTCTCGCTTTGTGCATGCGGCGAGCACGCAGGGTTATTTCACCCATGATTGGTTAACATTAGCATATTGTTTAGTCTTGCTCAAGCGTTATTTTTCTTGTGGACACCTGCTCTTGTTTTACTCTTTCTGCCAACTTTCCTGTTATCTAGTCTCAAGGTTAAGGCGTTCTTCACAATTTGCTATACACACGGTCTATTTTCCAAGGACTGGCTCCCACATCTCCCCCTCTTTTTTCAATTAGGGCATCTGATATTTGTTCCAGACGTTGTATCAGACATCGAATCAAACAGGGTCCAAACATACAAATGATTAACAAAATCAATAGGGGTCCAGTGAACATCATGATAAGACTTTTGATCCATCCCTCAAGTCCCAGTGATTGCAACCATCCATCTATTCCTAGTCCAGACTGAATCTTCAGATTTCCGGTCAGTCTGTGTAGTTCTCCTAACTGGGCATAAATAGAGTGTGAATGATCAGAAAGATTCATACAACACATTCCTTCAAATTCATCACAACCATGTCCTTGAGCGAGTAAGAGAAAATCAATAGCAGCTCTATTCTGCAGCGTAGCGTGACGAACAGAATCAACGTCTAATAAAAGACCAGAAAGTGCCAGTGAAGTGGCATTTGTTTGCTTGGCTAACCAACACCCTAGTTTGTTTAGTATAGCATGAGCTCTTGCAGCCGCTGCGCCGGGGACAAAAAGGGATGCTGCTATGATTTTCTCAGTGGACCAAAACTGTACATTATCTCTACAGCCGCTATTAAATGCATGCACAAATCTTTTACTTCGGTGATAGTGACGACTCATGTTCAAGATCATCGAGGTATTAGGGGTGAGTAATGAGAGTCGTCCTAAGGTACAGGGACCTCCTTTTAACCTGGATGGTATACCAGACCAAGCTCGGTCCCCACAGATCAAAAAGTATCCTGCCGGCAGTACGAGAGGGTTGTTTGTAGATACTGAAATGTTTGGTGATGTATAATTGCACCAGATGGTGCTATTTTGATATATAGGTAAACTGGAGTTTACTACAGTGATGCGGTTCATTGGCTCTGATTGTTTACTAGAATAATTAAACATTATGCATGCGTCAACTTTTACAGAGCCTAACAATTCCAATTCTTGAGGTTCTTGGGGTGCTAGGGGCAGGCGCGGGACCCAACTATCCCAGTTATCTACTGTGCTCTTTGGGTCGGTGGAATTACAAACTAGTAGCTTAGGGCATGGCCAATTATCTGCCGGCAGACCCACCAGGCATGTAGAAAACGGGTTTCCAGGCGAGGATAGTGACAAACAAATCGCATCCTGTTTGGTCAGGTTCGCCATGGTTACCCAAATGTTGGTCTTAGGCTGTGGTGGAATCCATAAGGCATCTTCCTGTTGGATTCCCCAAAGGGCAATCAATAGCATAATCAAAACTTTCATTTTCTTTTCTTACTTAACACCACAATAATTCTATGAAGCAATTGGGATTATTACAAGCACACTTAGTATATAGTGATTATTGCAAGCGCGCCTAGTACTAATTGGTAATCAATAGCATAATCAAAACTTTCATTTTCTTTTCTTACTTAACACCACAATAATTCTATGAAGCAATTAGGATTATTACAAGCACACTTAGTATATAGTGATTATTGCAAGCGCACCTAGTACTAATTTTATCGAAACGAAACCAAAACTCCCTAAGGATTTCGTCTCAACAAAACCAGCACCAAGCGTCTATGTTATCTAATTTACAGGTGGGTCGGTTAATGCTTTCTTATCTTCCTCAGCGATGGTTCTCTGCGCTGCCGTTCCTCACTCTGCGTTATTTCTTCTGCGTAAGTTCATAGAGAATGAAAAACAGTCTACTTATCCGTCGTGGCTAGGTCAGGTCGCACCCATTTCGCAGGTACCCAATGGGGTTGCTCGTTACCTGTAGAGACACAAGCATATCCCCGTCCCCACGTAAGTAGAGTGTATTGACCTTTTTCCCACTTTCCGGCCTTAGGGTCCCATACCTGGACTGGCACCTTACTTAGCGTTATAGACTGTTTTGAAAAATGAATGTTAATTGGTAATTCTAGATCTTTTTCATTGAGTGCTACTGGATTTTTCCAATTTATTACATAACAAGCCTTTGCTACGATCTCATGTGTGTTGAGGGGCATCTCCCCCTCTTTTTTCAAAGAATTAATTAGTCTTTTAATGTCTTGGTGCCGTCTTTCTATAATAGCTTGGCCAGTGCTATTGTGTGGGATTCCAGTGATATGTTGAATGGACCATCGCGTCAAAAAGTCGTTGCAGTTTTTACTGGTGTAGCTCGGCCCATTGTCAGTTTTTATAGTTTGTGGAACCCCTAAGACTGCAAACGCTTGCAGCCAATGTTGTCGCACGCATCGGAATGCTGACGAAGAGAGTGCCGTTGCCCAAACAGCGTGGCTGTGTGTGTCCACAGAAACATGTAGGTATCTCAACCGTCCAAACGACGGATACTCTGTGATGTCCGTTTGCCATACAGCTCGTGAGTCGAGTCCTCTTGGGTTAACTCCTTGCTGCTGCAGGGGGGGAAGTCGAGCACAGTCTGGACAGGCAGCTACAATGCTTCGAGCTTGTGTTCGTGAGATACCATATTCTCTCCGTAAGCCTCGCGCTGATTGATGGAAAAATTCATGGGCCTTTTTAGCTGCGTCAAAACCCTGCAAAGAGAGTGCTCCGGAAACAGCTTTGTCAATGACAGCATTGCCTTCTACAAATATACCTGGAATATTTGTATGACTTTTCATATGGGTACACCAAACTAGGTGAATTCTAGATGCTAACAAACTAAACAGCTGTATTGTTAATTCTGCTATATAAGGGGTGGTTATTTTCCCTATCTTAGCGTTTTCTATCCTATTTAGTAAACTTACGGCATACTGTGAATCAGATACGACATTAATGTGCTCTGAGCCATGGTAGCTTAATGTCATAACTAAGGCTTTCAGTTCTAATACTTGGACAGAAGGGCCTCTTTCTGCCCATGTTTTGGTTTTCCACTCTCCATGTTCCTTCCAAGCAAACCCATATTTTCCTGAGCGACCGCTTGCATCAGTAAAGATTGTTTTTGCTCCGGGGATAGGCTTTTGGCTAACAACAGGACCTCTTTCTATTACTGAGGTGGTTTTAAATAAAGGATGAGATGGGTAGTGGACAGATAGCTCCACTCCATGGGTAGCGATTGCAAAAGCAACCGAACTTTCGGCCCACGAGTGGATCAGATCAGTCGTCTTCCAGGGTAATATAAAACAGATTGGCTCTGTCCCAAATACTAACCTGACTCTTTCCCTGGCTCGCAATAGTAAGCCTCCAATGTACTCGGGCAATGGCGTGATTGATGCTCCTGGGAGATGAGCAGGGAATACCCATTCTAAAATGGTAATTTTTCCGTTGTCTTGTTGCATAATTATAGCGGATCGGTTCTGTTCTGTTCCACAGACTGCAACCTTTATAGGGGAAGAAGGGTCATAGCGGTATACCTGTTGATTGCCAATTTTTTGTTCAATCTTTAACAATGCTTCAGTAGCTTCTGTAGTTAATTTCCTTGGTTCTGTTGGGTCAGAGGAACCTTGTAACAACTTAAATAAGGGTTCCAGGTCTTCATTGGTAATTCCGCACCATGTGCGGACCCACTGTATGTCTCCCACTAGTTTTTGTAGGTCATTAACTGTTCTAACTTCTGTGTAAAGTCTCAGCTTTCCTGGCCTAATGCGTGTTTCTGTGATAGTCATTCCTAAATATAACCAAGGGCTATTTTTCTGTATCTTCTCATGAGCTATCTGTAGGCCATATTCAGCTAGACATTTCAGTAAATGACTCTCCATATCCTCTGAAATTTCCTGTTCTCTGGCTAACAGGATATCATCCATATAGTGATATACTATTACGTCACGATACTTGGACTTCCACTTGGTTATGGCTAGATTTACATACCATTGGCATATTGTAGGGCTGTTGCGCATACCTTGTGGAAGTACGGTCCATTCATACCTGAGTGTAGGGCGACAAGTGTTTTTCTGTGGCACACTAAAAGCAAAGCGTTCAGTATCTAAGGGATGCAGGGGAATAGAGAAAAAACAATCTTTCAAGTCTACAATCAGTAAGTGCCAATGTTTTGGTAGTGCGACTGGAGAAGGCAGGCCTGGTTGTAACGCCCCCATAGGTTTTATTATTGCGTTTACCGCTCTGAGGTCATGCAAGAGCCTCCATTTTCCTGATTTCTTTTTTATAACAAAAATAGGGGTATTCCACTCACTGAATGATGGCTTAATATGTCCTAATTTCAATTGTTCCTCGACTAATTGCTGCAGAGGCTCTAATTTGTCTTCAGCCAGCGGCCACTGAGATACCCACACCGGTACATCTGATTCCCATTGCAGTTTTACCGTGGGCAGCCTCTGCCCCTCAATGGCCGCTATCAGAAACCCGAAGTTTGCAACGTAATCCCCCATTGGGACATCACATCACGACCTAAAATCCACAGGGGTGTGTGCATAACATAGGGCTTTACCCAGGCTTGCCTCCTTTCTTGTTTATCTTCAATACAACAAAAAAGGGTACTTTGCATTGTAATTGATGCTCCTCCTATACCACTAACCACGGTAGCAGACGTGGTCAGGGGCCAATGCTCTGGCCATGCTGAAGCAGGGACAATTGTAACATCGGATCCTGTGTCTAACATCATTTTGATTTCTGTCCCTGTCATTGGTTCACCCTCAAGGGTTATTCTCACCTGTCGCTGAGGTCTTTCTACCCCAATTTTGGTGGTAAAGAGGACCAAAGGTCCTGCAGTTTGTCCTGAACTACCAAAGGCGTCCGCCCCTCGAATTGCCTGTTTTGCGACGGGCACTCTCGATTTAAACGGGACAAGCTGTGCTATTCTGCTTCCTTGGGTAATGGTTGCAGGAGGAGCAAATACTTTAACCATTATCTTAATTATTCCCGTATAATCGGCATCAATAAGACCTGGTAACACAAAAATTCCCGCTCTACTCGCTGACGAACGTCCTAAAAGCAAGGCACTTAACCCCATCCCCAATGGTCCTGTTGCCGTGGAGTCTATTAGGGTTACCTCTCCTGTAGTAATAGTTACGGTTCTTGCCACGGCCAAATCGACTCCTGCGCTTCCGGCGGTGGCTGCGGCAAGCTCGTTGAGGCAACCGTGGCGTGTCTCCTGTTTGTCGGGTATTTCTGAGCCGCGCCCGACCCGCGGCTGTTCTGGTTTCCCGGCAACGGAGTACCATCCTTTTTAAACCGCGAGCGACACTCAGCGGCCCGATGGCCGAATTTTTCACAGCGATTGCATATTCCCGAGAACACAGAAGAAGAAGACGAATTGTTAGAGGGGCGTATTGGGCAAAAACGTTTCAGATGATCCATTTTCCCACATCGAAAGCACACTCCTGGTCCACGGTCTCTCCTTCCCAACCCCCCTTGGTTTAGTGCAGCGGCTAAGGCGGTGGCATGGATGCTCGCCTTTTGCTTCTCCTCTTCCCAGGGAGCTCGAGAACAAATTTCTACCATTTGTATGAGGGAGGACCCTGGACGCAGCGTAGCGAGCAAACGTTTACAAGTGCCATTCGCATTCTGAGCTGCTATTTCCTTTACCAGCGTTGTTTTTAGCTCAAAATCCATATCAGGGGCCTGATCAATGGCCTCTCTTATTCTATCAACAAAGGCAAGAAATGGTTCATTTTCCCCTTGCTTTATATGTATATATGGGGGGCTGGGCTTCCCCATCTGCGGCAACACGGAAAAAGCTTCAAGGGCGGCAGCCTTACTTTGAGCTAACACCCTCGGGGCTAGTGCTGCTTGCCTTTGGGGATCTCTATACGGGCCAGATCCCATCAGTTGTTGTAGAGTAGCAAATCGTAGCGGGTCCCCATCCGGTAAGTTAACATTATCTAATTGTTTTTCTTCTAATTTTTCTTGCCATTTTGCAAGAAATAATGTAAAGGCGGTCGGTCCTAACAAAGTCTCCATAAGCACTCTGATGTCTGCTGGAACTACTTCCTGATACTTCAGGAAGGCAGTCATTTGTCTCCGCACAACTGAGTTATTTGCTCCATAAGCCATAATATTCTGCTGGAGCTTGGAGACCAACTGCCAATCTAACGGTCTCCACTCAGGGCCATTTGCCATAGTTATCACGGGGGCAGACACAAAGGGCTCAAGGGTGACCTCCCCGGATAAATTAGCCTGTGTTATAATACCCCTCCAACGTTTACTCATATCAAAATTAGAATCTCTTGGGATATATCCCTTATCTTGTTCCTCCCGGGATATCTTCTCCTCTAACTCTCGTTTCTCTTCCTCAGTCAGGCCGTTTGCTGCTCCAAAAATCCTTTTGAGCTCTTTATGACCTTCTGCTATCGACATTCTGCCTGCTTTAATTGCTCGTTTTATTCCTTCCCGACCCCCGTATACCTGCTGATCTCTTTTATCAACTTGTTTCTCTATATTTTCCAGGCCCCCTTTTATAGCTTCCATTGCCCGCTTATACAGTTCCTCCCTCCTTCCCTCATGTCCTTTTTTGTCCAACTTCCGTATTTCTTGCAAAAGCTTAGTCATGAGATCTTTCTGTTCTCCTAACTGTTCCGCCAAATCCCAGTCATCTTTGGGTAACGGTACTAGTGGTGGTTCTATTGGCACCTCGGGCAACTGAAGTTCCATTGGTGTCGGCTCTTCCGGAGGTGCAGAAGCCCCCTCGGTATTAGGATACGGTGACACGTTTTCGTTAGGGTTCCAGGGCGGAATTAGATCGTCGAACTCGCCCTTTTTGGTTACAGGGGCGGCAATATTGTGAAAGGGTTTCACTGGGGGAACAGGGTCAGAGAGAGGCCCCCAATCTGTAGGATTATCCGCCTCCTCCTTCTCTGCCTGCTCCCTCCCTTTACTCAGTGCGTCTCGTAAAGCAGCTGCAACCTCGGCGTCAGCATGTACTTGTTCTATCATGAGACGCACTTGCCGATAAGTCCGCGCTAACTGCTTACTCCCTTTTTGTCCACTTTGTACACTTTGCCATAATTCCTCACCTATGTGCCTCCACTGGTCTTGATCGAATAACTGTCCAGTGGCTTGTAATAGTCCCCGGCGCCGGCACCAAAACAAGAAGTCTGTAAGCTCCTGCCGGGGTATTTGGTGCCCTGTTTTCTTTGCTACGCTTAACAACCCGTCTATCGTAGCTTTTTCTATCGCTGATACAGCAGATCCCATCCCGAACCAGACCGCAGTCTGCCTGACTCACCGGTCAGCCGTGGCCACGTTTCTCTTCTTTTTTCCTGCCTCTCTCGAGCAGCCGGGATCTCTACCTTCTCTCGTCCGCTTAGCCGTCCTGGTTTCTCTCAGTTGCAGCGCAGCTTCTGGTTCACGTCTTCTGTATCTCGTCTTCTGCGCGTCGGGGTCACCAGAATGTTGCGGCCAGGTGGAGGGGAGCAAACACACCGATACGATGTATGTTAGCGTCAATCTCCGCTAAGCTCCGTTTATTGTTAACACTCGGGTTACATATATAGTCATTCATATCTTGTACACGCGATCACGCATTGTTTGATTGGCTGTCTCGCTTTGTGCATGCGGCGAGCACGCAGGGTTATTTCACCCATGATTGGTTAACATTAGCATATTGTTTAGTCTTGCTCAAGCGTTATTTTTCTTGTGGACACCTGCTCTTGTTTTACTCTTTCTGCCAACTTTCCTGTTATCTAGTCTCAAGGTTAAGGCGTTCTTCACAATTTGCTATACACACGGTCTATTTTCCAAGGACTGGCTCCCACACAGCGCTGCAATAAACATGCTGCTTTGTAACTCGCCCCGAGTTGGGGAGTTTCTTTCCGCACGTCAGCACCCCTGGGATTGCTTTCCTTCTCCCGCCTCCCACTCGCTCGACATGGTTTTTTCCAACTCAGTCTTTTTTATTAAAAAAATTAATAAAAAAATGCTCCAACTCTCAGTTTTACAAGGCACACAAAATCTCTAAAAGGGAAACACAAGCGTGAGGTGCTGAGGTACCAAAACCTGCCCCTGTTAGTCCAACTAAAGGGACAGCGTCGGGAGGCGACGGAGGAGGAAGGGGGAGGCTGTGGGATGGAGAGAGCCCTGCCGTACCCCTCAGCTGCGCATCCTCGCAGCGCCGCGGGAATGGGGGGCTGTGTGTCTGGGTGGGTCTTTGGTTTGCTCCCCTGACCTGCTGGGGGTGGTGGACGAGGGGGGATGTCCGGCGGCGGGGTTACATTCCTCAGGCAGTGCTGGGCGGCACGACAGGAGCATCACTTGCTGTGCTGCGAGGCCGGGGCTCCCGGAGCGTGTTTCTGCTCCTGCTGCTTCACCTGCTGGACCATTTCCCTCATCTTGTGCTGTGCAGTCTTGGGGAGGAGAAGGGAAAAGCAAGAGTTGGGGGTCAGGGCACTGTTTCTCCCACCACCACCCACCCCTGAGCCCCCACCGAGCATCTCGCCGCTCCCAACTTTACACCCCGGACAAGCCCTAATTAATTTCAGGTTTCTGGGTTTTTTTAACTTGTGCTTCCTCCATCGCTCCTTGAGAGAGGCTCAATTTTTGGGGGGGGGGCCGCCATCCCGCTCGAGTGCACAGGAGACAAGGTTATGGAAGATGAACCCAGGTGGGATGCGGGTGGCTTTGCCCGCACCGAGGAGTCCATTCACAATGTCCCCACATCCAGCAGCATCAAAATCATGGTACCCAGCAAAGAGCTCCCCTGGCGCTGAGGGAGGCCAAGCCAGGCTGGCAGCACAGTGCTGACCACAGGGACGCTCTCAACTTGGCCCTTACTGTCCCCCACACCCACAGCCCCCACCCAGCGCACCTTGAACTGAGCCTCGGGCGGCCCTGTGATGATGACCATGCGCTCGCTGCCCTTGGGACCTTCTGCCGGTGCAATCTGGGGAAGTATGGGGGAGAAGGAGCTTGAGTGCAGCCACCGCTTCAGCAAGACCTTCCCTCGGTGGCATGTCCCCCCACAACGCAGGGCAATCCCCCCATGCAGGAGCATCCCCTCCCACCCGAGCCGGGCTCATAACCAGGGTGCTGCAGGCCTGGCCTTCTACTAAACACAGGCGGGAGAGGTGGGCCCATGCCAACGGGTACAGGAGAGCTGGGGAGAGACTTTTTACAAGGGCATGGGGTGACAGGACGAGGCGGAGTGCCTTCAAAGTGGAAGAGGGGACATTTAGAGGAGATAACAGGAAGAAATTTTTCACTGTGACGGTGGTGAATCACTGGCCCAGCTTGCCCAGAGAAGCTGTGGCTGCCCTAGCCCTGGAGGTGTTCAAGGCCAGGTTGGACGGGGCTTGGAGCAACCTGGGCTGGGGGGAGGTGTCCCTGAACAGGGCAGGGGGGTGGGACTCCATGATCTTCAAGGTCCCTTCCAACCTCAACCGTTCTGTGATAAGTTGGGGAGCAAAACTGCTCCCCGCACACTCCCATTCCCTGACCTCGGCAGTGCAGAGGGGAAACTGAGGCACGAAGCGCAGGACCAGCCCCGCAGCGCCTTCCTCACCTTGATGGAGGCACCCGCAAACCGCACCAGCTGCTTGATGTGCTGCCCCTTCTTCCCGATGATGGCCCCCACCGCCTGCGTCCCGATGAACACGTTCACAACCTCTTGCTCCGGAAGCTGCGGGGGCATGGAAGAGTGAGAGGGTCAGGGCACCAGCTGGACAGGGGACAAAGGAGGTGGCTGTCCCCATCCCACCATCCCATGGTAGTGGTTTCCCACCCTACCAAGGCACCCCAGCAAAGATCTCCTGGAGAGGGGGGCCAGGCACCTAAAGGGTGCTGATGTGGGAAGGCGCTGGCTGGGGGAGCTCCGCCGAGAGCTGGCTGAGAGCTCCGCCGAGGAGCTCTATGGTGGGAGAGAAAATGAGGGTCAGTGATGGCCCCAGCATGCCAGACCCTTCCCGGCCACCCCCAGACCCACGCACAGCAGCAAGATACCACCATAAGCCCGGCAGGGACACGGGGACAACCCTTCAGGCCCTCAAACCCCCCCTCACAGAGCGTGGGTGCATCTGAGCTGCATCCAGCGCCATGGGGCTGGGAGGCAGACGGGGGCTCCCAGTTACCCCCACTCCCCCCACGCTGTCACCTTGCCGCCCGTGTCCCGCATCTGCAGGGGAAAACCACGACACAACTCTCTCCTGCTCTGCATTCCAGCAAGTGCAACCGGATGCTACCTGCAAACCACCACTGCTCAGCTGGAGGACGAGCAGACCCGGCTCCCCTGCCCAGCCTGGACGCCGCTCTCGCTCCCAGCCCTGGAAAAAAAGCCTCTCCAGGACGGGGCTGCAGCAACAGCCGCACATTTCCACCCCACAGGAAACAGCTCGTTAACGAGGGGCGAGCACCGCATTTCAAAGCCCCCTTAGGAGCAAGGCAGCGCCCCAAGAGCCAGCCAACCCCCCAGCACACAGCTCAGCGCTCACCACACGCTCGCCGGCCCCCGCAGCAGCGGCTCGAGCGGGGCTGCCCGCGGCCGGCGGTCGGGCGCCGCTCCGTCACAGCCGCTCACCATGGTGGAACGCCGAACGCAGTCCGCGTCCTTCCAGTCGCACCGCAGCCATGGCGCAGCCGGGTGCAGCGAGCGCAGCTCCCCGCCAGAGGGGCGCAAAGCGCCGTGCGAGCGCGCAGGAAAGGGCTCGGTAAGCCCGGGATTGGCATTCCCTCACCCACCGAGGGCAGAGGAGGCAGGAGGGGGCGCGCGAGAGCCCGCGCCGCCGGCCGCTGTCGCTCGCCTCAGGCCTGCGGGACGCCGAAAGGCTTCTCCGCTCTCCGAGGGGCCCCTCTGCTCTCTGGGAGGCTTCTGGGGGGCCCCTCCGTCTCTGGAGGGCTTCTGGGGGGCCCCTCCGGCCTCCGTGGGGGCCTCTCCCCGAAGGCCTCTTCCCCTCCTCCGGGCACTCCCCGGCCTCCCGGCGCCCAGCTGCCAGCCGGGGCCCGGCTCGGGGCTTCCGGAGAAGGGCAAGCGCCTCCCCCAGACAGAGCAGGGCCGGGCGGGACGGCGCCGGCCCGGCCCCACCGCAGGGCAGGGGCAGAAGCGGGCCGGGCGGCCGCTAACGGCCCCCTCAGGCAGAGCACAGACGGCGGCGCGCCTGCGCGCACCCACCGCCCCGCCCCTCTCTCCCCCCTCAGCCGCCCCTGTACCGATGGCTGCGGGGGGCCCTCGGCGCCCTCCTCGCCGCCCCCGGCCCCGCCGCCGCGCAAGAGGCCGCCCCCCAGGGCAGCGAGCCGCCCCGCCGCCTCAGGGCCGCCCCCGGGCATCGCCCCGGCGCCCACTCCCCCCTCCGCCTGGGGCCTGCGGGACCCCCGGGGCTCCTTGGCGGGAGCCCGCCCGGCGCCTCGGCCGGGAGCGGCGTTAGTCGCTCTGTGGGCTCGGGTGCAGGGCGGGGTCTTGCTCTGGGGCTCCCCTGGCTCTGGCCTCGGCCCCTCTGCCCGCCCAGAGCCCCCCCTCCGGGGCGGTGGGGCTCGTGGTGGGCCCCGGCAGCCCCGTGCCCCCCCCGCCCTCTCCCAGCCCGGCAGCCCCGTCCTTCCGGCCCTGTGCGGCGGCTGTGGCTCCTGCCGCTGTGGGCTCGCCCCGGGCCGCAGTCAGAGTCGTTCCCCTGTGATGCTGAGATGACTGTGGCTTCCAGATGTTCCCCCCAAATCCGTGGGCAAAGCCACCCCCTCGTTGGCTTTCCGTCTGCACAGCGGGGGCTTGAAAAGGGAAAAAGAGGGGGTGGAGACTTGGAGTGGTGAAGGAGCGGGGAGCAGCTTAGTACAACTTCCCAGGAGAGAATTCCTCTTTTCTCGCCCTCAAACTGATCCTAAACCTCCAAGTGGCTGGTAAAGTAAAAAAGGACAAAACAAGGCTCTCCCAGGTGCCGGGTGCTCTGGTAAAGCTGGAGAAAGCGGCATTTCTGTTCACAGGCAGTTGCCGTAAGTGCCGTCAGGTATTGAAACTGCGCTTCTCTCAGGACGTAGCCTTGAGCCTGGAGAGCAGCTCAGAAGGAGTTAGCTCCTGCGAACAATTGAGCAGGAGGATACAAAGATTTTGCCTTCTCTACTTTTGCCTTCTGAAGTATCAAATATGCTGAGTAAGAATGCATTTTCATGGGAAGATATTTACCTCTAATGCCTACCCCCCGATATTTTCTGCCTGACTTTAATAGCATAGTAATAGCCAATACTCTTGACATTGTATGAAAGGTGCCGTTAGGGACTTCTTTGTGCTCCTGATACAGAGAGAAGATAGTCCAGAAGCAATGCTATCATCAGGGTTCGGGGGCATAACATTTTAAAAGAAATTCCTTTGTGTAAGAAAGACCAAAGAATTCTTCAAAGAATCCTTGCCGTCTGTCATGACATTTGGGGGGGCAAATAGAGGCAAAAACCCACCTAGGACCATCCTTTGTGCTCCATTCCCAAAGGAAAAAGTGATTGAAGTGGGTGTATGCATGAGTTGCTTTCCCACCTTTTATTTCCTGTCCTCCTTAGACCTTTCTTTGCAACTCAGTGTAGTGATTTACGAAATGAGATGGCGTAGTAATCTCTGGTGTGCTGCTTTCCCTGATGAAAGAGGAAAACATTACATATAAACTCAATTTTTTGGCGATAGGAACAAATGTAAAATGTTAGGAAGCATTAACAGAATGAGAAAAAGAGGCCTAATGTGCTGCAGCGGGATAATTAGCTCTCTGAGAGCGGTCGTTGGCTGGGAGAGGTTGGGGGGTGTTGAGGAGGGCTGCAGTTAGGTGTATGTGCCTGAGATGATCCCGGGGGCGCTTGGAGGGGGAGACCTTTGGGATAGGAAAAGTAACTTTGAAAGTTTGGGCCCTGTGAAGGGAAGTCAGCCTGTTGGGAGCTTCCCTAGGGCTGCAAAACACTGTTGTGTGTGTTCTTTCCTCAGCGTTTGGATACCTGTGGATGATGGTGACGAGAGTCCGGCGAAAAAGAAAATATCAGGTATTGCACATTACAGAAGTATTGAATATGCCTGATTTTCCTGAGGTTTCGTGTCCCTTGGAAAAGTCTGGCTTTTGTGCGCTGGCATTGTTCCTGAAACTGTGGCTTTTCAAGCTGTTCTTTCCTTGTGGCTATCTATCCCTATAGCCAATGGCTTGAGGGTGTACGGTAGGGCTTAGCCCTCTGTATGACGTTATCTGCGGTGACTGTGGCAGGGCACAGTACTTTTACTGCCAGCAGGAGATAGCCCAGGTCTCTGGCGGTGAGCCCGCGCGTGTCAGCAGAAAGAGTATTTTAAATCAAAGCTGTGTGCTCCCTCCTGGCTGTATTCGCAATGTACCTCTGTTGGTTTTCTATCATGTTCTTATACGGCCTGTCTTTGTTTTTTAGATTATTCCATCTCTGAACAGAAAGAGAAAGTTTCTGCTGTGGTGCAGTTGCTGACCAAGGCAACCAAATGCCCGGCGGCTTCCGTCAGCGAAGATGCTCCATTCACAGAGTGTGCGGAAGAGGTTAGCGAGGGGTTTGAAATATTAGGATCTGTGCAAGGTGTGAGAGCAAGCGGCTCTCCCTAATGCATCTTGAGGTTGAGCCTGCTCTGAGCCTGTACAGCTGTAGGTGGTTCTTTTCCATTTCTAGCAGGCAGCTCTAATGTGGGCTGGGTTTGCCTTACTCAAGTCTGCGTTATTCTCTTTCTCGAGTTTGTGGTTAAGGAATCAAAATACACTACCTTACAAGAAAAACTGCGTACTTCCTGTGGATAAACCTCTTTCTGCTCATTAGCCACCAGCCCAGGAGAGGATTCCTGTAGGACTTTGGCTCTGTAAAAATGAGCCACCTACTGCTTGACTCCCTAGTTTGGTTCAAAGGTGTAGTGCTATTTTTCTTATTACCCCATGGAATTAGAGGCCTAAGAGACTGTCGGGCTCTAATTCTTCATTCCTGAGAGAGTCGTTAACTCTTATTTGTACAAAATATATTTTTCAAGGGCTGAATTATCACACTTTGGAATGTTTAGGAGCTGACTGCACGTATGAGAGCCTGTATTCAAAAATTAAAGCGTCCCTGTCAAAGGTCCTGCAAAGATTGGCATTCTTCTGCAATCTGACCCAGCAAGTCATGGTCCGCAAGTCATAGCAGAGCTGACTAAGTCTCAGGAAGTGTGTTTGCTTGGTTTCTCATTCAGGTTATACTCACATTGGTACTTTTTTTTTGTTTTCTTTTAAGATTCGGTCCACTTCTTTTGAGCCTTCAAGTAAAAGACCAAGATTTTCATCGCTCGATGTAGCAATGCTACAAATTGGTAAGGCTGACATCAAGTTATACGACTTGTTTCATTTTCACCCTACCTTGTGTACCGTCCAAGCCTACCCCTGGGGTTCTGTACAGATTATTGCAGGCACAGGACGAGGCGGCATCTGGGAAGACTTGAGCGTGACCTCTGTTTCTTACCCGCATCCTTGCATTGCTTCTGGAGTGGGGCCGGGCATTTATCTTGTCATCTCAGTACCAGAGCTGCCTTGGATGCAGTCCTTCCATTCTGATAGGTCCACTGTTAGCTTGCCAGAAGTAAATTGTTTTCAATGCTTCTTTTAGGTAGTAGATCCCGAGAAGCCTTTTGTATTTCAGGTTTTGGCTGGCAATACCTTGTGCGCACAACTTGCTGTAGTTGCCGGTGTGAAAACCTGAAAATGTCCTCAAGTGACATAACAGAAATAATATGATGATGTGAGAGAGAAAATGACAGTTTATCTTTGTTGAAGCTCGTTACTGTAAACTCATAAAACTCTTCAGTTTCCTTTTAGAGTTCCTGATGCCTTATGCTCTTCCCTCGTAGGTCAGATGCCGTGTGGAACCCATGCTCACCTGACGAAGGAACCACTATCCCATCCTCACAAGATAATTCCACGTCTGAGGTAAAAATCCTTCTGTTTTCTTTGACTTCTTCCCCGAAAGGTTTACTGCCTATGGTAAGGGAGGTCTCCAGCTGCTTCCCCCCTGAAGATCCAATTTTCAACTTTTTCTTTAAACCCAGCTACTTAATTGACGCAGGAGATTAGGTAGAGATTAAAGGTCTGCAGTAAGAGGAAGTGTTGAACTTGAGAGGAGGCTGAGGACACAATCAACAGCGTATCTTCATCTGAAAGTCATGAACATCTCGTGTCTGTCTCCATCATCATCGGTGTACGTGCTTGACAAAGTAGTTGGTGGTGGAGGTGCATATTGGAATGTTCTCTGGATACCATTTCTTTTGCCGTTGATGTTTTCAGCACAATCCGGAATGGCAAACAGAGCATCAAAGCTGGTCCAGACAGCTTCTTACCACTGAGGCCGCCCATTAAGGAGCACGCTGCGCCAGAATCCGCCACTTCAGATGAAAATCCATATCATGAAAATGATACAGAAAACAGTTTCTCATGTAATTTTGTGTGCACTGAGTTTAAGTGCACTGCATTTGAGAGCAGGTCAAGACTCTGCTTTGGGCGTCTAATCTGCCAGTCGTTGCTTATTGTGGTTTGGCTCATATTTTGGAGCAGATCTGGAGCATGAGAAAGAGATTCCTTTCAGAGGAAGGTAAACCAGAGAAGGTTCCTGGGGAATGTGTCTAATGCACTCCAACTGCTACTGAGCATATAGTCCCTGAGGTCAGAGCAGGGCAGGTCTGAAGTAAAATGTCCCAGCAGTATGGATGTTGTGGACATTGCCATTCTCACTGTCAGCATAATCTTTAACAAATAGATTGAGCAGAATTGGTCAAGGCTGGTTGAAATGAACGCTGTCTTGTCCCGCAGAGTAAAGTGGCCTCCTCAGGTTGATGCAGATATTTGTCGGATGTGCAAAGAATATTTTTTTCTTTTCAAAGAAAAACCCCAAAAGCCACCGTGAATTGGTATACACTGATAACAAATGCCCCACATATAAAAATTGTGATTCTCCTCTGTTGTTCTTTCCTGCCCCAAAGCGTTCAAGCCTCCTCTAAGGAACCAGTGACGACTGTGAGTCACCTGGAAGAACCAAAATACGGAGGAGAGGTCTATCCACGTCCAACACTAAGGACCGGTGAGTATCCCCATGATTCCAATCCGTTCCACTTTGTAGGTAGACTTCAAATCGGAATAGGGCATTTCTTATATACTGGCAGATGATGTTCAAAGCGCTTGCCAGAATTCAAACTTCCTGACCATACAGTCAGCATTCAAAGTTTTTCTTTTTTTTTTTTAATTATCACTCAGAAATGGAGAGCTATGTACATCCGATGGTGACTGAAAGTCGACTTCTTGTTTTCTTACTACTGCTTTCCTGTGCAGGTGTCGAATGTATAGATGTTTGCTGCCCGCAGTGGTCGCAGAGAGGTGATACAATCAGGTAGAGTCTCTTTTAATGTAGTAATGAGTAGCTACCTTGCGGCTCCGGAATTGCTTGCAAGCCAGTTGCATCTCCAACACAGCTGCCATGTGAGAGCCGTGCTGCGTGACAAAGAGGGTTGTGCTGGTGTGGTGTTTGCTGTGGGAAGAAAGCCAGTAAGGGTGCGAGTGGTGGCCGTCCCAAGTTGTCCTTGGATGTGCAGAATCCGTTTTGGTTTGTGAGTCGTTCCGCCGAGCCATCAAGGAGCTGACATTTCATTTCTTTCACTTGGAAACTCGCATCCTGAGCATAAGGATGAGAGAGCTTGTAAAGCCTGGTGGGACTTGAGGCAGTTTTTGGGACTTAGAGGATGCCTGGGGTTTGACTAGGAGGGGGAAAAAAGCAGCGTGCGGTTGGGTTTGAGAGGCCAGCAGCCTCTCTCAAAGGGGTCTTTTGGCGACAATGCGAATTCTTGTTTTTGAAGCAGGGACATATATCTGGACAACTTTAATGTCTGTGTATTTGTTTGCTCTTCAGAGTCTGTGTGGTTTGAATGACAGTCCTCTCCAAATGGGGATAGTCACTCTCTTGACTGGCCTGTAGAAGGCAAGTAAACATCCTGTGGCTGTCCCATTTGGAATTCAGTGTGCTGGCCTTAGTTTCCCGAAGCTCACTCTGTTTGGATGCAAGTCTAGTTGCAGATGTTCCTGTTACACCTTGCAGTAGAACACCCAGCGTGCAGTGTTTATCAGCAGTAGATCACAAAGCACTCGATAGAGGAAGTGCTGGTTGCTTCTCTGTTTTCTAAATAATGCAACTGATAAAGAGAAGGAAAAGGAGTCTTGTACAAGTAAATGGGAAAAAAAATAAAAATTCCAAAGCTCCCAGCTCTTCATTCTATCCCAGTCCTGCTGCTAAGAAAGAATGGTGCTGGACGTTGAGGCGATATTGTCACGTGTTGATGTGTGCAACTGGGGCTGTAGTCAGAATAAGCCTTGAAAAAGCCTTTCTTGTCCAGAAGGTGAATTCCTGAGAATTCCATGGGAGAGGACAGATACAAAGCTCACTTCTCTCTCTCCCTCTCCTGGCAGGTACTGCACACCAGAAGAAAACTCTCAGGAAGAGGAAGGAGCAGCGAAACAAACCATCGCGGGGGTAAGCTTGCGTTATTCACAAGGAAAATAGAGCTATTTGTGATCAGAAACTTCAGCACTCTCCACTTCACGTGACTTACTCAACAATATCTGTATTTGCCCAGGTTGTTTTTCCCCGGGAAAGCGGGAGCGTTATTTGATGAGTAGCGCTATGGCAAAGTGTTTTCCGCTACCGTTAATTTTGTTTCTGGACTATTAGGAGCACGCTACACTATAGCATTTTGATTCTTCCCCTTTCATGTGTTGGGTATAGCCTCAAAATCTTTACTGCACAGCCTTAGTTGACCTGCAAAGCTGGACTGGGGTGTCTTTAGTCTTATCTTGTTTGCTGGGATGGGAAGTACATCCCTGACTTCCATCTCTGGTCAGGATTGAGGTCAAAAATAAAATTTTAATCATGGAAATCATAAATAGTAGTCTCACTCTCAACTTAATACCTACACGTGGAGGCTTTGCTGGGGTTCTTAACGCTAGCCCAAGCCAAACGAGCTCTCTGCCTCTCTTGCCTCCAAGTGCAGCACTCCATGGGTGCACAGTTGGAATGCAGTCATCAATAAAAAGTCACTTTGGGGTTTGCTGTTTGGATGTGTGTACAAAAACTCTTCCAGTTTTCTGTCCTGTCCCCAAGCAAACAAATCTGTGCTTGATTGCTAGCTTAATGTCCGTTTGTCTAACAGAGGCAGCATGGAGCTGAAATCTCAGAAGATGCGTTATTCCAAGGACATCCTATACCTGTTCGGTCCAAAAAGTCAGCCAGCCTCACCGTGGAAGGAAAGAAAGTGCCAGGCTTGGGAAAAACAGCGGAACGCTTTCCTCCGCTCACAGAGGTACCACAGCCGACAGTCTGTTAGACAAAAGAGAAGGTTGTGACAGAGCTGCAGGGAACTCCTCTTATTCTCGGTGGTTCTTGAGGCTTTTTGAAATCTGAAGAACTTGCATTGAACCTGTTAGCGAGTGTCTGCGGCTGTGACTTTGCAGTGCGAGGGTCAGCACTAAAGCTGGTTTGAAGGATTTCGTGTGCTCCAGCGCTCCTTCAGTTGTGCTGCCCTGAGGGTTTGTGGGCCTTCTGTTAGCAGGACAAAAAATGAGTCCAGGTTGAACACCAGTCTCCAGAGCAGTGCTAACCCGACTCATCCAGTTATATTGGATGTGCCTCTTGTCCTACCGTGGTGATAGAACCTGAAAGATCAGCTTGTGCTGGTCCGTGATGCCGTTCCCCAGGGAGTGGGAGTTCAGTTTCCCCTGCTTGTATGAATTTTGGCTGCTTTTATTCTTTGGAGTTGCAGTCTAATTGAGCTCCCCCCACCTTTTCCTGCCTGTTGAGGATGGACTCGGAAAGGGCGGGCAAATGCAGAGTTTACAAAGTCTGCAGAGTTGATGCTGGGTACAAGGGAAACCGGGTGGTTTTCTTATTTTGCTCGCCCAGATTCAAGCAAGAAGGAGATGCTATTGCAGATCAGAGTATTTTATACCACCATCCGTAGTGGTTTCTTTGCATTCCCCGCTGGGGTTGGCTTAAACCTGGGTATTGCGAGGACCGCGGCAGCACGTGGGAAAGGGGTTTGCCAGAGTTGTGTTCCATTTTCAGCTGCTTTAGCGTGTTTGCTGAGTTTACGGGTTTGATCCCAACGTCCTTGGTGAAAAGAAACGGCAGCAAGCCTGGGCTGTGAAGTTCAAAGTTAGGATGCTGAAACCAACCAAGCAAGGCAAAAGCGCTATCGCTCACTGAGGCAGGAAACCGTCGAAGGCAGTTGCTCTGTCACCTGAGCTGAATTTACAGGCCGTGTTTCAGTGGAAAGCTGCCCCCAGGTCAGCGTGCTCCATGCGCTGTTTCACAAGTCCTTCCCCATTGAATTGTTCCTTTCAGGCCATGGAGAGAGAGGTCAGTGCCGCATTTGGCAGAGGTGAGCCAGATGAGATCATGAGCAGTGCCTTCAAACTAAAGGTCACTCGCGAAGACATCCGCACGCTCAGGAACCTTTGCTGGCTAAACGATGAGGTAAAACCAGCTGCAGCACAGGGACAGTCTCACTCAGCCTTTATTGAAAAATACCCCTCTGCCGTGTACAGAAGTCCCGTCAACGTTCTTTGACGACCTCCGTGGCAGAGCCTAAAAACCTCTGTAGAAGTCTTATTTGAGGTATTGAAGGGTCGAGCGTTTCTGGAAGTTCCGTTACTTCTTGTATGACGCAGCTTCCCGGAGCTCGTCCGGGTTTTTGGTGTGGGGGGCAGGTGTTTTGATCAAACTGACGATGTAGCCCCGTGTGAAATTCTGGGAACAAAAGCCTCCAGCTGAGGCTGGAGTTCTCTGCGCTGCGTGCTTAAGGGTGGCCAGAAAAGAGATGGTGCTGTATTTTTCATTGGGGAAGGCAGCGTCTTATTTTTACACCTCACGTTTCCTCTTTATGGTACAGGTCGTTAATTTCTACATGGGTCTGCTGATGGAAAGAGGCAAGAAGGAAGGATATCCAGCGGTCCACGCTTTCAGTACTTTCTTTTATGCCAAACTAAGATCTGGTGGCTACGATGCAGTAAGAAGATGGACCAGAAGTGTTGATGTCTTCAAGCAGGACATCATCTTCGTGCCTGTAAACTTGAAAGCGCACTGGACACTAGCCGTGAGTCCCACGGGCTTTTTCTTTAGAATTGGACGGGGAGCAAAAACTGGCAAGAGAAGTCATTTAGGTGTTGGGGGGTGTGCGGCAGAAGGTTGTGCTTTGTCTAATGGTCACCTTTTAATAACAGGTCATAGATCTCAGGAGGAAGACCATCATGTACTTGGACTCGCTGGGCCAGAAAGGGGACAAGATTTGTCAGACTTTGCTGTAAGTAACCGCTCCGTCACTGCTTTTATGGTGTGAATGAGGAGAGGGATTTTAGATTGAGTCCCTGTAAGGCGACTGCAAGTTTTCACATGGCTTGTAGATAACCAAGCAGGAATCTTGGAGTTGCTTGCTGCGACTTGTCTGGCATCGGCTGCTTATCTGGTGTCACAGCGTCCCCTGCACCCAGGGTCTGGGGTGCCTGGATTCTGCCACCTTCCCGTGATAGGCACAGCCAAATCCACCATAGCCCCGTGGCACACGTCTACCGGCTTTGTTAGTTGGATCCCAGTATGTGGGATGAAGGCACACGGTGGAATTATGGCATTACAGTTCCTTGCTTGGTTTGTCTCTTTGTCTTCTGATAACATGTGATTTGGGGCTTTTTGACCTCTCTGAAGCAATGGAATCATTGGCCTTGTTCTTGACCATTAGCTCACAGCCTCTCCCCGTGTTTGTAAGTTTCAGATTGGGATTTTTCCTCAAAATCAGCCTTAAATCAGCTGCTGTGAGGATCCTCTGACATTTTACTGTCCTGCCGTTTGTCTTCCTGTGATCCTTCAGCCACTTTATTTTGTTGTTGGCCTAAATTACAGAGATGAAAAGGGATTTTTTTTTCCCTTTTGTTTTAACCAGCCAATACCTGCAAAAAGAAAGCCGGGAAAAAAGAAACCTGGAGCTGAATGTTTCAGAGTGGACTCTTCACAGCATGGAGCCACGTGTACGTGAGCACCACTTGGGTTTGAAATGGGAACTGTCAGTGCTTCTTTGGGGCCCAGATCCTGGCACGTGACAAAGAAAGGGCTGAGCTGATGTTTCTCGAGGAGTTGATAGTAAAAAGCAGTCCCTAAAGACCGGATTTAAGAAAGGTCACTTAAGAAAAAGGCGGTGCGAACCTCGAGAGGCCTCGCAGGGAGGAGGGCTGCTGCCCCTTCTGGGCCTGCCAAGAATTTGGATTGTAGTGTCCAAGTCCGGGAGGCAGAGGGGAGGGATGGTGAGCAGTGAACTGGGTCTGTTCCTCGTGGGCGGGAGTGGGTATTGGGGATTAGGCAAGTAGGGTCAGGAGTGTGCGGTGAGCGCAGTGTCGGTGTGGGTAATGTGCGCTGCTTCCAAGTTGCTTTTCTTTTGAGATAGAGGGAAATCCTCCATCTTCTTTGCATTCCTTAGGAGATCCCTCAGCAGCTGAACGGAAGCGACTGCGGCGTCTTTATGTGCAAATACGCAGAGTACATCGCCAGAGAGAAACCGTTCAACTTTAGCCAGGTGAGTGAAGGTCATAAACCCCTCCAAGCCCCTCTCGCCCAGGGACAGGAGCCAGGGAGGTTACGCAGCAGCTCTTAATTGTGTCCGGGGCAGGGGCTGAGGTTTCGTGCCCCGTTTCGGTGCGTAGTTGCTGGGGTCAGAACTTCCAAGTGGCCTGGGCAGGGCAGAGCTGTGGTTCTCCATCCCCGCCTTTGGGAGCTGCTGCCGGTGAGATTCCTCTTGGGCAAGGTACTGCCGCCAGCGGGTTTGGCATATCTGGGCTCGGTATCTTTTGGAGAAATGGCTTCTACCCTTTGACCAGTCAAGACAGCGCTTATTTTTATTGATTTCATTTTACACCGGTCTTTTATTAGCGTGCTTGTAAGCTGTCGCGCAGTCAAGTCAATCTGGTTTTGTCGGGTTGTCGTGTCACCCTCTTAGGAGCCGCGTGGGGTGTTGTACCCAAACAGTTGACAGTTCTTAAAGGGAACTTCATATTAAGGACTCCGCTGGGCGTTTATGCCTGTTTGCCGCCTCTTTCTACCGTGATGTCATTATTTAATGGATTTCTCTTCTCTTTTCAGACTCACATGCCATACTTCCGCAAGAAGATGGTGTGGGAGATAATCCACCAACAGCTGCTGTGACACATGGACTATTAGAGTTCTTATTTTAATTACGTTTCTTAGACCTTAGTTACATTTCTTAGACCTTTAGTTACTTTTCTTAGACCTTTAGTTAGTTTTCTTAGACCTTTAGTTACATTTCTTAGATGAATTTTCCTCTTTAGGTTATGAAGTAGAAGTTAAGATGGTTTGTTCCCCCCACCTCCCTTATTTTGGAGACAGTAACTTTGGGGTTTTGGGTTTTTTTTTTGCCAACACCACCAACAGCTGCTGTGAGATGTGCACTATTAGAACAACGCTGTGATCACCTCCGGGTGACTAGTTGTTATTGTAGTTACATTTCTTAGACCTTATTTGGAACAGCAGCAGGCACACAAATTTTCCTCTTCAAGTTATGAAGTAGTGGGTTAAGACAGTTTATTTCCCCACCCCCCCACCCCCCCCCCCCTTATTTTGGAGACAGTAACTCTCTTTGAAATTAGTTAACGCACTTTAAGCGAGAGCCAGAAAGATGGGTGTGACCTCGTTAAGGGCAGAGTGAAGAAGGAACGTCGTCAACTTCCATGGCTGAGCCACACGCTCGCGCCTCGCAGCGCACGCGACCACATTACAGACAAATGGGAAACATCTGTGGTGGTGGTTACAGTTGTGTTTGCCCACCTTACCTTCCCAAGGACAACGTGCTGAACTACCATCTCAAAGAGAGTTTTCCTCTGTTTCTGGAATATCTACCATCTCCTTGATTCCTAAAACTGGATTTGTCATGACCACGGAAAGAAAGCGTTTACCATCTCTTGATTTCTCACCAAAGCCCCTGTCCTTTGGGCTGGTTTGGGGTTGGTTGTTTTTTGCTGTCTCCAGGGAGTTATTTAATGTGAAAAGAGAAGTATTTATTTCTTTATATAATTTAAATATTTATTTTAATAAAAAGAGCCTTAATGGAAGGAAACTCTCCCTGTGTCCTGGTTTGAGGTAAAACAGAACCAATTTTGTTCAGTAACTTTGCTTCTTAGCGGGGCCTCTTCTAACTACTGAAGTTAACTGCATATTGTGCAGACAGTGTTCACTCTCTCAGAGAGGTCAGACCAATGGTTACAGCTGATGCCCGGGCGTTGGGATGCAGAGAGGCTCTGCTTATACTCATTGCTATACCCCCACGGCCAAACAACTTTGTGATTTGCCCCGTTGGAGGGTCGGAAGCGGAAAAGCATAGTGGGGTCCCACCTGCAGGGAGGAGCGGACAGGACAGGTGACCCCAAACTGACCAACAGGGTATTCCATCCCATCTGCCTCCTGCTCAGTATAAAAGCTGAGGGATCAAAGGGTCAGTGCTCTTCCTTCAATGGCCGATGTCTGAGGGGGACTCTGTTTGTCTGCCTGTGATCCCCATCCTGAATGCAGATCCGGAATCCAGTTCCCAGCCTGGGACTGCCCCAGTGCCAGCCGGTGACATGATTGTCATCTCGGGAGCTTGATACGGTTTTGTATATATTTTTCATTATTTCTTTTTATTTTATTATTAATATTTCATTAAAGTAGTTTAGTTCCTTCTAAACTCCTAAGTCTCTTTTTCCTCCTCTGCCTCTCTCTTTGAAGAGGGGTAGAGGGGAGCATCTGTCGGTCCCGTTTGGGGTCCCCCAGGTCCCCAGTGGTGGATTTGGCCTAAACCATGACAGATTAATTGGCGCCCAACGTGGGGCCCGAGCAGTGCTCCACCAGAGCTGTGATAAGTTGCCCGAATAGTTTGAATTCCAGTTTGCTCAGAGATTAGAACAGACAGCTTGCATCATGTCGTTCTTAGACGAAATCGTGTATCATGCCTTTAAACAGCTTTGTTGGACCTTAATGCAGTCAACTTGCTCTAACCTGCCAAAGGTGTTGCAAACTTCATTTATTCTTTGTCTTTTTATGCGAAGGTTTAAAGGTGCTGTTTTGGTGTGGTTCGCAATTCAGATGTATAACACGATGAGTTGGGTAACGGCTCTACCTGTATATCTCGGGCATCAGGTGATGGATTCTGTTATTAATTATACTTTCGGTTCTACCTGGGGAATGTTTACTTCGCCCTTTGATACTTATGCTGATGTGACACCCTCAGAGCTGGGGCATGGAAACCTTTTGGGCTCTGGTACCTTCTCAAGATCGTGATTTTGTTGTTGGTGCTCCTGAATGTGTTGCAGGGGTGGTTTCATAGGAAACATGGGCACAGGGGAAGCCGTAGGGGACCGTGCGCTGCCGCCACTCAGACCCGCGCAGCCGCTCGGCGATCTGCAGCGGTGCAAACCACAGCCCCGCCCGGCCCGGCCGCAACCGCCCCCCCACCACAGCGGCACCGGCACCACCGGCAGCCGCCCCCCCCACCGCAACAACACCGGCCCCTCCGCCGCCCGTCCCGGCACAAGCCGCGCCCCCCCCTGCAGCGGCACAAGCCACGCCGCCGCCTCTCCCGGCACAACCTACTGCAGCCACTACAACCAGTACCAAAACTACTCCAACTCCATCAAAATCGGTACAAGCCGCCCCGGTAACCAGGAGCAAGAAGAGGAGGTCAACTCCTTCCCCTGCCCCTTACCACAAAGACCACCTCAAGTCACATAGCTTGGGGGAGAGTTCTGAACAAGATCCAGGGGAGGGTCCTTCAAGACCACAGAAGGGAAAGAGACCTTTGAAAACAGACAGAGGCCAGAGTCCTTCTAGAGCAGATGCTGGAGAGGCCCCTTCTAGGGCAGCCTCACCACAGGAGGACTCAGATGTAAAGGGAGTTGTTAAATCCTTCTCTAGGAAAGATCTGAGAAGTATCAGGAAGGACTTTAGTCGTCATGAAGGCGAAACACTTGTCTCCTGGTTGCTCCGATGCTGGGATAGCGGGGCAGATACCCTAGACTGAGATGGCAGAGAAGCTAGGCGATTGGGAAACCTGGCCAAGGATGGAGGTATTGATAAAGAAATTGGGAGAAAGACAAGCACTCTCAGTCTCTGGAGGCGACTGGTGTCAGCCATAAAGCGCAGGTATCCCTTTAAGGACGATATCGAATGCCGTCCAAGTAAATGGACCAACATGGGAAAAGGTATGAAGTACCTGAGAGAACTGCCTGTGCGAGAGGTGATTTATAGTGATGGGCAAGTGATTGTAGACCCTGATGAAATGCCATGCAAACGATCTCTGCTCAAAAAGTTTGTACAAAGTGCACCATCAACATATTCCCACACATTGTCAACAATGGTCTGGGGAGGATCCGATACTGACACACCAACTGTAAATGAAGGGGTTAAGAAGGTACGACAGTATGAAGACAGTCTCTCTGGTCCCTTCTCTGTGGCAGCCATAGAAAAGCTGACTGTGACCACCGAGAAAATGACTGAGAAACTGACTGAGAAAATAGAGCAAATGACCCAGAGATTAGTTGAGCAAACCGATAAACTGTTTGATAAACTAACCAAGGTGGAGGAAAAACTCCATGCTTTCCCTGTACAGACTCATGTTGCAGCTGCTAAGAGGAAACGCCCTCCTACTCAAGAGAAAAACCACCCTCTGACTCAAGACAAATCAAACCCGATGCGAGATATCCCGTGGGTTTGCCTCTGTGAGTATGGTGAAGACATGAAGAAGTGGGATGGAGAACCTACCTCAGCCCTACAGGCACAGGTGCTTGAGCTGCAAAATGAAGCAGATAGAAGAAAGGATTCTTACAGGAAGAAGGCTGCTCCAACCTACGGTAGGCGATCCTACGGACCAGGTAGGAACCAATCTGATAATCGTAGGTACTACGGTCAACAGTAGAGGTGCCCTGCCTCCAGCCAGGAGGAGGAGAGGGACAACCGAATTTATTGGACTGTGTGGATTCGACGGCCTGGCACATGAGAGCCACAAAAGGATAAATCCCTGGTGGACACTGGTGCACAGTGCTGTTGGGGTTTTTTTGCTGTCTCCAGGGAGTTATCTAGTGTGAAAAGAGAAGTATTTATTTCTTTATATAATTTAAATATTTATTTTAATAAAAAGAGCCTTAATGGAACGAAACTCTACCTGGTAATGAGAGAGGGTGATTTATTCTCTTTTTTTATTTAACTGAAAAAAAGTTGGATGTAGCGATGTGGTTTTTCGCTCCCTCACAGTCCCCCAGGAAGAGGATTGGAGCCAGGATGAGTATTGGAGCACAAAAGCCACGAAGCGATGGTCACAACGGGCTGAAGGGGCAATCGGGGTGTCGTTCAGCGGCAAGATGAGCAAGCAGCATCCCGAAAATCCGCCCCTGGAGAGGGGTTAGTGGTGTACAGACGCTCTCTGTGTTCTGTAAACCCCCTGTGGGGAGCCCCTGCTGCCCCCTTGGCAGCGCCCGGGTGGCTGTGACTGCTGAAAGCTGGTTTGGTGCGTTGAGGTGTTAGATGGGGTGGCACCAGCCCCTGCCCGCCCCGGGAGGGGGGACACCACCTCTCCGGTGGCACTGGATGGGTGGGAGGGAGGGAGGGAGCAGAGCTCTGGAAGCCATGGAGAAAGGCGTGGGGGTGTCCCTCATCGTGGCAGCCCCCAGCAGCCCTACCCCGCCACCTGGCCACCCCAAGGGACACCCAAGCCCCATCTTGGTCCTCTCCCCGTTGGGTGATGCCCTTCCACCCACCCCGGAGGTGCGCTCCCCTCCTGCGGGGGGGGATGCCCAGCGCTCGCCTGGCTAGAGAAGCACCGGTGGGGGGAGGGGGGGGGGGGGGTGACTGGGGGCATCTGAGCTTCCCAGTTACAAGGGCGTAATTAGTGCACCATTAATAACCACTTTGGCTCTGCTAACCAACTGCGGCGAGGCCCCCACCCCGCTTTAGCACAGGCTTCCTGATGCCAATGCCTCCCCGAGCCACTGGGTAAAGCGACACCTGGCAAAAAAACACCACCACCTCAAAAACAACCCACAGCACATCCCCCACTCCCCACCCACCCCTTCTCCCCCCATCACAGCCATGGGGCAAACTCCCATCTCCACCACCCCCCAATCTCAGCTCGGCCATGACCCCCCCGAGACACTGGAAAGAGAGCAACGGAGAGCGAGCTCAGGCTCGTGTGAGCTGGAGAGATTTCTCTTTTTCTTGTGATGATGTTGTCGTTGGGTGGGGTTTGGTTGTTTTTTTTCACACAACACTTTGCAGTAGAGGACAAAAATATGGTGTCACAGCCCCTGGGGCCACACTGGCACTGCCACCTCACCTCCCTCCCCCCCCCCCAGCTCCTGTCCCTCCTCTTCCCAGCGGCTTTCACCACTTTCCTTGCTTGGTTTTGTTTTGTGTTTTTTTTTTTTTTTTCTTACAACCTTTTTTTATATTTGGGTTGGTTTTTTTTTCCCTTTTTTTTTTTCACCTTTCTTCCCCCCCCTTTTTTCTCTTTCTCCTTTGTTCTTTTCTCCTTTTTTCTTTTGCTTTTTTTCTTTTCCCCCTTTCTTTTTCTTTCCACCACTTTTTTTTCACCTTTTTTTTTCCTCCTTTTTAACATTTCTCAAGCTTTCTCCAAAGGAACAGCCCCTGGCTCTCAGCTAGCCAAAGGAGACTACGGAAGAGCATTGGCACCCGTGGGAGTGGTTTCCTTCTCCTGCTTCACACTCGGTTGAGATCGTTTTTTCCAACTCGTCTTTTTATTTTTTTAACAAATTAAACACAAAAAAAAGCTCCAAGTATCAGTTTTACAAGGCACACAAAATCTCTAGAAGGGAAACACAAACGCAAGGTGCTAAGGTATGAAAACCTGAGGTGTTTTTTTCTATGTGGATGTGTGTGTGTCATCTGGGGTTGGGGGTTGTGTGTGCTTTATTTTTGAAATTTAAAAAAAATAATAATTTTGCTAGGTTTTTTGTTGTTTGGTTTTTTTTTTTTTTTTTTCCCCAGCCCTGGGCTGACAACCTCTTGGAAATCCGGTGTTTCCCCCGTCGTGGTTTGGCCTCAGCCGGCAACAAAGAACCACGCGGCCGCTCGCTCCACTCCCGCAGCCGGGGGCAAAATCGGAAGAAAAAGGCAAAAAACTCGCGGGTTGAGATAAAGGCAGTTTAAGAGAAGAGCAACGGGAAGGGCAACCAATCCCAAAAACAGCGGTAAAGGAATAGACGGACGCGATGACAGCGCCTCCGCGCACCGACCGGCCCCGCACCGCCGCAGCCCGCTCCCAGCCGCCACTTCCCGCCCCCTCCCCCGGCGAGCTCCCCCCAGCCCCGGGCATGGCTCACAGGGGATGGGATACCTGTGTCCCTGCCGGCTCCTCGGGGAAATTAACCCCATCCCTGCCGGAACCAGGACACCCCCCGCCCCTCTTTCCCCCCTTCTCTCCTGCAACCCGCATCTTTCAGCCGCGTCGGGGCGGTGATGGAGAGCGAAGGGACAGAGGGACAGCCGGGACAGGGGGACGCAGCAGATGCCAACCCCAGTTTGGGACTCAGGGAAGCAAAGAGGAAAGGGCGCGTGAAAGAGAAATGCCTCTTTGAGGAGACGGGATCCCTTCTCTTGGCTCATACAGGCACTGCTCTTCTCAAAGCCCTTAAGAAATCGCTTTTTAACGCTCCTTTAATTATTATGGGGGGGTTTCACCTCCTGCTGGCAATCCTACATCCCTGCTCTACCGGGCATTAGAGAACCACTGGACTAGTTCCTGTCCTTTAACCTCCAGAAAAGCCGGCTTTGGCTAAAAACCAAACATCCTCCTCCCGCCCCCACCCCCTCTGAAAAAAAAAAAAAAAATTAAAATCCTTACAAAACTGAAAAATCCTCCGGCTCCTCCGGCTGTGCCTGAGGTGAAAAACAGGTGGCTTTTAGTAAATTAAAAATAATAAAAAAAAATACTAAAAACTCTCTCTCTCTCTGCCTCTGTTAGTCCAACTAAAGGGATAGCGTCGGGAGGCGAGGGAGGAGGAAGGGGGAGGCTGTGGGATGGAGAGAGCCCTCCCCGTACCCCTCGGCTGTGCGTCCTCGCAGCGCCGCGGGGAATGGGGGGCTGTGTGTTTGGGGGGGTCTTTGGTTTGCTCCCCTGACCTGCTGGGGGTGGGGGAGGAGGGTTTGGGGAGGGGGGGTGTGGGATATCCGGCAGTGGGGTTACATTCATCAGGCGGTGCTGGGCGGCACGGCGGGAGCCTCCCTTGCTGTGCTGCGAGGCCGGGGCTCCCGGAGCGTGTTTCTGCTCCTGCTGCTTCACCTGCTGGACCATTTCCCTCATCTTGCGCTGTGCAGTCTTGGGGAGGAGAGGGGAAAAGCAAGAGGTGGGGGTCAGGGCACTGTTTCTCCCACCACCACCCACCCCCGAGCCCCCACCGAGCATCTTGCTGCTCCCAACTTGTCACTCTGGACAAGCCATAATTAATTCGGGGGGCGGTTTTGGGTGTTGTTTTTTGTTTTGTTTTTTTTTTTTTTTTTTTAACTTGTGCTTCCTCCATCGCTCCTCGAGAGCACCTGAATTTTTCTGGGGGGCTGCGATCCTGCTCGAGTGGACAGGAGACAAGGTTATGGAAGATGCACCCAGGTGGGATGCGCATGGATTTGCCCGCACCGGGGAGTCCATTCACACCCCGGGTGCTGCTCTGCACGGCATCCAAAACACCCATTTTTAGATCAATCGAGCCAATCTTCAATTTCAGTTCTCGCACAGCCAGGGGAAGCTACCGAAACACCTTCAGTGCCTCTTGGGGGCACAGGGACCTCCCAAAAGAAGAGCAGCATGTCGCTCGGGTGGTGCTGGGCTCAGCCACCCCACGCCTTTCCTCAGTGGATGAAAGCGGCCGGGGAAGATCAGGTAAAGCCACAGCCAAACCGTACCTGACTGGCAAAGAAATGCCCAATGACTTTAACGATGACGTCCTCGTTCTTGTCCGGGGTTTGGTCTCGTGGCACAAGGACTTCCGCGCTGGTTAAGTTTTAGAGTTCGTTCACCTGGAGCGAACCACAAGAGGCTTCTGTTGTCGAAGAGCCAAAATCCTCCACTGCCGGTGTCACCACGGCACCAGGCACCCTGTGTGTCTCCCCCTTCCTTGGGACCAACGAGAACCACCACCAGGACATGGGGGCTGAGGGTCAAGACATCGCTGAGGCCACTGAGCACCCGGGATTTGTCCCCCTGGGGTGGGCAGGGGTGATGGGTGATGCCCAACTTTGCATCCCCGGGGCACCACCCCCCACCGTTTTGCCACCTTTGCCTGTCACGTGGCCGGCGGCGAAGGAAGGCACCTTGATGTGGACTTCAAGCTTCACTTCTTTCAGGTTAAAGAAGTTATCCTCTTTCAGCTTCCCAAATATTCACCCCTGGGCCTGGGGAGGAGACAGACAGGAAGGAAAACCATCAGGCAGCACCCGCTGTGCCCCTCCATCCCCAAAGCTGATGATGTCCCCATGTCCAGCAGCATCAAAACCACTGTACCCAGCAAAGAGCTCCCCTGGTGCTGAGGGAGGCCAAGCCAGGCTGGCAGCACCGTGGTGACCACAGGGATGGTCTCGTCCCTTACCGTCTCCCCCACCCACAGCCCCCCCCAGCGCACCTTGAACTGAGCCTTGGGCGGCCCCGTGATGATGACCATCCGCTCACTGGCCTTGGGACCTTCTGATGGGGCGATCTGGGGAGGGATGGGGGAGAGGGAGCATGAGCGCGGCCCCCACTTCAGCAAGACCTTCCCTCGGTGGGATGTCCCCCCCAGTGCAGGGCAACCCCACCATGCAGGAGCATCCCCTCCCACCAGAGCCGGGTTGATAACCGGGGTGCTGCAGGCCTGGCCTTCTACTAATGACAGGCTGGAGAGGTGGGCACATGCCAACCTCATGAAGTTCAACCAGGCCCAGTGCAAGGTCCTGCACCTGGGTCGGGGCAATCCAAGCACAAATCCAGGCTGGGCAGAGAATGGATGGAGAACAGCCCTGAGGAGAAGGTCCTGGGGGTGCTGACTGATGAGAAGCTCAACATGAGATGGCAATGCGTGATCACAGCCCAGAAAACCACACATATCCCAGCCTGCATCAGAAGTGTGGCCAGCAGGGCGAAGGATGGGGTTCTGTCACTCTGCTTTGCTCTGGTGATACACCACCTGGAGTACTGCATCCAGCTCTGGAGCCCCCAACATAGGAAAGACATGGACCTGCTGGAGTGGGGCCAGAGGAGGCCACGGAGATGCTGTGAGGGCTGGAGCCCCTCTGCTGGGAGGACAGGCTGAGTGTTGGGGTTGTTCAGCCTGGAGCAGGTGCCGGCCAGGTGGCTCCGTACAGACCTGAGAGGTACGCCCAGGAGCTCTATGGTGGGAGAGAAAATGAGAGTCAGTGATGGCCCCAGCATGCCAGACTTTTCCCAGCCACCCCCAGCCCGACGCAGAGCAGCGTGCCACCACTGTGAGCCCGGCAGGGACACGGGGACAACCCTTCAAGCCCTGAAACCCTGGGGTGATGTGCAGCCCCATCCCAGCACGATGGGGCTGGGAGGCGGATGGGGGGTCCCAGTTACTCCCAGTCCCTCCCCACTGCCACGTTTCCACCCATGTCTTGCCTTTGTAGGGGAAAACCAGGACACAACTCTCTCCCGCTCTGTGTTCCAGCAAGTGCAACCAGATGCTACCTGCAAACCACCATTTCTCACATGGAGGACGAGCAGACCCAGCTCCCCTGCCCAGGCTGGATGCCGCTCTCGCTCCCAGCCCTCTAGTTAAACCCGCTGCGCCGAGGTCATGCTCCCTCTCACATTGAGCCCATGCTCCCTGTGTCCACCCTCTGCTTCTGGCCACAGGCTGCTCCATGGCTCCTACACCAACATGTCCTCTCCTGCCCAGCCAGTCCTCAAGGCCAGCGTGGACACTGCACCTCCTCACTTCCCTCCCTTCACCAGGAGCCTCATTCCTTCTCCTCCATCCTTCCCAGGTCTCTCGAGCTCCACAGTTGAAGCTACTGCCACCGGCCCCAGGTCCTGCTGAGGATGCAGTCAGAAATGACCACTCCACGGTGTGAAACGTAAAGTACTTGGGTGGAAGGAGCAGAGGCCTCACCAGGGTGGCTTCAATAAGGTCCCACAAAGTTTTGGGCTGAAGGGGGTCCCACCAAACACTGCCCTTTGGGACACCTGCCCAGCTCTTCTCCAGCACACCAACAAACGCTCAACCAGATGCTTCCCCAAGGCCGCGCTTGCTCGGGCCGTCGCTGCAGGCAGAGCATCCTCCCGCGCAGCCAGACCAACCGACCCTTCTCAGTGCCCTCCGGGGCTACCGCGCACATCACACTCACGCCCCTCCGCACCACCAGCCTGGCACTCACCCTTCTCCTCCGACCACTCTGCTGCTGGCGTTGCCAGGGGAAGAAAACAGCACAAGTAAATGAACCTGCGCGAAACTAGAAGTTAAAGAGGACCGGCCAGTAAGGATAAAACAATATCCCGTATCTTATGAGGGGAGGAAAGGTCTAAAACCAGTAATTGATTCATTGTTGAAGGATGGATTGTTGGAACCCTGGATGTCACCTTACAATAGTCCAATTCTACCGGTCAAGAAGGCTGAGGGGAGATAGAGATTAGTCGCAGACCTACGAGAAGTCAATAAACGAGTACAGACTCGGCAGCCTGTGGTTTCGAACCCATATACCGTCCTGAGTAAAATATCGCATAATCATAAATGGTTTAGTGTAATAGACCTTAAAGATGCCTTTTGGGCCTGTCCGTTAGCAGAGGAGAGTAGAAACTTATTTGCCTTTGAATGGGAAGATCCGGACACCGGGAGGAAGCAGCAACTCCGCTGGACCTCCCTGCCTCAAGGGTTCACAGAATCCCCAAATCTATTTGGACAGACGCTAGAGAAAATTTTAGGGGAGTTCCAGGCAGAACCCGCAGTACGAATCTTGCAATATGTAAATGATCTGTTGGTATTGGGAGAGAGGGAGCAAAAAGTCAGAAAGAGACATCGATATGTTTGCTGAATGGTTTTTTTTGGAGAACAAGAGTTAAGAGTCTCAACAACACAACTGCAGTTTGTACAAAAAGAAGTAAAGTATTTAAGGCATCTAATTAACAAAAGAAAAAGAAAAATCAATCCAGAACGAATTACAGCATTAAGTGTCCCAAGAACGAAATGAGAAATAAAGAATATTTTAAGGTTACTAGAGTACTGTAAATTATGGGTTAAAGGATACACTCAATCAATAAAATTTCTGTATGACAAACTTGTAAAAGACAGTCCAATACAGCGGACAGAAGACAAACAAGAGTAATTTAAAGAATTGAAGCAGAAGTTAATAGAAGCCCCGGTTTTAGCCCTCCCCTCCCTGGAAAAAAAAAACAAAGATTTTCACCTTCTTCTAAACACGGAAGAAGGGATAGCGCATGGAGTTGTAATGCAGGAACGGGGCGGAGAAAGGAAACCGGTGGCATACTTATCCAAAATGAATGGACCTGGTATGTTGGGGGTGGCCCACATGCATACAGGCAGTAGTGGCCACAGCAATATTAGTAGAAAAAAGCCAAAAATTAACCTCTAGAAGAACCCTAATCATACATACCCCCCACACACTGTAAGAACTATATTATCTCAAAAGTCTGGCCGGTGGTTAACAGATTCCAGAACTTTGAAGTACGAAAACATTTTAATAGAAAAGAATGATTTGACCCTCGTAGTAGACGGAAACCTGAATCCTTCACAACTCCTGTAGGGACAGGCAAGTGGGGAGCCGCATCATGATTGATTAGATTTTATAAATTACCAAACCAGGGTAAGAGAAGAGCTAATACACACACCAATGTCCTATGTAAAAAAACAAACAAACAAACAAACAAAAAAACCAAAAAACCAAACCCAAAAAACTATCCAACAACTTTTTATAGACGGTTCCTCCTGATGTATAGATGGAAAGAGAGCAAGTAGTTATGTCATTGAAGCAACAAAAGGGGGAAGGGGGAGGGAGAGGGGGAGGGGGAGGGGCAGGGCAGGGCCATTTTGAATGGGAGGAGAGGGAAAGGGGGGCACGAGAGATAAGGGGGGGCGAGAGAGGAAGAGAGGATGGTTGGGGGTGTGGGAGCGACTGTGTGAGGGGGGAGTGAGGGGAATGGGTGTTTGTGAGGGGGGAATGGGTTTTCGTGAGAGGGAGAGGCGAAGGAGAGGAGGTTTGCAGGGCTGTGAGGTGCCTGTGAGAGAGGAGGCCCCGGAGGGAGGTGAGTGGAAAGGGCTGTGTGTGGAAAGAAAAGCTTTAAGGACAGGCTGGGCTGGGGAAAGGTGGTGGGCCCCGAGGGAGGGCTTGGGGAGCGGGGCTAGAAGCGTGGGTTTGGGGCAAAACTCTGGGAAAGAAACTGCAGGAAAGGGCCAATCTGAGTATACAGTTTTAGCGAAGCTTCAAGCAAAGGGTGACCAAAGGTGCCTCTTGTCCTTTTGTGGGCTGGTTCTGTCTAAGTTATTCATGCGAGTGGATTTTTGCCACACGGGATGGGAACGTTCGCTTCCCGGGATAGCTGATGCCCCTGGATAACCACTGCCCGCGAAGCACTGCGAAACCCCGTGTTCAAAAATGAGAACAAAGGCCGGGTTTTGCCTCTCGGAAGGATCTCTAAGCACCGTCTCCACGTTATTTTCAGTACCTTTCTGGTTGTTTTCTTTGCCCCCATCCCCGTGATGTCCGTCGGGGGGGCTGGCGGAGCTCTGCAGGCGGACGTCCGTCTCATTTTGGAGAAGGCTGGGCTGGTTTCGGGCGGTCCCGGCTGATTTTGGGGAGGGCAGGGATGGTTTCGAACTCGCAGTGCCCGGTGCGGGGCTGCGGTGGGGCCCGGCCCCCTCGTTCTCCTCGGCGCGGCCCCGCCCCTCTCGCCCGCTTTCGCCGCGGCGACGCTGGGGGGCGTGGCCCGGGTTTGCCCTTCGGCGCGTGCGCGGTTGGGCGGACGCGAAGGAGAACGTTTCCGGTGTGCGTCGGCGGTCGGGAGCTGCGACGGTCGGTACCGGGAGAGACGGGGGGGACCGGGGCCGAGGAGAGCGGGAGGGGGAGCGGGAGAGGGAGAGTGGGCGGGCGGGGCGGCGGCGGCGGCAGGAGCGGTGGTGCGGAGGTGTCCAGGGCCAGTTCGGGGGGTTTGTGGGGTGGCGGGACCGGGCTGGGGGGCTCGGGGGGCGGCCTGGGCCTGTTTGGGGGGGACAGAGCCGAGTGGGGGGTCCCCGGGGAGAACAGGGCCGATTCAGGCTCCCCCGTCCCCCGCTGCCGCCCCCTCACCCCCCGCTCGCTCCCCGCAGGTGGCGGCAGCCCCGGCCGCAGCGCAGGGTGCCCGGGGCCGGCCTGGCCGGGCGCTTGGCTCCGCTCTGGGCTCCGTTCTCAGCCCCCCCCGGCAGGTCAGCCCGGCCGTGCCCCCTTCGCCCGCCTCCAGTCCACGGCCGAGTCCCCCCAGGTACCCCCGAGATGGGTCGGGGGGTGTCAGCGCTGGGCCCCCTGAAGCGGGGGTGGGTGGTGGGCACGGGCATTGCTGGGAGCCCGTGGGCAGCCCTGGGACCCCCTTAAAGCCCACGGAGAGCCCCGGGGCCCCCTTGTCTCCCCCAGAGCCGACGGGGAGCCGTAGCTGTGGAGTCAGCTTAAGGAGTCTGCCCTAAGGACTGCTGCTTTTTGGAGCGTTGGGGGAGGGGGAGGGTTGGCGGTGTGGGGAGTGGAGGTGTGTGGGAGGAGTCCCGTATGTTTGGGGAGCTTTGGGGATGTTGGGGGCAGATTTGTGGGAGTGGGGGAGGGGTCCCCTCCTTTGGAGCTCCCTGGTTCTTTTCTTCCAAACTGTGGGAGGCAGTGGGCGAAGGGGGAAGGCAATAGAGTGAGTTGCTGTATTTCAGTCCTTGGTTGAGAGTCAGCGACTCTGCTCCCTTGCTGCTCAGCAGACTCTTAGCTCCGTGGGGCTCTTTCTCCAGGCAGGCTACGACTACAGAGACGGCCCCACTTCCTCGGAAGAGTTGTCAGCGGTGACGTCTCCTGGGAACATACTGCCTGACGTTGGATAGACCTGGCACCACGCAGCAGCTCAGAGCTCCAGAGCATATGCTTCCACACTCAGTCCCGTCCCCTGCCTGGGAACCCACTCTTTCTCCGTCCCTGCTGGCAGCTCCTGTGGAGGCTCCTGGCCCAGGACCGGCCCCGGTTTCCCCACTGCTCCAGTAGCAGCCATGGGAGAGCGGGGTTGTCCTGAGTGTGTGAGCACCACTAGCTCTGTTGCTGCACTGGGCCAGGGCTCCAGGATGTCGTAGAGGGAGCTCTGAGAAGAGAAGCTGCTCCTCAACAGGCTGCTGCAGTCCTCCGAGTTGGCCAGCGAGCACAAGCTGCAGGGTGCAGCCGCGCAACCCTGGGGTGCCCGCCGTGGGAAATGTTAAAGAAATAAAATGTTGGTCTCTATCCCTGGTGCTGTGGTTCCTCCTGCCATCCCGCGGCTGGGGCTGTGCCCCCCTCACTGCCCGACCCAGTGGGACAGGCTGGCACTGCGGGCACCCACCAACCTGGGTGGGTGGTGGTGTCGGGGGAGCTGGGTGGGCTGGAGAAAGGGAGGAAGCACCTCTTGAAACCAGCTGGGCCCTCTCCAGCCACAAAACCCTCCCCAGAGGCACCAGAGGGGACCCCCAGATCCTTGAAGGGCTGCCCCAGACACCCTCTGGCCTGCAAGACTCCCCCCCCCAGGACCCCATAAGGGCCGCCCAGGACCCCTTATGGACACCCCAGTGGTGTCCCAAATCTGGGTTCTTTACCTGCGGGGCAAGCCAGTAACACACTGTGTGGGAGCAGCCAGCCAAGCCGGTTTCAGAGCACAAGAGGTGAGAGGCAGGGAGCTGCCATCCCACTCAGCTCCATCCCCGCCGTGCCGTGGCTGTGCAGAGAGAACTTGGGGGGAGCTGCAAAACAGCTCAGCCCGGGCTTATCTCAAGATGGCACAGAACAACCAAAACCAAATGGCCCTTAACAAACAAAATGCCCCGAGTCCCATCCCACCACTCCTCCCGTGACGTTGAGTGCCGGACATCACAAATTGGCAACAGAGACTTCGCTATGGCCCCACCAGAAAGAAATATCCCAGACAGTGTAATCCCCTCAGGCATAATCCTGCACCCTCACCGAGTCAGGAAATATAAACCGCAGGGTCTGGGGAGACAAATGGGGAATCCTCCAAGGATACAGCTGGCCCCTAGGAGATCCTTCCCCCCATCCAGGACGCTGTACAGGGTAACTTCCCCGGGATGGAGCGACCTCACCTGAGAGAGAGAGGGTAAGTGACTAAGAAACATCCGTACGGTATAGGGCATGCGATTGAGTTTGTGACTGGTGCACTCTTCTAAGGCATTAATATCTAGCGCCCTCGTGGTTTGTGTTGCTACTTGTCGGGGGCATTTGTAGCTCGCAATAGTGGATCCCGCTAATTTCTTTTAAACCGCAATAGTGTAATCGCCATCGCACACACAGAACTTGCAATAGTGACGTATTGGACCTGTGAGCGAAGTCCAAAGAAATTGTTAATTTGAACCTCTCAGTGAAGCCCTTTTTCCCGTTTTTTCACACACACACAGCAGAGCTATTTCTAAGTTTATGCTATTAATGCGCAGAAATGGGCTGCTTGTCCCAAAACAGGAGTGCTCACACCTTAGTTCCAAAAATCTCCACTTTCATTCATTGATTATTACATATTCAAACAATTAATACATATTCCCTGTCATTCCCTCTAATGACTGGTCGAGATTTCTTTGCTTCCCACGTAAAGGAGTGCGCAGACTCTGTCTTATTTTTCCTTCTTTTGAGTAGGTGGTACCGTTTGGGGAGGTGGTCAATGAGTGGGTGGTCACCATCTCCCCCTGCCGGAACTCCCTTTTACCTGCTTTTCCTCTCATCTTGGCACTTCCGAGTGGTTTTCGGGGTTTGCTGACCAGGCCTACAGTTCATGGCTCTCTCGACAGGAACCCCCTGCTTCTCAACAGTGCTCCATCGCCTGCTGGGTAGTTCCTTAACTGAACCATAGATAAATCGTGTCCAGTAACTATTTCTCTATGTGAAGATGAGGTCAAGAAATAGCGTTGGGGCAGTAGAGAGGACTTGAGCAGCAGCACGTTTCCTTTGTTGCTTCAATGACATTTAATTTTCCTAGTTGATGTCCGTTTTACTACAACAATTCCCCCCTTTGAGACTTATCCAAGTCTTTCTGTACTTGGATGAGCCTCATTTTCTATCCCGTATCACTAATACATAAGATTGAGATAATTGCTTGATAGCGAGACTCTTAAGACATTCGAACAAAACTCACTATGATGACAAAAACCTTTGCAGCCATCCGGTCAGGGAAAACTCCAATGTCATTCCCTGGACTAATCCAACTGCCATTTTCACTGCCGAAAGCCGCGTTATTTGTGCAATCAAACACCGATGGGCGCTACAGTGCAGCACGAAAGGCCAACGCCGACTCTGGCGGATAACCGAGAGGCTTCGCGGCCATCCAACGCCTTCACCCACCCCAATCCTGCTGCTGGCTCTGCCACGGTGGTGCCACAGTGCTTTCCAGTGGGAAAACCAACCAGGGAACAGCACCACGCGGCGCGGACCCAGGTTCTCCTTCACTTTGCACCACCAACCGTGTGGAACGGGTTTTGACGGCTTCAGTTATTTACAGCACAAACCCAGCAAGAGCAGCCCCAGGACTGGAACGTTCAACAACCCAATGTAATAAATTAAGGACAACAACACATAACCCCCCCCACTTACTCCTATAACAAGATAAACATCCTGACTCGTACCAGAACAACAAACCTCACTCCTATCAGAAGAACACTAAAGCCTAAAACTAAGACCTAAAGGATGGCTAGCTAAGACCTAAAACCTACACGGGACTATTACCTAAGGGGGAAACACTATTAAATATGATAACTCTTTCTCTGCCATTCTCATCTTGTGGGTCTTTCGTGAGTGGGGGCGACCTCGTGGTGGTGGACCCTCCGCAGAGCTCAGGTGCTGCCGGAGGCGAGAGATGGTGGGTGGGTTTTCCCAGAGCAGGAAAGGGACCTGGTTGCCGGGCTGAACCGGCAGTTGCCCAGTTGCCAACTAGAGGCGGTCACCCTCTGGGCTTCTGCCGGCTTCGCCGCCCTTTAAAGACTCCTCTGGGGCCTTCCGATCCTCCTGCAGGCGATGGTGTTTCACGTGCGCATTCCTCCCGTTGACTGTCCCAAACACCCTGGAAGGGAGAAAACAAACAGGGATTTTGAATTCCTTTTTTTTTTTTTTTTTAAAAAAAAATAATCATTAGATGACATTTCATTATTTCTACTTTTGTGAGCTTCTGGTCTGTTTTGCTGCGTGGTGCCATACAGCTTGTGCCAGTACCCCCGGGTGGGTGGGACCTCGGTGGTTAAACACGGCAGATCATTAGGGATTAAAATAAGAGAAGTAACGGCGAGACGGCTTAAAATCGGGTCAGACTGAAACTCAAGTGGCTCTGCGTGGCACAAGCGACTGTAGCGCGGGAGCCCTCGGGCCGCAAACCGCAAGAAGGAACTTCAGTGGAACCTTTTTCTCAGCCAAAAAAAACGAGAAACGCTGGGATTCTCGCCCGAGGAGATGAACCGCCCCAGGCCTGTAATGGGAGGAAAGGGCCTTCAAAGGGAGAGAGAGAGAGAGAGACCCTTGTGGCTGCAGTCAGCGGGAGACGGAGGAGCCCCGAGTGCGGAGGAGATGGGAAGAGGATGGAAATGCCGAGTCTCCATCGGTTTGAGCCCAAAGCAGCGGGTTTTGAGAAGAAAAAACGAGCGGCTCACCTTCCACACTGCCCGCAGGGAAACCCAGCCACATCGCCTGCGCCTCCAGCCCCGCACGGAGCGTCCCCGGAATGGCGGGAGGGACTGCCTGTGCCACGGGGCGTCTTTTCGCTGCTCTTCTGCTTCTTGGTGAGCTTTTCATTGGGCCCGAGCCGGCGCCTCTTCTTCGGGCTGCAACCAGCCTGCAAAGCAGACAGCCTGTGCTCATTTCTCCTTCTCCTCAGCAAGGGGGACAGCTAAAGCGAAAAACTGGCTGGAAACATCCCCAAACGGCCCAGGCAGTGAGGGGTCTATTTGTGTGCCGGGTGGAACGTGTTCTATCAGCCCCAGCCTGCCCCGGTGAGCTCCTCCGAACGCTAAAACAGCCCAAACAATGCTGAAACTCGGCGGGGAGGATGGGGTGCGAAGACAGATGGTGAAAGAAAAACCGTATTATTTCTACCGTCCTCAGCGGAACAGCACTTTCCTCCACAAAAGTCTGTAAAATGGGTTTAAAACGTAGAATTACTGAGCACTGAAGGGACATGGTTACCCGGTGTCTACCACCAAAAAAACCCCTAAATAATATGTGTTTCTGTGAGCCAAAGTCCCATTTCCTGGCAAGGAAGGTTTTGGCAACACCCGCGCAGAGGTGGGTCACCAACAGTTCCTTTGACGGAGCACTGGGACGTTACGAAACATCCCCAAATATCATCATCAGCAAGTTTAACACGAAGTGGATCGTTTCCCAGAGCCTGGGACAAAGGGTTCATGGAGGAGCGGCATCTCGCACCCACCCCCGGCAGTTTTCCTACCTTCTCTTCGTCCTCCTCCACCTCATCCGTGCCTCGCTGCAGCCTTTTGGCTGTCCATCCTGGTCGGGTGGCGCCAAACCTGATGTGTTTTTTCCAGGTGTAGTAATATTCCACGCACTGGGCCACGGTCTTCGTCTGAATCTGTCGGGAGAAAACCAGAAGCGATCGATGAGGGAAATACCACAGGAAAACAATGAAGGCACAGACCCAGGACAGATCTATCCAGCACTGTTTGTCCTCCCCTGTGTCTGCGGTTCCCACAGCGCAACGCACAGGTGAGATCAGGCCGAAAACGAGCCCCCTTCTTCTGAAAGGGCCGTAAAGAAGCCTTGGGAGGGCAGAACTGTACGTTTCGTGCCGATGGTCAGCGGAACGTGTCAGTATTCTTCTAGTATTTCCTGTATTTTGTACTGGAGAGATTAAATATTCGGTTGATATTCGGGCAAATTCGGTAGACATTAGAGCCAATTATGTCTTGTACCGGTATCTTTTTGGAATGAAGCGGCATCCCAAGGACAGGATTCCAATGCACCATTCAAAAGACGACTTTTCTGGGTTAAAACTCCCCTCCACGCTACCAACACGTGACCCGCCTCAGTCTAATGGCTTTACCTTCTTCTGGATCAGGTGGAAATTCTTCTTATGCACATAAAAAGCCTCTTTAAACAACTGCTCCTCCTGGGGCGTCCAAGTGTCTGAGCCTGGGAAGAAACAGCCACGTGCAAACGATTAGACCCCTTGCAACCTCACGGAAACGCGCACGATTTATTCGTCACGCGTCCACATGTCTCCTCCTTCGGAAAGCAATTAGCCAACACCGCAGGCAGTTTGTTAGCACGAGCAGTTATGGCTGCCAGCAGAGCAAGCCCTGCACGCAGTAAAGCCGGGGCGCGAGGGAAAGGAGGAGCGTTGGGCGGCGTGGGGTGTCACCGCAAGGGACAGCAGCAGGCTAGAACACAGGGACGAGGCATTCCCCGTGCCAAAAGGCCCCCAGAACAGATTAAAAAGACTATTTCCCTGCCCCAAAAAACACGAACCGCTGCTCGCATGTTTCTAAAAATCACTTCTTTCAATCAGAACAAAGGGAACGGCAGTACCCGCTCGCATTCCCGGAGAAGCAACAAGCTCTGCTTCCACTTTACCTGCGTAATGATAATCAGCCAGGGGATGGGATTCAGGTCGCTGGGGTGCCCCAGACTGCAACATCTCCAGACCCTCCTGCAGGAGTTCAGAGAACAAGACTTAGATTCCCCCTCAACAGGGGCCAAAAGGTCAACTCTTCAGCCCACTGTGGGAAGACGGTGCTCAGTCGATGCTCAGCAACAGCGTGTCGGGGTCACCTCCGCCCACGGCAGTTGATGAGAATATTTCCTAGTCCAGTAGGAATTCGAAAAGAGCTGCTTCTTACCAGAGCTTCATGCAGGCGGTGCAAGGCGTGCTCCAGGTTGGCTCTTCCCCCCGGCATGACATTGGAGCAGGCGAAGTTGAGCAGATTTGTCACTAGAAATGCAACAAAAACCAACAGAAAGTCAGTTCCCATCAAGAAAGGGGGAAAGGTACGATACAAGGCAGAGGGCAAACAGAGGAGACAGACTGGAGACCCAGAAAAGGCACCGAAAAAAAGGCAGGTTATCCGGTATCGCGCTCTCTCCCTTCAGAGCAGCTTTGGGACTGGTAGCTCCAGAGACAGATCTCCCCTCTCCCGAGGTCGCTGCAGCTGATGTGGGACAGCTACAAACGCCCCTGACCGTCTCTCCCAGAGGACGCAACTCAGAGCACCACCGGTTGTTATCTGTTCACTGTCCCACCAGATCTGAGCCACCCTCGGGTGCTACCAGCCATGAAGGCGGTCAAGCAAAAGAGGGAGAGGGTCCCAACGGACAAACAGCTGCTGTGAAAACGTGCAGTTTTCGACCCTTAGTATCTCGGGGGGGGAACTGACAAGAAAAGCGTTAAGAGAAACCTCTGTCCTGTGTTTCCGGGTTCGTTGCGATGTCTCCCCAGGGCTTCCACACTAGCGACGCTCCCTCCTCCTCCTCTTCCAAACGGGATCTCTCCTGCAGGTCTGGGATCTCTGCCTGAAAGTCGCTGCCAATGTTGACGTGTCTGAAATTGTTAAGGCAGAGGAGGTGAGGAAGGAGAGCTGGGAACAGCACGCTAGCACGCACCCGCTTCGAAGGAGGGGACGTGTCAGGTACGGCAGTTATTTCCCAGCACAGCGTCACCAACTGCCCTCTAACAACTCCCACAGTCCCTTCTCGCCACCAACAGCATTACCGTTCCACCACGTGAGCCCTTTTGCGCCCCATCGGGCAAGAAAATTGCCGCTTCCTTCCTCAAACCCTGAGCAAACTGGCGAGGTTCACTCTGAGACCGACAGCCAGCAGCAGAAGAGCTGCGACGGTGGGCCAAGACCACCGTTGGAATGTTGTGTAGAACGCGGGAGGCCGGCAACCGGCATCATGAGGTCAGCCTGAGTGGCAAGCCCAGCCTGGGCTAGCACTGGCCATTTCTGGCAAGCACGGGGGTATACTCCAGCCAAAATAACCCCTCCGTTACCCTCTGCAGCGCTGCGGGGCAGTGGGAGAACTGGCCAAGCCATGGGGAGCAACAGCAAGGACTGGCAGAGCCCCGGTGCCGAACCAACCGTGCACCCGCTCCTCAGCCCCCTTTCCCCAGGGTTTGCGGTTATTCTGACCGCTGGGCCGGAACTCACGGCCCAACGCTGATTTTAGGGTTATCCTTCTTCGGCTAAACCCAAAGTCCCCATCCATTCTGCCCAAAAGATGTATAGAATAAACAGCACAAGTTAAAATCATCGAGATCATCCTTTAGCCTTCCTCGCCGCCCTCATCATCACACACCGCTCCCCATTCTCCCAGAATTTCCCTCCTTTCGGGGAAACTGCTCACTGGACACGGAAGCTGTGGAGATGGACCCTCCGGATCTCCTGGCACAGCTGCCCCTCACCCTGCTCAGAGTTGGCCCCACAGGGATCAAACCGTTCAGGGCTTTTTCCAAGCCAAAGCCAGGAGTGGAGCAAAACCCCCGTGGGTTGTTTCCATCCCCTCTGCCACAACAGCAATCCCAAAGGAGAAAGGCACCTCCTTTTTCACTTTTCCAGACTTTCATTAAAAGGTAGGAACCTCTGAACAACGTAGTTTAATTACCATCAACGTTGGATCCGCGCTCACATTCCTGCGTAGAGCTCACTGCCTGTCTAGCTGGGAAATCTCTGCCGCTCATTTAGTGGCAAAAGGTGGAAACTGGAGAAAAATCTCCAGCGCGACATCAATCCCCGGCATTATCACGATACAGCCTAAAATCAGAAATGCGGTTAAGATCCCTTCTCCTTTGAGCGGCTACGTGAATTGTACCCGTTGACAGATGCATACAAATATTCGTTTCAAAGTTACAGACGTCACGTTTTAACCGCGACACCAAAAAAGAATGACCTGCATTAAAAACTCCAGGAGCGTTTTCTTTCCATAACGCACTGGAATTTCTGAAAAGTCCATTTCCTGCATGGAAAAACACGTCGTTTGTGGATAACAAATGGCAAACTCAGCGTTTGGGGAAGGTGAGCTCCCAAGTGCTGCGGATCCATCTCTCCATCTGGAAGACAGCAAAGGCAGTCAAAGCTCCCCAGCACAGCATCCTTACTGCCTCCCCTTTCCTACAGCCCAGGAGATCCTCGGAGCCTTCCCACAGGGAAAGGGAGGAGCAGACTGATCACCAAGGCTGGCTGGACCAGGTCACCATTGTCACCACATTCGTTTGTTGCCAAAGAACGATGAAATTCGTCCACCTAACGATATAGCAGGTCCCTTCCCTGCCATGGTTCCAGCACTGGAGGAAAGGTGCCTCTCCCGAGGCCGCATTGGGACGGCACTGCTGCACAGAAGGACAGAGATTTTTAAATCTCTTTATTTCTTCCAGGGAAAAACTTGCTTTCTCACTCAGTAAAGGACAAGCTCCCCAGGCTGGGCAGGAAGGCGGCACAGCCATGATTTACTTACAGAGAAAGGACCAGAGGGGTGTGCGGTCCCTGTGCCCAAGGAAAGCGGCCATTGCCAAAGCAGAGGGAAGGACGTGTCTCACCTTCAGCACAGAGAACCGATTCAGAGACTCACTCTAAAAAAAAAAAGCAATAACCACAAAATTATCTAATGGCTTCCCAAACCTGAATTCAGGGCCTCCCTCCGTGATTATAAAGTAATAATGGTCTCAACAGGCAGGCAGCTCACCAGGAATGAGATGGAGAGTGACCCCCATATTCCCCTGGAAACCCTTCGATGAGGCAAATCCCTGAACGCCCTCCCAGATTGTCGGTTCTTTACCTCCATGAGGAACTTGTGGCCTTTTATTGTCATAGTGTGTGACCAGAACAAGCCCCGCCATTCCTCATTCCATCCTTAACAGCCTTCAGCGTTTCACTCCGGTCACCTCCCTGTCCCGCTTCCGTCCCTGCACAATTTTTAAGATGGCGACTGAGAAATTAGGTCTTGTGGTTCCCATTGAAACACCCATTAATTCATACAACCAAGAGCTAGGCAAATGAAAAGGCCGTGTTAAACCTCAGCCCCCAGGGAAAAGAAATGTGCCCGACGAGGTGCTAAAAGGCGCTCTGGCAAACCACCCCCCTCTCCAAACTGCAGTTTGCTCCAGGAAACTGACAAGTTTTCTTCCTCTGCGGCCTTAGCGAGGCTGTAGATTTTCCCACCCTGCAGGGAAAGAAACAATCCTCAAAAGCAGATGTCATTCTGCCTGCAAGGAAAGCTTTAAAATAGGCATTCTGCCTTTAAAATAAGAAAAATAAACGGAACATATGAGCTGGTTTCTCCATGAAAATAACACTTCGCACTTGCACAGCAAAGCAACGCTCATTAACCAATCTCATAAAGCTTCACAGGCATTAAGAAACACTCCGTGTAACACACGTGCATGCACAAGCTGTGATGGAAATGGGCCACGCTCCCATTCCTTGGCTCCAGAGCTCCGGCGATGCCGGGATCATGCCGACCCTCAGCCGCTGCGGGCATCAGCTCTGCTAACACCCCGCTGCCGGGTCAGTGACAGGAATCTGGGAGCAGGAAGGGGATTGTACCACCCAGGCTCCCCAAAATCCCCCGCACTTAAGAGGAATGCAAATCTCGGGCTCCCCTAAGCCAACACATTTCTCACCGTGACCGCTGCACTAACACCCAGAGCAGTTTTTAAGCAGCACCCACCAGGTTTAACCTCCACACCTGAGAAAGTCCCTGTCCTGAGGGCTGCCGGTCCCCTCGGCCCAATGCAGGAGGCAGCAGCAAACTCCTCCAGACAGGGCAAGAGGTGCTTGTAAGAGTGACATCCAGCTAATAACCAAAAAGCACTTAAACCAACCCCAAACTTTGGAGACATTTAGTCTCGGGCCGGCAGCAGCATGTTGCTCAGGAAGGCACACTTCCACGACTCCCCTCAATTAACCGTCACCTCCAGAGCGCGACCTCTGAAGGTGAGAAGTTCCTTTAGGTTGACTCTTGACGTCCCTTTCCCTCCCACAGGCAACGAGACCCCAAGTATTGCCACTTGAGAGTGCGGTTCCCCTTCCACGGGCACCCAGCTCGCTCTGCAGTTTTGGATTATCACCGACCTCTGCACCAGCTCCACCAAGAAGCCAGGTGAGAGGCTCCGAATCACGTTACTAAAGATCCCAAGGCTTGACCTTGTTCCATTTATTTCTAAACCTTTGGCCCTGGATCAATGAGTTCATTGTTTTCAGGGAGTTCCAGATGTAAGCGCTGAGTACTGTTATTGGTGAATCCAGAACTGTCAACAGTGATAAAAAACAGAGTGCAGGAAGACAGTAAGGCCTCCGAGTCCCAAACTCAAATAACAGATGGCTAAAAGGGAAGGAGGAGCACGTAGACACACTCGAATCCTGCTGAAAATAGTCAGCCATGGCCAACAGGAGCTGAGGAGGCAGTGGCCGTGGCCACCTGGCTCGGGGGAGCCGCGCAGCTCAGCACGTATTTCGAGAGCTTTTCAGAACAAGTAATAAAAGCTTGACAGCAGCAGGGAGTGCGGGAGTCGCGGCAGCAGTTGCATCGATAAGCAATCTGTGCAACAGTTCCTAAAACAGGGGCTGCCCACAATCAGAAGTTGACTCTTTGGTACAAACTCCCTCCACACCAGTCATCACACAGGGGAAAAAAAACAACCAAGCTATTGTAGGGCTCAGTATTACCCATTTCTCTGCAGCTGGACAGAAATACACACTTCTGCGGTTTTTCCCACACTGGAAAATTCAAAGCACCCAAACAGGGCGCGCTTTTACAGCCATCAGCAATTAAGTTCTCTGTCCCCTCCAGAAAAGCCTTTTCCTAAAGGCGTTCTCCTCCCAAGGGCAGACCCACAAAAAGAAGCCCTCTCTGCTTAATCCATTTCACAGAGAATTTGAAATGCAAACAAGAATTAAACAGGACGTCTTTTCCCCGCTTCAGGGAAAGCCACTAATATAGACCTTGGCAACATATTTAGCAAATCTATCATTGTAATGCCTTTGCATTGCCCATTTCCACCTGGAGAGCAGGCTGAAAGGACTCTTATAAAAAAACCCAAACCAACCACAAAACATATTCCTGTCTAGGGGGTAATTTTATGAAACGATTTGAACATCTTTTTACAGGTACAAGGCAACAAGAAACATTCTCGAGGTGAAAAAAACCAAACCACCTATTCACCTCTTTACCCCAAAGATCTTTTCACCACACGGATTCCACCACCAATACACAGCTGCTAAATATCCCCGGCTGCTGCCGATCCGTAAGAAACCCTTCAAAATACAAGAGAACGCTGAGCCCAGCGCGCTGACGGTGCTGCCAGGGCTGTGAGTCGGAGCTGGACAGAGTCGCAGCCCCTGAGGTTGAAATCAGCCCCACGTTTAGGCACAGCCCGGGGTTTTAAGCCTCGCTACAAACCAGCCCCCCGCTTCTCAAGAAAAACAGGGAGATTCACCTCAAAATAAACCACGTTCTCGACGCCGAAGGGGCGCTGGTCCATGGCCGCCGCCGCCCTTAGGGCCAGTTCCATGGGGCTTCGCTTCACCTGGAGCAGAACTCGCGGGCGTGAGGACAACGAGCCCCCTACACAAAATCTAAAAAAAAGGAAAAGTTCAATAAGATTTGCTGTTACTCACCCACCAAAGCCTAACCACTACAACTGGCCCTTTCACAACCATGCCTGATCGCAGAAGAAAACTGAAACATCCCAATTCCCGCTTCAAACACAAGGCGTGGAGCTGCCCACACCCCACGTGTGGGCTGGGAAGACAGGGGGCTCTTCTTCTCAAAACCCGCAGGAAGAGAAAGGGCAGGAGTGTTTTCCCAGCCCTGGAAGAGCTGTGGGGAGAAGGTGGGAGGGAGGAAAAGGCTGCCCAGGAGTGGGGTAGGGGGAAGGAGAGGGCTCCATCCATGGGGGAAACGCCGTTCCTGGCCACACAGGCGGCTGTGGGACCACCCTGGGGATGGATTTGGGGGCTCTCCCTGAGGGAAACACTGCTCCCAGCCATGCAGGAGGCTGTGGGACCACCCTGGGGATAGGTTTGGGGATGAGGGGGGATCTATCCCTGAGGGAATCACTGCTCCCAGCCATGCAGGAGGCTGTAGGGCAATGACAGAGATGGATTTCGGGACTCTCCCTGAGGGAAACCCCATTCCCGGACACACAGGAGGCTGTGGAGCCGCCCGGGGGACAGATTTGGGGGCTCTCCCTGAGGACAGCCTGTGGGGAGGAGGGAGGCGGGGGCCGCCCCAGGGCCGGGGCCACTCCTGGAAGGGGAGGGGGGGATCTCCAGCCGCCCACGCGGGGCTGCCCGAAGCCTGAGGAGATGAAAAGAAGAGGAAAAAAGAGGAAAATTCCCTCACCGCCATCGCCTCTCACAGCCCCGGCCCTCCCCGCCGCGCCTCATGGCGGCTGTGTGCGGTGTCACCTGAGCGGGGGGCGGGGGCTGAGGCAGGAAAAGGCGAGAGGGGGAGGGAAGGGCCATTTTGAATGGGAGGAGAGGGGAAGGGGGGGCGAAAGATGGGGGGAGGGGAGGGGAGGAGAGAGGAAGAGAGGATGGTGGGGGGGGTGGGAGCGAGTGTGTGAGGGGAAGAGGTGTTGCGTGAGGGGGGAATGGGTTTTCGGGAGAGGGAGGTTTGCAGGGCTGTGAGGTGCCTGTGAGAGAGGAGGCCCCGGAGGGAGGTGAGTGGAAAGGGCTGTGTGTGGAAAGAAAAGCTTTAAGGACAGGCTGGGCTGGGGAAAGGTGGTGGGCCCCGAGGGAGGGCTTGGGGAGCGGGGCTAGAAGCGTGGGTTTGGGGCAAAACTCTGGGAAAGAAACTGCAGGACAGGGCTAATCTGAGTATACAGTTTTAGCGAAGCTTCAAGCAAAGGCTGACCAAAGGTGCCTCTTGTGGGCTGGTTCTGTCTAAGTTATTCATGCGAGTGGACTTTTGCCACACGGGATGGGAACTTTCGCTTCCCGGGATAGCTGATGCCCCTGGATAACCACTGCCCGCGAAGCACTGCGAAACCCCGTGTTCGAAAATGAGAACAAAGGCCGTGTTTTGCCTCTCGGAAGGATCTCTAAGCACCGTCTCCACGTTGTTTTCAGTACCTTTCTGGTTGTTTTCTTTGCCCCCATCCCCGTGATGTCCGTCGGGGGGGCTGGCGGAGCTCTGCAGGCGGACGTCCGTCTCCTTTTGGAGAAGGCTGGGCTGGTTTCGGGCGGTCCCGGCTGATTTTGGGGAGGGCAGAGATGGTTTCGAACTCGCAGTGCCCGGTGCGGGGCTGCGGTGGGGCCCGGCCCCCTCGTTCTCCTCGGCGCGGCCCCGCCCCTCTCGCCCGCTTTCGCCGCGGCGACGCTGGGGGGCGTGGCCCGGGTTTGCCCTTCGGCGCGTGCGCGGTTGGGCGGACGCGAAGGAGAACGTTTCCGGTGTGCGTCGGCGGTCGGTACCGGGAGAGACGGGGGGGACCGGGGCCGAGGAGAGCAGGAGCGGGAGAAGGAGAGCAGGAGCGGGAGAAGGAGAGTGGGCGCGGGAGAAGGAGAGTGGGCGCGGGAGAAGGAGAGTGGGCGGGCGGGGCGGCGGCGGCGGCAGGAGCGGTGGTGCGGAGGTGTCCAGGGCCAGTTCGGGGGATTGTGGGGTGTCGGGACCGGGCTGGGGGACTCGGGGGGCGGTCTGGGCCTCTTTGGGGGGGACAGAGCCGAGTGGGGGGTCCCCGGGGGGAACAGGGCCGATTTAGCTCCCCCCCCCCTCCTCCGCTGCCGCCCCCTCACCCCCCGCTCGCTCCCCGCAGGTGGCGGCAGCCCCGGCCGCAGCGCAGGGTGCCCGGGGCCGGCCTGGCCGGGCGCTTGGCTCCGCTCTGGGCTCCGCTCTCAGCTCCCCCGCCCCCGGCCGGTCAGCCCGGCCGTGCCTCCAGCCCACGGCCGAGTCCCTCCAGGTACCCCCGAGATGGGTCGGGGGGTGTCAGCGCTGGGCCCCCTGAAGCGGGGGTGGGTGGTGGGCACGGGCATTGCTGGGAGCCCGTGGGCAGCCCTGGGACCCCCTTAAAGCCCACGGAGAGCCCCGGGGCCCCCTTGTCTCCCCCGGAGCCGACGGGGAGCCGTAGCTGTGGAGTCAGCTTAAGGAGTCTGCCCTAAGGACTGCTGCTTTTTGGAGCGTTGGGGGAGGGGGAGGGTTGTCGGTGTGGGGAGTGGAGGTGTGTGGGAGGAGTCCCGTGTCTTGAGGGAGCTTTGGAGGTGTTGGGCAGATTTGGGGGAGTGGGGGAGGGGTCCCCTCCTTTGGAGCTCCCTGGTTCTTTTCTTCTAGACTGTGGGAGGCAGCGGGCGAAGGGGGAAGGCAATAGAGTGAGTTGCTGTATTTCAGTCCTTGGTTGAGAGTCAGCGACTCTGCTCCCTTGCTGCTCAGCAGACTCTTAGCTCCGTGGGGCTGTTTCTCCAGGCAGGCTACGACAACAGAAACGGCCCCACTTCCTCGGAAGAGTTGTTAGCAGTGAAGTCTCCTGGGAACGTACTGCCTGACGTTGGATAGACCTGGCACCACGCAGCAGCTCAGAGCCCCGCAGCGTATGCTGCCGCTCTCAGTTGGCTCCATCAAATCCTCCGACCTGAGAATGCCAGAGGTACAGAGTTGAAACGGGCCCTTCCTCACCCACTGAGTCAGATGAACCTTTTTGCGCCCAAGTTGGCTGGAGACTGCTTCTGCCTCGCCGCCTTCAGGCGGAGCATGGCTGTGAGCAGGGGAGCTCAACACAGAGTGCTTGCTGATTGCAGCCTGCTCCCTCGGGGGAGCACCCGCAGCCGTGGGACGGGAGGAGGAAGGACAGCACGAGGGCTAGAGACAAACATTTTATTTCTTTAACGTTTCACATAGGGGGTACCCCAGAGGGGTTCCTGGCCCCACACCCCACAGCCGCTCAGTATTCGGGGCACTGTTGGTCTTCTGGGCCTGGTGCTGTCACCGCTTGCAGGGCTGGCAGAAGCAGACACGGCTAGTGGCATCTCCACCAGCCCTTCAAGTAGCCCCACAGCCAGGCGCAGCCCTGCCGCGGGCACCTTCCTGTCCTGCACAGCCCTGGGTCTGCCTGGCCACACTCCCTGCCCATGGTCTTGCAGGACTCCTCCGTCTTTGCCTTCAAGGCCTGGAAAGTGCGGGTGATCTCCAGCACCCGTTCCACCTGGTCCATGTCCATGGCTGGGGGCCTTCCGGGGGACAGGTGCTTGTCCGTGGGCCTCTGTGTCCTGTCCATCCCCTACCTGGGAACCCACTCTTTCTCGGTCCCTGCTGGCAGCTCCTGGCTGAGGACCAGCCCGTTTCCCCACTGCCCCACCAGCAGCCATGGGAGAGCGGGGTTGTCCTGAGTGTGTGAGCACCACTGGCTCTGTTGCTGCACTGGGCCAGGGCTCCAGGAAGTGGTAGAGGGAGCTGTGGGAAGAGGAGCTGCTCCTCAACAGGCTGCTGCAGTCCTCCGAGTTGGCCAGCGAGCACAGGCTGCAGGGGCTCTTGCGGTGGCCCTCGGGGGGCCCAGGAGCCCGGGGGGTGCCTGGACCAGAAGGAGCTGTCCCCACTGATAGGACCTATAGGCGGCAGAGGAGGGCAGGGGGACCTGGGGGCTTGGTGGGGGGGGGCAGGGGGTAGAGAGAAGCATCACTGCTCAGATGGTATATGGTTGGCAGGGAGCCCAGTGGGTCCTGTGGGGCCTGGTGCTCCCTCCTCGCTGCCTCCTTGGTTGCCCTGCAGAGGAGGAGAGAGAAGAGACCCGCTGCACCCCGTCTCCTCCGCTGGAGCCCGTGGGCAGCACCCCCTCCTCAGCAGGCGGGCAGGGCTGCCCAGCGCAGGCAGGGCAGGGCACGGGCTGAGGGTCTGGGGCAGGATCTGGGGGTCTCCCCCACACTCCCTGCTTCTCCTGTGTCGACTTGAGCTCCCATCCTTCATCCGCTAGCCGAGAAGCTGCTGAGGGAGGGGACGGAGTGAGCGGCCGGCAGCCCCTGGCACAGCCCCGGCTCAGGGCTGCCGTGGGGTGTGGGCTGTTTGCACGGTGCTCGGTGCCAGGGCCACTCACCTCTCTGCTCCTGCGCGTGGGCTCTTGCATCCGTTATCCCTTGATTCGGCTTCTTCCAGTCCCTCTGCAGGACCCCGGGAGCTGGGTGAGACAGGAGCAGCTCCCAGCCCCGTGCCGCAGCCCCCCACCCCACCCCACGCTGCGGCACAGTGCGGTGCAGCAGTCGCCTACCTGGAGCCGCTTGGTCCGTAGCACAGAAGAGACCGCGCTGAGCCCCATCAAAAGCATCACGAGCGGAGCCAGGTGAGCTGCGGGGGGGACGTTGGAGTCCCTCCTGGCACCAGCTGCGGTGCAGCCACGCAACCCTTTGGTGACCCCATGGGAAACGTTAAAGAAATAAAATGTTGGTCTCTATCCCTGGTGCTGTGGTTCCTCCTGCCATCCCGTGGCTGGGGCTGTGCCCCCCTCAGTGCCCGACCCAGTGGGACAGGCTGGCACTGCTGGCACCCGCCAACCTGGGGGGTGGTGGTGTCGGGGGAGCTGGGTGGGCTGGAGAAAGGGAGGAAGCACCTCTTGAAACCAGCTGGGCCCTCCCCAGCCACAAAACCCTCCCCAGAGGCACCAGAGGGGACCCCCAGATCCTTGAAGGGCTGCCCCAGACTCCCTCTGGCCTGCAAGAGTCCCCCCCAGGACCCCTTACAGACACCCCAGTGGCGTCCCAAATCTGGGTTCTTTACCTGCTGGGCAAGCCAGTAACACACTGTGTGGGAGCAGCCAGCCAAGCCGGTTTCAGAGCACCAGAGGTGAGAGGCAGGGAGCTGCCATCCCACTCAGCTCCATCCCCGCCGTGCCTTGGCTGTGCAGAGAGAACTTGGGGGAGCTGCAAAACAGCTCAGCCCGGGCTTATCTCAAGATGGCACAGAACAACCAAAACCAAATGGCCCTTAACAATCAAAATGCCCCGAGTCCCATCCCACCACTCTTCCCGTGACGTTGAGCACCGGACGTCACAAATTGGCAACAGAGACTTCGCTATGGCACCACCAGAGGGAAATATCCCAGACAGTGTAATCCACTCGGGCATAATCCTGCACCCTCACCGAGTCAGGAAATATAAACCGCAGGGTCTGGGGAGACAAATGGGGAATCCTCCAAGGATACAGCTGGCCCCTCGGAGATCTGTCCCCCCCATCCAGGACGCTGGAGGGGAGCATTTACATCTGAGCACGGCCTTTCCTTTAACCTCTAGAAAAGCCGGCTTTTGCTGAAAACCAAATGTTCCCCTCCCGCCCCGGCCCCCTCTGAAATGAAATAAATAAATAAATAATTAAAATCCTTACAAAACTTAAAAATCACCCTTAGTTTCGTTAGTGTTATATTAATTCTAAAAACTGATGAGCCGCTGCGCTGTGCGCCGCAGCCCAACCTCCCCCCCTCAACGCTGGGCGAGCTCCTCTGGCCATGCCTGGGATGAAAACCCGGTGGCTTTTTGGAAATAAAAAATAAAAAATTAAAAAAAAAAGAATAATAAAACCTCTCTTTCTCTCTCTCTCTGCCTGTGTTAGTCCAACGAAAGGGATAGCGTCGGGAGGCGAGGGAGGAGGAAGGGGGAGGCTGTGGGATGGAGAGAGCCCTCCCCGTACCCCTCAGCTGTGCATCCTCGCAGCGCCGCGGGGAATGGGGGGAGTGGGGTGTGTTTGGGGGGGTCTTTGGTTTGCACAGGGTGGCCGTGGTGGGGGCTCAGCCCCATCCTTACAGTGCTGGGGCGCACGGGGCTACCAGGCACAGGGTCCCTCCCCCAGTGAGGTGCTTTGGTGCATTGAGGTGTTAGATGGGGTGGCACAGCCCCTGCCCGCCCCGGGAGGGGGGACACCGCCTCTCTGGTGGCACTGGATGGGTGGGAGGGATCAGAGCTGTGGGAGCCATGGAGAAAGGCGTGGGGGTGTCCCTCGTCATGGCAGCCCCCAACAGCCCTAACCCGCCACCCCAAGGGACACCCAAGCCCCATCTTGGTCCTCTCCCCGTTGGGTGACGCCCTTCCACCCACCCCGGAGGTGCACTCCTCTCCTGCGGGGGGGACGCCCAGCGCTCGCCTGGCTAGAGAAGCACCGGGGGGGGGGTTGGTTAGGGGGCATCTGAGCTTCCCCATTACACGGGCCTAATTACTGTGCCGTTAATAACCATTAATAACCACTTTGGCTCTGCTAACCAACTGCGGCGAGGTCCCCACCCCGCTTTAGCGCAGGCTTCCTGATGCCAACACCTCCCACAGCCACTGGGTAAAGCGACGCCTGGCAAAAAACCACCACCCCTCAAAAAAACCCCCACACCACATCCCCCACTCCCCACCCACCCCTTCTCCCCCCATCACAGCCATGGGGCAAACTCCCACCATCACCACCCCCCAATCTCAGCTCGGCCGTGACCCCCCCCCGAGACACTGGAAAGAGAGCAACGGAGAGCGAGCTCAGGCTCGTGTGAGCTGGAGAGATTTCTCTTTGGGTTTTGATGTTGTCGTTGGGTGGGATTTGGTTGTTTTTTTCACAGAACACTTTGCAGTAGAGGACAAAAACGTGGTGTCGCAGCCCCCGGGGCCGGCGCTGGCACCGCCACCTCCCCCCACGCCCCGACCCCCCGGGTCCTGTCCCTCCTCCTGCCCGGCGGCTGTTCCCACTTTCCTTCCTTGGTTTGTTTGGTTTTTCCTTTCTACCATTCTTTTTTAATATGTGGGGGTTTTCTTCTTTCTCCCTTTTGTTTTTTGCTTCCCCCTCCTTTATTCTCTTTTTCCCCTTTTTTTCTTTTTCCCTTTTTTTTTGCTTTTTCCCCCTTTTTTCTGTTTCCCCTTTTCCCCATATTTTTTTTCTCCCTTTTTTCACTTCTTTTCCCCCTTTTCTCTTTTCCCCTTTTTCCTTTTTCCCTTTTTTTTTTCTTTTCCCCCCTTTTTCTGTTTCCCGTTCCCCCCGTTTTACTTTTTCTCTTTTTTTACTTTTTTCCTCTTTTTCCCCTTTGTTTTTTCCCTTTTTTTTTGCCTTTTCCCCCTTTTTTCTCTGTTTCCCCCTTTTCCCCCGTTTTCACTTTTCTCTTTTTTTACTTTTCTCCCCTTTTTTCTTTTCCCCCCCTTTTTTTTTCCACCCTGTCACAAGTGAGACCTGCACAGACAAAAGGCTCCTGAGTGAGGGCACTGGGGCAGCCCCACCTTAGAAGCAGCAGAGGAGCAGAGCCATCCGGAGCCATCAAGAGCACAGGAAGGGCTATTCAGGGCCTCATTGTCTGCGCCGAGTGACCGTCTGCTGAGAACCGCTCTGGCGGCTCAGAGCTCAGCCCCAGCAGCAGTCTGGAGCCAACGGGGAAAAGTACACTGGGAGGAAGACTGGCAGCCTTCCTCCACAATGCCCCGGAGAGAATGACCACAGTGCTGCCTATCCCCATCGTTTTGTCCAACTCGGTTCTTTTTTTATTAGAAAATTAATAAAAAAACCCTCCAACTCTCAGGTTTCCAAGGCATACAGAATCTCTGAAAGGGAGACACAAGCGTGAGGTGCTGAGGTACCCAAACCTGCCCACGTTAGTCCAACTAAAGGGAGAGCGTCGGGAGGCGAGGGAGGAGGAAGGGGGAGGCTGTGGGATGGAGAGAGCCCTCCCCGTACCCCTCGGCTGTGCATCCTCGCAGCGCCGCGGGGAATGGGGGGGGGGTGTTTGGGGGGTCTTTGGTTTGCTCCCCTGACCTGCTGGGGGGGGGGGGAGGAGGATTTGGGAGGGGGGGGATGTCCGGCGGCGGGGTTACATTCATCGGGCGGTGCTGGGCGGCACGGCGGGAGCCTCCCTTGCTGTGCTGCGAGGCCGGGGCTCCCGGAGCGTGTTTCTGCTCCTGCTGCTTCACCTGCTGGAGCATTTCCCTCATCTTGCGCTGTGCAGTTATGGAAGATGCACCCAGGTGGGATGCGGGTGGCTTTGCCTGCACAGAGGAGTCCATTCACACCCTGGGCGCTGCTCTGCACGGCCTCCAGAACACACATTTTTAGCTCAATCGAGCCAATCTTCAATTTCAGCACTTGCACAGCTGGGGGGAAGCTACCGAAACACCTTCAGTGCCTCTTGGGGGCACAGAGACCACCCAAAAGAAGAGCAGCAGGTCGCTCGGGTGCTGCTGGGCTCAGCAAGCCCCACACCTTTCCTCGGTGGATGAAAGCGGCCGGGGAATATGGGGTAACACCACGGCCAAACCGTACCTGACTGGCAAAGAAATGCCCAATGATTTTAACGATGACCTCCTCGTTCTCGTCTGGGGTTTGGTCTCGTGGCACAATGACTGCCGCGCTGGTTAAGTTTTGCAGTTCGTTTACCTGGAGCGAACCACAAGAGGGTGACGCCCTTCCACCCACCCCGGAGCTGCGCTCCTCTCCTGCGGGGGGGACGCCCAGCGCTCGCCTGGCTAGAGAAGCACCGGGGGGGGGGGCGGTGGTTAGGGGGCATCTGAGCTTCCGCATTACACGGGCGTAATTAGTGTGCCATTAACCACCATTAATAACCACTTTGGCTTTGCTAACCAACTGCCCCCACCCCGCTTTAGTGCAGGCTTCGTGATGCACACGCCTCCCTGTGTGGGAGCAGCCAGCCAAGCCGGTTTCAGAGCACCAGAGGTGAGAGGCAGGGAGCTGCCATCCCACTCAGCTCCATCCCCGCCGTGCCTTGGCTGTGCAGAGAGAACTTGGGGGCAGCTGCAAAACAGCTCAGCCCGGGCTTATCTCAAGATGCCGCAGAACAACCAAAACCAAATGGCCCTTAACAATCAAAATGCCCCGAGTCCCATCCCACCACTCTTCCCGTGACGTTGAGCACCGGACATCACAAACTGGCAACAGAGACTTCGCTATGGCACCACCAGAGGGAAATATCCCAGACAGTGTAATCCACTCAGGCATAATCCTGCACCCTCACCGAGTCAGGAAATATAAACCGCAGGGTCTGGGGAGACAAATGGGGAATCCTCCAAGGATACAGCTGGCCCCTAGGAGATCTGTCCCCCCCATCCAGGACGCTGTACAGGGTAACTTCCCCGGGATGGAGCGACCTCACCTGAGAGAGAGAGGGTAAGTGACTAAGAAACATCCGTACGGTATAGGGCATGCGATTGAGTTTGTGACTGGTGCACTCTTCTAAGGCATTAATATCTAGCGCCCTCGTGGTTTGCGTTGCTACTTGTCGGGGGCATTTGTAGCTCGCAATAGTGGATCCCGCTAGTTGCTTCTAAACCGCAATAGTGTAATCGCCATCGCACACACAGAACTTGCAATAGTGACGTATTGGACCTGTGAGAGAAGTCCAAAGAAATTGTTAATTTGAACCTCTCAGTGAAGCCCTTTTTCCCGTTTTGTCACACACACAGAGCAGAGGTATTTCTAAGTTTATGCCATTAATGCGCAGAAATGGGCTGCTTGTCCCAAAACAGGAGTGCTCACACCTTAGTTCCAAAAATCTCCACTTTCATTCATTGATTATTACATATTCGAACAATTAATACATATTCCCTGTCATTCCCTCTAATGACTGGTCGAGATTTCTTTGCTTCCCACGTAAAGGAGTGCGCAGACTCTGTCTTTTTTTTCCTTCTTTTGAGTAGGTGGTACCGTTTGGGGAGGTGGTCAATGAGTGGGTGGTCACCATCTCCCCCTGCCGGAACTCCCTTTTACCTGCTTTTCCTCTCATCTTGGCACTTCCGAGTGGTTTTCGGGGTTTGCTGACCAGGCCTACAGTTCATGGCTCTCTCGACAGGAACCCCCTGCTTCTCAACAGTGCTCCATCGCCTGCTGGGTAGTTCCTTAACTGAACCATAGATAAATCGTGTCCAGTAACTATTTCTCTATGTGAAGATGAGGTCGGGGCAGTAGAGAGGACTTGAGCAGCAGCAGGTTTCCTTTGTTGCTTCAATGACATTTAATTTTCCTAGTTGATGTCCGTTTTACTACAACAATTCCCCCCTTTGAGACTTTCTGTACTTGGATGAGCCTCATTTTCTATCCCGTATCACTAATACATAAGATTGAGATAATTGCTTGATAACGAGACTCTTAAGACATTCGAACAAAACTCACTATGATGACAAAAACCTTTGCAGCCATCCGGTCAGGGCAAACTCCAATGTCATTCCCTGGACTAATCCAACTGCCATTTTCACTGCCGAAAGCCGCGTTATTTGTGCAATCAAACACCGATGGGCGCTACAGTGCAGCACGAAAGGCCAACGCCGACTCTGGCGGATAACTGAGAGGCTTCGCGGCCATCCAACGCCTTCACCCACCCCAATCCTGCTGCCAGCTCTGCCACGGTGGTGCAACGGTGCTCTCCAGTGGGAAAACCAACCAGGGAACAGCACCACGCGGCGCGGACCCAGGTTCTCCTTCACTTTGCACCACCAACCGTGTGGAACGGGTTTTGACGGCTTCAGTTATTTACAGCACAAACCCAGCAAGAGCAGCCCCAGGACTGGAACGTTCAACAACCCAATGTAATAAATTAAGGAGAACAACACATAACCCCCCCCACTTACTCCTATAACAAGATAAACATCCTGACTCGTACCAGAACAACAAACCTCACTCCTATCAGAAGAACACTAAAGCCTAAAACTAAGACCTAAAGGATGGCTAGCTAAGACCTAAAACCTACACGGGACTATTACCTAAGGGGGAAACACTACACTATTAAATATGATAACTCTTTCTCTGCCGTTCTCAACTTGTGGGTCTTTCGTGAGTGGGGGCGACCTCGTGGTGGTGGACCCTCCGCAGAGCTCAGGTGCTGCCGGAGGCGAGAGATGGTGGGTGGGTTTTCCCAGAGCAGGAAAGGGACCTGGTTGCTGGGCTGAACCGGCAGTTGCCCAGTTGCCAACTAGAGGCGGTCACCCTCTGGGCTTCTGCCGGCTTCGCCGCCCTTTAAAGACTCCTCTGGGGCCTTCCGATCCTCCTGCAGGCGATGGTATTTCACGTGCGCATTCCTCCCGTTGACTGTCCCAAACACCCTGGAAGGGAGAAAACAAACAGGGATTTTTTAATTCCTTTTTTTTTTAAAAAAAAAAAAAAATCATTAGATGACATTTCATTATTTCTACTTTTGTGAGCTTCTGGTCTGTTTTGCTGCGTGGTGCCATACAGCTTGTGCCAGTACCCCCGGGTGGGTGGGACCTCGGTGGTTAAACACGGCAGATCATTAGGGATTAAAATAAGAGAAGTAGCGGCAAGACGGCTTAAAATCGGGTCAGACTGAAACTCAAGTGGCTCTGCGTGGCACAAGCGACCGTAGCGCGGGAGCCCTCGGGCCGCAAACCGCAAGAAGGAACTTCAGTGGAACCTTTTTCTCAGCCAAAAAAACCGAGAAACGCTGGGATTCTCGCCCGAGGAGATGAACCGCCCCAGGCCTGTAATGGGAGGAAAGGGCCTTCAAAGGGAGAGAGAGAGAGAGAGAGACCCTTGTGGCTGCAGTCAGCGGGAGACAGAGGAGCCCCGAGTGCGGAGGAGATGGGAAAAGGATGGAAATGCCGAGTCTCCATCGGTTTGAGCCCAAAGCAGCGGGTTTTGAGAATTAAAAACGAGCGGCTCACCTTCCACACTGCCCGCAGGGAAACTCAGCCACATCGCCTGCGCCTCCAGCCCCGCACGGAGCGTCCCCGGGATGGTGGGAGGGACTGCCTGTGCCACGGGGCGTCTTTTCGCTGCTCTTCTGCTTCTTGGTGAGCTTTTCATTGGGCCCGACCTGGCGCCTCTTCTTCGGGCTGCAACCAGCCTGTAAAGCAGACAGCCTGTGCTCATTTCTCCTTCTCCTCAGCAAGGGGGACAGCTAAAGCGAAAAACTGGCTGGAAACATCCCCAAACGGCCCAGGCAGTGAGGGGTCTATTTGTGTGCCGGGTGGAACGTGTTCTATCAGCCCCAGCCTGCCCCGGTGAGCTCCTCCGAACACTAAAACAGCCCAAACAATGCTGAAACTCGGTGGGGAGGATGGGGTGCGAAGACAGATGGTGAAAGAAAAACCGTATTATTTCTACCGTCCTCAGCGGAACAGCACTTTCCTCCACAAAAGTCTGTAAAATGGCTTTAAAACGTAGAATTACTGAGCACTGAAGGGACATGGTTACCCGGTGTCTACCACCAAAAAAACCCCTAAATAATATGTGTTTCTGTGAGCCAAAGTCCCATTTCCTGGCAAGGAAGGTTTTGGCAACACCCGCGCAGAGGTGGGTCACCAACAGTTCCTTTGACGGAGCACTGGGACGTTACGAAACATCCCCAAAAATCATCATCAGCAAGTTTAACACGAAGTGGATCGTTTCCCAGAGCCTGGGACAAAGGGTTCATGGAGGAGCGGCATCTCGCACCCACCCCCGGCAGTTTTCCTACCTTCTCTTCGGCCTCCTCCACCTCATCCGTGCCTCGCTGCAGCCTTTTGGCTGTCCACCCTGGTCGGGTGGCGCCAAACCTGACGTGTTTTTTCCAGGTGTAGTAATATTCCACACACTGGGCCACGGTCTTCGTCTGAATCTGTCGGGAGAAAACCAGAAGCGATCGATGAGGGAAATACCACAGGAAAACAATGAAGGCACAGACCCAGGACAGATCTATCCAGCACTGTTTGTCCTCCCCTGTGTCTGCGGTTCCCACAGCGCAACGCACAGGTGAGATCAGGCCGAAAACGAGCCCCCTTCTTCTGAAAGGGCCGTAAAGAAGCCTTGGGAGGGCAGAACTGTACGTTTCGTGCCGATGGTCAGCGGAACGTGTCAGTATTCTTCTAGTATTTCCTGTATTTTGTACTGGAGAGATTAAATATTCGCTTGATATTCGGGCAAATTCGGTAGACATTAGAGCCAATTATGTCTTGTACCGGTATCTTTTTGGAATGAAGTGGCATCCCAAGGACAGGATTACAATGCACCATTCAAAAGACGACTTTTCTGGGTTAAAACTCCCCTCCACGCTACCAACACGTGACCCGCCTCGGTCTAACGGCTTTACCTTCTTCTGGATCAGGTGGAAATTCTTCTTATGCACATAAAAAGCCTCTTTAAACAACTGCTCCTCCAGGGGCGTCCAAGTGTCTGAGCCTGGGAAGAAACAGCCACGTGCAAACGATTAGACCCCTTGCAACCTCACGGAAACGCGCACGATGTATTCGTCACGCGTCCACATGTCTCCTCCTTCGGAAAGCAATTAGCCAACACCGCAGGCAGTTTGTTAGCACGAGCAGTTATGGCTGCCAGCAGAGCAAGCCCTGCACGCAGTAAAGCCGGGGAGCGAGGGAAAGGAGGAGCGTTGGGCGGCGTGGGGTGTCACCGCAAGGGACAGCAGCAGGCTAGAACACAGGGACGAGGCATTCCCCGTGCCAAAAGGCCCCCAGAACAGATTAAAAAGACTATTTCCCTGCCCCAAAGAACACGAACCGCTGCTCGCATGTTTCTAAAAATCACTTCTTTCAATCAGAACAAAGGGAACGGCAGTACCCGCTCGCATTCCCGGAGAAGGAACAAGCTCTGCTTCCAGTTTACCTGCGTAATGATAATCAGCCAGGGGATGGGATTCAGGTCGCTGGGGTGCCCCAGCCTGCAACATCTCCAGACCCTCCTGCAGGAGTTCAGAGAACAAGACTTAGATTCCCCCTCAACAGGGGCCAAAAGGTCAACTCTTCAGCCCACTGTGGGAAGACGGTGCTCAGTCGATGCTCAGCAACAGCGTGTCGGGGTCACCTCCGCCCACGGCAGTTGATGAGAATATTTCCTAGTCCAGTAGGAATTCGAAAAGAGCTGCTTCTTACCAGAGCTTCATGCAGGCGGTGCAAGGCGTGCTCCAGGTTGGCTCTTCCCCCCGGCATGACATTGGAGCAGGCGAAGTTGAGCAGATTTGTCACTAGAAATGCAACAAAAACCAACAGAAAGTCAGTTTTCGTCAAGAAAGGAGAAAAAGTGCGATACAAGGCAGAGGGCAAACAGAGCAGACAGACTGGAGACCCAGAAAAGGCACCGAAAAAAAGGCAGGTTATCCGGTATCGCTCTCTCTCCCTTCAGAGCAGCTTTGGGACCGGTAGCTCCAGAGACAGATCTCCCCTCTCCCGAGGTCGCTGCAGCTGACGGGGGACAGCTACAAACGCCCCTGACCGTCTCTCCCAGAGGACGCAACTCAGAGCACCACCGGTTGTTAATCTGTTCACTGTCCCACCAGATCTGAGCCACCCTCGGGTGCTACCAGCCACGAATGCTGTCAAGCAAAAGAGGGAGAGGGTCCCAATGGACAAACAGCTGCGGTGAAAACGTGCAGTTTTCGACCCTTAGTATCTCGGGGGGGGAACTGACAAGAAAAGCGTTAAGAGAAACCTCTGTCCTGTGTTTCTGGGTTCGTTGCGATGTCTCCCCAGGGCTTCCACACTAGCGACGCTCCCTCCTCCTCCTCTTCCAAACGGGATCTCTCCTGCAGGTCTGGGATCTCTGCCTGAAAGTCGCTGCCAATGTTGACGTGTCTGAAATTGTTAAGGCAGAGGAGGTGAGGAAGGAGAGCTGGGAACAGCACGCTAGCACGCACCCGCTTCGAAGGAGGGGACGTGTCAGGTACGGCAGTTATTTCCCAGCACAGCGTCACCAACTGCCCTCTAACAACTCCCACAGCCCCTTCTCGCCACCAACAGCATTACCGTTCCACCACGTGAGCCCTTTTGCGCCCCATCGGGCAAGAAAATTGCCACTTCCTTCCTCAAACGCTGAGCAAACTGGCGAGGTTCACTCTGAGACTGACAGCCAGCAGCAGAAGAGCTGCGACGGTGGGCCAAGACCACCGTCGGAATGTTGTGTAGAAGGCGGGAGGCCGGCAACCGGCATCATGAGGTCAGCCTGAGTGGCAAGCCCAGCCTGGGCTAGCACTGGCCATTTCTGGCAAGCACGGGGGTATACTCCAGCCAAAATAACCCCTCTGTTACCCTCTGCAGCGCTGCGGGGCAGTGGGAGAACTGGCCAAGCCATGGGGAGCAGGTCAACAGCAACAGCAAGGACTGGCAGAGCCCCGGTGCCGAACCAACCGTGCACCCGCTCCTCAGCCCCCTTTCCCCAGGGTTTGCGGTTATTCTGACCGCTGGGCCGGAACTCACGGCCCAACGCTGATTTTAGGGTTATCCTTCTTCGGCTAAACCCAAAGTCCCCATCCATTCTGCCCAAAAGATGTATAGAAAAAACAGCACAAGTTAAAATCGTTGAGATCATCCTTTAGCCTTCCTCACCGCCCTCATCATCACACACCGCTCCCCATTCTCCCAGAATTTCCCTCCTTTCGGGGAAACTGCTCACTGGACACGGAAGCTGTGGAGATGGACCCTCTGGATCTCCTGGCACAGCTGCCCCTCACCCTGCTCAGAGTTGGCCCCACAGGGATCAAACCGTTCAGGGCTTTTTCCAAGCCAAAGCCAGGAGCGGAGCAAAACCCCCGTGGGTTGTTTCCATCCCCTCTGCCACAACAGCAATCCCAAAGGAGAAAGGCACCTCCTTTTTCACTTTTCCAGACTTTCATTAAAAGGAGGAACCTCTGAACAACGTAATTTAATTACCGTCAACGTTGGATCCGCGCTCACATTCCTGCGTAGAGCTCACTGCCTGTCTAGCTGGGAAATCTCTGCCGCTCATTTAGTGGCAAAAGGTGGAAACTGGAGAAAAATCTCCAGCGCGACATCAATCCCCGGCATTATCACGATACAGCCTAAAATCAGAAATGCGGTTAAGATCCCTTCTCCTGTGAGCGGCTATGTGAATTGTACCCGTTGACAGATGCATACAAATATTCATTTCAAAGTTACAGACATCACGTTTTAACCGCTACACCAAAAAAGAATGACCTGCATTAAAAACTCCAGGAGCGTTTTCTTTCCATAACACGCTGGAATTTCTGAAAAATCCATTTCCTGCACGGAAAAACACGTCGTTTGTGGATAACAAATGGCAAACTCAGCGTTTGGGGAAGGTGAGCTCCCAAGTGCTGCGGATCCATCTCTCCATCTGGAAGACAGCAAAGGCAGTCAAAGCTCCCCAGCACAGCATCCTTACTGCCTCCCCTTTCCTACAGCCCAGGAGATCCTCGGAGCCTTCCCACAGGGAAAGGGAGGAGCGGACTGATCACCAAGGCTGGCTGGACCAGGTCACCATTGTCACCACATTCGTTTCTTGCCAAAGAACGATGAAATTCGTCCACCTAACGATATAGCAGGTCCCTTCCCTGCCATGGTTCCAGCGCTGGAGGAAAGGTGCCTCTCCCGAGGCCGCATTGGGACGGCACTGCTGCACAGAAGGATAGAGATTTTTAAATCTCTTCATTTCTTCCAGGGAAAAACTTGCTTTCTCACTCAGTAAAGGACAAGCTCCCCAGGCCGGGCAGGAAGGCGGCACAGCCACAATTTACTTACCGAGAAACGTGCAGAGGGCTGTGTGGTCCCTGTGCCCAAGGAAAGCGGCCATTGCCAAAGCAGAGGGAAGGACGTGTCTCACCTTCAGCACAGAGAACCGATTCACAGACTCACTCTGAAAAAAAAAAAAAGCATTAACCACAAAATTAGCTAATGGCTTCCCAAACCTGAATTCAGGGCCTCCCTCCGTGATTATAAAGTAATAATGGTCTTAACAGGCAGGCAGCTCACCAGGAATGAGATGGAGAGTGACCCCCATATTCCCCTGGAAACCCTTCGATGAGGCAAATCCCTGAACGCCCTCCCAGATTGTCGGTTCTTTACCTCCACGAGGAACTCGTGGCCTTTTATTGTCATAGTGTGTGACCAGAACAAGCCCCGCCATTCCTTATTCCAGCCTTAACAGCCTTCAGCGTTTCACTCCGGTCACCTCCCTGTCCCACTTCCGTCCCTGCACAATTTTTAAGATGGCGACTGAGAAATTAGGTCTTGTGGTTCCCATTGAAACACCCATTAATTCATACAACCAAAAGCTAGGCAAATGAAAAGGCCGTGTTAAACCTCAGCCCCCAGGGAAAAGAAATGTGCCCGACGAGGTGCTAAAAGGTGCTCTGGCAAAACACACCTCCCCTCCTCCAAACTGCAGTTTGCTCCAGGAAACTGACAAGTTTTCTTCCTCTGCGGCCTTAGCGAGGCTGTAGATTTTCCCACCCTGCAGGGAAAGAAACAATCCTCAAAAGCAGATGTTATTCTGCCTGCAAGGAAAGCTTTAAAATATTTTTCTTTTTTTAAAGGCAGAATGCCTAAACGGAACATCCGAGCTGGTTTCTCCATGAAAATAACACTTTGCACTTGCACAGCAAAGCAACGCTCATTAACCAATCTCGTAAATCTTCGCAGGCATTAAGAAACACTCCACGTAACACACATGCGTGCACCCTGTAAGCACATGTGCAAAGAGGAATCCCCGTTTACGCACCCCGGCTATATCAAACCGCACTATTTCCCTCACAAGCTGTGATGCAAATGGGCCACGCTCCCATTCCTTGGCTCCAGAGCTCCGGCGATGCCGGGATCATGCCGACCCTCAGCCGCTGCGGGCATCAGCTCTGCTAACACCCCGCTGACGGGTCAGTGACAGGAATCTGGGAGCAGGAAGGGGATTGTACCACACAGGCTCCCCAAAATCCCCCGCAGTTAAGAGGAATGCAAATCTCAGGCTCCCCTAAGCCAACACATTTCTCACCGTGACCGCCGCACTAACACCCAGAGCAGTTTTTAAGCAGCACGCACCAGGTTTAACCTCCGCGCCTGAGAAAGTCCCTGTCCTGAGGGCTGCCGGTCCCCTTGGCCCAATGCAGGAGGCAGCAGCAAACCCCTCCAGACAGGGCAAGAGGTGCTTCTAAGAGTGACATCCAGCTAATAACCAAAAAGCACTTAAACCAATCCCAAACTTTGGAGACATTTAGTCTCGGGCCAGCAGCAGCATGTTGCTCAGTAAGGCACACTTCCACGACTCCCCTCAATTAACCATCACCTCCAGAGCGCGACCTCTGAAGGTGAGAAGTTCCTTTAGGTTGACTCTTGACGTCCCTTTCCCTCCCACAGGCAACGAGACCCCAAGTATTGCCACTTGAGAGTGCAGTTCCCCTTCCACGGGCACCCAGCTCGCTCTGCAGTTTTGGATTATCACCGACCTCTGCGCCAGCTCCACCAAGAAGCCAGGTGAGAGGCTCCGAATCACGTTACTAAAGATCCCAAGGCTTGACCTTGTTCCATTTATTTCTAAACCTTTGGCCCTGGATCAATGAGTTCATTGTTTTCAGGGAGTTCCAGATGTAAGCGCTGAGCACTGTTATTGGTGAATCCAGAACTGTCAACAGTGATAAAAAACAGAGCGCAGGAAGACAGTAAGGCCTCCGAGTCCCAAACTCAAATAACAGATGGCTAAAAAGGAAGGAGGAGCACACAGACATATTCGAATCCTGCTGAAAATAGTCAGCCATGGCCAACAGGAGCCGAGGAGGCAGTGGCCGTGGACACCTGGCTCGGGGGAGCCGCGCAGCTCTGCACGTATTTCGAGAGCTTTTCAGAACAAGTAATAAAAGCTTGACAGCAGCAGGGAGTGCGGGAGTCGCGGCAGCAGTTGCATCGATAAGCAATCTGCGCAACAGTTCCTAAAACAGGGGCTGCCCACAATCAGAAGTTGACTCTTTGGTACAAACTCCCTCCACACCAGTCATCACACAGGGGAAAAAAACCAACCAAGCTATTGTAGGGCTCAGTATTACCCATTTCTCTGCAGCTGGACAGAAATACACACTTCTGCGGCTTTTCCCACACTGGAAAATTCAAAGCACCCAAACAGGGCGCGCTTTTAGAGACATCAGCAATTAAGTTCTCCGTCCCCTCCAGAAAAGCCTTTTCCTAAAGGCGTTCTCCTCCCAAGGGCAGACCCACAAAAAGAAGCCCTCTCTGCTTAATCCATTTCACAGAGAATTTGAAATGCAAACAAGAATTAAACAGGACGTCTTTTCCCCGCTTCAGGGAAAGCCACTAATATAGACCTTGGCAACAGATTTAGCAAATCTATCATTGTAATGCCTTTGCATTGCCCATTTCCACCTGGAGAGCAGGCTGAAAGGACTCATAAAAAAACCTCAAACCAACCACAAAACATATTCCTGTCTAGGGGGTAATTTTATGAAACGATTTGAACACCTTAACGATTTGAACATCTTTTTACAGGTACAAGGCAACAAGAAACATTCTCGAGGTGAAAAAAAAACAAACCACCTATTCACCTCTTTACCCCAAAGATCTTTTCACCACACGGATTCCACCACCAATACACAGCTGCTAAATATCCCCGGCTGCTGCCGATCCGTAAGAAACTCTTCAAAATACAAGAGAACGCTGAGCCCAGCGCGCTGACGGTGCTGCCAGGGCTGTGAGTCGGAGCCCCTGAGGACGGAGTCGCAGCCCCTGAGGTTGAAATCAGCCCCACACTTAGGCACAACCCGGGGTTTTAAGCCTCACTACAAACCAGCCCCCCGCTTTTCAAGAAAAACAGGGAGATTCACCTCAAAATAAACCACGTTCTCGACGCCAAAGGGGCGCTGGTCCATGGCCGCCGCCGCCCTTAGGGCCAGTTCCATGGGGCTTCGCTTGACCTGGAGCAGAACTCGCGGGCGTGAGGACAACGAGCCCCCTACACAAAAACTGAAAAAAAGGAAAAGTTCAATAAGATTTGCTGTTACTCACCCACCAAAGCCTAACCACTACAACTGGCCCTTTCACAACCAGGCCTGATCGCAGAAGAAAACTGAAATATCCCAATTCCCGCTTCAAACACAAGGCGTGGAGCTGCCCACACCCCACGTGTGGGCTGGGCAGACAGGGGGCTCTTCTCAAAACCCGCAGGAAGAGAAAGGGCAGGAGTGTTTTCCCAGCCCTGGAAGAGCTGTGGGGAGAAGGTGGGAGGGAGGAAAAGGCTGCCCAGGAGTGGGGTAGGGGGAAGGAGAGGGCTCCATCCATGGGGGAAACGCCGTTCCTGGCCACACAGGCGGCTGCGGGACCACCCTGGGGATGGATTTGGGGGCTCTCCCTGAGGGAAACACTGCTCCCAGCCATGCAGGAGGCTGTGGGACCACCCTGGGGATAGGTTTGGGGATGAGGGGGGATCTATCCCTGAGGGAATCACTGCTCCCAGCCATGCAGGAGGCTGTAGGGCAATGACAGAGATGGATTTGGGGGCTCTCCCTGAGGGAAACCCCTTTCCCGGACACACAGGAGGCTGTGGGGCCGCCCAGGGGACAGATTTGGGGGCTCTCCCTGAGGAGAGCCTGTGGGGAGGAGGGAGGCGGGGGCCGCCCCAGGGCCGGGGCCACTCCTGGAAGGGGAGGGGGGGATCTCCAGCCGCCCACGCGGGGCTGCCCGAAGCCTGAGGAGATGAAAAGAAGAGGAAAAAAGAGGAAAATTCCCTCACCGCCATCGCCTCTCACAGCCCCGGCCCTCCCCGCCGCGCCTCATGGCGGCTGTGTGCGGTGTCACCTGAGCGGGGGGCGGGGGCTGAGGCAGGAAAAGGCGAGAGGGGGAGGGAAGGGCCATTTTGAATGGGAGGAGAGGGGAAGGGGGGGCGAAAGATGGGGGGAGGGGGAGGAGAGAGGAAGAGAGGATGGTGGGGGGGGTGGGAGCGAGTGTGTGAGGGGAATAGGTGTTGCGTGAGGGGGGAGCGAGGGGGGAATGGGTTTTCGGGAGAGGGAGGTTTGCAGGGCTGTGAGGTGCCTGTGAGAGAGGAGGCCCCGGAGGGAGGTGAGTGGAAAGGGCTGTGTGTGGAAAGAAAAGCTTTAAGGACAGGCTGGGCTGGGGAAAGGTGGTGGGCCCCGAGGGAGGGCTTGGGGAGCGGGGCTAGAAGCGTGGGTTTGGGGCAAAACTCTGGGAAAGAAACTGCAGGACAGGGCTAATCTGAGTATACAGTTTTAGCGAAGCTTCAAGCAAAAGGTGACCAAAGGTGCCTCTTGCCCTTTTGTGGGCGGGTTTTGTCTAAGTTATTCATGCGAGTGGACTTTTGCCACACGGGATGGGAACGTTTGCTTCCCGGGATAGCTGATGCCCCTGGATAACCACTGCCCGCGAAGCACTGCGAAACCCCGTGTTCAAAAATGAGAACAAAGGCCGGGTTTTGCCTCTCGGAAGGATCTCTAAGCACCGTCTCCACGTTATTTTCAGTACCTTTCTGGTTGTTTTCTTTCCCCCCATCCCCGTGATGTCCGTCGGGGGGGCTGGCGGAGCTCTGCAGGCGGACGTCCGTCTCATTTTGGAGAAGGCTGGGCTGGTTTCGGGCGGTCCCGGCTGATTTTGGGGAGGGCAGGGATGGTTTCGAACTCGCAGTGCCCGGTGCGGGGCTGCGGTGGGGCCCGTTCTCCTCGGCGCGGCCCCGCCCCTCTCGCCCGCTTTCGCCGCGGCGACGCTGGGGGGCGTGGCCCGGGTTTGCCCTTCGGCGCATGCGCGGTTGGGCGGACGCGAAGGAGAACGTTTCCGGTGTGCGTCGGCGGTCGGCACCGGGAGAGACGGGGGGGACCGGGGCCGAGGAGAGCAGGAGCGGGAGAAGGAGAGCAGGAGCGGGAGAAGGAGAGTGGGCGGGCGGGGCGGCGGCGGCGGCAGCGGCAGGAGCGGTGGTGCGGAGGTGTCCAGGGCCAGTTCGGGGGATTGTGGGGTGTCCGGACCGGGCTGGGGGACTCGGGGGGCGGCCTGGGCCTTTTTGGGGGGGAGCAGAGCCGAGTGGGGGGTCCCCGGGGGGAACAGGGCCGATTTAGCTCCCCCGCCCCGTCCTCCGCTGCCGCCCCCTCACCCCCCGCTCGCTCCCCGCAGGTGGCGGCAGCCCCGGCCGCAGCGCAGGGTGCCCGGGGCCGGCCTGGCCGGGCGCTTGGCTCCGCTCTCAGCTCCCCCCGGCAGGTCAGCCCGGCCGTGCCCCCTTCGCCCGCCTCCAGCCCACGGCCGAGTCCCCCCAGGTACCCCCGAGATGGGTCGGGGGGTGTCAGCGCTGGGCCCCCTGAAGCGGGGGTGGGTGGTGGGCACGGGCATTGCTGGGAGCCCGTGGGCAGCCCTGGGACCCCCTTAAAGCCCACGGAGAGCCCCGGGGCCCCCTTGTCTCCCCCGGAGCCGACGGGGAGCTGTAGCTGTGGAGTCAGCTTAAGGAGTCTGCCCTAAGGACTGCTGCTTTTTGGAGCGTTGGGGGAGGGGGAGGGTTGCGGTGTGGGGAGTGGAGGTGTGTGGGAGGAGTCCCGTGTCTTGAGGGAGCTTTGGAGGTGTTGGGCAGATTTGGGGGAGTGGGGGAGGGGTCCCCTCCTTTGGAGCTCCCTGGTTCTTTTCTTCCAAACTGTGGGAGGCAGCGGGCGAAGGGGGAAGGCAATAGAGTGAGTTGCTGTATTTCAGTCCTTGGTTGAGAGTCAGCGACTCTGCTCCCTTGCTGCTCAGCAGACTCTTAGCTCCGTGGGGCTGTTTCTCCAGGCAGGCTACGACAACAGAAACGGCCCCACTTCCTCGGAAGAGTTGTTAGCAGTGATGTCTCCTGGGAACGTACTGCCTGACGTTGGATAGACCTGGCACCACGCAGCAGCTCAGAGCCCCGCAGCGTATGCTGCCGCTCTCAGTTGGCTCCATCAAATCCTCTGACCTGAGAATGCCAGAGGTACAGAGTTGAAACGGGCCCTTCCTCACCCACTGAGTCAGATGAACCTTTTTGCGCCCAAGTTGGCTGGAGACTGCTTCTGCCTCGCCGCCTTCAGGCGGAGCATGGCTGTGAGCAGGGGAGCTCAACACAGAGTGCTTGCTGATTGCAGCCTGCTCCCTCGGGGGAGCACCCGCAGCCGTGGGACGGGAGGAGGAAGGACAGCACGAGGGCTAGAGACAAACATTTTATTTCTTTAACGTTTCACATAGGGGGTACCCCAGAGGGGTTCCTGGCCCCACACCCCACAGCTGCTCAGTATTCGGGGCACTGTTGGTCTTCTGGGCCTGGTGCTGTCACCGCTTGCAGGGCTGGCAGAAGCAGACACGGCTAGTGGCATCTCCACCAGCCCTTCAAGTAGCCCCACAGCCAGGCGCAGCCCTGCCGCGGGCACCTTCCTGTCCTGCACAGCCCTGGGTCTGCCTTGCCACACTCCCTGCCCGTGGTCTTGCAGGACTCCTCCGTCTTTGCCTTCAAGGCCTGGAAAGTGCGGGTGATCTCCAGCACCCACTCCACCTGGTCCATGTCCATGGCTGGGGGCCTTCCGGGGGACAGGTGCTTGTCCGTGGGCCTCTGTGTCCTGTCCATCCCCTACCTGGGAACCCACTCTTTCTCGGTCCCTGCTGGCAGCTCCTGGCTGAGGACCAGCCCGTTTCCCCACTGCCCCACCAGCAGCCATGGGAGAGCGGGGTTGTCCTGAGTGTGTGAGCACCACTGGCTCTGTTGCTGCACTGGGCCAGGGCTCCAGGAAGTGGTAGAGGGAGCTGTGGGAAGAGGAGCTGCTCCTCAACAGGCTGCTGCAGTCCTCCGAGTTGGCCAGCGAGCACAGGCTGCAGGGGCTCTTGCGGTGGCCCTCGGGGGGCCCAGGAGCCCGGGGGGTGCCTGGACCAGAAGGAGCTGTCCCCACTGATAGGACCTATAGGCGGCAGAGGAGGGCAGGGGGACGTGGGGGCTTGGTGGGGGGGGGCAGGGGGTAGAGAGAAGCATCACTGCTCAGATGGTATATGGTTGGCAGGGAGCCCAGTGGGTCCTGTGGGGCCTGGTGCTCCCTCCTCGCTGCCTCCTCGGTTGCCCTGCAGAGGAGGAGAGAGAAGAGACCCGCTGCACACCGTCTCCTCCGCTGGAGCCCGTGGGCAGCACCCCCTCCTCAGCAGGCGGGCAGGGCTGCCCAGCGCAGGCAGGGCAGGGCACGGGCTGAGGGTCTGGGGCAGGATCTGGGGGTCTCCCCCACACTCCCTGCTTCTCCTGTGTTGACTTGAGCTCCCATCCTTCATCCGCTAGCCGAGAAGCTGCTGAGGGAGGGGACGGAGTGAGCGGCCGGCAGCCCCTGGCACAGCCCCGGCTCAGGGCTGCCGTGGGGTGTGGGCTGTTTGCACGGTGCTCGGTGCCAGGGCCACTCACCTCTCTGCTCCTGCGCGTGGGCTCTTGCATCCGTTATCCCTTGATTCGGCTTCTTCCAGTCCCTCTGCAGGACCCCGGGAGCTGGGTGAGACAGGAGCAGCTCCCAGCCCCGTGCCGCAGCCCCCCACACCACCCCACGCTGCGGCACAGTGCGGTGCAGCAGTCGCCTACCTGGAGCCGCTTGGTCCGTAGCACAGAAGAGACCGCGCTGAGCCCCATCAAAAGCATCACGAGCGGAGCCAGGTGAGCTGCGGGGGGGACGTTGGAGTCCCTCCTGGCACCAGCTGCGGTGCAGCCACGCAACCCTTTGGTGACCCCATGGGAAACGTTAAAGAAATAAAATGTTGGTCTCTATCCCTGGTGCTGTGGTTCCTCCTGCCATCCCGCGGCTGGGGCTGTGCCCCCCTCAGTGCCCGACCCAGTGGGACAGGCTGGCACTGCTGGCACCCGCCAACCTGGGGGGGTGGTGGTGTCAGGGGAGCTGGGTGGGCTGGAGAAAGGGAGGAAGCACCTCTTGAAACCAGCTGGGCCCTCCCCAGCCACAAAACCCTCCCCAGAGGCACCAGAGGGGACCCCCAGATCCTTGAAGGGCTGCCCCAGACTCCCTCTGGCCTGCAAGACTCCCCCCCCCCCCCCCCCCGGACCCCATAAGGGCAGCCCAGGACCCCTTACGGACACCCCAGTGGCGTCCCAAATCTGGGTTCTTTACCTGCTGGGCAAGCCAGTAACACACTGTGTGGGAGCAGCCAGCCAAGCCGGTTTCAGAGCACCAGAGGTGAGAGGCAGGGAGCTGCCATCCCACTCAGCTCCATCCCCGCCGTGCCTTGGCTGTGCAGAGAGAACTTGGGGGGAGCTGCAAAACAGCTCAGCCCGGGCTTATCTCAAGATGGCACAGAACAACCAAAACCAAATGGCCCTTAACAATCAAAATGCCCCGAGTCCCATCCCACCACTCTTCCCGTGACGTTGAGCGCCGGACATCACAAACTGGCAACAGAGACTTCGCTATGGCACCACCAGAGGGAAATATCCCAGACAGTGTAATCCACTCGGGCATAATCCTGCACCCTCACCGAGTCAGGAAATATAAACCGCAGGGTCTGGGGAGACAAATGGGGAATCCTCCAAGGATACAGCTGGCCCCTCGGAGATCCGTCCCCCCCATCCAGGACGCTGTACAGGGTAACTTCCCCGGGATGGAGCGACCTCACCTGAGAGAGAGAGGGTAAGTGACTAAGAAACATCCGTACGGTATAGGGCATGCGATTGAGTTTGTGACTGGTGCACTCTTCTAAGGCATTAATATCTAGCGCCCTCGTGGTTTGCGTTGCTGCTTGTCGGGGGCATTTGTAGCTCGCAATAGTGGATCCCGCTAGTTGCTTCTAAACCGCAATAGTGTAATCGCCATCGCACACACAGAACTTGCAATAGTGACGTATTGGACCTGTGAGAGAAGTCCAAAGAAATTGTTAATTTGAACCTCTCAGTGAAGCCCTTTTTCCCGTTTTGTCACACACACAGAGCAGAGGTATTTCTAAGTTTATGCCATTAATGCGCAGAAATGGGCTGCTTGTCCCAAAACAGGAGTGCTCACACCTTAGTTCCAAAAATCTCCACTTTCATTCATTGATTATTACATATTCGAACAATTAATACATATTCCCTGTCATTCCCTCTAATGACTGGTCGAGATTTCTTTGCTTCCCACGTAAAGGAGTGCGCAGACTCTGTCTTATTTTTCCTTCTTTTGAGTAGGTGGTACCGTTTGGGGAGGTGGTCAATGAGTGGGTGGTCACCATCTCCCCCTGCCGGAACTCCCTTTTACCTGCTTTTCCTCTCATCTTGGCACTTCCGAGTGGTTTTCGGGGTTTGCTGACCAGGCCTACAGTTCATGGCTCTCTCGACAGGAACCCCCTGCTTCTCAACAGTGCTCCATCGCCTGCTGGGTAGTTCCTTAACTGAACCATAGATAAATCGTGTCCAGTAACTATTTCTCTATGTGAAGATGAGGTCAAGAAATAGCGTTGGGGCAGTAGAGAGGACTTGAGCAGCAGCAGGTTTCCTTTGTTGCTTCAATGACATTTAATTTTCCTAGTTGATGTCCGTTTTACTACAACAATTCCCCCCTTTGAGACTTATCCAAGTCTTTCTGTACTTGGATGAGCCTCATTTTCTATCCCGTATCACTAATACATAAGATTGAGATAATTGCTTGATAGCGAGACTCTTAAGACATTCGAACAAAACTCACTATGATGACAAAAACCTTTGCAGCCATCCGGTCAGGGAAAACTCAAATGTCGTTCCCTGGACTAATCCAACTGCCATTTTCACTGCCGAAAGCCGCGTTATTTGTGCAATCAAACACCGATGGGCGCTACAGTGCAGCACGAAAGGCCAACGCCGACTCTGGCAGATAACCCAGAGGCCTCACGACCATCCAACGCCTTTACCGGCCCCAATCCTGCTGCCGGCTCTGTCACGGCGGTGCCGTGGCGCTCTCCGGTGGGAAAACCGACCAAGGAACAGCACAACACGGCACGGGCCCGGGTTCTCCTTCACTTTGCACCACCAACCGTGTGGAACGGGTTTTGACGGCTTCAGTTATTTACAGCACAAACCCAGCAAGAGCAGCCCCAGGACTGGAACGTTCAACAACCCAATGTAATAAATTAAGGAGAACAACACATAACCCCCCCCACTTATTCCTATAACAAGATAAACATCCTGACTCGTACCAGAACAACAAACCTCACTCCTATCAGAAGAACACTAAAGCCTAAAACTAAGACCTAAAGGATGGCTAGCTAAGACCTAAAACCTACACGGGACTATTACCTAAGGGGGAAACACTATTAAATATGATAACTCTTTCTCTGCCATTCTCATCTTGTGGGTCTTTCGTGAGTGGGGGCGACCTCGTGGTGGTGGACCCTCCGCAGAGCTCAGGTGCTGCCGGAGGCGAGAGATGGTGGGTGGGTTTTCCCAGAGCATGAAAGGGACCTGGTTGCCGGGCTGAACCGGCAGTTGCCCAGTTGCCAACTAGAGGCGGTCACCCTCTGGGCTTCTGCCGGCTTCGCCGCCCTTTAAAGACTCCTCTGGGGCCTTCCGATCCTCCTGCAGGCGATGGTATTTCACGTGCGCATTCCTCCCGTTGACTGTCCCAAACACCCTGGAAGGGAGAAAACAAACAGGGATTTTGAATTCCTTTTTTTTTTTTTAAAAAAAAAAAAATAAAAATCATTAGATGACATTTCATTATTTCTACTTTTGTGAGCTTCTGGTCTGTTTTGCTGCGTGGTGCCATACAGCTTGTGCCAGTACCCCCGGGTGGGTGGGACCTCGGTGGTTAAACACGGCAGATCATTAGGGATTAAAATAAGAGAAGTAACGGCGAGACGGCTTAAAATCGGGTCAGACTGAAACTCAAGTGGCTCTGCGTGGCACAAGCGACTGTAGCGCGGGAGCCCTCGGGCCGCAAACCACAAGAAGGAACTTCAGTGGAACCTTTTTCTCAGCCAAAAAAAACGAGAAACGCTGGGATTCTCGCCCGAGGAGATGAACCGCCCCAGGCCTGTAATGGGAGGAAAGGGCCTTCAAAGGGAGAGAGAGACCCTTGTGGCTGCAGTCAGCGGGAGACGGAGGAGCCCCGAGTGCGGAGGAGATGGGAGGAGGATGGAAATGCCGAGTCTCCATCGGTTTGAGCCCAAAGCAGCGGGTTTTGAGAAGAAAAAACGAGCGGCTCACCTTCCACACTGCCCGCAGGGAAACCCAGCCACATCGCCTGCGCCTCCAGCCCCGCACGGAGCGTCCCCGGGATGGTGGGAGGGACTGCCTGTGCCACGGGGCGTCTTTTCGCTGCTCTTCTGCTTCTTGGTGAGCTTTTCATTGGGCCCGAGCCGGCGCCTCTTCTTCGGGCTGCAACCAGCCTGTAAAGCAGACAGCCTGTGCTCATTTCTCCTTCTCCTCAGCAAGGGGGACAGCTAAAGCGAAAAACTGGCTGGAAACATCCCCAAATGGCCCAGGCAGTGAGGGGTCTATTTGTGTGCCGGGTGGAACACATTCTATCAGCCCCAGCCTGCCCCGGTGAGCTCCTCCGAACGCTAAAACAGCCCAAACAATGCTGAAACTCGGCTGGGAGGATGGGGTGCAAAGACAGATGGTGAAAGAAAAACCGTATTATTTCTACCGTACTCAGCGGAACAGCACTTTCCTCCACAAAAGTCTGTAAAATGGGTTTAAAACGTAGAATTACTGAGCACTGAAGGGACATGGTTACCCGGTGTCTACCACCAAAAAAAACCCTAAATAATGTGTTTCTGTGAGCCAAAGTCCCATTTCCTGGCAAGGAAGGTTTTGGCAACACCCGCGCAGAGGTGGGTCACCAACAGTTCCTTTGACGGAGCACTGGGACGTTACGAAACATCCCCAAAAATCATCATCAGCAGGTTTAACACGAAGTGGATCGTTTCCCAGAGCCTGGGACGAAGGGTTCATGGAGGAGCGGCATCTCGCACCCACCCCCGGCAGTTTTCCTACCTTCTCTTCGGCCTCCTCCACCTCATCCGTGCCTCGCTGCAGCCTTTTGGCTGTCCATCCTGGTCGGGTGGCGCCAAACCTGACGTGTTTTTTCCAGGTGTAGTAATATTCCACACACTGGGCCACGGTCTTCGTCTGAATCTGTCGGGAGAAAACCAGAAGCGATCGATGAGGGAAATACCACAGGAAAACAATGAAGGCACAGACCCAGGACGGATCTATCCAGCACTGTTTGTCCTCCCCTGTGTCTGCTGTTCCCACAGCGCAACGCACGGGTGAGATCAGGCTGAAAACGAGCCCCCTTCTTCTGAAAGGGCCGTAAAGAAGCCTTGGGAGGGCAGAACTGTACGTTTCGTGCCGATGGTCAGCGGAACGTGTCAGTATTCTTCTAGTATTTCCTGTATTTTGTACTGGAGAGATTAAATATTCGCTTGATATTCGAGCAAATTCGGTAGACATTAGAGCCAATTATGTCTTGTACCGGTATCTTTTTGGAATGAAGTGGCATCCCAAGGACAGGATTACAATGCACCATTCAAAAGACGACTTTTCTGGGTTAAAACTCCCCTCCACGCTACCAACCCGTGACCCGCCTCGGTCTAACGGCTTTACCTTCTTCTGGATCAGGTGGAAATTCTTCTTATGCACATAAAAAGCCTCTTTAAACAACTGCTCCTCCAGGGGCGTCCAAGTGTCTGAGCCTGGGAAGAAACAGCCACGTGCAAACGATTAGACCCCTTGCAACCTCACGGAAACGCGCACGATGTATTCGTCACGCGTCCACATGTCTCCTCCTTCGGAAAGCAATTAGCCAACACCGCAGGCAGTTTGTTAGCACGAGCAGTTATGGCTGCCAGCAGAGCAAGCCCTGCACGCAGTAAAGCCGGGGAGCGAGGGAAAGGAGGAGCGTTGGGCGGCGTGGGGTGTCACCGCAAGGGACAGCAGCAGGCTAGAACACAGGGACGAGGCATTCCCCGTGCCAAAAGGCCCCCAGAACAGATTAAAAAGACTATTTCCCTGCCCCAAAGAACACGAACCGCTGCTCGCATGTTTCTAAAAATCACTTCTTTCAATCAGAACAAAGGGAACGGCAGTACCCGCTCGCATTCCCGGAGAAGCAACAAGCTCTGCTTCCACTTTACCTGCGTAATGATAATCAGCCAGGGGATGGGATTCAGGTCGCTGGGGTGCCCCAGACTGCAACATCTCCAGACCCTCCTGCGGGAGTTCAGAGAACAAGACTTAGATTCCCCCTCAGCAGGGGCCAAAAGATCAACTCTTCAGCCCACTGTGGGAAGATGGTACTCAGTCGACGCTCAGCAACAGCGTGTCGGGGTCACCTCCGCCCACGGCAGTTGATGAGAATATTTCCTATTCCAGTAGGAATTCGAAAAGAGCTGCTTCTTACCAGAGCTTCATGCAGGCGGTGCAAGGCGTGCTCCAGGTTGGCTCTTCCCCCCGGCATGACATTGGAGCAGGCGAAGTTGAGCAGATTTGTCACTAGAAATGCAACAAAAACCAACAGAAAGTCAGCTTTCGTCAAGAAAGGAGAAAAAGTGCGATACAAGGCAGAGGGCAAACAGAGCAGACAGACTGGAGACCCAGAAAAGGCACCGAAAAAAAGGCAGGTTATCCGGTATCGCTCTCTCTCCCTTCAGAGCAGCTTTGGGACCGGTAGCTCCAGAGACAGATCTCCCCTCTCCCGAGGTCGCTGCAGCTGACGTGGGACAGCTACAAACGCCCCTGACCGTCTCTCCCAGAGGACGCGACTCAGAGCACCACCGGTTGTTAATCTGTTCACTGTCCCACCAGATCTGAGCCACCCTCGGGTGCTACCAGCCACGAATGCTGTCAAGGAAAAGAGGGAGAGGGTCCCAACGGACAAACAGCTGCTGTGAAAACGTGCAGTTTTCGACCCTTAGTATCTCGGGGGGGACCTGGGAAGAAAAGCGTTAAGAGAAACCTCTGTCCTGTGTTTCCGGGTTCGTTGCGATGTCTCCCCAGGGCTTCCACAGTAGCGATGCTCCCTCCTCCTCCTCCTCCAACCGGGATCTGTCCTGGAGGTCTGGGATCTCGGCCTGAAATTCACTGCCGACGTTGACGTGTCTGAAATTGTTAAGGCAGAGGAGGTGAGGAAGGAGAGCTGGGAACAGCACGCTAGCACGCACCCGCTTCGAAGGAGGGGACGTGTCAGGTACGGCAGTTATTTCCCAGCACAGCGTCACCAACTGCCCTCTAACAACTCCCACAGCCCCTTCTCGCCACCAACAGCATTACCGTTCCACCACGTGAGCCCTTTTGCGCCCCATCGGGCAAGAAAATTGCCACTTCCTTCCTCAAACGCTGAGCAAACTGGCGAGGTTCACTCTGAGACCAACAGCCAGCAGCAGAAGAGCTGCGACGGTGGGCCAAGACCACCGTTGGAATGTTGTGTAGAACGCGGGAGGCCGGCAACCGGCATCATGAGGTCAGCCTGAGTGGCAAGCCCAGCCTGGGCTAGCACTGGCCATTTCTGGCAAGCACGGGGGTATACTCCAGCCAAAATAACCCCTCTGTTACCCTCTGCAGCGCTGCGGGGCAGTGGGAGAACTGGCCAAGCCATGGGGAGCAGGTCAACAGCAACAGCAAGGACTGGCAGAGCCCCGGTGCCGAACCAACCGTGCACCCGCTCCTCAGCCCCCTTTCCCCAGGGTTTGCGGTTATTCTGACCGCTGGGCCGGAACTCACGGCCCAACGCTGATTTTAGGGTTATCCTTCTTCGGCTAAACCCAAAGTCCCCATCCATTCTGCCCAAAAGATGTATAGAAAAAACAGCACAAGTTAAAATCGTTGAGATCATCCTTTAGCCTTCCTCACCGCCCTCATCATCACACACCGCTCCCCATTCTCCCAGAATTTCCCTCCTTTCGGGGAAACTGCTCACTGGACACGGAAGCTGTGGAGATGGACCCTCTGGATCTCCTGGCACAGCTGCCCCCCACCCTGCTCAGAGTTGGCCCCACAGGGATCAAACCGTTCAGGGCTTTTTCCAAGCCAAAGCCAGGAGCGGAGCAAAACCCCCGTGGGTTGTTTCCATCCCCTCTGCCACAACAGCAATCCCAAAGGAGAAAGGCACCTCCTTTTTCACTTTTCCAGACTTTCATTAAAAGGAGGAACCTCTGAACAACGTAATTTAATTACCGTCAACGTTGGATCCGCGCTCACATTCCTGCGTAGAGCTCACTGCCTGTCTAGCTGGGAAATCTCTGCCGCTCATTTAGTGGCAAAAGGTGGAAACTGGAGAAAAATCTCCAGCGCGACATCAATCCCCGGCATTATCACGATACAGCCTAAAATCAGAAATGCGGTTAAGATCCCTTCTCCTTTGAGCGGCTACGTGAATTGTACCCATTGACAGATGCATACAAATATTCGTTTCAAAGTTACAGACGTCACATTTTAACCGCGACACCAAAAAAGAATGACCTGCATTAAAAACTCCAGGAGCGTTTTCTTTCCATAACGCACTGGAATTTCTGAAAAGTCCATTTCCTGCACGGAAAAACACGTCGTTTGTGGATAACAAATGGCAAACTCAGCGTTTGGGGAAGGTGAGCTCCCAAGTGCTGCGGATCCATCTCTCCATCTGGAAGACAGCAAAGGCAGTCAAAGCTCCCCAGCACAGCATCCTTACTGCCTCCCCTTTCCTACAGCCCAGGAGATCCTCGGAGCCTTCCCACAGGGAAAGGGAGGAGCGGACTGATCACCAAGGCTGGCTGGACCAGGTCACCATTGTCACCACATTCGTTTCTTGCCAAAGAACGATGAAATTCGTCCACCTAACGATATAGCAGGTCCCTTCCCTGCCATGGTTCCAGCGCTGGAGGAAAGGTGCCTCTCCCGAGGCCGCATTGGGACGGCACTGCTGCACAGAAGGATAGAGATTTTTAAATCTCTTTATTTCTTCCAGGGAAAAACTTGCTTTCTCACTCAGTAAAGGACGAGCTCCCCAGGCCGGGCAGGAAGGCGGCACAGCCACAATTTACTTACCGAGAAACGTGCAGAGGGCTGTGTGGTCCCTGTGCCCAAGGAAAGCGGCCATTGCCAAAGCAGAGGGAAGGACGTGTCTCACCTTCAGCACAGAGAACCGATTCACAGACTCACTCTGAAAAAAAAAAAAGCATTAACCACAAAATTAGCTAATGGCTTCCCAAACCTGAATTCAGGGCCTCCCTCCGTGATTATAAAGTAATAATGGTCTTAACAGGCAGGCAGCTCACCAGGAATGAGATGGAGAGTGACCCCCATATTCCCCTGGAAACCCTTCGATGAGGCAAATCCCTGAACGCCCTCCCAGATTGTCGGTTCTTTACCTCCACGAGGAACTCGTGGCCTTTTATTGTCATAGTGTGTGACCAGAACAAGCCCCGCCATTCCTTATTCCAGCCTTAACAGCCTTCAGCGTTTCACTCCGGTCACCTCCCTGTCCCACTTCCGTCCCTGCACAATTTTTAAGATGGCGACTGAGAAATTAGGTCTTGTGGTTCCCATTGAAACACCCATTAATTCATACAACCAAAAGCTAGGCAAATGAAAAGGCCGTGTTAAACCTCAGCCCCCAGGGAAAAGAAATGTGCCCGACGAGGTGCTAAAAGGCGCTCTGGCAAAACACACCCCCCCTCCTCCAAACTGCAGTTTGCTCCAGGAAACTGACAAGTTTTCTTCCTCTGCGGCCTTAGCCAGGCTGTAGATTTTCCCACCCTGCAGGGAAAGAAACAATCCTCAAAAGCAGATGTTATTCTGCCTGCAAGGAAAGCTTTAAAATATTTTTCTTTTTTTAAAGGCAGAATGCCTAAACGGAACATCCGAGCTGGTTTCTCCATGAAAATAACACTTTGCACTTGCACAGCAAAGCAACGCTCATTAACCAATCTCGTAAATCTTCGCAGGCATTAAGAAACACTCCACGTAACACACCTGCGTGCACCCTGTAAGCACATGTGCAAAGAGGAATCCCCGTTTACGCACCCCGGCTATATCAAACCGCACTATTTCCCTCACAAGCTGTGATGCAAATGGGCCACGCTCCCATTCCTTGGCTCCAGAGCTCCGGCGATGCCGGGATCATGCCGACCCTCAGCCGCTGCGGGCATCAGCTCTGCTAACACCCCGCTGACGGGTCAGTGACAGGAATCTGGGAGCAGGAAGGGGATTGTACCACCCAGGCTCCCCAAAATCCCCCGCAGTTAAGAGGAATGCAAATCTCAGGCTCCCCTAAGCCAACACATTTCTCACCGTGACCGCCGCACTAACACCCAGAGCAGTTTTTAAGCAGCACGCACCAGGTTTAACCTCCACGCCTGAGAAAGTCCCTGTCCTGAGGGCTGCCGGTCCCCTTGGCCCAATGCAGGAGGCAGCAGCAAACCCCTCCAGACAGGGCAAGAGGTGCTTCTAAGAGTGACATCCAGCTAATAACCAAAAAGCACTTAAACCAATCCCAAACTTTGGAGACATTTAGTCTCGGGCCAGCAGCAGCATGTTGCTCAGTAAGGCACACTTCCACGACTCCCCTCAATTAACCATCACCTCCAGAGCGCGACCTCTGAAGGTGAGAAGTTCCTTTAGGTTGACTCTTGACGTCCCTTTCCCTCCCACAGGCAACGAGACCCCAAGTATTGCCACTTGAGAGTGCAGTTCCCCTTCCACGGGCACCCAGCTCGCTCTGCAGTTTTGGATTATCACCGACCTCTGTGCCAGCTCCACCAAGAAGCCAGGTGAGAGGCTCCGAATCACGTTACTAAAGATCCCAAGGCTTGACCTTGTTCCATTTATTTCTAAACCTTTGGCCCTGGATCAATGAGTTCATTGTTTTCAGGGAGTTCCAGATGTAAGCGCTGAGTACTGTTATTGGTGAATCCAGAACTGTCAACAGTGATAAAAAACAGAGCGCAGGAAGACAGTAAGGCCTCCGAGTCCCAAACTCAAATAACAGATGGCTAAAAAGGAAGGAGGAGCACACAGACATACTCGAATCCTGCTGAAAATAGTCAGCCATGGCCAACAGGAGCCGAGGAGGCAGTGGCCGTGGACACCTGACTCGGGGGAGCCGCGCAGCTCTGCACGTATTTCGAGAGCTTTTCAGAACAAGTAATAAAAGCTTGACAGCAGCAGGGAGTGCGGGAGTCGCGGCAGCAGTTGCATCGATAAGCAATCTGCGCAACAGTTCCTAAAACAGGGGCTGCCCACAATCAGAAGTTGACTCTTTGGTACAAACTCCCTCCACACCAGTCATCACACAGGGGAAAAAAAACAACCAAGCTATTGTAGGGCTCAGTATTACCCATTTCTCTGCAGCTGGACAGAAATACACACTTCTGCGGCTTTTCCCACACTGGAAAATTCAAAGCACCCAAACAGGGCGCGCTTTTAGAGACATCAGCAATTAAGTTCTCCGTCCCCTCCAGAAAAGCCTTTTCCTAAAGGCGTTCTCCTCCCAAGGGCAGACCCACAAAAAGAAGCCCTCTCTGCTTAATCCATTTCACAGAGAATTTGAAATGCAAACAAGAATTAAACAGGACGTCTTTTCCCCGCTTCAGGGAAAGCCACTAATATAGACCTTGGCAACAGATTTAGCAAATCTATCATTGTAATGCCTTTGCATTGCCCATTTCCACCTGGAGAGCAGGCTGAAAGGACTCATAAAAAAACCTCAAACCAACCACAAAACATATTCCTGTCTAGGGGGTAATTTTATGAAACGATTTGAACACCTTAACGATTTGAACATCTTTTTACAGGTACAAGGCAACAAGAAACATTCTCGAGGTGAAAAAAAAACAAACCACCTATTCACCTCTTTACCCCAAAGATCTTTTCACCACACGGATTCCACCACCAATACACAGCTGCTAAATATCCCCGGCTGCTGCCGATCCGTAAGAAACTCTTCAAAATACAAGAGAACGCTGAGCCCAGCGCGCTGACGGTGCTGCCAGGGCTGTGAGTCGGAGCCCCTGAGGACGGAGTCGCAGCCCCTGAGGTTGAAATCAGCCCCACACTTAGGCACAACCCGGGGTTTTAAGCCTCACTACAAACCAGCCCCCCGCTTTTCAAGAAAAACAGGGAGATTCACCTCAAAATAAACCACGTTCTCAACGCCAAAGGGGCGCTGGTCCATGGCCGCCGCCGCCCTTAGGGCCAGTTCCATGGGGCTTCGCTTGACCTGGAGCAGAACTCGCGGGCGTGAGGACAACGAGCCCCCTACACAAAAACTGAAAAAAAGGAAAAGTTCAATAAGATTTGCTGTTACTCACCCACCAAAGCCTAACCACTACAACTGGCCCTTTCACAACCAGGCCTGATCGCAGAAGAAAACTGAAATATCCCAATTCCCGCTTCAAACACAAGGCGTGGAGCTGCCCACACCCCACGTGTGGGCTGGGCAGACAGGGGGCTCTTCTCAAAACCCGCAGGAAGAGAAAGGGCAGGAGTGTTTTCCCAGCCCTGGAAGAGCTGTGGGGAGAAGGTGGGAGAGAGGAAAAGGCTGCCCAGGAGTGCGGTAGGGGGAAGGAGAGGGCTCCATCCATGGGGGAAACGCCGTTCCTGGCCACACAGGCGGCTGCGGGACCACCCTGGGGATGGATTTGGGGGCTCTCCCTGAGGGAAACACTGCTCCCAGCCATGCAGGAGGCTGTGGGACCACCCTGGGGATAGGTTTGGGGATGAGGGGGGATCTATCCCTGAGGGAATCACTGCTCCCAGCCATGCAGGAGGCTGTAGGGCAATGACAGAGATGGATTTGGGGGCTCTCCCTGAGGGAAACCCCTTTCCCGGACACACAGGAGGCTGTGGGGCCGCCCAGGGGACAGATTTGGGGGCTCTCCCTGAGGAGAGCCTGTGGGGAGGAGGGAGGCGGGGGCCGCCCCAGGGCCGGGGCCACTCCTGGAAGGGGAGGGGGGGATCTCCAGCCGCCCACGCGGGGCTGCCCGAAGCCTGAGGAGATGAAAAGAAGAGGAAAAAAAATTCCCTCCCCGCCATCGCCTCTCACAGCCCCGGCCCTCCCCGCCGCGCCTCATGGCGGCTGTGTGCGGTGTCACCTGAGCGGGGGGTGGGGGCTGAGGCAGGAAAAGGCGGGAGGGGAAGGGCCATTTTGAATGGGAGGAGAGGGGAAGGGGAGGCGAAAGATGGGGGGAGGGGAGGGGAGGAGAGGAGAGAGGAAGAGAGGATGGTGGGGGGGGTGGGAGCGAGTGTGTGAGGGGAAGAGGTGTTGCGTGAGGGGGGAGCGAGGGGGGAATGGGTTTCCGGGAGAGGGAGGTTTGCAGGGCTGTGAGGTGCCTGTGAGAGAGGAGGCCCCGGAGGGAGGTGAGTGGAAAGGGCTGTGTGTGGAAAGAAAAGCTTTAAGGACAGGCTGGGCTGGGGAAAGGTGGTGGGCCCCGAGGGAGGGCTTGGGGAGCGGGGCTAGAAGCGTGGGTTTGGGGCAAAACTCTGGGAAAGAAACTGCAGGACAGGGCCAATCTGAGGATACAGTTTTAGCGAAGCTTCAAGCAAAGGGTGACCAAAGGTGCCTCTTGCCCTTTTGTGGGCGGGTTTTGTCTAAGTTATTCATGCGAGTGGACTTTTGCCACACGGGATGGGAACGTTCGCTTCCCGGGATAGCTGATGCCCCTGGATAACCACTGCCCGCGAAGCACTGCGAAACCCCGTGTTCAAAAATGAGAACAAAGGCCGAGTTTTGCCTCTCGGAAGGATCTCTAAGCACCGTCTCCACGTTATTTTCAGTACCTTTCTGGTTGTTTTCTTTGCCCCCATCCCCGTGATGTCCGTCGGGGGGGCTGGCGGAGCTCTGCAGGCGGACGTCCGTCTCATTTTGGAGAAGGCTGGGCTGGTTTCGGGCGGTCCCGGCTGATTTTGGGGAGGGCAGGGACGGTTTCGAACTCGCAGTGCCCGGTGCGGGGCTGCGGTGGGGCCCGGCCCCCTCGTTCTCCTCGGCGCGGCCCCGCCCCTCTCGCCCGCTTTCGCCGCGGCGACGCTGGGGGGCGTGGCCCGGGTTTGCCCTTCGGCGCGTGCGCGGTTGGGCGGACGCGAAGGAGAACGTTTCCGGTGTGCGTCGGCGGTCGGGAGCTGCGACGGTCGGTACCGGGAGAGACGGGGGGGACCGGGGCCGAGGAGGGCGGGAGCGGGAGCGGGAGCGGGAGCGGGAGCGGGAGAGTGGGCGGGCGGGCGGGCGGGCGGCGCGGCGGCGGCAGGAGCGGTGGTGCGGAGGTGTCCAGGGCCAGTTCGGGGGATTGTGGGGTGGCGGGACCGGGCTGGGGGGCTCGGGGGGCGGCCTGGGCCTCTTTGGGGGGGAGCAGAGCCGAGTGGGGGGTCCCCGGGGAGAACAGGGCCGATTCAGGCTCCCCCGTCCCCCGCTGCCGCCCCCTCACCCCCCGCTCGCTCCCCGCAGGTGGCGGCAGCCCCGGCCGCAGCGCAGGGTGCCCGGGGCCGGCCTGGGCGGGCGCTTGGCTCCGCTCTCAGCCCCCCCCGGCAGGTCAGCCCGGCCGTGCCCCCTTCGCCCGCCTCCAGCCCACGGCCGAGTCCCCCCAGGTACCCCCGAGATGGGTCGGGGGGTGTCAGCGCTGGGCCCCCTGAAGCGGGGGTGGGTGGTGGGCACGGGCATTGCTGGGAGCCCGTGGGCAGCCCTGGGACCCCTTCAAAGCCCACGGAGACCCCCCGGGGCCCCCTTGTCTCCCCCAGAGCCGACGGGGAGCCGTAGCTGTGGAGTCAGCTTAAGGAGTCTGCCCTAAGGACTGCTGCTTTTTGGAGCGTTGGGGGAGGGGGAGGGTTGTCGGTGTGGGGAGTGGAGGTGTGTGGGAGGAGTCCCGTATGTTTGGGGAGCTTTGGGGATGTTGGGCAGATTTGGGGGAGTGGGGGAGGGGTCCCTTCCTTTGGAGCTCCCTGGTTGGTTTCTTCCAAACTGTGGGAGGCAGCGGGCGAAGGGGGAAGGCAATAGAGTGAGTTGCTGTATTTCAGTCCTTGGTTGAGAGTCAGCGACTCTGCTCCCTTGCTGCTCAGCAGACTATTAGCTCCGTGGGGCTGTTTCTCCAGGCAGGCTACGACTACAGAAACGGCCCCACTTCCTCAGAAGAGTTCTTAGCAGTGATGTCTCCTGTGAACGTACTGCCTGACATTGGATAGACCTGGCACCATGCAGCAGCTCAGAGCCCCACAGCGTATGCTGCTGCTCTCAGTTGGCTCCATCAAATCCTCCGACCTGAGAATGCCAAAGGTACAGAGTTGAAACGGGCAGTTCCTCACCTGCTGAGTCAGATGAACCTTTTTGCGCCCAAGTCAGCTGGGGGCTGCTCCTGACTCACCGCCTTCAGGCGGAGCATGGCTGTGAGCAGGGGAGCTCAACACACAGTGCTTGCTGATTGCAGCCTGCTCCCTCGGGGGAGCACCCGCAGCCGTGGGACGGGAGGAGGAAGGACAGCACGAGGGCTAGAGACAAACATTTTATTTCTTTAACGTTTCACATAGGGGGTACCCCAGAGGGGTTCCTGGCCCCACACCCCACAGCCGCTCAGTATTTGGGGCACTGTTGGTCTTCTGGGCCTGGCGCTGTCACCACTTGCAGGGCTGGCAGAAGCAGACACGGCTAGTGGCATCTCCACCAGCCCTTCAGGTAGTCCCACAGCCAGGCGCAGCCCTGCCGCGGGCACCTTCCTGCCCTGCACAGCCCTGGGTCTGCCTGGCCACACTCCCTGCCCGTGGTCTTGCAGGACTCCTCCGTCTTTGCCTTCAAGTCCTGGAAAGTGCGGGTGATCTCCTGCACCCGCTCCACCTTGTCCATGTCCATGGCTGGGGGCCTTCCGGGGGACAGGTGCTCGTCCGTGGGCCTCTGTGTCCTGTCCACCCCCTACCTGGGAACCCACTCTTTCTCGGTCCCTGCTGGCAGCTCCTGGCTGAGGACCAGCCCTGGTTTCCCCACTGCCCCACCAGCAGCCGTGGGAGAGCGGCAGTGTCCTGAGTGTGTGAGCACCACTGGCTCTGTTGCTGCACTGGGCCAGGCCTCCAGGATGTCGTAGAGGGAGCTCTGAGAAGAGAAGCTGCTCCTCAACAGGCTGCTGCAGTCCTCCGAGTTGGCCAGCGAGCACAGGCTGCAGGGGCTCTTGCGGTGGCCCCCGGGGGGTGCCTGGACCAGAAGGAGCTGTCCCCACTGATAGGACCTATAGGCGGCAGAGGAGGGCAGGGGGACCTGGGGGCTTGGGGGGGGGGGGCAGGGGGTAGAGAGAGGCATCACTGCTCAGATGGTATATGGTTGGCAGGGAGCCCAGTGGGTCCTGTGGGGCCCGGTGCTGCCTCCTCGCTGCCTCCTCGGTTGCCCTGCAGAGGAGGAAAGAGAAGAGACCCGCTGCACACCGTCTCCTCCGCTGGAGCCCGCGGGCAGCACCCCTCCTCAGCAGGCGGGCAGGGCTGCCCAGCGCAGGCAGGGCACGGGCTGAGGGTCTGGGGCAGGATCTGGGGGTCTCCCCCACACTCCCTGCTTCTCCTGTGTCTGCTTGAGCTCCCATCCTTCATCCGCTAGCCGAGAAGCTGCTGAGGGAGGGGACGGAGTGAGCGGCCGGCAGCCCCCGGCACAGCCCCGGCTCAGGGCTGCTGTGGGGTGTGGGCTGTTTGCATGGTGCTCGGTGCCGGGGCCACTCACTGCTCTGCTCCTGCGGGCGGGCTCTCGTGTCCGTCGTCCCTTGCTTTGGCTTTTTCCAGTCCCTCTGCAGGACCCCGGGAGCTGGGTGAGACGGGAACAGCTCCCAGCCCCGCGCCGCAGCCCCCCACACAACCCCACGCTGCGGCACAGTGCGGTGCAGCAGTCGCCTACCTGGAGCCGCTTGGTCCGTAGCACAGAAGAGACCGCGCTGAGCCCCATCAAAAGCATCACGCGCGGAGCCAGGTGAGCTGTGGGGGGGACGTTGGAGTCCCTCCTGGCACCAGCTGCGGTGCAGCCGCGCAACCCTGGGGTGCCCCCCATGGGAAATGTTAAAGAAATAAAATGTTGGTCTCTATCCCTGGTGCTGTGGTTCATCCTCCCATCCCGCGGCTGGGGCTGTGCCCCCCTCAGTGCCCGACCCAGTGGGACAGGCTGGCACTGCTGGCACCCACCAACCTGGGGGGGTGGTGGTGTCGGGGGAGCTGGGTGGGCTGGAGAAAGGGAGGAAGCACCTCTTGCAACCAGCTCGGCCCTCTCCAGACACAAAAGCCTCCCCAGAGGCACCAGAGGGGACCCCCAGATCCTTGAAGGGCTGCCCCAGACACCCTCTGGCCTGTAAGATTCCCCCCCCCCCGGACCCCATAAGGGCCGCCCAGGACCCCTTACGGACACCCCAGTGGTGTCCCAAATCTGGGTTCTTTACCTGCTGGGCAAGCCAGTAACACACTGTGTGGGAGCAGCCAGCCAAGCCGGTTTCAGAGCACCAGAGGTGAGAGGCAGGGAGCTGCCATCCCACTCAGCTCCATCTCCGCCGTGCCTTGGCTGTGCAGAGAGAACTTGGGGGGAGCTGCAAAACAGCTCAGCCCGGGCTTATCTCAAGATGGCACAGAACAACCAAAACCAAATGGCCCTTAACAAACAAAATGCCCCGAGTCCCATCCCACCACTCTTCCCGTGACGTTGAGCGCTGGACATCACAAACTGGCAACAGAGACTTCTCTATGGCACCACCAGAGGGAAATATCCCAGACAGTGTAATCCACTTGGGCATAATCCTGCACCCTCACCGAGTCAGGAAATATAAACCGCAGGGTCTGGGGAGACAAATGGGGAATCCTCCAAGGATACAGCTGGCCCCTCGGAGATCTGTCCCCCCCATCCAGGACGCTGGAGGGGAGCATTTACAGCCGAGCACGGCGTTTCCTTTAACCTCTAGAAAAGCCGGCATTTGCTAAAAAACAAATGTTCCCCTCCTGCCCCGGCCCCCTCTGAAAAGAAATAAATAAAGAAAGAATTAAAATCCTTGCAAAACTTAAAAATCGCCGTTAGTTTCGTTAGCGTTACATTAATTCTAAAAACTGACGAGCCGCTGCGCTGTGCGCCGCAGCCCAACCTCCCCCCCTCAATGCTGGGCGAGCTCCTCTGGCCATGCCTGGGATGAAAAACCGGTGGCTTTTAGGAAATAAAAAATTTAAAAAAAAAGAAGAAGAATAAAACCTCTCTTTCTCTCTCTCTCTGCCTGTGTTAGTCCAACGAAAGGGATAGCGTCGGGAGGCGAGGGAGGAGGAAGGGGGAGGCTGTGGGATGGAGAGAGCCCTCCCCGTACCCCTCGGCTGTGCATCCTCGCAGCGCCGCGGGGAATGGGGGTGGGGGGGTCTGTGTGGGGGTCTTTGGTTTGCACAGGGTGGCCGTGGTGGGGGCTCAGCCCCATCCTTACAGTGCTGGGGAGCACGGGGCTACCAGGCACAGGGTCCCTCCCCCAGTGAGGTGCTTTGGTGCGCTGAGGTGTTAGATGGGGTGGCACAGCCCCTGCCCGCCCCGGGAGGGGGGACACCACCTCTCCGGTGGCACTGGATGGGTGGGAGGGAGGGAGGGAGCAGAGCTCTGGGAGCCATGGAGAAAGGCGTGGGGGTGTCCCTCATCGTGGCAGCCCCCAGCAGCCCTACCCCGCCACCCGGCCACCCCAAGGGACACCCAAGCCCCATCTTGGTCCTCTCCCCGTTGGGTGACGCCCTTCCACCCACCCGGGAGGTGCGCTCCTCTCCTGCGGGGGGGACGCCCAGCGCTCGCCTGGCTAGAGAAGCACGGGGGGGGGGGGGTGCTTAGGGGGCATCTGAGCTTCCCAGTTACACGGGCGTAATTAGTGCACCATTAATAACCATTAGTAACCACTTTGGCTCTGCTAACCAACTGCGGCGAGGCCCCCACCCCGCTTTAGCACAGGCTTCCTGATGCCAACGCCTCCCCGAGCCACTGGGTAAAGCGACACCTGGCAAAAAACCACCACCACCCCAAAAAAACCCCACAGCACATCCCCCACTCCCCACCCAGCCCTTCTCCCCCCATCACAGCCATGGGGCAAACTCCCACCACCACTCCCCCCAATCTCAGCTCGGCCGTGACCCCCCCGAGACACTGGAAAGAGAGCAACGGAGAGCGAGCTCAGGCTCGTGTGAGCTGGAGAGATTTCTCTTTGGGTTTTGATGTTGTCGGTGGGTGGGATTTGGTTGGTTGTTTTTCACAGAACACTTTGCAGTAGAGGACAAAAACGTGGTGTCGCAGTCCCCGGGGCCGGCGCTGGCACCGCCACCTCCCCCCACGGCCCCCCCTCCCCCGGCTCCTGTCCCTCCTCCTGCCCGGCGGCTGTTCCCACTTTCCTTCCTTGTTTTTTTTTTTTTTTTTTTTTTCCTTTTCTACCTTTGTTTTTTAATATGTGGGGTTTTTTTTCCGTTTTCCCTTTTTCTTTTTTCTCCCTTTTGTTTTTTGCTTCCCCCTCCTTTTTCCTCTTGTTCCCCTTTTTGCTTTTTCCCCCTTTTTTCTGTTTCCCCTTCCCCCCCCCCCCGTTTTTTTCTCTCCCCCGCCTTTTCCCCTGTTTTTCTTTTTCATTTTTCCCCCTTTTTTTCTATTTCCCCTTTTTTCTTTTCCCACTTTTTTTTTTCTCCCCCCCCCCCTCCCATTTTTTTTTTCTCTTTTTAAACAAGCTCTCTCCCGAAGGAGCGGCCCCTGGCTCTCCGCTGGCAGAAGGAGCCTACGGAAGAGCTCTGGCACTGACACGGGCAGGAACACCCACTCCCACATCGCAACACAGCAGTTAGTTTGGCAACACCCCCACCCCCTGTCACAAGTGAGACCTGCACAGACAAAAGGCTCCTGAGTGAGGGCACTGGGGCAGCCCCACCTTAGAAGCAGCAGAGGAGCAGAGCCATCCGGAGCCATCAAGAGCACAGGAAGGGCTCTTCAGGGCCTCATTGTCTGCGCCGAGTGACCGTCTGCTGAGAACCGCTCTGGCGGCTCAGAGCTCAGCCCCAGCAGCAGTCTGGAGCCAACGGGGAAAAGTACACTGGGAGGAAGACTGGCAGCCTTCCTCCACAACGCCCCGGAGAGAATGACCAGAGTGCTGCCTATTCCCATCGTTTTGTCCAACTCGGTTCTTTTTTTATTAGAAAATTAATAAAAAAACCCTCCAACTCTCAGGTTTCCAAGGCACACAAAATCTCTAAAAGGGAGACACAAGCGTGAGGTGCTGAGGTACCCAAACCTGCCCACGTTAGTCCAACGAAAGGGAGAGCGTCGGGAGGCGAGGGAGGAGGAAGGGGGAGGCTGTGGGATGGAGAGAGCCCTCCCCGTACCCCTCGGCTGTGCATCCTCGCAGCGCCGCGGGGAATGGGGGGCTGTGTGTTTGGGGGGGTCTTTGGTTTGCTCCCCTGACCTGCTGGGGGTGGGGGAGGGGGGGGGGATGTCTGGCGGCGGGGTTACAGTCATCGGGCGGTGCTGGGCGGCACGGCGGGAGCCTCCCTTGCTGTGCTGCGAGGCCGGGGCTCCCGGAGCGTGTTTCTGCTCCTGCTGCTTCACCTGCTGGAGCAATTCCCTCATCTTGCGCTGTGCAGTTATGGAAGATGCACCCAGGTGGGATGCGGGTGGCTTTGCCTGCACAGAGGAGTCCATTCACACCCTGGGCGCTGCTCTGCACGGCCTCCAGAACACACATTTTTAGCTCAATCGAGCCAATCTTCAATTTCAGCACTTGCACAGCCGGGGGGAAGCTACCGAAACACCTTCAGTGCCTCTTGGGGGCACAGGGACCACCCAAAAGAAGAGTGGCAGGGTGCTCGGGTGCTGCTGGGCTCAGCAAGCCCCACGCTTTTCCTCGGTGGATGAAAGCGGCCGGGGAAGATCAGGTAAAGCCACGGCCAAACCGTACCTGCCTGGCAAAGAAATGCCCAATGATTTTAACGATGACCTCCTCGTTCTCGTCTGGGATTTGGTCTCGTGGCACAATGAGTGCCGCGCTGGTTAAGTTTTGCAGTTCGTTTACCTGGAGCGAACCACAAGAGGGTGACGCCCTTCCACCCACCCCGGAGCTGCGCTCCTCTCCTGCGGGGGGGACGCCCAGCGCTCGCCTGGCTAGAGAAGCACCAGGGGGGGTGGGGTGGTTAGGGGGCATCTGAGCTTCCGCGTTACACGGGCGTAATTAGTGTGCCATTAACCACCATTAATAACCACTTTGGCTTTGCTAACCAACTGCCCCCACCCCGCTTTAGCACAGGCTTCGTGATGCACACGCCTCCCTGTGTGGGAGCAGCCAGCCAAGCCGGTTTCAGAGCACCAGAGGTGAGAGGCAGGGAGCTGCCATCCCACTCAGCTCCATCCCCGCCGTGCCTTGGCTGTGCAGAGAGAACTTGGGGGCAGCTGCAAAACAGCTCAGCCCGGGCTTATCTCCAGATGGCACAGAACAACCAAAACCAAATGGCCCTTAACAATCAAAATGCCCCGAGTCCCATCCCACCACTCTTCCTGTGACGTTGAGCGCTGGACATCACAAACTTGCAACAGAGACTTCGCTATGGCACCACCAGAGGGAAATATCCCAGACAGTGTAATCCACTCGGGCATAATCCTGCACCCTCACCGAGTCAGGAAATATAAACCGTGGGGTCTGGGGAGACAAATGGGGAATCCTCCAAGGATACAGCTGGCCCCTCGGAGATCCGTCCCCCCCATCCAGGACGCTGTACAGGGTAACTTCCCCGGGATGGAGCGACCTCACCTGAGAGAGAGAGGGTAAGTGACTAAGAAACATCCGTACGGTATAGGGCATGCGATTGAGTTTGTGACTGGTGCACTCTTCTAAGGCATTAATATCTAGCGCCCTTGTGGTTTGCGTTGCTACTTGTCGGGGGCATTTGTAGCTCGCAATAGTGGATCCCACTAATTTCTTTTAAACCGCAATAGTGTAATCGCCATCGCACACACAGAACTTGCAATAGTGACGTATTGGACCTGTGAGAGAAGTCCAAAGAAATTGTTAATTTGAACCTCTCAGTGAAGCCCTTTTTCCCGTTTTTCACACACACAGAGCAGAGGTATTTCTAAGTTTATGCCATTAATGCGCAGAAATGGGCTGCTTGTCCCAAAACAGGAGCGCTCACACCTTAGTTCCAAAAATCTCCACTTTTATTCATTGATTATTACATATTCAAACAATTAATACATATTCCCTGTCATTCCCTCTAATGACTGGTCGAGATTTCTTTGCTTCCCACGTAAAGGAGTGCGCAGACTCTGTCTTTTTTTTCCTTCTTTTGAGTAGGTGGTACCGTTTGGGGAGGTGGTCAATGAGTGGGTGGTCACCATCTCCCCCTGCCGGAACTCCCTTTTACCTGCTTTTCCTCTCATCTTGGCACTTCCGAGTGGTTTTCGGGGTTTGCTGACCAGGCCTACAGTTCATGGCTCTCTCGACAGGAACCCCCTGCTTCTCAACAGTGCTCCATCGCCTGCTGGGTAGTTCCTTAACTGAACCATAGATAAATCGTGTCCAGTAACTATTTCTCTATGTGAAGATGAGGTCGGGGCAGTAGAGAGGACTTGAGCAGCAGCAGGTTTCCTTTGTTGCTTCAATGACATTTAATTTTCCTAGTTGATGTCCGTTTTACTACAACAATTCCCCCCTTTGAGACTTTCTGTACTTGGATGAGCCTCATTTTCTATCCCGTATCACTAATACATAAGATTGAGATAATTGCTTGATAACGAGACTCTTAAGACATTCGAACAAAACTCACTATGATGACAAAAACCTTTGCAGCCATCCGGTCAGGGCAAACTCCAATGTCATTCCCTGGACTAATCCAACTGCCATTTTCACTGCCGAAAGCCGCGTTATTTGTGCAATCAAACACCGATGGGCGCTACAGTGCAGCACGAAAGGCCAACGCCGACTCTGGCGGATAACTGAGAGGCTTCGCGGCCATCCAACGCCTTCACCCACCCCAATCCTGCTGCCAGCTCTGCCACGGTGGTGCAACGGTGCTCTCCAGTGGGAAAACCAACCAGGGAACAGCACCACGCGGCGCGGACCCAGGTTCTCCTTCACTTTGCACCACCAACCGTGTGGAACGGGTTTTGACGGCTTCAGTTATTTACAGCACAAACCCAGCAAGAGCAGCCCCAGGACTGGAACGTTCAACAACCCAATGTAATAAATTAAGGAGAACAACACATAACCCCCCCCACTTACTCCTATAACAAGATAAACATCCTGACTCGTACCAGAACAACAAACCTCACTCCTATCAGAAGAACACTAAAGCCTAAAACTAAGACCTAAAGGATGGCTAGCTAAGACCTAAAACCTACACGGGACTATTACCTAAGGGGGAAACACTACACTATTAAATATGATAACTCTTTCTCTGCCGTTCTCAACTTGTGGGTCTTTCGTGAGTGGGGGCGACCTCGTGGTGGTGGACCCTCCGCAGAGCTCAGGTGCTGCCGGAGGCGAGAGATGGTGGGTGGGTTTTCCCAGAGCATGAAAGGGACCTGGTTGCCGGCTGAACCGGCAGTTGCCCAGTTGCCAACTAGAGGCGGTCACCCTCTGGGCTTCTGCCGGCTTCGCCGCCCTTTAAAGACTCCTCTGGGGCCTTCCGATCCTCCTGCAGGCGATGGTATTTCACGTGCGCATTCCTCCCGTTGACTGTCCCAAACACCCTGGAAGGGAGAAAACAAACAGGGATTTTTTAATTCCTTTTTTTTTTAAAAAAAAAAAAAAATCATTAGATGACATTTCATTATTTCTACTTTTGTGAGCTTCTGGTCTGTTTTGCTGCGTGGTGCCATACAGCTTGTGCCAGTACCCCCGGGTGGGTGGGACCTCGGTGGTTAAACACGGCAGATCATTAGGGATTAAAATAAGAGAAGTAGCGGCGAGACGGCTTAAAATCGGGTCAGACTGAAACTCAAGTGGCTCTGCGTGGCACAAGCGACCGTAGCGCGGGAGCCCTCGGGCCGCAAACCGCAAGAAGGAACTTCAGTGGAACCTTTTTCTCAGCCAAAAAAACCGAGAAACGCTGGGATTCTCGCCCGAGGAGATGAACCGCCCCAGGCCTGTAATGGGAGGAAAGGGCCTTCAAAGGGAGAGAGAGAGAGAGAGAGACCCTTGTGGCTGCAGTCAGCGGGAGACAGAGGAGCCCCGAGTGCGGAGGAGATGGGAAAAGGATGGAAATGCCGAGTCTCCATCGGTTTGAGCCCAAAGCAGCGGGTTTTGAGAATTAAAAACGAGCGGCTCACCTTCCACACTGCCCGCAGGGAAACTCAGCCACATCGCCTGCGCCTCCAGCCCCGCACGGAGCGTCCCCGGGATGGTGGGAGGGACTGCCTGTGCCACGGGGCGTCTTTTCGCTGCTCTTCTGCTTCTTGGTGAGCTTTTCATTGGGCCCGACCTGGCGCCTCTTCTTCGGGCTGCAACCAGCCTGTAAAGCAGACAGCTTGTGCTCATTTCTCCTTCTCCTCAGCAAGGGGGACAGCTAAAGCGAAAAACTGGCTGGAAACATCCCCAAACGGCCCAGGCAGTGAGGGGTCTATTTGTGTGCCGGGTGGAACGTGTTCTATCAGCCCCAGCCTGCCCCGGTGAGCTCCTCCGAACACTAAAACAGCCCAAACAATGCTGAAACTCGGTGGGGAGGATGGGGTGCGAAGACAGATGGTGAAAGAAAAACCGTATTATTTCTACCGTCCTCAGCAGAACAGCACTTTCCTCCACAAAAGTCTGTAAAATGGCTTTAAAACGTAGAATTACTGAGCACTGAAGGGACATGGTTACCCGGTGTCTACCACCAAAAAAACCCCTAAATAATATGTGTTTCTGTGAGCCAAAGTCCCATTTCCTGGCAAGGAAGGTTTTGGCAACACCCGCGCAGAGGTGGGTCACCAACAGTTCCTTTGACGGAGCACTGGGACGTTACGAAACATCCCCAAAAATCATCAGCAGCAAGTTTAACACGAAGTGGATCGTTTCCCAGAGCCTGGGACAAAGGGTTCATGGAGGAGCGGCATCTCGCACCCACCCCCGGCAGTTTTCCTACCTTCTCTTCGGCCTCCTCCACCTCATCCGTGCCTCGCTGCAGCCTTTTGGCTGTCCACCCTGGTCGGGTGGCGCCAAACCTGACGTGTTTTTTCCAGGTGTAGTAATATTCCACACACTGGGCCACGGTCTTCGTCTGAATCTGTCGGGAGAAAACCAGAAGCGATCGATGAGGGAAATACCACAGGAAAACAATGAAGGCACAGACCCAGGACAGATCTATCCAGCACTGTTTGTCCTCCCCTGTGTCTGCTGTTCCCACAGCGCAACGCATGGGTGAGATCAGGCCGAAAACGAGCCCCCTTCTTCTGAAAGGGCCGTAAAGAAGCCTTGGGAGGGCAGAACTGTACGTTTCGTGCCGATGGTCAGCGGAACGTGTCAGTATTCTTCTAGTATTTCCTGTATTTTGTACTGGAGAGATTAAATATTCGCTTGATATTCGGGCAAATTCGGTAGACATTAGAGCCAATTATGTCTTGTACCGGTATCTTTTTGGAATGAAACAGCATCCCAAGGACAGGATTACAATGCACCATTCAAAAGACGACTTTTCTGGGTTAAAACTCCCCTCCACGCTACCAACACGTGACCCGCCTCGGTCTAACGGCTTTACCTTCTTCTGGATCAGGTGGAAATTCTTCTTATGCACATAAAAAGCCTCTTTAAACAACTGCTCCTCCAGGGGCGTCCAAGTGTCTGAGCCTGGGAAGAAACAGCCACGTGCAAACGATTAGACCCCTTGCAACCTCACGGAAACGCGCACGATGTATTCGTCACGTGTCCACATGTCTCCTCCTTCGGAAAGCAATTAGCCAACACCGCAGGCAGTTTGTTAGCACGAGCAGTTATGGCTGCCAGCAGAGCAAGCCCTGCACGCAGTAAAGCCGGGGCGCGAGGGAAAGGAGGAGCGTTGGGCGGCGTGGGGTGTCACCGCAAGGGACAGCAGCAGGCTAGAACACAGGGACGAGGCATTCCCCGTGCCAAAAGGCCCCCAGAACAGATTAAAAAGACTACTTCCCTGCCCCAAAGAACACGAACCGCTGCTCGCACGTTTCTAAAAATCACTTCTTTCAATCAGAACAAAGGGAACGGCAGTACCCGCTCGCATTCCCGGAGAAGCAACAAGCTCTGCTTCCACTTTACCTGCGTAATGATAATCAGCCAGGGGATGGGATTCAGGTCGCTGGGGTGCCCCAGCCTGCAACATCTCCAGACCCTCCTGCGGGAGTTCAGAGAACAAGACTTAGATTCCCCCTCAACAGGGGCCAAAAGGTCAACTCTTCAGCCCACTGTGGGAAGACGGTGCTCAGTCGATGCTCAGCAACAGCGTGTCGGGGTCACCTCCGCCCACGGCAGTTGATGAGAATATTTCCTAGTCCAGTAGGAATTCGAAAAGAGCTGCTTCTTACCAGAGCTTCATGCAGGCTGTGCAAGGCGTGCTCCAGGTTGGCTCTTCCCCCCGGCATGACATTGGAGCAGGCGAAGTTGAGCAGATTTGTCACTAGAAATGCAACAAAAACCAACAGAAAGTCAGTTTTCGTCAAGAAAGAAGAAAAAGTGCGATACAAGGCAGAGGGCAAACAGAGCAGACAGACTGGAGACCCAGAAAAGGCACCGAAAAAAAGGCAGGTTATCCGGTATCGCGCTCTCTCCCTTCAGAGCAGCTTTGGGACCGGTAGCTCCAGAGACAGATCTCCCCTCTCCCGAGGTCGCTGCAGCTGACGTGGGACAGCTACAAACGCCCCTGACCGTCTCTCCCAGAGGACGCAACTCAGAGCACCACCGGTTGTTAATCTGTTCACTGTCCCACCAGATCTGAGCCACCCTCGGGTGCTACCAGCCATGAAGGCGGTCAAGCAAAAGAGGGAGAGGGTCCCAATGGACAAACAGCTGCGGTGAAAACGTGCAGTTTTCGACCCTTAGTATCTCGGGGGGGGAACTGACAAGAAAAGCGTTAAGAGAAACCTCTGTCCTGTGTTTCTGGGTTCGTTGCGATGTCTCCCCAGGGCTTCCACACTAGCGACGCTCCCTCCTCCTCCTCTTCCAAACGGGATCTCTCCTGCAGGTCTGGGATCTCTGCCTGAAAGTCGCTGCCAATGTTGACGTGTCTGAAATTGTTAAGGCAGAGGAGGTGAGGAAGGAGAGCTGGGAACAGCACGCTAGCACGCACCCGCTTCGAAGGAGGGGACGTGTCAGGTACGGCAGTTATTTCCCAGCACAGCGTCACCAACTGCCCTCTAACAACTCCCACAGCCCCTTCTCGCCACCAACAGCATTACCGTTCCACCACGTGAGCCCTTTTGCGCCCCATCGGGCAAGAAAATTGCCGCTTCCTTCCTCAAACGCTGAGCAAACTGGCGAGGTTCACTCTGAGACTGACAGCCAGCAGCAGAAGAGCTGCGACGGTGGGCCAAGACCACCGTTGGAATGTTGTGTAGAACGCGGGAGGCCGGCAACCGGCATCATGAGGTCAGCCTGAGTGACAAGCCCAGCCTGGGCTAGCACTGGCCATTTCTGGCAAGCACGGGGGTATACTCCAGCCAAAATAACCCCTCTGTTACCCTCTGCAGCGCTGCGGGGCAGTGGGAGAACTGGCCAAGCCATGGGGAGCAGGTCAACAGCAACAGCAAGGACTGGCAGAGCCCCGGTGCCGAACCAACCGTGCACCCGCTCCTCAGCCCCCTTTCCCCAGGGTTTGCGGTTATTCTGACCGCTGGGCCGGAGCTCACGGCCCAACGCTGATTTAGGGTTATCCTTCTTCGGCTAAACCCAAAGTCCCCATCCATTCTGCCCAAAAGATGTATAGAAAAAACAGCACAAGTTAAAATCATCGAGATCATCCTTTAGCCTTCCTCGCGGCCCTCATCATCACACACCGCTCCCCATTCTCCCAGAATTTCCCTCCTTTCGGGGAAACTGCTCACTGGACACGGAAGCTGTGGAGATGGACCCTCTGGATCTCCTGGCACAGCTGCCCCTCACCCTGCTCAGAGTTGGCCCCACAGGGATCAAACCGTTCAGGGCTTTTTCCAAGCCAAAGCCAGGAGCGGAGCAAAACCCCCGTGGGTTGTTTCCATCCCCTCTGCCACAACAGCAATCCCAAAGGAGAAAGGCACCTCCTTTTTCACTTTTCCAGGCTTTCATTAAAAGGTAGAAACCTCTGAACAACGTAGTTTAATTCCCGTCAACGTTGGATCCGCGCTCACATTCCTGCGTAGAGCTCACTGCCTGTCTAGCTGGGAAATCTCTGCCGCTCATTTAGTGGCAAAAGGTGGGAACTGGAGAAAAATCTCCAGCGCGACATCAATCCCCGGCATTATCACGATACAGCCTAAAATCAGAAATGCGGTTAAGATCCCTTCTCCTTTGAGCGGCTACGTGAATTGTACCCATTGACAGATGCATACAAATATTTGTTTCAAAGTTACAGACGTCACATTTTAACCGCGACACCAAAAAAGAATGACCTGCATTAAAAACTCCAGGAGCGTTTTCTTTCCATAACGCACTGGAATTTCTGAAAAGTCCATTTCCTGCACGGAAAAACACGTCGTTTGTGGATAACAAATGGCAAACTCAGCGTTTGGGGAAGGTGAGCTCCCAAGTGCTGCGGATCCATCTCTCCATCTGGAAGACAGCAAAGGCAGTCAAAGCTCCCCAGCACAGCATCCTTACTGCCTCCCCTTTCCTACAGCCCAGGAGATCCTCGGAGCCTTCCCACAGGGAAAGGGAGGAGCGGACTGATCACCAAGGCTGGCTGGACCAGGTCACCATTGTCACCACATTCGTTTCTTGCCAAAGAACGATGAAATTCGTCCACCTAACGATATAGCAGGTCCCTTCCCTGCCATGGTTCCAGCGCTGGAGGAAAGGTGCCTCTCCCGAGGCCGCATTGGGACGGCACTGCTGCACAGAAGGATAGAGATTTTTAAATCTCTTCATTTCTTCCAGGGAAAAACTTGCTTTCTCACTCAGTAAAGGACGAGCTCCCCAGGCCGGGCAGGAAGGCGGCACAGCCACAATTTACTTACCGAGAAACGTGCAGAGGGCTGTGTGGTCCCTGTGCCCAAGGAAAGCGGCCATTGCCAAAGCAGAGGGAAGGACGTGTCTCACCTTCAGCACAGAGAACCGATTCACAGACTCACTCTGAAAAAAAAAAAAGCATTAACCACAAAATTAGCTAATGGCTTCCCAAACCTGAATTCAGGGCCTCCCTCCGTGATTATAAAGTAATAATGGTCTTAACAGGCAGGCAGCTCACCAGGAATGAGATGGAGAGTGACCCCCATATTCCCCTGGAAACCCTTCGATGAGGCAAATCCCTGAACGCCCTCCCAGATTGTCGGTTCTTTACCTCCACGAGGAACTCGTGGCCTTTTATTGTCATAGTGTGTGACCAGAACAAGCCCCGCCATTCCTTATTCCAGCCTTAACAGCCTTCAGCGTTTCACTCCGGTCACCTCCCTGTCCCACTTCCGTCCCTGCACAATTTTTAAGATGGCGACTGAGAAATTAGGTCTTGTGGTTCCCATTGAAACACCCATTAATTCATACAACCAAAAGCTAGGCAAATGAAAAGGCCGTGTTAAACCTCAGCCCCCAGGGAAAAGAAATGTGCCCGACGAGGTGCTAAAAGGCGCTCTGGCAAAACACACCTCCCCTCCTCCAAACTGCAGTTTGCTCCAGGAAACTGACAAGTTTTCTTCCTCTGCGGCCTTAGCCAGGCTGTAGATTTTCCCACCCTGCAGGGAAAGAAACAATCCTCAAAAGCAGATGTTATTCTGCCTGCAAGGAAAGCTTTAAAATATTTTTCTTTTTTTAAAGGCAGAATGCCTAAACGGAACATCCGAGCTGGTTTCTCCATGAAAATAACACTTTGCACTTGCACAGCAAAGCAACGCTCATTAACCAATCTCGTAAATCTTCGCAGGCATTAAGAAACACTCCACGTAACACACCTGCGTGCACCCTGTAAGCACATGTGCAAAGAGGAATCCCCGTTTACGCACCCCGGCTATATCAAACCGCACTATTTCCCTCACAAGCTGTGATGCAAATGGGCCACGCTCCCATTCCTTGGCTCCAGAGCTCCGGCGATGCCGGGATCATGCCGACCCTCAGCCGCTGCGGGCATCAGCTCTGCTAACACCCCGCTGACGGGTCAGTGACAGGAATCTGGGAGCAGGAAGGGGATTGTACCACCCAGGCTCCCCAAAATCCCCCGCAGTTAAGAGGAATGCAAATCTCAGGCTCCCCTAAGCCAACACATTTCTCACCGTGACCGCCGCACTAACACCCAGAGCAGTTTTTAAGCAGCACGCACCAGGTTTAACCTCCACGCCTGAGAAAGTCCCTGTCCTGAGGGCTGCCGGTCCCCTTGGCCCAATGCAGGAGGCAGCAGCAAACCCCTCCAGACAGGGCAAGAGGTGCTTCTAAGAGTGACATCCAGCTAATAACCAAAAAGCACTTAAACCAATCCCAAACTTTGGAGACATTTAGTCTCGGGCCAGCAGCAGCATGTTGCTCAGTAAGGCACACTTCCACGACTCCCCTCAATTAACCATCACCTCCAGAGCGCGACCTCTGAAGGTGAGAAGTTCCTTTAGGTTGACTCTTGACGTCCCTTTCCCTCCCACAGGCAACGAGACCCCAAGTATTGCCACTTGAGAGTGCAGTTCCCCTTCCACGGGCACCCAGCTCGCTCTGCAGTTTTGGATTATCACCGACCTCTGTGCCAGCTCCACCAAGAAGCCAGGTGAGAGGCTCCGAATCACGTTACTAAAGATCCCAAGGCTTGACCTTGTTCCATTTATTTCTAAACCTTTGGCCCTGGATCAATGAGTTCATTGTTTTCAGGGAGTTCCAGATGTAAGCGCTGAGTACTGTTATTGGTGAATCCAGAACTGTCAACAGTGATAAAAAACAGAGCGCAGGAAGACAGTAAGGCCTCCGAGTCCCAAACTCAAATAACAGATGGCTAAAAAGGAAGGAGGAGCACACAGACATACTCGAATCCTGCTGAAAATAGTCAGCCATGGCCAACAGGAGCCGAGGAGGCAGTGGCCGTGGACACCTGACTCGGGGGAGCCGCGCAGCTCTGCACGTATTTCGAGAGCTTTTCAGAACAAGTAATAAAAGCTTGACAGCAGCAGGGAGTGCGGGAGTCGCGGCAGCAGTTGCATCGATAAGCAATCTGCGCAACAGTTCCTAAAACAGGGGCTGCCCACAATCAGAAGTTGACTCTTTGGTACAAACTCCCTCCACACCAGTCATCACACAGGGGAAAAAAAACAACCAAGCTATTGTAGGGCTCAGTATTACCCATTTCTCTGCAGCTGGACAGAAATACACACTTCTGCGGCTTTTCCCACACTGGAAAATTCAAAGCACCCAAACAGGGCGCGCTTTTAGAGACATCAGCAATTAAGTTCTCCGTCCCCTCCAGAAAAGCCTTTTCCTAAAGGCGTTCTCCTCCCAAGGGCAGACCCACAAAAAGAAGCCCTCTCTGCTTAATCCATTTCACAGAGAATTTGAAATGCAAACAAGAATTAAACAGGACGTCTTTTCCCCGCTTCAGGGAAAGCCACTAATATAGACCTTGGCAACAGATTTAGCAAATCTATCATTGTAATGCCTTTGCATTGCCCATTTCCACCTGGAGAGCAGGCTGAAAGGACTCATAAAAAAACCTCAAACCAACCACAAAACATATTCCTGTCTAGGGGGTAATTTTATGAAACGATTTGAACACCTTAACGATTTGAACATCTTTTTACAGGTACAAGGCAACAAGAAACATTCTCGAGGTGAAAAAAAAACAAACCACCTATTCACCTCTTTACCCCAAAGATCTTTTCACCACACGGATTCCACCACCAATACACAGCTGCTAAATATCCCCGGCTGCTGCCGATCCGTAAGAAACTCTTCAAAATACAAGAGAACGCTGAGCCCAGCGCGCTGACGGTGCTGCCAGGGCTGTGAGTCGGAGCCCCTGAGGACGGAGTCGCAGCCCCTGAGGTTGAAATCAGCCCCACACTTAGGCACAACCCGGGGTTTTAAGCCTCACTACAAACCAGCCCCCCGCTTTTCAAGAAAAACAGGGAGATTCACCTCAAAATAAACCACGTTCTCAACGCCAAAGGGGCGCTGGTCCATGGCCGCCGCCGCCCTTAGGGCCAGTTCCATGGGGCTTCGCTTGACCTGGAGCAGAACTCGCGGGCGTGAGGACAACGAGCCCCCTACACAAAAACTGAAAAAAAGGAAAAGTTCAATAAGATTTGCTGTTACTCACCCACCAAAGCCTAACCACTACAACTGGCCCTTTCACAACCATGCCTGATCGCAGAAGAAAACTGAAATATCCCAATTCCCGCTTCAAACACAAGGCGTGGAGCTGCCCACACCCCACGTGTGGGCTGGGCAGACGGGGGGCTCTTCTCAAAACCCGCAGGAAGAGAAAGGGCAGGAGTGTTTTCCCAGCCCTGGAAGAGCTGTGGGGAGAAGGTGGGAGGGAGGAAAAGGCTGCCCAGGAGTGCGGTAGGGGGAAGGAGAGGGCTCCATCCATGGGGGAAACGCCGTTCCTGGCCACACAGGCGGCTGCGGGACCACCCTGGGGATGGATTTGGGGGCTCTCCCTGAGGGAAACACTGCTCCCAGCCATGCAGGAGGCTGTGGGACCACCCTGGGGATAGGTTTGGGGATGAGGGGGGATCTATCCCTGAGGGAATCACTGCTCCCAGCCATGCAGGAGGCTGTAGGGCAATGACAGAGATGGATTTGGGGGCTCTCCCTGAGGGAAACCCCTTTCCCGGACACACAGGAGGCTGTGGGGCCGCCCAGGGGACAGATTTGGGGGCTCTCCCTGAGGAGAGCCTGTGGGGAGGAGGGAGGCGGGGGCCGCCCCAGGGCCGGGGCCACTCCTGGAAGGGGAGGGGGGGATCTCCAGCCGCCCACGCGGGGCTGCCCGAAGCCTGAGGAGATGAAAAGAAGAGGAAAAAAGAGGAAAATTCCCTCACCGCCATCGCCTCTCACAGCCCCGGCCCTCCCCGCCGCACCTCATGGCGGCTGTGTGCGGTGTCACCTGAGCGGGGGGCGGGGGCTGAGGCAGGAAAAGGCGAGAGGGGAAGGGAAGGGGAGGGCGGCGGCATTTTGAATGGGAGGAGAGGGGAAGGGGGGGCGAAAGATGGGGGGAGGGGGAGGAGAGAGGAAGAGAGGATGGTGGGGGGGGTGGGAGCGAGTGTGTGAGGGGAAGAGGTGTTGCGTGAGGGGGGAGCGAGGGGGGAATGGGTTTTCGGGAGAGGGAGGTTTGCAGGGCTGTGAGGTGCCTGTGAGAGAGGAGGCCCCGGAGGGAGGTGAGTGGAAAGGGCTGTGTGTGGAAAGAAAAGCTTTAAGGACAGGCTGGGCTGGGGAAAGGTGGTGGGCCCCGAGGGAGGGCTTGGGGAGCGGGGCTAGAAGCGTGGGTTTGGGGCAAAACTCTGGGAAAGAAACTGCAGGACAGGGCAATCTGAGGATACAGTTTTAGCGAAGCTTCAAGCAAAGGGTGACCAAAGGTGCCTCTTGTCCTTTTGTGGGCGGGTTTTGTCCTTTTGTGGGCAGTTATTCATGCGAGTGGACTTTTGCCACACGGGATGGGAACTTTCGCTTCCCGGGATAGCTGATGCCCCTGGATAACCACTGCCCGCGAAGCACTGCGAAACCCCGTGTTCAAAAATGAGAACAAAGGCCGGGTTTTGCCTCTCGGAAGGATCTCTAAGCACCGTCTCCACGTTATTTTCAGTACCTTTCTGGTTGTTTTCTTTCCCCCCATCCCCGTGATGTCCGTCGGGGGGGCTGGCGGAGCTCTGCAGGCGGACGTCCGTCTCATTTTGGAGAAGGCTGGGCTGGTTTCGGGCGGTCCCGGCTGATTTTGGGGAGGGCAGGGACGGTTTCGAACTCGCAGTGCCCGGTGCGGGGCTGCGGTGGGGCCCGGCCCCCTCGTTCTCCTCGGCGCGGCCCCGCCCCTCTCGCCCGCTTTCGCCGCGGCGACGCTGGGGGGCGTGGCCCGGGTTTGCCCTTCGGCGCGTGCGCGGTTGGGCGGACGCGAAGGAGAACGTTTCCGGTGTGCGTCGGCGGTCGGGAGCTGCGACGGTCGGTACCGGGAGAGACGGGGGGGACCGGGGCCGAGGAGGGCGGGAGCGGGAGCGGGAGCGGGAGCGGGAGCGGGAGAGGGAGAGTGGGCGGGCGGGCGGGCGGGCGGGCGGCGCGGCGGCGGCAGGAGCGGTGGTGCGGAGGTGTCCAGGGCCAGTTCGGGGGATTGTGGGGTGGCGGGACCGGGCTGGGGGGCTCGGGGGGCGGCCTGGGCCTCTTTGGGGGGGAGCAGAGCCGAGTGGGGGGTCCCCGGGGAGAACAGGGCCGATTCAGGCTCCCCCGTCCCCCGCTGCCGCCCCCTCACCCCCCGCTCGCTCCCCGCAGGTGGCGGCAGCCCCGGCCGCAGCGCAGGGTGCCCGGGGCCGGCCTGGGCGGGCGCTTGGCTCCGCTCTCAGCCCCCCCCGGCAGGTCAGCCCGGCCGTGCCCCCTTCGCCCGCCTCCAGCCCACGGCCGAGTCCCCCCAGGTACCCCCGAGATGGGTCGGGGGGTGTCAGCGCTGGGCCCCCTGAAGCGGGGGTGGGTGGTGGGCACGGGCATTGCTGGGAGCCCGTGGGCAGCCCTGGGACCCCTTCAAAGCCCACGGAGACCCCCCGGGGCCCCCTTGTCTCCCCCAGAGCCGACGGGGAGCCGTAGCTGTGGAGTCAGCTTAAGGAGTCTGCCCTAAGGACTGCTGCTTTTTGGAGCGTTGGGGGAGGGGGAGGGTTGTCGGTGTGGGGAGTGGAGGTGTGTGGGAGGAGTCCCGTATGTTTGGGGAGCTTTGGGGATGTTGGGCAGATTTGGGGGAGTGGGGGAGGGGTCCCTTCCTTTGGAGCTCCCTGGTTGGTTTCTTCCAAACTGTGGGAGGCAGCGGGCGAAGGGGGAAGGCAATAGAGTGAGTTGCTGTATTTCAGTCCTTGGTTGAGAGTCAGCGACTCTGCTCCCTTGCTGCTCAGCAGACTATTAGCTCCGTGGGGCTGTTTCTCCAGGCAGGCTACGACTACAGAAACGGCCCCACTTCCTCAGAAGAGTTCTTAGCAGTGATGTCTCCTGTGAACGTACTGCCTGACATTGGATAGACCTGGCACCATGCAGCAGCTCAGAGCCCCACAGCGTATGCTGCTGCTCTCAGTTGGCTCCATCAAATCCTCCGACCTGAGAATGCCAAAGGTACAGAGTTGAAACGGGCAGTTCCTCACCTGCTGAGTCAGATGAACCTTTTTGCGCCCAAGTCAGCTGGGGGCTGCTCCTGACTCACCGCCTTCAGGCGGAGCATGGCTGTGAGCAGGGGAGCTCAACACACAGTGCTTGCTGATTGCAGCCTGCTCCCTCGGGGGAGCACCCGCAGCCGTGGGATGGGAGGAGGAAGGACAGCACGAGGGCTAGAGACAAACATTTTATTTCTTTAACGTTTCACATAGGGGGTACCCCAGAGGGGTTCCTGGCCCCACACCCCACAGCCGCTCAGTATTTGGGGCACTGTTGGTCTTCTGGGCCTGGCGCTGTCACCACTTGCAGGGCTGGCAGAAGCAGACACGGCTAGTGGCATCTCCACCAGCCCTTCAGGTAGTCCCACAGCCAGGCGCAGCCCTGCCGCGGGCACCTTCCTGCCCTGCACAGCCCTGGGTCTGCCTGGCCACACTCCCTGCCCGTGGTCTTGCAGGACTCCTCCGTCTTTGCCTTCAAGTCCTGGAAAGTGCGGGTGATCTCCTGCACCCGCTCCACCTTGTCCATGTCCATGGCTGGGGGCCTTCCGGGGGACAGGTGCTCGTCCGTGGGCCTCTGTGTCCTGTCCATCCCCTACCTGGGAACCCACTCTTTCTCGGTCCCTGCTGGCAGCTCCTGGCTGAGGACCAGCCCTGGTTTCCCCACTGCCCCACCAGCAGCCGTGGGAGAGCGGCAGTGTCCTGAGTGTGTGAGCACCACTGGCTCTGTTGCTGCACTGGGCCAGGCCTCCAGGATGTCGTAGAGGGAGCTCTGAGAAGAGAAGCTGCTCCTCAACAGGCTGCTGCAGTCCTCCGAGTTGGCCAGCGAGCACAGGCTGCAGGGGCTCTTGCGGTGGCCCCCGGGGGGTGCCTGGACCAGAAGGAGCTGTCCCCACTGATAGGACCTATAGGCGGCAGAGGAGGGCAGGGGGACCTGGGGGCTTGGGGGTGGGGGCAGGGGGTAGAGAGAGGCATCACTGCTCAGATGGTATATGGTTGGCAGGGAGCCCAGTGGGTCCTGTGGGGCCCGGTGCTGCCTCCTCGCTGCCTCCTCGGTTGCCCTGCAGAGGAGGAAAGAGAAGAGACCCGCTGCACACCGTCTCCTCCGCTGGAGCCCGCGGGCAGCACCCCTCCTCAGCAGGCGGGCAGGGCTGCCCAGCGCAGGCAGGGCACGGGCTGAGGGTCTGGGGCAGGATCTGGGGGTCTCCCCCACACTCCCTGCTTCTCCTGTGTCTGCTTGAGCTCCCATCCTTCATCCGCTAGCCGAGAAGCTGCTGAGGGAGGGGACGGAGTGAGCGGCCGGCAGCCCCCGGCACAGCCCCGGCTCAGGGCTGCCGTGGGGTGTGGGCTGTTTGCATGGTGCTCGGTGCCGGGGCCACTCACTGCTCTGCTCCTGCGGGCGGGCTCTCGTGTCCGTCGTCCCTTGCTTTGGCTTCTTCCAGTCCCTCTGCAGGACCCCGGGAGCTGGGTGAGACGGGAACAGCTCCCAGCCCCGCGCCGCAGCCCCCCACACAACCCCACGCTGCGGCACAGTGCGGTGCAGCAGTCGCCTACCTGGAGCCGCTTGGTCCGTAGCACAGAAGAGACCGCGCTGAGCCCCATCAAAAGCATCACGCGCGGAGCCAGGTGAGCTGTGGGGGGGACGTTGGAGTCCCTCCTGGCACCAGCTGCGGTGCAGCCGCGCAACCCTGGGGTGCCCCCCATGGGAAATGTTAAAGAAATAAAATGTTGGTCTCTATCCCTGGTGCTGTGGTTCATCCTCCCATCCCGCGGCTGGGGCTGTGCCCCCCTCAGTGCCCGACCCAGTGGGACAGGCTGGCACTGCTGGCACCCGCCAACCTGGGGGGGGGTGGTGTCGGGGGAGCTGGGTGGGCTGGAGAAAGGGAGGAAGCACCTCTTGCAACCAGCTCGGCCCTCTCCAGACACAAAACCCTCCCCAGAGGCACCAGAGGGGACCCCCAGATCCTTGAAGGGCTGCCCCAGACACCCTCTGGCCTGTAAGATTCCCCCCCCCCCGGACCCCATAAGGGCCGCCCAGGACCCCTTACGGACACCCCAGTGGTGTCCCAAATCTGGGTTCTTTACCTGCTGGGCAAGCCAGTAACACACTGTGTGGGAGCAGCCAGCCAAGCCGGTTTCAGAGCACCAGAGGTGAGAGGCAGGGAGCTGCCATCCCACTCAGCTCCATCCCCGCCGTGCCTTGGCTGTGCAGAGAGAACTTGGGGGGAGCTGCAAAACAGCTCAGCCCGGGCTTATCTCAAGATGGCACAGAACAACCAAAACCAAATGGCCCTTAACAAACAAAATGCCCCGAGTCCCATCCCACCACTCTTCCCGTGACGTTGAGCGCTGGACATCACAAACTGGCAACAGAGACTTCTCTATGGCACCACCAGAGGGAAATATCCCAGACAGTGTAATCCACTTGGGCATAATCCTGCACCCTCACCGAGTCAGGAAATATAAACCGCAGGGTCTGGGGAGACAAATGGGGAATCCTCCAAGGATACAGCTGGCCCCTCGGAGATCTGTCCCCCCCATCCAGGACGCTGGAGGGGAGCATTTACAGCCGAGCACGGCGTTTCCTTTAACCTCTAGAAAAGCCGGCATTTGCTAAAAAACAAATGTTCCCCTCCTGCCCCGGCCCCCTCTGAAAAGAAATAAATAAAGAAAGAATTAAAATCCTTGCAAAACTTAAAAATCGCCGTTAGTTTCGTTAGCGTTACATTAATTCTAAAAACTGACGAGCCGCTGCGCTGTGCGCCGCAGCCCAACCTCCCCCCCTCAATGCTGGGCGAGCTCCTCTGGCCATGCCTGGGATGAAAAACCGGTGGCTTTTAGGAAATAAAAAATTTAAAAAAAAAGAAGAAGAATAAAACCTCTCTTTCTCTCTCTCTCTGCCTGTGTTAGTCCAACGAAAGGGATAGCGTCGGGAGGCGAGGGAGGAGGAAGGGGGAGGCTGTGGGATGGAGAGAGCCCTCCCCGTACCCCTCGGCTGTGCATCCTCGCAGCGCCGCGGGGAATGGGGGTGGGGGGGTCTGTGTGGGGGTCTTTGGTTTGCACAGGGTGGCCGTGGTGGGGGCTCAGCCCCATCCTTACAGTGCTGGGGAGCACGGGGCTACCAGGCACAGGGTCCCTCCCCCAGTGAGGTGCTTTGGTGCGCTGAGGTGTTAGATGGGGTGGCACAGCCCCTGCCCGCCCCGGGAGGGGGGACACCACCTCTCCGGTGGCACTGGATGGGTGGGAGGGAGGGAGGGAGGGAGCAGAGCTCTGGGAGCCATGGAGAAAGGCGTGGGGGTGTCCCTCATCGTGGCAGCCCCCAGCAGCCCTACCCCGCCACCCGGCCACCCCAAGGGACACCCAAGCCCCATCTTGGTCCTCTCCCCGTTGGGTGACGCCCTTCCACCCACCCGGGAGGTGCGCTCCTCTCCTGCGGGGGGGACGCCCAGCGCTCGCCTGGCTAGAGAAGCACCGGGGGGGGTGGGGTGGTTAGGGGGCATCTGAGCTTCCCAGTTACAGGGGCGTAATTAGTGCACCATTAATAACCATTAGTAACCACTTTGGCTCTGCTAACCAACTGCGGCGAGGCCCCCACCCCGCTTTAGCACAGGCTTCCTGATGCCAACGCCTCCCCGAGCCACTGGGTAAAGCGACACCTGGCAAAAAACCACCACCACCCCAAAAAAACCCCACAGCACATCCCCCACTCCCCACCCAGCCCTTCTCCCCCCATCACAGCCATGGGGCAAACTCCCACCACCACTCCCCCCAATCTCAGCTCGGCCGTGACCCCCCCGAGACACTGGAAAGAGAGCAACGGAGAGCGAGCTCAGGCTCGTGTGAGCTGGAGAGATTTCTCTTTGGGTTTTGATGTTGTCGGTGGGTGGGATTTGGTTGGTTGTTTTTCACAGAACACTTTGCAGTAGAGGACAAAAACGTGGTGTCGCAGTCCCCGGGGCCGGCGCTGGCACCGCCACCTCCCCCCACGGCCCCCCCTCCCCCGGCTCCTGTCCCTCCTCCTGCCCGGCGGCTGTTCCCACTTTCCTTCCTTGTTTTTTTTTTTTTTTTTTTTTCCTTTTCTACCTTTGTTTTTTAATATGTGGGGTTTTTTTTCCGTTTTCCCTTTTTCTTTTTTCTCCCTTTTGTTTTTTGCTTCCCCCTCCTTTTTCCTCTTGTTCCCCTTTTTGCTTTTTCCCCCTTTTTTCTGTTTCCCCTTCCCCCCCCCCCCGTTTTTTTCTCTCCCCCCGCCTTTTCCCCTGTTTTTCTTTTTCATTTTTCCCCCTTTTTTTCTATTTCCCCTTTTTTCTTTTCCCACTTTTTTTTTTCTCCCCCCCCCCCCTCCCATTTTTTTTTTCTCTTTTTAAACAAGCTCTCTCCCGAAGGAGCGGCCCCTGGCTCTCCGCTGGCAGAAGGAGCCTACGGAAGAGCTCTGGCACTGACACGGGCAGGAACACCCACTCCCACATCGCAACACAGCAGTTAGTTTGGCAACACCCCCACCCCCTGTCACAAGTGAGACCTGCACAGACAAAGGGCTCCTGAGTGAGGGCACTGGGGCAGCCCCACCTTAGAAGCAGCAGAGGAGCAGAGCCGTCCGGAGCCATCAAGAGCACAGGAAGGGCTATTCAGGGCCTCATTGTCTGCGCCGAGTGACCGTCTGCTGAGAACCGCTCTGGCGGCTCAGAGCTCAGCCCCAGCAGCAGTCTGGAGCCAACGGGGAAAAGTACACTGGGAGGAAGACTGGCAGCCTTCCTCCACAACGCCCCAGAGAGAATGACCACAGTGCTGCCTATTCCCATCGTTTTGTCCAACTCGGTTCTTTTTTTATTAGAAAATTAATAAAAAAACCCTCCAACTCTCAGGTTTCCAAGGCACACAAAATCTCTAAAAGGGAGACACAAGCGTGAGGTGCTGAGGTACCCAAACCTGCCCACGTTAGTCCAACTAAAGGGAGAGCGTCGGGAGGCGAGGGAGGAGGAAGGGGGAGGCTGTGGGATGGAGAGAGCCCTCCCCGTACCCCTCGGCTGTGCATCCTCGCAGCGCCGCGGGGAATGGGGGGCTGTGTGTTTGGGGGGGTCTTTGGTTTGCTCCCCTGACCTGCTGGGGGGGGGGGGGAGGAGGGTTTGGGGGGGGGGGATGTCCGGCGGCGGGGTTACATTCATCGGGCGGTGCTGGGCGGCACGGCGGGAGCCTCCCTTGCTGTGCTGCGAGGCCGGGGCTCCCGGAGCGTGTTTCTGCTCCTGCTGCTTCACCTGCTGGAGCATTTCCCTCATCTTGCGCTGTGCAGTTATGGAAGATGCACCCAGGTGGGATGCGGGTGGCTTTGCCTGCACAGAGGAGTCCATTCACACCCTGGGCGCTGCTCTGCACGGCCTCCAGAACACACATTTTTAGCTCAATCGAGCCAATCTTCAATTTCAGCACTTGCACAGCTGGGGGGAAGCTACCGAAACACCTTCAGTGCCTCTTGGGGGCACAGAGACCACCCAAAAGAAGAGCAGCAGGTCGCTCGGGTGCTGCTGGGCTCAGCAAGCCCCACGCCTTTCCTTGGTGGATGAAAGCGGCCGGGGAATATCGGGTAACGCCACGGCCAAACCGTACCTGACTGGCAAAGAAATGCCCAATGATTTTAACGATGACCTCCTCGTTCTCGTCTGGGGTTTGGTCTCGTGGCACAATGACTGCCGCGCTGGTTAAGTTTTGCAGTTCGTTTACCTGGAGCGAACCACAAGAGGGTGACGCCCTTCCACCCACCCCGGAGGTGCGCTCCTCTCCTGCGGGGGGGACGCCCAGCGCTCGCCTGGCTAGAGAAGCACCGGGGCGGGGGGGGGGTGGTTAGGGGGCATCTGAGCTTCCGCATTACACGGGCGTAATTAGTGTGCCATTAACCACCATTAATAACCACTTTGGCTTTGCTAACCAACTGCCCCCACCCCGCTTTAGTGCGGGCTTCGTGATGCACACGCCTCCCTGTGTGGGAGCAGCCAGCCAAGCCGGTTTCAGAGCACCAGAGGTGAGAGGCAGGGAGCTGCCATCCCACTCAGCTCCATCCCCGCCGTGCCTTGGCTGTGCAGAGAGAACTTGGGGGAGCTGCAAAACAGCTCAGCCCGGGCTTATCTCAAGATGGCGCAGAACAACCAAAATCAAATGGCCCTTAACAAACAAAATGCCCCGAGTCCCATCCCACCACTCTTCCCGTGACGTTGAGCACCGGACATCACAAACTGGCAACAGAGACTTCGCTATGGCACCACCAGAGGGAAATATCCCAGACAGTGTAATCCACTCGGGCATAATCCTGCACCCTCACCGAGTCAGGAAATATAAACCGCAGGGTCTGGGGAGACAAATGGGGAATCCTCCAAGGATACAGCTGGCCCCTAGGAGATCTGTCCCCCCCATCCAGGACGCTGTACAGGGTAACTTCCCCGGGATGGAGCGACCTCACCTGAGAGAGAGAGGGTAAGTGACTAAGAAACATCCGTACGGTATAGGGCATGCGATTGAGTTTGTGACTGGTGCACTCTTCTAAGGCATTAATATCTAGCGCCCTCGTGGTTTGTGTTGCTACTTGTCGGGGGCATTTGTAGCTCGCAATAGTGGATCCCACTAATTGCTTTTAAACCGCAATAGTGTAATCGCCATCGCACACACAGAACTTGCAATAGTGACGTATTGGACCTGTGAGAGAAGTCCAAAGAAATTGTTAATTTGAACCTCTCAGTGAAGCCCTTTTTCCCGTTTTGTCACACACACAGAGCAGAGGTATTTCTAAGTTTATGCCATTAATGCGCAGAAATGGGCTGCTTGTCCCAAAACAGGAGTGCTCACACCTTAGTTCCAAAAATCTCCACTTTTATTCATTGATTATTACATATTCGAACAATTAATACATATTCCCTGTCATTCCCTCTAATGACTGGTCGAGATTTCTTTGCTTCCCACGTAAAGGAGTGCGCAGACTCTGTCTTTTTTTTCCTTCTTTTGAGTAGGTGGTACCGTTTGGGGAGGTGGTCAATGAGTGGGTGGTCACCATCTCCCCCTGCCGGAACTCCCTTTTACCTGCTTTTCCTCTCATCTTGGCACTTCCGAGTGGTTTTCGGGGTTTGCTGACCAGGCCTACAGTTCATGGCTCTCTCGACAGGAACCCCCTGCTTCTCAACAGTGCTCCATCGCCTGCTGGGTAGTTCCTTAACTGAACCATAGATAAATCGTGTCCAGTAACTATTTCTCTATGTGAAGATGAGGTCGGGGCAGTAGAGAGGACTTGAGCAGCAGCAGGTTTCCTTTGTTGCTTCAATGACATTTAATTTTCCTAGTTGATGTCCGTTTTACTACAACAATTCCCCCCTTTGAGACTTTCTGTACTTGGATGAGCCTCATTTTCTATCCCGTATCACTAATACATAAGATTGAGATAATTGCTTGATAACGAGACTCTTAAGACATTCGAACAAAACTCACTATGATGACAAAAACCTTTGCAGCCATCCGGTCAGGGCAAACTCCAATGTCATTCCCTGGACTAATCCAACTGCCATTTTCACTGCCGAAAGCCGCGTTATTTGTGCAATCAAACACCGATGGGCGCTACAGTGCAGCACGAAAGGCCAACGCCGACTCTGGCGGATAACTGAGAGGCTTCGCGGCCATCCAACGCCTTCACCCACCCCAATCCTGCTGCCAGCTCTGCCACGGTGGTGCAACGGTGCTCTCCAGTGGGAAAACCAACCAGGGAACAGCACCACGCGGCGCGGACCCAGGTTCTCCTTCACTTTGCACCACCAACCGTGTGGAACGGGTTTTGACGGCTTCAGTTATTTACAGCACAAACCCAGCAAGAGCAGCCCCAGGACTGGAACGTTCAACAACCCAATGTAATAAATTAAGGAGAACAACACATAACCCCCCCCACTTACTCCTATAACAAGATAAACATCCTGACTCGTACCAGAACAACAAACCTCACTCCTATCAGAAGAACACTAAAGCCTAAAACTAAGACCTAAAGGATGGCTAGCTAAGACCTAAAACCTACACGGGACTATTACCTAAGGGGGAAACACTACACTATTAAATATGATAACTCTTTCTCTGCCGTTCTCAACTTGTGGGTCTTTCGTGAGTGGGGGCGACCTCGTGGTGGTGGACCCTCCGCAGAGCTCAGGTGCTGCCGGAGGCGAGAGATGGTGGGTGGGTTTTCCCAGAGCAGGAAAGGGACCTGGTTGCTGGGCTGAACCGGCAGTTGCCCAGTTGCCAACTAGAGGCGGTCACCCTCTGGGCTTCTGCCGGCTTCGCCGCCCTTTAAAGACTCCTCTGGGGCCTTCCGATCCTCCTGCAGGCGATGGTATTTCACGTGCGCATTCCTCCCGTTGACTGTCCCAAACACCCTGGAAGGGAGAAAACAAACAGGGATTTTTTAATTCCTTTTTTTTTTAAAAAAAAAAAAAAATCATTAGATGACATTTCATTATTTCTACTTTTGTGAGCTTCTGGTCTGTTTTGCTGCGTGGTGCCATACAGCTTGTGCCAGTACCCCCGGGTGGGTGGGACCTCGGTGGTTAAACACGGCAGATCATTAGGGATTAAAATAAGAGAAGTAGCGGCGAGACGGCTTAAAATCGGGTCAGACTGAAACTCAAGTGGCTCTGCGTGGCACAAGCGACCGTAGCGCGGGAGCCCTCGGGCCGCAAACCGCAAGAAGGAACTTCAGTGGAACCTTTTTCTCAGCCAAAAAAACCGAGAAACGCTGGGATTCTCGCCCGAGGAGATGAACCGCCCCAGGCCTGTAATGGGAGGAAAGGGCCTTCAAAGGGAGAGAGAGAGAGAGAGAGAGACCCTTGTGGCTGCAGTCAGCGGGAGACAGAGGAGCCCCGAGTGCGGAGGAGATGGGAAAAGGATGGAAATGCCGAGTCTCCATCGGTTTGAGCCCAAAGCAGCGGGTTTTGAGAATTAAAAACGAGCGGCTCACCTTCCACACTGCCCGCAGGGAAACTCAGCCACATCGCCTGCGCCTCCAGCCCCGCACGGAGCGTCCCCGGGATGGTGGGAGGGACTGCCTGTGCCACGGGGCGTCTTTTCGCTGCTCTTCTGCTTCTTGGTGAGCTTTTCATTGGGCCCGACCTGGCGCCTCTTCTTCGGGCTGCAACCAGCCTGTAAAGCAGACAGCTTGTGCTCATTTCTCCTTCTCCTCAGCAAGGGGGACAGCTAAAGCGAAAAACTGGCTGGAAACATCCCCAAACGGCCCAGGCAGTGAGGGGTCTATTTGTGTGCCGGGTGGAACGTGTTCTATCAGCCCCAGCCTGCCCCGGTGAGCTCCTCCGAACACTAAAACAGCCCAAACAATGCTGAAACTCGGTGGGGAGGATGGGGTGCGAAGACAGATGGTGAAAGAAAAACCGTATTATTTCTACCGTCCTCAGCGGAACAGCACTTTCCTCCACAAAAGTCTGTAAAATGGCTTTAAAACGTAGAATTACTGAGCACTGAAGGGACATGGTTACCCGGTGTCTACCACCAAAAAAACCCCTAAATAATATGTGTTTCTGTGAGCCAAAGTCCCATTTCCTGGCAAGGAAGGTTTTGGCAACACCCGCGCAGAGGTGGGTCACCAACAGTTCCTTTGACGGAGCACTGGGACGTTACGAAACATCCCCAAAAATCATCAGCAGCAAGTTTAACACGAAGTGGATCGTTTCCCAGAGCCTGGGACAAAGGGTTCATGGAGGAGCGGCATCTCGCACCCACCCCCGGCAGTTTTCCTACCTTCTCTTCGGCCTCCTCCACCTCATCCGTGCCTCGCTGCAGCCTTTTGGCTGTCCACCCTGGTCGGGTGGCGCCAAACCTGACGTGTTTTTTCCAGGTGTAGTAATATTCCACACACTGGGCCACGGTCTTCGTCTGAATCTGTCGGGAGAAAACCAGAAGCGATCGATGAGGGAAATACCACAGGAAAACAATGAAGGCACAGACCCAGGACAGATCTATCCAGCACTGTTTGTCCTCCCCTGTGTCTGCGGTTCCCACAGCGCAACGCACGGGTGAGATCAGGCTGAAAACGAGCCCCCTTCTTCTGAAAGGGCCGTAAAGAAGCCTTGGGAGGGCAGAACTGTACGTTTCGTGCCGATGGTCAGCGGAACGTGTCAGTATTCTTCTAGTATTTCCTGTATTTTGTACTGGAGAGATTAAATATTCGCTTGATATTCGGGCAAATTCGGTAGACATTAGAGCCAATTATGTCTTGTACCGGTATCTTTTTGGAATGAAGTGGCATCCCAAGGACAGGATTACAATGCACCATTCAAAAGACGACTTTTCTGGGTTAAAACTCCCCTCCACGCTACCAACACGTGACCCGCCTCGGTCTAACGGCTTTACCTTCTTCTGGATCAGGTGGAAATTCTTCTTATGCACATAAAAAGCCTCTTTAAACAACTGCTCCTCCAGGGGCGTCCAAGTGTCTGAGCCTGGGAAGAAACAGCCACGTGCAAACGATTAGACCCCTTGCAACCTCACGGAAACGCGCACGATGTATTCGTCACGCGTCCACATGTCTCCTCCTTCGGAAAGCAATTAGCCAACACCGCAGGCAGTTTGTTAGCACGAGCAGTTATGGCTGCCAGCAGAGCAAGCCCTGCACGCAGTAAAGCCGGGGAGCGAGGGAAAGGAGGAGCGTTGGGCGGCGTGGGGTGTCACCGCAAGGGACAGCAGCAGGCTAGAACACAGGGACGAGGCATTCCCCGTGCCAAAAGGCCCCCAGAACAGATTAAAAAGACTATTTCCCTGCCCCAAAGAACACGAACCGCTGCTCGCATGTTTCTAAAAATCACTTCTTTCAATCAGAACAAAGGGAACGGCAGTACCCGCTCGCATTCCCGGAGAAGCAACAAGCTCTGCTTCCACTTTACCTGCGTAATGATAATCAGCCAGGGGATGGGATTCAGGTCGCTGGGGTGCCCCAGCCTGCAACATCTCCAGACCCTCCTGCAGGAGTTCAGAGAACAAGACTTAGATTCCCCCTCAACAGGGGCCAAAAGGTCAACTCTTCAGCCCACTGTGGGAAGACGGTGCTCAGTCGATGCTCAGCAACAGCGTGTCGGGGTCACCTCCGCCCACGGCAGTTGATGAGAATATTTCCTAGTCCAGTAGGAATTCGAAAAGAGCTGCTTCTTACCAGAGCTTCATGCAGGCGGTGCAAGGCGTGCTCCAGGTTGGCTCTTCCCCCCGGCATGACATTGGAGCAGGCGAAGTTGAGCAGATTTGTCACTAGAAATGCAACAAAAACCAACAGAAAGTCAGTTTTCGTCAAGAAAGGAGAAAAAGTGCGATACAAGGCAGAGGGCAAACAGAGCAGACAGACTGGAGACCCAGAAAAGGCACCGAAAAAAAGGCAGGTTATCCGGTATCGCTCTCTCTCCCTTCAGAGCAGCTTTGGGACCGGTAGCTCCAGAGACAGATCTCCCCTCTCCCGAGGTCGCTGCAGCTGACGTGGGACAGCTACAAACGCCCCTGACCGTCTCTCCCAGAGGACGCAACTCAGAGCACCACCGGTTGTTAATCTGTTCACTGTCCCACCAGATCTGAGCCACCCTCGGGTGCTACCAGCCACGAATGCTGTCAAGCAAAAGAGGGAGAGGGTCCCAATGGACAAACAGCTGCGGTGAAAACGTGCAGTTTTCGACCCTTAGTATCTCGGGGGGGGAACTGACAAGAAAAGCGTTAAGAGAAACCTCTGTCCTGTGTTTCTGGGTTCGTTGCGATGTCTCCCCAGGGCTTCCACACTAGCGACGCTCCCTCCTCCTCCTCTTCCAAACGGGATCTCTCCTGCAGGTCTGGGATCTCTGCCTGAAAGTCGCTGCCAATGTTGACGTGTCTGAAATTGTTAAGGCAGAGGAGGTGAGGAAGGAGAGCTGGGAACAGCACGCTAGCACGCACCCGCTTCGAAGGAGGGGACGTGTCAGGTACGGCAGTTATTTCCCAGCACAGCGTCACCAACTGCCCTCTAACAACTCCCACAGCCCCTTCTCGCCACCAACAGCATTACCGTTCCACCACGTGAGCCCTTTTGCGCCCCATCGGGCAAGAAAATTGCCACTTCCTTCCTCAAACGCTGAGCAAACTGGCGAGGTTCACTCTGAGACCGACAGCCAGCAGCAGAAGAGCTGCGACGGTGGGCCAAGACCACCGTTGGAATGTTGTGTAGAAGGCGGGAGGCCGGCAACCGGCATCATGAGGTCAGCCTGAGTGGCAAGCCCAGCCTGGGCTAGCACTGGCCATTTCTGGCAAGCACGGGGGTATACTCCAGCCAAAATAACCCCTCTGTTACCCTCTGCAGCGCTGCGGGGCAGTGGGAGAACTGGCCAAGCCATGGGGAGCAGGTCAACAGCAACAGCAAGGACTGGCAGAGCCCCGGTGCCGAACCAACCGTGCACCCGCTCCTCAGCCCCCTTTCCCCAGGGTTTGCGGTTATTCTGACCGCTGGGCCGGAACTCACGGCCCAACGCTGATTTTAGGGTTATCCTTCTTCGGCTAAACCCAAAGTCCCCATCCATTCTGCCCAAAAGATGTATAGAAAAAACAGCACAAGTTAAAATCGTTGAGATCATCCTTTAGCCTTCCTCACCGCCCTCATCATCACACACCGCTCCCCATTCTCCCAGAATTTCCCTCCTTTCGGGGAAACTGCTCACTGGACACGGAAGCTGTGGAGATGGACCCTCTGGATCTCCTGGCACAGCTGCCCCCCACCCTGCTCAGAGTTGGCCCCACAGGGATCAAACCGTTCAGGGCTTTTTCCAAGCCAAAGCCAGGAGCGGAGCAAAACCCCCGTGGGTTGTTTCCATCCCCTCTGCCACAACAGCAATCCCAAAGGAGAAAGGCACCTCCTTTTTCACTTTTCCAGACTTTCATTAAAAGGAGGAACCTCTGAACAACGTAATTTAATTACCGTCAACGTTGGATCCGCGCTCACATTCCTGCGTAGAGCTCACTGCCTGTCTAGCTGGGAAATCTCTGCCGCTCATTTAGTGGCAAAAGGTGGAAACTGGAGAAAAATCTCCAGCGCGACATCAATCCCCGGCATTATCACGATACAGCCTAAAATCAGAAATGCGGTTAAGATCCCTTCTCCTGTGAGCGGCTATGTGAATTGTACCCGTTGACAGATGCATACAAATATTCATTTCAAAGTTACAGACATCACGTTTTAACCGCTACACCAAAAAAGAATGACCTGCATTAAAAACTCCAGGAGCGTTTTCTTTCCATAACACGCTGGAATTTCTGAAAAATCCATTTCCTGCACGGAAAAACACGTCGTTTGTGGATAACAAATGGCAAACTCAGCGTTTGGGGAAGGTGAGCTCCCAAGTGCTGCGGATCCATCTCTCCATCTGGAAGACAGCAAAGGCAGTCAAAGCTCCCCAGCACAGCATCCTTACTGCCTCCCCTTTCCTACAGCCCAGGAGATCCTCGGAGCCTTCCCACAGGGAAAGGGAGGAGCGGACTGATCACCAAGGCTGGCTGGACCAGGTCACCATTGTCACCACATTCGTTTCTTGCCAAAGAACGATGAAATTCGTCCACCTAACGATATAGCAGGTCCCTTCCCTGCCATGGTTCCAGCGCTGGAGGAAAGGTGCCTCTCCCGAGGCCGCATTGGGACGGCACTGCTGCACAGAAGGATAGAGATTTTTAAATCTCTTCATTTCTTCCAGGGAAAAACTTGCTTTCTCACTCAGTAAAGGACAAGCTCCCCAGGCCGGGCAGGAAGGCGGCACAGCCACAATTTACTTACCGAGAAACGTGCAGAGGGCTGTGTGGTCCCTGTGCCCAAGGAAAGCGGCCATTGCCAAAGCAGAGGGAAGGACGTGTCTCACCTTCAGCACAGAGAACCGATTCACAGACTCACTCTGAAAAAAAAAAAAAGCATTAACCACAAAATTAGCTAATGGCTTCCCAAACCTGAATTCAGGGCCTCCCTCCGTGATTATAAAGTAATAATGGTCTTAACAGGCAGGCAGCTCACCAGGAATGAGATGGAGAGTGACCCCCATATTCCCCTGGAAACCCTTCGATGAGGCAAATCCCTGAACGCCCTCCCAGATTGTCGGTTCTTTACCTCCACGAGGAACTCGTGGCCTTTTATTGTCATAGTGTGTGACCAGAACAAGCCCCGCCATTCCTTATTCCAGCCTTAACAGCCTTCAGCGTTTCACTCCGGTCACCTCCCTGTCCCACTTCCGTCCCTGCACAATTTTTAAGATGGCGACTGAGAAATTAGGTCTTGTGGTTCCCATTGAAACACCCATTAATTCATACAACCAAAAGCTAGGCAAATGAAAAGGCCGTGTTAAACCTCAGCCCCCAGGGAAAAGAAATGTGCCCGACGAGGTGCTAAAAGGTGCTCTGGCAAAACACACCTCCCCTCCTCCAAACTGCAGTTTGCTCCAGGAAACTGACAAGTTTTCTTCCTCTGCGGCCTTAGCGAGGCTGTAGATTTTCCCACCCTGCAGGGAAAGAAACAATCCTCAAAAGCAGATGTTATTCTGCCTGCAAGGAAAGCTTTAAAATATTTTTCTTTTTTTAAAGGCAGAATGCCTAAACGGAACATCCGAGCTGGTTTCTCCATGAAAATAACACTTTGCACTTGCACAGCAAAGCAACGCTCATTAACCAATCTCGTAAATCTTCGCAGGCATTAAGAAACACTCCACGTAACACACCTGCGTGCACCCTGTAAGCACATGTGCAAAGAGGAATCCCCGTTTACGCACCCCGGCTATATCAAACCGCACTATTTCCCTCACAAGCTGTGATGCAAATGGGCCACGCTCCCATTCCTTGGCTCCAGAGCTCCGGCGATGCCGGGATCATGCCGACCCTCAGCCGCTGCGGGCATCAGCTCTGCTAACACCCCGCTGACGGGTCAGTGACAGGAATCTGGGAGCAGGAAGGGGATTGTACCACACAGGCTCCCCAAAATCCCCCGCAGTTAAGAGGAATGCAAATCTCAGGCTCCCCTAAGCCAACACATTTCTCACCGTGACCGCCGCACTAACACCCAGAGCAGTTTTTAAGCAGCACGCACCAGGTTTAACCTCCGCGCCTGAGAAAGTCCCTGTCCTGAGGGCTGCCGGTCCCCTTGGCCCAATGCAGGAGGCAGCAGCAAACCCCTCCAGACAGGGCAAGAGGTGCTTCTAAGAGTGACATCCAGCTAATAACCAAAAAGCACTTAAACCAATCCCAAACTTTGGAGACATTTAGTCTCGGGCCAGCAGCAGCATGTTGCTCAGTAAGGCACACTTCCACGACTCCCCTCAATTAACCATCACCTCCAGAGCGCGACCTCTGAAGGTGAGAAGTTCCTTTAGGTTGACTCTTGACGTCCCTTTCCCTCCCACAGGCAACGAGACCCCAAGTATTGCCACTTGAGAGTGCAGTTCCCCTTCCACGGGCACCCAGCTCGCTCTGCAGTTTTGGATTATCACCGACCTCTGCGCCAGCTCCACCAAGAAGCCAGGTGAGAGGCTCCGAATCACGTTACTAAAGATCCCAAGGCTTGACCTTGTTCCATTTATTTCTAAACCTTTGGCCCTGGATCAATGAGTTCATTGTTTTCAGGGAGTTCCAGATGTAAGCGCTGAGCACTGTTATTGGTGAATCCAGAACTGTCAACAGTGATAAAAAACAGAGCGCAGGAAGACAGTAAGGCCTCCGAGTCCCAAACTCAAATAACAGATGGCTAAAAAGGAAGGAGGAGCACACAGACATATTCGAATCCTGCTGAAAATAGTCAGCCATGGCCAACAGGAGCCGAGGAGGCAGTGGCCGTGGACACCTGGCTCGGGGGAGCCGCGCAGCTCTGCACGTATTTCGAGAGCTTTTCAGAACAAGTAATAAAAGCTTGACAGCAGCAGGGAGTGCGGGAGTCGCGGCAGCAGTTGCATCGATAAGCAATCTGCGCAACAGTTCCTAAAACAGGGGCTGCCCACAATCAGAAGTTGACTCTTTGGTACAAACTCCCTCCACACCAGTCATCACACAGGGGAAAAAAAACAACCAAGCTATTGTAGGGCTCAGTATTACCCATTTCTCTGCAGCTGGACAGAAATACACACTTCTGCGGCTTTTCCCACACTGGAAAATTCAAAGCACCCAAACAGGGCGCGCTTTTAGAGACATCAGCAATTAAGTTCTCCATCCCCTCCAGAAAAGCCTTTTCCTAAAGGCGTTCTCCTCCCAAGGGCAGACCCACAAAAAGAAGCCCTCTCTGCTTAATCCATTTCACAGAGAATTTGAAATGCAAACAAGAATTAAACAGGACGTCTTTTCCCCGCTTCAGGGAAAGCCACTAATATAGACCTTGGCAACAGATTTAGCAAATCTATCATTGTAATGCCTTTGCATTGCCCATTTCCACCTGGAGAGCAGGCTGAAAGGACTCATAAAAAAACCTCAAACCAACCACAAAACATATTCCTGTCTAGGGGGTAATTTTATGAAACGATTTGAACACCTTAACGATTTGAACATCTTTTTACAGGTACAAGGCAACAAGAAACATTCTCGAGGTGAAAAAAAAACAAACCACCTATTCACCTCTTTACCCCAAAGATCTTTTCACCACACGGATTCCACCACCAATACACAGCTGCTAAATATCCCCGGCTGCTGCCGATCCGTAAGAAACTCTTCAAAATACAAGAGAACGCTGAGCCCAGCGCGCTGACGGTGCTGCCAGGGCTGTGAGTCGGAGCCCCTGAGGACGGAGTCGCAGCCCCTGAGGTTGAAATCAGCCCCACACTTAGGCACAACCCGGGGTTTTAAGCCTCACTACAAACCAGCCCCCCGCTTTTCAAGAAAAACAGGGAGATTCACCTCAAAATAAACCACGTTCTCGACGCCAAAGGGGCGCTGGTCCATGGCCGCCGCCGCCCTTAGGGCCAGTTCCATGGGGCTTCGCTTGACCTGGAGCAGAACTCGCGGGCGTGAGGACAACGAGCCCCCTACACAAAAACTGAAAAAAAGGAAAAGTTCAATAAGATTTGCTGTTACTCACCCACCAAAGCCTAACCACTACAACTGGCCCTTTCACAACCATGCCTGATCGCAGAAGAAAACTGAAATATCCCAATTCCCGCTTCAAACACAAGGTGTGGAGCTGCCCACACCCCACGTGTGGGCTGGGCAGACGGGGGGCTCTTCTCAAAACCCGCAGGAAGAGAAAGGGCAGGAGTGTTTTCCCAGCCCTGGAAGAGCTGTGGGGAGAAGGTGGGAGGGAGGAAAAGGCTGCCCAGGAGTGCGGTAGGGGGAAGGAGAGGGCTCCATCCATGGGGGAAACGCCGTTCCTGGCCACACAGGCGGCTGCGGGACCACCCTGGGGATGGATTTGGGGGCTCTCCCTGAGGGAAACACTGCTCCCAGCCATGCAGGAGGCTGTGGGACCACCCTGGGGATAGGTTTGGGGATGAGGGGGGATCTATCCCTGAGGGAATCACTGCTCCCAGCCATGCAGGAGGCTGTAGGGCAATGACAGAGATGGATTTGGGGGCTCTCCCTGAGGGAAACCCCTTTCCCGGACACACAGGAGGCTGTGGGGCCGCCCAGGGGACAGATTTGGGGGCTCTCCCTGAGGAGAGCCTGTGGGGAGGAGGGAGGCGGGGGCCGCCCCAGGGCCGGGGCCACTCCTGGAAGGGGAGGGGGGGATCTCCAGCCGCCCACGCGGGGCTGCCCGAAGCCTGAGGAGATGAAAAGAAGAGGAAAAAAGAGGAAAATTCCCTCACCGCCATCGCCTCTCACAGCCCCGGCCCTCCCCGCCGCGCCTCATGGCGGCTGTGTGCGGTGTCACCTGAGCGGGGGGCGGGGGCTGAGGCAGGAAAAGGCGAGAGGGGGAGGGAAGGGCCATTTTGAATGGGAGGAGAGGGGAAGGGGGGGCGAAAGATGGGGGGAGGGGGAGGAGAGAGGAAGAGAGGATGGTGGGGGGGGTGGGAGCGAGTGTGTGAGGGGAATAGGTGTTGCGTGAGGGGGGAGTGAGGGGGGAATGGGTTTTCGGGAGAGGGAGGTTTGCAGGGCTGTGAGGTGCCTGTGAGAGAGGAGGCCCCGGAGGGAGGTGAGTGGAAAGGGCTGTGTGTGGAAAGAAAAGCTTTAAGGACAGGCTGGGCTGGGGAAAGGTGGTGGGCCCCGAGGGAGGGCTTGGGGAGCGGGGCTAGAAGCGTGGGTTTGGGGCAAAACTCTGGGAAAGAAACTGCAGGACAGGGCTAATCTGAGTATACAGTTTTAGCGAAGCTTCAAGCAAAAGGTGACCAAAGGTGCCTCTTGCCCTTTTGTGGGCGGGTTTTGTCTAAGTTATTCATGCGAGTGGACTTTTGCCACACGGGATGGGAACGTTTGCTTCCCGGGATAGCTGATGCCCCTGGATAACCACTGCCCGCGAAGCACTGCGAAACCCCGTGTTCAAAAATGAGAACAAAGGCCGGGTTTTGCCTCTCGGAAGGATCTCTAAGCACCGTCTCCACGTTATTTTCAGTACCTTTCTGGTTGTTTTCTTTCCCCCCATCCCCGTGATGTCCGTCGGGGGGGCTGGCGGAGCTCTGCAGGCGGACGTCCGTCTCATTTTGGAGAAGGCTGGGCTGGTTTCGGGCGGTCCCGGCTGATTTTGGGGAGGGCAGGGATGGTTTCGAACTCGCAGTGCCCGGTGCGGGGCTGCGGTGGGGCCCGTTCTCCTCGGCGCGGCCCCGCCCCTCTCGCCCGCTTTCGCCGCGGCGACGCTGGGGGGCGTGGCCCGGGTTTGCCCTTCGGCGCATGCGCGGTTGGGCGGACGCGAAGGAGAACGTTTCCGGTGTGCGTCGGCGGTCGGCACCGGGAGAGACGGGGGGGACCGGGGCCGAGGAGAGCAGGAGCGGGAGAAGGAGAGCAGGAGCGGGAGAAGGAGAGCAGGAGCGGGAGAAGGAGAGTGGGCGGGCGGGGCGGCGGCGGCGGCAGCGGCAGGAGCGGTGGTGCGGAGGTGTCCAGGGCCAGTTCGGGGGATTGTGGGGTGTCCGGACCGGGCTGGGGGACTCGGGGGGCGGCCTGGGCCTTTTTGGGGGGGAGCAGAGCCGAGTGGGGGGTCCCCGGGGGGAACAGGGCCGATTTAGCTCCCCCCCCCCGTCCTCCGCTGCCGCCCCCTCACCCCCCGCTCGCTCCCCGCAGGTGGCGGCAGCCCCGGCCGCAGCGCAGGGTGCCCGGGGCCGGCCTGGGCGGGCGCTTGGCTCCGCTCTCAGCTCCCCCCGGCAGGTCAGCCCGGCCGTGCCCCCTTCGCCCGCCTCCAGCCCACGGCCGAGTCCCCCCAGGTACCCCCGAGATGGGTCGGGGGGTGTCAGCGCTGGGCCCCCTGAAGCGGGGGTGGGTGGTGGGCACGGGCATTGCTGGGAGCCCGTGGGCAGCCCTGGGACCCCCTTAAAGCCCACGGAGAGCCCCGGGGCCCCCTTGTCTCCCCCGGAGCCGACGGGGAGCTGTAGCTGTGGAGTCAGCTTAAGGAGTCTGCCCTAAGGACTGCTGCTTTTTGGAGCGTTGGGGGAGGGGGAGGGTTGCGGTGTGGGGAGTGGAGGTGTGTGGGAGGAGTCCCGTGTCTTGAGGGAGGTTTGGGGATGTTGGGCAGATTTGGGGGAGTGGGGGAGGGGTCCCCTCCTTTGGAGCTCCCTGGTTCTTTTCTTCTAGACTGTGGGAGGCAGCGGGCGTAGGGGGAAGGCAATAGAGTGGGTTGCTGTATTTCAGTCCTTGGTTGAGAGTCAGCGACTCTGCTCCCTTGCTGCTCAGCAGACTCTTAGCTCCGTGGGGCTGTTTCTCCAGGCAGGCTACGACAACAGAAACGGCCCCACTTCCTCGGAAGAGTTGTTAGCAGTGAAGTCTCCTGGGAACGTACTGCCTGACGTTGGATAGACCTGGCACCACGCAGCAGCTCAGAGCCCCGCAGCGTATGCTGCCGCTCTCAGTTGGCTCCATCAAATCCTCCGACCTGAGAATGCCAAAGGTACAGAGTTGAAACGGGCCCTTCCTCACCCGCTGAGTCAGATGAACCTTTTTGCGCCCAAGTTGGCTGGAGACTGCTTCTGCCTCGCCGCCTTCAGGCGGAGCATGGCTGTGAGCAGGGGAGCTCAACACAGAGTGCTTGCTGATTGCAGCCTGCTCCCTCGGGGGAGCACCCGCAGCCGTGGGACGGGAGGAGGAAGGACAGCACGAGGGCTAGAGACAAACATTTTATTTCTTTAACGTTTCACATAGGGGGTACCCCAGAGGGGTTCCTGGCCCCACACCCCACAGCTGCTCAGTATTCGGGGCACTGTTGGTCTTCTGGGCCTGGCGCTGTCACCGCTTGCAGGGCTGGCAGAAGCAGACACGGCTAGTGGCATCTCCACCAGCCCTTCAAGTAGCCCCACAGCCAGGCGCAGCCCTGCCGCGGGCACCTTCCTGTCCTGCACAGCCCTGGGTCTGCCTGGCCACACTCCCTGCCCGTGGTCTTGCAGGACTCCTCCGTCTTTGCCTTCAAGGCCTGGAAAGTGCGGGTGATCTCCAGCACCCGCTCCACCTGGTCCATGTCCATGGCTGGGGGCCTTCCGGGGGACAGGTGCTTGTCCGTGGGCCTCTGTGTCCTGTCCATCCCCTACCTGGGAACCCACTCTTTCTCGGTCCCTGCTGGCAGCTCCTGGCTGAGGACCAGCCCGTTTCCCCACTGCCCCACCAGCAGCCATGGGAGAGCGGGGTTGTCCTGAGTGTGTGAGCACCACTGGCTCTGTTGCTGCACTGGGCCAGGGCTCCAGGAAGTGGTAGAGGGAGCTGTGGGAAGAGGAGCTGCTCCTCAACAGGCTGCTGCAGTCCTCCGAGTTGGCCAGCGAGCACAGGCTGCAGGGGCTCTTGCGGTGGCCCTCGGGGGGCCCAGGAGCCCGGGGGGTGCCTGGACCAGAAGGAGCTGTCCCCACTGATAGGACCTATAGGCGGCAGAGGAGGGCAGGGGGACCTGGGGGCTTGGGGGGGGGGGCAGGGGGTAGAGAGAGGCATCACTGCTCAGATGGTATATGGTTGGCAGGGAGCCCAGTGGGTCCTGTGGGGCCTGGTGCTCCCTCCTCGCTGCCTCCTTGGTTGCCCTGCAGAGGAGGAGAGAGAAGAGACCCGCTGCACACCGTCTCCTCCGCTGGAGCCCGTGGGCAGCACCCCCTCCTCAGCAGGCGGGCAGGGCTGCCCAGCGCAGGCAGGGCAGGGCACGGGCTGAGGGTCTGGGGCAGGATCTGGGGGTCTCCCCCACACTCCCTGCTTCTCCTGTGTCGACTTGAGCTCCCATCCTTCATCCGCTAGCCGAGAAGCTGCTGAGGGAGGGGACGGAGTGAGCGGCCGGCAGCCCCCAGCACAGCCCCAGCTCAGGGCTGCCGTGGGGTGTGGGCTGTTTGCACGGTGCTCGGTGCCAGGGCCACTCACCTCTCTGCTCCTGCGCGTGGGCTCTTGCATCCGTTATCCCTTGATTCGGCTTCTTCCAGTCCCTCTGCAGGACCCCGGGAGCTGGGTGAGACAGGAGCAGCTCCCAGCCCCGTGCCGCAGCCCCCCACACCACCCTACGCTGCGGCACAGTGCGGTGCAGCAGTCGCCTACCTGGAGCCGCTTGGTCCGTAGCACAGAACCTGGGGGGGTGGTGGTGTCGGGGGAGCTGGGTGGGCTGGAGAAAGGGAGGAAGCACCTCTTGAAACCAGCTGGGCCCTCCCCAGCCACAAAACCCTCCCCAGAGGCACCAGAGGGGACCCCCAGATCCTTGAAGGGCTGCCCCAGACTCCCTCTGGCCTGCAAGACTCCCCCCCCCCCCCCCAGGACCCCTTATGGACACCCCAGTGGCGTCCCAAATCTGGGTTCTTTACCTGCTGGGCAAGCCAGTAACACACTGTGTGGGAGCAGCCAGCCAAGCCGGTTTCAGAGCACCAGAGGTGAGAGGCAGGGAGCTGCCATCCCACTCAGCTCCATCTCCGCCGTGCCTTGGCTGTGCAGAGAGAACTTGGGGGGAGCTGCAAAACAGCTCAGCCCGGGCTTGTCTCCAGATGGCACAGAACAACCAAAACCAAATGGCCCTTAACAATCAAAATGCCCCGAGTCCCATCCCACCACTCTTCCCGTGACGTTGAGCACCGGACGTCACAAATTGGCAACAGAGACTTCGCTATGGCACCACCAGAGGGAAATATCCCAGACAGTGTAATCCACTCGGGCATAATCCTGCACCCTCACCGAGTCAGGAAATATAAACCGCAGGGTCTGGGGAGACAAATGGGGAATCCTCCAAGGATACAGCTGGCCCCTCGGAGATCTGTCCCCCCCATCCAGGACGCTGGAGGGGAGCATTTACATCTGAGCACGGCCTTTCCTTTAACCTCTAGAAAAGCCGGCTTTTGCTAAAAAACAAATGTTCCCCTCCCGCCCCGGCCCCCTCTGAAATGAAATAAATAAATAAATAATTAAAATCCTTACAAAACTTAAAAATCACCCTTAGTTTCGTTAGTGTTATATTAATTCTAAAAACTGATGAGCCGCTGCGCTGTGCGCCGCAGCCCAACCTCCCCCCCTCAACGCTGGGCGAGCTCCTCTGGCCATGCCTGGGATGAAAACCCGGTGGCTTTTTGGAAATAAAAAATAAAAAATTAAAAAAAAAAGAATAATAAAACCTCTCTTTCTCTCTCTCTCTGCCTGTGTTAGTCCAACGAAAGGGATAGCGTCGGGAGGCGAGGGAGGAGGAAGGGGGAGGCTGTGGGATGGAGAGAGCCCTCCCCGTACCCCTCGGCTGTGCATCCTCGCAGCGCCGCGGGGAATGGGGGGAGTGGGGTGTGTTTGGGGGGTCTTTGGTTTGCACAGGGTGGCCGTGGTGGGGGCTCAGCCCCATCCTTACAGTGCTGGGGCGCACGGGGCTACCAGGCACAGGGTCCCTCCCCCAGTGAGGTGCTTTGGTGCATTGAGGTGTTAGATGGGGTGGCACAGCCCCTGCCCGCCCCGGGAGGGGGGACACCGCCTCTCTGGTGGCACTGGATGGGTGGGAGGGATCAGAGCTGTGGGAGCCATGGAGAAAGGCGTGGGGGTGTCCCTCGTCATGGCAGCCCCCAACAGCCCTAACCCGCCACCCCAAGGGACACCCAAGCCCCATCTTGGTCCTCTCCCCGTTGGGTGACGCCCTTCCACCCACCCCGGAGGTGCGCTCCTCTCCTGCGGGGGGGACGCCCAGCGCTCGCCTGGCTAGAGAAGCACCGGGGGGGGTTGGTTAGGGGGCATCTGAGCTTCCCCATTACACGGGCCTAATTACTGTGCTGTTAATAACCATTAATAACCACTTTGGCTCTGCTAACCAACTGCGGCGAGGCCCCCACCCCGCTTTAGCGCAGGCTTCCTGATGCCAACACCTCCCACAGCCACTGGGTAAAGCGACGCCTGGCAAAAAACCACCACCCCCCAAAAAAACCCCCACACCACATCCCCCACTCCCCACCCACCCCTTCTCCCCCCATCACAGCCATGGGGCAAACTCCCACCATCACCACCCCCCAATCTCAGCTCGGCCGTGACCCCCCCCGAGACACTGGAAAGAGAGCAACGGAGAGCGAGCTCAGGCTCGTGTGAGCTGGAGAGATTTCTCTTTGGGTTTTGATGTTGTCGTTGGGTGGGATTTGGTTGGTTGTTTTTCACAGAACACTTTGCAGTAGAGGACAAAAACTTGGTGTCGCAGCCCCCGGGGCCGGCGCTGGCACCGCCACCTCCCCCCACGCCCCGACCCCCCGGCTCCTGTCCCTCCTCCTGCCCGGCGGCTGTTCTCACTTTCCTTCCTTGGTTTGTTTGGTTTTTCCTTTCTACCATTCTTTTTTAATATGTGGGGGTTTTCTTCTTTCTCCCTTTTGTTTTTTGCTTCCCCCTCCTTTATTCTCTTTTTCCCCTTTTTTTCTTTTTCCCTTTTTTTTTGCTTTTTCCCCCTTTTTTCTGTTTCCCCTTTTCCCCATATTTTTTTTCTCCTTTTTTTCACTTCTTTTCCCCCTTTTCTCTTTTCCCCTTTTTCCTTTTTCCCTTTTTTTTTCTTTTCCCCCCTTTTTCTGTTTCCCGTTCCCCCCGTTTTACTTTTTCTCTTTTTTTACTGTTTTCCTCTTTTTCCCCTTTGTTTTTTCCCTTTTTTTTTTGCCTTTTCCCCCTTTTTTCTCTGTTTCCCCCTTTTCCCCCGTTTTCACTTTTCTCTTTTTTTACTTTTCTCCCCTTTTTTCTTTCCCCCCCCTTTTTTTTTCCACTTTTTTTTTTCCCTTTCCCCCCCTCCCTTTTTTTTTTTTATTTCTTCTCTTTTTAAACAAGCTCTCTCCTGAAGGAGCGGCCCCTGGCTCTCCGCTGGCAGAAGGAGCCTACGGAAGAGCTCTGGCACTGACACGGGCAGGAACACCCACTCACACATCGCAACACAGCAGTTAGTTTGGCAACACCCCCACCCCCTGTCACAAGTGAGACCTGCACAGACAAAAGGCTCCTGAGTGAGGGCACTGGGGCAGCCCCACCTTAGAAGCAGCAGAGGAGCAGAGCCGTCCGGAGCCATCAAGAGCACAGGAAGGGCTATTCAGGGCCTCATTGTCTGCGCCGAGTGACCGTCTGCTGAGAACCGCTCTGGCGGCTCAGAGCTCAGCCCCAGCAGCAGTCTGGAGCCAACGGGGAAAAGTACACTGGGAGGAAGACTGGCAGCCTTCCTCCACAACGCCCCGGAGAGAATGACCACAGTGCTGCCTATCCCCATCGCTTTTCCAACTCGGTTCTTTTATTATTAGAAAATTAATAAAAAAACCCTCCAACTCTCAGGTTTCCAAGGCACACAGACTCTCTAAAAGGGAGACACAAGCGCGAGGTGCTGAGGTACCCAAACCTGCCCACGTTAGTCCAACTAAAGGGAGAGCGTCGGGAGGCGAGGGAGGAGGAAGGGGGAGGCTGTGGGATGGAGAGAGCCCTCCCCGTACCCCTCGGCTGTGCATCCTCGCAGCGCCGCGGGGAATGGGGGCTGTGTGTTTGGGGGGGTCTTTGGTTTGCTCCCCTGACCTGCTGGGGGTGGGAGAGGGGGGGGGGGATGTCTGGCGGCGGGGTTACAGTCATCGGGCGGTGCTGGGCGGCACGGCGGGAGCCTCCCTTGCTGTGCTGCGAGGCCGGGGCTCCCGGAGCGTGTTTCTGCTCCTGCTGCTTCACCTGCTGGAGCATTTCCCTCATCTGGCACTGTGCAGTCCTGGGGAGGAGAGGGGAAAAGCAAGAGGTGGGGGTCAGGGCACCGCTTCTCCCCCCACCAACCACTCCCGAGCCCCCACCGAGCATCTCGCCACTCCCAACTTTTCACTCTGGACAAGCTGTAATTAATTTCGTGGGGGTGGTGCTGGTGTGTGTTTGGGGTTTTTTTTGTTAATTTTTTGTTTTGTTTTGTTCTTTTTTTTTTTTAACTTGTGCTTCACTCCTCGAGAGAGCCTGAATTTTTGGGGGGCCACCGTTCCGCTGAAGTGGACAGGAGACAAGGTTATGGAAGATGCACTCAGGTGGGATGTGGGTGGCCTTGCCGGCACCAGGGAGTCCATTCACACCCCGGGTGCTGCTCTGCATGGCATTCAAAACACCCATTTTTAGCTCAGTGAAGCCAATCTTCAACTTCAGCGCTCGCACAGCCGGGGGGAGTTACCGAAACACCTTCAGTGCATCTTGGGGGCACGGGGACCATCCAAAAGAAGAGCGGTGGGATGCTCAGGTGGTGCTGGGCTCAGCCACCCCACGCCTTTCCTCAGTGGACGAAAGCAGCCGGGGAATATCGGGTAAAGCCATGGCCAAACCGTACCTGACTGGCAAAGAAATGCCCAATTATTTTAACGATGACCTCCTCGTTCTCGTCTGGGGTTTGGTCTCGTGGCACAAGGACTTCCGCGCTGGTTAAGTTTTGCAGTTCGTTCACCTGGAGCAAATCACAAGAGGGTTTTGTTGTGGAAGAGCCAAAATCCTCTGCTGCAGCTGTCACCACAGCACCAGGCACCCTGTGTGGGCCCCCCTTCCTTGGGACCAACGAGAACCACCACCAGGACATGGGGGCTGAGGGTCAAGACGTTGCTGAAACCACTGTGCACCCGGGATTTGTCCCCCTGGGGTGGGCAGGGGTGATGGGTGATGCCCAACTCTGCATCCCCGGGGCACCACCACCTACAATCTTGACACCTTTGCCTATCACACGGCCGGCAGTGAAGGAAGGCACCTTGATGTGGGCTTCAAGCTTCACTTCTTCTTTCGCGTTAAAGAAGATTTCCTCTTTCAGCTTCCAAAATATTCACCCCTGGGCCTGGGGAGGAGACGGACGGGAAGGAAAACCATCAGGCAGCGCCCGTTCTGCCTCTCTATCCCCAAAGGAGACGATGTCCCCACGTCCAGCAGCATCAAAACCATTGTACCCAGCAAAGAGCTCCCCCGGCACTGAGGGAGGCCATGCCAGGCTGGCAGCACCGTGGTGACCACAGGGACGCCCGCGACTTGTCCCTTAGTGTCCCCCCCCACCCACAGCCCCCACCCAGCGCACCTTGAACTGAGCCTCGGGCGGCCCCGTGATGATGACCATCCACTCACTGGCCTTGGGACCTTCTGGCGGGGCGATCTGGGGAGGGATGGGGGAGAGGGAGCATGAGCGCGGCCTCCACTTCGACAAGACCTTCCCTCTGTGGCATTTCCCCCCCCAGTGCAGGGCAACCCCCCCCATGCAGGAGCATCCCCTCCCACCCGAGCCGGGCTGATAACTGGGGTGCTGCAGACCTGGCCTTCTACTAACGACAGGCTGGAGAGGTGGGCCCATGCCAACCTCATCAAGTTCAACCAGGACAAGTGCAATGTCCTGCTCCTGGGTCGGGGCAATCCCCAGCCCAAATCCAGGCTGGGCGGAGAATGGGTGGAGAGCAGCCCTGGGGAGAAGGACCTGGGGGTGCTGATTGATGAGAAGCTCAACATGAGATGGCAACACATGATCACGAGATGTGGGGACTGAGGCAAAAGAAGGGTTAAGTGGGGTAGAACTAATCGGGAGGAATAAGCAGCTGCAGCACTGTTCTGGCAGACGATGAAGCTGTGTGAAGCTCCTCCCGAGATAAGGAGGTGCTGCTCACAGGGAAGAGAGATTCCCTTTTCGGTGGGAACGTGATCTTTTAGAGTACGCGATGGTGTAAACAAGTACAATAGAAAATTACTGCCTTGGTAGAAAGGTATGTAAAGAGGACGCTTGCTTAATACAGCGGATTCCGGTTTCGATCCTGCATATCGCAGTCCGCGCGTTCCCACCGCCACACGCCCCCTCCCCCGCGGGCCGCCCCCCGGCCCCCGGCAGCGCCCCGCTCCGCCCGCCCGCCCCCGCCCTGGGCAGGAGCTCCCCGAGCCCGCGCCGCCCCGCCGGAGCGCAGCGGGACGAGCAGCTGCAGCGCCCGGTGCCGCGGGGCCGGTTCCTGCGCGCCGTCACCCGCGGCGGGAGGAGCCGCACCGCGCCCGCGGGCACCGGCGGGGCTCGGCTCCGCTCGGATGGAGTCGGATGGGTACGGCCCATCCATCCCCCAGTGGTGGGAGGGGAGAAGGGAACCCCCCCTCTTTGCCAGCACCGCCTCCTCCCCACAGTGTCCCCCAGAGAAGGCTCTGAACTCGGGACGATGCCAACGCGGGGGGGGACTGCAGTCTCTGCCCTCCCGCACCCACTCCGAGGGGATCTTCCGCTCTCGGACCATCTCCTGCTCCCGCTGCGGGGAGTTCCTGCTCTGGATGGATCCAGCCGGTTATGGAGGTATCGAGGGAAGTTGGACTCTCGCGTCCGCTACGGGGAGGTCAGAGCTGGGCAGCGCTCCGTACCCCGGCAGCAGCGGGAGGGATTGAGCTGAGCAGGGAGGTGTTGGCCGGGCAGGAGGAACTGCTGCGCCGTCCCTGTGTCCCTCCAGAAGGACAGCGGCAAGAGAGGAGTGTGGGAGGAGGAGGTGGCGGGGGCAGAAGAGGAGGGGGAAGGGGAGCCGAACGCGGAGGAGCTGCGGGAGAAGAGCTGGACCATGGGGCTGTCCTGCCCCCCGCTGCCGGGCACGGGGGTCTGGGGGCACCGAGGGCTGGAGCTGTGCTCCGCAGGGCTGTGCTGGCCCCCAGGTGCGGTTTTAATGTTGAATTTCTGTAAATGACTGGCTTGTAGAAGGCAGGTGTAGATTTGGGGAGGGGGGAAGCAGGAGCTGTGGCCGTGGGGGGGTGCATGCAGCTGAGGGGGTGGAGCTGTGACCTTGCTGGGCAGGAAGGACCACGGACCCGTCCGTGTCTGACCCCTGCAGCCCCCCCGGCTGTCCCCCTGCAGCTCTAGGGGAAGGGGCTGCCAGCGTCGGACAGGCGGCTCCTGCTCCTGCCCCCCTCCGGGGGAAAAGGGTCCCCGGGGCTGCGGGCAGAGCCCCTCCTGTGCTCCCCGGGGGCTCTCGGGACAACGCCAAGGTGCCGTCAGGGGCGACCTCCTCTTGCAGTAGCAGCGGGGGGGGCAATGCCGCCCGAACCAAGGTGCCTGCCTGTGTCAGGTTCTGCAGGCAGCCTGTGGGCAGGGACGGTGCCCGGAGGGGGCTGGGGGGACCCCGCGCTCTTCCCACATGCCTGCAGCAGGGCAAGCAGCCCCAGGACCCTCCACCCCCCACGAGCGCTGGGGGATGTGCCTGTCCCCACCATGGCACCGCTACGGGGAAACAACATCCAGTGAGACATTGCAACATGGCAAAATGCATAGCGAGAGTCGTAGCTGAGAGGCTCCTGAATGGTGACCCTGGGGCAGCTCTACCTTGGAAGTGGCAGAGAGCAGAGCCATCTGGAGCCATAGAGCAGCGGCTTTGGCAACCAGATAAGGACAGTTGACCAAAACAATACAGTGATTGAAAAGGAGTCAACGACTCCCAGAGGATTCTGAAGGACCACCTGGAGACTATAATGCGCATACCGGGGTGGGTAGTAGCCTATGGTAACGAGTTCCCGGAAAAGTCATGAGCATGTTAATCACTTCTCCGAAACCCTTGTGAATGTGTATATATGGCATGTCTATAAGCTGTATAACTAACCCTTTAGGGTGTGCAAGTTTGGAGGAGCGATCACCCTTGCACCCAGCGCTGCAATAGACATAGCTGCTTTATAACTCGGCGTGAGTTGTGGAGTTTGTTTCCGCACGTCAGCACTGCAGGGCTCAAGGATGGGGACGCCCCCATTCCCCCATCCCACCCAGTCCCCGTCCCCGTCCCCTCCCTTCTGCCCGCAGGGAGCAGCCCCAGGCAGGGATGCTGAGCACGGGGGTTTCTTGACAGGCCTGGGGCTGGCAGCGGTGACACGTGGCTGTAGGACATGTCCCACCCAGGCAGGGGTGCAACTCCTTCTGGGGGCAGCATGTCACTCAGAGCTGGGGGGGACTTGGATGGTCTTGGGCAGAGCGAGTGTTACCCCAGCCTGCCACCATGGCCCTTTGCAGCTCCGGCGGTACCCGGGCAGGGACAGGATGGGCTGGCCTGAGGCTGGAGCACCCCAGGGTGATGCCCCCCCACCACAGAGCATCCTCAGACCAATGGGCGCTGTGGGGATGGTGGGGCAGGGCTGGATAAAGGATGCGGGGCAGCGGGGCCAGGGCAGGGCCAGGGCTATCACCTGTAGCCAAGCGGAAGCCGAAGTCCTTTTGGGGTGGAGGTGGTGGAAGGAGTAGCAAGTGCGGCACTTGCTGTCGGGCAGGTCCAGGTTGCAGTTCCAGCTGATGGTCACACTGATCACCCAGTCCTGCAGCAGGGACCAGCAGACCTCGCACAGTGCCAGCACGCTGCGGGCACAGCATCCCAACGGGAACGGCACTACCAAGGTCACAGCATCTCCAGGGGCACGGCATCCCCATGGGTACAGCACCTACGTCCTTGTGGGCGTAGAATCTCCACAGACATGGCGATCCCCCAGGCACAGCACCCCAATGGCCACGGCAACCCCCACGGGCATGGCATCCCTGCAGGCACAGCATGTCCACGGGTATGGCATCCCTGGGGGCATGGCAGCATCCCCCCAACCCACACTGCTCCCGCCCGGCCACGAGCACAGCCCCATCCTCACCCTCCCCAGCAGGACGGGGCTGGGTTGCCACAGGCGTTGGGCCACAGGCCCTTGCCAGGGACGCCGTTGGCACTGCCTGCTGGCCCAAGAGTGCCCGGGAAGGGAAGGGGCTTCCCAGAGGAGCTGGCCGGGCAGCAAGGAGCAGGTCCCAAAGGACGGGAAGACGCTGGGGACGGGCAGGGGGGCAGAGAGCGGGGGAAGGATGGAACAGCGTGGAGTGCCTCTCCTGGGGGAGACTTGTCTGCTCCCGCAGGTGCAGAGGGCAGGGAGGGCCCTGCGGGGACGCTGCGCTGCTCGGCCACCCGCCCCCCATCCCCGGCAGAGGCGGGAGGGAGTCCCGGGGAGGCGGCACTGCCTCGCTCCGGCCGCGCCTGCCGCCTGCTCCCCCCGCCCGGCTCGGCCCGGCTCTGCCCGCACGGCTGGCTGGATCGGCTGGGCCGGCCTGCGCTCGGCTCGGCTCGGCTGGGCTCGGCTCGAGTGGGCTGCGGCCCTGCGGGCGGGAGCCCCGGCGGAGCGGCGGGGCAGGTGTGGGCGCAGAGGGGGCCGGGGGTCCCGGTGGGTGCGTGCGGGGGCTGCGGGCAGGGGGCGTGTGGGCCTCGCTCCGCGGAGGCTGCGGAGGCCGCGGCGGGGACCGAGGGCAGAAGCGCGGGGCCGGCGGGCCCGGGAGCGGGTCCCCGCGGGAGCGGGCAGCGGCGCAGCCGTCGGGCGTCCCCCGGGCGCGGCCCCGCCGCTGCCCGCTGCTGCCGGGGGTCTGGCGGGGCGGCCGTCGGCGGGCAGCGGGGGTGCGGAGAGGGGCCGGGCTGCGGCCGCTGGGTGCGCTCCCCCCGGTGCCGGCGGGGACGGGGAGGGGCCCGGGGAGAGGCGGGCTGGCGGCGGGGCAGAGGCTGCGGGGCTCCCCCGGGGCACAGGGTCGGGCCCGGGCCGGTGGAGACGCTCTCGGGCTGCGGCCGGGACAGACGAGGCACAGCCGGCGGCTCTGGCAGAGGAGACGGAGGCTCCGCTTCGATTGCCCGCTCCGTCCTGAGGCAGCATGGCGCCTGCAGCCTGTGCAAGCAGGCCGTGCCCGGCACAGGGCAGAAGACCCCCGGGGGGTTCGTGCAGGGAGGTCCCGGAGGTGCCCCTGCCAAGCTGGCACAGGGAGGAGAGGCGGAGGGATGGAGGGCACTGCTGGACTCCCGCTCCTGCCAGGACAGGGAACCGCTGGCCACAACTGGCCCCGAGGAGCCCTGGCAAGGGGCCGTGCTCGGGGCTGCAGAGGAAGGCGAAAGACCCCCGGGGGCCCGTGCCAGTGTGCCCCGGGGGAAAAAATTCCTTCCTGACCCCAAAAGTGGCGATCGGCTGTTCCCTGAGCACTCGAGCAAGACTTTTTGCCTGGCCCCCGGTGCAGCCGTGGCTCCAGGGGACACCAGCACTGCCCAACCCGTCCCCTGCTTCCACTAGGGGCACCTCAGGGCCATCCCAGCATGGAAACCTGACATGGTTTTCTCTACCAAACCACTCTTTTTCTATCAAAATGTATCCCCCAGGGTCCCCCCAAGACTCCTGCCAGGGAACTCCTGCAGGCTTTTGATCGCTGCTTTAGGGACCTGAGCTCCCAGGAAGCAACCCCAGACTCCTCCAGGGAAGATATCCGACATGATTTTCCTCCTTGGATAATGCTCCATGCTCTGGGATGTACTCGAGACTCCACCCGGGTATGGCCCTGAATCTTTTTTTTCAGTGTTTTGGGGACCTGTGATCCCGGGTAGCAACCCCAGACTCCTCCGTGGAAGATACCCAAGATGATTTTTCTCCTTGGACTATTGTCCATCCTGCGAGATGCACCCCAGACTCCCAGCTCAGTTTCTGAGTCTTTTCTTCCTGTGGTATAAGGGCCTCGTGATCCTGGATGGCAACCCGAAACTCCTCCAGGGAAGATACCTAAGATGATTTTTCTCCTGGGACAATGCTTCTTCCTCTGGGATGCATTCAAGACTCCTCGCAGGTATGTTCCTCAGTCTTTTTTCCAGTGGTTTAGGGTCCTGTCATCCCGGGTAGCAACTCCAGACTCTTCCAGGGAAGATACCCAAGATGATTTTTCTCTTTGGACAATGCTCGATCCTCTGGGATTCACCCGAGCCTCCTTGCAGGTATGTCCCCGAGTCTTTTTCCGGTGCTTTAGGGCCCTGTGATCCCGGGTAGCAGCCCCAGACTCCTCCAGGGAAAATACCCAAGATGATTTTTATCCTTGGGCAATGCTCGATCCTCAGGGATGCATCCGAGACTCCTTACAGTTAGGTCCCTGAGTCTTTATTCCGGTGGTTTGGGGCCCTGTGATCCTGGGAAGCAACCCCAGACTCCTCCAGGGAAGATACGCAAGATGATTTTTCTCTCTTGACAGTGGTCCATCCTGCGGGATCTACCCAGAACTCCTCCCAGGTGTCTTCCGCAAAGTTTTCTCCAATACTTTAGGGCCCTGTGATCCCAGGTAGCAACCCCAGACTCCTCCAGGGAAGATACCCGAGATGATATTTCTCCTTGGGCAATGCTCCATCCTCTGGGATGCATCCGAGATTCCTCCCAGGTGTCTTCCGCAGACATTATTCCTGTGGTTTGGGGTCCTGTGATCCCGGGTAGCAAGCCCAGACTCCTCCAGGGAAGATACCCGAGATGATTTTTCTCCTTGGACTATCGTCCATCCTGCAGGATGCACCCGAGACTCCTGCCAGCTCTGTTTCTGAATGTTTTCTTCCTGGGGTTAAGGGCCCTGTGATACCAGGTAGCAACCCCAGACTCCTCCAGGGAAGATACCCAAGATGCTTTTTTTCTCTTGACAGTGGTCCATCCTGCGGGATCTACCCAGAACTCCTCCCAGGCGTCTCCCGCAGAGTTTTCTGCAATGCTTTAGGGCCCTGTGATCCCGGGTAGCAACCCCAGATTCCTCCAGGGAAGATACCCGAGATGATTTTTCTCCTTGGACTATTGTCCATCCTGCAGTATGCACCCGAGACTCCTCCCAGCTCTGTTTCTGAATGTTTTCTTCCTGGGGTTTAGGGCCCTGTGATCCCAAGTAGCAACCCCAGACTCCTCCAGGGAAGATACCCAAGATGCTTTTTCTCTCTTGACAGTGGTCCATCCTGCGGGATCTACCCAGAACTCCTCCCAGGCGTCTCCCGCAGAGTTTTCTGCAATGCTTTAGGGCCCTGTGATCCCAGGTAGCAACCCCAGACTCCTCCAGGGAAGATACCCAAGATGATTTGTATCCTTGAGCAATGCTCCATCCTCTGGGATGCATCTGAGATTACTCCCAGGAGTCTCCCGCAGACATTTTGGGTTCAAGTTATGTCAGGGCAGGTTTAGATTGGATATTAGGAAGCATTTTTTCACTGAAAGGGTTATTAAACATTGGAATAAGCTGCCCAGAGAGGTGGTGGATTCAGCATCCATGGAGGTGTTTAAGAAAAGGGTAGATGAGGTGCTTAGGGACATGGTTTAGGAGTGGTGGCGTTTTTATCAGGGTAGGTTAATGGTTGGACTTCATGATCTTAAAGGTCCCTTCCAACCTCACTGATTCTATGATTCTATGATTCTATGATTTTTCCTGTGGTCTGGGGCCCTGTAATCCCGGGTAGCAACCCCAGTCTCCTCCAGGGAAGATACCCAAGATGATTTTTCTCTCTTGACAGTGGTCCATCCTGCGGGATCTACCCAGAACTCCTCCCAGGCGTCTCCCGCAGAGTTTTCTCCAATGCTTTAGGGCCCTGTGATCCCAGGTAGCAACCCCAGACTCCTCCAGGGAAGATACCCGAGATGATTTTTATCCTTGGACAATGCTCCATCCCCTGGGATTCACCCGAGACTCCTCGTAGTTATGTCCCCGAGTCTTTTTTCCGGTGGTTTGGGGTCCTGTCATCCCGGGTAGCAACCCCAGACTCCTCCAGGGAAGATACCCATGATGATTTTTATCCTTGGACAATGCTCCATCCTCTGCGATGCATCTTAGATTCCTCCCAGCCGTCTCCCGCAGACATTTTTCCTGTTTTTTGGGGCCCTGTAATCCCGGGTAGCAACCCCAGACTCCTCCAGGGTAGATACCCGAGATGATTTTTATCCTTGGGCAATGCTCCATCCTCTGGGATGCATCTGAGACTCCTTGCAGTTATGTCCCTGAGTCTTTATTGCGGTGGTCTGGGTCCCTGTGATCCCGGGTAGCAACCCCAGACTCCTCCAGGGAAGATACCCAAGATGATTTTTCTCCTTGGACAATGCTCCGTCCTCTGGGATTCACATGAGCCTCCTTGCAGTTGTGTCCCCGAGTCTTTTTTTCGGTGATTTCAGACCCTGTGATCCCGGGTAGAAGCCCCAGACTCCTCCAGGGAAGATACCCAAGATGCTTTTTCTCTCTTGACAGTGGTCCATCCTGCGGGATCTACCCAGAACTCCTCCCAGGCGTCTCCCGCAGAGTTTTCTGCAATGCTTTAGGGCCCTGTGATCCCAGGTAGCAACCCCAGACTCCTCCAGGGAAGATACCCAAGATGATTTGTATCCTTGAGCAATGCTCCATCCTCTGGGATGCATCTGAGATTCCTCCCAGGAGTCTCCCGCAGACATTTTGTGTTCATGTTATGTCAGGGCAGGTTTAGATTGGATATTAGGAAGCATTTTTTCACTGAAAGGGTTATTAAACATTGGAATAAGCAGCCCAGAGAGGTGGTGGATTCAGCATCCATGGAGGTGTTTACGAAAAGGGTAGATGAGGTGCTTAGGGACATGGTTTAGGAGTGGTGGCGTTTTTATCAGGGTAGGTTAATGGTTGGACTTCATGATCTTAAAGGTCCCTTCCAACCTCACTGATTCTATGATTCTATGATTCTATGATTTTTCCTGTGGTCTGGGGCCCTGTAATCCCGGGTAGCAACCCCAGTCTCCTCCAGGGAAGATACCCAAGATGATTTTTCTCTCTTGACAGTGGTCCATCCTGCGGGATCTACCCAGAACTCCTCCCAGGCGTCTCCCGCAGAGTTTTCTCCAATGCTTTAGGACCCTGTGATCCTGGGTAGCAACCCCAGACTCCTCCAGGGAAGATACCCGAGATGATTTTTCTCTCTTGACAGTGGTCCATCCTGCGGGATCTACCCAGAACTCCTCCCAGGCGTCTCCCGCAGAGTTTTCTCCAATGCTTTAGGGCCCTGTGATCCCGGGTAGCAACCCCAGACTCCTCCAGGGAAGATACCCAAGATGATTTTTCTCTCTTGACAGTGGTCCATCCTGCGGGATCTACCCAGAACTCCTCCCAGGCGTCTCCCGCAGAGTTTTCTCCAATGCTTTAGGGCCCTGTAATCCCGGGTAGCAACCCCAGACTCCTTCAGGGAAGATACCAAAGATGATTTTTCTCCTTGGACAATGCTCCATCCTCTGGGATTCACATGAGCCTCCTTGCAGTTGTGTCCCCGAGTTTTTTTTTCGGTGATTTCAGACCCTGTGATCCCGGGTAGAAGCCGCAGACTCCTCCAGGGAAGATACCCAAGATGCATTTTCTCTCTTGACAGTGGTCCATCCTGCGGGATCTACCCAGAACTCCTCCCAGGCGTCTCCCGCAGAGTTTTCTGCAATGCTTTAGGGCCCTGTGATCCCAGGTAGCAACCCCAGACTCCTCCAGGGAAGATACCCAAGATGATTTTTCTCCTTGGACAATGCTCCATCCTCTGGGATTCACATGAGCCTCCTTGCAGTTGTGTCCCCGAGTCTTTTTTTCGGTGATTTAGGACCCTGTGATCCCGGGAAGAAGCCCCAGACTCCTCCAGGGAAGATACCCAAGATGATTTTTCTCTCTTGACAGTGGTCCATCCTGCGGGATCTACCCAGAACTCCTCCCAGGCGTCTCCCGCAGAGTTTTCTGCAATGCTTTAGGGCCCTGTGATCCCGGGTAGCAACCCCAGACTCCTCCAGGGAAGATACCCAAGATGATTTTTCTCTCTTGACAGTGGTCCATCCTCTGGGATGCATCGGAGACTCCTTGCAGGTATGTCCCTGAGTCTTTATTCTGGTGGTTTGCGGTCCTCGGATCCAGGGTAGCAACCCCAGACTCCTCCAGGGAAGATACCCAATATGATTTTTATCCTTGGGCAATGCTCCATCGTCTGGGATGCATCTGAGATTCCTCTCAGAGGTCTCCCGCAGACATTTTTCCTGTGGTTTGGGGCCCTGTAATCCCGGGTAGCAAACCTAGACTCCTCCAGGGAAGATACCCGAGATGATTTTTGTCCTTGGACAATTCTCCATCCTCTGGGATTCACCCGAGACTCCTCGCAGGTATGTCCCCGAGTCTTTTCCGGTGATTTGGGGTCCTGTCATCCCGGGTAGCAATTCCCGACTCCTCCAGGGAAGATACCCAAGATGATTTGTATCCTTGGACAATGCTCCATCCTCTGGGATGCATCCGAGCCTCCTTGCAGTTGTTTCCCCGAGTCTTTTTTTCGGTGATTTAGGACGCTGTGATCCCGGGTAGAAGCCCCAGACTCCTCCAGGGAAGATACCCAAGATGATTTTTCTCTCTTGACAGTGGTCCATCCTGCGGGAGCTACCCAGAACTCCTTCCAGGCGTCTCCCGCAGAGTTTTCTGCAATGCTTTAGGGCCCTGTGATCCCAGGTAGCAACCCCAGACTCCTCCAGGGAAGATACCCAAGATGATTTGTATCCTTGGACAATGCTCCATCCTCTGGGATTCACATGAGCCTCCTTGCAGTTGTGTTCCCGAGTCTTTTTTTCAGTGATTTAGGACCCTGTGATCCCGGGTAGAAACCCCAGACTCCTCCAGAAAAGATAGCCGAGATGATTTTTCTCTCTTGACAGTGGTCCATCCTGCGGGATCTACCCAGAACTCCTCCCAGGCGTCTCCCGCAGAGTTTTCTGCAATGCTTTAGGACCCTGTGATCCCGGGTAGCAACCCCAGACTCCTCCAGGGAAGATACCCGAGATGATTTTTCTCCTTGGACTATTGTCCATCCTGCAGGATACACCCGAGACTCCTCCCAGCTCTGTTTCTGAGTGTTTTCTTCCTGGGGTTTAGGGCCCTGTGATCCCAGGTAGCAACCCCAGACTCTTCCAGGGAAGATACCCAAGATGCTTTTTCTCTCTTGACAGTGGTCCATCCTCTGGGATGCATCGGAGACTCCTTGCAGGTATGTCCCTGAGTGTTTATTCCGGTGTTTTGGGGCCCTGTAATCCCGGGTAGCAAACCCAGACTCCTCCAGGGAAGATACCCGAGATGATTTTTATCCTTGGACAATGCTCCATCCTCTGGGAAGCATCCGAGACTCCTTGCAGGTATGTCCCTGAGTGTTTATTCCGGTGTTTTGGGGCCCTGTGATCCCGGCTAGCAACCCCAGACTCCTCCAGGGAAGATACCCAAGATGATTTTTATCCTTGGACAATGCTCCATCGTCTGGGATGCACCTTAGATTCCTCCCAGCCGTCTCCCGCAGACATGTTTCCTGTAGTTTGGGGAACTTTAATCCCGGGTAGCAACCCCTGACTCCTCCAGGGAAGATACCCAAGATGATTTTTCTCCTTGGACTATTGTCCATCCTCTGGGATGCATCCGAGACTCCTTGCAGTTATGTCCCTGAGTCTTTATTCCGGTGGTCTGGGGCCCTGTGATCCCGGGTAGCAACCACAGACTCCTCCAGGGATGATACCCAAGATGATTTTTCTCTCTTGACAGTGGTCCATCCTGCAGGATCTACCCAGAACTCCTCCCAGGCGTCTCCCGCAGAGTTTTCTCCAATGCTTTAGGGCCCTGTGATCCCAGGTAGCAACCCCAGACTCCTCCAGGGAAGATACCCAAGATGATTTTTCTCTCTTGACAGTGGTCCATCCTCTGGGATGCATCAGAGACTCCTTGCAGGTATGTCCCTGAGTCTTTATTCTGGTGGTTTGCGGTCCTCTGATCCCGGGTAGCAACCCCAGACTCCTCCAGGGTAGATACCCAAGATGATTTTTATCCTTGGACAATGTTCCATCCTCTGGGATTCACCCGAGACTCCTCGCAGGTATGTCCCCGAGTCTTTTTTCCGGTGATTTGTGGTCCTCTCATCCCGGGTAGCAACCCCAGACTCCTCCAGGGAAGATACCCAAGATGATTTGTATCCTTGGACAATGCTCCATCCTCTGGGATTCACATGAGCCTCCTTGCAGTTGTGTCCCCGAGTCTTTTTTTCGGTGATTTAGGACCGTGTGATCCCGGGTAGAAGCCCCAGACTCCTCCAGGGAGGATACCCAAGATGATTTTTATCCTTGGGCAATGCTCCATCGTCTGGGATGCATCTGAGATTCCTCGTAGAGGTCTCCCGCAGACATTTTTCCTGTGGTTTGGGGCCCTGTAATCCCGGGTAGCAATCCCAGACTCCTCCAGGGAAGATATCTGAGATGATTTTTATCCTTGGGCAATGCTCCATCCTCTGGGATGCATCTGAGACGCCTTTCAGTTATGGCCCTGAGTCTTTATTGCGGTGGTCTGGGGCCCTGTGATCCCGGGTAGCAACCCCAGACTCCTCCAGGGAAGATACCCAAGATGATTTTTCTCTCTTGACAGTGGTCCATCCTGCGGGATCTACCCAGAACTCCTCCCAGGCGTCTCCCGCAGAGTTTTCTGCAATGCTTTAGGGCCCTGTGATCCCGGTAGCAACCCCAGACTCCTCCCCGGAAGATACCCAAGATGCTTTTTCTCTCTTGACAGTGGTCCATCCTCTGGGATGCATCGGAGACTCCTTGCAGGTATGTCCCCGAGTCTTTTTTCCGGTGATTTGGGGTCCTCTCATCCCGGGGAGCAACCCCAGACTTGTCCAGGGAAGATACCCAAGATGATTTGTATCCTTGGACAATGCTCCATCCTCTGGGTTTCACATGAGCCTCCTTACAGTTGTGTCCCCGAGTCTTTTTTTCGGTGATTTAGGACCCTGTGATCCCGGGTAGAAGCCCCAGACTCCTCCAGGGAAGATACCCAAGATGATTTTTCTCCTTGGGCAATGCTCCATCGTCTGGGATGCATCTGAGATTCCTCTCAGAGGTCTCCCGCAGACATTTTTCCTGTGGTTTGGGGCCCTGTAATCCCGGGTAGCAACCCCAGACTCCTCCAGGGAAGATACCCAAGATGATTTTTCTCCATGGACAATGCTCGATCCTCTGGGATTCACATGAGCGTCCTTGCAGTTGTGTCCCCGAGTCTTTTTTTCGGTGATTTAGGAGCCTGTGATCCCGGGTTGAAACCCCAGACTCCTCCAGAGAAGATAGCCGAGATGATTTTTCTCTCTTGACAGTGGTCCATCCTGCGGGATCTACCCAGAACTCCTCCCAGGCGTCTCCGGCAGAGTTTTCTGCAATGCTTTAGGGCCCTGTGATCCCAGGTAGCAACCCCAGACTCCTCCCCGGAAGATACCCAAGATGATTTTTCTCCTTGGACAATGCTCCATCCTCTGGGATTCACGTGAGCCTCCTTGCAGTTGTGTCCCCGAGTCTTTTTTTCGGAGATTTAGTACCCTGTGATCCCGGGTTGAAACCCCAGACTCCTCCAGAGAAGATAGCCGAGATCATTTTTCTCTCTTGACAGTGGTCCATCCTGCGGGATCTACCCAGAACTCCTCCCAGGCGTCTCCCGCAGAGTTTTCTGCAATGCTTTAGGGCCCTGTAATCCCGGGTAGCAACCCCATACTCCTCCAGGGAAGATACCGGAGATGATTTTTCTCCTTGGACAATGCTCCATCCTCTGGGATTCACCCGAGACTCCTCGCAGGTATGTCCCCGAGTCTTTTATCCGGTGGTTTGTGGTCCTGTGATCCCGGGTAGGAACCCCAGACTCCTCCAGGGAAGATACCCGAGATGATTTTTCTCCTTGGACAATGCTCCATCCTGCAGGATGCACCCGAGACTCCTCCCAGCTCTGTTTCTGAATGTTTTCTTCCTGGAGTTTAGGGTCCTGTGATCCCAGGTAGCAACCGCAGACTCCTCCAGGTAAGATACCCAAGATGCTTTTTCTCTCTTGACAGTGGTCCATCCTCTGGGATGCATCGGAGACTCCTTGCAGGTATGTCCCTGAGGCTTTATTCCGGTGGTTTGGGGTCCTCTGATCCCGAGTAGCAACCCCAGACTCCTCCAGGGAAGATACCCAAGATGATTTTTCTCCTTGGGTAATGCTCCATCGTCTGGGATGCATCTGAGATTCCTCCCAGAGGTCTTCCGCAGACATTTGTCCCGTGGTTTGGGGCCCTGTAATCCCGGGTAGCAAACCCAGACTCCTCCAGGGAAGATACCCGAGATGATTTTTATCCTTGGGCAATGCTCCATCCTGTGGGATGCATCTGAGACTCCTTTCAGTTATGGCCCTGAGTCTTTATTCCGGTGGTCTGGGGCCCTGTGATCCCGGGTAGCAACCCCAGACTCCTCCAGGGAAGATACCCAAGATGATTTTTCTCCTTGGACTATTGTCCATCCTCTGGGATGCATCCGAGACTCCTTGCAGTTATGTCCCTGAGTCTTTATTCCGGTGGTCTGGGGCCCTGTGATCCCGGGTAGACACCCCAGACTTCTCCAGGGAAGATACCTGAGATGATTATTCTCCTTGGACTATTGTCCATCCTGCAGGATGCACCCGAGACTCCTCCCAGCTCTGTTTCTGAATGTTTTCTTCCTGGGGTTTAGGGTCCTGTGATCCCAGGTAGCAACCCCAGACTCCTCCAGGGAAGATACCCGAGATGATTTTTATCCTTGAGCAATGCTCCATTCTCTGGGATTCACCCGAGACGCCTTGCAGGTATATCCCCGAGTCTTTTACCCGGTGGTTTGGGGTCCTGTCATCCCGGGTAGCAACCCCAGACTCCTCCAGGGAAGATACCCAAGATGATTTTTCTCTCTTGACAGTGGTCCATCCTGCGGGATCTACCCAGAACTCCTCACAGGTGTCTCCCGCAGATTTTTCTCCAATGCTTTAGGGCCCTGTGATCCCGGGTAGACACCCCAGACTCCTCCAGGGAAGATACCTGAGATGATTTTTCTCCTTGGACTATTGTCCATCCTGCAGGATGCACCCGAGACTCCTCCCAGCTCTGTTTCTGAATGTTTTCTTCCTGGGGTTTAGGGTCCTGTGATCCCAGGTAGCAACCCCAGACTCCTCCAGGGAAGATACCCGAGATGATTTTTATCCTTGAGCAATGCTCCATTCTCTGGGATTCACCCGAGACGCCTTGCAGGTATATCCCCGAGTCTTTTATCCGGTGGTTTGGGGTCCTGTCATCCCGGGTAGCAACCCCAGACTCCTCCAGGGAAGATACCCAAGATGATTTTTCTCTCTTGACACTGGTCCATCCTGCGGGATCTACCCAGAACTCCTCACAGGTGTCTCCCGCAGAGTTTTCTCCAATGCTTTAGGGCTCTGTGATCCCGGGTAGCAACCCCAGACTCCTCCAGGGAAGATACCCAAGATGATTTTTCTCTCTTGACAGTGGTCCATCCTCTGGGATGTATCGGAGACTCCTTGCAGGTATGTCCCTGAGTCTTTATTCTGGTGTTTTGCGGTCCTCTGATCCCGGGTAGCAACCCCAGACTCCTCCAGGGAAGATAGCCAAGATGATTTTTATCCTTGCACAATGCTCCATCCTCTGGGATTCACCCGAGACGCCTTGCAGGTATATCCCCGAGTCTTTTATCCGGTGGTTTGGGGTCCTGTCATCCCGGGTAGCAACCGCAGACTCCTCCAGGGAAGATACCCAAGATGATTTGTCTCTCTTGACAGTGGTCCATCCTGCAGGATCTACCCAGAACTCCTCCCAGGCGTCTCCCGCAGAGTTTTCTCCCACGCTTTAGGGCCCTGTGATCCCGGGTAGCAACCCCAGACTCCTCCAGGGAAGATACCCAATATGATTTTTCTCCTTGGACAATGCTCCATCCTCTGGGATGCATCCGAGATTCCTCCCAGGCGTCTTCCGCAGACATTTTTCCGGTGGTTTGGGGTCCTGTCATCCCGGGTAGCAACCCCAGACTCCTCCAGGGAAGATACCCAAGATGATTTTTCTCCTTGGACTATTGTCCATCCTCTGGGATGCATCCGAGACTCCTTGCAGTTATGTCCCTGAGTCTTTATTCCGGTGGTCTGGGGCCCTGTGATCGCGGGTAGCAACCCCAGACTCCTCCAGGGAAGATACCTAGAGATGCTTTTTCTCTCTTGACAGTGGTCCATCCTGCGGGATCTACCCAGAACTCCTCCCAGGCGTCTCCCGCAGAGTTTTCTGCAATGCTTTAGGGCCCTGTGATCCCGGGTAGCAACCCCAGACTCCTCCAGGGAAGATACCCAAGATGATTTTTCTCTCTTGACAGTGGTCCATCCTCTGGGATGCATCGGAGACTCCTTGCAGGTATGTCCCTGAGTCTTTATTCTGGTGGTTTGCGGTCCTCTCATCCCGGGTAGCAACCCCAGACTCCTCCAGGGAAGATACCCAAGATGATTTTTCTCCTTGGACAATGCTCCATCCTCTGGGATTCACCCGAGACACCTCGCAGGTATGTCCCCGAGTCTTTTATCCGGTGGTTTGGGGTCCTGTCATCCCGGGTAGCAACCCCAGACTCCTCCAGGGAAGATACCCAAGATGATTTTTCTCTCTTGACAGTGGTCCATCCTGCAGGATCTACCCAGAACTCCTCCCAGGCGTCTCCCGCAGAGTTTTCTGCAATGCTTTATGGCCCTGTGATCCGAGGTAGCAACCCCAGACTCCTCCAGGGAAGATACCCGAGATGATTTTTCTCCTTGGGCAATGCTCCATCCTCTGGGATGCATCCGCGATTCCTCCCAGAGGTCTCCCACAGACATTTTTCCTGTGGTTTGGGGCCCTGTAATCCCGGGTAGGAAACCCAAACTCCTCCAGGGAAGATACCCGAGATGATTTTTCTCCTTGGACAATGCTCCATCCTCTGGGATTCACGTGAGCCTCCTTGCAGTTGTGTCCCCGAGTCTTTTTTTCGGTGATTTAGGACCCTGTGATCCCGGGTAGAAACCCCATACTCCTCCAGAAAAGATAGCCGAGATGATTTTTCTCTCTTGACAGTGGTCCATCCTGCGGGATCTACCCAGAACTCCTCCCAGGCGTCTCCCGCAGAGTTTTCTGCAATGCTTTAGGGCCCTGTGATCCCTGGTAGCAACCCCAGACTCCTCCAGGGAAGATACCCGAGATGATTTTTCTCCTTGGACTATTGTCCATCCTGCAGGATGCACCCGAGACTCCTCCCAGCTCTGTTTCTGAATGTTTTCTTCCTGGGGTTTAGGGTCCTGTGATCCCAGTTAGCAACCCCAGACTCCTCCAGGGAAGATACCCAAGATGCTTTTTCTCTCTTGACAGTGGTCCATCCTCTGGGATGCATCGGAGACTCCTTGCAGGTATGTCCCTGAGTCTTTATTCTGGTGGTTTGGTGTCCTGTCATCCTGGGTAGCAACCCCAGACTCCTCCAGAAAAGATAGCCGAGATGATTTTTCTCTCTTGATAGTGGTCCATCCTGCGGGATCTACCCAGAACTCCTCCCAGGCTTCTTCCGCAGAGTTTTCTGCAATGCTTTAGGGCCCTGTGATCCCGGGTAGCAACCCCAGACTCCTCCAGGGAAGATACCTGAGATGATTTTTATCCTTGGACTATTGTCCATCCTGCAGGATGCACCCGAGACTCCTCCCAGCTCTGTTTCTGAATGTTTTCTTCTTGGGGTTTAGGGTCCTGTGATCCCAGGTAGCAACCCCAGACTCTTCCAGGGTAGATACCCAAGATGATTTTTCTCCTTGGACAATGCTCCATCCTTTGGGATTCACCCGAGACTCCTCGCAGGTATGTCCCCGAGTCTTTTTTCCGGTGATTTGGGGTCCTGTCATCCCGGGTAGCAACCCCAGACTCCTCCAGGGAAGATACCCAAGATAATTTTTCTTTTTGGACTATTGTCCATCCTCTGGGATGCATCCGAGACTCCTTGCAGTTATGTCCCTGAGTCTTCATTCCGGTGGTCTGGGACCCTGTGATCCCGGGTAGCAACCCCAGACTCCTCCAGGGAAGATAACCAAGATGCTTTTTCTCTCTTGACAGTGGTCCATCCTGCGGGATCTACCCAGAACTCCTCCCAGGCGTCTCCCGCAGAGTTTTCTCCAATGCTTTAGGGCCCTGTGATCCCGGGTAGCAACCCCAGACTCCTCCAGGGAAGATACCCAAGATGATTTTTCTCTCTTGACAGTGGTCCATCCTCTGGGATGCATCGGAGACTCCTTGCAGGTATGTCCCTGAGCCTTTATTCTGGTGGTTTGCGGTCCTCTGATCCCGGGTAGCAACCCCAGACTCCTCCAGGGAAGATACCCAAGATGATTTTTCTCCTTGGACAATGCTCCATCCTCTGGGATTCACCTGAGACTCCTCGCAGGTATGTCCCCGAGTCTTTTATCCGGTGGTTTGGGGTCCTGTCATCCCGGGTAGCAACCGCAGACTCCTCCAGGGAAGATACCCAAGATGATTTTTCTCTCTTGACAGTGGTCCATCCTGCAGGATATACCCAGAACTCCTCCCAGGCGTCTCCCGCAGAGTTTTCTGCAATGCTTTATGGCCCTGTGATCCGAGGTAGCAACCCCAGACTCCTCCAGGGAAGATACCCGAGATGATTTTTCTCCTTGGGCAATGCTCCATCCTCTGGGATGCATCCGCGATTCCTCCCAGGCGTCTTCCGCAGACATTATTCCTGTGGTTTGGGGCCCTGTAATCCCGGGTAGCAACCCCAGACTCCTCCAGGGAAGATACCCGAGATGATTTTTATCCTTGGGCAATGCTCCATCCTCTGGGATGCATCTGAGACTCCTTTCAGTTATGGCCCTGAGTCTTTATTGCGGTAGTCTGGGGCCCTGTGATCCCGGGTAGCAATCCCAGACTCCTCCAGGGAAAATACCCAAGATGATTTTTCTCCATGGACAATGGTCCATCCTCTGGGATTCACGTGAGCCTCCTTGCAGTTGTGTCCCCGAGTCTTTTTTTCGGTGATTTAGGACCCTGTGATCCCGGGTAGAAACCCGAGACTCCTCCAGAAAAGATAGCCGAGATGATTTTTCTCTCTTGATAGTGGTCCATCCTCCGGGATCTACCCAGAACTCCTCCCAGGCTTCTTCCGCAGAGTTTTCTGCAATGCTTTAGGGCCCTGTGATCGCGGGTAGCAACCCCAGACTCCTCCAGGGAAGATACCTGAGATGATTTTTATCCTTGGACTATTGTCCATCCTGCAGGATGCACCCGAGACTCCTCCCAGCTCTGTTTCTGAATGTTTTCTTCCTGGGGTTTAGGGTCCTGTGATCCCAGGTAGCAACCCCAGACTCCTCCAGGGAAGATACCCAAGATGATTTTTATCCTTGAGCAATGCTCCATTCTCTGGGATTCACCCGAGACGCCTTGCAGGTATATCCCCGAGTCTTTTATCCGGTGGTTTGGGGTCCTGTCATCCCGGGTAGCAACCCCAGACTCCTCCAGGGAAGATACCCAAGATGATTTTTCTCTCTTGACAGTGGTCCATCCTGCGGGATCTACCCAGAACTCCTCACAGGTGTCTCCCGCAGAGTTTTCTGCAATGCTTTAGGGCCCTGTGATCCCGGGTAGCAACCCCAGACTCCTCCAGGGAAGATACCCAAGATGATTTTTCTCTCTTGACAGTGGTCCATCCTCTGGGATGTATCGGACACTCCTTGCAGGTATGTCCCTGAGTCTTTATTCTGGTGTTTTGCGGTCCTCTGATCCCGGGTAGCAACCCCAGACTCCTCCAGGGAAGATACCCAATATCATTTTTCTCCTTGGACAATGCTCCATCCTCTGGGATACATCCGAGATTCCTCCCAGGCGTCTTCCGCAGACATTTTTCCGGTGGTTTGGGGTCCTGTCATCCCGGGTAGCAACCGCAGACTCCTCCAGGGAAGATACCCAAGATGATTTGTCTCTCTTGACAGTGGTCCATCCTGCAGGATCTACCCAGAACTCCTCCCAGGCATCTCCCGCAGAGTTTTCTCCCACGCTTTAGGGCCCTGTGATCCCGGGTAGCAACCCCAGACTCCTCCAGGGAAGATACCCAATATGATTTTTCTCCTTGGACAATGCTCCATCCTCTGGGATGCATCCGAGATTCCTCCCAGGCGTCTTCCGCAGACATTTTTCCGGTGGTTTGGGGTCCTGTCATCCCGGGTAGCAACCCCAGACTCCTCCAGGGAAGATACCCAAGATGATTTTTCTCCTTGGACAATGCTCCATCCTCTGGGATTCACCCGAGACACCTCGCAGGTATGTCCCCGAGTCTTTTATCCGGTGGTTTGGGGTCCTGTCATCCCGGGTAGCAACCCCAGACTCCTCCAGGGAAGATACCCAGGATGATTTTTCTCTCTTGACAGTGGTCCATCCTGCGGGACCTACCCAGAACTCCTCCCAGGCGTCTCCCGCAGAGTTTTCTCCAATGCTTTAGGGCCCTGTGATCCCGGGTAGCAAGCCCAGACTCCTCCAGGGAAGATACCCAAGATGATTTTTCTCTCTTGACAGTGGTCCATCCTCTGGGATGCATCGGAGACTCCTTGCAGGTATGTCCCTGAGTCTTTATTCTGGTGGTTTGCGGTCCTCTGATCCCGGGTAGCAACCCCAGACTCCTCCAGGGAAGATACCCAAGATGATTTTTCTCCTTGGACAATGCTCCATCCTCTGGGATTCACCCGAGACTCCTCGCAGGTATGTCCCCGAGTCTTTTTTCCGGTGATTTGGGGTCCTGTCATCCCGGGTAGCAACCCCAGACTCCTCCAGGGAAGATACCCAAGATGATTTTTCTCTCTTGACAGTGGTCCATCCTGCAGGATATACCCAGAACTCCTCCCAGGCGTCTCCCGCAGAGTTTTCTGCAATGCTTTATGGCCCTGTGATCCGAGGTAGCAACCCCAGACTCCTCCAGGGAAGATACCCGAGATGATTTTTCTCCTTGGGCAATGCTCCATCCTCTGGGATGCATCCGCGATTCCTCCCAGGCGTCTTCCGCAGACATTATTCCTGTGGTTTGGGGCCCTGTAATCCCGGGTAGCAACCCCAGACTCCTCCAGGGAAGATACCCGAGATGATTTTTATCCTTGGGCAATGCTCCATCCTCTGGGATGCATCTGAGACTCCTTTCAGTTATGGCCCTGAGTCTTTATTGCGGTGGTCTGGGGCCCTGTGATCCCGGGTAGCAATCCCAGACTCCTCCAGGGAAAATACCCAAGATGATTTTTCTCCATGGACAATGGTCCATCCTCTGGGATTCACGTGAGCCTCCTTGCAGTTGTGTCCCCGAGTCTTTTTTTCGGTGATTTAGGACCCTGTGATCCCGGGTAGAAACCCGAGACTCCTCCAGAAAAGATAGCCGAGATGATTTTTCTCTCTTGATAGTGGTCCATCCTCCGGGATCTACCCAGAACTCCTCCCAGGCTTCTTCCGCAGAGTTTTCTGCAATGCTTTAGGGCCCTGTGATCGCGGGTAGCAACCCCAGACTCCTCCAGGGAAGATACCTGAGATGATTTTTATCCTTGGACTATTGTCCATCCTGCAGGATGCACCCGAGACTCCTCCCAGCTCTGTTTCTGAATGTTTTCTTCCTGGGGTTTAGGGTCCTGTGATCCCAGGTAGCAACCCCAGACTCCTCCAGGGAAGATACCCAAGATGATTTTTATCCTTGAGCAATGCTCCATTCTCTGGGTTTCACCCGAGACGCCTTGCAGGTATATCCCCGAGTCTTTTATCCGGTGGTTTGGGGTCCTGTCATCCCGGGTAGCAACCCCAGACTCCTCCAGGGAAGATACCCAAGATGATTTTTCTCTCTTGACAGTGGTCCATCCTGCGGGATCTACCCACAACTCCTCACAGGTGTCTCCCGCAGAGTTTTCTGCAATGCTTTAGGGCCCTGTGATCCCGGGTAGCAACCCCAGACTCCTCCAGGGAAGATACCCAAGATGCTTTTTCTCTCTTGACAGTGGTCCATCCTCTGGGATGTATCGGACACTCCTTGCAGGTATGTCCCTGAGTCTTTATTCTGGTGTTTTGCGGTCCTCTGATCCCGGGTAGCAACCCCAGACTCCTCCAGGGAAGATACCCAATATCATTTTTCTCCTTGGACAATGCTCCATCCTCTGGGATACATCCGAGATTCCTCCCAGGCGTCTTCCGCAGACATTTTTCCGGTGGTTTGGGGTCCTGTCATCCCGGGTAGCAACCGCAGACTCCTCCAGGGAAGATACCCAAGATGATTTGTCTCTCTTGACAGTGGTCCATCCTGCAGGATCTACCCAGAACTCCTCTCAGGCATCTCCCGCAGAGTTTTCTCCCACGCTTTAGGGCCCTGTGATCCCGGGTAGCAACCCCAGACTCCTCCAGGGAAGATACCCAATATGATTTTTCTCCTTGGACAATGCTCCATCCTCTGGGATGCATCCGAGATTCCTCCCAGGCGTCTTCCGCAGACATTTTTCCGGTGGTTTGGGGTCCTGTCATCCCGGGTAGCAACCCCAGACTCCTCCAGGGAAGATACCCAAGATGATTTTTCTCCTTGGACAATGCTCCATCCTCTGGGATTCACCCGAGACACCTCGCAGGTATGTCCCCGAGTCTTTTATCCGGTGGTTTGGGGTCCTGTCATCCCGGGTAGCAACCCCAGACTCCTCCAGGGAAGATACCCAGGATGATTTTTCTCTCTTGACAGTGGTCCATCCTGCGGGATCTACCCAGAACTCCTCCCAGGCGTCTCCCGCAGAGTTTTCTCCAATGCTTTAGGGCCCTGTGATCCCGGGTAGCAAGCCCAGACTCCTCCAGGGAAGATACCCAAGATGATTTTTCTCTCTTGACAGTGGTCCATCCTCTGGGATGCATCGGAGACTCCTTGCAGGTATGTCCCTGAGTCTTTATTCTGGTGGTTTGCGGTCCTCTGATCCCGGGTAGCAACCCCAGACTCCTCCAGGGAAGATACCCAAGATGATTTTTCTCCTTGGACAATGCTCCATCCTCTGGGATTCACCCGAGACTCCTCGCAGGTATGTCCCCGAGTCTTTTTTCCGGTGATTTGGGGTCCTGTCATCCCGGGTAGCAAACCCAGACTCCTCCAGGGAAGATACCCAAGATGATTTTTATCCTTGGACAATGCTCCATCCTCTGGGATGCATCGGAGACTCCTTGCAGGTATGTCCCTGAGTCTATATTCCGGTGGTCTGGGTCCCTGTGATTCCGAGTAGCAACCCCAGACTCCTCCAGGGAAGATACCCAAGATGATTTTTATCCTTGGGCAATGCTCCGTCGTCTGGGATGCATCCGAGATTCCTCCCAGAGGTCTCCCACAGACATTTTTCCTGTGGTTTGGGGCCCTGTCATCCCGGGTAGCAACCCCAGACTCCTCCAGGGAAGATACCCAAGATGATTTGTATCCTTGGACAATGCTCCATCCTCTGGGATTCACATGAGCCTCCTTGCAGTTGTGTCCCCGAGTCTTTTTCTCGGTGATTTAGGACGCTGTGATCCCGGGTAGAAGCCCCAGACTCCTCCAGGGAAGATACCCAAGATGATTTTTCTCTCTTGACAGTGGTCCATCCTGCGGGATCTACCCAGAACTCCTCCCAGGCGTCTCCGGCAGAGTTTTCTGCAATGCTTTAGGGCCCAGTGATCCCAGGTAGAAACCCCAGACTCCTCCAGGGAAGATACCGGAGATGATTTTTCTCCTTGGACAATGCTCCATCCTCTGCGATGCATCGGAGACCCCTTGCAGGTATGTCCCTGAGGCTTTATTCCGGTGGTTTGGGGTCCTCTGATCCCGAGTAGCAACCCCAGACTCCTCCAGGGAAGATACCCAAGATGATTTTTCTCCTTGGGTAATGCTCCATCGTCTGGGATGCATCTGAGATTCCTCCCAGAGGTCTTCCGCAGACATTTGTCCCGTGGTTTGGGGCCCTGTAATCCCGGGTAGCAAACCCAGACTCCTCCAGGGAAGATACCCGAGATGATTTTTATCCTTGGGCAATGCTCCATCCTCTGGGATGCATCTGAGACTCCTTTCAGTTATGGCCCTGAGTCTTTATTGCGGTGGTCTGGGGCCCTGTGATCCCGGGTAGCAATCCCAGACTCCTCCAGGGAAGATACCCAAGATGATTTTTCTCCTTGGACTATTGTCCATCCTCTGGGATGCATCCGAGACTCCTTGCAGTTATGTCCCTGAGTCTTTATTCCGGTGGTCTGGGGCCCTGTGGTCCCGGGTAGACACCCCAGACTCCTCCAGGGAAGATACCTGAGATGATTTTTCTCCTTGGACTATTGTCCATCCTGCAGGATGCACCCGAGACTCCTCCCAGCTCTGTTTCTGAATGTTTTCTTCCTGGGGTTTAGGGTCCTGTGATCGCAGGTAGCAACCCCAGACTCCTCCAGGGAAGATACCCGAGATGATTTTTATCCTTGAGCAATGCTCCATTCTCTGGGATTCACCCGAGACGCCTTGCAGGTATATCCCCGAGTCTTTTATCCGGTGGTTTGGGGTCCTGTCATCCTGGGTAGCAACCCCAGACTCCTCCAGGGAAGATACCCAAGATGATTTTTCTCTCTTGACAGTGGTCCATCCTGCGGGATCTACCCAGAACTCCTCACAGGTGTCTCCCGCAGAGTTTTCTCCCATGCTTTAGGGCCCTGTGATCCCGGGTAGCAACCCCAGACTCCTCCAGGGAAGATACCCAAGATGATTTTTCTCTCTTGACAGTGGTCCATCCTCTGGGATGTATCGGACACTCCTTGCAGGTATGTCCCTGAGTCTTTATTCTGGTGTTTTGCGGTCCTCTGATCCCGGGTAGCAACCCCAGACTCCTCCAGGGAAGATAGCCAAGATGATTTTTCTCCTTGGACAATGCTCCATCTTCTGGGATTCAACCGAGACGCCTTGCAGGTATATCCCCGAGTCTTTTATCCGGTGGTTTGGGGTCCTGTCATCCCGGGTAGCAACCCCAGACTCCTCCAGGGAAGATACCCAAGACGATTTTTCTCTCTTGACAGTGGTCCATCCTGCGGGATCTACCCAGAACTCCTCCCAGGCGTCTCCCGCAGAGTTTTCTGCAATGCTTTATGGCCCTGTGATCCGAGGTAGCAACCCCAGACTCCTCCAGGGAAGATACCCGAGATGATTTTTCTCCTTGGGCAATGCTCCATCCTCTGGGATGCATCCGCGATTCCTCCCAGAGGTCTCCCACAGACATTTTTCCTGTGGTTTGGGGCCCTGTAATCCCGGGTAGGAAACCCAGACTCCTCCAGGGAAGATACCCGAGATGATTTTTCTCCTTGGACAATGCTCCATCCTCTGGGATTCACGTGAGCCTCCTTGCAGTTGTGTCCCCGAGTCTTTTTTTCGGTGATTTAGGACCCTGTGATCCCGGGTAGAAACCCCAGACTCCTCCAGAAAAGATAGCCAAGATGATTTTTGTCTCTTGACAGTGGTCCATCCTCCGGGATCTACCCAGAACTCCTCCCAGGCGTCTCCCGCAGAGTTTTCTGCAATGCTTTAGGGCCCTGTGATCCCGGGTAGCAACCCCAGACTCCTCCAGGGAAGATACCCGAGATGATTTTTCTCCTTGGACAATGCTCCATCCTGCAGGATGCACCCGAGACTCCTCCCAGCTCTGTTTCTGAATGTTTTCTTCCTGGGGTTTAGGGTCCTGTGATCCTGGGTAGCAACCCCAGACTCCTCCAGGGAAGATACCCAAGATGCTTTTTCTCTCTTGACAGTGGTCCATCCTCTGGGATGCATCGGAGACTCCTTGCAGGTATGTCCCTGAGTCTTTATTCTGGTGGTTTGGTGTCCTGTCATCCTGGGTAGCAACCCCAGACTCCTCCAGAAAAGATAGCCGAGATGATTTTTCTCTCTTGATAGTGGTCCATCCTGCGGGATCTACCCAGAACTCCTCCCAGGCTTCTTCCGCAGAGTTTTCTGCAATGCTTTAGGGCCCTGTGATCCCGGGTAGCAACCCCAGACTCCTCCAGGGAAGATACCTGAGATGATTTTTATCCTTGGACTATTGTCCATCCTGCAGGATGCACCCGAGACTCCTCCCAGCTCTGTTTCTGAATGTTTTCTTCCTGGGGTTTAGGGTCCTGTGATCCCAGGTAGCAACCCCAGACTCCTCCAGGGAAGATACCCGAGATGATTTTTATCCTTGAGCAATGCTCCATCTTCTGGGATGCATCCGAGACTCCTTGCAGTTATGTCCCTGAGTCTATATTCCGGTGGTCTGGGTCCCTGTGATCCCGGGTAGACACCCCAGACTCCTCCAGGGAAGATACCCAGGATGATTTTTCTCTCTTGACAGTGGTCCATCCTGCGGGATCTACCCAGAACTCCTCCCAGGCGTCTCCCGCAGAGTTTTCTCCAATGCTTTAGGGTCCTGTGATCCCGGGTAGCAAGCCCAGACTCCTCCAGGGAAGATACCCAAGATGATTTTTCTCTCTTGACAGTGGTCCATCCTCTGGGATGCATCGGAGACTCCTTGCAGGTATGTCCCTGAGTCTTTATTCTGGTGGTTTGCGGTCCTCTGATCCCGGGTAGCAACCCCAGACTCTTCCAGGGTAGATACCCAAGATGATTTTTCTCCTTGGACAATGCTCCATCCTCTGGGATTCACCCGAGACTCCTCGCAGGTATGTCCCCGAGTCTTTTTTCCGGTGATTTGGGGTCCTGTCATCCCGGGTAGCAAACCCAGACTCCTCCAGGGAAGATACCCAAGATGATTTTTATCCTTGGACAATGCTCCATCCTCTGGGATGCATCGGAGACTCCTTGCAGGTATGTCCCTGAGTCTATATTCCGGTGGTCTGGGTCCCTGTGATTCCGAGTAGCAACCCCAGACTCCTCCAGGGAAGATACCCAAGATGATTTTTATCCTTGGGCAATGTTCCGTCGTCTGGGATGCATCCGAGATTCCTCCCAGAGGTCTCCCACAGACATTTTTCCTGTGGTTTGGGGCCCTGTCATCCCGGGTAGCAACCCCAGACTCCTCCAGGGAAGATACCCAAGATAATTTTTCTCCTTGGACTATTGTCCATCCTCTGGGATGCATCCGAGACTCCTTGCAGTTATGTCCCTGAGTCTTTATTCCGGTGGTCTGGGACCCTGTGATCGCGGGTAGCAACCCCAGACTCCTCCAGGGAAGATACCCAATATGATTTTTCTCCTTGGACAATGCTCCATCCTCTGGGATGCATCCGAGATTCCTCCCAGGCGTCTTCCGCAGACATTTTTCCGGTGGTTTGGGGTCCTGTCATCCCGGGTAGCAACCCCAGACTCCTCCAGGGAAGATACCCAAGATGATTTTTCTCCTTGGACTATTGTCCATCCTCTGGGATGCATCCGAGACTCCTTGCAGTTATGTCCCTGAGTCTTTATTCCGGTGGTCTGGGGCCCTGTGATCCCGGGTAGCAACCCCACACTCCTCCAGGGAAGATACCCAAGATGCTTTTTCTCTCTTGACAGTGGTCCATCCTGCGGGATCTACCCAGAACTCCTCCCAGGCGTCTCCCGCAGAGTTTTCTCCAATGCTTTAGGGCCCTGTAATCCCGGGTAGCAACCCCAGACTCCTCCAGGGAAGATACCCAAGATGATTTTTCTCTCTTGACAGTGGTCCATCCTCTGGGATGCATCGGAGACTCCTTGCAGGTATGTCCCTGAGTCTTTATTCTGGTGGTTTGCGGTCCTCTCATCCTGGGTAGCAACCCCAGACTCCTCCAGGGAAGATACCCAAGATGCTTTTTCTCTCTTGACAGTGGTCCATCCTCTGGGATGCATCGGAGACTCCTTGCAGGTATGTCCCTGAGTCTTTATTCTGGTGGTTTGCGGTCCTCTGATCCCGGGTAGCAACCCCAGACTCCTCCAGGGAAGATACCCAAGATGATTTTTCTCCTTGGACAATGCTCCATCCTCTGGGATTCACCCGAGACTCCTCGCAGGTATGTCCCCGAGTCTTTTATCCGGTGGTTTGGGGTCCTGTCATCCCGGGTAGCAACCCCAGACTCCTCCAGGGAAGATACCCAAGATGATTTTTCTCCTTGGACAATGCTCCATCCTCTGGGATTCACCCGAGACTCCTCGCAGGTATGTCCCCGAGTCTTTTATCCGGTGGTTTGGGGCCCTGTGATCCCGGGTAGCAACCCCAGACTCCTCCAGGGAAGATACCTCAGATGATTTTTCTCCTTGGACTATTGTCCATCCTGCAGGATGCACCCGAGACTCCTCCCAGCTCTGTTTCTGAATGTTTTCTTCCTGGGGTTTAGGGTCCTCTGATCCCGGGTAGCAACCCCAGACTCCTCCACGGAAGATACCCGAGATGATTTTTATCCTTGAGCAATGCTCCATCCTCTGGGATGCATCCGAGACTCCTTGCAGTTATGTCCCTGAGTCTTTATTCCGGTGGTTTGGGGCCCTGTGATCCCGGGTAGCAACCCCGGACTCCTCCAGGGAAGATACCCAGGATGATTTTTCTCTCTTGACAGTGGTCCATCCTGCGGGATCTACCCAGAACTCCTCCCAGGCGTCTCCCGCAGAGTTTTCTGCAATGCTTTAGGGCCCTGTGATCCCGGGTAGCAACCCCAGACTCCTCCAGGGAAGATACCCGGGATGATTTTTCTCCTTGGACAATGCTCCATACTGCAGGATGCACCCGAGACTCCTCCCAGCTCTGTTTCTGAATGTTTTCTGCCTGGAGTTTAGGGTCCTGTGATCCCAGGTAGCAACCCCAGACTCCTCCAGGGAAGATACCCAAGATGCTTTTTCTCTCTTGACAGTGGTCCATCCTCTGGGATGCATCGGAGACTCCTTGCAGGTATGTCCCTGAGTCTTTATTCTGGTGGTTTGCGGTCCTCTGATCCCGGGTAGCAACCCCAGACTCTTCCAGGGTAGATACCCAAGATGATTTTTCTCCTTGGACAATGCTCCATCCTCTGGGATTCACCCGAGACGCCTCGCAGGTATGTCCCCGAGTCTTTTTTCCGGTGATATGGGGTCCTGTCATCCCGGGTAGAAAACCCAGACTCCTCCAGGAAGATACCCAAGATGATTTTTATCCTTGGACAATGCTCCATCCTCTGCGATGCATCGGAGACTCCTTGCAGGTATGTCCCTGAGGCTTTATTCCGGTGGTTTGGGGTCCTCTGATCCCGAGTAGCAATCCCAGACTCCTCCAGGGAAGATACCCAAGATGATTTTTATCCTTGGGCAATGCTCCATCGTCCGGGATGCATCTGAGATTCCTCCCAGAGGTCTCCCGCAGACATTTTTCCTGTGGTTTGGGGCCCTGTAATCCCGGGTAGCAAACCCAGACTCCTCCAGGGAAGATACCCGAGATGATTTTTATCCTTGGGCAATGCTCCATCCTCTGGGATGCATCTGAGACTCCTTTCAGTTATGGACCTGAGTCTTTATTGTGGTGGTCTGGGGCCCTGTGATCCCGGGTAGCAATCCCAGACTCCTCCAGGGAAAATACCCAAGATGATTTTTCGCCATGGACAATGCTCCATCCTCTGGGATTCACATGAGCCTCCTTGCAGTTGTGTCCCCGAGTCTTTTTTTCAGTGATTTAGGACCCTGTGATCCCGGGTAGAAGCCCCAGACTCCTCCAGGGAAGATACCCAAGATGATTTTTCTCTCTTTACAGTGGTCCATCCTGCGGGATCTACCCAGAACTCCTCCCAGGCGTCTACCGCAGAGTTTTCTGCAATGCTTTAGGGCCCTGTGATCCCAGGTAGCAACCCCAGACTCCTCCAGGGAAGATACCCGAGATGATTTTTCTCCTTGGACAATGCTCCATCCTCTGGGATTCACGTGAGCCTCCTTGCAGTTGTGTCCCCGAGTCTTTTTTTCGGTGATTTAGGACCCTGTGATCCAGGGTAGAAACCCCAGACTCCTCCAGAAAAGATAGCCGAGATGATTTTTCTCTCTTGATAGTGGTCCATCCTGCGGGATCTACCCAGAACTCCTCCCAGGCTTCTTCCGCAGAGTTTTCTGCAATGCTTTAGGGCCCTGTGATCGCGGGTAGCAACCCCAGACTCCTCCAGGGAAGATACCTGAGATGATTTTTATCCTTGGACTATTGTCCATCCTGCAGGATGCACCCGAGACTCCTCCCAGCTCTGTTTCTGAATGTTTTCTTCCTGGGGTTTAGGGTCCTGTGATCCCAGTTAGCAACCCCAGACTCCTCCAGGGAAGATACCCGAGATGATTTTTATCCTTGGACAATGCTCCATCCTCTGGGATGCATCCGAGACTCCTTGCAGTTATGTCCCTGAGTCTTTATTCCGGTGGTCTGGGGCCCTGTGATCCCGGGTAGCAACCCCAGACTCCTCCAGGGAAGATACCCAGGATGATTTTTCTCTCTTGACAGTGGTCCATCCTGCGGGATCTACCCAGAACTCCTCCCAGGCGTCTCCCGCAGAGTTTTCTGCAATGCTTTAGGGCCCTGTGATCCCGGGTAGCAACCCCAGACTCCTCCAGGGAAGATACCCGAGATGATTTTTCTCCTTGGACAATGCTCCATCCTGCAGGATGCACCCGAGACTCCTCCCAGCTCTGTTTCTGAATGTTTTCTGCCTGGAGTTTAGGGTCCTGTGATCCCAGGTATCAATCCCAGACTCCTCCAGGGAAGATACCCAAGATGCTTTTTCTCTCTTGACAGTGGTCCATCCTCTGGGATGCATCGGAGACTCCTTGCAGGTATGTCCCTGAGTCTTTATTCTGGTGGTTTGGGGTCCTGTCATCCTGGGTAGCAACCCCAGACTCCTCCAGAAAAGATAGCCGAGATGATTTTTCTCTCTTGATAGTGGTCCATCCTGCGGGATCTACCCAGAACTCCTCCCAGGCTTCTTCCGCAGAGTTTTCTGCAATGCTTTAGGGCCCTGTGATCCCGGGTAGCAACCCCAGACTCCTCCAGGGAAGATACCTGAGATGATTTTTCTCCTTGGACTATTGTCCATCCTGCAGGATGCACCCGAGACTCCTCCCAGCTCTGTTTCTGAATGTTTTCTTCCTGGGGTTTAGGGCCCTGTGATCCCAGGTAGCAACCCCAGACTCCTCCAGGGAAGATACCCAAGATGCTTTTTCTCTCTTGACAGTGGTCCATCCTGCGGGATCTACCCAGAACTCCTCACAGGTGTCTCCCGCAGAGTTTTCTGCAATGCTTTAGGGCCCTGTGATCCCAGGTATCAATCCCAGACTCCTCCAGGGAAGATACCCAAGATGCTTTTTCTCTCTTGACAGTGGTCCATCCTCTGGGATGTATCGGAGACTCCTTCCAGGTATGTCCCTGAGTCTTTATTCTGGTGTTTTGCGGTCCTCTGATCCCGGGTAGCAACCCCAGACTCCTCCAGGCAAGATAGCCAAGATGATTTTTATCCTTGCACAATGCTCCATCCTCTGGGATTCACCCGAGACGCGTTGCAGGTATATCCCCGAGTCTTTTATCCGGTGGTTTGGGGTCCTGTCATCCCGGGTAGCAACCCCACACTCCTCCAGGGAAGATACCCAAGATGATTTTTCGCTCTTGACAGTGGTCCATCCTGCAGGATCTACCCAGAACTCCTCCCAGGCGTCTCCCGCAGAGTTTTCTCCAACGCTTTAGGGCCCTGTGATCCCGGGTAGCAATCCCAGACTCCTCCAGGGAAGATACCCAATATGATTTTTCTCCTTGGACAATGCTCCATCCTCTGGGATGCATCCGAGATTCCTCCCAGGCGTCTTCCGCAGACATTTTTCCGGTGGTTTGGGGTCCTGTCATCCCGGGTAGCAACCCCAGACTCCTCCAGGGAAGATACCCAAGATGAATTTTCTCCTTGGACTATTGTCCATCCTCTGGGATGCATCCGAGACTCCTTGCAGTTATGTCCCTGAGTCTTTATTCCGGTGGTCTGGGGCCCTGTGATCCCGGGTAGCAACCCCAGACTCCTCCAGGGAAGATACCCAAGATGCTTTTTCTCTCTTGACAGTGGTCCATCCTGCGGGATCTACCCAGAACTCCTCCCAGGCGTCTCCCGCAGAGTTTTCTCCAATGCTTTAGGTCCCTGTGATCCCGGTAGCAACCCCAGACTCCTCCAGGGAAGATACCCAAGATGATTTTTCTCTCTTGACAGTGGTCCATCCTCTGGGATGCATCGGAGACTCCTTACAGGTATGTCCCTGAGTCTTTATTCTGGTGGTTTGCGGTCCTCTCATCCCGGGTAGCAACCCCAGACTCCTCCAGGGAAGATACCCAAGATGATTTTTCTCCTTGAACAATGCTCCATCCTCTGGGATTCACCCGAGACTCCTCGCAGGTATGTCCCCGAGTCTTTTATCCGGTGGTTTGGGGTCCTGTCATCCCGGGTAGCAACCCCAGACTCCTCCAGGGAAGATACCCAAGATGATTTTTCTCTCTTGACAGTGGTCCATCCTGCAGGATCTACCCAGAACTCCTCCCAGGCGTCTCCCGCAGAGTTTTCTGCAATGCTTTAGGGCCCTGTGATCCGAGGTAGCAACCCCAGACTCCTCCAGGGAAGATACCCGAGATGATTTTTCTCCTTGGGCAATGCTCCATCCTCTGGGATGCATCCGCGATTCCTCCCAGAGGTCTCCCACAGACATTTTTCCTGTGGTTTGGGGCCCTGTAATCCCGGGTAGCAACCCCAGACTCCTCCAGGGAAGATACCCGAGATGATTTTTATCCTTGGGCAATGCTCCATCCTCTGGGATGCATCTGAGACTCCTTTCAGTTATGGCCCTGAGTCTTTATTGCGGTGGTCTGGGGCCCTGTGATCCCGGGTAGCAATCCCAGACTCCTCCAGGGAAAATACCCAAGATGATTTTTCTCCATGGACAATGCTCCATCCTCTGGGATTCACATGAGCCTCCTTGCAGTTGTGTCCCCGAGTCTTTTTTTCGGTGATTTAGGACCCTGTGATCCCGGGTAGAAGCCCCAGACTCCTCCAGGGAAGATACCCAAGATGATTTTTCTCTCTTGACAGTGGTCCATCCTGCGGGATCTACCCAGAACTCCTCCCAGGCGTCTCCCGCAGAGTTTTCTGCAATGCTTTAGGGCCCTGTGATCCCAGGTAGCAACCCCAGACTCCTCCAGGGAAGATACCCGAGATGATTTTTCTATTTGGACAATGCTCCATCCTCTGGGATTCACGTGAGCCTCCTTGCAGTTGTGTCCCCGAGTCTTTTTTTCGGTGATTTAGGACCCTGTGATCCCGGGTAGAAACCCCAGACTCCTCCAGAAAAGATAGCCGAGATGATTTTTCTCTCTTGATAGTGGTCCATCCTGCGGGATCTACCCAGAACTCCTCCCAGGCTTCTTCCGCAGAGTTTTCTGCAATGCTTTAGGGCCCTGTGATCCCGGGTAGCAACCCCAGACTCCTCCAGGGAAGATACCTGAGATGATTTTTATCCTTGGAGTATTGTCCATCCTGCAGGATGCACCCGAGACTCCTCCCAGCTCTGTTTCTGAATGTTTTCTTCCTGGGGTTTAGGGTCCTGTGATCCCAGGTAGCAACCCCAGACTCCTCCAGGGAAGATACCCGAGATGATTTTTATCCTTGAGCAATGCTCCATCTTCTGGGATGCATCCGAGACTCCTTGCAGTTATGTCCCTGAGTCTATATTCCGGTGGTCTGGGTCCCTGTGATCCCGGGTAGCAACCCCAGACTCCTCCAGGGAAGATACCCAGGATGATTTTTCTCTCTTGACAGTGGTCCATCCTGCGGGATCTACCCAGAACTCCTCCCAGGTGTCTCCCGCAGAGTTTTCTCCAATGCTTTAGGGCCCTGTGATCCCGGTAGCAACCCCAGACTCCTCCAGGGAAGATACCCAAGATGATTTTTCTCTCTTGACAGTGGTCCATCCTCTGGGATGCATCGGAGACTCCTTGCAGTTATGGCCCTGAGTCTTTATTCTGGTGGTTTGCGGTCCTCTGATCCCGGGTAGCAACCCCAGACTCCTCCAGGGAAGATACCCAAGATGATTTTTCTCCTTGGACAATGCTCCATCCTCTGGGATTCACCCGAGACTCCTCGCAGGTATGTCCCCGAGTCTTTTATCCGGTGGTTTGGGGTCCTGTCATCCCGGGTAGCAACCCCAGACTCCTCCAGGGAAGATACCCAAGATGATTTTTCTCTCTTGACAGTGGTCCATCCTGCAGGATATACCCAGAACTCCTCCCAGGCGTCTCCCGCAGAGTTTTCTCCAATGCTTTATGGCCCTGTGATCCGAGGTAGCAACCCCAGACTCCTCCAGGGAAGATACCCGAGATGATTTTTCTCCTTGGGCAATGCTCCATCCTCTGGGATGCATCCGCGATTCCTCCCAGAGGTCTCCCGCAGACATTTGTCCCGTGGTTTGGGGTCCTGTCATCCCGGGTAGCAACCCCAGACTCCTCCAGGGAAGATACCCGAGATGATTTTTATCCTTGGGCAATGCTCCATCCTCTGGGATGCATCTGAGACTCCTTTCAGTTATGGCCCTGAGTCTTTATTGCGGTGGTCTGGGGCCCTGTGATCCCGGGTAGCAATCCCAGACTCCTCCAGGGAAGATACCCAAGATGATTTTTCTCCATGGACAATGCTCCATCCTCTGGGATTCACATGAGCCTCCTTGCAGTTGTGTCCCCGAGTCTTTTTTTCGGTGATTTAGGACCCTGTGATCCTGGGTAGAAACCCCAGACTCCTCCAGAAAAGATAGCCGAGATGATTTTTCTCTCTTCATAGTGGTCCATCCTGCGGGATCTACCCAGAACTCCTCCCAGGCTTCTTCCGCAGAGTTTTCTGCAATGCATTAGGGCCCTGTGATCCCGGGTAGCAACCCCAGACTCCTCCAGGGAAGATTCCTGAGATGATTTTTATCCTTGGACTATTGTCCATCCTGCAGGATGCACCTGAGACTCCTCCCAGCTCTGTTTCTGAATGTTTTCTTCCTGGGGTTTAGGGTCCTGTGATCCCAGGTAGCAACCCCAGACTCCTCCAGGGAAGATACCGGAGATGATTTTTCTCCTTGGACAATGCTCCATTCTCTGGGATTCACCTGAGACTCCTCGCAGGTATGTCCCCGAGTCTTTTATCCGGTGGTTTGTGGTCCTGTGATCCCGGGTAGCAACCCCAGACTCCTCCAGGGAAGATACCCGAGATGATTTTTCTCCTTGGACTATTGTCCATCCTGCAGGATGCACCCGAGACTCCTCCCAGCTTTGTTTCTGAATGTTTTCTTCCTGGGGTTTAGGGCCCTGTGATCCCAGGTAGCAACCCCAGACTCCTCCAGGGAAGATACCCAAGATGCTTTTTCTGTCTAGACAGTGATCCATCCTGCGGGATCTACCCAGAACTCCTCCCAGGCGTCTCCCGCAGAGTTTTCTGCAATGCTTTAGGGCCCTGTGATCCCGGGTAGCAACCCCAGACTCCTCCAGGGAAGATACCCGAGATGATTTTTCTCCTTGGACTATTGTCCATCCTGCAGGATGCACCTGAGACTCCTCCCAGCTCTGTTTCTGAATGTTTTCTTCCTGGGGTTTAGGGCCCTGTGATCCCAGGTAGCAACCCCAGACTCCTCCAGGGAAGATACCCAAGATGCTTTTTCTCTCTTGACAGTGGTCCATCCTCTGGGATGCATCGGAGACTCCTTGCAGGTATGTCCCTGAGTCTTTATTCTGGTGGTTTGCGGTCCTCTGATCCCGGGTAGCAACCCCAGACTCCTCCTGGGTAGACACCCAAGATGATTTTTATCCTTGGACAATGCTCCATCCTCTGGGATTCACCCGAGACTCCTCGCAGATATGTCCCCGAGTCTTTTTTCCGGTGATTTGGGGTCCTGTCATCCCGGGTAGCAATTCCAGACTCCTACAGGGAAGATACCCAAGATGATTTGTATCCTTGGACAATGCTCCATCCTCTGGGATGCATCCGAGCCTCCTTGCAGTTGTGTCCCCGAGTCTTTTTTTCGGTGATTTAGGACGCTGTGATCCCGGGTAGAAGCCCCAGACTCCTCCAGGGAAGATACCCAAGATGATTTTTCTCTCTTGACAGTGGTCCATCCTGCGGGATCTACCCAGAACTCCTCCCAGCCGTATCCCGCAGAGTTTTCTGCAATGCTTTAGGGCCCTGTGATCCCAGGTAGCAACCCCAGAATCCTCCCCGGAAGATACCCAAGATGCTTTTTCTCTCTTGACAGTGGTCCATCCTCTGGGATGCATTGGAGACTCCTTGCAGGTATGTCCCTGAGTCTTTATTCTGGTGGTTTGCGGTCCTCTGATCCCGGGTAGCAACTCCAGACTCCTCCTGGGTAGATACCCAAAATGATTTTTATCCTTGGACAATGTTCCATCCTCTGGGATTCACCCGAGACTCCTCGCAGGTATGTCCCCGAGTCTTTTTTCCGGTGATTTGGGGTCCTCTCATCCCGGGTAGCAAACCCAGACTCCTCCAGGGAAGATACCCAAGATGATTTGTATTCTTGGACAATGCTCCATCCTCTAGGATTCACATGAACCTCCTTGCAGTTGTGTCCCCGAGTCTTTTTTTCTGTGATTTAGGACCCTGTGATCCCGGGTAGAAGCCCCAGAATCCTCCAGGGAAGATACCCAAGATGATTTTTCTCCTTGGGCAATGCTCCATCGTCTGGGATGCATCTGAGATTCCTCCTAGAGGTCTCCCGCAGACATTTTTCCTGTGGTTTGGGGCCCTGTAATCCCCTGTAGCAAACCCAGACTCCTCCAGGGAAGATACCCGAGATGATTTTTATCCTTGGGCAATGCTCCATCCTCTGGGATGCATCTGAGACTCCTTTCAGTTATGGACCTGAGTCTTTATTGCGGTGGTCTGGGGCCCTGTGATCCCGGGTAGCAATCCCAGACTCCTCCAGGGAAAATACCCAAGATGATTGTTCTCCATGGACAATGCTCCATCCTCTGGGATTCACATGAGCCTCCTTGCAGTTGTGTCCCCGAGTCTTTTTTTCGGTGATTTAGGACCCTGTGCTCCCGGGTAGAACCCCCAGACTCCTCCAGGGAAGATACCCAAGATGATTTTTCTCTCTTGACAGTGGTCCATCCTGCGGGATCTACCCAGAACTCCTCCCAGGCGTCTCCCGCAGAGTTTTCTGCAATGCTTCAGGGCCCTGTGATCCCAGGTAGCAACCCCAGACTCCTCCCCGGAAGACACCCAACATGATTTTTCTCCTCGGACAATGCTCCATCCTCTGGGATTCACGTGAGCCTCCTTGCAGTTGTGTCCCCGAGTCTTTTTTTCGGTGATTTAGGACCCTGTGATCCCGGGTAGAAACCCCAGACTCCTCCAGAAAAGATAGCCGAGATGATTTTTCTCTCTTGATAGTGGTCCATCCTGCGGGATCTGCCCAGAACTCCTCCCAGCCGTCTTCCGCAGAGTTTTCTGCAATGCTTTAGGGCCCTGTGATCCCGGGTAGCAACCCCAGACTCCTCCAGGGAAGAAAACCGAGATGATTTTTCTCCTTGGACTATTGTCCATCCTGCAGGATGCACCCGAGACTCCTCCCAGCTCTGTTTCTGAATGTTTTCTTCCTGGGGTTTAGGGCCCTGTGATCCCAGGTAGCAACCCCAGACTCCTCCAGGGAAGATACCCAAGATGCTTTTTCTCTCTTGACAGTGGTCCATCCTGCGGGATCTACCCAGAACTCCTCCCAGGCGTCTCCCGCAGAGTTTTCTCCAATGCTTTAGGGCCCTGTGATCCCAGGTAGCAACCATAGACTCCTCCAGGGAAGATACCCAAGATGATTTTTCTCTCTTGACAGTGGTCCATCCTCTGGGATGCATCGGAGACTCCTTGCAGGTATGTCCCTGAGTCTTTATTCTGGTGGTTTGCGGTCCTCTGATCCCGGGTAGCAACCCCAGACTCCTCCAGGTAAGATACCCAAGATGATTTTTCTCCTTGGAAAATGCTCTATCCTCTGGGATTCACCCGAGACTCCTCGCAGGTATGTCCCCGAGTCTTTTATCCGGTGGTTTGGGGTCCTGTCATCCCGGGTAGCAATCCCAGACTCCTCCAGGGAAGATACCCAAGATAATTTGTATCCTTGGACAATGCTCCATCCTCTGGGATTCACATGAGCCTCCTTGCAGTTGTGTCCCCGAGTCTTTTTCTCGGTGATTTAGGACGCTGTGATCCCGGGTAGAAGCCCCAGACTCCTCCAGGGAAGATACCCAAGATGATTTTTCTCTCTTGACAGTGGTCCATCCTGCGGGATCTACCCAGAACTCCTCCCAGGCGTCTCCGGCAGAGTTTTCTGCAATGCTTTAGGGCCCAGTGATCCCAGGTAGCAACCCCAGACTCCTCCAGGGAAGATACCGGAGATGATTTTTCTCCTTGGACAATGCTCCATCCTCTGCGATGCATCGGAGACCCCTTGCAGGTATGTCCCTGAGGCTTTATTCCGGTGGTTTGGGGTCCTCTGATCCCGAGTAGCAAACCCAGAATCCTCCAGGGAAGATACCCAAGATGATTTTTCTCCTTGGACTATTGTCCATCCTCTGGGATGCATCCGAGACTCCTTGCAGTTATGTCCCTGAGTCTTTATTCCGGTGGTCTGGGGCCCTGTGATCGCGGGTAGCAACCCCAGACTCCTCCAGGGAAGATACCTAGAGATGCTTTTTCTCTCTTGACAGTGGTCCATCCTGCGGGATCTACCCAGAACTCCTCCCAGGCGTCTCCCGCAGAGTTTTCTCCAATGCTTTAGGGCCCTGTGATCCCGGGTAGCAACCCCAGACTCCTCCAGGGAAGATACCCGAGATGATTTTTCGCCATGGACAATGCTCCATCCTCTGGGATTCACATGAGCCTCCTTGCAGTTGTGTCCCCGAGTCTTTTTTTCGGTGATTTAGGACCCTGTGATCCCGGGTAGAAGCCCCAGACTCCTCCAGGGAAGATACCCAAGATGATTTTTCTCTCTTGACAGTGGTCCATCCTCTGGGATGCATCGGAGACTCCTTGCAGGTATGTCCCTGAGTCTTTATTCTGGTGGTTTGCGGTCCTCTCATCCTGGGTAGCAACCCCAGACTCCTCCAGGGAAGATACCCAAGATGATTTTTCTCCTTGGACAATGCTCCATCCTCTGGGATTCACCCGAGACTCCTCGCAGGTATGTCCCCGAGTCTTTTATCCGGTGGTTTGGGGTCCTGTCATCCCGGGTAGCAACCCCAGACTCCTCCAGGGAAGATACCCAAGATGATTTTTCTCTCTTGACAGTGGTCCATCCTGCAGGATATACCCAGAACTCCTCCCAGGCGTCTCCCGCAGAGTTTTCTGCAATGCTTTATGGCCCTGTGATCCGAGGTAGCAACCCCAGACTCCTCCAGGGAAGATACCCGAGATGATTTTTCTCCTTGGGCAATGCTCCATCCTCTGGGATGCATCCGCGATTCCTCCCAGAGGTCTCCCACAGACATTTTTCCTGTGGTTTGGGGCCCTGTAATCCCGGGTAGGAAACCCAAACTCCTCCAGGGAAGATACCCAAGATGATTTTTCTCCTTGGACAATGCTCCATCCTCTGGGATTCACGTGAGCCTCCTTGCAGTTGTGTCCCCGAGTCTTTTTTTCGGTGATTTAGGACCCTGTGATCCCGGGTAGAAACCCCATACTCCTCCAGAAAAGATAGCCGAGATGCTTTTTCTCTCTTGACAGTGGTCCATCCTGCGGGATCTACCCAGAACTCCTCCCAGGCGTCTCCCGCAGAGTTTTCTGCAATGCTTTAGGGCCCTGTGATCCCGGGTAGCAACCCCAGACTCCTCCAGGGAAGATACCCGAGATGATTTTTCTCCTTGGACAATGCTCCATCCTGCAGGATGCACCCGAGACTCCTCCCAGCTCTGTTTCTGAATGTTTTCTTCCTGGGGTTTAGGGTCCTGTGATCCTGGGTAGCAACCCCAGACTCCTCCAGGGAAGATACCCAAGATGCTTTTTCTCTCTTGACAGTGGTCCATCCTCTGGGATGCATCGGAGACTCCTTGCAGGTATGTCCCTGAGTCTTTATTCTGGTGGTTTGGTGTCCTGTCATCCTGGGTAGCAACCCCAGACTCCTCCAGAAAAGATAGCCGAGATGATTTTTCTCTCTTGATAGTGGTCCATCCTGCGGGATCTACCCAGAACTCCTCCCAGGCTTCTTCCGCAGAGTTTTCTGCAATGCTTTAGGGCCCTGTGATCCCGGGTAGCAACCCCAGACTCCTCCAGGGAAGATACCTGAGATGATTTTTATCCTTGGACTATTGTCCATCCTGCAGGATGCACCCGAGACTCCTCCCAGCTCTGTTTCTGAATGTTTTCTTCTTGGGGTTTAGGGTCCTGTGATCCCAGGTAGCAACCCCAGACTCCTCCAGGGAAGATACCCGAGATGATTTTTATCCTTGAGCAATGCTCCATCTTCTGGGATGCATCCGAGACTCCTTGCAGTTATGTCCCTGAGTCTATATTCCGGTGGTCTGGGTCCCTGTGATCCCGGGTAGCAACCCCAGACTCCTCCAGGGAAGATACCCAGGATGATTTTTCTCTCTTGACAGTGGTCCATCCTGCGGCATCTACCCAGAACTCCTCCCAGGGGTCTCCCGCAGAGTTTTCTCCAATGCTTTAGGGCCCTGTGATCCCGGGTAGCAACCCCAGACTCCTCCAGGGAAGATACCCAAGATGATTTTTCTCTCTTGACAGTGGTCCATCCTCTGGGATGCATCGGAGACTCCTTGCAGGTATGTCCCTGAGTCTTTATTCTGGTGGTTTGCGGTCCTCTGATCCCGGGTAGCAACCCCAGACTCTTCCAGGGTAGATACCCAAGATGATTTTTCTCCTTGGACAATGCTCCATCCTTTGGGATTCACCCGAGACTCCTCGCAGGTATGTCCCCGAGTCTTTTTTCCGTTGATTTGGGGTCCTGTCATCCCGGGTAGCAACCCCAGACTCCTCCAGGGAAGATACCCAAGATAATTTTTCTCCTTGGACTATTGTCCATCCTCTGGGATGCATCCGAGACTCCTTGCAGTTATGTCCCTGAGTCTTCATTCCGGTGGTCTGGGACCCTGTGATCCCGGGTAGCAACCCCAGACTCCTCCAGGGAAGATAACCAAGATGCTTTTTCTCTCTTGACAGTGGTCCATCCTGCGGGATCTACCCAGAACTCCTCCCAGGCGTCTCCCGCAGAGTTTTCTCCAATGCTTTAGGGCCCTGTGATCCCGGGTAGCAACCCCAGACTCCTCCAGGGAAGATACCCAAGATGATTTTTCTCTCTTGACAGTGGTCCATCCTCTGGGATGCATCGGAGACTCCTTGCAGGTATGTCCCTGAGCCTTTATTATGGTGGTTTGCGGTCCTCTGATCCCGGGTAGCAACCCCAGACTCCTCCAGGGAAGATACCCAAGATGATTTTTCTCCTTGGACAATGCTCCATCCTCTGGGATTCACCCGAGACTCCTCGCAGGTATGTCCCCGAGTCTTTTATCCGGTGGTTTGGGGTCCTGTCATCCCGGGTAGCAACCGCAGACTCCTCCAGGGAAGATACCCAAGATGATTTTTCTCTCTTGACAGTGGTCCATCCTGCAGGATATACCCAGAACTCCTCCCAGGCGTCTCCCGCAGAGTTTTCTGCAATGCTTTATGGCCCTGTGATCCGAGGTAGCAACCCCAGACTCCTCCAGGGAAGATACCCGAGATGATTTTTCTCCTTGGGCAATGCTCCATCCTCTGGGATGCATCCGCGATTCCTCCCAGGCGTCTTCCGCAGACATTATTCCTGTGGTTTGGGGCCCTGTAATCCCGGGTAGCAACCCCAGACTCCTCCAGGGAAGATACCCGAGATGATTTTTATCCTTGGGCAATGCTCCATCCTCTGGGATGCATCTGAGACTCCTTTCAGTTATGGCCCTGAGTCTTTATTGCGGTGGTCTGGGGCCCTGTGATCCCGGGTAGCAATCCCAGACTCCTCCAGGGAAAATACCCAAGATGATTTTTCTCCATGGACAATGGTCCATCCTCTGGGATTCACGTGAGCCTCCTTGCAGTTGTGTCCCCGAGTCTTTTTTTCGGTGATTTAGGACCCTGTGATCCCGGGTAGAAACCCGAGACTCCTCCAGAAAAGATAGCCGAGATGATTTTTCTCTCTTGATAGTGGTCCATCCTGCGGGATCTACCCAGAACTCCTCCCAGGCGTCTCCCGCAGAGTTTTCTGCAATGCTTTAGGGCCCTGTGATCCCGGGTAGCAACCCCAGACTCCTCCAGGGAAGATACCCGAGATGATTTTTCTCCTTGGACAATGCTCCATCCTGCAGGATGCACCCGAGACTCCTCCCAGCTCTGTTTCTGAATGTTTTCTTCCTGGGGTTTAGGGTCCTGTGATCCTGGGTAGCAACCCCAGACTCCTCCAGGGAAGATACCCAAGATGCTTTTTCTCTCTTGACAGTGGTCCATCCTCTGGGATGCATCGGAGACTCCTTGCAGGTATGTCCCTGAGTCTTTATTCTGGTGGTTTGGTGTCCTGTCATCCTGGGTAGCAACCCCAGACTCCTCCAGAAAAGATAGCCGAGATGATTTTTCTCTCTTGATAGTGGTCCATCCTGCGGGATCTACCCAGAACTCCTCCCAGGCTTCTTCCGCAGAGTTTTCTGCAATGCTTTAGGGCCCTGTGATCCCGGGTAGCAACCCCAGACTCCTCCAGGGAAGATACCTGAGATGATTTTTATCCTTGGACTATTGTCCATCCTGCAGGATGCACCCGAGACTCCTCCCAGCTCTGTTTCTGAATGTTTTCTTCTTGGGGTTTAGGGTCCTGTGATCCCAGGTAGCAACCCCAGACTCCTCCAGGGAAGATACCCGAGATGATTTTTATCCTTGAGCAATGCTCCATCTTCTGGGATGCATCCGAGACTCCTTGCAGTTATGTCCCTGAGTCTATATTCCGGTGGTCTGGGTCCCTGTGATCCCGGGTAGCAACCCCAGACTCCTCCAGGGAAGATACCCAGGATGATTTTTCTCTCTTGACAGTGGTCCATCCTGCGGCATCTACCCAGAACTCCTCCCAGGGGTCTCCCGCAGAGTTTTCTCCAATGCTTTAGGGCCCTGTGATCCCGGGTAGCAACCCCAGACTCCTCCAGGGAAGATACCCAAGATGATTTTTCTCTCTTGACAGTGGTCCATCCTCTGGGATGCATCGGAGACTCCTTGCAGGTATGTCCCTGAGTCTTTATTCTGGTGGTTTGCGGTCCTCTGATCCCGGGTAGCAACCCCAGACTCTTCCAGGGTAGATACCCAAGATGATTTTTCTCCTTGGACAATGCTCCATCCTTTGGGATTCACCCGAGACTCCTCGCAGGTATGTCCCCGAGTCTTTTTTCCGTTGATTTGGGGTCCTGTCATCCCGGGTAGCAACCCCAGACTCCTCCAGGGAAGATACCCAAGATAATTTTTCTCCTTGGACTATTGTCCATCCTCTGGGATGCATCCGAGACTCCTTGCAGTTATGTCCCTGAGTCTTCATTCCGGTGGTCTGGGACCCTGTGATCCCGGGTAGCAACCCCAGACTCCTCCAGGGAAGATAACCAAGATGCTTTTTCTCTCTTGACAGTGGTCCATCCTGCGGGATCTACCCAGAACTCCTCCCAGGCGTCTCCCGCAGAGTTTTCTCCAATGCTTTAGGGCCCTGTGATCCCGGGTAGCAACCCCAGACTCCTCCAGGGAAGATACCCAAGATGATTTTTCTCTCTTGACAGTGGTCCATCCTCTGGGATGCATCGGAGACTCCTTGCAGGTATGTCCCTGAGCCTTTATTCTGGTGGTTTGCGGTCCTCTGATCCCGGGTAGCAACCCCAGACTCCTCCAGGGAAGATACCCAAGATGATTTTTCTCCTTGGACTATTGTCCATCCTGCAGGATGCACCCGAGACTCCTCCCAGCTCTGTTTCTGAATGTTTTCTTCCTGGGGTTTAGGGCCCTGTGATCCCAGGTAGCAACCCCAGACTCCTCCAGGGAAGATACCCAAGATGATTTTTCTCCTTGGACGATGCTCCATCGTCTGGGATGCACCTTAGATTCCTCCCAGCCGTCTCCCGCAGACTTTTATTTGGTGGTTTGGGGCCCTGTAATCCCGGGTAGCAACCCGAGACTCCTCCAGGGAAGATACCCGAGATGATTTTTATCCTTGAGCAATGCTCCATGTTCTGGGATGCATCCGAGACTCCTTGCAGTTATGTCCCTGAGTCTATATTCCGGTGGTCTGGGTCCCTGTGATCCCGGGTAGCAACCCCAGACTCCTCCAGGGAAGATACCCAGGATGATTTTTCTCTCTTGACAGTGGTCCATCCTGCGGGATCTACCCAGAACTCCTCCCAGGCGTCTCCCGCAGAGTTTTCTGCAATGCTTTAGGGCCCTGTGATCCCGGGTAGCAACCCCAGACTCCTCCAGGGAAGATACCCAAGATGATTTTTCTCTCTTGACAGTGGTCCATCCTCTGGGATGCATCGGAGACTCCTTGCAGGTATGTCCCTGAGTCTTTATTCTGGTGGTTTGCGGTCCTCTCATCCCGGGTAGCAACCCCAGACTCCTCCAGGGAAGATACCCAAGATGATTTTTCTCCTTGGACAATGCTCCATCCTCTGGGATTCACCCGAGACTCCTCGCAGGTATGTCCCCGAGTCTTTTATCCGGTGGTTTGGGGTCCTGTCATCCCGGGTAGCAACCCCAGACTCCTCCAGGGAAGATACCCAAGATGATTTTTCTCCTTGGACAATGCTCCATCCTGCAGGATGCACCCGAGACTCCTCCCAGCTCTGTTTCTGAATGTTTTCTTCCTGGAGTTTAGGGTCCTGTGATCCCAGGTAGCAACCCCAGACTCCTCCAGGGAAGATACCCGAGATGATTTTTCTCTCTTGACAGTGGTCCATCCTCTGGGATGCATCGGAGACTCCTTGCAGGTATGTCCCTGAGTCTTTATTCTGGTGTTTTGCGGTCCTCTGATCCCGGGTAGCAACCCCAGACTCCTCCAGGGAAGATACCCAAGATGATTTTTCTCCGTGGACAATGCTCCATCGTCTGGGATGCACCTTAGATTCTTCCCAGCCGTCTCCCGCAGACATGTTTCCTGTGGTTTGGGGCCCTATAATCCCGGATAGCAACCCCAGACTCCTCCAGGGAAGATACGCAAGATGATTTGTATCCTTGAGCAATGCTCCATCCTCTGGGATGCATCCAAGACTCCTTTCAGTTATGTCCCTGAGTCTTTATTCCGGTGGTCTGGGGCCCTGTGATCCCGGGTAGCAACCCCAGACTCCTCCAGGGAAGATACCTGAGATGATTTTTCTCCTTGGACTATTGTCCATCCTGCAGGATGCACCCGAGACTCCTCCCAGCTCTGTTTCTGAATGTTTTCTTCCTGGGGTTTAGGGCCCTGTGATCCCAGGTAGCAACCCCAGACTCCTCCAGGGAAGATACCCAAGATGCTTTTTCTCTCTTGACAGTGGTCCATCCTGCGGGATCTACCCAGAACTCCTCACAGGTGTCTCCCGCAGAGTTTTCTGCAATGCTTTAGGGCCCTGTGATCCCGGGTAGCAACCCCAGACTCCTCCAGGGAAGATACCCAAGATGATTTTTCTCTCTTGTCAGTGGTCCATCCTCTGGGATGTATCGGAGACTCCTTCCAGGTATGTCCCTGAGTCTTTATTCTGGTGTTTTGCGGTCCTCTGATCCCGGGTAGCAACCCCAGACTCCTCCAGGGAAGATACCCAAGATGATTTTTCGCTCTTGACAGTGGTCCATCCTGCAGGATCTACCCAGAACTCCTCCCAGGCGTCTCCCGCAGAGTTTTCTCCAACGCTTTAGGGCCCTGTGATCGCGGGTAGCAACCCCAGACTCCTCCAGGGAAGATACCTGAGATGATTTTTATCCTTGGACTATTGTCCATCCTGCAGGATGCACCCGAGACTCCTCCCAGCTCTGTTTCTGAATGTTTTCTTCCTGGGGTTTAGGGTCCTGTGATCCCAGGTAGCAACCCCAGACTCCTCCAGGGAAGATACCCGAGATGATTTTTATCCTTGAGCAATGCTCCATCTTCTGGGATGCATCCGAGACTCCTTGCAGTTATGTCCCTGAGTCTATATTCCGGTGGTCTGGGTCCCTGTGATCCCGGGTAGACACCCCAGACTCCTCCAGGGAAGATACCCAGGATGATTTTTCTCTCTTGACAGTGGTCCATCCTGCGGGATCTACCCAGAACTCCTCCCAGGCGTCTCCCGCAGAGTTTTCTCCAATGCTTTAGGGTCCTGTGATCCCGGGTAGCAAGCCCAGACTCCTCCAGGGAAGATACCCAAGATGATTTTTCTCTCTTGACAGTGGTCCATCCTCTGGGATGCATCGGAGACTCCTTGCAGGTATGTCCCTGAGTCTTTATTCTGGTGGTTTGCGGTCCTCTGATCCCGGGTAGCAACCCCAGACTCTTCCAGGGTAGATACCCAAGATGATTTTTCTCCTTGGACAATGCTCCATCCTCTGGGATTCACCCGAGACTCCTCGCAGGTATGTCCCCGAGTCTTTTTTCCGGTGATTTGGGGTCCTGTCATCCCGGGTAGCAAACCCAGACTCCTCCAGGGAAGATACCCAAGATGATTTTTATCCTTGGACAATGCTCCATCCTCTGGGATGCATCGGAGACTCCTTGCAGGTATGTCCCTGAGTCTATATTCCGGTGGTCTGGGTCCCTGTGATTCCGAGTAGCAATCCCAGACTCCTCCAGGGAAGATACCCAAGATGATTTTTATCCTTGGGCAATGCTCCGTCGTCTGGGATGCATCCGAGATTCCTCCCAGGCGTCTCCCACAGACATTTTTCCTGTGGTTTGGGGCCCTGTCATCCCGGGTAGCAACCCCAGACTCCTCCAGGGAAGATACCCAAGATAATTTTTCTCCTTGGACTATTGTCCATCCTCTGGGATGCATCCGAGACTCCTTGCAGTTATGTCCCTGAGTCTTTATTCCGGTGGTCTGGGACCCTGTGATCGCGGGTAGCAACCCCAGACTCCTCCAGGGAAGATAACCAAGATGCTTTTTCTCTCTTGACAGTGGTCCATCCTGCGGGATCTACCCAGAACTCCTCCCAGGCGTCTCCCGCAGAGTTTTCTCCAATGCTTTAGGGCCCTGTGATCCCGGGTAGCAACCCCAGACTCCTCCAGGGAAGATACCCAAGATGATTTTTCTCTCTTGACAGTGGTCCATCCTCTGGGATGCATCGGAGACTCCTTGCAGGTATGTCCCTGAGCCTTTATTCTGGTGGTTTGCGGTCCTCTCATCCCGGGTAGCAACCCCAGACTCCTCCAGGGAAGATACCCAAGATGATTTTTCTCCTTGGACAATGCTCCATCCTCTGGGATTCACCCGAGACTCCTCGCAGGTATGTCCCCGAGTCTTTTATCCGGTGGTTTGGGGTCCTGTCATCCCGGGTAGCAACCCCAGACTCCTCCAGGGAAGATACCCAAGATGATTTTTCTCTCTTGACAGTGGTCCATCCTGCAGGATATACCCAGAACTCCTCCCAGGCGTCTCCCGCAGAGTTTTCTGCAATGCTTTATGGCCCTGTGATCCGAGGTAGCAACCCCAGACTCCTCCAGGGAAGATACCCGAGATGATTTTTCTCCTTGGGCAATGCTCCATCCTCTGGGATGCATCCGCGATTCCTCCCAGGCGTCTTCCGCAGACATTATTCCTGTGGTTTGGGGCCCTGTAATCCCGGGTAGCAACCCCAGACTCCTCCAGGGAAGATACCCGAGATGATTTTTATCCTTGGGCAATGCTCCATCCTCTGGGATGCATCCGAGACTCCTTGCAGTTATGGCCCTGAGTCTTTATTGCGGTGGTCTGGGGCCCTGTGATCCCGGGTAGCAATCCCAGACTCCTCCAGGGAAAATACCCAAGATGATTTTTCTCCATGGACAATGCTCCATCCTCTGGGATTCACATGAGCCTCCTTGCAGTTGTGTCCCCGAGTCTTTTTTTCGGTGATTTAGGACCCTGTGATCCCGGATAGAAGCCCCAGACTCCTCCAGGGAAGATACCCAAGATGATTTTTCTCTCTTGACAGTGGTCCATCCTGCGGGATCTACCCAGAACTCCTCCCAGGCGTCTACCGCAGAGTTTTCTGCAATGCTTTAGGGCCCTGTGATCCCAGGTAGCAACCCCAGACTCCTCCAGGGAAGATACCCGAGATGATTTTTCTATTTGGACAATGCTCCATCCTCTGGGATTCACGTGAGCCTCCTTGCAGTTGTGTCCCCGAGTCTTTTTTTCGGTGATTTAGGACCCTGTGATCCCGGGTAGAAACCCCAGACTCCTCCAGAAAAGATAGCCGAGATGATTTTTCTCTCTTGATAGTGGTCCATCCTGCGGGATCTACCCAGAACTCCTCCCAGGCTTCTTCCGCAGAGTTTTCTGCAATGCTTTAGGGCGCTGTGATCCCGGGTAGCAACCCCAGACTCCTCCAGGGAAGATACCTGAGATGATTTTTATCCTTGGAGTATTGTCCATCCTGCAGGATGCACCCGAGACTCCTCCCAGCTCTGTTTCTGAATGTTTTCTTCCTGGGGTTTAGGGTCCTGTGATCCCAGGTAGCAACCCCAGACTCCTCCAGGGAAGATACCCGAGATGATTTTTATCCTTGAGCAATGCTCCATCTTCTGGGATGCATCCGAGACTCCTTGCAGTTATGTCCCTGAGTCTATATTCCGGTGGTCTGGGTCCCTGTGATCCCGGGTAGCAACCCCAGACTCCTCCAGGGAAGATACCCGAGATGATTTTTCTCCTTGGACAATGCTCCATCCTGCAGGATGCACCCGAGACTCCTCCCAGCTCTGTTTCTGAATGTTTTCTTCCTGGGGTTTAGGGCCCTGTGATCCCAGGTAGCAACCCCAGACTCCTCCAGGGAAGATACCCAAGATGCTTTTTCTCTCTTGACAGTGGTCCATCCTGCGGGATCTACCCAGAACTCCTCCCAGGCGTCTCCCGCAGAGTTTTCTCCAATGCTTTAGGGCCCTGTGATCCCAGGTAGCAACCATAGACTCCTCCAGGGAAGATACCCAAGATGATTTTTCTCTCTTGACAGTGGTCCATCCTCTGGGATGCATCGGAGACTCCTTGCAGGTATGTCCCTGAGTCTTTATTCTGGTGGTTTGCGGTCCTCTGATCCCGGGTAGCAACCCCAGACTCCTCCAGGTAAGATACCCAAGATGATTTTTCTCCTTGGAAAATGCTCTATCCTCTGGGATTCACCCGAGACTCCTCGCAGGTATGTCCCCGAGTCTTTTATCCGGTGGTTTGGGGTCCTGTCATCCCGGGTAGCAATCCCAGACTCCTCCAGGGAAGATACCCAAGATAATTTGTATCCTTGGACAATGCTCCATCCTCTGGGATTCACATGAGCCTCCTTGCAGTTGTGTCCCCGAGTCTTTTTCTCGGTGATTTAGGACGCTGTGATCCCGGGTAGAAGCCCCAGACTCCTCCAGGGAAGATACCCAAGATGATTTTTCTCTCTTGACAGTGGTCCATCCTGCGGGATCTACCCAGAACTCCTCCCAGGCGTCTCCGGCAGAGTTTTCTGCAATGCTTTAGGGCCCAGTGATCCCAGGTAGCAACCCCAGACTCCTCCAGGGAAGATACCGGAGATGATTTTTCTCCTTGGACAATGCTCCATCCTCTGCGATGCATCGGAGACCCCTTGCAGGTATGTCCCTGAGGCTTTATTCCGGTGGTTTGGGGTCCTCTGATCCCGAGTAGCAAACCCAGAATCCTCCAGGGAAGATACCCAAGATGATTTTTCTCCTTGGACTATTGTCCATCCTCTGGGATGCATCCGAGACTCCTTGCAGTTATGTCCCTGAGTCTTTATTCCGGTGGTCTGGGGCCCTGTGATCGCGGGTAGCAACCCCAGACTCCTCCAGGGAAGATACCTAGAGATGCTTTTTCTCTCTTGACAGTGGTCCATCCTGCGGGATCTACCCAGAACTCCTCCCAGGCGTCTCCCGCAGAGTTTTCTCCAATGCTTTAGGGCCCTGTGATCCCGGGTAGCAACCCCAGACTCCTCCAGGGAAGATACCCGAGATGATTTTTCGCCATGGACAATGCTCCATCCTCTGGGATTCACATGAGCCTCCTTGCAGTTGTGTCCCCGAGTCTTTTTTTCGGTGATTTAGGACCCTGTGATCCCGGGTAGAAGCCCCAGACTCCTCCAGGGAAGATACCCAAGATGATTTTTCTCTCTTGACAGTGGTCCATCCTCTGGGATGCATCGGAGACTCCTTGCAGGTATGTCCCTGAGTCTTTATTCTGGTGGTTTGCGGTCCTCTCATCCTGGGTAGCAACCCCAGACTCCTCCAGGGAAGATACCCAAGATGATTTTTCTCCTTGGACAATGCTCCATCCTCTGGGATTCACCCGAGACTCCTCGCAGGTATGTCCCCGAGTCTTTTATCCGGTGGTTTGGGGTCCTGTCATCCCGGGTAGCAACCCCAGACTCCTCCAGGGAAGATACCCAAGATGATTTTTCTCTCTTGACAGTGGTCCATCCTGCAGGATATACCCAGAACTCCTCCCAGGCGTCTCCCGCAGAGTTTTCTGCAATGCTTTATGGCCCTGTGATCCGAGGTAGCAACCCCAGACTCCTCCAGGGAAGATACCCGAGATGATTTTTCTCCTTGGGCAATGCTCCATCCTCTGGGATGCATCCGCGATTCCTCCCAGAGGTCTCCCACAGACATTTTTCCTGTGGTTTGGGGCCCTGTAATCCCGGGTAGGAAACCCAAACTCCTCCAGGGAAGATACCCAAGATGATTTTTCTCCTTGGACAATGCTCCATCCTCTGGGATTCACGTGAGCCTCCTTGCAGTTGTGTCCCCGAGTCTTTTTTTCGGTGATTTAGGACCCTGTGATCCCGGGTAGAAACCCCATACTCCTCCAGAAAAGATAGCCGAGATGCTTTTTCTCTCTTGACAGTGGTCCATCCTGCGGGATCTACCCAGAACTCCTCCCAGGCGTCTCCCGCAGAGTTTTCTGCAATGCTTTAGGGCCCTGTGATCCCGGGTAGCAACCCCAGACTCCTCCAGGGAAGATACCCGAGATGATTTTTCTCCTTGGACAATGCTCCATCCTGCAGGATGCACCCGAGACTCCTCCCAGCTCTGTTTCTGAATGTTTTCTTCCTGGGGTTTAGGGTCCTGTGATCCTGGGTAGCAACCCCAGACTCCTCCAGGGAAGATACCCAAGATGCTTTTTCTCTCTTGACAGTGGTCCATCCTCTGGGATGCATCGGAGACTCCTTGCAGGTATGTCCCTGAGTCTTTATTCTGGTGGTTTGGTGTCCTGTCATCCTGGGTAGCAACCCCAGACTCCTCCAGAAAAGATAGCCGAGATGATTTTTCTCTCTTGATAGTGGTCCATCCTGCGGGATCTACCCAGAACTCCTCCCAGGCTTCTTCCGCAGAGTTTTCTGCAATGCTTTAGGGCCCTGTGATCCCGGGTAGCAACCCCAGACTCCTCCAGGGAAGATACCTGAGATGATTTTTATCCTTGGACTATTGTCCATCCTGCAGGATGCACCCGAGACTCCTCCCAGCTCTGTTTCTGAATGTTTTCTTCTTGGGGTTTAGGGTCCTGTGATCCCAGGTAGCAACCCCAGACTCCTCCAGGGAAGATACCCGAGATGATTTTTATCCTTGAGCAATGCTCCATCTTCTGGGATGCATCCGAGACTCCTTGCAGTTATGTCCCTGAGTCTATATTCCGGTGGTCTGGGTCCCTGTGATCCCGGGTAGCAACCCCAGACTCCTCCAGGGAAGATACCCAGGATGATTTTTCTCTCTTGACAGTGGTCCATCCTGCGGCATCTACCCAGAACTCCTCCCAGGGGTCTCCCGCAGAGTTTTCTCCAATGCTTTAGGGCCCTGTGATCCCGGGTAGCAACCCCAGACTCCTCCAGGGAAGATACCCAAGATGATTTTTCTCTCTTGACAGTGGTCCATCCTCTGGGATGCATCGGAGACTCCTTGCAGGTATGTCCCTGAGTCTTTATTCTGGTGGTTTGCGGTCCTCTGATCCCGGGTAGCAACCCCAGACTCTTCCAGGGTAGATACCCAAGATGATTTTTCTCCTTGGACAATGCTCCATCCTTTGGGATTCACCCGAGACTCCTCGCAGGTATGTCCCCGAGTCTTTTTTCCGTTGATTTGGGGTCCTGTCATCCCGGGTAGCAACCCCAGACTCCTCCAGGGAAGATACCCAAGATAATTTTTCTCCTTGGACTATTGTCCATCCTCTGGGATGCATCCGAGACTCCTTGCAGTTATGTCCCTGAGTCTTCATTCCGGTGGTCTGGGACCCTGTGATCCCGGGTAGCAACCCCAGACTCCTCCAGGGAAGATAACCAAGATGCTTTTTCTCTCTTGACAGTGGTCCATCCTGCGGGATCTACCCAGAACTCCTCCCAGGCGTCTCCCGCAGAGTTTTCTCCAATGCTTTAGGGCCCTGTGATCCCGGGTAGCAACCCCAGACTCCTCCAGGGAAGATACCCAAGATGATTTTTCTCTCTTGACAGTGGTCCATCCTCTGGGATGCATCGGAGACTCCTTGCAGGTATGTCCCTGAGCCTTTATTATGGTGGTTTGCGGTCCTCTGATCCCGGGTAGCAACCCCAGACTCCTCCAGGGAAGATACCCAAGATGATTTTTCTCCTTGGACAATGCTCCATCCTCTGGGATTCACCCGAGACTCCTCGCAGGTATGTCCCCGAGTCTTTTATCCGGTGGTTTGGGGTCCTGTCATCCCGGGTAGCAACCGCAGACTCCTCCAGGGAAGATACCCAAGATGATTTTTCTCTCTTGACAGTGGTCCATCCTGCAGGATATACCCAGAACTCCTCCCAGGCGTCTCCCGCAGAGTTTTCTGCAATGCTTTATGGCCCTGTGATCCGAGGTAGCAACCCCAGACTCCTCCAGGGAAGATACCCGAGATGATTTTTCTCCTTGGGCAATGCTCCATCCTCTGGGATGCATCCGCGATTCCTCCCAGGCGTCTTCCGCAGACATTATTCCTGTGGTTTGGGGCCCTGTAATCCCGGGTAGCAACCCCAGACTCCTCCAGGGAAGATACCCGAGATGATTTTTATCCTTGGGCAATGCTCCATCCTCTGGGATGCATCTGAGACTCCTTTCAGTTATGGCCCTGAGTCTTTATTGCGGTGGTCTGGGGCCCTGTGATCCCGGGTAGCAATCCCAGACTCCTCCAGGGAAAATACCCAAGATGATTTTTCTCCATGGACAATGGTCCATCCTCTGGGATTCACGTGAGCCTCCTTGCAGTTGTGTCCCCGAGTCTTTTTTTCGGTGATTTAGGACCCTGTGATCCCGGGTAGAAACCCGAGACTCCTCCAGAAAAGATAGCCGAGATGATTTTTCTCTCTTGATAGTGGTCCATCCTGCGGGATCTACCCAGAACTCCTCCCAGGCGTCTCCCGCAGAGTTTTCTGCAATGCTTTAGGGCCCTGTGATCCCGGGTAGCAACCCCAGACTCCTCCAGGGAAGATACCCGAGATGATTTTTCTCCTTGGACAATGCTCCATCCTGCAGGATGCACCCGAGACTCCTCCCAGCTCTGTTTCTGAATGTTTTCTTCCTGGGGTTTAGGGTCCTGTGATCCTGGGTAGCAACCCCAGACTCCTCCAGGGAAGATACCCAAGATGCTTTTTCTCTCTTGACAGTGGTCCATCCTCTGGGATGCATCGGAGACTCCTTGCAGGTATGTCCCTGAGTCTTTATTCTGGTGGTTTGGTGTCCTGTCATCCTGGGTAGCAACCCCAGACTCCTCCAGAAAAGATAGCCGAGATGATTTTTCTCTCTTGATAGTGGTCCATCCTGCGGGATCTACCCAGAACTCCTCCCAGGCTTCTTCCGCAGAGTTTTCTGCAATGCTTTAGGGCCCTGTGATCCCGGGTAGCAACCCCAGACTCCTCCAGGGAAGATACCTGAGATGATTTTTATCCTTGGACTATTGTCCATCCTGCAGGATGCACCCGAGACTCCTCCCAGCTCTGTTTCTGAATGTTTTCTTCTTGGGGTTTAGGGTCCTGTGATCCCAGGTAGCAACCCCAGACTCCTCCAGGGAAGATACCCGAGATGATTTTTATCCTTGAGCAATGCTCCATCTTCTGGGATGCATCCGAGACTCCTTGCAGTTATGTCCCTGAGTCTATATTCCGGTGGTCTGGGTCCCTGTGATCCCGGGTAGCAACCCCAGACTCCTCCAGGGAAGATACCCAGGATGATTTTTCTCTCTTGACAGTGGTCCATCCTGCGGCATCTACCCAGAACTCCTCCCAGGGGTCTCCCGCAGAGTTTTCTCCAATGCTTTAGGGCCCTGTGATCCCGGGTAGCAACCCCAGACTCCTCCAGGGAAGATACCCAAGATGATTTTTCTCTCTTGACAGTGGTCCATCCTCTGGGATGCATCGGAGACTCCTTGCAGGTATGTCCCTGAGTCTTTATTCTGGTGGTTTGCGGTCCTCTGATCCCGGGTAGCAACCCCAGACTCTTCCAGGGTAGATACCCAAGATGATTTTTCTCCTTGGACAATGCTCCATCCTTTGGGATTCACCCGAGACTCCTCGCAGGTATGTCCCCGAGTCTTTTTTCCGTTGATTTGGGGTCCTGTCATCCCGGGTAGCAACCCCAGACTCCTCCAGGGAAGATACCCAAGATAATTTTTCTCCTTGGACTATTGTCCATCCTCTGGGATGCATCCGAGACTCCTTGCAGTTATGTCCCTGAGTCTTCATTCCGGTGGTCTGGGACCCTGTGATCCCGGGTAGCAACCCCAGACTCCTCCAGGGAAGATAACCAAGATGCTTTTTCTCTCTTGACAGTGGTCCATCCTGCGGGATCTACCCAGAACTCCTCCCAGGCGTCTCCCGCAGAGTTTTCTCCAATGCTTTAGGGCCCTGTGATCCCGGGTAGCAACCCCAGACTCCTCCAGGGAAGATACCCAAGATGATTTTTCTCTCTTGACAGTGGTCCATCCTCTGGGATGCATCGGAGACTCCTTGCAGGTATGTCCCTGAGCCTTTATTCTGGTGGTTTGCGGTCCTCTGATCCCGGGTAGCAACCCCAGACTCCTCCAGGGAAGATACCCAAGATGATTTTTCTCCTTGGACTATTGTCCATCCTGCAGGATGCACCCGAGACTCCTCCCAGCTCTGTTTCTGAATGTTTTCTTCCTGGGGTTTAGGGCCCTGTGATCCCAGGTAGCAACCCCAGACTCCTCCAGGGAAGATACCCAAGATGATTTTTCTCCTTGGACGATGCTCCATCGTCTGGGATGCACCTTAGATTCCTCCCAGCCGTCTCCCGCAGACTTTTATTTGGTGGTTTGGGGCCCTGTAATCCCGGGTAGCAACCCGAGACTCCTCCAGGGAAGATACCCGAGATGATTTTTATCCTTGAGCAATGCTCCATGTTCTGGGATGCATCCGAGACTCCTTGCAGTTATGTCCCTGAGTCTATATTCCGGTGGTCTGGGTCCCTGTGATCCCGGGTAGCAACCCCAGACTCCTCCAGGGAAGATACCCAGGATGATTTTTCTCTCTTGACAGTGGTCCATCCTGCGGGATCTACCCAGAACTCCTCCCAGGCGTCTCCCGCAGAGTTTTCTGCAATGCTTTAGGGCCCTGTGATCCCGGGTAGCAACCCCAGACTCCTCCAGGGAAGATACCCAAGATGATTTTTCTCTCTTGACAGTGGTCCATCCTCTGGGATGCATCGGAGACTCCTTGCAGGTATGTCCCTGAGTCTTTATTCTGGTGGTTTGCGGTCCTCTCATCCCGGGTAGCAACCCCAGACTCCTCCAGGGAAGATACCCAAGATGATTTTTCTCCTTGGACAATGCTCCATCCTCTGGGATTCACCCGAGACTCCTCGCAGGTATGTCCCCGAGTCTTTTATCCGGTGGTTTGGGGTCCTGTCATCCCGGGTAGCAACCCCAGACTCCTCCAGGGAAGATACCCAAGATGATTTTTCTCCTTGGACAATGCTCCATCCTGCAGGATGCACCCGAGACTCCTCCCAGCTCTGTTTCTGAATGTTTTCTTCCTGGAGTTTAGGGTCCTGTGATCCCAGGTAGCAACCCCAGACTCCTCCAGGGAAGATACCCGAGATGATTTTTCTCTCTTGACAGTGGTCCATCCTCTGGGATGCATCGGAGACTCCTTGCAGGTATGTCCCTGAGTCTTTATTCTGGTGTTTTGCGGTCCTCTGATCCCGGGTAGCAACCCCAGACTCCTCCAGGGAAGATACCCAAGATGATTTTTCTCCGTGGACAATGCTCCATCGTCTGGGATGCACCTTAGATTCTTCCCAGCCGTCTCCCGCAGACATGTTTCCTGTGGTTTGGGGCCCTATAATCCCGGATAGCAACCCCAGACTCCTCCAGGGAAGATACGCAAGATGATTTGTATCCTTGAGCAATGCTCCATCCTCTGGGATGCATCCAAGACTCCTTTCAGTTATGTCCCTGAGTCTTTATTCCGGTGGTCTGGGGCCCTGTGATCCCGGGTAGCAACCCCAGACTCCTCCAGGGAAGATACCTGAGATGATTTTTCTCCTTGGACTATTGTCCATCCTGCAGGATGCACCCGAGACTCCTCCCAGCTCTGTTTCTGAATGTTTTCTTCCTGGGGTTTAGGGCCCTGTGATCCCAGGTAGCAACCCCAGACTCCTCCAGGGAAGATACCCAAGATGCTTTTTCTCTCTTGACAGTGGTCCATCCTGCGGGATCTACCCAGAACTCCTCACAGGTGTCTCCCGCAGAGTTTTCTGCAATGCTTTAGGGCCCTGTGATCCCGGGTAGCAACCCCAGACTCCTCCAGGGAAGATACCCAAGATGATTTTTCTCTCTTGTCAGTGGTCCATCCTCTGGGATGTATCGGAGACTCCTTCCAGGTATGTCCCTGAGTCTTTATTCTGGTGTTTTGCGGTCCTCTGATCCCGGGTAGCAACCCCAGACTCCTCCAGGGAAGATACCCAAGATGATTTTTCGCTCTTGACAGTGGTCCATCCTGCAGGATCTACCCAGAACTCCTCCCAGGCGTCTCCCGCAGAGTTTTCTCCAACGCTTTAGGGCCCTGTGATCGCGGGTAGCAACCCCAGACTCCTCCAGGGAAGATACCTGAGATGATTTTTATCCTTGGACTATTGTCCATCCTGCAGGATGCACCCGAGACTCCTCCCAGCTCTGTTTCTGAATGTTTTCTTCCTGGGGTTTAGGGTCCTGTGATCCCAGGTAGCAACCCCAGACTCCTCCAGGGAAGATACCCGAGATGATTTTTATCCTTGAGCAATGCTCCATCTTCTGGGATGCATCCGAGACTCCTTGCAGTTATGTCCCTGAGTCTATATTCCGGTGGTCTGGGTCCCTGTGATCCCGGGTAGACACCCCAGACTCCTCCAGGGAAGATACCCAGGATGATTTTTCTCTCTTGACAGTGGTCCATCCTGCGGGATCTACCCAGAACTCCTCCCAGGCGTCTCCCGCAGAGTTTTCTCCAATGCTTTAGGGTCCTGTGATCCCGGGTAGCAAGCCCAGACTCCTCCAGGGAAGATACCCAAGATGATTTTTCTCTCTTGACAGTGGTCCATCCTCTGGGATGCATCGGAGACTCCTTGCAGGTATGTCCCTGAGTCTTTATTCTGGTGGTTTGCGGTCCTCTGATCCCGGGTAGCAACCCCAGACTCTTCCAGGGTAGATACCCAAGATGATTTTTCTCCTTGGACAATGCTCCATCCTCTGGGATTCACCCGAGACTCCTCGCAGGTATGTCCCCGAGTCTTTTTTCCGGTGATTTGGGGTCCTGTCATCCCGGGTAGCAAACCCAGACTCCTCCAGGGAAGATACCCAAGATGATTTTTATCCTTGGACAATGCTCCATCCTCTGGGATGCATCGGAGACTCCTTGCAGGTATGTCCCTGAGTCTATATTCCGGTGGTCTGGGTCCCTGTGATTCCGAGTAGCAATCCCAGACTCCTCCAGGGAAGATACCCAAGATGATTTTTATCCTTGGGCAATGCTCCGTCGTCTGGGATGCATCCGAGATTCCTCCCAGGCGTCTCCCACAGACATTTTTCCTGTGGTTTGGGGCCCTGTCATCCCGGGTAGCAACCCCAGACTCCTCCAGGGAAGATACCCAAGATAATTTTTCTCCTTGGACTATTGTCCATCCTCTGGGATGCATCCGAGACTCCTTGCAGTTATGTCCCTGAGTCTTTATTCCGGTGGTCTGGGACCCTGTGATCGCGGGTAGCAACCCCAGACTCCTCCAGGGAAGATAACCAAGATGCTTTTTCTCTCTTGACAGTGGTCCATCCTGCGGGATCTACCCAGAACTCCTCCCAGGCGTCTCCCGCAGAGTTTTCTCCAATGCTTTAGGGCCCTGTGATCCCGGGTAGCAACCCCAGACTCCTCCAGGGAAGATACCCAAGATGATTTTTCTCTCTTGACAGTGGTCCATCCTCTGGGATGCATCGGAGACTCCTTGCAGGTATGTCCCTGAGCCTTTATTCTGGTGGTTTGCGGTCCTCTCATCCCGGGTAGCAACCCCAGACTCCTCCAGGGAAGATACCCAAGATGATTTTTCTCCTTGGACAATGCTCCATCCTCTGGGATTCACCCGAGACTCCTCGCAGGTATGTCCCCGAGTCTTTTATCCGGTGGTTTGGGGTCCTGTCATCCCGGGTAGCAACCCCAGACTCCTCCAGGGAAGATACCCAAGATGATTTTTCTCTCTTGACAGTGGTCCATCCTGCAGGATATACCCAGAACTCCTCCCAGGCGTCTCCCGCAGAGTTTTCTGCAATGCTTTATGGCCCTGTGATCCGAGGTAGCAACCCCAGACTCCTCCAGGGAAGATACCCGAGATGATTTTTCTCCTTGGGCAATGCTCCATCCTCTGGGATGCATCCGCGATTCCTCCCAGGCGTCTTCCGCAGACATTATTCCTGTGGTTTGGGGCCCTGTAATCCCGGGTAGCAACCCCAGACTCCTCCAGGGAAGATACCCGAGATGATTTTTATCCTTGGGCAATGCTCCATCCTCTGGGATGCATCCGAGACTCCTTGCAGTTATGGCCCTGAGTCTTTATTGCGGTGGTCTGGGGCCCTGTGATCCCGGGTAGCAATCCCAGACTCCTCCAGGGAAAATACCCAAGATGATTTTTCTCCATGGACAATGCTCCATCCTCTGGGATTCACATGAGCCTCCTTGCAGTTGTGTCCCCGAGTCTTTTTTTCGGTGATTTAGGACCCTGTGATCCCGGATAGAAGCCCCAGACTCCTCCAGGGAAGATACCCAAGATGATTTTTCTCTCTTGACAGTGGTCCATCCTGCGGGATCTACCCAGAACTCCTCCCAGGCGTCTACCGCAGAGTTTTCTGCAATGCTTTAGGGCCCTGTGATCCCAGGTAGCAACCCCAGACTCCTCCAGGGAAGATACCCGAGATGATTTTTCTATTTGGACAATGCTCCATCCTCTGGGATTCACGTGAGCCTCCTTGCAGTTGTGTCCCCGAGTCTTTTTTTCGGTGATTTAGGACCCTGTGATCCCGGGTAGAAACCCCAGACTCCTCCAGAAAAGATAGCCGAGATGATTTTTCTCTCTTGATAGTGGTCCATCCTGCGGGATCTACCCAGAACTCCTCCCAGGCTTCTTCCGCAGAGTTTTCTGCAATGCTTTAGGGCGCTGTGATCCCGGGTAGCAACCCCAGACTCCTCCAGGGAAGATACCTGAGATGATTTTTATCCTTGGAGTATTGTCCATCCTGCAGGATGCACCCGAGACTCCTCCCAGCTCTGTTTCTGAATGTTTTCTTCCTGGGGTTTAGGGTCCTGTGATCCCAGGTAGCAACCCCAGACTCCTCCAGGGAAGATACCCGAGATGATTTTTATCCTTGAGCAATGCTCCATCTTCTGGGATGCATCCGAGACTCCTTGCAGTTATGTCCCTGAGTCTATATTCCGGTGGTCTGGGTCCCTGTGATCCCGGGTAGCAACCCCAGACTCCTCCAGGGAAGATACCCGAGATGATTTTTCTCCTTGGACAATGCTCCATCCTGCAGGATGCACCCGAGACTCCTCCCAGCTCTGTTTCTGAATGTTTTCTGCCTGGAGTTTAGGGTCCTGTGATCCCAGGTAGCAACCCCAGACTCCTCCAGGGAAGATACCCAAGATGCTTTTTCTCTCTTGACAGTGGTCCATCCTCTGGGATGCATCGGAGACTCCTTGCAGGTATGTCCCTGAGTCTTTATTCTAGTGGTTTGCGGTCCTCTGATCCCGGGTAGCAACCCCAGACTCTTCCAGGGTAGATACCCAAGATGATTTTTCTCCTTGGACAATGCTCCATCCTCTGGGATTCACCCGAGACTCCTCGCAGGTATGTCCCCGAGTCTTTTTTCCGGTGATTTGGGGTCCTGTCATCCCGGGTAGCAAACCCAGACTCCTCCAGGGAAGATACCCAAGATGATTTTTATCCTTGGACAATGCTCCATCCTCTGGGATGCATCGGAGACTCCTTGCAGGTATGTCCCTGAGTCTATATTCCGGTGGTCTGGGTCCCTGTGATCCCGAGTAGCAACCCCAGACTCCTCCAGGGAAGATACCCAAGATGATTTTTATCCTTGGGCAATGCTCCGTCGTCTGGGATGCATCTGAGATTCCTCCCAGAGGTCTCCCACAGACATTTTTCCTGTGGTTTGGGGCCCTGTAATCCCGGGTAGCAAACCCAGACTCCTCCAGGGAAGATACCCAAGATGATTTTTCTCTCTTGACAGTGGTCGATCCTGCAGGATCTACCCAGAACTCCTCCCAGGCGTCTCCCGCAGAGTTTTCTCCAACGCTTTAGGGCCCTGTGATCCTGGGTAGCAACCCCAGACTCCTCCAGGGAAGATACCCGATATGATTTTTCTCCTTGGACAATGCTCCATCCTCTGGGATGCATCCGAGATTCCTCCCAGGCGTCTTCCGCAGACATTTTTCCGGTGGTTTGGGGTCCTGTCATCCCGGGTAGCAACCCCAGACTCCTCCAGGGAAGATACCCAAGATGATTTTTCTCCTTGCACTATTGTCCATCCTCTGGGATGCATCCGAGACTCCTTGCAGTTATGTCCCTGAGTCTTTATTCCGGTGGTCTGGGGCCCTGTAATCCCGGGTAGCAACCCCAGACTCCTCCAGGGAAGATACCCAAGATGCTTTTTCTCTCTTGACAGTGGTCCATCCTCTGGGATGCATCGGAGACTCCTTGCAGGTATGTCCCTGAGTCTTTATTCTGGTGGTTTGCGGTCCTCTGATCCCGGGTAGCAACCCCAGAATCTTCCAGGGTAGATACCCAAGATGATTTTTCTCCTTGGACAATGCTCCATCCTCTGGGATTCACCCGAAACGCCTCGCAGGTATGTCCCCGAGTCTTTTTTCCGGTGATTTGGGGTCCTGTCATCCCGGGTAGCAAACCCAGACTCCTCCAGGAAGATACCCAATATGATTTTTATCCTTGGACAATGCTCCATCCTCTGCGATGCATCGGAGACTCCTTGCAGGTATGTCCCTGAGGCTTTATTCCGGTGGTTTGGCGTCCTCTGATCCCGAGTAGCAACCCCAGACTCCTCCAGGGAAGATACCCAAGATGATTTTTATCCTTGGGCAATGCTCCATCCTCTGGGATGCATCTGAGACTCCTTTCAGTTATGGACCTGAGTCTTTATTGTGGTGGTCTGGGGCCCTGTGATCCCGGGTAGCAATCCCAGACTCCTCCAGGGAAAATACCCAAGATGATTTTTCGCCATGGACAATGCTCCATCCTCTGGGATTCACATGAGCCTCCTTGCAGTTGTGTCCCCGAGTCTTTTTTTCGGTGATTTAGGACCCTGTGATCCCGGGTAGAAACCCCAGACTCCTCCAGAAAAGATAGCCGAGATGATTTTTCTCTCTTGATAGTGGTCCATCCTGCGGGATCTACCCAGAACTCCTCCCAGGCTTCTTCCGCAGAGTTTTCTGCAATGCTTTAGGGCCCTGTGATCCCGGGTAGAAACCCCAGACTCCTCCAGGGAAGATACCTGAGATGATTTTTATCCTTGGACTATTGTCCATCCTGCAGGATGCACCCGAGACTCCTCCCAGCTCTGTTTCTGAATGTTTTCTTCCTGGGGTTTAGGGCCCTGTGATCCCAGGAAGCAACCCCAGACTCCTCCAGGGAAGATACCCGAGATGATTTTTATCCTTGAGCAATGCTCCATCTTCTGGGATGCATCCGAGACTCCTTGCAGTTATGTCCCTGAGTCTATATTCCGGTGGTTTGGGTCCCTGTGATCCCGGGTAGACACCCCAGACTCCTCCAGGGAAGATAACCAAGATGCTTTTTCTCTCTTGACAGTGGTCCATCCTGCGGGATCTACCCAGAACTCCTCCCAGGCGTCTCCCGCAGAGTTTTCTCCAATGCTTTAGGGCCCTGTGATCCCGGGTAGCAACCCCAGACTCCTCCAGGGAAGATACCCAAGATGATTTTTCTCTCTTGACAGTGGTCCATCCTCTGGGATGCATCGGAGACTCCTTGCAGGTATGTCCCTGAGTCTTTATTCTGGTGGTTTGCGGTCCTCTGATCCCGGGTAGCAACCCCAGACTCCTCCAGGGAAGATACCCAAGATGATTTTTCGCCATGGACAATGCTCCATCCTCTGGGATTCACATGAGCCTCCTTGCAGTTGTGTCCCCGAGTCTTTTTTTCGGTGATTTAGGACCCTGTGATCCCGGGTAGAAACCCCAGACTCCTCCAGAAAAGATAGCCGAGATGATTTTTCTCTCTTGATAGTGGTCCATCCTGCGGGATCTACCCAGAACTCCTCCCAGGCTTCTTCCGCAGAGTTTTCTGCAATGCTTTAGGGCCCTGTGATCCCGGGTAGAAACCCCAGACTCCTCCAGGGAAGATACCTGAGATGATTTTTATCCTTGGACTATTGTCCATCCTGCAGGATGCACCCGAGACTCCTCCCAGCTCTGTTTCTGAATGTTTTCTTCCTGGGGTTTAGGGCCCTGTGATCCCAGGTAGCAACCCCAGACTCCTCCAGGGAAGATACCCGAGATGATTTTTATCCTTGAGCAATGCTCCATCTTCTGGGATGCATCCGAGACTCCTTGCAGTTATGTCCCTGAGTCTATATTCCGGTGGTTTGGGTCCCTGTGATCCCGGGTAGACACCCCAGACTCCTCCAGGGAAGATAACCAAGATGCTTTTTCTCTCTTGACAGTGGTCCATCCTGCGGGATCTACCCAGAACTCCTCCCAGGCGTCTCCCGCAGAGTTTTCTCCAATGCTTTAGGGCCCTGTGATCCCGGGTAGCAACCCCAGACTCCTCCAGGGAAGATACCCAAGATGATTTTTCTCTCTTGACAGTGGTCCATCCTCTGGGATGCATCGGAGACTCCTTGCAGGTATGTCCCTGAGTCTTTATTCTGGTGGTTTGCGGTCCTCTGATCCCGGGTAGCAACCCCAGACTCCTCCAGGGAAGATACCCAAGATGATTTTTCTCCTTGGACAATGCTCCATCCTCTGGGATTCACCCGAGACTCCTCGCAGGTATGTCCCCGAGTCTTTTATCCGGTAATTTGGGGTCCTGTCATCCCGGGTAGCAACCCCAGACTCCTCCAGGGAAGATACCCAAGATGATTTTTCTCTCTTGACAGTGGTCCATCCTGCGGGATCTACCCAGAACTCCTCCCAGGCGTCTCCCGCAGAGTTTTCTGCAATGCTTTAGGGCCCTGTGATCCCGGGTAGCAAACCCAGACTCCTCCAGGGAAGATACCCAAGATGATTTTTCTCCTTGGACAATGCTCCATCCTGCAGGATGCACCCGAGACTCCTCCCAGCTCTGTTTCTGAATGTTTTCTTCCTGGAATTTAGGGTCCTGTGATCCCAGGTAGCAACCCCAGACTCCTCCAGGGAAGATACCCAATATGATTTTTCTCCTTGGACAATGCTCCATCGTCTGGGATGCACCTTAGATTCTTCCCAGCCGTCTCCCGCAGACATGTTTCCTGTGGTTTGGGGCCCTGTAATCCCGGATAGCAACCCCAGACTCCTCCAGGGAAGATACGCAAGATGATTTGTATCCTTGAGCAGTGCTCCATCCTCTGGGATGCATCCTAGACTCCTTGCAGTTATGTCCCTGAGTCTTTATTCCGGTGGTCATTGGCCCTGTGATCCCGGGTAGCAACCCCAGACTCCTCCAGGGAAGATACCTGAGATGATTTTTATCCTTGGACTATTGTCCATCCTGCAGGATGCACCCGAGACTCCTCCCAGCTCTGTTTCTGAATGTTTTCTTCCTGGGGTTTAGGGCCCTGTGATCCCAAGTAGCAACCCCAGACTCCTCCAGGGAAGATACCCGAGATGATTTTTCTCTCTTGACAGTGGTCCATCCTGCGGGATCTACGCAGAACTCCTCACAGGTGTCTCCCGCAGAGTTTTCTGCAATGCTTTAGGGCCCTGTGATCCCGGGTAGCAACCCCAGACTCCTCCAGGGAAGATACCCAAGATGCTTTTTCTCTCTTGACAGTGGTCCATCCTCTGGGATGTATCGGAGACTCCTTCCAGGTATGTCCCTGAGTCTTTATTCTGGTGTTTTGCGGTCCTCTGATCCCGGGTAGCAACCCCAGACTCCTCCAGGCAAGATAGCCAAGATGATTTTTATCCTTGCACAATGCTCCATCCTCTGGGATTCACCCGAGACGCCTTGCAGGTATATCCCTGAGTCTTTTATCCGGTGGTTTGGGGTTCTGTCATCCCGGGTAGCAACCCCAGACTCCTCCAGGGAAGATACCCAAGATGATTTTTCGCTCTTGACAGTGGTCCATCCTGCAGGATCTACCCAGAACTCCTTCCAGGCGTCTCCCGCAGAGTTTTCTCCAACTCTTTAGGGCCCTGTGATCCCGGGTAACAATCCCAGACTCCTCCAGGGAAAATACCCAAGATGATTTTTCTCCATGGACAATGCTCCATCCTCTGGGATTCACGTGAGCCTTCTTGCAGTTGTGTCCCCGAGTCTTTTTTTCGGTGATTTAGGACCCTGTGATCCCGGGTAGAAACCCCAGACTCCTCCAGAAAAGATAGCCGAGATGATTTTTCTCTCTTGATAGTGGTCCATCCTGCGGGATCTGCCCAGAACTCCTCCCAGGCTTCTTCCGCAGAGTTTTCTGCAATGCTTTATGGCCCTGTGATCCCGGGTAGCAACCCCAGACTCCTCCAGGGAAGATACCCAGGATGATTTTTCTCTCTTGACAGTGGTCCATCCTCTGGGATGCATCGGAGACTCCTTGCAGGTATGTCCCTGAGTCTTTATTCTGGTGGTTTGCGGTCCTCTGATCCCGGGTAGCAACCCCAGACTCCTCCAGGGAAGATACCCAAGATGATTTTTCTCCTTGGACAATGCTCCATCCTCTGGGATTCACCCGAGACTCCTCGCAGGTATGTCCCCGAGTCTTTTATCCGGTGGTTTGGGGTCCTGTCATCCCGGGTAGCAACCCCAGACTCCTCCAGGGAAGATACCCAAGATGATTTTTCTCTCTTGACAGTGGTCCATCCTGCAGGACCTACCCAGAACTCCTCCCAGGCGTCTCCCGCAGAGTTTTCTGCAATGCTTTAGGGCCCTGTGATCCGAGGTAGCAACCCCAGACTCCTCCAGGGAAGATACCCGAGATGATTTTTCTCCTTGGACAATGCTCCATCCTCTGGGATGCATCCGCGATTCCTCCCAGGCGTCTTCCGCAGACATTATTCCTGTGGTTAGGGGCCCTGTAATCCCGGGTAGCAACCCCAGACTCCTCCAGGGAAGATAGCCGAGATGATTTTTCTCTCTTGACAGTGGTCCATCCTGCGGGATCTACCCAGAACTCCTCCCAGGCTTCTTCCGCAGAGTTTTCTGCAATGCTTTAGGGCCCTGTGATCCCGGGTAGCAACCCCAGACTCCTCCAGGGAAGATACCTGAGATGATTTTTATCCTTGGACTATTGTCCATCCTGCAGGATGCACCCGAGACTCCTCCCAGCTCTGTTTCTGAATGTTTTCTTCCTGGGGTTTAGGGTCCTGTGATCCCAGTTAGCAACCCCAGACTCCTCCAGGGAAGATACCCGAGATGATTTTTATCCTTGGACAATGCTCCATCCTCTGGGATGCATCCGAGACTCCTTGCAGTTATGTCCCTGAGTCTTTATTCCGGTGGTCTGGGGCCCTGTGATCCCGGGTAGCAACCCCAGACTCCTCCAGGGAAGATACCCGAGATGATTTTTCTATTTGGACAATGCTCCATCCTCTGGGATTCACGTGAGCCTCCTTGCAGTTGTGTCCCCGAGTCTTTTTTTCGGTGATTTAGGACCCTGTGATCCCGGGTAGAAACCCCAGACTCCTCCAGAAAAGATAGCCGAGATGATTTTTCTCTCTTGATAGTGGTCCATCCTGCGGGATCTACCCAGAACTCCTCCCAGGCTTCTTCCGCAGAGTTTTCTGCAATGCTTTAGGGCGCTGTGATCCCGGGTAGCAACCCCAGACTCCTCCAGGGAAGATACCTGAGATGATTTTTATCCTTGGAGTATTGTCCATCCTGCAGGATGCACCCGAGACTCCTCCCAGCTCTGTTTCTGAATGTTTTCTTCCTGGGGTTTAGGGTCCTGTGATCCCAGGTAGCAACCCCAGACTCCTCCAGGGAAGATACCCGAGATGATTTTTATCCTTGAGCAATGCTCCATCTTCTGGGATGCATCCGAGACTCCTTGCAGTTATGTCCCTGAGTCTATATTCCGGTGGTCTGGGTCCCTGTGATCCCGGGTAGCAACCCCAGACTCCTCCAGGGAAGATACCCAATATGATTTTTCTCCTTGGACAATGCTCCATCCTCTGGGATGCATCCGAGATTCCTCCCAGGCGTCTTCCGCAGACATTTTTCCGGTGGTTTGGGGTCCTGTCATCCCGGGTAGCAACCCCAGACTCCTCCAGGGAAGATACCCAAGATGATTTTTCTCCTTGCACTATTGTCCATCCTCTGGGATGCATCCGAGACTCCTTGCAGTTATGTCCCTGAGTCTTTATTCCGGTGGTCTGGGGCCCTGTAATCCCGGGTAGCAACCCCAGACTCCTCCAGGGAAGATACCCAAGATGCTTTTTCTCTCTTGACAGTGGTCCATCCTCTGGGATGCATCGGAGACTCCTTGCAGGTATGTCCCTGAGTCTTTATTCTGGTGGTTTGCGGTCCTCTGATCCCGGGTAGCAACCCCAGAATCTTCCAGGGTAGATAGCCAAGATGATTTTTCTCCTTGGACAATGCTCCATCCTCTGGGATTCACCCGAAACGCCTCGCAGGTATGTCCCCGAGTCTTTTTTCCGGTGATTTGGGGTCCTGTCATCCCGGGTAGCAAACCCAGACTCCTCCAGGAAGATACCCAATATGATTTTTATCCTTGGACAATGCTCCATCCTCTGCGATGCATCGGAGACTCCTTGCAGGTATGTCCCTGAGGCTTTATTCCGGTGGTTTGGCGTCCTCTGATCCCGAGTAGCAACCCCAGACTCCTCCAGGGAAGATACCCAAGATGATTTTTATCCTTGGGCAATGCTCCATCCTCTGGGATGCATCTGAGACTCCTTTCAGTTATGGACCTGAGTCTTTATTGTGGTGGTCTGGGGCCCTGTGATCCCGGGTAGCAATCCCAGACTCCTCCAGGGAAAATACCCAAGATGATTTTTCGCCATGGACAATGCTCCATCCTCTGGGATTCACATGAGCCTCCTTGCAGTTGTGTCCCCGAGTCTTTTTTTCGGTGATTTAGGACCCTGTGATCCCGGGTAGAAGCCCCAGACTCCTCCAGGGAAGATACCCAAGATGATTTTTCTCTCTTGACAGTGGTCCATCCTGCGGGATCTACCCAGAACTCCTCCCAGGCGTCTACCGCAGAGTTTTCTGCAATGCTTTAGGGCCCTGTGATCCCAGGTAGCAACCCCAGACTCCTCCAGGGAAGATACCCGAGATGATTTTTCTCCTTGGACAATGCTCCATCCTCTGGGATTCACGTGAGCCTCCTTGCAGTTGTGTCCCCGAGTCTTTTTTTCGGTGATTTAGGACCCTGTGATCCCGGGTAGAAACCCCAGACTCCTCCAGAAAAGATAGCCGAGATGATTTTTCTCTCTTGATAGTGGTCCATCCTGCGGGATCTACCCAGAACTCCTCCCAGGCTTCTTCCGCAGAGTTTTCTGCAATGCTTTAGGGCCCTGTGATCCCGGGTAGAAACCCCAGACTCCTCCAGGGAAGATACCTGAGATGATTTTTATCCTTGGACTATTGTCCATCCTGCAGGATGCACCCGAGACTCCTCCCAGCTCTGTTTCTGAATGTTTTCTTCCTGGGGTTTAGGGCCCTGTGATCCCAGGTAGCAACCCCAGACTCCTCCAGGGAAGATACCCGAGATGATTTTTATCCTTGAGCAATGCTCCATCTTCTGGGATGCATCCGAGACTCCTTGCAGTTATGTCCCTGAGTCTATATTCCGGTGGTTTGGGTCCCTGTGATCCCGGGTAGACACCCCAGACTCCTCCAGGGAAGATAACCAAGATGCTTTTTCTCTCTTGACAGTGGTCCATCCTGCGGGATCTACCCAGAACTCCTCCCAGGCGTCTCCCGCAGAGTTTTCTCCAATGCTTTAGGGCCCTGTGATCCCGGGTAGCAACCCCAGACTCCTCCAGGGAAGATACCCAAGATGATTTTTCTCTCTTGACAGTGGTCCATCCTCTGGGATGCATCGGAGACTCCTTGCAGGTATGTCCCTGAGTCTTTATTCTGGTGGTTTGCGGTCCTCTGATCCCGGGTAGCAACCCCAGACTCCTCCAGGGAAGATACCCAAGATGATTTTTCTCCTTGGACAATGCTCCATCCTCTGGGATTCACCCGAGACTCCTCGCAGGTATGTCCCCGAGTCTTTTATCCGGTAATTTGGGGTCCTGTCATCCCGGGTAGCAACCCCAGACTCCTCCAGGGAAGATACCCAAGATGATTTTTCTCTCTTGACAGTGGTCCATCCTGCGGGATCTACCCAGAACTCCTCCCAGGCGTCTCCCGCAGAGTTTTCTGCAATGCTTTAGGGCCCTGTGATCCCGGGTAGCAAACCCAGACTCCTCCAGGGAAGATACCCAAGATGATTTTTCTCCTTGGACAATGCTCCATCCTGCAGGATGCACCCGAGACTCCTCCCAGCTCTGTTTCTGAATGTTTTCTTCCTGGAATTTAGGGTCCTGTGATCCCAGGTAGCAACCCCAGACTCCTCCAGGGAAGATACCCAATATGATTTTTCTCCTTGGACAATGCTCCATCGTCTGGGATGCACCTTAGATTCTTCCCAGCCGTCTCCCGCAGACATGTTTCCTGTGGTTTGGGGCCCTGTAATCCCGGATAGCAACCCCAGACTCCTCCAGGGAAGATACGCAAGATGATTTGTATCCTTGAGCAGTGCTCCATCCTCTGGGATGCATCCAAGACTCCTTGCAGTTATGTCCCTGAGTCTTTATTCCGGTGGTCATTGGCCCTGTGATCCCGGGTAGCAACCCCAGACTCCTCCAGGGAAGATACCTGAGATGATTTTTATCCTTGGACTATTGTCCATCCTGCAGGATGCACCCGAGACTCCTCCCAGCTCTGTTTCTGAATGTTTTCTTCCTGGGGTTTAGGGCCCTGTGATCCCAAGTAGCAACCCCAGACTCCTCCAGGGAAGATACCCGAGATGATTTTTCTCTCTTGACAGTGGTCCATCCTGCGGGATCTACGCAGAACTCCTCACAGGTGTCTCCCGCAGAGTTTTCTGCAATGCTTTAGGGCCCTGTGATCCCGGGTAGCAACCCCAGACTCCTCCAGGGAAGATACCCAGGATGATTTTTCTCTCTTGACAGTGGTCCATCCTCTGGGATGCATCGGAGACTCCTTGCAGGTATGTCCCTGAGTCTTTATTCTGGTGGTTTGCGGTCCTCTGATCCCGGGTAGCAACCCCAGACTCCTCCAGGGAAGATACCCAAGATGATTTTTCTCCTTGGACAATGCTCCATCCTCTGGGATTCACCCGAGACTCCTCGCAGGTATGTCCCCGAGTCTTTTATCCGGTGGTTTGGGGTCCTGTCATCCCGGGTAGCAACCCCAGACTCCTCCAGGGAAGATACCCAAGATGATTTTTCTCTCTTGACAGTGGTCCATCCTGCAGGATCTACCCAGAACTCCTCCCAGGCGTCTCCCGCAGAGTTTTCTGCAATGCTTTAGGGCCCTGTGATCCCAGGTAGCAACCCCAGACTCCTCCAGGGAAGATACCCGAGATGATTTTTCTCCTTGGGCAATGCTCCATCCTCTGGGATGCATCCGCGATTCCTCCCAGGCGTCTTCCGCAGACATTATTCCTGTGGTTAGGGGCCCTGTAATCCCGGGTAGCAACCCCAGACTCCTCCAGGGAAGATAGCCGAGATGATTTTTCTCTCTTGACAGTGGTCCATCCTGCGGGATCTACCCAGAACTCCTCCCAGGCTTCTTCCGCAGAGTTTTCTGCAATGCTTTAGGGCCCTGTGATCCCGGGTAGCAACCCCAGACTCCTCCAGGGAAGATACCTGAGATGATTTTTATCCTTGGACTATTGTCCATCCTGCAGGATGCACCCGAGACTCCTCCCAGCTCTGTTTCTGAATGTTTTCTTCCTGGGGTTTAGGGTCCTGTGATCCCAGTTAGCAACCCCAGACTCCTCCAGGGAAGATACCCGAGATGATTTTTATCCTTGGACAATGCTCCATCCTCTGGGATGCATCCGAGACTCCTTGCAGTTATGTCCCTGAGTCTTTATTCCGGTGGTCTGGGGCCCTGTGATCCCGGGTAGCAACCCCAGACTCCTCCAGAGAAAATACCCAAGATGATTTTTCTCCATGGACAATGCTCCATCCTCTGGGATTCACATGAGCCTCCTTGCAGTTGTGTCCCCGAGTCTTTTTTTCGGTGATTTAGGACCCTGTGATCCCGGGTAGAAGCCCCAGACTCCTCCAGGGAAGATACCCAAGATGCTTTTTCTCTCTTGACAGTGGTCCATCCTCTGGGATGCATCGGAGACTCCTTTCAGTTATGTCCCTGAGTCTTTATTCCGGTGGTCTGGGGCCCTGTGATCCCGGGTAGCAACCCCAGACTCCTCCAGGGAAGATACCTGAGATGATTTTTCTCCTTGGACTATTGTCCATCCTGCAGGATGCACCCGAGACTCCTCCCAGCTCTGTTTCTGAATGTTTTCTTCCTGGGGTTTAGGGCCCTGTGATCCCAGGTAGCAACCCCAGACTCCTCCAGGGAAGATACCCAAGATGCTTTTTCTCTCTTGACAGTGGTCCATCCTGCGGGATCTACCCAGAACTCCTCACAGGTGTCTCCCGCAGAGTTTTCTGCAATGCTTTAGGGCCCTGTGATCCCGGGTAGCAACCCCAGACTCCTCCAGGGAAGATACCCAAGATGATTTTTCTCTCTTGACAGTGGTCCATCCTCTGGGATGTATCGGAGACTCCTTCCAGGTATGTCCCTGAGTCTTTATTCTGGTGTTTTGCGGTCCTCTGATCCCGGGTAGCAACCCCAGACTCCTCCAGGGAAGATACCCAAGATGATTTTTATCCTTGCACAATGCTCCATCCTCTGGGATTCACCCGAGACTCCTCGCAGGTATATCCCCGAGTCTTTTATCCGGTGGTTTGGGGTCCTGTCATCCCGGGTAGCAACCCCAGACTCCTCCAGGGAAGATACCCAAGATGATTTTTCTCCTTGGACTATTGTCCATCCTCTGGGATGCATCCGAGACTCCTTGCAGTTATGTCCCTGAGTCTTTATTCCGGTGGTCTGGGGCCCTGTGATCCCGGGTAGCAACCCCAGACTCCTCCAGGGAAGATACCCAAGATGCTTTTTCTCTCTTGACAGTGGTCCATCCTGCGGGATCTACCCAGAACTCCTCCCAGGCGTCTCCCGCAGAGTTTTCTCCAATGCTTTAGGTCCCTGTGATCCCGGTAGCAACCCCAGACTCCTCCAGGGAAGATACCCGAGATGATTTTTTAATTTGGACAATGCTCCATCCTCTGGGATTCACGTGAGCCTCCTTGCAGTTGTGTCCCCGAGTCTTTTTTTCGGTGATTTACGACCCTGTGATCCCGGGTAGAAACCCCAGACTCCTCCAGAAAAGATAGCCGAGATGATTTTTCTCTCTTGATAGTGGTCCATCCTGCGGGATCTACCCAGAACTCCTCCCAGGCTTCTTCCGCAGAGTTTTCTGCAATGCTTTAGGGCCCTGTGATCCCGGGTAGCAACCCCAGACTCCTCCAGGGAAGATACCTGAGATGATTTTTATCCTTGGAGTATTGTCCATCCTGCAGGATGCACCCGAGACTCCTCCCAGCTCTGTTTCTGAATGTTTTCTTCCTGGGGTTTAGGGTCCTGTGATCCCAGGTAGCAACCCCAGACTCCTCCAGGGAAGATACCCGAGATGATTTTTATCCTTGAGCAATGCTCCATCTTCTGGGATGCATCCGAGACTCCTTGCAGTTATGTCCCTGAGTCTATATTCCGGTGGTCTGGGTCCCTGTGATCCCGGGTAGCAACCCCAGACTCCTCCAGGGAAGATACCCAAGATGATTTTTCTCTCTTGACAGTGGTCCATCCTCTGGGATGCATCGGAGACTCCTTACAGGTATGTCCCTGAGTCTTTATTCTGGTGGTTTGCGGTCCTCTGATCCCGGGTAGCAACCCCAGACTCTTCCAGGGTAGATACCCAAGATGATTTTTCTCCTTGGACTATCGTCCATCCTCTGGGATGCATCCGAGACTCCTTGCAGTTATGTCCCGGAGTCTTTATTCCGGTGGTCTGGGGCCCTGTGATCCCGGGTAGCAACCCCAGACTCCTCCAGGGAAGATACCCAAGATGCTTTTTCTCTCTTGACAGTGGTCCATCCTGCGGGATCTACCCAGAACTCCTCCCAGGCGTCTCCCGCAGAGTTTTCTCCAATGCTTTAGGGCCCTGTGATCCCGGTAGCAACCCCAGACTCCTCCAGGGAAGATACCCAAGATGATTTTTCTCTCTTGACAGTGGTCCATCCTCTGGGATGCATCCGCGATTCCTCCCAGGCGTCTTCCGCAGACATTATTACTGTGGTTTGGGGCCCTGTAATCCCGGGTAGCAACCCCAGACTCCTCCAGGGAAGATACCCGAGATGATTTTTATTCTTGGGCAATGCTCCATCCTCTGGGATGCATCTGAGACTCCTTTCAGTTATGGCCCTGAGTCTTTATTGCGGTGGTCTGGGGCCCTGTGATCCCGGGTAGCAATCCCAGACTCCTCCAGGGAAAATACCCAAGATGATTTTTCTCCATGGACAATGCTCCATCCTCTGGGATTCACATGAGCCTCCTTGCAGTTGTGTCCCCGAGTCTTTTTTTCGGTGATTTAGGACCCTGTGATCCCAGGTAGAAGCCCCAGACTCCTCCAGGGAAGATACCCAAGATGATTTTTCTCTCTTGACAGTGGTCCATCCTGCGGGATCTACCCAGAACTCCTCCCAGGCGTCTACCGCAGAGTTTTCTGCAATGCTTTAGGGCCCTGTGATCCCAGGTAGCAACCCCAGACTCCTCCAGGGAAGATACCCGAGATGATTTTTCTCCTTGGACAATGCTCCATCCTCTGGGATTCACGTGAGCCTCCTTGCAGTTGTGTCCCCGAGTCTTTTTTTCGGTGATTTAGGACCCTGTGATCCCGGGTAGAAACCCCAGACTCCTCCAGAAAAGATAGCCGAGATGATTTTTCTCTCTTGATAGTGGTCCATCCTGCGGGATCTACCCAGAACTCCTCCCAGGCTTCTTCCGCAGAGTTTTCTGCAATGCTTTAGGGCCCTGTGATCCCGGGTAGCAACCCCAGACTCCTCCAGGGAAGATACCTGAGATGATTTTTATCCTTGGACTATTGTCCATCCTGCAGGATGCACCCGAGACTCCTCCCAGCTCTGTTTCTGAATGTTTTCTTCCTGGGGTTTAGGGTCCTGTGATCCCAGTTAGCAACCCCAGACTCCTCCAGGGAAGATACCCGAGATGATTTTTATCCTTGGACAATGCTCCATCCTCTGGGATGCATCCGAGACTCCTTGCAGTTATGTCCCTGAGTCTTTATTCCGGTGGTCTGGGGCCCTGTGATCCCGGGTAGCAACCCCAGACTCCTCCAGGGAAGATACCCAGGATGATTTTTCTCTCTTGACAGTGGTCCATCCTGCGGGATCTACCCAGAACTCCTCCCAGGCGTCTCCCGCAGAGTTTTCTGCAATGCTTTAGGGCCCTGTGATCCCGGGTAGCAACCCCAGACTCCTCCAGGGAAGATACCCGAGATGATTTTTCTCCTTGGACAATGCTCCATCCTGCAGGATGCACCCGAGACTCCTCCCAGCTCTGTTTCTGAATGTTTTCTGCCTGGAGTTTAGGGTCCTGTGATCCCAGGTAGCAACCCCAGACTCCTCCAGGGAAGATACCCAAGATGATTTTTCTCTCTTGACAGTGGTCCATCCTCTGGGATGCATCGGAGACTCCTTGCAGGTATGTCCCTGAGTCTTTATTCTGGTGGTTTGCGGTCCTCTGATCCCGGGTAGCAACCCCAGACTCCTCCAGGGAAGATACCGGAGATGATTTTTCTCCTTGAGCAATGCTCCATCCTCTGGGATTCACCCGAGACTCCTCGCAGGTATGTCCCCGAGTCTTTTATCCGGTGGTTTGGGGTCCTGTCATCCCGGGTAGCAACCCCAGACTCCTCCAGGGAAGATACCCAAGATGCTTTTTCTCTCTTGACAGTGGTCCATCCTGCGGGATCTACCCAGAACTCCTCCCAGGCGTCTCCCGCAGAGTTTTCTCCAATGCTTTAGGGCCCTGTGATCCCGGGTAGCAACCCCAGACTCCTCCAGGGAAGATACCCAAGATGATTTTTCTCTCTTGACAGTGGTCCATCCTCTGGGATGCATCGGAGACTCCTTGCAGGTATGTCCCTGAGTCTTTATTCTGGTGGTTTGCGGTCCTCTCATCCTGGGTAGCAACCCCAGACTCCTCCAGGGAAGATACCCGAGATGATTTTTCTCCTTGGACAATGCTCCATCCTCTGGGATTCACGTGAGCCTCCTTGCAGTTGTGTCCCCGAGTCTTTTTTTCGGTGATTTAGGACCCTGTGATCCCGGGTAGAAACCCGAGACTCCTCCAGAAAAGATAGCCGAGATGATTTTTCTCTCTTGATAGTGGTCCATCCTGCGGGATCTACCCAGAACTCCTCCCAGGCTTCTTCCGCAGAGTTTTCTGCAATGCTTTAGGGCCCTGTGATCCCGGGTAGCAACCCCAGACTCCTCCAGGGAAGATACCTGAGATGATTTTTATCCTTGGACTATTGTCCATCCTGCAGGATGCACCCGAGACTCCTCCCAGCTCTGTTTCTGAATGTTTTCTTCCTGGGGTTTAGGGCCCTGTGATCCCAGGTAGCAACCCCAGACTCCTCCAGGGAAGATACCCGAGATGATTTTTATCCTTGAGCAATGCTCCATATTCTGGGATGCATCCGAGACTCCTTGCAGTTATGTCCCTGAGTCTTTATTCCGGTGGTTTGGGTCCCTGTGATCCCGGGTAGCAACCCCAGACTCCTCCAGGGAAGATACCCAAGATGATTTTTCTCTCTTGACAGTGGTCCATCCTCTGGGATGCATCGGAGACTCCTTGCAGGTATGTCCCTGAGTCTTTATTCTGGTGGTTTGCGGTCCTCTGATCCCGGGTAGCAACCCCAGACTCCTCCAGGGAAGATACCGGAGATGATTTTTCTCCTTGAGCAATGCTCCATCCTCTGGGATTCACCCGAGACTCCTCGCAGGTATGTCCCCGAGTCTTTTATCCGGTGGTTTGGGGTCCTGTCATCCCGGGTAGCAACCCCAGACTCCTCCAGGGAAGATACCCAAGATGATTTTTCTCCTTGGACAATGCTCCAGCCTGCAGGATGCACCCGAGACTCCTCCAAGCTCTGTTTCTGAATGTTTTCTTCCTGGAGTTTAGGGTCCTGTGATCCCAGGTAGCAACCCCAGACTCCTCCAGGGAAGATACCCAAGATGCTTTTTCTCTCTTGACAGTGGTCCATCCTCTGGGATGCATCGGAGACTCCTTGCAGGTATGTCCCTGAGTCTTTATTCTGGTGGTTTGCGGTCCTCTGATCCCGGGTAGCAACCCCAGACTCCTCCAGGGAAGATACCCAAGATGATTTTTCTCCTTGGACAATGCTCCATCGTCTGGGATGCACCTTAGATTCTTCCCAGCCGTCTCCCGCAGACATGTTTCCTGTGGTTTGGGGCCCTGTAATCCCGGATAGCAACCACAGACTCCTCCAGGGAAGATACGCAAGATGATTTGTATCCTTGAGCAATGCTCCATCCTCTGGGATGCATCCAAGACTCCTTGCAGTTATGTCCCTGAGTCTTTATTCCGGTGGTCTGGGGCCCTGTGATCCCGGGTAGCAACCCCAGACTCCTCCAGGGAAGATACCTGAGATGATTTTTATCCTTGGACTATTGTCCATCCTGCAGGATGCACCCGAGACTCCTCCCAGCTCTGTTTCTGAATGTTTTCTTCCTGGGGTTTAGGGCCCTGTGATCCCAGGTAGCAACCCCAGACTCCTCCAGGAAAGATACCCAAGATGCTTTTTCTCACTTGACAGTGGTCCATCCTCTGGGATGCATCGGAGACTCCTTGCAGGTATGTCCCTGAGTCTTTATTCTGGTGGTTTGCGGTCCTCTCATCCCGGGTAGCAACCCCAGACTCCTCCAGGGAGGATACCCAAGATGATTTTTCTCTCTTGACAGTGGTCCATCCTGCGGGATCTACGCAGAACTCCTCACAGGTATCTCCCGCAGAGTTTTCTGCAATGCTTTAGGGCCCTGTGATCCCGGGTAGCAACCCCAGACTCCTCCAGGGAAGATACCCAAGATGATTTTTCTCTCTTGATAGTGGTCCATCCTCTGGGATGTATCGGAGACTCCTTGCAGGTATGTCCCTGAGTCTTTATTCTGGTGTTTTGCGGTCCTCTGATCCCGGGTAGCAACCCCAGACTCCTCCAGGCAAGATAGCCAAGATGATTTTTATCCTTGCACAATGCTCCATCCTCTGGGATTCACCCCAGACGCCTTGCAGGTATATCCCTGAGTCTTTTATCCGGTGGTTTGGGGTCCTGTCATCCCGGGTAGCAACCCCAGACTCCTCCAGGGAAGATACCCAAGATGATTATTCGCTCTTGACAGTGGTCCATCCTGCAGGATCTACCCAGAACTCCTCCCAGGCGTCTCCCGCAGAGTTTTCTCCAACGCTTTAGGGCCCTGTGATCCCGGGTAGCAATCCCAGACTCCTCCAGGGAAAATACCCAAGATGATTTTTCTCCATGGACAATGCTCCATCCTCTGGGATTCACATGAGCCTCCTTGCAGTTGTGTCCCCGAGTCTTTTTTTCGGTGATTTAGGACCCTGTGATCCCGGGTAGAAGCCCCAGACTCCTCCAGGGAAGATACCCAAGATGATTTTTCTCTCTTGACAGTGGTCCATCCTGCGGGATCTACCCAGAACTCCTCCCAGGCGTCTACCGCAGAGTTTTCTGCAATGCTTTAGGGCCCTGTGATCCCAGGTAGCAACCCCAGACTCCTCCAGGGAAGATACCCGAGATGATTTTTCTATTTGGACAATGCTCCATCCTCTGGGATTCACGTGAGCCTCCTTGCAGTTGTGTCCCCGAGTCTTTTTTTCGGTGATTTAGGACCCTGTGATCCCGGGTAGAAACCCGAGACTCCTCCAGAAAAGATAGCCGAGATGATTTTTCTCTCTTGATAGTGGTCCATCCTGCGGGATCTGCCCAGAACTCCTCCCAGGCTTCTTGCGCAGAGTTTTCTGCAATGCTTTATGGCCCTGTGATCCCGGGTAGCAACCCCAGACTCCTCCAGGGAAGATACCTGAGATGATTTTTATCCTTGGACTATTGTCCATCCTGCAGGATGCACCCGAGACTCCTCCCAGCTCTGTTTCTGAATGTTTTCTTCCTGGGGTTTAGGGTCCGGTGATCCCAGGTAGCAACCCCAGACTCCTCCAGGGAAGATACCCAAGATGATTTTTATCCTTGAGCAATGCTCCATCTTCTGGGATGCATCCGAGACTCCTTGCAGTTATGTCCCTGAGTCTATATTCCGGTGGTCTGGGGCCCTGTGATCCCGGGTAGCAACCCCAGACTCCTCCAGGGAAGATACCCGAGATGATTTTTCTCCTTGGACAATGCTCCATCCTCTGGGATTCACGTGAGCCTCCTTGCAGTTGTGTCCCCGAGTCTTTTTTTCGGTGATTTAGGACCCTTTGATCCCGGGTAGAAACCCCAGACTCCTCCAGAAAAGATAGCCGAGATGATTTTTCTCTCTTGACAGTGGTCCATCCTGCGGGATCTACCCAGAACTCCTCCCAGGCTTCTTCCGCAGAGTTTTCTGCAATGCTTTAGGGCCCTGTGATCCCGGGTAGCAACCCCAGACTCCTCCAGGGAAGATACCTGAGATGATTTTTATCCTTGGACTATTGTCCATCCTGCAGGATGCACCCGAGACTCCTCCCAGCTCTGTTTCTGAATGTTTTCTTCCTGGGGTTTAGGGTCCTGTGATCCCAGTTAGCAACCCCAGACTCCTCCAGGGAAGATACCCGAGATGATTTTTATCCTTGGACAATGCTCCATCCTCTGGGATGCATCCGAGACTCCTTGCAGTTATGTCCCTGAGTCTTTATTCCGGTGGTCTGGGGCCCTGTGATCCCGGGTAGCAACCCCAGACTCCTCCAGGGAAGATACCCAGGATGATTTTTCTCTCTTGACAGTGGTCCATCCTGCGGGATCTACCCAGAACTCCTCCCAGGCGTCTCCCGCAGAGTTTTCTGCAATGCTTTAGGGCCCTGTGATCCCGGGTAGCAACCCCAGACTCCTCCAGGGAAGATACCCGAGATGATTTTTCTCCTTGGACAATGCTCCATCCTGCAGGATGCACCCGAGACTCCTCCCAGCTCTGTTTCTGAATGTTTTCTGCCTGGAGTTTAGGGTCCTGTGATCCCAGGTAGCAACCCCAGACTCCTCCAGGGAAGATACCCGAGATGATTTTTATCCTTGAGCAATGCTCCATCTTCTGGGATGCATCCGAGACTCCTTGCAGTTATGTCCCTGAGTCTATATTCCGGTGGTCTGGGTCCCTTTATCCCGGGTAGCAACCCCAGACTCCTCCAGGGAAGATACCCAGGATGATTTTTCTCTCTTGACAGTGGTCCATCCTCTGGGATGCATCGGAGACTCCTTGCAGGTATGTCCCTGAGTCTTTATTCTGGTGGTTTGCGGTCCTCTGATCCCGGGTAGCAACCCCAGACTCCTCCAGGGAAGATACCCAAGATGATTTTTCTCCTTGGACAATGCTCCATCCTCTGGGATTCACCCGAGACTCCTCGCAGGTATGTCCCCGAGTCTTTTATCCGGTGGTTTGGGGTCCTGTCATCCCGGGTAGCAACCCCAGACTCCTCCAGGGAAGATACCCGAGATGATTTTTCTCCTTGGGCAATGCTCCATCCTCTGGGATGCATCCGCGATTCCTCCCAGGCGTCTTCCGCAGACATTATTCCTGTGGTTTGGGGCCCTGTAATCCCGGGTAGGAACCCCAGACTCCTCCAGGGAAGATACCCGAGATGATTTTTATCCTTGGGCAATGCTCCATCCTCTGGGATGCATCTGAGACTCCTTTCAGTTATGGCCCTGAGTCTTTATTGTGGTGGTCTGGGGCCCTGTGATCCCGGGTAGCAATCCCAGACTCCTCCAGGGAAGATACCCAAGATGATTTTTCTCCATGGACAATGCTCCATCCTCTGGGATTCACATGAGCCTCCTTGCAGTTGTGTCCCCGAGTCTTTTTTCCGGTGATTTAGGACCCTGTGATCCCGGGTAGAAGCCCCAGACTCCTCCAGGGAAGATACCCAAGATGCTTTTTCTCTCTTGACAGTGGTCCATCCTGCGGGATCTACCCAGAACTCCTCCCAGGCGTCTCCCGCAGAGTTTTCTGCAATGCTTTAGGGCCCTGTGATCCCGGGTAGCAACCCCAGACTCCTCCAGGGAAGATACCGGAGATGATTTTTCTCTCTTGACAGTGGTCCATCCTCTGGGATGCATCGGAGACTCCTTGCAGGTATGTCCCTGAGGCTTTATTCTGGTGGTTTGCGGTCCTCTGATCCCGGGTAGCAACCCCAGACTCCTCCAGGGAAGATACCGGAGATGATTTTTCTCCTTGGACAATGCTCCATCCTCTGGGATTCACCCGAGACTCCTCGCAGGTATGTCCCCGAGTCTTTTATCCGGTGGTTTGGGGTCCTGTCATCCCGGGTAGCAACCCCAGACTCCTCCAGGGAAGATACCCAATATGATTTTTATCCTTGGACAATGCTCCATCCTCTGCGATGCATCGGAGACTCCTTGCAGGTATGTCCCTGAGGCTTTATTCCGGTGGTTTGGGGTCCTCTGATCCCGAGTAGCAACCCCAGACTCCTCCAGGGAAGATACCTAAGATGATTTTTCTCCTTGGGCAATGCTCCGTCGTCTGGGATGCATCTGAGATTCCTCCCAGAGGTCTCCCACAGACATTTTTCCTGTGGTTTGGGGCCCTGTAATCCCGGGTAGCAAACCCAGACTCCTCCAGGGAAGATACCCAATATGATTTTTCTCCTTGGACAATGCTCCATCCTCTGGGATGCATCCGAGATTCCTCCCAGGCGTCTTCCGCAGACATTTTTCCGGTGGTTTGGGGTCCTGTCATCCCGGGTAGCAACCCCAGACTCCTCCAGGGAAGATACCCAAGATGATTTTTCTCCTTGGACTATTGTCCATCCTCTGGGATGCATCCGAGACTCCTTGCAGGTATGTCCCTGAGTCTTTATTCTGGTGGTTTGCGGTCCTCTGATCCCGGGTAGCAACCCCAGACTCCTCCAGGGAAGATACCGGAGATGATTTTTCTCCTTGAGCAATGCTCCATCCTCTGGGATTCACCCGAGACTCCTCGCAGGTATGTCCCCGAGTCTTTTATCCGGTGGTTTGGGGTCCTGTCATCCCGGGTAGCAACCCCAGACTCCTCCAGGGAAGATACCCAAGATGATTTTTCTCCTTGGACAATGCTCCAGCCTGCAGGATGCACCCGAGACTCCTCCAAGCTCTGTTTCTGAATGTTTTCTTCCTGGAGTTTAGGGTCCTGTGATCCCAGGTAGCAACCCCAGACTCCTCCAGGGAAGATACCCAAGATGCTTTTTCTCTCTTGACAGTGGTCCATCCTCTGGGATGCATCGGAGACTCCTTGCAGGTATGTCCCTGAGTCTTTATTCTGGTGGTTTGCGGTCCTCTGATCCCGGGTAGCAACCCCAGACTCCTCCAGGGAAGATACCCAAGATGATTTTTCTCCTTGGACAATGCTCCATCGTCTGGGATGCACCTTAGATTCTTCCCAGCCGTCTCCCGCAGACATGTTTCCTGTGGTTTGGGGCCCTGTAATCCCGGATAGCAACCACAGACTCCTCCAGGGAAGATACGCAAGATGATTTGTATCCTTGAGCAATGCTCCATCCTCTGGGATGCATCCAAGACTCCTTGCAGTTATGTCCCTGAGTCTTTATTCCGGTGGTCTGGGGCCCTGTGATCCCGGGTAGCAACCCCAGACTCCTCCAGGGAAGATACCTGAGATGATTTTTATCCTTGGACTATTGTCCATCCTGCAGGATGCACCCGAGACTCCTCCCAGCTCTGTTTCTGAATGTTTTCTTCCTGGGGTTTAGGGCCCTGTGATCCCAGGTAGCAACCCCAGACTCCTCCAGGAAAGATACCCAAGATGCTTTTTCTCACTTGACAGTGGTCCATCCTCTGGGATGCATCGGAGACTCCTTGCAGGTATGTCCCTGAGTCTTTATTCTGGTGGTTTGCGGTCCTCTCATCCCGGGTAGCAACCCCAGACTCCTCCAGGGAGGATACCCAAGATGATTTTTCTCCTTGGACGATGCTCCATCGTCTGGGATGCACCTTAGATTCCTCCCAGCCGTCTCCCGCAGACTTTTATCCGGTGGTTTGGGGCCCTGTAATCCCGGGTAGCAACCCCAGACTCCTCCAGGGAAGATACCCAAGATGATTTTTCTCTCTTGACAGTGGTCCATCCTGCGGGATCTACGCAGAACTCCTCACAGGTATCTCCCGCAGAGTTTTCTGCAATGCTTTAGGGCCCTGTGATCCCGGGTAGCAACCCCAGACTCCTCCAGGGAAGATACCCAAGATGATTTTTCTCTCTTGATAGTGGTCCATCCTCTGGGATGTATCGGAGACTCCTTGCAGGTATGTCCCTGAGTCTTTATTCTGGTGTTTTGCGGTCCTCTGATCCCGGGTAGCAACCCCAGACTCCTCCAGGCAAGATAGCCAAGATGATTTTTATCCTTGCACAATGCTCCATCCTCTGGGATTCACCCCAGACGCCTTGCAGGTATATCCCTGAGTCTTTTATCCGGTGGTTTGGGGTCCTGTCATCCCGGGTAGCAACCCCAGACTCCTCCAGGGAAGATACCCAAGATGATTATTCGCTCTTGACAGTGGTCCATCCTGCAGGATCTACCCAGAACTCCTCCCAGGCGTCTCCCGCAGAGTTTTCTCCAACGCTTTAGGGCCCTGTGATCCCGGGTAGCAATCCCAGACTCCTCCAGGGAAAATACCCAAGATGATTTTTCTCCATGGACAATGCTCCATCCTCTGGGATTCACATGAGCCTCCTTGCAGTTGTGTCCCCGAGTCTTTTTTTCGGTGATTTAGGACCCTGTGATCCCGGGTAGAAGCCCCAGACTCCTCCAGGGAAGATACCCAAGATGATTTTTCTCTCTTGACAGTGGTCCATCCTGCGGGATCTACCCAGAACTCCTCCCAGGCGTCTACCGCAGAGTTTTCTGCAATGCTTTAGGGCCCTGTGATCCCAGGTAGCAACCCCAGACTCCTCCAGGGAAGATACCCGAGATGATTTTTCTATTTGGACAATGCTCCATCCTCTGGGATTCACGTGAGCCTCCTTGCAGTTGTGTCCCCGAGTCTTTTTTTCGGTGATTTAGGACCCTGTGATCCCGGGTAGAAACCCGAGACTCCTCCAGAAAAGATAGCCGAGATGATTTTTCTCTCTTGATAGTGGTCCATCCTGCGGGATCTGCCCAGAACTCCTCCCAGGCTTCTTGCGCAGAGTTTTCTGCAATGCTTTATGGCCCTGTGATCCCGGGTAGCAACCCCAGACTCCTCCAGGGAAGATACCTGAGATGATTTTTATCCTTGGACTATTGTCCATCCTGCAGGATGCACCCGAGACTCCTCCCAGCTCTGTTTCTGAATGTTTTCTTCCTGGGGTTTAGGGTCCGGTGATCCCAGGTAGCAACCCCAGACTCCTCCAGGGAAGATACCCAAGATGATTTTTATCCTTGAGCAATGCTCCATCTTCTGGGATGCATCCGAGACTCCTTGCAGTTATGTCCCTGAGTCTATATTCCGGTGGTCTGGGGCCCTGTGATCCCGGGTAGCAACCCCAGACTCCTCCAGGGAAGATACCCGAGATGATTTTTCTCCTTGGACAATGCTCCATCCTCTGGGATTCACGTGAGCCTCCTTGCAGTTGTGTCCCCGAGTCTTTTTTTCGGTGATTTAGGACCCTTTGATCCCGGGTAGAAACCCCAGACTCCTCCAGAAAAGATAGCCGAGATGATTTTTCTCTCTTGACAGTGGTCCATCCTGCGGGATCTACCCAGAACTCCTCCCAGGCTTCTTCCGCAGAGTTTTCTGCAATGCTTTAGGGCCCTGTGATCCCGGGTAGCAACCCCAGACTCCTCCAGGGAAGATACCTGAGATGATTTTTATCCTTGGACTATTGTCCATCCTGCAGGATGCACCCGAGACTCCTCCCAGCTCTGTTTCTGAATGTTTTCTTCCTGGGGTTTAGGGTCCTGTGATCCCAGTTAGCAACCCCAGACTCCTCCAGGGAAGATACCCGAGATGATTTTTATCCTTGGACAATGCTCCATCCTCTGGGATGCATCCGAGACTCCTTGCAGTTATGTCCCTGAGTCTTTATTCCGGTGGTCTGGGGCCCTGTGATCCCGGGTAGCAACCCCAGACTCCTCCAGGGAAGATACCCAGGATGATTTTTCTCTCTTGACAGTGGTCCATCCTGCGGGATCTACCCAGAACTCCTCCCAGGCGTCTCCCGCAGAGTTTTCTGCAATGCTTTAGGGCCCTGTGATCCCGGGTAGCAACCCCAGACTCCTCCAGGGAAGATACCCGAGATGATTTTTCTCCTTGGACAATGCTCCATCCTGCAGGATGCACCCGAGACTCCTCCCAGCTCTGTTTCTGAATGTTTTCTGCCTGGAGTTTAGGGTCCTGTGATCCCAGGTAGCAACCCCAGACTCCTCCAGGGAAGATACCCGAGATGATTTTTATCCTTGAGCAATGCTCCATCTTCTGGGATGCATCCGAGACTCCTTGCAGTTATGTCCCTGAGTCTATATTCCGGTGGTCTGGGTCCCTTTATCCCGGGTAGCAACCCCAGACTCCTCCAGGGAAGATACCCAGGATGATTTTTCTCTCTTGACAGTGGTCCATCCTCTGGGATGCATCGGAGACTCCTTGCAGGTATGTCCCTGAGTCTTTATTCTGGTGGTTTGCGGTCCTCTGATCCCGGGTAGCAACCCCAGACTCCTCCAGGGAAGATACCCAAGATGATTTTTCTCCTTGGACAATGCTCCATCCTCTGGGATTCACCCGAGACTCCTCGCAGGTATGTCCCCGAGTCTTTTATCCGGTGGTTTGGGGTCCTGTCATCCCGGGTAGCAACCCCAGACTCCTCCAGGGAAGATACCCGAGATGATTTTTCTCCTTGGGCAATGCTCCATCCTCTGGGATGCATCCGCGATTCCTCCCAGGCGTCTTCCGCAGACATTATTCCTGTGGTTTGGGGCCCTGTAATCCCGGGTAGGAACCCCAGACTCCTCCAGGGAAGATACCCGAGATGATTTTTATCCTTGGGCAATGCTCCATCCTCTGGGATGCATCTGAGACTCCTTTCAGTTATGGCCCTGAGTCTTTATTGTGGTGGTCTGGGGCCCTGTGATCCCGGGTAGCAATCCCAGACTCCTCCAGGGAAGATACCCAAGATGATTTTTCTCCATGGACAATGCTCCATCCTCTGGGATTCACATGAGCCTCCTTGCAGTTGTGTCCCCGAGTCTTTTTTCCGGTGATTTAGGACCCTGTGATCCCGGGTAGAAGCCCCAGACTCCTCCAGGGAAGATACCCAAGATGCTTTTTCTCTCTTGACAGTGGTCCATCCTGCGGGATCTACCCAGAACTCCTCCCAGGCGTCTCCCGCAGAGTTTTCTGCAATGCTTTAGGGCCCTGTGATCCCGGGTAGCAACCCCAGACTCCTCCAGGGAAGATACCGGAGATGATTTTTCTCTCTTGACAGTGGTCCATCCTCTGGGATGCATCGGAGACTCCTTGCAGGTATGTCCCTGAGGCTTTATTCTGGTGGTTTGCGGTCCTCTGATCCCGGGTAGCAACCCCAGACTCCTCCAGGGAAGATACCGGAGATGATTTTTCTCCTTGGACAATGCTCCATCCTCTGGGATTCACCCGAGACTCCTCGCAGGTATGTCCCCGAGTCTTTTATCCGGTGGTTTGGGGTCCTGTCATCCCGGGTAGCAACCCCAGACTCCTCCAGGGAAGATACCCAATATGATTTTTATCCTTGGACAATGCTCCATCCTCTGCGATGCATCGGAGACTCCTTGCAGGTATGTCCCTGAGGCTTTATTCCGGTGGTTTGGGGTCCTCTGATCCCGAGTAGCAACCCCAGACTCCTCCAGGGAAGATACCTAAGATGATTTTTCTCCTTGGGCAATGCTCCGTCGTCTGGGATGCATCTGAGATTCCTCCCAGAGGTCTCCCACAGACATTTTTCCTGTGGTTTGGGGCCCTGTAATCCCGGGTAGCAAACCCAGACTCCTCCAGGGAAGATACCCAATATGATTTTTCTCCTTGGACAATGCTCCATCCTCTGGGATGCATCCGAGATTCCTCCCAGGCGTCTTCCGCAGACATTTTTCCGGTGGTTTGGGGTCCTGTCATCCCGGGTAGCAACCCCAGACTCCTCCAGGGAAGATACCCAAGATGATTTTTCTCCTTGGACTATTGTCCATCCTCTGGGATGCATCCGAGACTCCTTGCAGGTATGTCCCTGAGTCTTTATTCTGGTGGTTTGCGGTCCTCTGATCCCGGGTAGCAACCCCAGACTCCTCCAGGGAAGATACCCAAGATGATTTTTCTCCTTGGACAATGCTCCATCCTCTGGGATTCACCCGAGACTCCTCGCAGGTATGTCCCCGAGTCTTTTATCCGGTGGTTTGGGGTCCTGTCATCCCGGGTAGCAACCCCAGACTCCTCCAGGGAAGATACCCAAGATGATTTTTCTCTCTTGACAGTGGTCCATCCTGCAGGATCTACCCAGAACTCCTCCCAGGCGTCTCCCGCAGAGTTTTCTCCAACGCTTTAGGGCCCTGTGATCCCGGGTAGCAACCCCAGACTCCTCCAGGGAAGATACCCGAGATGATTTTTCTCATTGGGCAATGCTCCATCCTCTGGGATGCATCCGCGATTCCTCCCAGGCGTCTTCCGCAGACATTATTCCTGTGGTTTGGCGCCCTGTAATCCCGGGTAGCAACCCCAGACTCCTCCAGAGAAGATACCCGAGATGATTTTTATCCTTGGGCAATGCTCCATCCTCTGGGATGCATCTGAGACTCCTTTCAGTTATGGCCCTGAGTCTTTATTGTGGTGGTCTGGGGCCCTGTGATCCCGGGTAGCAATCCCAGACTCCTCCAGGGAAGATACCCAAGATGATTTTTCTCCATGGACAATGCTCCATCCTCTGGGATTCACATGAGCCTCCTTGCAGTTGTGTCCCCGAGTCTTTTTTTCGGTGATTTAGGACCCTGTGATCCCGGGTAGAAGCCCCAGACTCCTCCAGGGAAGATACCCAAGATGATTTTTCTCTCTTGACAGTGGTCCATCCTCTGGGATGCATCGGAGACTCCTTGCAGGTATGTCCCTGAGTCTTTATTCTGGTGGTTTGCGGTCCTCTCATCCCGGGTAGCAACCCCAGACTCCTCGAGGGAAGATACCCAAGATGATTTTTCTCCTTGGACAATGCTCCATCCTCTGGGATTCACCCGAGACTCCTCGCAGGTATGTCCCCGAGTCTTTTATCCGGTGGTTTGGGGTCCTGTCATCCCGGGTAGCAACCCCAGACTACTCCAGGGAAGATACCCAAGATGATTTTTCTCTCTTGACAGTGGTCCATCCTGCAGGATCTACCCAGAACTCCTCCCAGGCGTCTCCCGCAGAGTTTTCTGCAATGCTTTAGGGCCCTGTGATCCGAGGTAGCAACCCCAGACTCCTCCAGGGAAGATACCCGAGATGATTTTTCTCCTTGGGCAATGCTCCATCCTCTGGGATGCATCCGCGATTCCTCCCAGGCGTCTTCCGCAGACATTATTCCTGTGGTTTGGGGCCCTGTAATCCCGGGTAGCAACCCCAGACTCCTCCAGGGAAGATACCCGAGATGATTTTTATCCTTGGGCAATGCTCCATCCTCTGGGATGCATCTGAGACTCCTTTCAGTTATGGCCCTGAGTCTTTATTGTGGTGGTCTGGGGCCCTGTGATCCCGGGTAGCAACCCCAGACTCCTCCAGGGAAGATACCCAAGATGATTTTTCTCCTTGGACAATGCTCCATCCTCTGGGATTCACGTGAGCCTCCTTGCAGTTGTGTCCCCGAGTCTTTTTTTCGGTGGTCTGGGGCCCTGTGATCCCAGGTAGCAACCCCAGACTCCTCCAGGGAAGATACCCAGGATGATTTGTCTCTCTTGACAGTGGTCCATCCTGCGGGATCTACCCAGAACTCCTCCCAGGCGTCTCCCGCAGAGTTTTCTGCAATGCTTTAGGGCCCTGTGATCCCGGGTAGCAACCCCAGACTCCTCCAGGGAAGATACCTGAGATGATTTTTATCCTTGGACTATTGTCCATCCTGCAGGATGCACCCGAGACTCCTCCCAGCTCTGTTTCTGAATGTTTTCTTCCTGGGGTTTAGGGCCCTGTGATCCCAGGTAGCAACCCCAGACTCCTCCAGGGAAGATACCCGAGATGATTTTTATCCTTGAGCAATGCTCCATCTTCTGGGATGCATCCGAGACTCCTTGCAGTTATGTCCCTGAGTCTATATTCCGGTGGTCTGGGTCCCTGTGATCCCGGGTAGCAACCCCAGACTCCTCCAGGGAAGATACCCAGGATGATTTTTCTCTCTTGACAGTGGTCCATCCTGCGGGATCTACCCAGAACTCCTCCCAGGGGTCTCCCGCAGAGTTTTCTCCAATGCTTTAGGGCCCTGTGATCCCGGGTAGCAACCCCAGACTCCTCCAGGGAAGGTACCCAAGATGATTTTTCTCTCTTGACAGTGGTCCATTCTCTGGGATGCATCGGAGACTCCTTGCAGGTATGTCCCTGAGTCTTTATTCTGGTGGTTTGCGGTCCTCTGATCCCGGGTAGCAACCCCAGACTCTTCCAGGCTAGATACCCAAGATGATTTTTCTCCTTGGACAATGCTCCATCCTTTGGGATTCACCCGAGACTCCTCGCAGGTATGTCCCCGAGTCTTTTTTCCGGTGATTTGGGGTCCTGTCATCCCGGGTAGCAACCCCAGACTCCTCCAGGGAAGATACCCAAGATGATTTTTATCCTTGGACAATGCTCCATCCTCTGCGATGCATCGGAGACTCCTTGCAGGTATGTCCCTGAGGCTTTATTCCGGTGGTTTGGGGTCCTCTGATCCCGAGTAGCAACCCCAGACTCCTCCAGGGAAGATACCCAAGATGATTTTTATCCTTGGGCAATGCTCCGTCGTCTGGGATGCATCTGAGATTCCTCCCAGGCGTCTCCTGCAGACATTTTTCCTGTGGTTTGGGTCCCTGTAATCCCGGGTAGCAACCCCAGACTCCTCCAGGAAAGATACCCGAGATGATTTTTCTCCTTGGACAATGCTCCATCCTCTGGGAAGCATCCGAGACTCCTTACACGTATGTCCCTGAGTGTTTATTCCGGTGTTTAGGGGCTCTATGTTCCCGGGTAGTGACCCCAGACTCCTCCAGGGAAGATGCCCAAGATGATTTTTCTCCTTGGACAATGCTCCATCTTCTGGGATGCATCTGAGATTCCTCCCAGGCGTCTCCCGCAGACATTTTTCCTGTGGTTTGTGTCCCTGTGATCCCGGGTAGCAACCCCAGACTCCACCAGGGAAGATACCCGAGATGATTTTTCTCCTCGGACAATGCTCCATCCTCTGGGATGCATCCGAGACTTGTCGCAGCTATGTCCCCGAGTCTTTTTTCTCGCGGTTTAGGGTTCTGTCATGCCAGGTGGCAACCCCAGACTCCTCCAGGGAAGACACCCAATATGATTTTTCTCTCTTGACAGTGGTCCATCCTGCGCGATCTACCCAGAACTCCTCCCAGGCGTCTCCTGCAGAGTTTTCTCCAGTGCTTTAGGGCCCTGTGATCCGGGGTATCAACCCCAGACTCCTCCAGGGAAGATGCCCGAGATGATTTTTCTCCTTGGACAATGCTCCATCATCTGGGATGCATCTGAGATTCCTCCCAGGCATCTCCCGCAGACATTTTTCCTGTGGTTTGGGTCCATGTAATCCCGCATAGCAACCCCAGCTTCCTCCAGGAAAGACACCCGGGATGATTTTTCTCTCTAGACATCGGTCCATCCTGCAGGATCTACCCAGAACTCCTCCCAGGTATCTCCCGCAGAGTTTTCTCCAGTGCTTTAGGGCCCTGTGATCCCGGGTAGCAACCCCAGACTCCTCCAGGGAAGACACCCAATATGATTTTTCTCTCTTGACAGTGGTCCATCCTGCGGGATCTACCCAGAACTCCTCCCAGGCGTCTCCCGCAGAGTTTTCTCCAACGCTTTAGGGCCCTGTGATCCCGGGTAGCAACCCCAGAGTCCTCCAGGGAAGATACCCAATATGATTTTTCTCCTTGGACAATGCTCCATCCTCTGGGATGCATCCGAGATTCCTCCCAGGCGTCTTCCGCAGACATTTTTCCGGTGGTTTGGGGTCCTGTCATCCCGGGTAGCAACCCCAGACTCCTCCAGGGAAGATACCCAAGATGATTTTTCTCCTTGGACTATTGTCCATCCTCTGGGATGCATCCGAGACTCCTTTCAGTTATGTCCCTGAGTCTTTATTCCGGTGGTCTGGGGCCCTGTGATCCCGGGTAGCAACCCCAGACTCCTCCAGGGAAGATACCCAAGATGCTTTTTCTCTCTTGACAGTGGTCCATCCTGCGGGATCTACCCAGAACTCCTCCCAGGCGTCTCCCGCAGAGTTTTCTCCAATGCTTTAGGGCCCTGTGATCCGAGGTAGCAACCCCAGAGTCCTCCAGGGAAGATACCCGAGATGATTTTTCTCTCTTGACAGTGGTCCATCCTCTGGGATGCATCGGAGACTCCTTGCAGGTATGTCCCTGAGGCTTTATTCTGGTGGTTTGCGGTCCTCTGATCCCGGGTAGCAACCCCAGACTCCTCCAGGGAAGATACCCAAGATGATTTTTCTCCTTGGACAATGCTCCATCCTCTGGGATTCACCCGAGACTCCTCGCAGGTATGTCCCCGAGTCTTTTATCCGGTGGTTTGGGGTCCTGTCATCCCGGGTAGCAACCCCAGACTCCTCCAGGGAAGATACCCAAGATGATTTTTCTCTCTTGACAGTGGTCCATCCTGCAGGATATACCCAGAACTCCTCCCAGGCGTCTCCCGCAGAGTTTTCTGCAATGCTTTATGGCCCTGTGATCCGAGGTAGCAACCCCAGACTCCTCCAGGGAAGATACCCGAGATGATTTTTCTATTTGGACAATGCTCCATCCTCTGGGATTCACGTGAGCCTCCTTGCAGTTGTGTCCCCGAGTCTTTTTTTCGGTGATTTAGGACCCTGTGATCCCGGGTAGAAACCCCAGACTCCTCCAGAAAAGATAGCCGAGATGATTTTTCTCTCTTGATAGTGGTCCATCCTGCGGGATCTACCCAGAAGTCCTCCCAGGCTTCTTCCGCAGAGTTTTCTGCAATGCTTTAGGGCCCTGTGATCCCGGGTAGCAACCCCAGACTCCTCCAGGGAAGATACCCGAGATGATTTTTATCCTTGGACTATTGTCCATCCTGCAGGATGCACCCGAGACTCCTCCCAGCTCTGTTTCTGAATGTTTTCTGCCTGGAGTTTAGGGTCCTGTGATCCCAGGTAGCAACCCCAGACTCCTCCAGGGAAGATACCCGAGATGATTTTTATCCTTGAGCAATGCTCCATCTTCTGGGATGCATCCGAGACTCCTTGCAGTTATGTCCCTGAGTCTATATTCCGGTGGTCTGGGTCCCTGTGATCCCGAGTAGTAACCCCAGACTCCTCCAGGGAAGATACCCAAGATGATTTTTATCCTTGGGCAATGCTCCGTCGTCTGGGATGCATCTGAGATTCCTCCCAGAGGTCTCCCACAGACATTTTTCCTGTGGTTTGGGGCCCTGTAATCCCGGGTAGCAAACCCAGACTCCTCCATGGAAGATACCCAAGATGATTTTTCTTCTTGGAGTATTGTCCATCCTCTGGGATGCATCCGAGACTCCTTGCAGTTATGTCCCTGAGTCTTTATTCCGGTGGTCTGGGGCCCTGTGATCCCGGGTAGCAACCCCAGACTCCTCCAGGGAAGATACCCAAGATGCTTTTTCTCTCTTGACAGTGGTCCATCCTGCGGGATCTACCCAGAACTCCTCACAGCTGTCTCCCGCAGAGTTTTCTCCAATGCTTTAGGGCCCTGTGATCCCGGGTAGCAACCCCAGACTCCTCCAGGGAAGATACCCAAGATGCTTTTTCTCTCTTGACAGTGGTCCATCCTCTGGGATGTATCGGAGACTCCTTGCAGGTATGTCCCTGAGTCTTTATTCTGGTGTTTTGCGGTCCTCTGATCCCGGGTAGCAACCCCAGACTCCTCCAGGGAAGATACACAAGATGATTTTTATCCTTGCACAATGCTCCATCCTCTGGGATTCACCCGAGACGCCTTGCAGGTATATCCCCGAGTCTTTTATCCGGTGGTTTGGGGTCCTGTCATCCCGGGTAGCAACCCCAGACTCCTCCAGGGAAGATACCCAAGATGATTTTTCGCTCTTGACAGTGGTCCATCCTGCAGGATCTACCCAGAACTCCTCCCAGGCGTCTCCCGCAGAGTTTTCTCCAACGCTTTAGGGCCCTGTGATCCCGGGTAGCAACCCCAGACTCCTCCAGGGAAGATACCCAATATGATTTTTCTCCTTGGACAATGCTCCATCCTCTGGGATGCATCCGAGATTCCTCCCAGGCGTCTTCCGCAGACATTTTTCCGGTGGTTTGGGGTCCTGTCATCCCGGGTAGCAACCCCAGACTCCTCCAGGGAAGATACCCAAGATGATTTTTCTCCTTGGACAGTGCTCCATCCTCTGGGATTCACCCGAGACACCTCGCAGGTATGTCCCCGAGTCTTTTTTCCGGTGGTTTGGGGTCCTGTCATCCCGGGTAGCAACCCCAGACTCCTCCAGGGAAGATACCCAAGATGATTTTTCTCTCTTGACTGTGGTCCATCCTGCAGGATATACCCAGAACTCCTCCCAGGCGTCTCCCGCAGAGTTTTCTGCAATGCTTTAGGGCCCTGTGATCCGAGGTAGCAACCCCAGACTCCTCCAGGGAAGATACCCAATATGATTTTTCTCCTTGGACAATGCTCCATCCTCTGGGATGCATCCGCGATTCCTCCCAGAGGTCTCCCACAGACATTTTTCCTGTGGTTTGGGGCCCTGTAATCTTGGGTAGGAAACGCAGACTCCTCCAGGGAAGATACCAGAGATGATTTTTATACTTGGGCAATGCTCCATCCTCTGGGATGCATCTGAGACTCCTTTCAGTTATGGCCCTGAGTCTTTATTGCGGTGGTCTGGGGCCCTGTGATCCCGGGTAGCAACCCCAGACTCCTCCAGGGAAGATACCTGAGATGATTTTTCTCCTTGGACAATGCTCCATCCTGCAGGATGCACCCGAGACTCCTCCCAGCTCTGTTTCTGAATGTTTTCTGCCTGGAGTTTAGGGTCCTGTGATCCCAGGTAGCAACCCCAGACTCCTCCAGGGAAGATACCCGAGATGATTTTTATCCTTGAGCAATGCTCCATCTTCTGGGATGCATCCGAGACTCCTTGCAGTTATGTCCCTGAGTCTATATTCCGGTGGTCTGGGTCCCTGTGATCCCGGGTAGCAACCCCAGACTCCTCCAGGGAAGATACCCAGGATGATTTTTCTCTCTTGACAGTGGTCCATCCTCTGGGATGCATCGGAGACTCCTTGCAGGTATGTCCCTGAGTCTTTATTCTGGTGGTTTGCGGTCCTCTGATCCCGGGTAGCAACCCCAGACTCCTCCAGGGAAGATACCCAAGATGATTTTTCTCCTTGGACAATGCTCCATCCTCTGGGATTCACCCGAGACTCCTCGCAGGTATGTCCCCGAGTCTTTTATCCGGTGGTTTGGGGTCCTGTCATCCCGGGTAGCAACCCCAGACTCCTCCAGGGAAGATACCCAAGATGATTTTTCTCTCTTGACAGTGGTCCATCCTGCAGGATCTACCCAGAACTCCTCCCAGGCGTCTCCCGCAGAGTTTTCTGCAATGCTTTAGGGCCCTGTGATCCGAGGTAGCAACCCCAGACTCCTCCAGGGAAGATACCCGAGATGATTTTTCTCCTTGGGCAATGCTCCATCCTCTGGGATGCATCCGCGATTCCTCCCAGGCGTCTTCCGCAGACATTATTCCTGTGGTTTGGGGCCCTGTAATCCCGGGTAGCAACCCCAGACTCCTCCAGGGAAGATACCCGAGATGATTTTTATCCTTGGGCAATGCTCCATCCTCTGGGATGCATCTGAGACTCCTTTCAGTTATGGCCCTGAGTCTTTATTGTGGTGGTCTGGGGCCCTGTGATCCCGGGTAGCAATCCCAGACTCCTCCAGGGAAGATACCCAAGATGATTTTTCTCCATGGACAATGCTCCATCCTCTGGGATTCACATGAGCCTCCTTGCAGTTGTGTCCCCGAGTCTTTTTTTCGGTGATTTAGGACCCTGTGATCCCGGGTAGAAGCCCCAGACTCCTCCAGGGAAGATACCCAAGATGCTTTTTCTCTCTTGACAGTGGTCCATCCTGCGGGATCTACCCAGAACTCCTCCCAGGCGTCTCCCGCAGAGTTTTCTCCAATGCTTTAGGGCCCTGTGATCCCGGGTAGCAACCCCAGACTCCTCCAGGGAAGATACCGGAGATGATTTTTCTCTCTTGACAGTGGTCCATCCTCTGGGATGCATCGGAGACTCCTTGCAGGTATGTCCCTGAGTCTTTATTCTGGTGGTTTGCGGTCCTCTGATCCCGGGTAGCAACCCCAGACTCCTCCAGGGAAGATACCCAAGATGATTTTTCTCCTTGGACAATGCTCCATCCTCTGGGATTCACCCGAGACTCCTCGCAGGTATGTCCCCGAGTCTTTTATCCGGTGGTTTGGGGTCCTGTCATCCCGGGTAGCAACCCCAGACTCCTCCAGGGAAGATACCCAATATGATTTTTATCCTTGGACAATGCTCCATCCTCTGCGATGCATCGGAGACTCCTTGCAGGTATGTCCCTGAGGCTTTATTCCGGTGGTTTGGGGTCCTCTGATCCCGAGTAGCAACCCCAGACTCCTCCAGGGAAGATACCCAAGATGATTTTTATCCTTGGGCAATGCTCCGTCGTCTGGGATGCATCTGAGATTCCTCCCAGAGGTCTCCCACAGACATTTTTCCTGTGGTTTGGGGCCCTGTAATCCCGGGTAGCAAACCCAGACTCCTCCAGGGAAGATACCCAAGATGATTTTTCTCCTTGGACTATTGTCCATCCTCTGGGATGCATCCGACACTCCTTGCAGTTATGTCCCTGAGTCTTTATTCCGGTGGTCTGGGGCCCTGTGATCCCGGGTAGCAACCCCAGACTCCTCCAGGGAAGATACCCGAGATGATTTTTCTATTTGGACAATGCTCCATCCTCTGGGATTCACGTGAGCCTCCTTGCAGTTGTGTCCCCGAGTCTTTTTTTCGGTGATTTAGGACCCTGTGATCCCGGGTAGAAACCCCAGACTCCTCCAGAAAAGATAGCCGAGATGATTTTTCTCTCTTGATAGTGGTCCATCCTGCGGGATCTACCCAGAACTCCTCCCAGGCTTCTTCCGCAGAGTTTTCTGCAATGCTTTAGGGCCCTGTGATCCCGGGTAGCAACCCCAGACTCCTCCAGGGAAGATACCCGAGATGATTTTTATCCTTGGACTATTGTCCATCCTGCAGGATGCACCCGAGACTCCTCCCAGCTCTGTTTCTGAATGTTTTCTGCCTGGAGTTTAGGGTCCTGTGATCCCAGGTAGCAACCCCAGACTCCTCCAGGGAAGATACCCGAGATGATTTTTATCCTTGAGCAATGCTCCATCTTCTGGGATGCATCCGAGACTCCTTGCAGTTATGTCCCTGAGTCTATATTCCTGTGGTCTGGGTCCCTGTGATCCCGGGTAGCAACCCCAGACTCCTCCAGGGAAGATACCCAGGATGATTTTTCTCTCTTGACAGTGGTCCATCCTGCGGGATCTACCCAGAACTCCTCCCAGGCGTCTCCCGCAGAGTTTTCTCCAATGCTTTAGGGCCCTGTGATCCCGGGTAGCAACCCCAGACTCCTCCAGGGAAGATACCCAAGATGATTTTTCTCTCTTGACAGTGGTCCATCCTCTGGGATGCATCGGAGACTCCTTGCAGGTATGTCCCTGAGTCTTTATTCTGGTGGTTTGCGGTCCTCTGATCCCGGGTAGCAACCCCAGACTCTTCCAGGGTAGATACCCAAGATGATTTTTCTCCTTGGACAATGCTCCATCCTCTGGGATTCACCCGAGACTCCTCGCAGGTATGTCCCCGAGTCTTTTTTCCGGTGATTTGGGGTCCTGTCATCCCGGGTAGCAAACCCAGACTCCTCCAGGGAAGATACCCAAGATGATTTTTATCCTTGGACAATGCTCCATCCTCTGGGATGCATCAGAGACTCCTTGCAGGTATGTCCCTGAGTCTATATTCCGGTGGTCTGGGTCCCTGTGATCCCGAGTAGCAACCCCAGACTCCTCCAGGGAAGATACCCAAGATGATTTTTATCCTTGGGCAATGCTCCGTCGTCTGGGATGCATCTGAGATTCCTCCCAGAGGTCTCCCACAGACATTTTTCCTGTGGTTTGGGGCCCTGTAATCCCGGGTAGCAAACCCAGACTCCTCCATGGAAGATACCCAAGATGATTTTTCTTCTTGGAGTATTGTCCATCCTCTGGGATGCATCCGAGACTCCTTGCAGTTATGTCCCTGAGTCTTTATTCCGGTGGTCTGGGGCCCTGTGATCCCGGGTAGCAACCCCAGACTCCTCCAGGGAAGATACCCAAGATGCTTTTTCTCTCTTGACAGTGGTCCATCCTCTGGGATGTATCGGAGACTCCTTCCAGGTATGTCCCTGAGTCTTTATTCTGGTGTTTTGCGGTCCTCTGATCCCGGGTAGCAACCTCAGACTCCTCCAGGGAAGATACACAAGATGATTTTTATCCTTGCACAATGCTCCATCCTCTGGGATTCACCCGAGACGCCTTGCAGGTATATCCCCGAATCTTTTATCCGGTGGTTTGGGGTCCTGTCATCCCGGGTAGCAACCCCAGACTCCTCCAGGGAAGATACCCAAGATGATTTTTCTCCTTGGACAATGCTCCATCCTCTGGGATGCATCCGAGATTCCTCCCAGGCGTCTTCCGCAGACATTTTTCCGGTGGTTTGGGGTCCTGTCATCCCGGGTAGCAACCCCAGACTCCTCCAGGGAAGATACCCAAGATGATTTTTCTCCTTGGACAGTGCTCCATCCTCTGGGATTCACCCGAGACACCTCGCAGGTATGTCCCCGAGTCTTTTATCCGGTGGTTTGGGGTCCTGTCATCCCGGGTAGCAACCCCAGACTCCTCCAGGGAAGATACCCAAGATGATTTTTCTCTCTTGACTGTGGTCCATCCTGCAGGATATACCCAGAACTCCTCCCAGGCGTCTCCCGCAGAGTTTTCTGCAATGCTTTAGGGCCCTGTGATCCGAGGTAGCAACCCCAGACTCCTCCAGGGAAGATACCCAATATGATTTTTCTCCTTGGACAATGCTCCATCCTCTGGGATGCATCCGCGATTCCTCCCAGAGGTCTCCCACAGACATTTTTCCTGTGGTTTGGGGCCCTGTAATCTTGGGTAGGAAACCCAGACTCCTCCAGGGAAGATACCAGAGATGATTTTTATACTTGGGCAATGCTCCATCCTCTGGGATGCATCCGAGACTCCTTGCAGTTATGTCCCTGAGTCTTTATTCCGGTGGTCTGGGTCCCTGTGATCCCGGGTAGCAACCCCAGACTCCTCCAGGGAAGATACCTGAGATGATTTTTATCCTTGGACTATTGTCCATCCTGCAGGATGCACCCGAGACTCCTCCCAGCTCTGTTTCTGAATGTTTTCTTCCTGGGGTTTAGGGTCCTGTGATCCCAGGTAGCAACCCCAGACTCCTCCAAGGAAGATACCCGAGATGATTTTTATCCTTGAGCAATGCTCCATCCTCTGGGATGCATCCGAGACTCCTTGCAGTTATGTCCCTGAGTCTTTATTCCGGTGGTCTGGGTCCCTGTGATCCCAGGTAGCAACCCCAGACTCCTCCAGGGAAGATACCCAGGATGATTTTTCTCTCTTGACAGTGGTCCATCCTGCGGGATCTACCCAGAACTCCTCCCAGGCGTCTCCCGCAGAGTTTTCTGCAATGCTTTAGGGCCCTGTGATCCCGGGTAGCAACCCCAGACTCCTCCAGGGAAGATACCCAAGATGATTTTTCTCTCTTGACAGTGGTCCATCCTCTGGGATGCATCGGAGACTCCTTGCAGGTATGTCCCTGAGTCTTTATTCTGGTGGTTTGCGGTCCTCTGATCCCGGGTAGCAACCCCAGACTCTTCCAGGGTAGATACCCAAGATGATTTTTCTCCTTGGACAATGCTCCATCCTCTGGGATACACCCGAGACTCCTCGCAGGTATGTCCCCGAGTCTTTTTTCCGGTGATTTGGGGTCCTGTCATCCCGGGTAGCAAACCCAGACTCCTCCAGGAAGATACCCAAGATGATTTTTATCCTTGGACAATGCTCCATCCTCTGGGATGCATCGGAGACTCCTTGCAGGTATGTCCCTGAGGCTTTATTCCGGTGGTTTGGGGTCCTCTGATCCCGAGTAGCAACCCCAGACTCCTCCAGGGAAGATACCCAAGATGATTTTTATCCTTGGGCAATGCTCCATCGTCTGGGATGCATCTGAGATTCCTCCCAGAGGTCTCCCACAGACATTTTTCCTGTGGTTTGGGGCCCTGTAATCCCGGGTAGCAAACCCAGACTCCTCCAGGGAAGATACCCGAGATGATTTTTATCCTTGGGCAATGCTCCATCCTCTGGGATGCATCTGAGACTCCTTTCAGTTATGGACCTGAGTCTTTATTGTGGTGGTCTGGGGCCCTGTGATCCCGGGTAGCAATCCCAGATTCCTCCAGGGAAAATACCCAAGATGATTTTTCGCCATGGACAATGCTCCATGCTCTGGGATTCACATGAGCCTCCTTGCAGTTGTGTCCCCGAGTCTTTTTTTCGGTGATTTAGGACCCTGTGATCCCGGGTAGAAGCCCCAGACTCCTCCAGGGAAGATACCCAAGATGATTTTTCTCTCTTGACAGTGGTCCATCCTGCGGGATCTACCCAGAACTCCTCCCAGGCGTCTACCGCAGAGTTTTCTGCAATGCTTTAGGGCCCTGTGATCCCAGGTAGCAACCCCAGACTCCTCCAGGGAAGATACCCGAGATGATTTTTCTATTTGGACAATGCTCCATCCTCTGGGATTCACGTGAGCCTCCTTGCAGTTGTGTCCCCGAGTCTTTTTTTCGGTGATTTAGGACCCTGTGATCCCGGGTAGAAACCCCAGACTCCTCCAGAAAAGATAGCCGAGATGATTTTTCTCTCTTGATAGTGGTCCATCCTGCGGGATCTACCCAGAACTCCTCCCAGGCTTCTTCCGCAGAGTTTTCTGCAATGCTTTAGGGCCCTGTGATCGCGGGTAGCAACCCCAGACTCCTCCAGGGAAGATACCTGAGATGATTTTTATCCTTGGACTATTGTCCATCCTGCAGGATGCACCCGAGACTCCTCCCAGCTCTGTTTCTGAATGTTTTCTGCCTGGAGTTTAGGGTCCTGTGATCCCAGGTAGCAACCCCAGACTCCTCCAGGGAAGATACCCGAGATGATTTTTATCCTTGAGCAATGCTCCATCTTCTGGGATGCATCCGAGACTCCTTGCAGTTATGTCCCTGAGTCTATATTCCGGTGGTCTGGGTCCCTGTGATCCCGGGTAGCAACCCCAGACTCCTCCAGGGTAGATACCCAGGATGATTTTTCTCTCTTGACAGTGGTCCATCCTGCGGGATCTACCCAGAACTCCTCCCAGGCGTCTCCCGCAGAGTTTTCTCCAATGCTTTAGGGCCCTGTGATCCCGAGTAGCAACCCCAGACTCCTCCAGGGAAGATACCCAAGATGATTTTTATCCTTGGGCAATGCTCCGTCGTCTGGGATGCATCTGAGATTCCTCCCAGAGGTCTCCCACAGACATTTTTCCTGTGGTTTGGGGCCCTGTAATCCCGGGTAGCAAACCCAGACTCCTCCAGGGAAGATACCCAAGATGATTTTTCTCTCTTGACAGTGGTCGATCCTGCAGGATCTACCCAGAACTCCTCCCAGGCGTCTCCCGCAGAGTTTTCTCCAACGCTTTAGGGCCCTGTGATCCCGGGTAGCAACCCCAGAGTCCTCCAGGGAAGATACCCAATATGATTTTTCTCCTTGGACAATGCTCCATCCTCTGGGATGCATCCGAGATTCCTCCCAGGCGTCTTCCGCAGACATTTTTCCGGTGATTTAGCATCCTGTGATCCCGGGTAGAAGCCCCAGACTCCTCCAGGGAAGATACCCAAGATGATTTTTCTCTCTTGACAGTGGTCCATCCTGCGGGATCTACCCAGAACTCCTCCCAGGCGTCTCCTGCAGAGTTTTCTGCAATGCTTTAGGACCCTGTGATCCCGGGTAGAAACCCCAGACTCCTCCAGAAAAGATAGCCGAGATGATTTTTCTCCTTGGACTATTGTCCATCCTGCAGGATGCACCCGAGACTCCTCCCAGGTCTGTTTCTGAATGTTTTCTTCCCGGGGTTTAGGGTCCTGTGATCCCAGTTAGCAACCCCAGACTCCTCCAGGGAAGATACCCGAGATGATTTTTATCCTTGGACAATGCTCCATCTTCTGGGATGCATCCGAGACTCCTTGCAGTTATGTCCCTTAGTCTATATTCCGGTGGTCTGGGTCCCTGTGATCCCGGGTAGCAACCCCAGACTCCTCCAGGGAAGATACCCAGGATGATTTTTCTCTCTTGACAGTGGTCCATCCTGCGGGATCTACCCAGAACTCCTCCCAGGGGTCTCCCGCAGAGTTTTCTCCAATGCTTTAGGACCCTGTGATCCCGGGTAGCCACCCCAGACTCCTCCAGGGAAGATACCCAAGATGATTTTTCTCTCTTGACAGTGGTCCATCCTCTGGGATGCATCGGAGACTCCTTGCAGGTATGTCCCTGAGTCTTTATTCTGGTGGTTTGCAGTCCTCTGATCCCGGGTAGCAACCCCAGACTCTTCCAGGGTAGATACCCAAGATGATTTTTCTCCTTGGACAATGCTCCATCCTTTGGGATTCACCCGAGACTCCTCGCAGGTATGTCCCCGAGTCTTTTTTCCGGTGATTTGGGGTCCTGTCATCCCGGGTAGCAACCCCAGACTCCTCCAGGAAGATACCCAAGATGATTTTTATCCTTGGACAATGCTCCATCCTCTGCGATGCATCGGAGACTCCTTGCAGGTATGTCCCTGAGGCTTTATTCCGGTGGTTTGGGGTCCTCTGATCCCGAGTAGCAACCCCAGACTCCTCCAGGGAAGATACCCAAGATGATTTTTATCCTTGGGCAATGCTCCGTCGTCTGGGATGCATCTGAGATTCCTCCCAGAGGTCTTCTACAGATATTTTTCCTGTGGTTTGGGGCCCTGTAATCCCGGGTAGCAAACCCAGACTCCTCCATGGAATATACCCAAGATGATTTTTCTCCTTGGAGTATTGTCCATCCTTTGGGATGCATCTGAGACTCCTTGCAGTTATGTCCCTGAGTCTTTATTCCGGTGGTCTGGGGCCCTGTGATCCCGGGTAGCAACCCCAGACTCCTCCAGGGAAGATACCCAAGATGCTTTTTCTCTCTTGACAGTGGTCCATCCTGCGGGATCTACCCAGAACTCCTCACAGCTGTCTCCCGCAGAGTTTTCTCCAATGCTTTAGGGCCCTGTGATCCCGGGTAGCAACCCCAGACTCCTCCAGGGAAGATACCCAAGATGCTTTTTCTCTCTTGACAGTGGTCCATCCTCTGGGATGTATCGGAGACTCCTTCCAGGTATGTCCCTGAGTCTTTATTCTGGTGGTTTGGGGTCCTGTCATCCCGGGTAGCAACCCCAGACTCCTCCAGGGAAGATACCCAAGATGATTTTTATCCTTGGACAATGCTCCATCCTCTGCGATGCATCGGAGACTCCTTGCAGGTATGTCCCTGAGGCTTTATTCCGGTGGTTTGGGGTCCTCTGATCCCGAGTAGCAACCCCAGACTCCTCCAGGGAAGATACCCGAGATGATTTTTATCCTTGGGCAATGCTCCATCCTCTGGGATGCATCTGAGACTCCTTTCAGTTATGGCCCTGAGTCTTTATTGCGGTGGTCTGGGGCCCTGTGATCCCGGATAGCAATCCAAGACTCCTCCAGGGAAAATACCCAAGATGATTTTTCTCCATGGACAATGCTCCATCCTCTGGGATTCACATGAGCCTCCTTGCAGTTGTGTCCCCGAGTCTTTTATCCGGTGGTTTGGGGTCCTGTCATCCCGGGTAGCAACCCCAGACTCCTCCAGGGAAGATACCCAAGATGATTTTTATGTCTTGACAGTGGTCCATCCTGCAGGATATACCCAGAACTCCTCCCAGGCGTCTCCCGCAGAGTTTTCTGCAATGCTTTAGGGCCCTGTGATCCGAGGTAGCAAGCCCAGACTCCTCCAGGGAAGATACCCGAGATGATTTTTCTCCTTGGGCAATGCTCCATCCTCTGGGTTGCATCCGCGATTCCTCCCAGAGGTCTCCCACAGACATTTTTCCTGTGGTTTGGGGCCCTGTAATCCCGAGACTCCTCCCAGCTCTGTTTCTGAATGTTTTCTGCCTGTAGTCTAGGGTCCTGTGATCCCAGGTAGCAAACCCAGACTCCTCCAGGGAAGATACCCAAGATGCTTTTTCTCTCTTGACAGTGGTCCATCCTCTGGGATGCATCGGAGACTCCTTGCAGGTATGTCCCTGAGTCTTTATTCTGGTGGTTTGGGGTCCTGTCATCCTGGGTAGCAACCCCAGACTCCTCTAGGGAAGATACCCAAGATGATTTTTATCCTTGGACAATGCTCCATCCTCTGCGATGCATCGGAGACTCCTTGCAGGTATGTCCCTGAGGCTTTATTCCGGTGGTTTGGGGTCCTCTGATCCCGAATAGCAACCCCAGACTCCTCCAGGGAAGATACCCGAGATGATTTTTCTCCTTGGGCAATGCTCCATCCTCTGGGATGCATCTGAGACTCCTTTCAGTTATGGCCCTGAGTCTTTATTGCGGTGGTCTGGGGCCCTGTGATCCCGGGTAGCAATCCCAGACTCCTCTAGGGAAAACACCCAAGATGATTTTTCTCCATGGACAATGCTCCATCCTCTGGGATTCACGTGAGCTTCCTTGCAGTTGTGTCCCCGAGTCTTTTTTTCGGTGATTTAGGACCCTGTGATCCCGGGTAGAAACCCCAGACTCCTCCAGAAAAGATAGCCGAGATGATTTTTCTCTCTTGACAGTGGTCCATCCTGCGGGATCTACCCAGAACTCCTCCCAGGCTTCTTCCGCAGAGTTTTCTGCAATGCTTTAGGGCCCTGTGATCGCGGGTAGCAACCCCAGACTCCTCCAGGGAAGATTCCTGAGATGATTTTTATCCTTGGACTATTGTCCATCCTGCAGGATGCACCCGAGACTCCTCCCAGCTCTGTTTCTGAATGTTTTCTTCCTGGGGTTTAGGGTCCTGTGATCCCAGGTAGCAACCCCAGACTCCTCCAGGGAAGATACCCGAGATGATTTTTATCCTTGAGCAATGCTCCATCCTCTGGGATGCATCCGAGACTCCTTGCAGTTATGTCCCTGAGTCTTTATTCCGGTGGTCTGGGGCCCTGTGATCCCGGGTAGCAACCCCAGACTCCTCCAGGGAAGATACCCAAGATGATTTTTCTGTCTTGACAGTGGTCCATCCTGCAGGATATACCCAGAACTCCTCCCAGGCGTCTCCCGCAGAGTTTTCTGCAATGCTTTAGGGCCCTGTGATCCGAGGTAGCAACCCCAGACTCCTACTGGGAAGATACGCAAGATGATTTGTATCCTTGAGCAATGCTCCATCCTCTGGGATGCATCCGAGACTCCTTGCAGTTATGTCCCTGAGTCTTTATTCCGGTGGTCTGGGTCCCTGTGATCCTGGGTAGCAACCCCAGACTCCTCCAGGGAAGATACCTGAGATGATTTTTCTCCTTGGACTATTGTCCATCCTGCAGGATGCACCCGAGACTCCTCCCAGCTCTGTTTCTGAATGTTTTCTTCCTGGGATTTAGGGCCCTGTGATCCCGGGTAGCAACCCCAGACTCCTCCAGGGAAGATACCCAAGATGATTTTTCTCTCTTGACAGTGGTCCATCCTGCGGGATCTACCCAGAACTCCTCCCAGGCGTCTCCCGCAGAGTTTTCTCCAATGCTTTAGGGCCCTGTGATCCCGGGTAGCAACCCCAGACTCCTCCAGGGAAGATACCCAAGATGATTTTTCTCTCTTGACAGTGGTCCATCCTCTGGGATGCATCGGAGACTCCTTGCAGGTATGTCCCTGAGTCTTTATTCTGGTGGTTTGCGGTCCTCTCATCCCGGGTAGCAACCCCAGACTCCTCCAGGGAAGATAGCCAAGATGATTTTTCTCCTTGGACAATGCTCCATCCTCTGGGATTCACCCGAGACTCCTCGCAGGTATATCCCCGAGTCTTTTATCCGGTGGTTTGGGGTCCTGTCTTCCCGGGTAGCAACCCCAGACTCCTCCAGGGAAGATACCCAAGATGATTTTTCTCTCTTGACAGTGGTCCATCCTGCAGGATATACCCAGAACTCCTCCCAGGCGTCTCCCGCAGAGTTTTCTGCAATGCTTTAGGGCCCTGTGATCCCGGGTAGCAACCCCAGACTCCTCCAGGGAAGATACCCAAGATGATTTTTCTCTCTTGACAGTGGTCCATCCTCTGGGATGCATCGGAGACTCCTTGCAGGTATGTCCCTGAGTCTTTATTCTGGTGGTTTGCGGTCCTCTCATCCCGGGTAGCAACCCCAGACTCCTCCAGGGAAGATAGCCAAGATGATTTTTCTCCTTGGACAATGCTCCATCCTCTGGGATTCACCCGAGACTCCTCGCAGGTATATCCCCGAGTCTTTTATCCGGTGGTTTGGGGTCCTGTCTTCCCGGGTAGCAACCCCAGACTCCTCCAGGGAAGATACCCAAGATGATTTTTCTCTCTTGACAGTGGTCCATCGTCTGGGATGTATCGGAAACTCCTTCCATGTATGTCCCTGAGTCTTTATTCTGGTGTTTTGCGGTCCTCTGATCCCGGGTAGCAACCCCAGACTCCTCCAGGGAAGATAGCCAAGATGATTTTTATCCTTGGACAATGCTCCATCCTCTGGTATTCACCCGAGACGCCTTGCAGGTATATCCCCGAGTCTTTTATCCGGTGGTTTGGGGTCCTGTCATCCCGGGTAGCAACCCCAGACTCCTCCAGGGAAGATACCCAAGATGATTTTTCTCCTTGGACTATTGTGCATCCTCTGGGATGCATCCGAGACTCCTTGCAGTTATGTCCCTGAGTCTTTTTTTCCGGTGGTCTGGGGCCCTGTGATCCCGGGTAGCAACCCCAGACTCCTCCAGGGAAGATACCCAAGATGCTTTTTCTCTCTTGACAGTGGTCCATCCTGCGGGATCTACCCAGAATTCCTCCCAGGCGTCTCCCGCAGAGTTTTCTCCAATGCTTTAGGGCCCTGTGATCCCGGGTAGCAACCCCAGACTCCTCCAGGGAAGATACCGGAGATGATTTTTCTCTCTTGACAGTGGTCCATCCTCTGGGATGCATCGGAGACTCCTTGCAGGTATGTCCCTTCGTCTTTATTCTGGTGGTTTGCGGTCCTCTGATCCCGGGTAGCAACCCCAGACTCCTCCAGGGAAGATACCGGAGATGATTTTTCTCCTTGGGCAATGCTCCATCCTCTGGGATTCACCCGAGACTCCTCGCAGGTATGTCCCCGAGTCTTTTATCCGGTGGTTTGGGGTCCTGTCATCCCGGGTAGCAACCCCAGACTCCTCCAGGGAAGATACCCAAGATGATTTTTCTCTCTTGACAGTGGTCCATCCTGCAGGATATACCCAGAACTCCTCCCAGGCGTCTCCCGCAGAGTTTTCTGCAATGCTTTAGGGCCCTGTGATCCGAGGTAGCAACCCCAGACTCCTCCAGGGAAGATACCCGAGATGATTTTTCTCCTTGGGCAATGCTCCATCCTCTGGGATGCATCTGAGACTCCTTTCAGTTATGGCCCTGAGTCTTTATTGCGGTGGTCTGGGGCCCTGTGATCCCGGGTAGCAATCCCAGACTCCTCTAGGGAAAACACCCAAGATGATTTTTCTCCATGGACAATGCTCCATCCTCTGGGATTCACGTGAGCTTCCTTGCAGTTGTGTCCCCGAGTCTTTTTTTCGGTGATTTAGGACCCTGTGATCCCGGGTAGAAACCCCAGACTCCTCCAGAAAAGATAGCCGAGATGATTTTTCTCTCTTGATAGTGGTCCATCCTGCGGGATCTACCCAGAACTCCTCCCAGGCTTCTTCCGCAGAGTTTTCTGCAATGCTTTAGGGCCCTGTGATCCCGGGTAGCAACCCCAGACTCCTCCAGGGAAGATACCCGAGATGATTTTTATCCTTGAGCAATGCTCCATCCTCTGGGATGCATCCGAGACTCCTTGCAGTTATGTCCCTGAGTCTTTATTCCGGTGGTCTGGGGCCCTGTGATCCCGGGTAGCAACCCCAGACTCCTCCAGGGAAGATACCAGGATGATTTTTCTCTCTTGACAGTGGTCCATCCTGCGGGATCTACCCAGAACTCCTCCCAGGCGTCTCCCGCAGAGTTTTCTGCAATGCTTTAGGGCCCTGTGATCCCGGGTAGCAACCCCAGACTCCTCCAGGGAAGATACCCAAGATGATTTGTATCCTTGAGCAATGCTCCATCCTCTGGGATGCATCCGAGACTCCTTGCAGTTATGTCCCTGAGTCTTTATTCCGGTGGTCTGGGTCCCTGTGATCCCGGGTAGCAACCCCAGACTCCTCCAGGGAAGATACCTGAGATGATTTTTCTCCTTGGACTATTGTCCATCCTGCAGGATGCACCCGAGACTCCTCCCAGCTCTGTTTCTGAATGTTTTCTTCCTGGGATTTAGGGCCCTGTGATCCCAGGTAGCAACCCCAGACTCCTCCAGGGAAGATAACCAAGATGCTTTTTCTCTCTTGACAGATGTCCATCCTGCGGGATCTACCCAGAACTCCTCCCAGGCGTCTCCCGCAGAGTTTTCTCCAATGCTTTAGGGCCCTGTGATCCCGGGTAGCAACCCCAGACTCCTCCAGGGAAGATAGCCAAGATGATTTTTCTCCTTGGACAATGCTCCATCCTCTGGGATTCACCCGAGACTCCTCGCAGGTATATCCCCGAGTCTTTTATCCGGTGGTTTGGGGTCCTGTCTTCCCGGGTAGCAACCCCAGACTCCTCCAGGGAAGATACCCAAGATGATTTTTCTCTCTTGACAGTGGTCCATCCTGCAGGATATACCCAGAACTCCTCCCAGGCGTCTCCCGCAGAGTTTTCTGCAATGCTTTAGGGCCCTGTGATCCCGGGTAGCAACCCCAGACTCCTCCAGGGAAGATACCCAAGATGATTTTTCTCTCTTGACAGTGGTCCATCCTCTGGGATGCATCGGAGACTCCTTGCAGGTATGTCCCTGAGTCTTTATTCTGGTGGTTTGCGGTCCTCTCATCCCGGGTAGCAACCCCAGACTCCTCCAGGGAAGATAGCCAAGATGATTTTTCTCCTTGGACAATGCTCCATCCTCTGGGATTCACCCGAGACTCCTCGCAGGTATATCCCCGAGTCTTTTATCCGGTGGTTTGGGGTCCTGTCTTCCCGGGTAGCAACCCCAGACTCCTCCAGGGAAGATACCCAAGATGATTTTTCTCTCTTGACAGTGGTCCATCGTCTGGGATGTATCGGAAACTCCTTCCATGTATGTCCCTGAGTCTTTATTCTGGTGTTTTGCGGTCCTCTGATCCCGGGTAGCAACCCCAGACTCCTCCAGGGAAGATAGCCAAGATGATTTTTATCCTTGGACAATGCTCCATCCTCTGGTATTCACCCGAGACGCCTTGCAGGTATATCCCCGAGTCTTTTATCCGGTGGTTTGGGGTCCTGTCATCCCGGGTAGCAACCCCAGACTCCTCCAGGGAAGATACCCAAGATGATTTTTCTCCTTGGACTATTGTGCATCCTCTGGGATGCATCCGAGACTCCTTGCAGTTATGTCCCTGAGTCTTTTTTTCCGGTGGTCTGGGGCCCTGTGATCCCGGGTAGCAACCCCAGACTCCTCCAGGGAAGATACCCAAGATGCTTTTTCTCTCTTGACAGTGGTCCATCCTGCGGGATCTACCCAGAATTCCTCCCAGGCGTCTCCCGCAGAGTTTTCTCCAATGCTTTAGGGCCCTGTGATCCCGGGTAGCAACCCCAGACTCCTCCAGGGAAGATACCGGAGATGATTTTTCTCTCTTGACAGTGGTCCATCCTCTGGGATGCATCGGAGACTCCTTGCAGGTATGTCCCTTCGTCTTTATTCTGGTGGTTTGCGGTCCTCTGATCCCGGGTAGCAACCCCAGACTCCTCCAGGGAAGATACCGGAGATGATTTTTCTCCTTGGGCAATGCTCCATCCTCTGGGATTCACCCGAGACTCCTCGCAGGTATGTCCCCGAGTCTTTTATCCGGTGGTTTGGGGTCCTGTCATCCCGGGTAGCAACCCCAGACTCCTCCAGGGAAGATACCCAAGATGATTTTTCTCTCTTGACAGTGGTCCATCCTGCAGGATATACCCAGAACTCCTCCCAGGCGTCTCCCGCAGAGTTTTCTGCAATGCTTTAGGGCCCTGTGATCCGAGGTAGCAACCCCAGACTCCTCCAGGGAAGATACCCGAGATGATTTTTCTCCTTGGGCAATGCTCCATCCTCTGGGATGCATCTGAGACTCCTTTCAGTTATGGCCCTGAGTCTTTATTGCGGTGGTCTGGGGCCCTGTGATCCCGGGTAGCAATCCCAGACTCCTCTAGGGAAAACACCCAAGATGATTTTTCTCCATGGACAATGCTCCATCCTCTGGGATTCACGTGAGCTTCCTTGCAGTTGTGTCCCCGAGTCTTTTTTTCGGTGATTTAGGACCCTGTGATCCCGGGTAGAAACCCCAGACTCCTCCAGAAAAGATAGCCGAGATGATTTTTCTCTCTTGATAGTGGTCCATCCTGCGGGATCTACCCAGAACTCCTCCCAGGCTTCTTCCGCAGAGTTTTCTGCAATGCTTTAGGGCCCTGTGATCCCGGGTAGCAACCCCAGACTCCTCCAGGGAAGATACCCGAGATGATTTTTATCCTTGAGCAATGCTCCATCCTCTGGGATGCATCCGAGACTCCTTGCAGTTATGTCCCTGAGTCTTTATTCCGGTGGTCTGGGGCCCTGTGATCCCGGGTAGCAACCCCAGACTCCTCCAGGGAAGATACCAGGATGATTTTTCTCTCTTGACAGTGGTCCATCCTGCGGGATCTACCCAGAACTCCTCCCAGGCGTCTCCCGCAGAGTTTTCTGCAATGCTTTAGGGCCCTGTGATCCCGGGTAGCAACCCCAGACTCCTCCACGGAAGATACCCAAGATGATTTGTATCCTTGAGCAATGCTCCATCCTCTGGGATGCATCCGAGACTCCTTGCAGTTATGTCCCTGAGTCTTTATTCCGGTGGTCTGGGTCCCTGTGATCCCGGGTAGCAACCCCAGACTCCTCCAGGGAAGATACCTGAGATGATTTTTCTCCTTGGACTATTGTCCATCCTGCAGGATGCACCCGAGACTCCTCCCAGCTCTGTTTCTGAATGTTTTCTTCCTGGGATTTAGGGCCCTGTGATCCCAGGTAGCAACCCCAGACTCCTCCAGGGAAGATAACCAAGATGCTTTTTCTCTCTTGACAGATGTCCATCCTGCGGGATCTACCCAGAACTCCTCCCAGGCGTCTCCCGCAGAGTTTTCTCCAATGCTTTAGGGCCCTGTGATCCCGGGTAGCAACCCCAGACTCCTCCAGGGAAGATACCCAAGATGATTTTTCTCTCTTGACAGTGGTCCATCGTCTGGGATGTATCGGAAACTCCTTCCAGGTATGTCCCTGAGTCTTTATTCTGGTGGTTTGCGGTCCTCTGATCCCGGGTAGCAACCCCAGACTCCTCCAGGGAAGATAGCCAAGATGATTTTTATCCTTGCACAATGCTCCATCCTCTGGGATTCACCCGAGACGCCTTGCAGGTATATCCCCGAGTCTTTTATCCGGTGGTTTGGGGTCCTGTCATCCCGGGTAGCAACCCCAGACTCCTCCAGGGAAGATACCCAAGATGATTTTTCTCTCTTGACAGTGGTCCATCCTCTGGGATGCATCGGAGACTCCTTGCAGGTATGTCCCTGAGTCTTTATTCTGGTCGTTTGGGGCCCTGTAATCCCGGGTAGCAACCCCAGACTCCTCCAGGGAAGATACCCAAGATGATTTTTCTCCTTGGACTGTTGTCCATCCTCTGCGATGCATCGGAGACTCCTTGCAGGTATGTCCCTGAGTCTTTATTCTGGTGGTTTGCGGTCCTCTGATCCCGGGTAGCAACCCCAGACTCCTCCACGGAAGATACCCAAGATGATTTTTATCCTTGCACAATGCTCCATCCTCTGGTATTCACCCGAGACGCCTTGCAGGTATATCCCCGAGTCTTTTATCCGGTGGTTTGGGGTCCTGTAATCCCGGGTAGCAACCCCAGACTCCTCCAGGGAAGATACCCAAGATGATTTTTGTCCTTGGGCAATGCTCCATCCTCTGGGATGCATCCGAGACTCCTTGCAGTTATGTCCTTGAGTCTTTATTCCGGTGGTCTGGGGCCCTGTGATCCCGGGTAGCAACCCCAGACTCCTCCAGGGAAGATAACCAAGATGCTTTTTCTCTCTTGACAGTGGTCCATCTTGCGGGATCTACCCAGAACTCCTCCCAGGCGTCTCCCACAGAGTTTTCTCCAATGCTTTAGGGCCCTGTGATCCCGGGTAGCAACCCCAGACTCCTCCAGGGAAGATACCCAAGATGATTTTTCTCCTTGGACAATGCTCCATCGTCTGAGATGCACCTTAGATTCTTCCCAGCCGTCTCCCGCAGACATGTTTCCTGTGTTTTGGGGTCCTGTCATCCCGGGTAGCAACCCCAGACTCCTCCAGGGAAGATACCCAAGATGATTTTTCTCCTTGGACTGTTGTCCATCCTCTGCGATGCATCGGAGACTCCTTGTAGGTATGTCCCTGAGTCTTTATTCTGGTGGTTTGCGGTCCTCTGATCCCGGGTAGCAACCCCAGACTCCTCCAGGGAAGATACCCAAGATGATTTTTCTCCTTGGACAATGCTCCATCGTCTGGGATGAACCTTAGATTCTTCCCAGCCGTCTCCCGCAGAGATGGTTCCTGTGGTTTAGGGCCCTGTAATGCCGGGTAGCAACCCCAGACTCCTCCAGGGAAGATACCCAAGATGATTTTTCTCCTTGGACTATTGTCCATCCTCTGGGATGCATCCGAGACTCCTTGCAGTTATGTCCCTGAGTCTTTATTCCGGTGGTCTGGGGCCCTGTGATCCCGGGTTGCAACCCCAGACTCCTCCAGGGAAGATACCCAAGATGCTTGTTCTCTCTTGACAGTGGTCCATCCTCTGGGATGCATCGGAGACTCCTTGCAGGTATGTCCCTGAGTCTTTATTCTGGTGTTTTGCGGTCCTCTGATCCCGGGTAGCAACCCCAGACTCCTCCAGGGAAGATACCCAAGATGATTTTTATCCTTGCACAATGCTCCATCCTCTGGGATTCACCCGAGACGCCTTGCAGGTATATCCCCGAGTCTTTTATCCGGTGGTTTGGGGTCCTGTCATCCCGGGTAGCAACCCCAGACTCCTCCAGGGAAGATACCCAAGATGATTTTTCTCCTTGGACTATTGTCCATCCTCTGGGATGCATCTGAGACTCCTTGCAGTTATGTCCCTGAGTCTTTATTCCGGTGGTCTGGGGCCCTGTGATCCCGGGTAGCAACCCCAGACTCCTCCAGGGAAGATACCCAAGATGATTTTTCTCTCTTGACAGTGGTCCATCCTGCGGGATCTACCCAGAACTCCTCCCAGGCGTCTCTCGCAGAGTTTTCTCCAATGCTTTAGGGCCCTGTGATCCCGGGTAGCAACCCCAGACTCCTCCAGGGAAGATACCCAAGATGATTTTTCTCTCTTGACAGTGGTCCATCCTCTGGGATGCATCGGAGACTCCTTGCAGGTATGTCCCTGAGTCTTTATTCTGGTCGTTTGGGGCCCTGTAATCCCGGGTAGCAACCCCAGACTCCTCCAGGGAAGATACCGGAGATGATTTTTCTCCTTGGACAATGCTCCATCCTCTGGGATTCACCCAAGACTCCTCGCAGGTATGTCCCCGAGTCTTTTATCCGGTGGTTTGGGGTCCTGTCATCCCGGGTAGCAACCCCAGACTCCTCCAGGGAAGATACCCAAGATGATTTTTCTCCTTGGACTGTTGTCCATCCTCTGCGATGCATCGGAGACTCCTTGCAGGTATGTCCCTGAGTCTTTATTCTGGTGGTTTGCGGTCCTCTGATCCCGGGTAGCAACCCCAGACTCCTCCAGGGAAGATACCCAAGATGATTTTTCTCCTTGGGCAATGCTCCATCCTCTGGGATGAACCTTAGATTCTTCCCAGCCGTCTCCCGCAGAGATGGTTCCTGTGGTTTGGGGCCCTGTAATGCCGGGTAGCAACCCCAGACTCCTCCAGGGAAGATACCCAAGATGATTTTTCTCCTTGGACTATTGTCCATCCTCTGGGATGCATCCGAGACTCCTTGCAGTTATGTCCCTGAGTCTTTATTCCGATGGTCTGGGGCCCTGTGATCCCGGTTTGCAACCCCAGACTCCTCCAGGGAAGATACCCAAGATGCTTTTCTCTCTTGACAGTGGTCCATCCTCTGGGATGCATCGGAGAGTCCTTGCAGGTATGTCCCTGAGTCTTTATTCCGATGGTCTGGGGCCCTGTGATCCCGGTTTGCAACCCCAGACTCCTCCAGGGAAGATACCCAAGATGCTTTTCTCTCTTGACAGTGGTCCATCCTCTGGGATGCATCGGAGAGTCCTTGCAGGTATGTCCCTGAGTCTTTATTCTGGTGTTTTGCGGTCCTCTGATCCCGGGTAGCAACCCCAGACTCCTCCAGGGAAGATACCCAAGATGATTTTTATCCTTGGACAATGCTCCATCCTCTGGTATTCACCCGAGACGCCTTGCAGGTATATCCCCGAGTCTTTTATCCGGTGGTTTGGGGTCCTGTCATCCCGGGTAGCATCCCCAGACTCCTCCAGGGAAGATACCCAAGATGATTTTTCTCCTTGGACTATGGTCCATCCTCTGGGATGCATCCGAGACTCCTTGCAGGTATGTCCCTGAGTCTTTATTCTGGTGGTTTGCGGTCCTCTCATCCCGGGTAGCAACCCCAGACTCCTCCAGGGAAGATAGCCAAGATTATTTTTCTCCTTGGACAATGCTCCATCCTCTGGGATTCACCCGAGACTCCTCGCAGGTATGTCCCCGAGTCTTTTATCCGGTGGTTTGGGGTCCTGTCTTCCCGGGTAGCAACCCCAGACTCCTCCAGGGAAGATACCCAAGATGATTTTTCTGTCTTGACAGTGGTCCATCCTGCAGGATATACCCAGAACTCCTCCCAGGCGTCTCCCGCAGAGTTTTCTGCAATGCTTTAGGGCCCTGTGATCCCGGGTAGCAACCCCAGACTCCTCCAGGGAAGATACCCAAGATGATTTTTCTCCTTGGGCAATGCTCCATCCTCTGGGATGCATCTGAGACTCCTTTCAGTTATGGCCCTGAGTCTTTATTGCGGTGGTCTGGGGCCCTGTGATCCCGGGTAGCAATCCCAGACTCCTCTAGGGAAAACACCCAAGATGATTTTTCTCTCTTGACAGTGGTCCATCCTCTGGGATTCACGTGAGCTTCCTTGCAGTTGTGTCCCCGAGTCTTTTTTTCGGTGATTTAGGACCCTGTGATCCCGGGTAGAAACCCCAGACTCCTCCAGAAAAGATAGCCGAGATGATTTTTCTCTCTTGATAGTGGTCCATCCTGCGGGATCTACCCAGAACTCCTCCCAGGCGTCTCCCGCAGAGTTTTCTGCAATGCTTTAGGGCCCTGTGATCCCAGGTAGCAACCCCAGACTCCTCCAGGGAAGATACCGGAGATGATTTTTCTCTCTTGACAGTGGTCCATCCTCTGGGATGCATCGGAGACTCCTTGCAGGTATGTCCCTGAGTCTTTATTCTGGTGGTTTGCGGTCCTCTGATCCCGGGTAGCAACCCCAGACTCCTCCAGGGAAGATACCCAAGATGATTTTTCTCCTTGGGCAATGCTCCATCCTCTGGGATTCACCCGAGACTCCTCGCAGGTATGTCCCCGAGTCTTTTATCCGGTGGTTTGGGGTCCTGTCATCCCGGGTAGCAACCCCAGACTCCTCCAGGGAAGATACCCAAGATGATTTTTCTCTCTTGACAGTGGTCCATCCTGCAGGATATACCCAGAACTCCTCCCAGGCGTCTCCCGCAGAGTTTTCTGCAATGCTTTAGGGCCCTATGATCCGAGGTAGCAACCCCAGACTCCTACTGGGAAGATACGCAAGATGATTTGTATCCTTGAGCAATGCTCCATCCTCTGGGATGCATCCGAGACTCCTTGCAGTTATGTCCCTGAGTCTTTATTCCGGTGGTCTGGGTCCGTGTGATCCCGGGTAGCAACCCCAGACTCCTCCAGGGAAGATACCTGAGATGATTTTTCTCCTTGGACTATTGTCCATCCTGCAGGATGCACCCGAGACTCCTCCCAGCTCTGTTTCTGAATGTTTTCTTCCTGGGGTTTAGGGCCCTGTGATCCCGGGTAGCAACCCCAGACTCCTCCAGGGAAGATAACCAAGATGCTTTTTCTCTCTTGACAGATGTCCATCCTGCGGGATCTACCCAGAACTCCTCCCAGGCGTCTCCCGCAGAATTTTCTCCAATGCTTTAGGGCCCTGTGATCCCGGGTAGCAACCCCAGACTCCTCCAGGGAAGATACCCAAGATGATTTTTCTCTCTTGACAGTGGTCCATCGTCTGGGATGTATCGGAAACTCCTTGCAGGTATGTCCCTGAGTCTTTATTCTGGTGTTTTGCGGTCCTCTGATCCCGGGTAGCAACCCCAGACTCCTCCAGGGAAGATAGCCAAGATGATTTTTATCCTTGCACAATGCTCCATCCTCTGGGATTCACCCGAGACGCCTTGCAGGTATATCCCCGAGTCTTTTATCCGGTGGTTTGGGGTCCTGTCATCCCGGGTAGCAACCCCAGACTCCTCCAGGGAAGATACCCAAGATGATTTTTCTCTCTTGACAGTGGTCCATCCTCTGGGATGCATCGGAGACTCCTTGCAGGTATGTCCCTGAGTCTTTATTCTGGTCGTTTGGGGCCCTGTAATCCCGGGTAGCAACCCCAGACTCCTCCAGGGAAGATACCCAAGATTATTTTTCTCTCTTGACAGTGGTCCATCCTCTGGGATGCATCGGAGACTCCTTGCAGGTATGTCCCTGAGTCTTTATTCTGGTGGTTTGCGGTCCTCTGATCCCGGGTAGCAACCCCAGACTCCTCCAGGGAAGATACCCAAGATGATTTTTCTCCTTGGGCAATGCTCCATCCTCTGGGATGAACCTTAGATTCTTCCCAGCCGTCTCCCGCAGAGATGGTTCCTGTGGTTTGGGGCCCTGTAATGCCGGGTAGCAACCCCAGACTCCTCCAGGGAAGATACCCAAGATGATTTTTCTCCTTGGACTATTGTCCATCCTCTGGGATGCATCCGAGACTCCTTGCAGTTATGTCCCTGAGTCTTTATTCCGATGGTCTGGGGCCCTGTGATCCCGGTTTGCAACCCCAGACTCCTCCAGGGAAGATACCCAAGATGCTTTTCTCTCTTGACAGTGGTCCATCCTCTGGGATGCATCGGAGAGTCCTTGCAGGTATGTCCCTGAGTCTTTATTCCGATGGTCTGGGGCCCTGTGATCCCGGTTTGCAACCCAGACTCCTCCAGGGAAGATACCCAAGATGCTTTTCTCTCTTGACAGTGGTCCATCCTCTGGGATGCATCGGAGAGTCCTTGCAGGTATGTCCCTGAGTCTTTATTCTGGTGTTTTGCGGTCCTCTGATCCCGGGTAGCAACCCCAGACTCCTCCACGGAAGATACCCAAGATGATTTTTATCCTTGCACAATGCTCCATCCTCTGGGATTCACCCGAGACGCCTTGCAGGTATATCCCCGAGTCTTTTATCCGGTGGTTTGGGGTCCTGTCATCCCGGGTAGCAACCCCAGACTCCTCCAGGGAAGATACCCAAGATGATTTTTCTCCTTGGACTATGGTCCATCCTCTGGGATGCATCCGAGACTCCTTGCAGTTATGTCCTTGAGTCTTTATTCCGGTGGTCTGGGGCCCTGTGATCCCGGGTAGCAACCCCAGACTCCTCCAGGGAAGATAACCAAGATGCTTTTTCTCTCTTGACAGTGGTCCATCCTGCGGGATCTACCCAGAACTCCTCCCAGGCGTCTCCCACAGAGTTTTCTCCAATGCTTTAGGGCCCTGTGATCCCGGGTAGCAACCCCAGACTCCTCCAGGGAAGATACCCAAGATGATTTTTCTCTCTTGACAGTGGTCCATCCTCTGGGATGCATCGGAGACTCCTTGCAGGTATGTCCCTGAGTCTTTATTCTGGTCGTTTGGGGCCCTGTAATCCCGGGTAGCAACCCCAGACTCCTCCAGGGAAGATACCCAAGATGATTTTTCTCCTTGGACAATGCTCCATCGTCTGAGATGCACCTTAGATTCTTCCCAGCCGTCTCCCGCAGACATGTTTCCTGTGGTTTGGGGTCCTGTCATCCCGGGTAGCAACCCCAGACTCCTCCAGGGAAGATACCCAAGATGATTTTTCTCCTTGGACTGTTGTCCATCCTCTGCGATGCATCGGAGACTCCTTGTAGGTATGTCCCTGAGTCTTTATTCTGGTGGTTTGCGGTCCTCTGATCCCGGGTAGCAACCCCAGACTCCTCCAGGGAAGATACCCAAGATGATTATTCTCCTTGGACAATGCTCCATCGTCTGGGATGAACCTTAGATTCTTCCCAGCCGTCTCCCGCAGACATGTTTCCTGTGGTTTGGGGCCCTGTAATGCCGGGTAGCAACCCCAGACTCCTCCAGGGAAGATACCCAAGATGATTTTTCTCCTTGGACTATTGTCCATCCTCTGGGATGCATCCGAGACTCCTTGCAGTTATGTCCCTGAGTCTTTATTCCGGTGGTCTGGGTCCCTGTGATCCCGGGTAGCAATCCCAGACTCCTCTAGGGAAAACACCCAAGATGATTTTTCTCCATGGACAATGCTCCATCCTCTGGGATTCACGTGAGCTTCCTTGCAGTTGTGTCCCCGAGTCTTTTTTTCGGTGATTTAGGACCCTGTGATCCCGGGTAGAAACCCCAGACTCCTCCAGAAAAGATAGCCGAGATGATTTTTCTCTCTTGATAGTGGTCCATCCTGCGGGATCTACCCAGAACTCCTCCCAGGCGTCTCCCGCAGAGTTTTCTGCAATGCTTTAGGACCCTGTGATCCCGGGTAGCAACCCCAGACTCCTCCAGGGAAGATTCCTGAGATGATTTTTATCCTTGGACTATTGTCCATCCTGCAGGATGCACCCGAGACTCCTCCCAGCTCTGTTTCTGAATGTTTTCTTCCTGGGGTTTAGGGTCCTGTGATCCCAGGTAGCAACCCCAGACTCCTCCAGGGAAGATACACGAGATGATTTTTATCCTTGAGCAATGCTCCATCCTCTGGGATGCATCCGAGACTCCTTGCAGTTATGTCCCTGAGTCTTTATTCCGGTGGTCTGGGTCCCTGTGATCCCGGGTAGCAACCCCAGACTCCTCCAGGGAAGATACCAGGATGATTTTTCTCTCTTGACAGTGGTCCATCCTGCGGGATCTACCCAGAACTCCTCCCAGGCGTCTCCTGCAGAGTTTTCTCCAATGCTTTAGGGCCCTGTGATCCCGGGTAGCAACCCCAGACTCCTCCAGGGAAGATACCGGAGATGATTTTTCTCTCTTGACAGTGGTCCATCCTCTGGGATGCATCGGAGACTCCTTGCAGGTATGTCCCTGAGTCTTTATTCTGGTGGTTTGCGGTCCTCTGATCCCGGGTAGCAACCCCAGACTCCTCCAGGGAAGATACCCAAGATGATTTTTCTCCTTGGACAATGCTCCATCGTCTGGGATGAACCTTAGATTCTTCCCAGCCGTCTCCCGTAGACATGTTTCCTGTGGTTTGGTGCCCTGGAAGCCCGGGTAGCAACCCCAGACTCCTCCAGGGAAGATACCCAAGATGATTTTTCTCCTTGGACTATTGTCCATCCTCTGGGATGCATCCGAGACTCCTTGCAGTTATGTCCCTGAGTCTTTATTCCGGTGGTCTGGGTCCCTGTGATCCCGGGTAGCAACCCCAGACTCCTCCAGGGAAGATACCTGAGATGATTTTTCTCCTTGGACTATTGTCCATCCTGCAGGATGCACCCGAGACTCCTCCCAGCTCTGTTTCTGAATGTTTTCTTCCTGGGGTTTAGTGCCCTGTGATCCCGGGTAGCAACCCCAGACTCCTCCAGGGAAGATACCCAAGATGCTTTTTCTCTCTTGACAGTGGTCCATCCTGCGGGATCTACCCAGAACTCCTCCCAGGCGTCTCCCGCAGAGTTTTCTCCAATGCTTTAGGGCCCTGTGATCCCGGGTAGCAACCCCAGACTCCTCCAGGGAAGATACCCAAGATGATTTTTCTCTCTTGACAGTGGTCCATTGTCTGGGATGTATCGGAAACTCCTTCCAGGTATGTCCCTGAGTCTTTATTCTGGTGTTTTGCGGTCCTCTGATCCCGGGTAGCAACCCCAGAGTCCTCCAGGGAAGATAGCCAAGATGATTTTTATCCTTGCACAATGCTCCATCCTCTGGGATTCACCCGAGACGCCTTGCAGGTATATCCCCGAGTCTTTTATCCGGTGGTTTGGGGTCCTGTCATCCCGGGTAGCAAACCCAGACTCCTCCAGGGAAGATACCCAAGATGATTTTTCTCTCTTGACAGTGGTCCATCCTCTGGGATGCATCGGAGACTCCTTGCAGGTATGTCCCTGAGTCTTTATGCTGGTGGTTTGCGGTCCTCTGATCCCGGGTAGCAACCCCAGACTCCTCCAGGGAAGATAGCCAAGATGATTTTTCTCCTTGGGCAATGCTCCATCGTCTGGGATGAACCTTAGATTCTTCCCAGCCGTCTCCCGCAGAGATGGTTCCTGTGGTTTGGGGCCCTGTAATGCCGGGTAGCAACCCCAGACTCCTCCAGGGAAGATACCCAAGATGATTTTTCTCCTTGGACTATTGTCCATCCTCTGGGATGCATCCGAGACTCCTTGCAGTTATGTCCCTGAGTCTTTATTCCGATGGTCTGGGGCCCTGTGATCCCGGTTTGCAACCCCAGACTCCTCCAGGGAAGATACCCAAGATGCTTTTCTCTCTTGACAGTGGTCCATCCTCTGGGATGCATCGGAGAGTCCTTGCAGGTATGTCCCTGAGTCTTTATTCTGGTGTTTTGCGGTCCTCTGATCCCGGGTAGCAACCCCAGACTCCTCCAGGGAAGATACCCAAGATGATTTTTCTCCTTGGACAATGCTCCATCGTCTGAGATGCACCTTAGATTCTTCCCAGCCGTCTCCCGCAGACATGTTTCCTGTGGTTTGGGGTCCTGTCATCCCGGGTAGCAACCCCAGACTCCTCCAGGGAAGATACCCAAGATGATTTTTCTCCTTGGACTGTTGTCCATCCTCTGCGATGCATCGGAGACTCCTTGTAGGTATGTCCCTGAGTCTTTATTCTGGTGGTTTGCGGTCCTCTGATCCCGGGTAGCAACCCCAGACTCCTCCAGGGAAGATACCCAAGATGATTTTTCTCCTTGGACAATGCTCCATCGTCTGGGATGAACCTTAGATTCTCCCAGCCGTCTCCCGCAGACATGTTTCCTGTGGTTTGGGGCCCTGTAATCCCGGGTAGCAACCCCAGACTCCTCCAGGGAAGATACCCGAGATGATTTTTCTCCTTGGACTATTGTCCATCCTCTGGGATGCATTCGAGACTCCTTGCAGTTATGTACCTGAGTCTTTATTCCGGTGGTCTGGGGCCCTGTGATCCCGGGTTGCAACCCCAGACTCCTCCAGGGAAGATACCCAAGATGCTTGTTCTCTCTTGACAGTGGTCCATCCTCTGGGATGCATCGGAGAGTCCTTGCAGGTATGTCCCTGAGTCTTTATTCTGGTGTTTTGCGGTCCTCTGATCCCGGGTAGCAACCCCAGACTCCTCCAGGGAAGATACCCAAGATGATTTTTATCCTTGCACAATGCTCCATCCTCTGGGATTCACCCGAGACGCCTTGCAGGTATATCCCCGAGTCTTTTATCCGGTGGTTTGGGGTCCTGTCATCCCGGGTAGCAACCCCAGACTCCTCCAGGGAAGATACCCAAGATGATTTTTCTCCTTGGACTATTGTCCATCCTCTGGGATGCATCCGAGACTCCTTGCAGTTATGTCCCTGAGTCTTTATTCCGGTGGTCTGGGTCCCTGTGATCCCGGGTAGCAATCCCAGACTCCTCTAGGGAAAACACCCAAGATGATTTTTCTCCATGGACAATGCTCCATCCTCTGGGATTCACGTGAGCTTCCTTGCAGTTGTGTCCCCGAGTCTTTTTTTCGGTGATTTAGGACCCTGTGATCCCGGGTAGAAACCCCAGACTCCTCCAGAAAAGATAGCCGAGATGATTTTTCTCTCTTGATAGTGGTCCATCCTGCGGGATCTACCCAGAACTCCTCCCAGGCGTCTCCCGCAGAGTTTTCTGCAATGCTTTAGGGCCCTGTGATCCCGGGTAGCAACCCCAGACTCCTCCAGGGAAGATACCTGAGATGATTTTTATCCTTGGACTATTGTCCATCCTGCAGGATGCACCCGAGACTCCTCCCAGCTCTGTTTCTGAATGTTTTCTTCCTGGGGTTTAGGGTCCTGTGATCCCAGGTAGCAACCCCAGACTCCTCCAGGGAAGATGCACGAGATGATTTTTATCCTTGAGCAATGCTCCATCCTCTGGGATGCATCCGAGACTCCTTGCAGTTATGTCCCTGAGTCTTTATTCCGTTGGTCTGGGGCCCTGTGATCCCGGGTAGCAACCCCAGACTCCTCCAGGGAAGATACCAGGATGATTTTTCTCTCTTGACAGTGGTCCATCCTGCGGGATCTACCCAGAACTCCTCCCAGGCGTCTCCCGCAGAGTTTTCTCCAATGCTTTAGGGCCCTGTGATCCCGGGTAGCAACCCCAGACTCCTCCAGGGAAGATACCGGAGATGATTTTTCTCTCTTGACAGTGGTCCATCCTCTGGGATGCATCGGAGACTCCTTGCAGGTATGTCCCTGAGTCTTTATTCTGGTGGTTTGCGGTCCTCTGATCCCGGGTAGCAACCCCAGACTCCTCCAGGGAAGATACCCAAGATGATTTTTCTCCTTGGGCAATGCTCCATCCTCTGGGATTCACCCGAGACTCCTCGCAGGTATGTCCCCGAGTCTTTTATCCGGTAGTTTGGGGTCCTGTCATCCCGGGTAGCAACCCCAGACTCCTCCAGGGAAGATACCCAAGATGATTTTTCTCTCTTGACAGTGGTCCATCCTGCAGGATATACCCAGAACTCCTCCCAGGCGTCTCCCGCAGAGTTTTCTGCAATGCTTTAGGGCCCTGTGATCCGAGGTAGCAACCCCAGACTCCTACTGGGAAGATACGCAAGATGATTTGTATCCTTGAGCAATGCTCCATCCTCTGGGATGCATCCGAGACTCCTTGCAGTTATGTCCCTGAGTCTTTATTCCGGTGGTCTGGGTCCCTGTGATCCCGGGTAGCAACCCCAGACTCCTCCAGGGAAGATTCCTGAGATGATTTTTCTCCTTGGACTATTGTCCATCCTGCAGGATGCACCCGAGACTCCTCCCAGCTCTGTTTCTGAATGTTTTCTTCCTGGGGTTTAGGGCCCTCTGATCCCGGGTAGCAACCCCAGACTCCTCCAGGGAAGATAACCAAGATGCTTTTTCTCTCTTGACAGTGGTCCATCCTCTGGGATGCATCGGAGACTCCTTGCAGGTATGTCCCTGAGTCTTTATTCTGGTCGTTTGGGGCCCTGTAATCCCGGGTAGCAACCCCAGACTCCTCCAGGGAAGATACCCAAGATTATTTTTCTCTCTTGACAGTGGTCCATCCTCTGGGATGCATCGGAGACTCCTTGCAGGTATGTCCCTGAGTCTTTATTCTGGTGGTTTGCGGTCCTCTGATCCCGGGTAGCAACCCCAGACTCCTCCAGGGAAGATACCCAAGATGATTTTTCTCCTTGGGCAATGCTCCATCCTCTGGGATGAACCTTAGATTCTTCCCAGCCGTCTCCCGCAGAGATGGTTCCTGTGGTTTGGGGCCCTGTAATGCCGGGTAGCAACCCCAGACTCCTCCAGGGAAGATACCCAAGATGATTTTTCTCCTTGGACTATTGTCCATCCTCTGGGATGCATCCGAGACTCCTTGCAGTTATGTCCCTGAGTCTTTATTCCGATGGTCTGGGGCCCTGTGATCCCGGTTTGCAACCCCAGACTCCTCCAGGGAAGATACCCAAGATGCTTTTCTCTCTTGACAGTGGTCCATCCTCTGGGATGCATCGGAGAGTCCTTGCAGGTATGTCCCTGAGTCTTTATTCCGATGGTCTGGGGCCCTGTGATCCCGGTTTGCAACCCAGACTCCTCCAGGGAAGATACCCAAGATGCTTTTCTCTCTTGACAGTGGTCCATCCTCTGGGATGCATCGGAGAGTCCTTGCAGGTATGTCCCTGAGTCTTTATTCTGGTGTTTTGCGGTCCTCTGATCCCGGGTAGCAACCCCAGACTCCTCCACGGAAGATACCCAAGATGATTTTTATCCTTGCACAATGCTCCATCCTCTGGGATTCACCCGAGACGCCTTGCAGGTATATCCCCGAGTCTTTTATCCGGTGGTTTGGGGTCCTGTCATCCCGGGTAGCAACCCCAGACTCCTCCAGGGAAGATACCCAAGATGATTTTTCTCCTTGGACTATGGTCCATCCTCTGGGATGCATCCGAGACTCCTTGCAGTTATGTCCTTGAGTCTTTATTCCGGTGGTCTGGGGCCCTGTGATCCCGGGTAGCAACCCCAGACTCCTCCAGGGAAGATAACCAAGATGCTTTTTCTCTCTTGACAGTGGTCCATCCTGCGGGATCTACCCAGAACTCCTCCCAGGCGTCTCCCACAGAGTTTTCTCCAATGCTTTAGGGCCCTGTGATCCCGGGTAGCAACCCCAGACTCCTCCAGGGAAGATACCCAAGATGATTTTTCTCTCTTGACAGTGGTCCATCCTCTGGGATGCATCGGAGACTCCTTGCAGGTATGTCCCTGAGTCTTTATTCTGGTCGTTTGGGGTCCTGTAATCCCGGGTAGCAACCCCAGACTCCTCCAGGGAAGATACCCAAGATGATTTTTCTCCTTGGACAATGCTCCATCGTCTGAGATGCACCTTAGATTCTTCCCAGCCGTCTCCCGCAGACATGTTTCCTGTGGTTTGGGGTCCTGTCATCCCGGGTAGCAACCCCAGACTCCTCCAGGGAAGATACCCAAGATGATTTTTCTCCTTGGACTGTTGTCCATCCTCTGCGATGCATCGGAGACTCCTTGTAGGTATGTCCCTGAGTCTTTATTCTGGTGGTTTGCGGTCCTCTGATCCCGGGTAGCAACCCCAGACTCCTCCAGGGAAGATACCCAAGATGATTATTCTCCTTGGACAATGCTCCATCGTCTGGGATGAACCTTAGATTCTTCCCAGCCGTCTCCCGCAGACATGTTTCCTGTGGTTTGGGGCCCTGTAATCCCGGGTAGCAATCCCAGACTCCTCCAGGGAAGATACCCAAGATGATTTTTCTCCTTGGACTATTGTCCATCCTCTGGGATGCATCCGAGACTCCTTGCAGTTATGTCCCTGAGTCTTTATTCCGGTGGTCTGGGTCCCTGTGATCCCGGGTTGCAACCCCAGACTCCTCCAGGGAAGATACCCAAGATGCTTGTTCTCTCTTGACAGTGGTCCATCCTCTGGGATGCATCGGAGACTCCTTCCAGGTATGTCCCTGAGTCTTTATTCTGGTGTTTTGCGGTCCTCTGATCCCGGGTAGCAACCCCAGACTCCTCCAGGGAAGATACCCAAGATGATTTTTATCATTGGACAATGCTCCATCCTCTGGGATTCACCCGAGACGCCTTGCAGGTATATCCCCGAGTCTTTTATCCGGTGGTTTGGGGTCCTGTCATCCCGGGTAGCAACCCCAGACTCCTCCAGGGAAGATACCCAAGATGATTTTTCTCCTTGGACTATTGTCCATCCTCTGGGATGCATCCGAGACTCCTTGCAGTTATGTCCCTGAGTCTTTATTCCGGTGGTCTGGGTCCCTGTGATCCCGGGTAGCAATCCCAGACTCCTCTAGGGAAAACACCCAAGATGATTTTTCTCCATGGACAATGCTCCATCCTCTGGGATTCACGTGAGCTTCCTTGCAGTTGTGTCCCCGAGTCTTTTTTTCGGTGATTTAGGACCCTGTGATCCCGGGTAGAAACCCCAGACTCCTCCAGAAAAGATAGCCGAGATGATTTTTCTCTCTTGATAGTGGTCCATCCTGCGGGATCTACCCAGAACTCCTCCCAGGCGTCTCCCGCAGAGTTTTCTCCAATGCTTTAGGGCCCTGTGATCCCGGGTAGCAACCCCAGACTCCTCCAGGGAAGATACCCAAGATGATTTTTCTCTCTTGACAGTGGTCCATCCTCTGGGATGCATCGGAGACTCCTTGCAGGTATGTCCCTGAGTCTTTATTCTGGTGGTTTGCGGTCCTCTGATCCCGGGTAGCAACCCCAGACTCCTCCAGGGAAGATACCCAAGATGATTTTTCTCCTTGGACAATGCTCCATCCTCTGGGATTCACCCGAGACTCCTCGCAGGTATGTCCCCGAGTCTTTTATCCGGTGGTTTGGGGTCCTGTCATCCCGGGTAGCAACCCCAGACTCCTCCAGGGAAGATACCCAAGATGATTTTTCTCTCTTGACAGTGGTCCATCCTGCAGGATATACCCAGAACTCCTCCCAGGCGTCTCCCGCAGAGTTTTCTGCAATGCTTTAGGGCCCTGTGATCCGAGGTAACAACCCCAGACTCCTACTGGGAAGATACGCAAGATGATTTGTATCCTTGAGCAATGCTCCATCCTTTGGGATGCATCCGAGACTCCTTGCAGTTATGTCCCTGAGTCTTTATTCCAGTGGTCTGGGTCCCTGTGATCCTGGGTAGCAACCCCAGACTCCTCCAGGGAAGATACCTGAGATGATTTTTCTCCTTGGACTATTGTCCATCCTGCAGGATGCACCCGAGACTCCTCCCAGCTCTGTTTCTGAATGTTTTCTTCCTGGGGTTTAGTGCCCTGTGATCCCGGGTAGCAACCCCAGACTCCTCCAGGGAAGATACCCAAGATGCTTTTTCTCTCTTGACAGTGGTCCATCCTGCGGGATCTACCCAGAACTCCTCCCAGGCGTCTCCCGCAGAGTTTTCTCCAATGCTTTAGGGCCCTGTGATCCCGGGTAGCAACCCCAGACTCCTCCAGGGAAGATACCCAAGATGATTTTTCTCTCTTGACAGTGGTCCATCGTCTGGGATGTATCGGAAACTCCTTCCAGGTATGTCCCTGAGTCTTTATTCTGGTGTTTTGCGGTCCTCTGATCCCGGGTAGCAACCCCAGACTCCTCCAGGGAAGATAGCCAAGATGATTTTTATCCTTGCACAATGCTCCATCCTCTGGGATTCACCCGAGACGCCTTGCAGGTATATCCCCGAGTCTTTTATCCGGTGGTTTGGGGTCCTGTCATCCCGGGTAGCAACCCCAGACTGCTCCAGGGAAGATACCCAAGATGATTTTTCTCCTTGGACTATTGTCCATCCTCTGGGATGCATCCGAGACTCCTTGCAGTTATGTCCCTGAGTCTTTATTCCGGTGGTCTGGGGCCCTGTGATCCCGGGTAGCAACCCCAGACTCCTCCAGGGAAGATACCCAAGATGATTTTTCTCTCTTGACAGTGGTCCATCCTGCGGGATCTACACAGAACTCCTCCCAGGCGTCTCTCGCAGAGTTTTCTCCAATGCTTTAGGGCCCTGTGATCCCGGGTAGCAACCCCAGACTCCTCCAGGGAAGATACCCAAGATGATTTTTCTCTCTTGACAGTGGTCCATCCTCTGGGATGCATCGGAGACTCCTTGCAGGTATGTCCCTGAGTCTTTATTCTGGTCGTTTGGGGCCCTGTAATCCCGGGTAGCAACCCCAGACTCCTCCAGGGAAGATACCGGAGATGATTTTTCTCCTTGGACAATGCTCCATCCTCTGGGATTCACCCGAGACTCCTCGCAGGTATGTCCCCGAGTCTTTTATCCGGTGGTTTGGGGTCCTGTCATCCCGGGTAGCAACCCCAGACTCCTCCAGGGAAGATACCCAAGATGATTTTTCTCTCTTGACAGTGGTCCATCCTGCAGGATATACCCAGAACTCCTCCCAGGCGTCTCCCGCAGAGTTTTCTGCAATGCTTTAGGGCCCTGTGATCCGAGGTAGCAACCCCAGACTCCTCCAGGGAAGATACCCGAGATGATTTTTCTCCTTGGGCAATGCTCCATCCTCTGGGATGCATCCGAGATTCCTCCCAGGCGTCTTCCGCAGATATTATTCCTGTGGTTTGGGGTCCTGTCATCCCGGGTAGCAACTCCAGACTCCTCCAGGGAAGATACCTGAGATGATTTTTCTCCTTGACTATTGTCCATCCTGCAGGATGCACCCGAGACTCCTCCCAGCTCTGTTTCTGAATGTTTTCTTCCTGGGGTTTAGGGCCCTGTGATCCCAGGTAGCAACCCCAGACTCCTCCAGGGAAGATACCCAAGATGCTTTTTCTCTCTTGACAGTGGTCCATCCTCTGGGATGCATCGGAGAGTCCTTGCAGGTATGTCCCTGAGTCTTTATTCTGGTGGTTTGCGGTCCTCTGATCCCGGGTAGCAACCCCAGACTCCTCCAGGGAAGATACCCAAGATGATTTTTCTCCCTGGACAATGCTCCATCCTCTGGGATTCACCCGAGACTCCTCGCAGGTATGTCCCCGAGTCTTTTATCCGGTGATTTGGGGTCCTGTCATCCCGGTAGCAATCCCAGACTCCTCCAGGGAAGATACCCAAGATGATTTGTATCCCTGGACAATGCTCCATCCTCTGGGATTCACATGATCCTCCTTGCAGTTGTGTCCCTGAGTCTTTTTTTTTGGTGATTTAGGACCCTGTGATCCCGGGTAGAAGCCCCAGACTCCTCCAGGGAAGATACGCAAGATGCTTTTTCTCTCTTGACAGTGGTCCATCCTGCGGGATCTACCCAGAACTCCTCCCAGGCGTCTCCCGCAGAGTTTTCTGCAATGCTTTAGGGCCCTGTGATCCCGGGTAGCAACCCCAGACTCCTCCAGGGAAGATACCTGAGATGATTTTTCTCTCTTGACAGTGGTCCATCCTCTGGGATGCATCGGAGACTCCTTGCAGGTATGTCCCTGAGTCTTTATTCTGGTGGTTTGCGGTCCTCTCATCCCGGGTAGCAACCCCAGACTCCTCCTGGGTAGATACCCAAGATGAATTTTATCCTTGGACAATGCTCCATCCTCTGCGATGCATCGGAGACTCCTTGCAGGTATGTCCCTGAGGCTTTATTCCGGTGGTTTGGGGTCCTCTGATCCCGAGTAGCAACCCCAGACTCCTCCAGGGAAGATACCCAAGATGATTTTTCTCTTTGGGCAATGCTCCATCATCTGGGATGCATCTGAGATTCCTCCCAGAGGTCTCCCGCAGACATTTTTCCTGTGGTTTGGGGCCCTGTAATCATAGAATCATAGAATCATAGAATCAGTGAGGTTGGAAGGGACCTTTAAGATCATCAAGTCCAACCATTAACCTACCCTGATAAAAACACCACCACTCCTAAACCATGTCCCTAAGCACCTCATCTACCCTTTTCTTAAACAGCTCCAGGGATGGTGAATCCACCACCTCTCTGGGCAGCTTATTCCAATATTTAATAACCCTTTCAGTGAAAAAATGCTTCCTAACATCTAATCTAAACCTGCCCTGACATAACTTGAACCCATTTCCTCTTGTCCTATCACTTGTCGCCAGGGAGAAGAGGTCAGCTCCCAATCCCGAGTAGCAACCCCAGACTCCTCCAGGGAAGATACCCGAGATGATTTTTATCCTTGGGCAATGCTCCATCCTCTGGGATGCATCTGAGACTCCTTTCAGTTATGGTCCTGAGTCTTTATTGCGGTGGTCTGGGGCCCTGTGATCCCGGGTAGCAATCCCAGACTCCTCCAGGGAAGATACCCAAGATGATTTGTATCCTTGGACAATGCTCCATCCTCTGGGATTCACATGAGCCTCCTTGCAGTTGTGTCCCCGAGTCTTTTTTTCGGTGATTTAGGACCCTGTGATCCCGGGTAGAAGCCCCAGACTCCTCCAGGGAAGATACCCAAGATGATTTTTCTCCTTGGACTATTGTCCATCCTCTGCGATGCATCGGAGCCTCCTTGCAGGTATGTCCCTGAGTCTTTATTCTGGTGGTTTGCGGTCCTCTGATCCCGGGTAGCAACCCCAGACTCCTCCAGGGAAGATACCCAAGATGATTTTTCTCCTTGGACAATGCTCCATCGTCTGGGATGAACCTTAGATTCTTCCCAGCCGTCTCCCGCAGACATGTTTCCTGTGGTTTGGGGCCCTGTAATCTTGGGTAGAAACCCCAGACTCCTCCAGGGAAGATACCCGAGATGATTTTTCTCCTTGGGCAATGCTCCATCCTCTGGGATGCATCCGAGATTCCTCCCAGGCATCTTGCGCAGACAGCATTCCTGTGGTTTGGGGCCTTGTGATCCCCGGTAGAAACCCCAGACTCCTCCAGGGAAGATACCCAAGATGATTTTTCTCCTTGGACTATTGTCCATCCTGCAGGATGCACCCGAGACTCCTCCCAGCTCTGTTTCTGAATGTTTTCTTCCTGGGGTTTAGGGCCCTGTGATCCCAGGTAGCAACCCTAGACTCCTCCAGGGAAGATACCCAAGATTATTTTTCTCCTTGGACAATGCTCCATCCTCTGGGATCTACCCGAGACTCCTCGCAGGTATGTCCCCGAGTCTTTTCTCCAATGCTCTAGGGCCCTGTGATCCCGGGTAGCAACCCCAGACTCCTCCAGGGAAGATATCCAATATGATTTTTCTCCTTGGACAATGCTCAATCCTCTGGGATTTACATGAGCCTCCTTGCAGTTGTGTCCCCGAGTCTTTTTTTCGGTGATTTAGGACCCTGTCATTCCGGGTAGAAACCCCAGACTCCTCCAGGGAAGATACCCAAGATGATTTTTCTCCTTGGACAATGCTCCATCCTCTGGGATTCACCCGAGATTCCTCCCAGGCGTGTCCCGCGGACATTTTTCCGTTAATTTAGGGCTTTGTAATCCCGGGTAGCAACCCCAGACTCCTCCAGGGAAGATACCTGAGATGATTTTTCTCTCTTGACAGTGGCCCATCCTATGGGATCTTCCCAGAACTCCTCCCAGGGTTCTCCCGCAGACTTTTCTCCAGTGGTTTGGGCATCTGAAATCCCAGGTAGGCACCCCAGACTACTCCAGGGAAGATACCTGAGGTGATTTTTATCTTTGGACAATGCTCCATCCTCTGGGATGTATCCAAGACTCCTTGCAGTTATGTCCCTGAGTCTTTATTCGGGTGGTTTGCGGCCCTGTGATCCCGGGAAGGAACCCCAGACTCCTCCAGGGAAAATACCTTTTTCTCCTTGGACTATTGTTCATCCTGCGGGATGCACCTTAGACTCCTCCTAGGCATCTCCCACACAGTTTATCCTTTGGTTTATGATCCTGTAATCCTGGGTACCAATCCCAGACTCCTCCAGGGAAGATAGCTGATATGATTTTTCTCCTTGGACTATGTTCCATCCTCTGGGTTTCACCCTAGACTCCTTCCAGTCTTCTGGTGTTGTCTTTTGTCATGTATTTTAGGGACCTCAGATCTCTGGTAGGACCTCCAGACTCTCCAAAGGGAGATAACTGTGATTTTTTTTTCTCATTGGGAAATGTTTTTTCTCTTTTTGGCAAAGCTTTTTACCCTGCGACAAACCCATGACTCCTCCCAGGCATCTCCCACAGACTTTTGATCTCTAGTTGAGGGACCTGATATCAGATGTAGCTACCAAGACTCCTCCAAGGAAGCTTCCTTCTGTTTTGCCAATAGGTCTCTGTTCCTGGATCCATCCAACCCTCCCATTAGGGTTAGGTTAGGGTGTGCGTTCTGTATGAGAATCCCACAGCTCCAGGGACACGTGGCTGGAAAAGATATGTCGAGGAGGGAACGGTATTGCACCAACATCGCTTCCTTGACACTGTGATGGTGTGCTCCCCCTCCCCACCTTCCAACCTGACCTTTATCTCCCGTGACCCTGCCCAAGCACTAACACCTGTGGTGGTCACAATGGGCACGTGTACATGTGATGGCTGCCCCCGGCTCGATGTGGTTTCGGGGAAACACATAACACCACAGTAGCCAAGGGCTAACTTGAGCAGTGCTGGTACTGTGGCCAATATGCAGATATGACTATAGGTCAATCATCTCACCCACATCAATAGTGAACAGCCCAAGAGCCCTTTGAGCTCCCCTGCACACCAGGATCTCCCCATGAGCGGGGACGCCTCTCAAGGTTACTCCTCGAGCTTCACAGATTCTTTGCCGCAACAGATCCTCGGTCAGTGACTAATATCATGCGAAACTGTGAAATCTTAGCTAAGTGATAGAAAGGATTGATTGCACATATATAATCCCTTAGACATAAACCGTTGACCCAGTCTGGGACCAGGATTGGATCCAGCCGCACCCAGACTCCTCTCTGAGAAGGAGGTTAGAAAGCAAGGGGCTCCTTTCCGAACCTCAGCCCAACAGGAGGGTCTCCCTGGCAGTTCTGCCTGACCCTGTCCTCCATGCAGGAAATAACCAAGTGTACCTTGCCATCGAATCCTGCTAAAGCACTGTCGCATTTACTCTCAAACTTTGTTAAATCCCTGTTTTGTATCAATAAACGTGTCGCTGCTTCTCTCTACGAGTGAAGTGCATCGCTCCATCCGCAACAGACACCTCTCTCCTCTGGGCCACCCGTGCTGCTGGGGACCTCAGCCTCAGCCCACGCTGCCATTAGCTGCCTGTCAAAGCGCTGCTACGGGATGGTGAAGACAGGAACAGCTTTCCATCCTTGCTCCTTTTGTGTAGGAGCAGTCACTGGATGTTTTCCATTTTGGAGCGGGGCTCTGGCGAGTGTGGGAGAGAGTGTTGGGAGCGTTACGGTGCAAGGAAAGCGCAGAGCCCCAGTGTTGGTCGGGCTGTGAAAGTGCTGCCGAGGGATAGTGAGGGCAAGCAGTCTAATATGACCGAACTGAATGAAACAATCCAGGAATTCTTTACTTACTGAATCTCACTTGGATACAGCCCACGCTGAGGGATGCTGGACTAAAGTCACACTCCTTTTCTTTGGAGGAATTCTGAAAGGAAAAGGAACCAAAGAACTGTTACACAATGTAAAATTCTATTGTACAGGAGAAGTTTATTTGTTTGCTTGCTTTAAGAACTAAAGGTGGTTTCAAACCCTAAAAATGCAAGGTAACCAAAGTACAGAACGAGATACCCGAGCTAAACAAAAGACATCTCTCTCGTCTGTGCTATCGCCTAGCAGCCAACTACTCCCCTCGATAAATATCACTGTCAGGAGGAGCCCAATTTGACCTCTCCCTGAATGGCAGCTGGACTGCACGCCAGGCGACTCTCCCCGTGGGCAGGGGCGACTCTCAAGGTTAGAGATTCCTTACCTGAGACTGAGAGCCTTCCTCACCCACGGCGGAGAGATGCCTTAGCTGCGGCAGATCCTCAGTAAGTGACTGAGAGCGTGCTGAATTAGTACTAATGAGACATTACTAATCCATGCAGCTACTCAATATTATTGCAAACATTGTATAGATAATTCCGTTAGACATAAGCTGTTCTCCAAGTGTGAGACCGGGGCTCCATAAGGAGTTTAGAAGGCAAGGGGATCCACTCTGAACCTCGTGACTCAATGGGAGGGTCTTCCTTACTCTTTGCGTCTCCAGTCCCCGTGTGAATCAGCCTAACCTGATTCTAACTCAGTTTTCCTTTGTATGTTTTTTCCAAGCGGTAGTTAATCATAGAATGGTCTGGGTCATCTTCAATTGGATCTGGTTGCTCAGAGCCCCATCCAACCTGACCTGGAATGTTTCCATGTATGGGCCATCTCCCACCTCTTTGGGCAACCTGGGCCAGTGTCTCCCCACCCTCATCATCAAAAAACATAATCTTCCCAGATGCCCCATCCCTGCTTATTGCAGGGGGTTGGACTCAACAACCTCTAAAGGTCCCTTCCAACCCAAATGATTCTATGACACTGTGATTTCACTGATGTTTCCCTGTTGGCTTCTGTTCCGTCAGAAGCCCCTGGCTCATCTCCATAAGACTCCGAGTCTGCTGCACCCAGCACGTCTCAGACCAACAGGCTGAGGGTCCTCGCTGGCGCCCCGTCCCCCTGACCTTAGCATGTTCCCGCAGCTTGTCATGGGCAAGCCTGATCCTGTCCCTGACCCCTTCAAGCCTGATCCTATCCCTGACCCCTTCAAGTCTAGTTTAAAGCTCTGCCAATGAGCCCTGCTGGCTCCTGAGCGAAGACCCTCTTCCCCCTTTCAGAAAGCTCAATCCCATCTGACCCCAGCAGGCCTGGCACCATGGAGGCCACCCTATTTGTGAAAAAGAAGAAAAAAAAAAAAAAAAAAAAAACAAAAAACCACCCCCCCCCAAAAAAAAAAAAAACCCAAAACCCAAAAAAACCAAAAAAACCCCACCCAACAAAATTGTGGTGGTGACAGCAGCCACGGAGCCATGTATTAAGAGACCAGGTCTGTCTGTTCCTTCCAGTGTCGCTGCGCATAACTGGAAGGAGAGAGGAAAAATAGCCGGCGCTCCAGATTCCCTTACCACCCATCCCAAGGCCCTGAAGTCTCTCCGGATCGCCCTCGGACTACGCATTGTGGCTTCGTGGCCACCCACAGGGAAGAGCAGCGCTGGGCAATAGTCCGAGGGCCGCACCAGGCCGGGAAGTTTCCTAGTGACGTCCTTAACCCGGGCCCAGGGGGGCAGCAGACTTCCCCAAGAGGAGGGTCTGCCCGGTGAGTCAGGGGTATGTGATAGAGACAATAACACATTGTGCACTGATTGACTAGCAGTGATTCATAACCTAAAGGACAGGCCTGATAAAAATGGGCGAAGCAAGAAGTCTTGAGATTGCCAAGGACAGCTCCTGATAACGAATAAGAGTGTGCCTTGAAAAGCGGCTGAAACCAACCCTGCGGTCTGGACAAAGACCAAAGAAGAACTGAGTCTGCGCAAGGACAAAGAGTTACTTGCGGTGATGAAGAGGAATCATCAGCCTTCGTGGTCACGACCCTCAGCGACCACCACCAGGAGGCATTGCGCAAGCGCGGTTGGGAGGAGTTTATGGAAATGACTTCTTAGAGCTAATTTTAATACGAAGTGGGGACAGGTTATGCATATGTATAGGCGTATTGGGAAATCTTATGATTATGTAATTAAGAACTATATATATTTGAGAAGGCCGCTGCACTGGGCACGCACGATTGTGGTGGGGCGACCCCCCCGTGCTGCCCAGCGCTGAATAAACACCTACTTTACAACCTTCCCGGTTGTGGAGTCTCTGGAGTTTCGTTTCCGCATGTCACCGGCAGATCCGGTCCTCTGTTCCCGTCCCCGTCTCCGGGAGGGCAGAGCGTGGCTCCAGCGGCCCCTCTCTCTCTCGCTCACGCTCCCGACTGCTCCTCAGCCTTTCTCCTTCCCCCCCGGCTCTGCCGCCAGGCCGAGCGCACCGTCCCCCTGCTCCCCCCTCACGCTGCGCTGCTCTCCGCCGCGGAGCGGGCCGGCCCCGGAGCGGCTCCCTCGGCCACCGGCCGCTCCCTCCGCTGCGGCGCGTTTGAGCCTCCCGCCGTTGCCCGGGCAACGCCCAGGTCTCGCCAGCGGCTGTGGCGAGAGGTACCGGCTGCCGCTCGGCCCCGCTCGGCAACACTCGGCCCCGCTCGGATCGGCTCGTCATCTCGCGGCCCCTCTCGGCCGGTCAGGGCCGTCCCCGAGCGCGGCGGCGGGGCCGGGCTGGCGCAGGGCGGGCAGAGGAGCGGCGGGCGGAGGGGCCGAGCCGCCCCGGGAGGCGGCCGCGGGGCGCTCCCCTCCTGCGCTGCCCCGAGGTCCCGGCCGGTCCGGGGCAGCCGCTCGGTGTCCCTCGGGTCCCCGCTGTCCGGGCGTCGGGGCAGCCCCGGGGCTGGGCTGGGCTGGGGCCGGCTCTGTCCCGGCGGCCATCCCCCCCTCCTGCCTGCCCCGGGCCCCGCCGCACGGGCTCTGTGCCGCACACACCGTCCCGTCCGTACCCGCCCTCTCCCCCGATGGGAGGGCGGTGGGGCCACCGCGGGGCGGGCAGAGCCCTGTGGGGCTGCGCCCGGGAGTCACCGAGCGCCGCAGGTTGCCCGATGCGGAGCGAAAGGAGCCCGAGGGGCCGCCCAGAGCAGCCCCCGCAGCGCAGCGCAGCGGCACAGGCAGCGGCAGGAGGGGCAGCCCCCGGCCGGGGGAGCCCCCGTCGGGGCGGGTAAGTAGCACAGCCACGTCTGCGCAAGAGGAGCAACGCAGAAGCCTTTTCCCGCCCCGACTGCTCCCGCCAGCGAGCTCGGGGCCGGTGGCACTGACGGCGGCAGCCAGGAGCATCGGGCCCCGAGTCACCGGTGCCGACAGCACAGGCGCCGCTGGAGGCGTCCGCCTCTTCCCGCCCCGACGGGGTGCCGAGGGCAAGAGCGGGAAGAGGCCCCCAGACGCAGCCCCGCTGCCTTGCTGCGGCTCCTCTGCTTCCAGTACCTTTCCCTTTCCTTCCACAAGGCCGCCGTATCTTCACCAATCTTGACCTTTTCATGCTGGGAAGCAGAGGCCCGGCTCATACTAGAAACCTCTGCTGCTTCTTGGAGGGAATGAGTGTTTTCTGCCGGGGTAAGACTGATTAAAGACTGATTAAAATAACACCAAGTTCCAAGTTGCTGCTTCTTTTATTAGAATCCCATAGAACAGTTTTTCAAAGTCACATTGCCACTTTGTGACACACAAGGATCAAAATCTTAAAGCTTGTTGCTCTTTTCCCCAAAACTCTAGGTTGTGCAGAAAAACACATTCCAACCCAACACCTTCAGTACATCAATTTGGAAACATAAACAAAGTAGCATTTCACTTAAAGCATTCACTAGCTGAGACAAGCCATGTGAAAAGCAGAGTTACAGAAGAAACAATACCACCAAACAGTCACACTACAAGTTTACCTTTCCACAACAATCAGTGCTTCCAGGTCAGTTCTTTCCACCAAAAAGATGCTGGAGTGGCAAAAAGATGATGCTGGGGAAACAACAACAAGAGCACGTTACACTGCCAGTCCTTCTCTGAGAATTGTAATGACAAGGCCATTTCTGGCCACCGGAAAGACACAACCCCAGCACAAAACAGACAGGGAAAGACTGAAAAAATAGAGACAACATAAAGAATAACTGGTGCACGGTGATGTTAATTTCAGTTTGCAATGGTGTCTTCAGGAGTGTTATGGTTTGAGAGACCCATAACAATTTGTTGTCATTTAGACAATCATTCTATCACCCGATGACCCCTCCCCACCTGGGAAAGGGAAATCAGGAAAAACAAGAAAACCCGAGAGCTGAAGTATAAACAGATTTAATAGAATAAGATTAGATAATTAACATTAACAGCACTAAAGAACTGATATTGATCCCGACACCAATACAGAATATGCAAAGATTATACTCAGCCAATTCTATCAGTAGGAAGCTGTGCACTCCCAGCAGTGGACAGCTAATGTGGGACACTGCGAGCGCTGCGGCTTCAGGAGGAAGGGAAGGCCTCAGGGCTCCGGCACCAGGGCACGAAGTTCTCAGGATGGCAGCCATCAAGGGAGAGAGAGAACTTCGCAGCAAACTTTCTAATTTATGAGGAGTGTGACGTTGATGGTATGAAATAATCCTGTTGGCCAGCTTGGGTCAAGTGCCCGGGTCTCGCTCCTCCTCATCCCTGCACCTGGCTAGCTCGAAAACACTGAGACCTTGAGACCCACACACCATAGCTGGCTGTAAAGTAAATATTTTCACAAATTCAGACACTGGAGTCTTCTGAAAGTGCAGTTTTCCCAAGCATTAGAAGAGAAATTAGTCCTGTGTCTCTCAAACCAGGACATTCCACCCCTTATTTCATACCATATATATGACACACTCAAATTACTGTTGTATTAGTCCTCTCATATATATACACACAAATATATAATCCTCTAAAGCTATAAACTATTCCTCTAAAAGGTCTATTAAGTTTTTTAGTTGAAAACTAGGAGTTCCATCTATCATAATAGTCTTTTAGGGTAAGAACCAGTGATGTGGCATTGTCTCAGTTGTCAGATCGGGACCAGGCCTCCATACAGGACAACAGACGTGTAGAGTTGGGTGCAGCAATATAACGTGTTGTGCTCACGGCTAGCATGTTCCCTGTCGCTGGACGCCATTCGATGGAGTTTCATTACCGGTTTCATTACCACCATGTTATCCTGAAAAACACTTATTGAACACTGTTAGTGTTATGTGACAATTAACACCACACATTTTAAAATTAAGGATTCTCGCCCCAAATCAAATCTCCTAACGGGTACATCGAACTTCTCCATTTTCCTGCATCACCCACCAGGTATGCCCTGGTCCTTCAGCAAAAGCAACCCCACGAGTGGGCCTGCCTTTACCTGAGGCCGGGGTAACCCAGACTGTTTTCCCCAACATATTCTTTACATGCACCACAGGGACCTTGTCCCCTTCTACAATAGGTAAAAGCTCTGACTGAGCCGGACCAGCTCGGCTGACAGTTCCCCTGGTGTTGACTAACCAGGTGGCTTTCGGTAAATGCTCATCCCACTTTTTAAATGTTCCAGCAGTCATTGCTTTCAAGGTAGTCTTCAGTAATCCATTGCATCGTTCGACCTTCCCAGCAGCTGGTGCGTGGTAGGGGATATGATATATCCATTCAATACCATGTTCTTTAGCCCAGGCATCTATGAGATTATTTCGGAAGTGAGTCCCATTGTCCGACTCAATTCTCTCTGGAGTACCATGTCGCCACAACATTTGTCTTTCCAGGCCTAAAATAGTGCTACGGGCAGTGGCATGAGACACAGCATAAGTTTCCAGCCATCCGGTGGTTGCTTCCACCATTGTAAGCACATAGCACTTGCCCTGGCAGGTTTGTGGAAGGGAAATATAGTCACTTTGCCAGGCCTCTCCATACTTATATTTCAGCCACCGTTCTCCGTACCATAAAGGTTTTGACCGTTTAGCTTGCTTAATTTCAGCACATGTTTCACATTCATAAATAACCTGTGATATATTATCCATAGTCAAACCCACCCCTCGGTCACGAGCCCATCTGTATGTTGCATCTCTTCCTTGATGACCTGAAGTGTCATGGGCCCACTGAGCTAAAAAGAATTCACCCTTACGTTGCCAGTCCAAGTCTACTTGGGACACTTTAATTTTAGCAGCCTGATCCACCTGCTGGTTTATTTGTTGTTCCTCAGTGGCCCGACTCTTGGGTACATGGGCATCTACATGGCGTACCTTAACAGACAACTTTTCTAATCGGGCAGCAATATCTTGCCACAAATCAGCAGCCCAAATGGGTTTACCTCTGCGCTGCCAGTTACTCTTTTTCCACTTCTTTAACCATCCCCACAAGGCATGTGCCACCATCCATGAGTCAGTATAAAGATAAAGCACCGGCCACTTTTCTCGCTCGGCAATATTTAAAGCCAACTGGATGGCTTTCACTTCTGCAAACTGACTCGACTCACCCACTCCCTCAGCCGCTTCTGCGACTCGCCGAGTGGGACTCCATACAGCAGCTTTCCACCTTCACTGGTTTCCTACAATACGACAAGATCCATCTGTGAATAGCGCATATTGCCTTTCATTTGCTGATAATTGATTATATGGTGGGGCTTCCTCAGCACGCACCACCCTCTCCTCTGGGGACCCGCCAAAATCTGTGCCTTGAGGCCAATCCGTGATCACCTCCAAAATTCCTGGACGATTAGGGTTCCCTATTCGAGCTCGCTGAGTAATTAGTGCGATCCATTTACTCCACGTCGCATCAGTGGCGTGATGTGTGGAAGGAGCCTTCCCTTTAAACATCCAGTTCAACACTGGCAACCGAGGCGCCGGGAGGAGCTGTGCTTCAGTACCAATTACCTCCGAAGCAGCTCCAACTCCTTCATATGCTGCCAATATCTCTTTCTCAGTAGTGGTATACCGAGCCTCTGATCCTCTATATGCTCGGCTCCAAAACCCATGGGGTCGGCCTCGAGTCTCTCCAGGTGCCCTTTGCCAGAGACTCCAGGTAGGGCCGTTCTCCCCCGCTGCAGTGTAGAGCACATTTTTTACATCTGGTCCAGTCCGAACTGGCCCAAGGGCTACTGCATGGACAATTTCCCGTTTAATTTGTTCAAAGGCTGATTGCTGCTCAGGGCCCCATTTAAAATCATTCTTCTTCCTCGTCACTTCATAGAGAGGGCTCACAATCTGACTGTAACCAGGAATATGCATTCTCCAGAAACCCACAACGCCTAAGAAGGTTTGTGTTTCCTTTTTGTTAGTAGGTGGTGACATAGCTGTTATTTTATTAATCACGTCCATTGGGATCTGACGACGCCCGTCTTGCCACTTAATTCCTAAAAACTGGATTTCTCGCGCAGGCCCCTTGACCTTACCTCGTTTGATGGCAAAACCAGCTTCCAGAAGGATTTGGATGACCTTCTCCCCTTTCTCAAAAACTTCTTCTGCTGTACTACCCCATACAATGATGTCGTCAATGTATTGCAGGTGTTCTGGAGCTCCACCCTTCTCCAGTGCAGTCTGGAAGTCCAGTGCAGTCCATGGCAAACAGTAGGGCTGTGTTTCCACCCCTGGGGCAGTCGATTCCAGGTGTACTGTACGCCCCTCCAGGGGAAAGCAAACTGTGGCCTGCACTCTGCCGCTAAAGGAATAGAGAAAAAGGCATTAGCAATGTCCATTGTAGCATACCACTCAGCTTCCTTTGACTCCAGCTCATAATGAAGTTCTAACATATCTGGGACGGCAGCACTCAATGGTGGTGTGACTTCATTCAGGCCACGATAGTCTACCGTCAGTCTCCATTCCCCATTAGGCTTTCGCACTGGCCATATGGGACTGTTAAAGGGTGAACGAGTCCTACTGATCCCCCCTTGGCTTTCCAGCTGACGGATCAACTTCTGGATAGGGAGCAAAGAATCTCGATTAGTGCGATATTGTCGCCTATGCACCGTTGTAATAGCAACGGGCACCTTTTGTTCCTCAACCCTCAATAACCCCACAATAGAAGGGTCCTCTGACAGCCCAGGCAAAGTAGACAGTTGGATAACTTCCTCCATCTCCACCGCCGCTACACCAAACGCCCACCAGTACCCCCTCGGGTCCTTAAAATACCCTCTCCTGAAGTAATCAATGCCAAGAATGCATGGAGCACCTGGACCAGTCACAATGGGGAACTCTTCCCATTTATTCCCAGTTAGGCTCACTTCGGCCTCCAATACAGTCAGCTCTTGAGATCCCCCCATCACTCCAACAATCGTGATGGGTTCTGCCCCTCTATGATTTGACGGCATTATGGTGCACTGTGCACCAGTGTCCACCAAGGCCCTATACTTTTGTGGTTCTGATGTGCCAGGCCATCGAATCCACACAGTCCAATAAACTCGATTATCCCCCTTCTCCTCCTGGCCGGAGGCAGGACACCTCTACTTTCGACTAGAGGGTCCCTCAGTGCCATCCCTGACATCCACATGTTGTAAATCAGGTTCTGAAGCCCATCTGTGCTGTCTGGGGGACTGTCCACTGGAAACTGGAGCAGCATGTCTTCTGAAAGAATCCCTCCTTGGGGGTGTTTTACTCCGCAAGTCACGTACGCGTGTCTGTAATGCTGAAGTAGGTTTTCCATCCCACTGCTTCATGTTTTCCCCCCAATCACGCAAAGTAGCCCACAGAACACGTCGCGGTGTGCATCGTTTCCCTTGAACAGTTCTTTTAGGAAAACGTTTTTCCTTAACTGAGACACCAGCCTGGTCACACGACTTGTCCAACGCTGAAACACCGGCCCAGTCACGTAACCTGTCCAATGCCGAGACACCATCCTGTGGGGTAGAAAAAAGATTATGTGCATAATGCTGCATGTCAGTATCCACATCACCCACCGTCAGTGCCTCATCCTCTTTCCAACGAAAGCATGCCAATACATGAGCGTATGCTGCCGGTGCACTCAGTACCCACTTGCGCCAAATGGGTCCAGTAATTTTGAGTCCATCTGGATTTAATGATGCCTGCAGGTTGTCCAAATCAGTAAAAATCATCTCTCTCACAGCTATTTCCCTCAGATTCTGAACACTTCTCTCAATAGTTGTCCACTTGGATGGGCAGTATGGGATAGCGTCCTTATAGGGATACCTGCTCCTCACACTTAACAGGAGTCGCCTCCAGAGGGTGAGGGATTCTGGCGGTCCTCCAAGAGCCTTGTCAATACCCGAATCTCTAGCTAATGGTCCCAGCCGCTTGGCTTCTCTACCATGTCAGTTCAAACTATCAGCTCTAGTATCCCAGCATCGGAGTAGCCAAGGAATCACTTGCTCGCCTTCCTGACGGCCATAATCCTTACGTATGTCATGCACCTCACTAAGGGTTAATGATCGAGTAGTCTCCTCTGTCACTTCGTTGTATGATGTCCCTGGTTGCCCATTGCTGTCTGGCCCTACTGCACGTTTCCTCTAATGTACAGGGTTGACTGATACCGGCACCGCCTGTGTCTGTAGCTCAGCTGCATCAGCCATCACCACGGTCAGAGTAGGTCTGGTCCTTGTTGCAGCTGCGGGTGCTGTCGTGGGAGGCGGTGGGGTCTGGATGGGATCAGTGTCTGTCACAGGGCCAGCAGGGGCTGCGCAGGGATGAGGTATGTTGCAGGGGCCGTGCAGGCGCGATGTCCGTCGGGGGGGCTGGCGGGGTCTGTGCCGGTACGGTGTACAGCAGGGGGGGTCGGTGGGGACTGTCGTAGGAGCCAGCAGGATCTCAGCCTGCAGAGTCTGGATGGGATCACTGCCTGCCATAGAGGCCGGCGGCGGCTGTGGCCGGTAGGAGCCGGCGCGGTCTCTGCCGGACGTTTCCCTCTACTGCAGATCCAGACAATAAAACAGATCAAACCCTCAAAACTTAACAACCCAAGCACAACAATCAAAATATTCCAAGGGTATTCCAAACTCTCAAAAACTGTTACTATTGATGACATCAGTACCTACAAATTCTCAAGAGACATCCCCTCCTTTGCTAAATGGCCCGTAACATAACCCAAGGTATAATTATGCACAATGGTCAGCAAAGGACTCCCACCGTCCAGAGGTGGGTCTGACCGCTGTGATTCTCGAGATGTCATTACATAGGTGACAAATAACGGAAAGATTACAAACGACCCGATAACGTAGCAAAATACCGCCACACAAAATAACAAGGCAATGTTTTTGAATCCAAACTGAGAAACGATAAGCTGCCTTAAAGGAGAGAGAAACAGCAATGACCTCCCCCACAGCTCTGATAGCTCCTGACCTAAGTTTATACAAAGATAGCGGAGAACTCTGACCAGGTTCCTTTGAAACCATTCCAACAGAGTCATAGCGACTTTTTAATGAATCCAATCAAATCTGTTTAAAACTTCAACCCTTCAGAACTCTCCAATTAAAACTTATAGTTCTCACAGCACTATTTAAATTAAGCGCAAAATATCACACTGAGTGCCAAACTTGTTACAATACCACGTTGGGCGCCAAATTTGTTATGGTTTGAGAGACCCATAACAATTTGTTGTCATTTAGACAATCATTCTATCACCCGATGACCCCTCCCCACCTGGGAAAGGGAAATCGGGAAAAACAAGAAAACCCGAGAGCTGAAGTATAAACAGATTTAATAGAATAAGATTAGATAATTAACATTAACAGCACTAAAGAACTGATATTGATCCCGACACCAATACAGAATATGCAAAGATTATACTCAGCCAATTCTATCAGTAGGAAGCTGTGCACTCCCAGCAGTGGACAGCTAATGTGGGACACTGCGAGCGCTACGGCTTCAGGAGGAAGGGAAGGCCTCAGGGCTCCGGCACCAGGGCACGAAGTTCTCAGGATGGCAGCCATCAAGGGAGAGAGAGAGAGCACTTCGCAGCAAACTTTCTAATTTATAATGAGTGTGACGTTGATGGTATGAAATAATCCTGTTGGCCAGCTTGGGTCAAGTGCCCGCGTCTCGCTCCTCCTCATCCCTGCACCTGGCTAGCTCGAAAACGCTGAGACCTTGAGACCCACACACCATAGCTGGCTGTAAAGTAAATATTTTCACAAATTCAGACACTGGAGTCTTCTGAAAGTGCAGTTTTCCCAAGCATTAGAAGAGAAATTAGTCCTGTGTCTCTCAAACCAGGACACCTTTCGATGAGGCAAATCCCTTAACGCTCTCTCAAATTGTCGGTTCTTTACCTCCACGGGGAACTTGTGGCCTTTTATTGTCATAGTGTGTGACCAGAACAAGCCCCGCCATTCCTCATTCCATCCTTAAAAGCCTTCAGCATTTCACTCGGGTAACCTCCCTGTCCCGCTTCTGTCCCTCAACAATTCTTAGGAGGGAGACTCAGAAATTAGGTCTTGTGGTTCCCATTGAAACACCCATTAATTCATACAACCAAAACCCATCCAAATGAAAAGGCTATGTTAAATCTCAGCCCCGAGGGAAAAGAAATGTGCCCGACGAGGGGCTAAAAGGCGCTCTGGCAGACCTCCACCCCCCTCCAAACTGCAGTTTGCTCTTGAAAACTGATGAGTTTTCTTCCTCTGCGGCCTTAGCGAGGCTGTAGATTTTTCCACCCTGCAGGGAAAGAAACAATCCTCAAAAGCAGATGTTATTCTGCCTGCAAGGAAAGCTTTAAAATAGTCATTCTGCCTTTAAGAAAAGAAAAATAAAGGGAACATCTGAGTTGGTTTCTCCATGAAAATAACACTTTGCACTTGCACAGCAAAGCAACGCTCATTAACCAATCTCATAAAGCTTCGCAGGCATTAAGAAACACCTGCGTGCACCCTGTAAGCACACGTGTAAAGAGGAATCACCATTTCCACACCGCAACTATATCAAACCGCATTATTTCTCTCACAAGCCACGATGGAAACGGGCCACGCTCCCATTCCTCGGCTCACGAGCTCCAGCAATGACGGGATCATGCCAACCCTCAGCCGCTGCGGGCATCAGTTCTTCCAATCACCCGCTGCCGGCTCAGTGACAGGAATCTGGGAGCAGGAAGGGGATTGTACCACCCAGGCTCCCCAAAATCCCCCGCAGTTACGAGGAATGCAAATCTTAGGCTCCCCTAAGCCACCAGATTTCACATCGTGACCGCCACAGTAACACCAGAGCAGTTTTTAAGCAGCACCGACAGGGTTTAACCTCCGCACCTGAGAAAGTCCCTGTCCTGAGGGCTGCCGGTCCCCTCGGCCCAACGCAGGAGGCAGCAGCAAACCCCTCCGGAGAGGGCAAGAGGCGCTTGGAAGAGTGACATCCAGCTAATAACCAAAAAGCACTTAAACCAACCCCAAACTTTGGAGATATTTAGGCCCCGAGCCAGACGCAGCATGTTGCTCAGTAAGGCACACTTCCACAACTACCCTTAATTAACTGTGACCTCCAGAGCCTCATCTCTGAAGGCGGGAAAGTCGTTTGGTTGACTCTTGATGTCCCTTTCTGTCCCACAGGCAACGAGACACCAAGTATTTCCACTTGAGAGCACAGTTCCCCTTCCACGGGCACCAAGCTCGCTCTGCAGCTTTGGATTACCACCGACCTTCAATGTAACAAATTCTACCATTCTTCCACCCCTCTTTCTTGGGAAAAGACAGAGGGAACGAGACAACTCCAAAACGCTCTCTTTTATTTGATTTGCAGTGATCTGACAACCCCAGCCCTTCCCGCTGACTTAGGCTTTGGGAAACAATTCAAGGTTCCTCAGCCACAAGTAAGGAACGAGCTGTTATTCATGGGCGAATCAGTAGAAACACCAGCCCTGATCATTAGGAGAAAGTCTCATTTTTCAGTCATGGATTTTCACGGGTTTTGTTTTCAGGCCACCCAAACAGGGCGCGCTTTTATAGCCATCAGCAATTAAATTCTCTGTCCCCTCCAGAAAAGCCTTTTCCTAAAGGCGCTCTCCTTCCAAGGGCAGACCCACAAAAAGAAGCCCACACTGCTTAATCCATTTCACAGAGAATTTCAAATGCAAACAACAATTAAACAGGATGTATTTTCCCCGCTGCAGGGAAAGCCAGTAATACAAACCTTTGCAACATATTTAGCAAATCTATCATTTTAATGCCTTTGCATTTCCCACTTCCAGCTGGAGAGCAGGTTGCAAGGACTTATAACAAAAACCAAACCAACAGAACACATTCCTGTCTAGGGTGTAATTTTATGATAGTGAAGTTCCTGCAAAACAGAGGTGTTATGATTCTTACCGTCTTCTTCAGCCTTATCGATTTGAACATCTTTTTACAGGTACAAAGAAACATGAAACATTTTTGAGGTACAAAATAAACCCACTTATTCACCTCTGTACCCCAGAGATCTTTTCATGACACGGATTCTGCCACCAATACACAGCTGCTAAATATCCCCGGCTGCTGCCGATCTGTAAAAAAACCTCCAAAATACAAGAGAACGCTGAGCCCGGCATGCTGATGGTGCTGCCAGGGCTGTGAGTCGGAGCTGGAAGGAGTCGCAGCCCCTGAGGTTGAAATCAGCCCCACGTTTAGGCACAACCCGGGGTTTTAAGCCTCACTACAAACCAGACCCCCGCTTTTGAAAAAAACAGGGAGATTCACCCCGAAATGAACCACGTTCTCGATGCCGAAGGGGCACTGGTCCATGGCCGCCGCCGCCCTTAGGGCCAGTTCCATGGGGCTTCGCTTGACCTGGAGCAGAACTCGCGGGCGTGAGGACAATGACTTCCCTAAACAAAACCTAAAAAAAGGAAAAGTTAAATAAGATTTACTTAAATAAATAAAATATAAATAAATAAATAAATAAATAAATAAGTGACTGTCTGCAAAGCCCGTGCGAATACTACAGACGTCAGTAATGCAGCTCCGTTACAAATGCACTAAGCTATAAAACCACTCTGTAGAGATCTCTAAGTGTCCCGGGGAAGTGTTCGAATCTTACCCAGGAGCGCCCTTCTGGGGGGAAGAGAGGCTCAGGCCGCCGACGGGTACCTGAGGCCCGGGCAGGCTGTGAGGGACACCTCCTCCACTGGTTCACCACGGGGTCTTCCCTCGCGTGCCATTGGCCAGGGCTGAGCCAATCAGCGGAGCCGGTGTTGGGCTGTCAGTCACAGCCATCCGGGGGCGGGGCCGAGGGGCCTGAGGAGAAGAGGGCCTGAGGAGAGGGAGGGGTGTGTGGGATATGTGGCTGTGAGTGCTGCTGGACTTTGAGCTGGAATTGCTCGCTGTGTAGGCGAATGGTGCCTTAATTTAATTTTGTGCATATAGGCAGGACCATGAGAGTGCTACTGTGCAGTCCCCGAGTTGGTGGGTTTCTGCTTTTCTGTGTGTTTGTGACTGACCTTTCTTGTTTCTTTTAGTCAGGAAAACCTTGATATGTACTCCGGAGGGAAGAAAGAAATACAAAGAACTGAGAAAGACAGTTCTGACAGTCAAAGGGGGAGTGCAGGTTAGTTCTGGTTTTAAATTGTCTCAACTGTCTTGTAGCTACAAGCCTTGTCTTAAACGAGTGAAACAAGTTGAATCACGGGGTATTTTTCATGCCTGCGCAATTCTGTATTGGAATCACAGAGTTTTCAGAGTTGGAAGGGACCTCTAGAGATCATCTAGTCCAACTCCCCTGCCAAAGCAGGATTGCCCAGAGCACATGACTCAGGACTGCATCCAGGCGGGTCTTGAAAAGCTCCAGAGAAGGGGACTCCACAACCTCCCTGGGCAGCCTGTGCCAGTGCTCTGACACCCTCACCGTAAAGAAGTGTTTACCTGTATTTGAACGGAACTTCTTGTGTTCTAACTTGTGCCCATTACCCCTCGTCCTTTCACTGGGAACCACTGAAAAGAGCCTGGCTCCATCCTCCTTCAACCCACCCTTTAGATACTCATATGCCATAATAAGGTCTCCCCTCAGCCTTCTCTTCTCCAGGCTAAAGAGTCCCAGCTCTCTCAGCCTTTCCTCATACGGGAGATGCTTCAATCCCTTCATCATCTTAGTTGCCCTTCGCTGGACTCGCTCCAGCAGTTCCCTGTCCCTCTTGAGCTGGGGAGCCCAAAACTGGACACAGTATTCCAGTTGTGGCCTCACCAGTGCAGAGCAGAGGGGGAGAATGACCTCCCTCGACCTACTGGCCACACTCTTCCCTATGCAGCCCAGGATTCCATTGGCTTTTTTGGCAACAAGGGCACATTGCTGGGTCATGGATAATTTACTGTCTACCAGGACCCCCAGATCCTTCTCCTACGAGCTACTTGTAGCAGGTCCGCCCCTAACCTATACTGGTGCCTAGCATTCTTCCTCCCCAGGTGCAGGACCTTGCACTTGCTTTTCTTGAACCTCATTAGGTTCTTCTCTGCCCAGCTCTCCAGCCTGTCCAGGTCACGCTGGATAGCAGCACGGCCCTCTGGGGTGTCAGCCACCCCACCCAGTTTGGTATCATCAGCAAACTTGCTGAGGATACACTCTGCCCCCTCATCCAGGTCATTAATGAATATATTAAACAAAATTGGACCGAGTATTGACCCCTGGGGGACACCACTGGTTACAGGCCTCCAACTAGACTCTGTGCCGCTGATCACAACCCTCTGAGTTCTGTCCCGCAGCCAACTCTCAATCCACCTCGCTGTCGCCTCATCTAGCCCATACTTCCTCAGCTTTCTAATGAGGATGTTATGGGAGACAGTGTGAAAAGCCTTGCTAAAGTCAAGGTAGGTGACATCTACGACTTTCCCCTCATCCAGCCAACCAGTTATAACATCACAGAAAGCTATCAGATTGGTCAAGCATGATTTACCCTTGGTAAATCCATGTTGACCACTTCCAATAACTTCCTGTTCCTCAACGTGTTTGGATATGACATCCAGAATGAGTCGCTCCATTACCTTCCCAGGGACAGAGGTGAGACTAACTGGTCTGTAATTCCCTGGGCCCTCCTTCTTGCCTTTTTTGAAAATCAGAGTGATGTCAGCCTTCCTCCAGTCCTCAGGCACCTCTCCTGTTCTCCATGACCGTTCAAAGACGATGGAGAGTGGTCTAGCAATAACATCCGCCAGCTCTCTCAGCACACGCGGGGTGCATGCCATCAGGGCCCGTGGACTTATGAATGTCCAGCTTGGCCAAGTGGTCTCTGACCCGGTCCTCCTCAACTGAGGGAAAATCTTCCTCTCTCCAGACCTTCTCCTTTGCCTTCAGAGTATGGGATTCGTGAGGGACAGCTTTAGCAGTGAAGACCGAAGAAAAGGCGGCATTCAGGAACTCTGCCTTCTCTGTGTCTTCCACCACTAGGGCACCTGTCTCATTCGCCAGTGGGCCTACATTTTCCCTAGTCTTCCTTTTTCTATTGATATACTCAAAGAATCTCTTCTTATTGTCTTTAACTGCAGTGGCCAAGCTGAGTTCTGAAGTTCACTTGTGCTGTTGTCTGAAGTTTACTTGTGCTGTTTTCTTCTCCTGGCAACGCCAGCAGCAGAGCGGTCGGAGGAGAAGGGTGAGTGCCAGGCAGGTGGTGCGGAGGGGCGTGTGAGTGTGATGTGCGCGGTGGCCCCGGAGGGCACTGAGAAGGGTCGGTTGGTCTGGCCGTGCGGGAAGATGCTCTGCCCGCGACGACCGCCCGAGCAAGCGCGGCCTTGGGGAAGTGTCTGGTTGAGCGTTTGTTGGTGTATTGGAGAAGAGCTGGGCAGGTGTCCCAAAGGTCAGTGTTTGGTGGGACTCCCTTCAGCCCAAAGCTTTGTGGGACCTTTTTGAAGCCACCCTGGTGAGGCCTCTGCTCCTTCCACCCAAGTACGTTTCACACCATGGAGTGGTCATTTCTGACTGCATCCTCAGCAGGACCTGGGGCCGGTGGCAGTAGCTTCAACTGTGGAGCTCTAGAGACCTGGCAAGGATGGAGGAGAAGGAATGAGGCTCCTGGTGAAGGGAGGGAAGTGAGGAGGTGCGGTGTCCACGCTGGCGTTGAGGACTGGCTGGGCAGGAGAGGACATGTTGGTGTAGGAGCCATGGAGCAGCCCATGGCCAGAAGCAGAGGGTGGACACGGGGAGCATGGGCTCAATGTGAGAGGGAGCACAACCTCGGCGCAGCGGGTTTAACTAGAGGGTTGGGAGCGAGAGTGGCGTCCAGCCTGGGCAGGGGAGCTGGGTCTGCTCCTTCTCCACGTGAGAAATGGTGGTTTGCAGGTAGCATCTGGTTGCACTTGCTGGAATGCAGAGCAGGAGAGAGTTGTGTCTACTGCCAGGGGAGATTTCTGATGGATTTGAGACATGGAAGAGTTGACGAGGCTTTGGGCTGGGTTGACTTGGGTTGGGGTGCTGGCACGCACCCCTTGCTGCTTTCCCCCCTGTCCCCAGCCCAGGTCTCGGGGGAACATCTTCCTCAGCCTTGGCTTTCTCTTCTCTTGGACCTGGAAAAGTGAAACGATGATGGAAATCAGAGCCAAACCAGACATGGTGCTCGGTTCTCACCAATCCCCTACTTTCTGTGCAGGGGACCGATGGTGGTCAGAGCACAGTTTCAGCTTTGCGGGGTTTTGGCTGCTCTGAAAGGCCGTTTGGGCCGGTTTTCCCCTACAAAGGCAGGACACAGGCAGAAAGATGGCAGCGGGGAGGAACTGGGGGTACCTGGGTGCTGAGTCGGGGCTGCAGCTCACCCCAATGCACCCTCGGGTGCCCCCGTGCTCTGTGAGGGGGGGTTTCAGGGCCTGCTGGGCTCACGGTGGTGGCATGCTGCTCTGCGTCGGGCTGGGGGTGGCGGGGAAGGGTCTGGCACGCTGGGGCCGTCACTGACCCTCGTTTTCTCTCCCACCATAGAGCTCCTGGGCGTACCTCTCAGGTCTGTACGGAGCCCCCCCGGCTGGCACCTGCTCCAGGCTGAACAACCCCAACTCTCAGCCTGTCCTCCCAGCAGAGGGGCTCCAGCCCTCACAGCATCTCCGTGGCCTCCTCTGGCCCCACTCCAGCAGGTCCATGTGTTTCCTATGTTGGGGGCTCCAGAGCTGGACGCAGTACTCCAGGTGGGGTCTCCCCAGAGCGCAGCAGAGGGGCAGAACCACATCCCTCGCCCTGCTGGCCCACTTCTGATGCAGGCTGGGATATGGATGGCTTTCTGGGCTGCGATCACGTGTTGCCGGCTCATGTTGAGCTTCTCATCAATCAGCACCCCCAGGTCCTTCTCCCCAGGGCTGCGCTCCATCCATTCTCCGCCCAGCCTGGATTTGGGCTTGGGATTGCCCCGACTAAGCTGCAGGACCTTGCACTGGGCCTCATTGAACTTCATGAGGTTGGCATGTGCCCACCTCTCCGGCCTGTCGTTAGTAGAAGGCCAGGCCTGCAGCACCCGGTTATCACCCCGGCTCGGGTGGGAGGGGATGCTCCTGCATGGGGGGGTTGCCCTGCGCTGGGGGGGAAATGCCACAGAGGGAAGGTCTTGCCGAAGTGGGGGCTGCGCTCATGCTCCCTCTCCCCCATCCCTCCCCAGCTCACCCCGACAGAAGGTCCCGAGGGCAGCGAGCAGATGGTCATCATCACAGGGCCGCCCGAGGCTCAGTTCAGGGTGCTCTGGGTGGGGGCTATGAGGGGGGGGGACAGTAAGGGACAAGTCACAGGCGTCCCTGTGATCACCACTGTGCTGCCAGCCTGGCTTGGCCTCCCTCAGCACCAGGGGAGCTCTTTGCTGGGTACCATGGTTTTGATGCTGCTGGACATGGGGACATTATCAGCTTTGGGGATGGAGGGGCACAGCGGGCGCTGCCTGATGGTTTTCCTTCCTGTCCGTCTCCTCCCCAGGCCCAGGGGTGAATATTTGGGAAGCTGAAAGAGGCAAACTTCTTTAACGCGAAAGAAGAAGTGAAGCTTGAAGCCCACATCAAGGTGCCTTCCTTCACAGCAGGCTGTATGATAGGCAAAGGTGGCAAGATGGTAGGTGGTGGTGCCCTGGGGACGCAGAGTTGGGAATCATCCATCACCCCTGCCCAACCCAGGGGGACAAATCCCGGGTGCACAGTGGTTTCAGCGACGTCTTGACCCTCAGCCCCCATGTCCTGGTGGTGGTTCTCGTTGGTCCCAAGGAAGGGGGAGACACACAAGTGGTGACACCAGCAGTGGAGGATTTTGGCTCTTCCACAACAGAAGCCTCTTGTGGTTCGCTCCAGGTGAACGAACTGCAAAACTTAACCAGTGCGGAAGTCATTGTGCCATGAGACCAAACCCCAGACGAGAACGAGGAGGTCATCGTTAAAATCATTGGTCATTTCTTTGCCAGTCAGGTACGGTTTGGCCATGGCTTTACCTGATCTTCCCCGGCCGCTTTCATCCACCGAGGAAAGGTGTGGGGCTTGCTGAGCCCAGCACCACCCAAGCACCCTGCCACTCTTCTTTTGGGAGGTCCCTGTGTCCCCAAGAGTCACTTGAAGGTGTTTCGGTAGCTTCCCCCTGGCTGTGCAAGTGCTGAAATTGAAGATTGGCTCGATTGATCTAAAAATGTGTGTTCTGGAGGCCGTGCAGAGCAGCGCCCAGGGTGTGAATGGACTCCTCTGTGCAGGCAAAGCCACCCGCATCCCACCTGGGTGCATCTTCCATAACTGCACAGCGCAAGATGAGGGAATTGCTCCAGCAGGTGAAGCAGCAGGAGCAGAAACACGCTCCGGGAGCCCCGGCCTCGCAGCACAGCAAGGGAGGTCCTGCCGTGCCGCCCAGCACCGCCCGATGACTGTAACCCCGCCGCCAGACATCCCCCCCCTTCCCCCACCCCCAGCAGATCAGGGGAGCAAACCAAAGACCCCCCCAAACACACAGCCCCCCATTCCCCGCGGCGCTGCGAGGATGCACAGCCGAGGGGTACGGGGAGGGCTCTCTCCATCCCACAGCCTCCCCCTTCCTCCTCCCTCGCCTCCCGACGCTCTCCCTTTCGTTGGACTAACGTGGGCAGGTTTGGGTACCTCAGCACCTCACGCTTGTGTCTCCCTTTTAGAGATTTTGTGTGCCTTGGAAACCTGAGAGTTGGAGGGTTTTTTTATTAATTTTCTAATAAAAAAAGAACCGAGTTGGAAAAGCGATGGGGATAGGCAGCACTCTGGTCATTCTCTCCGGGGCGTTGTGGAGGAAGGCTGCCAGTCTTCCTCCCAGTGTACTTTTCCCCGTTGGCTCCAGACTGCTGCTGTGGCTGAGCTCTGAGCCGCCAGAGCGGTTCTCAGCAGACGGTCACTCGGCGCAGACAATGAGGCCCTGAATAGCCCTTCCTGTGCTCTTGATGGCTCCGGATGGCTCTGCTCCTCTGCTGCTTCTAAGGTGGGGCTGCCCCAGTGCCCTCACTCAGGAGCCCTTTGTCTGTGCAGGTCTCACTTGTGACAGGGTGTGGGGGTGTTGCCAAACTAACTGCTGTGTTGCGATGTGGGAGTGGGTGTTCCTGCCCGTGTCAGTGCCAGAGCTCTTCCGTAGGCTCCTTCTGCCAGCGGAGAGCCAGGGGCTGCTCCTTCGGGAGAGAGCTTGTTTAAAAAGAGAAAAAAAAAAGGGAGTGGGGGGTGGGGGGAAGGAGAAAAAAAATGGGGGAAAAGAAAAAAGGGGAAAAAGAGGAAAAAAGTAGAAAGAGAGAAAAAGTAAAACGGGGGGACAGGAAACAGAAAAAACGGGGAAAAGGCAAAAAACAAAAAGGGGAAAAAGAAAAAAGGTGAAAGAAGTGAAAAAAGAGAAAAAGAAAAATGGGGGGAAAAGGGGAAACAGAGAAAAAAGGGGGGAAAAGCAAAAAAAGGGGAAAAAGAAGAAAAGGGGAAAAAGGGAAAAAAGGAGGGGGAAGTGAAAAACAAAAGGGAGAAAGAAGAAAACCCCCACATATTAAAAAATAATGGTAGAAAGGAAAAAAAAAAAGCAAACCAAGGAAGGAAAGTGGGAACAGCCGCCGGGCAGGAGGAGGGACAGGAGCCGGGGGAGGATGGGGGGCCGTGGGGGGAGGTGGCGGTGCCAGCGCCGGCCCCGGGGGCTGCGACACCACGTTTTTGTCCTCTACTGCAAAGTGTTCTGTGAAAAACAACCAACCAAATCCCACCCACCGACAACATCAAAACCCAAAGAGAAATCTCTCCAGCTCACACGAGCCTGAGCTTGCTCTCCGTTGCTCTCTTTCCAGTGTCGCGGGGGGGTCACGGCCGAGCTGAGATTGGGGGGTGGTGGTGGTGGGAGTTTGCCCCATGGCTGTGATGGGGGGAAAAGGGGTGGGTGGGGAGTGGGGGATGTGCTGTGGGTTTTTTTTGGGGTGGTGGTGGTTTTTTGCCAGGTGTCGCTTTACCCAGTGGCTGTGGGAGGTGTTGGCATCAGGAAGCCTGTGCTAAAGCGGGGTGGGGGCCTCGCCGCAGTTGGTTAGCAGAGCCAAAGTGGTTATTAATGGTTATTAACAGCACAGTAATTAGGCCCGTGTAATGGGTGTGATAAGCCCAGCGCTGTTTGTTCACCAAACCTAGAAATTTACATTGTCACATTGTTTTACAAAAAGGCAATTGCTGAACCGGATGTTGCAAGATAGCCAGCACAGCATCCTGTGAGCGGGCAAGGTTAAAAACTGCAAAGGTCAGGTTATGCAAACAAAGTAGGATGTGAAAAGACTTGAAGGAGGGGAGGGAGGCTCATGAAGACGAAGAGTACATGATGTGAGGAAGACATGAATCTTTCATCCCTGCGACCACCGGAGGAAAAGGAAAGCAGAAAACGACCCCCTAGCAACAAGTCGTGTCGTGCAAATGCGGAGTACGCCTATACCGGAAAAAGAAGAGTATAAAACCAAAAGATTTTCGGGAACCAGGCGCATGCCGTCGGCGGAGTGAGTCTCCCAGGCCGCCCAGCGCTGTTTTGCTTGTTGCCGCTTGCTAAATAAATATTCCAAATTTTAATTGACTCTATCTCACATCAATTTGTGGGATCAACTTATAACAATGGGGAAGCTCAGATGCCCCCTAAGCACCCCCCGGTGCTTCTCTAGCCAGGCGAGCGCTGGGCGTCCCCCCCGCAGGAGAGGAGCGCACCTCTGGGGTGGGTGGAAGGGCATCACCCAACGGGGAGAGGACCAAGATGGGGCTTGGGTGTCCCTTGGGGTGGCCGGGTGGCCAGGTAGGGCTGCTGGGGGCTGCCACGACGAGGGACACCCCCACACCTTTCTCCATGGCTCCCACAGCTCTGCTCCCTCCCTCCCTCCCACCCATCCAGTGCCACCGGAGAGGTGGTGTCCCCCCTCCCGGGGTGGGCAGGGGCTGTGCCACCCCATCTAACACCTCAACGCACCAAAGCACCTCACTGGGGGAGGGACTCTGCGCCTGGTAGCCCCGTGCGCCCCAGCACTGTAAGGATGGGGCTGAGCCCCCACCACGGCCACCCTGTGCAAACCAAAGACCCCCCAAACACACAGCCCCCCATTCCCCGCGGCGCTGCGAGGATGCACAGCCGAGGGGTACGGGGAGGGCTCTCTCCATCCCACAGCCTCCCCCTTCCTCCTCCCTCGCCTCCCGACGCTATCCCTTTCGTTGGACTAACACAGGCAGAGAGACAGAGAAAGAGAGTTTTTATTATTCTTTTTTTTTTTTAAATTTTTCATTTCCTAAAAGCCACCCGGTTTTCATCCCAGGCATGGCCAGAGGAGCTCGCCCAGCGTTGAGGGGGGGAGGTTGGGCTGCGTCACGCAGGGCAGCGACTCATCAGTTTTTAGAATTAATGTAACGATAACGAAACTAACGGCGATTTTTAAGTTTTGTAAGTATTTTTTTTTATTATTATTTATTTCATTTCAGAGGGGGTGGGGGAGGGAGGGGGATGTTTGTTTTTTAGCAAATGCCGGCTTTTCTAGAGGTTAAAGGAAAGGCTGTGCTTGGATAAAAATGGTTTGGGGAAAGATCCCGGTTGCAAAGAGAGAAGGGGGGCAAAGCCAAATTTCCAACAGGTTGTCAGCTCAGGGCTGGGGGAAAAAAAACAACACACTAGCAAAATTATTATTTTTTTTTTAATTTCAAAAGTAACACAGACACAACCCCCAACCCCAGATGACACACACACATCCACACACAAAAACTACCTCAGGTTTTCATACCTCAGCACATTACGCTTCTGTTTCCCTTTTAGAGATTTTGTGTGCCTTGTAAAACTGATAGCTGGAGCATTATTTTTGTTTATTTTCTTAATAAAAAAAAAAAGCGAGTTGGAAAAGACACTCTCTACTGAGTGCAAGGCGGGAGAAGGAAAGCAATCCCACGGGTGCCAGAGCTCTTCCATAGTCTCCTTCTGCTGGCTGAGAGCCAGGGGCCGTTCCTTCGGAGAAAGCTTGAGAGATGTTTAAAAAGAGAAAAAGAAAAAAAACAAAAGAAAATAATGGGGGGAGAAAAAAAAAGAGGGGAAAGAAGAACAAAGAGAAAAAGAGATAAAAGGGGGGAAGAAAAAAGGGGGAAACGGAAAAAAAGGGAAAAGGAAAAAAGGGGGGGGGGGAGAGAAAAAAAAAGGAAAAGGAAACAAAAACCCTAAATATAAAAAAAAAGAAAGGTAGAAAGGAAAAAACAACCAACCAAACCAAGCAAGGAACGGGGTGAAAGCCACCGGGCAAGAGGAAGGACGAGAGCCAGGGGTGAGGTGGCGGTGCCAGCGCCGGCCCCGGGGGCTGTGACACCACACTGCAAAGTGTTCTGTGAAAAATACCAACCAAACCCCACCCAACGACAACAACATCAAAAAACAAAGAGAAATCTCTCCAGCTCACACGAGCCTGAGCTTGCTCTCCGTTGCTCTCTTTCCAGTGTCTCGGGGGGGTCACGGCCGAGCTGAGATTGGGGGGGTGGTGGTGGGAGTTTGCCCCATGGCTGTGATGGGGGGAGAAGGGGTGGGTGGGGAGTGGGGGATGTGGTGTGGGGGTTTTTTTTGGGGTGGTGTTTTTTTTGCCAGGTGTTCCTTTACCCAGTGGCTCGGGGAGTGGGACGAAACGGGAAAAAGGGCTTCACTGAGAGGTTCAAATTAACAATTTCTTTGGACTTCACTCACGGGCCCAATACGTCACTATTGCAAGTTCTGTGTGTGCGATGGTGATTACACTATTGCGGTTTAAAAGCAATTAGTGGGATCCACTATTGCGAGCTACAAATGCCCCCGACAAGTAGCAACGCAAACCACAAGGGCGCTAGATATTAATGCCTTAGAAGAGTGCACCAGTCACAAACTCAATCGCATGCCCTATACCGTACGGATGTTTCTTAGTCACTTACCCTCTCTCTCTCAGGTGAGGTCGCTCCATCCCGGGGAAGTTACCCTGTACAGCGTCCTGGATGGGGGGGACGGATCTCCTAGGGGCCAGCTGTATCCTTGGAGGATTCCCCATTTGTCTCCCCAGACCCTGCGGTTTATATTTCCTGACTCGGTGAGGGTGCAGGATTATGCCCGAGTGGATTACACTGTCTGGGATATTTCCCTCTGGTGGTGCCATAGCAAAGTCTCTGTTGCCAGTTTGTGATGTCCGGCACTCAACATCACGGGAGGAGTGGTGGGATGGGACTCGGGGCATTTTGATTGTTAAGGGCCATTTGGTCTTGGTTGTTCTGTGCCATCTGGAGATAAGCCCGGGCTGAGCTGTTTTGCAGCTCCCCCCAAGTTCTCTCTGCACAGCCAAGGCACGGCGGGGATGGAGCTGAGTGGGATGGCAGCTCCCTGCCTCTCACCTCTGGTGCTCTGAAACCGGCTTGGCTGGCTGCTCCCACACAGTGTGTTACTGGCTTGCCCAGCAGGTAAAGAACCCAGATTTGGGATGCCACTGGGGTGTCCGTAAGGGGTCCTGGGGGAGACTCTTGCAGGCCAGAGGGAGTCTGGGGCAGCCCTTCAAGGATCTGGGGGTCCCCTCTGGTGCCTCTGGGGAGGGTTTTGTGGCTGGAGAGGGCCCAGCTGGTTTCAAGAGGTGCTTCCTCCCTTTCTCCAGCCCACCCAGCTCCCCCGACACCACCACCCCCCCAGGTTGGTGGGTGCCAGCAGTGCCAGCCTGTCCCACTGGGTCGGGCACTGAGGGGGGCACAGCCCCAGCCGCGGGATGGGAGGATGAACCACAGCACCAGGGATAGAGACCAACATTTTATTTCTTTAACATTTCCCATGGGGGGCACCCCAGGGTTGCGCGGCTGCACCGCAGCTGGTGCCAGGAGGGACTCCAACGTCCCCCCCACAGCTCACCTGGCTCCGCGCGTGATGCTTTTGATGGGGCTCAGCGCGGTCTCTTCTGTGCTACGGACCAAGCGGCTCCAGGTAGGCGACTGCTGCACCGCACTGTGCCGCAGCGTGGGGAGGGGTGGGGGGCTGCGGCGCGGGGCTGGGAGCTGCTCCCGTCTCACCCAGCTCCCGGGGTCCTGCAGAGGGACTGGAAGAAGCCAAAGCAAGGGATGACGCACGTGAGAGCCTGCCCGCAGGAGCAGAGCAGTGAGTGGCCCCGGCACCGAGCACCGGGCAAACAGCCCACACCCCACAGCATCCCTGAGCCGGGGCTGTGCCAAGGGCTGCCGGCTGCTCACTCCGTCCCCTCCCTCAGCAGCTTCTCGGCTAGCGGATGAAGGATGGGAGCTCAAGTCAACACAGGAGAAGCAGGGAGTGTGGGGGAGACCCCCAGATCCTGCCCCAGACCCTCAGCCCGTGCCCTGCCCTGCCTGTGCTGGGCAGCCCTGCCTGCCTGCTGAGGAGGGGGTGCTGCCCGTGGGCCCCGACGGAGTAGACAGGGTGCAGCGGGTCTCTTCTCTCTCCTCCTCTGCAGGGCAACCGAGGAGGCAGCGAGGAGGAAGCACCGGGCCCCACAGGACCCACTGGGCTCCCTGCCAACCATATACCATCTGAGCAGTGATGCCTCTCTCTACCCCCTAACCCCCCCAAGCCCCCACGTCCCCCTGCCTTCCTCTGCCGCCTATAGGTCCTATCAGTGGGGACAGCTCCTTCTGGTCCAGGCACCCCCCGGGCTCCTGGGCCCCCCGAGGGCTACCGCAAGAGCCCCTGCAGCCTGTGCTTGCTGGCCAACTCGGAGGACTGCAGCAGCCTGTTGAGGAGCAGCTCCTCTTCCCAGAGCTCCCTCTACCACTTCCTGGAGCCCTGGCCCAGTGCAGCAACAGAGCCAGTGGTGCTCACACACTCAGGACACCCCCGCTCTCCCATGGCTGCTGGTGGGGCAGTGGGGAAACTGGGGCTGGTCCTCGGCCAGGAGCCTCCACAGGAGCTGCCAGCAGGGACCGAGAAAGAGTGGGTTCCCCAGTAGGGGATGGACAGGGCACAGGGGCCCACGGATGAGCACCTGTCCCCCAGAAGGCCCCCAGCCATGGACATGGACAAGGTGGAGCGGGTGCAGGAGATCACCTGTGCTTTCCAGGCCTTGAACGCAAAGACGGAGGAGTCCTGCAAGACCATCGGCAGGGAGTGTGGCCAGGCAGACCCAGGGCTGTGCAGGGCAGGAAGGTGCCTGCGGCAGGGCTGCGCCCGGCTGTGGGGCTACCTGAAGGGCTGGTGGAGATGCCACTAGCCGTGTCTGCTTCTGCCAGCCCTGCAAATGGTGACAGCGCCAGGCCCAGAAGACCAACAGTGCCCCGAATACTGAGCGGCTGTGGGGAGTGGGGCCGGGAACCCCTCTGGGGTGCTGCGTATGTGAACGTTAAAGAAATAAAATGTTTGTCTCTAGCCCTCGTGCTGTCCTTCCTCCTCCCATCCCACGGCTGCGGGTGCTCCCCCGAGGGAGCAGGCTGCAATCAGCAAGCACTGTGTGTTGAGCTCCCCTGCTCACAGCCATGCTCCGCCTGAAGGCGGTGAGGCAGGAGCAGTCCCCAGCCAACTTGGGTGCAAAAAGGTTCATCTGACTCAGCGGGTGAGGAACAGCCCGTTTCAACTCTGTACCTTTGGCATTCTCAGGTCAGAGGATTTGATGGAGCCAACTGAGAGCGGCAGCATACGCTGTGGGGCTCTGAGCTGCTGCGTGGTGCCAGGTCTATCCAACGTCAGGCAGTACGTTCCCAGGAGACGTCACCGCTAACAACTCTTCCGAGGAAGTGGGGCCATTTCTGTAGTCGTAGCCTGCCTGGAGAAAGAGCCCCACGGAGCCAATAGTCTGCTGAGCAGCAAGGGAGCAGAGTCGCTGACTCTCAACCAAGGACTGAAATACAGCAACCCACTCTATTGCCTTCCCCCTTTGCCCGCTGCCTCCCACAGTTGAGAAGAAACCAACCAGGGAGCTCCAAAGGAGGGGACCCCTCCCCCACTCCCCCAAATCTGCTCAACACCCCCAAACCTCCCTCAAGACACGGGACTCCTCCCACACACCTCCACTCCCCACACCGACAACCCTCCCCCTCCCCCAACGCTCCAAAAAGCAGCAGTCCTTAGGGCAGACTCCTTAAGCTGACTCCACAGCTACGGCTCCCCGTCGGCTCCGGGGGAGACAAGGGGGCCCCGGGGCTCTCCGTGGGCTTTAAGGGGGTCCCAGGGCTGCCCACGGGCTCCCAGCAATGCCCGTGCCCACCACCCACCCCCGCTTCAGGGGGCCCAGCGCTGACACCCCCCGACCCATCTCGGGGGTACCTGGGGGGGCTCGGCCGTGGGCTGGAGGCGGGCGAAGGGGGCACGGCCGGGCTGACCTGCCGGGGGGGGCTGAGAGCGGAGCCCAGAGCGGAGCCAAGCGCCCGGCCAGGCCGGCCCCGGGCACCCTGCGCTGCGGCCGGGGCTGCCGCCACCTGCGGGGAGCGAGCGGGGGGTGAGGGGGCGGCAGCGGGGGACGGGGGAGCCTGAATCGGCCCTGTCCTCCCCGGGGACCCCCCACTCGGCTCTGCCCCCCCCAAACAGGCCCAGACCGCCCCCCGTGCCCCCCAGCCCGGTCCCGACACCCCACAAACCTCCCAAACTAGCCATGGACTCCACCGCCACCGCCACCGCCACCGCCCGCCCGCCCGCCCGCTCCTGCTCTCCTCGGCCCCCGTCCCCCCCGGTACCGACCGTCACAGCTCCCGACCGCCGCCGTACACCGGAAGTGCTCCCCATCACGTCCGCCCAACCGCGCATGTGCCGAGGGGCAGACCCGGGACACGCCCCCCTGCGTCGCCGCGGCAAACGCAAGCGAGAGGGGCGGGGCCGCGCCGAGGAGAACGAGCTCCACACCAGCGCTTCTCTCCGCGTCGGGCAATGCGAGGCCGAAACCAGCCCAGCCCTCCTCCAAAAGATCCGGGACCGCCCGAAACCAGCCTGGCCTTCTCCAAAATGAGACGGACATCCGCCTGCAGAGCTCCGCCAGCCCCCCCGACGGACATCACGGGGATGGGGGGAAAGAAAACAACCAGAAAGGTACTGAAAATAACGTGGAGACGGTGCTTAGAGATCCTTCCGAGAGGCAAAACCCGGCCTTTGTTCTCATTTTTGAACACGGGGTTTCGCAGTGCTTCGCGGGCAGTGGTTATCCAGGGGCATCAGCTATCCCGGGAAGCGAACGTTCCCATCCCGTGTGGCAAAAGTCCACTCGCATGAATAACTTAGACAAAACCCGCCCACAAAAGGACAAGAGGCACCTTTGGTCACCCTTTGCTTGAAGCTTCGCTAAAACTGTATACTCAGATTAGCCCTGTCCTGCAGTTTCTTTCCCAGAGTTTTGCCCCAAACCCACGCTTCTAGCCCCGCTCCCCAAGCCCTCCCTCGGGGCCCACCACCTTTCCCCAGCCCAGCCTGTCCTTAAAGCTTTTCTTTCCACACACAGCCCTTTCCACTCACCTCCCTCCGGGGCGGTGTTTTGTTTTGGTGGTTTTTTTTTTTTTTTTTCCTAGCTTTGGAGCAAAAAGCGGGTTTTAAAGGTGGGAAATGAGGGGGTCTCCCAGCTTCCCGGTGGAAAAAAGCCGGTTTTAGCACTTCCTTAAAGCAGCTTTTAACCCTTCCTATAAAGTGTTGTTCGTTCCCCCCCCGCCCCTTTTCAGTTTTTTTTTCCTTCCTCCTTTTTGGGGCAGTTTCCCCCCATTTCTCCCCCTTTTTTGGGGGTGCTTTTTCCTACTTTTTTTTGGGGCAGTTTTCCCACCTTCCTAAATACAATTTTCTTCCTTGGTGGTGAATCTATAAAAAGCTCTTTTTCATAGTGTTTTAAAACGCATTAAATCCTCACAACGCTGCCTCTACCTCCTTTTTTTCAGGGCTTAAAACCAGAGTTTTGGACAAATACACAGAGGAGCGCTCCTCTCACCACCAAACCCCCTTCTCCCTCCCCGCTTTTATTCCCCAGTTATTTTTTTATTATTATTTTTTTCTACCCAGGATTCAGGAAATATCATTGGACAAATCTAAACAATTTGGGGGGAAGAAAGCTGAGAATTGTTGGGTGCTGTAAATTCTTTTTGTCAGCGACATTTGTGTGTCCCCGTGCGTGTCGTCTTTGTCTGGGTGATGCTGTCACCGGCGCCTTAAAAGGCATCGGGAGTAATTTGGTGCTTTATTTGTCTATAACATAACTTGGGGAACTGGATTTTTTTAATACAAATGGGGCCTGGGAGAAGCTACCAGCGCAATTTGGGATTTTTTTCCCATCCCCAACTCCATTCGGACGCCCATTCCGCACTTTCAGTGCAGCACCTCTGGAAAACCCCTCAAAAACTAAACTATTCTGGAGCTTTGATACTGCCTGAGCGCCTTTGGGTGAATTCGGGCCCAAAAATTATGTTTAAAACCCCCTTTTTTCCCTTTTTTGGGCTGTTTCATCCAAAAGTGAAAGTTGGAATAGGCCAAGAATGGGATGGAGGGGAGGTCTTTCCCCAAACGCGGAGCCTTCCGGGGCCCCGAGCGGGAGGAACCGGCTGCCCGGTCTTCCCCGGGCCCGCTGCGGGTTTTGCTCGCCCCGTTCCTCGCCCGGGGTGAGTGGCCTCTGGCAGTGGAGGTCCACCCTGGCTTATACTCCTACCTCTCGTGCCTATTGGGGTGCCTCCAACAGCCGAGAAATAGTTCTGCTTGGCAACGAGTCCAGAGGCCAACCTGGTCTTGCCCTCCCTCCTCTTTAGTTCGGTATCTCTGATTCTTGTGGCACAATAGGGTCCTTTCTTCGGTCCCAGAACTCGTATTGGAGCTGATATTTCGAGGATCTATGAACATTCTGGTTGGGTCGGTCCACATTACGTAATTCTCTGTGGGTTCTGCAACAATAATGTCTAATCCACTTACACTTATCTATTGGGGTTGTATTCCCACATCGGAAACACTAAAGATCGAAGACTTGGGAGAGGTACTGCTCCTGTCTGCCACGGGGACCTCAAATGACCTTATTACAATTCTTACACTTAACCTGTGTAATTTATAACATGCAACAATTACAACTGCAGCAAAGTAGGGTCGAAGGGGTTTGGTGCCACCCCAGTCCGAAGGCACTCTCAAGGCTTTTGCTGTCTGTTGCTCTCATGCAGCAGCACTGATTCTTATACGCCTTCTGAAGGCTCTCCAGGGCTTTTTCCTGTCAAAGCAAAATCACGAGACTTCCTTTCCATGGTTAATTTCCATATGCGTACTTTGAATCTGTATAGATAATGCCTTCTTTTCCCTGGAGATAATCTAAAGCTCTCTTCAGAGCATATAGTTCACAACTCTGGGCTGACTAATTTGCTGGTAATCCTCCTTCTTCAATTACTGCTTTTTCTTCCCCATCAATGACGACATAACTCCTTGCTCTCTTTCCAACTATACATCAGGAGGAACCATCTATAAAAAGTTGTTGGATAGTTTTTTGGGTTTGTTTGTTTTTGTTTTATTACATAGGGCATTGGTGTGTTTATTAGGTCTTCTCTTACCCTGGTTTGGTAATTTATAAAATCTAATCAATCATGATGCGGCTCCCCACTTGCCCGTTCCTACAGGAGTTGTGAAGGATTCAGGTTTCTGTCTACCACCAGGGTCAAATCATTCTTTTCTATTAAAATCGTTTCGTGCTTCAAAGTTCTGAAATCTGTTAACCACTGGCCAGACTTTTGAGATAAGATAGTTCTTACAGTGTGTGTGTGGATGTACAATTAGGGTTCTTCTAGAGGTTAATTTTTGGCTTTTTTCTACTAATATTGCTGTGGCCACTACTGCCTGTATGCATGTGGGCCACCCCCAACATACCGGGTCCATTAATTTTGGATAGGTATGCCACCGGTTTCCTTTCTCCGCCCCGTTCCTGCATTACAACTCCATGTGCTATCCCTTCTTCCGTGTTTATAAAAACGTGAAATTCTTTTTTTTTTTTCTAGGGAGGGGAGGGCTAAACCCGGGGTTTCTATTAACTTCTGCTTTAATTCTTTAAATTGCTCTTGTTTGTCTTCTGTCCGCTGTATTGGACTGTCTTTTACAAGTTTGTCATAGACTCAGTCACTAAAATTTCTGTATCCTTTAGCCCATAATTTACAGTACTCTAGTAACCTTAAAGTCTTTATTCGTTCTTGGGACACTTAATGCTGTAATTCGTTCTGGATTGATTTTTCTTTTTCTTTTGTTAATTAGATGCCTTAAATACCTTACCTCTTTTTGTACAAACTGCAGTTGTGTCGTTGAGACTCTTAATTCTTTTTCTCCAAAAAAAACCATTCAGCAAACGTATCGATGTCTCTTTCTGACTTTTTGCTCCCTCTCTCCTGATACCAACAGATCATTTACATATTGCAAGATTCTTACTGCGGGTTCTGCCTGGAACTCCCCTAAAATTTTCTCTTGCGTCTGTTCAAATAGATTTGGGGATTTTGTGAATCCTTGAGGCAGGGAGGTCCAGCGGAGTTGCTGCTTCTTCACTGTGTCTGGATTTTCCCATTCAAAGGCCATTTCATAATACAAGACTTCTCAGCTCCTGAGTCTACTAAAAAGGTGTAAATTTCCTCCTGGGGGTCTGATTTTAAATTTATCAAGGGCTCACTAATTCTTTCTTCCCCCAGCAGGCAGAGCCCTTGACACCCTTACTGGGTAGCTTATTCTTCCTGTTGACAGATTTTAAACACTCGTTGATCTCTCTTTTGCCTGGGACTCTCTCTCTTAAAATGTTCTTCCTGCCCACAATGGTAACACTTTCCGCCCTCTGGGGCTCCTGATTTCATTCACATGGGCTTTTTGAGCGGCAGCAGATGGGCTCCCTGTATCTTGTGTGCTCTCATCCCTGGCCCCGGATTCTGGGGCGCTTTATCTTTAGTCTTTGTTATTTCTTTTACAGTCGCCACCATTAGTTTTGCTTTTGCCCTCTGCTTCTCCTCATCGCGCCTCACATATACTCTTTGTGCTTCTCTAACAGCTCATTGATTCCTCTCTCATGCCAGTCTTCCATCTTTTCCTTTTTTTTTTTTCTTAATATCTGGCCAGGCATGGGTGACAAAATTTACTTTTAATAATTCCTGGCCAGCCACAGTGTCTGGGTCAATCCCCGGAAACTGCTGAATATTCCTTCAGAGCCTCTGCAACCATTCCATCGGAGATTCCTCTTTCCCTTTTTTACTGCCAACGGCTTTGCTCACATTTGACCCCTTCGGGGCTGCCTCTTTAATTCCCCTTAGAATTAATGTCTGATAATCAGACATGTTTCTTCTCCTTGCGGGGTCATTTTGATTCCAGTCAGGTCTTCGTAGGGTAACTTTTGGTTCCCGCACCACCTCATGAACGTTTTTCCTTTCCCATATTCTCATCCCTGCTACACGGATCATTTATCTTTCCTCAGGGGAGAACAAAGTTCCCATGATGGATTGCATTTCTTCCCAAGTGTATACATTTGGACCTAAAAATTGGTCTAATTGTTTTGACAAACCTAGGGGATCTTCCAACAATTTCTTCATTTCTTTTTTAAAGTTCCTGACTTCTGTACTGGTTAGGGGCACATTCACAACTCCTGCCCCATTTTGAACTCCTGGCATCGGGACCTCCCGTAAAGGATGCAGCCCGATTGGTTCTGTCATCTCCTCTTTTTCTTCCACTATGGACCTCCCCACTTCCCGCCTCCGTCTCCTCTGGCATTCCCTTCTAACGGGGACCTGAGGCTCTCTCATGCCTTCTGGAGGGTCCGGGTTATATGGGGGAGGTAAGTATTCGAGAGGATCCCAGACTGGTCTTTGGTCCTCCTCCTTCTCCTTCTCCTTTTGTGTCTCCAATTTTTAAAGGGACTTTTTACAAGGGCGTGTAGTGACGGGATGAGGGGGAAGGGCTTCAAACTGGAAGAGGGGAGGTTTAGAATAGATCTTAGGAAGAAATTCTTGACTGTGAGGTTGTTGGACCCTGGCGCAGGTTGCCCAGAGAAGCTGTGGCTGCCCCATCCCTGGAAGTGATCAAGGCCAGGTTGGACGGGGCTCTGGGCAACCTGGGCTGGTGGGAGGTGTCCCTGCCCAGGGCGGGGGGGTTGGAAATTGATGGTGTTCAAGGTCCCTTCCAACCTAAACCATTCTGTGATTCTGTGTGTGCGCCCAGGCGTGCGCATAGGTACGGAGTGCAGCATGTGGGTGTGCTGGACTCGTCCCGCTCGCACATCACCGCTTGCCTGCTGCGGCTGTAGCCAGATGGGCCCCTCAACACCCAAAAAGGTGCATGCTGCCTGTAGCAGTTCTGTTCTCTGGTGTACGTGTTTTGGGAAGGCCCTGGTGGCAAAGGGCTGCAGAGAGCGGGGTGGCAGTGAACTTCCCCAAGAGGCCGCGATGCCACATGGGGTTTTTTGCTGCCAGCTGTCAGCAGGCAGCGCTCGCAGCCAGGCGCTGCTGCCTGCCGCGGGGCCTGCACAGCCTCGTCCCGCAGGCAGAGCGTTCAGCGGGGGTCTGTCGGGGGTGTCCCATGCCGGCTTCTGCCTCCCCTCCTGCCGGGAACCCCCCATGGCGCCCCCCCTTCTGCCAAGAGGCCACCGGGCCCGGTGCCCGGAACCAGCGACTCTGTGACATCAGCCCCGGGAACAAGAGCACCGTGGGCAGCGTGAGCACTGCGGGCACTACGTCGGCTGCGGCACTGGTGGCGACAGGCCCTCGGTTCGCTTCTTGCAGGTGCCACGTGCCGCCACTGGCAGCAATGAAACTGCTCCTCGTCGTCGTCCTGCTGGCCCTGTGCTGGCCTGTGCAAGGCGCGTGGGACAGCTGTGGGTAAGTGGCCCCAGGCTCTGGGGGGGAGCTTGGGCAACCCTGACGGGGTTCACTGGAGGGAGCCCGCTTGTCCCCCGTGGCCACAGCTTCCCCAACCCCGCCTGGGAGCCTCAGATCCTGGCCAGCACCCCGGCTGCTGGCACAGCTCCTCTGCGGGGCTCAGGCAGAAACAGGGGCGCATGTACGCACGCCCGCCCCAGGGGGTTCCCTGGCCCTGCTGTCCGTGCAGCGCCTTCTGGGGAGGGAAGAGGGCTGACCTTCAGCCTGAACCGCAGCACGCGTGGAGCAGGACAGTCATGAGTTTCTGGTTACAGAGGGACCTGCGGGCTCCGGCCCATGGCTTACCAGTACGGCATGTCGCGCGTGGTGGGTGGCACCGATGCCCGTCCAGGAGCCTGGCCCTGGATCGTCAGCATCCAGGACCCCTGGGAAGCAGGCACGGGGCACATCTGCGGAGGGTCCCTCATCAGCCCACAGTGGGTGCTGACGGCAGCACACTGCTTCATCGAGGCCAGGTAAGGAGGGCCAGGGAAGGGGGCTGTCCCCACCACCCTCGCGGGTGCCCTGCGCGCAGCACCGCCTGCTACTCCCATCCCCGTTCCTGCCAGTACGCCCAGTGCCTGGGCACTGCCGAGCCCAGCCCAGAGAGTGCTCAGGAGAAGGCTGGGCTCGGGCCACTGCTTCCTGGCAGCCTCCAGTGCCACATGGCTCGTGCCTAAGGCATGCCAGGGCAGTGGCAGCCTGCGTGGCACTGCTCTCCTCTCTGCCTTGGGAAGCAGAAGGCAGGGAACGGCGGGGCTGCTGCAGCGCGTGGCTCCGCTCCCTCTGACCCCCCTCTCCATCTGCCTTCCAGGAACATCAGCATGTGGCGCGTGGTGATCGGGGCCACCCAGTTGACTCGGCTGGGCCCCGAGGCCCAAGTGCGCCATATTAAGCGGCTGCTGGTTCACGAGCACTACAGGAATATCACGCAGAGGAACGACATCGCCCTGCTGGAGCTGGACCAGCTGGTCCAGTGCAACTCCTACACCCAGCTTGCCTGTGTGCCCGACGCCTCACTGAGAGTGTCAGAGCTGCACACCTGCTACGTCAGCGGTTGGGGCGCCACCACTGCAAGATGTGAGTTCCCCAAAAGTGCTGGTGTCCTGAGTGCAAGCTCGGCACACTGGGGAGAGGGGTTGGGCTTCCCGAGAGCGGAGGCGAAAGCCAGAGTCAGGCTGCGGGGACGTATGCCTCCGGAGAGAATGGGCTGACCCACCGCCCAAAGCCAGACAGAGGGGAAACACGGGCACAGTGCCTTCAGGACGCAAAGCCAAGCCCTAGGGAAGGGGTTCACCCAGGCAGGGGGGGAGCTGCTGGGGCTTCATTGCTTTCTGTGCTCACAGCTGCAGGGTCAACGGATGTCCTGCAGGAGGCCAAGGTCCAGCTCATTGATGTCAACCTCTGCAACAGCAGCGGGTGGTACAGAGGGGCCATCCACAGCCACAACCTGTGTGCTGGCTATCCGCAGGGTGGCATCGACACCTGCCAGGTAGGACATGCTGCAAGTCAAGCCCCGGCAGCACCGGCAGCCCTCTCGCAACGCCCAAACATCGCCCGGCACGTGCTTGGCCTGGCAAGTCACCCTGCCACCGCTGGGTCTCCACCGCTGCTGGTGCTCACCTCCCCTTCCCCAGCTGCAGGTCCTTGCCCAGTGCCCGCCTTGTCCCAGAGCCCGGGGACGCTGCCCAGAAAGCCCATCCTGTGCTCCCGGCAGCCCATAGGTCCAGATCCCAAAGCATCCCCCTTCCACACAGCCGGGAGCACTGTGCAGAGATGAGAGAGCGCCCGACCTTACAGGCCCTCCACCCTCTCACAGATGAGGCTCTGTAGGCTCCAGCGCTGGAGCAGCGCCGTTGTGTGCAGTGAGCAGAGCTCTGGCAGGTGCTGGGAGAGAGAAGGAGCCGGCCAGAGCGCTGACAGCGGCCACCCACCACCACCTCAACCCTCTCTCCTCCCCTGCAGGGTGACAGCGGTGGTCCTCTGGTGTGCAAAGACAACAACGCGGACTACTTCTGGCTTGTTGGGGTGACCAGCTGGGGGAGAGGCTGTGCCAGAGCCAAACGGCCCGGAGTCTACACCTCCACCCAGCACTTCTATGACTGGATCCTGGTCCAGATGGGACTGCGCCCAGCACCATCGGCTACTACAACACCACAGCCAGTCTTTACTTCAACCCCCCATCAGAGGCCAAGGCCAATACCCACACAGTCGGGCGGGTTTGCACCATGTCCATTTCCACGCCAGAAGCTGGTGGAATTTTTTAAGCTGCTGCAGGAGCTGCTGCAGGTCCTGTGGGGGAAAAAGACTCGAGCAGCATGACAAACAGGCTCCAGAGCAGGCTGCGCTGTTCCACGACCATTTCCTTCCGGGGCAATGCCTGCTGAGCCAAAGGCAGCCTCAGTGCCAAGGCCTGCTCTGTCCTGCCCGCGCTCCTCTGAGCGCAGAAGGGCTGATGTTGACTCAGTTGTAGAAATAAAGTTCCTGATTTTCACAGCTGAGCGTGCTTGAGTCCAATTCAGTCTCCGGTGCAAGGCAAGGACTTGCATGCCCGGCGCCTGCCAATGAGGCCGCAGGCAGACAGCAGGGCACGAAGGGAAAGAGTGACTCCCAAGGGCTGAAACGGTGCCTGGTCAGAGAGGAGGGTGCTCAGAGCCACCATGGGGTGGAGAAGACTGGCACATGGAGGATAAGAAACAGTGATGTGACCTGCAGACAACTTTGGGGGTATGCATTAAGGCACTCAGCTGGAGATTAGGGCCCAGCGTAAGCTGTAGCTAATCGAACAGACGGTGTGAAACTCCTGAGCGTGACAAGAGAAATTGCTGACCACAGCAAAGAGTGAGAAGCCAACAGGGCTCTCAGTCCCAGAAGGAAGAGCTTGATTTCAGGTGTAGTTAACGGGGGATTGATCCCCCCTTGTCTCCATTTTCCCTGCTTGAACATCCCCCTCATCTTCCTTGACTCCTCCCTTTCTCCTCCCTTGTCTCTCCTCCCAAACAAGGGACCCACCCCAGGTCACTTCCTCCCTCTCCTCCCAGGTTTGCTCCATCGGTGAAGAGATTTGGTGTTTCAGGTGCTGGTAGCTCGGTCGCCTGGGACCGCCATGGCATTACTGATGCGGCTTCCAGGGCACTGCTGTCCCTGCTAGATGCCTCTGCCCACACTGACCCCAACCATTCCTCCAGTTGTCTGTGCAGTGTGGCCACTCTCATCATTCCTCCTTGACCACCTGCCAAACGTGGTGCTGGAATAGCAGAGTACCCACAGAAGAAGGTTTGCTCCATCGCTGAAGAGATGGGGTGTTTCAGGTGCTGGTAGCTCGGTCGCCTGGGACTGCCTCGGTCCCCGCCACTGCCTGCATGCATGTGGGCCACCCCCACGTACTGGGTCCATTAATTTGGATAGGTATGCCACTGGTTTCCTTTTTCCGCCCCGTCCCTCCATTAGGACTCCATGCGCTATCCCTTCTGCCACGTTTACAAGAAGGTGAAATGATTTTGGTTTCTTTTTTTTTTTTTTTCTAGGGAGGGGAGGGCTAAAACCAGGGCTTTTATTAGCTTCTGCTTCAGTTTTTGTAATGGCTCCTGTTTGTCTTCTGTCCACTGTATTGGACCTTCTTTTACTAGTTTGTCATACAGAAATTTTACTAATTGAGTGTATCCCTCAACCCATAGTCTACAGTACCCTAGTAACCCTAAAATCTTCCTTATTTCTCTTTTTGTTCTTGGGACACTTAAAGCTGTAATCCCAGAAATTCGTTCTGGATTGATTTCTCTTTTTCCTCCACTAATTAAATGCTCTAAATACCTTACTTCCTTTTGTACAAACTGCAGTTTTGCCTTTGACACTCTTAATCCTTGTTCTCCTAAAAAATTCAGCAAACGTATCGATGTCTCTTTCTAACTTTCTGCTCTTTCTCTCCCGATACCAACAGATCATTTCCATATTGCAAGATTCTTACTGCAGGTTCTGCCTGGAACTCCGCTAAAATTTTCTCTAGCATCTGTCCAAATAGATTTGGGGATTCTGTGAACCCTTGAGGCAGGGAGGTCCAGCAGAGTTGCTGCTTCCTCCCGGTGTCCGGATCTTCCCATTCAAAGGCAAATAAGTTTCTACTCTCCTCTGCTAACGGACAGGCCCAAAAGGCATCTTTAAGGTCTATTACACTAAACCATTTATGATTATGCGATATTTTACTCAGGAGGGTATATGGGTTCGAAACCACAGGCTGCTGAGTCTGTACTCGTTTATTGACTTCTCGTAGGTCTGTGACTAATCTCTATCTCCCCTCAGCCATCCTGACCAGTAGAATTGGACTATTGTAAGGTGACATCCAGGGTTCCAACAATCCATCCTTCAACAATGAATCAATTACTGGTTTTAGACCTTTCCTCCCCTCATAAGATACGGGATATTGTTTTATCCTTACTGGCCGGTCCTCTTTAACTTCTAGTTTCGCGCAGGTTCATTTACTTGTGCTGTTTTCTTCTCCTGGCAACGCCAGCAGCAGAGCGGTCGGAGGAGAAGGGTGAGTGCCAGGCTGGTGGTGCGGAGGGGCGTGAGTGTGATGTGCGCGGTGGCCCCGGAGGGCACTGAGAAGGGTCGGTTGGTCTGGCTGTGCAGGGGGATGCTCTGCCTGCAGCGACGGCCCGAGCAAGCGTGGCCTTGGGGAACCGTCTGGTTGAGCGTTTGTTGGTGTGCTGGAGAAGAGCTGGGCAGGTGTCCCAAAGGGCAGCCTTTGGTGGGACGTCCTTCACCCCAAAGCTTTGTGGGACCTTTTTGAAGCCACCCTGGTGAGGCCTCTGCTCCTTCCACCCAAGTACTTTACGTTTCACACCGTGGAGTGGTCATTTCTAACTGCATCCTCAGCAGGACCTGGGGCCGGTGGCATTAGCTTCAACTGTGGAGCTGTAGAGACCTGGCAAGGATGGAGGAGAAGGAATGAGGCTCCTGGTGAAGGGAGGGAAGTGAGGAGGTGCAGTGTCCACGCTGGTGTTGAGGAGTGTCTGGGCAGGAGAGGACATGTTGGTGTAGGAGCCATGGAGCAGCCCGTGGCCAGAAGCAGAGGGTGGACACGGGGAGCATGGGCTCAATGTGAGAGGGAGCACAACCTCGGCGCAGCGGGTTTAACTAGAGGGCTGGGAGCGAGAGCGGCATCCAGCCTGGGCAGGGGAGCTGGGTCTGCTCCTTCTCCATGTGAGCAATGGTGGTTTGCAGGTAGCATCTGATTGCACTTGCTGGAACGCAGAGCGGGAGAGAGTTGTGTCCTGGTTTTCCCCTACAAAGGCAAGACATGGGTGGAAACGTGGCAGTGGGGAGGGACTGGGAGTAACTGGGACCCCCCATCCGCCTCCCAGCCCCATCGCGCTGGGATGGGGCTGCACATCACCCCAGGGTTTCAGGGCTTGAAGGGTTGTCCCCGTGTCCCTGCCAGGCTCACAGTGGTGGCACGCTGCTCTGTGTCGGGCTGGGGGTGGCTGGGAAAGGTCTGGCATGCTGGGGCCATCACTGACTCTCATTTTCTCTCCCACCATAGAGCTCCTCGGCGTACCTCTCGGGTCTGTACGGAGCCCCCCTGGCCGGCGCCTGCTCCAGGCTGAACAACCCCAACTCTCAGCCTGTCCTCCCAGCAGAGGGGCTCCAGCCCTCACAGCATCTCCGTGGCCTCCTCTGGCCCCACTCACAGGGGCCCCCATCCCTCCCCAGATCACCCCGTCAGAAGGTCCCAAGGCCAGTGAGCGGATGGTCATCATCACGGGGCCGCCCGAGGCTCAGCTCAAGGTGCGCTGGGTGGGGGCTGTGGGTGGGGGAGACAGTAAGGGCCAAGTCGAGAGCATCCCTGTGGTCACCACGGTGCTGCCAGCCTGGCTTGGCCTCCCTCAGCACCAGGGGAGCTCTTTGCTGGGTACCATGGTTTTGATGCTGCTGGACGTGGGCACATCATCAGCTTTGGGGATGGAGGGGCACAGCGGGCGCTGCCTGATGGTTTTCCTTCCGTCCGTCTCCTCCCCAGGCCCAGGGGTGAATATTTGGGAAGCTGAAAGAGGATAACTTCTTTAACCTGAAAGAAGAAGTGAAGCTTGAAGTCCACATCAAGGTGCCTTCCTTCGCCGCCGGCCACGTGACAGGCAAAGGTGGCAAAACGGTGGGGGGTGGTGCCCGGGGGATGCAAAGTTGGGCATCAGCCATCACCCCTGCCCACCCCAGGGGGACAAATCCCGGGTGCTCAGTGGTCTCAGCGATGTCTTGACCCTCAGCCCCCATGTTCTGGTGGTGGTTCTCATTGGTCCCAAGGAAGGGGGAGACACACAGGGTGCCTGGTGCCATCGTGACTGTGGCAGTGGAGGATTTTGGCTCTTCCACAACAGAAGCCTCTTGTGGTTCGCTCCAGGTGAACGAACTGTAAAACTTAACCAGCGCGGAAGTCCTTGTGCCACGAGACCAAACCCCGGACAAGAACGAGGACGTCATCGTTAAAATCATTGGGCATTTCTTTGCCAGTCAGGTACAGTTTGGCCGCGGCTTTACCCGATCCTCCCCGGCCGCTTTCATCCACCGAGGAAAGGCACAGGGCTTGCTGAGCCCAGCACCACCCGAGCACCCTGCCACTCTTCTTTTGGGAGGTCCCTGTGTCCCCAAGATGCACTGAAGGTGTTTCGGTAGCTCCCCCCGGCTGTGCGAGAACTGAAATTGAAGATTGGCTCGATTGAGCTAAAAATGGGTGTTTTGAATGCCGTGCAGAGCAGCGCCCAGGGTGTGAATGGACTCCTCTGTGCAGGCAAAGCCACGCGCATCCCACCTGGGTGCATTTTCCATAACCTTGTCTCCTGTCCACTCGAGCAGGATCGCAGCCCCCCAGAAAAATTCAGGTGCTCTCGAGGAGCAATGGAGGAAGCACAAGTTAAAAAAAAAAAAAAAACAAAACAAAAAACAACACCCCAAACCGCCCCCAGAATTAATTATGGCTTGTCCAGAGTGACAAGTTGGGAGCAGTGAGATGCTCGGTGGGGGCTCGGGGGTGGGTGGTGGGGGGAGAAGCGGTGCCCTGACCCCCACCTCTTGCTTTTCCCCTCTCCTCCCCAAGACTGCACAGCGCAAGATGAGGGAAATGCTCCAGCAGGTGAAGCAGCAGGAGCAGAAACACGCTCCGGGAGCCCCGGCCTCGCAGCACAGCAAGGGAGGCTCCCGCCGTGCCGCCCAGCACCGCTCGATGACTGTAACCCCGCCGCCGGACATCTCCCTCCCCCCCTCCCCAGCCCTCCTCCCCCACCCCCAGCAGGTCAGGGGAGCAAACCAAAGACCCCCCCCAAACACACAGCCCCCCATTCCCCGTGGCGCTGCGAGGATGCACAGCCGAGGGGTACGGGGAGGGCTCTCTCCATCCCACAGCCTCCCCCTTCCTCCTCCCTCGCCTCCCGACGCTGTCCCTTTAGTTGGACTAACAGAGGCAGAGAGAGAGAGAGTTTTTAGTATTTTTTTTATTATTTTTAATTTACTAAAAGCCACCTGTTTTTCACCTCAGGCACAGCCGGAGGAGCCGGAGGATTTTTCAGTTTTGTAAGGATTTTAATTTTTTTTTTTTTTTTCAGAGGGGGTGGGGGCGGGAGGAGGATGTTTGGTTTTTAGCCAAAGCCGGCTTTTCTCGAGGTTCAAGGACAGGAACTAGTCCAGTGGTTCTCTAATGCCCGGTAGAGCAGGGATGTAGGATTGCCAGCAGGGGGTGAAACCCCCCATAATAATTAAAGGAGCGTTAAAAAGCGATTTCTTAAGGGCTTTGAGAAGAGCAGTGCCTGTATGAGCCAAGAGAAGGGATCCCGTCTCCTCAAAGAGGCATTTCTCTTTCACGCGCCCTTTCCTCTTTGCTTCCCTGAGTCCCAAACTGGGGTTGGCATCTGCTGCGTCCCCCTGTCCCGGCTGTCCCTCTGTCCCTTCGCTCTCCATCACCGCCCCGACGCGGCTGAAAGATGCGGGTTGCAGGAGAGAAGGGGGGAAAGAGGGGCGGGGGGTGTCCTGGTTCCGGCAGGGATGGGGTTAATTTCCCCGAGGAGCCGGCAGGGACACAGGTATCCCATCCCCTGTGAGCCATGCCCGGGGCTGGGGGGAGCTCGCCGGGGGAGGGGGCGGGAAGTCGCGGCTGGGAGCGGGCTGCGGCGGTGCGGGGCCGGTCGGTGCGCGGAGGCGCTGTCATCGCGTCCGTCTATTCCTTTACCGCTGTTATTGGGATTGTTTGCCCTTCCCGTTGCTCTTCTCTTAAACTGCCTTTATCTCAACCCGCGAGTTTTTTGCCTTTTTCTTCCGATTTTGCCCCCGGCTGCGGGAGTGGAGCGAGCGGCCGCGTGGTTCTTTGTTGCCGGCTGAGGCCAAACCACGACGGGGGAAACACCGGATTTCCAAGAGGTTGTCAGCCCAGGGCTGGGGAAAAAAAAAAAAACAAAAAACCAAAAAAACAAAACCTAGCAAAATTATTATTTTTTTTAAATTTCAAAAATAAAGCACACACAACCCCCAACCCCAGATGACACACACACATCCACACAGAAAAAAACACCTCAGGTTTTCATACCTCAGCACCTTGCGTTTGTGTTTCCCTTCTAGAGATTTTGTGTGCCTTGTAAAACTGATACTTGGAGCTTTTTTTTGTGTTTAATTTGTTAAAAAAATAAAAAGACGAGTTGGAAAAAACGATCTCAACCGAGTGTGAAGCAGGAGAAGGAAACCACTCCCACGGGTGCCAATGCTCTTCCGTAGTCTTCTTTGGCTACCTGAGAGCCAGGGGCTGTTCCTTTGGAGAAAGCTTGAGAAATGTTAAAAAGGAGGGAAAAAAAAGGTGAAAAAAAAGTGGTGGAAAGAAAAAGAAAGGGGGAAAAGAAAAAAAAGCAAAAGAAAAAAGGAGAAAAGAAAAAAGGAGAATGAGAAAAAAGGGGGGGGGAAGAAAGGTGGAAAAAAAAAAGGGAAAAAAAAACCCAACCCAAATATAAAAAAAGGTTGTAAGGAAAAAAAAAAAAAAACAAAACACAAAACAAAACCAAGCAAGGAAAGTGGTGAAAGCCGCTGGGAAGAGGAGGGACAGGAGCTGGGGGGGGCAGTGTGAGGTGGCGGTGCCAATGTGGCCCCAGGGGCTGTGACACCATATTTTTGTCCTCTACTGCAAAGTGTTCCGTGAAAAAAAACAACCAAACCCCACCCAACGACAACATCATCACAAGAAAAAGAGAAATCTCTCCAGCTCACAAGAGCCTGAGCTCGCTCTCCGCTGCTTTCTTTCCAGTGTCTCGGGGGGTCACGGCCGAGCTGAGATTGGGGAGTGGTGGAGGTGGGAGTTTGTCCCATGGCTGTGATGGGGGGAGAAGGGGTGGGTGGGGAGTGGGGGATGTGGTGTGGGTTGTTTTTGAGGTGGTGGTGGTTTTTTGCCAGGTGTCGCTTTACCCAGTGGCTCGGGGAGGTGTTGGCATCAGGAAGCCTGCGCTAAAGCGGGGTGGGGGCCTCGCCGCAGTTGGTTAGCAGAGCCAAAGTGGTTATTAATGGTTATTAACAGCACAGTAATTAGGCCCTTGTAATGGGGAAGCTCAGATGCCCCCTAACCAACCCCCCCCGGGTGCTTCTCTAGCCAGGCGAGCGCTGGGCGTCCCCCCCGCAGGAGAGGAGCGCACCTCCGGGGTGGGTGGAAGGACGTCACCCAACGGGGAGAGGACCAAGATGGGGCTTGGGTGAGCCTTGGGGTGGCCGGGTGGCGGGGTAGGGCTGCTGGGGGCTGCCACGATGAGGGACACCCCCACGCCTTTCTCCATGGCTCCCACAGCTCTGCTCCCTCCCTCCCTCCCTCCCACCCATCCAGTGCCACCGGAGAGGTGGTGTCCCCCCTCCCGGGGCGGGCAGGGGCTGTGCCACCCCATCTAACACCTCAACACACCAAAGCACCTCACTGGGGGAGGGACTCTGCGCCTGGTAGCCCCGTGCTCCCCAGCACTGTAAGGATGGGGCTGAGCCCCCACCACGGCCACCCTGTGCAAACCAAAGACCCCCCCACAGACCCCCCCCACCCCCATTCCCCGTGGCGCTGCGAGGATGCACAGCCGAGGGGTACAGGGAGGGCTCTCTCCATCCCACAGCCTCCCCCTTCCTCCTCCCTCGCCTCCCGACGCTATCCCTTTCGTTGGACTAACACAGGCAGAGAGAGAGAGAAAGAGAGGTTTTATTATTCTTTTTTATTATTTTTTTTTCTTCCCTAAAAGCCACCGGTTTTTCATCCCAGGCAGGGCCAGAGGAGCTCGCCCAGCATTGAGGGGGGGAGGTTGGGCTGCGGCACACAGAGCAGCGGCTCGTCAGTTTTTAGAATTAATGTAACCCTAACGAAACTAACGGCGATTTTTAAGTTTTGTAAGGATTTTAATTATTTATTTACTTATTTAATTTCAGAGGGGCCCGGGGCGGGAGGGGGACATTTGTTTTTTAGCAAAAGCCGGCTTTTCTAGAAGTTAAAGGAAAGGCCGTGCTCGGCTGTAAATGCTCCCCTCCAGCGTCCTGGATGGGGGGGACGGATCTCCTAGGGGCCAGCTGTATCCTTGGAGGATTCCCCATTTGTCTCCCCAGACCCTGCGGTTTATATTTCCTGACTCGGTGAGGGTGCAGGATTATGCCCGAGTGGATTACACTGTCTGGGATATTTCCCTCTGGTGGGGCGATAGCGAAGTCTCTGTTGCCAATTTGTGATGTCCGGCGCTCAACGTCACGGGAAGAGTGGTGGGATGGGACTCGGGGCATTTTGATTGTTAAGGGCCATTTGGCTTTGGTTGTTCTGTGCCATCTGGAGATAAGCCCGGGCTGAGCTGTTTTGCAGCTCCCCCCAAGTTCTCTCTGCACAGCCACGGCACGGCGGAGATGGAGCTGAGTGGGATGGCAGCTCCCTGCCTCTCACCTCTGGTGCTCTGAAACCGGCTTGGCTGGCTGCCCCCACACAGTGTGTTACTGGCTTGCCCAGCAGGTAAAGAACCCAGATTTGGGACGCCACTGGGGTGTCCGTAAGGGGTCCTGGGCGGCCCTTATGGGGTCCTGCTGGGGACTCTTGCAGGCCATAGCGAGTCTGGGGCAGCCCTTCAAGGATCTGGGGGTCCCCTCTGGTGCCTCTGGGGAGGGTTTTGTGGCTGGAGAGGGCCGAGCTGTTTGCAAGAGGTGCTTCCTCCCTTTCTCCAGCCCACCCAGCTCCCCCGACACCCCCACCCCCCCAGGTTGGTGGGTGCCCGCAGTGCCAGCCTGTCCCACTGGGTCGGGTACTGAGGGGGGCACAGCCCCAGCCGCGGGATGGCAGGATGAACCACAGCACCAGGGATAGAGACCAACATTTTATTTCTTTAACATTTCCCATGGGGGGCACCCCAGGGTTGCGCGGCTGCACCCTGCAGCCTGTGCTCGCTGGCCAACTCGGAGGACTGCAGCAGCCTGTTGAGGAGCAGCTTCTCTTCCCAGAGCTCCCTCTACGACATCCTGGAGGCCTGGCCCAGTGCAGCAACAGAGCCAGTGGTGCTCACACACTCAGGACAACCCCGCTCTCCCATGGCTGCTAGTGGAGCAGTGGGGAAACCGGGGCCGGTCCTGGGCCAGGAGCCTCCACAGGAGCTGCCAGCAGGGACCGAGAAAGAGCGGGTTCCCAGGCAGGGGACGGGACTGAGTGTGGAAGCATACGCTGTGGAGCTCTGAGCTGCTGCGTGGTGCCAGGTCTATCCAACGTCAGGCAGTACGTTCCCAGGAGATGTCACCGCTGACAACTCTTCCGAGGAAGTGGGGCCGTTTCTGTAGTCGTAGCCTGCCTGGAGAAACAGCCCCACGGAGCTAAGAGTCTGCTGAGCAGCAAGGGAGCAGAGTCGCTGACTCTCAAACAAGGACTGAAACACAGCAACTCACTCTATTGCCTTCCCCCTTCGCCCGCTGCCTCCCACAGTTTGGAAGAAAAGAACCAGGGAGCTCCAAAGGAGGGGACCCCTCCCCCACTCCCCCAAACCTCCCTCAAGACACGGGACTCCTCCCACACACCTCCACTCCCCACACCGACAACCCTCCCCCTCCCCCAACGCTCCAAAAAGCAGCAGTCCTTAGGGCAGACTCCTTAAGCTGACTCCACAGCTACGGCTCCCCGTCGGCTCCGGGGGAGACAAGGGGGCCCCGGGGCTCTCCGTGGGCTTTAAGGGGGTCCCAGGGCTGCCCACGGGCTCCCAGCAATGCCCGTGCCCAACACCCACCCCCGCTTCAGGGGGCCCAGCGCTGACACCCCCCACCCCATCTCGGGGGTACCTGGGGGGACTCGGCCGTGGGCTGGAGGCGGGCGAAGGGGGCACGGCCGGGCTGACCTGCCGGGGGGAGCTGAGAGCGGAGCCCAGAGCGGAGCCAAGCGCCCGGCCAGGCCGGCCCCGGGCACCCTGCGCTGCGGCCGGGGCTGCCGCCACCTGTGAGGACCGAGCGGGGGGTGAGGGGGGGCAGCGGGGGACGGGGGGCCTGAATCGGCCCTGTTCCCTCCGGGGACCCCCCACTCGGCTCTGCCCCCCCTAAAAAGGCCCAGGCCGCCCCCCAGGCCCCCAGCCCGGTCCCGCCACCCTACAAACCCCCCGAACTGGCCCCGGAGACCTCCGTACCGCTCCTGCCGCTGCCGCTGCCGCCGCCACCCCACCCCCACCCCGCTCCCGCCCTCCTCGGCCCTGGTCCCCCCATCTCTCCCGGTACCGAACGCCGCAGCTCCCGACCACCGCCGCACACCGGAAACGTTCTCCTTCGCGTCCGCCCAATCGCGCATGCGCTGAGGGGCAGATCCGGGCCACACCCCCCAACGTCGCCGCGGCAACGGCGGACGAGAGGGGCGGGGCCGCGCCGAGGAGAACGAGGCCCCCTTAGCCCCGCACCACCGCTTCTTTCCGCCCCGGGCACTGCGAGGCCGAAAACAGCGCAGCCCTCCCCCAAATGCGCCGGGACCCCCCTAAACCAGCCCAATCCTCCTCAAAATGAGCCGGGACTCCCTGAAATCAGCTCAGCCCTCACCAAAATGAGCCCCACATCCGTCTGCAGAGCTCCGCCAGCCCCCCCGGCGGACATCACGGGGGTGGGGGGAAAGAAAACAACCAGAAAGGTACTGAAAATAACGTGGAGACGGTGCTTAGAGATCCTTCCGAGAGGCAAAACCCGGCCTTTGTTCTCATTTTTGAACACGGGGTTTCGCAGTGCTTCGCGGGCAGTGGTTATCCAGGGGCATCAGCTATCCCGGGAAGCGAACGTTCCCATCCCGTGTGGCAAAAATCCACTCGCATGAATAACTTAGACAAAACCCGCCCACAAAAGGACAAGAGGCACCTTTGGTCACCCTTTGCTTGAAGCTTCGCTAAAACTGTATACTCAGATTGGCCCTGTCCTGCAGTTTCTTTCCCAGAGTTTTGCCCCAAACCCACGCTTCTAGCCCCGCTCCCCAAGCCCTCCCTCGGGGCCCACCACCTTTCCCCAGCCCAGCCTGTCCTTAAAGCTTTTCTTTCCACACACAGCCCTTTCCACTCACCTCCCTCCGGGGCCTCCTCTCTCACAGGCACCTCACAGCCCTGCAAACCTCCTCTCCTTCTCCTCTCCCACTCACGAAAACCCATTCCCCCCTCACAAACATCCATTCCCCTCACTCCCCCCTCACACGCTCACTCCCACACCCCCAACCCTTCCCCCCACCATTCTCCCCTCCCCCCTCGACTCTTCTCTCTTCTCTTCTCTCTTCTCTTCTCTTCTCTTCTCTTCTCTTCTCTTCTCTTCTCTTCTCTTCTCTTCTCTTCTCTTCTCTTCTCTTCTCTTCTCTTCTCTTCTCTTCTCTTCTCTTCTCTTCTCTTCTCTTCTCCTCTCCTCTCCTCTCCTCTCCTCCTTTTTTCTTCTCCTACCCCTCTCTCTGCCCATGGGCAGCCCTGGGACCCCTTTAAAGCCCACGGAGAGCCCCGGGGCCCCCTTGTCTCCCCCAGAGCCCACCGGGAGCCGTAGCTGTGGAGTCAGCTTAAGGAGTCTGCACTAAGGAATGCTGCTTTTTGGAGCGTTGGGGGAGGGGGAGGGTTGTCGGTGTGGGGAGTGGAGGTGTGTGGGTCCCTTCTGCCAAAGTGCAGTGAGAACCACGTTCACTGAACCCCCATTCTACATGGACAGGGTCAGTTGGATGTATAGGACCAAGTTGTTGGAATAACCTCAGCTCTTTTATTAGCAATTCCAAGGCATTGGTATGTTGGTCAGTCCATTCCCAGGATTTTCCCTTCCTGAGCAAATCATCAAGGGGCGAGCAATGATGGAAAAGCCAGGGGTGTGTTTATGCCAATAGCTTAAAGTTCCTAGAACTTGCTGTAACTCCTTCACACTGGGTGGATTCTGCCCCTGTTCTGTTTTTTTTTTAGGGTATCTTGAGGGACTGAAGCAGCTCCTTTAATCCACCAGAGCCCCAGAATTGCACTTCCTGCGCCGGTCCTTGACACTTGGTGGGGAACGGCCCCAGTTTCAGATCTGACCTTGGGGGATGAAACCAGGCTTGGGTCCAGTGGGATTTGATTCCTAAAGCAACTACAGCAGCAGCTTTGAGAGGGATTTTTCCTCCCGACTCCTCCCCATAAAATTCCCCTCTGCACAGGGAAATATTAAATCCTCCCAAAATACGGAGCTGGCCGTGGGATCACGGGGCCCGAAGGGGGGGACAGGCGCAGCACTGTGTCCCACAGTCAGCCCGGGGGGTCACAGCCACCTTTTAGGTGGCTCAGAGTCACGTTGTTAACCAAGACCTCAGCTTTCATTTAATTAAAAATAAATACATAAATATATAAATAAATAAAAAATCTCACCCTGTAAGCAGCAAAAACCCCCGAGCTTCAAATGCAGGAGAGGGCCGCGCCGGGGAAATCTGCTTTGATTTTAAGTAAGGACTTTTGGAGGCAGCTGCCAAGGTTTTGTGGCCCCCGGGGAAGGGGGAGATGCAGAGCCGGACTCAGCCCGCTCTGCCCCAAAACCGGCCGCGTTTTCCCTCCAGGGTGACTTTCTTCTTTTCCGTCTCCGCTGGAGTGATGCCTGGCACATGCTGAAAACCATCCCAGGCTCTGGCCCCGGTCCCGGCCAGGAGGAAGTGAAGCTCAGCCCCACTCCCTCCTTTTACAGGGAGGAAAACAAAATGGAAAAAAAAACCCAAATTGCCCTATATTAGAAGTGTATAATTCCATTTTAAGGGCAGGGCAGCAATAGGGCTGGTACCACAGCCCCCCAGCCCCACAGCCACTGTGGGTCACCAGTGCAACGATTAAATTAAAGTTTCTTTTGGGAAGGGGGGAGAGACGGGGACTCTCCTGCACCGGGACCTTTCCCCTCCGGGGAGGCAGAGCCGGAGCAGCGAGCACGGTCCTGCCCGGCGGGCAGCGTGGAGGGGACACGCACGGGCATCCCGGAGGAACAGCAGCAAGGAAACCCCGGTGCTGCACCTTTCCCTTCCTCCGAGCCTTTTTCTTTTCCTCTTTTTAAGGGCTCAACCAGCTTCTTCCCCCTCCGACCGTCACCGTGGGGCACTGGCACCAGCCGCTTTGCAAAACCCCATCCCGTAAAAGCCGCCTGATTTTGGCCCTGTTTGGGGATGCGCCGCTTCCATCCTTACAGAGCAAACTGATAGATGATTTGTTTTTCTCCCCCCTCCCCATTTAGCAAGAAGCACCAACGTGCCGTTGTCATTTTGGGTCGGTTTGCTGCAGAAAAAGGCTCCCACGGGGGACGGGATAAGCCGATGGCAGGAGGGTCCCTGCACCCATCCCACCGCTGCTGGTGGAGGGCGGCAAGGGGACCTTTTCTTCGGGGTTGTCCTCTCCTCCCGGGCTCTGTGGCCCCACGCCGCAGCCCAACGACCCCCCCGAGATGGGAAGAGAGCACGAGAACCATCTCTGCTCAACAGCTTCTTCCTGCAAAGGGGCAGGAAAAAGGAGGAGGAAAAGGCACCTTCCCACTTGCCTCCGGGCTCATCCCACCCTGCGAGAGAGACGCGGCTTTGCGAGGAGAGGGGAGGAGGAAAAAACACCACAGCGAGAGAGCCAGGGAGGGAAAAGGAAGGAAAGCGGAGGGGCAGCGGAGGGGCAGCCCGGGGACACAGAGCCCCAGGTCTCGCCTGGCCGCTCCCGCCACCACCCGGCGGATTGGAGGGGTTTGATCTGAAGCGCTGCCTTATATTAATTTAACAGCCGGGGGAGGAGAAGGCGCCATTTCTGCCTTTTGCAGCTTCCAGGCTGACGGCAGAGCTGAAACAAGAAAAATAATTATAATAAAAACAAACAAACAAACAAACAAAAATTAAAAAAAACCTCCAATGTAAAACTGGAGCACAGGGAGCAAATGCTTTTCCTTCGCCTCGGCCCAACCGCTCGGGCGCTCCGCGCTGCCCCCCCACGGAGGGCATCCCTCTCCTGCCAGGGAGAGACAGAAGGGCGAACTGAAGGCAGGACCCCAAACCAGACCCGAGAATCTGGTCGCGATGAAGAAGAAAGTGGAGAATGCGTCACATACAACAGAAACATTCAGAGTTTATTTTGGGGGAACAAAAAGAGGAACAGAAGAGGAGGAGTGAGATATTAAAAAAATAGCACTGAACGATGAAGCGGTAGCAGTCCCTCTACCGCTACAAAACGGCAACAACCCACACACGAACACACGGAGGCGGAACACCACCGAACTCCCACTGACTGTCATGTGCACCTCAGTTTGCTGCTCTGGAGAGAGGGAATGCCTGAAGCACACCAAGGACAGCTGAAACCATCGCCGTGGCTTAAAGGGGAATCCGCCAACTGGAAAACAAAATAAAAGCGGTTTCTGCCCATGTCTGCGTGGGCACATCCCCGAGTCACGTTCTCACGCCTCTCCTTCAAAGTCAAGATTCCTACACATGAAAACTGGAGTCGGGGGGGAAGGAGGAGAGAGAAAAGGAGGGAGAGCGTCATCAGTGGGGCTGTTGCCCCGCTCGTGGGACCGCGCTGGCAGAGAGGAGCTGGTTCGCGTGCCGCAGCCCTCGCCGCTTGCTCGGCATTGCCGGCAAAAAAAAAAAAGCCGTAGGCACGTGCCACCGCTCGCAGAGGAGCACGGCCACGTTCCCACGCGATCCTTTACCTCTTTCCTCCCCAGATTCAGACTGTTTCCGTGCTCATAGTGAGAGCCTTCCACACGGTTGTTTTTGATATCTCTTCCGAGATATTAATCTCCGAAGGATCAGTCCTGCAATAAATATTTGAGACAGCAATCTGTGACTGTGGGAACTGACGCCACCCAGCGCATCAGCACCAGCAAGAGGAACGGGGGGGAGGAGAACCAAAGCTGCGCATAAGCACAGCGGGTTGGGCGGGATGAGGAGGTTTGGAAGGCGAGCCGGAGAGCCGCAGAGCTACAGCTCTGTGCAAAGGCTCTGCACAGAATCCCAGACTGGTCAGGGCTGGAAGGGCCCTCTGGAGCTCACCCAGTCCCACGCCTGTCAGAGCAGGGGCACCTACAGCAGTGGCACAGGACACCTCCAGGCGGGTTTGGAATGGCTCCCGAGTGGGAGACTCCCCCACCTCTCTGGGCAGCCTGTGCCAGCACTCTGCCGCCCGCCCTGCCCATAAATTTGCTCTTCCCGCCAAGCTGAGTGCATGGCGCTGGGATGCTCAGCAAAGGAACATGGAGAAAATTCTGCCAACCCACTTCAGGCTAATCTTGCCGGGGGTCCTGCTGCTTGGTGGGGCTTTACCTGTCGCTGCTTGGCTTTGGGATATCCGCGCTGCTGGTCTTGCCCAGCTGCAGCCGAACGGAGTTTGCAGCAGCAGCTTCCATCATCTCCTGGGACTCCTGACATAAAAAGGGACAAATCAAAGTTGTCTGTCTATGATCGAAGTGGAGATAAACTAAACACCCAGCAAAGCCCACGTGCTGCCCTCTCCTTCTGACCTTCTGTTAGCGCAGCCGGGGAAAGACCTTTCACTCCAAACATTTTGGGGGGGGTTAAAACCACCCTTATGAGCAAATCTTTCCATCATAATTATAATGTTTAGTATAAATGGCACCTTTAAAAATTATACCGCTATTCAAGTGTTAAGCTCACTGCTAATTTAAAAACAAGGTTATGATGCGGGATCCAGGCTGTCAGGATCTATTTCTATTGAGTTCGGATCTTCCCCCAACATTTCAAGAGAAGCTGTGACAGAAAGAGGCAATCTCAGAGCCCGAGGGAGACACCCACCCCCGAGCACCCAGCAAGCATCACCTCTTCTTCTTTGGCTTCATTTTTGGCATCGGCCAACTTCTTCCTGCTTTCTGGCATAAGGTCATCCAAAAAGCTGAGCTCCCGCTTTGAGAAGCAGAAGTCCATCACTTTCCGGACAAACACGAGAGCCAAAACCTTCACAAAATAAGAAGGAAGAGGGGGTGAGGTGTGAGATGATGCTACGTCTCACTCTGACGCTGCAAACGTCCCGCTGCCAAGCGGCACCGGCTCTTACCATCATGGGAAAGATGATGGCAGCACGGGACACCTTGATGGCCCAGAGCAGGACGAGGCAGATGAGCTGGATCACGGTGAAGAAATGCACCTTCCGCAAGGGAACGTGCCGCAGGTAGATGAAATCCGGCTGGTGTTTTGCCGGCATCCAAAAGAGCTTCAAGCGGTCGAAGAACTGCAAAATAAAAGCGGAAAAGTTACCCCTTGGGGCTGCGGAAAGTTTCCGGCCCTGTTGGGATGTGGAAGGAGATTTCAGGATCTCGCGTGCAGTGAGAAATCCTGGATCCCACTTTGTTCCTCCCGGGAGCAGCACCCGTTTTCCCTTTGCTCCATCTATAAACCAGTGTGCCCATGAGAGCTGCCCACCAAATTGCAATTATTCCACATCCTTCTATTATAGAATCACAGAAGGGTTTAGGTTGAAGGGACCTCGAAGATCATCCAGTCCCACCCCCTGCCCTGGGCAGGGACACCTCCCACCAGCCCAGGTTGCTCCAAGCCCCGACCAACCTGGCCTTGAACACCTCCAGGGATGGGGCAGCCACGGCTTCTCGGGGCAACCTGCGCTGGTGCCTCACCACCCTCACAGGGAAAAATTTCTCCCTGATATCTCATCTCAATCTGCCCTCTGTCAGTGTCAAACCATCCCCCCTCGTCCCATCACTCCCCTCCCTCATCCAGAGTCCTTCCCCAGCTCTCCTGGAGCCCCTTTAGAAACTGGAAGGGGCTCTGAGGTCTCCCCAGAGCATTCTGAGAGCATTACCACCACCATAGTGGTGGTAAATGGAGTTAAATCCAGTTGGTGTCCAGTCACGAGTGGTGTCCCCCAGGGATCGGTGCTGGGGCCCGTTCTCTTTAATATCTTTATCAACGATCTGGATGAGGGGATCGAATGCACCCTCAGTAAGTTCGCAGACGACACTAAACTAGGGGGGCGTGTTGATCTGCTTGAGGGTAGATTGGCTCTGCAGAGGGATCTGGACAGGCTGGACAGATGGGCTGAGGCCAATGGTATGAGGTTCAAACAAGGCCAAGTGTCGGGTCCTGCACTTGGGTCACAACAACCCCATGCAGCGCTACAGACTGGGGGCGGAGTGGCTGGAAAGCTGCCTGGCAGAAAAGGACCTGGGGGTGTTGGTGGACAGCCGGCTGAGCATGAGCCAGCAGTGTGCCCAGGCAGCCAAGAAGGCCAACACCATCCTGGCCTGCATCAGGAATAGTGTGGTGAGCCGGACTAGGGAAGTAATCATCCCCCTGTACTCGGCACTGGTGAGGCCCCACCTCGAGTACTGTGTTCAGTTTTGGGCCCCTCACGACAAGAGGGACATTGAGGTGTTGGACCGTGTCCAGAGAAGGGCTACAAAGCTGGTGAAGGGTCTGGAGGACAAACCTTATGAGGAACGACTGAGGGATCTGGGGTTGTTTAGCCTGGAGAAGAGGAGGCTGAGGGGAGACCTTATCACCCTCTACAACTACCTGAAAGGAGGTTTTAGAGAGATGGGAGCTGACCTCTTCTCCCTGGCGACAAGTGATAGGACAAGAGGAAATGGGTTCAAGTTATGTCAGGGCAGGTTTAGATTGGATATTAGGAAGCATTTTTTCACTGAAAGGGTTATTAAACATTGGAATAAGCTGCCCAGAGAGGTGGTGGATTCACCATCCATGGAGGTGTTTAAGAAAAGGGTAGATGAGGTGCTTAGGGACATGATTTAGGAGTGGTGGTGTTTTTATCAGGGTAGGTTAATGGTTGGACTTCATGATCTTAAAGGTCCCTTCCAACCTCACTGATTCTATGATTCTATGATTCTATGATTCTATGATTCTATGATTCTATGATTCTATGATTCTATGATTCTATGATTCTATGATTCTCTTCTCCGGGCTGAACCCCCCACCTCTCCCAGACTGTCCTCCCAGCAGAGGGGCTCCAGCCCTCCCAGCAGCTCCAGGGCCTCCTCTGGCCCCGCTCCACCAGGTCCATGGCTCTCCTGTGCTGCTGCCCCCGAGCTGGAGGCACCACTGCAGGGAGGTCTCCCCAGAGCAGAGCACAGCAGAGGGCACAATCCCCCCTCGCCCTGCCGGCCACACTGCTGATGCAGCCCAGGATGCGGTCGGCCTTCTGGTCTGCGATCGCGCATTGCCGGCTCACGGTGAGCTTCTCATCAGTCTGCACCCCCAGGTCCTCCTCAGATCATCTCACCCCCCCTCCCTGTTCTTCTATAAAAATATATTTTTAATATATTCTATTCTTCTGTTTGTTATTTGGCATTTCTCAGCCCACTGAATCCCCCAGTGAGGATTCCCACCGGCAGTAGAAATCGCCTTCGCTTTGCACTGCATTCCCCCATTTTCACCACACCAAACACTGCTCTGTCCCAAACCGTGACGCAGAGCGCGCTGAACTTGCCTGGTCCTCCCGCCCTGCGTACCTCCTGTGCCCCCAAACAATCTTTTCCTTATACAAAATACTTTCACTGCCTGCTTTTGGGGAGGTGTTCTCCCACACCACTGCTTTTTTCCTGCTTCTCTGGAGATGACACAGCAGGGAGCTGCACGCTGTAAGAGTCCGTACCTGAATCCCTCTGAGCGACGACACACCCATATAGAGAAAGACACCATAAAGCACAGGCATGGGTATAAACTGGGAAATTAAAAAAAAGAATGCAATAATTAATTTTTTTAATTGCATTTCCAGTATTACTGCTCTCTTCTAGAGGCACTGCCTAAAATTGCCTAAAGCTTTCCAGTTTCCACAGGGTTAGAGATGTTTCAGCTCTCAACACGTAGAGGTTTTGTGTGTGCGAGTGAGTGAGTTAATGCTCTGCTTTAGGCTGAGCTTCTGAGTTACGTTTCATTAGAATAATCCTGTTTTCCTGAAAGGTTGGAGGAAAATAGGTCATTTCACCCATGAAACTGTACGCCACGTTCTGTGACGGCAGAAGAACATTTCTACACATTTTTGTGGCAACACGCAAAAGCGAAGTGCCTCCTTTTAGCCTAGAGCTGTGGTGACTTTGTGGGAGGAACACACAAGGAAGCCCACGGGGATGATTTTGGTGTGTTTAGCTACTGGGAAAGGCTGTTGGGAGGCATTTGGGGGAGCAAATTGCATCCCATAAGGTGCTGCCTGCTTGAAAGAGAGCAGTGTACTGGTCTGAATCCGCTTCATCGTAACCCATAAACACAGGTGGGCCTGAGAGACACCTGGGAATTAAAGCAGTTGTCCTGCTCGCTTGCCTCGAGGACACCAAACTGGGGTGTGAAGGGCTGGAAAGCATAACTGAGGCTGGTTCCCACCGTGGGCCAAGCCTCAAGGTTTGGGATCACCTCCTTCTCTGCTCCACACCTACTCAGGCCTGGAGGGAGGGGATGGTTTTTGTATAACCTCCAAAAAGCTCACGCTTGTTGGGCATTTTGCATTTTCCTCTTACCTTTAACACCGAAGTGAAGAAGACAGAGCAGCCCATGAGCACAAAGATCATCAAGCCGGTGACTCTCTGCTCTCGTATCCCCAGAAACTTGGGTTGTTCTCCTGGAGCTGAGCAGCCAGACTCCACTTTGAGGCTATTCACGTGGGTGATGGACAGGACAGTCGCAGCCACAAACCAGGGCAGCCCCATCACGGAGCACACCCCGAGCATCACGGCCACCATGAAAAGGTCCAGGTGGTACCCGCATCCTTTCTGTGGGCAGCAAAACAAGGAACAGAGCATCTCACAGCACAAGAGCGAGGACAACGTCGCGACTCAGACTCAAACCCTACTTGGGCGCAAGTCACCCTCTTGAAAATTTAAGAGAAGAATTGGCAAAAATAAGGATGGATCCGGTCTTTGCGCAAGCACCTTGCATGAAAATCTGGCAGGAGTTCAGACCAAGTGGATTTGGGAGGTTTGTGCAATAGCTACTTCTCAAAAAAAACCAAACAAAAAAGACTATTTTCACTCATAAAGAAAGTTCTACCACTGGCAAGCAAGGCGTGACCCCGAGTTATCCCTGGTGGCGCGTCAAAACAGTTTGTTCCCCCAGCTCCTGCTGGCGTTTTGAAACAAAACCACGCTTCTATAGTGCTCGAAAATTAATTTGTTCCTCCAAAAGATTGCTCATCTGAACTCCTCTCGTTTGCTCCCTGTGACATCACTAATCCAGCAGAGCATCCTGCCACACAGCCTGACGTTGTCCCAAACCAACGCCTTCACAAAGCACTTGGCATAGGAGCTTCTCCCCACACCTGCAGCCCAGAGTGGGGTGGGGATGCGGTCAGCTCTTGCAACCCCTTACCTTCAGCTTGTGCTCCTTCCTGTTGACGATGACAGCCGTGATCTGCTGGTCCATGAATATCAAGATGGTGCAGAGCAGAGCTGGGATGGGCGCGGCAAACACCGTCCACCAAGGGTTGGGCCCTATGGGGTTGATCAACCACCCGCGGTCGTCTCTGGTAGGCTGCAACAAAGCCAAAATACACATCAGGATCAACTCCCAGCCCAGCCACTTCACTGGCTTTGATTTTCCTCTCCATCGCTGTGCCGCCTCATCTCCTGGCCCTGCCTTCACGTCACCCTCTACTACGGGGTTCAGCAGTGCCAGCGTCCTCATCACAAGCACCAATAGATACTTCTGTAGGTATCAAGTTTTGGGTCTGGCTTCCTGTTTCCAGAAGGAAACGATGCACTCGGAGGTGGAAGAGGAGATGGTAACACCACCAGCATCCCCAGACTCAGCCCTGTCCTGTCCCAGCATCACCTTGTGGCATCCCCAAGGGCTGAAAGCAGCTCCACACCAAAACACCCCATTACCTTGAACATGTGGGGGACATGGAGCTTCGGCGACGGGATCCCAACCAGGAAGTCAATGAGGACCATGATGACGATGGTGAGGAAGACACCAAAGTCACTTACTGTGGACCGTACCTGGGGCAAGAAAGCAGAGCTGAAAGGGACAGCACAAACGGGGCCATACTGTGAGATGGAAAAGTTAAAGACATCAACAGCATTAAGGCTGGTTAACACATTCCCACCACTCTGAGAAGATGCAGCCAAATCCCTCGGTTAGATACTGTTGCTGTGTTTGTACCTGCGAGATCTGGTGTCAGGCAATAAAAAAAGTTTAATTAGGTGGAAAAGGGTGGTTTAAATTCAAACCTTAAAAAAAAGCCAATAAATATTAAAAAATAACGAAACAGACGTCTGCCACTACAGCTGCACTCACAGCTACAATGGGAATAAGGCACTGAGGCATCATTTACTCCTCAAAAGGAAGAAACAGTGTCTTTTGTGTCTTTTTCTATGGCAGTTCCTCATTTGAATCAACTTTCCCCTTGGGCACACCAGGTGAAAAAAACCACAAACAAAAAACCAACAAACAACCAACTTTGGAAGACCCGATTTCCCACTGCCTGGGCAAAAAACTGCTCCAGGGCAGGTCGCGAGGCAGGTGGGAAACGCTACGATCGTTTTGCACTCCTGGAAATGAGTGAGGGACATGGAAGTTTGGCCTTCAAGGTCAACATTTCCCAGTTTGACCAAGCGGTGGCAAACACTGCTTAGTGCTCCTGGAAAGCCATTTTGGGAAATGAGTGTGGAGACTGCTGTTGGCCACTCTCTTCTACCTACTCTGGTTGGGAAGTAGCGGCTGGTTTTAAACTTCCTCAATAAGCCCGACAGGACAAAGGTGGAGAAGAAGAGGATGCAGCACCAGAAGAAGACATCAGGTGTGTAGGGGCCATTGTGTCCACAGGCAGGTCCACGAAACTCTCCATGCAAATACCGACATTCCTGGGGAAACAGAGCGTCAGGACACAAAGGTAGTGCACATGCGGCAAAGAAACCTCGGATAACTAGGGAGTTTGGAGGATCTTGCTCCAAGATCCGTGACCTCGGGACTGCTGCTGCCAGTGGCGATTTATATTTCACAATCAGCAGCAGCTGAATAAGTGACACATGGAACTACACACGACAGCGGAGAGAGGAGATGTGATGGGACACTGTACCACAGACCTATGGCACATCCTCCGCTTGAACGGCAGGTAACCGTGGCTGAAGAAGACACCAGAGGGGAAGAAAACACTGGAAACTCTTGGGGACGGGGAAGGAGGGCTAAGACAACAGTGGCTGGAAAGGAGAAGAGACAAATTGTCCCTTCCCAGGGGCGGGCTCACAGGACACGGCCAAGGGGGGTGAAGATGTCCATAAGAGCATCCCACCCTGTGCCTGAGCTCTGCTTCCAGCAACAACGGCCCAAGGGGCTGCTCAGACACGCAAGTTTATGCACGTACCTTCAGACAGCGCTGAGTAAGAAAGCAAGGCCTGGAGTTACTAGGAACCAATTAAGGAAGCTAATTACAGCCTTCAAGCATGAACTTAAGTCCTCCAACTTCTCCAATAACCAAAACACCCACTGAACCTTGCTCCCAGACAGAACCGCTGTCCTGAGGACGACAGTTATTGCCCACCATGTCGGGGATGAGGTGGACTCTCCTTCCCAGGCCCAAGGGGGTTAAACCCACACCTTAGACTGAAGTAACAACTTTTCAGAGCAGCACTGGAACAAGTTGGAAGCCCACCATCACCTGAAGGGCTCTGAGCTTTGCACCAGGCCAGCACCCCTGGACCCCGCGGCCACGGCACGAGGAAGCAGTGACTCGGGGCACTTACAGTCACTGTGAGGTTCTCCCAGGTGATGCCAGACACATTGATCTTGTTGCTCTCCCAGAACTGCAGGGTTTCGTTGCTGGGATGGGTCGGTGCCTCACACTTACAGCTGGGAGGAGAGAAGCCAAGACAGGGGTGAGGGGAAGGCGATGGAGGTGCAGCCCTGAGCTCCTGCCAAGGGGCAGCAGCATTTTAGGAGGAAGAAACCCACTAGGAGATGGTGAGGAAGTCCAGCTTGCTGTGCGTGTGCACAGGGTAGGCCTCTCGCAGGTGACTCAGCTTCTCCAGAGCCTCGTAGATGAAGATGATGCAGGTGAGGGAGGCAAAGGCTTCTTCAGTGAAGCGGGTGATGTAGCACACCAAAGAGCTAGCATCGGTGGCCACCAGCACTATGCAGAAGAAGGCGGTCCACAGCCCGATGCACGCCCGTAGAGAGAGATAGGAGAGCGCGTAGTCCCTGGGAAAGTAAAAGAAAACGCAGGGTGGAGAGGGCAGCAAGAGGCTCCGAGCCGTGCCTTCCTTCGGGGAAAGTCGGCAGCAATTCAGGAGCGTGTCAAGGCTGCAGATGGTAAATGCAGTTTCCTGCATTCCTGCCTCGGAGACTAATTGAGGTCAGGTCCCTATTGCGGAAGGTGGTGTTCTCCCACATCACCCCGATGCCCTAACAGCGAAACCGGCTGGGTTTGCACTCAGTTACTTGCTGCCAGCAAGCTGGGGCTTCATAATAAATTTAATTGCAAAAAGGGGGGTTAATCTCCCATCACAGTTGCCACAACAAAAAGACTGTCATGGAAAATATCCATTTCGCCTGAAAAGCTCCTGCTTTCTCAAAAATCATCAAAACATTGGACCAGAAAACTCTTTGGATATGTGGGTAAAATATATTTCCACTTCCAGCTACAAAAAAGTGCCCGAGTTTGTACTGAGAGGAAAGCAAATCTTCCCTCATTCCCAAACCAGAGTCATTTGTCTCATCTTCCCTGTGCAGCCCATCTCGGGCATCCACATCCTTGTGGTTTCTCCTCCTCCTGCTCTTTCACTTTAACCCTAAAAACCCCGGACCACCCCATCCAACCTTCAGAGACCGAGGGCTCCTGCACCGTCACATACTAAAGCAGCAGCGCGTGATGTCTGTGACACAGAAGACAACTTAAATCTACCAACTACCACTAAGAAAAACATCTTTTCTCCATCCCTGCCTTCTGAAGGCGCTCGCAGCACCTGGCCGCAGCAGCCAGCCTTACTTGCAGAATTTGTAGAGGACCTTCTCGAACACGAGGACGGGGCCGGTGCTGCCAAGAAGGGCGAGAGGTTGGCCAGCAAAGAGGGAATACACCACGCCGGTCATGGATGCGCCCAGCAGCGACTCCATGGCACTCTGTCCGGGGAAGAGAGGCAGCAGTGAGTAATTAAATCATTAGAGGGAAAAAAAACAAGTGCAAATTCACTGCAGCAAGGACTTTTGCATGAGTTTTGTCCTCCCCCGTGCCACCCAACAGAGAGAGGTGCTCACTATGTGGCCGTTGGTCGCCTCCCCCAGCAGTCCCCCGAAGGTGATGATGGGGGACATGCAGGCACAGTAGAGGAACAGGAAGGACGCCAGACACTGCAGGCTCAGACCATCCCGAAAGTCACTCCAGAACCAGGGGGCTTTTCGCTTCACATCCCGGATCAAACCTCCAAAGAGCCTGGAGGAAGAAAAAAAAAAACAACAAAAAAACATTATCGTGGAAGACCACGTTAAGTTTTCTTGGCTGAGGAAGGACAATCACAAGCACAGAGTAACTTCCGTTGCTAAAAAGAAGTCTCCTTCTTCCATTTTAGCCCCAGTAGAAACTGAGGCATACAAAAAAAACCCTCCAACAAAAAGAAAAAGAGACCAAACCTGAGAGCCCACCCACTCTTATTGCAACAGTCCCTCACTTTGAGAAGCAGCAGAGCTCTACCTGGAGGTACTTACACATCTGCTTCCACCCCAAAGCAAGAAAACCTCTGTGCAACCACGCTGTGGCTCAGCCCAGCTGCCCAAATCTCCCACCCGCCCAGCCCAGGGGACCAAGCTGGGAACCTGGAGCCCCTTCACTGACCCAGTTCACCCCAAAACTCTGCTAGAAGGGAGGTGCACACTCAGATTTTAGGGGCAAACAGAAAAGCACCCCACCAAACTATTTCAGTTCACACCTTCCTGTCCGCTCCAGTTCAGGACCGCTGTGCTTCTCCGGCTTGCTGTGAGAAGCACTGTCATCGAGAGCTTCTGGCACCTTCCTTTTTTCCTGTTAAAATGGAAATAAGATAAAGATATGTCTTTGCAGCCACTGGCTTGTTTGGCTTTTTGGGCTGGGTACGTGACTTGTGAATTTGGGCCCCTGAGCAGCACCCCCAGCCGTGCTGCCCTCCTGCCCGTCCCCCTCGTGCCTCCTTCTGCCGCAGCACCCACCTGCGAAGGGACGTTTTTCGGGGGCTCAATTCGGATGGAGGGATCCCACTCTCCTGGCGGCAAAACCATGACCTGATCCAGAAACTCATCGATGCCAGCCACCAGGTCAGCCCGGTTCTTGGCTTTATAGGCAATGTCGTGGAAAACCTGCCGTAGGAGACAACCTGGTGAGAGGATGACCCATCTCGGATGTCCTAACCAGTGCAATTAAGTCTTGGCTAAATGCAAGGTCATTTCCCCCAAATCGCCTGTTGGATTGAAATGGCAGGAAATATTCCCCCCAAAGGAAAAATCTGTGCATCACAGTATTTGTAACCATCTCCACCAGGCTTCCGTCTCCCATGGCACATCACAGCCTTCTGCTTCAAGAGGAGAAGTTTCACTGGCCCTGGCAATGCCACCACTGGGGACAGCATGCTGGGGACCCTGGGGAGAAGGATGAGGCACGGGCTGCAGCCCAGGTGGGATTTTAGCCTCCAGCAGGCAGCTAAGAGGGACAGCAAACCCTCTTCCTCACTACTACAGAGACAGGGAGAGGTGAAGAAAGCCCCAAAAAATGACCCGGAGATATCTCTTATCTCGTCACACCTCATCCGTCATGATAGTAGCCATGGACCTGCCGATCTCATGGTACTGATGGGCTTTTCCTCCTGGTCCAAGCAAAACAAACAGGAACCTAGGCAAGAAAACCAAAATGAGAGAGAAGAACATGGCCTCACTCAAAGGGCGCCCAAGGAAATCCCTGGGAGCTCCCAGCCCAGAGCATGGCTCCAGGGGGGACGTGTAGGCTCACCGACTCCGGTGATGAATTTGAAATGCATCAAAACCAAATGCAAATTTGAATTTTGGGCCAACTTTCATTAAAATTGGCCAATGGGTTTAAAAGCTCCAGCAGGGAAGGGAGGAATGAAAGCAAGGAGATGTGGGTGGGAGAAACGTGCTTGCTCCCACTGGCCGTGTTCCCCTGGGACGCCCAACTGATGCGTGAATTTGGTGTTTTGTTGTGGTGTTTGTTTTTTTTTTTTAAATAAAAACTTTGCGCTTCTCATTCAGACCTCGTTGGGATGGGAACTTCCGTCATGCCCGAGAGGAGGACAGCTGGGCTCAGGCGGACAAATGCCACGATGGGCTGGCGAAGGAAATCCAGCTCTCCTACGAGCACGTTGCACGCTTCAGCCCCGGTGGGAATTTTCTTCATGAAGCGCAGCTCCGCCTGGGCACGACAAGGGATTTTCAGGCCATTACCCCAAAAGCAAAGCCCACAGCACTCTGCAGAACACTCTGCAGCCAAGTTTGCAAGAGCAAATCTGGCCCTAAAGGCGTAAGAAAGCTACGAGTGTCTCACCTTGCTTAGATCCATCGCATGGCTGTCATGGTTCACCCCATTTTTAGCTTCTGCAGTGGTGGGAGATGGATGAGGAGTGAGTGTTTGGGTTGGGAGGAGAAAGAAAGACACTGAGAAAGACAGGCAAGGAGCAATCGGGACACTTCTCCTTTGCTGGGAGAAGTCTAATGGGGCCAAGCCCTGCAGAAACCTTCACCTGGTGCCAAAGCCTGGCAGAAACCCTCACCGGGTACCAAACCCTGCAGGAACCCTCACCTGGCTTGTCGAGGGGATGCAGGTCTAACTGCTTCTTGCTCATGTCAGCAAATGAGCAGACGATGGGGAGAAGGTTGTTTCTTTTCTTCTCATTCTGATGGTGATGCTTCTTCAAAAGCACTTCTCGAACTTTCGCCCGCATGCGCTCATCAAACCCCGCGGACTGCTCTTGCTGGCCCAGGATCATATCTGGAGATGGCAACGGGAAACGAAGCCGTCAGAGCAGAAAGTCCCCAAGTCCCGACCCCTCAAGCCCCCAGCGAAGGCTGCGCCACGCAGGATACCCTAACGCGGGCTCAGCCTTGCTTAGCAAGACGTTTTAATGCAGTTCAGCCTTTGCAGCGAAAGAAAGAATTCTCTTTTGCTAAAAGCCATCATCAAAGTGCTTATTCATCACTCCGCTCAGATAATTATTCCCCATCCTAGATAATGCCATTTTTTTTCCTGATCTGGCGTTTCTAGACAGACTCTCTAGACTCGACACATTTCAACAAATTATAAGCAATCTCTAGCACAGACTTTCCCAGAGTTTCCTTTGCCCATCGACTGCAATTTGCCAAGCCCAGGGAGAAACGTGCTAAGAACGGCTCCAACTTCTCCAGCTCTTGCAAGGGCTGAATGGAGACCTGCCAGTCAAAGATAATTTCTCCAAAGCCGCTTTTTCAATTAACTTCAATTATCTTCCCCACAGAAATATGCTGCTTGGTCACCTGCCAGATAAACTCTGCCTTTAAAGCTCTTAAATCCTGGATGTTAAGGCAATAGGAAAAAAAACCAAAACAAAGAACGGGAGGAAACAGCTTGTAGTAAGTAGTTTATTTAAGGAGGTTCAGCTCTTACGCAGACTCCGTGTTCCTGAGAGCAGCCTGCCAAACCCTGACACTCCCTTCTGGCCGGAGAATATTCTCTAATCGCCTCTCTGACCCCACAAATTGCTTTCAAAAGGCTCCCATACTGGGAGAAAAAGCTGATGTGACTGTTGTACACCCAGTCTACATCCAAAAAGCAACCCACCATTTAAAAACGCAGCACGACTTCTGGAAAAGGACGTGCCATTGGGGCAGGGTTTGATACGGGAGTGAAGGGCACTGCGGCAAATTGAGCTCAGCCGTTCCCGACGGGATGCAGTGTGCTCAGTACCTGCGATCTCTTCGATGCTGTTGGCACAAACATCCAGCAGCACCGTCCCGTTGCTGATGCAGCTCCGCAGCTCAAAGAGGCTGTGCAAGGACAGCGTGGCCACGTAGGGCTTGCTCCAGCGCTCGCCACCATCTTCCACGTCCTCCTCAAACTTCAGCCACCTGCGGACATCGGGCACGATCAGCCCCGTTGCAAGAAAACGGCCTCAGCTCTGCAACCCCTTTGGTGCAGCTACAGGGCGGCAAGAGGAGAAGGCTCCGCGCATCGGCACCTGCAGCTGCAAAAGCTTCACGTCCCAGAGAGCGGAAGGCAGAGCCCGCGGCCGCCACCGCAGCTGGCAGCAGGGATTTACCTTGCCGTTTCCTTCCACTCAGCATCTTCACCCTCCTTCAGGAAGATCTCATCCAGCTCGGTGAACAAGTGGTGGGGAATGTGCTGCTCGTCCTCCTCGGTGCTGAGGATGAACTGCACCCGCTGGGATGGGGTGTCTGGGGGCAGAAGATAAATCCCGTTACCACACCTGCATTCAGCCCGTCACGCTCACACGCAAAGTGGCCATCGATTGGCACCAGTTCAGCCCTAAATATTGGGCTGGCCCCTCTCCCCTGGATCTGGCCAGGCTTGCACAGAGCCATGGAGAAGGAGAACCATCTGTTCCACCTCTGCATAAGGATGGGCCACTTTCCTTCCCCACATTTCCATTTTTAAAGGCAGGATCCCTCTACGGAAGACCAGCCTCAATCCATTATGCCTTCAACTGCCTCCCAAATAATGCCACTTTCCCTCAGAAGAACAGCAAACCACACAAATCAGCCACACGGACCTGCTTGCAGAGGACCCCGGCACCCACGCAGCCCCGAGAAGGCTCATGAACACTGCAGCGGGACTTACAGTGGTAGCCCTGCTCCATTGGGGCACAGTCCTTCTCCCGTTCCTTCTTCCGATGCTTCTGGCGGTGGGGTCGGTGGTGCCGGTGGCACCGGTGGCTTTGCCTCACCAGCGGCATCCGCACGCCCACGGACAGGGTGCGGTGGCCTGCGAAAAAAGCAGTGTTCGCATCACTCTCGATATTGCGGAGACGGTTGACGCCGCTGCCACGATTAAACCAGCGCATCCATCCCAGGAGGAAACACCAACTTCTCTTCATTTTAGTTTCACTGCATCCCTGAATGTCAGAGACATCCTTTTTTCCAAGCCTGTTTTACTCTAACTTTGCAACAACAGAGCAACAACAAGCGATGGCTCCGGGTCACCTAAAAGTGCCCTGAAAATATCAACCCTTGTCTAAAATTCCAGCTTTGGCTGGACAACACTCAGACCTGCTCATTAAGCAGCCACAGAAGGTAATTATTTTTAAAATCTTTGTATGGCACAAGGCAACAAGAGGAGATCCAATCAGTCCTGTGATAATGAAGTCTGGAACAAAAAAAAAAGAAAATCACAGCCCTGTGTCTGCAGCCATCAACTTATTCTCCTGACCTCTCCAAGCCAAGAGCAGCCTCTGAGAAAACAAGCTGGGAACTACCAAGCTCTGTGGCCAACGCTCACACCGCAGATGCCATGGGGGCTTTTTCCCCTCTGTCTAAAAGCCATAATATTAAAACAATGTGAAAATAACTGTGCTTGTTTATTTAGAAGCACGCCACGTTTCGCTGCAGGTGATGCATACGCTGAGCACAGGACGTGGCAGGGACTTAGCGCGACGGAAAAACGCGTGGGGCTGGTGGCACCTCTCCCGACTCACCTTCCAGCTCCTCCTTCTCATAGTGAATAGTGACAGCGGTGCTCGTTCTTCCCTGGTCAATCACCGCCTCCTCGTCGTGTCTCTGTTTAGTGAGGAGAAGAAGATACAAGTTGGGACCAGGTGAGGAGAGCTCCCTTACGTCCTCCCAGTCATCACCCATCCCTGCGGCCACGTGAGCCCAAGAGCATCACACCTCTGCGTGTCTCCTCCTCCAGGCACAGCCCTAAAAACACGGACTTGGAGGTTTTTATTCCCACACCCAAATAAAACCACCTGTAATGTCACCTGTATTGTATATACCGTGAGTCTGGAAGGATTTACTAAAAGGGAGAGAGTTGAGTGTTTCAAACCAAAACCAAACCTCCTGCTTCGTTCTTGTGGTTCCTTTCGAAAAATTTAAATTAAAAAAGGGATTTCCAAACTGGGGGTGGAGTGAGGTGGGGGAACCCAACTCCACACTTTTGAGCACAGCCAGTTTCATTCTCCAAAAGTGATACCTGCAGGACTCACTAGATGGCACTTGGCCACAGGACATGGCCACCACCAACCTCCAAAGGCCCTCAAGAACCTGCAAGGGTGAAGCTTCGACTTCAGCCCAACCAGGCTCGGGCTTCTCTTGCTGCAAGCCTGCTTTCCACACAAAACTGCGTTTTTCTCCTCAAAAGAAAAGCCAAAGGCTAACAGCTAATGCCCTCCTTGGCTGAAATACCACTGCCAGCGCTGCACAAAGAGCATCTGTGCCTTAAAAGCCAAAGGGGAACTACAGGCGTTCTTATCTCCCCTTGCCCCTGGGCTGGGGAAGGGCATCACCGGGATTACCACGCTCAAAGAAATAAAAACCCAACCACGTCTCACACTTGAGTCGCAACTGCAACTTTGAAAGGGCCTCCAGGAAACCCTTCTCTTTAGAGAAGGGCAAAACACCAGAAATCTGCTTTTTATCCCCCAAATCCCTGCTTCGACTGAATGGCATCACCTGCCGCTGCACAGCAGCAACGCTCGGGAAGCTCACACCTCCCGCTCACCAGTTAATTTAATGAGCAAAAGGAACAAACGTTCCCATCTGGGAATGAGTTTTTTCTGGCCCCCGAGTACTAATTTCAAAGCCGACTTGCTGCGACCTCCCCGCCACCTCCCGGCACTCGCCCGCGTCACCCGGCAGCCGGATTATGACGCGCCTGTGGCTTTCCCGTCCTCTCTCCCACGCCGATCTCCACCACCCTCCGTCCCTTCTCAGCAATGCGTCTACTCCCCTCCAGATTTACCGGAAAAAAAAATCAAAAACCCAAACCCCATCCTCAGAAAAGGCACGGGACAAAAGGGGCTTAATCAAATCGCTTTAAATGGCAATTTTAGTAAAATCATTACTTAAGTAAAACACCAATTTGAATTAAATCACAATTTAAGTAAAATCGCCACCGAAATAAAACCCCAATTTGAATTAAATCACTGTTTAAATTAAATCGCAACTTAGATACAATCACAATTGAAATAAAATCGCAATTTAAATACAATAGCGAGCTTGAGTGTGTTACAGGGGTGTCAGAGTGGGAATAAACGGAGCGATTTGGGCATCACAGCTCCCCAAATCCCCCCCGAGCAACATGGGGAAAGTCTGCTTCTCTCTCAGAAACCATTTTGGCTCCGTGCTCCCACCCACGATGCTAAACCTGCCCCCGGCAGGGCACAAAGCATCGTCCCCCCGCATCCTTCCCTGCTCTGGCGACTTGCCACTGGGATTTTGGGAAGTCTCCCCCCCTTTTTGGGGGATGCGCAGACCCTCGGCACAGCCCTCCCACCTGTAACTCTTCCAGAAGTGTCATTTTGGGACCCTCCTCCTGCTTCATCCTCAAGTCGGTCACCGGTTTTGGGGGATAACTGAGCCTCCAGATCAATCAGAGGACCAAACCCTCCGACTGCAGCCCAGTGACTCCCAGTCTGCACCATCTCCAGCACATAAACAGCGACCGTTGCTGGGATCGGAATGTTCAGGGTGACCCCGGCAGTTATTTAAAGCTATACACCCCAATACTGATCCCGCTTGGAAAACTTAGCGGATGGGGAGAAACCTGCTCTGTTTTGAGGAAAAACTCTCCAGAATAGAGAAAAGGGGTGGAAACGCTGCATCTCGGCAGGGCAAAAGGTGTTACACAGTGTTTGGGTGTATTTGAAAGCCCAAACTGCCAAAAGACCACGTGAGGCACAAACCATTGGGGAAATGCCCGTTATGGGGCAGCCCTGATCTTCATCAACATTTCCTGCATCAAATCAGGGTGTTTCAGGGAGGTCTCCCTTCGGCACAGCCTCCGTCCCTTCGCGGCTTCCATAAACCCTCGTTAGCCAGACCAAGTCCTACGCCGTACGGAAATGTCCAGGGAAGCCCCATGTTTTACTCTCCTCGCTTCCGCCAGCTATCTCCAGCCCTACTTTATGTTCCGAGCGGAGCTAATCCCTCATTTCCAGCCTACAGATTCATTTGCTGTCATGAACTTCCTCCCCGGCGCTGCTCAGCACAAAGGTTAACGGCCCCGGCTCGCCCTGAAAGGTGACATGGGATGTAAAATAACACAGCGAAGGAGGGTGACAATGAGGTCTAATCCGTTAAAATCCCATCGGGATCCAAGCTCAGATCTCTGCTGCTTTTTTATTATTTAGTATTAAAGCTTCAGGCGCAAATACAGGAGAAAGAAGCCAAGCGGGTCCGTGGCAAGACACTCCGAGAATCCCATCGCCCTTCCCCAGTTGTTGCAGCAGAAATCGCGGCAAACCTCGCACAGAGATGCCACCGAAGGAAACGGTGCCACTCAAAACCCTCTTTTTCCCGATTAAGACACCCAAATGGACTCAGAAAGGTTATTTCATTGAGGAAATCGCTGGAGGATTTAAGGATTTAATAAGTCTATGGGATCTGTGGACGCGTGGGCTTGGGATGGGATGGAGCAGGATGGAGAGATGCCTCCAGAAAGCAAATTATCCCATCCCAGGATGGGTACCAGCACTTGCAGACACTTCGCCTTCCCTCTTTGTCCTTCTCTGCTGCTGCCAGGCGCCTGGAAAACATCAAATCATCGAAACTGGGCTGGGAAAGGGGATGGCAAGCTCACTTTTGACTTTCGGAGCAGAGAGTGTTGTTCCCTCTCAAGAAAACTTCTCCAAATTATTATTTTGCTGCAGGGTTTTTTTTGTCCCAGCAGGAGAGAGAGGGACTTTTGACTGTCCTGCCTCAGTTTACCTGTCTCAGTGCAACTCCTCCAGTTAGAAAGAAAAATCTTTCCCTGGGGAAGCTTTGGTGTAATTGAGGATGAGGAAAAGCACAAAGCAGAGGTTCAGGTCCGGCTTTGAGTCCTCCCGGTGCCGGGGGAGGCCAAAAGCATCGCACGAGCAGGCAAACTTCCCATCTCAGCCCCCTCATTCCGTCACTCGCAAGCTGGACTGGCCACCAGCAGCAGGAGGGAGGATTGATGTAATTAATCTCGCGCAAAGTGTAATTAATAACACTGATCCCAGTGTTATAAGGGGATGAGGGGCCAAACTGGGGGAGCTGCTCTAGTGGTGGAGCAGGAGACCCCCCTCCTCGCCCCTCTCCATCTCCATCCTACCCAGACGAAGCCACCGGTCCTGTGGCTCCCTCCTTTGCTATCGTGGGGGTCAGCACCGTCCCCTGCGGGGACCCCTCCGGCTCCTGAGCCAGGATTTGGGCTGTGACGGGGACTGGACCTGGGAGAGGACACATCTCCAGAGCCCCAAAGTGGGGCTGTGAGGGGGGGACACACGCAGGTCACAGCTGAGCATCACCAGGACATGACCGTCTTCCCTTGCTGGCAGAGACGCAAATTCCTCTCAGTCTTTCCCGTGAGCTGTAATTTCAGGGCAGATTAATTAATTCCCCACCTCTCGTTTGCCCCCGAGAGCACCTCCTGCAGCTGGGTCCCATGGGTGCAGCGGGGGGGCGGACAGGCCCTCCCCCGGGCCAAGGAGATGCAGAAAGAGGGGGGGACCACCCAGCCACCTCCTGCCTGCACCCCAACACCGGGCGCATCCGTGCAAGCGCACGGTGGGACAATAGCTTAGGTGACCGGGTGGCATGGGGCTCTGTGGGGACAGTGGCCTTTGTCCCCCTGCTCTGAAGGGCCACAGCATCACCAGGGGGTCACATCAAGATGCGGAGGAGGGGGGGTCTGGTGGGGAGACCCCCAACAGGCATTGCCCAGGTGCCTTCCTCCCCTCCTCACATCCCTCCCGCACCCAACTTGGGTACCCCTCGCCTCCCCCTTTGAGCCCCCACCCCTCTGCCTTGCAGATGCCTTGCTGATGCCTTACACCCCCTTTCAGCGGCCTGCTGTCCCCCCTCCTTGCACACCCCCAGCACCCTATTTTAGACACCTACCACCCTCCTTACCCCCTCCAACCTTGCAGATGCCCTTCACTCCCCTTTCCATGGCCCTCACAGCCCCTTGCAGATGCTTTGCCTCCCCCATTCACCCCCACCCCCTGCTCCCAACGTGTTTCCCCCCAGCCATGAGAAATGCCGCAGTGAGCAGCCATGGAGCATTCTCCAGCCACACCGTCGGCATGGCCCGCCTGGGGGTACCAGGCATTGCCCTCCCTGCCCTGGTGCCGCTGCCCCCCACCTGACAGCTGAGGATCCCATCGGCCCGTTGCTGCTGGTGGGCATGGCGGGGCTGGGGGGGAGATAATTGCTTGATAACGATACTCTTAAGACATCCAAACAAAACACAAACAAAAATCACTACGATCACAAAAATGAGTAGGTTTCACAATAGGCTTTGCAGCTGTCAGCTCAGGGCAAACTCAAAGCCATGCAAGATTTTGTTCAACCATCCGACTTCTATTGCCTCTCGTAGATTTCTGCCATCCAAGTAGAAAACAAATTAATTTTTCTTATTTTCTCTTTTGACTGATTCCCTGTCCAATCAATACACCAAGGAGGAGATCGCGTGTAATGCCATTCTCCGTGTTCTGCCGTCTTCCAAACTGAAGGGAACTGCATTCGAGAAAGTGCTCGAAAGCCCAGCAGTTATCGCCTCTGTTTTGGACCCGCGCTTCAAGGAGATGCAGTTTCTCAGCCCCAGCCTGAGAAGCGAGTTGCACCAGCCAGTGAGAACCACGCTGTTGTGGGTTTGCAACCACCAGTCCCCATCTGCCACCCAGTTTGGGGTGCCAAACTCAGATTCCAAAGCCACGGGTGCAGATGCCGGCAGCCAGCTGCCTGCTCGCAAGGACCCATGCGCCAGCGCCCCGTCTCAGAGTAGCTACGACATCCTTCTGGGGTAGGACCCGATGGAGAGCATGCCCGAGATCCACCAGCAACTGGAAAACTACATCCTGGAGCCCCTCTGCAAGCACAGCACCAGCTGGTGGAAGAAGAACGAGCATCGCTTCCCGGCCGTGGGGCGGCTGAGCCGGCAGTACCTCGCCATCCCCGCCACCGCCCTCCTGCCAGACCAGGCCTTCGCTGCTGGGGAAAGCGCCCTGGAGCATCGGTGCACTGTCCTGGTGCCGGAGAATCTGGTCCAAATTCTGTTCTTGCATCCACATTCTGATTTTTTAGAATCAATGTGAAACAGCAACAAGACTTGGAACAGGAACTGGCACGTGGAGCCCTTCCCTGGGTCAGTGGGGGGTTAAATCGACCCGCGGGGTTTTGGACACCACAGTTAGATAGGGTGCCGGGTATTTTTCCCAAACTCCCGCCTTTTTGGCATCGCTTGGGCAGCACCGGCAGTGAGGAGCAGGCTTAGGGAAGAGGTGTGAACACGCCGATGCCTCTTCTGACTTTTAAGGTAGTTTTTTTATAAATACAAGTGATGGGAAACAAAAGGAGAATGTTCGTACCCGCTCTGCAAAGCGGGCGCTTCGGGGAAAGAAGTTTACCATGGCCCAGACCTGAAGATCAATACTTTAAAGACAAAACAGAACCAAAATACAGATTTGCTTCAACCGGGCGGGAATATTCAGCCACACAAAAAAAAAAAAACAAAACAAAACAAAAAAAAAAAACAAAAACAAAAAAAAACCAAAGCCATGAAAATCGGGTGGCCTGGCAACGAAAAGTAAACCTTTTCTCCCTCCCGGTACACCGCCAGCAGAGACCAGCCCCCTTCTTTAGATGTCATTCCCTGAACTAACCCAACCACCATTGTCACTGCCAAACGCTGCGTTATTTGTGCAAACAAACACCGATGGGCGCTACAGCGCAGCACGAAAGGCCAACGCCGACTCTGGCAAATAACCAAGAGGCCTCGTGGCCATCCAATGCCTTCACCCGCCCCAATCCTGCTGCCGGCTTTGTCATGGCAGTACCGCTGCGCTCTCCGGTGGGAAAACCAACCCGGGAACAGCACTGTGTGGCGCAGGCCCAGGTTCTCCTTTGCTTCGCACCACCAACCGCACAGAACGGATTTTGACGGCTTCGATTATTTCTGGCTCAAACCCAGCAAGAGCAGCCCCAGGACTTGAACGTTCAACAGCTCAATTTAATAAATTGAGGAGAACACATAAAAAAAAAACCTTACTCCTCTCAGAAGAACAACAAACCTTACTCCTATCAGAACAACACTAAAGCCTAAAACTAAGAGCTAAAAGATGCCTAACTAAGACCGAAAATCTACACGTCACTATCACCTAAGGGGGAAACACTATTAAATACAATACCTTATTCTCTGCTGTTCTTATCTTCTGGGTCTTTCTGGAGCGGGGGTGACCTCGTGGTGGTGGACCCTCCGCAGAGCTCAGGCGCTGCTGGAGGCGAGAGATGGTGGGTGGGGTTTTCTTAGTGGTGGAAAGGGACTTGGTTGCTGGGCTGCACCGGCAGTTGCCCAGTTGCCAACGGGAGGAGGTCACCCTCTGGGCTTCTGCCGGCTTCGCCGCCCTTTGAAGACGTCCCCAGGGCCTTCCGATCCTCCCGTGGGCGATGGTATTTCACATGCGCGTTCCTCCCGTTGACTGTCCCAAACACCCTGGAAGGGAAAAAACAAACGGGGATTTTTAACTCCTTTTCTAAGAAAAAAAAAATTGTTAGACGACGTTTCATTACTTCTAATTTTGTGAGTTTCTTGTGCGTTTTGCTGCGTGGTGCCACACAGTCTCTGCCGGTACCCCCGGCTGGGTGGGACCTCGTTGGTTAAACACGGCAGATCATTGGGGATTAAAATAGGAGAATTAACATCACGATGGATCAAAATCGGGTCGGACTGAAACTCGAGTGGCTCTGCGTGGCACGAGCAATGTCGCTTGGCACGAGCGACTGCAGCGCGGGAGACCTCGGGCCGCAAACCGCAAGAAGGAACTTCAGTGGAACCTTTTTCTCAGCCAAACAAAGGAGAAACGCTGGGATTCTCGCCCAAGGAGATGAACCGCCCCAGGCCTGTAATGGGAGGAAAGGGCCTTCAAAGAGAGAGAGAGAAACCGTTGTGGCTGCAGTCAGCGGGAGACGGAGGAGCCCCGAGTGCAGGGGAGACGGGAGGAGGATGGAACTGAGCAGGAACAATCCCGACAGGTTCGTTGCTCCAACAGGCGCAGAGGAAAAGCGGCTATTAAACAAATGGTGGTGACAACACGTGGCCATGTGCGGCATGGGACAGGTGTCCCAACACCTCAGGGAAGAGACCGTGAGGCGTTCAAAGGCACAGGAAAACACAGCGGTTTCAGCTAAAAGTCCAACAAAAGCAGCAGGTGGCGGCGGGACAGTGGGAATCCTCCAGCTGCCCTTAGTTCTGCTCCCCCCCAGCCATCTCGGAGAGTTTCCATCTGTTTGAGCCCAAAGCAGTGAGTTTCAAGAAGAAAAAGCAAGCAGCTCACCTTCCACACTGCCCGCAGGGAAACCCAGCTGCATCGCCTGCGCCTCCAGCCCCGCGCGGAGCGTCCCCGGGATGGCGGGAGGGACTGCCTGTGCCACGGGGCGTCTTTTCGCTGCTCTTCTGCTTCTTGGTGGGCCCAAGCTGGCGCCTCTTCTTTGGGCTGCAACCAGCCTGTAAACCAGACAGCTTGTGCTCATTTCTCCTGCTCCTCAGCAAGGGGGACAGCTAAAGCAAAAAACTGGCTGGAAACATCCCCAAACGGCCCAGGCAGTGAGGGGTTTATTTGTGTGCTGGGTGGAACGCGTTCTATCAGCCCCAGCCTGCCCCACTGAGCTCCTCCAAACGCTAAAACAGCCAAAACAATGCTGAAATTCGACGGGGAGGATGGGGTGCAAAGACAGATGGTGAAAGAAAAACCATATTATTTCTACTGTCCTCAGCAGAACAGTAGAATTACAGAGAACTGAAGTGACATGCTTACCCAGTGGCTGCCATCAAAAAAAAACCCTAAATAATATGTATTTCTGTGAGCCACATTTCTGCTTCCTGGCAAGGAACATTTTGGCAACACCCACACAGAGGCGGATCACCGGCAGTTCCTGTGACGGAGCACTGGGACGTCATGAAACATCCCCGAAAATCATCAGAAGCAAGTTTAATGCGAAGGGGATCGTTTCCCAGAGCCCGAGACAATGCGTCCATGGGGCATCTCGCACCCACCCCCGGCAGTTCTCTTACCTTCTCTTCAGCCGCCTCCACCTCATCCGTGCCTCGCTGGAGCCTTTTGGCTGTCTGTCCTGGTCGGGTGGCGCCAAACCTGACGTGTTTTTTCCAGGTGTAGTAATATTCCACACACTGGGCCACGGTCTTCGTCTGAATCTGTCAGGAAAAAAACAGAAGCGATCGATGAGGGAAATACTGCAGGAAAACACTGAAGGCACAGACCCACAACAAATCTATCCAGTGCTCTTTGTCTGTCCCCCCCTCTGTCTGCAGTCCCCACAGCACAATGAACAGGTGAGATCAGGCCGAAAACGAGCCCCCTTCTTCTGAAAGGGCCGTAAAGAAGCCTTGGGAGGGCAGAACTGTACGTTATACGCCGATGGTCAGTGGAATGTGTCATTATTCTTTTAATATTTCCCATATTTTGTACCGGAGAGATTCAATTTCTTTGGTAATTACACATTAGGAAAATTATGTTTCGTACCGGTGTCTTTTTAGCATGAAGCTGCATCCCAAGGACAGGATTCCGACACGCCGTCCAAAAGATGACTTTTCTGGGTTAAAACTCCCCTCCACACTAACAACCCGCAACCCGCCTTGGTCTAACGGCTTTACCTTCTTCTGGATCAGGTGGAAATTCTTCTTATGCACATAAAAAGCCTCTTTAAACAACTGCTCCTCCAGGGGCGTCCAAGTGTCTGAGCCTGGGAAGAAACAGCCACGTGCAAATGATTAGACCACTCGCAGCCTACCTGAAATCCGCACAAGTTATTCATCACACATCCACATCTCTCCTCCTGTGGAAAGTGATTAGCCAATGCCGCAGGGAGTTCGTTAGCACGAGCAGTTATGGCTGCCAGCAGAGCTGCCGTGAAGCCGGCATGCAAAAGGAGCGTACAGCAGCGTGGGGCATCACTGCACGGGACAGCAGTGGGCTGGAACACAGGGACAAGGCACTCCCCATGCCAAAAGACCCCCGGAACAGATTAAAACAACTATTTTCCCTGCCCCGAAGAACATGAACCGTTGCTCGCACGTTTTTAAAAATCACTTCTTTCAATCAGAACAAAGGGAACGGCAGTACCCGCTCGCATTCCTGGAGAAGCAACAAGCTCTGCTTCCACTTTACCTGCGTAATGATAATCAGCCAGGGGATGGGATTCAGGTCGCTGAGGTGCCCCAGACTGCAACATCTCCAGACCCTCCTGCAGGAGTTCAGAGAACAAGACTTAGATTCCCCCTCAGGAGGGACCTCAACTCTTCAGCCCACTGTAGGAAGACGGTGCTCAGTCGATGCTCAGCAACAGCGCGTCGGGGTCACCTCCGCCCACGGCAGTCGATGGGAATATTTCCTCAATCCACACTGATGTGTTTTAAGAAACCAGAACCCGCGCAGATCTCCAGGGACCAAGCTGTGGCACCCCAACGGCCACTGCTTGCTGCTGGAGTCCTTCTGGGCTCGTCCCCGCTGCAGGCAGAGCTGCCTGCAGGAGTAGGAGGACTTCTATTCTCCAAATTGTCAGAATTGACAAAAGACAGAACAAGCTCTTATTGATACACAGGGTCTGTCATCCCACAAGACCTTAATGCAGACGGCGGCCAACAGGCAGCACGCAAGAACTCTGCCCCTTTAGCAAAGGGATTCGAGCCTGCGGAACAGAAAACTCAGGAGCGACTCCCAGCTCACCCCAGTAATTAAGTCTGTCCTACTCCAGCAGGAATTCGAAAATAGCTGCTTCTTACCAGGGCTTCATGCAGGCAGTGCAAGGCGTGCTCCAGGTTGCCTCTTCCCCCCGGCACCACATTGGAGCAGGCGAAATTGAGCAGATTTGTCACTAGAAATGCAACAAAAACCAACAGAAAGTCAGTTCCCATCAAGAAAGAGGAAAAGGTACGATACAAGGCCGAGGGCAAACAGAGCAGACAGACTGGAGACCCAGAAAAGCCACTGCAAAAAAGGCAGGTTATCCACTATCGCTCTCTCTCCCTTCAGAGCAGCTTTGGGACCAGAAGCTCTAGAGACAGATCTCCCCTCTCCCGAGGTCACTGCAGTTGAGGTGGGACAGCTACAAACACCTCTGACCGTCTCTCCCAGAGGACGCGACTGAGAGTGCCACCAGTTATCTGTTCACTGTCCCATCAGATCTGAGCACCCTCGGGTGCTACCAGCCACGAAGGCAGTCAAGGAAAGGAGGGAGAGGGTCCCAACGGACAAACAGCTGCTGTGAAAACGTGCAGTTTTCGACCCTTAGTATCTCGGGGGGGAACTGACAAGAAAAGCGTTAAGAGAAACCTCTGTCCTTTGTTTCCAGGTTCGTTGCGATGTCTCCCCAGGGCTTCCACACTAGCGACGCTCCCTCCTCCTCCTCTTCCAACCGGGATCTGTCCTGCAGGTCTGGGATCTCGGCCTGAAAGTCGCTGCCAATGTTGACATGACTGAAATTGTTAAGGCAGAGGAGGTGAGAAAGCAGAGCTGGGAACAGCACGATAGCACGCACCCGCTTCGAAGGAGGGGACATGTCAGGTATGGCAGTTATTTCCCAGCACAGCATCACCAACTGCCCTCTGACAACTCCCACAGCCCCTTCTCGCCACCAACAGCATTACCGTTCCACCACGTGAGCCCTTTTGCGCCCCATCGGGCAAGAAAATTGCCGCTTCCTTCCTCAAAAGCCTGAGCAAACTCGCAAAGTTCACTCTGAGACCGACAGCCAGCAGCAGAAGAGCTGCAACGGTGGGCCAAGACCACCGTCGGAATGTTGTGTAGAAGGCGGGAGGCCGGCAACCGGCATCATGAGGTCAGCCTGAGTGGCAAGCCCAGCCTGGGCTAGCACTGGCCATTTCTGGCCAGCACAGGGGTATACTCCAGCCAAATATAACCCTCCATGACCCTCCACAGTGCTGTGGGGCAGTGGGAGAAGTGGCCGATCCACAGGGAGAAGGTCAACGGCAACAGCGACGGCTGGCAGAGCCCCGGCGCCAAACCAACCACGCACCCGCTCCTCAGCCCCCTTTCCCAGGGTTTGCAGTTATTCTGACCGCTGGGCTGGAACTCATGGCCCAATGCGGATTTTAGAGTTGACCTTCATCGGCCTAAACACAAAGTCCCCGGCCATTCTGCCCAAAAGATATATGAAAAAACCCGCTCACGGTAAAAATCATCAAGACCATCCTTTAGCCTTCCTCGCCACCCTCATCATTGCACCACTCCCCATTCTCCCAGAACTTCCCTCTTTTCGGGGAAATCTCTCACTGGACACGGAAGGTGTGGAGATGGACCCTCCGGATCTCCTGGCACAGCTGCCCCTCACCTGGGTCACAGTCGGCCCCGCAGGGATTGAGCCGTTTCGGGCTTTTTCCAAGCCAAAGCCAGGAGCGGAGCAAAAGCCCGGTGGGCTGTTTCCATCCCCTCTGACACAAAAGCAATCCCAAAGGAGAAAGGCACATCCTTTTTCACTTTTCCAGACTTTCTTTGGAAGGCAGGAGTCTTTTAACAATATAGTTTAATCACAGTCAACGTTAGATCTGCACTCGCATTCCCTCCGTAGAGCTCACTGCCTGTCTAGCTGGAAAATCTCTGCCGCTCAATTAGCCGCAAAAGATGGGAACTGGAGAAAAATCCCCAGCGGGACATCAATCCCTGGTGTTATCAGGATACAGCCTGAAATAAGAGAGGTGGTTAAGATCCCTTCTCCTTCCAGCGACTACGTGAATTGCACCCATTGACAAATATGTACAAATATTTGTTTCAAAGTTACAGACGTCACTTTTTAATTGCGACACCAAAACGGAATGACCTGCATTAAAAGTTCCAGGAGCGTTTTCTTCCCATACCGTGCTGGAATTTCTGAAAAATCCTGTTTCCTGCACAGAAAATCGCATCATTTCTGGATAACAAATGGCAAACTCAGCGTTTGGGGAAGGTGAGCTCCAAAGTGCTGAGGATCCATCTCTCCATTCACAGGAGGAAGATAGCAAAGGCAGTCAAAGCTTCCCAGCACAGCATCCTTACTGCCTGCCTGTTCCTATAGCCCAGGAGATCCTCGGAACCTTCCCACAGGGAAAGGGAGGAGGGGGCTGACCACTAAGGCCGGCTGGACTGGGTAACGATTGTCACCATATTCATTTCTTGCCAAAGAACAATAAAATTCATCCATCTAACAACATAGCAGGTCCCTTCCCTGCCATGGTTCCAGCGCTGGAGGAAAGGTGCCTCTCCCGAGGCTGCATTGGGATGGCAGTGCTGCACAGGACAGAGATTTTTAAATCTCTTTTTTTCCTTCCAGGGAAAAACTTGCTTTCTCATTCAGTAAAGGACAAGCTCCCCAGGCCGGGCAGGAAGGCGGCACAGCCACAATTTACTTACAGAGAAAGGACCAGAGGGGTGTGCGGTTCCTGTGCCCAAGGAAAGCGGCCATTGCCAAAGCAGAGGGAAGGACGTGTCTCATCTTCAGCAGAGAGAACCGAGTCACAGACTCACTCTAAAAGAAAAAAGCATTAACCACAAAATTAGCTAATGGCTTCCCAAACCTAAACTCAGGGCCTGTCTCTGTGGTTATAATGCAGTAACGGTCTTAACAGGCAGGCAGCTCACCAGGAATGAGATGGAGAGTGACCCCCGTATTCCCCTGGAAACCCTTCGATGAGGCAAATCCCTGAACGCCCTCCCAGATTGTCGGTTCTTTACCTCCACGAGGAACTTGTGGCCTTTTATTGTCATATTGGGTGACCAGAACAAGCCCTGCCATTCCTTATTCCAGCCTTAACAGCCTTCAGCGTTTCACTCCGGTCACCTCCCTGTCCCACTTCCGTCCCTGCACAATTTTTAAGATGGCGACTGAGAAATTAGGTCTTGTGGTTCCCATTGAAACACCCATTAATTCATACAACCAAAACCCAGCCAAATGAAAAGGCGATGTTAAACCTCAGCCCCCAGGGAAAAGAAATGTGCCCGACGAGGTGCTAAAAGGTGCTCTGGCAAACCACCCCCCTCTCCAAACTGCAGTTTGCTCCAGGAAACTGACAAGTTTTCTTCCTCTGCGGCCTTAGCCTGGCTGTAGATTTTCCCACCCTGCAGGGAAAGAAACAATCCTCAAAAGCAGATGTCATTCTGCCTGCAAGGAAAGCTTTAAAATAGGCATTCTGCCTTTAACAAAAGAAAAATAAACGGAACATCTGAGCTGGTTTCTCCATGAAAATAACACTTTGCACTTGCACAGCAAAGCAACGCTCATTAACCAATCTCATAAAGCTTCGAAGGCATTGAGAAACACTCCCAGTAACACACCTGCGTGCACCCTGTAAGCACACGTGCAAAGAGGAATCCCCGTTTATGCACCCCGGCTATATCAAACCGTACTATTTCCCTCACAAGCCATGATGGAAATGGGCCACGCTCCCATTCCTCGGCTCCAGAGCTCCGGCGATGCCGGGATCATGCCGACCCTCAGCCGCTGCGGGCATCAGCTCTGCTAACACCCCACTGCCGGGTCAGTGACAGGAATCTGGGAGCAGGAAGGGGATTGTACCACCCAGGCTCCCCAAAATCCCCCGCAGGTAAGAGGAATGCAAATCTCAGGCTCCCCTAAGCCAACACATTTCTCACCGTGACCACCGCACTAACACCCAGAGCAGTTTTTAAGCAGCACACACCAGGTTTAACCTCTGCACTTGAGAAATACCCTGCCCTGAGGGCTGCCAGTCCCCTCGGCTCAACGCAGGAGGCAGCAGCAAACCCCTCCAGACAGGGCAAGAGGTGCTTGGAAGAGTGACATCCAGCTAATAACCAAAAAGCACTTAAACCAACCCCAAACTTTGGAGACATTTAGTCTCGGGCCGGCAGCAGCATGTTACTCAGTAAGGCACGCTTCCACAACTCCCCTCAATTAACCGTCACCTCCAGAGCACCACCTCTGAAGGTGAGAAGTTCCTTTAGGTTGACTCTTGACGTCCCTTTCCCTCCCACAGGCAACGAGACACCAAGTATTTCCACTTGAGAGTGTGGTTCCCCTTCCATAGGCACCCAGCTCGCTCTGCAGTTTTGGATTATCACCGACCTTCAACATAACAAATTTTACCATTTTTCCACCCCTCTTTCTTGGGAAATGACAGAGGGAACGAGACAACTCCAAAGCGCTCTCTTTTATTTGATCTGCAGCGATTTCACCTGGGATTTGATCTGCAGCAATCTGACAACCCCAGCACTTCCCGCTGGATTAGGCTTTGGGAAACAATTCAAGGGTCCCCAGCTACAAGTAAGGACCACATGTAAGGAACGAGCTGTTACTAATTGGCGAATCAGTAAAAACACCAGCCCCAATCATTAGGAGAAAGTCTCATTTTTCAGTCACGGATTTTCATGTGTTTTGTTTTCAGGCCACCCAAACAGGGCGCGCTTTTATAGCCATCAGCAATTAAGTTCTCCGTCCCCTCCAGAAAAGCCTTTTCCTAAAGGCGCTCTCCTTCCAAGGGCAGACCCACAAAAAGAAGCCCTCTCTGCTTAATCCATTTCACAGAGAATTTCAAATGCAAAATACAATTAAACAGGACATCTTTTCCCCGCTTCAGGGAAAGCCACTAATAGAGACCTTGGCAACATATTTAGCAAATCTATCATTGTAATGCCTTTGCATTGCCCATTTCCACCTGGAGAGCAGGCTGAAAGGACTCTCATAAAAGAAAAAAAAACCAAACCATCCACAAAACATATTCCTGTCTAGGAGGTAATTTTATGAAAATAGGACAGAAGTGAAATTCCTGTGAAACAGAGGGGTTATGACTGTTACCATCTTCTTCAGCCTTACCAATTTGAATTTCTTTTTACAGGTACAAGGCAACAAGAAACATTCTCAAGGTGCAAAAAAACCCCCACCTAGTCACCTCTTTACCCCAAAGATCTTTTCACCACACGGATTCCGCCACCAATACACAGCTGCTAAATATCCCCGGCTGCTGCCAATCCGTAAGAGACCCTTCAAAATACAAGAGAACGCTGAGCCCGGCGCACTGACGGTGCTGCCAGGGCTGTGAGTCAGAGCTGGACATAGTCACAGCCCCTGAGGTTGAAATCAGCCCCACACTCAGGCACAACCCAGGGTTTTAAGCCTCGCTACAAACCAGCCCCCCGCTTTTGAAAAAAACAAACAAACAAACAAACAGGGAGATTCACCTTTAAATAAACCACGTTCTCGATGGCGAAGGGGCACTGGTCCATGGCCGCCACCGCCCTTAGGGCCAGTTCCATGGGGCTTCACTTGACCTGGAGCAGAACTCGCGGGCGTGAGGACAACGAGCCCCCTACACAAAATCTGAAAAAAGGAAAAGTTCAATAAGATTTGCTGTTACTCACCCACCAAAGCCTAACCACTACAACTGGCCCTTTCACAACCAGGCCTGATCGCAGAAGAAAACTGAAATATCCCAATTCCCGCTTCAAACACAAGGCGTGGAGCTGCCCAGACCCCACATGTGGGCTGGGGAGACGGGGGGCTCTTCTTCTCAAAACCCGCAGGAAGAGAAAGGGCAGGAGTGTTTTCCCAGCCCCAGAAGAGGTGTGGGGAGAAGGTGGGAGAGAGGAAAAGGCTGCCCAGGAGTGGGGTAGGGGGAAGGAGGGGGCTCCATCCATGGGGGAAACGCCGTTCCTGGCCACACAGGCGGCTGTGGGACCACCCTGGGGATGGATTTGGGGGCTCTCCCTGAGGGAAACACTGCTCCCAGCCATGCAGGAGGCTGTGGGACCACCCTGGGGATAGGTTTGGGGATGAGGGGGGATCTATCCCTGAGGGAATCAATGCTCCCAGCCATGCAGGAGGCTGTAGGGCAATGACAGAGATGGATTTGAGGGCTCTGCCTGAGGGAAACCCCATTCCCGGACACACAGGAGGCTGTGGGGCCGCCCGGGGGACAGATTTGGGGGCTCCCCCTGAGGAGAGCCTGTGGGGAGGAGGGAGGCGGGGCCGCCCCAGGGCCGGGGCCACTCCTGGAAGGGGAGGGGGGATCTCCAGCCGCCCACGCGGGGCTGCCCGAAGCCTGAGGAAATGAAAAGAAGAGGAGATAAGCCGAAAATTCCCTCACCGCCAATGCCTCTCACAGCCCCGGCCCTCCCCGCCGCGCCTCATGGCGGCTGTGTGCGGTGTCACCTGAGCGGGGGGCGGGGGCTGAGGCAGGAAAAGGCGGGAGGGGGAGGGGAGGGAAGGGAAGGGCGGCGCCATTTTGAATGGGAAGAGAGGGGAAGGGGGGGGAGGGGAGGAGAGAGGAAGAGAGGATGGTGGGGGGTGTGGGAGCGAGTGTGTGAGGGGTGTGTGGTGTTGTATGAGGGGGGAGCGAGGGGGGAAATGGGTTTTCGGGAGAGGGAGGTTTGCAGGGCTGTGAGGTGCCTGTGAGAGAGGAGGCCCCGGAGGGAGGTGAGTGGAAAGGGCTGTGTGTGGAAAGAAAAGCTTTAAGGACAGGCTGGGCTGGGGAAAGGTGGTGGGCCCCGAGGGAGGGCTTGGGGACCGGGGCTAGAAGCGTGGGTTTGGGGCAAAACTCTGGGAAAGAAACTGCAGGACAGGGCCAATCTGAGTATACAGTTTTAGCGAAGCTTCAAGCAAAGGGTGACCAAAGGTGCCTCTTGTCCTTTTGTGGGCTGGTTTTGTTTAAGTTTTTCATGCGAGTGGATTTTTGCCACACGGGATGGGAACTTTCGCTTCCCGGGATAGCTGATGCCCCTGGATAACCACTGCCCGCGAAGCACTGCGAAACCCCGTGTTCAAAAATGAGAACAAAGGCCGGGTTCTGCCTCTCGGAAGGATCTCTAAGCACCGTCTCCACGTTATTTTCAGTACCTTTCTGGTTGTTTTCTTTCCCCCCATCCCCGTGATGTCCGTCGGGGGGACTGGCGGAGCTCTGCAGGCGGATGTGGGGCTCATTTTGGAGAGAGCTGGGCTGGTTTCGGCCTCGCACTGCCCAGGGCGGAGGGAAGCGGTGCTGCGGAGCTAAGGGTGGGGCCCCGCCCCTCTCGCCCGCTTTTGCCGCGGCGACGCTGGGGGGCGTGGCCCGGGCTTGCCCTTCGGCGCATGCGCGGTTGGGCGGCCGTGAAGGGGAGCACTTCCGTTGTGCGGCGGCGCGTGGGACTTGTGACAGTCGGTACCGGGGGAGACGGGGGGACTGGGCCCGAGGAGGGCGGGAGCGGGAGCGGGCGGGCGGGCGGTGTGGCGGCGACGGCGGCGGCGGCAGGAGCGGTGCGGAGGTCTCCGGGGCCAGTTCGGGGGGTTTGTGGGGTGGCGGGACCGGGCTGGGGGGCTCGGGGGGCGGTCTGGGCCTGTTTGGGGGGGGCAGAGCCGAGTGGGGGGTCCCCGGAGGGAACAGGGCCGATTCAGGCCCCCCATCCCCCGCTGCCCCCCCTCACCCCCCGCTCGGTCCTCACAGGTGGCGGCAGCCCCGGCCGCAGCGCAGGGTGCCCGGGGCCGGCCTGGCCGGGCGCTTGGCTCCGCTCTGGGCTCCGCTCTCAGCTCCCCCCGGCAGGTCAGCCCGGCCGTGCCCCCTTCGCCCGCCTCCAGCCCACGGCCGAGTCCCCCCAGGTACCCCCGAGATGGGGTGGGGGGTGTCAGCGCTGGGCCCCCTGAAGCGGGGGTGGGTGTTGGGCACGGGCATTGCTGGGAGCCCGTGGGCAGCCCTGGGACCCCCTCAAAGCCCACGGAGAGCCCCGGGGCCCCCTTGTCTCCCCCAGAGCCGACGGGGAGCCGTAGCTGTGGAGTCAGCTTAAGGAGTCTGCCCTAAGGACTGCTGCTTTTTGGAGCGTTGGGGGAGGGGGAGGGTTGTCGGTGTGGGGAGTGGAGGTGTGTGGGAGGAGTCCCGTGTCTTGAGGGAGGTTTGGGGATGTTGGGCAGATTTGGGGGAGTGGGGGAGGGGTCCCCTCACTTGGAGCTCCCTGGTTCTTTTCTTCTAAACTGTGGGAGGCAGCGGGCGAAGGGGGAAGGCAATTGAGTGGGTTGCTGTACTTCAGTCCTGGGTTGAGAGTCAGCGACTCTGCTCCCTTGCTGCTCAGCAGACTATTAGCTCCGTGGGGCTGTTTCTCCAGACAGGCTATGACTACAGAAACGGCCCCACTTCCTCGGAAGAGTTGTTAGCGGTGACATCTCCTGGGAACGTACTGCCTGACGTTGGATAGACCTGGCACCACGCAGCAGCTCAGAGCCCCACAGCGTATGCTGCTGCTCTCAGTTGTCTCCATCAAATCCTCCGACCTGAGAATGCCAAAGGTACGGAGTTGAAACGGGCAGTTCCTCACCCGCTGAGTCAGATGAACCTTTTTGTGCCCAAGTCGGCTGGGGACTGCTCCTGCCTCGCCGCCTTCAGGCGGAGTATGGCTGTGAGCAGGGGAGCTCAACACACAGTGCTTGCTGATTGCAGCCTGCTCCCTCGGGGGGGCACCCGCAGCCGTGGGATGGGAGGAGGAAGGACAGCACGAGGGCTGGAGACAAACATTTTATTTCTTTAATGTTTCACATAAGGGGTACCCCAGAGGGGTTCCCGGCCCCACACCCCACAGCCGCTCAGTATTCGGGGCACTGTTGGTCTTCTGGGCCTGGCACTGTCACCACTTGCAGGGCTGGCAGAAGCAGACACGGCTAGTGGCATCTCCACCAGCCCTTCAGGTAGCCCCACAGCTGGGCGCAGCCCTGCCGCGGGCACCTTCCTGCCCTGCACAGCCCTGGGTCTGCCTGGCCACACTCCCTGCCCGTGGTCTTGCAGGACTCCTCCGTCTTTGCCTTCAAGGCCTGGAAAGTGCGGGTGATCTCCCACACCCGCTCCACCTTGTCCATGTCCATGGCTGGGGGGCTTCCGAGGGACAGGTGCTCGTCCGTGGGCCTCTGTGCCCTGTCCATCCCCTCCCAGGGACCAACTCTTTCTCGGTCCCTGCTGGCAGCTCCTGTGGAGGCTCCTGGCTGAGGACCAGCCCCAGTTTCCCCACTGCCCCACCAGCAGCCATGGTAGAGTGGGGTTGTCCTGAGTGTGTGAGCACCACTGGCTCTGTTGCTGCACTGGGCCAGGGCTCCAGGAAGTGGTAGAGGGAGCTCTGGGAAGAGGAGCTGCTCCTCAACAGGCTGCTGCAGTCCTCCGAGTTGGCCAGCAAGCACAGGCTGCAGGGGTTCTTGCGGTGGCCCTCGGGGGGCCCAGGAGCCCGGGGGGTGCCTGGACCAGAAGGAGCTGTCCCCATTGATAGGATCTATAGGCGGCAGAGGAGGGCAGTGGGACGTGGGGGGTTGGGGGGGGCAGGGGGTAGAGAGAGGCATCACTGCTCAGATGGTATATGGTTGGCAGGGAGCCCAGTGGGTCCTGTGGGGCCCGGTGCTCCCTCCTCGCTGCCTCCTCGGTTGGCCTGCAGAGGAGGAGAGAGAAGAGACCCGCTGCACCCTGTCTTCTCCGTCGGGGCCAGCGGGCAGCACCCCCTCCTCAGCAGGCGGGCAGGGCTGCCCAGCGCAAGCAGGGCATGGGCTGAGGGTCTGGGGCAGGATCTGGGGGTCTCCCCCACACTCCCTGCTTCTCCTGTGTCGACTTGAGCTCCCATCCTTCATCCGCTAGCCGAGAAGCTGCTGAGGGAGGGGACGGAGTGAGCGGCCGGCAGCCCCCGGCACAGCCCCGGCTCAGGGCTGCCGTGGGGTGTGGGCTGTTTGCATGGTGCTCGGTGCCGGGGCCACTCACTGCTCTGCTCCTATGGCCATGCTCTCGTGTCCGTCGTCCCTTGCTTTGGCTTCTTCCAGTCCCTCTGCAGGACCCCGGGAGATGGGTGAGACGGGAGCAGCTCCCAGCCCCGCGCCGCAGCCCCCCACCCCTCCCCACGCTGCGGCACAGTGCGGTGCAGCAGTCGCCTACCTGGAGCCGCTTGGTCCGTAGCACAGAAGAGACCGCGCTGAGCCCCATCAAAAGCATCACGCGCGGAGCCAGGTGAGCTGTGGGGGGGACGTTGGAGTCCCTCCTGGCACCAGCTGCGGTGCAGCCGCGCAACCCTGGGGTGCCCCCCATGGGAAATGTTAAAGAAATAAAATGTTGGTCTCTATCCCTGGTGCTGTGGTTCCTCCTCCCATCCCGTGGCTGGGGCTGTGCCCCCCTCAGTGCCCGACCCAGTGGGACAGGCTGGCACTGCTGGCACCCACCAACCTGGGGGGGTGGGGGTGTCGGGGGAGCTGGGTGGGCTGGAGAAAGGGAGGAAGCACCTCTTGCAACCAGCTCGGCCCTCTCCAGCCACAAAAGCCTCCCCAGAGGCACCAGAGGGGACCCCCGCATCCTTGAAGGGCTGCCCCAGACACCCTCTGGCCTGCAAGAGTCCCCCCCAGGACCCCTTACGGACACCCCAGTGGCGTCCCAAATCTGGGTTCTTTACCTGCTGGGCAAGCCAGTAACACACGGTGTGGGAGCAGCCAGCCAAGCCGGTTTCAGAGCACCAGAGGTGAGAGGCAGGGAGCTGCCATCCCACTCAGCTCCATCTCCGCCGTGCCGTGGCTGTGCAGAGAGAACTTGGGGGGAGCTGCAAAACAGCTCAGCCCGGGCTTATCTCCAGATGGCACAGAACAACCAAAGCCAAATGGCCCTTAACAATCAAAATGCCCCGAGTCCCATCCCACCACTATTCCCGTGACGTTGAGCGCTGGACATCACAAATTGGCGACAGAGACTTCGCTATGGCACCACCAGAGGGAAATATCCCAGACAGTGTAATCCACTCGGGCATAATCCTGCACCCTCACCGAGTCAGGAAATATAAACCGCAGGGTCTGGGGAGACAAATGGGGAATCCTCCAAGGATACAGCTGGCCCCTAGGAGATCCGTCCCCCCCATCCAGGACGCTGGAGGGGAGCATTTACAGCCGAGCACGGCGTTTCCTTTAACCTCTAGAAAAGCCGGCTTTTGCTAAAAAACAAATGTCCCCCTCCCGCCCCGGCCCCCTCTGAAATCAAATAAATAAATAAAGAATTAAAATCCTTGCAAAACTTAAAAATCACCGTTAGTTTCGTTAGGGTTACATTAATTCTAAAAACTGATGAGCCGCTGCGCTGTGCGCCGCAGCCCAACCTCCCCCCCTCAATGCTGGGCGAGCTCCTCTGGCCCTGCCTGGGATGAAAAACCGGTGGCTTTTAGGAAATAAAAAATAAAAAATTAAAAGAAAAAAAGAATAATAAAACCTCTCTTTCTCTCTCTCTCTGCCTGTGTTAGTCCAACAAAAGGGATAGCGTCGGGAGGCGAGGGAGGAGGAAGGGGGAGGCTGTGGGATGGAGAGAGCCCTCCCCGTACCCCTCGGCTGTGCATCCTCGCAGCGCTGCGGGGAATGGGGGTGGGGGGTTCTGTGGGGGGGTCTTTGGTTTGCACAGGGTGGCCGTGGTGGGGGCTCAGCCCCATCCTTACAGTGCTGGGGAGCACGGGGCTACCAGGCACAGGGTCCCTCCCCCAGTGAGGATCTTAGGTGCGTTGAGGTGTTAGATGGGGTGGCACAGCCCCTGCCCGCCCCAGGAGGGGGGTCACCACATCTCCGGTGGCACTGGATGGGTGGGAGGGAGGGAGGGAGCAGAGCTCTGGGAGCCATGGAGAAAGGTGTGGGGGTGTCCCTCGTCGTGGCAGCCCCCAGCAGCCCTACCCCGCCACCCGGCCACCCCAAGGGACACCCAAGCCCCATCTTGGTCCTCTCCCCGTTGGGTGACGCCCTTCCACCCACCCGGGAGGTGCGCTCCTCTCCTGCGGGGGGGACGCCCAGCGCTCGCCTGGCTAGAGAAGCACCGGGGGGGTGCTTAGGGGGCATCTGAGCTTCCCCATTACACGGGCCTAATTACTGTGCTGTTATTAACCATTAATAACCACTTTGGCTCTGCTAACCAACTGTGGCGAGGCCCCCACCCCGCTTTAGCACAGGCTTCCCGATGCCAACACCTCCCCGAGCCACTGGGTAAAGCGACACCTGGCAAGAAACCATCACCACCCCCAAAAAAACCCCACACCACATCCCCCACTCTCCACCCACCCCTTGTCCCCCTATCACAGCCATGGGGCAAACTCCCACCACCCCCCCCCCCCCCAATCTCAGCTCAGCTGTGACCCCCCCCGAGACACTGGAAAGAGCGCAACGGAGAGCGAGCTCAGGCTCGTGTGAGCTGGAGAGATTTCTCTTTGGGTTTTGATGTTGTCGTTGGGTGGGGTTTGGTTGGTTGTTTTTCACAGAACACTTTGCAGTAGAGGACAAAAACGTGGTGTCGCAGCCCCCGGGGCCGGCGCTGGCACCGCCACCTCCCCCCACGGCCCCCCCCCTCCCCCGGCTCCTGTCCCTCCTCCTGCCCGGCGGCTGTTCCCACTTTCCTTCCTTGGTTTGTTTGTTTGTTTTTTTCCTTTCTACCTTTCTTTTTTAATATGTGAGGTTTTTTTCTTTTCCCCTTTTTCTTCTTACTCCCTTTTGTTTTCCCTTCCCCATCCTTTTTTGTCTTTTTCCCCTTTTTTCCTCTTTTTTCACTTTTTTCCCCTTTTCTCTCTTTTTCCCTTTTTTTTGCCCCCCCTTTTTTTTTGTTTTTTTCCCCCTTTTTTGTTTCCCCTTTACCCCGTTTTTATTTTTCTCTTTTTTCACTTTTTCCTCCTTTTTCTCTTTATCCCCTTTTTTCTTTTTCCCTTTTTTTCTTTTTCCCCCTTTTTTCTGTTTCCCCTTCCCCCCCCCCCCCCCCCCCCGGTTTTCTTTTTCTCTTTTTTCACTTTTTTCCCCTTTTTTCTTTTCCCACTTCCCCCCCCCCCCCCCCCCCCCCCCTCTTTTTTTTTTTTCTCTTTTTAAACAAGCTCTCTCCCGAAGGAGCGGCCCCTGGCTCTCCGCTGGCAGAAGGAGCCTACGGAAGAGCTCTGGCACTGACACGGGCAGGAACACCCACTCCCACATCGCAACACAGCAGTTAGTTTGGCAACACCCCCACCCCCTGTCACAAGTGAGACCTGCACAGACAAAGGGCTCCTGAGTGAGGGCACTGGGGCAGCCCCACCTTAGAAGCAGCAGAGGAGCAGAGCCGTCCGGAGCCATCAAGAGCACAGGAAGGGCTATTCAGGGCCTCATTGTCTGCGCCGAGTGACCGTCTGCTGAGAACCGCTCTGGCGGCTCAGAGCTCAGCCCCAGCAGCAGTCTGGAGCCAACGGGGAAAAGTACACTGGGAGGAAGACTGGCAGCCTTCCTCCACAACGCCCCGGAGAGAATGACCACAGTGCTGCCTATTCCCATCGCTTTTCCAACTCGGTTCTTTTTGTATTAGAAAATTAATTAAAAAAAGATCTCCAACTCTCAGTTTTACAAGGCACACAAAATCTCTAAAAGGGAGACACAAGCGTGAGGTGCTGAGGTACCCAAACCTGCCCACGTTAGTCCAACAAAAGGGAGAGCGTCGGGAGGCGAGGGAGGAGGAAGGGGGAGGCTGTGGGATGGAGAGAGCCCTCCCCGTACCCCTCGGCTGTGCATCCTCGCAGCGCCGCGGGCAATGGGGGGCTGTGTGTTTGGGGGGGTCTTTGGTTTGCTCCCCTGACCTGCTGGGGGTGGGGGAGGAGGATTTGGGAGGGGGGGATGTCCGGCGGCGGGGTTACATTCATCGGGCGGTGCTGGGCGGCACGGCGGGAGCCTCCCTTGCTGTGCTGCGAGGCTGGCGCTCCCGGAGCGTGTTTGTGCTCCTGCTGCTTCACCTGCTGGAGCATTTCCCTCATCTTGCACTGTGCAGTCTTGGGGAGGAGAGGGGAAAAGCAAGAGGTGGGGGTCAGGGCACTGTTTCTCCCCCCACCAACCACTCCCGAGCCCCCATCGAGCATCTCGCTGCTCCCAACTTGTCACTCTGGACAAGCTGTAATTAATTTCAGGTTGGTTGTTTTTTGTTTTGTTTTTTTTTTTTTTAAATTGTGCTTCACTCCTCGAGAGAGCCTGAATTTTTGGGGGGGTCGCCATGCCACCTAAGTGTACAGGAGACAAGGTTATGGAAGATGCACCCAGGTGGGATGCGGGTGGCTCTGCCCACACCAAGGATTCCATTCACACCCTGGGTGCTGCTCTGCACAGCATCCAAAACACCCATTTTTAGCTCAATCAAGCCAATCTTCAATTTCAGTGCTCGCACAGCCGGGGGGAGCTACCGAAACACCTTCAGTGCATCTTGGGGGCACAGGGACCTCCCAAAAGAAGAGCAGCAGGTCGCTCGGGTGGTGCTGGGCTCAGCAAGCCCCACACCTTTCCTCGGTGGATGAAAGTGGCCGGGGAAGATCAGGTAAAGCCACAGCCAAACCGTACCTGACTGGCAAAGAAATGCCCAATGACTTTAACGATGACCTCCTCGTTCTTGTCCGGGGTTTGGTCTCATGGCACAATGACTTCCGCACTGGTTAAGTTTTGCAGTTCGTTCACCTGGAGCGAACCACAAGAGGCTTCTGTTGTGGAAGAGCCAAAATCCTCCACTGCCGGTGTCACCACAGCACCAGGCACCCTGTGTGTCTCCCCCTTCCTTGGGACCAACGAGAACCACCACCAGGACATGGGGGCTGAGGGTCAAGACGTCACTGAAACCACTGTGCACCCGGGATTTGTCCCCCTGGGGTGGGCAGGGGTGATGGGTGATGCCCAACTCTGCGTCCCCGGGGCACCACCCCCCACCGTTTTGCCACCTTTGCCTATCACATGGCCGGCTGCAAAGGAAGGCACCTTGATGTGGGCTTCAAGCTTCACTTCTTCTTTCGCGTTAAAGAAGTTATCCTCTTTCAGCTTCCCAAATATTCACCCCTGGGCCTGGGGAGGAGACGGACGGGAAGGAAAACCATCAGGCAGCGCCCGCTGTGCCTCTCCATCCCCAAAGCTGATAATGTCCCCACGTCCAGCAGCATCAAAACCACTGTACCCAGCAAAGAGCATCCCCTGGCGCTGAGGGAGGCCAAGCCAGGCTGGCAGCACAGCGGTGACCACAGGGACGCCTGCGACTTGTCCCTTACTGCCCCCCCCCCCCATAGCCCCCACCCAGCACACCCTGAACTGAGCCTTGGGCGGCCCCGTGATGATGACCATCCGCTCGCTGCCCTGGGGACCTTCTGCCGGGGTGATCTGGGGAGGGATGGGGGAGAGGGAGCATGAGCGCGGCCCCCACTTTGGCGAGTCCTTCCCTCTGTGGCATTTCTCCCCCAGTGTAGGGCAACCCCCCCATGCAGGAGCATCCCCTCCCACCAGAGCTGGGCTGATAACTGGGGTGCTGCAGGCCTGGCCTTCTACTAACGACAGGCTGGAGAGGTGGGCACATGCCAACCTCATGAAGTTCAATGAGGCCCAGTGCAAGGTCCTGCACCTGGGTCGGGGCAATCGCAAGCCCAAATCCAGGCTGGGCGGAGAATGGATGGAGCGCAGCCCTGGGGAGAAGGACCTGGGGGTGCTGATTGATGAGAAGCTCAACATGAGCCGGCAACAAGTGATCGCAGCCCAGAAAGCCATCCATATCCCAGCCTGCATCAGAAGTGGGCCAGCAGGGCGAGGGATGTGGTTCTGCCCCTCTGCTGCGTTCTGGGGAGACCCCACCTGGAGTACTGCGTCCAGCTCTGGAGCCCCCAACATAGGAAAGACATGGACCTGCTGGAGCGGGGCCAGAGGATGCCACGGAGATGCTGTGAGGGCTGGAGCACCTCTGCTGGGAGGACAGGCTGAGAGTTGGGGTTGTTCAGCCTGGAGCAGGTGCCGGCCGGGGGGGGTCCGTACAGACCTGAGAGGTACACCCAGGAGCTCCATGGTGGGAGAGATAACGAGGGTCAGTGACGGCCCCTGTGTGCCAGACCCTTCCCCGCCACCCACAGCCCGACGCAGAGCAGCATGCCACCACCGTGAGCCCAGCAGGCCCTGAAACCCCCCCTCACAGAGCACGGGGGCACCCGAGGGTGCATTGGGGTGAGCTGCAGCCCCGACCCAGCACCCAGGTACCCCCAGTTCCTCCCCGCTGCCATGTTTCTGCCTGTGTCCTGCCTTTGTAGGGGAAAACCGGCCCCAATGGCCTTTCAGAGCAGCCGTAACCCCGCAAAGCTGAAACCGTGCTGTGACCACCATCGGTCCCCTGCGCAGAAAGTAGGGGATTGGCGAGAACTGAGCACCATGTCTGGTTTGGCTCTGATTTCCATCATCGTTTCACTTTTCCAGGTCCAAGAGAAGAGAAAGCCAAGGCTGAGGAAGATGTTCCCCCAAGACCTGGGCTGGGGACAGGGGGGAAAGCAGCAAGGGGTGCGTGCCAGCACCCCAACCCAAGTCAACCCAGCCCAAAGCCTCGTCAACTCTTCCATGTCTCAAATCCATCAGAAATCTCCCCTGGCAGTAGACACAACTCTCTCCTGCTCTGCATTCCAGCAAGTGCAACCAGATGCTACCTGCAAACCACCATTTCTCACGTGGAGAAGGAGCAGACCCAGCTCCCCTGCCCATGCTGGACGCCGCTCTTGCTCCCAGCCCTCTAGTTAAACCCGCTGCACCGAGGTTGTGCTCCCTCTCACATTGAGCCCACGCTCCCCGTGTCCACCCTCTGCTTCTGGCCACGGGCTGCTCCATGGCTCCTGCACCAACATGTCCTCTCCTGCCCAGCCAGTCCTCAAGGCCAGCGTGGACACCGCACCTCCTCATTTCCCTCCCTTCACCAGGAGCCTCATTCCTTCTCCTCCATGCTTCCCAGGTCTCTACAGCTCCACAGATGAAGCTACTGCCACCGGCCCCAGGTCCTGCTGAGGATGCAGTCAGAAATGACCACTCCACGGTGTGAAACGTAAAGTACTTGGGTGGAAGGAGCAGAGGCCTCACCAGGGTGGCTTCAATAAGGTCCCACAAAGTTTTGGGCTGAAGGGGGTCCCACCAAACGCTGCCCTTTGGGACACCTGCCCAGCTCTTCTCCAGCACGCCAACAAACGCTCAACCAGACGGTTCCCCAAGGCCGCGCTTGCTCGGGCGGTCGCCGCAGGCAGAGCATCCTCCCGCACAGCCAGACCAACTGACCCTTCTCAGTGCCTTCCGGGGCCACCGCGCACATCACACTCACACGCCCCTCCGCACCACCAGCCTGGCACTCACCCTTCTCCTCCGACCGCTCTGCTGCTGGCGTTGCCAGGAGAAGAAAACAGCACAAGTAAACTTCAGACAACAGCACAAGTGAACTTCAGAACTCAGCTTGGCCACTGCAGTTAAAGACAATAAGAAGAGATTCGTTGAGTATATCAATAGAAAAAGGAAGACTAGGGAAAATGTAGGCCCACTGGCGAATGAGACAGGTGCCCTAGTGGTGGAAGACACAGAGAAGGCAGAGTTCCTGAATGCCGCCTTTTCTTCGGTCTTCACTGCTAAAGCTGTCCCTCACGAATCCCATACTCTGAAGGCAAAGGAGAAGGTCTGGAGAGAGGAAGATTTTCCCTCAGTTGAGAAGGACCGTGTCAGAGACCACTTGGCCAAGCTGGACATTCATAAGTCCATGGGCCTTGACGGGATGCACCCGCGAGTGCTGAGAGAGCTGGCAGATGTTATTGCTGGACCACTCTCCATCATCTTTGAAAGGTCATGGAGAACAGGAGAGGTGCCTGAGGACTGGAGGAAGGCTGACATCACTCCGATCTTCAAAAAAGGCAAGAAGGAGGACCCAGGGAACTACAGACCAGTTAGTCTCACCTCTGTCCCTGGGAAAGTAATGGAGCAACTCATCTCCAAACACGTTGAGGAACAGGAAGTTATTGGAAGTGGTCAAAATGGATTTACCAAGGGTAAATCATGCTTGACCAATCTGATAGCTTTCTATGATGTTATAACTGGTTGGCTGGATGAGGGGAGAGTCGTAGATGTCACCTACCTTGACTTTAGCAAGGCTTTTCACACTGTCTCCCATAACATCCTCATTAGGAAGCTGAGGAAGTATGGGCTAGATGAGGCGACAGTGAGGTGGATCGATAGTTGGCTGCGGGACAGAACTCAGAGGGTTGTGATCAGCGGCACAGAGTCTAGTTGGAGGCCTGTAACCAGTGGTGTCCCCCAGGGGTCAATACTGGGTCCAATTTTGTTTAATATATTCATTAATGACCTGGATGAGGGGGCAGAGTGTATCCTCAGCAAGTTTGCTGATGATACCAAACTGGGTGGGGTGGCTGACACCCCAGAGGGCCGTGCTGCCATCCAGCGTGACCTGGACAGGCTGGAGAGCTGGGCAGAGAAGAACCTAATGAGGTTCAACAAAAGCAAGTGCAAGGTCCTGCACCTGGGGAGGAAGAATGTAAAGCACCAGTATAGGTTAGGGGCGGACCTGCTGGGAAGTAGCTCTGAGGAGAAGGATCTGGGGGTCCTGGTAGACAGTAAATTATCCATGACCCAGCAATGTGCCCTTGTTGCCAAAAAGGCCAATGGAATCCTGGGCTGCATAGGGAAGAGTGTGGCCAGTAGGTCAAAGGAGGTCATTCTCCCTTTCTGCTCTGCACTGGTGAGGCCACAACTGCAATACTTTGTCCAGTTTTGGGCTCCCCAGCTCAAGAGGGACAGGGAACTGTTGGAGCGAGTCCAGCGAAGGGCAACTAAGATGATGAAGGGATTGGAGCATCTCCCTTATGAGGAAAGGCTGAGAGAGCTGGGACTCTTTAGCCTGGAGAAGAGAAGGCTGAGGGGAGACCTTATTATGGCGTACAAGTATCCAAAGGGTGGGTTGAAGGAGGATGGAGCCAGGCTCTTTTCAATGGTTCCCAGTGACAGGTCAAGGGGCAATGGGCACAAGTTAGAACATAGGAAGTTCCGTTCAAATACACGGAAACACTTCTTTACGGTGAGGGTGTCAGAGCACTGGCACAGGCTGCCCAGGGAGGTTGTGGAGTCCCCTTCTCTGGAGATCTTCAAGACCCACCTGGATGCAGTCCTGAGTGATGTGCTCTGGGCAATCCTGCTTTAGCAGGGGAGTTGGACTAGATGATCTCTAGAGGTCCCTTCCAACTCTGAAAACTCCGTGATTCTGTGATTCCATAGCGGAAATTGCTAAAATAGCATTAACTGCAGGAGAGTCCAGGAGATCGGGCATCTCAGACTGAGTTCGTGGTTAAGGAAAGTTCAGAGTTACGAGATTGCCCTGATCCAATAAATTCTAACGCAGATGCTTCAAAACTTAAACGACAGCCTCACTCTGATTTGCCAGGATTTTATGAATCACCTACGAAGAAGTCTAATACTGCAAGTTTCACAGGGGAAGGTACTATTTTAGCAGACTTTAATGAAGATGTCCCTTTTTGATATGTTCCAGTTGAAAAATGGAGGCAAATAACGCAAAAGGCACTGGAGAATGGAGATACAGCATGTGGAAATGCAATAGCGTGTCCCGTCTTACGACAAACGGATCAGCCTAATGAGCACTCGCCTTTTCCTTATGAAGTAATTAAAGACTTGAGACAAACTCTTATGCAAAATGGGTTCAGTGCACCACATACTCAAAGTTTGCTACAAGGAATATTTGGGGGGAATGAGTTAACACCCTATGATATTTGGCAAATTACACGTTTAATACTTACTCCTACGCAAATGGTATTATTTGAGTCAACGTGGAAATCTGCTTGCCAAGTGGCAGCCCTTGCAAGCAGCGAATGCTGCTGCGAAAGAGTCTTTGTTAACGCAGCTTGTTGTGGGAAATGCTAATTATGAATGTCAGTGTATTTTGCGTTCATTACAAAATCCGACGATAGTCCAAATGATTGAGGCATGTCAAAGAATCAGTTCTAACTCTCATAACATGGAGATGTTGGCAACAACTTTTGCTGCAGCGGTGAAAGTACGAGGAAGTTGGTTTTTGTGTGGGCCGGCTATAGCCCAGTGGTTACTTTGGTCTTTCACAAGTGTGTCGCGTGAATCTGTCAGATCATTCAGAATCTGTGCGTAAAAGCATTCAAATGTTAAAGGAGGGGGTCAGAAAGTTGCAAGTAGACAATGAATGGAATTGGTTGAACGATTTGTTATCTGGTTGGGGAATTACAGGATGGATAGCTGCAATTATTAAGACAGGATTAATGATATTGATCATAATTTTTTTTATAGCATTAATTGTTCCATGTTTATACTCTTGTCTGCAAAGGGCCCTGCAGAAGATGATAAACTCGGCGTTTCTAATTGAAAAACAAAAAAGGGGGAGATGTGGGGACTGAGGCAAAAGAAGGGTTAAGTGGGGTAGAACTAATCGGGAGGAATAAGCAGCTGCAGCACTGTTCTGGCAGACGACGAAGTTGTGTGAAGCTCCTCCCGAGATAAGGAGGTGCTGCTCACAGGGAAGAGAGATTCCCTTTTCGGTGGGAACGTGATCTTTTGGAGTACGCGATGGTGTAAACAAGTACAGTAGGAAATTACTGCCTTGGTAGAAAGGTATGTAAAGAGCACGCTTGCTTAATACAGCGGATTCCGGTTTCGATCCTGCATATCGCAGTCCGCGCATTCCCACCGCCGCACGCCCCCTCCCCCGCGGGCCGCCCCCCGGCCCCCGGCAGCGCCCCGCTCCGCCCGCCCGCCCCCGCCCTGGGCAGGAGCTCCCCGAGCCCGCGCCGCCCCGCCGGAGCGCAGCGGGACGAGCAGCTGCAGCGCCCGGTGCCGCGGGGCCGGTTTCTGCGCGCCGTCACCCGCGGCGGGAGGAGCCGCACCGCGCCCGCGGGCACCGGCGGGGCTCGGCTCCGCTCGGATGGGGTCGGCTCCGCTCGGATGGGGTCGGATGGGTACGGCCCATCCATCCCCCAGTGGTGGGAGGGGAGAAGGGACCCCCCCCCCCCCTTTGCCAGCACCGCCTCCTCCCCACAGTGTCCCCCAGAGAAGGCTCTGAACTCGGGACGATGCCAACGCGGGGGGGGACTGCAGTCTCTGCCCTCCCGCACCCACTCCGAGGGGATCTTCCGCTCTCGGACCATCTCCTGCTCCCGCTGCGGGGAGTTCCTGCTCTGGATGGATCCAGCCGGTTATGGAGGTACCGAGGGAAGTTGGACTCTCGCGTCCGCTACGGGGAGGTCAGAGCTGGGCAGCGCTCCGTACCCCGGCAGCAGCGGGGGGGGGGTTGAGCTGAGCAGGGAGGTGTTGGCCGGGCAGGAGGAACTGCTGCGCCGTCCCTGTCTCCCTCCAGAAGGACAGCGGCAAGAGAGGAGTGTGGGAGGAGGAGGTGGCGGGGGCAGAAGAGGAGGGGGAAGGGGAGCCGAACGCGGAGGAGCTGCGGGAGAAGAGCTGGACCATGGGGCTGTCCTGCCCCCCGCTGCCGGGCACGGGGTTCTGGGGGCACCGAGGGCTGGAGCTGTGCTCCGCAGGGCTGTGCTGGCCCCCAGGTGTGGTTTTAATGTGGAATTTCTGTAAATAACTGGCTTGTAGAAGGCAGGTGTAGATTTGGGGAGGGGGGAAGCAGGAGGTGCGGCCGTGGGGGGGTGCATGCAGCTGAGGGGGTGGAGCTGTGTCCTTGCTGGGCAGGAAGGACCACGGACCCGTCCGTGTCTGACCCCTGCAGCCCCCCCGGCTGTCCCCCTGCAGCTCTAGGGGAAGGGGCTGCCAGCGTCGGACAGGCGGCTCCTGCTCCTGCCCCCCTCCGGGGGAAAAGGGTCCCCGGGGCTGCGGGCAGAGCCCCTCCTGTGCTCCCCGGGGGCTCTGGGGACAACGCCAAGGTGCCGTCAGGGGCGACCTCCTCTTGCAGTAGCAGCGGGGGGGGCAATGCCGCCCGAACCAAGGTGCCTGCCTGTGTCAGGTTCTGCAGGCAGCCTGTGGGCAGGGACGGTGCCCGGAGGGGGCTGGGGGGACTCCGCGCTCTTCCCACATGCCTGCAGCAGGGCAAGCAGCCCCAGGACCCTCCACCCCCCACGAGTGCTGGGGGATGTGCCTGTCCCCACCACGGCACCGCTACGGGGAAACAACATCCAGAGAGACATTGCAACATGGCAAAATGCATAGCGAGAGTCGTAGCTGAGAGGCTCCTGAATGGTGACCCTGGGGCAGCTCTACCTTGGAAGTGGCAGAGAGCAGAGCCATCTGGAGCCACAGAGCAGCGGCTTTGGCAACCAGATAAGGACAGTTGACCAAAACAATACAGTGATTAAAAAGGAGTCAACGACTCCCAGAAGATTCTGAAGGACCATCGAGAGACTATAATGGGCATACCGGGGTGGGTAGTAGCCTATGGTAATGAGTTCCCGGAAAAGTCATGAACATGTTAATCATTTCCCTGAAACCCTTGTGAATGTGTATATATGGCATGTATATAAGGTGTATAACTAACCCTTTATGGTGTGCAAGTTTGGAGGAGCGATCCCCCTTGCAACAGCGCTGCAATAGACATAGCTGCTTTGTAACTCTGCGTGAGTTGTGGAGTTTGTTTCCGCACGTCAGCACTGCAGGGCTCAAGGATGGGGACGACACCCCCCCCGTCCCGTCCTGTCCCGTCCGGTCCCCCCCCTCCATTCTGCCTGCAGGGAGCAGCCCCAGGCAGGGATGCTGAGCACGGGGGTTTCTTGACAGGCCTGGGGCTGGCAGTGGTGACATGTGGTGGCTGTAGGACATGTCCCACCCAGGCAGGGGTGCAACTCCTTCTGGGGGCAGCATGTCACTCAGAGCTGGGGGGGACTTGGATGGTCTTGGGCAGAGCGAGTGTTACCCCAGCCTGCCACCATGGCCCTTTGCAGCTCCGGTGGTACCCGGGCAGGGACGGGATGGGCTGGCCTGAGGCTGGAGCACCCCAGGGTGATGCCCCCCCACCACAGAGCATCCTCAGACCAATGGGCGCTGTGGGGATGGTGGGGCAGGGCTGGATAAAGGATGTGGGGCCAGGGCAGGGCCAGGGCCATCACCTGTAGCTGTAGCCAAGGGGAAGCCAAAGTCCTTTTGGGGTGGAGGTAGTGGAAGGAGTAGCGAGGGTGGCACTTGCTGTCGGACAGGTCCAGGTTGCAGTTCCAGCTGATGGTCACACTGATCACCCAGTCCTGCAGCAGGGACCAGCAGACCTCGCACAGTGCCAGCACGCTGCGGGCACAGCATCCCAACAGGCACGGCACCACCATGGTCACAGCATCTCCAGGGGCACGGCATCCCCATGGGATACAGCACCTACGTCCCTGCAGGCGTAGAATCTCCACAGACATGGCAATCCCCCAGGCACAGCACCCCAATGGGCATGGCAACCCCCACGGGCATGGCATCCCTGCGGGCACAGCATGTCCACGGCTATGGCATCCCTGGGGGCATGCAGCATCCCCCCAACCCACACTGCTCCCGCCCGGCCACGAGCACAGCCCCATCCTCGCCCTCCCCAGCAGGACGGGGCTGGGTTGCCACAGGCGTTGGGCCACAGGCCCTTGCCAGGGACGCCGTTGGCACTGCCTGCTGGCCCAAGAGTGCCCGGGAAGGGGCTTCCCAGAGGAGCTGGCCGGGCAGCAAGGAGCAGGTCCCAAAGGACGGGAAGACGCTGGGGACGGGCAGGGGGGCAGAGAGCGGGGGAAGGATGGAACAGCGTGGAGTGCCTCTCCTGGGGGGGACTTGTCTGCTCCCGCAGGTGCAGAGGGCAGGGAGGGCCCTGCGGGGACGCTGCGCTGCTCGGCCACCCGCCCCCCATCCCCGGCAGAGGCGGGAGGGAGTCCCGGGGAGGCGGCACTGCCTCGCTCCGGCCGCGCCTGCCGCCTGCTCCCCCCGCCCGGCTCGGCCCGGCTCTGCCCGCACGGCTGGCTGGATCGGCTGGGCCGGCCTGCGCTCGGCTCGGCTCGGCTGGGCTCGGCTCGAGTGGGCTGCGGCCCTGCGGGCCCGGGCCGGGCCGTGCGGCGGGAGCCCCGGCGGAGCGGCGGGGCAGGTGTGGGCGCGGAGGGGGCCGGGGGTCCCGGTGGGTGCGTGCGGGGGCTGCGGGCAGGGGGCGTGTGGGCCTCGCTCCGCGGAGGCTGCGGAGGCCGCGGCGGGGACCGAGGGCAGAAGCGCGGGGCCGGCGGGCCCGGGAGCGGGTCCCCGCGGGAGCGGGCAGCGGCGCAGCCGTCGGGCGTCCCCCGGGCGCGGCCCCGCCGCTGCCCGCTGCTGCCGGGGGTCTGGCGGGGCGGCCGTCGGCGGGCAGCGGCGGTGCGGAGAGGGGCCGGGCTGCGGCCGCTGGGTGCGCTCCCCCCGGTGCCGGCGGGGACGGGGACGGGGACGGGCCCGGGGAGAGGCGGGCTGGCGGCGGGGCAGAGGCTGCGGGGCTCCCCCGGGGCACAGGGTCGGGCCCGGGCCGGTGGAGACGCTCTCGGGCTGCGGCCGGGACAGACGAGGCACAGCCGGCGGCTCTGGCAGAGGAGACGGAGGCTCCGCTTCGATTGCCCGCTCCGTCCTGAGGCAGCATGGCGCCTGCAGCCTGTGCAAGCAGGCCGTGCCCGGCACAGGGCAGAAGACCCCCGGGGGGCTCGTGCAGGGAGGTCCCGGAGGTGCCCCTGCCAAGCTGGCACAGGGAGGAGAGGCGGAGGGATGGAGGGCACCGCTGGACTCCCGCTCCTGCCAGGACAGGGAACCGCTGGCCACAACTGGCCCCGAGGAGCCCTGGCAAGGGGCCGTGCTCGGAGCTGCAGAGGAAGGCGAAAGACCCCCGGGGGCCCGTGCCAGTGTGCCCCGGGGGAAAAAATTCCTTCCTGACCCCAAAAGTGGCGATCGGCTGTTCCCTGAGCACTCGAGCAAGACTTTTTGCCTGGCCCCCGGTGCAGCCGTGGCTCCAGGGGACACCAGCACTGCCCAACCCGTCCCCTGCTTCCACTAGGGGCACCCCAGGGCCATCCCAGCATGGAAACCTGACATGGTTTTCTCTACCAAACCACTCTTTTTCTATCAAAATGTATCCCCCAGGGTCCCCCCAAGACTCCTGCCAGGGAACTCCTGCAGGCTTTTGATCGCTGCTTTAGGGACCTGAGCTCCCAGGAAGCAACCCCAGACTCCTCCAGGGAAGATATCCGACATGATTTTCCTCCTTGGATAATGCTCCATGCTCTGGGATGTACTCGAGACTCCACCCGGGTATGGCCCTGAATCTTTTTTTTCAGTGTTTTGGGGACCTGTGATCCCGGGTAGCAACCCCAGACTCCTCCGTGGAAGATACCCAAGATGATTTTTCTCCTTGGACTATTGTCCATCCTGCGAGATGCACCCCAGACTCCCAGCTCAGTTTCTGAGTCTTTTCTTCCTGTGGTATAAGGGCCTCGTGATCCTGGATGGCAACCCGAAACTCCTCCAGGGAAGATACCTAAGATGATTTTTCTCCTGGGACAATGCTTCTTCCTCTGGGATGCATTCAAGACTCCTCGCAGGTATGTTCCTCAGTCTTTTTTCCAGTGGTTTAGGGTCCTGTCATCCCGGGTAGCAACTCCAGACTCTTCCAGGGAAGATACCCAAGATGATTTTTCTCTTTGGACAATACTCGATCCTCTGGGATTCACCCGAGCCTCCTTGCAGGTATGTCCCCGAGTCTTTTTTCCGGTGCTTTAGGGCCCTGTGATCCCGGGTAGCAGCCCCAGACTCCTCCAGGGAAAATACCCAAGATGATTTTTATCCTTGGGCAATGCTCCATCCTCAGGGATGCATCCGAGACTCCTTACAGTTAGGTCCCTGAGTCTTTATTCCGGTGGTTTGGGGCCCTGTGATCCTGGGAAGCAACCCCAGACTCCTCCAGGGAAGATACGCAAGATGATTTTTCTCTCTTGACAGTGGTCCATCCTGCGGGATCTACCCAGAACTCCTCCCAGGTGTCTTCCGCAAAGTTTTCTCCAATACTTTAGGGCCCTGTGATCCCGGGTAGCAACCCCAGACTCCTCCAGGGAAGATACCCGAGATGATATTTCTCCTTGGGCAATGCTCCATCCTCTGGGATGCATCCGAGATTCCTCCCAGGTGTCTTCCGCAGACATTTTTCTGGTGGTTTGGGGTCCTGTGATCCCGGGTAGCAAGCCCAGACTCCTCCAGGGAAGATACCCGAGATGATTTTTCTCCTTGGACTATCGTCCATCCTGCAGGATGCAACCGAGACTCCTGCCAGCTCTGTTTCTGAATGTTTCCTTCCTGGGGTTAAGGGCCCTGTGATCCCAGGTAGCAACCCCAGACTCCTCCAGGGAAGATACCCAAGATGCTTTTTCTCTCTTGACAGTGGTCCATCCTGCGGGATCTACCCAGAACTCCTCCCAGGCGTCTCCCGCAGAGTTTTGTGCAATGCTTTAGGGCCCTGTGATCCCGGGTAGCAACCCCAGATTCCTCCAGGGAAGATACCCGAGATGATTTTTCTCCTTGGACTATTGTCCATCCTGCAGGATGCACCCGAGACTCCTCCCAGCTCTGTTTCTGAATGTTTTCTTCCTGGGGTTTAGGGCCCTGTGATCCCAAGTAGCAACCCCAGACTCCTCCAGGGAAGATACCCAAGATGCTTTTTCTCTCTTGACAGTGGTCCATCCTGCGGGATCTACCCAGAACTCCTCCCAGGCGTCTCTCGCAGAGTTTTCTGCAATGCTTTAGGGCCCTGTGATCCCAGGTAGCAACCCCAGACTCCTCCAGGGAAGATACCCAAGATGATTTGTATCCTTGAGCAATGCTCCATCCTCTGGGATGCATCTGAGATTCCTCCCAGGAGTCTCCTGCAGACATTTTGGGTTCAAGTTATGTCAGGGCAGGTTTAGATTGGATATTAGGAAGCATTTTTTCACTGAAAGGGTTATTAAACATTGGAATAAGCTGCCCAGAGAGGTGGTGGATTCAGCATCCATGGAGGTGTTTAAGAAAAGGGTAGATGAGGTGCTTAGGGACATGGTTTAGGAGTGGTGGCGTTTTTATCAGGGTAGGTTAATGGTTGGACTTCATGATCTTAAAGGTCCCTTCCAACCTCACTGATTCTATGATTCTATGATTCTATGATTTTTCCTGTGGTCTGGGGCCCTGTAATCCCGGGTAGCAACCCCAGACTCCTCCAGGGAAGATACCCAAGATGCTTTTTCTCTCTTGACAGTGGTCCATCCTGCGGGATCTACCCAGAACTCCTCCCAGGCGTCTCCCGCAGAGTTTTCTCCAATGCTTTAGGACCCTGTGATCCTGGGTAGCAACCCCAGACTCCTCCAGGGAAGATACCCGAGATGATTTTTCTCCTTGGACAATGCTCTATCCTCTGGGATTCACATGAGCCTCCATACAGTTGTGTCCCCGAGTTTTTTTTTCGGTGATTTAGGACCCTGTGATCCCGGGTAGAAACCCCAGACTCCTCCAGGGAAGATACCCGAGATGATTTTTCTCTCTTGACAGTGGTCCATCCTGCGGGATCTACCCAGAACTTCTCCTGGGCGTCTCCCGCAGAGTTTTCTGCAATGCTTTAGGGCCCTGTGATCCCGGGTAGCAACCCCAGACTCCTCCAGGGAAGATACCCAAGATGCTTTTTCTCTCTTGACAGTGGTCCATCCTGCGGGATCTACCCAGAACTCCTCCCAGGCGTCTCCCGCAGAGTTTTCTCCAATGCTTTAGGGCCCTGTGATCCCAGGTAGCAACCCCAGACTCCTCCATGGAAGATACCCAAGATGATTTGTATCCTTGAGCAATGCTCCATCCTCTGGGATGCATCTGAGATTCCTCCCAGGAGTCTCCCGCAGACATTTTGGGTTCAAGTTATGTCAGGGCAGGTTTAGATTGGATATTAGGAAGCACTTTTTCACTGAAAGGGTTATTAAACATTGGAATAAGCTGCCCAGAGAGGTGGTGGATTCAGCATCCATGGAGGTGTTTAAGAAAAGGGTAGATGAGGTGCTTAGGGACATGGTTTAGGAGTGGTGGCGTTTTTATCAGGGTAGGTTAATGGTTGGACTTCATGATCTTAAAGGTCCCTTCCAACCTCACTGATTCTATGATTCTATGATTCTATGATTTTTCCTGTGGTCTGGGGCCCTGTAATCCCGGGTAGCAACCCCAGACTCCTCCAGGGAAGATACCCAAGATGCTTTTTCTCTCTTGACAGTGGTCCATCCTGCGGGATCTACCCAGAACTCCTCCCAGGCGTCTCCCGCAGAGTTTTCTCCAACGCTTTAGGGCCCTGTGATCCCGGGTAGCAACCCCAGAATCCTCCAGGGAAGATACTCAAGATGATTTTTCTCCTTGGACAATGCTCCATCCTCTGGGATTCACATGAGCCTCCTTGCAGTTCTGTCCCCGAGTCTTTTTTTTGGTGATTTAGGACCCTATGATCCCGGGTAGAAGCCCCAGACTCCTCCAGGGAAGATACCCAAGATGATTTTTCTCTCTTGACAGTGGTCCATCCTGCGGGATCTACCCAGAACTCCTCCCAGGCGTCTCCCGCAGAGTTTTCTGCAATGATTTAGGGCCCCGTGATCCCGGGTAGCAACCCCAGACTCCTCCAGGGAAGATACCCGAGATGATTTTTCTCCTTGGACTATTGTCCATCCTGCAGGATGCACCCGAGACTCCTCCCAGCTCTGTTTCTGAATGTTTTCTTCCTGGGGTTTAGGGCCCTGTGATCCCAGGTAGCAACCCCAGACTCCTCCAGGGAAGATACCCAAGATGCTTTTTCTCCCTTGACAGTGGTCCATCCTGCGGGATCTACCCAGAACTCCTCCCAGGCGTCTCCCGCAGAGTTTTCTCCAATGCTTTAGGGCCCTGTGATCCCGGGTAGCAACCCCAGACTCCTCCAGGGAAGATACCCGAGATGATTTTTCTCCTTGGACAATGCTCCATCCTCTGGGATTCACATGAGCCTCCTTGCAGTTGTGTCCCCAAGTCTTTTTTTCGGTGATTTAGGACCCTGTGATCCCGGGTAGAAGCCCCAGACTCCTCCAGGGAAGATACCCAAGATGATTTTTCTCTCTTGACAGTGGTCCATCCTGCGGGATCTACCCAGAACTCCTCCCAGGCGTCTTCCGCAGAGTTTTGTGCAATGCTTTAGGGCCCTGTGATCCCGGGTAGCAACCCCAGACTCCTTCAGGGAAGATACCCGAGATGATTTTTCTCCTTGGACTATTGTCCATCCTGCAGGATACACCCGAGACTCCTCCCAGCTCTGTTTCTGAGTGTTTTCTTCCTGGGGTTTAGGGTCCTCTGATCCCAGGTAGCAACCCCAGACTCTTCCAGGGAAGATACCCAAGATGCTTTTTCTCTCTTGACAGTGGTCCATCCTCTGGGATGCATCGGAGACTCCTTGCAGGTATGTCCCTGAGTCTTTATTCTGGTGGTTTGCGGTCCTCTGATCCCGGGTAGCAACCCCAGACTCCTCCAGGGTAGATACCCAAGAAGATTTTTAGCCTTGGACAATGCTCCATCCTCTGGGATTCACCCGAGACTCCTCGTAGTTATGTCCCCGAGTCTTTTTTCCGGTGGTTTGGGGTCCTGTCATCCCGGGTAGCAACCCCAGACTCCTCCAGGGAAGATACCCAAGATGATTTTTATCCTTGGACAATGCTCCATCCTCTGCGATGCATCTGAGATTCCTCCCAGAGGTCTCCCGAAGACATTTTTCCTGTTGTTTGGGGCCCTGTAATCCCGGGTAGCAACCCCAGACTCCTCCAGGGTAGATACCCGAGATGAATTTTATCCTTGGACAATGCTCCATCCTCTGGGATGCATCTGAGACTCCTTGCAGTTATGTCCCTGAGTCTTTATTGCGGTGGTCTGGGGCCCTGTGATCCCGGGTAGCAATCCCAGACTCCTCCATGGAAGATACCCAAGATGATTTTTCTCCTTGGACAACGCTCCGTCCTCTGGGATTCACATGAGCCTCCTTGCAGTTGTGTCCCCGAGTCTTTTTTTCGGTGATTTCAGACCCTGTGATCCCGGGTAGAAGCCCCAGACTCCTCCAGGGAAGATACCCAAGTTGATTGTTCTCTCTTGACAGTGGTCCATCCTGCGGGATCTACCCAGAACTCCTCGCAGGCGTCTCCCGCAGAGTTTTGTGCAATGCTTTAGGGCCCTGTGATCCCAGGTAGCAACCCCAGACTCCTCCAGGGAAGATACCCGAGATGATTTTTCTCCTTGGACTATTGTCCATCCTGCAGGATGCACCCGAGACTCCTCCCAGCTCTGTTTCTGAATGTTTTCTTCCTGGGGTTTAGGGCCCTGTGATCCCAGGTAGCAACCCCAGACTCCTCCAGGGAAGATACCCAAGATGCTTTTTCTCTCTTGACAGTGGTCCATCCTGCGGGATCTACCCAGAACTCCTCCCAGGCGTCTCCCGCAGAGTTTTCTCCAATGCTTTAGGGCCCTGTGATCCCAGGTAGCAACCCCAGACTCCTCCAGGGAAGATACCCAAGATGATTTGTATCCTTGAGCAATGCTCCATCCTCTGGGATGCATCTGAGATTCCTCCCAGGAGTCTCCCGCAGACATTTTGGGTTCATGTTATGTCAGGGCAGGTTTAGATTGGATATTAGGAAGCATTTTTTCACTGAAAGGGTTATTAAACATTGGAATAAGCAGCCCAGAGAGGTGGTGGATTCAGCATCCATGGAGGTGTTTAAGAAAAGGGTAGATGAAGTGCTTAGGGACATGGTTTAGGAGTGGTGGCGTTTTTATCAGCGTAGGTTAATGGTTGGACTTCATGATCTTAAAGGTCCCTTCCAACCTCACTGATTCTATGATTCTATGATTCTATGATTTTTCCTGTGGTCTGGGGCCCTGTAATCCCGGGTAGCAACCCCAGACTCCTCCAGGGAAGATACCCAAGATGCTTTTTCTCTCTTGACAGTGGTCCATCCTGCGGGATCTACCCAGAACTCCTCCCAGGCGTCTCCCGCAGAGTTTTCTCCAATGCTTTAGGGCCCTGTGATCCCGGGTAGCAACCCCAGACTCCTCCAGGGAAGATACCCAAGATGATTTTTCTCTCTTGACAGTGGTCCATCCTGCGGGATCTACCCAGAACTCCTCCCAGGCGTCTCCCGCAGAGTTTTCTCCAATGCTTTAGGGCCCTGTGATCCCGGGTAGCAACCCCAGACTCCTCCAGGGAAGATACCCGAGATGATTTTTCTCTCTTGACAGTGGTCCATCCTGCGGGATCTACCCAGAACTCCTCCCAGGCGTCTACCGCAGAGTTTTCTGCAATGCTTTAGGGCCCTGTGATCCCAGGTAGCAACCCCAGACTCCTCCAGGGAAGATACCCGAGATGATTTTTCTCCTTGGACAATGCTCCATCCTCTGGGATTCACATGAGCCTCCTTGCAGTTGTGTCCCCAAGTCTTTTTTTCGGTGATTTAGGACCCTGTGATCCCGGGTAGAAGCCCCAGACTCCTCCAGGGAAGATACCCAAGATGATTTTTCTCTCTTGACAGTGGTCCATCCTGCGGGATCTACCCAGAACTCCTCCCAGGCGTCTTCCGCAGAGTTTTGTGCAATGCTTTAGGGCCCTGTGATCCCGGGTAGCAACCCCAGACTCCTTCAGGGAAGATACCCGAGATGATTTTTCTCCTTGGACTATTGTCCATCCTGCAGGATACACCCGAGACTCCTCCCAGCTCTGTTTCTGAGTGTTTTCTTCCTGGGGTTTAGGGTCCTCTGATCCCAGGTAGCAACCCCAGACTCTTCCAGGGAAGATACCCAAGATGCTTTTTCTCTCTTGACAGTGGTCCATCCTCTGGGATGCATCGGAGACTCCTTGCAGGTATGTCCCTGAGTCTTTATTCTGGTGGTTTGCGGTCCTCTGATCCCGGGTAGCAACCCCAGACTCCTCCAGGGTAGATACCCAAGAAGATTTTTAGCCTTGGACAATGCTCCATCCTCTGGGATTCACCCGAGACTCCTCGTAGTTATGTCCCCGAGTCTTTTTTCCGGTGGTTTGGGGTCCTGTCATCCCGGGTAGCAACCCCAGACTCCTCCAGGGAAGATACCCAAGATGATTTTTCTCTGTTGACAGTGGTCCATCCTGCGGGATCTACCCAGAACTCCTCCCAGGCGTCTCCCACTGAGTTTTCTGTAATGCTTTAGGGCCCTGTGATCCCGGGTAGCAACCTCAGACTCCTCCAGGGAAGATACCCGAGATGATTTTTATCCTTGGACAATGCTCCATCCTCTGGGATGCATCCGAGACTCCTTGCAGTTATGGCCCTGAGTCTTTATTGCGGTGGTCTGGGGCCCTGTGATCCCGGGTAGCAACCCCAGACTCCTCCAGTGAAGATACCCAGGATGCTTTTTCTCTCTTGACAGTGATCCATCCTGCGGGATCTACACAGAACTCCTCCCAGGCGTCTCCCGCAGAGTTTTCTCCAATGCTTTAGGGCCCTGTGATCCCGGGTAGCAACCCCAGACTCCTCCAGGGAAGATACCCAAGATGATTTTTCTCTCTTAACAGTGGTCCATCCTCTGGGATGCATCGGAGACTCCTTGCAGGTATGTCCCTGAGTCTTTATTCTGGTGGTTTGCGGTCCTCGGATCCAGGGTAGCAACCCCAGACTCCTCCAGGGAAGATACCCAATATGATTTTTATCCTTGGGCAATGCTCCATCGTCTGGGATGCATCTGAGATTCTTCTCAGAGGTCTCCCGCAGACATTTTTCCTGTGGTTTGGGGCCCTGTAATCCCGGGTAGCAAACCCAGACTTCTCCAGGGAAGATACCCGAGATGATTTTTCTCCTTGGACAATGCTCCATCCTCTGGGATTCACATGATCCTCCTTGCAGTTGTGTCCCTGAGTCTTTTTTTTCGTGATTTAGGACCCTGTGATCCCGGGTAGAAGCCCCGGACTCCTCCTGGGAAGATACCCAAGATGCTTTTTCAATCTTGACAGTGGTCCATCTTGCGGGATCTACCCAGAACTCCTCCCAGGCGTCTACCGCAGAGTTTTCTGCAATGCTTTAGGGCCCTGTGATCCCGGGTAGAAACCCCAGACTCCTCTAGGGAAGATACCCAAGATGATTTGTATCCTTGAGCAATGCTCCATCCTCTGGGATGCATCCGAGACTCCTTGCAGTTATGTCCCTGAGTCTTTATTCCGGTGGTCTGGGACCCTGTGATCCCGGGTAGCAACCCCAGACTCCTCCAGGGTAGATACCCAAGATGCTTTTTCTCTCTTGACAGTGGTCCATCCTGCAGGATCTACCCAGAACTCCTCCCAGGCGTCTCCCGCAGAGTTTTCTCCAATGCTTTAGGGCCCTGTGATCCCAGGTAGCAACCCCAGACTCCTCCAGGGAAGATACCCAAGATGATTTTTCTCTCTTGACAGTGGTCCATCCTCTGGGATGCAGCGGAGACTCCTTGCAGGTATGTCCCTGAGTCTTTATTCTGGTGGTTTGCGGTCCTCTGATCCCGGGTAGCAACCCCAGACTCCTCCAGGGTAGATACCCAAGATGATTTTTATCCTTGGACAATGTTCCATCCTCTGGGATTCACCCGAGACTCCTCGCAGGTATGTCCCCGAGTCTTTTTTCCGGTGATTTGTGGTCCTCTCATCCCGGGTAGCAACCCCAGACTCCTCCAGGGAAGATACCCCAGATGATTTGTATCCTTGGACAATGCTCCATCCTCTGGGATTCACATGAGCCTCCTTGCAGTTGTGTCCCCGAGTCTTTTTTTCGGTGATTTAGGACCCTGTGATCCCGGGTAGAAGCCCCAGACTCCTCCAGGGAAGATACCCAAGATGATTTTTATCCTTGGGCAATGCTCCATCGTCTGGGATGCATCTGAGATTCCTCCTAGAGGTCTCCCGCAGATATTTTTCCTGTGGTTTGGGGCCCTGTAATCCCGGGTAGCAAACCCAGACTCCTCCAGGGAAGATATCTGAGATGATTTTTATCCTTGGGCAATGCTCCATCCTCTGGGATGCATCTGAGACTCCTTTCAGTTATGGCCCTGAGTCTTTATTGCAGTGGTCTGGGGCCCTGTGATCCCTTGTAGCAATCCCAGACTCCTCCAGGGAAGATACCCAAGATGATTTTTCTCCATGGACAATGCTCCATCCTCTGGGATTCACATGAGCCTCCTTGCAGTTGTGTCCCCGAGTCTTTTTTTCGGTGATTTAGGACCCTGTGATCCCGGGTAGAAGCCCCAGACTCCTCCAGGGAAGATACCCAAGATGATTTTTCTCTCTTGACAGTGGTCCATCCTGCGGGATCTACCCAGAACTCCTCCCAGGCGTCTCCCGCAAAGTTTTCTGCAATGCTTTAGGGCCCTGTGATCCCAGGTAGCAACCCCAGACTCCTCCCCGGAAGATACCCAAGATGCTTTTTCTCTCTTGACAGTGGTCCATCCTCTGGGATTCACCCGAGACTCCTCGCAGGTATGTCCCCGAGTCTTTTTTCCGGTGATTTGGGGTCCTGTCATCTCGGGTAGCAATTCCAGACTCCTCCAGGGAAGATACCCAAGATGATTTGTATCCTTGGACAATGCTCCATCCTCTGGGATTCACATGAGCCTCCTTGCAGTTGTGTCCCCGAGTCTTTTTTTCGGTGATTTAGGACGCTGTGATCCCGGGTAGAAGGCCCAGACTCCTCCAGGGAAGATACCCAAGATGATTTTTCTCTCTTGACAGTGGTCCATCCTGTGGGATCTACCCAGAACTCCTCCCAGGCGTCTCCAGCAGAGTTTTCTGCAATGCTTTAGGGCCCTGTGATCCCAGGTAGCAACCCCAGACTCCTCCAGGGTAGATACCTGAGATGATTTTTCTCCTTGGACTATTGTCCATCCGGCAGGATGCACCCGAGAGTCCTCCCAGCTCTGTTTCTGAATGTTTTCTTCCTGGGGTTTAGGGCCCTGTAATCCCAGGTAGCAACCCCAGACTCCTCCAGGAAAGATACCCAAGATGCTTTTTCTCTCTTGACAGTGGTCCATCCTCTGGGATGCATCGGAGACTCCTTGCAGGTATGTCCCTGAGTCTTTATTCTGGTGGTTTGCGGTCCTCTGATCCCGGGTAGCAACCCCAGACTCCTCCAGGGAAGATACCCAAGATGATTTTTATCCTTGGACAATGCTCCATCGTCTGGGATGCACCTTAGATTCCTCCCAGCCGTCTCCCGCAGACATGTTTCCTGTAGTTTGGGGAACTGTAATCCCGGGTAGCAACCCCTGACTCCTCCAGGGAAGATACCCAAGATGATTTTTCTCCTTGGACTATTGTCCATCCTCTGGGATGCATCCGAGACTCCTTGCAGTTATGTCCCTGAGTCTTTATTGCGGTGGTCTGGGGCCCTGTGATCCCGGGTAGCAACCCCAGACTCCTCCAGGGAAGATACCCAAGATGATTTTTCTCTCTTGACAGTGGTCTATCCTGCAGGATCTACCCAGAACTCCTCCCAGGCGTCTCCCGCAGAGTTTTCTCCAATGCTTTAGGGCCCTGTGATCCCGGGTAGCAACCCCAGACTCCTCCAGGGAAGATACCCAAGATGATTTTTCTCCTTGGACAATGCTCCATCCTCTGGGATTCACATGAGCCTCCTTGCAGTTGTTTCCCCGAGTCTTTTTTTCGGTGATTTAGGACCCTGTGATCCCGGGTAGAAGCCCCAGACTCCTCCAGGGAAGATACCCAAGATGATTTTTCTCTCTTGACAGTGGTCCATCCTGCGGGATCTACCCAGAACTCCTCCCAGGCGTCTCCCGCAGAGTTTTCTGCAATGCTTTAGGGCCCTGTGATCCCGGGTAGCAACCGCAGACTCCTCCAGGGAAGATACCCGAGATGATTTTTTTCCTTGGACTATTGTCCATCCTGCAGGATACACCCGAGACTCCTCCCAGCTCTGTTTCTGAGTGTTTTCTTCCTGGGGTTTAGGGCCCTGTGATCCCGGGTAGCAACCCCAGACTCCTCCAGGGAAGATACCCAAGATGCTTTTTCTCTCTTGACAGTGGTCCATCCTCTGGGATGCATCGGAGACTCCTTGCAGGTATGTCCCTGAGTCTTTATTCTGGTGGTTTGCGGTCCTCTGATCCCGGGTAGCAACGCCAGACTCCTCCAGGATAGATACCCAAGAAGATTTTTAGCCTTGGACAATGCTCCATCCTCTGGGATTCACCCGAGACTCCTCGTAGTTATGTCCCCGAGTCTTTTTTCCGGTGGTTTGGGGTCCTGTCATCCCGGGTAGCAACCCCAGACTCCTCCAGGGAAGATACCCGAGATGATTTTTATCCTTGGACACTGCTCCATCGTCTGGGATGCACGTTAGGTTCCTCCCAGCCGTCTCCCGCAGACATGTTTCCTGTGGTTTGGGGCCCTGTAATCCCGGATAGCAACACCAGACTCCTCCAGTGAAGATACCCAAGATGATTTTTCTCCTTGGACTATTGTCCATCCTCTGGGATGCATCCGAGACTCTTTGCAGTTATGTCCCTGAGACTTTATTCCGGTGGTCTGGGGCCCTGTGATCCCGGGTAGCAACCCCAGACTCCTCCAGGGAAGATACCCAAGATGATTTTTCTCCTTGGACAACGCTCCATCCTCTGGGATTCACCTGAGACTCCTTGCAGGTATGTCCCTGAGTCTTTATTCCGGTGGTTTGTGGTCCTCTGATCCCGAGTAGCAACCCCAGACTCCTCCTGGGTAGATACCCAAGATGATTTTTCTCCTTGGACAATGCTCCATCCTCTGGGATTCACATGAGCCTCCTTGCAGTTGTGTCCCAGAGTCTTTTTTTTGGTGATTTAGTACCCTGTGATCCCGGGTAGAAGCCCCAGACTCCTCCAGGGAAGATACCCAAGATGCTTTTTCTCTCTTGACAGTGGTCCATCCTGCGTGATCTACCCAGAACTCCTCCCAGGCGTCTCCCGCAGAGTTTTCTGCAATGCTTTAGGGCCCTGTGATCCCGGGTAGCAACCCCAGACTCCTCCAGGGAAGATACCCAAGATGATTTTTATCCTTGGACAATGCTCCATCCTCTGGGATGCATCGGAGACTCCTTGCAGGTATGTCCCTGAGGCTTTATTCCGGTGGTTTGGGGTCCTCTGATCCCGAGTAGCAACCCCAGACTCCTCCAGGGAAGATACCCGAGATGATTTTTCTCCTTGGGCAATGCTCCATCCTCTGGGATGCATCCAAGATTCCTCCCAGGCGTCTTGCGCAGACAGTATTCATGTGGTTTGGGGCCCTGTGATCCCGGGTAGCAACCCCAGACTCCTCCAGGGAAGATACCCGAGATGATTTTTCTCCTTGGACAATTCTCCATCCTCTGGGATTCACATGAGCCTCCTTGCAGTTGTGTCCCCGAGTCTTTTTTTCGGTGATTTAGGACCGTGTGATCCCGGGTAGAAGCCCCAGAATCCTCCAGGGAAGATACCCAAGATGATTTTTCTCTCTTGACAGTGGTCCATCCTGCGGGATCTACCCAGAACTCCTCCCAGGCGTCTTCCGCAGAGTTTTGTGCAATGCTTTAGGGCCCTGTGATCCCGGGTAGCAACCCCAGACTCCTCCAGGGAAGATACCCAAGATGATTTGTATCCTTGAGCAATGCTCCATCCTCTGGGATGCATCTGAGATTCCTCCCAGGAATCTCCCGCAGATATTTTGGGTTCAAGTTATGTCAGGGCAGGTTTAGATTGGATATTAGGAAGCATTTTTTCACTGAAAGGGTTATTAAACATTGGAATAAGCTGCCCAGAGAGGTGGTGGATTCACCATCCATGGAGGTGTTTAAGAAAAGGGTAGATGAGGTGCTTAGGGACATGGTTTAGGAGTGGTGGTGTTTTTATCAGGGTAGGTTAATGGTTGGACATCATGATCTTAAAGGTCCCTTCCAACCTCACTGATTCTATGATTCTATGATTCTATGATTTTTCCTGTGGTCTGGGGCCCTGTAATCCCGGGTAGCAACCCCAGACTCCTCCAGGGAAGATACCCAAGATGATTTTTCTCCTTGGACAATGCTCCATCCTCTGGGATGCATCCAAGATTCCTCCCAGGCGTCTTGCGCAGACAGTATTCATGTGGTTTGGGGCCCTGTGATCCCGGGTAGCAACCCCAGACTCCTCCAGGGAAGATACCCAAGATGATTTTTCTCCTTGGACAATGCTCCATCCTCTGGTAATCACCAGAGACTCCTCGCAGGTATGTCCCCGAGTCTTTTTTCCGGTGATTTGGGGCTCTGCGATCCCGGGTAGCAACCCCAGACTCCTCCAGGGAAGATACCCAAGAAGATTGTTCTCCTTGGACTATTGTCCATCCTGCAGGATGCACCCGAGACTCCTCCCAGCTCTGTTTCTGAATGTTTTCTTCCTGGGGTTTAGGGCCCTGTGATCCCAGGTAGCAACCCCAGACTCCTCCAGGGAAGATACCCAAGATGATTTTTCTCTGTTGACAGTGGTCCATCCTGCGGGATCTACCCAGAACTCCTCCCAGGCGTCTCCCGCAGAGTTTTCTGCAATGCTTTAGGGCCCTGTGATCCCGGGTAGCAACCTCAGACTCCTACAGGGAAGATACCCGAGATGATTTTTATCCTTGGACAATGCTCCATCCTCTGCGATGCATCCGAGACTCCTTGCAGTTATGTCCATGAGTCTTTATTCCGGTGGTCTGGGGCCCTGTGATCCCGGGTAGCAACCCCAGACTCCTCCAGGGAAGATACCCAGGATGCTTTTTCTCTCTTGACAGTGATCCATCCTGCGGGATCTACACAGAACTCCTCCCAGGCGTCTCCCGCAGAGTTTTCTCCAATGCTTTAGGGCCCTGTGATCCCGGGTAGCAACCCCAGACTCCTCCAGGGAAGATACCCAAGATGATTTTTCTCTCTTAACAGTGGTCCATCCTCTGGGATGCATCGGAGACTCCTTGCAGGTATGTCCCTGAGTCTTTATTCTGGTGGTTTGCGGTCCTCGGATCCAGGGTAGCAACCCCAGACTCCTCCAGGGAAGATACCCAATATGATTTTTATCCTTGGGCAATGCTCCATCGTCTGGGATGCATCTGAGATTCCTCTCAGAGGTCTCCCGCAGACATTTTTCCTGTGGTTTGGGGCCCTGTAATCCCGGGTAGCAAACCCAAACTCCTCCAGGGAAGATACCCGAGATGATTTTTCTCCTTGGACAATGCTCCATCCTCTGGGATTCACATGATCCTCCTTGCAGTTATGTCCCTGAGTCTTTTTTTTGGTGATTTAGGACCCTGTGATCCCGGGTAGAAGCCCCGGACTCCTCCTGGGAAGATACCCAAGATGCTTTTTCAATGTTGACAGTGGTCCATCTTGCGGGATCTACCCAGAACTCCTCCCAGGCGTCTCCCGCAGAGTTTTCTGCAATGCTTTAGGGCCCTGTGATCCCGGGTAGCAACCCCAGACTCCTCCAGGGTAGATACCCAAGATGATTTTTCTCTCTTGACAGTGGTCCATCCTGCAGGATCTACCCAGAACTCCTCCCAGGCGTCTCCCGCAGAGTTTTCTCCAATGCTTTAGGGCCCTGTGATCCCAGGTAGCAACCCCAGACTCCTCCAGGGAAGATACCCAAGATGATTTTTCTCTCTTGACAGTGGTCCATCCTCTGGGATGCATCGGAGACTCCTTGCAGGTATGTCCCTGAGTCTTTATTCTGGTGGTTTGCGGTCCTCTGATCCCGGGTAGCAACCCCAGACTCCTCCAGGGTAGATACCCAAGATGATTTTTATCCTTGGACAATGTTCCATCCTCTGGGATTCACCCGAGACTCCTCGCAGGTATGTCCCCGAGTCTTTTTTCCGTTGATTTGGGGTCCTGTGATCCCAGGTAGCAACCCCAGACTCCTCCAGGGAAGATACCCAAGATGATTTGTATCCTTGGACAATGCTCCATCCTCTGGGATTCACATGAGCCTCCTTGCAGTTGTGTCCCCGAGTCTTTTTTTCGGTGATTTAGGACCCTGTGATCCCGGGTAGAAGCCCCAGACTCCTCCAGGGAAGATACCCAAGATGATTTTTATCCTTGGGCAATGCTCCATCCTCTGGGATGCATCTGAGATTCCTCTCAGAGGTCTCCCGCAGACATTTTTCCTGTGGTTTGGGGCCCTGTAATCCCGGGTAGCAAACCCAGACTCCTCCAGGGAAGATACCCGAGATGATTTTTATCCTTGGGCAATGCTCCATCCTCTGGGATGCATCTGAGACTCCTTTCAGTTATGGCCCTGAGTCTTTATTGCGGTGGTCTGGGGCCCTGTGATCCCGGGTAGCAATCCCAGACTCCTCCAGGGAAGATACCCAAGATGATTTTTCTCCATGGACAATGCTCCATCCTCTGGGATTTACATGAGCCTCCTTGGAGTTGTGTCCCCGAGTCTTTTTTCGGTGATTTAGGACCCTGTGATCCCGGGTAGCAAACCCAGACTCCTCCAGGGAAGATACCCAAGTTGATTGTTCTCTCTTGACAGTGGTCCATCCTGCGGGATCTACCCAGAACTCCTCCCAGGCGTCTCCCGCAGAGTTTTCTGCAATGCTTTAGGGCCCTGTGATCCCAGGTAGCAACCCCAGACTCCTCCAGGGAAGATACCCAAGATGATTTGTATCCTTGGACAATGCTCCATCCTCTGGGATTCACGTGAGCCTCCTTGCAGTTGTGTCCCCGAGTCTTTTTCTCGGTGATTTAGGACCCTGTGATCCCGGGTAGCAACCCCAGACTCCTCCAGGGAAGATACACAAGATGATTTTTCTCTGTTGACAGTGGTCCATCCTGCGGGATCTACCCAGAACTCCTCCCAGGCGTCTCCCGCAGAGTTTTCTGCAATGCTTTAGGGCCCTGTGATCCCGGGTAGCAACCTCAGACTCCTACAGGGAAGATACCCGAGATGATTTTTATCCTTGGACAATGCTCCATCCTCTGAGATGCATCCGAGACTCCTTGCAGTTATGTCCATGAGTCTTTATTCCGGTGGTCTGGGGCCCTGTGATCCCGGGTAGCAACCCCAGACTCCTCCAGGGAAGATACCCAGGATGCTTTTTCTCTCTTGACAGTGATCCATCCTGCGGGATCTACACAGAACTCCCAGGCGTCTCCCGCAGAGTTTTCTCCAATGCTTTAGGGCCCTGTGATCCCGGGTAGCAACCCCAGACTCCTCCAGGGAAGATACCCAAGATGATTTTTCTCTCTTAACAGTGGTCCATCCTCTGGGATGCATCGGAGACTCCTTGCAGGTATGTCCCTGAGTCTTTATTCTGGTGGTTTGCGGTCCTCGGATCCAGGGTAGCAACCCCAGACTCCTCCAGGGAAGATACCCAATATGATTTTTATCCTTGGGCAATGCTCCATCGTCTGGGATGCATCTGAGATTCCTCTCAGAGGTCTCCCGCAGACATTTTTCCTGTGGTTTGGGGCCCTGTAATCCCGGGTAGCAAACCCAGACTCCTCCAGGGAAGATACCCGAGATGATTTTTCTCCTTGGACAATGCTCCATCCTCTGGGATTCACATGATCCTCCTTGCAGTTGTGTCCCTGAGTCTTTTTTTTGGTGATTTAGGACCCTGTGATCCCGGGTAGAAGCCCCGGACTCCTCCTGGGAAGATACCCAAGATGCTTTTTCAATCTTGACAGTGGTCCATCTTGCGGGATCTACCCAGAACTCCTCCCAGGCGTCTCCCGCAGAGTTTTCTGCAATGCTTTAGGGCCCTGTGATCCCGGGTAGAAACCCCAGACTCCTCTAGGGAAGATACCCAAGATGATTTGTATCCTTGAGCAATGCTCCATCCTCTGGGATGCATCCGAGACTCCTTGCAGTTATGTCCCTGAGTCTTTATTCCGGTGGTCTGGGACCCTGTGATCCCGGGTAGCAACCCCAGACTCCTCCAGGGTAGATACCCAAGATGATTTTTCTCTCTTGACAGTGGTGCATCCTGCAGGATCTACCCAGAACTCCTCCCAGGCGTCTCCCGCAGATTTTTCTCCAATGCTTTAGGGCCCTGTGACCCCAGGTAGCAACCCCAGACTCCTCCAGGGAAGATACCCAAGATGATTTTTCTCTCTTGACAGTGGTCCATCCTCTGGGATGCATCGGAGACTCCTTGCAGGTATGTCCCTGAGTCTTTATTCTGGTGGTTTGCGGTCCTCTGATCCCGGGTAGCAACCCCAGACTCCTCCAGGGAAGATACCCGAGATGATTTTTATCCTTGGACAATGTTCCATCCTCTGGGATTCACCCGAGACTCCTCGCAGGTATGTCCCCGAGTCTTTTTTCCGGTGATTTGGGGTCCTCTCATCCCGGGTAGCAACCCCAGACTCCTCCAGGGAAGATACCCAAGATGATTTGTATCCTTGGACAATGCTCCATCCTCTGGGATTCACATGAGCCTCCTTGCAGTTGTGTCCCCGAGTCTTTTTTTCGGTGATTTAGGACCCTGTGATCCCGGGTAGAAGCCCCAGACTCCTCCAGGGAAGATACCCAAGATGATTTTTATCCTTGGGCAATGCTCCATCGTCTGGGATGCATCTGAGATTCCTCCTAGAGGTCTCCCGCAGATATTTTTCCTGTGGTTTGGGGCCCTGTAATCCCGGGTAGCAAACCCAGACTCCTCCAGGGAAGATATCTGAGATGATTTTTATCCTTGGGCAATGCTCCATCCTCTGGGATGCATCTGAGACTCCTTTCAGTTATGGCCCTGAGTCTTTATTGCAGTGGTCTGGGGCCCTGTGATCCCTTGTAGCAATCCCAGACTCCTCCAGGGAAGATACCCAAGATGATTTTTCTCCATGGACAATGCTCCATCCTCTGGGATTCACATGAGCCTCCTTGCAGTTGTGTCCCCGAGTCTTTTTTTCGGTGATTTAGGACCCTGTGATCCCGGGTAGAAGCCCCAGACTCCTCCAGGGAAGATACCCAAGATGCTTTTTCTCTCTTGACAGTGGTCCATCCTCTGGGATTCACCCGAGACTCCTCGCAGGTATGTCCCCGAGTCTTTTTTCCGGTGATTTGGGGTCCTGTCATCTCGGGTAGCAATTCCAGACTCCTCCAGGGAAGATACCCAAGATGATTTGTATCCTTGGACAATGCTCCATCCTCTGGGATTCACATGAGCCTCCTTGCAGTTGTGTCCCCGAGTCTTTTTTTCGGTGATTTAGGACGCTGTGATCCCGGGTAGAAGGCCCAGACTCCTCCAGGGAAGATACCCAAGATGATTTTTCTCTCTTGACAGTGGTCCATCCTGTGGGATCTACCCAGAACTCCTCCCAGCCGTCTCCAGCAGAGTTTTCTGCAATGCTTTAGGGCCCTGTGATCCCAGGTAGCAACCCCAGACTCCTCCAGGGTAGATACCTGAGATGACTTTTCTCCTTGGACTATTGTCCATCCTGCAGGATGCACCCGAGAGTCCTCCCAGCTCTGTTTCTGAATGTTTTCTTCCTGGGGTTTAGGGCCCTGTAATCCCAGGTAGCAACCCCAGACTCCTCCAGGAAAGATACCCAAGATGCTTTTTCTCTCTTGACAGTGGTCCATCCTCTGGGATGCATCGGAGACTCCTTGCAGGTATGTCCCTGAGTCTTTATTCTGGTGGTTTGCGGTCCTCTGATCCCGGGTAGCAACGCCAGACTCCTCCAGGGTAGATACCCAAGAAGATTTTTAGCCTTGGACAATGCTCCATCCTCTGGGATTCACCCGAGACTCCTCGTAGTTATGTCCCCGAGTCTTTTTTCCGGTGGTTTGGGGTCCTGTCATCCCGGGTAGCAACCCCAGACTCCTCCAGGGAAGATACCCGAGATGATTTTTATCCTTGGACACTGCTCCATCGTCTGGGATGCACGTTAGGTTCCTCCCAGCCGTCTCCCGCAGACATGTTTCCTGTGGTTTGGGGCCCTGTAATCCCGGATAGCAACACCAGACTCCTCCAGTGAAGATACCCAAGATGATTTTTCTCCTTGGACTATTGTCCATCCTCTGGGATGCATCCGAGACTCTTTGCAGTTATGTCCCTGAGACTTTATTCCGGTGGTCTGGGGCCCTGTGATCCCGGGTAGCAACCCCAGACTCCTCCAGGGAAGATACCCAAGATGATTTTTCTCCTTGGACAACGCTCCATCCTCTGGGATTCACCTGAGACTCCTTGCAGGTATGTCCCTGAGTCTTTATTCCGGTGGTTTGTGGTCCTCTGATCCCGAGTAGCAACCCCAGACTCCTCCAGGGAAGATACCCAAGATGATTTTTCTCCTTGGACAATGCTCCATCCTCTGGGATTCACATGAGCCTCCTTGCAGTTGTGTCCCAGAGTCTTTTTTTTGGTGATTTAGGACCCTGTGATCCCGGGTAGAAGCCCCAGACTCCTCCAGGGAAGATACCCAAGATGCTTTTTCTCTCTTGACAGTGGTCCATCCTGCGTGATCTACCCAGAACTCCTCCCAGGCGTCTCCCGCAGAGTTTTCTGCAATGCTTTAGGGCCCTGTGATCCCGGGTAGCAACCCCAGACTCCTCCAGGGAAGATACCCAAGATGATTTTTATCCTTGGACAATGCTCCATCCTCTGGGATGCATCGGAGACTCCTTGCAGGTATGTCCCTGAGGCTTTATTCCGGTGGTTTGGGGTCCTCTGATCCCGAGTAGCAACCCCAGACTCCTCCAGGGAAGATACCCGAGATGATTTTTCTCCTTGGGCAATGCTCCATCCTCTGGGATGCATCCAAGATTCCTCCCAGGCGTCTTGCGCAGACAGTATTCATGTGGTTTGGGGCCCTGTGATCCCGGGTAGCAACCCCAGACTCCTCCAGGGAAGATAACCGAGATGATTTTTCTCCTTGGACAATTCTCCATCCTCTGGGATTCACATGAGCCTCCTTGCAGTTGTGTCCCCGAGTCTTTTTTTCGGTGATTTAGGACCGTGTGATCCCGGGTAGAAGCCCCAGAATCCTCCAGGGAAGATACCCAAGATGATTTTTCTCTCTTGACAGTGGTCCATCCTGCGGGATCTACCCAGAACTCCTCCCAGGCGTCTTCCGCAGAGTTTTGTGCAATGCTTTAGGGCCCTGTGATCCCGGGTAGCAACCCCAGACTCCTCCAGGGAAGATACCCAAGATGATTTGTATCCTTGAGCAATGCTCCATCCTCTGGGATGCATCTGAGATTCCTCCCAGGAATCTCCCGCAGATATTTTGGGTTCAAGTTATGTCAGGGCAGGTTTAGATTGGATATTAGGAAGCATTTTTTCACTGAAAGGGTTATTAAACATTGGAATAAGCTGCCCAGAGAGGTGGTGGATTCACCATCCATGGAGGTGTTTAAGAAAAGGGTAGATGAGGTGCTTAGGGACATGGTTTAGGAGTGGTGGTGTTTTTATCAGGGTAGGTTAATGGTTGGACATCATGATCTTAAAGGTCCCTTCCAACCTCACTGATTCTATGATTCTATGATTCTATGATTTTTCCTGTGGTCTGGGGCCCTGTAATCCCGGGTAGCAACACCAGACTCCTCCAGGGAAGATACCCAAGATGATTTTTCTCCTTGGACAATGCTCCATCCTCTGGGATGCATCCAAGATTCCTCCCAGGCGTCTTGCGCAGACAGTATTCATGTGGTTTGGGGCCCTGTGATCCCGGGTAGCAACCCCAGACTCCTCCAGGGAAGATACCCAAGATGATTTTTCTCCTTGGACAATGCTCCATCCTCTGGTAATCACCAGAGACTCCTCGCAGGTATGTCCCCGAGTCTTTTTTCCGGTGATTTGGGGCTCTGCGATCCCGGGTAGCAACCCCAGACTCCTCCAGGGAAGATACCCAAGAAGATTGTTCTCCTTGGACTATTGTCCATCCTGCAGGATGCACCCGAGACTCCTCCCAGCTCTGTTTCTGAATGTTTTCTTCCTGGGGTTTAGGGCCCTGTGATCCCAGGTAGCAACCCCAGACTCCTCCAGGGAAGATACCCAAGATGATTTTTCTCTGTTGACAGTGGTCCATCCTGCGGGATCTACCCAGAACTCCTCCCAGGCGTCTCCCGCAGAGTTTTCTGCAATGCTTTAGGGCCCTGTGATCCCGGGTAGCAACCTCAGACTCCTACAGGGAAGATACCCGAGATGATTTTTATCCTTGGACAATGCTCCATCCTCTGAGATGCATCCGAGACTCCTTGCAGTTATGTCCATGAGTCTTTATTCCGGTGGTCTGGGGCCCTGTGATCCCGGGTAGCAACCCCAGACTCCTCCAGGGAAGATACCCAGGATGCTTTTTCTCTCTTGACAGTGATCCATCCTGCGGGATCTACACAGAACTCCTCCCAGGCGTCTCCCGCAGAGTTTTCTCCAATGCTTTAGGGCCCTGTGATCCCGGGTAGCAACCCCAGACTCCTCCAGGGAAGATACCCAAGATGATTTTTCTCTCTTAACAGTGGTCCATCCTCTGGGATGCATCAGGGAGACTCCTTGCAGGTATGTCCCTGAGTCTTTATTCTGGTGGTTTGCGGTCCTCGGATCCAGGGTAGCAACCCCAGACTCCTCCAGGGAAGATACCCAATATGATTTTTATCCTTGGGCAATGCTCCATCGTCTGGGATGCATCTGAGATTCCTCTCAGAGGTCTCCCGCAGACATTTTTCCTGTGGTTTGGGGCCCTGTAATCCCGGGTAGCAAACCCAAACTCCTCCAGGGAAGATACCCGAGATGATTTTTCTCCTTGGACAATGCTCCATCCTCTGGGATTCACATGATCCTCCTTGCAGTTCTGTCCCTGAGTCTTTTTTTTGGTGATTTAGGACCCTGTGATCCCGGGTAGAAGCCCCGGACTCCTCCTGGGAAGATACCCAAGATGCTTTTTCAATCTTGACAGTGGTCCATCTTGCGGGATCTACCCAGAACTCCTCCCAGGCGTCTCCCGCAGAGTTTTCTGCAATGCTTTAGGGCCCTGTGATCCCGGGTAGCAACCCCAGACTCCTCCAGGGTAGATACCCAAGATGATTTTTCTCTCTTGACAGTGGTCCATCCTGCAGGATCTACCCAGAACTCCTCCCAGGCGTCTCCCGCAGAGTTTTCTCCAATGCTTTAGGGCCCTGTGATCCCAGGTAGCAACCCCAGACTCCTCCAGGGAAGATACCCAAGATGATTTTTCTCTCTTGACAGTGGTCCATCCTCTGGGATGCATCGGAGACTCCTTGCAGGTATGTCCCTGAGTCTTTATTCTGGTGGTTTGCGGTCCTCTGATCCCGGGTAGCAACCCCAGACTCCTCCAGGGTAGATACCCAAGATGATTTTTATCCTTGGACAATGTTCCATCCTCTGGGATTCACCCGAGACTCCTCGCAGGTATGTCCCCGAGTCTTTTTTCCGTTGATTTGGGGTCCTGTGATCCCGGGTAGCAACCCCAGACTCCTCCAGGGAAGATACCCAAGATGATTTGTATCCTTGGACAATGCTCCATCCTCTGGGATTCACATGAGCCTCCTTGCAGTTGTGTCCCCGAGTCTTTTTTTCGGTGATTTAGGACCCTGTGATCCCGGGTAGAAGCCCCAGACTCCTCCAGGGAAGATACCCAAGATGATTTTTATCCTTGGGCAATGCTCCATCCTCTGGGATGCATCTGAGATTCCTCTCAGAGGTCTCCCGCAGACATTTTTCCTGTGGTTTGGGGCCCTGTAATCCCGGGTAGCAAACCCAGACTCCTCCAGGGAAGATACCCGAGATGATTTTTATCCTTGGGCAATGCTCCATCCTCTGGGATGCATCTGAGACTCCTTTCAGTTATGGCCCTGAGTCTTTATTGCGGTGGTCTGGGGCCCTGTGATCCCGGGTAGCAATCCCAGACTCCTCCAGGGAAGATACCCAAGTTGATTGTTCTCTCTTGACAGTGGTCCATCCTGCGGGATCTACCCAGAACTCCTCCCAGGCGTCTCCCGCAGAGTTTTCTGCAATGCTTTAGGGCCCTGTGATCCCAGGTAGCAACCCCAGACTCCTCCAGGGAAGATACCCAAGATGATTTGTATCCTTGGACAATGCTCCATCCTCTGGGATTCACGTGAGCCTCCTTGCAGTTGTGTCCCCGAGTCTTTTTCTCGGTGATTTAGGACCCTGTGATCCCGGGTAGCAACCCCAGACTCCTCCAGGGAAGATACACAAGATGATTTTTCTCTGTTGACAGTGGTCCATCCTGCGGGATCTACCCAGAACTCCTCCCAGGCGTCTCCCGCAGAGTTTTCTGCAATGCTTTAGGGCCCTGTGATCCCGGGTAGCAACCTCAGACTCCTACAGGGAAGATACCCGAGATGATTTTTATCCTTGGACAATGCTCCATCCTCTGAGATGCATGCGAGACTCCTTGCAGTTATGTCCATGAGTCTTTATTCCGGTGGTCTGGGGCCCTGTGATCCCGGGTAGCAACCCCAGACTCCTCCAGGGAAGATACCCAGGATGCTTTTTCTCTCTTGACAGTGATCCATCCTGCGGGATCTACACAGAACTCCCAGGCGTCTCCCGCAGAGTTTTCTCCAATGCTTTAGGGCCCTGTGATCCCGGGTAGCAACCCCAGACTCCTCCAGGGAAGATACCCAAGATGATTTTTCTCTCTTAACAGTGGTCCATCCTCTGGGATGCATCGGAGACTCCTTGCAGGTATGTCCCTGAGTCTTTATTCTGGTGGTTTGCGGTCCTCGGATCCAGGGTAGCAACCCCAGACTCCTCCAGGGAAGATACCCAATATGATTTTTATCCTTGGGCAATGCTCCATCGTCTGGGATGCATCTGAGATTCCTCTCAGAGGTCTCCCGCAGACATTTTTCCTGTGGTTTGGGGCCCTGTAATCCCGGGTAGCAAACCCAGACTCCTCCAGGGAAGATACCCGAGATGATTTTTCTCCTTGGACAATGCTCCATCCTCTGGGATTCACATGATCCTCCTTGCAGTTGTGTCCCTGAGTCTTTTTTTTGGTGATTTAGGACCCTGTGATCCCGGGTAGAAGCCCCGGACTCCTCCTGGGAAGATACCCAAGATGCTTTTTCAATCTTGACAGTGGTCCATCTTGCGGGATCTACCCAGAACTCCTCCCAGGCGTCTCCCGCAGAGTTTTCTGCAATGCTTTAGGGCCCTGTGATCCCGGGTAGAAACCCCAGACTCCTCTAGGGAAGATACCCAAGATGATTTGTATCCTTGAGCAATGCTCCATCCTCTGGGATGCATCCGAGACTCCTTGCAGTTATGTCCCTGAGTCTTTATTCCGGTGGTCTGGGACCCTGTGATCCCGGGTAGCAACCCCAGACTCCTCCAGGGTAGATACCCAAGATGATTTTTCTCTCTTGACAGTGGTGCATCCTGCAGGATCTACCCAGAACTCCTCCCAGGCGTCTCCCGCAGAGTTTTCTCCAATGCTTTAGGGCCCTGTGATCCCTGGTAGCAACCCCAGACTCCTCCAGGGAAGATACCCAAGATGATTTTTCTCTCTTGACAGTGGTCCATCCTCTGGGATGCATCGGAGACTCCTTGCAGGTATGTCCCTGAGTCTTTATTCTGGTGGTTTGCGGTCCTCTGATCCCGGGTAGCAACCCCAGACTCCTCCAGGGAAGATACCCGAGATGATTTTTATCCTTGGACAATGTTCCATCCTCTGGGATTCACCCGAGACTCCTCGCAGGTATGTCCCCGAGTCTTTTTTCCGGTGATTTGGGGTCCTCTCATCCCGGGTAGCAACCCCAGACTCCTCCAGGGAAGATACCCAAGATGATTTGTATCCTTGGACAATGCTCCATCCTCTGGGATTCACATGAGCCTCCTTGCAGTTGTGTCCCCGAGTCTTTTTTTCGGTGATTTAGGACCCTGTGATCCCGGGTAGAAGCCCCAGACTCCTCCAGGGAAGATACCCAAGATGATTTTTATCCTTGGGCAATGCTCCATCGTCTGGGATGCATCTGAGATTCCTCCTAGAGGTCTCCCGCAGATATTTTTCCTGTGGTTTGGGGCCCTGTAATCCCGGGTAGCAAACCCAGACTCCTCCAGGGAAGATATCTGAGATGATTTTTATCCTTGGGCAATGCTCCATCCTCTGGGATGCATCTGAGACTCCTTTCAGTTATGGCCCTGAGTCTTTATTGCAGTGGTCTGGGGCCCTGTGATCCCTTGTAGCAATCCCAGACTCCTCCAGGGAAGATACCCAAGATGATTTTTCTCCATGGACAATGCTCCATCCTCTGGGATTCACATGAGCCTCCTTGCAGTTGTGTCCCCGAGTCTTTTTTTCGGTGATTTAGGACCCTGTGATCCCGGGTAGAAGCCCCAGACTCCTCCAGGGAAGATACCCAAGATGCTTTTTCTCTCTTGACAGTGGTCCATCCTCTGGGATTCACCCGAGACTCCTCGCAGGTATGTCCCCGAGTCTTTTTTCCGGTGATTTGGGGTCCTGTCATCTCGGGTAGCAATTCCAGACTCCTCCAGGGAAGATACCCAAGATGATTTGTATCCTTGGACAATGCTCCATCCTCTGGGATTCACATGAGCCTCCTTGCAGTTGTGTCCCCGAGTCTTTTTTTCGGTGATTTAGGACGCTGTGATCCCGGGTAGAAGCCCCAGACTCCTCCAGGGAAGATACCCAAGATGATTTTTCTCTCTTGACAGTGGTCCATCCTGTGGAATCTACCCAGAACTCCTCCCAGCCGTCTCCAGCAGAGTTTTCTGCAATGCTTTAGGGCCCTGTGATCCCAGGTAGCAACCCCAGACTCCTCCAGGGTAGATACCTGAGATGACTTTTCTCCTTGGACTATTGTCCATCCTGCAGGATGCACCCGAGAGTCCTCCCAGCTCTGTTTCTGAATGTTTTCTTCCTGGGGTTTAGGGCCCTGTAATCCCAGGTAGCAACCCCAGACTCCTCCAGGAAAGATACCCAAGATGCTTTTTCTCTCTTGACAGTGGTCCATCCTCTGGATGCATCGGAGACTCCTTGCAGGTATGTCCCTGAGTCTTTATTCTGGTGGTTTGCGGTCCTCTGATCCCGGGTAGCAACCCCAGACTCCTCCAGGGAAGATACCCAAGATGATTTTTATCCTTGGACAATGCTCCATCGTCTGGGATGCACCTTAGATTCCTCCCAGCCGTCTCCCGCAGACATGTTTCCTGTAGTTTGGGGAACTGTAATCCCGGGTAGCAACCCCTGACTCCTCCAGGGAAGATACCCAAGATGATTTTTCTCCTTGGACTATTGTCCATCCTCTGGGATGCATCTGAGACTCCTTGCAGTTATGTCCCTGAGTCTTTATTGCGGTGGTCTGGGGCCCTGTGATCCAGGGTAGCAACCCCAGACTCCTCCAGGGAAGATACCCAAGATGATTTTTCTCCTTGGACGATGCTCCATCGTCTGAGATGCACCTTAGATTCCTCCCAGCCGTCTCCCGCAGACTTTTATCCGGGGATTTGGGGCCCTGTAATCCCGGGTATCAACCCCAGACTCCTCCAGGGAAGATACCCAAGATGATTTTTCTCTCTTGACAGTGGTCCATCCTGCGGGATCTACCCAGAACTCCTCCCAGCCGTCTCCCGCAGAGTTTTCTGCAATGCTTTAGGGCCCTGTGATCCCAGGTAGCAACCCCAGACTCCTCCAGGGAAGATACCCAAGATGCTTTTTCTCTCTTGACAGTGGTCCATCCTCAGGGATTCACCCGAGACTCCTCGCAGGTATGTCCCCGAGTCTTTTTTCCGGTGATTTGGGGCCCTGTCATCCCGGGTAGCAATTCCAGACTCCTCCAGGGAAGATACCCAAGATGATTTGTATCCTTGGACAATGCTCCATCCTCTGGGATGCATCCGAGCCTCCTTGTAGTTGTGTCCGCGAGTCTTTTTTTCGGTGATTTAGGACGCTGTGATCCCGGGTAGAAGCCCCAGACTCCTCCAGGGAAGATACCCAAGATGATATTTCTCTCTTGACAGTGGTCCATCCTGCGGGATCTACCCAGAACTCCTCCCAGCCGTCTCCAGCAGAGTTTTCTGCAATGCTTTAGGGCCCTGTGATCCCAGCTAGCAACCCCAGACTCCTCCAGGGTAGATACCCAAGATGATTTTTATCCTTGGACAATGTTCCATCCTCTGGGATTCACCCGAGACTCCTCGCAGGTATGTCCCCGAGTCTTTTTTCCGTTGATTTGGGGTCCTGTGATCCCGGGTAGCAACCCCAGACTCCTCCAGGGAAGATACCCAAGATGATTTGTATCCTTGGACAATGCTCCATCCTCTGGGATTCACATGAGCCTCCTTGCAGTTGTGTCCCCGAGTCTTTTTTTCGGTGATTTAGGACCCTGTGATCCCGGGTAGAAGCCCCAGACTCCTCCAGGGAAGATACCCAAGATGATTTTTATCCTTGGGCAATGCTCCATCCTCTGGGATGCATCTGAGATTCCTCTCAGAGGTCTCCCGCAGACATTTTTCCTGTGGTTTGGGGCCCTGTAATCCCGGGTAGCAAACCCAGACTCCTCCAGGGAAGATACCCGAGATGATTTTTATCCTTGGGCAATGCTCCATCCTCTGGGATGCATCTGAGACTCCTTTCAGTTATGGCCCTGAGTCTTTATTGCGGTGGTCTGGGGCCCTGTGATCCCTTGTAGCAATCCCAGACTCCTCCAGGGAAGATACCCAAGATGATTTTTCTCCATGGACAATGCTCCATCCTCTGGGATTCACATGAGCCTCCTTGGAGTTGTGTCCCCGACTCTTTTTTTCGGTGATTTAGGACCCTGTGATCCCGGGTAGAAGCCCCAGACTCCTCCAGGGAAGATACCCAAGATGATTTTTCTCTCTTGACAGTGGTCCATCCTGCGGGAGCTACCCAGAACTCCTCCCAGGCGTCTCCCGCAGAGTTTTCTGCAATGATTTAGGGCCCTGTGATCCCAGGTAGCAACCCCAGACTCCTCCAGGGAAGATACCCAAGATGATTTTTCTCCTTGGACAATGCTCCATCCTCTGGGATTCACGTGAGCCTCCTTGCAGTTGTGTCCCCGAGTCTTTTTCTCGGTGATTTAGGACGCTGTGATCCCGGGTAGCAACCCCAGACTCCTCCAGGAAAGATACCCAAGATGCTTTTTCTCTCTTGACAGTGGTCCATCCTCTTGGATGCATCGGAGACTCCTTGCAGGTATGTCCCTGAGTCTTTATTCTGGTGGTTTGCGGTCCTCTGATCCCGGGTAGCAACCCCAGACTCCTCCAGGGAAGATACCCAAGATGATTTTTATCCTTGGACAATGCTCCATCGTCTGGGATGCACCTTAGATTCCTCCCAGCCGTCTCCCGCAGACATGTTTCCTGTAGTTTGGGGAACTGTAATCCCGGGTAGCAACCCCTGACTCCTCCAGGGAAGATACCCGAGATGATTTTTCTCCTTGGACTATTTTCCATCCCCTGGGATGCATCCGAGACTCCTTGCAGTTATGTCCCTGAGTCTTTATTCCGGTGGTCTGGGGCCCTGTGATCCCGGGTAGCAACCCCAGACTCCTCCAGGGAAGATACCCAAGATGATTTTTCTCTCTTGACAGTGGTCCATCCTCTGGGATGCATCGGAGACTCCTTGCAGGTATGTCCCTGAGTCTTTATTCTGGTGGTTTGCGGTCCTCTGATTCCGGGTAGCAACCCCAGACTCCTCCAGGGTAGATACCCAAGATGATTTTTATCCTTGGACAATGTTCCATCCTCTGGGATTCACCCGAGACTCCTCGCAGGTATGTCCCCGAGTCTTTTTTCCGGTGATTTGGAGTCCTCTCATTCCGGGAAGCAACCCCAGACTCCTCCAGGGAAGATACCCAAGATGATTTGTATCCTTGGACAATGCTCCATCCTCTGGGATTCACATGAGCCTCCTTGCAGTTGTGTCCCCGAGTCTTTTTTTCGGTGATTTAGGACCCTGTGATCCCGGGTAGAAGCCCCAGACTCCTCCAGGAAAGATACCCAAGATGATTTTTCTCTCTTGACAGTGGTCCATCCTGCGGGATCTACCCAGAACTCCTCCCAGGCGTCTCCCGCAGAGTTTTCTGCAATGCTTTAGGGCCCTGTGATCCCAGGTAGCAACCCCAGACTCCTGCCCGGAAGATACCCAAGATGCTTTTTCTCTGTTGACAGTGGTCCATCCTCTGGGATGCATCGGAGACTCCTTGCAGGTATGTCCCCGAGTCTTTTTTCCGGTGATTTGGCGTCCTCTCATCCCGCGGAGCAACCCCAGACTCGTCCAGGGAAGATACCCAAGATGATTTGTATCCTTGGACAATGCTCCATCCTCTGGGTTTCACATGAGCCTCCTTACAGTTGTGTCCCCGAGTCTTTTTTTCGGTGATTTAGGACCCTGTGATCCCGGGTAGAAGCCCCAGACTCCTCCAGGGAAGATACCCAAGATGATTTTTCTCCTTGGGCAATGCTCCATCGTCTGGGATGCATCTGAGATTCCTCCCAGAGGTCTCCCGCAGACATTTTTCCTGTGGTTTGGGGCCCTGTAATCCCGGGTAGCAAACCCAGACTCCTCCAGGGAAGATACCTGAGATGATTTTTCTCCTTGGACAATGCTCTATCCTCTGGGATTCACCCGAGACTCCTCGCAGGTATGTCCCCGAGTCTTTTATCCGGTGGTTTGGGGTCCTGTCATCCCGGGTAGCAATCCCAGACTCCTCCAGGGAAGATACCCAAGATGATTTGTATCCTTGGACAATGCTCCATCCTCTGGGATTCACATGAGCCTCCTTGCAGTTGTGTCCCCGAGTCTTTTTCTCGGTGATTTAGGACCCTGTGATCCCGGGTAGAAAACCCAGACTCCTCCAGAAAAGATAGCCGAGATGATTTTTCTCTCTTGATAGTGGTCCATCCTGCGGGATCTGCCCAGAACTCCTCCCAGGCTTCTTCCGCAGAGTTTTCTGCAATGCTTTAGGGCCCTGTGATCCCGGGTAGCAACCCCAGACTCCTCCAGGGAAGATACCCAAGATGATTTGTATCCTTGAGCAATGCTCCATCCTCTGGGATGCATCCGAGACTCCTTGCAGTTATGTCCCTGAGTCTTTATTCCGGTGGTCTGGGGCCCTGTGATCCCGGGTAGCAACCCCAGACTCCTCCAGGGAAGATACACAGGATGCTTTTTCTCACTAGACAGTGATCCATCCATCCTGCGGGATCTACCCAGAACTCCTCCTAGGCGTCTCCCGCAGAGTTTTCTGCAATGCATTAGGGCCCTGTGATCCCGGGTAGCAACCCCAGACTCCCCCAGGGAAGATACCTGAGATGATTTTTCTCCTTGGACTATTGTGCATCCTGCAGGATGCACCCGAGACTCCTCCCAGCTCTGTTTCTCAATGTTTTCTTCCTGGGGTTTAGGGCCCTGTGATCCCAGGTAGCAAGCCCAGACTCCTCCAGGGAAGATACCCAAGATGCTTTTTCTCTCTTGACAGTGGTCCATCCTCTGGGATGCATCGGAGACTCCTTGCAGGTATGTCCCTGAGTCTTTATTCTGGTGGTTTGCGGTCCTCTGATCCCGGGTAGCAACCCCAGACTCCTCCTGGGTAGATACCCGAGATGATTTTTATCCTTGGGCAATGCTCCATCCTCTGGGATGCATCTGAGTCTCCTTTCAGTTATGGCCCTGAGTCTTTATTGCGGTGGTCTGGGGCCCTGTGATCCCGGGTAGCAACCCCAGACTCCTCCAGGGAAGATACCTGAGATGATTTTTCTCCTTGGACTATTGTCCATCCTCTGGGATGCATCCGAGACTCCTTGCAGTTATGTCCCTGAGTCTTTATTCCGGTGTTTTCGGGCCCTGTGATCCCGGGTAGCAACCCCAGACTCCTCCAGGGAAGATACCTGAGATGATTTTTCTCCTTGGACTATTGTCCATCCTGCAGGATGCACCCGAGACTCCTCCCAGCTCTGTTTCTGAATGTTTTCTTCCTGGGGTTTAGGGCCCTGTGATCCCAGGTAGCAACCCCAGACTCCTCCAGGGAAGATACCCAAGATGCTTTTTCTCTCTTGACAGTGGTCCATCCTCTGGGATGTATCGGAGACTCCTTCCAGGTATGTCCCTGAGTCTTTATTCTGGTGTTTTGCGGTCCTCTGATCCCGGGTAGCAACCCCAGACTCCTCCAGGGAAGATAGCCAAGATGATTTTTATCCTTGCACAATGCTCCATCCTCTGGGATTCACCCGAGACGCCATGCAGGTATATCCCCGAGTCATTTATCCGGTGGTTTGTGGTCCTGTCATCCCGGGTAGCAACCCCAGACTCCTCCAGGGAAGATACCCAAGATGATTTTTCTCTCTTGACAGTGGTCCATCCTGCAGGATCTACCCAGAACTCCTCCCAGGCGTCTCCCGCAGAGTTTTTTCCAACGCTTTAGGGCCCTGTGATCCCGGGTAGCAACCCCAGACTCCTCCAGGGAAGATACCCAAGATGATTTTTCTCCTTGGACTATTGTCCATCCTCTGGGATGCATCCGAGACTCCTTGCAGTTATGTCCCTGAGTCTTTATTCCGGTGGTCTGGGGCCCTGTGATCCCGGGTAGCAACCCCAGACTCCTCCAGGGAAGATACCCAAGATGCTTTTTCTCTCTTGACAGTGGTCCATCCTGCGGGATCTACCCAGAACTCCTCCCAGGCGTCTCCCGCAGAGTTTTCTGCAATGCTTTAGGGCCCTGTGATCCCGGGTAGCAACCCCAGACTCCTCCAGGGAAGATACCCAAGATGATTTTTCTCTCTTGACAGTGGTCCATCCTCTGGGATGCATCGGAGACTCCTTGCAGGTATGTCCCTGAGTCTTTATTCTGGTGGTTTGCGGTCCTCTCATCCCGGGTAGCAACCCCAGACTCCTCCAGGGAAGATACCCAAGATGATATTTATCCTTGGACAATGCTCCATCCTCTGGGATTCACCCGAGACTCCTTGCAGGTATGTCCCTGAGTCTTTATTCTGGTGGTTTGCGGTCCTCTCATCCCGGATAGCAACCCCAGACTCCTCCAGGGAGGATACCCAAGATGATTTTTCTTCTTGGACGATGCTCCATCGTCTGAGATGCACCTTAGATTCCTCCCAGCCGTCTCCCGCAGACTTTTATCCGGTGGTTTGGGGCCCTGTAATCCCGGGTAGCAACCCCAGACTCCTCCAGGGAAGATACCCAGGATGATTTTTCTCTCTTGACAGTGGTCCATCCTGCAGGATCTACCCAGAACTCCTCACAGGTGTCTCCCGCAGAGTTTTCTGCAATGCTTTATGGCCCTGTGATCCGAGGTAGCAACACCAGACTCCTCCAGGGAAGATACCCGAGATGATTTTTCTCCTTGGACAATGCTCCATCCTCTGCGATTCACGTGAGCCTCCTTGCAGTTGTGTCCCCGAGTCTTTTTTTCGGTGATTTAGGACCCTGTGATCCCGGGTAAAAACCCCAGACTCCTCCAGAAAAGATAGCCGAGATGATTTTTCTCTCTTGATAGTGGTCCATCCTGCGGGATCTACCCAGAACTCCTCCCAGGCTTCTTCCGCAGAGTTTTCTGCAATGCTTTAGGGCCCTGTGATCCCGGGTAGCAACCCCAGACTCCTCCAGGGAAGATACCTGAGATGATTTTTATCCTTGGACTATTGTCCATCCTGCAGGATGCACCCGAGACTCCTCCCAGCTCTGTTTCTGAATGTTTTCTGCCTGGAGTTTAGGGTCCTGTGATCCCAGGTAGCAACCCCAGACTCCTCCAGGGAAGATACCCAAGATGCTTTTTCTCTCTTGACAGTGGTCCATCCTCTGGGATGCATCGGAGACTCCTTGCAGGTATGTCCCTGAGTCTATATTCCGGTGGTCTGGGTCCCTGTGATCCCGGGTAGCAACCCCAGACTCCTCCAGGGAAGATACCCAGGATGATTTTTCTCTCTTGACAGTGGTCCATCCTGCGGGATCTACCCAGAACTCCTCCCAGGGGTCTCCCGCAGAGTTTTCTCCAATACTTTAGGGCCCTGTGATCCCGGGTAGCAACCCCAGACTCCTCCAGGGAAGATACCCAAGATGATTTTTATCCTTGCACAATGCTCCATCTTCTGGGATTCACCCGAGACGCCTTGCAGGTATATCCCCGAGTCTTTTATCCGGTGGTTTGGGGTCCTGTCATCCCGGGTAGCAACCCCAGACTCCTCCAGGGAAGATACCCAAGATGATTTTTCGCTCTTGACAGTGGTCCATCCTGCAGGATCTACCGAGAACTCCTCCCAGGTGTCTCCCGCAGAGTTTTCTCCAAAGCTTTAGGGCCCTGTGATCCCGGGTAGCAACCCCAGACTCCACCAGGGAAGATACCCAGTATGATTTTTCTCCTTGGACAATGCTCCATCCTCTGGGATGCATCCGAGATTCCTCCCAGGCGTCTTCCGCAGACATTTTTCCGGTGGTTTGGGGTCCTGTCATCCCGGGTAGCAACCCCAGACTCCTCCAGGGAAGATACCCAAGATGATTTTTCTCCTTGGACAATGCTCCATCCTCTGGGATTCACGTGAGCCTCCTTGCAGTTGTGTCCCCGAGTCTTTTTCTCGGTGATTTAGGACGCTGTGATCCCGGGTAGCAACCCCAGACTCCTCCAGGAAAGATACCCAAGATGCTTTTTCTCTCTTGACAGTGGTCCATCCTCTTGGATGCATCGGAGACTCCTTGCAGGTATGTCCCTGAGTCTTTATTCTGGTGGTTTGCGGTCCTCTGATCCCGGGTAGCAACCCCAGACTCCTCCAGGGAAGATACCCAAGATGATTTTTATCCTTGGACAATGCTCCATCGTCTGGGATGCACCTTAGATTCCTCCCAGCCGTCTCCCGCAGACATGTTTCCTGTAGTTTGGGGAACTGTAATCCCGGGTAGCAACCCCTGACTCCTCCAGGGAAGATACCCGAGATGATTTTTCTCCTTGGACTATTTTCCATCCCCTGGGATGCATCCGAGACTCCTTGCAGTTATGTCCCTGAGTCTTTATTGCGGTGGTCTGGGGCCCTGTGATCCCGGGTAGCAACCCCAGACTCCTCCAGGGAAGATACCCAAGATGATTTTTCTCTCTTGACAGTGGTCCATCCTCTGGGATGCATCGGAGACTCCTTGCAGGTATGTCCCTGAGTCTTTATTCTGGTGGTTTGCGGTCCTCTGATTCCGGGTAGCAACCCCAGACTCCTCCAGGGTAGATACCCAAGATGATTTTTATCCTTGGACAATGTTCCATCCTCTGGGATTCACCCGAGACTCCTCGCAGGTATGTCCCCGAGTCTTTTTTCCGGTGATTTGGAGTCCTCTCATTCCGGGAAGCAACCCCAGACTCCTCCAGGGAAGATACCCAAGATGATTTGTATCCTTGGACAATGCTCCATCCTCTGGGATTCACATGAGCCTCCTTGCAGTTGTGTCCCCGAGTCTTTTTTTCGGTGATTTAGGACGCTGTGATCCCGGGTAGAAGCCCCAGACTCCTCCAGGAAAGATACCCAAGATGATTTTTCTCTCTTGACAGTGGTCCATCCTGCGGGATCTACCCAGAACTCCTCCCAGGCGTCTCCCGCAGAGTTTTCTGCAATGCTTTAGGGCCCTGTGATCCCAGGTAGCAACCCCAGACTCCTGCCCGGAAGATACCCAAGATGCTTTTTCTCTGTTGACAGTGGTCCATCCTCTGGGATGCATCGGAGACTCCTTGCAGGTATGTCCCCGAGTCTTTTTTCCGGTGATTTGGCGTCCTCTCATCCCGCGGAGCAACCCCAGACTCGTCCAGGGAAGATACCCAAGATGATTTGTATCCTTGGACAATGCTCCATCCTCTGGGTTTCACATGAGCCTCCTTACAGTTGTGTCCCCGAGTCTTTTTTTCGGTGATTTAGGACCCTGTGATCCCGGGTAGAAGCCCCAGACTCCTCCAGGGAAGATACCCAAGATGATTTTTCTCCTTGGGCAATGCTCCATCGTCTGGGATGCATCTGAGATTCCTCCCAGAGGTCTCCCGCAGACATTTTTCCTGTGGTTTGGGGCCCTGTAATCCCGGGTAGCAAACCCAGACTCCTCCAGGGAAGATACCTGAGATGATTTTTCTCCTTGGACAATGCTCTATCCTCTGGGATTCACCCGAGACTCCTCGCAGGTATGTCCCCGAGTCTTTTATCCGGTGGTTTGGGGTCCTGTCATCCCGGGTAGCAATCCCAGACTCCTCCAGGGAAGATACCCAAGATGATTTGTATCCTTGGACAATGCTCCATCCTCTGGGATTCACATGAGCCTCCTTGCAGTTGTGTCCCCGAGTCTTTTTCTCGGTGATTTAGGACCCTGTGATCCCGGGTAGAAAACCCAGACTCCTCCAGAAAAGATAGCCGAGATGATTTTTCTCTCTTGATAGTGGTCCATCCTGCGGGATCTGCCCAGAACTCCTCCCAGGCTTCTTCCGCAGAGTTTTCTGCAATGCTTTAGGGCCCTGTGATCCCGGGTAGCAACCCCAGACTCCTCCAGGGAAGATACCCAAGATGATTTGTATCCTTGAGAATGCTCCATCCTCTGGGATGCATCCGAGACTCCTTGCAGTTATGTCCCTGAGTCTTTATTCCGGTGGTCTGGGGCCCTGTGATCCCGGGTAGCAACCCCAGACTCCTCCAGGGAAGATACACAGGATGCTTTTTCTCACTAGACAGTGATCCATCCATCCTGCGGGATCTACCCAGAACTCCTCCTAGGCGTCTCCCGCAGAGTTTTCTGCAATGCATTAGGGCCCTGTGATCCCGGGTAGCAACCCCAGACTCCCCCAGGGAAGATACCTGAGATGATTTTTCTCCTTGGACTATTGTGCATCCTGCAGGATGCACCCGAGACTCCTCCCAGCTCTGTTTCTCAATGTTTTCTTCCTGGGGTTTAGGGCCCTGTGATCCCAGGTAGCAAGCCCAGACTCCTCCAGGGAAGATACCCAAGATGCTTTTTCTCTCTTGACAGTGGTCCATCCTCTGGGATGCATCGGAGACTCCTTGCAGGTATGTCCCTGAGTCTTTATTCTGGTGGTTTGCGGTCCTCTGATCCCGGGTAGCAACCCCAGACTCCTCCTGGGTAGATACCCGAGATGATTTTTATCCTTGGGCAATGCTCCATCCTCTGGGATGCATCTGAGTCTCCTTTCAGTTATGGCCCTGAGTCTTTATTGCGGTGGTCTGGGGCCCTGTGATCCCGGGTAGCAACCCCAGACTCCTCCAGGGAAGATACCTGAGATGATTTTTCTCCTTGGACTATTGTCCATCCTCTGGGATGCATCCGAGACTCCTTGCAGTTATGTCCCTGAGTCTTTATTCCGGTGTTTTCGGGCCCTGTGATCCCGGGTAGCAACCCCAGACTCCTCCAGGGAAGATACCTGAGATGATTTTTCTCCTTGGACTATTGTCCATCCTGCAGGATGCACCCGAGACTCCTCCCAGCTCTGTTTCTGAATGTTTTCTTCCTGGGGTTTAGGGCCCTGTGATCCCAGGTAGCAACCCCAGACTCCTCCAGGGAAGATACCCAAGATGCTTTTTCTCTCTTGACAGTGGTCCATCCTCTGGGATGTATCGGAGACTCCTTCCAGGTATGTCCCTGAGTCTTTATTCTGGTGTTTTGCGGTCCTCTGATCCCGGGTAGCAACCCCAGACTCCTCCAGGGAAGATAGCCAAGATGATTTTTATCCTTGCACAATGCTCCATCCTCTGGGATTCACCCGAGACGCCATGCAGGTATATCCCCGAGTCATTTATCCGGTGGTTTGTGGTCCTGTCATCCCGGGTAGCAACCCCAGACTCCTCCAGGGAAGATACCCAAGATGATTTTTCTCTCTTGACAGTGGTCCATCCTGCAGGATCTACCCAGAACTCCTCCCAGGCGTCTCCCGCAGAGTTTTTTCCAACGCTTTAGGGCCCTGTGATCCCGGGTAGCAACCCCAGACTCCTCCAGGGAAGATACCCAAGATGATTTTTCTCCTTGGACTATTGTCCATCCTCTGGGATGCATCCGAGACTCCTTGCAGTTATGTCCCTGAGTCTTTATTCCGGTGGTCTGGGGCCCTGTGATCCCGGGTAGCAACCCCAGACTCCTCCAGGGAAGATACCCAAGATGCTTTTTCTCTCTTGACAGTGGTCCATCCTGCGGGATCTACCCAGAACTCCTCCCAGGCGTCTCCCGCAGAGTTTTCTGCAATGCTTTAGGGCCCTGTGATCCCGGGTAGCAACCCCAGACTCCTCCAGGGAAGATACCCAAGATGATTTTTCTCTCTTGACAGTGGTCCATCCTCTGGGATGCATCGGAGACTCCTTGCAGGTATGTCCCTGAGTCTTTATTCTGGTGGTTTGCGGTCCTCTCATCCCGGGTAGCAACCCCAGACTCCTCCAGGGAAGATACCCAAGATGATATTTATCCTTGGACAATGCTCCATCCTCTGGGATTCACCCGAGACTCCTTGCAGGTATGTCCCTGAGTCTTTATTCTGGTGGTTTGCGGTCCTCTCATCCCGGATAGCAACCCCAGACTCCTCCAGGGAGGATACCCAAGATGATTTTTCTTCTTGGACGATGCTCCATCGTCTGAGATGCACCTTAGATTCCTCCCAGCCGTCTCCCGCAGACTTTTATCCGGTGGTTTGGGGCCCTGTAATCCCGGGTAGCAACCCCAGACTCCTCCAGGGAAGATACCCAGGATGATTTTTCTCTCTTGACAGTGGTCCATCCTGCAGGATCTACCCAGAACTCCTCACAGGTGTCTCCCGCAGAGTTTTCTGCAATGCTTTATGGCCCTGTGATCCGAGGTAGCAACACCAGACTCCTCCAGGGAAGATACCCGAGATGATTTTTCTCCTTGGACAATGCTCCATCCTCTGCGATTCACGTGAGCCTCCTTGCAGTTGTGTCCCCGAGTCTTTTTTTCGGTGATTTAGGACCCTGTGATCCCGGGTAAAAACCCCAGACTCCTCCAGAAAAGATAGCCGAGATGATTTTTCTCTCTTGATAGTGGTCCATCCTGCGGGATCTACCCAGAACTCCTCCCAGGCTTCTTCCGCAGAGTTTTCTGCAATGCTTTAGGGCCCTGTGATCCCGGGTAGCAACCCCAGACTCCTCCAGGGAAGATACCTGAGATGATTTTTATCCTTGGACTATTGTCCATCCTGCAGGATGCACCCGAGACTCCTCCCAGCTCTGTTTCTGAATGTTTTCTGCCTGGAGTTTAGGGTCCTGTGATCCCAGGTAGCAACCCCAGACTCCTCCAGGGAAGATACCCAAGATGCTTTTTCTCTCTTGACAGTGGTCCATCCTCTGGGATGCATCGGAGACTCCTTGCAGGTATGTCCCTGAGTCTATATTCCGGTGGTCTGGGTCCCTGTGATCCCGGGTAGCAACCCCAGACTCCTCCAGGGAAGATACCCAGGATGATTTTTCTCTCTTGACAGTGGTCCATCCTGCGGGATCTACCCAGAACTCCTCCCAGGGGTCTCCCGCAGAGTTTTCTCCAATACTTTAGGGCCCTGTGATCCCGGGTAGCAACCCCAGACTCCTCCAGGGAAGATACCCAAGATGATTTTTATCCTTGCACAATGCTCCATCTTCTGGGATTCACCCGAGACGCCTTGCAGGTATATCCCCGAGTCTTTTATCCGGTGGTTTGGGGTCCTGTCATCCCGGGTAGCAACCCCAGACTCCTCCAGGGAAGATACCCAAGATGATTTTTCGCTCTTGACAGTGGTCCATCCTGCAGGATCTACCGAGAACTCCTCCCAGGTGTCTCCCGCAGAGTTTTCTCCAAAGCTTTAGGGCCCTGTGATCCCGGGTAGCAACCCCAGACTCCACCAGGGAAGATACCCAGTATGATTTTTCTCCTTGGACAATGCTCCATCCTCTGGGATGCATCCGAGATTCCTCCCAGGCGTCTTCCGCAGACATTTTTCCGGTGGTTTGGGGTCCTGTCATCCCGGGTAGCAACCCCAGACTCCTCCAGGGAAGATACCCAAGATGATTTTTCTCCTTGGACTATTGTCCATCCTCTGGGATGCATCCGAGACTCCTTGCAGGTATGTCCCCGAGTCTTTATTCCGGTGGTCTGGGGCCCTGTGATCCCGGGTAGCAACCCCAGACTCCTCCAGGGAAGATACCCAAGATGATTTTTCGCTCTTGACAGTGGTCCATCCTGCGGGATCTACCCAGAACTCCTCCCAGGCGTCTCCCGCAGAGTTTTCTCCAATGCTTTAGGGCCCTGTGATCCCGGGTAGCAACCCCAGACTCCTCCAGGGAAGATACCCAAGATGATTTTTCTCTCTTGACAGTGGTCCATCCTCTGGGATGCATCGGAGACTCCTTGCAGGTATGTCCCTGAGTCTTTATTCTGGTGATTTGCGGTCCTCTCATCCCAGGTAGCAACCCCAGACTCCTCCAGGGAAGATACCCAAGATGATTTTTCTCCTTGGACAATGCTCCATCCTCTGGGATTCACCCGAGACACCTCGCAGGTATGTCCCCGAGTCTTTTATCCGGTGGTTTGCGGTCCTCTCATCCCGGATAGCAACCCCAGACTCCTCCAGGGAAGATACCCATGATGATTTTTCTCTCTTGACAGTGGTCCATCCTGCAGGATATACCCAGAACTCCTCCCAGGCGTCTCCCGCAGAGTTTTCTGCAATGCTTTAGGGCCCTGTGATCCGAGGTAGCAACCCCAGACTCCTCCAGGGAAGATACCCGAGATGATTTTTGTCCTTGGACTATTGTCCATCCTGCAGGATGCACCCGAGACTCCTCCCAGCTCTGTTTCTCAATGTTTTCTTCCTGGGGTTTAGGGTCCTGTGATCCCGGGTAGCAAACCCAGACTCCTCCAGGAAGATACCCAAGATGATTTTTATCCTTGGACAATGCTCCATCCTCTGCGATGCATCGGAGACTCCTTGCAGGTATGTCCCTGAGGCTTTATTCCGGTGGTTTGGGGTCCTCTGATCCCGAGTAGCAACCCCAGACTCCTCCAGGGAAGATACCCGAGATGATTTTTATCCTTGAGCAATGCTCCATCCTCTGGGATGCATCCGAGACTCCTTGCAGTTATGTCCCTGAGTCTTTATTCCGGTGATCTGGGGCCCTGTGATCCCGGGTAGCAACACCAGACTCCTCCAGGGAAGATACCCGAGATGATTTTTCTCCTTGGACAATGCTCCATCCTCTGGGATTCACGTGAGCCTCCTTGCAGTTGTGTCCCCGAGTCTTTTTTTCGGTGATTTAGGACCCTGTGATCCCAGGTAGAAACCCCAGACTCCTCCAGAAAAGATAGCCGAGATGATTTTTCTCTCTTGATAGTGGTCCATCCTGCGGGATCTACCCAGAACTCCTCCCAGGCTTCTTCCGCAGAGTTTTCTGCAATGCTTTAGGGCCCTGTGATCCCGGGTAGCAACCCCAGACTCCTCCAGGGAAGATACCTGAGATGATTTTTATCCTTGGACTATTGTCCATCCTGCAGGATGCACCCGAGACTCCTCCCAGCTCTGTTTCTGAATGTTTTCTTCCTGGGGTTTAGGGTCCTGTGATCCCAGGTAGCAACCCCAGACTCCTCCAGGGAAGATACCCAAGATGATTTTTATCCTTGGACAATGCTCCATCCTCTGGGATGCATCCGAGACTCCTTGCAGTTATGTCCCTGAGTCTTTATTCCGGTGGTCTGGGTCCCTGTGATCCCGGGTAGCAAACCCAGACTCCTCCAGGAAGATACCCAAGATGATTTTTATCCTTGGACAATGCTCCATCCTCTGCGATGCATCGGAGACTCCTTGCAGGTATGTCCCTGAGGCTTTATTCCGGTGGTTTGGGGTCCTCTGATCCCGAGTAGCAACCCCAGACTCCTCCAGCGAAGATACCCAAGATGATTTTTATCCTTGGGCAATGCTCCATCGTCTGGGATGCATCTGAGATTCCTCCCAGAGGTCTCCCGCAGATATTTTTCCTGTGGTTTGGGGCCCTGTAATCCCGGGTAGCAAACCCAGACTCCTCCAGGGAAGATACCCGAGATGATTTTTATCCTTGGGCAATGCTCCATCCTCTGGGATGCATCTGAGACTCCTTTCAGTTATGGACCTGAGTCTTTATTGTGGTGGTCTGGGGCCCTGTGATCCCGGGTAGCAATCCCAGACTCCTCCAGGGAAAATACCCAAGATGATTTTTCGCCCTGGACAATGCTCCATCCTCTGGGATTCACATGAGCCTCCTTGCAGTTGTGTCCCCGAGTCTTTTTTTCGGTGATTTAGGACCCTGTGATCCCGGGTAGAAGCCCCAGACTCCTCCAGGGAAGATACCCAAGATGATTTTTCTCTCTTGACAGTGGTCCATCCTGCGGGATCTACCCAGAACTCCTCCCAGGCGTCTCCCGCAGAGTTTTCTGCAATGCTTTAGGGCCCTGTGATCCCAGGTAGCAACCCCAGACTCCTCCAGGGAAGATACCTGAGATGATTTTTATCCTTGGACTATTGTCCATCCTGCAGGATGCACCCGAGACTCCTCCCAGCTCTGTTTCTGAATGTTTTCTTCCTGGGGTTTAGGGTCCTGTGATCCCAGGTAGCAACCCCAGACTCCTCCAGGGAAGATACCCGAGATGATTTTTATCCTTGAGCAATGCTCCATCCTCTGGGATGCATCCGAGACTCCTTGCAGTTATGTCCCTGAGTCTTTATTCCGGTGGTCTGGGGCCCTGTGATCCCGGGTAGCAACCCCAGACTCCTCCAGGGAAGATACCCAAGATGATTTTTCTCTCTTGACAGTGGTCCATCCTGCGGGATCTACCCAGAACTCCTCCCAGGCGTCTCCCGCAGAGTTTTCTGCAATGCTTTAGGGCCCTGTGATCCCAGGTAGCAACCCCAGACTCCTCCAGGGAAGATACCCGAGATGATTTTTCTCCTTGGACAATGCTCCATCCTCTGGGATTCACGTGAGCCTCCTTGCAATTGTGTCCCCGAGTCTTTTTTTCGGTGATTTAGGACCCTGTGATCCCGGGTAGAAACCCCAGACTCCTCCAGAAAAGATAGCCGAGATGATTTTTCTCTCTTGATAGTGGTCCATCCTGCGGGATCTACCCAGAACTCCTCCCAGGCTTCTTCCGCAGAGTTTTCTGCAATGCTTTAGGGCCCTGTGATCCCGGGTAGCAACCCCAGACTCCTCCAGGGAAGATACCTGAGATGATTTTTATCCTTGGACTATTGTCCATCCTGCAGGATGCACCCGAGACTCCTCCCAGCTCTGTTTCTGAATGTTTTCTTCCTGGTGTTTAGGGTCCTGTGATCCCAGTTAGCAACCCCAGACTCCTCCAGGGAAGATACCCGAGATGATTTTTATCCTTGGACAATGCTCCATCCTCTGGGATGCATCCGAGACTCCTTGCAGTTATGTCCCTGAGTCTTTATCCCGGTGGTCTGGGGCACTGTGATCCCGGGTAGCAACCTCAGACTCCTCCAGGGAAGATACCCAGGATGATTTTTCTCTCTTGACAGTGGTCCATCCTGCGGGATCTACCCAGAACTCCTCCCAGGCGTCTCCCGCAGAGTTTTCTGCAATGCTTTAGGGCCCTGTGATCCCGGGTAGCAACCCCAGACTCCTCCAGGGAAGATACCCGAGATGATTTTTCTCCTTGGACAATGCTCCATCCTGCAGGATGCACCCGAGACTCCTCCCAGCTCTGTTTCTGAATGTTTTCTGCCTGGAGTTTAGGGTCCTGTGATCCCAGGTAGCAACCCCAGACTCCTCCAGGGAAGATACCGAAGATGCTTTTTCTCTCTTGACAGTGGTCCATCCTCTGGGATGCATCGGAGACTCCTTGCAGGTATGTCCCTGAGTCTTTATTCTGGTGGTTTGCGGTCCTCTGATCCCGGGTAGCAACCCCAGACTCTTCCAGGGTAGATACCCAAGATGATTTTTCTCCTTGGACAATGCTCCATCCTTTGGGATTCACCCGAGACTCCTCGCAGGTATGTCCCCGAGTCTTTTTTCCGGTGATTTGGGGTCCTGTCATCCCGGGTAGCAACCCCAGACTCCTCCAGGGAAGATACCCAAGATGATTTTTATCCTTGGACAATGCTCCATCCTCTGCGATGCATCGGAGACTCCTTGCAGGTATGTCCCTGAGGCTTTATTCCGGTGGTTTGGGGTCCTCTGATCCCGAGTAGCAACCCCAGAGTCCTCCAGGGAAGATACCCAAGATGATTTTTATCCTTGGGCAATTCTCCGTCGTCTGGGATGCATCTGAGATTCCTCCCAGAGGTCTCCCACAGACATTTTTCCTGTGGTTTGGGGCCCTGTAATCCCGGGTAGCAAACCCAGACTCCTCCATGGAAGATACCCAAGATGATTTTTCTCCTTGGACTATTGTCCATCCTCTGGGATGCATCCGAGACTCCTTTCAGTTATGTCCCTGAGTCTTTATTCTGGTGGTTTGGGGTCCTGTCATCCTGGGTAGCAACCCCAGACTCCTCCAGGGAAGATACCCAAGATGATTTTTCTCCTTGGACAATGCTCCATCCTCTGGGATTCACCCGAGACTCCTCGCAGGTATGTCCCCGAGTCTTTTTTCCGGTGATTTGGGGTCCTGTCATCCCGGGTAGCAAACCCAGACTCTTCCAGGGAAGATACCTAAGATGATTTTTATCCTTGGACAATGCTCCATCCTCTGCGATGCATCGGAGACTCCTTGCAGGTATGTCCCTGAGGCTTTATTCCGGTGGTTTGGGGTCCTCTGATCCCGAGTAGCAACCCCAGACTCCTCCAGGGAAGATACCCAAGATGATTTTTCTCCATGGACAATGCTCCATCCTCTGGGATTCACATGAGCCTCCTTGCAGTTGTGTCCCCGAGTCTTTTTCGGTGATTTAGGACCCTGTGATCCCGGGTAGAAGCCCCAGACTCCTCCAGGGAAGATACCCAAGATGATTTTTCTCTCTTGACAGAGAGGTCCATCCTGCGGGATCTACCCAGACCTCCTCCCAGGCGTCTCCGGCAGAGTTTTCTGCAATGCGTTAGGGCCCTGTGATCCCGGGTAGCAACCCCAGACTCCTCCAGGGAAGATACCTGAGATGATTTTTCTCCTTGGACAATGCTCCATCCTCTGGGATTCACGTGAGCCTCCTTGCAGTTGTGTCCCCGAGTCTTTTTTTCGGTGATTTAGGACCCTGTGATCCCGGGTAGAAACCCCAGACTCCTCCAGAAAAGATAGCCGAGATGATTTTTCTCTCTTGATAGTGGTCCATCCTGCGGGATCTACCCAGAACTCCTCCCAGGCTTCTTCCGCAGAGTTTTCTGCAATGCTTTAGGGCCCTGTGATCCCGGGTAGCAACCCCAGACTACTCCAGGGAAGATACCCAAGTTGATTGTTCTCTCTTGACAGTGGTCCATCCTGCGGGATCTACCCAGAACTCCTCCCAGGCGTCTCCCGCAGAGTTTTGTGCAATGCTTTAGGGCCCTGTGATCCCAGGTAGCAACCCCAGACTCCTCCAGGGAAGATACCCGAGATGATTTTTCTCCTTGGACTATTGTCCATCCTGCAGGATGCACCCGAGACTCCTCCCAGCTCTGTTTCTGAATGTTTTCTTCCTGGGGTTTAGGGTCCTGTGATCCCAGGTAGCAACCCCAGACTCCTCCAGGGAAGATACCCGAGATGATTTTTATCCTTGCACAATGCTCCATCCTCTGGGATTCACCCGAGACGCCTTGCAGGTATATCCCCGAGTCTTTTATCCGGTGGTTTGGGGTCCTGTCATCCCGGGTAGCAACCCCAGACTCCTCCAGGGAAGATACCCAAGATGATTTTTCTCCTTGGACTATTGTCCATCCTCTGGGATACATCCGAGACTCCTTGCAGTTATGTCCCTGAGTCTTTATTCCGGTGGTCTGGGGCCCTGTGATCCCGGGTAGCAACCCCAGACTCCTCCAGGGAAGATACCCAAGATGATTTTTCTCCTTGGGCAATGCTCCATCCTCTGGGATGCATCCGAGATTCCTCCCAGGCGTCTTCCGCAGACATTTTTCTGGTGGTTTGGGGTCCTGTCATCCCGGGTAGCAACCCCAGTCTCCTCCAGCGAAGATACCCAAGATGATTTTTCTCCTTGGACTATTGTCCATCCTCTGGGATGCATCCGAGACTCCTTGCAGTTATGTCCCTGAGTCTTTATTCCGCTGGTCTGGGGACCTGTCATCCCGGGTAGCAACCCCAGACTCCTCCAGGGAAGATACCCAAGATGCTTTTTCTCTCTTGACAGTGGTCCATCCTGCGGGATCTACCCAGAACTCCTCCCAGGCGTCACCCGCAGAGTTTTCTCCAATGCTTTAGGGCCCTGTGATCCCGGGTAGCAACCCCAGACTCCTCCAGGGAAGATACCCAAGATGATTTTTCTCCTTGGACTATTGTCCATCCTGCAGGATGCACCCGAGACTCCTCCCAGCTCTGTTTCTGAATGTTTTCTTCCTGGGGTTTAGGGTCCTGTGATCCCGGGTAGCAACCCCAGACTCCTCCAGGGAAGATACCCAAGATGATTTTTCTCTCTTGACAGTGGTCCATCCTCTGGGATGCATCGGAGACTCCTTGCAGGTATGTCCCTGAGTCTTTATTCTGGTGGTTTGCGGTCCTCTCATCCCGGGCAGCAACCCCAGACTCCTCCAGGGAAGATACCGGAGATGATTTTTCTCCTTGGACAATGCTCCATCCTCTGGGATTCACCCAAGACTCCTCGCAGGTATGTCCCCGAGTCTTTTATCCGGTGGTTTGGGGTCCTGTCATCCCGGGTAGCAACCCCAGACTCCTCCAGGGAAGATACCCAAGATGATTTTTCTCTCTTGACAGTGGTCCATCCTGCAGGATATACCCAGAACTCCTCCCAGGCGTCTCCCGCAGAGTTTTCTGCAATGCTTTAGGGCCCTGTGATCCGAGGTAGCAACCCCAGACTCCTACTGGGAAGATACGCAAGATGATTTGTATCCTTGAGCAATGCTCCATCCTCTGGGATGCATCCGAGACTCCTTGCAGTTATGTCCCTGAGTCTTTATTCCGGTGGTCTGGGTCCCTGTGATCCCGGGTAGCAACTCCAGACTCCTCCAGGGAAGATACCCAAGATGATTTTTCTCCTTGGACTATTGTCCATCCTGCAGGATGCACCCGAGACTCCTCCCAGCTCTGTTTCTGAATGTTTTCTTCCTGGGGTTTAGGGTCCTGTGATCCCGGGTAGCAACCCCAGACTCCTCCAGGGAAGATACCCAAGATGATTTTTCTCTCTTGACAGTGGTCCATCCTCTGGGATGCATCGGAGACTCCTTCCAGGTATGTCCCTGAGTCTTTATTCTGGTCGTTTGGGGCCCTGTAATCCCGGGTAGCAACCCCAGACTCCTCCAGGGAAGATACCCAAGATGATTTTTCTCCTTGGACAATGCTCCATCGTCTGGGATGCACCTTAGATTCTTCCCTGCCGTCTCCCGCAGACATGTTTCCTGTGGTTTGGGGTCCTGTCATCCCGGGTAGCAACCCCAGACTCCTCCAGGTAAGATACCCAGGATGATTTTTCTCCATGGACTGTTGTCCATCCTCTGCCATGCATCGGAGACTCCTTGCAGGTATGTCCCTGAGTCTTTATTCTGGTGGTTTGCGGTCCTCTGATCCCGGGTAGCAACCCCAGACTCCTCCAGGGAAGATACCCAAGATGCTTTTTCTCTCTTGACAGTGGTCCATCCTTCGGGATCTACCCAGAACTCCACCCAGGCGTCTCCCGCAGAGTTTTCTCCAATGCTTTAGGGCCCTGTGATCCCGGGTAGCAACCCCAGACTCCTCCAGGGAAGATACCCAAGATGATTTTTCTCTCTTGACAGTGGTCCATCCTCTGGGATGCATCGGAGACTCCTTGCAGGTATGTCCCTGAGTCTTTATTCTGGTCGTTTGGGGCCCTGTAATCCCGGGTAGCAACCCCAGACTCCTCCAGGGAAGATACCCAAGATGATTTTTCTCCTTGGACAATGCTCCATCGTCTGGGATGCACCTTAGATTCTTCCCTGCCATCTCCCGCAGACATGTTTCCTGTGGTTTGGGGTCCTGTCATCCCGGGTAGCAACCCCAGACTCCTCCAGGTAAGATACCCAGGATGATTTTTCTCCTTGGACTGTTGTCCATCCTCTGCCATGCATCGGAGACTCCTTGCAGGTATGTCCCTGAGTCTTTATTCTGGTGGTTTGCGGTCCTCTGATCCCGGGTAGCAAGCCCAGACTCCTCCAGGGAAGATACCCAAGATGCTTTTTCTCTCTTGACAGTGGTCCATCCTCTGGGATGCATCGGAGACTCCTTTCAGGTATGTCCCTGAGTCTTTATTCTGGTGTTTTGCGGTCCTCTGATCCCGGGTAGCAACCCCAGACTCCTCCAGGGAAGATACCCAAGATGATTTTTATCCTTGCACAATGCTCCATCCTCTGGGATTCACCCGAGACGCCTTGCAGGTATATCCCCGAGTCTTTTATCCGGTGGTTTGGGGTCCTGTCATCCCGGGTAGCAACCCCAGACTCCTCCAGGGAAGATACCCAAGATGATTTTTCTCCTTGGACTATTGTCCATCCTCTGGGATGCATCCGAGACTCCTTGCAGTTATGTCCCTGAGTCTTTATTCCGGTGGTCTGGGGCCCTGTGATCCCGGGTAGCAACTCCAGACTCCTCCAGGGAAGATACCCAAGATGATTTTTCTCTCTTGACAGTGGTCCATCCTGCGGGATCTACCCAGAACTCCTCCCAGGCGTCTCTCGCAGAGTTTTCTCCAATGCTTTAGGGCCCTGTGATCCCGGGTAGCAACCCCAGACTCCTCCAGGGAAGATACCCAAGATGATTTTTCTCTCTTGACAGTGGTCCATCCTCTGGGATGCATCGGAGACTCCTTGCAGGTATGTCCCTGAGTCTTTATTCTGGTGGTTTGCGGTCCTCTCATCCCGGGTAGCAACCCCAGACTCCTCCAGGGAAGATACCGGAGATGATTTTTCTCCTTGGACAATGCTCCATCCTCTGGGATTCACCCGAGACTCCTCGCAGGTATGTCCCCGAGTCTTTTATCCGGTGGTTTGGGGTCCTGTCATCCCGGGTAGCAACCCCAGACTCCTCCAGGGAAGATACCCAAGATGATTTTTCTCTCTTGACAGTGGTCCATCCTGCAGGATATACCCAGAACTCCTCCCAGGCGTCTCCCTCAGAGTTTTCTGGAATGCTTTAGGGCCCTGTAATCCGAGGTAGCAACCCCAGACTCCTCCAGGGAAGATACCCGAGATGATTTTTCTCCTTGGGCAATGCTCCATCCTCTGGGATGCATTCGAGATTCCTTCCAGGCGTCTTCCGCAGATATTATTCTTGTGGTTTGGGGTCCTGTCATCCCGGGTAGCAACTCCAGACTCCCCCAGGGAAGATACCTGAGATGATTTTTCTCCTTGACTATTGTCCATCCTGCAGGATGCACCCGAGACTCCTCCCAGCTGTGTTTCTGAATGTTTTCTTCCTGGGGTTTAGGGCCCTGTGATCCCAGGTAGCAACCCCAGACTCCTCCAGGGAAGATACCCAAGATGCTTTTTCTCTCTTGACAGTGGTCCATCCTCTGGGATGCATCGGAGACTCCTTGCAGGTATGTCCCTGAGTCTTTATTCTGGTGGTTTGCGGCCCTTTGATCCCGGGTAGCAACGCCAGACTCCTCCAGGGTAGATACCCAAGATGAATTTTATCCTTGGACAATGCTCCATCCTCTGCGATGCATCGGAGACTCCTTGCAGGTATGTCCCTGAGTCTTTATTCCGGTGATCTGGGGCCCTGTGATCCCGGGTAGCAACACCAGACTCCTCCAGGGAAGATACCCGAGATGATTTTTCTCCTTGGACAATGCTCCATCCTCTGGGATTCACGTGAGCCTCCTTGCAGTTGTGTCCCCGAGTCTTTTTTTCGGTGATTTAGGACCCTGTGATCCCAGGTAGAAACCCCAGACTCCTCCAGAAAAGATAGCCGAGATGATTTTTCTCTCTTGATAGTGGTCCATCCTGCGGGATCTACCCAGAACTCCTCCCAGGCTTCTTCCGCAGAGTTTTCTGCAATGCTTTAGGGCCCTGTGATCCCGGGTAGCAACCCCAGACTCCTCCAGGGAAGATACCTGAGATGATTTTTATCCTTGGACTATTGTCCATCCTGCAGGATGCACCCGAGACTCCTCCCAGCTCTGTTTCTGAATGTTTTCTTCCTGGGGTTTAGGGTCCTGTGATCCCAGGTAGCAACCCCAGACTCCTCCAGGGAAGATACCCAAGATGATTTTTATCCTTGGACAATGCTCCATCCTCTGGGATGCATCCGAGACTCCTTGCAGTTATGTCCCTGAGTCTTTATTCCGGTGGTCTGGGTCCCTGTGATCCCGGGTAGCAAACCCAGACTCCTCCAGGAAGATACCCAAGATGATTTTTATCCTTGGACAATGCTCCATCCTCTGCGATGCATCGGAGACTCCTTGCAGGTATGTCCCTGAGGCTTTATTCCGGTGGTTTGGGGTCCTCTGATCCCGAGTAGCAACCCCAGACTCCTCCAGCGAAGATACCCAAGATGATTTTTATCCTTGGGCAATGCTCCATCGTCTGGGATGCATCTGAGATTCCTCCCAGAGGTCTCCCGCAGATATTTTTCCTGTGGTTTGGGGCCCTGTAATCCCGGGTAGCAAACCCAGACTCCTCCAGGGAAGATACCCGAGATGATTTTTATCCTTGGGCAATGCTCCATCCTCTGGGATGCATCTGAGACTCCTTTCAGTTATGGACCTGAGTCTTTATTGTGGTGGTCTGGGGCCCTGTGATCCCGGGTAGCAATCCCAGACTCCTCCAGGGAAAATACCCAAGATGATTTTTCGCCCTGGACAATGCTCCATCCTCTGGGATTCACATGAGCCTCCTTGCAGTTGTGTCCCCGAGTCTTTTTTTCGGTGATTTAGGACCCTGTGATCCCGGGTAGAAGCCCCAGACTCCTCCAGGGAAGATACCCAAGATGATTTTTCTCTCTTGACAGTGGTCCATCCTGCGGGATCTACCCAGAACTCCTCCCAGGCGTCTCCCGCAGAGTTTTCTGCAATGCTTTAGGGCCCTGTGATCCCAGGTAGCAACCCCAGACTCCTCCAGGGAAGATACCTGAGATGATTTTTATCCTTGGACTATTGTCCATCCTGCAGGATGCACCCGAGACTCCTCCCAGCTCTGTTTCTGAATGTTTTCTTCCTGGGGTTTAGGGTCCTGTGATCCCAGGTAGCAACCCCAGACTCCTCCAGGGAAGATACCCGAGATGATTTTTATCCTTGAGCAATGCTCCATCCTCTGGGATGCATCCGAGACTCCTTGCAGTTATGTCCCTGAGTCTTTATTCCGGTGGTCTGGGGCCCTGTGATCCCGGGTAGCAACCCCAGACTCCTCCAGGGAAGATACCCAAGATGATTTTTCTCTCTTGACAGTGGTCCATCCTGCGGGATCTACCCAGAACTCCTCCCAGGCGTCTCCCGCAGAGTTTTCTGCAATGCTTTAGGGCCCTGTGATCCCAGGTAGCAACCCCAGACTCCTCCAGGGAAGATACCCGAGATGATTTTTCTCCTTGGACAATGCTCCATCCTCTGGGATTCACGTGAGCCTCCTTGCAATTGTGTCCCCGAGTCTTTTTTTCGGTGATTTAGGACCCTGTGATCCCGGGTAGAAACCCCAGACTCCTCCAGAAAAGATAGCCGAGATGATTTTTCTCTCTTGATAGTGGTCCATCCTGCGGGATCTACCCAGAACTCCTCCCAGGCTTCTTCCGCAGAGTTTTCTGCAATGCTTTAGGGCCCTGTGATCCCGGGTAGCAACCCCAGACTCCTCCAGGGAAGATACCTGAGATGATTTTTATCCTTGGACTATTGTCCATCCTGCAGGATGCACCCGAGACTCCTCCCAGCTCTGTTTCTGAATGTTTTCTTCCTGGTGTTTAGGGTCCTGTGATCCCAGTTAGCAACCCCAGACTCCTCCAGGGAAGATACCCGAGATGATTTTTATCCTTGGACAATGCTCCATCCTCTGGGATGCATCCGAGACTCCTTGCAGTTATGTCCCTGAGTCTTTATCCCGGTGGTCTGGGGCACTGTGATCCCGGGTAGCAACCTCAGACTCCTCCAGGGAAGATACCCAGGATGATTTTTCTCTCTTGACAGTGGTCCATCCTGCGGGATCTACCCAGAACTCCTCCCAGGCGTCTCCCGCAGAGTTTTCTGCAATGCTTTAGGGCCCTGTGATCCCGGGTAGCAACCCCAGACTCCTCCAGGGAAGATACCCGAGATGATTTTTCTCCTTGGACAATGCTCCATCCTGCAGGATGCACCCGAGACTCCTCCCAGCTCTGTTTCTGAATGTTTTCTGCCTGGAGTTTAGGGTCCTGTGATCCCAGGTAGCAACCCCAGACTCCTCCAGGGAAGATACCGAAGATGCTTTTTCTCTCTTGACAGTGGTCCATCCTCTGGGATGCATCGGAGACTCCTTGCAGGTATGTCCCTGAGTCTTTATTCTGGTGGTTTGCGGTCCTCTGATCCCGGGTAGCAACCCCAGACTCTTCCAGGGTAGATACCCAAGATGATTTTTCTCCTTGGACAATGCTCCATCCTTTGGGATTCACCCGAGACTCCTCGCAGGTATGTCCCCGAGTCTTTTTTCCGGTGATTTGGGGTCCTGTCATCCCGGGTAGCAACCCCAGACTCCTCCAGGGAAGATACCCAAGATGATTTTTATCCTTGGACAATGCTCCATCCTCTGCGATGCATCGGAGACTCCTTGCAGGTATGTCCCTGAGGCTTTATTCCGGTGGTTTGGGGTCCTCTGATCCCGAGTAGCAACCCCAGAGTCCTCCAGGGAAGATACCCAAGATGATTTTTATCCTTGGGCAATTCTCCGTCGTCTGGGATGCATCTGAGATTCCTCCCAGAGGTCTCCCACAGACATTTTTCCTGTGGTTTGGGGCCCTGTAATCCCGGGTAGCAAACCCAGACTCCTCCATGGAAGATACCCAAGATGATTTTTCTCCTTGGACTATTGTCCATCCTCTGGGATGCATCCGAGACTCCTTTCAGTTATGTCCCTGAGTCTTTATTCTGGTGGTTTGGGGTCCTGTCATCCTGGGTAGCAACCCCAGACTCCTCCAGGGAAGATACCCAAGATGATTTTTCTCCTTGGACAATGCTCCATCCTCTGGGATTCACCCGAGACTCCTCGCAGGTATGTCCCCGAGTCTTTTTTCCGGTGATTTGGGGTCCTGTCATCCCGGGTAGCAAACCCAGACTCTTCCAGGGAAGATACCTAAGATGATTTTTATCCTTGGACAATGCTCCATCCTCTGCGATGCATCGGAGACTCCTTGCAGGTATGTCCCTGAGGCTTTATTCCGGTGGTTTGGGGTCCTCTGATCCCGAGTAGCAACCCCAGACTCCTCCAGGGAAGATACCCAAGATGATTTTTCTCCATGGACAATGCTCCATCCTCTGGGATTCACATGAGCCTCCTTGCAGTTGTGTCCCCGAGTCTTTTTCGGTGATTTAGGACCCTGTGATCCCGGGTAGAAGCCCCAGACTCCTCCAGGGAAGATACCCAAGATGATTTTTCTCTCTTGACAGAGAGGTCCATCCTGCGGGATCTACCCAGACCTCCTCCCAGGCGTCTCCGGCAGAGTTTTCTGCAATGCGTTAGGGCCCTGTGATCCCGGGTAGCAACCCCAGACTCCTCCAGGGAAGATACCTGAGATGATTTTTCTCCTTGGACAATGCTCCATCCTCTGGGATTCACGTGAGCCTCCTTGCAGTTGTGTCCCCGAGTCTTTTTTTCGGTGATTTAGGACCCTGTGATCCCGGGTAGAAACCCCAGACTCCTCCAGAAAAGATAGCCGAGATGATTTTTCTCTCTTGATAGTGGTCCATCCTGCGGGATCTACCCAGAACTCCTCCCAGGCTTCTTCCGCAGAGTTTTCTGCAATGCTTTAGGGCCCTGTGATCCCGGGTAGCAACCCCAGACTACTCCAGGGAAGATACCCAAGTTGATTGTTCTCTCTTGACAGTGGTCCATCCTGCGGGATCTACCCAGAACTCCTCCCAGGCGTCTCCCGCAGAGTTTTGTGCAATGCTTTAGGGCCCTGTGATCCCAGGTAGCAACCCCAGACTCCTCCAGGGAAGATACCCGAGATGATTTTTCTCCTTGGACTATTGTCCATCCTGCAGGATGCACCCGAGACTCCTCCCAGCTCTGTTTCTGAATGTTTTCTTCCTGGGGTTTAGGGTCCTGTGATCCCAGGTAGCAACCCCAGACTCCTCCAGGGAAGATACCCGAGATGATTTTTATCCTTGCACAATGCTCCATCCTCTGGGATTCACCCGAGACGCCTTGCAGGTATATCCCCGAGTCTTTTATCCGGTGGTTTGGGGTCCTGTCATCCCGGGTAGCAACCCCAGACTCCTCCAGGGAAGATACCCAAGATGATTTTTCTCCTTGGACTATTGTCCATCCTCTGGGATACATCCGAGACTCCTTGCAGTTATGTCCCTGAGTCTTTATTCCGGTGGTCTGGGGCCCTGTGATCCCGGGTAGCAACCCCAGACTCCTCCAGGGAAGATACCCAAGATGATTTTTCTCCTTGGGCAATGCTCCATCCTCTGGGATGCATCCGAGATTCCTCCCAGGCGTCTTCCGCAGACATTTTTCTGGTGGTTTGGGGTCCTGTCATCCCGGGTAGCAACCCCAGTCTCCTCCAGCGAAGATACCCAAGATGATTTTTCTCCTTGGACTATTGTCCATCCTCTGGGATGCATCCGAGACTCCTTGCAGTTATGTCCCTGAGTCTTTATTCCGCTGGTCTGGGGACCTGTCATCCCGGGTAGCAACCCCAGACTCCTCCAGGGAAGATACCCAAGATGCTTTTTCTCTCTTGACAGTGGTCCATCCTGCGGGATCTACCCAGAACTCCTCCCAGGCGTCACCCGCAGAGTTTTCTCCAATGCTTTAGGGCCCTGTGATCCCGGGTAGCAACCCCAGACTCCTCCAGGGAAGATACCCAAGATGATTTTTCTCCTTGGACTATTGTCCATCCTGCAGGATGCACCCGAGACTCCTCCCAGCTCTGTTTCTGAATGTTTTCTTCCTGGGGTTTAGGGTCCTGTGATCCCGGGTAGCAACCCCAGACTCCTCCAGGGAAGATACCCAAGATGATTTTTCTCTCTTGACAGTGGTCCATCCTCTGGGATGCATCGGAGACTCCTTGCAGGTATGTCCCTGAGTCTTTATTCTGGTGGTTTGCGGTCCTCTCATCCCGGGCAGCAACCCCAGACTCCTCCAGGGAAGATACCGGAGATGATTTTTCTCCTTGGACAATGCTCCATCCTCTGGGATTCACCCAAGACTCCTCGCAGGTATGTCCCCGAGTCTTTTATCCGGTGGTTTGGGGTCCTGTCATCCCGGGTAGCAACCCCAGACTCCTCCAGGGAAGATACCCAAGATGATTTTTCTCTCTTGACAGTGGTCCATCCTGCAGGATATACCCAGAACTCCTCCCAGGCGTCTCCCTCAGAGTTTTCTGGAATGCTTTAGGGCCCTGTAATCCGAGGTAGCAACCCCAGACTCCTCCAGGGAAGATACCCGAGATGATTTTTCTCCTTGGGCAATGCTCCATCCTCTGGGATGCATTCGAGATTCCTTCCAGGCGTCTTCCGCAGATATTATTCTTGTGGTTTGGGGTCCTGTCATCCCGGGTAGCAACTCCAGACTCCCCCAGGGAAGATACCTGAGATGATTTTTCTCCTTGACTATTGTCCATCCTGCAGGATGCACCCGAGACTCCTCCCAGCTGTGTTTCTGAATGTTTTCTTCCTGGGGTTTAGGGCCCTGTGATCCCAGGTAGCAACCCCAGACTCCTCCAGGGAAGATACCCAAGATGCTTTTTCTCTCTTGACAGTGGTCCATCCTCTGGGATGCATCGGAGACTCCTTGCAGGTATGTCCCTGAGTCTTTATTCTGGTGGTTTGCGGTCCTCTGATCCCGGGTAGCAACGCCAGACTCCTCCAGGGTAGATACCCAAGATGAATTTTATCCTTGGACAATGCTCCATCCTCTGCGATGCATCGGAGACTCCTTGCAGGTATGTCCCTGAGTCTTTATTCCGGTGATCTGGGGCCCTGTGATCCCGGGTAGCAACACCAGACTCCTCCAGGGAAGATACCCGAGATGATTTTTCTCCTTGGACAATGCTCCATCCTCTGGGATTCACGTGAGCCTCCTTGCAGTTGTGTCCCCGAGTCTTTTTTTCGGTGATTTAGGACCCTGTGATCCCAGGTAGAAACCCCAGACTCCTCCAGAAAAGATAGCCGAGATGATTTTTCTCTCTTGATAGTGGTCCATCCTGCGGGATCTACCCAGAACTCCTCCCAGGCTTCTTCCGCAGAGTTTTCTGCAATGCTTTAGGGCCCTGTGATCCCGGGTAGCAACCCCAGACTCCTCCAGGGAAGATACCTGAGATGATTTTTATCCTTGGACTATTGTCCATCCTGCAGGATGCACCCGAGACTCCTCCCAGCTCTGTTTCTGAATGTTTTCTTCCTGGGGTTTAGGGTCCTGTGATCCCAGGTAGCAACCCCAGACTCCTCCAGGGAAGATACCCAAGATGATTTTTATCCTTGGACAATGCTCCATCCTCTGGGATGCATCCGAGACTCCTTGCAGTTATGTCCCTGAGTCTTTATTCCGGTGGTCTGGGTCCCTGTGATCCCGGGTAGCAAACCCAGACTCCTCCAGGAAGATACCCAAGATGATTTTTATCCTTGGACAATGCTCCATCCTCTGCGATGCATCGGAGACTCCTTGCAGGTATGTCCCTGAGGCTTTATTCCGGTGGTTTGGGGTCCTCTGATCCCGAGTAGCAACCCCAGACTCCTCCAGCGAAGATACCCAAGATGATTTTTATCCTTGGGCAATGCTCCATCGTCTGGGATGCATCTGAGATTCCTCCCAGAGGTCTCCCGCAGATATTTTTCCTGTGGTTTGGGGCCCTGTAATCCCGGGTAGCAAACCCAGACTCCTCCAGGGAAGATACCCGAGATGATTTTTATCCTTGGGCAATGCTCCATCCTCTGGGATGCATCTGAGACTCCTTTCAGTTATGGACCTGAGTCTTTATTGTGGTGGTCTGGGGCCCTGTGATCCCGGGTAGCAATCCCAGACTCCTCCAGGGAAAATACCCAAGATGATTTTTCGCCCTGGACAATGCTCCATCCTCTGGGATTCACATGAGCCTCCTTGCAGTTGTGTCCCCGAGTCTTTTTTTCGGTGATTTAGGACCCTGTGATCCCGGGTAGAAGCCCCAGACTCCTCCAGGGAAGATACCCAAGATGATTTTTCTCTCTTGACAGTGGTCCATCCTGCGGGATCTACCCAGAACTCCTCCCAGGCGTCTCCCGCAGAGTTTTCTGCAATGCTTTAGGGCCCTGTGATCCCAGGTAGCAACCCCAGACTCCTCCAGGGAAGATACCTGAGATGATTTTTATCCTTGGACTATTGTCCATCCTGCAGGATGCACCCGAGACTCCTCCCAGCTCTGTTTCTGAATGTTTTCTTCCTGGGGTTTAGGGTCCTGTGATCCCAGGTAGCAACCCCAGACTCCTCCAGGGAAGATACCCGAGATGATTTTTATCCTTGAGCAATGCTCCATCCTCTGGGATGCATCCGAGACTCCTTGCAGTTATGTCCCTGAGTCTTTATTCCGGTGGTCTGGGGCCCTGTGATCCCGGGTAGCAACCCCAGACTCCTCCAGGGAAGATACCCAAGATGATTTTTCTCTCTTGACAGTGGTCCATCCTGCGGGATCTACCCAGAACTCCTCCCAGGCGTCTCCCGCAGAGTTTTCTGCAATGCTTTAGGGCCCTGTGATCCCAGGTAGCAACCCCAGACTCCTCCAGGGAAGATACCCGAGATGATTTTTCTCCTTGGACAATGCTCCATCCTCTGGGATTCACGTGAGCCTCCTTGCAATTGTGTCCCCGAGTCTTTTTTTCGGTGATTTAGGACCCTGTGATCCCGGGTAGAAACCCCAGACTCCTCCAGAAAAGATAGCCGAGATGATTTTTCTCTCTTGATAGTGGTCCATCCTGCGGGATCTACCCAGAACTCCTCCCAGGCTTCTTCCGCAGAGTTTTCTGCAATGCTTTAGGGCCCTGTGATCCCGGGTAGCAACCCCAGACTCCTCCAGGGAAGATACCTGAGATGATTTTTATCCTTGGACTATTGTCCATCCTGCAGGATGCACCCGAGACTCCTCCCAGCTCTGTTTCTGAATGTTTTCTTCCTGGTGTTTAGGGTCCTGTGATCCCAGTTAGCAACCCCAGACTCCTCCAGGGAAGATACCCGAGATGATTTTTATCCTTGGACAATGCTCCATCCTCTGGGATGCATCCGAGACTCCTTGCAGTTATGTCCCTGAGTCTTTATCCCGGTGGTCTGGGGCACTGTGATCCCGGGTAGCAACCTCAGACTCCTCCAGGGAAGATACCCAGGATGATTTTTCTCTCTTGACAGTGGTCCATCCTGCGGGATCTACCCAGAACTCCTCCCAGGCGTCTCCCGCAGAGTTTTCTGCAATGCTTTAGGGCCCTGTGATCCCGGGTAGCAACCCCAGACTCCTCCAGGGAAGATACCCGAGATGATTTTTCTCCTTGGACAATGCTCCATCCTGCAGGATGCACCCGAGACTCCTCCCAGCTCTGTTTCTGAATGTTTTCTGCCTGGAGTTTAGGGTCCTGTGATCCCAGGTAGCAACCCCAGACTCCTCCAGGGAAGATACCGAAGATGCTTTTTCTCTCTTGACAGTGGTCCATCCTCTGGGATGCATCGGAGACTCCTTGCAGGTATGTCCCTGAGTCTTTATTCTGGTGGTTTGCGGTCCTCTGATCCCGGGTAGCAACCCCAGACTCTTCCAGGGTAGATACCCAAGATGATTTTTCTCCTTGGACAATGCTCCATCCTTTGGGATTCACCCGAGACTCCTCGCAGGTATGTCCCCGAGTCTTTTTTCCGGTGATTTGGGGTCCTGTCATCCCGGGTAGCAACCCCAGACTCCTCCAGGGAAGATACCCAAGATGATTTTTATCCTTGGACAATGCTCCATCCTCTGCGATGCATCGGAGACTCCTTGCAGGTATGTCCCTGAGGCTTTATTCCGGTGGTTTGGGGTCCTCTGATCCCGAGTAGCAACCCCAGAGTCCTCCAGGGAAGATACCCAAGATGATTTTTATCCTTGGGCAATTCTCCGTCGTCTGGGATGCATCTGAGATTCCTCCCAGAGGTCTCCCACAGACATTTTTCCTGTGGTTTGGGGCCCTGTAATCCCGGGTAGCAAACCCAGACTCCTCCATGGAAGATACCCAAGATGATTTTTCTCCTTGGACTATTGTCCATCCTCTGGGATGCATCCGAGACTCCTTTCAGTTATGTCCCTGAGTCTTTATTCTGGTGGTTTGGGGTCCTGTCATCCTGGGTAGCAACCCCAGACTCCTCCAGGGAAGATACCCAAGATGATTTTTCTCCTTGGACAATGCTCCATCCTCTGGGATTCACCCGAGACTCCTCGCAGGTATGTCCCCGAGTCTTTTTTCCGGTGATTTGGGGTCCTGTCATCCCGGGTAGCAAACCCAGACTCTTCCAGGGAAGATACCTAAGATGATTTTTATCCTTGGACAATGCTCCATCCTCTGCGATGCATCGGAGACTCCTTGCAGGTATGTCCCTGAGGCTTTATTCCGGTGGTTTGGGGTCCTCTGATCCCGAGTAGCAACCCCAGACTCCTCCAGGGAAGATACCCAAGATGATTTTTCTCCATGGACAATGCTCCATCCTCTGGGATTCACATGAGCCTCCTTGCAGTTGTGTCCCCGAGTCTTTTTCGGTGATTTAGGACCCTGTGATCCCGGGTAGAAGCCCCAGACTCCTCCAGGGAAGATACCCAAGATGATTTTTCTCTCTTGACAGAGAGGTCCATCCTGCGGGATCTACCCAGACCTCCTCCCAGGCGTCTCCGGCAGAGTTTTCTGCAATGCGTTAGGGCCCTGTGATCCCGGGTAGCAACCCCAGACTCCTCCAGGGAAGATACCTGAGATGATTTTTCTCCTTGGACAATGCTCCATCCTCTGGGATTCACGTGAGCCTCCTTGCAGTTGTGTCCCCGAGTCTTTTTTTCGGTGATTTAGGACCCTGTGATCCCGGGTAGAAACCCCAGACTCCTCCAGAAAAGATAGCCGAGATGATTTTTCTCTCTTGATAGTGGTCCATCCTGCGGGATCTACCCAGAACTCCTCCCAGGCTTCTTCCGCAGAGTTTTCTGCAATGCTTTAGGGCCCTGTGATCCCGGGTAGCAACCCCAGACTACTCCAGGGAAGATACCCAAGTTGATTGTTCTCTCTTGACAGTGGTCCATCCTGCGGGATCTACCCAGAACTCCTCCCAGGCGTCTCCCGCAGAGTTTTGTGCAATGCTTTAGGGCCCTGTGATCCCAGGTAGCAACCCCAGACTCCTCCAGGGAAGATACCCGAGATGATTTTTCTCCTTGGACTATTGTCCATCCTGCAGGATGCACCCGAGACTCCTCCCAGCTCTGTTTCTGAATGTTTTCTTCCTGGGGTTTAGGGTCCTGTGATCCCAGGTAGCAACCCCAGACTCCTCCAGGGAAGATACCCGAGATGATTTTTATCCTTGCACAATGCTCCATCCTCTGGGATTCACCCGAGACGCCTTGCAGGTATATCCCCGAGTCTTTTATCCGGTGGTTTGGGGTCCTGTCATCCCGGGTAGCAACCCCAGACTCCTCCAGGGAAGATACCCAAGATGATTTTTCTCCTTGGACTATTGTCCATCCTCTGGGATACATCCGAGACTCCTTGCAGTTATGTCCCTGAGTCTTTATTCCGGTGGTCTGGGGCCCTGTGATCCCGGGTAGCAACCCCAGACTCCTCCAGGGAAGATACCCAAGATGATTTTTCTCCTTGGGCAATGCTCCATCCTCTGGGATGCATCCGAGATTCCTCCCAGGCGTCTTCCGCAGACATTTTTCTGGTGGTTTGGGGTCCTGTCATCCCGGGTAGCAACCCCAGTCTCCTCCAGCGAAGATACCCAAGATGATTTTTCTCCTTGGACTATTGTCCATCCTCTGGGATGCATCCGAGACTCCTTGCAGTTATGTCCCTGAGTCTTTATTCCGCTGGTCTGGGGACCTGTCATCCCGGGTAGCAACCCCAGACTCCTCCAGGGAAGATACCCAAGATGCTTTTTCTCTCTTGACAGTGGTCCATCCTGCGGGATCTACCCAGAACTCCTCCCAGGCGTCACCCGCAGAGTTTTCTCCAATGCTTTAGGGCCCTGTGATCCCGGGTAGCAACCCCAGACTCCTCCAGGGAAGATACCCAAGATGATTTTTCTCCTTGGACTATTGTCCATCCTGCAGGATGCACCCGAGACTCCTCCCAGCTCTGTTTCTGAATGTTTTCTTCCTGGGGTTTAGGGTCCTGTGATCCCGGGTAGCAACCCCAGACTCCTCCAGGGAAGATACCCAAGATGATTTTTCTCTCTTGACAGTGGTCCATCCTCTGGGATGCATCGGAGACTCCTTGCAGGTATGTCCCTGAGTCTTTATTCTGGTGGTTTGCGGTCCTCTCATCCCGGGCAGCAACCCCAGACTCCTCCAGGGAAGATACCGGAGATGATTTTTCTCCTTGGACAATGCTCCATCCTCTGGGATTCACCCAAGACTCCTCGCAGGTATGTCCCCGAGTCTTTTATCCGGTGGTTTGGGGTCCTGTCATCCCGGGTAGCAACCCCAGACTCCTCCAGGGAAGATACCCAAGATGATTTTTCTCTCTTGACAGTGGTCCATCCTGCAGGATATACCCAGAACTCCTCCCAGGCGTCTCCCGCAGAGTTTTCTGCAATGCTTTAGGGCCCTGTGATCCGAGGTAGCAACCCCAGACTCCTACTGGGAAGATACGCAAGATGATTTGTATCCTTGAGCAATGCTCCATCCTCTGGGATGCATCCGAGACTCCTTGCAGTTATGTCCCTGAGTCTTTATTCCGGTGGTCTGGGTCCCTGTGATCCCGGGTAGCAACTCCAGACTCCTCCAGGGAAGATACCCAAGATGATTTTTCTCCTTGGACTATTGTCCATCCTGCAGGATGCACCCGAGACTCCTCCCAGCTCTGTTTCTGAATGTTTTCTTCCTGGGGTTTAGGGTCCTGTGATCCCGGGTAGCAACCCCAGACTCCTCCAGGGAAGATACCCAAGATGATTTTTCTCTCTTGACAGTGGTCCATCCTCTGGGATGCATCGGAGACTCCTTCCAGGTATGTCCCTGAGTCTTTATTCTGGTCGTTTGGGGCCCTGTAATCCCGGGTAGCAACCCCAGACTCCTCCAGGGAAGATACCCAAGATGATTTTTCTCCTTGGACAATGCTCCATCGTCTGGGATGCACCTTAGATTCTTCCCTGCCGTCTCCCGCAGACATGTTTCCTGTGGTTTGGGGTCCTGTCATCCCGGGTAGCAACCCCAGACTCCTCCAGGTAAGATACCCAGGATGATTTTTCTCCATGGACTGTTGTCCATCCTCTGCCATGCATCGGAGACTCCTTGCAGGTATGTCCCTGAGTCTTTATTCTGGTGGTTTGCGGTCCTCTGATCCCGGGTAGCAACCCCAGACTCCTCCAGGGAAGATACCCAAGATGCTTTTTCTCTCTTGACAGTGGTCCATCCTTCGGGATCTACCCAGAACTCCACCCAGGCGTCTCCCGCAGAGTTTTCTCCAATGCTTTAGGGCCCTGTGATCCCGGGTAGCAACCCCAGACTCCTCCAGGGAAGATACCCAAGATGATTTTTCTCTCTTGACAGTGGTCCATCCTCTGGGATGCATCGGAGACTCCTTGCAGGTATGTCCCTGAGTCTTTATTCTGGTCGTTTGGGGCCCTGTAATCCCGGGTAGCAACCCCAGACTCCTCCAGGGAAGATACCCAAGATGATTTTTCTCCTTGGACAATGCTCCATCGTCTGGGATGCACCTTAGATTCTTCCCTGCCATCTCCCGCAGACATGTTTCCTGTGGTTTGGGGTCCTGTCATCCCGGGTAGCAACCCCAGACTCCTCCAGGTAAGATACCCAGGATGATTTTTCTCCTTGGACTGTTGTCCATCCTCTGCCATGCATCGGAGACTCCTTGCAGGTATGTCCCTGAGTCTTTATTCTGGTGGTTTGCGGTCCTCTGATCCCGGGTAGCAAGCCCAGACTCCTCCAGGGAAGATACCCAAGATGCTTTTTCTCTCTTGACAGTGGTCCATCCTCTGGGATGCATCGGAGACTCCTTTCAGGTATGTCCCTGAGTCTTTATTCTGGTGTTTTGCGGTCCTCTGATCCCGGGTAGCAACCCCAGACTCCTCCAGGGAAGATACCCAAGATGATTTTTATCCTTGCACAATGCTCCATCCTCTGGGATTCACCCGAGACGCCTTGCAGGTATATCCCCGAGTCTTTTATCCGGTGGTTTGGGGTCCTGTCATCCCGGGTAGCAACCCCAGACTCCTCCAGGGAAGATACCCAAGATGATTTTTCTCCTTGGACTATTGTCCATCCTCTGGGATGCATCCGAGACTCCTTGCAGTTATGTCCCTGAGTCTTTATTCCGGTGGTCTGGGGCCCTGTGATCCCGGGTAGCAACTCCAGACTCCTCCAGGGAAGATACCCAAGATGATTTTTCTCTCTTGACAGTGGTCCATCCTGCGGGATCTACCCAGAACTCCTCCCAGGCGTCTCTCGCAGAGTTTTCTCCAATGCTTTAGGGCCCTGTGATCCCGGGTAGCAACCCCAGACTCCTCCAGGGAAGATACCCAAGATGATTTTTCTCTCTTGACAGTGGTCCATCCTCTGGGATGCATCGGAGACTCCTTGCAGGTATGTCCCTGAGTCTTTATTCTGGTGGTTTGCGGTCCTCTCATCCCGGGTAGCAACCCCAGACTCCTCCAGGGAAGATACCGGAGATGATTTTTCTCCTTGGACAATGCTCCATCCTCTGGGATTCACCCGAGACTCCTCGCAGGTATGTCCCCGAGTCTTTTATCCGGTGGTTTGGGGTCCTGTCATCCCGGGTAGCAACCCCAGACTCCTCCAGGGAAGATACCCAAGATGATTTTTCTCTCTTGACAGTGGTCCATCCTGCAGGATATACCCAGAACTCCTCCCAGGCGTCTCCCTCAGAGTTTTCTGGAATGCTTTAGGGCCCTGTAATCCGAGGTAGCAACCCCAGACTCCTCCAGGGAAGATACCCGAGATGATTTTTCTCCTTGGGCAATGCTCCATCCTCTGGGATGCATTCGAGATTCCTTCCAGGCGTCTTCCGCAGATATTATTCTTGTGGTTTGGGGTCCTGTCATCCCGGGTAGCAACTCCAGACTCCCCCAGGGAAGATACCTGAGATGATTTTTCTCCTTGACTATTGTCCATCCTGCAGGATGCACCCGAGACTCCTCCCAGCTGTGTTTCTGAATGTTTTCTTCCTGGGGTTTAGGGCCCTGTGATCCCAGGTAGCAACCCCAGACTCCTCCAGGGAAGATACCCAAGATGCTTTTTCTCTCTTGACAGTGGTCCATCCTCTGGGATGCATCGGAGACTCCTTGCAGGTATGTCCCTGAGTCTTTATTCTGGTGGTTTGCGGTCCTCTGATCCCGGGTAGCAACGCCAGACTCCTCCAGGGTAGATACCCAAGATGAATTTTATCCTTGGACAATGCTCCATCCTCTGCGATGCATCGGAGACTCCTTGCAGGTATGTCCCTGAGGCTTTATTCCGGTGGTTTGGGGTCCCCTGATCCCGAGTAGCAACCCCAGACTCCTCCAGGGAAGATACCCAAGATGATTTTTCTATTTGGGCAATGCTCCATCATCTGGGATGCATCTGAGATTCCTCCCAGAGGTCTCCCGCAGACATTTTTCCTGTGGTTTGGGGCCCTGTAATCCCGGGTAGCAAACCCAGACTCCTCCAGGGAAGATACCCGAGATGATTTTTATCCTTGGGCAATGCTCCATCCTCTGGGATGCATCTGAGACTCCTTTCAGTTATGTCCCTGAGTCTTTATTGCGGAGGTCTGGGGCCCTGTGATCCCGGGTAGCAATCCCAGACTCCTCCAGGGAAGATACCCAAGATGATTTGTATCCTTGGACAATGCTCCATCCTCTGGGATTCACATGAGCCTCCTTGCAGTTGTGTCCCCGAGTCTTTTTTTCGGTGATTTAGGACCCTGTGATCCCGGGTAGAAGCCCCAGACTCCTCCAGGGAAGATACCCAAGATGATTTTTCTCCTTGGACTATTGTCCATCCTCTGCGATGCATCGGAGACTCCTTGCAGGTATGTCCCTGAGTCTTTATTCTGGTGGTTTGCGGTCCTCTGATCCCGGGTAGCAACCCCAGACTCCTCCAGGGAAGATACCCAAGATGATTTTTATCCTTGCACAATGCTCCATCCTCTGGGATTCACCCGAGACGCCTTGCAGGTATATCCCCGAGTCTTTTATCCAGTGGTTTGGGGTCCTGTCATCCCGGGTAGCAACCCCAGACTCCTCCAGGGAAGATACCCAAGATGATTTTTCTCTCTTGACAGTGGTCCATCCTGCGGGATCTACCCAGAACTCCTCCCAGGCGTCTCTCGCAGAGTTTTCTCCAATGCTTTAGGGCCCTGTGATCCCTGGTAGCAACCCCAGACTCCTCCAGGGAAGATACCCAAGATGATTTTTCTCTCTTGACAGTGGTCCATCCTCTGGGATGCATCGGAGACTCCTTGCAGGTATGTCCCTGAGTCTTTATTCTGGTGGTTTGCGGTCCTCTGATTCCGGGTAGCAACCCCAGACTCCTCCAGGGAAGATACCCAAGATGATTTTTCTCCTTGGACAATGCTCCATCCTCTGGGATTCACCCGAGACTCCTCGCAGGTATATCCCCGAGTCTTTTATGCGGTGGTTTGGGGTCCTGTCATCCTGGGTAGCAACCCCAGACTCCTCCAGGGAAGATACCCAAGATGATTTTTCTCTCTTGACAGTGGTCCATCCTGCAGGATATACCCAGAACTCCTCCCAGGCGTCTCCCGCAGAGTTTTCTGCAATGCTTTAGGGCCCTGTGATCCGAGGTAGCAACCCCAGACTCCTACTGGGAAGATACGCAAGATGATTTGTATCCTTGAGCAATGCTCCATCCTCTGGGATGCATCCGAGACTCCTTGCAGTTATGTCCCTGAGTCTTTATTCCGGTGGTCTGGGTCCCTGTGATCCCGGGTAGCAACCCCAGACTCCTCCAGGGAAAATACCTGAGATGATTTTTCTCCTTGGACTATTGTCCATCCTGCAGGATGCACCCGAGACTCCTCCCAGCTCTGTTTCTGAATGTTTTCTTCCTGGGGTTTAGGGTCCTGTGATCCCAGGTAGCAACCCCAGACTCCTCCAGGGAAGATACCCAAGATGCTTTTTCTCTCTTGACAGTGGTCCATCCTGCGGGATCTACCCAGAACTCCACCCAGGCGTCTCCCGCAGAGTTTTCTCCAATGCTTTAGGGCCCTGTGATCCCAGGTAGCAACCCCAGACTCCTCCAGGGAAGATACCCAAGATGATTTTTCTCTCTTGACAGTGGTCCATCCTCTGGGATGCATCGGAGACTCCTTCCAGGTATGTCCCTGAGTCTTTATTCTGGTCGTTTGGGGCCCTGTAATCCCGGGTAGCAACCCCAGACTCCTCCAGGGAAGATACCCAAGATGATTTTTCTCCTTGGACAATGCTCCATCGTCTGGGATGCACCTTAGATTCTTCCCTGCCGTCTCCCGCAGACATGTTTCCTGTGGTTTGGGGTCCTGTCATCCCGGGTAGCAACCCCAGACTCCTCCAGGTAAGATACCCAGGATGATTTTTCTCCTTGGACTGTTGTCCATCCTCTGCCATGCATCGGAGACTCCTTGCAGGTATGTCCCTGAGTCTTTATTCTGGTGGTTTGCGGTCCTCTGATCCCGGGTAGCAAGCCCAGACTCCTCCAGGGAAGATACCCAAGATGATTTTTCTCCTTGGACTATTGTCTATCCTCTGGGATGCATCCGAGACTCCTTGCAGTTATGTCCTTGAGTCTTTATTCCGGTGGTCTGGGGCCCTGTGATCCCGGGTAGCAACCCCAGACTCCTCCAGGGAAGATAACCAAGATGCTTTTTCTCTCTTGACAGTGGTCCATCCTGCGGGATCTACCCAGAACTCCTCCCAGGCGTCTCCCGCAGAGTTTTCTCCAATGCTTTAGGGCCCTGTGATCCCGGGTAGCAACCCCAGACTCCTCCAGGGAAGATACCCAAGATGATTTTTCTCTCTTGACAGTGGTCCATCCTCTGGGATGCATCGGAGACTCCTTGCAGGTATGTCCCTGAGTCTTTATTCTGGTCGTTTGGGGCCCTGTAATCCCGGGTAGCAACCCCAGACTCCTCCAGGGAAGATACCCAAGATTATTTTTCTCCTTGGACAATGCTCCATCGTCTGAGATGCACCTTAGATTCTTCCCAGCCGTCTCCCGCAGACATGTTTCCTGTGGTTTGGGGTCCTGTCATCCCGGGTAGCAACCCCAGACTCCTCCAGGGAAGATACCCAAGATGATTTTTCTCCTTGGACTGTTGTCCATCCTCTGCGATGCATCGGAGACTCCTTGCAGGTATGTCCCTGAGTCTTTATTCTGGTGGTTTGCGGTCCTCTGATCCCGGGTAGCAACCCCAGACTCCTCCAGGGAAGATACCCAAGATGATTTTTCTCCTTGGACTATTGTCCATCCTCTGGGATGCATCCGAGACTCCTTGCAGTTATGTCCCTGAGTCTTTATTCCGGTGGTCTGGGGCCCTGTGATCCCGGGTTGCAACCCCAGACTCCTCCAGGGAAGATACCCAAGATGCTTTTTCTCTCTTGACAGTGGTCCATCCTCTGGGATGCATCGGAGACTCCTTCCAGGTATGTCCCTGAGTCTTTATTCTGGTGTTTTGCGGTCCTCTGATCCCGGGTAGCAACCCCAGACTCCTCCAGGGAAGATACCCAAGATGATTTTTATCCTTGCACAATGCTCCATCCTCTGGGATTCACCCGAGACGCCTTGCAGGTATATCCCCGAGTCTTTTATCCGGTGGTTTGGGGTCCTGTCATCCCGGGTAGCAACCCCAGACTCCTCCAGGGAAGATACCCAAGATGATTTTTCTCCTTGGACTATTGTCCATCCTCTGGGATGCATCCGAGACTCCTTGCAGTTATGTCCCTGAGTCTTTATTCCGGTGGTCTGGGGCCCTGTGATCCCGGGTAGCAACTCCAGACTCCTCCAGGGAAGATACCCAAGATGATTTTTCTCTCTTGACAGTGGTCCCTCCTGCGGGATCTACCCAGAACTCCTCCCAGGCGTCTCTCGCAGAGTTTTCTCCAATGCTTTAGGGCCCTGTGATCCCGGGTAGCAACCCCAGACTCCTCCAGGGAAGATACCCAAGATGATTTTTCTCTCTTGACAGTGGTCCATCCTCTGGGATGCATCGGAGACTCCTTGCAGGTATGTCCCTGAGTCTTTATTCTGGTCGTTTGGGGCCCTGTAATCCCGGGTAGCAACCCCAGACTCCTCCAGGGAAGGTACCGGAGATGATTTTTCTCCTTGGACAATGCTCCATCCTCTGGGATTCACCCGAGACTCCTCGCAGGTATGTCCCCGAGTCTTTTATCCGGTGGTTTGGGGTCCTGTCATCCCGGGTAGCAACCCCAGACTCCTCCAGGGAAGATACCCAAGATGATTTTTCTCTCTTTACAGTGGTCCATCCTGCAGGATATACCCAGAACTCCTCCCAGGCGTCTCCCGCAGAGTTTTCTGCAATGCTTTAGGGCCCTGTGATCCGAGGTAGCAACCCCAGACTCCTCCAGGGAAGATACCCGAGATGATTTTTCTCCTTGGGCTATGCTCCATCCTCTGGGATGCATCCGAGATTCCTCCCAGGCGTCTTCCGCAGATATTATTCCTGTGGTTTGGGGTCCTGTCATCCCGGGTAGCAACTCCAGACTCCCCCAGGGAAGATACCTGAGATGATTTTTCTCCTTGGACTATTGTCCATCCTGCAGGATGCACCCGAGACTCCTCCCAGCTCTGTTTCTGAATGTTTTCTTCCTGTGGTTTAGGGCCCTGTGATCCCAGGTAGCAACCCTAGACTCCTCCAGGGAAGATACCCAAGATTATTTTTCTCCTTGGACAATGCTCCATCCTCTGGGATCTACCCGAGACTCCTCGCAGGTATGTCCCCGAGTCTTTTCTCCAATGCTTTAGGGCCCTGTGATCCCGGGTAGCAACCCCAGACTCCTCCAGGGAAGATACCCAATATGATTTTTCTCCTTGGACAATGCTCAATCCTCTGGGATTTACATGAGCCTCCTTGCAGTTGTGTCCCCGAGTCTTTTTTTCGGTGATTTAGGACCCTGTCATTCCGGGTAGAAACCCCAGACTCCTCCAGGGAAGATACCCAAGATGATTTTTCGCCTTGGAAAATGCTCCATCCTCTGGGATTCACCCGAGATTCCTCCCAGGCGTGTCCCGCGGACATTTTTCCGTTAATTTAGGGCTTTGTAATCCCGGGTAGCAACCCCAGACTCCTCCAGGGAAGATAGATGAGATGATTTTTCTCTCTTGACAGTGGCCCATCCTATGGGATCTTCCCAGAACTCCTCCCAGGGTTCTCCCGCAGACTTTTCTCCAGTGGTTTGGGCATCTGAAATCCCAGGTAGGCACCCCAGACTACTCCAGGGAAGATACCCGAGGTGATTTTTATCTTTGGACAATGCTCCATCCTCTGGGATGTATCCAAGACTCCTTGCAGTTATGTCCCTGAGTCTTTATTCGGGTGGTTTGCGGCCCTGTGATCCCGGGAAGGAACCCCAGACTCCTCCAGGGAAAATACCTTTTTCTCCTTGGACTATTGTTCATCCTGCGGGATGCACCTTAGACTCCTCCTAGGCATCTCCCACACAGTTTATCCTTTGGTTTATGACCCTGTAATCCTGGGTACCAATCCCAGACTCCTCCAGGGAAGATAGCTGATATGATTTTTGTCCTTGGACTATGTTCCATCCTCTGGGTTTCACCCTAGACTCCTTCCAGTCTTCTGGTGTTGTCTTTTGTCATGTATTTTAGGGACCTCAGATCTCTGGTAGGACCTCCAGACTCTCTAAAGGGAGATAACTGTGATTTTTTTTTCTCATTGGGAAATGTTTTTTCTCTTTTTGGCAAAGCTTTTTACCCTGCGACAAACCCATGACTCCTCCCAGGCATCTCCCACAGACTTTTGATCTCTAGTTGAGGGACCTGATATCAGATGTAGCTACCAAGACTCCTCCAAGGAAGCTTCCTTCTGTTTTGCCAATAGGTCTCTGTTCCTGGATCCATCCAACCCTCCCATTAGGGTTAGGTTAGGGTGTGCGTTCTGTATGAGAATCCCACAGCTCCAGGGACACGTGGCTGGAAAAGATATGTCGAGGAGGGAACGGTATTGCACCAACATCGTTTCCTTGACACTGTGATGGTGTGCTCCCCCTCCCCACCTTCCAACCTGACCTTTATCTCCCGTGACCCTGCCCAAGCACTAACACCTGTGGTGGTCACAATGGGCACGTGTACTTGTGATGGCTGCCCCCGGCTCGATGTGGTTTCGGGGAAACACATAACACCACAGTAGCCAAGGGCTAACTTGAGCAGTGCTGGTACTGTGGCCAATATGCAGATATGACTATAGGTCAATCATCTCACCCACATCAATAGTGAACAGCCCAAGAGCCCTTTGAGCTCCCCTGCACACCAGGATCTCCCCATGAGCGGGGACGCCTCTCAAGGTTACTCCTCGAGCTTCACAGATTCTTTGCCGCAACAGATCCTCGGTCAGTGACTAATATCATGCGAAACTGTGAAATCTTAGCTAAGTGATAGAAAGGATTGATTGCACATATATAATCCCTTAGACATAAACCGTTGACCCAGTCTGGGACCAGGATTGGATCCAGCCGCACCCAGACTCCTCTCTGAGAAGGAGGTTAGAAAGCAAGGGGCTCCTTTCCGAACCTCAGCCCAACAGGAGGGTCTCCCTGGCAGTTCTGCCTGACCCTGTCCTCCATGCAGGAAATAACCAACTGTACCTTGCCATCGAATCCTGCTAAAGCACTGTCGCATTTACTCTCAAACTTTGTTAAATCCCTGTTTTGTATCAATAAACGTGTCGCTGCTTCTCTCTACGAGTGAAGTGCATCGCTCCATCCGCAACAGACACCTCTCTCCTCTGGGCCACCCGTGCTGCTGGGGACCTCAGCCTCAGCCCACGCTGCCATTAGCTGCCTGTCAAAGCGCTGCTACGGGATGGTGAAGGCAGGAACAGCTTTCCATCCTTGCTCCTTTTGTGTAGGAGCAGTCGCTGGATGTTTTCCATTTTGGAGCGGGGCTCTGGCGAGTGTGGGAGAGAGTGTTGGGAGCGTTACGGTGCAAGGAAAGCGCAGAGCCCCAGTGTTGGTCGGGCTGTGAAAGTGCTGCCGAGGGATAGTGAGGGCAGGCAGTCTAATATGACCGAACTGAATGAAACAATCCAGGAATTCTTTACTTACAGAATCTCACTTGGCTACAGCCCACGCTAAGGGATGCTGGACTAAAGTCACACTCCTTTTCTTTGGAGGAATTCTGAAAGGAAAAGGAACCAAAGAACTGTTACACAATGTAAAATTCTGTTGTACAGGAGAAGTTTATTTGTTTGCTTGCTTTAAGAACTAAAGGTGGTTTCAAACCCTAAAAATGCAAGGTAACCAAAGTACAGAACGAGATACCCGAGCTAAACAAAAGACATCTCTCTCGTCTGTGCTATCGCCTAGCAGCCAACTACTCCCCTCGATAAATATCACCGTCAGGAGGAGCCCAATTTGACCTCTCCCTGAATGGCAGCTGGACTGCACGCCAGGTGACTCTCCCCGTGGGCAGGGGCGACTCTCAAGGTTAGAGATTCCTTACCTGAGACTGAGAGCCTTCCTCACCCACGGCGGAGAGATGCCTTAGCTGCGGCAGATCCTCAGTAAGTGACTGAGAGCGTGCTGAATTAGTACTAATGAGACATTACTAATCCATGCAGCTACTCAATATTATTGCAAACATTGTATAGATAATTCCGTTAGACATAAGCTGTTCTCCAAGTGTGAGACCGGGGCTCCATAAGGAGTTTAGAAGGCAAGGGGATCCACTCTGTACCTCGTGACTCAATGGGAGGGTCTTCCTTACTCTTTGCGTCTCCAGTCTCTGTGTGAATCAGCCTAACCTGCTTCTAACTCAGTTTTCCTTTGTATGTTTCTTCCAAGCGGTACTTAATCATAGAATGATCTGGGTCGTCTTCAATTGGATCTGGTTGCTCAGAGCCCCATCCAACCTGACCTGGAATGTTTCCAGGTATGGGCCATCTCCCACCTCTTTGGGCAACCCGGGCCAGTGTCTCCCCACCCTCATCATCAAAAAACATAATCTTCCCAGATGCCCCATCCCTGCTTATTGCAGGGGGTTGGACTCAACAACCTCTAAAGGTCCCTTCCAACCCAAATGATTCTATGACACTGTGATTTCACTGATGTTTCCCTGTTGGCTTCTGTTCCGTCAGAAGCCCCTGGCTCATCTCCATAAGACTCCGAGTGTGCTGCACCCAGCACGTCTCAGACCAACAGGCTGAGGGTCCTCGCTGGCGCCCCGTCCCCCTGACCTTAGCATGTTCCCGCAGCTTGTCATGGGCAAGCCTGATCCTATCCCTGACCCCTTCAAGCCTGATCCTATCCCTGACCCCTTCAAGTCTGATCCTATCCCTGACCCCTTCAAGTCTAGTTTAAAGCTCTGCCAATGAGTCCCACTGGCTCCTGAGCAAAGACCCTCTTCCCCCTTTCAGAAAGCTCAATCCCATCTGACCCCAGCAGGCCTGGCACCATGGAGGCCTCCCTATTTGTGCAAAAAACCGAAAATTGTGGCGGTGACAGCAGCCACGGAGCCATGTATTAAGAGACAAGGTCTGTCTGTTCCTTCCAGTGTCGCTGCGCATAACTGGAAGGAGAGAGGAAAAATAGCCGGCGCTCCAGATTCCCTTACCACCCATCCCAAGGCCCTGAAGTCTCTCCGGATCGCCCTCGGACTACGCATTGTGACCTCGTGGCCACCCACAGGGAAGAGCAGCGCTGGGCAATAGTCCGAGGGCCGTACCAGGCCGGGAAGTTTCCTAGTGACGTCCTTAACCCGGGCCCAGGGGGGCAGCAGACTTCCCCAAGAGGAGGGTCTGCCCGGTGATTCAGGGGTATGCGATAGAGACAATAACACATTGTGCACTGATTGACTAGCAGTGATTCATAACCTAAAGGACAGGCCTGATAAACATGGACGAAGCAAGAAGTCTTGAGATTGCCAAGGACAGCTCCTGATAACGAATAAGAGAAGGCCTTGAAAAGCGGCTGAAACCAACCCTGCGGTCTGGACAAAGACCAAAGAAGAACTGAGTCTGCGCAAGGACAAAGAGTTACTTGCGGTGATGAAGAGGAATCATCAGCCTTCATGGTCACGACCCTCAGCGGCCACCACCAGGAGGCATTGCGCAAGCGCAGTTGGGAGGAGTTTATGGAAATGACTTCTTAGAGCTAATTTTAATACGAAGTGGGGACAGGTTATGCATATGTATAGGCGTATTGGGAAATCTTATGATTATGTAATTAAGAACTATATATATTTGAGAAGGCCGCTGCATTGGGCGCGCACGATTGTGGTGGGGCGACCCCCCCGTGCTGCCCAGCGCTGAATAAATATACCCACTTTACAACCTTCCCGGTTGTGGAGTCTCTGGAGTTTCGTTTCCGCATGTCACCGGCAGATCCGGTCCTCCGTTCCCGTCCCCGTCTCCGGGAGGGCAGAGCGCGGCTCCAGCGGCCCCTCTCTCTCTCGCTCACGCTCCCGGCCGCTCCTCAGCCTTTCTCCTTCCCCCCCGGCTCTGCCGCCAGGCCGAGCGCACCGTCCCCCTGCTCCCCCCTCACGCTGCGCTGCTCTCCGCCGCGGAGCGGGCCGGCCTCGGAGCGGCTCCCTCGGCCACCGGCCGCTCCCTCCGCTGCGGCGCGTTTGAGCCTCCCGCCGTTGCCCGGGCAACGCCCAGGTCTCGCCAGCGGCTGTGGCGAGAGGTACCGGCTGCCGCTCGGCTCCGCTCGGCCCCGCTCGGATCGGCTCGTCATCTCGCGGCCCCTCTCGGCCGGTCAGGGCCGTCCCCGAGCGCGGCGGCGGGGCCGGGCTGGCGCAGGGCGGGCAGAGGAGCGGCGGGCGGAGGGGCCGAGCCGCCCCGGGAGGCGGCCGCGGGGCGCTCCCCTCCTGCGCTGCCCCGAGGTCCCGGCCGGCCCGGGGCAGCCGCTCGGTGTCCCTCGGGTCCCCGCTGTCCGGGCGTCGGGGCAGCCCCGGGGCTGGGCTGGGGCCGGCTCCGTCCCGGCGGCCATCCCCCTTTGGCGGGGCAGCCGGCGGGGGGCACGGCCGGACCCTCCTGCCTGCCCCGGGCCCCGCCGCACGGGCTCTGTGCCGCACACACCGTCCCGTCCGTACCCGCCCTCTCCCCCGCTGGGAGGGCGGTGGGGCCACCGCGGGGCGGGCAGAGCCCTGTGGGGCTGCGCCCGGGAGTCACCGAGCGCCGCAGGTTGCCCGATGCGGAGCGAAAGGAGCCCGAGGGGCCGCCCAGAGCAGCCCCCGCAGCGCAGCGCAGCGGCACAGGCAGCGGCAGGAGGGGCAGCCCCCGGCCGGGGGAGCCCCCGTCGGGGCGGGTAAGTAGCACAGCCACGTCTGCGCAAGAGGAGCAACGCAGAAGCCTTTTCCCGCCCCGACTGCTCCCGCCAGCGAGCTCGGGGCCGGTGGCACTGACGGCGGCAGCCAGGAGCATCGGGCCCCGAGTCACCGGTGCCGACAGCACAGGCGCCGCTGGAGGCGTCCGCCTCTTCCCGCCCCGACGGGATGCCGAGGGCAAGACCGGGAAAGGCCCCCAGACGCAGCCCCGCTGCCTTGCTGCAGCTCCTCTGCTTCCAGTACCTTTCCCTTTCCTTCCACAAGGCCGCCGTATCTTCACCAATCTTGACCTTTTCATGCTGGGAAGCAGAGGCCCGGCTCATACTAGAAACCTCTGCTGCTTCTTGGAGGGAATGAGTGTTTTCTGCCGGGGCAAGACTGATTAAAGACTGATTAAAATAACACCAAGTTCCAAGTTGCTGCTTCTTTTATTAGAATCCCATAGAACAGTTTTTCAAAGGCACATTGCCACTTTGTGACACGCAAGGATCAAAATCTTAAAGCTTGTTGCTCTTTTCCCCAAAACTCTAGGTTGTGCAGAAAAACACATTCCAACCCAACACCTTCAGTACATCAATTTGGAAACATAAACAAAGTAGCATTTCACTTAAAGCATTCACTAGCTGAGACAAGCCATGTGAAAAGCAGAGTTACACAAGAAACAATACCACCAAACAGTCACACTACAAGTTTACCTTTCCACAACAATCAGTGCTTCCAGGTCAGTTCTTTCCACCAAAAAGATGCTGGAGTGGCAAAAAGATGATGCTGGGGAAACAACAACAAGAGCACGTTACACTGCCAGTCCTTCTCTGAGAATTGTAATGACAAGGCCATTTCTGGCCACCAGAAAGACAAAACCCCAGCACAAAACAGACAGGGAAAGACTGAAAAAATAGAGACAACATAAAGAATAACTGGTGCACGGTGATGTTAATTTCAGTTTGCAATGGTGTCTTCAGGAGTGTTATGGTTTGAGAGACCCATAACAATCTGTTGTCATTTAGACAATCATTCTATCACCCGATGACCCCTCCCCACCTGGGAAAGGGAAATCGGGAAAAACAAGAAAACCCGAGAGCTGAAGTACAAACAGATTTAATAAAATAAGATTAGATAATTAACATTAACAGCACTAAAGAACTGATATTGATCCCGACACCAATACAGAATATGCAAAGATTATACTCAGCCAATTCTATCAGTAGGAAGCTGTGCACTCCCAGCAGTGGACAGCTAATGTGGGACACTGCGAGTGCTACGGCTTCAGGAGGAAGGGAAAGCCTCAGGGCTCCGGCACCAGGGCACGAAGTTCTCAGGATGGCAGCCATCAAGGGAGAGAGAGAGAGCACTTCGCAGCAAACTTTCTAATTTATAATGAGTGTGATGTTGATGGTATGAAATAATCCTGTTGGCCAGCTTGGGTCAAGTGCCCGGGTCTCGCTCCTCCTCATCCCTGCACCTGGCTAGCTCGAAAACACTGAGACCTTGAGACCCACACACCATAGCTGGCTGTAAAGTAAATATTTTCACAAATTCAGACACTGGAGTCTTCTGAAAGTGCAGTTTTCCCAAGCATTAGAAGAGAAATTAGTCCTGTGTCTCTCAAACCAGGACATTCCACCCCTTATTTCATACCATATATATGACACACTCAAATTACTGTTGTATTAGTCCTCTCATATATATACACACAAATATATAATCCTCTAAAGCTATAAACTATTCCTCTAAAAGGTCTATTAAGTTTTTTAGTTGAAAACTAGGAGTTCCATCTATCACAATAGTCTTTTAGGGTAAGAACCAGTGATGTGGCATCGTCTCAGTTGTCAGATCGGGACCGGGCCTCCATACAGGACAACAGACGTGTAGAGTTGGGCGCAGCAATATAACGTGTTGTGCTCACGGCTAGCATGTTCCCTGTCGCTGGACGCCATTCGATGGAGTTTCATTACCGGTTTCATTACCACCATGTTATCCTGAAAAACACTTATTGAACACTGTTAGTGTTATGTGACAATTAACACCACACATTTTAAAATTAAGGATTCTCGCCCCAAATCAAATCTCCTAACGGGTACCTCGAACTTCTCCATTTTCCTGCATCACCCACCAGGTATGCCCTGGTCCTTCAGCAAAAGCAACCCCACGAGTGGGCCTGCCTTTACCTGAGGCCGGGGTAACCCAGACTGTTTTCCCCAACATATTCTTTACATGCACCACAGGGACCTTGTCCCTGTATACAGTAGGTAAAAGCTCTGACTGAGCCGGACCAGCTTGGCTGACAGTTCCCCTGGTGTTGACTAACCAGGTGGCTTTCGGTAAATGCTCATCCCACTTTTTAAATGTTCCAGCAGTCATTGCTTTCAAGGTAGTCTCCAGTAATCCATCGCATCGTTCGACCTTCCCAGCAGCTGGTGCGTGGTAGGGGATATGATATATCCATTCATTACCATGTTCTTTAGCCCAGGCATCTATGAGATTATTTCGGAAGTGAGTCCCATTGTCTGACTCAATTCTCTCTGGAGTACCATGTCGCCACAACATTTGTCTTTCCAGGCCTAAAATAGTGCTACGGGCAGTGGCATGAGACACAGCATACGTTTCCAGCCATCCGGTGGTTGCTTCCACCATTGTAAGCACATAGCACTTGCCCTGGCGGGTTTGTGGAAGGGAAATATAGTCACTTTGCCAGGCCTCTCCATACTTATATTTCAGCCACCGTTCTCCGTACCATAAAGGTTTTGACCGTTTAGCTTGCTTAATTTCAGCACATGTTTCACATTCATAAATAACCTGTGATATATTATCCATAGTCAAACCCACCCCTCGGTCACGAGCCCATCTGTATGTTGCATCTCTTCCTTGATGACCTGAAGTGTCATGGGCCCACTGAGCTAAAAAGAATTCACCCTTACGTTGCCAGTCCAAGTCTACTTGGGACACTTTAATTTTAGCAGCCTGATCCACCTGCTGGTTTATTTGTTGTTCCTCAGTGGCCCGACTCTTGGGTACATGGGCATCTACATGGCGTACCTTAACAGACAACTTTTCTAATCGGGCAGCAATATCTTGCCACAAATCAGCAGCCCAAATGGGTTTACCTCTGCGCTGCCAGTTACTCTTTTTCCACTTCTTTAACCATCCCCACAAGGCATGTGCCACCATCCATGAGTCAGTATAAAGATAAAGCACCGGCCACTTTTCTCGCTCGGCAATATTTAAAGCCAACTGGATGGCTTTCACTTCTGCAAACTGACTCGACTCACCCACTCCCTCAGCCGCTTCTGCGACTCGCCGAGTGGGACTCCATACAGCAGCTTTCCACCTTCACTGGTTTCCTACAATACGACAAGATCCATCTGTGAATAGCGCATATTGCCTTTCATTTGCTGATAATTGATTATATGGTGGGGCTTCCTCAGCACGCACCACCCTCTCCTCTGGGGACCCGCCAAAATCTGTGCCTTGAGGCCAATCCGTGATCACCTCCAAAATTCCTGGACGATTAGGGTTCCCTATTCGAGCTCGCTGAGTAATTAGTGCGATCCATTTACTCCACGTCGCATCAGTGGCGTGATGTGTGGAAGGAGCCTTCCCTTTAAACATCCAGTTCAACACTGGCAACCGAGGCGCCGGGAGGAGCTGTGCTTCAGTACCAATTACCTCCGAAGCAGCTCCAACTCCTTCATATGCTGCCAATATCTCTTTCTCAGTAGTGGTATACCGAGCCTCTGATCCTCTATATGCTCGGCTCCAAAACCCATGGGGTCGGCCTCGAGTCTCTCCAGGTGCCCTTTGCCAGAGACTCCAGGTAGGGCCGTTCTCCCCCGCTGCAGTGTAGAGCACATTTTTTACATCTGGTCCAGTCCGAACTGGCCCAAGGGCTACTGCATGGACAATTTCCCGTTTAATTTGTTCAAAGGCTGATTGCTGCTCAGGGCCCCATTTAAAATCATTCTTCTTCCTCGTCACTTCATAGAGAGGGCTCACAATCTGACTGTAACCAGGAATATGCATTCTCCAGAAACCCACAACGCCTAAGAAGGTTTGTGTTTCCTTTTTGTTAGTAGGTGGTGACATAGCTGTTATTTTATTAATCACGTCCATTGGGATCTGACGACGCCCGTCTTGCCACTTAATTCCTAAAAACTGGATTTCTCGCGCAGGCCCCTTGACCTTACCTCGTTTGATGGCAAAACCAGCTTCCAGAAGGATTTGGATGACCTTCTCCCCTTTCTCAAAAACTTCTTCTGCTGTACTACCCCATACAATGATGTCGTCAATGTATTGCAGGTGTTCTGGAGCTCCACCCTTCTCCAGTGCAGTCTGGAAGTCCAGTGCAGTCCATGGCAAACAGTAGGGCTGTGTTTCCACCCCTGGGGCAGTCGATTCCAGGTGTACTGTACGCCCCTCCAGGGGAAAGCAAACTGTGGCCTGCACTCTGCCGCTAAAGGAATAGAGAAAAAGGCATTAGCAATGTCCATTGTAGCATACCACTCAGCTTCCTTTGACTCCAGCTCATAATGAAGTTCTAACATATCTGGGACGGCAGCACTCAATGGTGGTGTGACTTCATTCAGGCCACGATAGTCTACCGTCAGTCTCCATTCCCCATTAGGCTTTCGCACTGGCCATATGGGACTGTTAAAGGGTGAACGAGTCCTACTGATCCCCCCTTGGCTTTCCAGCTGACGGATCAACTTCTGGATAGGGAGCAAAGAATCTCGATTAGTGCGATATTGTCGCCTATGCACCGTTGTAATAGCAACGGGCACCTTTTGTTCCTCAACCCTCAATAACCCCACAATAGAAGGGTCCTCTGACAGCCCAGGCAAAGTAGACAGTTGGATAACTTCCTCCATCTCCACCGCCGCTACACCAAACGCCCACCAGTACCCCCTCGGGTCCTTAAAATACCCTCTCCTGAAGTAATCAATGCCAAGAATGCATGGAGCACCTGGACCAGTCACAATGGGGAACTCTTCCCATTTATTCCCAGTTAGGCTCACTTCGGCCTCCAATACAGTCAGCTCTTGAGATCCCCCCATCACTCCAACAATCGTGATGGGTTCTGCCCCTCTATGATTTGACGGCATTATGGTGCACTGTGCACCAGTGTCCACCAAGGCCCTATACTTTTGTGGTTCTGATGTGCCAGGCCATCGAATCCACACAGTCCAATAAACTCGATTATCCCCCTTCTCCTCCTGGCCGGAGGCAGGACACCTCTACTTTCGACTAGAGGGTCCCTCAGTGCCATCCCTGACATCCACATGTTGTAAATCAGGTTCTGAAGCCCATCTGTGCTGTCTGGGGGACTGTCCACTGGAAACTGGAGCAGCATGTCTTCTGAAAGAATCCCTCCTTGGGGGTGTTTTACTCCGCAAGTCACGTACGCGTGTCTGTAATGCTGAAGTAGGTTTTCCATCCCACTGCTTCATGTTTTCCCCCCAATCACGCAAAGTAGCCCACAGAACACGTCGCGGTGTGCATCGTTTCCCTTGAACAGTTCTTTTAGGAAAACGTTTTTCCTTAACTGAGACACCAGCCTGGTCACACGACTTGTCCAACGCTGAAACACCGGCCCAGTCACGTAACCTGTCCAATGCCGAGACACCATCCTGTGGGGTAGAAAAAAGATTATGTGCATAATGCTGCATGTCAGTATCCACATCACCCACCGTCAGTGCCTCATCCTCTTTCCAACGAAAGCATGCCAATACATGAGCGTATGCTGCCGGTGCACTCAGTACCCACTTGCGCCAAATGGGTCCAGTAATTTTGAGTCCATCTGGATTTAATGATGCCTGCAGGTTGTCCAAATCAGTAAAAATCATCTCTCTCACAGCTATTTCCCTCAGATTCTGAACACTTCTCTCAATAGTTGTCCACTTGGATGGGCAGTATGGGATAGCGTCCTTATAGGGATACCTGCTCCTCACACTTAACAGGAGTCGCCTCCAGAGGGTGAGGGATTCTGGCGGTCCTCCAAGAGCCTTGTCAATACCCGAATCTCTAGCTAATGGTCCCAGCCGCTTGGCTTCTCTACCATGTCAGTTCAAACTATCAGCTCTAGTATCCCAGCATCGGAGTAGCCAAGGAATCACTTGCTCGCCTTCCTGACGGCCATAATCCTTACGTATGTCATGCACCTCACTAAGGGTTAATGATCGAGTAGTCTCCTCTGTCACTTCGTTGTATGATGTCCCTGGTTGCCCATTGCTGTCTGGCCCTACTGCACGTTTCCTCTAATGTACAGGGTTGACTGATACCGGCACCGCCTGTGTCTGTAGCTCAGCTGCATCAGCCATCACCACGGTCAGAGTAGGTCTGGTCCTTGTTGCAGCTGCGGGTGCTGTCGTGGGAGGCGGTGGGGTCTGGATGGGATCAGTGTCTGTCACAGGGCCAGCAGGGGCTGCGCAGGGATGAGGTATGTTGCAGGGGCCGTGCAGGCGCGATGTCCGTCGGGGGGGCTGGCGGGGTCTGTGCCGGTACGGTGTACAGCAGGGGGGGTCGGTGGGGACTGTCGTAGGAGCCAGCAGGATCTCAGCCTGCAGAGTCTGGATGGGATCACTGCCTGCCATAGAGGCCGGCGGCGGCTGTGGCCGGTAGGAGCCGGCGCGGTCTCTGCCGGACGTTTCCCTCTACTGCAGATCCAGACAATAAAACAGATCAAACCCTCAAAACTTAACAACCCAAGCACAACAATCAAAATATTCCAAGGGTATTCCAAACTCTCAAAAACTGTTACTATTGATGACATCAGTACCTACAAATTCTCAAGAGACATCCCCTCCTTTGCTAAATGGCCCGTAACATAACCCAAGGTATAATTATGCACAATGGTCAGCAAAGGACTCCCACCGTCCAGAGGTGGGTCTGACCGCTGTGATTCTCGAGATGTCATTACATAGGTGACAAATAACGGAAAGATTACAAACGACCCGATAACGTAGCAAAATACCGCCACACAAAATAACAAGGCAATGTTTTTGAATCCAAACTGAGAAACGATAAGCTGCCTTAAAGGAGAGAGAAACAGCAATGACCTCCCCCACAGCTCTGATAGCTCCTGACCTAAGTTTATACAAAGATAGCGGAGAACTCTGACCAGGTTCCTTTGAAACCATTCCAACAGAGTCATAGCGACTTTTTAATGAATCCAATCAAATCTGTTTAAAACTTCAACCCTTCAGAACTCTCCAATTAAAACTTATAGTTCTCACAGCACTATTTAAATTAAGCGCAAAATATCACACTGAGTGCCAAACTTGTTACAATACCACGTTGGGCGCCAAATTTGTTATGGTTTGAGAGACCCATAACAATTTGTTGTCATTTAGACAATCATTCTATCACCCGATGACCCCTCCCCACCTGGGAAAGGGAAATCGGGAAAAACAAGAAAACCCGAGAGCTGAAGTATAAACAGATTTAATAGAATAAGATTAGATAATTAACATTAACAGCACTAAAGAACTGATATTGATCCCGACACCAATACAGAATATGCAAAGATTATACTCAGCCAATTCTATCAGTAGGAAGCTGTGCACTCCCAGCAGTGGACAGCTAATGTGGGACACTGCGAGCGCTACGGCTTCAGGAGGAAGGGAAGGCCTCAGGGCTCCGGCACCAGGGCACGAAGTTCTCAGGATGGCAGCCATCAAGGGAGAGAGAGAGAGCACTTCGCAGCAAACTTTCTAATTTATAATGAGTGTGACGTTGATGGTATGAAATAATCCTGTTGGCCAGCTTGGGTCAAGTGCCCGCGTCTCGCTCCTCCTCATCCCTGCACCTGGCTAGCTCGAAAACGCTGAGACCTTGAGACCCACACACCATAGCTGGCTGTAAAGTAAATATTTTCACAAATTCAGACACTGGAGTCTTCTGAAAGTGCAGTTTTCCCAAGCATTAGAAGAGAAATTAGTCCTGTGTCTCTCAAACCAGGACACCTTTCGATGAGGCAAATCCCTTAACGCTCTCTCAAATTGTCGGTTCTTTACCTCCACGGGGAACTTGTGGCCTTTTATTGTCATAGTGTGTGACCAGAACAAGCCCCGCCATTCCTCATTCCATCCTTAAAAGCCTTCAGCATTTCACTCGGGTAACCTCCCTGTCCCGCTTCTGTCCCTCAACAATTCTTAGGAGGGAGACTCAGAAATTAGGTCTTGTGGTTCCCATTGAAACACCCATTAATTCATACAACCAAAACCCATCCAAATGAAAAGGCTATGTTAAATCTCAGCCCCGAGGGAAAAGAAATGTGCCCGACGAGGGGCTAAAAGGCGCTCTGGCAGACCTCCACCCCCCTCCAAACTGCAGTTTGCTCTTGAAAACTGATGAGTTTTCTTCCTCTGCGGCCTTAGCGAGGCTGTAGATTTTTCCACCCTGCAGGGAAAGAAACAATCCTCAAAAGCAGATGTTATTCTGCCTGCAAGGAAAGCTTTAAAATAGTCATTCTGCCTTTAAGAAAAGAAAAATAAAGGGAACATCTGAGTTGGTTTCTCCATGAAAATAACACTTTGCACTTGCACAGCAAAGCAACGCTCATTAACCAATCTCATAAAGCTTCGCAGGCATTAAGAAACACCTGCGTGCACCCTGTAAGCACACGTGTAAAGAGGAATCACCATTTCCACACCGCAACTATATCAAACCGCATTATTTCTCTCACAAGCCACGATGGAAACGGGCCACGCTCCCATTCCTCGGCTCACGAGCTCCAGCAATGACGGGATCATGCCAACCCTCAGCCGCTGCGGGCATCAGTTCTTCCAATCACCCGCTGCCGGCTCAGTGACAGGAATCTGGGAGCAGGAAGGGGATTGTACCACCCAGGCTCCCCAAAATCCCCCGCAGTTACGAGGAATGCAAATCTTAGGCTCCCCTAAGCCACCAGATTTCACATCGTGACCGCCACAGTAACACCAGAGCAGTTTTTAAGCAGCACCGACAGGGTTTAACCTCCGCACCTGAGAAAGTCCCTGTCCTGAGGGCTGCCGGTCCCCTCGGCCCAACGCAGGAGGCAGCAGCAAACCCCTCCGGAGAGGGCAAGAGGCGCTTGGAAGAGTGACATCCAGCTAATAACCAAAAAGCACTTAAACCAACCCCAAACTTTGGAGATATTTAGGCCCCGAGCCAGACGCAGCATGTTGCTCAGTAAGGCACACTTCCACAACTACCCTTAATTAACTGTGACCTCCAGAGCCTCATCTCTGAAGGCGGGAAAGTCGTTTGGTTGACTCTTGATGTCCCTTTCTGTCCCACAGGCAACGAGACACCAAGTATTTCCACTTGAGAGCACAGTTCCCCTTCCACGGGCACCAAGCTCGCTCTGCAGCTTTGGATTACCACCGACCTTCAATGTAACAAATTCTACCATTCTTCCACCCCTCTTTCTTGGGAAAAGACAGAGGGAACGAGACAACTCCAAAACGCTCTCTTTTATTTGATTTGCAGTGATCTGACAACCCCAGCCCTTCCCGCTGACTTAGGCTTTGGGAAACAATTCAAGGTTCCTCAGCCACAAGTAAGGAACGAGCTGTTATTCATGGGCGAATCAGTAGAAACACCAGCCCTGATCATTAGGAGAAAGTCTCATTTTTCAGTCATGGATTTTCACGGGTTTTGTTTTCAGGCCACCCAAACAGGGCGCGCTTTTATAGCCATCAGCAATTAAATTCTCTGTCCCCTCCAGAAAAGCCTTTTCCTAAAGGCGCTCTCCTTCCAAGGGCAGACCCACAAAAAGAAGCCCACACTGCTTAATCCATTTCACAGAGAATTTCAAATGCAAACAACAATTAAACAGGATGTATTTTCCCCGCTGCAGGGAAAGCCAGTAATACAAACCTTTGCAACATATTTAGCAAATCTATCATTTTAATGCCTTTGCATTTCCCACTTCCAGCTGGAGAGCAGGTTGCAAGGACTTATAACAAAAACCAAACCAACAGAACACATTCCTGTCTAGGGTGTAATTTTATGATAGTGAAGTTCCTGCAAAACAGAGGTGTTATGATTCTTACCGTCTTCTTCAGCCTTATCGATTTGAACATCTTTTTACAGGTACAAAGAAACATGAAACATTTTTGAGGTACAAAATAAACCCACTTATTCACCTCTGTACCCCAGAGATCTTTTCATGACACGGATTCTGCCACCAATACACAGCTGCTAAATATCCCCGGCTGCTGCCGATCTGTAAAAAAACCTCCAAAATACAAGAGAACGCTGAGCCCGGCATGCTGATGGTGCTGCCAGGGCTGTGAGTTGGAGCTGGAAGGAGTCGCAGCCCCTGAGGTTGAAATCAGCCCCACGTTTAGGCACAACCCGGGGTTTTAAGCCTCACTACAAACCAGACCCCCGCTTTTGAAAAAAACAGGGAGATTCACCCCGAAATGAACCACGTTCTCGATGCCGAAGGGGCACTGGTCCATGGCCGCCGCCGCCCTTAGGGCCAGTTCCATGGGGCTTTGCTTGACCTGGAGCAGAACTCGCGGGCGTGAGGACAATGACTTCCCTAAACAAAACCTAAAAAAAGGAAAAGTTAAATAAGATTTACTTAAATAAATAAAATATAAATAAATAAATAAATAAATAAATAAGTGACTGTCTGCAAAGCCCGTGCGAATACTACAGACGTCAGTAATGCAGCTCCGTTACAAATGCACTAAGCTATAAAACCACTCTGTAGAGATCTCTAAGTGTCCCGGGGAAGTGTTCGAATCTTACCCAGGAGCGCCCTTCTGGGGGGAAGAGAGACTCAGGCCGCCGACGGGTACCTGAGGCCCGGGCAGGCTGTGAGGGAGCCCTCCTCCACTGGTTCACCACGGGGTCTTCCCTCGCGTGCCATTGGCCAGGGCTGAGCCAATCAGCGGAGCCGGTGTTGGGCTGTCAGTCACAGCCATCCGGGGGCGGGGCCGAGGGGCCTGAGGAGAAGAGGGCCTGAGGAGAGGGAGGGGTGTGTGGGATATGTGGCTGTGAGTGCTGCTGGACTTTGAGCTGGAATTGCTTGCTGCGTAGGCGAATGGTGCCTTAATTTAATTTTGTGCATATAGGCAGGACCATGAGAGTGCTACTGTGCAGTCCCCGAGTTGGTGGGTTTCTGCTTTTCTGTGTGTTTGTGACTGACCTTTCTTGTTTCTTTTAGTCAGGAAAACCTTGATATGTACTCCGGAGGGAAGAAAGAAATACAAAGAACTGAGAAAGACAGTTCTGACAGTCAAAGGGGGAGTGCAGGTTAGTTCTGGTTTTAAATTGTCTCAACTGTCTTGTAGCTACAAGCCTTGTCTTAAAGGAGTGAAACAAGTTGAATCACGGGGTATTTTTCATGCCTGCGCAATTCTGTATTGGAATCACGGAGTTTTCAGAGTTGGAAGGGACCTCTAGAGATCATCTAGTCCAACTCCCCTGCTAAAGCAGGATTGCCCAGAGCACATGACTCAGGACTGCATCCAGGTGGGTCTTGAAAAGCTCCAGAGAAGGGGTCTCCACAACCTCCCTGGGCAGCCTGTGCCAGTGCTCTGTCACCCTCACCGTAAAGAAGTGTTTCCCTGTATTTGAACGGAACTTCCTGTGTTCTAACTTGTGCCCATTACCCCTCGTCCTGTCACTGGGAACCATTGAAAAGAGCCTGGCTCCATCCTCCTTCAACCCACCCTTTCGATACTTGTACGCCATAATAAGGTCTCCCCTCAGCCTTCTCTTCTCCAGGCTAAAGAGTCCCAGCTCTCTCAGCCTTTCCTCATACGGGAGGTGCTCCAAGCCCTTAATCATCTTAGTTGCCCTTCGCTGGACTCGCTCCAGCAGTTCCCTGTCCCTCTTGAACTGGGGAGCCCAAAACTGGACACAGTATTCCAGTTGTGGCCTCACCAGTGCAGAGTAGAGGGGGAGAATGACCTCCTTTGACCTACTGGCCACACTCTTCCCTATGCAGCCCAGGATTCCATTGGCCTTTTTGGCAACAAGGGCACATTGCTGGGTCATGGATAATTTACTGTCTACCAGGACCCCCAGATCCTTCTCCTCAGAGCTACTTCCCAGCAGGTCCGCCCCTAACCGATACTAGTGCTTTACATTCTTCCTCCCCAGGTGCAGGACCTTGCACTTGCTTTTGTTGAACCTCATTAGGTTCTTCTCTGCCCAGCTCTCCAGCCTGTCCAGGTCACGCTGGATGGCAGCACGGCCCTCTGGGGTGTCAGCCACTCCACCCAGTTTGGTATCATCAGCAAACTTGCTGAGGATACACTCTGTCCCCTCATCCAGGTCATTAATGAATATATTAAACAAAATTGGACCCAGTATTGACCCCTGGGGGACACCACTGGTTACAGGCCTCCAGCTAGACTCTGTGCCGCTGATCACAACCCTCTGAGTTCTGTCCCGCAGCCAACTCTCAATCCACCTCGCTGTCACCTCATCTAGCCCATACTTCCTCAGCTTCCCAATGAGGATATTGTGGGAGACAGTGTGAAAAGCCTTGCTAAAGTCAAGGTAGATGACATCTACGACTCTTCCCTCATCCAGCCAGCCAGTTATAACATCATAGAAAGCTATCAGATTGGTCAAGCATGATTTACCCTTGGTAAATCCATTTTGACCACTTCCAATAACTTCCTGTTCCTCAACGTGTTTGGAGATGACATCCAGAATGAGTCGCTCCATTACTTTCCCAGGGACAGAGGTGAGACTAACTGGTCTGTAGTTCCCTGGGTCCTCCTTCTTGCCTTTTTTGAAGATCGGAGTGATGTCAGCCTTCCTCCAGTCCTCAGGCACCTCTCCTGTTCTCCATGACCTTTCAAAGACGATGGAGAGTGGTCTAGCAATAACATCTGCCAGCTCTCTCAGCACTCGCGGGTGCATCTCGTCAGGGCCCATGCACTTATGAATGTCCAGCTTGGCCAAGTGGTCTCTGACCCAGTCCTCCTCAACTGAGGGAAAATCTTCCTCTCTCCAGACCTTCTCCTTTGCCTTCAGAGTATGGGATTCGTGAGGGACAGCTTTAGCAGTGAAGACCGAAGAAAAGGCGGCATTCAGGAACTCTGCCTTCTCTGTGTCTTCCACCACTAGGGCACCTGTCTCATTCGCCAGTGGGCCTACATTTTCCCTAGTCTTCCTTTTTCTATTGATATACTCAAAGAATCTCTTCTTATTGTCTTTAACTGCAGTGGCCAAGCTGAGTTCTGATTGAGCTTTGGCCCTTCTCATTTTCCCCCTACATAGCTTTGTTATATCTTGATAGTCCTCATAAGTTGCCAACCCCCTTTTCCAGAGAATGTAAACTTTCCTTTTTTTCCTGAGGTCCAGCCAAAGCTCTCTATTTAGCCAGGCTGGTCTTTTTCCCCGTCTGCTTGTTTTTCGAGACACGGGGATGGCCTTCTCCTGTGCTTCTAAGAGCACCTGCTTGAAGTATGCCCAGCCTTCCTGGGCACCTTTGCTCTTCAAAACTGCCTCCCGAGGGACACTCTCGACCATTCTCCTAAAGAGGCTAAAGTCTGCCCTTCAGAAATCCAAGGTGGCAGTTCTGCTGGCTCCCCGCCTTACTTCATCAAGCCACAGCCACTTTACCAGCCACAGGCATGGCCTCTGGGCCTGTCCTGTAGGGAGGTCAGAGCAGGTCTTCAGAAGAAATAGGGTGCTTTTCCAAAACGCTGGTGAGAGAGAGGGCAACAGCTGTTGTAGGCAGGTGGGAATCCACAGGGCCGGGCAGTGTCCCTGGGGATGAAGAACAGGGATGTGGGTGCAGGCGCAGCGTGACCGCCGTCATGGCCTTGAGCAGCACGTCAGGAATTCTCGGGCCGCAAGGGGCGCGAGAGCAGCTCCTCCCGAGCGAGCGTGGAGATGGGCAGGGGAGAGGACAGGGCTGTTTGTTCTTGCTGTGAGCAGGGGACAGTGGGTGGAAGCTGCTCTGTGGACGTACAGTGTAGAGCTGCCATCTTGGTACTCAGTGGGAAGTCCCATGAGGAAGGAGGCTGCGTCAAGAAAGGCCGTATGAACTCCATGTGTGCAGTGACAGAAAACAGCTTCAGGGTGCTGAGGCCACCGCTAGTTGTGATTAAGGCGGTGAGTGAGATGGTCCTTGTGGGCGCTTTCTGAGTGGCTCAATGTCGTGGTTTAGGCCTTAATCCACTACTGGTGACCTGGGGAACCCAAGATGGGACCGACAGATGCTCCCCTCTACCCCTCTTCAAAGAGAGAGGCAGAGGAGGAAAGAGACTTATGAGTTTAGAAGGAACTAAACTACTTTAATGAAATATTAATAATAAAATAAAAAGCAATAATGAAAAATATATACAAAACTGTATCAAGCTCCCGAGATGACAATCGCAACACCGGCTGGCACTGGGGCAGTCCCAGGCTGGACTCAGTGACGGAAGGGAACTGGATTCCGGAAATGGATTCCAGATGGGGATCACAGGCAGACGAACAGAGTCCTCCTCAGACGTCGGCCATTGAAGGAAGAGCCCGTGACCCTTTGATCCCTCAGCTTTTATACTGAGCATGAGGTAGATGGGATGGAATACCCTGTTGATCAGTTTTGGGTCACCTGTTCTGTCCGCTCCTCCCTACATGTGGGACCCGACTATGCTTTTCTGCTTCTGACCCTCCGACAGCGCAAATAACAAAGTTGGTTGGCCTTGGGTGTTATAGCAATAAGTATAAGCAAGAGCCTCTCTGCATCCCATGCCTGGGCATCAGCTATAAACAATTGGCCTTATCATTCTGAGAGAGTGAACTGTCTGCACAATATGCAGTTAACTTCAGGAGTTAGAAGAGGCCCAGCTAAGAAGCGAAGTAACTAAACAGAATTGGTTCTGTTTTACCTCAAACCAGGACACTCAGAATGGGGCACGACTGCTCATAGGGACAGAAAATGCTGTGGCAGTGGTTGAGCTGCTCAGATCTCGACAGTCCTACTCTGGTAGTTTTCCGTTCTCCTTAAAAGAGCGGGTGTGTGCTTTTTCACTTGTGCTGGGCAGTGATTAAAAAAGAAAAAAACAAAAACTCTTGAAACTTCCTGTGAAATTAGGGGTGGCTGAGACACATCACATTTCTCACCTCTTTCACTAACTATGCTGCTTTCTCTGAAACTTGTTTGTATCCTTATTCTAAATGGTTTGGCTTCAGTAGAGCCAGGACACCCTAAGATCCAGTTTTGGGGCCGGTCGTCTCTTGTCAGGCAGAGGTGTCCACGTTGACATCTGTGAGTGATGGTTTGGAGGGGTTTCAGACCGGTGGTAATGACAGTATAATCGTCTGATTATTACTGGTTTAGTCTGAGGGTAGGAGGGAAACAAAGATTTGTGGAGGAAAAGATACTTTGTATCAGCTGTCATCTTTCTTTGCAACACAGTGTTTGTGGGTCGCTGACAAGAGGCTCCTGGAGGTGTTGGCTGAGATTCTGTAATGGGAATTCTTTTGTTCTGGGACTGAAGCCCAAATCGCCCTCTCATGGTGTGCGACTACGTAAGCTCTTCTTAAAAGGGAAGATCCTTGCGGTAGCGGGAGAGCCTGTTTGGCAGGTGTAGTAGTTTGGGGACAGAGTCGCATTGTGGGCTGGGCCTTCGGGGGTGGGGGCTGTTTGTGCCCCGAGCCCTTGGCCCGGTGCTCACAGCTGGAACAGGCTCTGCAAAATCCTGCTGGAAGGAGCTTGATGAGGGACCTGTGGCCGAGCCGGGGGAGAGGAAGAACCCCTGGAGCGGCCTGGGGACCTGCGGCAAAGCTGCCTTCAAATCAGCTCTTCCCAGGAGGCACTGAGTGCTGTGGTTCTCCTTCAGGAAGCGTGGTACGCACGAAGCACGGCCAGAGCTGTTGCTGTGCCAAGAGAAGACTTCCCGCCATGCTGGGGCTGATGGTGACAGTTCCCACCAGCTGTGCATCTCAGGCAGGTGCTGGTAAGATGCCACAGAGGGGGCACCGCCTGGCTGTCACTTCTCTTGCAGGTTTAAGAGCAGAAGAGAGGCAGGATGAGAGGGTGCATGAGGTGCAAAAGCTCATCAGACAGCTGGCGCAGTAATGATGAGAGCAGAAGGAGATGCAGGTGATGTGGCTGGGACAATGCTTCTGAGGTACCATCTGCCACACAAACACAGCGACAGCCGGAGATGTTGGGATGTCATGGAGCGGGTGAGAAAGGTGCCTGGGAGAGGGGAGAGCCTGGGGAAGTGGGAGACAGAAATGGAGGGGCAAAATCTTGGGGGTTGGCAGTAAGGGTGCTCCTGCTGTGCAGGTGCTTGTGAGGTCACTGGTGGCTGAGCAGGATTTAAGGCAGGAGAAGGCTCTGGTTTGTGCAGCTGCTTGTGCTGCCACAGCTGGGTGAGTAGGTGATAGTGTAGAAGGTCACACCTGGCTTTTTCATGTGCTTGTGCTGTCCCATGTGCCTGAAGAGGTGCCTGCCTGAGGGCAGGAGCAGGACCTGGCTTGCACAGCTGCTTGTAATGTCATCTGTGTTTGAGTAGGTGTTAGGGCAGGAGAAGCCTCTGGCTTGTTGTTTCAGGAATTACGCGGCTGCCAGTGAGACTGTGGTAGGAATTATGTGTGTACCACCCCAACAGGGCTCAGCCCCAGGTTGCCCCTCGCAGAAGATGAGTCGCCAGTCTGCTGAGTAACTCAGTGGTTTATTTACCCGACACACAGAGCAGTTCGAGCTGTTGCCTCCAGGGAGGGACCCCTACTGCAGATTGCGCACCCCAATTATACCCTTACAGACAGATTCCCCAGAAAATACCGCCCATCACCCAATGCCCAAGTGCAATCGCTTCATTCTGGTTGGTGGTCTCTTGATTTCTTGTTTTTCTTGGTTGCTGGGTGGCCGCCTTCTGAAGTTACCTCATTCTCTCAGAATTGTCTCCTTGCTCCTTTTGTGGAAGGAATCACAGATGTTCCCTTTCTCAGCCGGGGTCAAAGGCTTCTTTCCAGCAGTGTCATTTCTCCTTCCAGGAAAGCAGCTGGGCATGAGAATTGTCTTGCCTTGTCCCATCGTTAGGCAGGACAACCAGACAGTGCCAGGGAGGGATCTCCTTTACCCCTGAGGAGGGAAGGGATTCAGCTGAGTCAATTGAGGCACCTCCTCTGGTGTTTTCAGTCCTGGGGACAGGAGGGGACTCGGTTCCCTCCCATGCACACTACATATACATCAAAGGAGGTGGGATTCCTCTTGCCTCAGCTCCGGTGTGCACAACACAGCCGCCCTGGTGGGAGCTCCTTGTCTGGGCTCTGCTGCTAATGACTGGAGGTGGAGGGCAGTGGTGAGCTGCTCAGACACAAACACCTGGTGACATGGGAGGTACTGGAGTTGGTCCAGGGTACGTGCAGGGAACTGCAAGCTCTAAGGGAGCAACTCTGAGAGACGGGGCAACATCTAGGGGCATCTCCTTGGAGGTTGTTGGGAAATTCCTTTGTCCAACTGAGATTACAGCAGATGCTGAAATTTAGAGCAACTGCACCTTTTGCTACTCATTATGTTCAGGGCTCCATCATGCATAACAGTCACTTGGAAGGACAAATGCCATAGCCTTCAAGAGACCTTCCCCCAACACCTTGCTCTATCTTTTCCCAACTTTTATTGCTGAGCACAACGTCCTATGGTGTGAGATATCCCTTTGGTCAGTTGGGGTCAGCTGTCCCGTCTGTGTCCTCTCCCAGCTTCTTGCCCACCCCCAGGCTAGTTGCTGGTGGGTCAGCATGAGAGGCAGAGAAGGCCTTGCTGCTGTGCAAGCCCTGTTCAGCGACAGCTAAAAGTGCATTGTGTTATCAGGACTGTTTTGGTCACGGATCCAAAACAGGGCACCATTTGGGCTGCTGTGGAGCAAACTAACTCCGTCCCAGGCAAAAGCAGTGCCGTAAAGCCCATCCTACTCCTGCCGCAGCAGCCACACGCAGCGGAGAGGAGTGTTGGAGCACGCTGGAGGGGCTGATGCATCCCAGAGGCATTCGATGCCCTCTCTCGTAACTGCCCAGCCGCAGCCCACCCCTAAACCCCACCTGCCCGGATGGGCTGCCAGTGGCAGAGACATGCTGGTGCAGGGGGCAGTTGGGATTTTTGGAAAAGGACTGGGGAAAAGGGGGATCGCTGATTCCCAGGACAAGATGGGAAACCTATTTCCTCTCTACCCAGCTGTGCCCCCTCCCTGCAGGTGTCATAACACACCTTCACGTGACGCAGGCTGATGGCACAGGGAGGTCACCCCAGCAAAGCAGCATTGCCAGGACTTCCTGGCGAGGCCTGGGCACTGCTGGGCACTGCTGAGGGGCTCCCTACTGCTTCGCTTCAGATCTGCTGCACAGCCAAGGAGCGGGGTCGGGAGGCAGCGGGGCTGTGCTGGGGGACCCTTGCTGACAGGCAGAGCAGGAGCACGTCGGAGAGGAGTTTTGGGCAGGGAGCTGCAAAGAGCATCCCTTTTCCCTGAGCTGAGGGCAAGCAGCAAGCGCGAGGGAGGGCTGCTGCACTGTGGCCGTCAGCTTGGAGCTGAGCTGCTTGTTCCCCACGCATTCCCAAAGTGAGTGCGGTTCTTCTGCAGCCCTCGAGCGAGCGAGCGGGTGGCTTGCCAGCTCCTGCTTAGGAGCACGCGTTGTAGGGGCTCAACACTAGGCGCCGAGTCAGGGATCAGTCCTGAAGGGACTGCTTTCTGTTTAACTAATGCTGAGTTTGGGCTGCGTGTGTATTCTCCTGGAGTGACTGGGCATCGTGATCGCATTTCTCGCAGCCAGCCTGCCGTCATTGCCAGCAGAGAGAACCAAGTGCAGATGGAGAGGACACGGAGAGGCAAGTTTTCTGGTGTTGGGGGGAGATTGCCAATAAAAGGCGTGCATGGCCCCAAAGGGAGAGGGATGCCACGCCTCACATGACAGCCAGGAGGACTAGTGCTGGGGAGCTGCAGAGGGTAGGGGTCAGCCCTCTTCAAGCCTGTGTCATCATTTGCTTTCCAGGTTTAAGTTGCAGCCATGCAGGAGAGCCATCCCCTTTGGACACCATGGCTGTAGGGACTCTGGAGGTCCCCAACACGTGCCATATGGTTTTCATGAGCTTGTTTGCCTCATCGCAGGCCTCTGAGTGGGGAAGACGGCAGATGCTGAGTGCACCCCGCATCACTTTGCTTGCCCTTACAGCAGACCTGAGGTGCAGTCCTCTCCCATCCTCCTGAAGGGGCTCAGGGCTCATCCCCCCTTGCCGTGGGAAACGGCCCCACCTCCCCCACTTCTTCTGCCAGCCTGGGAAGCTTTGATCCCAGATGCACACGGGAGGCCAACCTGCCCCGTGCTCGTGCCGCCTCCTCCTGGTGTCTCTTTGCAGTGCGCTCCCCCCGTGTCCAGGCAGCTCCCCCAGGACCAAGGAGGCGGGCAGGCAGGAGCCAGCTCCTCCAGCCAGGCCCACCATGGCCCACACTCAGCACTGGAGGCACTTGGACTCCCCACCCTCCAGCCCAGCCCAGGAGAAAGGAGGTCAGCCAGAGGTGGAGGAAGGCTGGAAAGCCTCTCCCAGCAGAGGAGATGGCAGCAGCAGCCCAGCTGCAGAGACTCCAGCCTGAGTAAGTGTGCGCTGACTCGGGCCACAGCCTGGGGCAGTCGAGCAGCCATGACCCCGCAGAGATGCCCAGGGGGTCCCTGCATCCTGGGGTTGCACAGGACACTCTCTGATGTCTCCTACCATGGGCATGATGTGGATTGCCCTCCCAAGCCAAGGCCCAAAACCCACCCGCAGGGTTAAAGGATGGGTGGATGTGGGACAGGGTGGGCGTGTGGACTTGAGGTGGCAAGAAGGGGTCTCTGGCAGAGGGATGATGTTGCCCTCTTGTTGCAGCTACCTTTCTTCACGAGCCGCCCAAGTCCTCAGAAGGCTGGAGCTGCATCAGGCACAGAGGAACATACTCCAGCACGTCACTGAGAACAGGCTGTGTGGAGAGCAGCAGAGGCAGCTCCCCTGGTAACTGTGTCCAAGAAGGGATGGTGCTTCCCCTGGCTCCAGGACCCATCCCTCCACTGAGGGCAGCCCTGGGGGAAGGAGGGGATATCTCTGACACCACTCGTCAGACAGAAGGAGGTTTTGGAGGCCGGCTTTAGGCTGGACTTCCCTGCCCCCCAAGGGGACTGCCTGGGCACCCAGAATTGGCTTTCCACGGGGGCAGTAGAAGTCCTGGCTGAAGGCAGAGGGATCCCTCTGATGGCTGTAGCTTCCTCTTTCCAAACTGGAGAGCATGTCCTGCCCCAAGATGCCTTGCCCTGAGGGGGCATACCACTATGGGACAGCCAAGGTCTCAGCCCCACCTGATTCAGCCCCAGGCTGACCAGCTGTACCTGGGACCTTCTCCTGGGCTTGGGCATCAGGGGCCTCTCCCACTTCACAGACACCTTGAGGCTCTCTCGCAAGCAGATCCCTCCCACCGTGGGTGGCCTGAGCGATGCCTGTGGCGTATCTCTGCCTTCTCCCTCTCCATATGATCATACACTTTTCTTTCTTCCTCCCTGGCACTACATGCTGGTACCGCAGCAGAGGGGCAGGTGCTGGGAGCAGCGGCTGTAGCGGTGGCGGTTAGCCAAGGGGCTGGGCGGCTTCTCAGCTGCCGATATGCACCTAGAAATACAAAATCAAGAGCTCTGGGGCTGTTCCCAGCTGGACTGACTGGCCTGTGCCTGGCGTGGATCAATCTAAAGGGATTGTGCACACCCCATGTGTCATCCCAGAACTCCTCGTAGGGGCAGGAGAGATGGAGTCCACACATAGCCCACAGCGCAAAGATGTGCAGCCTCCTGAACTCTCACACCCTTCCTGGGTGGGAAACCAGCCCAGCTGGTACCTCCCTGACATGCCTGGCACGCTCCTGCACACTGCGCGGAGTACCACCAGCAGGGCCAGAAGTCTGCACGTGATTACCAAGCTGTGACCACACTGGGACCGTGGAGGTGTGGTGTGTAAATGGCACAGCGGGAGAGCTGCAGTGGAGAGACGTGGGTTCTTCAGGAAGGGCCATGTGGGAAGGCGAGGAGGTGGACTTGCCTGCTGCTCGGGGTGGGACAGGAGCCGGCTTAGGGGCCAGGGTCAGCAGGCAGACCAACGTGGGTGCCGTGCTCGCAGGTACCTGCTAGGGACCTCCTGTTAATGAGGAGGATGTAGATGAGGAACTCTGAAAGATTTAAGGGAGTTTTTAGAGATGTATCAGTAAAAGAGTGAGGAAGGCATGCTGGCATGGATTTTGCAATCTTGGGGTAGTAGAGCTACATCTATTCTTTTATCAGCAGGTGGAAAAGATTTAGTAAGCCTTATAGCCATTGATGATCAGGCACAATGAGGATATGCTCAGCTGCAAAATGTCAGAGGTGCTGCCAGGCGAGACATTATTGCACCGATGTTGTATCAGTGGTTGTGCGCAGCAGTTTCAGCAGCATATACAGAACCCGTTGGATCAGTGTCGTCCCTCAGAAACTGGTGTGCAATGGAGAAAGGTACTAATTTGGTGCAGCAGGTGGGGATGGCTCATGTGTTGGGTACAGGGTGCAATCCGGAGAGTTTAGCAGTGACGAGAAGTATCAAAGTGCAGTTTGTGAGAGGAGCGCCTGCCTCACTAAACCCCATGTGACAAATGCTGTGGGTAATGTAGGTGCCCTAGGAAACACCTTGAGGGAAATTTGGGCTGCAATTTCGGGACCATCTGTGCAGGTGGTGAATAAAGTAAAGACTGCAAAACCAAGGGGAGTTACAGCACAGGTTACAAGGAAACAAATGTGGAATAATCTTGTGCAAGCCAGTATCCCCCGACCAGAAATAGATGGGATCACAGCATCAAAAAGGTTTCAACGATGGCAAAAGTTAGCGTTTATGCAAAAAAAGCCAACCGCACCCTGCCCCACCACCAACTCCTCACCCCCCTCCACCCTGCCTGCCCCCTCACTGCAAGATGTGACCTGGAAACAAAAGCACTGTACTTTCCGAGTATTGCCTCAGGGATACACACACAGTTCCTCCATTTGCCGCCTAATGACAGCAGCTGATTTAGCACTATGCTCGGGGACTGTTACTGGTTACCGTTCTATTGATGATCTATTGATTCTGGCCGAGTCATAACAAGAAAGTGAAGCAGCTGCCAAATTGCTGAAAGCGCATTTGCAGGACTGAGGCTGGGCAATGAATGCCAAGAGAGTACAGGGTCCGAGTACTACTGTACAATTTTGGGGAATAGTTTGGCATGGACAGATGAGAGGAATACCAAATCGGGTACAGCAAACAGCCCAGCAGCTTCCTGTGCCCATCGCAGTAAAAGAGTTACAGACCTCTGGGGGACTTTTAGGGTACTGGAGGACTTTTTCCCACATTTGGTGATATTAATGTGCCTTCTGCAGAAATTAATGAGGAAGAAAGTTTTCTGGCAGGGGACCAAGCAACAAGAAGCCTCTGATGCCTGCAAAAATGCTTTGATTGAGCATTTGCAATTATGCACTCCTAAGCAAGGATATCCTTTTGAATTAGAAGTAACAAGTCCAGATGATACACTCTCGGGATTGTGGCAGATGATTGGGACAAGAAATGAGAAAGAACCTGTAGGATTTTGGTCCAAGGCATTACAAGGCTCCACAATACATTATACCCCAACTTCCCCTCTTATTTGACATCACTTATTAGTATCAGATTCTCGAGTTCTTGTATTTCAGGTATCTTCGACAAATACCTGCGTCTTATCTAGAGGAGACGGCATCGGAACGGTGTTGCAAACACAACATCACGTTGAAGTTCCATCTGAAAAAGTGCACGCCACAGCTCTCCAGTCTGTATGGGCAATTACCCCACATGAGGGTATCAAATCTAGAGTAATATTGGCTGAAGGAGCTGGAGCGACGTCTATGTGTCACTGGAAGGAGATGACACTGCTGCTTTTCTCCCCTATCACAGGTTGGCCACTCGTGCTTTGTAGTCTTGTGCTACAAGCGCATGCCCTGGGTACAGCTCTGACAAACCAACATGCAAATACTTAGATTTGGTCAGCCTCTACTGTCACTAACTCATCTGCCTTTTGTATCAAGGGAAGATTAGCAGCTGCAGGTCTTTTGGTAACTTGTTTCCGTGGCACATCAACCCCAGCAGCTGTACTATAGAACTACACTGTGCAAAGTGGTTTTGGTATTAATGTCTCTCATTGCTCTCTCTTCTGAGTAGGTAACAGCTGTACGCCAGTGAATATTACAAACCCAACTGATGATGGACTGTTTCCTCCCTCGACGTCAGAAATGCTGCTTCGACTTTGAAAACATGTGTTGTTCCAACATAACTGAGGAAGCAGTCAGCATGAAGCAAGACATTCAAAATCCTCCAGGACTTAATGCATCCAGTGAAACAACGTACTGGCAGTGCCCGGCTGGCTGAGGGGTTTAATTTCTTGACAGGAGGAATGGGACACCTGATTCAAAGCTTTACTTTAGAGAGTTGTTTATTTCTTTTTTTATGTGTGTTTATTTCATGCCTCTGTAAATTACTCTGTATTACACCTCACAAGTTTGAATGAACATTTCCAACTTTGTCAGCCCCAGCTGAAGCGGTCTCTTGAGCGAGGGGGTGGAATGTGGGAAAGTAACAGAAGATTGGCGAGGAGGACTGTAAACACGCTCAAGTGACGCGCACCTGGGGTGCTGGACAACACATCTATCACACTAATTCAGCCCCGTGTGCTCGCAGATGGAATATCCGCACTTAGATACCGTGAGCCTGGGATGGGCTTAGGGACACCTTATCTGGCATATGGGAGATCACTGCCTTGGTCTTGAAGAAGGTCAGAGCACAGTGGAAAACTACGCCTGCTTGAACCCTTGAAAAGCAGGCGAGAACAGCGAGTTGGAGCTCACGCTGCTGCTAACAAGGACTTTCTCCCGCCCTGTGGCACCTGCATCCCCTGCGTGTGTCCCTCTGTCCGGGCGTTGCTGTGGAGACTCCCCGATTCGCGAGGTATTGAGATCACATTTGTTCTTTGTCTTTCATCTGTGGCCTTGTGGTCGTTCCTGCATCCTGCCCAAGTCGGCTCACACAGAAGCCTTTTGATTGTATCCCTTTCCTTAACGTGTGACCAATGCTGTATTATTGATCATTTTTAGTAACCTTTCCACAGGGGGGGATGTTGGAGTCCCTCCTGGCACCAGCTGTGGTGCAGCCACGGAACCCTGGGGTGCTCCCCATGGGAAATGTTAAAGAAATAGAGACCAACGTTTTATCCCTGGTGCTGTGGTTCCTCCTCCCATCCTGCGGCTGGGGCTGTGCCCCCCTCAGTGCCCGACCCAGTGGGACAGGCTGGCACTGCTGGCACCCACCAGCCTGGGGGGGTGGTGGTGTCGGGGGAGCTGGGTGGGCTGGAGAAAGGGAGGAAGCACCTCTTGAAACCAGCTGGTCCCTCTCCAGCCACAAAACCCTCCCCAGAGGCACCAGAGGGGACCCCCAGATCCTTGAAGGGCTGCCCCAGACTCCCTCTGGCCTGCAAGAGTCCCCCCCAGGACCCCATAAGGGCAGCCCAGGACCCCTTACAGTCAGCCCAGTGGCGTCCCAAATCTGGGTTCTTTACCTGCTGGGCAAGCCAGTAACACACAGAGCAGAGGTATTTCTAATTTTATGCCATTAATGCGCAGAAATGGGTGCTTGTCCCAAAACAGGAGCGCTCACACCTTAGTTCCAAAAGTCTCCACTTTTACACATTGATTATTACATATTCAAACAATTAATACATAGTCACTGTTATTCCCTCTAATGATTGGGTAAATGAGTAAATGAGTGTGCAGACTCTGTCTTCTTTTTCCTTCTTTTTAATAGGTGGTATCATTTGGGGAGGTGGTCAATGAGCCAGTGGTCACCATCTTCCCCCGGCCGGAACCACCTTTTACCTGCTTTTCCTCTGATCTTGGCAGTTCCAAGTGGGTTTCTGGGTTTGCTGACCAGGCCTACAGTTCGTCGCTCTCTTGATAGGAATACCCTGCTTATCAACAGTGCTACACTGTCTGCTGGGTAGTTCCTTAACTGAATCATAGAGAAATCGTGTCTACTATTTCCCTATATTGAGATTAGGTAAATAACTAGCGTTGGGGCAGTATCTAGGGCTTGAGCAGCAGCAGGTTTCCTTTGTTGCTTCAATTACATTTTACATTTAATTTTCCTAGTATATGTTGATTTTACTACAACAATTCCCCCCCTTTGAGACTTAGCCAAGTCTTTCTGTACTTCAGTGAGCCTCATTTCCTATCCCGTATCACTAATACATAAGGTTGAGATAATTGCTTGTTAACGATACTCTTAAGACATCCAAACAAAACACAAACAAAAATCACTACGATCACAAAAATGATTGGGTTTCACAATAGGCTTTGCAGCCATCTGGTCCGGGCAAACTCAAAGCCAAGCAAGATCTCGTTCAACCATCCGACTTCTATTGCCTCTCGTAGATTTCTGCCATCCAAGCAGGAGGCAAATTAATTTTTCCTATCTTCTCTTTTGACTGATTCCCTGTCCAATCCATACACCAAGGAGTAGATTGCACGTAATGCCATTCTCCGTGTTCTGCAGTCTTCCACACTGAAGGGAACTGCATTCCCCGAGGGAATCGATCACATGGTCCTGTTTGCTTAACCAATACAGGTTGCTGGGTCTCGTTAATATGCCAACACCAATTTTCAGAATCATTCCCCAGAACCTTCCATTTCCCTAATCCAAATTCCCTTTCCTTTTTCAAATTAAATCTTAATCTTCCGGTTCCATTCATGAAGATGGTATCAAAGGTCCAATTCAAAGCGAGGGTTCAAATTCCCTGCTCCAAAGGAGAGTTTGCTGTCTTTGGTACAGGCAGACATGCTGTAATTGAACCCATGTTGGGGATTTTACTACAGCACCAGGACACCGCAGCGGACACGCAGTGTCCTCAAGGGCCCGTCCAGCACAAACCAGGAAACCAAAAAAGGGACCCCCGACCCAAAGAGGCCTCTGATTTGGGCAGCACTTCCAGGAGATGCGGTTTCTCAGCCCCAGCCTGAGAAGCGAGCTGCACCAGCCAGTGAGAACCATGCTTTTGCGGGTTTTCAACTGACAGTCCCCATCTGCCACCCAGTCTGGGGTGCCAAACTCGGATTCCAAAGCTGCAGGTGCAGATGCTGGCAGCCAGCTGCCTGCTCGCAAGGACCCATGCGCCAGCGCCCTGTCTCAGAGCAGCTATGACATCCTTTTGGGGAAGGACACCATGGAGAGAACCCCGAGATCCACCAGCAACTGGAAAACTACATCCTGGAGCCCCTCTGCAAGCGCAGCACCAGCCGCTGCACTGGTGGCATAGCAACGAGCATCGCTTCCCGGCAACGGGGCAGCTGAGCCGGCAGTACCTCGCCATCCCCGCCACCGCCCTCCTGCCAGACCAGGCCTTCGCTGCCGGGGAAAGCACCCTGGAGCATCGGCGCGGTGTCCTGGCGCCAGAGAACCTGCGCCACATTCTCTTCTTGCATCAGAACTTTTTGGAAGCGGTGCGGAACAGCAGTGAGACTCGCAGCAGGAAACTGCACGTGGAGCCCTTCCGTGGGGTAGCAGTGGTTTAAATCCACATACGGGGCTTTCGGACCTGTATTTCAATACTGTGCAAGGTATTTTCCCCAAACTCCCACCTTTTGGCATCGCTTTGGCAGCACCCGCAGTGAGGAGCGGGCTTAGGGAGGAGGTGTGAACACAATGCCGCTTCTTTGATTTTCAGTTCTTTTTACGTACAAGTGATGAGGAGCAAAAGGAGAATGTGCTGTTAATGTTAATTACCTAATCTAACTCTACTAAATGTGTTTATACTTCAGCTCCCGGTTTGCCTTGTTTTACCCGATTCCCTTTCCCGGGTGGGGAGGGCTCATCGGGTGATAGAATGATTGCCTAAATGACAATAAATTATTATGGGTCTCTCCAACCATAACACCACCACCAACCCAGTAGAACGAGTTTTAATTGCTTAAATTAGTTACGGCACAAACAGCAAGAGCAGTCCCAGAACTTTTACATTCACCAACCCAATTTAATAAGTTAAAGACATAAAATTTGCAGTTCATTGCATGCTGTTGATTGCATGCTTTTGATTGCAGAAGCAAGGGAGGTCACAATTATGCCATGGGGGGTGATGATGTTGCTCCTCCTCCTCCTCCTCCTCCTCCGATTGCGCTTCCTCCTCCTGGGAGGCGCCTTCCTCCTCCATGGTTGCCGGAAGCGGCTCTGTGGCATCCCATGCCAAGCTGAGCACCTATCCGCCTCCCTGCGCCGGCTGCTCCCTGGCAGGCAGATGCGCTTGGGCTCCACGCCGTTCTCTCGTGGGCTTACAGCCATGCGCTGTGTGCCGTTGATCGCGGAAGCGAGGTCACTCGCACCTGTGCCATGAGGAGTGACATTCCTCCTCCGCTGCTTGCGCTTTCTCCTCCTGGCAGGTGCCTTCCTCCTCCCTGGTTGCAGGGAGTGGCTCTGTGGCCAAAGTGGACAGCCATCTGCCTCACTGCCCTGGCTGTTCCGTGGCAGGCAGATGCGCTTGGGCTCCACGCCATCTCCTGGTGAGCTTATGGTCAGGCGCTCCATGCCTCTGATTATAATATCGAGGTCAGCCGCGCTTGTGTCATCTCCTGGTGAGCTTACGGTCAAGCGCTCCATGCCTCTGATTATAATATCGAGGTCAGCCGCGCTTGTGCCATCAGGAGTGGTGTGCCGCCTCTGCTCATTGAGCTTCCTCCTCCTGGGATGAGCCTGCCTCCTCTGCGGTTGCGGGGAGTGGCTCTGCGGCGTTCCACACAAAGGTGGGCAGCCATGCGCCTCGCTGCTCCAGCTCCTCTTCCTTCCAAGCATGCTTGGCATCCGAGGGCCTGGAAGCTCGGCAAACTGTGGGCCAGCTGCAGGGACCCCTGCTTTTATAGGTCCCCAAGAACAGGCAGTGTGAGGTGGCTGATGACATCAGGAAGCCATTGTGATGTTGATTGGGACTGTGGCTGATGCGTGTGGCCAACTATGGTATGTTTGGGCGTGGGGGGGGCTGTGGCCTGAAACGTGCCCAAATGTGGGAAGAGGAGGAGGGTCGAGGGGGCCAAAAGCCTGTTTCCTGGGGCTCGCTCCTGCCCGCCATGTTGCTTGCCCGAGAGAAAGGCCACCCCTTGGGCATAGGGACCACCTTCCAGCTCCCCTCATGAGCCCTGGGCTCCAGCTCTCTCCTCATCCCGTGGCTGGGGTCCCAACAACATGTTGGCAACAGTGTCCCAGGAGGGCTGGGGGTCCTCAGTGCCCTCCCACTGACGCAGTGCCCTGCAAGTGGCAAAGCCCCCCGTGCTTGATAGTGGCTCTTCATCTGAAGTAGGGGCCTGGGTGGTAATGCGACAGGCCGCCTTCCACAAGGTTGTGGCTGTCGCTGCCCATCTGGGGAAGGCAGGACAGCTCACCTTCGAAGAACCACAGAAGCATAGAGGTTGGTAGAGACGCTTGGAGGTCTTCAGTCCAAGCTTCTGCTCAGAGCAGCCCCAGCTGGATCCCGTTGCTTGGGACTAGTTCAGTCATGTTTGGGTATCCTCAAGGACAGGCTTCACAACCCCTCTGGGCCCTTGTGCTGTGTCTGAGGAGCCTCATGGTGACAATCTTTTCCTTTTTATCTAGCTGGGATTTCTTCTGTTCAGCTGTAGTCACCAGTTGGGTCCACCACTGTGGGAGCCAGTCCTTGGAAAATAGACCGTGTGTATAGCAAATTGTGAAGAACGCCTTAACCTTGAGACTAGATAACAGGAAAGTTGGCAGAAAGAGTAAAACAAGAGCAGGTGTCCGCAAGAAAAATAACGCTTGAGCAAGACTAAACAATATGCTAATGTTAACCAATCATGGGTGAAATAACCCTGCGTGCTCGCCGCATGCACAAAGCGAGACAGCCAATCAAACAATGCGTGATCGCGTGTACAAGATATGAATGACTATATATGTAACCCGAGTGTTAACAATAAACGGAGCTTAGCGGAGATTGACGCTAACATACATCGTATCGGTGTGTTTGCTCCCCTCCACCTGGCCGCAACACACCACGAGCCTCCTCTTCTTGATGCAGACCAGAGGCAGCTCCCTCTGCCTGCCTCTTGTGTGCTCCTCACCATCCCAAAGGCTTTGGGCTGGGCCCACAGCAAGTCTTTTCTTGGGCTGTGGAAACCAGGAGGGGGACAGAAGAGTCCAGATGAAGTTTCCCAAGTGCCAAAGAAGAGAGGAGGCATTTCAATTGCATTTTCTGGTGTCGTTTAATTGTCTGGGGTTTTTTTTAATGGTTTATTGCACAGTCTTCTTCCATGTTGTCAGTCACTTCTGTTGCTCCTTTCCTTAAAATGTGTTCATGTAAGGCACTGGGGCATTTGAATGCAATGAAGGAAGTCTGTCCCTTTGTGTCCTTTGCCATTGATTTGTGAGGAGAAGAGCAAGGGGGAAGGAAGAGGAGGACAATCAGCAAATGGTTGCGGTAGCTCAAGAAATCCCTTAACTTGAAGCTGTTATCCAGCAACCCAATCAAACCAAGACCTTTTCCCATTGCAGTTTCTCTCATGAGACCTGGTTGTGCTTTTTATCGTCTGGACTCTACGTAGCTATTGATTTTATAAATATTTTTCCAGTTCCCCCAGTGATGAGTGTGATGAGAGTGACAGTTCCCTGTTCATGCAGGTTGATTTCTGAGATGCATTGGGGTAAGGACAGTTTTCCAGCCTATTTGGAGCCAAGTGTTGAATCTGACTGGGGTCAGTAGGTGGAGGGAGGTCATTCTCCCCCTCTACTCTGCACTGGTGAGGCCACAACTGGAATAGTGTGTCCAGTTCTGGGCTTCCTACTTCAAGAGAGATGGGGAACTACTGGAGAGAGTCCAGCATAGGGCAGATTAGATGATTAAGGGATTGGAGCATCTCCCTTATGAGGAAAGGCTGAGAGAGCTGGGACTCTTTGGCCTGGAGAAGAGAAGGCTGAGGGGAGACCTTCTTATTGCTTCTAAGTATCTAAAGGGTGGGTTGAAGGAGGATGGAGCCAGACTCTTTTCAGTGGTTCCCAGTGAGAGGGCAACGGGCACAAGTTGGAAGTTCCATTCAAATACAAGAAAAAACCTTCTTTAAGGTTAGGGTGATCGAGCACTGGAACAGGCTGCCCAGGGAGGTTGTGGAGTCCCCTTCTCTGGAGATCTTCAAGACCCGCCTGGATGCAGTCCTGAGTAATGTGTTCTGGGCAATCCTGCTTTAGCTGGGGAGCTGGACTAGATGATCTCTAGAGGTCCCTTCCAACTCTGAAAATTTCGTGATCCCTGAAAACCAAACCTTACTCCTATCAGAAGAAAAACAAACCTTACTCCTATCAGAAGAACACTAAAGCCTAAAACTAAGACCTAAAAGACGGCTAACGAAGACCTAAAACCTACACGGGACTATCACCTAAGAGGGAAACGCTATTAAATACGATAACTATTTCTCTGCTGTTCTCTTCTTCTGGGTCTTTCTGGAGCGGGGGCGACCTCGTGGTGGTGGACCCTCCGCAGAGCTCAGGCACTGCCCTCTGCTAGAGGTCATTGGGGTTTTCTAAACAGAGTAAATTGACCTCGTTGGTGGTCTGAGATGACAGTTGCCCAGTTGCCAGCTGGAGGAGGTCACCATCTGGGCTTCTCTCGGCTTCGCCTCCCTTTAAAAATGCTGCTGGGGCCTTCCAATTGTCCCACAGGCAATGGCATTTCATGTGAGGATTCCTCCCATTGACCTTCCCAAACACCCTGGAAGGGAGAAAACAAACGGGAATTTTTAATTTCTTTTTTTAGTTTCTTAGACCACGTTTCATTAGTTTTATTTTGTGAGTTTCTGCTGTGTTTTGCTGCGTGGTCCTACTCAGTTTCTGCCAGTACCCCTGGCTGGGTGGGACCTTGCTGGTTAAACAAGAGAGATTAAAGGTGGATTAAAATTAAGGTGGATTGAAACTTGAGCAGCTTTGCTGGGAATGAGTGATGTTGCTTGGCACGAGCGACTGCAGCGTGGAAGCCCTCAGGCCGCAAACCGCACAAAAGAACTTTAGTGGAACCTCTTCTTAGTGAAAATAAAGAAACGCTGGGATTCTTCCACAACCAGATGAAGCGGAGCAAGCCTGTAATTCGAGGAAAGGGCCTTCAAAGAGAGAGAGAAACCGTTCCAGCTGAAGTCAGCAGGAGACAGAGGAGACCCAAGTGCGGATTAGATGGGAGGAGGGTGAAACTGCATGAGTAGAAACAGTCCCCATTGCATTGTCGCTCCAATCAGTATTGGAGCAAGTATTGGCAACCTCCGTGCAGAGCCGGGTCACCAGCAATTCCTTTTATGGAGCACTGGGATGTTACGGAACATCCCTGAAAATCATCAGCAGCAAGTTTAACACGAAGGGAATTATTTCCCAGAGCCCGGGACGATAGCTTCATCGAGGAGCGACATCTCGCACCAACCCCCAGCAGTTTTTCTACCTTCTCTTCAGCCTCTTCCACCTACTCCTTGTTTCCCTTCAGCTTTTCTTCAGTCCTTTCAGCTTGACCGCTGGCAAATGTGACACGTTTTTTCCAGGTGTAGTAGTATTCGACACACTGGGACACAGTCTTCGTCTGAATCTATTGGGAGAAAAACAGAAGCGATCGATGAGGGAAAGACTGCAGGAAAACATTTAGGGCACAGACCCACAACAAATCTGTCGAGTGCTGTTTGTCTGTCCCCCCTTGTCTCTGGTTCTCACAGCACAACGTATGGGAGAGATCAGGCAGAAAATGAGCCTCCTTCTTCTGAAAGGGCTGTAAAGAAGCCATGGGAGGGCAGAACTGTACGTTATACACTGGTGGTCAGCGGAACGTGTCAGTATTCTTTTAGTATTTCTGGTATTTTGCACCAGAGAGATTAAATATTCTGTGGTCATTACACATTAGGGCCAATTATGTCTTGTACCGGTGTCTTTTTAGCGTGAAGCGCATCCCAAGAACAGGATTCCAACACACCATTCAAAAGATGACTTTTCTGGGTTAAAACTCCCCTCCATGCTACCTTCCCGTGACCCGCCTCGGTCTAACGGCTTTACCTTCTTCTGTATCAGGTGGAAATTCTTCTGGTGTACAGAAAAGATCTCTTTAAACAACTGCTCCTCGAGAGGCGTCCAAGTGTCTGAGCCTGGGAATGAACAGCCACTGCAAATGATTAGACCACTTCCTCAAGGAAACCCGCACCATTTATTCCTCATACATCAAAATCTCTCCTCCTTAAAGAGAAATTCGCTAACGCTACAGGGAGTTCTTTAGCAGAAGCAGTTACGGCTGCCAGCAGAGCAAGCCCTGAACGCCATAAAGCCGGCGTACCAGGGAATGGAGGAGCGTACGGTGGCGTGGGGCATCACCACACAGGAAAACAGTGGGCTGGAACACAGGGACGAGGAATTCCCCATGCCAAAACCCCACCAGAACAGATTAAAATGACTGTTTTCCCCATCCCAAAGAACACGAACTGTTGCTCACACGTTTTTAAAAATCACTTCTTTCAATCAGAACAAAGGGAACGGCAGTACCCGCTCGCATTCCTGGAGAAGGAACGAGCTCTGCTTCCACTTTACCTGCGTAATGATAATCAGCCAGGGGATGGGATTCAGGTCGCTGGGGTGCCCCAGACTGCACCATCTCCAGACCCTCCTGCAGGATTTCAGGACCCCATAAGCGCCGCCCAGGACCCCTTACGGACACCCCACTGTCCTCCCAAATCTGGGTTCTTTACCTGCTGGGCAAGCCAATAACACACAGAGCAGAGGTATTTCTAAGTTTATGCAATTAATGCACAGAAATGGGTGCTTGTCCCAAAACGGAAGTGCTGACTCCTTAGTTCCAAAAATCTTCACTTTTACACATTGATTATTACATATTCAAACAATTAATACATAGTCACTGTTATTCCCTCTAATGAATGACTGGTCGAGATTTCTTTGCTTCCCACGTAAAGGAGTGCACAGACTCTGTCTTCTTTTTCCTTCTTTTGAGTAGGTGGTATCGTTTGGGGAGGTGGTCAATGAGTCGGTGGTCACCATCTCCCCCCGGCTGGAACCACCTTTTACCCGCTTTTCCTCTGATCTCGGCAGTTCCAAGCGGGTTTCTGGGTTTGCTGACCATGCCTACAGTTCGTCGCTCTCTTGATAGGAATACCCTGCTTATCAACAGTGCTACACTGTCTGCTGGGTAGTTCCTTAACTGAATCATAGAGAAATCGTGTCTACTATTTCCTTATTTTGAGATTAGGTAAATAACTAGCGTTGGGGCAGTATACAGGACTTGAGCAGCAGCAGGTTTCCTTTGTTGGTTCAATTACATTTTCCATTTAATTTTCCTGGTTTATGTCGATTTTACTACAACAATTCCCCCCCCTTTGAGACTTACCCAAGTCTTTCTGTACTTCAGTGAGCCTCATTTCCTATCCCATATCACTAATACATAAGGTTGAGATGATTGCTTGTTAACGATACTCTTAAGACATCTGAACAAAACATGAACAAAAATCTCTACGATCACAAAAATGATTGGGTTTCACAATAGGCTTTGCAGCCATCTGGTCCGGGCAAACTCAAAGCCAAGCAAGATCTTCTTCAACCATCTGACTTCTATTGCCTCTCGTAGATTTCTGCCATCCAAGCAGGAGGCAAATTAATTTTTCCTATCTTCTCTTTTGACTGATTCCCTGTCCAATCCATACACCAAGGAGTAGATTGCACATAATGCCTTTCTCTGTGTTCAAATTCCCTGCTCCAAAGGAGAGTTTGCTGTCTTTGGTACAGGCGGACATGCTGTCATTGAACCCATGTTGGGGATTTTACTACAGCACCAGGACACCGCAGCAGACACGCAGTGTCCTCAAGGGCCCGTCCAGCACAAACCAGGACACCATCAGGGGAACCCCAGACCCGAAGAGGCCCCCCTTGACCCCGTAAGTGCCTGCAGGGCGGTGCCGCCATCAAGATGGTTGTAGGCAACATCAGGTCAGAGCTGAGGCAGCGCTGGGGGTTGGCAGAGGATGAGAAAATGCTCGAAAGCATTAGGAAGCATTTTTTCACTGAAAAATGCTCGAAATGCTCGAAAGCATTAGGAAGCATTTTTTCACTGAAAGGGTTATTAAACATTGGAATAGGCTGCCCAGAGAGGTGGTGGATTCACCGTCCCCGGAGGTGTTTAAGAAAAGGGTAGATGAGGTGCTTAGGGACATGGTTTAGGAGTGGTGGTGTTTTTATCAGGGTAGGTAAACGGTTGGACTTGATGATCTTAAAGGTCCCTTCCAACCTCACTAATTCTATGATTCTATGAAAGCCCAGAAGTTATCACCTCTTTTTTGGACCGCGCTTACAGGAGATGCGGTTTCTCAGCCCCAGCCTGAGAAGCGAGCTGCACCAGCCAGTGAGAACTATGCTGTTGCGAGTTTGCAACCACCAGTCCCCATCTGCCACCCAGTCTGGGGTGCCAAACTCGGATTCCAAAGCCACAGGCACAGATGCCGGCAGCCAGCTGCCTGCTCGCAAGGACCCATGCGCCAGCGCCCCGTCTCAGAGCAGCTACGACATCCTTTTGGGGAAGGACGCCATGGAGAGAACCCCGAGATCCACCAGCAACTGGAAAACTACATCCTGGAGCCCCTCTGCAAGCGCAGCGCCAGCCCCTGCACTGGTGGCAGAGCAATGAGCATCGCTTCCCAGCTGCGGGGCGGCTGAGCCGGCAGTACCTCGCCATCCCCGCCACCGCCCTCCTGCCAGACCAGGCCTTCGTTGCTGGGGAAAGCGCCCTGGAGAATTGGCGCGCCATCCTGGTGCCGGAGAACCTGCACCACATTCTCTTCTTGCATCAGAAATTGGATTTTTTGGAAGCGGTGCGGAACAGCAGCAAGACTTGCAGCAGGAACCCGCAGGTGGAACCCTTCTGTGGGGCAGCAGTGGTTTAAATCCACCCACAGGGCTTTTGGAGCTGCATTTCCATACCGTGCCGGGTATTTTCCCCAAACTCTCACCTCTGGACATCACTTTGGCAGCACCCGCAGCAAGGAGCGGGCTTAGGGAGGAGGTGTGAACACACCGCTGCTTCTTTGATTTTCAGGTTTTTTTACGTACAAGTGATGAGGAGTAAAAGGAGAATGTGCTGTTAATGTTAATTACCTAATCTTACACTACTAAACCTGTTTATACTTCAGCTCCCGGCTTTCCTTGTTTTACCCGATTCCCTTTCCCGGGTGGGGAGGGCTCATTGGGTGATAGAAAGATTGCCTAAATGACAATAAGTTGTTATGTGTTTCTCCAACCATCACAGCACCACCAACCAAGCGGAATGAGTTTTAATTGTTTAAATTATTTACGGCACAAACAGCAAGAGCAGTCCCAGAACTTTTACATTCACAAACCCAATTTAATAAGTTAAAGAGTAAACACATAAAACCACACCTTACTCCTATCAGAAGAACACTAAAGCCTAAAACTAAGACCTAAAAGATGGCTAACAAAGACCTAAAACCTACATGGAACTATCACCTAAGGGGGAAACGCTATTAAATACAATAACTATTTCTCTGCTGTTCTCTTCCTCTTGGTCTTTCTGGAGTGGGGGCGACCTCGTGGTGGTGGATCCTCTGCAGAGCTCAGGCACTGCCCCTGCTAGAGGTCGGTGGGGTTTTCTAAACAGAGTAAATTGACCTCGGTGGTGGTCTGACATGAGAGTTGCCCAGTTGCCAATGCTGCCGGGATCTTCCGATCGTCCCGCGGGTGATGGCATTTCATGTGAGAGTTCCTCCCATTGACCTTCCCAAACACCCTGGAAGGGAGAAAACAAACGGGGATTTTTAATAACTTTTTTTTATTATTTATTTCTTAGACCACTTGTCATTAGTTTTATTTTGTGAGTTTCTGCTGTGTTTTGCTGCGTGGCACTACGCAGTTTCTGCCGGTACCCCTGGCTGGGTGGGGCCTTGCTGGTTAAACAAGAGAGATTGTTGGGGATTAAAATAGAATTAACGGTGTGATTGCTTAAATTTAAGGTGGATTGAAACTTGAGCAGCTTTGCTGGGCATGAGTGATGTTGCTTGGCACGAGCGACTGCAGCGTGGAAGCCCTCGGGCCACAAACCACACAAAAGAACTTTAGTGAAACCTCTTCTTAGTGAAAAAAGAGAAACACTGGGATTCTTCCACAACCAGATGAAGCGGAGCAAGCCTGTAATTCGAGGAAAGGGCCTTCAAAGAGAGAGAGAAACCGTTCCAGCTGAAGTCAGCAGGAGACAGAGGAGACCCAAGTGTGGATTAGATGGGAGGAGGGTGAAACTGCACGAGTAGAAACAATCCCCATTGCATTGTCGCTCCAATCAGCACAGAGGAAAAGCGGATATTAAACAAATTGCTGGGACAAAAAGTTGGTGCATACGGCACACACAAGTGCCTGAACACCTCAGGGAATAAACCTTCAAGGGCACTGGAAAAACAGCGAGAGGGTCTCTCTTCAGAGATACCCAGCTCAAGCTGGAGCAAAGCCACTCTGGGGCAGAGCTGGGGCTCCAGACACTCGTTCCCAGTCGGAAGCTGAGGCTGGATCCAGCTGCGCCTGGACTCCTCTCCCAGAGGAGGTGAGAAAGCAAAGGAGGTTTAGTGTGAACCTCGCGAGACTTGGCTGGAGGGTCTCCCCGCATCAGAAAACACAGAGGTTTGGGTTAAAAGTCAAACAAAACCGCCAGAAGGCTGCGGGACAGCGGGAACCCTCCAGCAGCCCTTAGCTCCGCTCCCCCGGGCGCCTCTGAAAGCGTCCATCAGTTTAAGCCCAAAGCAGCAGGTTTCAAGAAGAAAAACGACCAGCTAACCTTCCACACTCTCTGCAGGGAAACACAGCCACATCACCGGCGCCTCCACCCCAGCACGGAGACTCACGGGGACGGCGGGAGGGACTGCCCGTGCTGCGGGGCGTCTTTTCACAACTCTGCTTTTTCTTGGTGTTTTCCTTCGGCCCGAGCCGGCGCCTCTTCTTCGGGCTGCAAGCAGCCTGTAAAGCAGACAGCCTTTACTCATTTCTCCTTCTCCTCAGCAAGGAGGACAGCTAAAGCGAAAAAATAGCTGGAAACATCCCCAAATGGCCCAGGCAGTGAGGGGTTTATTTTTGTGCTGGGTGTAACGTGTTCTATCAGCACCAGCCTGCCCTGCTGTACTCCTCTGAACACTAAACAGTTAAAAAAACACTGAAATTCGATGGGGAGGAGGGGGTGCAAAGACAGACCTTGAAAGAAAAACCGTATAATTCCTACTGTCCTCAGTGGAACAGCACTTTCCTCCACAAAACTCTGTACAATGGGTTTAAAGTGCAGAATTACAGAGCACTGAAGTGACGTGGTTACCCAATTTCTACCACCAGAAAACAAATAAATTCTGTGAACCTAATTTCTTTTTCCTGGCAAGGAACATTTCGGCAACCCCCGTGCAGAGCCGGGTCACCAGCAATTCCTTTTATGAAGCATTGGGATGTTACGGAACATCCCTGAAAATCATCAGCAGCAAGCTTAACGCAAAGGGGATTATTTCCCAGAGCCCGGGACGATAGCTTCATCGAGGAGCGACATCTCGCACCAACCCCCAGCAGTTTTTCTACCTTCTCTTCAGCCTCTTCCACCTACTCCTTGTTTCCCTTCAGCTTTTCTTCAGTCCTTTCAGCTTGACCGCTGGCAAATGCGACACGTTTTTTCCAGGTGTAGTAGTATTCGACACACTGGGACACGGTCTTCGTCTGAATCTATTGGGAGAAAACCAGAAGCGATTGATGAGGGAAAGACTGCAGGAAAACATTTAGGGCACAGACCCACAACAAATCTGTCGAGTGCTGTTTGTCTGTCCCCCCTTGTCTCTGGTTCTCACAGCACAACGTATGGGAGAGATCAGGCAGAAAATGAGCCTCCTTCTTCTGAAAGGGCTGTAAAGAAGCCATGGGAGGGCAGAATTGTACGTTTCACACCAGTGGTCAGCGGAACGTGTCAGTATTCTTTTAGTATTTCTGGTATTTTGCACCAGAGAGATTAAATATTCTGTGGTCATTACACATTAGGGCCAATTATGTCTTGTACCGGTGTCTTTTTAGCGTGAAGCAGCATCCCAAGAACAGGATTCCAACACACCATTCAAAAGATGACTTTTCTGGGTTAAAACTCCCCTCCACGCTAACAACCCGAGACCCGCCTCGGTCTAATGGCTTTACCTTCTTCTGTATCAGGTGGAAATTCTTCTGGTGTACAGAAAAGGCCTCTTTAAACAACTGCTCCTCGAGAGGCGTCCAAGTGTCTGCGCCTGGGAAGAAACAGAGACATGGAAACGATTAGACCACTTGCAGCTTCACAGAAACCCACACAATTTTTTCGTCATGCGTTAAAATGTCTCCTCTTTCAGACAGCAATTAGCCAACGCCGCACGGAGTTGGTAAGCACGAGCAGTTATGGCTGCTAGCAGAGCAAGCCCTGCACGCAGTAACACTGGCATATGGGGGAAAGGAGGAGCATTGGGCGGCGTGGGGCATCACCGCACAGGACAGCAGCAGGCTGGAACACAGGGTCGAGGCATTCCCTGTGCCAAAAGGCCCCCAGAACAGATTAAAATTACTATTTTCCCTGCCCCAACGAACACGAACCATTGCTCACACGTTTTTAAAAATCACTTCTTTCAATCAGAACAAAGGGAACGGCAGTACCCGCTCGCATTCCCGGAGAAGCAACAAGCTCTGCTTCCAGTTTACCTGCGTAATGATAATCAGCCAGGGGATGGGATTCAGGTCGCTGGGGTGCCCCAGACTGCAACATCTCCAGACCCTCCTGCAGGAGTTCAGAGAACAAGACTTAGATTCCCCCTCAGGAGGGGGCAAAAGGTCAACTCTTCAGCCCACTGGAGGAAGATGGCGCTCAGTCGATGCTCAGCAACAGCGCGTCGGGGTCACCTCCGCCCACGGCAGCTGATGGGAATATTTCCTCAATCCACACTGATGTGTTTTAAGAAACCAGAACCTGTGGACATCTCTGGGAACCAAGCTGTGGCACCCCACCAGCCACCACCTCTGGGAGAAGACTGCTGCAGGCAGAGCCTCCTCGTGCAGACGCAGCAGACGCCGAGTCCTCTGCCGCACGTCAGCGGTGTGAAAGCCCTTCTTCAAAGAAGAGGGAACAAAGCAGACCCGCTCGGGGCTTCACCGGGGTCAGGCTGGAGGTATTTGCTCAGCAAGGAGCACCCAGGGACAGTGCAGTTGTCAAGCACAGGACGTTTCTCCGGGGCAGACCTCGGGTTTTAGCGAATATTCCTTCATTCCCAGCACTGGGAGTAGGAGGACTTCTCCAAATTGTCACAGAATTGACAAGAGACAAAACAAGCTCTTATTGATACACGGGGTCTGTCACCCCACGAGACCTTAACGCAGACGGTGGCCAACAGGCAGCACGCAAGAACTCTGCCCCTTTAGCAAAGGGATTCGAGCCTGTGGAAAAGAAAACTCGGGAGCGACTCTCAGCTCACCCCAGCGCTAAAGGCTGTCCTAGTCTGGTAGGAATTCAAAAATAACTGCTTCTTACCAGAGTGTCATGCAGGCGGTGCAAGGCGTGCTCCAGGTTGGGTCTTTCCTCCGGCACGATGTTGGAGCAGGCGAAGTCGAGCAGATTTGTCACTAGAAATGCAACAAAACCCAACAAAAAGTCAGTTTCCATCAAGAAAGGAGAAAAGGTGCAATCCAAGGCAGCATGCAAACAGAGCAGACAGACTGGAGACCCAGAAAAGGCACCAAAAAAAGGGCAGGTTATCCCGTGTCGCTCTCTGCCTTAAGAGCAGCTTTGGCACCGGTAGCTCCAGAGACAGATCTTGCAGTTGAGGTGGGACAGCTACAAATGCCCCTGACCGTCTGTCCCGGAGGACGCGACTGACTGCGCCACCAGTTGTTATCTCTTCACTGTCCCACCACATCTGAGCACCCTCGGGCACTACCAGGCGTGAAGGCAGTCAAGAAAAGGAGGGAGAGGATCCCAATGGAAAAAAAGCTGCTGTGAAAATGCAGAGTTTTCGACCCTTAGTATCTCGGGGGGGACCTGGGAAGCAAAGAAATAAGAGAAACCTCTGTCCTGTGTTTCCGGGTTCGTTGCGATGTCTCCCCAGGGCTTTCACACTAGCGACGCTCCCTCCTCCTCCTCTTCCAACTGGGATCTGTCCTGGAGGTCTGGGATCTCTGCCTGAAAGTCGCTGCCAATGTTGACGTGTCTGAAATCGTTAAGGCAGAGGAGGTGAGGAAGCAGAGCTGGGAACAGCACGATAGCACGCACCCGCGTCGAAGGACGGGACGTGTCAGGTACGGCAGTTATTTCCCAGCACAGTGTCACCAACTGCCCTCTGACAACTCCCACAGCCCCTTCTCGCCACCAACAGCATTACCGTGCTGCCCTTCGAGCCCTTTTGCGCCCCATCAGGCAAGAAAATTGGATATTTCTTCCTCAAAACCCGATCAAATTGGCAAGGTTCACTCCAAGACCGACAGCCTGCAGCAGAAGAGCTGCGACCGCAGGCCAAGAAGAGCGTCAGAATGTTGTGTAGAAGGCGGGAGGCCGGCAACCGGCATCATGAGGTCAGCCTGAGTGGCAAGCCCAGCCTGGGCTAGCACAGGCCATTTCTGGCCAGCACGGGGGGATCCTTTGGCCAAAAAAAATCCTTTATTACCTTCAGCAGTGCTGCGGGGCAGTGGGAGAACTGGCCAAGCCATGGGGAGAAACTCAACAGCAACATCAAGGACCGGCAGAGCCCCAGCCCCAAACCAACCACGCACCCGCCCCTCAGCCCCCTTTTCCCAGGGGTTGCGTTTATTCTGACCGCTGGGCCGGAACTCACAGCCCAATGCGGATTTTAGGGTTTTCCTTCATAACCCAAAACCCAAAGTCCCTGTCCATTCTGCCTGAAAGATATATAAAACAACACTTAAGATAGAAATCAATATTAGTTTCAAAGTTACAGATGTCAATTTTTAACCACGACACCAAAAAAGAATGACCTGCATTAAAACTCCAAAAGCGTTTTCTTTCCGTACTGCGCTGGAATTTCAGAAAAATTTTATTTCCTGCATGGAAAAATGTTTGCGTATAACAAATGGCGACCTCAGCGTTTGGACAAAGTGAGCTCCAAAGTGCTGCAGATCCATCTCTCCATCCGCAGGAGGAAGATAGCAAAGGCAGTCAAAGCTTCCCAGCACAGCATCCTTACTGCCTCCCCTTTCCTACAGCCCGGGGGATCCTCGGAGCCTTCCCACAGGGAAACAGAGGAGTGGGCAGACCACCAAGGCCGGTTGGACCAGGTAACGATTGTCAACACTTTCATTTCTTGCCAAAGAATGATGAAATTCGTCCATCTGAACAAGACAGCAGGTCCCTTCCCTGCCATGGTTCCAGCGCTGGAGGAAAGGTGACTCTCCCGAGGCCACATTGGGATGGCAGTGCTGCACAGAAGGATAGAGATTTTTAAATCTCTTTTTTTCTTCCCGGGAAAAACTTGCTTTCTCACTCAGTAAAGGACAAGCTCCCCAGGCTGGGCAGGAAGGCGGCACAGCCACGATTTACTTACAGAGAAAGGACTCAGGGGTGTGCGGTCCCTGCGCCCAAGGAAAGCGACCATTGCCAAAGCAGAGGGAAGGACGTGTCTCATCTTCAGAAGAGAGATCCGAGTCAGAGACTCACTCTGAAAAAAAAAAGAATTAACCATAACATTATCTAATGACTTCCCAAACCTCAATTCAGGGCCTGCCTCTGTGATTATAATGCAATAATGGTCTTTACAGGCAGGCAGCTCACCAGGAATGAGATGGAGAGTGACCCCCGTATTCCCCTGGAAACTCTTCGGCCAGGCAAGCCCCTGAACGCCCTCCCAGATTGTCGGTTCTTTACCTCCACGAGGAACTCGTGGCCTTTTATTGTCATAGTGTGTGACCAGAACAAGCCCCGCCATTCCTTATTCCAGCCTTAACAGCCTTCAGTGTTTCACTCCGGTCACCTCCCTGTCCCACTTCCGTCCCTGCACAATTTTTAAGATGGCGACTGAGAAATTAGGTCTTGTGGTTCCCATTGAAACACCCATTAATTCATACAACCAAAAGCTAGGCAAATGAAAAGGCCATGTTAAACTTCAGCCCCCAGGGAAAAGAAATGTGCCCGACGAGGTGCTAAAAGGCGCTCTGGCAAACCACCCCCCTCTCCAAACTGCAGTTTGCTCCAGGAAACTGACAAGTTTTCTTCCTCTGCGGCCTTAGCGAGGCTGTAGATTTTTCCACCCTGCAGGTAAAGAAACAATCCTCAAAAGCAGATGTCATTCTGCCTGCAAGGAAAGCTTTAAAATAGGCATTCTGCCTTTAAAAAAAGAAAAATAAACGGAACACCTGAGCTGGTTTCTCCATGAAAATAACACTTTGCACTTGCACAGCAAAGCAACGCTCATTAACCAATCTCGTAAATCTTCGCAGGCATTAAGAAACACTCCAAGTAACACACCTGCGTGCACCCTGTAAGCACACGTGCACAGAGGAATCCCCGTTTACGCACCCCGGCTATATCAAACCGCACTATTTCCCTCACAAGCTGTGATGCAAATGGGCCACACTCCCATTCCTCGGCTCCAGAGCTCCGGCGATGCCGGGATCATGCCGACCCTCAGCTGCTACGGGCATCAGCTCTGCTAACACCCCGCTGCCGGCTCAGCAACAGGAATCTGGGAGCAGGAAGGGGATTGTACCACACAGGCTCCCCAAAATCCCCCGCAGTTAAGAGGAATGCAAATCTCGGGCTCCCCTAAGCCAACACATTTCTCACCGTGACCGCTGCACTAACACCCAGAGCAGTTTTTAAGCAGCACCCACCAGGTTTAACCTCCGCGCCTGAGAAAGTCCCTGTCCTGAGGGCTGCCGGTCCCCTCGGCCCAATGCAGGAGGCAGCAGCAAACCCCTCCAGACAGGGCAAGAGGTGCTTGGAAGAGTGACATCCAGCTAATAACCAAAAAGCACTTAAACCAACCCCAAACTTTGGAGACATTTAGTCTCGGGCCGGCAGCAGCATGTTGCTCAGGAAGGCACACTTCCACGACTCCCCTCAATTAACCATCACCTCCAGAGCCCCATCTCTGAAGGTGAGAAGTTCCTTTAGGTTGACTCTTGACGTCCCTTTCCCTCCCACAGGCAACGAGACCCCAAGTATTGCCACTTGAGAGTGCGGTTCCCCTTCCACGGGCACCCAGCTCGCTCTGCAGTTTTGGATTATCACTGACCTCTGCGCCAGCTCCACCAAGAAGCCAGGTGAGAGGCTCCGAATCACGTTACTAAAGATCCCAAGGCTCGACCTTGTTCCATTTATTTCTAAACCTTTGGCCGTGGACTAATGAGTTCATTGTTTTCAGGGCATTCCAGATGTAAGCGCTGAGTACTGTTATTGGTAAATCCAGAACTGTCAACAGTGATAAAAAACAGAGCGCAGGAAGACAGTAAGGCCTCCGAGTCCCAAACTCAAATAACAGATGGCTAAAAGGGAAGGAGGAGCACGTAGACATACTCGAATCCTGCTGAAAATAGTCAGCCATGGCCAACAGGAGCCGAGGAGGCAGTGGCCGTGGCCACCTGGCTCTGGGGAGCCGCGCAGCTCAGCACATATTTCGAGAGCTTTTCAGAACAAGTAATAAAAGCTTGACAGCAGCAGGGAGTGCGGGAGTCGCAGCAGCAGTTGCATCGATAAGCAATCTGTGCAACAGTTCCTAAAACAGGGGCTGCCCACAATCAGAAGTTGACTCTTTGGTACAAACTCCCTCCACACCAGTCATCACACAGGGGAAAAAAACCAACCAAGCTATATAGGGCTCAGTATTACCCATTTCTCTGCAGCTGGACAGAAATACACACTTCTGAGGCTTTTCCCACACTGGAAAATTCAAAGCATTAGTACTAATAAAAAGACTTCTTTTTCTAACGCCTCTGTTGGAGGGCTCTGGCCCGTGGTCTGCAACGAGCAAATATCCACACAAAAACAAGCCCCAAAAGTCCCACAAAGCTGCTCTACCTCTTACGGTTTATTGCTGGGGTCCCCACCAACACTTAAACCCACGTCCCACCCCACCCCCCCCGGTACATCCTTTGCCATTTTGAACTTTGCTGCAAAACATTTTACCATTTTTCCACCCCTCTTTCTTGGGAATAGAATGAGAGGGAACGAGACAACTCCAAACCGCTGTTTTATTTGATCCGCAGCAATTCGACAACCCCAGCACTTCCCGCTGGATTAGGCTTTGGGAAACAATTCAAGGGTCCCCAGCCACGAGTAAGGAACAAGCCGTTACTAATTGGCAAATCAGTAGAAACACCAGCCCCAATCATTAGGAGAAAGTCTCATTTTTCAGTCATGGATTTTCACAGGTTTTGTTTTCAAGCCACCCAAACAGGGCGCGCTTTTAGAGCCATCAGCAATTAAGTTCTCCATCCCCTCCAGAAAAGCCTTTTCCTAAAGGCGCTCTCCTCTCAAGGGCAGACCCACAAAAAGAAGCCCTCTCTGCTTAATCCGTTTCACAGAGACTTTCAAATGCAAAATAGAATTGAACAGGACATCTTTTCCCCGCTTCAGGGAAAGCCACTAATATAGACCTTGGCAACATATTTAGCAAATCTATCATTGTAATGCCTTTGCATTTCCCATTTCCACCTGGAGAGCAGGCTGAAAGGACTCATAAAAAAAACCCAAACCAACCAGAAAACGTATTCCTGTCTAGGGGGTAATTTTATGAAACGATTTGAACACCTTAACGATTTGAACATCTTTTTACAGGTACAAGGCAACAAGAAACATTCTCGAGGTGAAAAAAAAAAACACCTAGTCACCTCTTTACCCCAAAGATCTTTTCACCACACAGATTCCACCACCAATACACAGCTGCTAAATATCCCCGGCTGCTGCCGATCCGTAAGAAACCCTTCAAAATACAAGAGAACACCGAGCCCGGCGCGCTGACGGTGCTGCCAGGGCTGTGAGTCAGAGCTGGACATAGTCGCAGCCCCTGAGGTTGAAATCAGCCCCACACTTAGGCACAACCCGGGGTTTTAAGCCTTGCTACAAACCAGCCCCCCGCTTTTCAAGAAAAACAGGGAGATTCACCTCAAAATAAACCACGTTCTCGACGCCGAAGGGGCGCTGGTCCATGGCCGCCGCCGCCCTTAGGGCCAGTTCCATGGGGCTTCGCTTGACCTGGAGCAGAACTCGCAGACGTGAGGACAACGAGCCTCCTACACAAAATCTAAAAAAAAGGAAAAGTTAAATAAGATTTGCTGTTACTCACCCACCAAAGCCTAACCACTACAACTGGCCCTTTCACAACCATGCCTGATCGCAGAAGAAAACTGAAACATCCCAATTCCCGCTTCAAGCACAAGGCGTGGAGCTGCCCACACCCCACGTGTGGGCTGGGCAGACGGGGGGCTCTTCTTCTCAAAACCCGCAGGAAGAGAAAGGGCAGGAGTGTTTTCCCAGCCCTGGAAGAGCTGTGGGGAGAAGGTGGGACGGAGGAAAAGGCTGCCCAGGAGTGGGGTAGGGGGAAGGAGAGGGCTCCATCCATGGGGGAAACGCCGTTCCTGGCCACACAGGCGGCTGTGGGACCACCCTGGGGATGGATTTGGGGGCTCTCCCTGAGGGAAACACTGCTCCCAGCCATGCAGGAGGCTGTGGGACCACCCTGGGGATAGGTTTGGGGATGAGGGGGGATCTATCCCTGAGGGAATCACTGCTCCCAGCCATGCAGGAGGCTGTAGGGCAATGACAGAGATGGATTTGGGGGCTCTCCCTGAGGGAAACCCCATTCCCGGACACACAGAAGGCTGTGGGGACACCCAGGGGACAGATTTGGGGGCTCTCCCTGAGGGAAACACTGCTCCCAGCCATGCAGGAGGCTGTGGGGCTGCCCCGGGGATAGGTTTGGGGATGAGGGGGGATCTATCCCTGAGGGAATCACTGCTCCCAGCCACGCAGTAGGCTGTAGGGTAATGACAGAGATGGATTTGGGGGCTCTCCCTGGGGGAAACCCCATTCCCGGACACACAGGAGGCTGTGGGGCCGCCCAGGGGACAGATTTGGGGGCTCTCCCTGAGGACAGCCTGTGGGGAGGAGGGAGGCGGGGGCCGCCCCAGGGCCGGGGCCACTCCTGGAAGGGGAGGGGGGGATCTCCAGCCGCCCACGCGGGGCTGCCCGAAGCCTGAGGAGATGAAAAGAAGAGGAGAAAAGCCGAAAATTCCCTCACCGCAATCGCCTCTCACAGCCCCGGCCCTCCCCGCCGCGCCTCATGGCGGCTGTGTGCGGTGTCACCTGAGCGGGGGGCGGGGGCTGAGGCAGGAAAAGGCGAGAGGGGGAGGGAAGGGGAGGGCGGCGGCATTTTGAATGGGAGGAGAGGGGAAGGGGGGGCGAAAGATGGGGGGAGGGGGAGGGGGAGGAGAGAGGAAGAGAGGATGGTGGGGGGGGTGGGAGCGAGTGTGTGAGGGGAATAGGTGTTGTGTGAGGGGGGAGCGAGGGGGGAATGGGTTTTCGGGAGAGGGAGGTTTGCAGGGCTGTGAGGTGCCTGTGAGAGAGGAGGCCCCGGAGGGAGGTGAGTGCAAAGGGCTGTGTGTGGAAAGAAAAGCTTTAAGGACAGGCTGGGCTGGGGAAAGATGGTGGGCCCCGAGGGAGGGCTTGGGGACCGGGGCCGGAAGCGTGGGTTTGGGGGCAAAACTCTGGGAAAGAAACTGCAGGACAGGGCCAAGCTGAGTATACAGTTTTAGCGAAGCTTCAAGCAAAGGGTGACCAAAGGTGCCTCTTGTCCTTTTGTGGGCTGGTTTTGTCTAAGTTATTCATGCGAGTGGATTTTTGCCACACGGGATGGGAACGTTCGCTTCCCGGGATAGCTGATGCCCCTGGATAACCACTGCCCGCGAAGCACTGCGAAACCCCGTGTTCAAAAATGAGAACAAAGGCCGTGTTTTGCCTCTCGGAAGGATCTCTAAGCACCGTCTCCACGTTATTTTCAGTACCTTTCTGGTTGTTTTCTTTCCCACCATCCCCGTGATGTCCGTCGGGGGGGCTGGCGGAGCTCTGCAGACGGCTGTCCGGCTCATTTTGGGGAAGGCTGGGCTGGTTTCGGGGGGTCCCGCCGCATTTGGGGAAGCGCTGGGCTGGTTTCGGCCTCGCAGTGCCCGGGACGGAGAGAAGCGGTGGTGCGGTGATGAGGGCGGGGGCGGTGCTGGGGGGCGTGGCCCGGGTTTGCCCTTCGGCGCATGCGCGGGTGGGCGGACGCGAATGGGAGCACTTCCGGTGTGCGGCGGCGGTCGGGAGCTGCGATGGTCGGTACCGGGGGAGACGGTACCCGGACGGACCGGGGCCGAGGGGGGCGGAAGCGGAAGCGGAAGCGGAAGCGGGAGCGTGCGCGTGCGCGTGCGCGGGCGGGGCGGCGGCAGCGGCAGCGGCAGGACCGGAGGTGTCCAGGGCCAGTTCGGGGGATTTGTGGGGTGGCGGGACCGGGCTGGGGGGCTCGAGGGGTGGTCTGGGCCTGTTTGGGGGGGGCAGAGCCGAGTGGGGGGTCCCCGGGGGGAACAGGGCCGATTCAGGCCCCCCGTCCCCCGCTGCCGCCCCCTCACCCCCCGCTCGCTCCCCGCAGGTGGCGGCAGCCCCGGCCGCAGCGCAGGGTGCCCGGGGCCGGCCTGGCCGGGCGCTTGGCTCCGCTCTGGGCTCCGCTCTCAGCTCCCCCGCCCCCGGCCGGTCAGCCCGGCCGTGCCCCCTTCGCCCGCCTCCAGCCCACGGCCGAGTCCCCCCAGGTACCCCCGAGGTGGGTCGGGGGGTGTCAGCGCTGGGCCCCCTGAAGCGGGGGTGGGTGGTGGGCACGGGCATTGCTGGGAGCCCGTGGGCAGCCCTGGGACCCCCTTAAAGCCCACGGAGACCCCCGGGGCCCCCTTGTCTCCCCCAGAGCCGACGGGGAGCCGTAGCTGTGGAGTCAGCTTAAGGAGTCTGCCCTAAGGACTGCTGCTTTTTGGAGCGTTGGGGGAGGGGGAAGGTTGTCGGTGTGGGGAGTGGAGGTGTGTGGGAGGAGTCCCGTGTCTTGAGGGAGGTTTGGGGATGTTGAGCAGATTTGGGGGAGTGGGGGAGGGGTCCCCTCACTTGGAACCCCCTGGTTCTTCTAAACTGTGGGAGGCAGCGGGCGAAGGGGGAAGGCAGTAGAGTGGGTTGCTGTACTTCAGTCCTGGGTTGAGAGTCAGCGACTCTGCTCCCTTGCTGCTCAGCAGACTATTGGCTCCGTGGGGCTATTTTTCCAGGCAGGCTACGACTACAGAAACGGACCGACTTCCTCAGAAGAGTTGTTAGCGGTGACGTCTCCTGGGAACGTACTGCCTGACGTTGGATAGACCTGGCACCACGCAGCAGCTCAGAGCCCCACAGCGTATGCTGCCGCTCTCAGTTGGCTCCATCAAATCCTCCGACCTGAGAATGCCAAAGGTACGGAGTTGAAATGGCCCTTCCTCACCCGCTGAGTCAGATGAACCTTTTTGTGCCCAAGTTGGCTGGGGACTGCTCCTGCCTCGCCGCCTTCAGGCGGAGCATGGCTGTGAGCAGGGGAGCTCAACACACAGTGCTTGCTGATTGCAGCCTGCTCCCTCGGGGGAGCACCCGCAGCCGTGGGATGGGAATAGGAAGGACAGCACGAGGGCTAGAGACAAACATTTTATTTCTTTAACGTTTCACATAGGGGGTACCCCAGAGGGGTTCCCGGCCCCACACCCCACAGCCGCTCAGTATTCGGGGCACTGTTGGTCTTCTGGGCCTGGCGCTGTCACCACTTGCAGGGCTGGCAGAAGCAGACACGGCTAGTGGCATCTCCACCAGCCCTTCAGGTAGCCCCACAGCCAGGCGCAGCCCTGCCGCGGGCACCTTCCTGCCCTGCACAGCCCTGGGTCTGCCTGGCCACACTCCCTGCCCGTGGTCTTGCAGGACTCTTCTGTCTTTGCCTTCAAGGCCTGGAAAGCACAGGTGATCTCGCGCACCCACTCCACCTTGTCCATGTCCATGGCTGGGGGCCTTCCGGGGGACAGGTGCTCGTCCGTGGGCCTCTGTGTCCTGTCCATCCCCTACCTGGGAACCCACTCTTTCTCCGTCCCTGCTGGCAGCTCCTGTGGAGGCTCCTGGCTGAGGACCAGCCCTGGTTTCCCCACTGCCCCACCAGCAGCCATGGGAGAGCGGGGTTGTCCTGAGTGTGTGAGCACCACTGGCTCTGTTGCTGCACTGGGCCAGGGCTCCAGGAAGTCGTAGAGGGAGCTCTGGGAAGAGGAGCTGCTCCTCAACAGGCTGCTGCAGTCCTCCGAGTTGGCCAGCGAGCACAGGCTGCAGGGGCTCTTGGGGTGGCCCTCGGGGGGCCCAGGAGCCCGGGGGGTGCCTGGACCAGAAGCAGCTGTCCCCACTGATAGGACCTATAGGCAGCAGAGGAGGGCAGGGGGACCTGGGGGCTTGGGGGGGGCAGGGGGTAGAGAGAGGCATCACTGCTCGGATGTTATATGGTTGGCAGGGAGCCCAGTGGGTCCTGTGGGGCCCGGTGCTCCCTCCTCACTGCCTCCTCGGTTGCCCTGCAGAAGAGGAGAGAGAAGAGACCCGCTGCACACCGTCTCCTCTGCTGGAGTCCGTGGGCAGCACCCCCTCCTCAGCAGGCGGGCAGGGCTGCCCAGCACAGGCAGGGCAGGGCACGGGCTGGGGGTCTCCCCCACACTCCCTGCTTCTCCTGCATCGACTTGAGCTCCCATCCTTCATCCGCTAGCTGAGAAGCTGCTGAGGGAGGGGACGGAGTGAGCGGCCGGCAGCCCCCGGCACAGCCCCGGCTCAGGGCTGCCGTGGGGTGTGGGCTGTTTGCATGGTGCCTGGTGCCAGGGCCACTCACCGCTCTGCTCCTGCAGGCGGGCTCTCGTGTCTGTCGTCCCTTGCTTTGGCTTCTTCCAGTCCCTCTGCAGGACCCCGGGAGCTGGGTGAGACGGGAGCAGCTCCCAGCCCCGCGCCGCAGCCCCCCACCCCACCCCACGCTGTGGCACAGTGCGGTGCAGCAGTCGCCTACCTGGAGCCGCTTGGTCCGTAGCAAAGAGACCGCGCTGAGCCCTATCAAAAGCATCACGCGCGGAGCCAGGTGAGCTGTGGGGGGGACGTTGGAGTCCCTCCTGGCACCAGCTGCGGTGCAGCCGCGCAACCCTGGGGTGCCCCCCATGGGAAATGTTAAAGAAATAAAATGTTGGTCTCTATCCCTGGTGCTGTGGTTCATCCTGCCATCCCGCGGCTGGGGCTGTGCCCCCCTCAGTGCCCGACCCAGTGGGACAGGCTGGCACTGCTGGCACCCACCAACCTGGGGGGGTGGTGGTGTCGGGGGAGCTGGGTGGGCTGGAGAAAGGGAGGAAGCACCTCTTGAACCCAGCTCGGCCCTCTCCAGCCACAAAAGCCTCCCCAGAGGCACCAGACGGGACCCCCAGATGGTCAAAGGGCTGCCCCAGACTCCCTCTGGCCTGCAGGAGTCCCCCCCAGGACCCCATAAGGGCTGCCCAGGACCCCTTACGGACACCCCAGTGGCGTCCCAAATCTGGGTTCTTTACCTGCTGGGCAAGCCAGTAACACACTGTGTGGGAGCAGCCAGCCAAGCCGGTTTCAGAGCACAAGAGGTGAGAGGCAGGGAGCTGCCATCCCACTCAGCTCCATCCCCGCCGTGCCTTGGCTGTGCAGAGAGAACTTGGGGGCAGCTGCAAAACAGCTCAGCCCGGGCTTATCTCAAGATGGCACAGAACAACCAAAACCAAATGGCCCTTAACAAACAAAATGCCCCGAGTCCCATCCCACCACTCCTCCCGTGACGTTGAGCGCCGGACATCACAAATTGGCGACAGAGACTTCGCTATCGCCCCACCAGAGGGAAATATCCCAGACAGTGTAATCCACTCAGGGATAATCCTGCACCCTCACCGAGTCAGGAAATATAAACCGCAGGGTCTGGAGAGACAAATGGGGAATCCTCCAAGGATACAGCTGGCCCCGAGGAGATCTGTCCCCCCCCATCCAGGACACTGGAGGGGAGCATTTACAGCCGAGCACGGCCTTTCCTTTAACCTCTAGAAAAGCCGGCTTTTGCTAAAAAACAAACGTCCCCCTCCCGCCCCTGCCCCCTCTGAAATGAAATAAATAAAGAATTAAAATTCTTGCAAAACTTAAAAATCGCCGCTAGTTTCGTTATCGTTACATTGATTCTAAATTGATTCTGAAAACTGATGAGCTGCTGCGCTGTGCGCCGCAGCCCAACCTCCCCCCCTCAACGCTGGGCGAGCTCCTCTGGCCATGCCTGGGATGAAAAACCGGTGGCTTTTAGGAAATAACAAATAAAAAATTAAAAAAAAAAAAAAAGAATAATAAAACCTCTCTTTCTCTCTCTCTCTGCCTGTGTTAGTCCAACTAAAGGGATAGCGTCGGGAGGCGAGGGAGGAGGAAGGGGGAGGCTGTGGGATGGAGAGAGCCCTCGGCTGTGCATCCTCGCAGCGCCACGGGGAATGGGGGGGGGGGGGAGTGTTTTTGGGAGGGGTCTTTGGTTTGCACAGGGTGGCCGTGGTGGGGGCTCAGCCCCATCCTTACAGTGCTGGGGCGCACGGGGCTACCAGGCACAGGGTCCCTCCCCCAGTGAGGTGCTTTGGTGCGTTGAGGTGTTAGGTGGGGTGGCACAGCCCCTGCCCGCCCCGGGAGGGGGGACACCACCTCTCCGGTGGCACTGGATGGGTGGGAGGGAGGGAGGGAGCAGAGCTGTGGGAGCCATGGAGAAAGGCGTGGGGGTGTCCCTCGTCGTGGCAGCCCCCAGCAGCCCTACCCGGCCACCCCAAGGGACACCCAAGCCCCATTTTGGTTCTCTCCCCGTTGGGTGACGCCCTTCCACCCACCCCGGAGGTGCGCTCCTCTCCTGCGGGGGGGACGCCCAGCGCTCGCCTGGCTAGAGAAGCACCGGGGGGGTGCTTAGGGGGCATCTGAGCTTCCCCATTACACGGGCCTAATTACTGTGCTGTTAATAACCATTAATAACCACTTTGGCTCTGCTAACCAACTGCGGCGAGGCCCCCACCCCGCTTTAGCACAGGCTTTGTGATGCCAACACCTCCCTGAGCCACTGGGTAAAGCTGCGCCTGGCAAAAAACCACCACCACCCCAAAAAACACCCACACCACATCCCCCACTCCCCACCCACCCCTTCTCCCCCCATCACAGCCATGGGGCAAACTCCCACCACCCCCCAATCTCAGCGCGGCCATGACCCCCCCGAGACACTGGAAAGAGAGCAACGGAGAGCGAGCTCAGGCTCTTGTGAGCTGGAGAGATTTCTCTTTGTTTCTTGATGTTGTCGGTGGGTGGGATTTGGTTGGGTTTTTTTCACAGAACACTTTGCAGAGAGGACAAAAACGTGGTGTCGCAGCCCCTGCGGCTGGCGCTGGCACCCCCCCTCCCCCGGCTCCTGTCCCTCCTCCTGCCCGGCGGCTGTTCCCACTTTCCTTGCTTGGTTTGGTTTTTTTTTTTTCTTTTCTACCTTTCTTTTTTAATATGTGGGGTTTTTTTCCGTTTTCCCTTTTTTCTCCCTTTTGTTTTTCGCTTCCCCCTCCTTTTTCCTGTTTTTCCCCTGTTTGCTTTTTCCCCCTTTATTCTGTTTCCCCTTCCCCCCCCGTTTTTTTCTCTTCTTTAATGGATTTCTCTTCTCTTTTCAGACTCACATGCCATACTTCCGCAAGAAGATGGTGTGGGAGATAATCCACCAACAGCTGCTGTGACACGTGGACTATTAGAGTTCTTATTTTAATTACGTTTCTTAGACCTTAGTTACATTTCTTAGACCTTTAGTTACTTTTCTTAGACCCTTAGTTAGTTTTCTTAGACCTTTAGTTACATTTCTTAGATGAATTTTCCTCTTTAGGTTATGAAGTAGAAGTTAAGATGGTTTGTTCCCCCCACCTCCCTTATTTTGGAGACAGTAACTCTGGGGTTTTGGGGTTTTTTTTTGCCAACACCACCAACAGCTGCTGTGAGATGTGCACTATTAGAACAACGCTGTGATCACCTCCGGGTGACTAGTTGTTATTGTAGTTACATTTCTTAGACCTTATTTGGAACAGCAGCAGGCACACAAATTTTCCTCTTCAAGTTATGAAGTAGTGGGTTAAGACAGTTTATTTCCCCGCTCCCCCCCCCCCCCCCCCCTTATTTTGGAGACAGTAACTCTCTTTGAAATTAGTTAACGCACTTTAAGCGAGAGCCAGAAAGATGGGTGTGACCTCGTTAAGGGCAGAGTGAAGAAGGAACGTCGTCAACTTCCATGGCTGAGCCGCACGCTCGCGCCTCGCAGCGCACGCGACCACGTTACAGACAAATGGGAAACATCTGTGGTGGTGGTTACAGTCGTGTTTGCCCAACTTACCTTCCCAAGGACAACGTGCTGAACTACCGTCTCCTCAAAGAGAGTTTTCCTCTGTTTCTGGAATATCTACCGTCTACTTGATTCCTAAAACTGGATTTGTCACGACCACAGAAAGAAAGCGTTTACCATCTCTTGATTTCTCACCAAAGCCCCTGTCCTTTGGGCTGGTTTGGGGTTGTTTGTTTTTTGCTGTCTCCAGGGAGTTATTTAATGTGAAAAGAGAAGTATTTATTTCTTTATATAATTTAAATATTTATTTTAATAAAAAGAGCCTAAATGGAACGAAACTTTACCTCTGTCCTGGTTTGAGGTAAAACAGAACCAATTTTGTTCAGTAACTTCGCTTCTTAGCTGGGCCTCTTCTAACTACTGAAGTTAACTGCCTATTGTGCCGTCAGCGTTCACTCTCTCAGAGCGATAAGAGCAATGGTTACAGCTGATGCCCAGGCGTGGGATGCAGAGAGGCTCTTGCTTATACTCATTGCTATAACCCCCACGGCCAACCAGCTTTGTTATTTGCCCCGTTGGAGGGTCGGAAGCGGAAAAGCATAGTGGGGTCCCACCTGCAGGGAGGAGCGGACAGGACAGGTGACCCAAAACTGACCAACAGAGTATTCCATCCCATCTGCCTCATGCTCAGTATAAAAGCTGAGGGATCAAAGGGTCAGTGCTCTTCCTTCAATGGCCGATGTCTGAGGGGGACTCTGTTTGTCTGCCTGTGATCCCCATCCTGAATGCCGATCCGGAATCCAGTTCCCGTCCGTCACTGAGTCCAGCCTGGGACTGCCCCAGTGCCAGCCGGTGACGTGAGTGTCATCTCGGGAGCTTGATACGGTTTTGTATATATTTTTCATTATTTCTTTTTATTTTATTATTAATATTTCATTAAAGTAGTTTAGTTCCTTCTAAACTCCTAAGTCTCTTTTTCCTCCTCTGCCTCTCTCTTTGAAGAGGGGTAGAGGGGAGCATCTGCCGGTCCCATTTGGGGTCCCTCGGGTCCCCAGTGGTGGATTTGGCCTAAACCAGGACAGATTAATTGGCGCCCAACGTGGGGCCCGAGCAGTGCTCCACCAGAGCTGTGATAAATTGTCCAAATAGTTTGAATTCCAGTTTGCTCGGAGATTAGAACAGACAGCTTGCATCATGTCGTTCTTAGACGAAATCGTGTATCATGCCTTTAAACAGCTTTGTTGGACCTTAATGCAGTCAACTTGCTCTAACCTGCCAAAGGTGTTGCAAATTTCATTTATTCTTTGTCTTTTTATGCGAAGGTTTAAAGGTGCTGTTTTGGTGTGGTTTGCAATTCAGATGTATAACACGATGAGTTGGGTAACGGCTCTACCTGTATATCTCAGGCATCAGGTGATGGGTTCTGTTATTAGTTACACTTTTGGTTCTACCTGGGGAATGTTTACTTCGCCCTTTGATAATTATGCTGATGTGACACCCTCAGAGCTGGGGCATGGAAACCTTTTGGGCTCTGACTATAGGGATTGGTACCTTCTCAAGATCATGATTGTGTTGTTGGTGCTCCTGAATGTGTTGCAGGGGTGGTTTCATAGGAAACATGGGCGCAGGGGGAGCCGTAGGGGACCATGCGCTGCCGCCACTCAGACCCGCGCAGCCGCTCGGTGATCTGCAGCGGTGCAAACCGCAGCCCCGCCCGGCCCGGCCGCAACCGCCCCCCCACCGCAGCGGCACCCGCACCACCGGCAGCCGCCCCCCGCACCGCAAGAACACCGGCCCCTCCGCCGCCCGTCCCGGCACAAGCCGTGCCCCCCCCGCAGCGGCACAAGCCACGCCGCCGCCTGTCCCGGCACAACCTACTGCAGCCACTACAACCAGTACCAAAACTACTCCAACTCCATCAAAATCGGTACAAGCTGCCCCAGTAACCAGGAGGAAGAAGAAGAGGTCAACTCCTTCCCCTGCCCCTTACCACAAAGACCACCTCAAGTCACATAGCTTGGGGGAGAGTTCTGAACAAGATCCAGGGGAGGGTCCTTCAAGACCACAGAAGGGAAAGAGACCTTTGAAAACAGACAAAGGCCAGAGTCCTTCTAGAGCAGATGCTGGAGAGGCCCCTTCTGGGGCAGCCTCACCACAGGAGGACTCAGATGTAGAGGGAGTTGTTAAATCCTTCTCTATGAAAGATCTGAGAAATATCAGGAAGGACTTTAGTCGTCATGAAGGTGAAACACTTGTCTCCTGGTTGCTCCGATGCTGGGATAGTGGGGCAGATACCCTAGATTGAGATGGCAGAGAAGCTAGGCAATTGGGAAACCTGGCCAAGGATGGAGGTATTGATAAAGAAATTGGGAGAAAGACAAGCACTCTCAGTCTCTGGAGGCGACTGGTGTCAGCCGTAAAGCGCAGGTATCCCTTTAAGGACGATATCGAATGCGTCCAAGTAAATGGACCAACATGGGAAAAGGTATTAAGTACCTGAGAGAATTGGCTGTGCGAGAGGTGATTTATAGTGATGGGCAAGTGATTGTAGACCCTGAGGAAATGCCATGCAAACGGTCTATGCTCAAAAAGTTTGTACAAAGTGCACCATCGACATATTCCCACCCATTGTCAATAAAGGTCTGGGGAGGATCTGATACTGACACACCAACTGTAAATGAAGTGGTTAATAAGGTACGACAGCATGAAGACAGTCTCTCTGGTCCCTTCTCTGTGGCAGCCATAGAAAAGCTGACTGTGACCACCGAGAAAATGACTGAGAAACTGACTGAGAAAATAGAGCAAATGACCCAGAAGTTAGTTGAGCAAACCGATAAACTGTTTGATAAACTAACCAAGGTGGAGGAAAAACTCCATGCTTTCCCTGTACAGACTCATGTTGCAGCTGCTAAGAGGAAATGCCCTCCTACTCAAGAGAAAAACCACCCTCCGACTCAAGACAAATCAAAGCTGATGCGAGATATCCTGTGGGTTTGCCTCTGTGAATATGGAGAAGACATGAAGAAGAGGGATGGAGAACCTACCTCAGCCCTACAGGCACGGGTGCTTGAGCTGCAAAATGAAGCCGATAGAAGAAAGGATTCTTACAGGAAGAAGGCTGCTCCAACCTACGGTAGGCGATCCTACGGACCAGGTAGGAACCGATCTGATAATCGTAGGTACTACGGTCAACATTAGAGGTGCCCTGCCTCCAGCCAGGAGGAGGAGAGGGACAACCGAATTTATTGGACTGTGTGGATTCGATGGCCTGGCACATTAGAGCCACAAAAGTATAAAGCCCTGGTGGACACTCGTGCACAGTGTACCCTGTTGCCATCGAATCATAAAGGGGCAGAAACTGTCACCATTTCTGGAGTGACAGGCGGATCTCAAGAAATGACTGTATTAGAAGCTGAAGTGAGCCTAACTGGGAATAAATGGGAGAAACACCCCATTGTTACTGGTCCAGATGCTCCGCGCATCCTTGGCATAGACTATCTCAAGAGAGGGTATTTTAAAGACCCAAAAGGGTATCGGTGGGCTTTTGGTATAGCAGCTGTAGAGACTGAGGATGTTACACAGCTGTCTACCTTACCCGGTCTTTCAGATGACCCTTCTGTTTTGGGACTGCTGGGGGTTGAAGATCAGCAGGTGCCAATTGCTACTGCCACGGTGCATCGACGACAGTATCGCACCAACCGGGACTCCCCGATTCCCACCCATAACCTGATTCGCCGGCTAGAGAGCCAAGGAGTGATCAGCAAAACTCGCTCACCCTTTAACAGCCCTATATGGCCAGTGCGAAAGTCTGATGGGGACTGGAGATTAACAGTAGACTATTGTGGCCTGAATGAAGTTACACCACCACTGAGTGCTGCTGTGCCAGACATGCTACAACTTCAGTATGAACTGCAGTCAAAGGCAGCCGAGTGGCATGCTAAAATTGACATTGCTAATGCCTTTTTCTCTATTCCTTTAGCAGCAGAGTGCAGGCCACAGTTTGCTTTCACCTGGAGGGGTGTCCAGTACACCTGGAATCGACTGCCCCAGGGGTGGAAACACAGCCCTACCGTTTGCCATGGACTGATCCAGACTGCACTGGAGAAGAGTGGAGCTCCAGAACACCTACAATACATTGATGACATCATTGTGTGGGGTAATTCAGCAGAAGAAGTTTTCCACAAAGGTAGGAAAATAATTAAGATTCTTCTGAAAGCAGGTTTTGCCATTAAAAGAGGCAAGGTCAAGGGACCTGCACGAGAAATCCAGTTTTTGGGAATCAAGTGGCAAGATGGCCGTCGCCAGATCCCAATGGATATAATTAACCGAATAACATCTATGTCCCCACCTACTAACAAAAAGGAAACACAAGCCTTTTTAGGTGTTGTGGGTTTCTGGAGAATGCATATTCCAGGTTACAGTCAGATTGTGAAACCTCTCTATGAAGTGACTCGAAAGAAAAATGAGTTTCTGTGGGGCCCTGAGCAACGACAAGCCTTTGAGCAAATTAAACAAGAGATTGTGCATGCAGTAGCCCTTGGACCAGTCCGAACTGGACGGAACATTAAAAATGTGCTCTCCACCGCAGCCGGGGACAATGGCCCTACCTGGAGCCTTTGGCAGAAAGCACCAGGGGAGACTCGAGGTCGACCCCTGGGATTCTGGGGTTGAGGATATAAAGTCTCCGAGGCCAACTATACTCCAACTGAGAAAGAAATCTTGGCAGCATATGAAGGAGTTAGAGCTGCTTCAGAAGTAATTGGTCCTGAGGCACAGCTCCTCCTGGCGCCCCCATTACCAGTACTGGGCTGGATGTTCAAGGGTAAAGTTCCTTCTACTCATCACGCCACCGATGCTACCTGGAGTAAGTGGGTTGCCTTAATCACGCAGCGAGCTCAAACAGGAAACCCAAATCACCCAGGAATGGTAGAAGTGATCACAAATTGGCCCAAATGCAAAGACTTTGGGATGCCACCAGAGGAGATGGTGACACGTGCTGAGGAAGGTCCACCATAATAGTAATTGGGCAAAAGAACATGGCATTGAGTGGATATATCATATTGCCTATCATGCACCCACTTCTGGGAAGATTGAGCAATACAATGGACTGCTAAAAACCACCCTAAAAGCTATAAGAGGTGGAACCTTTAAAATTGGGACAAGCGTTTAGAGCAAGCTACCTGGCTAATTAACACCAGGGGATCCATCAATGGAGCTGGTCCTGCTCAATCAGACCTTTTACATACTGTAGGAGGAGATAAAGTCCCTGTGGTGCATGAAAGGAATTTGTTCGGGAAAACTGTTTGGGTTTCTCCTGCTTCAGGCAAAAGCAAACCCATTCATGGGACTGTTTTTGCTCAAGGACCTGGATGTACTTGGTGGGTGATGCTGAAGGATGGAGAAGTTCAATGTGTACCCCAAGGGAATTTAACCCTTGGTGAGATTACTCAATACTGAGCTGTATGATGCTGATCACTACATAATACTAACAGCGTTCAATAAGTGTTTTTCAGGATAACACAGGGGTGCTGAAACCTGAGCTAACTTCATCAAGTGGTGTCCAGCAAGCTCTTCAAGATGAACATGCTACCCATGGGCACAAACCGGAATGAATTTCATAGCATCTTTCCTGCCCTGAAATGAGATCCTGCAATCATGAACTAAATGGGCTTAAACTTTTGTATATAAACGTAAACCACAGATAAGTGACCTGCATGTATCCATATCATATATATAATCTGTGTGCGTGTAAATTTGATAGATAAAAGTAATAGTAATCTGAGCAAGATGCAAATGGTGTGGAATAAGGGGTGGAATGTCCTGGTTTGAGATAAAACAGAACCAATTTTGCAAAGAAGCAATCACTAAACTGTCAGTTATAAATCTGGTGAACCTGTCAGGCAGTGAAAGGCCAAAATCCACAGTCTTTTCATCATTTCATCTCAATGTCTAACCACATTAGGAAATGTCATCGGGTGTTCTTTTTTTTCTTTCTCTATCCATTCCTGTGAAGTGAAAAATAAATTTCTGTCTATGAAAAAACCTTCCCTCCATTCAGCATTCCTTGCTGTGTGGCTAATAAAGTTACTTAAGTGAATAAAGCCTGAGATGTACATAAGCACTCATATACTGAAGAATGAACATAAGCATGAAATAAGCATGAAGTTTAGAATCTGGTAGTTTCTGCCCCCTTAATTTGCTTTTGATGGTTATGTTATTAGGAAAGCCTAATTGCCCAGGAATGGTAGAAGTGATCACAAATTGGCCCAAAGGCAAGGCCTTTGGGGTGCCACCAGAGGAGGTGGTGACACGTGCTGAGGAAGCTCCACCATATCATGAACTCTCATTCTCTCAGCTAATGAGAACCAGCATGTTCTGGTTACTGATGGGCCTTGTCGTACTGTAGGAAAGCATCGAAGGTGGAATGCTGCGGTGTGGAGTCCTACAGGACGAGTGGCAGAAGCTGCTGAAGGACAAGGTGAGCGGAGTCAATCTGCAGAGGGAAAAGCCGTCCAGCTGGCGTTAGCTGTTGCTGAAGGAGAAAAGTGGCCAAGACTATCTCTCTCTCTCCTGACTCCGGGACAGTGGCAAATGCTCTGCGGGCGCGGCTAAAGCAGTGGAAGCAGAGCAACTGGCAGCCCTGTCCTGCCGGCTGGGCCTGTACTCTGTGTCTGTCGGGGCTCTGGTTGCCGGGGGCAGCTGTGAGGCGCTGAGGCGGGGGGGCTGGTTGGTGGCCATGCCAGTGATGCGCTCTGGTGCTTGTGACATCGGAGGGGCCGTGTCACAATGGGGGCAGCTATAAAAGGCGCCCGCAGGCAGCGCGGCCCCAGCACAGCCTGAGCCAGAGGTGAGTGCGCAGGCGGCGGGAGGCTGGGCCGGAGCGGGGCCCGGGCAGAACGGCGGGCCCCCGGGGGGGTGGGTTCTCATCCTGCATCAAGGGCCCAGCTGCTGGCGGGAGCGCCTGGGGCCGGGCACGCTGCCACCGCCACCGCCGGGGCTGGGCGCAGGCCTTGCTGCCTCCCAGCTGTCTCGCCCCCTCTCCTGCCTGCCCCCAGCTCCCTGCAGTGCAGCGGCAGGGCCCTTGCGCCACCACCTCCTGCCCTCCCAGCCCCACTCAACCTCTTCTCTCCCTCCTCCCACAGGCCATGGCTGACACAACCTTCCTCACCTTGCTCGTGCAGAGCATCCTCCAGCTCCTGCACATGGTCTGCCAGGAGCTGGGTGAGGCCACCTGCGAGCACATGCGGCAGCACGCGCAGCAGCTGAGGCAGCCCAAGACTCGGCTGCTGCAGGACATGGAGCAGAACGCCTCGGCCTGGGGAGACCTGCTCTTCGCTGCCTTGCAGCACTGGCAGGTCTGGGCGCTCGCTGCAGTCCTCGTCCTGATCTTCAGGTTCTGCTGGTGCCTCAGCAAAAGGAGCCCCCAGCCAGGCAGCAGCGCTGCAGAGGAGAGCTCCAGCAGCAGCACAGAGTGCGGCAACGAACAATGTGCAGGAGAAGGTTCTGGCGACTATGAGAAGCGTGTGTTTGGGAGGTTTGCCAAGCGCATCCGGTCGTCAGTGCAGCGCCTGGCCTACAGGAGCCGCGTGGTGGAGGAGCTGGTGGGCGACCTCCTGGCTGTCCTGCAAGAGCGCTTATCGAACAGTTTCTTCCCGGTCCTGCAGCCAGCCATCGGGGTGGGCAGCGCCTTCGAAGGTTGGAGTCCCTGTGGGCGTGATGCTGTGTACCACCTGCTTGTGCCCCTTAAGCCCCCCCGTGGGCACGTTTTCCACCTGGAGCTGGGCACTGCAGCGGAGATGCCGGCAAAGGACTCCCACGTCCGCGTGGAGCTGGCGTGTACCTGCAGCAGGGATCAGCTGGTGGAGAACACGCCGTTCTACCTCCACCACCCCCAGGAGGAGGAGCTGAGAAAAAATCCGTCGGCCGGCCTCCTCGGCACCCTCTGCACTGGCTCCTACCTGGATGTGCACAAAACCGCCCAGTGGTTGCAGAACCTGGTGAGCTCAGCCTGGGAAGAGATGCCTCAGGCGCAGCACTACAGCATGAAGGTGCTGCCTTCCAGCCGCTCCTGCAAGCTGCAGCTGACGAACGCCTCCGGGAAAAGCATCCTCATTGACATCACGTTTGGGGTGCGGCGAGGTGACTCAGACATCTTCCTGAGCAGCCAGGAGACTACAGAGGCCATCCTCACCCCCAGCACAACGTGGGTAGAGAGCTACGAGGTGGCAGAGGTGAAGTTCTTCAGGCATGTGGCCAGACAGGCCCCACACGACACCTCCCACCTCAAATGCCTCCAGCTCTTTGCCGCTATCCTGCTGGGCACCAGCTTTTCCACCGCTATCTTCAAGACGGTTGCCATGCACCTCCTCAACACCTTACCCATGTCGAGCTGGAGCAGGAGGGAATTCCTCATGCGGCTGCAGGATATCCTGTGGTACCTGCGCGGCTGCCTGCACGACAAACGCCTCGACCACTTCTTCTTTGCTAATGAGAACATGCCCGAAGACATCGTCTTGCCCCCAGCCCTCCAAACAGCGGAGCCACTCAACCTCTTCCAGCGCCTGCTGCACGACCCAGCCGCCCACGCCAAGGCAATGCGTGAGGCCGATGAGCTGCAAGATCGGCTCACAAGCCTGCTCTTCTACGGACACCGAAAGAGCTCCTCACGCACGGAGCTCTCTTAGTGTCCCCTAGATACTCCCCTGGTGCTGCGGAACTGAGCACGCTGGGCACGCACAACACGCTACTCAGTCGGCTCTGGGAACTGCTGCCACACCTTTCCTCTGCAGCAGAACCGCACTCTGGGGAGTGGGACGCGATGCGGCTGGAGTCGCCCTTGCAAGGAGCCTTGCGACAGAGACTCCTGTTACCATGGGCCCAGCCACCACCCTGTCCCTCGCGGAGCTTTACTCTGTACATAGATGTCAATAAATCATTTGTTTCACACACAAACGTGCGTCTGTGCGTGTGTGGGCATCGGTTTTGGGGGGAAGGCGGGCATAGGTGCTGAGCGCTCAGCTGCCCCAGAGTGGCAGAGCATTTTGCTGAAGAGCTGATGCGGTGGCTCTGCTTTCACTGATTGTGGAGCTAAGGCTGCCACCTGTCTCTGCTCCTGCGCTGGGGCAATGGCAATCACTTGTCCCCCTCCACAGCTCTCTGGGTGGCTCCATAGGTAGGGAGCCTGCAGTGCCTTCCTTGGGAGCCGTACACAAAACATGCCCTGGTAGCCCGACAGCCCTTGGATGACCCCCGTGGGGTGGCTAGGACCCTGCCCGAGTGGGGAGCCCTGTGCACAGGGAAGAAGTGTCACGACTGCTGAGCAGGGCTCTGCCTCCTGTACAAGTACCAGGCTCATTCTCCATACCCTCGCGGCACCTGCACAACCACCTCCCTGCGGCTGCTGGCCCGCTCCCCCCGCCACCATCTCCTGCCCTCCCAGCCTCACTCAGCCCCTTCTCTCTGTATGGGAGCAGCCAGCCAAGCCGGTTTCAGAGCACCAGAGGTGAGGGGCAGGGAGCTGCCATCCCACTCAGCTCCATCTCCGCCGTGCCTTGGCTGTGCAGAGAGAACTTGGGGGCAGCTGCAAAACAGCTCAGCCCGGGCTTATCTCAAGATGGCACAGAACAACCAAAACCAAATGGCCCTTAACAAACAAAATGCCCCGAGTCCCATCCCACCACTCCTCCCGTGACGTTGAGCACCGGACATCACAAATTGGCAACAGAGACTTTGCTATGGCACCACCAGAGGGAAATATCCCAGACAGTGTAATCCACTCGGGCATAATCCTGCACCCTCACTGAGTCAGGAAATATAAACCGCAGGGTCTGGGGAGACAAATGGGGAATCCTCCAAGGATACAGCTGGCCCCTCGGAGATCCGTCCCCCCCATCCAGGACGCTGTACAGGGTAACTTCCCCGGGATGGAGCGACCTCACCTGAGAGAGAGAGGGTAAGTGACTAAGAAACATCCGTACGGTATAGGGCATGCGATTGAGTTTGTGACTGGTGCACTCTTCTAAGGCATTAATATCTAGCGCCCTTGTGGTTTGTGTTGTCACTTGTCCGGATCATTAGCAATAGTGGATCCCACTAATGTCTTTTAAACCGCAATAGTGTAATCGCCATCGCACACACACAACTTGCAATAGTGACGTATTGGACCTGTGAGTGAAGTCCAAATACATTGTTAATTTGAACCTCTCAGTGAAGTCCTTTTTTCCTGTTTCATCACAGGCATGATGCCCATCAGGAGGGCTGGCAGGGGCTGTGCAGGCAGGATGTCCATCGGGGGGGCTGGCGGGGGCTGTGCCGGTACGGTGTACAGCAGGAGGGCAGCGGGAGCTGTCGTAGGAGCCAGCGGAGTCTGGATGGGATCACCGCCTGCCATAGAGGCCGCTGGCAGCTGTGAGCGGTAGGAGTCGGCGGGGTCTTTGCCGGATGTTTCCCTCTGCCGCAGATCCAGCCAATGAAAAAGATCAAACCCTCAAAACTTAACCCGAGTACAACAATCAAAAGTTTCCAAGGGTATTCCAAACTCTCAAAAACTGTTACTATTGATGACATCGGTACATCTAAATTCTCAAGAGACATCCTCTCCTTTGCTAAATGACCCATAACATAACCCAATGCACAATGGTCAGCAAAGGACTCCCACTGTCCCAAGATGGGTCTGACCACTGCAATTCTCGAGATGCTATTATATAAGTGACAAATAACGGAAAGATTACAAACGACCCGATAACATAGCAAAATACCGCCACACAAAATAACAAGGCAATGTTTTTGAGTCCACACTGAGAAACGATAAGCTGCCCTAAAGGAGAGAGAAACAGCAATGACCTCCCCCACAGCTCCCATAGCTCCTGACCTAAGTTTATACAAAGATAGCAGAGAACTCTGACCAGGTTCCTTCAAAACCTTTCCAACAGAGTCATAGTGACTTTTCGAGGAATCCAATCAAATCTTTTTAAAACTTCAACCCTTCAGAATTTTCCAATTAAAACCTACAGTTCTCCCAGCACTATTTAAATTAAGTGCAAAATATCACATTGAGTGCCAAACCCATTACAATACCACATTGGGCACCAAATTTGTTATAGTTTGAGAGACCCATAACAATCTGTTGTCATTTAGACAATCATTCTATCACCTGATGACCCCTCCCCACCTGGGAAAGGGAAATCGGGAAAAATAAGGAAACCCGGGAGCTGAAGTATAAACAGATTTAATAGAATAAGATTAGATAATTAACATTAACAGCAGTAAAGAACCGATATTGATCCCAACACCAATACAGAATATGCAAAGATTATACTCAGCCAATTCTATCAGTAGGAAGCTGTGCACTCCCAGCAGTGGACAGCAAATGTCGGACACTGCGAGCGCTGCGGCTTCAGGAGGAAGGGAAGGCCTCAGGGCTCCGGCACCAGGGCACGAAGTTCTCAGGATGGCAGCCATCAAGGGAGAGAGAGAACTTCGTAGCAAACTTTCTAATTTATAATGAGTGTGACGTTGATGTTATGAACTAACCCTGTTGGCCAGCTTGGGTCAAGTGCCCAGGTCTCGCTCCTCCTCATCCCTGCACCTGGCTAGCACAAAAACACTGAGACCTTGAGACCCACACACCATAGCTGGCTGTAAAGTCACTATTTTCACAAATTCAGACACTGGAGCCTTCTAAAAGTGCAGTTTTCCCAAGTGTTTGAGGAGAAATTAGTCCTGTGTGGCTCAAACCAGGACAATAAGGTGTCCCTGAGCCCATCCCAGGCTCACGGTATCTAAGTGCGGATATCCCACTTGTGAGCACAGAGGGTTGAACAACAATTAGTGTTCAATAGATGTGTTGTCCTCACCCCAGGTGCGAGTCACCTGGGCGAGTTTACAGTCCTCCTCTCCAATCTTCCGTTACTTTCCCATATTCCACCCCCTCACTCAAGAGACCACTTCTCCTGGGGCTGACAAAGTTGGAAATGTCCATTCAAATTTGCGGGGTGTAATACAGAGTAATTTACAGAGGCATGAAATAAACACACATAGCAAAAGGAATAAACATCTCTCCACAGTAATACTTTGAATCAGCTGTCCCATTCCTCCTGTCAGGAAATTAAACCCCTCAGCCAGCCGGGCACCGCCAGTGGGTTGTTTCACTTGATGCATTATGTCCTGGAGAATTTTGCATGTCTTGCTTCATGCTGGCTGCTTCATCGGTTATGTTGGAACAATGTGTGTTTTCAAAGTCGAAGCAGCATTTCTGACGTCGAGGGAGGAAACAGTCCACCATCAGTTGGGGTTGTGATATTCGTTGGCGGATAACAGCTGTTACCTACTCAGGAGAGAGAGCAATGAGAGACATTAACACCAAAATCACGTAGCACAGTGTAGTTCTACAGTACAGCTGCTGGGGTTGGTATGCCACAGAAACAAGGTACCAAAAGATCTGCAGCTGCTCATCTTCCCTTGATACAAAAAACAGATGAGTTAGTGACAGTCGAGGCTGACCAAATCTCAGTATTTGCGTGTTGGTGTGTCAGAGCTGTACCCAGGGCATGCGCTCGTAGCACAAGACTACAAAGCCCGAGGAGCCAACCTGTGACAGGGGAGAAAAGCAGCAGTGTCATCTCCTTCCAGTGACACATCGCGTTGCTCCTGCTCCTTCAGCCAACATTACTCTGGGTTTGATAACCCAATGTGGGGTAATTGCCCACACAGACTGGAGACCTGAGGAAAGGGACCTGGGGGTCCTGGTGGACAGCAGGATGACCATGAGCCAGCACTGTGCCCTTGTGGCCAAGAAGGCCAATGGCATCCTGGGCTGTATTAGAAGGGGGGTGGTTAGCAGATCGAGAGAGGTCCTCCTTCCCCTCTACTCTGCCCTGGTGAGACCGCATCTGGAATATTGTGTCCAGTTCTGGGCCCCTCAGTTCAAGAAGGACAGAGAGCTGCTGGAGAGAGTCCAGCGTAGGGCAACTAAGATGATTAAGGGAGTGGAGCATCTCCCTTACGAGGAAAGACTGAGGGAGCTGGGTCTCTTTAGTTTGGAGAAGAGGAGACTGAGGGGTGATCTTATTAGCGTTTATAAATATATAAAGGGGGAATGTCATGAGGATGGAGCCAGGCTCTTCTCAGTAGCAACCAATGATAGGACAAGGGGTAATGGATTCAAGCTGGAACACAAGAGGTTCCACTTAAATTTGAGAAGAAACTTCTTCTCAGTGAGGGTGACAGAGCACTGGAACAGGCTGCCCAGGGAGGTTGTGGAGTCTCCTTCTCTGGAGACATTCAAAACTCGCCTGGACGCCTTCCTGTGCAACCTCATCTAGGTGTTCCTGCTCCGACAGGGGGATTGGACTAGATGATCTTTTGAGGTCCCTTCCAATCCCTAGCATACTGTGATACTGTGATACTGTGATACTGTGACCTGTGGCGTGCAATTTTTCAGATGGAACTGAATGTGATGTTGTGCGGTGGGATTCAGACGCAGACCAATATGATCGTGCTGAAGCCGTTTTATTACAATACTTGAAGTGTTATATACTTTTACTACAACGTGGGTTAGCATCGTGTCTTGTGCTCATTGGCCTTTAACCTTATACACACAAACTATTATTGGTTAAATACAGCCGTAGCAATACACATTCAGCATCTATTTAGGGGTCGCAGCAGTTTCAGTATCAGCGTGTGAATTCCTCCTGTGAATTCCTCCTTCATGCCGACCTTCAGACTGTACCAGCTTGTCTCTTATCTCTTCTGTTGCACAAAGTTCACAAGCTCATTATTTCAACGTTTCCGTTGTTTTCCAAAAAGCTTCCCACAATTCCCCCTTTTTGTTTTAGTTCAGCGGCCCAAACTCCTTCTAAAGATTTCTGTATTGATCGCTTTAGACAAGATATTATACATGGCACAAATATCAAAATTATCAACACTATAAGGATAACTAATAGTCCTTGTTTTAAGATTCCTTTCAACCATCCTGTTAACCCCCATCCTTCAAACGATTCATCAAGCCACAAGTGATCAACGGTTAACTTGTGCATATTAGCTCTCAGCTGGCTTAATTGCTTATGAATCAAAGTTGAGTGGTCAGAAAGATTCATGCAACACATACCGTCAAATTCCTCACAGCCATGACCCTGCACTAAAAGCACAAAATCAATAGCAGCGTGATTTTGCAATACAGCATGCCTAACACTATCTACATCTGTCAATAATGCGCTAATGATATCAGAGTTATAATAAAGGCTATAACAAGTATGATTAGTGTGAGCAGTATCCACTAAACTCTCATTTAATAAGCTACTATTGCTAACATATCCTTCAAAATCTTTTAAGCGTATATGTGAAAAACTGATCAAACATGTTCGAAAAGGATCAGAAGGCGTAGCCATTGACAGGCAAAAGGCCTCTTGGCCTGTTTGATTGGCCCAAGTTACCCATATATTCTGTCTCGGTGAAATGCCAAAGATACTTTCTACTTTTTTATAAAGAAGGCTAAACCACAAGATTAATGTCCAAAAGGCCACGTTCCACGATATGGTTCGCTAGCTATTCCTTGTCTTGCTCCTGGACGACCGGGTCTTCAGACAGATCCTTCCAGGGCCTGATCCATCTGGCTGGAATCCAGCGAGGGCCTCTTTCTGTAACGATACGAACATACCCTCGGCCAATATATCGCAGTTCAGCAGGACCTTTCCATACTCCAGTTTCAGGGTCCCTATATTGGACCAAAATACCTTGGTTCTGTTCTTTATGTCCCGAGCCCAAAGCTTGACTGTGAATCACTGCGGGGGGCTCAGTGCCAGTTCCCACTAACCATAAAAAATTCATCACATATATTACCTTCTGTATTCGTGCTACAGGAGACAAATTCTCCTCCTCTCCCCCTTTTTGTTTTAACAGTAACTGTTTGATTACTTGATGCACACGTTCTACAATCACCTGTCCTGTGGGGGAATGAGGAATACCTGTAACATGTTTAACTCCCCAGAGGTTCATAAATCGTTGCAGGGCCTGCGAAGTATAAGCAGGACCATTGTCTGTTTTAGTTTCAAGAGGAACTCCTAGCACGACAAAACATCTGTGTAAATGTAGTTTTACATGTCGAGCTGTTTTCCCAGACAAAGGGGTAGCCCAAATAGCGTGAGAAAAGGTGTCTACTGTAACATGTACATATTTAAAACGACCAAAACTTGGTACATGGGTAACATCCATTTGCCAAAGCTGTAATGGCCGTAGGCCTCGGGGGTTGACTCCTAAGCCCACCCCCAACATTTGTCCTTGACAGTCAGGGCAAGCCTGAACAATTCCTTTAGCGTCCGATAATGGGATGTCAAACTGTGGAATTAACATTTTTGGAGCCTGATGGAAAAACATATGTGAGTTTCGAGCCTGCTGGAATGCATTAGGAGGCGGACCATTCCATGCAGCGGCCACTAACTGATCGGCGCGTTCGTTACCTTCCACTAAGCTACCAGGAAGGCCAGAATGGCTACGAATGTGGACAATAAAACAGTCATGCTTACAGCAATTTAGCAGTTGCCATAGCTCAGTTAAAAGTTGACTAAGTCAGCAATTATTCACTTCTTTCAAGATAGCGTGTTCTAATCGTTGCACTATACCAACAACATACAGAGAGTCACAAACAACATTGACAGGTTCTGCTGACCAATTTCTAAATACTTCAAGAACGGCATATAACTCCAACGTTTGAAGGGAATCAGTAACGTCACCCATTAAGCGTTGTGAATGCCATTGCCCACTGTGATGCCGCACATACCCGGCCTGATGACTGTTCTTACCAGCATCTGTAAAGATGGTCAGTCCGTTAACCGGTCTCCTAGAGAACTTTGGAATAATTTCAAAACCGTAACGGAGCAAAAACTTGATTAATTGGTGAGCTGGGTAATTAATGGTAAGATCTCCAATGAAAGCATTCAAGGCTAGGGCTAACACAAAATCGTTTTGCAATACCCAATTAATGTATTCCGCTATAATAGAGACATAGATAATAGCAGGGTCAAACCCAGCTATTTGTCAACATCGTTTTCTTACACGAATGATCACTTAGGCAACAGCTTCCACTTTAGTCACAATGGTTTTTGATAATCGATATGGCAAAAATATCCATTCCATGATACATAAAGGATGAACCTGTTTTTCATCCCATTGTGCCAAGATAGCAAACAGCTGAATACCACCATTAAAAATAAAGGCTTGAACTGGTAGCTCGGGATTCCACAGGCTGGCTTTGGACATAGAGATTTTATTGACAATATTTTGTCATGCCTTCTTCTGCATTTGAGACAACTGTCGAGGTTCTCTCACATCGGGAGACCCCTTTAGCAAAGGCATAAGTGGTGCAAGGTCATCATTAGTGATACCACATATTGCACGTACCCATTGGATATCACCGATCAATTTTTGGATATCAGATAGTGTTTCTATTTTCTCATTTAGAGTTACTTTTTGTGGAGTAACTGTAGTTCCAGATATGATCCAACCTAAATATTTCCATGGTGATTGCTGCTGCACCTTTTCTGGAGCGATAACCAATCCAGCCTTTGCTTACTCCTGCTGAAAAATAGGCACAACAATGTTAGGATTTAACTCTTTTTCTGCAATTAAAATGTCATCAATATAATGATAAATCACAAAGGTACTAAATCGTTCCCGGAGTGTCTGCAGAGCCCAAGAGACATATAGTTGAAAAAAAAAAATTTATTTTTTTTTTCTTTTGTATCATGACCGGCCTAGGTAGTCCTGGCTGCAAGGTTACCTTGCCGACATTGTCGCTGCAGGTGCCCCATCTTACCGCAATTATAACAGCGTACATAAGAGGAGGATCCTTTGGCTCCTCTCCCATGATTAAGCAGCGGCTTAACAGCAGCGGCAAATGCATTGGCAAGGTACCCAGCCTTCTCTTCAGCGGTTCCTACTTTTGCACACGCATCCATCATGTCTTGCAATCCTGCCGATTTCGGTAAAGCCTGCAAAATACGCTTACAAATTGAGCTAGCATTTTCTACTGCAAGTGACATCAACACTGACTCCTTTGCTCCAGGAGCCAAATCCATATTCCTTTCAATAGCTGCAGTAAGCCTATCAATAAATTGCATATACAATTCATTCGGTTCTTGCTTAACAGAAACATAAGATGGAATAGGTTTTCCAGCTTCAGGAACTGCTTTAAAAGCTGCCAAAGCAAGCTCCTGAGATTGCTGCAAAACTTCAACAGCCATGTGCATTTGTGCATTTTCTGAGCTAAACCGACCCCGACCCACCAACATATCAGAGGTAACTCCAGATAAGGGATCGTTTACCCCACGGTTTGCGTTGTTATCTGCAGCGCGATCCGCCAAAGTTTCAAAGGCACTTTTAAAATGTAACGCTTGGGATGGAGTAAGCAGAATATTAGCCAAACGATAGTAACCATTAGGCACCAAAACCGTACTAGAAAACATTGCACTAAGCATTTGCTGTGTATAATTAGATGTCAACCCATATTGTGCAATAGCACTTTTTATTTCCTTTAAAGTTTTCCAGTCGAAAGACTGCCATGCCCTTTCCCCGTGAGCATTAACTACTACTGGAAAAGCATGAGGCAAATCAAGAGGCAGAATAGCCCCATCTAGCATTGCTTCTTTTATAACGCCTTTCCAACGCCGGGCAGCTGTATCATCTGCCGACGGTTTTCCCTGTGGTGGAAGAGGTAAGTCATCAACATTTAACGTTCTTTCGTTGCGGCATCGACAGTCGTTCTAAGCATCGCTTCAGATCGGTTAATTGTCTATCTACGTCCTCCTTTGAAACCGGAGTATGCCACTTTTCTTCCCACAAGTCTATAGAGGAGACGCCAGTTTTCTTCCCACAAGTCTACAGAGGAGGGCGGTGGGGGATTTACCGCCGGAGTATCGTCAGGAAAACCCTCCAACGGAGGTGCCGATGGTTCTGGCAGAGGATTAGGCAGCTGCATAGGCGGCTCTTTTCCTTGTACAAGAGGAGCCTGAGGCAGTGGTGGCGGCGCAGGCACAGGCGCGGGGGGGTCACTCACCCCGCACGGTGGAGACACCCAGCGAGGGTGGAAGGAGTGGGGGGAGGGGGGGTATCAAACATGCGGACCTCACGGCGCACTACTTTTTGTGCACCTCTCCCCCTGTCCTGGTCTGGCCCGGTATCTGAAAAAGCTGCACACGCTTGTAAAGTCACATTTTTCTCTGCTCGCATACTTGCTACAGTATCTTTAAGCAATTTCCATAATGTTGCTAGAGGTAATAAATCTTTTTTCCCAGATGAGATATCTTTCCATAATTCTTGCCCAAGGCTATCCCATATTGCTGTCTGGAAAATGTCCTGGGCATCCTTTACTATGCCCGTTTCTTTTGCCCATAAAAGCAATTTCTTTAAAATAACGGGGTCATACTTAAGTCCTCTTGTAGAGAAGAAATGTTGCAAAAGCTTTAAGATAGCTTGCTCCTCATAACTTAAATTATTTCCCATTATAACGTATGACCCAAAACACATTTGGCTGCTCACCTTCTCTCGTGGCCACGATTAACAAAAACTTCTCGTCTCTCAGCCGGTTTCTTTTTCTTTTTCTTTTTCTTTTTCTTTTTCTTTTTCTTTTTCTTTTTCTTTTTCTTTTTCTTTTTCTTTTTCTTTTTCTTTTTCTTTTTCTTTTTCTTTTTCTTTTTCTTTTTCTTTTTCTTTTTCTTTTTCTTCTTTTTCTTTTTCTTTTTCTTTTTCTTTTTCTTTTTCTTTTTCTTTTTCTTTTTCTTTTTCTTTTTCTTTTTCTTTTTCTTCTTCTTTTTCTTTTTCTTCTTCTTTTTCTTTTTCTTTTTCTTTTTCTTCTTCTTCTTCTTTTTCTTTTTCTTTTTCTTTTTCTTTTTCTTCTTCTTTTTCTTTTATCACAAACTGTCAATTTCAGTAAGAAATTGCCAGGGGCCCCACGTTGGGCGCCAATTGCGGTGGGATTCAGACGCAGACCAATATGATCGTGCTGAAGCCGTTTTATTACAATACTTGAAGTGTTATATACTTTTACTACAACGTGGGTTAGCATCGTGTCTTGTGCTCATTGGCCTTTAACCTTATACACACAAACTATTATTGGTTAAATACAGCTGTAGCAATACACATTCAGCATCTATTTAGGGGTCGCAGCAGTTTCAGTATCAGCGTGTGAATTCCTCCTGTGAATTCCTCCTTCATGTCAACCTTCAGACTGTACCAGCTTGTCTCTTATCTCTTCTGTTGCACAAAGTTCATAAGCTCATTATTTCAACGTTTACGTTGTTTTCCAAAAAGCTTCCAACAGGTGCCCCCTGTCTCTTTGCCCCGGGGACGCAGAGTTGGGCATCAGCCGTCACCCCTGCCCACCCCAGGGGGACAAATCCCGGGTGCACAGTGGTTTCAGCGACGTCTTGACCCTCAGCCCCCATGTCCTGGTGGTGGTTCTCGTTGGTCCCAAGGAAGGGGGAGACACACAGGGTGCCTGGTGCCGTGGTGACACCGGCAGCGGAGGATTTTGGCTCTTCCATGTTATAGGTTAGTCCCACAAACTGATGCGAGGAGACGGAGCCAATTAAGACTGAAGTATTTATTAGCAAGCGGCAGCAAGCAAAACAGCGCGGGGCGGCCCGGGAGTCTCACTCCGCCGACGGCACGCGCCTGGTTCCCGAAAATCTTTTGGTTTTATACTCTTCTTTTTCCGGTAGAGAGGTACTCTGCATCTGCACGACACGACTTGTTGCTAGGGGGTCGTTTTCTGCTTTCCTTTTCCTCCTGGTTGTCGCAGGGATGACAGATTCATGTCTTCCTCACATCATGTACTCTTCGTCTTCATGAGCCCCCCTCCCCTCCTCCAAGTCTTTTTCACATCCTACTTTGTTTGCATAACCTGACCTTTGCAGTTTTAGCCTTGCCCGCTCACAGGATGCTGGCTATCTTGCAACAGCAGGTTCAGCAATTGCCTTTTTGTAAAACAATGTGACAATGTAAGTTTCTAGGTTTGGTGAACAAACAGCGCTGAGCTTATCACAATTCCCCCCTTTTACTTTTTACTATTTTGTTCATCAAACCGCTTAAGCGCTTGTGCTTGAGCTTTTATTGTGCTTGAGATAACCTACTGTCCAGATGGTCCTTGAGCGACTGGTTGCATCAGCAAATGATCTTCTGTTACTTATTACATTCCACAAAAAAACTCTCTTGTGGTTCGCTCCAGGTGAACGAACTGCAAAACGTAACCAGTGCAGAAGTCATTGTGCCACGAGACAAAACGTCGGACAAGAACAAGGAGGTCATCGTTAAAATCATTGGGCATTTCTTTGCCAGTCAGGTACGGTTTGGCCGTGGCGTTACCCGATATTCCCCGGCCGCTTTCATCCACCGAGGAAAGGTGCGGGGTGGCTGGGCCCAGCACCACCCGAGCACCCTGCCACTCTTCTTTTGGGTGGTTCCTGTGCCCCCAAGAGGCACTGAAGGTGTTTCGTCAGCTCCCCCCGGCTGTGCAAGTGCTGAAATTGAAGATTGGCTTGTTTGAGCTAAAAATGGGTGTTTTGAATGCTGTGCAGAGCAGCGCCCAGGGTGTGAATGGACTCCGCGGTGCGGGCAAATCCATGCGCATCCCACCTGGGTGCATCTTCCATAACCTTGTCTCCTGTCCACTTCGGCGGGATGGCGGCCCCCCCAAAAATTCAGGCTCTCTCGAGGAGTGAAGCACAAGTTAAAAAAAAAAAACAAAACCAACCTGAAATTAATTACAGCTTGTCCGGAGTGACAAGTTGGGAGCAGCGAGATGCTCAATGGGGGCTTGGGGGTGGGTGGTGGGGGGAGAAGCAGTGCCCTGACCCCCACCTCTTGCTTTTCCCCTCTCCTCCCCAAGACTGCACAGTGCAAGATGAGGGAAATGCTCCAGCAGGTGAAGCAGCAGGAGCAGAAACACACTCCGGGAGCCCCGGCCTCGCAGCACAGCAAGGGAGGCTCCCGCCGTGCCGCCCAGCACCGCCCGATGAATGTAACCCCGCCGCCGGACATCCCCCCCCTCCCCCACCCCCAGCAGGTCAGGGGAGCAAACCAAAGACCCCCCCAAACACACAGCCCCCCATTGCCCGCGGCGCTGCGAGGATGCACAGCCGAGGGGTACGGGGAGGGCTCTCTCCATCCCACAGCCTCCCCCTTCCTCCTCCGTCGCCTCCCGACGCTATCCCTTTAGTTGGACTAACAGGGGCAGGTTTGGGTACCTCAGCACCTCACGCTTGTGTTTCCCTTTTAGAGATTTTGTGTGCCTTGGAAACCTGAGAGTTGGAGGGTTTTTTTATTAATTTTCTAATAAAAAAAGAACCGAGTTGGAAAAGCGATGGGGATAGGCAGCACTGTGGTCATTCTCTCCGGGGCGTTGTGGAGGAAGGCTGCCAGTCTTCCTCCCAGTGTACTTTTCCCCGTTGGCTCCAGACTGCTGCTGGGGCTGAGCTCTGAGCCGCCAGAGCGGTTCTCAGCAGACGGTCACTCGGCGCAGACAATGAGGCCCTGAATAGCCCTTCCTGTGCTCTTGATGGCTCCGGATGGCTCTGCTCCTCTGCTGCTTCTAAGGTGGGGCTGCCCCAGTGCCCTCACTCAGGAGCCTTTTGTCTGTGCAGGTCTCACTTGTGACAGGGGGTGGGGGTGTTGCCAAACTAACTGCTGTGTTGCGATGTGTGAGTGGGTGTTCCTGCCCGTGTCAGTGCCAGAGCTCTTCCGTAGGCTCCTTCTGCCAGCGGAGAGCCAGGGGCCGCTCCTTCGGGAGAGAGCTTGTTTAAAAAGAGAGAAAAAAAAAAAGGGGGGGGGGGAAGGAGAAAAAAAAAAAGTGGGAAAAGAAAAACGGGAAAAAAGGGGGGAAAGAGAAAAAAAACGGGGGGGGAAAGGGGAAACAAAAAAGGGGGAAAAAGCAAAAAGGGGAAAAAGAAGAAAAAGGAGGGGGAAGCGAAAAACAAAAGGGAGAAAAAAGAAAAAGGGAAAACGGAAAAAAACCCCACATATTAAAAAAGAAAGGTAGAAAGGGAAAAAAAAAAAAAAACAAAAAAAAAAAAAAAAAAAAAACACAAACAAACCAAGGAAGGAAAGTGGGAACAGCCACCGGGCAGGAGGAGGGACAGGAGCCGGGGGAGGATGGGGGGCCGTGGGGGGAGGTGGCGGGGAAGGAGAAAAAAAAAAGTGGGAAACGAAAAAAGGGGAAAAAGAGAAAAAAAGGGGGGAAAAGTGAAAAAAAGAGGAAAGTGAAAACGGGGGAAAAGGGGGAAACAGAAAAAAGGGGGATAAGGGGAAAAAGAACAAAGGCGAAAAAGAGGAAAAAAGTAAAAAAAAGAGAAAAAGTAAAACGGAGGGGGAACGGGAAACAGAAAAAAGGGGGGAAAGCAAAAAAAAAAAAAGAAAGGGAAAAAGAAAAAGGGGAAAAAGAGAAAAAGGGGAAAGAAGTGAAAAAAGAAAAAGAAAAATGGGGGAAAAGGGGAAACAGAAAAAAGGGGGAAAAAGCAAAAAAAAAGGAAAAAGAAAAAAGGGGAAAAAGAGAAAAAAGGGAGGGGGAAGCGAAAATATTAAAAAAGAAAGGTAGAAAAGAAAAAAACAAACAAACAAACCAAGGAAGGAAAGTGGGAACAGCCGCCGGGCAGGAGGAGGGACAGGAGCCGGGGGGGAGGGGGGGGGGGAGGGGGGGGGATGGTGGCGGTGCCAGCGCCGGCCCCGGGGGCTGTGACAGCACGTTTTTGTCCTCTACTGCAAAGTGTTCTGTGAAAAACAACCAACCAAATCCCACCCACCGACAACATCAAAACCCAAAGAGAAATCTCTCCAGCTCACACGAGCCTGAGCTCGCTCTCCGTTGCTCTCTTTCCAGTGTCTCGGGGGGGTCACGGCCGAGCTGAGATTGGGGGGTGGTGGTGGTGGGAGTTTGCCCCATGGCTGTGATGGGGGGAGAAGGGGTGGGTGGGGAGTGGGGGATGTGCTGTGGGGTTTTTTTGGGGGGGTGGTGGTTTTTTGCCAGGCGTCGCTTTACCCAGTGGCTCGGGGAGGTGTTGGCATCAGGAAGCCTGTGCTAAAGCGGGGTGGGGGCCTCGCCGCAGTTGGTTAGCAGAGCCAAAGTGGTTATTAATGGTTATTAACAGCACAGTAATTAGGCCCGTGTAATGGGTGTGATAAGCCCAGCGCTGTTTGTTCACCAAACCTAGAAATTTACATTGTCACATTGTTTTACAAAAAGGCAATTGCTGAACCGGATGTTGCAAGATAGCCAGCACAGCATCCTGTGAGCGGGCAAGGTTAAAAACTGCAAAGGTCAGGTTATGCAAACAAAGTAGGATGTGAAAAGACTTGGAGGAGGGGAGGGGGGCTCATGAAGACGAAGAGTACATGATGTGAGGAAGACATGAATCTTTCATCCCTGCGACCACCAGGAGGAAAAGGAAAGCAGAAAACGACCCCCTAGCAACAAGTCGTGTCGTGCCGATGCAGAGTACTTCTCTACCGGAAAAAGAAGAGTATAAAACCAAAAGATTTTCGGGAACCAGGCGCGTGCCGTCGGCGGAGTGAGTCTCCCGGGCCGCCCCGCGCTGTTTTGCTTGCTGCCGCTTGCTAAATAAATATTCCAAATTTTAATTGACTCTGTCTCACATCAATTTGTGGGATCAACTTATAACAATGGGGAAGCTCAGATGCCCCCTAAGCACCCCCCCGGTGCTTCTCTAGCCAGGCGAGCGCTGGGCGTCCCCCCCGCAGGAGAGGAGCGCACCTCCGGGGTGGGTGGAAGGGCATCACCCAACGGGGAGAGGATCAAGATGGGGCTTGGGTGTCCTTGGGGTGGCCGGGTGGCGGGGTAGGGCTGCTGGGGGCTGCCACGATGAGGGACACCCCCACGCCTTTCTCCATGGCTCCCAGAGCTCTGCTCCCTCCCTCCCTCCCACCCATCCAGTGCCACCGGAGAGGTGGTGTCCCCCCTCCCGGGGTGGGCATGGGCTGGTGCCACCCCATCTAACACCTCAACGCACCAAAGCACCTCACTGGGGGAGGGACCCTGTGCCTGGTAGCCCCGTGCGCCCCAGCACTGTAAGGATGGGGCTGAGCCCCCACCACGGCCACCCTGTGCAAACCAAAGACCCCCCCACAGACCCCCCCACCCCCATTCCCCGTGGCACTGCGAGGATGCACAGCCGAGGGGTACGGGGAGGGCTCTCTCCATCCCACAGCCTCCCCCTTCCTCCTCCCTCGCCTCCCAACGCTACCCCTTTAGTTGGACTAACACAGGCAGAAAGAGAGAGAAACAGAGTTTTTATTATTCTTTTTTTTTTTAATTTTTATTTCCTAAAGGCCACCCGTTTTTCATCCCAGGCATGGCCAGAGGAGCTCGCCCAGCGTTGAGGGGGGGAGGTTGGGCTGCGTCACGCAGCACAGCGGCTCATCAGTTTTTAGAATTAATGTAACGATAACGAAACTAACGGCGATTTTCAAGTTTTGTAAGTATTTTATTTTTTTTTATTTATTTATTTCATTTCAGAGGGGGTGGGGGTGGGAGGGGGATGTTTGGTTTTTAGCACAAGCCGGCTTTTCTAGAGGTTAAAGGAAAGGCTGTGCTTGGATAAAAATGGTTTGGGGAAAGATCCCGGTTGCAAAGAGAGAAGGGGGGCAGAGCCAGATTTCCAACAGGTTGTCAGCCCAGGGCTGGGGGAAAAAAAACAACACACTAGCAAAATTATTATTTTTTTTTTAATTTCAAAAGTAACACAGACACAACCCCCAACCCCAGATGACACACATACATCCACACACAAAAACTACCTCAGGTTTTCATACCTCAGCACATTGCGCTTCTGTTTCCCTTTTAGAAATTTTGTGTGCCTTGTAAAACTGATAGCTGGAGCATTATTTTTGTTTATTTTCTTAATAAAAAAAAAAAACGAGTTGGAAAACACACTCTCTACTGAGTGCGAGGCGGGAGAAGGAAAGCAATCCCACGGGTGCCAGAGCTCTTCCATAGTCTCCTTCTGCTGGCTGAGAGCCAGGGGCCGTTCCTTCGGAGAAAGCTTGAGAGATGTTTAAAAAGAGAAAAAGAAAAAAAAACAAAAGAAAAAATGGGGGGAGAAAAAAAAAGAGGGGAAAGAAGAACAAAGAGAAAAAGAGATAAAAGGGGGGAAGAAAAAAGGGGGAAACGGAAAAAAAGGGAAAAGGAAAAAAGGGGGGGGGAAGAGAAAAAAAAAGGAAAAGGAAACAAAAACCCCAAATATAAAAAAAAAGAAAGGTAGAAAGGAAAAAACAACCAACCAAACCAAGCAAGGAACGGGGTGAAAGCCACCGGGCAAGAGGAAGGACGAGAGCCGGGGGTGAGGTGGCGGTGCCAGCGCCGGCCCCGGGGGCTGTGACACCACACTGCAAAGTGTTCTGTGAAAAAAACCAACCAAATCCCACCCAACGACAACAACAGCAAAAACCAAAGAGAAATCTCTGCAGCTCACACGAGCCTGAGCTCGCTCTCCGTTGCTCTCTTTCCAGTGTCTTCGGGGGGTCACGGCTGAGCTGAGATTGGGGGGGTGGTGGTGGGAGTTTGCCCCATGGCTGTGATGGGGGGAGAAGGGGTGGGTGGGGAGTGGGGGATGTGGTGTGGGGTTTTTTTTTGGGGTGGTGTTTTTTTTGCCAGGTGTTCCTTTACCCAGTGGCTCGGGGAGTGGGACGAAACGGGAAAAAGGGCTTCACTGAGAGGTTCAAATTAACAATTTCTTTGGACTTCGCTCACAGGCCCAATACATCACTATCGCAAGTTCTGTGTGTGCGATGGCGATTACACTATTGCGGTTTAAAAGACATTAGTGGGATCCACTATTGCGAGCTACAAATGCCCCCGACAAGCAGCAACACAAACCACAAGGGCGCTAGATATTAATGCCTTAGAAGAGTGCACCAGTCACAAACTCAATCGCATGCCCTATACCGTACGGATGTTTCTTAGTCACTTACCCTCTCTCTCTCAGGTGAGGTCGCTCCATCCCTGGGAAGTTACCCTGTACAGCGTCCTGGATGGGGGGGACAGATCTCCGAGGGGCCAGCTGTATCCTTGGAGGATTCCCCATTTGTCTCCCCAGACCCTGCGGTTTATATTTCCTGACTCGGTGAGGGTGCAGGATTATGCCCGAGTGGATTACACTGTCTGGGATATTTCCCTCTGGTGGTGCCATAGCGAAGTCTCTGTTGCCAGTTTGTGATATCCGGCGCTCAACATCACGGGAGGAGTGGTGGGATGGGACTCGGGGCATTTTGATTGTTAAGGGCCATTTGGTTTTGGTTGTTCTGTGCCATCTGGAGATAAGCCCGGGCTGAGCTGTTTTGCAGCTCCCCCAAGTTCTCTCTGCACAGCCAAGGCACGGCGGGGATGGAGCTGAGTGGGATGGCAGCTCCCTGCCTCTCACCTCTTGTACTCTGAAACCGGCTTGGCTGGCTGCTCCCACACAGTGTGTTACTGGCTTGCCCAGCAGGTAAAGAACCCAGATTTGGGACGCCACTGGGGTGTCCGTAAGGGGTCCTGGGCAGCCCTTATGGGGTCCTGGGGGGGACTCCTGCAGGCCAGAGGGAGTCTGGGGCAGCCCTTTGACCATCTGGGGGTCCCGTCTGGTGCCTCTGGGGAGGGTTTTGTGGCTGGAGAGGGCCGAGCTGGTTTCAAGAGGTGCTTCCTCCCTTTCTCCAGCCCACCCAGCTCCCCTGACACCACCACCCCCCCAGGTTGGTGGGTGCCAGCAGTGCCAGCCTGTCCCACTGGGTCGGGCACTGAGGGGGGCACAGCCCCAGCCGCGGGATGGCAGGAGGAACCACAGCACCAGGGATAGAGACCAACATTTTATTTCTTTAACGTTTCCCATGGGGGGCACCCCAGGGTTGCGCGGCTGCACCGCAGCTGGTGCCAGGAGGGACTCCAACGTCCCCCCCACAGCTCACCTGGCTCCGCGCGTGATGCTTTCGATGGGGCTCAGCGCGGTCTCTTCTGTGCTACGGACCAAGCAGCTCCAGGTAGGCGACTGCTGCACCGCACTGTGCCACAGCGTGGGGAGGGGTGGGGGGCTGCAGCGCGGGGCTGGGAGCTGCTCCCGTCTCGCCCAGCTCCCGGGGTCCTGCAGAGGGACTGGAAGAAGCCAAAGCAAGGGGTAACGCACGTGAGAGCCCGCCCGCAGGAGCAGAGCAGTGAGTGGCCCCAGCACCGAGCACCGGGCAAACAGCACACACCCCACGGCAGCCCTGAGCCGGGGCTGTGCCAAGGGCTGCCGGCCGCTCACTCTGTCCCCTCCCTCAGCAGCTTCTCGGCTAGCGGATGAAGGATGGGAGCTCAAGTCGATGCAGGAGAAGCAGGGAGTGTGGGGGAGACCCACCTGCCTGCGCTGGGCAGCCCTGCCCGCCTGCTGAGGAGGGGGTTCTGTTCGCAGGCCCCGATGGAGGAGACAGGGTGCAGCGGGTCTCTTCTCTCTCCTCCTCTGCAGGGCAACCGAGGAGGCAGCGAGGAGGAAGCACCGGGCCCCACAGGACCCACTGGGCTCCCTGCCAACCATATACCATCGAAACAGTGATGCCTCTCTCTACCCCCTGCCCCCCCCAAGCCCCCAGGTCCCCCTGCCCTCCTCTGCCGCCTATAGGTCCTATCAGTGGGGACAGCTCCTTCTGGTCCAGGCACCCCCTGGGCTCCTGGGCCCCCCAAGGGCCACCGCAAGAGCCCCTGCAGCCTGTGCTCGCTGGCCAACTGGGAGGACTGCAGCAGCCTGTTGAGGAGCAGCTCCACTTCCCAGAGCTCCCTCTACCACTTCCTGGAGGCCTGGCCCAGTGCAGCAACAGAGCCAGTGGTGCTCACACACTCAGGACACCCCCGCTCTCCCATGGCTGCTGGTGGGGCAGTGCGGAAACTGGGGCCGGTCCTCAGCCAGGAGCCTCCACAGGAGCTGCCAGCAGGGACCGAGAAAGAGTGGGTTCCCCAGCAGGGGATGGACAGGGCACAGAGGCCCACGGATGAGCACCTGTCCCCCAGAAGGCCCCCAGCCATGGACATGGACAAGGTGGAGCAGGTGCAGGAGATCACCTGTGCTTTCCAGGCCTTGAAGGCAAAGACGGAGGAGTCCTGCAAGACCACGGGCAGGGAGTGTGGCCAGGCAGACCCAGGGCTGTGCAGGGCAGGAAGGTGCCTGCGGCAGGGCTGCGCCCGGCTGTGGGGCTACTTGAAGGGCTGGTGGAGATGCCACTAGCCGTGTCTGCTTCTGCCAGCCCTGCAAGCGGTGACAGCGCCAGGCCCAGAAGACCAACAGTGCCCCGAATACTGAGCGGCTGTGGGGAGTGGGGCCAGGAACCCCTCTGGGGTGCTGCGTATGTGAAACGTTAAAGAAATAAAATGTTTGTCTCTAGCCCTCGTGCTGTCCTTCCTCCTCCCATCCCACAGCTGCGGGTGCTCCCCCGAGGGAGCAGGCTGCAATCAGCAAGCACTGTGTGTTGAGCTCCCCTGCTCACAGCCATGCTCCGCCTGAAGGCGGTGAGGCAGGAGCAGTCCCCAGCCGACTTGGGCGCAAAAAGGTTCATCTGACTCAGCGGGTGAGGAAGGGCCTGTTTCAACTCTGTACCTTTGGCATTCTCAGGTCAGAGGATTTGATGGAGCCAACTGAGAGCGGCAGCATACGCTGTGGGGCTCTGAGCTGCTGCGTGGTGCCAGGTCTATCCAACGTCAGACAGTACGTTCCCAAGAGACGTCACTGCTAACAACTCTTCCGAGGAAGTGGGGCCGTTTCTGTAGTCGTAGCCTGCCTGGAGAAACAGCCCCACGGAGCCAATAGTCTGCTGAGCAGCAAGGGAGCAGAGTCGCTGACTCTCAACCAAGGACTGAAATACAGCAACTCACTCTATTGCCTTCCCCCTTCGCCCGCTGCCTCCCACAGTTGAGAAGAAACCAACCAGGGAGCTCCAAAGGAGGGGACCCCTCCCCCACTCCCCCAAATCTGCCCAACACCCCCAAAGCTCCCCAAAGACACGGGACTCCTCCCACACACCTCCACTCCCCACACCGACAACCCTCCCCCTCCCCCAACGCTCCAAAAAGCAGCAGTCCTTAGGGCAGACTCCTTAAGCTGACTCCACAGCTACGGCTCCCCGTCGGCTCTGGGGGAGACAAGGGGGCCCCGGGGCTCTCCGTGGGCTTTAAGGGGGTCCCAGGGCTGCCCACGGGCTCACAGCAATGCCCGTGCCCACCACCCACCCCCGCTTCAGGGGGCCCAGCGCTGACACCCCCCGACCCATCTCGGGGGTACCTGGGGGGACTCGGCCGTGGGCTGGAGGCGGGCGAAGGGGGCACGGCCGGGCTGACCTGCCGGGGGGGGCTGAGAGCGGAGCCCAGAGCGGAGCCAAGCGCCCAGACAGGCCGGCCCCGGGCACCCTGCGCTGCGGCCGGGGCTGCCGCCACCTGCGGGGAGCGAGCGGGGGGTGAGGGGGCGGCAGCGGGGGACGGGAGGGGCCTGAATCGGCCCTGTTTCCCCCGGGGACCCCCCACTCGGCTCTGCCCCCCCCAAACAGGCCCAGACCGCCCCCCGAGCCCCCCAGCCCGGTCCCGCCACCCCACAAACCTCCCAAACTGGCCATGGACTCCACCGCCACCGCCCGCCCGCCCGCTCCTGCTCTCCTCGGCCCCCGTCCCCCCCGCTACCGACCGTCACAGCTCCCGACCGCCGCCGTACACCGGAAGTGCTCCCCCTCACGTCCGCCCAACCGCGCATGTGCCGAGGGGCAGACCCGGGCCACGCCCCCCTGCGTCGCCGCGGCAAACGCGAGCGAGAGGGGCGGGGCCGCGCCGAGGAGAACGAGCTCCACACCGCCGCTTCTCTCCGCGTCGGGCAATGCGAGGCCGAAACCATCCCAGCCCTCCTCCAAAAGATCCGGGACCGCCCGAAACCAGCCCAGCCTTCTCCAAAATGAGACGGACATCCGCCTGCAGAGCTCCGCCAGCCCCCCCGACGGACATCACGGGGATGGGGGGAAAGAAAACAACCAGAAAGGTACTGAAAATAATGTGGAGACGGTGCTTAGAGATCCTTCCGAGAGGCAAAACCCGGCCTTTGTTCTCATTTTTGAACACGGGGTTTCGCAGTGCTTCGCGGGCAGTGGTTATCCAGGGGCATCAGCTATCCCGGGAAGCGAACGTTCCCATCCCGTGTGGCAAAAGTCCACTCGCATGAATAACTTAGACAAAACCCGCCCACAAAAGGGCAAGAGGCACCTTTGGTCACCCTTTGCTTGAAGCTTCGCTAAAACTGTATACTCAGATTGGCCCTGTCCTGCAGTTTCTTTCCCAGAGTTTTGCCCCAAACCCACGCTTCTAGCCCCGCTCCCCAAGCCCTCCCTCGGGGCCCACCACCTTTCCCCAGCCCAGCCTGTCCTTAAAGCTTTTCTTTCCACACACAGCCCTTTCCACTCACCTCCCTCCGGGGCGGTGTTTTGTTTTGGTGGTTTTTTTTTTTTTTTTTCCTAGCTTTGGAGCAAAAAGCGGGTTTTAAAGGTGGGAAATGAGGGGGTCTCCCAGCTTCCCGGTGGAAAAAAGCCGGTTTTAGCACTTCCTTAAAGCAGCTTTTAACCCTTCCTATAAAGTGTTGTTCGTTCCCCCCCCGCCCCTTTTCAGTTTTTTTTTCCTTCCTCCTTTTTGGGGCAGTTTCCCCCCATTTCTCCCCCTTTTTTGGGGGTGCTTTTTCCTACTTTTTTTTGGGGCAGTTTTCCCACCTTCCTAAATACAATTTTCTTCCTTGGTGGTGAATCTATAAAAAGCTCTTTTTCATAGTGTTTTAAAACGCATTAAATCCTCACAACGCTGCCTCTACCTCCTTTTTTTCAGGGCTTAAAACCAGAGTTTTGGACAAATACACAGAGGAGCGCTCCTCTCACCACCAAACCCCCTTCTCCCTCCCCGCTTTTATTCCCCAGTTATTTTTTTATTATTATTTTTTTCTACCCAGGATTCAGGAAATATCATTGGACAAATCTAAACAATTTGGGGGGAAGAAAGCTGGGAATTGTTGGGTGCTGCAAATCCTTTTGTCAGCGACATTTGTGTGTCCCCGTGCGTGTCATCTTTGTCTGGGTGATGCTGTCACCGGCGCCTTAAAAGGAATCGGGAGTAATTTGGTGCTTCATTTGTCTATAACATAACTTGGGGAACTGGATTTTTTTAAAACACATGGGGCCTGGGAGAAGCTACCAGCGCAATTTGCGATTTTTTTCCCATCCCCAACTCCATTCGGACGCCCGTTCCGCACTTTCAGTGCAGCACCTCTGGAAAATCCCTCAAAAACTAAACTATTCTGGAGCTTTGATACTGCCTGAGCGCCTTTGGGTGAATTCCGGCCCAAAAATTATGTTTAAATCCCACTTTTTTTCCCTTTTTTGGGCTGTTTCATCCAAAAGTGAATGTTGGAATGGGCCAAGAATGGGATGGAGGGGAGGTCTTCCCCCAAACGCGGAGCCTTCCGGGACCCCGAGCGGGAGGAACCGGCTGCCCGGTCTTCCCCGGGCCCGCTGCGGGTTTTGCTTGCCCCGTTCCTCGCCCGGGGTGAGTGGCCTCTGGTAGGTGGGTGGTGCGAGGGGGCGTGTCCTATGCAAATAGTGTGACTGTGGGCGTGGTGCATCCAAATATAGCGAGTCGGGGGCGTGGCGCATGCGAATCTCTGGGCGCGGGGGCGGTGGCGCATGGGAGGACTCGTTCTGGAGGCGCCGTGTGTGGAAATCTATGGGAGGGGGCGTGGTCTATGCAAATGTGCCGGTTCGGGGGCAGGCGCTGGTGGGGGGGTGTGTGTGCGTTATTTTTCGCCCGTACCGAGCCGGGGTGTCCCCGCCGCCGCCGTCCACCCCCCGGTAGCCGTGGGCGGGTCGGTGCGGGGGTGCGGGTGGCGGTCAGGCAGCGCGCTGAGCCCCTGTGCGTCAGTGCCGGGCGGGGCCCTGCCTCCGGAGCCCGTGCGGGGGTGTGGGAGCCCCCCGCTGCTCAGACGTCACGGGGGGTTCTGCCAATGCCGCAATTCCGCCTGAAATCGCTTAACTCCGCTACCGGCGGCGGGCCGGGGGGGCTGCCCCCTCCCCGGGCACCGGCCCGGCCGTCTCTTCTGCCCCCATTCCCCGAGGCCCGGCCCCGCCGCCCCCGGACAGCCCTCCCGGTGCGGCGGCTGCGGGTCATGTCTGCGAGTACAATGTACCTCCCCAAAAGGAGGCGTCACCTGTCGCCTCCCCATCCCCTCCCGACACGTAGCCCCCCCCCACTGTTACCGTAAATCGGCAGAACCAAACTTTCTAAGCCTTAATTTAAAAAAGAAAGCAGGCACTGCTTTATTACGGCACCGGGCGCACAGGGGATCACTCCACCCAGTGTGCGTACCGAGTTGCTCCGCTACAAAAATTAAAATATACGTATTCATTACATTTCCGAGAAACAATTGACATATTCATATGATTTCCGGGAACTCACTAAGATATGTAAATGTCTGTGACACATGCACCTTCAGGTACACTGGTGGTCATCCAGAGTCCTCTGGTGGTCGTCCGTAGTCTTCCTCACTGTGTCTGCTGGTTGAACCCGGTCCTTGCGCGTGCTCAGCTTGGTCACAGAGTTCCACCTCCCCTTTAATCTTGGAACCTCCAGAAGATTTTCTCGGTTTACTAACCAGGCCTACAACTCCTCGCTTTCTTCACAGGTACTTCAAAGCTACAGCTAGGTTAGGTCATACCTAGTTCCCAAATGCATCTTATGGGTTTGATTTTCATTGATTGGTCCCTTGACTATACATTACTCTCAATACCCATATCCAAATAATCAATGGTTATTTCTATTAATATCTATTAATTTGAGTGTAGATATTTAAATCAAGATGGGAAGGGTAAGGGGGTTTCTAAGCAGCGTCACTGGTGCATGACAGGTTTCTATAATTACAAGCCTCAAACAAAACTTCTCTATTCTATTCTTCATTGTTTCATCTGGGTTCTAGATGAACCCAGATGAAGAAGACTGTAACAATCCTAACCCCTCTGTTTCACAGGAATTTCACTTCTGTCCTATATTCATAAAATTACATCCTAGATAGGAATATATTTTGCAGTGGTGTTTTGTTTTTTTTTTTTATGAAAGTCCTTGCAACCTGCTCTCCAGCTGGAAATGGGCAATGCAAAGGCATTACAATGATAGATTTGCTAAATATGTTGCCAAGGTCTGTATTAGTGGCTTTCCCTGAAGCGGGGAAAAGACGTCCTGTTTAATTCTTGTTTGCATTTCAAATTCTCTGTGAAATGGATTAAGCAGAGAGGGCTTCTTTTTGTGGGTCTGCCCTTGGAAGGAGAGCGCCTTTAGGAAAAGGCTTTTCTGGAGGGGACGGAGAACTTAATTGCCGATGGCTATGAAAGCACACCCTGTTTGGGTGGCTTGAAAAGAAAATCCTTGAAAATCCGTGACTGAAAAATGAGACTTTCTCCTAATGGTTGGGTTGGTTGCTCTTAATCTTGTTCTGCCTATTAAGTTCGTCACCAGGTACTAGAGATACCACTAGTGATAATACCACTGGCAGTGGAGGTCCACCCTGGCTTATACTCCTACCTCTCGTGCCTATTGGGGTGCCTCCAACAGCCGAGAAATAGTTCTGCTTGGCAGCGAGTCCAGAGGCCAACCTGGTCTTGCCCTCCCTCCTCTTTAGTCCGGTATCTCTGATTCTTGTGGCACAATAGGGTCCTTTCTTCAGTCCCAGAACTCGTATTGGAGCTGATATTTCGAGGATCTATGAACATTCTGGTTGGGTCGGTCCACATTACGTAATTCTCTGTGGGTTCTGCAACAATAATGTCTAATCCACTTACACTTATCTATTGGGGTTGTATTCCCACATCGGATACACTAAAGATCGAAGACTTGGGAGAGGTACTGCTCCTGTCTGCCACGGGGACCTCAAATGACCTTATTACAATTCTTACACTTAACCTGTGTAATTTATAACACGCAACAATTACAACTGCAGCAAAGTAGGGTCGAAGAGGTTTGGTGCCACCCCAGTCCGAAGGCACTCTCAAGGCTTTTGCTGTCTGTTGCTCTCATGCAGCAGCACTGATTCTTATACGCCTTCTGAAGGCTCTCCAGGGCTTTTTCCTGTCAAAGCAAAATCACGAGACTTCCTTTCCATGGTTAATTTCCATATGCGTACTTTGAATCTGTATAGATAATGCCTTCTTTTCCCTGGAGATAATCTAAAGCTCTCTTCAGAGCATATAGTTCACAACTCTGGGCTGACTAATTTGCTGGTAATCCTCCTTCTTCAATTACTGCTTTTTCTTCCCCATCAATGACGACATAACTCCTTGCTCTCTTTCCAACTATACATCAGGAGGAACCATCTATAAAAAGTTGTTGGATAGTTTTTTGGGTTTGTTTGTTTTTGTTTTATTACATAGGGCATTGGTGTGTTTATTAGGTCTTCTCTTACCCTGGTTTGGTAATTTATAAAATCTAATCAATCATGATGCGGCTCCCCACTTGCCCGTTCCTACAGGAGTTGTGAAGGATTCAGGTTTCTGTCTACCACCAGGGTCAAATCATTCTTTTCTATTAAAATCGTTTCGTGCTTCAAAGTTCTGAAATCTGTTAACCACTGGCCAGACTTTTGAGATAAGATAGTTCTTACAGTGTGTGTGTGGATGTACAATTAGGGTTCTTCTAGAGGTTAATTTTTGGCTTTTTTCTACTAATATTGCTGTGGCCACTACTGCCTGTATGCATGTGGGCCACCCCCAACATACCGGGTCCATTAATTTTGGATAGGTATGCCACCGGTTTCCTTTCTCCGCCCCGTTCCTGCATTACAACTCCATGTGCTATCCCTTCTTCCGTGTTTATAAAAACGTGAAATTCTTTTTTTTTTTTCTAGGGAGGGGAGGGCTAAACCCGGGGTTTCTATTAACTTCTGCTTTAATTCTTTAAATTGCTCTTGTTTGTCTTCTGTCCGCTGTATTGGACTGTCTTTTACAAGTTTGTCATAGACTCAGTCACTAAAATTTCTGTATCCTTTAGCCCATAATTTACAGTACTCTAGTAACCTTAAAGTCTTTATTCGTTCTTGGGACACTTAATGCTGTAATTCGTTCTGGATTGATTTTTCTTTTTCTTTTGTTAATTAGATGCCTTAAATACCTTACCTCTTTTTGTACAAACTGCAGTTGTGTCGTTGAGACTCTTAATTCTTTTTCTCCAAAAAAAACCATTCAGCAAACGTATCGATGTCTCTTTCTGACTTTTTGCTCCCTCTCTCCTGATACCAACAGATCATTTCCATATTGCAAGATTCTTACTGCGGGTTCTGCCTGGAACTCCCCTAAAATTTTCTCTTGCGTCTGTTCAAATAGATTTGGGGATTTTGTGAATCCTTGAGGCAGGGAGGTCCAGCGGAGTTGCTGCTTCTTCACTGTGTCTGGATTTTCCCATTCAAAGGCCATTTCATAGTACAAGACTTCTCAGCTCCTGAGTCTACTAAAAAGGTGTAAATTTCCTCCTGGGGGTCTGATTTTAAATTTATCAAGGGCTCACTAATTCTTTCTTCCCCCAGCAGGCAGAGCCCTTGACACCCTTACTGGGTAGCTTATTCTTCCTGTTGACAGATTTTAAACACTCGTTGATCTCTCTTTTGCCTGGGACTCTCTCTCTTAAAATGTTCTTCCTGCCCACAATGGTAACACTTTCCGCCCTCTGGGGCTCCTGATTTCATTCACATGGGCTTTTTGAGCAGCAGCAGATGGGCTCCCTGTATCTTGTGTGCTCTCATCCCTGGCCCCGGATTCTGGGGCGCTTTATCTTTAGTCTTTGTTATTTCTTTTACAGTCGCCACCATTAGTTTTGCTTTTGCCCTCTGCTTCTCCTCATCGCGCCTCACATATACTCTTTGTGCTTCTCTAACAGCTCATTGATTCCTCTCTCATGCCAGTCTTCCATCTTTTCCTTTTTTTTTTTCTTAATATCTGGCCAGGCATGGGTGACAAAATTTACTTTTAATAATTCCTGGCCAGCCACAGTGTCTGGGTCAATCCCCGGAAACTGCTGAATATTCCTTCAGAGCCTCTGCAACCATTCCATCGGAGATTCCTCTTTCCCTTTTTTACTGCCAACGGCTTTGCTCACATTTGACCCCTTCGGGGCTGCCTCTTTAATTCCCCTTAGAATTAATGTCTGATAATCAGACATGTTTCTTCTCCTTGCGGGGTCATTTTGATTCCAGTCAGGTCTTCGTAGGGTAACTTTTGGTTCCCGCACCACCTCATGAACGTTTTTCCTTTCCCATATTCTCATCCCTGCTACACGGATCATTTATCTTTCCTCAGGGGAGAACAAAGTTCCCATGATGGATTGCATTTCTTCCCAAGTGTATACATTTGGACCTAAAAATTGGTCTAATTGTTTTGACAAACCTAGGGGATCTTCCAACAATTTCTTCATTTCTTTTTTAAAGTTCCTGACTTCTGTACTGGTTAGGGGCACATTCACAACTCCTGCCCCATTTTGAACTCCTGGCATCGGGACCTCCCGTAAAGGATGCAGCCCGATTGGTTCTGTCATCTCCTCTTTTTCTTCCACTATGGACCTCCCCACTTCCCGCCTCCGTCTCCTCTGGCATTCCCTTCTAACGGGGACCTGAGGCTCTCTCATGCCTTCTGGAGGGTCCGGGTTATATGGGGGAGGTAAGTATTCGAGAGGATCCCAGACTGGTCTTTGGTCCTCCTCCTTCTCCTTCTCCTTTTGTGTCTCCAATTTTTAAAGGGACTTTTTACAAGGGCGTGTAGTGACGGGATGAGGGGGAAGGGCTTCAAACTGGAAGAGGGGAGGTTTAGAATAGATCTTAGGAAGAAATTCTTGACTGTGAGGTTGTTGGACCCTGGCGCAGGTTGCCCAGAGAAGCTGTGGCTGCCCCATCCCTGGAAGTGATCAAGGCCAGGTTGGACGGGGCTCTGGGCAACCTGGGCTGGTGGGAGGTGTCCCTGCCCAGGGCAGGGGGGTTGGAAATTGATGGTGTTCAAGGTCCCTTCCAACCTAAACCATTCTGTGATTCTGTGTGTGCGCCCAGGCGTGCGCATAGGTACAGAGTGCAGCATGTGGGTGTGCTGGACTCGTCCCGCTCGCACATCACCGCTTGCCTGCTGCGGCTGTAGCCAGATGGGCCCCTCAACACCCCAAACCGTGCATGCTGCCTGTAGCAGTTCTGTTTTCTGGTGTATGTGTTTTGGGAAGGCCCTGGTGGCAAAGGGCTGCAGAGAGCGGGGTGGCAGTGAACTTCCCCAAGAGGTCGCGATGCCACACAGGGCTTTTTCTGTCAGCAGACAGCGCTCGCAGCCAGGCGCTGCTGCCTGCCGCGGGGCCTGCACAGCCTCGTCCCGCAGGCAGAGCGTTCAGCGGGGGTCTGTCGGGGGTGTCCCATGCCGGCTTCTGCCTCCCCTCCTGCCGGGAACCCCCCATGGTGCCCCCCCTTCTGCCAAGAGGCCACCGGGCCCGGTGCCCGGAACCAGCGACTCTGTGACATCAGCCCCGGGAACAAGAGCACCGTGGGCAGCGTGAGCACTGCGGGCACTACGTCGGCTGCGGCACTGGTGGCGACAGGCCCTCGGTTCGCTTCTTGCAGGTGCCACGTGCCGCCACTGGCAGCAATGAAACTGCTCCTCGTCGTCGTCCTGCTGGCCCTGTGCTGGCCTGTGCAAGGCGCGTGGGACAGCTGTGGGTAAGTGGCCCCAGGCTCTGGGGGGGAGCTTGGGCAACCCTGATGGGGTTCACTGGAGGGAGCCCGCTTGTCCCCCGTGGCCACAGCTTCCCCAACCCCGCCTGGGAGCCTCAGATCCTGGCCAGCACCCCGGCTGCTGGCACAGCTCCTCTGCGGGGCTCAGGCAGAAACAGGGGCGCACGCACGCCCGCCCCAGGGGGTTCCCTGGCCCTGCTGTCCGTGCAGCGCCTTGTGGGGAGGGAAGAGGGCTGACCTTCAGCCTGAAGCGCAGCACGCCGTGGAGCAGGACAGTCATGAGTTTCTGGTTACAGAGGGACCTGCGGGCTCCGGCCCATGGCTTACCAGTACGGCATGTCGCGCGTGGTGGGTGGCACCGATGCCCGTCCAGGAGCCTGGCCCTGGATCGTCAGCATCCAGGACCCCTGGGAAGCAGGCACAGGGCACATCTGCGGAGGGTCCCTCATCAGCCCACAGTGGGTCCTCACGGCGGCACACTGCTTCATCGAGGCCAGGTAAGGAGGGCCAGGGAAGGGGGCTGTCCCCACCACCCTCGCGGGTGCCCTGCGTGCAGCACCGCCTGCTACTCCCATCCCCGTTCCTGCCAGTACGCCCAGTGCCTGGGCACTGCCGAGCCCAGCCCAGAGACTGCTCAGGAGAAGGCTGGGCTCGGGCCACTGCTTCCTAGCAGCCTCCAGCGCCACACGGCTCGTGCCTAAGGCATGCCAGGGGGTTGGCAGCCTGCGTGGCACTGCTCTCCTCTCTGCCCTGGGAAGCAGAAGGCAGGGAACGGCGGGGCTGCTGCAGCGCGTGGCTCCGCTCCCTCTGACCCCCCTCTCCATCTGCCTTCCAGGCACATCAGCATGTGGCGCGTGGTGATCGGGGCCACCCAGTTGACTCGGCTGGGCCCCGGGACCCAAGTGCGCCATATTAAGCGGCTGCTGGTTCACGAGCACTACAGGAATATCACGCAGAGGAACGACATCGCCCTGCTGGAGCTGGACCAGCCGGTCCAGTGCAACTCCTACACCCAGCTTGCCTGTGTGCCCGACGCCTCACTTAGAGTGTCAGAGCTGCACACCTGCTACGTCAGCGGTTGGGGCGCCACCACTGCAAGATGTGAGTTCCCCCAAAGTGCTGGTGTCCTGAGTGCAAGCTCGGCACACTGGGGAGAGGGGTTGGGCTTCCCGAGAGCAGAGGCGAAAGCCGCAGTCAGGCTGTGGGGACGTATGCCTCCGGAGAGAATGGGCTGACCCACCGCCCAAAGCCAGACAGAGGGGAAACACGGGCACAGTGCCTTCAGGACGCAAAGCCAAGCCCTAGGGAAGGGGTTCACCCAGGCAGGGTGGGAGCTGCTGGGGCTTCATTGCTTTCTGTGCTCACAGCTGCAGGGTCAACGGATGTCCTGCAGGAGGCCAAGGTCCAGCTCATTGATGTCAACCTCTGCAACAGCAGCGGGTGGTACAGAGGGGCCATCCACAGCCACAACCTGTGTGCTGGCTATCCGCAGGGTGGCATCGACACCTGCCAGGTAGGACGTGCTGCAAGTCAAGCCCCGGCAGCACCGGCAGCCCTCTCGCAACGCCCAAACATCGCCCGGCACGTGCTTGGCCTGGCAAGTCACCCTGCCACCGCTGGGTCTCCACCGCTGCTGGTGCTCACCTCCCCTTCCCCAGCTGCAGGTCCTTGCCCAGTGCCCACCTTGTCCCAGAGCCCGGGGACGCTGCCCAGAAAGCCCATCCTGTGCTCCCGGCAGCCCATAGGTCCAGATCCCAAAGCATCCCCCTTCCACACAGCCGGGAGCACTGTGCAGAGATGAGAGAGCGCCCGACCTTACAGGCCCTCCACCCTCTCCCACACGAGGCTCTGTAGGCTCCAGCACCGGAGCAGCGCCGTTGTGTGCAGTGAGCAGAGCTCTGGCAGGTGCTGGGAGAGAGAAGGAGCCGGCCAGAGCGCTGACAGCGGCCACCCAACACCACCTCAACCCTCTCTCCTTCCCTGCAGGGTGACAGTGGTGGTCCTCTGGTGTGCAAAGACAACAACGCGGACTACTTCTGGCTTGTTGGGGTGACCAGCTGGGGGAGAGGCTGTGCCAGAGCCAAACGGCCCGGAGTCTACACCTCCACCCAGCACTTCTACGACTGGATCCTGGTCCAGATGGGACTGCGCCCAGCAGTAAGGGGTACTCCAACAGCACGGGCTTGGAGTCATTTTCTCACTGCCTCAACCCCTTATCAGAGGCCAAGGCCAACACCAACACCACCGGGCACGATTAGCTCCTGCCCATTTCCACTCCAGAAGCTGGTGGAATTCTTTACTCGGGTGCAGGAGTTGCTGCAGGTCCTGTGGGGGAAAAAGGCTTGAGCAGCGTGACGAAGAGGCTCCAGAGCAGGCCGCCCTGTTCCACGACCATTTCCTTCCGGGGCAATGCCTGCTGAGCCAAAGGCAGCCTCAGTGCCAAGGCCTGCTCTGTCCTGCCCGCGCTCCTCTGAGCGCAGAAGGGCTGATGTTGACTCGGTTGTAGAAATAAAGTTCCTGATTTTCACAGCTGAGCGTGCTTGAGTCCAATTCAGTCTCCGGTGCAAGGCAAGGACTTGCGTGCCCGGCGCCTGCCAATGAGGCCGCAGGCAGACAGCAGGGCACGAAGGGAAAGAGTGACTCCCAAGGGCTGAAACGGTGCCTGGTCAGAGAGGAGGGTGCTCAGAGCCACCATGGGACGGAGAAGACTGGCACATGGAGGATAGGAAACAGTGATGTGACCTGCAGATGACTTTGGGGGTATGCATTAAGGCACACAGCTGGAGATTAGGGCCCAGTGTAAGCCGTAGCTAATTGAACAGATGGTGTGAAACTGCTGAGCGTGACAAGAGAAATTGCTGACCACAGCAAAGAGTGAGAAGCCAACAGGGCTCTCAGTCCCAGAAGGAAGAGCCGGATTTCAGGGGTAGTTAACGGGGGATTGATCCCCCCTTGTCTCCATTTTCCCTGCTTGAACATCCCCCTCATCTTCCTTGACTCCTCCCTTTCTCCTCCCTTGTCTCTCCTCCCAAACAAGGGACCCACCCCAGGTCACTTCCTCTCCTCCCAGGTTTGCTCCATCGCTGAAGAGATTTGGTGTTTCAGGTGCTGGTAGCTCGGTCGCCTGGGACCGCCATGGCATTACTGATGCGGCTTCCTGGGCACTGCTGGCCCTGCTAGATGCCTCTGCCCACACGGACCCCAACCATTCCTCCAGTTGTCTGTGCAGTGTGGCCACTCTCATCATTCCTCCTTGACCACCTGCCAAACGTGGTGCTGGAATAGCAGAGTACCCACAGAAGAAGGTTTGCTCCATCGCTGAAGAGATGGGGTGTTTCAGGTGCTGGTAGCTCGGTCGCCTGGGACTGCCTCGGTCCCCGCCACTGCCTGCATGCATGTGGGCCACCCCCACGTACTGGGTCCATTAATTTGGACAGGTATGCCACTGGTTTCCTTTCTCCGCCCCATCCCTCCATTAGGACTCCATGCGCTATCCCTTCTTCCACGTTTACAAGAAGGTGAAATGGTTTTGGTTTCTTTTTTTTTTTTTCTAGGGAGGGGAGGGCTAAAACCAGGGCTTTTATTAGCTTCTGCTTCAGTTTTTGTAATGGCTCCTGTTTGTCTTCTGTCCACTGTAGTGGACCTTCTTTTACTAGTTTGTCATACAGAAATTTTACTAATTGAGTGTATCCCTCAACCCATAGTCTACAGTACCCTAGTAACCCTAAAATCTTCCTTATTTCTCTTTTTGTTCTTGGGACACTTAAAGCTGTAATCCCAGAAATTCGTTCTGGATTGATTTCTCTTTTTCCTCCACTAATTAAATGCTCTAAATACCTTACTTCCTTTTGTACAAACTGCAGTTTTGCCTTTGACACTCTTAATCCGTGTTCTCCTAAAAAATTCAGCGAACGTATCGATGTCTCTCTGACTTTCTGCTCTTTCTCTCCTGATACCAACAGATCATTTACATATTGCAAGATTCTTACTGGGGGTTCTGCCTGGAACTCCCCTAAAATTTTCTCTAGCGTCTGTCCAAATAGATTTGGGGATTCTGTGAACCCTTGAGGCAGGGAGGTCCAGCGGAGTTGCTGCTTCCTCCCAGTGTCCAGATCTTCCCATTCAAAGGCAAATAAGTTTCTAGTCTCCTCTGCTAATGGACAGGCCCAAAAGGCATCTTTAAGGTCTATTACACTAAACCATTTACGATTATGCGATATTTTACTCAGGAGGGTATATGGGTTCGAAACCACAGTCTGCCTAGTCTGTACTTGTTTATTGACTTCTCGTAGGTCTGTGACTAATCTCTATCTCCCCTCAGCCATCCTGACCGGTAGAATTGGACTATTGTAAGGTGACATCCAGGGTTCCAACAATCCATCCTTCAACAATGAATCAATTTCTGGTTTTAGACCTTTCCTCCCCTCATAAGATACGGGATATTGTTTTATCCTTACTGGCCGGTCCTCTTTAACTTCTATTTTCGTGCGGGTTCATTTACTTGTGCTGTTTTCTTCTCCTGGCAACGCCAGCAGCAGAGCGGTCGGAGGAGAAGGGTGAGTGCCAGGCTGGTGGTGCGGAGGGGCGTGTGAGTGTGATGTGCGCGGTGGCCCCGGAGGGCACTGAGAAGGGTCGGTTGGTCTGGCTGTGCGGGAGGATGTTCTGCCCGCGGCAACCGCCTGAGCAAGCGTGGCCTTGGGGAAGCATCTGGTTGAGCGTTTGTTGGTGTGCTGGAGAAGAGTTGGGCAGGTGTCCCAAAGGGCAGCGTTTGGTGGGACCTCCTTCACCCCAAAGCTTTGTGGGACCTTTTTGAAGCCACCCTGGTGAGGCCTCTGCTCCTTCCACCCAAGTACTTTATGTTTCACACCATGGAGTGGTCATTTCTGACTGCATCCTCAGCAGGACCTGGGGCCGGTGGCTGTATCTTCAACTGTGGAGCTGTAGAGACCTGGCAAGGATGGAGGAGAAGGAATGAGGCTCCTGGTGAAGGGAGGGAAGTGAGGAGGTGCGATGTCCACACTGGCCTTGAGGAGTGGCTGGGCAGGAGAGGACATGTTGGTGTAGGAGCCATGGAGCAGCCTGTGGCCAGAAGCAGAGGGTGGACACAGGGAGCATGGGCTCAATGTGAGAGGGAGCATGACCTCGGCGCAGCGCGTTTAACTAGAGGGCTGGGAGCGAGAGTGGCGTCCAGCCTGGGCAGGGGAGCTGGGTCTGCTCGTCCTCCATGTGAGAAATGGTGGTTTGCAGGTAGCATCTGGTTGCACTTGCTGGAACGCAGAGCAGGAGAGAGTTGTGTCCTGGTTTTCCCCTACAAAGGCAAGACATGGGTGGAAACGTGGCAGTGGGGAGGGACTGGGAGTAACTGGGACCTCCCATCCGCCTCCCAGCCCCATCGTGCTGGGATGGGGTTGCATATCACCCCAGGGTTTCAGGGCTTGAAGGGTTGTCCCCGTGTCCCTGCCGGGCTCACAGTGGTGGCACGCTGCTCTGCGTCAGGCTGGGGGTGGCTGGGAAAGGTCTGGCACGCTGGGGCCATCACTGACTCTCATTTTCTCTCCCACCATAGAGCTCCTGGGCGTACCTCTCAGGTCTGTACGGAGCCCCCCTGGCCGGCGCCTGCTCCAGGCTGAACAACCCCAACTCTCAGCCTGTCCTCCCAGCAGAGGGGCTCCAGCCCTCACAGCATCTCCGTGGCCTCCTCTGGCCCCACTCCAGCAGGTCCATGTCTTTCCTATGTTGTGGGCTCCAGAGCTGGATGCAGTACTCCAGGTGGTGTATCACCAGAGCAAAGCAGAGTGACAGAACCACATCCTTCGCCCTGCTGGCCACACTTCTGATGCAGGCTGGGATATGTGTGGTTTTCTGGGCTGTGATCACGCATTGCCATCTCATGTTGAGCTTCTCATCAGTCAGCACCCCCAGGTCCTTCTCCTCAGGGCTGTTCTCCATCCATTCTCCGCCCAGCCTGGATTTGGGCTTGGATTGCCCCGACCCAGGTGCAGGACCTTGCACTGGGCCTCATTGAACTTCATGAGGTTGGCATGTGCCCACCTCTCCAGGCTGTCGTTAGTAGAAGGCCAGGCCTGCAGCACCCCGGTTATCAGCCCAGCTCTGGTGGGAGGGGATGCTCCTACATGGGGAGGTTGCCCTGTGCTGGGGGGGGACATCCCACCGAGGGAAGGTCTTGCCGAAGTGGGGGCCGCACTCATGCTCCCTCTCCCTCATCCCTCCCCAGATCGCCCCGTCAGAAGGTCCCGAGGGCAGCGAGCGGATGGTCATCCTCATGGGGCCGCCCGAGACTCAGTTCAAGGTGCGCTGGGTGGGGGCTGTGGGTGGGGGGGACAGTAAGGGACAAGTCGAGAGCATCCCTGTGGTCACCACTGTGCTGGCAGCCTGGCTTGGCCTCCCTCAGCACCAGGGGAGCTCTTTGCTGGGTACAGTGGTTTTGATGCTGCTGGACGTGGGGACATCATCAGCTTTGGGGATGGAGGGGCACAGCGGGCGCTGCCTGATGGTTTTCCTTCCTGTCCGTCTCCTCCCCAGGCCCAGGGGTGAATATTTGGGAAGCTGAAAGAGGATAACTTCTTTAACCTGAAAGAAGAAGTGAAGCTTGAAGTCCACATCAAGGTGCCTTCCTTCGCCGCCGGCCACGTGACAGGCAAAGGTGGCAAAACGGTGGGGGGTGGTGCCCCGGGCATGCAAAGTTGTGAATCACCCATCACCCCTGCCCACCCCAGGGGGACAAATCCCGGGTGCTCAGTGGTCTCAGCGATGTCTTGACCCTCAGCCCCCATGTCCTGGTGGTGGTTCTTGTTGGTCCCAAGGAAGGGGGAGACACACAGGGTACCTGGTGCTGTCGTGACTGTGGCAGTGGAGGATTTTGGCTCTTCCACAACAGAAGCCTCTTGTGGTTCGCTCCAGGTGAACGAACTGTAAAACTTAACCAGCGCGGAAGTCCTTGTGCCACGAGACCAAACCCCGGACAAGAACGAGGAGGTCATCATTAAAATCATTGGGCATTTCTTTGCCAGTCAGGTACAGTTTGGCCGTGGCTTTACCCGATCCTCCCCGGCCGCTTTTGTCTACCGAGGAAAGGCACAGGGCTTGCTGAGCCCAGCACCACCCGAGCGTCCTGCCACTCTTCTTTTGGGAGGTCCCTGTGCCCCCAAGATGCACTGAAGGTGTTTTGGTAGCTCCCCCTGGCTGTGCGAGAACTGAAATTGAAGATTGGCTCGATTGAGCTAAAAATGGGTGTTTTGAATGCCGTGCAGAGCAGCACCCAGGGTGTGAATGGACTCCTCGGTGCGGGCAAAGCCACCCGCATCCCACCTGGGTGCATCTTCCATAACCTTGTCTCCTGTCCACTCAAGCAGGATCGCAGCCCCCCAGAAAAATTCAGGTGCTCTTGAGGAGCGATGGAGGAAGCACAAGTTAAAAAAAACAAAAACAAAACAAACAAAAAAAAACAACACCCAAAACCGCCCCCAGAATTAATTATGGCTTGTCCAGAGTGACAAGTTGGGAGCAGTGAGATGCTCGGTGGGGGCTCGGGGGTGGGTGGTGGTGGGAGAAACAGTGCCCTGACCCCCACCTCTTGCTTTTCCCCTCTCCTCCCCAAGACTGCACAGCACAAGATGAGGGAAATGCTCCAGCAGGTGAAGCAGCAGGAGCAGAAACACGCTCCGGGAGCCCCGGCCTCGCAGCACAGCAAGGGAGGCTCCCGCCGTGCCGCCCAGCACCGCCCGATGAATGTAACCCTGCCGCCGGACATCTCCCTCCCCCCCTCCCCAGCCCCCCTCCCCCACCCCCAGCAGGTCAGGGGAGCAAACCAAAGACCCCCCCAAACACACAGCCCCCCATTCCCCGCGGCGCTGCGAGGATGCACAGCCGAGGGGTACGGGGAGGGCTCTCTCCATCCCACAGCCTCCCCCTTCCTCCTCCCTCGCCTCCCGACGCTATCCCTTTAGTTGGACTAACAGAGGCAGAGAGAGAGAGAGTTTTTAGTATTTTTCTTTTTTTATTATTTTTAATTTACTAAAAGCCACCTGTTTTTCACCTCAGGCACAGCCGGAGGAGCCGGAGGATTTTTCAGTTTTGTAAGGATTTTAATTTTTTTTTTTTTTTTCAGAGGGGGTGGGGGCGGGAGGAGGATGTTTGGTTTTTAGCCAAAGCCGGCTTTTCTCGAGGTTCAAGGACAGGAACTAGTCCAGTGGTTCTCTAATGCCCGGTAGAGCAGGGATGTAGGATTGCCAGCAGGGGGTGAAACCCCCCATAATAATTAAAGGAGCGTTAAAAAGCGATTTCTTAAGGGCTTTGAGAAGAGCAGTGCCTGTATGAGCCAAGAGAAGGGATCCCGTCTCCTCAAAGAGGCATTTCTCTTTCACGCGCCCTTTCCTCTTTGCTTCCCTGAGTCCCAAACTGGGGTTGGCATCTGCTGCGTCCCCCTGTCCCGGCTGTCCCTCTGTCCCTTCGCTCTCCATCACCGCCCCGACGCGGCTGAAAGATGCGGGTTGCAGGAGAGAAGGGGGGAAAGAGGGGCGGGGGGTGTCCTGGTTCCGGCAGGGATGGGGTTAATTTCCCCGAGGAGCCGGCAGGGACACAGGTATCCCATCCCCTGTGAGCCATGCCCGGGGCTGGGGGGAGCTCGCCGGGGGAGGGGGCGGGAAGTGGCGGCTGGGAGCGGGCTGCGGCGGTGCGGGGCCGGTCGGTGCGCGGAGGCGCTGTCATCGCGTCCGTCTATTCCTTTACCGCTGTTATTGGGATTGTTTGCCCTTCCCGTTGCTCTTCTCTTAAACTGCCTTTATCTCAACCCGCGAGTTTTTTGCCTTTTTCTTCCGATTTTGCCCCCGGCTGCGGGAGTGGAGCGAGCGGCCGCGTGGTTCTTTGTTGCCGGCTGAGGCCAAACCACGACGGGGGAAACACCGGATTTCCAAGAGGTTGTCAGCCCAGGGCTGGGGAAAAAAAAAAAAAAAAAAAAACCAACAAAAAACCTAGTAAAATTATTATTTTTTTTAAATTTCAAAAATAAAGCACACACAACCCCCAACCCCAGATGACACACACACATCCACACAGAAAAAAACACCTCAGGTTTTCATACCTCAGCACCTTGCGTTTGTGTTTCCCTTCTAGAGATTTTGTGTGCCTTGTAAAACTGATACTTGGAGCTTTTTTTGTTGTTTAATTTGTTAAAAAAAAAAAGACGAGTTGGAAAAAACGATCTCTACCGAGTGTGAAGCAGGAGAAGGAAACCACTCCCACGGGTGCCAATGCTCTTCCGTAGTCTCCTTTGGCTAGCTGAGAGCCAGGGGCTGTTCCTTTGGAGAAAGCTTGAGAAATGTTAAAAAGGAGAAAAAAAAAGGGGAAAAAAGTGGTGGAAAGAAAAAGGGGGAAAAGAAAAAAAGCAAAAGAAAAAAGGAGAAAATAAAAAAAAAAGGAGAAAGAGAAAAAAGGGGGGGAAGAAAGGCGGAAAAAAAAGGGAAAAAGAACCCCAACTCAAATATAAAAAAAGGTTGTAAGGAAAAAAAAAAAAAAACAAACACAAAACAAAACCAAGCAAGGAAAGTGGTGAAAGCCGCTGGGAAGAGGAGGGACGAGGGACGGGAGCGAAGCGGGGGGGGGGGGGGGTGAGGTGGCGGTGCCAGTGTGGCCCCAGGGGCTGTGACACCATATTTTTGTCCTCTACTGCAAAGTGTTCCGTGAAAAAAAAACAACCAAACCCCACCCAACGACAACATCATCACAAGAAAAAGAGAAATCGGGGGGGGTCATGGCCGAGCTGAGATTGGGGGGTGGTGGTGGTGGGAGTTTGCCCCATGGCTGTGATGGGGGGAGAAGGGGTGGGTGGGGAGTGGGGGCTGTGCTGTGGGGTTTTTTTGGGGTGGTGGTGTTTTTTTGCCAGGCGCAGCTTTACCCAGTGGCTCGGGGAGGTGTTGGCATCAGGAAGCCTGTGCTGAAGCGGGGTGGGGGCCTCGCCGCAGTTGGTTAGCAGAGCCAAAGTGGTTACTAATGGTTATTAATGGTGCACTAATTACGCCCGTGTAACTGGGAAGCTCAGATGCCCCCAGTCACCCACCCCCATCCCCCCCCCCCTGTGCTTCTCTAGCCAGGCGAGCGCTGGGCGTCCCCCCCGCAGGAGAGGAGCGCACCTCCGGGGTGGGTGGAAGGGCGTCACCCAAGAGGGAGAGGACCAAGATGGGGCTTGGGTGTCCCTTGGGGTGGCCGGGTGGCGGGTTGGGGCTGCTGGGGGCTGCCACGATGAGGGACACCCCCACGCCTTTCTCCATGGCTTCCAGAGCTCTGCTCCCTCCCTCCCTCCCACCCATCCAGTGCCACCGGAGAGGTGGTGTCCCCCCTCCCGGGGCGGGCAGGGGCTGCTGCCACCCCACCTAACACCTCAACGCACCAAACCAGGTTTCAGCAGTCACAGCCACCCGGGCGCTGCCAAGGGGGCAGCAGGGGCTCCCCAAAGGGGGCTTACAGAACACAGAGAGCGTCCGTACACCGCTGACCCCTCTCCAGGGGCGGATTTTCGGGATGCTGCTTGCTCATCTCACCGCTGAACAACTCCCCGATTGCCCCTTCAGCACATTGTGACCATCGCTTCGTGGCTTTTGTGCTCCGATGCTCATCCTGGCTCCAATCCTCTTCCTGGGGGATTGTGAGGGAGCAAAAAACCAGATCGCTACATCCAACTTTTTTTCAGTTAAATAAAAAAAAGAATAAATCACCCTCTCTCATTACCAGGTAGAGTTTTGTTCCATTAAGGCTCTTTTTATGAAAATAAATATTTAAATTATATAAAGAAATAAATACTTCTCTTTTCACATTAGATAACTCCCTGGAGACAGCAAAAAAACCCCACCACCACTGTGCACGAGTGTCCACCAGGGCTTTATACTTTTGTGGCTCTCATGTGCCAGGCCGTCGAATCCACACAGTCCAATACAGTCGGTTGTCCCTCTCCTCCTCCTGGCTGGAGGCAGGGCACCTCTACTGTTGACCGTAGTACCTACGATTATCAGATCGGTTCCTACATGGTCCATAGAATCGCCTACCGTAGGTCGGAGCAGCCTTCCTCCTGTAAGAATCCTTTCTTCTATCGGCTTCATTCTGCAGCTCAAGCACCCGTGCCTGTAGGGCTGAGGTAGGTTCTCCATCCCACTTCTTCATGTCTTCTCCATATTCACAGAGGCAAACCCACAGGATATCTCGCATCGGCTTTGATTTGTCTTGAGTCGGAGGGTGGTTTTTCTCTTGAGTAGGAGGGCGTTTCCTCTTAGCAGCTGCAACATGAGTCTGTACAGGGAAAGCATGGAGTTTTTCCTCCACCTTGGTTAGTTTATCAAACAGTTTATCGGTTTGCTCAACTAATTTCTGGGTCATTTGCTCTATTTTCTCAGTCAGTTTCTCAGTCATTTTCTTGGTGGTCACAGTCAGCTTTTCTATGGCTGCCACAGAGAAGGGACGAGAGAGACTGTCTTCTTACTGTCGTACCTTCTTAACCCCTTCATTTACAGTTGGTGTGTCAGTATCGGATCCTCCCCAGACCATTGTTGACAATGTGTGGGAATATGTTGATGGTGCACTTTGTACAAACTTTTTGAGCAGAGATCGTTTGCATGGCATTTCATCAGGGTCTACTGTCGCTTGCCCATCACTATAAATCACCTCTCGCACAGGCAGTTCTCTCAGGTACTTCATACCTTTTCCCATGTTGGTCCATTTACTTGGACGGCATTCGATATCGTCCTTGAAGGGATACCTGCGCTTTATGGCTGACACCAGTCGCCTCCAGAGACTGAGAGTGCTTGTCTTTCTCCCAATTTCTTTATCAATCCCCCCATCCTTGGCCAGGTTTCCCAATCGCCTAGCTTCTCTGCCATCTCAGTCTAGGGTATCTGCCCCGCTATCCCAGCATCGGAGCAACCAGGAGACAAGTGTTTCGCCTTCATGACGACTAAAGTCCTTCCTGATACTTCTCAGATCTTTCACGGAGAAGGATTGAACAACTCCCTCTACATCTGAGTCCTCCTGTGGTGAGGCTGCCCTAGAAGGGGCCTCTCCAGCATCTGCTCTAGAAGGACTCTGGCCTTTGTCTGTTTTCAAAGGTCTCTTTCCCTTATCTGGTCTTGAAGGACCCTCCCCTGGATCTTCTTCAGAACTCTCCCCCAAGCTATGTGACTTGAGGTGGTCTTTGTGGTAAGGGGCAGGGGAAGGAGTTGACCTCCTCTTCCTGCTCCTGGTTACCGGGGCGGCTTGTACCGATTTTGATGGAGTTTGAGTAGTTTTGGTACTGGTTGTAGTGGCTGCAGTAGGTTGTGCCGGGAGAGGCGGCGGCGTGGCTTGTGCCGCTGCGGGGGGGGCACGGCTTGTGCCGGGACGGGCGGCGGAGGGGCCGGTGTTGTTGCGGTGGGGGGGGCGGCTGCCAGTGATGCCGGTGCCGCTGTGGTGGGGGGGCGGTTGCGGCCGGGCCGGGCGGGGCTGCGGTTTGCACCGCTGCAGATCGCCGAGCGGCTGCGCGGGTCTGAGTGGCGGCAGCGCATGGTCCCCTACGGCTTCCCCTGTGCCCATGTTTCCTATGAAACCACCCCTGCAACACATTCAGGAGCACCAACAACAAAATCACGATCTTGAGAAGGTACCAGAGCCCAAAAGGTTTCCATGCCCCAGCTCTGAGGGTGTCACATTAGCATAAGTATCAAAGGGCGAAGTAAACATTCCCCAGGTAGAACCGAAAGTATAATTAATAACAGAATCCATCACCTGATGCCCGAGATATACAGGTAGAGCCGTTACCCAACTCATCGTGTTATACATCTGAATTGCGAACCACACCAAAACAGCACCTTTAAACCTTCGCATAAAAAGACAAAGAATAAATGAAGTTTGCAACACCTTTGGCAGGTTAAACCAAGTTGACTGCATTAAGGTCCAACAAAGCTGTTTAAAGGCATGATACACGATTTCGTCTAAGAACGACATGATGCAAGCTGTCTGTTCTAATCTCTGAGCAAACTGGAATTCAAACTATTCGGGCAACTTATCACAGCTCTGGTGGAGCACTGCTCGGGCCCCACGTTGGGCGCCAATTAATCTGTCATGGTTTAGGCCAAATCCACCACTGGGGACCCGAGGGACCCCAAACGGGACCAACAGATGCTCCCCTCTACCCCTCTTCAAAGAGAGAGGCAGAGGAGGAAAAAGAGACTTAGGAGTTTAGAAGGAACTAAACTACTTTAATGAAATATTAATAATAAAATAAAAAGAAATAATGAAAAATATATACAAAACTGTATCAAGCTCCCGAGATGACAATCACGTCACCGGCTGGCACTGGGGCAGTCCCAGGCTGGACTCAGTGACGGACGGGAACTGGATTCCGGATCTGCATTCAGGATGGGGATCACAGGCAGACAAACAGAGTCCCCCTCAGACATCGGCCATTGAAGGAAGAGCACTGACCCTTTGATCCCTCAGCTTTTATACTGAGCATGAGGCAGATGGGATGGAATACCCTGTTGGTCAGTTTGGGGTCACCTGTCCTGTCCGCTCCTCCCTGCAGGTGGGACCCCACTATGCTTTTCCGCTTCCGACCCTCCAACGGGGCAAATCACAAAGTTGTTTGGCCGTGGGGGTTATAGCAATGAGTATAAGCAGAGCCTCTCTGCATCCCACGCCCGGGCATCAGCTGTAACCATTGGTCTGACCTCTCTGAGAGAGTGAACACTGTCTGCACAATATGCAGTTAACTTCAGTAGTTAGAAGAGGCCCCGCTAAGAAGCGAAGTTACTGAACAAAATTGGTTCTGTTTTACCTCAAACCAGGACAGAGGTAGAGTTTCGTTCCATTAAGGCTCTTTTTATTAAAATAAATATTTATATTATATAAAGAAATAAATACTTCTCTTTTCACATTAAATAACTCCCTGGAGACAGCAAAAAACAAACAACCCCAAACCAGCCCAAAGGACAGGGGCTTTGGTGAGAAATCAAGAGATGGTAAATGCTTTCTTTCTGTGGTCGTGACAAATCCAGTTTTAGGAATCAAGTAGACGGTAGATATTCCAGAAACAGAGGAAAACTCTCTTTGAGGAGACGGTAGTTCAGCACGTTGTCCTTGGGAAGGTAAGTTGGGCAAACACGACTGTAACCACCACCATGGATGTTTCCCATTTGTCTGTAATGTGGTCGCGTGCGCTGCGAGGCGCGAGCGTGCGGCTCAGCCATGGAAGTTGACGATGTTCCTTCTTCACTCTGCCCTTAACGAGGTCACACCCATCTTTCTGGCTCTTGCTTAAGGTGCGTTAGCTAATTTCAAAGAGAGTTACTGTCTCCAAAATAAGGGGGGGGTGGGGTGGGGGGTGGTGGTGGGGAAATAAACTGTCTTAACCACTACTTCATAACTTGAAGAGGAAAACTTGTGTACCAAAACCCCAGAGTTACTGTCTCCAAAATAAGGGAGGTGGGGGGAACAAACCATCTTAACTTCTACTTCATAACCTAAAGAGGAAAATTCATCTAAGAAATGTAACTAAAGGTCTAAGAAAACTAACTAAAGGTCTAAGAAAACTAACTAAAGGTCTAAGAAAAGTAACTAAAGGTCTAAGAAATGTAACTAAGGTCTAAGAAATGTAATTAAAATAAGAACTCTAATAGTCCATGTGTCACAGCAGCTGTTGGTGGATTATCTCCCACACCATCTTCTTGCGGAAGTATGGCATGTGAGTCTGAAAAGAGAAGAGAAATCCATTAAATAATGACATCACGGTAGAAAGAGGCAGCAAACAGGCATAAACGCCCAGCGGAGTCCTTAATATGAAGTTCCCTTTAAGAACTGTCAACCGTTTGGGTACAACACCCCACGCGGCTCCTAAGAGGGTGACACGACAACCCGACAAAACCAGATTGACTTGACTGCGCGACAGCTTACACGCTAATAAAAGACCGGTGTAAAATGAAATCAATAAAAATAAGCGCTGTCTTGACTGGTCAAAGGGTAGAAGCCATTTCTCCAAAAGATACCGAGCCCAGATATGCCAAACCCGCTGGCGGCAGTACCTTGCCCAAGAGGAATCTCACCGGCAGCAGCTCCCAAAGGCGGGGATGGAGAACCACAGCTCTGCCCTGCCCAGGCCACTTGGAAGTTCTGACCCCAGCAACTACGCACCGAAACGGGGCACGAAACCTCAGCCCCTGCCCCGGACACAATGAAGAGCTGCTGCCTAACCTCCCTGGCTCCTGTCCCTGGGCGAGAGGGGCTTGGAGGGGTTTATGACCTTCACTCACCTGGCTAAAGTTGAATGGTTTCTCTCTGGCGATGTACTCGGCGTATTTGCACATAAAGACGCCGCAGTCGCTTCCATTCAGCTGCTGAGGGATCTCCTAAGGAATGCAAAGAAGATGGAGGATTTCCCTCTGTCTCAAAAGAAAAGCAACTTGGAAGCAGCGCACATTACCCACACCGACACTGCGCTCACCGCACACTCCTGACCCTACTTGCCTAAATCCCCGATACCCACTCCCGCCCACGAGGAACAGACCCAGTTCACTGCTCACCATCCCTCCCCTCTGCCTCCCGGACTCGGACACTACGATCCAAATTTTTGGCAGGCCCAGAAGGCGCAGCAGCCCTCCCCCCTGCGAGGTGTCTCAAGGTTCGCACCGCCTCTTTCTTAAGTGACCTTTCTTAAATCCGGTCTTTAGGGACTGCTTTTTACTATCAACTCCTCGAGAAACATCAGCTCAACCCTTTCTTTGCCACGGGCCAGGATCTGGGCCCCAAAGAAGCACTTACAGTTCCCATTTCAAACCCAAGTGGTGCTCACGTACACGTGGCTCCATGCTGTGAAGAGTCCACTCTGAAACATCCAGCTCCAGCTGTCTTTTTTCCCAGCTTTCTTTTTGCAGGTATTGGCTGGTTAAAACAAAAGGAAAAAAAAAAATCCCTTTTCATCTCTGTAATTTAGGCCAACAACAAAATAAAGCGGCTGAAGGATCACAGGAAGACGGACGGCAGGACGGTAAAATGTCAGAGGATCCTCACCGCAGCTGATTTAAGGCTGATTTTGAGGAAAAATCCCAATCTGAAACTTACAAACACAGGGAGAGGCTGTGAGCTAATGGTCAAGAACGAGGCCAACGACTCCATTGCTTCGGAGAGGTCAAAAAGCCCCAAATCACATGTTATCAGAGCACAAAGAGACAAACCAAGCAAGGAACTGTAATGCCGTAATTCCACCGGGTGCCTTGATCCCACATCCTGGGCTCCGACTAACAAAGTCGGCACACGTGTGCCACGGGGCTATGGCGTATTTGGCTGTGCCTCTCACGGGAAGGTGGCAGAATCCAGGCACCCCAGACCCTGGGTGCAGGGGACGCTGTGACAGCAGATAAGCAGTCGATGCCAGACAAGTCGCAGCAAGCAACTCCAAGATTCCTGCTTGGTTATCTACAAGCCACGTGAAAACTGGCAGTCGCCTTACAGGGACTAAATCTAAAACCCCTCTCCTCATTCACACCAGAAAAGCAGTGACGGAGCGGTTACTTACAGCAAAGTCTGACAAATCTTGTCCCCTTTCTGCCCAAGCGAGTCCAAGTACATGATCGTGTTCTTCCTCAGATCTATGACCTGTTATTAAAAGGTGACCGTTAGGCAAAGCACAACCTTGTGCCGCACACCCCCCAACACCTACATGACTTCTCTTGCCAGTTTTTGCTCCCCGTCCAATTCTAAAGGAAAAGCCCGTGGGACTCACGGCTAGTGTCCAGTGTGCTCGCGAGTTCACAGGCACGAAGAGGATGTCCTGCTTAAAGACATCGACACTCTTGGTCCACCTTCTGACCGACTCGTAGCCCCCAGATGTTAGTTTTGGATAAAAGAAAGTACTAAACGCGTGGACTGCTGGATAGCCTTCCTTCTTCCCTCTTTCCATCACCAGACTCATGTAGAAATTAACGACCTGCACCATAAAGAGGAAACGTGAGGTGTCAAAATAAGACGCTGCCTTCCCCAACGAAAAATACAGCACCACCTCTGTTCTGGCCACCCTTAAGCACGCAGCGCAGAGAACTCCAGCCTCAGCTGGAGGCTTCTGTTCCCAGGATTTCACACGGGGCTACATCGGCAGTTTGATCAAAACACCTGCCACCCACGCCAATAACCCGGACGAACTCCTGGAAGCTGCGTCATACAAGAAGTAACGGAACTTCCCGAAACGCTCGACCCTTCAACACCTCAAATAAGAAGTGTACAGAGATTTCTAGGCTCTGCAGCGGAGGTCGTCAAAGAACGTTGACGCGACTTCTGTACAGGGCGGAGGGGTATTTTTCAATAAAGGCTGAGTGAGACTAGCCCTGTGCTGCAGCTGGTTTTACCTCATCGTTTAGCCAGCAAAGGTTCCTGAGCGTGTGGATGTCTTCGCGAGTGACCTTTAGTTTGAAGGCACTGCTCATGATCTCATCTGGCTCACCTTTGCCAAATGCGGCACTGACCTCTCTCTCCATGGCCTGAAAGGAACAATTCAATGGGGAAGGACTTGTGAAACAGAGCATGGAGCACGCTGACCTGGGGGCAGCTTTCCACTGAAACACGGCCTGTAAATTCAGCTCAGGTGACAGAGCAACTGCCTTCGACGGTTTCCTGCCTCAGTGAGCGATAGCGCTTTTGCCTTGCTTGGTTGGTTTCAGCATCCTAACTTTGAACTTCACAGCCCAGGCTTGCTGCCGTTTCTTTTCACCAAGGACGTGGGGATAAAACCCGTCAACTTAGCAAACACGCTCAAGCAGCTGAAAATGGAACACAACTCTGGCAACCCCCTTTCCCAGGTGCTGCTGCGGCCCTCGCAATACCCAGGTTTAAGCCAACCCCAGCGGGCATCCTCCGTACCGAGGCAGCTAAGTCAGGAGCCTGAAAGAACGTGAAGGTGGGGGACTTCAAAGGGAACGGCAAAGGGGGAAACTGAGGCAGCCGTCCCGCTAACAGAAGGCCCACAAACCCTTAGGGCAGCACAACTGAAGGAGCGCGGGGAGCACACAAAATCCTTCAAAGCAGCTTTAGTGCTGACCCTCGCACTGTGAAGCCACAACCACAGCCACTCGCTAACAGGTTCAATGCAAGTTCTTCAGATTTCAAAGCGCCTTAAGAACCACCGAGAAGAAGAGGACTTCCTTGCAGCTCTGCCACAACCTTCTCTTTTGTCTCACAGACTGTCGCCTACGGTACCTCTGTGAGCGGAGGAAAGCGTTCCGCTGTTTTTCCCAATCTTGGCACTTTCTTTTCCTCCACATCGAGGCTGGCTGACTTTTTGGACGGAACAGGTGTAGGGTGTCCTCGGAATAAGGCATCTTCTAAGATTTCTGTGCCACGCTGCCTCTGTTAGACAAACGGACGTTAAGCTAGCAATCAAGCACAGATTTGTTGAAGTTTCTGACCACAAAGAGCTCTATTTTCCTTGGGAATAACACAAGCTTACCCCTGCGATGGTTTCTTTCACTGCTCCTTCCTCTTCCGCAGAGTTTTCTTCTGGTGTGCAGTACCTGCCAGGAGAGGGAGAGAGAGAAGTGAGCTCTATATCCGTCCTGTCCCATGGAATTCTCAAGAATTCACCCTCTGGACAAGAAAGGCTTTTGCAAGGCCTATTCTGACTAGCCCCGGTTGCACACATCAACATGTGACAATATCGCCTCAACTTCCAGCACCGGTCTTTCTTAGCAGCAAGACTGGGATAGAATGAAGAGCTGGGAGCTTTGGAAGTTTGTTTTTTTTTTCCCATCTACTTGTACAAGACTCCTTTTCCTTCTCTTTATCAGTTGCATTATTTGGAAAACAGGGAAGCAACCAGCACTTCCTCTGTCGAGTGCTTTGTGATCTGCTGCTGATAAACACTGCATGCTGGGTGTTCTACTGCAAGGTATAACAGGAACATCTGCAACTAGACTTGCACCCAAACAGAGTGAGCTTCGGGAAACCAAGACCTGTTTCCATAAAGACCGCAAAGCCGTCGCAACTCACAGTCCTGCCAGCTCAGACAGCCAATACCAATGAGGCCGCTGGCCTCTCAAACCCAACTGCACGCTGCCTTTTTCCCCCTCCTAGGCAAACCCCAGGCATCCTTTGGGACTTACAAAGTCCCCAAAACTGCCTCAAGTCCCACCAGGCTTTACAAGCTCTCTAATCCTTCTGCTTAGGATGCGGGTTTCCAAGTGAAAGAAGTGAAATGTCAGCTCATTGATGGCTCGGCAGAACGACTCACAAACAAAAACGGATTCTGCACATCCAAGGGCAACTTGGGACGGCCACCACTCGCACCCTTACTGGCTTTCTTCCCACAGCAAACACCACACCAGCACAACCCTCTTTGTCACGCAGCACGGCTCTCGCTTGTGTTGGAGATGCAACTGGCTTGCAAGCAATTCCGGAGCCGCAAGCTAGCTACTTCTCTTTCACAGCACTGAGACGATCAAAGACCGTTGGTCATCTTCGAGACTCTACCAGCGGCTGAAAGAGATACACGCGCAGAGCCAAAAGGAACAAGAAGCATCATTAGAAGAGACTCTACCTGATCGTATCACCTCTCTGCGACCGCTGCGGGCAGCAAACATCTATACATTCGACACCTGCACAGAAAAGCAGTAGTAAGAAAACAAGAAGTCGACTTTCAATCACCATCAGATGTACACAGCTCTCCATTTCTGAGTGATAAATAAAAAAAAAGGAAAAACTTTGAAGGATGACGGTATGGTCAGGAAGTTCGAATTCTGGCAAGCACTTTGAACTCGGAACGTCATCTGCGAGTGTGTAAGAAATGCCCTATTCGGATTTGACGTCTACCTACAAAGTGGAACGGATTGGAATCATGGGGATACTCACCGGTCCTGAGTGTTGCACGTGGATAGACGTCTCCTCCGTATTTTGGTTCTTCCCGGTGACTCACAGTCGCCACTGGTTCCTTGGAGGAGGCTTGAACACTTTGGGGCAGGAAACAAACAACAGAGGAGAATCACAATTTTTATACGGGGGGCATTTGTTATCAGTGCGTACCAATTCACGCTGGCTTCTGGGGTTTTTCTTTAAGAAGAACAAAATATTCTTTGCACATCCGACAAATATCTGCATTAACCTGAGGAGGCCACTTTACTCTGTGGGACAAGACAGCGTTCATTTCAACCAGCCCTGACCAATTCTGCTCAATCTATTTGTTAAAGGTTATGCTGACGCTGAGAATGGCAATGTCCACAACATCCACACTGCTGGGACATTTTACTTCAGACCTGCCCTGCACTGACCTCAGGGACTATATGCTCAGTAGCGGTTGGAGTGCATTAGACACCTTCCCCAGGAACTTCTCTGGTTTAGCTTCCTCTGAAAGGAATCTCTTTCTCAGGCTCCAGATCTGCTCCAAAATATGAGCCAAACCACAATAAGCAACGACTGGCAGATGAGACGCCGACAGCAGAGTCTTGACCTGCTCTCAAATGCAGTGCGCTTAAACTCAGCGCACCCAAAATTACATGAGAAACTCTCTTCTGTATCATTTTCATGGTATGGATTTTCATCTGCAGTGGCGGATTCTGGCGCAGCGCACTCCTTAACTGGTGGCCTCAGTGGTAAGAAGCTGTCTGGAGCAGCTTTGATGCTCTGTTTGCCCTTCCGGCTTGTGCTCAAAACATCAACGGCAAAAGAAACGGTATCAAGAGAACATTCCAATGTGCACCTCCACCACCACCTGCTTTGTCAAGCACGTACACCGATGACGATGGAGACAGACACGAGATGTTTATGACTTTCAGATGAAGACCTGCTGTCTTCAACTGGCTAATGGGGAAGTAGAGAGAAGTAAAAGTGAAAATCACAACAACTGCCTTGAAGATACGCTGTTGATTGTGTCCTCAGCCTCCTCTCAAGTTCAACGCTTCCTCTTACCGCAGACCTTTAATCTCTAGCTAATCTCCTGTGTCAATTAAGTAGCTGGATTTAAAGAAAAAGTTTAATATTGGTTCTTCGGGAGGGGAAGCAGCTGACGACCTCCCTTACCATAGGCAGTAAACCTTTCGGGGAAGAAGTCAAAGAAAACGGAAGGATTTTTACCTCAGACGGGGAATTGTCTTGTCAGGACGAGAGAGTGGTTCCTTAGTCAAGCGAGCATGGGTCCCACACGGCATTTGACCTACGAGAGAAGAGCGTAAGGCATGGGTAAGTATAAAAGGAAACTGAAGAGGTTTATGAGTTTACAGTAACGAGCTTCACCAAAGATAAATTGTCATTTTCTCTCTCACATCATCATATGATTTGTGTTATGTCACTTTAGGACATTTTCAGGTTTTCACACCGGCAACTGCAGCAAGTTGCGCGCACAAGGTATTGCCAGCCGAAACCTGAAATACAAAAGGCTCCTCAGGATCTACTACCTAAAAGGACCATTGAAAACAATTTGCTTCTGGCAAGCTAACAGTGGACCTATCAGAACGGAAGGACTGCATCCAAGGCAGCTCTGGTACCGAGACGACCAGATCGACGCCCGGCTCCACTCCAGAAGCAATGCGAGGATGCGGGTAAGAAACAGAGGTCACGCTCAAGTATTCCCAGATGCTGCCTCGTCCCGTGCCTGCCATAATCCCTACAGAACCCTAGGGGTAGACTTGGACAGTACACAAGGTAGGGTGAAAATGAAACAAGTCGTATAACTTGATGTCAGCCTTACCAATTTGCAGCACGGCTACCTCGAGTGACGAAAATCGTGGTCTTTTAGTGGAAGGCTCTAAAGAAGTGGACCCAGGCTTAAAAGAAAACAACAAAAAAGCACCAGCGTGAGTGTAACCTGAATGTGAATCCCAGCAAACACACTTCCTGAGGCGTAGTCAGCTCTACTATGACTTGGGGACCATGACTTGCTGGTTCAGATTGCAGAAGGCGGCAAATCTTGGCAGGACCTTTGACAGGTACGCTTTAAATTTTGAATACAGGCTCTCATATGTGCAGCAATTAAAAGAATACAGTCTTGTCACTGAGTTATCACTCAGTCGGCTTCTAAACATTCCAAAGGGTGATAGTTCGGCCCTTGAGAAATATATTGTGTACAAATAAGAGTTAACGACTCTCTCAGGAACGAAGAACTAGAGCCCGACAGTCTCTTAGCCCTCTAATCCCATGGGGCAATAAGAAAAACTGCACTACACCTTTGAACCAAACTAGGCAGTCAAGGTGGCTCATTTTTACAGAGCCAAAGTCCTACAGGAACGCTCTCCTGGACTGGTGGATAATGAGCAGAAAGTGGTTTATCCAGAGCAAGTATGCAGTTTTTCTTGTCAGGTAGTGTATATTGATTCCTTAACCACAAGCTTGAGAAAGAGAATAACAGTTTGCAAACACACTAAAACTATAAACTTGAACCATTCTCAAGTATCTGGAAGACAACAAACAGTTTGCTCCTCCCGCAGCTGCCAGTGCCGGAGCAGAGGACGCAGGCTTGAGTAAGGCAAACCCAGCCCACATTAGAGCTGCCTGCTAGAAATGCAAAAGAACCACCTACTGCTGTACAGGCTCAGAGCAGGCTCAACCTCAAGATGCAGTAGGGAGAGCCGCTTGCTCTCGCACCTTGCACAGACCCTAACATTTCAAAGCCCTCGCTAACCTCTTCCGCAGACTCTGTGCCGGCAGCATCTTCGCTGACGGAAGCCGCCGGGCGTTTGGTTGCCTTGGTCGGCAACTGCAGCACTGCAGAAACTTCAACTTTCTCTTTCTGCTCAGAGATGGAAGAATCTAAAAAACAAAGACAGGCCGTATAAGAACAGGCTAGAAAACCAACAGAGGTACATTGCGAATACAGACAGGAGGGAGCACACAGCTTGGATTTAAGATACTCTTTCTGCTGACAGGCGCGGGCTCAGCGCCAGAGACCTGGGCTATCTCCTGCTGGCAGTAAAAGTATTGGGCCCTGCCACAGTCACCGCAGAGAACGTCCGTCATCTATAGGGCTAAGCCCTACCGGACACCCTCAAGCCATTGGCTATAGGCATAGAGAGCCACAAGGCAAGAAGCCAACAGCTTGAAAAGCCACAGTTTCAGGAACAATGCCAGAGCACAAAAGCCAGACTTTTCCAAGGGACACGAAACCTCAGAAAAATCGGGCATATTCAGTACTTGTGTAATGTGCGATACCTGATTTTTGCTTTTTCGGCGGAGTCTCGTCATCATCATCATCCACAACTATGCAAACGCTGAGGAAAGAACACACACAACAGTGTTTTGCAACCCTAGGGAAGCTCCCAGCAGGCTGACTTCCCTTCACAGGGCCCAAACTTCCCAAGTTACTTTTCCTATCCCAAAGGTCTCCCCCTCCAAGCGCCCCTGGGATCATCTCAGGCACATACACCTAACTGCAGCCCTCCTCAACACCCCCCAACCTCTCCCAGCCAACGACCGCTCGCAGAGAGCTAATGATCCCGCTGCAGCACATTAGGCCTCTTTGGCTCATTCCGTTAATGCTTCCCAACATTTTACCTTTCTTCCTATCGCCAACAAATTAAGTTCGTTTCGGAAATCCCTACACTGAGTTGCAAAGAAAAGTCTAAGGAGGACAGGACATAAAAGGTGGGAAAGCAACTCGGGCATACACCCACTTCAATCACTTTGTCCTTTGGGAATGGAGCACACAGGTTGGTCCGAGGTGGGTTTTTTCCTCTCTTTGCCCCCCCAAATGTCAGGACAGCCGGATCCTTTGAAGAACTCTTTGGTCTTTCTTACACAAAGGAATTTCTCTTGAACTGTTATGCCCCCGACCCCTGCTGATAGCATTGCTTCTGGCCGGGGAGATGGGGGGGGAGTGGGCGCCGGGGCGATGCCCGGGGGCGGCCCTGAGGCGGCGGGGCGGCTCGCTGCCCTGGGGGGCGGCCTCTTGCGCGGCGGCGGGGCCGGGGGCGGCGAGGAGGGCGCCGAGGGCCCCCCGCAGCCATTAGTGGAGGGGAGGCTGAGGGGGGAGAGAGGGGCGGGGCGGTGGGTGCGCGCGCGCAGGCGCGCCGCCGTCTGTGCTCTGCCTGAGGGAGCCGTTAGCGGCCGCCCGGCCCGCTTCTGCCCCTGCCCTGCGGTGGGGCCGGGCCGGCGCCGTCCCGCCCGTCCCGCCTGGCCCTGCTCTGTCTGGGGGAGGCGCTTGCCCTTCTCCGGAAGCCCCGAGCCGGGCCCCGGCTGGCAGCTGGGCGCCGGGAGGCCGGGGAGTGCCCGGAGGAGGGGAAGAGGCCTTCGGGGAGAGGCCCCCACGGAGGCCGGAGGGGCCCCCCAGAAGCCCTCCAGAGACGGAGGGGCCCCCCAGAAGCCTCCCAGAGAGCGGAGGCGCCCCTCGGAGAGCGGAGAAGCCTTTCGGCGTCCCGCAGGCCTGAGGCGAGCGACAGCGGCCGGCGGCGCGGGCTCTCGCGCGCCCCCTCCTGCCTCCTCTGCCCTCGGTGGGTGAGGGAATGCCAATCCCGGGCTTACCGAGCCCTTTCCTGCGCGCTCGCACGGCGCTTTGCGCCCCTCTGGCGGGGAGCTGCGCTCGCTGCACCCGGCTGCGCCATGGCTGCGGTGCGACTGGAAGGACGCGGACTGCGTTCGGCGTTCCACCATGGTGAGCGGCTGTGACGGAGCGGCGCCCGACCGCCGGCCGCGGGCAGCCCCGCTCGAGCCGCTGCTGCGGGGGCCGGCGAGCGTGTGGTGAGTGCTGAGCTGTGTGCGGGGGGTTGGCTGGCTCTTGGGGCGCTGCCTTGCTCCTAAGGGGGCTTTGAAATGCGGTGCTCGCCCCTCGTTAACGAGCTGTTTCCTGTGGGGTGGAAATGTGCGGGTGTTGCTGCAGCCCCGTCCTGGAGAGGCTTTTTTTCCAGGGCTGGGAGCGAGAGCGGCGTCCAGGCTGGGCAGGGGAGCCGGGTCTGCTCGTCCTCCAGCTGAGCAGTGGTGGTTTGCAGGTAGCATCCGGTTGCACTTGCTGGAATGCAGAGCAGGAGAGAGTTGTGTCGTGGTTTTCCCCTGCAGATGCGGGACACGGGCGGCAAGGTGGCAGCGTGGGGGGAGTGGGGGTAACTGGGAGCCCCCGTCTGCCTCCCAGCCCCATGGCGCTGGATGCAGCTCAGATGCACCCACGCTCTGTGAGGGGGGGTTTGAGGGCCTGAAGGGTTGTCCCCGTGTCCCTGCCGGGCTTATGGTGGTATCTTGCTGCTGTGCGTGGGTCTGGGGGTGGCCGGGAAGGGTCTGGCATGCTGGGGCCATCACTGACCCTCATTTTCTCTCCCACCATAGAGCTCCTCGGCGGAGCTCTCAGCCAGCTCTCGGCGGAGCTCCCCCAGCCAGCGCCTTCCCACATCAGCACCCTTTAGGTGCCTGTCCCCCCTCTCCAGGAGATCTTTGCTGGGGCACCTTGGGAGAGTGGGCAACCACTACCATGGGATGGTGGGATGGGGACAGCCACCTCCTTTGTCCCCTGTCCAGCTGGTGCCCTGACCCTCTCACTCTTCCATGCCCCCGCAGCTTCCGGAGCAAGAGGTTGTGAACGTGTTCATCGGGACGCAGGCGGTGGGGGCCATCATCGGGAAGAAGGGGCAGCACATCAAGCAGCTGGTGCGGTTTGCGGGTGCCTCCATCAAGGTGAGGAAGGCGCTGCGGGGCTGGTCCTGCGCTTCGTGCCTCAGTTTCCCCTCTGCACTGCCGAGGTCAGGGAATGGGAGTGTGCGGGGAGCAGTTTTGCTCCCCAACTTATCACAGAACGGTTGAGGTTGGAAGGGACCTTGAAGATCATGGAGTCCCACCCCCCTGCCCTGTTCAGGGACACCTCCCCCCAGCCCAGGTTGCTCCAAGCCCCATCCAACCTGGCCTTGAACACCTCCAGGGCTAGGGCAGCCACAGCTTCTCTGGGCAAGCTGGGCCAGTGATTCACCACCCTCACAGTGAAAAATTTCTTCCTGTTATCTCCTCTAAATGTCCCCTCTTCCACTTTGAAGGCACTCCGCCTCGTCCTGTCACCCCATGCCCTTGTAAAAAGTCTCTCCCCAGCTCTCCTGTACCCGTTGGCATGGGCCCACCTCTCCCGCCTGTGTTTAGTAGAAGGCCAGATGCTCGGTGGGGGCTCAGGGGTGGGTGGTGGTGGGAGAAACAGTGCCCTGACCCCCAACTCTTGCTTTTCCCTTCTCCTCCCCAAGACTGCACAGTGCAAGATGAGGGAAATGGTCCAGCAGGTGAAGCAGCAGGAGCAGAAACACGCTCCGGGAGCCCCGGCCTCGCAGCACAGCAAGTGATGCTCCTGTCGTGCCGCCCAGCACCGCCTGATGAATGTAACCCCACTGCCGGACAACCCCCTCCAACCTCCTCCACCACCGCCAGCAGGTCAGGGGAGCAAACCAAAGACCCGCCCAGACACACAGCCCCCCATTCCCGCGGCGCTGCGAGGATGCGCAGCTGAGGGGTACGGGGAGGGCTCTCTCCATCCCACAGCCTCCTCCTTCCTCCTCCGTCGCCTCCCGACGCTGTCCCTTTAGTTGGACTAACAGGGGCAGGTTTTGGTACCTCAGCACCTCACGCTTGTGTTTCCCTTTTAGAGATTTTGTGTGCCTTGTAAAACTGAGAGTTGGAGCATTTTTTCATTAATTTTTTTAATAAAAAAGAATGAGTTGGAAAAAACCATGTCGAGCGAGTGCGAGGCGGGAGAAGGAAAGCAATCCCAGGGGTGCTGACGTGCGGAAAGAAACTCCCCAACTCGGGGCGAGTTACAAAGCAGCATGTTTATTGCAGCGCTGGGTGCAAGGGGGATGGCTCCCAACTCGCCCAGGGGCTGGTAAAGCAAGCGTTCCTTTCTGATGCAAAGGCGTACGTATTCATTAGTGTAGGCTGGGAATAGGCACCACTCTGGTCATGATCTGTGGGTTGTTGTGGAGGAAGGCTCCCAGTCTTCCTGCCGGTGTACTTTTCCCCTTTGGCTCAAGAGTGCTGCTGTGGCTGAGCTCTGAGCCGCCAGACCGGTTCTCAGCAGATGGTTACTTCGCGCAGACAATAAGGCCCTGAATAGCCCTTCCTGTTCTCTGGGTGGCTCTGGGTGGCTCTGCTCCTCTGCTGCTTCTAAGGTCGGGCTGCCCCAGTGTCATCATTGAGGAGCCTTTTGTCTATCCAGTTCTCACTTGTGGGTGTTCCTGCCCATGTCAGTGCCAGAGCTCTTCCGTAGGCTCCTTCTGCTAGCGGAGAGCCAGGGGCCGTTCCTTCAGGAGAAAGCTTGAGAAATGTTTAAAAAGAGAAAAGGGAAAGGAGGAAAAATAAAGTGGGAAAATGAAAAAGAGAAAAAGAAAAAAAGGGGGGGAAAAAGGGGGAAAAAGCAAAAAAGGTCAAAAGAAAAAAGGGGTAAAAGAGAAAAAAGGGGGAAGCGAAAACATATTAAAAAAGAAAGGTAGAAAGGAAAAAAAACCAACCAAACCAAGCAAGGAAAGTGGGAACAGCTGCGGGGCAAGAGGAGGGACAGGAGCTGGGGGGGGGGAGGTGGCAGTGCCGGCGCCGACCCCGGGGGCTGCGACACCACGTTTTTGTCCTCTACTGCAAAGTGTTGTGTGAAAAACAACCAAGCAAAACCCACCCAACGACAACATCAAAAACCAAAGAGAAATCTCTGCAGCTCACAGGAGCCTGAGCTTGCTCTCGGTTGCTTTCTTTCCAGTGTCTTGGGGGTGTCACGGCCGAGCTGAGATTGGGGTGTGGTGGTGGTGGGAGTTTGTCCCATGGCTGTGATGGGGGGAGAAGGGGTGGGCGGGGAGTGGGGGATGTGGTGTGGGGTTTTCTTTGGGTGATGGTGTTTTTTTGCCAGGCGTCGCTTTACCCAGTGGCTCAGGGAGGTGTTGGCATCACAAAGCCTGCGCTAAAGCGGGGTGGGGGCCTCGCCGCAGTTGGTTAGCAGAGCCAAAGTGGTTATTAATGGTTCTTAAGGGCGCCCTAATTATGCCCGTGTAACTGGGAAGCTCAGATGCCCCCTAAGCACCCCCCCGGTGCTTCTCTAGCCAGGCGAGTGCTGGGCGTCCCCCCCTGCAGGAGAGGAGCGCACCTCCAGGGCGGGTGGAAGGGCATCACCCAAGAGGGAGAGGACCAAGATGGGGCTTGGGTGTCCTTGGGGTGGCCGTGTGGCGGGGTAGGGCTGCTGGGGGCTGCCACGATGAGGGACACCCCCACGCCTTTCTCCATGGCTTCCAGAGCTGTGCTCCCTCCCTCCCTCCCACCCATCCAGTGCCACCGGAGAGGTGGTGTCCCCCCTCCCGGGGCGGGCAGGGGCTGCTGCCACCCCACCTAACACCTCAACGCACCAAACCAGCTTTCAGCAGTCACAGCCACCCGGGCACTGCCAAGGGGGCAGCAGGGACTCCCCAAAGGGGGCTTACAGAACACAGAGAGCGTCCGTACACCGCTGACCCCTCTCCAGGGGCGGATTTTCGGGATGCTGCTTGCTCATCTCACCACTGAATGACACCTCGGTTGCCCCTGCAGCACTGTGTGACCATCGCTTCGCGGCTTCTGTGCTCCGATGCTCCTCCTGGCTCCAATCCTCTTCCTGGGGGATTGTGAGGGAGCGAAAATCCACATCGCTACATCCAACTTTTTTTCAGTTAAATAAAAAAAAAAGAATAAATCACCCTCTCTCATTACCAGGTAGAGGTTCGTTCCATTAAGGCTCTTTTTATGAAAATAAATATTTAAATTATATAAAGAAATAAATACTTCTCTTTTCACACTAGATAACTCCCTGGAGACAGCAAAAAACAACCCAACAGCACTGTGCACCAGTGTCCACCAGGGCTTTATACTTTTGTGGCTCTCATGTGCCAGGCCATCGAATCCACACAGTCCAATAAAGTCGGTTGTCCCTCTCCTCCTCCTGGCTGGAGGCAGGGCACCTCTACTGTTGACCGTAGTACCTACGATTATCAGATTGGTTCCTACCTGGTCCGTAGGATCGCCTACCGTAGGTTGGAGCAACCTTCTTCCTGTAAGAATCCTTTCTTCTATCGGCTTCATTTTGCAGCTCAAGCACCTGTGCCTGTAGGGCTGAGGTAGGTTCTCCATCCCACTTCTTCATGTCTTCTGCATATTCACAGAGGCAAACCCACAGGATATCTCGCATCAGCTTTGATTTGTCTTGAGTCGGAGGGTGGTTTTTCTCTTGAGTAGGAGGGCGTTTCCTCTTAGCAGCTGCAACATGAGTCTGTACAGGGAAAGCATGGAGTTTTTCCTCCACCTTGGTTAGTTTATCAAACAGTTTATCGGTTTGCTCAACTAATCTCTGGGTCATTTGCTCTATTTTCTCAGTCAGTTTCTCAGTCATTTTCTCGGTGGTCACAGTCAGCTTTTCTATGGCTGCCACAGAGAAGGGACCAGAGAGACTGTCTTCATACTGTCGTACCTTCTTAACCCCTTCATTTACAGTTGGTGTGTCAGTATCGGATCCTCCCCAGACCATTGTTGACAATGGGTGGGAATATGGTGATGGTGCACTTTGTACAAACCTTTTGAGCAGAGATCGTTTGCATGGCATTTCATCAGGGTCTACTATCGCTTGCCCATCACTATAAATCACCTCTCGCACAGGCAGTTCTTTCAGGTACAATCCCTCCATCCTTGGCCAGGTTTCCCAATCGCCTAGCTTCTCTGCCATCTCAGTCTAGGGTATCTGCCCCGCTATCCCAGCATCGGAGCAACCAGGAGACAAGTGTTTCGCCTTCATGACGACTAAAGTCCTTCCTGATACTTCTCAGGTCTTTCACGGAGAAGGATTGAACAACTCCCTCTACATCTGAGTCCTCCTGTGGGGAGGCTGCCCCAGAAGGGGCCTCTCCAGCATCTGCTCTAGAAGGACTCTGGCCTTTGTCTGTTTTCAAAGGTCTCTTTCCCTTCTGTGGTCTTGAAGGACCCTCCCCTGGATCTTGTTCAGAACTCTCCCCCAAGCTATGTGACTTGAGGTGGTCTTTGTGGTAAGGGGCAGGGGAAGGAGTTGACCTCCTCTTCCTGCTCCTGGTTCCCGGGGCGGCTTGTACCGATTTTGATGGAGTTGGAGTAGTTTTGGTACTGGTTGTAGTGGCTGCAGTAGGTTGTGCCGGGAGAGGCGGCGGCGTGGCTTGTGCCGCTGCAGGGGGGGGCGCGGCTTGTGCCGGGACGGGCGGCGGAGGGGCCGGTGTTGTTGCGGTGGGGGGGGCGGCTGCCGGTGGTACGGGTGCCGGTGCCGGTGCAGGCGGCGGCGGAGGCGCCTGTGCCGTGGCGGTGGGGGGGGCGGCTGCCGGTGGCGCCGGTGCCGTGGGGGAGGCGGTAAGGATTTTAATTTTTTTTTTTTTTTTTTCAGAGGGGGTGGGGGCGGGAGGAGGATGTTTGGTTTTTAGCCAAAGCCGGCTTTTCTCGAGGTTCAAGGACAGGAACTAGTCCAGTGGTTCTCTAATGCCCGGTAGAGCAGGGATGTAGGATTGCCAGCAGGGGGTGAAACCCCCCATAATAATTAAAGGAGCGTTAAAAAGCGATTTCTTAAGGGCTTTGAGAAGAGCAGTGCCTGTATGAGCCAAGAGAAGGGATCCCGTCTCCTCAAAGAGGCATTTCTCTTTCACGCGCCCTTTCCTCTTTGCTTCCCTGAGTCCCAAACTGGGGTTGGCATCTGCTGCGTCCCCCCGTCCCGGCTGTCCCTCTGTCCCTTCGCTCTCCATCACCGCCCCGACGCGGCTGAAAGATGCGGGTTGCAGGAGAGAAGGGGGGAAAGAGGGGCGGGGGGTGTCCTGGTTCCGGCAGGGATGGGGTTAATTTCCCCGAGGAGCCGGCAGGGACACAGGTATCCCATCCCCTGTGAGCCATGCCCGGGGCTGGGGGGAGCTCGCCGGGGGAGGGGGCGGGAAGTCGCGGCTGGGAGCGGGCTGCGGCGGTGCGGGGCCGGTCGGTGCGCGGAGGCGCTGTCATCGCGTCCGTCTATTCCTTTACCGCTGTTATTGGGATTGTTTGCCCCTCCCGTTGCTCTTCTCTTAAACTGCCTTTATCTCAACCCGCGAGTTTTTTGCCTTTTTCTTCCGATTTTGCCCCCGGCTGCGGGAGTGGAGCGAGCGGCCGCGTGGTTCTTTGTTGCCGGCTGAGGCCAAACCACGACGGGGGAAACACCGGATTTCCAAGAGGTTGTCAGCCCAGGGCTGGGGAAAAAAAAAAAAAAAACAAACAACAAAAAACCTAGCAAAATTATTATTTTTTTTAAATTTCAAAAATAAAGCACACACAACCCCCAACCCCAGATGACACACACACATCCACACAGAAAAAAACACCTCAGGTTTTCATACCTCAGCACCTTGCGTTTGTGTTTCCCTTCTAGAGATTTTGTGTGCCTTGTAAAACTGATACTTGGAGCTTTTTTTGTTGTTTAATTTGTTAAAAAAAAAAAGACGAGTTGGAAAAAACGATCTCGACCGAGTGTGAAGCAGGAGAAGGAAACCACTCCCACGGGTGCCAATGCTCTTCCGTAGTCTCCTTTGGCTAGCTGAGAGCCAGGGGCTGTTCCTTTGGAGAAAGCTTGAGAAATGTTAAAAAGGAGGAAAAAAAAGGGGAAAAAAAAGTGGTGGAAAGAAAAAGGGGGAAAAGAAAAAAAAGCAAAAGAAAAAAGGAGAAAAGAAAAAAAAAGGAGAAAGAGAAAAAAGGGGGGGAAGAAAGGCAGAAAAAAAAGGGAAAAAGAACCCCAACCCAAATATAAAAAAAGGTTGTAAGGAAAAAAAAAACAAAACCAAACACAAAACAAAACCAAGCAAGGAAAGTGGTGAAAGCCGCTGGGAAGAGGAGGGACGGGAGCGGGGGGGGGGGTGGGGTGGGGTGGGGGGGGTGGGTGAGGTGGCGGTGCCAGTGTGGCCCCAGGGGCTGTGACACCATATTTTTGTCCTCTACTGCAAAGTGTTCCGTGAAAAAAAAACAACCAAACCCCACCCAACGACAACATCATCACAAGAAAAAGAGAAATCTCTGCAGCTCACACGAGCCTGAGCTTGCTCTCCGTTGCGCTCTTTCCAGTGTCTCGGGGGGGTCATGGCCGAGCTGAGATTGGGGGTGGTGGTGGTGGGAGTTTGCCCCATGGCTGTGATGGGGGGAGAAGGGGTGGGTGGGGAGTGGGGGCTGTGCTGTGGGGTTTTTTTGGGGTGGTGGTGGTTTTTTGCCAGGCGCAGCTTTACCCAGTGGCTCGGGGAGGTGTTGGCATCAGGAAGCCTGTGCTAAAGCGGGGTGGGGGCCTCGCCGCAGTTGGTTAGCAGAGCCAAAGTGGTTATTAATGGTGCACTAATTACGCCCGTGTAACTGGGAAGCTCAGATGCCCCCAGTCAGCCCCCCCCATCCCCCTCCCCCCCCCCCCCCCCCGGTGCTTCTCTAGCCAGGCGAGTGCTGGGCGTCCCCCCCTGCAGGAGAGGAGCGCACCTCCAGGGCGGGTGGAAGGGCATCACCCAACGGGGAGAGGACCAAGATGGGGCTTGGGTGTCCCTTGGGGTGGCCGGGTGGCGGGGTAGGGCTGCTGGGGGCTGCCACGATGAGGGACACCCCCACGCCTTTCTCCATGGCTCCCAGAGCTGTGCTCCCTCCCTCCCTCCCACCCATCCAGTGCCACCGGAGAGGTGGTGTCCCCCCTCCCGGGGCGGGCAGGGGCTGTGCCACCCCATCTAACACCTCAACGCACCAAACCAGCTTTCAGCAGTCACAGCCACCCGGGCGCTGCCAAGGGGGCAGCAGGGGCTCCCCACAGGGGGTTTACAGAACACAGAGAGCGTCCGTACACCACTAACCCCTCTCCAGGGGTGGATTTTCGGGATGCTGCTTGCTCATCTCACCACTGAACAACACCCCGATTGCCCCTTCAGCACGTTGTGACCATCGCTTCGTGGCTTTTGTGCTCCGATGCTCATCCTGGCTCCAATCCTCTTCCTGGGGGATTGTGAGGGAGCAAAAAACCACATCGCTACATCCAACTTTTTTTCAGTTAAATAAAAAAAAGAATAAATCACCCTCTGTCATTACCAGGTAGAGTTTTGTTCCATTAAGGCTCTTTTTATTAAAATAAATATTTAAATTATATAAAGAAATAAATACTTCTCTTTTCACATTAGATAACTCCCTGGAGACAGCAAAAAAACCCCACCACCACTGTGCACGAATGTCCACCAGGGCTTTATACTTTTGTGGCTCTCATGTGCCAGGCCATCGAATCCACACAGTCCAATAAAGTCGGTTGTCCCTCTCCTCCTCCTGGCTGGAGGCAGGGCACCTCTACTGTTGACCGTAGTACCTACGATTAGCAGATCGGTTCCTACCTGGTCCGTAGGATCGCCTACCGTAGGTTGGAGCAACCTTCTTCCTGTAAGAATCCTTTCTTCTATCGGCTTCATTTTGCAACTCAAGCACCCGTACCTGTAGGGCTGAGGTAGGTTCTCCATCCCTCTTCTTCATGTCTTCTGCATATTCACAGAGGCAAACCCACAGGATATCTCGCATCGGGTTTGATTTGTCTTGAGTCGGAGGGTGGTTTTTCTCTTGAGTAGGAGGGCGTTTCCTCTTAGCAGCTGCAACATGAGTCTGTACAGGGAAAGCATGGAGTTTTTCCTCCACCTTGGTTAGTTTATCAAACAGTTTATCGGTTTGCTCAACTAATCTCTGGGTCATTTGCTCTAGTTTCTCAGTCAGTTTCTCAGTCATTTTCTCGGTGGTCACAGTCAGCTTTTCTATGGCTGCCACAGAGAAGGGACCAGAGAGACTGTCTTCATACTGTCGTACCTTCTTAACCCCTTCATTTACAGTTGGTGTGTCAGTATCGGATCCTCCCCAGACCATTGTTGACAATGTGTGGGAATATGTTGATGGTGCACTTTGTACAAACTTTTTGAGCAGAGATCGTTTGCATGGCATTTCATCAGGGTCTACTATCGCTTGCCCATCACTATAAATCACCTCTCGCACAGGCAGTTCTCTCAGGTACTTAATACCTTTTCCCATGTTGGTCCATTTACTTGGACGGCATTCGATATCGTCCTTAAAGGGATACCTGCGCTTTATGGCTGACACCAGTCGCCTCCAGAGACTGAGAGTGCTTGTCTTTCTCCCAATTTCTTTATCAATCCCTCCATCCTTGGCCAGGTTTCCCAATCGCCTAGCTTCTCTGCCATCTCAGTCTAGGGTATCTGCCCCACTATCCCAGCATCGGAGCAACCAGGAGACAAGTGTTTCGCCTTCATGACGACTAAAGTCCTTCCTGATATTTCTCAGATCTTTCCTAGAGAAGGATTTAACAACTCCCTCTACATCTGAGTCCTCCTGTGGTGAGGCTGCCCCAGAAGGGGCCTCTCCAGCATCTGCTCTAGAAGGACTCTGGCCTTTGTCTGTTTTCAAAGGTCTCTTTCCCTTCTGTGGTCTTGAAGGACCCTCCCCTGGATCTCCTTCAGAACTCTCCCCCAAGCTATGTGACTTGAGGTGGTCTTTGTCGTAAGGGGCAGGGGAAGGAGTTGACCTCCTCTTCTTCCTCCTGGTTACCGGGGCGGCTTGTACCGATTTTGATGGAGTTGGAGTAGTTTTGGTACTGGTTGTAGTGGCTGCAGTAGGTTGTGCCGGGAGAGGCGGCGGCGTGGCTTGTGCCGCTGCGGGGGGGGGCACGGCTTGTGCCGGGACGGGCGGCGGAGGGGCCGGTGTTGTTGCGGTGGGGGGGGCGGCTGCCAGTGATGCCGGTGCCGCTGTGGTGGGGGGGCGGTTGCGGCCGGGCCGGGCGGGGCTGCGGTTTGCACCGCTGCAGATCGCCGAGCGGCTGCGCGGGTCTGAGTGGCGGCAGCGCATGGTCCCCTACGGCTTCCCCTGTGCCCATGTTTCCTATGAAACCACCCCTGCAACACATTCAGGAGCACCAACAACAAAATCACGATCTTGAGAAGGTACCAGAGCCCAAAAGGTTTCCATGCCCCAGCTCTGAGGGTGTCACATTAGCATAAGTATCAAAGGGCGAAGTAAACATTCCCCAGGTAGAACCGAAAGTATAATTAATAACAGAATCCATCACCTGATGCCCGAGATATACAGGTAGAGCCGTTACCCAACTCATCGTGTTATACATCTGAATTGCGAACCACACCAAAACAGCACCTTTAAACCTTCGCATAAAAAGACAAAGAATAAATGAAGTTTGCAACACCTTTGGCAGGTTAAACCAAGTTGACTGCATTAAGGTCCAACAAAGCTGTTTAAAGGCATGATACACGATTTCGTCTAAGAACGACATGATGCAAGCTGTCTGTTCTAATCTCTGAGCAAACTGGAATTCAAACTATTCGGGCAACTTATCACAGCTCTGGTGGAGCACTGCTCGGGCCCCACGTTGGGCGCCAATTAATCTGTCATGGTTTAGGCCAAATCCACCACTGGGGACCCGAGGGACCCCAAACGGGACCAACAGATGCTCCCCTCTACCCCTCTTCAAAGAGAGAGGCAGAGGAGGAAAAAGAGACTTAGGAGTTTAGAAGGAACTAAACTACTTTAATGAAATATTAATAATAAAATAAAAAGAAATAATGAAAAATATATACAAAACCGTATCAAGCTCCCGAGATGACAATCACGTCACCGGCTGGCACTGGGGCAGTCCCAGGCTGAGTCCCCCTCAGACATCGGCCATTGAAGGAAGAGCACTGACCCTTTGATCCCTCAGCTTTTATACTGAGCATGAGGCAGATGGGATGGAATACCCTGTTGGTCAGTTTGGGGTCACCTGTCCTGTCCGCTCCTCCCTGCAGGTGGGACCCCACTATGCTTTTCCGCTTCCGACCCTCCAACGGGGCAAATCACAAAGTTGTTTGGCCGTGGGGGTTATAGCAATGAGTATAAGCAGAGCCTCTCTGCATCCCACGCCCGGGCATCAGCTGTAACCATTGGTCTGACCTCTCTGAGAGAGTGAACACTGTCTGCACAATATGCAGTTAACTTCAGTAGTTAGAAGAGGCCCCGCTAAGAAGCGAAGTTACTGAACAAAATTGGTTCTGTTTTACCTCAAACCAGGACAGAGGTAGAGTTTCGTTCCATTAAGGCTCTTTTTATTAAAATACGCTTTCTTTCCGTGGTCATGACAAATCCAGTTTTAGGAATCAAGTAGACGGTAGATATTCCAGAAACAGAGGAAAACTCTCTTTGAGGAGACGGTAGTTCAGCACGTTGTCGTTGGGAAGGAAAGTTGGGCAAACACGACTGTAACCACCACCACAGATGTTTCCCATTTGTCTGTAACGTGGTCGCGTGCGCTGCGAGGCGCGAGCGTGCGGCTCAGCCATGGAAGTTCGATGTTCCTTCTTCACTCTGCCCTTAACGAGGTCACACCCATCTTTCTGGCTCTCGCTTAAGGTGCGTTAGCTAATTTCAAAGAGAGTTACTGTCTCCAAAATAAGGGGGGTGGGAGGGAAATAAACTGTCTTAACCCACTACTTCATAACTTGAAGAGGAAAATTTGTGTGCCTGCTGCTGTTCCAAATAAGGTCTAAGAAATGTAACTGCAATAACAACTAGTCACCCGGAGGTGATCACAGCGTTGTTCTAATAGTGCACATCTCACAGCAGCTGTTGGTGGTGTTGGCAAAAAAAAACCCCAAAACCCCAGAGTTACTGTCTCCAAAATAAGGGAGGTGGGGGGAATAAACCATCTTAACTTCTACTTCATAACCTAAAGAGGAAAATTTGTCTAAGAAATGTAACTAAAGGTCTAAGAAAACTAACTAAAGGTCTAAGAAATGTAACTAAGGTCTAAGAAACGTAATTAAAATAAGAACTCTAATAGTCCACATGTCACAGCAGCTGTTGGTGGATTATCTCCCACACCATCTTCTTGCGGAAGTATGGCATGTGAGTCTGAAAAGAGAAGAGAAATCCATTAAATTACGACGTCACGGTAGAAAGAGGCGGCAAAGCGGCATAAACGCCCAGCGGAGTCCTTAATAGGAAGTTCCCTTTAGGAACTGTCAACCATTTGGGTACAACACCCCATGTGGTTCCTAAGAGGGTGACACAACAACACGACAAAACCAGATTGGCTTGACTGCGCGACAGCTTACAAGCACGCTAACAAACAAAATGCTATAAAACAAAATCAATAAAAATAAGCAGTGTCTTGACTGGTCAAAGGGTAGAAGCCATTTCTCCAAAAGATACCGAGCCCAGATATGCCAAACCCGCTGGCGGCAGTATCTTGCCCAAGAGGAATCTCACCGGCAGCAGCTCCCAAAAGCGGGGATGGAGAACCACAGCTCTGCCCTGCCCAGGCCACTTGGAAGTTCTGATCCCAGCAACTACGCACCGAAACGGGGCACGAAACCTCAGCCCCTGCCCCGGACACAATTAAGAGCTGCTGCGTAACCTCCCTGGCTCCTGTCCCTGCGCGAAAGGGGCTGGAGGGGTTTATGACCTTCACTCACCTGGCTAAAGTTGAACGGTTTCTCTCTGGAGATGTACTCTGCGTAGTTGCACATAAAGACGCCGCAGTCGCTTCCGTTCAGCTGCTGAGGGATCTCCTAAGGAATGCAAAGAAGATGGAGGATTTCCCTCTGTCTCAAAAGAAAAGCAACTTGGAAGTAGCGCACATTACCCACACCGACACTGCGCTCACCGCACACTCCTGACCCTACTTGCGTAATCCCGAATACCCACTCCCGCCCACGAGGAACAGACCCAGTTCACTGCTCACCATCCCTCCCCTCTGCCTCCTGGACTCGGACCCTACAACCCAAATTCTTGGCAACCCCAGAAGGGGCAGCAGCCCTCCTCCCTGCGAGGTGTCTCGAGGTTCGCACGGCATCTTTCTCAAGTGACCTTTCTTAAATCCAGTCTTTAGGGACTGCTTTTTACTATCAACTCCTCGAGAAACATCAGCTCAACCCTTTCTTTGTCACGTGCCAGGATCTGGGCCCCAAAGAAGCACTGACAGTTCCCATTTCAAACCCAAGTGGTGCTCACATACACGTGGCTCCATGCTGTGAAGAGTCCACTCCGAAACATTCAGCTCCAGGTTTCTTTTTTCCCAGCTTTCTTTTTGCAGGTATTGGCTGGTTAAAACAAAAGGGGAAAAAAAAATCCCTTTTCGTCTCTGTAATTTAGGCCAACAACAAAATAAAGTGGCTGAAGAATCACAGGAAGATGAACGGCAGGACGGGAAAACGTCAGAGGATCCTCACAGCAACTGATTTAAGGCTGATTTGGGAGGAAAAATCCCAATCTTCAATTTATAAACACGCTGAGAGGCTGTGAGCTAATGGTCAAGAATGAGACCAACAATTCCAACAGAGGCTTCCACACATACCTAAGTTCATTGCTTCAGAGAGGTCAAAAAACCCCAAATCACATGTTATCAGAGGACCAAGAGACAAATCAAGCAGGGAACTGTAATGCCATAATTCCACCGGGTGCCTTCATCCCACATACTGGGATCCAACTAACAAAGCCGGTACACGTGTGCCATGGGGCTATGGCGTATTTGGCTGTGCCTATCACGGGAAGGCGGCAGAATCCAGGCACCCCAGACCCTGGGTGCAGGGGACGCTGTGACACCAGATAAGCAGCCGATGCCAGACAACTCGCAGCAAGCAACGCCAAGATTCCGGGTTGGTTATCTACAAGCCATGTGAAAACTTGCAGTCGCCTTACAGGGACTCAATCTAAAATCCCTCTCCTCATTCACATCATAAAAGCAGTGACGGAGCGGTTACTTACAGCAAAGTCTGACAAATCTTGTCCCCTTTCTGGCCCAGCGAGTCCAAGTACGTGATCGTATTCTTCCTGAGATCTATGACCTGTTATTAAAAGGTGACCATTAGACAAAGCACAACCTTCTGCCACACAACCCCCAACACCTAAATGACTTCTCTTGCCAGTTTTTGCTCCCTGTCCAATTCTAAAGAAAAAGCCCGTGGGACTCACGGCTAGTGTCCAGTGTGCTTGCAAGTTCACAGGCACGAAGATGATGTCCTGCTTGAAGACATCGACACTTCTGGTCCATCTTCTTACTGCTTCGTAGCCCCCAGATGTTAGTTTGGCATAAAAGAAAGTACTGAACGCGTGGACCGCTGGATATCCTTCCTTCTTGCCTCTTTCCATCAGCAGACCCATGTAGAAATTAACCACCTGTACCATAAAGAGGAAACGTGAGGTGTCAAAATAAGACGCTGCCTTCCCCAACCAAAAATACAGCACCGCGTCTTTTCTGGCCACCCTTAAGCACGCAGCGGAGAGAACTCCAGCCTCAGCTGGAGGCTTTTGTTCCCAGAATTTCACATGGGGTTACATCGGCAGTTTGATCAAAACACCTGCCCCCCACGCCAATAACCCGGACGAACTCCTGGAAGCTGCATCATACAAGAAGTAACGGAACTTCCAGAAACGCTCGACCCTTCAATACCTCAAATAAGACCTGTACAGAGATTTCTAGGCTCTGCCGCGGAGGTCGTCAAAGAACGTTGACGGGACTTCTGTACACGGCGGAGGGGTATTTTTCAATAAAGGCTGAATGAGACTGTCCCTGTGCTGCAGCTGGTTTTACCTCATCGTTTAGCCAGCAAAGGTTCCTGAGCGTGCGGATGTCCTCCCGAGTGACCTTTAGTTTGAAGGCACTGCTCATGATCTCATCTGGCTCACCTTTGCCAAATGCGGCACTGACCTCTCTCTCCATGGCCTGAAAGGAACAATTCAACGGGGAAGGACTTGTGAAACAGCGCATGGAGCACGCTGACCTGGGGGCAGCTTTCCACTGAAACACGGCCTGTAAATTCAGCTCAGGTGACAGAGCAACTGCCTTCGATGGTTTCCTGCCTCAGTGAGCGATAGCGCTTTTGCCTTGCTTGGTTGCTTTCAGCATCCCAACTTTGAACTTTAGAGCCCAGGCTTGCTGCCATTTCATTTCACCAAGGATGTTGGGATAAAACCCGTAAACTCAGCAAACACGCTAAAGCAGCTGAAGACGGAACACAAGTTTGGCAAACCACTTTCCCATGTGCTCCTGCGGCCCTCGCAATACCCAGGTTTAAGCCAACCCCAGCGGGCATCCTCCGTACCGAGGCAGCTAAGTCAGGGGCCTGAAACAGTGTGAAGGTGGGGGACTTCAAAGGGAACGGGAAAGGGGGAAACTGAGGCAGCTACACTGGAGTCAGGCAATGGGGAGTCCAGCTTGTGCACACAACTGGTCCCAATTTGCACGTTCCCATCTAAGTCTGCCTAGGGAATGCAAAGAAACCACTACGGATGGTGGTATAAAATACTCTGATCTGCAATAGCATCTTCTTGCTTGAATCTGGGCGAGCAAAATAAGAAAACCACCCGGTTTCCCTTGTACCCAGCATCAACGCTGCAGACCTTGTAAACTCTGCATTTGCTCGCCCTTTCCGAGTCCATCCTCAACAGGCAGGAAAAGGCGGGGGGAGCTCAATTAGACTGCAACTCCGAAGAATAAAAGCAGCCAAAATTCATACAAGCAGGGGAAACTGAACTCCCACTCCCCGGTGGACGGCACCACGGATCAGCACAAGCTGATCTTTCAGGTTCTATCACCACGGTAGGACAAGAGGCACATCCAATAGAACTGGATGAGTCGGGTTAGCACTGCTCTGGAGACTGGTGTTCAACCTGGACTCATTTTTTGTCCTGCTAACAGAAGGCCCACAAACCCTCAAGGCAGCACAACTGAAGGAGCGCTGGAGCACACGAAATCCTTCAAACCAGCTTTAGTGCTGACCCTCGCACTGCGAAGTCACAGCCGCAGACACTCGCTAACAGGTTCAAAGCAAGTTCTTCTAAGAGGAGTTCCCTGCAGCTCTGTCACAACCTTCTCTTTTGTCTAACAGACTGTCGGCTGTGGTACCTCTGTGAGCGGAGGAAAGCGTTCCGCTGTTTTTCCCAAGCCTGGCACTTTCTTTCCTTCCACATTGAGGCTGGCTGACTTTTTGGACTGAACACGTGTTGGGTGTCCTCGGAATAACGCATCTTCTGAGATTTCAGTGCCACGCTGCCTCTGTTAGACAAACGGACGTTAAGCTAGCAATCAAGCACAGATTTGTTTGCTTGGGAATAGGACAGAAAATCTTGCTTATATAGGAAACTGGAAGGGTTTTTGTACACACATCCAAACAGCAAACCCCAAAGTGACTTTTTATTGACGACTGCATTCCAACTGTGCACCCATGGAGTGCTGCACTTGGAGGCAAGAGAGGCAGAGAGCTCGTTTGGCTTGGGCTAGCGTTAAGAACCCCAGCAAAGCCTCCACGTGTAGGTATTAAGTTGAGAGTGAGACTACTATTTATGATTTCCATGATTAAAATTTTATTTTTGACCTCAATCCTGACCAGAGGTGGAAGTCAGGGATGTACTTCCCCTCCCAGCAAACAAGATAAGACTAAAGACACCCCAGTCCAGCTTTGCAGGTCAACTAAGGCTGTGCGCTAAAGATTTTGAGGCTATACCCAACACATGAAAGGGGAAGAATCAAAATGCTATAGTGTAGTGTGCTCCTAATAGTCCAGAAACAAAATTAACGGCAGCGGAAAACACTTTGCGACAGCGCTACTCATCAAATAATGCTCCCACTTTCCCTGGGAAAAACAACCTGGGCAAATACAGATATTGTTGAGGAAGTCATGTGAAGTGGAGAGTGCTGAAGTTTCTGATCACAAATAGCTCTATTTTCCTTGTGAATAACACAATCTTACCCCCGCGATGGTTTGTTTCGCTGCTCCTTCCTCTTCCTCAGAGTTTTCCTCTGGTGTGCAGTACCTGCCAGGAGAGGGAGAGAGAGAAGTGAGCTTTGTATCCATCCTCTCCCATGGAATTCTCAGGAATTCACCTTCTGGACAAGAAAGGCTTTTTCAAGGCTTATTCTGACTACAGCCCCAGTTGCACACATCAACACGTGACAATATCGCCTCAACGTCCAGCACCGTTCTTTCTTAGCAGCAGGACTGGGATAGAATGAAGAGCTGGGAGCTTTGCAATTTTTTTTTTCCCATTTACTTGTACAAGACTCCTTTTCCTTCTCTTTATCAGTTGCATTATTTGGAAAACAGGGAAGCAACCAGCACTTCCTCTGTCGAGTGCTTTGTGATCTGCTGCTGATAAACACTGCACGCTGGGTGTTCTACTGCAAGGTGTAACAGGAACATCTGCAACTAGACTTGCATCCAAACAGAGTGAGCTTCGGGAAACTAAGGCCAGCACACTGAATTCCAAATGGGACAGCCACAGGATGTTTACTTGCCTTCTACAGGCCAGTCAAGAGAGTGACTATCCCCATTTGGAGAGGATTGTCATTCAAACCACACAGACTCTGAAGAGCAAACAAATACACAGACATTAAAGTTGTCCAGATATATGTCCCTGCTTCAAAAACAAGAATTCGCATTGTCACCAAAAGACCCCTTTGAGAGAGGCTGCTGGCCTCTCAAACCCAACCGCACGCTGCTTTTTTCCCCCTCCTAGTCAAACCCCACGCATCCTCTAAGTCCCAAAAACTGCCTCAAGTCCCACCAGGCTTTACAAGCTCTCTAATCCTTATGCTCAGGATGCGAGTTTCCAAGTGAAAGAAATGAAATGTCAGCTCCTTGATGGCTCGGCAGAACGACTCACAAACAAAAACGGATTCTGCACATCCAAGGACAACTTGGGACGGCCACCACTCGCACCCTTACTGGCTTTCTTCCCACAGCAAACACCACACCAGCACAACCCTCTTTGTCACGCAGCACGGCTCTCGCATGGCAGCTGTGTTGGAGATGCAACAGGCTTGCGAGCAATTCCGGAGCCGCAAGGTAGCTACTCATTACTACATTAAAAGAGACTCTACCTGATCGTATCACCTCTCTGCGACCACTGCGGGCAGCAAACATCTATACATTCGACACCTGCACAGAAAAGAAGTAGTAAGAAAACAAGAAGTTGATTTTCAATCACCATTGGATGTACATAGCTCTCCATTTCTGAGTGATAATTAAAAAAAAAAAGAAAAACTTTGAATGCTGACTGTATGGTCAGGAAGTTTGAATTCTGGCAAGCGCTTTGAACATCATCTGCCAGTGTATAAGAAATGCCCTATTCCGATTTGAAGTCTACCTACAAAGTGGAACGGATTGGAATCAGGGGGATACTCACCGGTCCTTAGTGTTGGACGTGGATAGACCTCTCCTCCGTATTTTGGTTCTTCCAGGTGACTCACAGTCGTCACTGGTTCCTTAGAGGAGGCTTGAACGCTTTGGGGCAGGAAACAAACAACAGAGGAGAATCACAATTTTTATATGTGGGGCATTTGTTATCAGTGTATACCAATTCACAGTGGCTTTTGGGGTTTTTCTTTGAAAAGAACAAAATATTCTTTGCACATCCGACAAATATCTGCATCAACCTGAGGAGGCCACTTTACTCTGTGGGACAAGACAGCGTTCATTTCAACCAGCCCTGACCAATTCTGCTCAATCTATTTGTTAAAGGTTATGCTGACGCTGAGAATGGCAATGTCCACAACATCCACACTGCTGGGACATTTTACTTCAGACCTGCCCTGCTCTGACCTCAGGGACTATATGCTCAGTAGCAGTTGGAGTGCATTAGACACGTTCCCCAGGAACCTTCTCTGGTTTAGCTTCCTCTGAAAGGAATCTCTTTCTCATGCTCCAGATCTGCTCCAAAATATGAGCCAAACCACAATAAGCAACGACTGGCAGATTAGACGCCCAAAGCAGAGTCTTGACCCGCTCTCAAATGCAGTGCACTTAAACTCAGTGCACACAAAATTACATGAGAAACTGTTTTCTGTATCATTTTCATGATATGGATTTTCATCTGAAGTGGCGGATTCTGGCGCAGCGCGCTCCTTAATGGGCGGCCTCAGGGGTAAGAAGCTGTCTGGACCAGCTTTGATGCTCTGTTTGCCATTCCGGATTGTGCTGAAAACATCAACGGCAAAAGAAATGGTATCCAGAGAACATTCCAATATGCACCTCCACCACCAACTACTTTGTCAAGCACGTACACCGATGATGATGGAGACAGACACGAGATGTTCATGACTTTCAGATGAAGATACGCTGTTGATTGTGTCCTCAGCCTCCTCTCAAGTTCAACACTTCCTCTTACTGCAGACCTTTAATCTCTACCTAATCTCCTGCGTCAATTAAGTAGCTGGGTTTAAAGAAAAAGTTGAAAATTGGTTCTTCAGGGGGGAAGCAGCTGGAGACCTCCCTTACCATAGGCAGTAAACCTTTTGGGGAAGAAGTCAAAGAAAACAGAAGGATTTTTACCTCAGACGTGGAATTATCTTGTGAGGATGGGATAGTGGTTCCTTCGTCAGGTGAGCATGGGTTCCACACGGCATCTGACCTACGAGGGAAGAGCATAAGACATCAGGAACTCTAAAAGGAAACTGAAGAGGTTCATGAGTTTACAGTAACGAGCTTCAACAAAGATAAACTGTCATTTTCTCTCTCACATCATCATATTATTTCTGTTATGTCACTTGAGGACATTTTCAGGTTTTCACACCGGCAACTGCAGCAAGTTGCGCGCACAAGGTATTGCCAGCCGAAACCTGAAATACAAAAGGCTTCTCGGGATCTACTACTTAAAAGAAGCATTGAAAACAATTTACTTCTGGCAAGCTAACAGTGGACCTATCAGAATGGAAGGACTGCATCCAAGGCAGCTCTGGTACTGAGATGACAAGCTAAATGCCCGGCCCCACTCCAGAAGCAATGCAAGGATGCAGGTAAGAAACAGAGGTCACGCTCAAGTCTTCCCAGATGCTGCCTTGTCCTGTGCCTGCAATAATCTGTACAGAACCCCAGGGGTAGGCTTGGACGGTACACAAGGTAGGGTGAAAATGAAACAAGTCGTATAACTTGATGTCAGCCTTACCAATTTGTAGCATTGCTACATCGAGCGATGAAAATCTTGGTCTTTTACTTGAAGGCTCAAAAGAAGTGGACCGAATCTTAAAAGAAAACAAAAAAAAAGTACCAATGTGAGTATAACCTGAATGAGAATCCAAGCAAACACACTTCCTGAGACTTAGTCAGCTCTGCTATGACTTGCGGACCATGACTTGCTGGGTCAGATTGCAGAAGAATGCCAATCTTTGCAGGACCTTTGACAGGTACGCTTTAATTTTTGAATACAGGCTCTCATACGTGCAGTCAGCTCCTAAACATTCCAAAGTGTGATAATTCAGCCCTTGAAAAATATATTTTGTACAAATAAGAGTTAACGACTCTCTCAGGAATGAAGAATTAGAGCCCGACAGTCTCTTAGGCCTCTAATTCCATGGGGTAATAAGAAAAATAGCACTACACCTTTGAACCAAACTAGGGAGTCAAGCAGTAGGTGGCTCATTTTTACAGAGCCAAAGTCCTACAGGAATCCTCTCCTGGGCTGGTGGCTAATGAGCAGAAAGAGGTTTATCCACAGGAAGTACGCAGTTTTTCTTGTAAGGTAGTGTATTTTGATTCCTTAACCACAAACTCGAGAAAGAGAATAACGCAGACTTGAGTAAGGCAAACCCAGCCCACATTAGAGCTGCCTGCTAGAAATGCAAAAGAACCACCTACTGCTGTACAGGCTCAGAGCAGGCTCAACCTCAAGATGCAGTAGGGAGAGCTGCTTGCTCTCGCACCTTGCACAGACCCTAACATTTCAAAGCCCTCGCTAACCTCTTCCGCAGACTCTGTGCCGGCAGCATCTTCGCTGACGGAAGCCGCCGGGCGTTTGGTTGCCTTGGTCGGCAACTGCAGCACTGCAGAAACGTCAACTTTCTCTTTCTGCTCAGAGATGGAATAATCTAAAAAACAAAGACAGGCCGTATAAGAACAGGCTAGAAAACCAACAGAGGTACATTGCGAATACAGACAGGAGGGAGCACACAGCTTGGATTTAAGATACTCTTTCTGCTGACAGGCGCGGGCTCAGCGCCAGAGACCTGGGCTATCTCCTGCTGGCAGTAAAAGTATTGGGCCCTGCCACAGTCACCGCAGAGAACGTCCGTCATCTATAGGGCTAAGCCCTACCGGACACCCTCAAGCCATTGGCTATAGGCATAGAGAGCCACAAGGCAAGAAGCCAACAGCTTGAAAAGCCACCGTTTCAGGAACAATGCCAGAGCACAAAAGCCAGACTTTTCCAAGGGACACGAAACCTCAGAAAAATCGGGCATATTCAGTACTTGTGTAATGCGCGACACCTGATTTTTGCTTTTTCGGCGGAGTCTCGTCATCATCATCATCCACAACTATGCAAACGCTGAGGAAAGAACACACACAACAGTGTTTTGCAACCCTAGGGAAGCTCCCAGCAGGCTGACTTCCCTTCACAGGGCCCAAACTTCCCAAGTTACTTTTCCTATCCCAAAGGTCTCCCCCTCCAAGCGCCCCTGGGATCATCTCAGGCACATACACCTAACTGCAGCCCTCCTCAACACCCCCCAACCTCTCCCCAGCCAACGACCGCTCGCAGAGAGCTAATGATCCCGCTGCAGCACATTAGGCCTCTTTGGCTCATTCCGTTAATGCTTCCCAACATTTTACCTTTCTTCCTATCGCCAACAAATTAAGTTCGTTTCGGAAATCCCTACACTGAGTTGCAAAGAAAAGTCTAAGGAGGACAGGACATAAAAGGTGGGAAAGCAACTCGGGCATACACCCACTTCAATCACTTTGTCCTTTGGGAATGGAGCACACAGGTTGGTCCCAGGTGGGTTTTTTCCTCTCTTTGCCCCCCCAAATGTCAGGACAGCCGGATCCTTTGAAGAACTCTTTGGTCTTTCTTACACAAAGGAATTTCTCTTGAACTGTTATGCCCCCGACCCCTGCTGATAGCATTGCTTCTGGCCGGGGAGATGGGGGGGGAGTGGGCGCCGGGGCGATGCCCGGGGGCGGCCCTGAGGCGGCGGGGCGGCTCGCTGCCCTGGGGGGCGGCCTCTTGCGCGGCGGCGGGGCCGGGGGCGGCGAGGAGGGCGCCGAGGGCCCCCCGCAGCCATTACTGGAGGGGAGGCTGAGGGGGGAGAGAGGGGCGGGGCGGTGGGTGCGCGCGCGCAGGCGCGCCGCCGTCTGTGCTCTGCCTGAGGGGGCCGTTAGCGGCCGCCCGGCCCGCTTCTGCCCCTGCCCTGCGGTGGGGCCGGGCCGGCGCCGTCCCGCCCGGCCCTGCTCTGTCTGGGGGAGGCGCTTGCCCTTCTCCGGAAGCCCCGAGCCGGGCCCCGGCTGGCAGCTGGGCGCCGGGAGGCCGGGGAGTGCCCGGAGGAGGGGAAGAGGCCTTCGGGGAGAGGCCCCCACGGAGGCCGGAGGGGCCCCCCAGAAGCCCTCCAGAGACGGAGGGGCCCCCCAGAAGCCTCCCAGAGAGCGGAGGGGCCCCTCGGAGAGCGGAGAAGCCTTTCGGCGTCCCGCAGGCCTGAGGCGAGCGACAGCGGCCGGCGGCGCGGGCTCTCGCGCGCCCCCTCCTGCCTCCTCTGCCCTCGGTGGGTGAGGGAATGCCAATCCCGGGCTTACCGAGCCCTTTCCTGCGCGCTCGCACGGCGCTTTGCGCCCCTCTGGCGGGGAGCTGCGCTCGCTGCACCCGGCTGCGCCATGGCTGCGGTGCGACTGGAAGGACGCGGACTGCGTTCGGCGTTCCACCATGGTGAGCGGCTGTGACGGAGCGGCGCCCGACCGCCGGCCGCGGGCAGCCCCGCTCGAGCCGCTGCTGCGGGGGCCGGCGAGCGTGTGGTGAGTGCTGAGCTGTGTGCGGGGGGTTGGGCTGGCTCTTGGGGCGCTGCCTTGCTCCTAAGGGGGCTTTGAAATGCGGTGCTCGCCCCTCGTTAACGAGCTGTTTCCTGTGGGGTGGAAATGTGCGGGTGTTGCTGCAGCCCCGTCCTGGAGAGGCTTTTTTTCCAGGGCTGGGAGCGAGAGCGGCGTCCAGGCTGGGCAGGGGAGCCGGGTCTGCTCGTCCTCCAGCTGAGCAGTGGTGGTTTGCAGGTAGCATCCGGTTGCACTTGCTGGAATGCAGAGCAGGAGAGAGTTGTGTCGTGGTTTTCCCCTGCAGATGCGGGACACGGGCGGCAAGGTGGCAGCGTGGGGGGAGTGGGGGTAACTGGGAGCCCCCGTCTGCCTCCCAGCCCCATGGCGCTGGATGCAGCTCAGATGCACCCACGCTCTGTGAGGGGGGGTTTGAGGGCCTGAAGGGTTGTCCCCGTGTCCCTGCCGGGCTTATGGTGGTATCTTGCTGCTGTGCGTGGGTCTGGGGGTGGCCGGGAAGGGTCTGGCATGCTGGGGCCATCACTGACCCTCATTTTCTCTCCCACCATAGAGCTCCTCGGCGGAGCTCTCAGCCAGCTCTCGGCGGAGCTCCCCCAGCCAGCGCCTTCCCACATCAGCACCCTTTAGGTGCCTGTCCCCCCTCTCCAGGAGATCTTTGCTGGGGCACCTTGGGAGAGTGGGCAACCACTACCATGGGATGGTGGGATGGGGACAGCCACCTCCTTTGTCCCCTGTCCAGCTGGTGCCCTGACCCTCTCACTCTTCCATGCCCCCGCAGCTTCCGGAGCAAGAGGTTGTGAACGTGTTCATCGGGACGCAGGCGGTGGGGGCCATCATCGGGAAGAAGGGGCAGCACATCAAGCAGCTGGTGCGGTTTGCGGGTGCCTCCATCAAGGTGAGGAAGGCGCTGCGGGGCTGGTCCTGCGCTTCGTGCCTCAGTTTCCCCTCTGCACTGCCGAGGTCAGGGAATGGGAGTGTGCGGGGAGCAGTTTTGTTCCCCAACTTATCACAGAACAGTTGAGGTTGGAAGGGACCTTGAAGATCATGGAGTCCCACCCCCCTGCCCTGTTCAGGGACACCTCCCCCCAGCCCAGGTTGCTCCAAGCCCCATCCAACCTGGCCTTTAACACCTCCAGGGCTAGGGCAGCCACAGCTTCTCTGGGCAAGCTGGGCCAGTGATTCACCACCCTCACAGTGAAAAATTTCTTCCTGTTATCTCCTCTAAATGTCCCCTCTTCCACTTTGAAGGCACTCCGCCTCGTCCTGTCACCCCATGCCCTTGTAAAAAGTCTCTCCCCAGCTCTCCTGTACCCGTTGGCATGGGCCCACCTCTCCCGCCTGTGTTTAGTAGAAGGCCAGGCCTGCAGCACCCTGGTTATGAGCCCGGCTCGGGTGGGAGGGGATGCTCCTGCATGGGGGGATTGCCCTGCGTTGTGGGGGGACATGCCACCGAGGGAAGGTCTTGCTGAAGCGGTGGCTGCACTCACGCTCCTTCTCCCCCATACTTCCCCAGATTGCACCGGCAGAAGGTCCCAAGGGCAGCGAGCGCATGGTCATCATCACAGGGCCGCCCGAGGCTCAGTTCAAGGTGCGCTGGGTGGGGGCTGTGGGTGTGGGGGACAGTAAGGGCCAAGTTGAGAGCGTCCCTGTGGTCAGCACTGTGCTGCCAGCCTGGCTTGGCCTCCCTCAGCGCCAGGGGAGCTCTTGGCTGGGTACCGTAGTTTTGATGCTGCTGGACGTGAGGACATTGTGAATGGACTCCTCGGTGCGGGCAAAGCCACCCGCATCCCACCTGGGTTCATCTTCCATAACCTTGTCTCCTGTGCACTCGAGCGGGATGGCGGCCCCCCCCCAAAAAATTGAGCCTCTCTCAAGGAGCGATGGAGGAAGCACAAGTTAAAAAAACCCAGAAACCTGAAATTAATTAGGGCTTGTCCGGGGTGAAAAGTTGGGAGCGGCGAGATGCTCGGTGGGGGCTCAGGGGTGGGTGGTGGTGGGAGAAACAGTGCCCTGACCCCCAACTCTTGCTTTTCCCTTCTCCTCCCCAAGACTGCACAGTGCAAGATGAGGGAAATGGTCCAGCAGGTGAAGCAGCAGGAGCAGAAACACGCTCCGGGAGCCCCGGCCTCGCAGCACAGCAAGTGATGCTCCTGTCGTGCCGCCCAGCACCGCCTGATGAATGTAACCCCACTGCCGGACAACCCCCTCCAACCTCCTCCACCACCCCCAGCAGGTCAGGGGAGCAAACCAAAGACCCGCCCAGACACACAGCCCCCCATTCCCGCGGCGCTGCGAGGATGCGCAGCTGAGGGGTACGGGGAGGGCTCTCTCCATCCCACAGCCTCCCCCTTCCTCCTCCGTCGCCTCCCGACGCTGTCCCTTTAGTTGGACTAACAGGGGCAGGTTTTGGTACCTCAACACCTCACGCTTGTGTTTCCCTTTTAGAGATTTTGTGTGCCTTGTAAAACTGAGAGTTGGAGCATTTTTTCATTAATTTTTTTAATAAAAAAGAATGAGTTGGAAAAAACCATGTCGAGCGAGTGCGAGGCGGGAGAAGGAAAGCAATCCCAGGGGTGCTGACGTGCGGAAAGAAACTCCCCAACTCGGGGCGAGTTACAAAGCAGCATGTTTATTGCAGCGCTGGGTGCAAGGGGGATGGCTCCCAACTCGCCCAGGGGCTGGTAAAGCAAGCGTTCCTTTCTGATGCAAAGGCGTAAGTATTCATTAGTGTAGGCTGGGAATAGGCACCACTCTGGTCATGATCTGTGGGTTGTTGTGGAGGAAGGCTCCCAGTCTTCCTGCCGGTGTACTTTTCCCCTTTGGCTCAAGAGTGCTGCTGTGGCTGAGCTCTGAGCCGCCAGACCGGTTCTCAGCAGATGGTTACTTCGCGCAGACAATAAGGCCCTGAATAGCCCTTCCTGTTCTCTGGATGGCTCTGGGTGGCTCTGCTCCTCTGCTGCTTCTAAGGTCGGGCTGCCCCAGTGTCATCATTGAGGAGCCTTTTGTCTATCCAGTTCTCACTTGTGGGTGTTCCTGCCCATGTCAGTGCCAGAGCTCTTCCGTAGGCTCCTTCTGCTAGCGGAGAGCCAGGGGCCGTTCCTTCAGGAGAAAGCTTGAGAAATGTTTAAAAAGAGAAAAGGGAAAGGAGGAAAAATAAAGTGGGAAAATGAAAAAGAGAAAAAGAAAAAAAGGGGGGGAAAAAGGGGGAAAAAGCAAAAAAGGTCAAAAGAAAAAAGGGCTAAAAGAGAAAAAAGGGGGAAGCGAAAACATATTAAAAAAGAAAGGTAGAAAGGAAAAAAAACCAACCAAACCAAGCAAGGAAAGTGGGAACAGCTGCGGGGCAAGAGGAGGGACAGGAGCTGGGGGGGGGGAGGTGGCAGTGCCGGCGCCGACCCCGGGGGCTGCGACACCACGTTTTTGTCCTCTACTGCAAAGTGTTGTGTGAAAAACAACCAAGCAAAACCCACCCAACGACAACATCAAAAACCAAAGAGAAATCTCTGCAGCTCACAGGAGCCTGAGCTTGCTCTCGGTTGCTTTCTTTCCAGTGTCTTGGGGGTGTCATGGCCGAGCTGAGATTGGGGTGTGGTGGTGGTGGGAGTTTGTCCCATGGCTGTGATGGGGGGAGAAGGGGTGGGCGGGGAGTGGGGGATGTGGTGTGGGGTTTTCTTTGGGTGATGGTGTTTTTTTGCCAGGCGTCGCTTTACCCAGTGGCTCAGGGAGGTGTTGGCATCACAAAGCCTGCGCTAAAGCGGGGTGGGGGCCTCGCCGCAGTTGGTTAGCAGAGCCAAAGTGGTTATTAATGGTTCTTAAGGGCGCCCTAATTATGCCCGTGTAACTGGGAAGCTCAGATGCCCCCTAAGCACCCCCCCGGTGCTTCTCTAGCCAGGCGAGTGCTGGGCGTCCCCCCCTGCAGGAGAGGAGCGCACCTCCAGGGCGGGTGGAAGGGCATCACCCAAGAGGGAGAGGACCAAGATGGGGCTTGGGTGTCCTTGGGGTGGCCGTGTGGCGGGGTAGGGCTGCTGGGGGCTGCCACGATGAGGGACACCCCCACGCCTTTCTCCATGGCTTCCAGAGCTGTGCTCCCTCCCTCCCTCCCACCCATCCAGTGCCACCGGAGAGGTGGTGTCCCCCCTCCCGGGGCGGGCAGGGGCTGCTGCCACCCCACCTAACACCTCAACGCACCAAACCAGCTTTCAGCAGTCACAGCCACCCGGGCACTGCCAAGGGGGCAGCAGGGGCTCCCCACAGGGGGTTTACAGAACACAGAGAGCGTCCGTACACCGCTGACCCCTCTCCAGGGGCGGATTTTCGGGATGCTGCTTGCTCATCTCACCACTGAACGACACCTCGATTGCCCCTGCAGCACTGTGTGACCATCGCTTCGTGGCTTCTGTGCTCCGATGCTCCTCCTGGCTCCAATCCTCTTCCTGGGGGATTGTGAGGGAGCGAAAATCCACATCGCTACATCCAACTTTTTTTCAGTTAAATAAAAAAAAAAGAATAAATCACCCTCTCTCATTACCAGGTAGAGGTTCGTTCCCTTAAGGCTCTTTTTATGAAAATAAATATTTAAATTCTATAAAGAAATAAATACTTCTCTTTTCACATTAGATAACTCCCTGGAGACAGCAAAAAACAACCCAACACCAGTGTGCACCAGTGTCCACCAGGGCTTTATACTTTTGTGGCTCTCGTGCCAGGCCATCGAATCCACACAGTCCAATACAGTCGGTTGTCCCTCTCCTCCTCCTGGCTGGAGGCAGGGCACCTCTACTGTTGACCGTAGTACCTACGATTATCAGATTGGTTCCTACCTGGTCCGTAGGATCGCCTACCGTAGGTTGGAGCAACCTTCTTCCTGTAAGAATCCTTTCTTCTATCGGCTTCATTTTGCAACTCAAGCACCTGTGCCTGTAGGGCTGAGGTAGGTTCTCCATCCCTCTTCTTCATGTCTTCTGCATATTCACAGAGGCAAACCCACAGGATATCTCGCATCAGCTTTGATTTGTCTTGAGTCGGAGGGTGGTTTTTCTCTTGAGTAGGAGGGCGTTTCCTCTTAGCAGCTGCAACATGAGTCTGTACAGGGAAAGCATGGAGTTTTTCCTCCACCTTGGTTAGTTTATCAAACAGTTTATCGGTTTGCTCAACTAATCTCTGGGTCATTTGCTCTATTTTCTCAGTCAGTTTCTCAGTCATTTTCTCGGTGGTCACAGTCAGCTTTTCTATGGCTGCCATAGAGAAGGGACCAGAGAGACTGTCTTCGTACTGTCGTACCTTCTTAACCCCTTCATTTACAGTTGGTGTGTCAGTATCGGATCCTCCCCAGACCATTGTTGACAATGGGTGGGAATATGTTGATGGTGCACTTTGTACAAACTTTTTGAGCAGAGATCGTTTGCATGGCATTTCATCAGGGTCTACTATCGCTTGCCCATCACTATAAATCACCTCTCGCACAGGCAGTTCTTTCAGGTACAATCCCTCCATCCTTGGACAGGTTTCCCAATCGCCTAGCTTCTCTGCCATCTCAGTCTAGGGTATCTGCCCCGCTATCCCAGCATCGGAGCAACCAGGAGACAAGTGTTTCGCCTTCATGACGACTAAAGTCCTTCCTGATACTTCTCAGATCTTTCACGGAGAAGGATTGAACAACTCCCTCTACATCTGAGTCCTCCTGTGGGGAGGCTGCCCCAGAAGGGGCCTCTCCAGCATCTGCTCTAGAAGGACTCTGGCCTTTGTCTGTTTTCAAAGGTCTCTTTCCCTTCTGTGGTCTTGAAGGACCCTCCCCTGGATCTTGTTCAGAACTCTCCCCCAAGCTATGTGACTTGAGGTGGTCTTTGTGGTAAGGGGCAGGGGAAGGAGTTGACCTCCTCTTCCTGCTCCTGGTTCCCGGGGCGGCTTGTACCGATTTTGATGGAGTTGGAGTAGTTTTGGTACTGGTTGTAGTGGCTGCAGTAGGTTGTGCCGGGAGAGGCGGCGGCGTGGCTTGTGCCGCTGCAGGGGGGGGCGCGGCTTGTGCCGGGACGGGCGGCGGAGGGGCCGGTGTTGTTGCGGTGGGGGGGGCGGCTGCCGGTGGTGCGGGTGCCGGTGCCGGTGCAGGCGGCGGCGGAGGCGCCTGTGCCGTGGCGGTGGGGGGGGCGGCTGCCGGTGGCGCCGGTGCCGTGGGGGAGGCGGCTGCCGGTGGTGCCGTTGCTCCGGGGGGGGGCAGCTGCCGGTGGCGCCGGTGCCGTGGGGGAGGCGGCTGCCGGTGGTGCCGTTGCTCCGGGGGGGACAGCTGCGGCCGGGCCGGGCGGGGCCGCGGTTCGCGCCGCTGCAGATCGCCGAGCGGCTGCGCGGGTCTGAGTGGCGGCAGCGCACGGTCCCCTCCAGCTCCCCCTGCACAGATGTTTCACAAGAAACCACCCCTGCACCACATTCAGGAGCATCAACAACAAAACCACGATCTTAACAAGGTACCAGTCCTTATCCTCAGAGCCCAGAAGGTTGCCATGCCCCAGCTCTGATGGGGTCACATCAGCATAATTATCAAAGGGCGAAGTAAACATTCCCCAGGTAGAAGAACCCTTTGATCCCTTTGGTCCCCTTTCTACTGAGCATGAGGCAGATGGGATGGAATACCCTGTTGGTCAGTTTTGGGTCACCTGTCCTGTCGCTCCTCCCCGCAGGTGGGACCCCACTATGCTTTTCCGCTTCCGACCCTCCAACGGGGCAAATAACAAAGCTGGTTGGCCGTGGGGGTTATAGCAATAAGTATAAGCAAGAGCCTCTCTGCATCCCATGCCTGGGCATCAGCTGTAACCATTGCTCTTATCGCTCTGAGAGAGTGAACGCTGACGGCACAATAGGCAGTTAATTTCAGTTGGTAGAAGAGGCCCAGCTAAGAAGCCAAGTTACTGAACAAAATTGGTTCTCTTTTACCTCAAACCAGGACACAGGGAGAGTTTCCTTCCATTAAGGCTCTTTTTATTAAAATAAATATTTATATTATATAAAGAAATAAATACTTCTCTTTTCACATTAGATAACTCCCTGGAGGCAGCAAAACAAGCCAACCCCAAACCAGCCCAAAGGACAGGGGCTTTGGTGAGAAATCAAGAGATGGTAAATGCTTTCTTTCTGTGGTCGTGACAAATCCAGTTTTAGGAATCAAGTAGACGGTAGATATTCCAGAAACAGAGGAAAACTCTCTTTGAGGAGACGGTAGTTCAGCACGTTGTCGTTGGGAAGGAAAGTTGGGCAAACACGACTGTAACCACCACCACAGATGTTTCCCATTTGTCTGTAATGTGGTCGCGTGCGCTGTGAGGCGCGAGCGTGCGGCTCAGCCATGGAAGTTGACAATGTTCCTTCTTCACTCTGCCCTTAACGAGGTCACACCCATCTTTCTGGCTCTCGCTTAAGGTGCGTTAGCTAATTTCAAAGAGAGTTACTGTCTCCAAAATAAGGGGGGGGGGGGGGTGGTGGTGGGGAAATAAACTGTCTTAACCACTACTTCATAACTTGAAGAGGAAAACTTGTGTACCAAAACCCCAGAGTTACTGTCTCCAAAATAAGGGAGGTGGGGGGAACAAACCATCTTAACTTCTACTTCATAACCTAAAGAGGAAAATTCATCTAAGAAATGTAACTAAAGGTCTAAGAAAACTAACTAAAGGTCTAAGAAAAGTAACTAAAGGTCTAAGAAATGTAACTAAGGTCTAAGAAACGTAATTAAAATAAGAACTCTAATAGTCCATGTGTCACAGCAGCTGTTGGTGGATTATCTCCCACACCATCTTCTTGCGGAAGTATGGCATGTGAGTCTGAAAAGAGAAGAGAAATCCATTAAATAATGACATCACGGTAGAAAGAGGCGGCAAACAGGCATAAACGCCCAGCGGAGTCCTTAATATGAAGTTCCCTTTAAGAACTGTCAACCGTTTGGGTACAACATCCCACGCGGCTCCTAAGAGGGTGACACGACAACCCGACAAAACCAGATTGACTTGACTGCGCGACAGCTTACAAGCACGCTAATAAAAGACCGGTGTAAAATGAAATCAATAAAAATAAGCGCTGTCTTGACTGGTCAAAGGGTAGAAGCCATTTCTCCAAAAGATACCGAGCCCAGATATGCCAAACCCGCTGGCGGCAGTATCTTGCCCAAGAGGAATCTCACCGGCAGAAGCTCCCAAAGGCGGGGATGGAGAACCACAGCTCTGCCCTGCCCAGGCCACTTGGAAGTTCTGACCCCAGCAACTACGCACCAAAACGGGGTACGAAACCTCAGCCCCTGCCCCGGACACAATGAAGAGCTGCTGCGTAACCTCCCCGGCTCCTGTCCCTGCGCGAAAGGGGCTGGAGGGGTTTATGACCTTCACTCACCTGGCTAAAGTTGAACGGTTTCTCTCTGGCGATGTACTCTGCGTATATGCACATAAAGACGCCGCAGTCGCTTCCGTTCAGCTGCTGAGGGATCTCCTAAGGAATGCAAAGAAGATGGAGGATTTCCCTCTGTCTCAAAAGAAAAGCAACTTGGAAGCAGCGCACATTACCCACACCGACACTGCGCTCACCGCACACTCCTGACCCTACTTGCCTAATCCCCGATACCCACTCCCGCCCACGAGGAACAGACCCAGTTCACTGCTCACCATCCCTCCCCTCTGCCTCCCGGACTCGGACACTACGATCCAAATTTTTGGCAGGCCCAGAAGGCGCAGCAGCCCTCCTCCCTGCGAGGCCTCTCGAGGTTCGCACCGCCTTTTTCTTAAGTGACCTTTCTTAAATCCAGTCTTTAGGGACTGCTTTTTACTATCAACTCCTTGAGAAACATCAGCTCAACCCTTTCTTTGTCACGTGCCAGGATCTGGGCCCCAAAGAAGCACTGACAGTTCCCATTTCAAACCCAAGGGGTGCTCACGTACACGTGGCTCCATGCTGTGAAGAGTCCACTCCAAAACATTCAGCTCCAGCTGTCTTTTTTCCCGGCTTTCTTTTTGCAGGTATTGGCTGGTTAAAACAAAAGGGAAAAAAAAATCCCTTTTCATCTCTGTAATTTAGGCCAACAACAAAATAAAGTGGCTGAAGGATCACAGGAAGACAAACGGCAGGACAGTAAAATGTCAGAGGATCCTCACAGCAGCTGATTTAAGGCTGATTTTGAGGAAAAATCCCAATCTGAAACTTACAAACACGGGGAAAGGCTGTGAGCTAATGGTCAAGAACAAGGCCAATGATTCCATTGCTTCAGAGAGGTCAAAAAGCCCCAAATCACATGTTATCAGAGGACAAAGAGACAAACCAAGCAAGGAACTGTAATGCCATAATTCCACCGTGTGCCTTCATCCCACATACTGGGATCCAACTAACAAAGCCGGTAGACGTGTGCCACGGGGCTATGGTGGATTTGGCTGTGCCTATCACGGGAAGGCGGCAGAATCCAGGCACCCCAGACCCTGGGTGCAGGGGACACTGTGACAGCAGATAAGCAGTCGATGCCAGACAAGTCGCAGCAAGCAACGCCAAGATTCCGGGTTGGTTATCTACAAGCCACGTGAAAACTGGCAGTCGCCTTACAGGGACTCAATCTAAAATCCCTCTCCTCATTCACACCAGAAAAGCAGTGACGGAGCGGTTACTTACAGCAAAGTCTGACAAATCTTGTCCCCTTTCTGGCCCAGAGAGTCCAAGTACATGATGGTCTTCCTCCTGAGATCTATGACCTGTTATTAAAAGGTGACCATTAGACAAAGCACAACCTTCTGCCGCACACCCCCCAACACCTACATGACTTCTCTTGCCAGTTTTTGCTCCCCGTCCAATTCTAAAGAAAAAGCCCGTGGGACTCACGGCTAGTGTCCAGTGCGCTTTCAAGTTTACAGGCACGAAGATGATGTCCTGCTTGAAGACATCAACACTTCTGGTCCATCTTCTTACTGCATCGTAGCCACCAGATCTTAGTTTGGCATAAAAGAAAGTACTGAAAGTGTGGACCGCTGGATAGCCTTCCTTCTTGCCTCTTTCCGTCAGCAGACCCATGTAGAAATTAACCACCTGTACCATAAAGAGGAAACGTGAGGTGTAAAAATAAGACGCTGCCTTCCCCAATGAAAAATACAGCACCATGTCTTTTCTGGCCACCCTTAAGCACGCAGCAGAGAGAACTCCAGCCTCAGCTGTCAGCTTTTGTTCCCAGAATTTCACACGGGGCTACATCGGCAGTTTGATCAAAACACCTGCCCCCCACACCAAAAACCCGGACGAACTCCGGGAAGCTGCGTCATACAAGAAGTAACGGAACTTCCAGAAACGCTCGACCCTTCAATACCTCAAATAAGACTTCTACAGAGGTTTTTAGGCTCTGCCACGGAGGTCGTCAAAGAACATTGACGGGACTTCTGTACACGGCAGAGGGGTATTTTTCAATAAAGGCTGAGTGAGACTAGCCCTGTGCTGCAGCTGGTTTTACCTCATCGTTTAGCCAGCAAAGGTTCCTGAGCGTGCAGATGTCCTCACGAGTGACCTTTAGTTTGAAGGCACTGCTCATGATCTCATCTGGCTTACCTCTGCCAAATGCGGCACTGACCTCTCTCTCCATGGCCTGAAAGGAACAATTCAATGGGGAAGGACTTGTGAAACAGCGCATGGAGCACGCTGACCTGGGGGCAGCTTTCCACTGAAACACGGCCTGTAAATTCAGCTCAGCTGACAGAGCAACTGCCTTCGACGGTTTCCTGCCTCAGTGAGCGATAGCGCTTTTGCCTTGCTTGGTTGGTTTCAGCATCCTAACTTTGAACTTCACAGCCCAGGCTTGCTGCCGTTTCTTTTCACCAAGGACGTGGGGATAAAACCCGTAAACTCAGCAAACACGCTAAAGCAGCTGAAAATGGAACACAACTCTGGCAACCCCCTTTCCCAGGTGCTGCCGCGGCCCTTGCAATACCCAGGTTTAAGCCAATCCCAGCGGGGAATGCAAAGAAACCACTCCGGATGGTGGTATAAAATACTCTGATCTGCAATAGCATCTTCTTGCTTGAATCTGGGCGAGCAAAATAAGAAAACCACCCGGTTTCCCTTGTACCCAGCATCAACGCTGCAGACTTTGTAAACTCTGCATTTGCCCGCCCTTTCCGAGTCCATCCTCAACAGGCAGGAAAAGGTGGGGGGAGCTCAATTAGACTGCAACTCCAAAGAATAAAAGCAGCCAAAATTCATACAAGCAGGGGAAACTGAACTCCCACTCCCTGGGGAACGGCATCACGGACCAGCACAAGCTGATCTTTCAGGTTCTATCACCACGGTAGGACAAGAGGCACATCCAATATAACTGGATGAGTCGGGTTAGCACTGCTCTGGAGACTGGTGTTCAACCTGGACTCATTTTTTGTCCTGCTAACAGAAGGCCCACAAACCCTCAGGGCAGCACAACTGAAGGAGCGCTGGAGCACACGAAATCCTTCAAACCAGCTTTAGTGCTGACCCTCGCACTGCAAAGTCACAGCCGCAGTCACTCGCTAACAGGTTCAATGCAAGTTCTTCAGATTTCAAAAAGCCTCAAGAACCACCGAGAATAAGAGGAGTTCCCTGCAGCTCTGTCACAACCTTCTCTTTTGTCTAACAGACTGTCGGCTGTGGTACCTCTGTGAGCGGAGGAAAGCGTTCCGCTGTTTTTCCCAAGCCTGGCACTTTCTTTCCTTCCACGGTGAGGCTGGCTGACTTTTTGGACCGAACAGGTATAGGATGTCCTCGGAATAACGCATCTTCTGAGATTTCAGCTCCATGCTGTCTCTGTTAGACAAACGGACATTAAGCTAGCAATCAAGCACAGATTTGTTTGCTTGGGGACAGGACAGAAAACTGGAAGAGTTTTTGTACACACATCCAAACAGCAAACCCCAAAGTGACTTTTTATTGACGACTGCATTCCAACTGTGCACCCATGGAGTGCTGCACTTGGAGGCAAGAGAGGCAGAGAGCTCGTTTGGCTTGGGCTAGCGTTAAGAACCCCAGCAAAGCCTCCACGTGTAGGTATTAAGTTGAGAGTGAGACTACTATTTATGATTTCCATGATTAAAATTTTATTTTTGACCTCAATCCTGACCAGAGATGGAAGTCAGGGATGTACTTCCCATCCCAGCAAACAAGATAAGACTAAAGACACCCCAGTCCAGCTTTGCAGGTCAACTAAGGCTGTGCAGTAAAGATTTTGAGGCTATACCCAACACATGAAAGGGGAAGAATCAAAATGCTATAGTGTAGCGTGCTCCTAATAGTCCAGAAACAAAATTAACGGTAGCGGAAAACACTTTGCCATAGCGCTACTCATCAAATAACGCTCCCGCTTTCCCGGGGAAAAACAACCTGGGCAAATACAGATATTGTTGAGTAAGTCACGTGAAGTGGAGAGTGCTGAAGTTTCTGATCACAAAGAGCTCTATTTTCCTTGTGAATAACGCAAGCTTACCCCCGCGATGGTTTGTTTCGCTGCTCCTTCCTCTTCCTGAGAGTTTTCTTCTGGTGTGCAGTACCTGCCAGGAGAGGGAGAGAGAGAAGTGAGCTTTGTATCTGTCCTCTCCCATGGAATTCTCAGGAATTCACCTTCTGGACAAGAAAGGCTTTTTCAAGGCTTATTCTGACTACAGCCCCAGTTGCACACATCAACACGTGACAATATCGCCTCAACGTCCAGCACCATTCTTTCTTAGCAGCAGGACTGGGATAGAATGAAGAGCTGGGAGCTTTGCAATTTTTTTTTTTTCCCATCTACTTGTACAAGACTCCTTTTCCTTCTCTTTATCAGTTGCATTATTTGGAAAACAGGGAAGCAACCAGCACTTCCTCTATCGAGTGCTTTGTGATCTACTGCTGATAAACACTGCACGCTGGGTGTTCTACTGCAAGGTATAACAGGAACATCTGCAACTAGACTTGCATCCAAACAGAGTGAGCTTCGGGAAACTAAGGCCAGCACACTGAATTCCAAATGGGACAGCGACAGGATGTTTACTTGCCTTCTACAGGCCAGTCAAGAGAGTGACTATCCCCATTTGGAGAGGATTGTCATTCAAACCACACAGACTCTGAAGAGCAAACAAATACACAGACATTAAAGTTGTCCAGATATATGTCCCTGCTTCAAAAACAAGAATTCGCATTGTCACCAAAAGACCCCTTTCAGAGAGGCTGCTGGCCTCTCAAACCCAACCGCACGCTGCTTTTTTCCCCCTCCTAGTCAAACCCCACGCATCCTCTAAGTCCCAAAAACTGCCTCAAGTCCCACCAGGCTTTACAAGCTCTCTCATCCTTATGCTCAGGATGGGAGTTTCCAAGTGAAAGAAATGAAATGTCAGCTCCTTGATGGCTCGGCAGAACGACTCACAAACAAAAACGGATTCTGCACATCCAAGGACAACTTGGGACGGCCACCACCCGCACCCTTACTGGCTTTCTTCCCACAGCAAACACCACACCAGCACAACCCTCTTTGTCACGCAGCACGGCTCTCGCATGGCAGCTGTGTTGGAGATGCAACTGGCTTGCGAGCAATTCCGGAGCCGCAAGGTAGCTACTCATTACTACATTAAAAGAGACTCTACCTGATCGTATCACCTCTCTGCGACCACTGCGGGCAGCAAACATCTATACATTCGACACCTGCACAGAAAAGCAGTAGTAAGAAAACAAGAACTCGACTTTCAGTCACCATCGGATGTACATAGCTCTCCATTTCTGAGTGATAATTAAAAAAAAAAAGAAAAACTTTGAATGCTGACTGTATGGTCAGGAAGTTTGAATTCTGGCAAGCGCTTTGAACATCATCTGCCAGTGTATAAGAAATGCCCTATTCCGATTTGAAGTCTACCTACAAAGTGGAACGGATTGGAATCATGGGGATACTCACCGGTCCTTAGTGTTGGACGTGGATAGACCTCTCCTCCGTATTTTGGTTCTTCCAGGTGACTCACAGTCGTCACTGGTTCCTTAGAGGAGGCTTGAACACTTTGGGGCAGGAAAGAACAACAGAGGAGAATCACAATTTTTATACGGGGGGCATTTGTTATCAGTGCGTACCAATTCACGGTGGCTTTTGGGGTTTTTCTTTGAAAAGAAAAAAATATTCTTTGCACATCCAACAAATATCTGCATCAACCTGAGGAGGCCACTTTACTCTGCGGGACAAGACAGCGTTCATTTCAACCAGCCTTGACCAATTCTGCTCAATCTATTTGTTAAAGATTATGCTGACAGTGAGAATGGCAATGTCCACAGCATCCACACTGCTGGAACATTTTACTTCAGACCTGCCCTGCTCTGACCTCAGGGACTATATGCTCAGTAGCAGTTGGAGTGCATTAGACACGTTCCCCAGGAACCTTCTCTGGTTTACTTTCCTCTGAAAGGAATCTCTTTCTCATGCTCCAGATCTGCTCCAAAATATGAGCCAAACCACAATAAGCAACGACTGGCAGATTAGACGCCCAAAGCAGAGTCTTGACCCGCTCTCAAATGCAGTGCACTTAAACTCAGCGCACACAAAATTACATGAGAAACTGTTTTCTGTATCATTTTCATGATATGGATTTTCATCTGAAGTGGCGGATTCTGGCACAGCGCGCTCCTTAATGGGCGGCCTCAGGGGTAAGAAGCTGTCTGGACCAGCTTTGATGCTCTGTTTGCCATTCCGGATTGTGCTGAAAACATCAACGGCAAAAGAAATGGTATCCAGAGAACATTCCAATATGCACCTCCACCACCAACTACTTTGTCAAGCACGTACACCGATGATGATGGAGACAGACACGAGATGTTCATGACTTTCAGATGAAGATACGCTGTTGATTGTGTCCTCAGCCTCCTCTCAAGTTCAACACTTCCTCTTACCGCAGACCTTTAATCTCTACCTAATCTCCTGCGTCAATTAAGTAGCTGGGTTTAAAGAAAAAGTTGAAAATTGGTTCTTCAGGGGGGAAGCAGCTGGAGACCTCCCTTACCATAGGCAGTAAACCTTTTGGGGAAGAAGTCAAAGAAAACAGAAGGATTTTTACCTCAGACGTGGAATTATCTTGTGAGGATGGGATAGTGGTTCCTTCCTCAGGTGAGCATGGGTTCCACACGGCATCTGACCTACGAGGGAAGAGCATAAGACATCAGGAACTCTAAAAGGAAACTGAAGAGGTTCATGAGTTTACAGTAATGAGCTTCAACAAAGATAAATTGTCATTTTCTCTCTCACATCATCATATTATTTCTGTTATGTCACTTGAGGACATTTTCAGGTTTTCACACCGGCAACTACAGCAAGTTGTGCGCACAAGGTATTGCCAGCCAAAACCTGAAATACAAAAGGCTTCTCAGGATCTACTACCTAAAAGAAGCATTGAAAACAATTTACTTCTGGCAAGCTAACAGTGGACCTATCAGAATGGAAGGACTGCATCCAAGGCAGCTCTGGTACTGAGATGACAAGATAAACGCCCGTCCCCACTCCAGAAGCAATGCAAGGATGCGGGTAAGAAACAGAGGTCACGCTCAAGTCTTCCCAGATGCCACCTCGTCCTGTGCCTGCAATAATCTGTACAGAACCCCAGGGGTAGGCTTGAACGGTACACAAGGTAGGGTGAAAATGAAACAAGTCGTATAACTTGATGTCAGCCTTACCAATTTGTAGCATTGCTACATTGAGCGATGAAAATCTTGGTCTTTTACTTGAAGGCTCAAAAGAAGTGGACCGAATCTTAAAAGAAAACAAAAAAAGTACCAACATGAGTGTAACCTGAATGTGAATCCAAGCAAACACACTTCCTGAGACTTAGTCAGCTCTGCTATGACTTGGGGACCATGACTTGCTGGGTCAGATTGCAGAAGAATGCCAATCTTTGCAGGACCTTTGACAGGTACGCTTTAATTTTTGAATACAGGCTCTCATATGTGCAGTCAGCTCCTAAACATTCCAAAGTGTGATAGTTCAGCCCTTGAAAAATACATCTTGTACAAATAAGAGTTAATGACTCCCTCAGGAATGAACAATTAGAGCCCGACAGTCTCTTAGGCCTCTAATTCCATGGGGTAATAAGAAAAAGAGCACTACACCTTTGAACCAAACTAGGGAGTCAAGCAGTCGGTGGCTCATTTTTACAGAGCCAAAGTCCTACAGGTATCCTCTCCTGGGCTGGTGGATAATGAGCAGAAAGAGGTTTATCCACAGGAAGTACGCAGTTTTTCTTCTCAGGTAGTGTATTTTGATTCCTTAACCACAAACTCGAGAAAGAGAATAACGCAGACTTGAGTAAGGCAAACCCAGCCCACATTATAGCTGCCTGCTAGAAATGGAAAAGAACCACCTACAGCTGTACAGGCTCAGAGCAGGCTCAACCTCAAGATGCATTAGGGAGAGCTGCTTGCTCTCGCACCTTGCACAGATCCTAATATTTCAAACCCCTCGCTAACCTCTTCCGCAGACTCTGTGAATGGAGCATCTTTGCTGACGGAGGCCGCCGGGCGTTTGGTTGCCTTGGTCGGCAACTGCACCACAGCAGAAACTTCAACTTTCTCTTTCTGCTCGGAGATGGAACAATCTAAAAAACAAAGACAGGCCATATAAGAATATGATAGAAACCCAACAGAGGTACATTGCGAATACAGATAGGAGGGAGCACACAGCTTTGATTTAAAATACTCTTTCTGCTGACACGCGTGGGCTCACCACCAGAGACCTGGGCTATCTCCTGCTGGCAGTAAAAGTATTGTGCCCTGCCACAGTCACCGCAGATAACGTCATACAGAGGGCTAAGCCCCACCATACACCCTCAAGCCATTGGCTATAGGCATAGAGAGCCACAAGGCAAGAAGCCAACAGCTTGAAAAGCCACAGTTTCAGGAACAATGCCAGAGCACAAAAGCCAGACTTTTCCAAGGGACACGAAACCTCAGAAAAATCGGGCATATTCAGTACTTGTGTAATGTGCGATACCTGATTTTTGCTTTTTCGGCGGAGTCTCGTCATCATCATCATCCACAACTATGCAAACGCTGAGGAAAGAACACACACAACAGTGTTTTGCAGCCCTAGGGAAGCTCCCAGCAGGCTGACTTCCCTTCACAGGGCCCAAACTTCCAAAGTTACCTTTCCTATCCCGAAGGTCTCCCCCTCCAAGTGCCCCTGGGATCATCTCAGGCACATACACCTAACTGCAGCCCTCCTCAACACCCTCAACCTCTCCCAGCCAACGACCGCTCGCAGAGAGCTAATGATCCCGCTGCAGCACATTAGGCCTCTTTTAATGCTTCCTAACATTTTACATTTGTTCCTATCGCCAAAAACTTAAGTTCATTTTGTAAATCACTACACTGAGTTGCAAAGAAAAGTCTAAGAAGGACAGGAAATAAAAGGTGGGAAAGCAACTCGGGCATACACCCACTTCAATCACTTTGTCCTTTGGGAATGGAGCACAAAGGATGGTCCTAGGTGGGTTTTTGCCTCTATTTGCCCCCCCAAATGTCATGACAGACGGCAAGGATTCTTTGAAGAATTCTTTGGTCTTTCTTACACAAAGTAATTTCTTTGAAACTGTTATGCCCCCAAACCCTGCTGATATCATTGCTTCTGGCCGGGGAGATGGGGGGGGGACGACTGGGAGATGGTCTAGATGATCTCTAGAGGTCCCTTCCAATTCGGAGAACTCCGTGATTCCGTGAGTCGGCGCCGGGGGGAGTGGACGCCGGGGCGATGCCCGGGGGCGGCCCTGAGGCGGCGGGGCGGCTCGCTGACCTGGGGGACGGCCTCTTGCGCGGCGGCGGGGCCGGGGGCGGCGAGGAGGGCGACGAGAGCCCCCCGCAGCCATCGGTACAGGGGCGGCTGAGGGGGGAGAGAGGGGCGGGGCGGTGGGTGCGCGCAGGCGCGCCGCGTCTGTGCTCTGCCTGAGGGGGCCGTTAAGGGCCGCCCGGCCCGCTTCTGCCCCTGCCCTGCGGTGGGGCCGGGCCGGCGCCGTCCCGCCTCGCCCTCCTGTGTCTGGGGGAGGCGCTGGCCCTTCTCCGAAAGCCTCGAGCCGGGCCCCGGCTGGCAGCTGGGCGCCGGGAGGCGGGGGGTGCCCGGAGGCGGGGAAGAGGCCCTCAGGGAGAGGCCCCCACAAAGGCCGGAGGGGCCCCCCAGAAGCCTCCCAGAGAGCGGAGGGCCCCCCCGAGAGCGGAGAAGCTTTCCGGCGTCCCGCAGGACTGAGGCGAGCGGCACCGCCCGGCGGCGCGGGCTCTTGCGCGCCCCCTCCTGCCTCCTCTGCCCTCGGTGGATGAGGGAATGCCAATCCCGGGCTTACCGAGCCCTTTCCTCCGCGCTCGCACGGCGCTTTGCGCCCCTCTGGCGCGGAGCTCCGGTGGCCGCATCCGGCTGCGCCATGGCTGCGGCGCGACTGGAAGGACGCGGACTGCGTTCGGCGTTCCACCATGGTGAGCGGCTGTGACGGAGCGGCGCCCGACCGCCGGCCGCGGGCAGCCCCGCTCGAGCCGCTGCTGCGGGGGCCGGCGGGCGTGTGGTGAGCGCTGAGCTGTGTGCGGGGGGTTGGCTGGCTCTTGGGGCGCTGCCTCGCCCTGCCCTTGCTCCTAAGGGGGCTTTTCAATGCGGTGCTCGCCCGTCGTTAACGGGGGGTGGACATGTGCGGGTGTTGCTGCAGCCCCGTGGCGGAGAGGCTTTTCCAGAGGGGTTTTTAAGTGTAAGAGGAGCAAATGTCCTGAGCAGGAGCTGGTGTCTTGGGCTGTAGCTTCGTCTGTGGAGCTGTAGAGTCGTGGGAAGGATGGAGGAGAAGGAACGAGGCTCCTGGTGAAGGGAAGGAAGTGAGGAGGTGCAGTGTCCAGCCCGGCGTCGAGGAGTGTCTGGGCAGGAGGGGACACGTTGGTGTAGGAGCCGTGGAGCAGCCCGTGGCCCGAAGCAGAGGGTGGACACGGGGAGTGTGAGCTCAATGCGAGGAGGAGCACAAAACCTCGGCGTGGTGGGTTTAAATGGAGGGCTGGGAGCGAGAGTGGCGTCCAGCCTGGGCAGGGGAGCTGGGTCTGCTCGTCCTCCATGTGAGCAATGGTGGTTTGCAGGTAGCATCTGGTTGCACTTGCTGGAATGCAGAGCAGGAGAGAGTTGTGTCCTGGTTTTCCCCTACAAAGGCAGGACACAGACGAAAACATGGCAGTGAGGGGGGTGTGGGGGTAACTGGGAGCCCCTGTCTGCCTCCCAGCCCCATCGCGCTGGGTCGGGGCTGCAGCTCACCCCAATGCACCCTCGGGTGCACCCACTCTCTGTGAGGGGGGGTTTCAGGGCCTGAAGGGTTGTCCCCGTGTCCCTGCTGGGCTCACAGTGGTGGCACACTGCTCTGTGTGGGACTGGGAGTGGCCGGGAAGGGTCTGGCACGCTGGGGCCGTCGCTGACCCTCGTTTTCTCTCCAACCATAGGGCTCCTCGATGTACCTCTTGGGTGTGTATGGAGCCCCCCCCGGCCGGTGCCTTCCGCCATCAGCACACAGTAAGTGCCTGGTACCCCTTTCCAGGAGATCTTCACTTGGGCACCTTGGGAGGGTAAGCAGCTACTACCATGGGATGGTAGCATGGGGACAGCCACCTCCCTTGTCCCTTGTCTGGCTGGTCCCCTGACCCTCTCGCTCTTCTGTGCCCCTTCAGCTGCCGGAGCAAGAGTTTGTGAACCTGTTCATCGGGATGCAGGCGGTGGGGGCCATCATCGGGAAGAAGGGGCAGCACATCAAGCAGCTGGTGCGGTTTTTGGGTGCCTCCATCAAGGTGAGGAAGGGGCCGCGGGGCTGGTCCTGCGTTTTGTGCCTCAGTTTCCCCTCCCCACTGCCGAGGGCAGGGAATGGGAGTCTGTGGGTTACAGTGTTGCTCCCCAAATTATCATAGAATGGTTTCGGTTGACAGAGACCTTGAAGACCATCCAGTCCACCCTGCTGCCCTGTTCAGGGACACCTCCCACCCGCCCAGGTTGCTCCAAACCCTGACCAACCTGGCCTTGAACACCTCCAGGAATGGGGCAGCCACAGCTTCTCTTGCCATCTCATGTTGAGCTTCTCATCAATCAGCACCGCCAGCTCCTTCTCCTCAGGGCTGCTCTCCATCCATTCTCCGCCCAGCCTGGATTTTTGCTGGGGATTGCCCCGACCCATGTGTAGGACCTTGCACTGGGCCTCATTGAACTTCATGAGGTTGGCATGTGCCCACCTCTCCAGCCTGTCATTAGTAGAAGGCCAGGCCTGCAGCACCCTGGTTATCAGCCCAGCTCAGGTGGGAGGGGATGCTCCTGCATGGGGCAGTTGCCCTGCGCTGGGGGGGGACATCCCACCAAGGGAAGGTCTTGCTGAAGTGGGGGCTGCGCTCATGCTCCCTCTCCCTCATCGCTCCCCAGCTCGCCCCGGCAGAAGGTCCCGAGGCCAGTGAGCGGATGATCATCACGGGGCTGCCTGAGGCTCAGTTCAAGGTGCGCTGGGTGGGGGCTATGGGGGCGGCGACAGTAAGGGACAAGTCGAGGGCATCCCTGTGGTCACCACTGTGCTGGTAGCCTGCCTTGGCCTCCCTCAGCGCCAGGGGAGCTCTTTGCTGGGTACAGTGGTTTTGATGCTGCTGGACATGGGGACATCGTCAGCTTTGGGGATGGAGAGGCACAGTGGGTGCTGCCTGATGGTTTTCCTTTCTGTCCGTCTCCTCCCCAGGCCCAGGGGTGAATATTTTGGGAAGATGAAAGAGGAAAACGCGAAAGACGTGAAGCTTGAAGCCCACATCAAGGTGCCTTCTTTCGCCACCGGCCATGTTATAGGCAAAGGTGGCAAGATGGTAGGTGGTGGTGCCCCGGGGACGCAGAGTTGGGCATCAGCCGTCACCCCTGCCCACCCCAGGGGGACAAATCCCGGGTGCACAGTGGTTTCGGCGATGTCTTGACCCTCAGCCCCTATGTCCTGGTGGTGGTTCTCGTTGGTCCCAAGGAAGGGGGAGACACACAGGGTGCCTGGTGCCGTGGTGACACCGGCAGCAGAGCATTTTGGCTCTTCCACAACAAAACCCTCTTGTGGTTCGCTCCAGGTGAATGAACTGCAAATTTTAACCAGTGTGGAAGTCCTTGTGCCACGAGACCAAACCCTGGACAAGAACGAGGTCATCATTAAAATCATTGGGCATTTCTTTGCCAGTCAAGTACGGTTTGGCCGTGGCTTTACCCAATATTCCCCGGCTGCTTCCGTCCACCGAGGAAAGGCGCAGTGTGTGCTGAGCCCAGCACCACCCGAGCGTCCTGCCGCTCTTCTTTCAGGTGGTCCCTGTGCCCCCAAGAGGCACTGAAGGTGTTTCGGTAGCTCCCCCCGGCTGTGGGAGTGCTGAAATTGAAGATTGGCTCGATTGAGCTAAAAATGGGTGTTTTGAATGCTGTGCAGAGCGGCACCCAGGGTGTGAATGGACTCCTCAGTGCAGGCAAAGCCACGCGCATCGCACCTGGGTGCATCTTCCATAACCTTGTCTCCTGTCCACTCGAGAGGGATGGTGGCCACCCAGAAAAATTCAGGTGGTCTTGAGGAGCGATGGAGGAAGCACAAGTTTAAAAAAAAAAAAAAAAAAAAACCCCAAAAAACAAACAAACAAAAAAAACCAAACAAACAAAAAAAAAACCCCTTGAAATTACTTACAGCTTGTCCAGAGTGACAAGTTGGGAGTGGCGAGATGCTCGGTGGGGGCTTGGGGGTGGGTGGTAGGGGGAGAAACAGTGCCCTGACCCCCACCTCTTGCTTTTCCCCTCTCCTCCCCAAGACTGCACAGCGCAAGATGAGGGAAATGCTCCAGCAGGGGAAGCAGCAGGAGCAGAAACACGCTCCGGGAGCGCCTGCCTCGCAGCACAGCAAGGGAGGCTCCCGCAACGACGCCCAGCACTGCCCAATGAATGTAACCCCACTGCCAGACTTTGCCCCCCCTCCCCCACCCCCAGCAGGTCAGGGGAGCAAACCAAAGACCCCCCCAAACACACCTCCCCCCTCCCACCCCATTCCACGTGGCACTGTGAGGATGCGCAACCGAGGGGTGTGGGGAAGGCTCTCTCCATCACCTCCCGACACTATCCCTTTAGTTGGACTAACATAGGCAGAGAGAGAGAGAAAGAGAGTTTTTATTATTCTTTTTTAAAATTTTTTTTATTTCCTAAAAGCCACCCGGTTTTCATCCCAGGCACGGCCAGAGGAGCTCACCCAGTGTTCAGGGGGGGAGGTTGGGCTGCGTCACGCAGCGCAGCGGCTCATCAGTTTTTAGAATTAATGTAACAATAACGAAACTAAAGGCGATTTTTAAGTTTTTTAAGGATTTTAATTCTTTATTTATTTCATTTCAGAGGGGGTGGGGGCAGGAGGAGGATGTTTATTTTTTAGCACAAGCCGGCTTTTCTACAGGTTAAAGGAAAGGCCGTGCTCGGCTGTAAACACTTTGGGGAATGATCCCGGTTGTAAGGAGAGAAGGGGGAAAGAGGGGCAGGGGTGGAAAGCCAGATTTCCAAGAGGTTGTCAGCCCAGGGCTGGGGGAAAAAAAAAACACACTAGCAAAATAATATTTTTTTTTTTTTAATTTCAAAAATAAAACGCATACAACCCCCAACCCCCGATGACACACACACAACCACACACAAAAACTACCTCAGGGTTTACCTCAGCACATTGCGCTTCTGTTTCCCTTTTAGAGATTTTGTGTGCCTTACAAAACTGATAGCTGGCACATTATTTTTGTTTCTTTTCTTAATAAAAAAAAAAAAAGAGTTGGAAAACACGCTCTACTGAGTGCGAGGCGGGAGAAGGAAAGCAATCCCACGGGTGCCAGAGCTCTTCCATAGTCTCCTTCTGCTGGCTGAGAGCCAGGGGCTGTTCCTTCGGAGAAAGCTTGAGAGATGTTTAAAAAGAGAAAAAGAAAAAAAAAATAAAAGAAAACAAGGGGGGGAGGAAAAAAACGAGGGGAAAGAAGAAAAAAGGGAAAAAGAGATAAAAAGGGGGGAAAAGAAAAAAAAAAGGGAAAAAAACCAACAACCCCAAATAAAAAAAAAGAAAGGTAGAAAGGAAAAAAACCCCTAAAAAACCCAAGCAAAGTAAGTGGTGAAAGCCGTCGGGCAAGAGGAGGGACGAGAGCCAGCGGTGGGGTGGCGGTGCCAGCGCCGGCCCCGGGGGCTGTGACACCACACTGCAAAGTGTTCTGTGAAAAAAAACCAAACAAATCCCATCCAACGACAACAACATCAAAAAACAAAGAGGAATCTCTCCAGCTCACAAGAGCCTGAGCTCGCTCTCCGTTGCTCTCTTTCCAGTGACTCGGGGGGGGGGGGGGAAGGGGGGGTGGGTCATAGCTGAGCTGAGAGTGGGGTGGTGGTGGGAGTTTGCCCCATGGCTGTGATGGGGGGAGAAGGGGTGGGTGGGGAGTGGGGGATGTGGTGTGGGGTTTTTGAGGGTGGTGTGGGTTTTTTTGCCAGGTGTCGCTTTACCCAGTGGCTCGGGGAGTGGGACGAAACGGGAAAAAGGACTTCACTGAGAGGTTCAAATTAACAATTTCTTTGGACTTCACTCACAGGTCGAATACGTCACTATTGCAAGTTCTGTGTGTGCGATGGCGATTGCACTATTGCGGTTTAAAAGAAATCAGCGGGATCCACTATTGCGAGCTACAAATGCCCCCGACAAGTAGCAACACAAACCACAAGGGCGCTAGATATTAATGCCTTAGAAGAGTGCACCAGTCACAAACTCAATCGCATGCCCTATACCGTACGGATGTTTCTTAGTCACTTACCCTCTCTCTCTCAGGTGAGGTCGCTCCATCCCGGGGAAGTTACCCTGTACAGCGTCCTGGATGGGGGGGACGGATCTCCGAGGGGCCAGCTGTATCCTTGGAGGATTCCCCATTTGTCTCCCCAGACCCTGCGGTTTATATTTCCTGACTCGGTGAGGGTGCAGGATTATGCCCGAGTGGATTACACTGTCTGGGATATTTCCCTCTGGTGGTGCCATAGCGAAGTCTCTGTTGCCAATTTGTGATGTCCGGCGCTCAACGTCACGGGAAGAGTGGTGGGATGGGACTCGGGGCATTTTGATTGTTAAGGGCCATTTGGTTTTGGTTGTTCTGCGCCATCTGGAGATAAGCCCGGGCTGAGCTGTTTTGCAGCTCCCCCCAAGTTCTCTCTGCACAGCCAAGGCACGGCGGAGATGGAGCTGAGTGGGATGGCAGCTCCCTGCCTCTCACCTCTGGTGCTCTGAAACCGGCTTGGCTGGCTGCTCCCACACAGTGTGTTACTGGCTTGCCCAGCAGGTAAAGAACCCAGATTTGGGATGCCACTGGGGTGTCCGTAAGGGGTCCTGGGCGGCCCTTATGGGGTCCTGGGGGGGACTCTTGCAGGCCAGAGGGAGTCTGGGGCAGCCCTTCAAGGATCTGGGGGTCCCCTCTGGTGCCTCTGGGGAGGGTTTTGTGGCTGGAGAGGGCCCAGCTGGTTGCAAGAGGTGCTTCCTCCCTTTCTCCAGCCCACCCAGCTCCCCCGACACCACCACCCCCCCAGGTTGGTGGGTGCCAGCAGTGCCAGCCTGTCCCACTGGGTCGGGCACTGAGGGGGGCACAGCCCCAGCCGCGGGATGGCAGGAGGAACCACAGCACCAGGGATAGAGACCAACATTTTATTTCTTTAACATTTCCCATGGGGGGCACCCCAGGGTTGCGCGGCTGCACCGCAGCTGGTGCCAGGAGGGACTCCAACGTCCCCCCCACAGCTCACCTGGCTCCGCTCGTGATGCTTTTGATGGGGCTCAGCGCGGTCTCTTCTGTGCTACGGACCAAGCGGCTCCAGGTAGGCGACTGCTGCACCGCACTGTGCCGCAGCGTGGGGAGGGGTGGGGGGCTGCGGCACAGGGCTGGGAGCTGCTCCCGTCTCACCCAGCTCCCGGGGTCCTGCAGAGGGACTGGAAGAAGCCAAAGCAAGGGATGACGCACGTGAGAGCCCGCCCGCAGGAGCAGAGCAGTGAGTGGCCCTGGCACCGAGCACCGGGCAAACAGCCCACACCCCACGGCAGCCCTGAGCCGGGGCTGTGCCAAGGGCTGCCAGCCGCTCACTCTGTCCCCTCCCTCAGCAGCTTCTCGGCTAGCGGATGAAGGATGGGAGCTCAAGTCAACACAGGAGAAGCAGGGAGTGTGGGGGAGACCCCCAGATCCTGCCCCAGACCCTCAGCCCGTGCCCTGCCCTGCCTGTGCTGGGCAGCCCTGCCCGCCTGCTGAGGAGGGGGTGCTGCCCGTGGGCCCCGACGGAGTAGACAGGGTGCAGCGGGTCTCTTCTCTCTCCTCCTCTGCAGGGCAATCGAGGAGGCAGCGAGGAGGAAGCACCGGGCCCCACAGGACCCACTGGGCTCCCTGCCAACCATATACCATCTGAGCAGTGATGCCTCTCTCTACCCCTCACCCCCCCAAGCCCCCAGGTCCCCCTGCCCTCCTCTGCCGCCTATAGGTCCTATCAGTGGGGACAGCTGCTTCTGGTCCAGGCACCCCCTGGGCTCCTGGGCCCCCCGAGGGCCACCGCAAGAGCCCCTGCAGCTTGTGCTCGCTGGCCAACTCGGAGGACTGCAGCAGCCTGTTGAGGAGCAGCTCCTCTTCCCAGAGCTCCCTCTACCACTTCCTGGAGCCCTGGCCCAGTGCAGCAACAGAGCCAGTGGTGCTCACACACTCAGGACAACCCCGCTCTCCCATGGCTGCTGGTGGGGCAGTGCGGAAACTGGGGCCGGTCCTCGGCCAGGAGCCTCCACAGGAGCTGCCAGCAGGGACCGAGAAAGAGTGGGTTCCCCAGCAGGGGATGGACAGGGCACAGGGGCCCACGGATGAGCACCTGTCCCCCAGAAGGCCCCCAGCCATGGACATGGACAAGGTGGAGCGGGCGCAGGAGATCACCTGTGCTTTCCAGGCCTTGAACGCAAAGACGGAGGAGTCCTGCAAGACCACGGGCAGGGAGTGTGGCCAGGCAGACCCAGGGCTGTGCAGGGCAGGAAGGTGCCTGCGGCAGGGCTGCGCCTGGCTGTGGGGCTACTTGAAGGGCTGGTGGAGATGCCACTAGCCGTGTCTGCTTCTGCCAGCCCTGCAAATGGTGACAGCGCCAGGCCCAGAAGACCAACAGTGCCCCGAATACTGAGCAGCTGTGGGGAGTGGGGCCGGGAACCCCTCTGGGGTGCTGCGTATGTGAAACGTTAAAGAAATAAAATGTTTCTCTCTAGCCCTCGTGCTGTCCTTCCTCCTCCCATCCCACGGCTGCGGGTGCTCCCCCGAGGGAGCAGGCTGCAATCAGCAACCACTGTCTGTTGAGCTCCCCTGCTCACAGCCATGCTCCGCCTGAAGGCGGTGAGGCAGGAGCAGTCCCCAGCCAACTTGGGTGCAAAAAGGTTCATCTGACTCAGCGGGTGAGGAACAGCCCGTTTCAACTCTGTACCTTTGGCATTCTCAGGTCAGAGGATTTGATGGAGCCAACTGAGAGCGGCAGCATACGCTGTGGGGCTCTGAGCTGCTGCGTGGTGCCAGGTCTATCCAACGTCAGGCAGTACGTTCCCAGGAGATGTCACCGCTAACAACTCTTCTGAGGAAGTGGGGCCGTTTCTGTAGTCATAGCCTGCCTGGAGAAACAGCCCCACGGAGCTAAGAGTCTGCTGAGCAGCAAGGGAGCAGAGTCGCTGACTCTCAAACAAGGATTGAAGTACAGCAACTCTATTGCCTTCCCCCTTCGCCCGCTGCCTCCCACAGTTTAGAAGAAACCAACCAGGGAGCTCCAAAGGAGGGGACCCCTCCCCCACTCCCCCAAATCTGCCCAACATCCCCAAACCTCCCTCACGACACGGGACTCCTCCCACACACCTCCACTCCCCACACCGCAACCCTCCCCCTCCCCCAACGCTCCAAAAAGCAGCAGTCCTTAGGGCAGACTCCTTAAGCTGACTCCACAGCTACGGCTCCCCGTCGGCTCCGGGGGAGACAAGGGGGCCCCGGGGGTCTCCGTGGGCTTTAAGGGGGTCCCAGGGCTGCCCACGGGCTCCCAGCAATGCCCGTGCCCACCACCCACCCCCGTTTCAGGGGGCCCAGCGCTGACACCCCCCGACCCATCTCGGGGGTACCTGGGGGGGCTCGGCCGTGGGCTGGAGGCGGGCGAAGGGGGCACGGCCGGGCTGACCTGCGGGGGGGGGGCTGAGAGCGGAGCCCAGAGCGGAGCCAAGCGCCCGCCCAGGCCGGCCCCGGGCACCCTGCGCTGCGGCCGGGGCTGCCGCCACCTGCGGGGAGCGAGCGGGGGGTGAGGGGGCGGCAGCGGGGGACGGGGGAGCCTGAATCGGCCCTGTTCTCCCCGGGGACCCCCCACTCGGCTCTGCCCCCCCCAAAAAGGCCCAGACAGCGCCCCGCGCCCCCCAGCCCGGTCCCGACACCCCACAAACCCCCCGAACTGGCCATGGACTCCACCGCCACCGCCCGCCCGCCCGCCCGCTCCTGCTCTCCTCGGCCCCCGTCCCCCCCGGTACCGACCGTCACAGCTCCCGACCGCCGACGCACACCGGAAGTGCTCCCCATCACGTCCGCCCAACCGCGCATGTGCCGAGGGGCAGACCCGGGCCACGCCCCCCTGCGTCGCCGCGGCAAACGCGAGCGAGAGGGGCGGGGCCGCGCCGACGAGAACGAGCTCCACACCAGCGCTTCTCTCCGCGTCGGGCAATGCGAGGCCGAAACCAGCCCAGCCCTCCCCAAAAAGAGCCGGGACCGCCCGAAACCAGCCCAGCCTTCTCCAAAATGAGACGGACGTCCGCCTGCAGAGCTCCGCCAGCCCCCCCGACGGACATCACGGGGATGGGGGCAAAGAAAACAACCAGAAAGGTACTGAAAATAACGTGGAGACGGTGCTTAGAGATCCTTCCGAGAGGCAAAACCCGGCCTTTGTTCTCATTTTTGAACACGGGGTTTCGCAGTGCTTCGCGGGCAGTGGTTATCCAGGGGCATCAGCTATCCCGGGAAGCGAACGTTCCCATCCCGTGTGGCAAAAGTCCACTCGCATGAATAACTTAGACAGAACCCGCCCACAAAAGGACAAGAGGCACCTTTGGTCACCCTTTGCTTGAAGCTTCGCTAAAACTGTATACTCAGATTGGCCCTGTCCTGCAGTTTCTTTCCCAGAGTTTTGCCCCAAACCCACGCTTCTAGCCCCGCTCCCCAAGCCCTCCCTCGGGGCCCACCACCTTTCCCCAGCCCAGCCTGTCCTTAAAGCTTTTCTTTCCACACACAGCCCTTTCCACTCACCTCCCTCCGGGGCGGTGTTTTGTTTTGGTGGTTTTTTTTTTTTTTTTTCCTAGCTTTGGAGCAAAAAGCGGGTTTTAAAGGTGGGAAATGAGGGGGTCTCCCAGCTTCCCGGTGGAAAAAAGCCGGTTTTAGCACTTCCTTAAAGCAGCTTTTAACCCTTCCTATAAAGTGTTGTTCGTTCCCCCCCCCGCCCCTTTTCAGTTTTTTTTTCCTTCCTCCTTTTTGGGGCAGTTTCCCCCCATTTCTCCCCCTTTTTTGGGGGTGCTTTTTCCTACTTTTTTTTGGGGCAGTTTTTCCACCTTCCTAAATACAATTTTCTTCCTTGGTGGTGAATCTATAAAAAGCTCTTTTTCATAGTGTTTTAAAACGCATTAAATCCTCACAACGCTGCCTCTACCTCCTTTTTTTCAGGGCTTAAAACCATAGTTTTGGACAAATACACAGAGGAGCGCTCCTCTCACCACCAAACCCCCTTCTCCCTCCCCGCTTTTATTCCCCAGTTATTTTTTTATTATTATTTTTTTCTACCCAGGATTCAGGAAATATCATTGGACAAATCTAAACAATTTGGGGGGAAGAAAGCTGGGAATTGTTGAGTGCTGCAAATCCTTTTGTCAGCGACATTTGTGTGTCCCTGTGCGTGTCGTCTTTGTCTGGGTGATGCTGTCACCGGCGCCTTGAAAGGAATCGGGAGTAATTTGGTGCTTTATTTGTCTATAACATAACTTGGGGAACTGGATTTTTTTAATACAAATGGGGCCTGGGAGAAGCTACCAGCGCAATTTGGGATTTTTTTCCCATCCCCAACTCCATTCGGACGCCCGTTCCGCACTTTCAGTGCAGCACCTCTGGAAAACCCCTCAAAAACTAAACTATTCTGGAGCTTTGATACTGCCTGAGCGCCTTTGGGTGAATTCGGGCCCAAAAATTATGTTTAAAACCCCCTTTTTTCCCTTTTTTGGGCTGTTTCATCCAAAAGTGAAAGTTGGAATAGGCCAAGAATGGGATGGAGGGGAGGTCTTTCCCCAAACGCGGAGCCTTCCGGGACCCCGAGCGGGAGGAACCGGCTGCCCGGTCTTCCCCGGGCCCGCTGCGGGTTTTGCTCGCCCCGTTCCTCGCCCGGGGTGAGTGGCCTCTGGCAGTGGAGGTCCACCCTGGCTTATACTCCTACCTCTCGTGCCTATTGGGGTGCCTCCAACAGCCGAGAAATAGTTCTTCTTGGCAGCGAGTCCAGAGGCCAACCTGGTCTTGCCCTCCCTCCTCTTTAGTCCGGTATCTCTGATTCTTGTGGCACAATAGGGTCCTTTCTTCAGTCCCAGAACTCGTATTGGAGCTGATATTTCGAGGATCTATGAACATTCTGGTTGGGTCGGTCCACATTACGTAATTCTCTGTGGGTTCTGCAACAATAATGTCTAATCCACTTACACTTATCTATTGGGGTTGTATTCCCACATCGGATACACTAAAGATCGAAGACTTGGGAGAGGTACTGCTCCTGTCTGCCACGGGGACCTCAAATGACCTTATTACAATTCTTACACTTAACCTGTGTAATTTATAACACGCAACAATTACAACTGCAGCAAAGTAGGGTCGAAGGGGTTTGGTGCCACCCCAGTCCGAAGGCACTCTCAAGGCTTTTGCTGTCTGTTGCTCTCATGCAGCAGCACTGATTCTTATACGCCTTCTGAAGGCTCTCCAGGGCTTTTTCCTGTCAAAGCAAAATCACGAGACTTCCTTTCCATGGTTAATTTCCATATGCATACTTTGAATCTGTATAGATAATGCCTTCTTTTCCCTGGAGATAATCTAAAGCTCTCTTCAGAGCATATAGTTCACAACTCTGGGCTGACTAATTTGCTGGTAATCCTCCTTCTTCAATTACTGCTTTTTCTTCCCCATCAATGACGACATAACTCCTTGCTCTCTTTCCAACTATACATCAGGAGGAACCATCTATAAAAAGTTGTTGGATAGTTTTTTGGGTTTGTTTGTTTTTGTTTTATTACATAGGGCATTGGTGTGTTTATTAGGTCTTCTCTTACCCTGGTTTGGTAATTTATAAAATCTAATCAATCATGATGCGGCTCCCCACTTGCCCATTCCTACAGGAGTTGTGAAGGATTCAGGTTTCTGTCTACCACCAGGGTCAAATCATTCTTTTCTATTAAAATCGTTTCGTGCTTCAAAGTTCTGAAATCTGTTAACCACTGGCCAGACTTTTGAGATAAGATAGTTCTTACAGTGTGTGTGTGTATGTACAATTAGGGTTCTTCTAGAGGTTAATTTTTGGCTTTTTTCTACTAATATTGCTGTGGCCACTACTGCCTGTATGCATGTGGGCCACCCCCAACATACCGGGTCCATTCATTTTGGATAGGTATGCCACCGGTTTCCTTTCTCCGCCCCGTTCCTGCATTACAACTCCATGTGCTATCCCTTCTTCCGTGTTTATAAAAACGTGAAATTCTTTTTTTTTTTTCTAGGGAGGGGAGGGCTAAACCTGGGGTTTCTATTAACTTCTGCTTTAATTCTTTAAATTGCTCTTGTTTGTCTTCTGTCCGCTGTATTGGACTGTCTTTTACAAGTTTGTCATAGACTCAGTCACTAAAATTTCTGTATCCTTTAGCCCATAATTTACAGTACTCTAGTAACCTTAAAGTCTTTATTCGTTCTTGGGACACTTAATGCTGTAATTCGTTCTGGATTGATTTTTCTTTTTCTTTTGTTAATTAGATGCCTTAAATACCTTACCTCTTTTTGTACAAACTGCAGTTGTGTCGTTGAGACTCTTAATTCTTTTTCTCCAAAAAAAACCATTCAGCAAACGTATCGATGTCTCTTTCTGACTTTTTGCTCCCTCTCTCCTGATACCAACAGATCATTTCCATATTGCAAGATTCTTACTGCGGGTTCTGCCTGGAACTCCCCTAAAATTTTCTCTTGCGTCTGTTCAAATAGATTTGGGGATTTTGTGAATCCTTGAGGCAGGGAGGTCCAGAGGAGTTGCTGCTTCTTCCCGGTGTCTGGATTTTCCCATTCAAAGGCAATTTCATAGTACAAGACTTCTCAGCTCCTGAGTCTACTAAAAAGGTGTAAATTTCCTCCTGGGGGCCTGATTTTAAGTTTATCAAGGGCTCACTAATTCTTTCTTCCCCCAGCAGGCAGAGCCCTTGACACCCTTACTCGGGAGCGTATTCTTCCTGTTGACAGATTTTAAACACTCGTTGATCTCTCTTTCGCCTGGGACACTCTCTCTTAAAATGTTCTTCCTGCCCACAATGGTAACACTTTCCGCCCTCTGGGGCTCCTGATTTCATTCACATGGGCTTTTTGAGCAGCGGCAGATGGGCTCCCTGTATCTTGTGTGCTCTCATCCCTGGCCCCGGATTCTGGGGCGCTTTATCTTTAGTCTTTGTTATTTCTTTTACAGTCGCCACCATTAGTTTTGCTTTTGCCCTCTGCTTCTCCTCATCGCGCCTCACATATACTCTTTGTGCTTCTCGTAACAACTCATTGATTCCTCTCTCATGCCAGTCTTCCATCTTTTTCATTTTTTTCCTAAGAGCTGGCCAGGCATGGGTGACAAAATTTATTTTTTAATAATTGCTGGCCAGCCACAGTCTCTGGATCAGTCACAGAAAACTGCTGAATATTCCTTCAGAGCCTCTTCAACCATTCCATCAGCGATTCCTCTTTCCCTTGTTTACTGCCAACGGCTTTGCTCACATTTGACCCCCTCGGGGCTGCCTCTTTAATTCTCCTTATAATTAACGTCCGATAATCAGACATGTTTCTTCTCCTTGCGGAGTCATTTTGATTCCAATCAGGTCTTTGTAGGGGTAACTTTTGGTCCCCCACCACCCCATGAACGTTTTTCCTTTCCCATATTCTCGTCCCTGCTACACGGATCATTTGTCTTTCCTCAAGGGAGAACAAAGTTCCCATTTCTTCCCAAGTGTATACATTTGGACCTAAAAATTGGTCTAATTGTTTTGACAAACCTAGGGGATCTTCAACAATTTCTTCATTTCTTTTTTAAAGTTCCTGACTTCCGTACTGGTTAGGGGCACATTCAGAAATCCTGCCCCATTTTGAACTCCTGGCATCGGGACCTCCCGTAAAGGATGCAGCCCAATTGGTTCCGTCATCTCCTCTTTTTCTTCCACTATGGACCTCCCCACTTCCCGCCTCCGTCTCCTCTGGCATTCCCTTCTAACGGGGGCCTGAGGCTCTCTCGTGCCTTCCGGAGGGTCCGGGTTATATGGGGGAGGTAAGTATTCGAGAGGATCCCAGGCTGGTCTCTGGTCCTCCTCCTTCTCCTTCTCCTTTTGTGTCTCCCATTTAAAAACCCCTGCAGCTCCTTTCCAACACACTGCATACTCGCTTTCTTCTTGATCAAATGATTCTATAGAGTTAACGTATACATTTAGTGCTTGACACAGCTGTCCCTCTACAGAACCATACTTTGGCCAATACAGCCTGTCTGGCCTCATGGGCTCTTTGGTCCATTTAAACATACAGTAATTGATCATCTTTGCTTTATCCTTACCCCGGGTGCAGGACTCTCCTTCCTGCCCCCGTTGTAACAACATCCTCCCGAATGGACTGTCCGGAGGTATTTCTGGAATTCCCTAATCAGCTTTTCCCTTAAATTCCTTTTTACTTTTCCCTTGTCCCATTTTTTTACCTCATCTCAACTCCAGCCTTTCGCTTCGTCTCTTCACCGGCCGGTCTCCTCGCGGAGATACGGAACCGCGGTTAGAAAGACTCTGCACTCGCTTCGCAGATCTAGTCCGCGTCTCACTCACACCACTCTCAATCCCCCGTCACCCAGCCACCCGAGTAGTACTTAACAGTCAATTTTCTTACCCGGGTCTCGTGCACAAGTATTATCGGCTGCCGCGGTTATCCCTGGGACCCCTCTTTGGTCCACGAGCCCCTTCACCGGGCTGTTGCCGCTGGTCCGTCACCGAGGGCGGGGAGAATCTGAGGATTGCTGAAATCAGCAGTGGCGCGCCGTCCCGGTCTACTCACCCGTCCAAGGCTCCGAACGTGGGCTTCAGGTCTCCTGGACGAGCCCCCAAATTGTGAGAAACACACTCACTGTATTGAATTTTAGTCTGGGGCAAATTCGGTGGAGCTAACACCCCAAACACGCCCCCACCACACATGGAACACCCCACGTAATGCACACAGTGCTCGTGCACGTCATGCACAGAGCGTGGAAGGCATGCACATGCAGCACGCACACACACACGCAGTGCGGGCACACACAGCCTGCCAGCATACGCACAAAATGCCCGCACACACGGCACACGCTCGACCCAGTGAACGCATACCTGCAGTGCGCACGCTCACAGGCTCATCTACACCACACTGCACGTAAACAGTGTGCACCCACCGTGTGGGTACCGGGACACGGAGTGCACCCAGACACCGAGTGCACCCACACACAGGGCACACACGATGCGTGCACACACAGAGTGCAGCACACAAACTGACGTGCCGGCATTTCCCAGTCCCTGAAGGGCCGACAGGAGAGCTGGGGAGGGACTTTTTACAAGGGCGTGTAGTGACAGGATGAGGGGGAAGGGCTTCAAACTGGAAGAGGGGAGGTTTAGAATAGATCTTAGGAAGAAATTCTTGACTGTGAGGGTGTTGGACCCTGGGGCAGGTTGCCCAGAGAAGCTGTGGCTGCCCCATCCCGTGAAGTGATCAAGGCCAGGTTGGACGGGGCTCTGGGCAACCTGGGCTGGTGGGAGGTGTCCCTGCCCAGGGCAGGGGGGTTGGAACTTGATGGTCTTCAAGGTCCCTTCCAACCTAAACCATTCTGTGATTCTGTGTGTGCGCCCAGGCGTGCGCATAGGTACGGAGTGCAGCACGTGGGTGTGCTGGACTCGTCCCGCTCGCACATCACCGCTTGCCTGCTGTGGCTGTAGCCAGATGGGCCCTTCAACACCCAAAACCGTGCATGCTGCCTGTAGCAGTTCTGTTCTCTGGTGTATGTGTTTTGGGAAGGCCCTGGTGGCAAAGGGCTGCAGAGAGCGGGGTGGCAGTGAACTTCCCCAAGAGGCCGCGATGCCACACGGGGTTTTTTGCTGCCAGCTGTCAGCAGGCAGCGCTCGCAGCCAGGCGCTGCTGCCTGCCGCGGGGCCTGCACAGCCTCGTCCCGCAGGCAGAGCGTTCAGCGGGGGTCTGTCGGGGGTGTCCCATGCCGGCTTCTGCCTCCCCTCCTGCCGGGAACCCCCCATGGCGCCCCCCCTTCTGCCAAGAGGCCACCGGGCCCGGTGCCCGGAACCAGCGACTCTGTGACATCAGCCCCGGGAACAAGAGCACCGTGGGCAGCGTGAGCACTGCGGGCACTACGTCGGCTGCGGCACTGGTGGCGACAGGCCCTCGGTTCGCTTCTTGCAGGTGCCACGTGCCGCCACTGGCAGCAATGAAACTGCTCCTCGTCGTCGTCCTGCTGGCCCTGTGCTGGCCTGTGCAAGGCGCGTGGGACAGCTGTGGGTAAGTGGCCCCAGGCTCTGGGGGGGAGCTTGGGCAACCCTGATGGGGCTCACTGGAGGGAGCCCGCTTGTCCCCCGTGGCCACAGCTTCCCCAACCCCGCCTGGGAGCCTCACATCCTGGCCAGCACCCCGGCTGCTGGCACAGCTCCTCTGCGGGGCTCAGGCAGAAACAGGGGCGCACGCACGCCCGCCCCAGGGGGTTCCCTGGCCCTGCTGTCCGTGCAGCGCCTTGTGGGGAGGGAAGAGGGCTGACCTTCAGCCTGAACCGCAGCACGCCGTGGAGCAGGACAGTCATGAGTTTCTGGTTACAGAGGGACCTGCGGGCTCCGGCCCATGGCTTACCAGTACGGCATGTCGCGCGTGGTGGGTGGCACCGATGCCCGTCCAGGAGCCTGGCCCTGGATCGTCAGCATCCAGGACCCCTGGGAAGCAGGCACGGGGCACATCTGCGGAGGGTCCCTCATCAGCCCACAGTGGGTCCTCACGGCGGCACACTGCTTCATCGAGGCCAGGTAAGGAGGGCCAGGGAAGGGGGCTGTCCCCACCACCCTCGCGGGTGCCCTGCGTGCAGCACCGCCTGCTACTCCCATCCCGGTTCCTGCCAGTACGCCCAGTGCCTGGGCACTGCCGAGCCCAGCCCAGAGAGTGCTCAGGAGAAGGCTGGGCTCGGGCCACTGCTTCCTAGCAGCCTCCAGCGCCACATGGCTCGTGCCTAAGGCATGCCAGGGCGGTGGCAGCCTGCGTGGCACTGCTCTCCTCTCTGCCCTGGGAAGCAGAAGGCAGGGAACGGCGGGGCTGCTGCAGCGCGTGGCTCCGCTCCCTCTGACCCCCCTCTCCATCTGCCTTCCAGGCACATCAGCATGTGGCGCGTGGTGATCGGGGCCACCCAGTTGACTCGGCTGGGCCCCGAGGCCCAAGTGCGCCATATTAAGCGGCTGCTGGTTCACGAGCACTACAGGAATATCACGCAGAGGAACGACATCGCCCTGCTGGAGCTGGACCAGCCGGTCCAGTGCAACTACTACACCCAGCTTGCCTGTGTGCCCGACGCCTCACTTAGAGTGTCAGAGCTGCACACCTGCTACGTCAGCGGTTGGGGCGCCACCACTGCAAGATGTGAGTTCCCCAAAAGTGCTGGTGTCCTGAGTGCAAGCTCGGCACACTGGGGAGAGGGGTTGGGCTTCCCGAGAGCGGAGGCGAAAGCCGCAGTCAGGCTGTGGGGACGTACGCCTCCGGAGAGAATGGGCTGACCCACCGCCCAAAGCCAGACAGAGGGGAAACACGGGCACAGTGCCTTCAGGACGCAAAGCCAAGCCCTAGGGAAGGGGTTCACCCAGGCAGGGTGGGAGCTGCTGGGGCTTCATTGCTTTCTGTGCTCACAGCTGCAGGGTCAACGGATGTCCTGCAGGAGGCCAAGGTCCAGCTCATTGATGTCAACCTCTGCAACAGCAGCGGGTGGTACAGAGGGGCCATCCACAGCCACAACCTGTGTGCTGGCTATCCGCAGGGTGGCATCGACACCTGCCAGGTAGGACGTGCTGCAAGTCAAGCCCCGGCAGCACCGGCAGCCCTCTCGCAACGCCCAAACATCGCCCGGCACGTGCTTGGCCTGGCAAGTCACCCTGCCACCGCTGGGTCTCCACTGCTGCTGGTGCTCACCTCCCCTTCCCCAGCTGCAGGTCCTTGCCCAGTCCCCGCCTTGTCCCAGAGCCCGGGGACGCTGCCCAGAAAGCCCATCCTGTGCTCCCGGCAGCCCATAGGTCCAGATCCCAAAGCATCCCCCTTCCACACAGCCGGGAGCACTGTGCAGAGATGAGAGAGCGCCCGACCTTACAGGCCCTCCACCCTCTCCCAGATGAGGCTCTGTAGGCTCCAGCGCTGGAGCAGCGCCGTTGTGTGCAGTGAGCAGAGCTCTGGCAGGTGCTGGGAGAGAGAAGGAGCCGGCCAGAGTGCTGACAGCGGCCACCCAACACCACCTCAACCCTCTCTCCTCCCCTGCAGGGTGACAGCGGTGGTCCTCTGGTGTGCAAAGACAACAACGCGGACTACTTCTGGCTTGTTGGGGTGACCAGCTGGGGGAGAGGCTGTGCCAGAGCCAAACGGCCCGGAGTCTACACCTCCACCCAGCACTTCTATGACTGGATCCTGGTCCAGATGGGACTGCGCCCAGCACCATCGGCTACTATAACACCACAGCCAGTCTTTACTTCAACCCCCCATCAGAGGCCAAGGCCAATACCCACACAGTCGGGCGGGTTTGCACCATGTCCATTTCCACGCCAGAAGCTGGTGGAATTTTTTAAGCTGCTGCAGGAGCTGCTGCAGGTCCTGTGGGGGAAAAAGACTCGAGCAGCATGACAAACAGGCTCCAGAGCAGGCTGCGCTGTTCCACGACCATTTCCTTCCGGGGCAATGCCTGCTGAGCCAAAGGCAGCCTCAGTGCCAAGGCCTGCTCTGTCCTGCCCGCGCTCCTCTGAGCGCAGAAGGGCTGATGTTGACTCAGTTGTAGAAATAAAGTTCCTGATTTTCACAGCTGAGCGTGCTTGAGTCCAATTCAGTCTCCGGTGCAAGGCAAGGACTTGCATGCCCGGCGCCTGCCAATGAGGCCGCAGGCAGACAGCAGGGCACGAAGGGAAAGAGTGACTCCCAAGGGCTGAAACGGTGCCTGGTCAGAGAGGAGGGTGCTCAGAGCCACCATGGGACGGAGAAGACTGGCACATGGAGGATAAGAAACAGTGATGTGACCTGCAGACAACTTTGGGGGTATGCATTAAGGCACTCAGCTGGAGATTAGGGCCCAGCGTAAGCTGTAGCTAATCGAACAGACGGTGTGAAACTCCTGAGCGTGACAAGAGAAATTGCTGACCACAGCAAAGAGTGAGAAGCCAACAGGGCTCTCAGTCCCAGAAGGAAGAGCTTGATTTCAGGTGTAGTTAACGGGGGATTGATCCCCCCTTGTCTCCATTTTCCCTGCTTGAACATCCCCCTCATCTTCCTTGACTCCTCCCTTTCTCCTCCCTTGTCTCTCCTCCCAAACAAGGGACCCACCCCAGGTCACTTCCTCCCTCTCCTCCCAGGTTTGCTCCATCGGTGAAGAGATTTGGTGTTTCAGGTGCTGGTAGCTCGGTCGCCTGGGACCGCCATGGCATTACTGATGCGGCTTCCTGGGCACTGCTGGCCCTGCTAGATGCCTCTGCCCACACGGACCCCAACCATTCCTCCAGTTGTCTGTGCAGTGTGGCCACTCTCATCATTCCTCCTTGACCACCTGCCAAACGTGGTGCTGGAATAGCAGAGTACCCACAGAAGAAGGTTTGCTCCATCGCTGAAGAGATGGGGTGTTTCAGGTGCTGGTAGCTCGGTCGCCTGGGACTGCCTCGGTCCCCGCCACTGCCTGCATGCATGTGGGCCACCCCCACGTACTGGGTCCATTAATTTGGACAGGTATGCCACTGGTTTCCTTTCTCCGCCCCATCCCTCCATTAGGACTCCATGCGCTATCCCTTCTTCCACGTTTACAAGAAGGTGAAATGGTTTTGGTTTCTTTTTTTTTTTTTCTAGGGAGGGGAGGGCTAAAACCAGGGCTTTTATTAGCTTCTGCTTCAGTTTTTGTAATGGCTCCTGTTTGTCTTCTGTCCACTGTAGTGGACCTTCTTTTACTAGTTTGTCATACAGAAATTTTACTAATTGAGTGTATCCCTCAACCCATAGTCTACAGTACCCTAGTAACCCTAAAATCTTCCTTATTTCTCTTTTTGTTCTTGGGACACTTAAAGCTGTAATCCCAGAAATTCGTTCTGGATTGATTTCTCTTTTTCCTCCACTAATTAAATGCTCTAAATACCTTACTTCCTTTTGTACAAACTGCAGTTTTGCCTTTGACACTCTTAATCCGTGTTCTCCTAAAAAATTCAGCGAACGTATCGATGTCTCTCTGACTTTCTGCTCTTTCTCTCCTGATACCAACAGATCATTTACATATTGCAAGATTCTTACTGGGGGTTCTGCCTGGAACTCCCCTAAAATTTTCTCTAGCGTCTGTCCAAATAGATTTGGGGATTCTGTGAACCCTTGAGGCAGGGAGGTCCAGCGGAGTTGCTGCTTCCTCCCAGTGTCCAGATCTTCCCATTCAAAGGCAAATAAGTTTCTAGTCTCCTCTGCTAATGGACAGGCCCAAAAGGCATCTTTAAGGTCTATTACACTAAACCATTTACGATTATGCGATATTTTACTCAGGAGGGTATATGGGTTCGAAACCACAGTCTGCCTAGTCTGTACTTGTTTATTGACTTCTCGTAGGTCTGCGACTAATCTCTATCTCCCCTCAGCCATCCTGACCGGTAGAATTGGACTATTGTAAGGTGACATCCAGGGTTCCAACAATCCATCCTTCAACAATGAATCAATTTCTGGTTTTAGACCTTTCCTCCCCTCATAAGATACGGGATATTGTTTTATCCTTACTGGCCGGTCCTCTTTAACTTCTATTTTCGTGCGGGTTCATTTACTTGTGCTGTTTTCTTCTCCTGGCAACGCCAGCAGCAGAGCGGTCGGAGGAGAAGGGTGAGTGCCAGGCTGGTGGTGCGGAGGGGCGTGTGAGTGTGATGTGCGCGGTGGCCCCGGAGGGCACTGAGAAGGGTCGGTTGGTCTGGCTGTGCGGGAGGATGTTCTGCCCGCGGCAACCGCCTGAGCAAGCGTGGCCTTGGGGAAGCATCTGGTTGAGCGTTTGTTGGTGTGCTGGAGAAGAGTTGGGCAGGTGTCCCAAAGGGCAGCGTTTGGTGGGACCTCCTTCACCCCAAAGCTTTGTGGGACCTTTTTGAAGCCACCCTGGTGAGGCCTCTGCTCCTTCCACCCAAGTACTTTATGTTTCACACCATGGAGTGGTCATTTCTGACTGCATCCTCAGCAGGACCTGGGGCCGGTGGCTGTATCTTCAACTGTGGAGCTGTAGAGACCTGGCAAGGATGGAGGAGAAGGAATGAGGCTCCTGGTGAAGGGAGGGAAGTGAGGAGGTGCGATGTCCACACTGGCCTTGAGGAGTGGCTGGGCAGGAGAGGACATGTTGGTGTAGGAGCCATGGAGCAGCCTGTGGCCAGAAGCAGAGGGTGGACACAGGGAGCATGGGCTCAATGTGAGAGGGAGCATGACCTCGGCGCAGCGCGTTTAACTAGAGGGCTGGGAGCGAGAGTGGCGTCCAGCCTGGGCAGGGGAGCTGGGTCTGCTCGTCCTCCATGTGAGAAATGGTGGTTTGCAGGTAGCATCTGGTTGCACTTGCTGGAACGCAGAGCAGGAGAGAGTTGTGTCCTGGTTTTCCCCTACAAAGGCAAGACATGGGTGGAAACGTGGCAGTGGGGAGGGACTGGGAGTAACTGGGACCTCCCATCCGCCTCCCAGCCCCATCGTGCTGGGATGGGGTTGCATATCACCCCAGGGTTTCAGGGCTTGAAGGGTTGTCCCCGTGTCCCTGCCGGGCTCACAGTGGTGGCACGCTGCTCTGCGTCAGGCTGGGGGTGGCTGGGAAAGGTCTGGCACGCTGGGGCCATCACTGACTCTCATTTTCTCTCCCACCATAGAGCTCCTGGGCGTACCTCTCAGGTCTGTACGGAGCCCCCCTGGCCGGCGCCTGCTCCAGGCTGAACAACCCCAACTCTCAGCCTGTCCTCCCAGCAGAGGGGCTCCAGCCCTCACAGCATCTCCGTGGCCTCCTCTGGCCCCACTCCAGCAGGTCCATGTCTTTCCTATGTTGTGGGCTCCAGAGCTGGATGCAGTACTCCAGGTGGTGTATCACCAGAGCAAAGCAGAGTGACAGAACCACATCCTTCGCCCTGCTGGCCACACTTCTGATGCAGGCTGGGATATGTGTGGTTTTCTGGGCTGTGATCACGCATTGCCATCTCATGTTGAGCTTCTCATCAGTCAGCACCCCCAGGACCTTCTCCTCAGGGCTGTTCTCCATCCATTCTCCGCCCAGCCTGGATTTGGGCTTGGATTGCCCCGACCCAGGTGCAGGACCTTGCACTGGGCCTCATTGAACTTCATGAGGTTGGCATGTGCCCACCTCTCCAGGCTGTCGTTAGTAGAAGGCCAGGCCTGCAGCACCCCGGTTATCAGCCCAGCTCTGGTGGGAGGGGATGCTCCTACATGGGGAGGTTGCCCTGTGCTGGGGGGGGACATCCCACCGAGGGAAGGTCTTGCCGAAGTGGGGGCCGCACTCATGCTCCCTCTCCCTCATCCCTCCCCAGATCGCCCCGTCAGAAGGTCCCGAGGGCAGCGAGCGGATGGTCATCCTCATGGGGCCGCCCGAGACTCAGTTCAAGGTGCGCTGGGTGGGGGCTGTGGGTGGGGGGGACAGTAAGGGACAAGTCGAGAGCATCCCTGTGGTCACCACTGTGCTGGCAGCCTGGCTTGGCCTCCCTCAGCACCAGGGGAGCTCTTTGCTGGGTACAGTGGTTTTGATGCTGCTGGACGTGGGGACATCATCAGCTTTGGGGATGGAGGGGCACAGCGGGCGCTGCCTGATGGTTTTCCTTCCTGTCCGTCTCCTCCCCAGGCCCAGGGGTGAATATTTGGGAAGCTGAAAGAGGATAACTTCTTTAACCTGAAAGAAGAAGTGAAGCTTGAAGTCCACATCAAGGTGCCTTCCTTCGCCGCCGGCCACGTGACAGGCAAAGGTGGCAAAACGGTGGGGGGTGGTGCCCCGGGCATGCAAAGTTGTGAATCACCCATCACCCCTGCCCACCCCAGGGGGACAAATCCCGGGTGCTCAGTGGTCTCAGCGATGTCTTGACCCTCAGCCCCCATGTCCTGGTGGTGGTTCTTGTTGGTCCCAAGGAAGGGGGAGACACACAGGGTACCTGGTGCTGTCGTGACTGTGGCAGTGGAGGATTTTGGCTCTTCCACAACAGAAGCCTCTTGTGGTTCGCTCCAGGTGAACGAACTGTAAAACTTAACCAGCGCGGAAGTCCTTGTGCCACGAGACCAAACCCCGGACAAGAACGAGGAGGTCATCATTAAAATCATTGGGCATTTCTTTGCCAGTCAGGTACAGTTTGGCCGTGGCTTTACCCGATCCTCCCCGGCCGCTTTTGTCTACCGAGGAAAGGCACAGGGCTTGCTGAGCCCAGCACCACCCGAGCGTCCTGCCACTCTTCTTTTGGGAGGTCCCTGTGCCCCCAAGATGCACTGAAGGTGTTTTGGTAGCTCCCCCTGGCTGTGCGAGAACTGAAATTGAAGATTGGCTCGATTGAGCTAAAAATGGGTGTTTTGAATGCCGTGCAGAGCAGCACCCAGGGTGTGAATGGACTCCTCGGTGCGGGCAAAGCCACCCGCATCCCACCTGGGTGCATCTTCCATAACCTTGTCTCCTGTCCACTCAAGCAGGATCGCAGCCCCCCAGAAAAATTCAGGTGCTCTTGAGGAGCGATGGAGGAAGCACAAGTTAAAAAAAAACAAAAACAAAACAAACAAAAAAAAACAACACCCAAAACCGCCCCCAGAATTAATTATGGCTTGTCCAGAGTGACAAGTTGGGAGCAGTGAGATGCTCGGTGGGGGCTCGGGGGTGGGTGGTGGTGGGAGAAACAGTGCCCTGACCCCCACCTCTTGCTTTTCCCCTCTCCTCCCCAAGACTGCACAGCACAAGATGAGGGAAATGCTCCAGCAGGTGAAGCAGCAGGAGCAGAAACACGCTCCGGGAGCCCCGGCCTCGCAGCACAGCAAGGGAGGCTCCCGCCGTGCCGCCCAGCACCGCCCGATGAATGTAACCCTGCCGCCGGACATCTCCCTCCCCCCCTCCCCAGCCCCCCTCCCCCACCCCCAGCAGGTCAGGGGAGCAAACCAAAGACCCCCCCAAACACACAGCCCCCCATTCCCCGCGGCGCTGCGAGGATGCACAGCCGAGGGGTACGGGGAGGGCTCTCTCCATCCCACAGCCTCCCCCTTCCTCCTCCCTCGCCTCCCGACGCTATCCCTTTAGTTGGACTAACAGAGGCAGAGAGAGAGAGAGTTTTTAGTATTTTTCTTTTTTTATTATTTTTAATTTACTAAAAGCCACCTGTTTTTCACCTCAGGCACAGCCGGAGGAGCCGGAGGATTTTTCAGTTTTGTAAGGATTTTAATTTTTTTTTTTTTTTTCAGAGGGGGTGGGGGCGGGAGGAGGATGTTTGGTTTTTAGCCAAAGCCGGCTTTTCTCGAGGTTCAAGGACAGGAACTAGTCCAGTGGTTCTCTAATGCCCGGTAGAGCAGGGATGTAGGATTGCCAGCAGGGGGTGAAACCCCCCATAATAATTAAAGGAGCGTTAAAAAGCGATTTCTTAAGGGCTTTGAGAAGAGCAGTGCCTGTATGAGCCAAGAGAAGGGATCCCGTCTCCTCAAAGAGGCATTTCTCTTTCACGCGCCCTTTCCTCTTTGCTTCCCTGAGTCCCAAACTGGGGTTGGCATCTGCTGCGTCCCCCTGTCCCGGCTGTCCCTCTGTCCCTTCGCTCTCCATCACCGCCCCGACGCGGCTGAAAGATGCGGGTTGCAGGAGAGAAGGGGGGAAAGAGGGGCGGGGGGTGTCCTGGTTCCGGCAGGGATGGGGTTAATTTCCCCGAGGAGCCGGCAGGGACACAGGTATCCCATCCCCTGTGAGCCATGCCCGGGGCTGGGGGGAGCTCGCCGGGGGAGGGGGCGGGAAGTCGCGGCTGGGAGCGGGCTGCGGCGGTGCGGGGCCGGTCGGTGCGCGGAGGCGCTGTCATCGCGTCCGTCTATTCCTTTACCGCTGTTATTGGGATTGTTTGCCCTTCCCGTTGCTCTTCTCTTAAACTGCCTTTATCTCAACCCGCGAGTTTTTTGCCTTTTTCTTCCGATTTTGCCCCCGGCTGCGGGAGTGGAGCGAGCGGCCGCGTGGTTCTTTGTTGCCGGCTGAGGCCAAACCACGACGGGGGAAACACCGGATTTCCAAGAGGTTGTCAGCCCAGGGCTGGGGAAAAAAAAAAAAAAAAAAAAACCAACAAAAAACCTAGTAAAATTATTATTTTTTTTAAATTTCAAAAATAAAGCACACACAACCCCCAACCCCAGATGACACACACACATCCACACAGAAAAAAACACCTCAGGTTTTCATACCTCAGCACCTTGCGTTTGTGTTTCCCTTCTAGAGATTTTGTGTGCCTTGTAAAACTGATACTTGGAGCTTTTTTTGTTGTTTAATTTGTTAAAAAAAAAAAGACGAGTTGGAAAAAACGATCTCTACCGAGTGTGAAGCAGGAGAAGGAAACCACTCCCACGGGTGCCAATGCTCTTCCGTAGTCTCCTTTGGCTAGCTGAGAGCCAGGGGCTGTTCCTTTGGAGAAAGCTTGAGAAATGTTAAAAAGGAGAAAAAAAAAGGGGAAAAAAGTGGTGGAAAGAAAAAGGGGGAAAAGAAAAAAAGCAAAAGAAAAAAGGAGAAAATAAAAAAAAAAGGAGAAAGAGAAAAAAGGGGGGGAAGAAAGGCGGAAAAAAAAGGGAAAAAGAACCCCAACTCAAATATAAAAAAAGGTTGTAAGGAAAAAAAAAAAAAAACAAACACAAAACAAAACCAAGCAAGGAAAGTGGTGAAAGCCGCTGGGAAGAGGAGGGACGAGGGACGGGAGCGAAGCGGGGGGGGGGGGGGGTGAGGTGGCGGTGCCAGTGTGGCCCCAGGGGCTGTGACACCATATTTTTGTCCTCTACTGCAAAGTGTTCCGTGAAAAAAAAACAACCAAACCCCACCCAACGACAACATCATCACAAGAAAAAGAGAAATCTCTGCAGCTCACACGAGCCTGAGCTTGCTCTCCGTTGCGCTCTTTCCAGTGTCTCGGGGGGGTCATGGCCGAGCTGAGATTGGGGGGTGGTGGTGGTGGGAGTTTGCCCCATGGCTGTGATGGGGGGAGAAGGGGTGGGTGGGGAGTGGGGGCTGTGCTGTGGGGTTTTTTTGGGGTGGTGGTGTTTTTTTGCCAGGCGCAGCTTTACCCAGTGGCTCGGGGAGGTGTTGGCATCAGGAAGCCTGTGCTGAAGCGGGGTGGGGGCCTCGCCGCAGTTGGTTAGCAGAGCCAAAGTGGTTACTAATGGTTATTAATGGTGCACTAATTACGCCCGTGTAACTGGGAAGCTCAGATGCCCCCAGTCACCCACCCCCATCCCCCCCCCCCTGTGCTTCTCTAGCCAGGCGAGCGCTGGGCGTCCCCCCCGCAGGAGAGGAGCGCACCTCCGGGGTGGGTGGAAGGGCGTCACCCAAGAGGGAGAGGACCAAGATGGGGCTTGGGTGTCCCTTGGGGTGGCCGGGTGGCGGGTTGGGGCTGCTGGGGGCTGCCACGATGAGGGACACCCCCACGCCTTTCTCCATGGCTTCCAGAGCTCTGCTCCCTCCCTCCCTCCCACCCATCCAGTGCCACCGGAGAGGTGGTGTCCCCCCTCCCGGGGCGGGCAGGGGCTGCTGCCACCCCACCTAACACCTCAACACACCAAACCAGGTTTCAGCAGTCACAGCCACCCGGGCGCTGCCAAGGGGGCAGCAGGGGCTCCCCAAAGGGGGCTTACAGAACACAGAGAGCGTCCGTACACCGCTGACCCCTCTCCAGGGGCGGATTTTCGGGATGCTGCTTGCTCATCTCACCGCTGAACAACTCCCCGATTGCCCCTTCAGCACATTGTGACCATCGCTTCGTGGCTTTTGTGCTCCGATGCTCATCCTGGCTCCAATCCTCTTCCTGGGGGATTGTGAGGGAGCAAAAAACCAGATCGCTACATCCAACTTTTTTTCAGTTAAATAAAAAAAAGAATAAATCACCCTCTCTCATTACCAGGTAGAGTTTTGTTCCATTAAGGCTCTTTTTATGAAAATAAATATTTAAATTATATAAAGAAATAAATACTTCTCTTTTCACATTAGATAACTCCCTGGAGACAGCAAAAAAACCCCACCACCACTGTGCACGAGTGTCCACCAGGGCTTTATACTTTTGTGGCTCTCATGTGCCAGGCCGTCGAATCCACACAGTCCAATACAGTCGGTTGTCCCTCTCCTCCTCCTGGCTGGAGGCAGGGCACCTCTACTGTTGACCGTAGTACCTACGATTATCAGATCGGTTCCTACATGGTCCATAGAATCGCCTACCGTAGGTCGGAGCAGCCTTCCTCCTGTAAGAATCCTTTCTTCTATCGGCTTCATTCTGCAGCTCAAGCACCCGTGCCTGTAGGGCTGAGGTAGGTTCTCCATCCCACTTCTTCATGTCTTCTCCATATTCACAGAGGCAAACCCACAGGATATCTCGCATCGGCTTTGATTTGTCTTGAGTCGGAGGGTGGTTTTTCTCTTGAGTAGGAGGGCGTTTCCTCTTAGCAGCTGCAACATGAGTCTGTACAGGGAAAGCATGGAGTTTTTCCTCCACCTTGGTTAGTTTATCAAACAGTTTATCGGTTTGCTCAACTAATTTCTGGGTCATTTGCTCTATTTTCTCAGTCAGTTTCTCAGTCATTTTCTTGGTGGTCACAGTCAGCTTTTCTATGGCTGCCACAGAGAAGGGACGAGAGAGACTGTCTTCTTACTGTCGTACCTTCTTAACCCCTTCATTTACAGTTGGTGTGTCAGTATCGGATCCTCCCCAGACCATTGTTGACAATGTGTGGGAATATGTTGATGGTGCACTTTGTACAAACTTTTTGAGCAGAGATCGTTTGCATGGCATTTCATCAGGGTCTACTGTCGCTTGCCCATCACTATAAATCACCTCTCGCACAGGCAGTTCTCTCAGGTACTTCATACCTTTTCCCATGTTGGTCCATTTACTTGGACGGCATTCGATATCGTCCTTGAAGGGATACCTGCGCTTTATGGCTGACACCAGTCGCCTCCAGAGACTGAGAGTGCTTGTCTTTCTCCCAATTTCTTTATCAATCCCCCCATCCTTGGCCAGGTTTCCCAATCGCCTAGCTTCTCTGCCATCTCAGTCTAGGGTATCTGCCCCGCTATCCCAGCATCGGAGCAACCAGGAGACAAGTGTTTCGCCTTCATGACGACTAAAGTCCTTCCTGATACTTCTCAGATCTTTCACGGAGAAGGATTGAACAACTCCCTCTACATCTGAGTCCTCCTGTGGTGAGGCTGCCCTAGAAGGGGCCTCTCCAGCATCTGCTCTAGAAGGACTCTGGCCTTTGTCTGTTTTCAAAGGTCTCTTTCCCTTATCTGGTCTTGAAGGACTCTCCCCTGGATCTTCTTCAGAACTCTCCCCCAAGCTATGTGACTTGAGGTGGTCTTTGTGGTAAGGGGCAGGGGAAGGAGTTGACCTCCTCTTCTTCCTCCTGGTTACCGGGGCAGCTTGTACCGATTTTGATGGAGTTTGAGTAGTTTTGGTACTGGTTGTAGTGGCTGCAGTAGGTTGTGCCGGGAGAGGCGGCGGCGTGGCTTGTGCCGCTGCGGGGGGGGCGCGGCTTGTGCCGGGACGGGCGGCGGAGGGGCCGGTGTTGTTGCGGTGGGGGGGGCGGCTGCCAGTGATGCCGGTGCCGCTGTGGTGGGGGGGCGGTTGCGGCCGGGCCGGGCGGGGCTGCGGTTTGCACCGCTGCAGATCGCCGAGCGGCTGCGCGGGTCTGAGTGGCGGCAGCGCATGGTCCCCTACGGCTTCCCCTGTGCCCATGTTTCCTATGAAACCACCCCTGCAACACATTCAGGAGCACCAACAACAAAATCACGATCTTGAGAAGGTACCAGAGCCCAAAAGGTTTCCATGCCCCAGCTCTGAGGGTGTCACATTAGCATAAGTATCAAAGGGCGAAGTAAACATTCCCCAGGTAGAACCGAAAGTATAATTAATAACAGAATCCATCACCTGATGCCCGAGATATACAGGTAGAGCCGTTACCCAACTCATCGTGTTATACATCTGAATTGCGAACCACACCAAAACAGCACCTTTAAACCTTCGCATAAAAAGACAAAGAATAAATGAAGTTTGCAACACCTTTGGCAGGTTAAACCAAGTTGACTGCATTAAGGTCCAACAAAGCTGTTTAAAGGCATGATACACGATTTCGTCTAAGAACGACATGATGCAAGCTGTCTGTTCTAATCTCTGAGCAAACTGGAATTCAAACTATTCGGGCAACTTATCACAGCTCTGGTGGAGCACTGCTCGGGCCCCACGTTGGGCGCCAATTAATCTGTCATGGTTTAGGCCAAATCCACCACTGGGGACCCGAGGGACCCCAAACGGGACCAACAGATGCTCCCCTCTACCCCTCTTCAAAGAGAGAGGCAGAGGAGGAAAAAGAGACTTAGGAGTTTAGAAGGAACTAAACTACTTTAATGAAATATTAATAATAAAATAAAAAGAAATAATGAAAAATATATACAAAACTGTATCAAGCTCCCGAGATGACAATCACGTCACCGGCTGGCACTGGGGCAGTCCCAGGCTGAGTCCCCCTCAGACATCGGCCATTGAAGGAAGAGCACTGACCCTTTGATCCCTCAGCTTTTATACTGAGCATGAGGCAGATGGGATGGAATACCCTGTTGGTCAGTTTGGGGTCACCTGTCCTGTCCGCTCCTCCCTGCAGGTGGGACCCCACTATGCTTTTCCGCTTCCGACCCTCCAACGGGGCAAATCACAAAGTTGTTTGGCCGTGGGGGGTATAGCAATGAGTATAAGCAGAGCCTCTCTGCATCCCACGCCCGGGCATCAGCTGTAACCATTGGTCTGACCTCTCTGAGAGAGTGAACACTGTCTGCACAATATGCAGTTAACTTCAGTAGTTAGAAGAGGCCCCGCTAAGAAGCGAAGTTACTGAACAAAATTGGTTCTGTTTTACCTCAAACCAGGACACAGGTAGAGTTTCGTTCCATTAAGGCTCTTTTTATTAAAATAAATATTTAAATTATATAAAGAAATAAATACTTCTCTTTTCACATTAAATAACTCCCTGGAGACAGCAAAAAACAAACAACCCCAAACCAGCCCAAATGACAGGGGCTTTGGTGAGAAGTCAAGAGATGGTAAACGCTTTCTTTCCGTGGTCATGACAAATCCAGTTTTAGGAATCAAGTAGACGGTAGATATTCCAGAAACAGAGGAAAACTCTCTTTGAGGAGACGGTAGTTCAGCACGTTGTCCTTGGGAAGGTAAGTTGGGCAAACACGACTGTAACCACCACCATGGATGTTTCCCATTTGTCTGTAATGTGGTCGCGTGCGCTGTGAGGCGCGAGCGTGCGGCTCAGCCATGGAAGTTGACGATGTTCCTTCTTCACTCTGCCCTTAACGAGGTCACACCCATCTTTCTGGCTCTTGCTTAAGGTGCGTTAGCTAATTTCAAAGAGAGTTACTGTCTCCAAAATAAGGGGGGGGTGGGGTGGGGGGTGGTGGTGGGGAAATAAACTGTCTTAACCACTACTTCATAACTTGAAGAGGAAAACTTGTGTACCAAAACCCCAGAGTTACTGTCTCCAAAATAAGGGAGGTGGGGGGAACAAACCATCTTAACTTCTACTTCATAACCTAAAGAGGAAAATTCATCTAAGAAATGTAACTAAAGGTCTAAGAAAACTAACTAAAGGTCTAAGAAAACTAACTAAAGGTCTAAGAAAAGTAACTAAAGGTCTAAGAAATGTAACTAAGGTCTAAGAAATGTAATTAAAATAAGAACTCTAATAGTCCATGTGTCACAGCAGCTGTTGGTGGATTATCTCCCACACCATCTTCTTGCGGAAGTATGGCATGTGAGTCTGAAAAGAGAAGAGAAATCCATTAAATAATGACATCACGGTAGAAAGAGGCAGCAAACAGGCATAAACGCCCAGCGGAGTCCTTAATATGAAGTTCCCTTTAAGAACTGTCAACCGTTTGGGTACAACACCCCACGCGGCTCCTAAGAGGGTGACACGACAACCCGACAAAACCAGATTGACTTGACTGCGCGACAGCTTACACGCTAATAAAAGACCGGTGTAAAATGAAATCAATAAAAATAAGCGCTGTCTTGACTGGTCAAAGGGTAGAAGCCATTTCTCCAAAAGATACCGAGCCCAGATATGCCAAACCCGCTGGCGGCAGTACCTTGCCCAAGAGGAATCTCACCGGCAGCAGCTCCCAAAGGCGGGGATGGAGAACCACAGCTCTGCCCTGCCCAGGCCACTTGGAAGTTCTGACCCCAGCAACTACGCACCGAAACGGGGCACGAAACCTCAGCCCCTGCCCCGGACACAATGAAGAGCTGCTGCCTAACCTCCCTGGCTCCTGTCCCTGGGCGAGAGGGGCTTGGAGGGGTTTATGACCTTCACTCACCTGGCTAAAGTTGAATGGTTTCTCTCTGGCGATGTACTCGGCGTATTTGCACATAAAGACGCCGCAGTCGCTTCCATTCAGCTGCTGAGGGATCTCCTAAGGAATGCAAAGAAGATGGAGGATTTCCCTCTGTCTCAAAAGAAAAGCAACTTGGAAGCAGCGCACATTACCCACACCGACACTGCGCTCACCGCACACTCCTGACCCTACTTGCCTAAATCCCCGATACCCACTCCCGCCCACGAGGAACAGACCCAGTTCACTGCTCACCATCCCTCCCCTCTGCCTCCCGGACTCGGACACTACGATCCAAATTTTTGGCAGGCCCAGAAGGCGCAGCAGCCCTCCCCCCTGCGAGGTGTCTCAAGGTTCGCACCGCCTCTTTCTTAAGTGACCTTTCTTAAATCCGGTCTTTAGGGACTGCTTTTTACTATCAACTCCTCGAGAAACATCAGCTCAACCCTTTCTTTGCCACGGGCCAGGATCTGGGCCCCAAAGAAGCACTTACAGTTCCCATTTCAAACCCAAGTGGTGCTCACGTACACGTGGCTCCATGCTGTGAAGAGTCCACTCTGAAACATCCAGCTCCAGCTGTCTTTTTTCCCAGCTTTCTTTTTGCAGGTATTGGCTGGTTAAAACAAAAGGAAAAAAAAAAATCCCTTTTCATCTCTGTAATTTAGGCCAACAACAAAATAAAGCGGCTGAAGGATCACAGGAAGACGGACGGCAGGACGGTAAAATGTCAGAGGATCCTCACCGCAGCTGATTTAAGGCTGATTTTGAGGAAAAATCCCAATCTGAAACTTACAAACACAGGGAGAGGCTGTGAGCTAATGGTCAAGAACGAGGCCAACGACTCCATTGCTTCGGAGAGGTCAAAAAGCCCCAAATCACATGTTATCAGAGCACAAAGAGACAAACCAAGCAAGGAACTGTAATGCCGTAATTCCACCGGGTGCCTTGATCCCACATCCTGGGCTCCGACTAACAAAGTCGGCACACGTGTGCCACGGGGCTATGGCGTATTTGGCTGTGCCTCTCACGGGAAGGTGGCAGAATCCAGGCACCCCAGACCCTGGGTGCAGGGGACGCTGTGACAGCAGATAAGCAGTCGATGCCAGACAAGTCGCAGCAAGCAACTCCAAGATTCCTGCTTGGTTATCTACAAGCCACGTGAAAACTGGCAGTCGCCTTACAGGGACTAAATCTAAAACCCCTCTCCTCATTCACACCAGAAAAGCAGTGACGGAGCGGTTACTTACAGCAAAGTCTGACAAATCTTGTCCCCTTTCTGCCCAAGCGAGTCCAAGTACATGATCGTGTTCTTCCTCAGATCTATGACCTGTTATTAAAAGGTGACCGTTAGGCAAAGCACAACCTTGTGCCGCACACCCCCCAACACCTACATGACTTCTCTTGCCAGTTTTTGCTCCCCGTCCAATTCTAAAGGAAAAGCCCGTGGGACTCACGGCTAGTGTCCAGTGTGCTCGCGAGTTCACAGGCACGAAGAGGATGTCCTGCTTAAAGACATCGACACTCTTGGTCCACCTTCTGACCGACTCGTAGCCCCCAGATGTTAGTTTTGGATAAAAGAAAGTACTAAACGCGTGGACTGCTGGATAGCCTTCCTTCTTCCCTCTTTCCATCACCAGACTCATGTAGAAATTAACGACCTGCACCATAAAGAGGAAACGTGAGGTGTCAAAATAAGACGCTGCCTTCCCCAACGAAAAATACAGCACCACCTCTGTTCTGGCCACCCTTAAGCACGCAGCGCAGAGAACTCCAGCCTCAGCTGGAGGCTTCTGTTCCCAGGATTTCACACGGGGCTACATCGGCAGTTTGATCAAAACACCTGCCACCCACGCCAATAACCCGGACGAACTCCTGGAAGCTGCGTCATACAAGAAGTAACGGAACTTCCCGAAACGCTCGACCCTTCAACACCTCAAATAAGAAGTGTACAGAGATTTCTAGGCTCTGCAGCGGAGGTCGTCAAAGAACGTTGACGCGACTTCTGTACAGGGCGGAGGGGTATTTTTCAATAAAGGCTGAGTGAGACTAGCCCTGTGCTGCAGCTGGTTTTACCTCATCGTTTAGCCAGCAAAGGTTCCTGAGCGTGTGGATGTCTTCGCGAGTGACCTTTAGTTTGAAGGCACTGCTCATGATCTCATCTGGCTCACCTTTGCCAAATGCGGCACTGACCTCTCTCTCCATGGCCTGAAAGGAACAATTCAATGGGGAAGGACTTGTGAAACAGAGCATGGAGCACGCTGACCTGGGGGCAGCTTTCCACTGAAACACGGCCTGTAAATTCAGCTCAGGTGACAGAGCAACTGCCTTCGACGGTTTCCTGCCTCAGTGAGCGATAGCGCTTTTGCCTTGCTTGGTTGGTTTCAGCATCCTAACTTTGAACTTCACAGCCCAGGCTTGCTGCCGTTTCTTTTCACCAAGGACGTGGGGATAAAACCCGTCAACTTAGCAAACACGCTCAAGCAGCTGAAAATGGAACACAACTCTGGCAACCCCCTTTCCCAGGTGCTGCTGCGGCCCTCGCAATACCCAGGTTTAAGCCAACCCCAGCGGGCATCCTCCGTACCGAGGCAGCTAAGTCAGGAGCCTGAAAGAACGTGAAGGTGGGGGACTTCAAAGGGAACGGCAAAGGGGGAAACTGAGGCAGCCGTCCCGCTAACAGAAGGCCCACAAACCCTTAGGGCAGCACAACTGAAGGAGCGCGGGGAGCACACAAAATCCTTCAAAGCAGCTTTAGTGCTGACCCTCGCACTGTGAAGCCACAACCACAGCCACTCGCTAACAGGTTCAATGCAAGTTCTTCAGATTTCAAAGCGCCTTAAGAACCACCGAGAAGAAGAGGACTTCCTTGCAGCTCTGCCACAACCTTCTCTTTTGTCTCACAGACTGTCGCCTACGGTACCTCTGTGAGCGGAGGAAAGCGTTCCGCTGTTTTTCCCAATCTTGGCACTTTCTTTTCCTCCACATCGAGGCTGGCTGACTTTTTGGACGGAACAGGTGTAGGGTGTCCTCGGAATAAGGCATCTTCTAAGATTTCTGTGCCACGCTGCCTCTGTTAGACAAACGGACGTTAAGCTAGCAATCAAGCACAGATTTGTTGAAGTTTCTGACCACAAAGAGCTCTATTTTCCTTGGGAATAACACAAGCTTACCCCTGCGATGGTTTCTTTCACTGCTCCTTCCTCTTCCGCAGAGTTTTCTTCTGGTGTGCAGTACCTGCCAGGAGAGGGAGAGAGAGAAGTGAGCTCTATATCCGTCCTGTCCCATGGAATTCTCAAGAATTCACCCTCTGGACAAGAAAGGCTTTTGCAAGGCCTATTCTGACTAGCCCCGGTTGCCACACATCAACATGTGACAATATCGCCTCAACTTCCAGCACCGGTCTTTCTTAGCAGCAGGACTGGGATAGAATGAAGAGCTGGGAGCTTTGGAAGTTTGTTTTTTTTTTTCCCATCTACTTGTACAAGACTCCTTTTCCTTCTCTTTATCAGTTGCATTATTTGGAAAACAGGGAAGCAACCAGCACTTCCTCTGTCGAGTGCTTTGTGATCTGCTGCTGATAAACACTGCATGCTGGGTGTTCTACTGCAAGGTATAACAGGAACATCTGCAACTAGACTTGCACCCAAACAGAGTGAGCTTCGGGAAACCAAGACCTGTTTCCATAAAGACCGCAAAGCCGTCGCAACTCACAGTCCTGCCAGCTCAGACAGCCAATACCAATGAGGCCGCTGGCCTCTCAAACCCAACTGCACGCTGCCTTTTTCCCCCTCCTAGGCAAACCCCAGGCATCCTTTGGGACTTACAAAGTCCCCAAAACTGCCTCAAGTCCCACCAGGCTTTACAAGCTCTCTAATCCTTCTGCTTAGGATGCGGGTTTCCAAGTGAAAGAAGTGAAATGTCAGCTCATTGATGGCTCGGCAGAACGACTCACAAACAAAAACGGATTCTGCACATCCAAGGGCAACTTGGGACGGCCACCACTCGCACCCTTACTGGCTTTCTTCCCACAGCAAACACCACACCAGCACAACCCTCTTTGTCACGCAGCACGGCTCTCGCTTGTGTTGGAGATGCAACTGGCTTGCAAGCAATTCCGGAGCCGCAAGCTAGCTACTTCTCTTTCACAGCACTGAGACGATCAAAGACCGTTGGTCATCTTCGAGACTCTACCAGCGGCTGAAAGAGATACACGCGCAGAGCCAAAAGGAACAAGAAGCATCATTAGAAGAGACTCTACCTGATCGTATCACCTCTCTGCGACCGCTGCGGGCAGCAAACATCTATACATTCGACACCTGCACAGAAAAGCAGTAGTAAGAAAACAAGAAGTCGACTTTCAATCACCATCAGATGTACACAGCTCTCCATTTCTGAGTGATAAATAAAAAAAAAGGAAAAACTTTGAAGGATGACGGTATGGTCAGGAAGTTCGAATTCTGGCAAGCACTTTGAACTCGGAACGTCATCTGCGAGTGTGTAAGAAATGCCCTATTCGGATTTGACGTCTACCTACAAAGTGGAACGGATTGGAATCATGGGGATACTCACCGGTCCTGAGTGTTGCACGTGGATAGACGTCTCCTCCGTATTTTGGTTCTTCCCGGTGACTCACAGTCGCCACTGGTTCCTTGGAGGAGGCTTGAACACTTTGGGGCAGGAAACAAACAACAGAGGAGAATCACAATTTTTATACGGGGGGCATTTGTTATCAGTGCGTACCAATTCACGCTGGCTTCTGGGGTTTTTCTTTAAGAAGAACAAAATATTCTTTGCACATCCGACAAATATCTGCATTAACCTGAGGAGGCCACTTTACTCTGTGGGACAAGACAGCGTTCATTTCAACCAGCCCTGACCAATTCTGCTCAATCTATTTGTTAAAGGTTATGCTGACGCTGAGAATGGCAATGTCCACAACATCCACACTGCTGGGACATTTTACTTCAGACCTGCCCTGCACTGACCTCAGGGACTATATGCTCAGTAGCGGTTGGAGTGCATTAGACACCTTCCCCAGGAACTTCTCTGGTTTAGCTTCCTCTGAAAGGAATCTCTTTCTCAGGCTCCAGATCTGCTCCAAAATATGAGCCAAACCACAATAAGCAACGACTGGCAGATGAGACGCCGACAGCAGAGTCTTGACCTGCTCTCAAATGCAGTGCGCTTAAACTCAGCGCACCCAAAATTACATGAGAAACTCTCTTCTGTATCATTTTCATGGTATGGATTTTCATCTGCAGTGGCGGATTCTGGCGCAGCGCACTCCTTAACTGGTGGCCTCAGTGGTAAGAAGCTGTCTGGAGCAGCTTTGATGCTCTGTTTGCCCTTCCGGCTTGTGCTCAAAACATCAACGGCAAAAGAAACGGTATCAAGAGAACATTCCAATGTGCACCTCCACCACCACCTGCTTTGTCAAGCACGTACACCGATGACGATGGAGACAGACACGAGATGTTTATGACTTTCAGATGAAGACCTGCTGTCTTCAACTGGCTAATGGGGAAGTAGAGAGAAGTAAAAGTGAAAATCACAACAACTGCCTTGAAGATACGCTGTTGATTGTGTCCTCAGCCTCCTCTCAAGTTCAACGCTTCCTCTTACCGCAGACCTTTAATCTCTAGCTAATCTCCTGTGTCAATTAAGTAGCTGGATTTAAAGAAAAAGTTTAATATTGGTTCTTCGGGAGGGGAAGCAGCTGACGACCTCCCTTACCATAGGCAGTAAACCTTTCGGGGAAGAAGTCAAAGAAAACGGAAGGATTTTTACCTCAGACGGGGAATTGTCTTGTCAGGACGAGAGAGTGGTTCCTTAGTCAAGCGAGCATGGGTCCCACACGGCATTTGACCTACGAGAGAAGAGCGTAAGGCATGGGTAAGTATAAAAGGAAACTGAAGAGGTTTATGAGTTTACAGTAACGAGCTTCACCAAAGATAAATTGTCATTTTCTCTCTCACATCATCATATGATTTGTGTTATGTCACTTTAGGACATTTTCAGGTTTTCACACCGGCAACTGCAGCAAGTTGCGCGCACAAGGTATTGCCAGCCGAAACCTGAAATACAAAAGGCTCCTCAGGATCTACTACCTAAAAGGACCATTGAAAACAATTTGCTTCTGGCAAGCTAACAGTGGACCTATCAGAACGGAAGGACTGCATCCAAGGCAGCTCTGGTACCGAGACGACCAGATCGACGCCCGGCTCCACTCCAGAAGCAATGCGAGGATGCGGGTAAGAAACAGAGGTCACGCTCAAGTATTCCCAGATGCTGCCTCGTCCCGTGCCTGCCATAATCCCTACAGAACCCTAGGGGTAGACTTGGACAGTACACAAGGTAGGGTGAAAATGAAACAAGTCGTATAACTTGATGTCAGCCTTACCAATTTGCAGCACGGCTACCTCGAGTGACGAAAATCGTGGTCTTTTAGTGGAAGGCTCTAAAGAAGTGGACCCAGGCTTAAAAGAAAACAACAAAAAAGCACCAGCGTGAGTGTAACCTGAATGTGAATCCCAGCAAACACACTTCCTGAGGCGTAGTCAGCTCTACTATGACTTGGGGACCATGACTTGCTGGTTCAGATTGCAGAAGGCGGCAAATCTTGGCAGGACCTTTGACAGGTACGCTTTAAATTTTGAATACAGGCTCTCATATGTGCAGCAATTAAAAGAATACAGTCTTGTCACTGAGTTATCACTCAGTCGGCTTCTAAACATTCCAAAGGGTGATAGTTCGGCCCTTGAGAAATATATTGTGTACAAATAAGAGTTAACGACTCTCTCAGGAACGAAGAACTAGAGCCCGACAGTCTCTTAGCCCTCTAATCCCATGGGGCAATAAGAAAAACTGCACTACACCTTTGAACCAAACTAGGCAGTCAAGGTGGCTCATTTTTACAGAGCCAAAGTCCTACAGGAACGCTCTCCTGGACTGGTGGATAATGAGCAGAAAGTGGTTTATCCAGAGCAAGTATGCAGTTTTTCTTGTCAGGTAGTGTATATTGATTCCTTAACCACAAGCTTGAGAAAGAGAATAACAGTTTGCAAACACACTAAAACTATAAACTTGAACCATTCTCAAGTATCTGGAAGACAACAAACAGTTTGCTCCTCCCGCAGCTGCCAGTGCCGGAGCAGAGGACGCAGACTTGAGTAAGGCAAACCCAGCCCACATTAGAGCTGCCTGCTAGAAATGCAAAAGAACCACCTACTGCTGTACAGGCTCAGAGCAGGCTCAACCTCAAGATGCAGTAGGGAGAGCCGCTTGCTCTCGCACCTTGCACAGACCCTAACATTTCAAAGCCCTCGCTAACCTCTTCCGCAGACTCTGTGCCGGCAGCATCTTCGCTGACGGAAGCCGCCGGGCGTTTGGTTGCCTTGGTCGGCAACTGCAGCACTGCAGAAACTTCAACTTTCTCTTTCTGCTCAGAGATGGAAGAATCTAAAAAACAAAGACAGGCCGTATAAGAACAGGCTAGAAAACCAACAGAGGTACATTGCGAATACAGACAGGAGGGAGCACACAGCTTGGATTTAAGATACTCTTTCTGCTGACAGGCGCGGGCTCAGCGCCAGAGACCTGGGCTATCTCCTGCTGGCAGTAAAAGTATTGGGCCCTGCCACAGTCACCGCAGAGAACGTCCGTCATCTATAGGGCTAAGCCCTACCGGACACCCTCAAGCCATTGGCTATAGGCATAGAGAGCCACAAGGCAAGAAGCCAACAGCTTGAAAAGCCACAGTTTCAGGAACAATGCCAGAGCACAAAAGCCAGACTTTTCCAAGGGACACGAAACCTCAGAAAAATCGGGCATATTCAGTACTTGTGTAATGTGCGATACCTGATTTTTGCTTTTTCGGCGGAGTCTCGTCATCATCATCATCCACAACTATGCAAACGCTGAGGAAAGAACACACACAACAGTGTTTTGCAACCCTAGGGAAGCTCCCAGCAGGCTGACTTCCCTTCACAGGGCCCAAACTTCCCAAGTTACTTTTCCTATCCCAAAGGTCTCCCCCTCCAAGCGCCCCTGGGATCATCTCAGGCACATACACCTAACTGCAGCCCTCCTCAACACCCCCCAACCTCTCCCAGCCAACGACCGCTCGCAGAGAGCTAATGATCCCGCTGCAGCACATTAGGCCTCTTTGGCTCATTCCGTTAATGCTTCCCAACATTTTACCTTTCTTCCTATCGCCAACAAATTAAGTTCGTTTCGGAAATCCCTACACTGAGTTGCAAAGAAAAGTCTAAGGAGGACAGGACATAAAAGGTGGGAAAGCAACTCGGGCATACGCCCACTTCAATCACTTTGTCCTTTGGGAATGGAGCACACAGGTTGGTCCGAGGTGGGTTTTTTCCTCTCTTTGCCCCCCCAAATGTCAGGACAGCCGGATCCTTTGAAGAACTCTTTGGTCTTTCTTACACAAAGGAATTTCTCTTGAACTGTTATGCCCCCGACCCCTGCTGATAGCATTGCTTCTGGCCGGGGAGATGGGGGGGGAGTGGGCGCCGGGGCGATGCCCGGGGGCGGCCCTGAGGCGGCGGGGCGGCTCGCTGCCCTGGGGGGCGGCCTCTTGCGCGGCGGCGGGGCCGGGGGCGGCGAGGAGGGCGCCGAGGGCCCCCCGCAGCCATTAGTGGAGGGGAGGCTGAGGGGGGAGAGAGGGGCGGGGCGGTGGGTGCGCGCGCGCAGGCGCGCCGCCGTCTGTGCTCTGCCTGAGGGAGCCGTTAGCGGCCGCCCGGCCCGCTTCTGCCCCTGCCCTGCGGTGGGGCCGGGCCGGCGCCGTCCCTCCCGGCCCGCCTGGCCCTGCTCTGTCTGGGGGAGGCGCTTGCCCTTCTCCGGAAGCCCCGAGCCGGGCCCCGGCTGGCAGCTGGGCGCCGGGAGGCCGGGGAGTGCCCGGAGGAGGGGAAGAGGCCTTCGGGGAGAGGCCCCCACGGAGGCCGGAGGGGCCCCCCAGAAGCCCTCCAGAGACGGAGGGGCCCCCCAGAAGCCTCCCAGAGAGCGGAGGGGCCCCTCGGAGAGCGGAGAAGCCTTTCGGCGTCCCGCAGGCCTGAGGCGAGCGACAGCGGCCGGCGGCGCGGGCTCTCGCGCGCCCCCTCCTGCCTCCTCTGCCCTCGGTGGGTGAGGGAATGCCAATCCCGGGCTTACCGAGCCCTTTCCTGCGCGCTCGCACGGCGCTTTGCGCCCCTCTGGCGGGGAGCTGCGCTCGCTGCACCCGGCTGCGCCATGGCTGCGGTGCGACTGGAAGGACGCGGACTGCGTTCGGCGTTCCACCATGGTGAGCGGCTGTGACGGAGCGGCGCCCGACCGCCGGCCGCGGGCAGCCCCGCTCGAGCCGCTGCTGCGGGGGCCGGCGAGCGTGTGGTGAGCGCTGAGCTGTGTGCTGGGGGGTTGGGCTGGCTCTTGGGGCGCTGCCTTGCTCCTAAGGGGGCTTTGAAATGCGGTGCTCGCCCCTCGTTAACGAGCTGTTTCCTGTGGGGTGGAAATGTGCGGGTGTTGCTGCAGCCCCGTCCTGGAGAGGCTTTTTTTCCAGGGCTGGGAGCGAGAGCGGCGTCCAGGCTGGGCAGGGGAGCCGGGTCTGCTCGTCCTCCAGCTGAGCAGTGGTGGTTTGCAGGTAGCATCCGGTTGCACTTGCTGGAATGCAGAGCAGGAGAGAGTTGTGTCGTGGTTTTCCCCTGCAGATGCGGGACACGGGCGGCAAGGTGGCAGCGTGGGGGGAGTGGGGGTAACTGGGAGCCCCCGTCTGCCTCCCAGCCCCATGGCGCTGGATGCAGCTCAGATGCACCCACGCTCTGTGAGGGGGGGTTTGAGGGCCTGAAGGGTTGTCCCCGTGTCCCTGCCGGGCTTATGGTGGTATCTTGCTGCTGTGCGTGGGTCTGGGGGTGGCCGGGAAGGGTCTGGCATGCTGGGGCCATCACTGACCCTCATTTTCTCTCCCACCATAGAGCTCCTCGGCGGAGCTCTCAGCCAGCTCTCGGCGGAGCTCCCCCAGCCAGCGCCTTCCCACATCAGCACCCTTTAGGTGCCTGTCCCCCCTCTCCAGGAGATCTTTGCTGGGGCACCTTGGGAGAGTGGGCAACCACTACCATGGGATGGTGGGATGGGGACAGCCACCTCCTTTGTCCCCTGTCCAGCTGGTGCCCTGACCCTCTCACTCTTCCATGCCCCCGCAGCTTCCGGAGCAAGAGGTTGTGAACGTGTTCATCGGGACGCAGGCGGTGGGGGCCATCATCGGGAAGAAGGGGCAGCACATCAAGCAGCTGGTGCGGTTTGCGGGTGCCTCCATCAAGGTGAGGAAGGCGCTGCGGGGCTGGTCCTGCGCTTCGTGCCTCAGTTTCCCCTCTGCACTGCCGAGGTCAGGGAATGGGAGTGTGCGGGGAGCAGTTTTGCTCCCCAACTTATCACAGAACGGTTGAGGTTGGAAGGGACCTTGAAGATCATGGAGTCCCACCCCCCTGCCCTGTTCAGGGACACCTCCCCCCAGCCCAGGTTGCTCCAAGCCCCATCCAACCTGGCCTTGAACACCTCCAGGGCTAGGGCAGCCACAGCTTCTCTGGGCAAGCTGGGCCAGTGATTCACCACCCTCACAGTGAAAAATTTCTTCCTGTTATCTCCTCTAAATGTCCCCTCTTCCACTTTGAAGGCACTCCGCCTCGTCCTGTCACCCCATGCCCTTGTAAAAAGTCTCTCCCCAGCTCTCCTGTACCCGTTGGCATGGGCCCACCTCTCCCGCCTGTGTTTAGTAGAAGGCCAGATGCTCGGTGGGGGCTCAGGGGTGGGTGGTGGTGGGAGAAACAGTGCCCTGACCCCCAACTCTTGCTTTTCCCTTCTCCTCCCCAAGACTGCACAGTGCAAGATGAGGGAAATGGTCCAGCAGGTGAAGCAGCAGGAGCAGAAACACGCTCCGGGAGCCCCGGCCTCGCAGCACAGCAAGTGATGCTCCTGTCGTGCCGCCCAGCACCGCCTGATGAATGTAACCCCACTGCCGGACAACCCCCTCCAACCTCCTCCACCACCGCCAGCAGGTCAGGGGAGCAAACCAAAGACCCGCCCAGACACACAGCCCCCCATTCCCGCGGCGCTGCGAGGATGCGCAGCTGAGGGGTACGGGGAGGGCTCTCTCCATCCCACAGCCTCCCCCTTCCTCCTCCGTCGCCTCCCGACGCTGTCCCTTTAGTTGGACTAACAGGGGCAGGTTTTGGTACCTCAGCACCTCACGCTTGTGTTTCCCTTTTAGAGATTTTGTGTGCCTTGTAAAACTGAGAGTTGGAGCATTTTTTCATTAATTTTTTTAATAAAAAAGACTGAGTTGGAAAAAACCATGTCGAGCGAGTGCGAGGCGGGAGAAGGAAAGCAATCCCAGGGGTGCTGACGTGCGGAAAGAAACTCCCCAACTCGGGGCGAGTTACAAAGCAGCATGTTTATTGCAGCGCTGGGTGCAAGGGGGATGGCTCCCAACTCGCCCAGGGGCTGGTAAAGCAAGCGTTCCTTTCTGATGCAAAGGCGTACGTATTCATTAGTGTAGGCTGGGAATAGGCACCACTCTGGTCATGATCTGTGGGTTGTTGTGGAGGAAGGCTCCCAGTCTTCCTGCCGGTGTACTTTTCCCCTTTGGCTCAAGAGTGCTGCTGTGGCTGAGCTCTGAGCCGCCAGACCGGTTCTCAGCAGATGGTTACTTCGCGCAGACAATAAGGCCCTGAATAGCCCTTCCTGTTCTCTGGGTGGCTCTGGGTGGCTCTGCTCCTCTGCTGCTTCTAAGGTCGGGCTGCCCCAGTGTCATCATTGAGGAGCCTTTTGTCTATCCAGTTCTCACTTGTGGGTGTTCCTGCCCATGTCAGTGCCAGAGCTCTTCCGTAGGCTCCTTCTGCTAGCGGAGAGCCAGGGGCCGTTCCTTCAGGAGAAAGCTTGAGAAATGTTTAAAAAGAGAAAAGGGAAAGGAGGAAAAATAAAGTGGGAAAATGAAAAAGAGAAAAAGAAAAAAAGGGGGGGAAAAAGGGGGAAAAAGCAAAAAAGGTCAAAAGAAAAAAGGGGTAAAAGAGAAAAAAGGGGGAAGCGAAAACATATTAAAAAAGAAAGGTAGAAAGGAAAAAAAACCAACCAAACCAAGCAAGGAAAGTGGGAACAGCTGCAGGGCAAGAGGAGGGACAGGAGCTGGGGGGGGGGAGGTGGCAGTGCCGGCGCCGACCCCGGGGGCTGCGACACCACGTTTTTGTCCTCTACTGCAAAGTGTTGTGTGAAAAACAACCAAGCAAAACCCACCCAACGACAACATCAAAAACCAAAGAGAAATCTCTGCAGCTCACAGGAGCCTGAGCTTGCTCTCGGTTGCTTTCTTTCCAGTGTCTTGGGGGTGTCACGGCCGAGCTGAGATTGGGGTGTGGTGGTGGTGGGAGTTTGTCCCATGGCTGTGATGGGGGGAGAAGGGGTGGGCGGGGAGTGGGGGATGTGGTGTGGGGTTTTCTTTGGGTGATGGTGTTTTTTTGCCAGGCGTCGCTTTACCCAGTGGCTCAGGGAGGTGTTGGCATCACAAAGCCTGCGCTAAAGCGGGGTGGGGGCCTCGCCGCAGTTGGTTAGCAGAGCCAAAGTGGTTATTAATGGTTCTTAAGGGCGCCCTAATTATGCCCGTGTAACTGGGAAGCTCAGATGCCCCCTAAGCACCCCCCCGGTGCTTCTCTAGCCAGGCGAGTGCTGGGCGTCCCCCCCTGCAGGAGAGGAGCGCACCTCCAGGGCGGGTGGAAGGGCATCACCCAAGAGGGAGAGGACCAAGATGGGGCTTGGGTGTCCTTGGGGTGGCCGTGTGGCGGGGTAGGGCTGCTGGGGGCTGCCACGATGAGGGACACCCCCACGCCTTTCTCCATGGCTTCCAGAGCTCTGCTCCCTCCCTCCCTCCCACCCATCCAGTGCCACCGGAGAGGTGGTGTCCCCCCTCCCGGGGCGGGCAGGGGCTGCTGCCACCCCACCTAACACCTCAACGCACCAAACCAGCTTTCAGCAGTCACAGCCACCCGGGCACTGCCAAGGGGGCAGCAGGGACTCCCCAAAGGGGGCTTACAGAACACAGAGAGCGTCCGTACACCGCTGACCCCTCTCCAGGGGCGGATTTTCGGGATGCTGCTTGCTCATCTCACCACTGAATGACACCTCGGTTGCCCCTGCAGCACTGTGTGACCATCGCTTCGCGGCTTCTGTGCTCCGATGCTCCTCCTGGCTCCAATCCTCTTCCTGGGGGATTGTGAGGGAGCGAAAATCCACATCGCTACATCCAACTTTTTTTCAGTTAAATAAAAAAAAAAGAATAAATCACCCTCTCTCATTACCAGGTAGAGGTTCGTTCCCTTAAGGCTCTTTTTATGAAAATAAATATTTAAATTATATAAAGAAATAAATACTTCTCTTTTCACACTAGATAACTCCCTGGAGACAGCAAAAAAAAAAGCACCACCACTGTGCACCAGTGTCCACCAGGGCTTTATACTTTTGTGGCTCTCATGTGCCAGGCCACCGAATCCACACAGTCCAATACAGTCGGTTGTCCCTCTCCTCCTCCTGGCTGGAGGCAGGGCACCTCTACTGTTGACCGTAGTACCTACGATTATCAGATTGGTTCCTACCTGGTCCGTAGGATCGCCTACCGTAGGTTGGAGCAACCTTCTTCCTGTAAGAATCCTTTCTTCTATCGGCTTCATTTTGCAACTCAAGCACCTGTGCCTGTAGGGCTGAGGTAGGTTCTCCATCCCTCTTCTTCATGTCTTCTGCATATTCACAGAGGCAAACCCACAGGATATCTCGCATCAGCTTTGATTTGTCTTGAGTCGGAGGGTGGTTTTTCTCTTGAGTAGGAGGGCGTTTCCTCTTAGCAGCTGCAACATGAGTCTGTACAGGGAAAGCATGGAGTTTTTCCTCCACCTTGGTTAGTTTATCAAACAGTTTATCGGTTTGCTCAACTAATCTCTGGGTCATTTGCTCTATTTTCTCAGTCAGTTTCTCAGTCATTTTCTCGGTGGTCACAGTCAGCTTTTCTATGGCTGCCACAGAGAAGGGACCAGAGAGACTGTCTTCATACTGTCGTACCTTCTTAACCCCTTCATTTACAGTTGGTGTGTCAGTATCGGATCCTCCCCAGACCATTGTTGACAATGGGTGGGAATATGTTGATGGTGCACTTTGTACAAACTTTTTGAGCAGAGATCGTTTGCATGGCATTTCATCAGGGTCTACTATCGCTTGCCCATCACTATAAATCACCTCTCGCACAGGCAGTTCTTTCAGGTACAATCCCTCCATCCTTGGCCAGGTTTCCCAATCGCCTAGCTTCTCTGCCATCTCAGTCTAGGGTATCTGCCCCGCTATCCCAGCATCGGAGCAACCAGGAGACAAGTGTTTCGCCTTCATGACGACTAAAGTCCTTCCTGATACTTCTCAGGTCTTTCACGGAGAAGGATTGAACAACTCCCTCTACATCTGAGTCCTCCTGTGGGGAGGCTGCCCCAGAAGGGGCCTCTCCAGCATCTGCTCTAGAAGGACTCTGGCCTTTGTCTGTTTTCAAAGGTCTCTTTCCCTTCTGTGGTCTTGAAGGACCCTCCCCTGGATCTTGTTCAGAACTCTCCCCCAAGCTATGTGACTTGAGGTGGTCTTTGTGGTAAGGGGCAGGGGAAGGAGTTGACCTCCTCTTCCTGCTCCTGGTTCCCGGGGCGGCTTGTACCGATTTTGATGGAGTTGGAGTAGTTTTGGTACTGGTTGTAGTGGCTGCAGTAGGTTGTGCCGGGAGAGGCGGCGGCGTGGCTTGTGCCGCTGCAGGGGGGGGCGCGGCTTGTGCCGGGACGGGCGGCGGAGGGGCCGGTGTTGTTGCGGTGGGGGGGGCGGCTGCCGGTGGTGCGGGTGCCGGTGCCGGTGCAGGCGGCGGCGGAGGCGCCTGTGCCGTGGCGGTGGGGGGGGCGGCTGCCGGTGGCGCCGGTGCCGTGGGGGAGGCGGTAAGGATTTTAATTTTTTTTTTTTTTTTTTCAGAGGGGGTGGGGGCGGGAGGAGGATGTTTGGTTTTTAGCCAAAGCCGGCTTTTCTCGAGGTTCAAGGACAGGAACTAGTCCAGTGGTTCTCTAATGCCCGGTAGAGCAGGGATGTAGGATTGCCAGCAGGGGGTGAAACCCCCCATAATAATTAAAGGAGCGTTAAAAAGCGATTTCTTAAGGGCTTTGAGAAGAGCAGTGCCTGTATGAGCCAAGAGAAGGGATCCCGTCTCCTCAAAGAGGCATTTCTCTTTCACGCGCCCTTTCCTCTTTGCTTCCCTGAGTCCCAAACTGGGGTTGGCATCTGCTGCGTCCCCCCGTCCCGGCTGTCCCTCTGTCCCTTCGCTCTCCATCACCGCCCCGACGCGGCTGAAAGATGCGGGTTGCAGGAGAGAAGGGGGGAAAGAGGGGCGGGGGGTGTCCTGGTTCCGGCAGGGATGGGGTTAATTTCCCCGAGGAGCCGGCAGGGACACAGGTATCCCATCCCCTGTGAGCCATGCCCGGGGCTGGGGGGAGCTCGCCGGGGGAGGGGGCGGGAAGTCGCGGCTGGGAGCGGGCTGCGGCGGTGCGGGGCCGGTCGGTGCGCGGAGGCGCTGTCATCGCGTCCGTCTATTCCTTTACCGCTGTTATTGGGATTGTTTGCCCCTCCCGTTGCTCTTCTCTTAAACTGCCTTTATCTCAACCCGCGAGTTTTTTGCCTTTTTCTTCCGATTTTGCCCCCGGCTGCGGGAGTGGAGCGAGCGGCCGCGTGGTTCTTTGTTGCCGGCTGAGGCCAAACCACGACGGGGGAAACACCGGATTTCCAAGAGGTTGTCAGCCCAGGGCTGGGGAAAAAAAAAAAAAAAACAAACAACAAAAAACCTAGCAAAATTATTATTTTTTTTAAATTTCAAAAATAAAGCACACACAACCCCCAACCCCAGATGACACACACACATCCACACAGAAAAAAACACCTCAGGTTTTCATACCTCAGCACCTTGCGTTTGTGTTTCCCTTCTAGAGATTTTGTGTGCCTTGTAAAACTGATACTTGGAGCTTTTTTTGTTGTTTAATTTGTTAAAAAAAAAAAGACGAGTTGGAAAAAACGATCTCGACCGAGTGTGAAGCAGGAGAAGGAAACCACTCCCACGGGTGCCAATGCTCTTCCGTAGTCTCCTTTGGCTAGCTGAGAGCCAGGGGCTGTTCCTTTGGAGAAAGCTTGAGAAATGTTAAAAAGGAGGAAAAAAAAGGGGAAAAAAAAGTGGTGGAAAGAAAAAGGGGGAAAAGAAAAAAAAGCAAAAGAAAAAAGGAGAAAAGAAAAAAAAAGGAGAAAGAGAAAAAAGGGGGGGAAGAAAGGCGGAAAAAAAAGGGAAAAAGAACCCCAACCCAAATATAAAAAAAGGTTGTAAGGAAAAAAAAAAACAAAACCAAACACAAAACAAAACCAAGCAAGGAAAGTGGTGAAAGCCGCTGGGAAGAGGAGGGACGGGAGCGGGGGGGGGGTGGGGTGGGGTGGGGGGGGTGGGTGAGGTGGCGGTGCCAGTGTGGCCCCAGGGGCTGTGACACCATATTTTTGTCCTCTACTGCAAAGTGTTCCGTGAAAAAAAAACAACCAAACCCCACCCAACGACAACATCATCACAAGAAAAAGAGAAATCTCTGCAGCTCACACGAGCCTGAGCTTGCTCTCCGTTGCGCTCTTTCCAGTGTCTCGGGGGGGTCATGGCCGAGCTGAGATTGGGGGGTGGTGGTGGTGGGAGTTTGCCCCATGGCTGTGATGGGGGGAGAAGGGGTGGGTGGGGAGTGGGGGCTGTGCTGTGGGGTTTTTTTGGGGTGGTGGTGGTTTTTTGCCAGGCGCAGCTTTACCCAGTGGCTCGGGGAGGTGTTGGCATCAGGAAGCCTGTGCTAAAGCGGGGTGGGGGCCTCGCCGCAGTTGGTTAGCAGAGCCAAAGTGGTTATTAATGGTGCACTAATTACGCCCGTGTAACTGGGAAGCTCAGATGCCCCCAGTCACCCCCCCCCAACCCCCTCCCCCCCCCCCCCCCCCCCCGGTGCTTCTCTAGCCAGGCGAGTGCTGGGCGTCCCCCCCTGCAGGAGAGGAGCGCACCTCCAGGGCGGGTGGAAGGGCATCACCCAACGGGGAGAGGACCAAGATGGGGCTTGGGTGTCCCTTGGGGTGGCCGGGTGGCGGGGTAGGGCTGCTGGGGGCTGCCACGATGAGGGACACCCCCACGCCTTTCTCCATGGCTCCCAGAGCTGTGCTCCCTCCCTCCCTCCCACCCATCCAGTGCCACCGGAGAGGTGGTGTCCCCCCTCCCGGGGCGGGCAGGGGCTGTGCCACCCCATCTAACACCTCAACGCACCAAACCAGCTTTCAGCAGTCACAGCCACCCGGGCGCTGCCAAGGGGGCAGCAGGGGCTCCCCACAGGGGGTTTACAGAACACAGAGAGCGTCCGTACACCACTAACCCCTCTCCAGGGGTGGATTTTCGGGATGCTGCTTGCTCATCTCACCACTGAACAACACCCCGATTGCCCCTTCAGCACGTTGTGACCATCGCTTCGTGGCTTTTGTGCTCCGATGCTCATCCTGGCTCCAATCCTCTTCCTGGGGGATTGTGAGGGAGCAAAAAACCACATCGCTACATCCAACTTTTTTTCAGTTAAATAAAAAAAAGAATAAATCACCCTCTGTCATTACCAGGTAGAGTTTTGTTCCATTAAGGCTCTTTTTATTAAAATAAATATTTAAATTATATAAAGAAATAAATACTTCTCTTTTCACATTAGATAACTCCCTGGAGACAGCAAAAAAACCCCACCACCACTGTGCACGAATGTCCACCAGGGCTTTATACTTTTGTGGCTCTCATGTGCCAGGCCATCGAATCCACACAGTCCAATAAAGTCGGTTGTCCCTCTCCTCCTCCTGGCTGGAGGCAGGGCACCTCTACTGTTGACCGTAGTACCTACGATTAGCAGATCGGTTCCTACCTGGTCCGTAGGATCGCCTACCGTAGGTTGGAGCAACCTTCTTCCTGTAAGAATCCTTTCTTCTATCGGCTTCATTTTGCAACTCAAGCACCCGTACCTGTAGGGCTGAGGTAGGTTCTCCATCCCTCTTCTTCATGTCTTCTGCATATTCACAGAGGCAAACCCACAGGATATCTCGCATCAGCTTTGATTTGTCTTGAGTCGGAGGGTGGTTTTTCTCTTGAGTAGGAGGGCGTTTCCTCTTAGCAGCTGCAACATGAGTCTGTACAGGGAAAGCATGGAGTTTTTCCTCCACCTTGGTTAGTTTATCAAACAGTTTATCGGTTTGCTCAACTAATCTCTGGGTCATTTGCTCTATTTTCTCAGTCAGTTTCTCAGTCATTTTCTCGGTGGTCACAGTCAGCTTTTCTATGGCTGCCACAGAGAAGGGACCAGAGAGACTGTCTTCATACTGTCGTACCTTCTTAACCCCTTCATTTACAGTTGGTGTGTCAGTATCGGATCCTCCCCAGACCATTGTTGACAATGTGTGGGAATATGTTGATGGTGCACTTTGTACAAACTTTTTGAGCAGAGATCGTTTGCATGGCATTTCATCAGGGTCTACTATCGCTTGCCCATCACTATAAATCACCTCTCGCACAGGCAGTTCTCTCAGGTACTTAATACCTTTTCCCATGTTGGTCCATTTACTTGGACGGCATTCGATATCGTCCTTAAAGGGATACCTGCGCTTTATGGCTGACACCAGTCGCCTCCAGAGACTGAGAGTGCTTGTCTTTCTCCCAATTTCTTTATCAATCCCTCCATCCTTGGCCAGGTTTCCCAATCGCCTAGCTTCTCTGCCATCTCAGTCTAGGGTATCTGCCCCGCTATCCCAGCATCGGAGCAACCAGGAGACAAGTGTTTCGCCTTCATGACGACTAAAGTCCTTCCTGATATTTCTCAGATCTTTCCTAGAGAAGGATTTAACAACTCCCTCTACATCTGAGTCCTCCTGTGGTGAGGCTGCCCCAGAAGGGGCCTCTCCAGCATCTGCTCTAGAAGGACTCTGGCCTTTGTCTGTTTTCAAAGGTCTCTTTCCCTTCTGTGGTCTTGAAGGACCCTCCCCTGGATCTCCTTCAGAACTCTCCCCCAAGCTATGTGACTTGAGGTGGTCTTTGTGGTAAGGGGCAGGGGAAGGAGTTGACCTCCTCTTCTTCCTCCTGGTTACCGGGGCGGCTTGTACCGATTTTGATGGAGTTGGAGTAGTTTTGGTACTGGTTGTAGTGGCTGCAGTAGGTTGTGCCGGGAGAGGCGGCGGCGTGGCTTGTGCCGCTGCGGGGGGGGGCACGGCTTGTGCCGGGACGGGCGGCGGAGGGGCCGGTGTTGTTGCGGTGGGGGGGGCGGCTGCCAGTGATGCCGGTGCCGCTGTGGTGGGGGGGCGGTTGCGGCCGGGCCGGGCGGGGCTGCGGTTTGCACCGCTGCAGATCGCCGAGCGGCTGCGCGGGTCTGAGTGGCGGCAGCGCATGGTCCCCTACGGCTTCCCCTGTGCCCATGTTTCCTATGAAACCACCCCTGCAACACATTCAGGAGCACCAACAACAAAATCACGATCTTGAGAAGGTACCAGAGCCCAAAAGGTTTCCATGCCCCAGCTCTGAGAGTGTCACATCAGCATAAGTATCAAAGGGCGAAGTAAACATTCCCCAGGTAGAACCGAAAGTATAATTAATAACAGAATCCATCACCTGATGCCCGAGATATACAGGTAGAGCCGTTACCCAACTCATCGTGTTATACATCTGAATTGCGAACCACACCAAAACAGCACCTTTAAACCTTCGCATAAAAAGACAAAGAATAAATGAAGTTTGCAACACCTTTGGCAGGTTAAACCAAGTTGACTGCATTAAGGTCCAACAAAGCTGTTTAAAGGCATGATACACAATTTCGTCTAAGAACGACATGATGCAAGCTGTCTGTTCTAATCTCTGAGCAAACTGGAATTCAAACTATTCGGGCAACTTATCACAGCTCTGGTGGAGCACTGCTCGGGCCCCACGTTGGGCGCCAATTAATCTGTCATGGTTTAGGCCAAATCCACCACTGGGGACCCGAGGGACCCCAAACGGGACCAACAGATGCTCCCCTCTACCCCTCTTCAAAGAGAGAGGCAGAGGAGGAAAAAGAGACTTAGGAGTTTAGAAGGAACTAAACTACTTTAATGAAATATTAATAATAAAATAAAAAGAAATAATGAAAAATATATACAAAACCGTATCAAGCTCCCGAGATGACAATCACGTCACCGGCTGGCACTGGGGCAGTCCCAGGCTGAGTCCCCCTCAGACATCGGCCATTGAAGGAAGAGCACTGACCCTTTGATCCCTCAGCTTTTATACTGAGCATGAGGCAGATGGGATGGAATACCCTGTTGGTCAGTTTGGGGTCACCTGTCCTGTCCGCTCCTCCCTGCAGGTGGGACCCCACTATGCTTTTCCGCTTCCGACCCTCCAACGGGGCAAATCACAAAGTTGTTTGGCCGTGGGGGTTATAGCAATGAGTATAAGCAGAGCCTCTCTGCATCCCACGCCCGGGCATCAGCTGTAACCATTGGTCTGACCTCTCTGAGAGAGTGAACACTGTCTGCACAATATGCAGTTAACTTCAGTAGTTAGAAGAGGCCCCGCTAAGAAGCGAAGTTACTGAACAAAATTGGTTCTGTTTTACCTCAAACCAGGACAGAGGTAGAGTTTCGTTCCATTAAGGCTCTTTTTATTAAAATACGCTTTCTTTCCGTGGTCATGACAAATCCAGTTTTAGGAATCAAGTAGACGGTAGATATTCCAGAAACAGAGGAAAACTCTCTTTGAGGAGACGGTAGTTCAGCATGTTGTCCTTGGGAAGGTAAGTTGGGCAAACACGACTGTAACCACCACCACAGATGTTTCCCATTTGTCTGTAACGTGGTCGCGTGCGCTGCGAGGCGCGAGCGTGCGGCTCAGCCATGGAAGTTCGATGTTCCTTCTTCACTCTGCCCTTAACGAGGTCACACCCATCTTTCTGGCTCTCGCTTAAGGTGCGTTAGCTAATTTCAAAGAGAGTTACTGTCTCCAAAATAAGGGGGGTGGGAGGGAAATAAACTGTCTTAACCCACTACTTCATAACTTGAAGAGGAAAATTTGTGTGCCTGCTGCTGTTCCAAATAAGGTCTAAGAAATGTAACTGCAATAACAACTAGTCACCCGGAGGTGATCACAGCGTTGTTCTAATAGTGCACATCTCACAGCAGCTGTTGGTGGTGTTGGCAAAAAAAAACCCCAAAACCCCAGAGTTACTGTCTCCAAAATAAGGGAGGTGGGGGGAATAAACCATCTTAACTTCTACTTCATAACCTAAAGAGGAAAATTTGTCTAAGAAATGTAACTAAAGGTCTAAGAAAACTAACTAAAGGTCTAAGAAATGTAACTAAGGTCTAAGAAACGTAATTAAAATAAGAACTCTAATAGTCCACATGTCACAGCAGCTGTTGGTGGATTATCTCCCACACCATCTTCTTGCGGAAGTATGGCATGTGAGTCTGAAAAGAGAAGAGAAATCCATTAAATTACGACGTCACGGTAGAAAGAGGCGGCAAAGCGGCATAAACGCCCAGCGGAGTCCTTAATAGGAAGTTCCCTTTAGGAACTGTCAACCATTTGGGTACAACACCCCATGTGGTTCCTAAGAGGGTGACACAACAACACGACAAAACCAGATTGGCTTGACTGCGCGACAGCTTACAAGCACGCTAACAAACAAAATGCTATAAAACAAAATCAATAAAAATAAGCAGTGTCTTGACTGGTCAAAGGGTAGAAGCCATTTCTCCAAAAGATACCGAGCCCAGATATGCCAAACCCGCTGGCGGCAGTATCTTGCCCAAGAGGAATCTCACCGGCAGCAGCTCCCAAAAGCGGGGATGGAGAACCACAGCTCTGCCCTGCCCAGGCCACTTGGAAGTTCTGATCCCAGCAACTACGCACCGAAACGGGGCACGAAACCTCAGCCCCTGCCCCGGACACAATTAAGAGCTGCTGCGTAACCTCCCTGGCTCCTGTCCCTGCGCGAAAGGGGCTGGAGGGGTTTATGACCTTCACTCACCTGGGTAAAGTTGAACGGTTTCTCTCTGGAGATGTACTCTGCGTAGTTGCACATAAAGACGCCGCAGTCGCTTCCGTTCAGCTGCTGAGGGATCTCCTAAGGAATGCAAAGAAGATGGAGGATTTCCCTCTGTCTCAAAAGAAAAGCAACTTGGAAGTAGCGCACATTACCCACACCGACACTGCGCTCACCGCACACTCCTGACCCTACTTGCGTAATCCCGAATACCCACTCCCGCCCACGAGGAACAGACCCAGTTCACTGCTCACCATCCCTCCCCTCTGCCTCCTGGACTCGGACCCTACAACCCAAATTCTTGGCAACCCCAGAAGGGGCAGCAGCCCTCCTCCCTGCGAGGTGTCTCGAGGTTCGCACGGCATCTTTCTCAAGTGACCTTTCTTAAATCCAGTCTTTAGGGACTGCTTTTTACTATCAACTCCTCGAGAAACATCAGCTCAACCCTTTCTTTGTCACGGGCCAGGATCTGGGCCCCAAAGAAGCACTGACAGTTCCCATTTCAAACCCAAGTGGTGCTCACATACACGTGGCTCCATGCTGTGAAGAGTCCACTCCGAAACATTCAGCTCCAGGTTTCTTTTTTCCCAGCTTTCTTTTTGCAGGTATTGGCTGGTTAAAACAAAAGGGGAAAAAAAAATCCCTTTTCGTCTCTGTAATTTAGGCCAACAACAAAATAAAGTGGCTGAAGAATCACAGGAAGATGAACGGCAGGACGGGAAAACGTCAGAGGATCCTCACAGCAACTGATTTAAGGCTGATTTGGGAGGAAAAATCCCAATCTTCAATTTATAAACACGCTGAGAGGCTGTGAGCTAATGGTCAAGAATGAGACCAACAATTCCAACAGAGGCTTCCACACATACCTAAGTTCATTGCTTCAGAGAGGTCAAAAAACCCCAAATCACATGTTATCAGAGGACCAAGAGACAAATCAAGCAGGGAACTGTAATGCCATAATTCCACCGGGTGCCTTCATCCCACATACTGGGATCCAACTAACAAAGCCGGTACACGTGTGCCATGGGGCTATGGCGTATTTGGCTGTGCCTATCACGGGAAGGCGGCAGAATCCAGGCACCCCAGACCCTGGGTGCAGGGGACGCTGTGACACCAGATAAGCAGCCGATGCCAGACAACTCGCAGCAAGCAACGCCAAGATTCCGGGTTGGTTATCTACAAGCCATGTGAAAACTTGCAGTCGCCTTACAGGGACTCAATCTAAAATCCCTCTCCTCATTCACACCATAAAAGCAGTGACGGAGCGGTTACTTACAGCAAAGTCTGACAAATCTTGTCCCCTTTCTGGCCCAGCGAGTCCAAGTACGTGATCGTATTCTTCCTGAGATCTATGACCTGTTATTAAAAGGTGACCATTAGACAAAGCACAACCTTCTGCCACACAACCCCCAACACCTAAATGACTTCTCTTGCCAGTTTTTGCTCCCTGTCCAATTCTAAAGAAAAAGCCCGTGGGACTCACGGCTAGTGTCCAGTGTGCTTGCAAGTTCACAGGCACGAAGATGATGTCCTGCTTGAAGACATCGACACTTCTGGTCCATCTTCTTACTGCTTCGTAGCCCCCAGATGTTAGTTTGGCATAAAAGAAAGTACTGAACGCGTGGACCGCTGGATATCCTTCCTTCTTGCCTCTTTCCATCAGCAGACCCATGTAGAAATTAACCACCTGTACCATAAAGAGGAAACGTGAGGTGTCAAAATAAGACGCTGCCTTCCCCAACGAAAAATACAGCACCGCGTCTTTTCTGGCCACCCTTAAGCACGCAGCGGAGAGAACTCCAGCCTCAGCTGGAGGCTTTTGTTCCCAGAATTTCACATGGGGTTACATCGGCAGTTTGATCAAAACACCTGCCCCCCACGCCAATAACCCGGACGAACTCCTGGAAGCTGCATCATACAAGAAGTAACGGAACTTCCAGAAACGCTCGACCCTTCAATACCTCAAATAAGACCTGTACAGAGATTTCTAGGCTCTGCCGCGGAGGTCGTCAAAGAACGTTGACGGGACTTCTGTACACGGCGGAGGGGTATTTTTCAATAAAGGCTGAATGAGACTGTCCCTGTGCTGCAGCTGGTTTTACCTCATCGTTTAGCCAGCAAAGGTTCCTGAGCGTGCGGATGTCCTCCCGAGTGACCTTTAGTTTGAAGGCACTGCTCATGATCTCATCTGGCTCACCTTTGCCAAATGCGGCACTGACCTCTCTCTCCATGGCCTGAAAGGAACAATTCAACGGGGAAGGACTTGTGAAACAGCGCATGGAGCACGCTGACCTGGGGGCAGCTTTCCACTGAAACACGGCCTGTAAATTCAGCTCAGGTGACAGAGCAACTGCCTTCGATGGTTTCCTGCCTCAGTGAGCGATAGCGCTTTTGCCTTGCTTGGTTGCTTTCAGCATCCCAACTTTGAACTTTAGAGCCCAGGCTTGCTGCCATTTCATTTCACCAAGGATGTTGGGATAAAACCCGTAAACTCAGCAAACACGCTAAAGCAGCTGAAGACGGAACACAAGTTTGGCAAACCACTTTCCCATGTGCTCCTGCGGCCCTCGCAATACCCAGGTTTAAGCCAACCCCAGCGGGCATCCTCCGTACCGAGGCAGCTAAGTCAGGGGCCTGAAACAGTGTGAAGGTGGGGGACTTCAAAGGGAACGGGAAAGGGGGAAACTGAGGCAGCTACACTGGAGTCAGGCAATGGGGAGTCCAGCTTGTGCACACAACTGGTCCCAATTTGCACGTTCCCATCTAAGTCTGCCTAGGGAATGCAAAGAAACCACTACGGATGGTGGTATAAAATACTCTGATCTGCAATAGCATCTTCTTGCTTGAATCTGGGAGAGCAAAATAAGAAAACCACCCGGTTTCCCTTGTACCCAGCATCAACGCTGCAGACCTTGTAAACTCTGCATTTGCTCGCCCTTTCCGAGTCCATCCTCAACAGGCAGGAAAAGGCGGGGGGAGCTCAATTAGACTGCAACTCCGAAGAATAAAAGCAGCCAAAATTCATACAAGCAGGGGAAACTGAACTCCCACTCCCCGGTGGACGGCACCACGGATCAGCACAAGCTGATCTTTCAGGTTCTATCACCACGGTAGGACAAGAGGCACATCCAATAGAACTGGATGAGTCGGGTTAGCACTGCTCTGGAGACTGGTGTTCAACCTGGACTCATTTTTTGTCCTGCTAACAGAAGGCCCACAAACCCTCAAGGCAGCACAACTGAAGGAGCGCTGGAGCACACGAAATCCTTCAAACCAGCTTTAGTGCTGACCCTCGCACTGCGAAGTCACAGCCGCAGACACTCGCTAACAGGTTCAAAGCAAGTTCTTCTAAGAGGAGTTCCCTGCAGCTCTGTCACAACCTTCTCTTTTGTCTAACAGACTGTCGGCTGTGGTACCTCTGTGAGCGGAGGAAAGCGTTCCGCTGTTTTTCCCAAGCCTGGCACTTTCTTTCCTTCCACATTGAGGCTGGCTGACTTTTTGGACTGAACACGTGTTGGGTGTCCTCGGAATAACGCATCTTCTGAGATTTCAGTGCCACGCTGCCTCTGTTAGACAAACGGACGTTAAGCTAGCAATCAAGCACAGATTTGTTTGCTTGGGAATAGGACAGAAAATCTTGCTTATATAGGAAACTGGAAGGGTTTTTGTACACACATCCAAACAGCAAACCCCAAAGTGACTTTTTATTGACGACTGCATTCCAACTGTGCACCCATGGAGTGCTGCACTTGGAGGCAAGAGAGGCAGAGAGCTCGTTTGGCTTGGGCTAGCGTTAAGAACCCCAGCAAAGCCTCCACATGTAGGTATTAAGTTGAGAGTGAGACTACTATTTATGATTTCCATGATTAAAATTTTATTTTTGACCTCAATCCTGACCAGAGGTGGAAGTCAGGGATGTACTTCCCATCCCAGCAAACAAGATAAGACTAAAGACACCCCAGTCCAGCTTTGCAGGTCAACTAAGGCTGTGCGCTAAAGATTTTGAGGCTATACCCAACACATGAAAGGGGAAGAATCAAAATGCTATAGTGTAGTGTGCTCCTAATAGTCCAGAAACAAAATTAACGGCAGCGGAAAACACTTTGCGACAGCGCTACTCATCAAATAATGCTCCCACTTTCCCTGGGAAAAACAACCTGGGCAAATACAGATATTGTTGAGGAAGTCATGTGAAGTGGAGAGTGCTGAAGTTTCTGATCACAAATAGCTCTATTTTCCTTGTGAATAACACAATCTTACCCCCGCGATGGTTTGTTTCGCTGCTCCTTCCTCTTCCTCAGAGTTTTCCTCTGGTGTGCAGTACCTGCCAGGAGAGGGAGAGAGAGAAGTGAGCTTTGTATCCATCCTCTCCCATGGAATTCTCAGGAATTCACCTTCTGGACAAGAAAGGCTTTTTCAAGGCTTATTCTGACTACAGCCCCAGTTGCACACATCAACACGTGACAATATCGCCTCAACGTCCAGCACCGTTCTTTCTTAGCAGCAGGACTGGGATAGAATGAAGAGCTGGGAGCTTTGCAATTTTTTTTTTCCCATTTACTTGTACAAGACTCCTTTTCCTTCTCTTTATCAGTTGCATTATTTGGAAAACAGGGAAGCAACCAGCACTTCCTCTGTCGAGTGCTTTGTGATCTGCTGCTGATAAACACTGCACGCTGGGTGTTCTACTGCAAGGTGTAACAGGAACATCTGCAACTAGACTTGCATCCAAACAGAGTGAGCTTCGGGAAACTAAGGCCAGCACACTGAATTCCAAATGGGACAGCCACAGGATGTTTACTTGCCTTCTACAGGCCAGTCAAGAGAGTGACTATCCCCATTTGGAGAGGATTGTCATTCAAACCACACAGACTCTGAAGAGCAAACAAATACACAGACATTAAAGTTGTCCAGATATATGTCCCTGCTTCAAAAACAAGAATTCGCATTGTCACCAAAAGACCCCTTTGAGAGAGGCTGCTGGCCTCTCAAACCCAACCGCACGCTGCTTTTTTCCCCCTCCTAGTCAAACCCCACGCATCCTCTAAGTCCCAAAAACTGCCTCAAGTCCCACCAGGCTTTACAAGCTCTCTAATCCTTATGCTCAGGATGCGAGTTTCCAAGTGAAAGAAATGAAATGTCAGCTCCTTGATGGCTCGGCAGAACGACTCACAAACAAAAACGGATTCTGCACATCCAAGGACAACTTGGGACGGCCACCACTCGCACCCTTACTGGCTTTCTTCCCACAGCAAACACCACACCAGCACAACCCTCTTTGTCACGCAGCACGGCTCTCGCATGGCAGCTGTGTTGGAGATGCAACAGGCTTGCGAGCAATTCCGGAGCCGCAAGGTAGCTACTCATTACTACATTAAAAGAGACTCTACCTGATCGTATCACCTCTCTGCGACCACTGCGGGCAGCAAACATCTATACATTCGACACCTGCACAGAAAAGAAGTAGTAAGAAAACAAGAAGTTGATTTTCAATCACCATTGGATGTACATAGCTCTCCATTTCTGAGTGATAATTAAAAAAAAAAAGAAAAACTTTGAATGCTGACTGTATGGTCAGGAAGTTTGAATTCTGGCAAGCGCTTTGAACATCATCTGCCAGTGTATAAGAAATGCCCTATTCCGATTTGAAGTCTACCTACAAAGTGGAACGGATTGGAATCAGGGGGATACTCACCGGTCCTTAGTGTTGGACGTGGATAGACCTCTCCTCCGTATTTTGGTTCTTCCAGGTGACTCACAGTCGTCACTGGTTCCTTAGAGGAGGCTTGAACGCTTTGGGGCAGGAAACAAACAACAGAGGAGAATCACAATTTTTATATGTGGGGCATTTGTTATCAGTGTATACCAATTCACAGTGGCTTTTGGGGTTTTTCTTTGAAAAGAACAAAATATTCTTTGCACATCCGACAAATATCTGCATCAACCTGAGGAGGCCACTTTACTCTGTGGGACAAGACAGCGTTCATTTCAACCAGCCCTGACCAATTCTGCTCAATCTATTTGTTAAAGGTTATGCTGACGCTGAGAATGGCAATGTCCACAACATCCACACTGCTGGGACATTTTACTTCAGACCTGCCCTGCTCTGACCTCAGGGACTATATGCTCAGTAGCAGTTGGAGTGCATTAGACACGTTCCCCAGGAACCTTCTCTGGTTTAGCTTCCTCTGAAAGGAATCTCTTTCTCATGCTCCAGATCTGCTCCAAAATATGAGCCAAACCACAATAAGCAACGACTGGCAGATTAGACGCCCAAAGCAGAGTCTTGACCCGCTCTCAAATGCAGTGCACTTAAACTCAGTGCACACAAAATTACATGAGAAACTGTTTTCTGTATCATTTTCATGATATGGATTTTCATCTGAAGTGGCGGATTCTGGCGCAGCGCGCTCCTTAATGGGCGGCCTCAGGGGTAAGAAGCTGTCTGGACCAGCTTTGATGCTCTGTTTGCCATTCCGGATTGTGCTGAAAACATCAACGGCAAAAGAAATGGTATCCAGAGAACATTCCAATATGCACCTCCACCACCAACTACTTTGTCAAGCACGTACACCGATGATGATGGAGACAGACACGAGATGTTCATGACTTTCAGATGAAGATACGCTGTTGATTGTGTCCTCAGCCTCCTCTCAAGTTCAACACTTCCTCTTACTGCAGACCTTTAATCTCTACCTAATCTCCTGCGTCAATTAAGTAGCTGGGTTTAAAGAAAAAGTTGAAAATTGGTTCTTCAGGGGGGAAGCAGCTGGAGACCTCCCTTACCATAGGCAGTAAACCTTTTGGGGAAGAAGTCAAAGAAAACAGAAGGATTTTTACCTCAGACGTGGAATTATCTTGTGAGGATGGGATAGTGGTTCCTTCGTCAGGTGAGCATGGGTTCCACACGGCATCTGACCTACGAGGGAAGAGCATAAGACATCAGGAACTCTAAAAGGAAACTGAAGAGGTTCATGAGTTTACAGTAACGAGCTTCAACAAAGATAAACTGTCATTTTCTCTCTCACATCATCATATTATTTCTGTTATGTCACTTGAGGACATTTTCAGGTTTTCACACCGGCAACTGCAGCAAGTTGCGCGCACAAGGTATTGCCAGCCGAAACCTGAAATACAAAAGGCTTCTCGGGATCTACTACTTAAAAGAAGCATTGAAAACAATTTACTTCTGGCAAGCTAACAGTGGACCTATCAGAATGGAAGGACTGCATCCAAGGCAGCTCTGGTACTGAGATGACAAGCTAAATGCCCGGCCCCACTCCAGAAGCAATGCAAGGATGCAGGTAAGAAACAGAGGTCACGCTCAAGTCTTCCCAGATGCTGCCTTGTCCTGTGCCTGCAATAATCTGTACAGAACCCCAGGGGTAGGCTTGGACGGTACACAAGGTAGGGTGAAAATGAAACAAGTCGTATAACTTGATGTCAGCCTTACCAATTTGTAGCATTGCTACATCGAGCGATGAAAATCTTGGTCTTTTACTTGAAGGCTCAAAAGAAGTGGACCGAATCTTAAAAGAAAACAAAAAAAAAGTACCAATGTGAGTATAACCTGAATGAGAATCCAAGCAAACACACTTCCTGAGACTTAGTCAGCTCTGCTATGACTTGCGGACCATGACTTGCTGGGTCAGATTGCAGAAGAATGCCAATCTTTGCAGGACCTTTGACAGGTACGCTTTAATTTTTGAATACAGGCTCTCATACGTGCAGTCAGCTCCTAAACATTCCAAAGTGTGATAATTCAGCCCTTGAAAAATATATTTTGTACAAATAAGAGTTAACGACTCTCTCAGGAATGAAGAATTAGAGCCCGACAGTCTCTTAGGCCTCTAATTCCATGGGGTAATAAGAAAAATAGCACTACACCTTTGAACCAAACTAGGGAGTCAAGCAGTAGGTGGCTCATTTTTACAGAGCCAAAGTCCTACAGGAATCCTCTCCTGGGCTGGTGGCTAATGAGCAGAAAGAGGTTTATCCACAGGAAGTACGCAGTTTTTCTTGTAAGGTAGTGTATTTTGATTCCTTAACCACAAACTCGAGAAAGAGAATAACGCAGACTTGAGTAAGGCAAACCCAGCCCACATTAGAGCTGCCTGCTAGAAATGCAAAAGAACCACCTACTGCTGTACAGGCTCAGAGCAGGCTCAACCTCAAGATGCAGTAGGGAGAGCTGCTTGCTCTCGCACCTTGCACAGACCCTAACATTTCAAAGCCCTCGCTAACCTCTTCCGCAGACTCTGTGCCGGCAGCATCTTCGCTGACGGAAGCCGCCGGGCGTTTGGTTGCCTTGGTCGGCAACTGCAGCACTGCAGAAACGTCAACTTTCTCTTTCTGCTCAGAGATGGAATAATCTAAAAAACAAAGACAGGCCGTATAAGAACAGGCTAGAAAACCAACAGAGGTACATTGCGAATACAGACAGGAGGGAGCACACAGCTTGGATTTAAGATACTCTTTCTGCTGACAGGCGCGGGCTCAGCGCCAGAGACCTGGGCTATCTCCTGCTGGCAGTAAAAGTATTGGGCCCTGCCACAGTCACCGCAGAGAACGTCCGTCATCTATAGGGCTAAGCCCTACCGGACACCCTCAAGCCATTGGCTATAGGCATAGAGAGCCACAAGGCAAGAAGCCAACAGCTTGAAAAGCCACCGTTTCAGGAACAATGCCAGAGCACAAAAGCCAGACTTTTCCAAGGGACACGAAACCTCAGAAAAATCGGGCATATTCAGTACTTGTGTAATGCGCGATACCTGATTTTTGCTTTTTCGGCGGAGTCTCGTCATCATCATCATCCACAACTATGCAAACGCTGAGGAAAGAACACACACAACAGTGTTTTGCAACCCTAGGGAAGCTCCCAGCAGGCTGACTTCCCTTCACAGGGCCCAAACTTCCCAAGTTACTTTTCCTATCCCAAAGGTCTCCCCCTCCAAGCGCCCCTGGGATCATCTCAGGCACATACACCTAACTGCAGCCCTCCTCAACACCCCCCAACCTCTCCCAGCCAACGACCGCTCGCAAGAGAGCTAATGATCCCGCTGCAGCACATTAGGCCTCTTTGGCTCATTCCGTTAATGCTTCCCAACATTTTACCTTTCTTCCTATCGCCAACAAATTAAGTTCGTTTCGGAAATCCCTACACTGAGTTGCAAAGAAAAGTCTAAGGAGGACAGGACATAAAAGGTGGGAAAGCAACTCGGGCATACACCCACTTCAATCACTTTGTCCTTTGGGAATGGAGCACACAGGTTGGTCCCAGGTGGGTTTTTTCCTCTCTTTGCCCCCCCAAATGTCAGGACAGCCGGATCCTTTGAAGAACTCTTTGGTCTTTCTTACACAAAGGAATTTCTCTTGAACTGTTATGCCCCCGACCCCTGCTGATAGCATTGCTTCTGGCCGGGGAGATGGGGGGGGAGTGGGCGCCGGGGCGATGCCCGGGGGCGGCCCTGAGGCGGCGGGGCGGCTCGCTGCCCTGGGGGGCGGCCTCTTGCGCGGCGGCGGGGCCGGGGGCGGCGAGGAGGGCGCCGAGGGCCCCCCGCAGCCATTAGTGGAGGGGAGGCTGAGGGGGGAGAGAGGGGCGGGGCGGTGGGTGCGCGCGCGCAGGCGCGCCGCCGTCTGTGCTCTGCCTGAGGGGGCCGTTAGCGGCCGCCCGGCCCGCTTCTGCCCCTGCCCTGCGGTGGGGCCGGGCCGGCGCCGTCCCGCCCGGCCCTGCTCTGTCTGGGGGAGGCGCTTGCCCTTCTCCGGAAGCCCCGAGCCGGGCCCCGGCTGGCAGCTGGGCGCCGGGAGGCCGGGGAGTGCCCGGAGGAGGGGAAGAGGCCTTCGGGGAGAGGCCCCCACGGAGGCCGGAGGGGCCCCCCAGAAGCCCTCCAGAGACGGAGGGGCCCCCCAGAAGCCTCCCAGAGAGCGGAGGGGCCCCTCGGAGAGCGGAGAAGCCTTTCGGCGTCCCGCAGGCCTGAGGCGAGCGACAGCGGCCGGCGGCGCGGGCTCTCGCGCGCCCCCTCCTGCCTCCTCTGCCCTCGGTGGGTGAGGGAATGCCAATCCCGGGCTTACCGAGCCCTTTCCTCCGCGCTCGCACGGCGCTTTGCGCCCCTCTGGCGGGGAGCTGCGCTCGCTGCACCCGGCTGCGCCATGGCTGCGGTGCGACTGGAAGGACGCGGACTGCGTTCGGCGTTCCACCATGGTGAGCGGCTGTGACGGAGCGGCGCCCGACCGCCGGCCGCGGGCAGCCCCGCTCGAGCCGCTGCTGCGGGGGCCGGCGAGCGTGTGGTGAGTGCTGAGCTGTGTGCTGGGGGGTTGGGCTGGCTCTTGGGGCGCTGCCTTGCTCCTAAGGGGGCTTTGAAATGCGGTGCTCGCCCCTCGTTAACGAGCTGTTTCCTGTGGGGTGGAAATGTGCGGCTGTTGCTGCAGCCCCGTCCTGGAGAGGCTTTTTTTCCAGGGCTGGGAGCGAGAGCGGCGTCCAGGCTGGGCAGGGGAGCCGGGTCTGCTCGTCCTCCAGCTGAGCAGTGGTGGTTTGCAGGTAGCATCCGGTTGCACTTGCTGGAATGCAGAGCAGGAGAGAGTTGTGTCGTGGTTTTCCCCTGCAGATGCGGGACACGGGCGGCAAGGTGGCAGCGTGGGGGGAGTGGGGGTAACTGGGAGCCCCCGTCTGCCTCCCAGCCCCATGGCGCTGGATGCAGCTCAGATGCACCCACGCTCTGTGAGGGGGGGTTTGAGGGCCTGAAGGGTTGTCCCCGTGTCCCTGCCGGGCTTATGGTGGTATCTTGCTGCTGTGCGTGGGTCTGGGGGTGGCCGGGAAGGGTCTGGCATGCTGGGGCCATCACTGACCCTCATTTTCTCTCCCACCATAGAGCTCCTCGGCGGAGCTCTCAGCCAGCTCTCGGCGGAGCTCCCCCAGCCAGCGCCTTCCCACATCAGCACCCTTTAGGTGCCTGTCCCCCCTCTCCAGGAGATCTTTGCTGGGGCACCTTGGGAGAGTGGGCAACCACTACCATGGGATGGTGGGATGGGGACAGCCACCTCCTTTGTCCCCTGTCCAGCTGGTGCCCTGACCCTCTCACTCTTCCATGCCCCCGCAGCTTCCGGAGCAAGAGGTTGTGAACGTGTTCATCGGGACGCAGGCGGTGGGGGCCATCATCGGGAAGAAGGGGCAGCACATCAAGCAGCTGGTGCGGTTTGCGGGTGCCTCCATCAAGGTGAGGAAGGCGCTGCGGGGCTGGTCCTGCGCTTCGTGCCTCAGTTTCCCCTCTGCACTGCCGAGGTCAGGGAATGGGAGTGTGCGGGGAGCAGTTTTGCTCCCCAACTTATCACAGAACGGTTGAGGTTGGAAGGGACCTTGAAGATCATGGAGTCCCACCCCCCTGCCCTGTTCAGGGACACCTCCCCCCAGCCCAGGTTGCTCCAAGCCCCATCCAACCTGGCCTTGAACACCTCCAGGGCTAGGGCAGCCACAGCTTCTCTGGGCAAGCTGGGCCAGTGATTCACCACCCTCACAGTGAAAAATTTCTTCCTGTTATCTCCTCTAAATGTCCCCTCTTCCACTTTGAAGGCACTCCGCCTCGTCCTGTCACCCCATGCCCTTGTAAAAAGTCTCTCCCCAGCTCTCCTGTACCCGTTGGCATGGGCCCACCTCTCCCGCCTGTGTTTAGTAGAAGGCCAGGCCTGCAGCACCCTGGTTAGGAGCCCGGCTCGGGTGGGAGGGGATGCTCCTGCATGGGGGGATTGCCCTGCGTTGTGGGGGGACATGCCACCGAGGGAAGGTCTTGCTGAAGCGGTGGCTGCACTCACGCTCCTTCTCCCCCATACTTCCCCAGATTGCACCGGCAGAAGGTCCCAAGGGCAGCGAGCGCATGGTCATCATCACAGGGCCGCCCGAGGCTCAGTTCAAGGTGCGCTGGGTGGGGGCTGTGGGTGTGGGGGACAGTAAGGGCCAAGTTGAGAGCGTCCCTGTGGTCAGCACTGTGCTGCCAGCCTGGCTTGGCCTCCCTCAGCGCCAGGGGAGCTCTTGGCTGGGTACCGTGGTTTTGATGCTGCTGGACGTGAGGACATTGTGAATGGACTCCTCGGTGCGGGCAAAGCCACCCGCATCCCACCTGGGTTCATCTTCCATAACCTTGTCTCCTGTGCACTCGAGCGGGATGGCGGCCCCCCCCCAAAAAATTGAGCCTCTCTCAAGGAGCGATGGAGGAAGCACAAGTTAAAAAAACCCAGAAACCTGAAATTAATTAGGGCTTGTCCGGGGTGAAAAGTTGGGAGCGGTGAGATGCTCGGTGGGGGCTCAGGGGTGGGTGGTGGTGGGAGAAACAGTGCCCTGACCCCCAACTCTTGCTTTTCCCTTCTCCTCCCCAAGACTGCACAGTGCAAGATGAGGGAAATGGTCCAGCAGGTGAAGCAGCAGGAGCAGAAACACGCTCCGGGAGCCCCGGCCTCGCAGCACAGCAAGTGATGCTCCTGTCGTGCCGCCCAGCACCGCCTGATGAATGTAACCCCACTGCCGGACAGCCCCCTCCAACCTCCTCCACCACCCCCAGCAGGTCAGGGGAGCAAACCAAAGACCCGCCCAGACACACAGCCCCCCATTCCCGCGGCGCTGCGAGGATGCGCAGCTGAGAGGTACGGGGAGGGCTCTCTCCATCCCACAGCCTCCTCCTTCCTCCTCCGTCGCCTCCCGACGCTGTCCCTTTAGTTGGACTAACAGGGGCAGGTTTTGGTACCTCAACACCTCACGCTTGTGTTTCCCTTTTAGAGATTTTGTGTGCCTTGTAAAACTGAGAGTTGGAGCATTTTTTTATTAATTTTTTTAATAAAAAAGAATGAGTTGGAAAAAACCATGTCGAGCGAGTGCGAGGCGGGAGAAGGAAAGCAATCCCAGGGGTGCTGACGTGCGGAAAGAAACTCCCCAACTCGGGGCGAGTTACAAAGCAGCATGTTTATTGCAGCGCTGGGTGCAAGGGGGATGGCTCCCAACTCGCCCAGGGGCTGGTAAAGCAAGCGTTCCTTTCTGATGCAAAGGCGTACGTATTCATTAGTGTAGGCTGGGAATAGGCACCACTCTGGTCATGATCTGTGGGTTGTTGTGGAGGAAGGCTCCCAGTCTTCCTGCCGGTGTACTTTTCCCCTTTGGCTCAAGAGTGCTGCTGTGGCTGAGCTCTGAGCCGCCAGACCGGTTCTCAGCAGATGGTTACTTCGCGCAGACAATAAGGCCCTGAATAGCCCTTCCTGTTCTCTGGGTGGCTCTGCTCCTCTGCTGCTTCTAAGGTCGGGCTGCCCCAGTGTCATCATTGAGGAGCCTTTTGTCTATCCAGTTCTCACTTGTGGGTGTTCCTGCCCATGTCAGTGCCAGAGCTCTTCCGTAGGCTCCTTCTGCTAGCGGAGAGCCAGGGGCCGTTCCTTCAGGAGAAAGCTTGAGAAATGTTTAAAAAGAGAAAAGGGGGGAAAAAAAAGAGGGAAAGGAGGAAAAAAAAAGTGGGAAAAGAAAAAAGAGAAAAAGAAAAAAAGGGGGAAAAAGCAAAAAAGGTCAAAAGAAAAAAGAGGTAAAAGAGAAAAAAGGGGGAAGCGAAAACATTAAAAAAGAAAGGTAGAAAGGAAAAAAAAACAACCAAACCAAGCAAGGAAAGTGGGAACAGCTGCGGGGCAAGAGGAGGGACAGGAGCTGGGGGGGGGAGGTGGCAGTGCCGGCGCTGACCCCGGGGGCTGCGACACCACGTTTTTGTCCTCTACTGCAAAGTGTTGTGTGAAAAACAACCAACCAAACCCCATCCAAGGACAACATCAAAAACCAAAGAGAAATCTCTGCAGCTCACAGGAGCCTGAGCTTGCTCTCGGTTGCTTTCTTTCCAGTGTCTTGGGGGTGTCATGGCCGAGCTGAGATTGGGGTGTGGTGGTGGTGGGAGTTTGTCCCATGGCTGTGATGGGGGGAGAAGGGGTGGGCGGGGAGTGGGGGATGTGGTGTGGGGTTTTCTTTGGGTGATGGTGTTTTTTTGCCAGGCGTCGCTTTACCCAGTGGCTCAGGGAGGTGTTGGCATCACAAAGCCTGCGCTAAAGCGGGGTGGGGGCCTCGCCGCAGTTGGTTAGCAGAGCCAAAGTGGTTATTAATGGTTCTTAAGGGCGCCCTAATTATGCCCGTGTAACTGGGAAGCTCAGATGCCCCCGAAGCACCCCCCCCGGTGCTTCTCTAGCCAGGCGAGTGCTGGGCGTCCCCCCCTGCAGGAGAGGAGCGCACCTCCAGGGTGGGTAGAAGGGCATCACCCAAGAGGGAGAGGACCAAGATGGGGCTTGGGTGTCCTTGGGGTGGCCGTGTGGCGGGGTAGGGCTGCTGGGGGCTGCCACGATGAGGGACACCCCCACGCCTTTCTCCATGGCTCCCAGAGCTGTGCTCCCTCCCTCCCTCCCACCCATCCAGTGCCACCGGAGAGGTGGTGTCCCCCCTCCCGGGGCGGGCAGGGGCTGCTGCCACCCCACCTAACACCTCAACGCACCAAACCAGCTTTCAGCAGTCACAGCCACCCGGGCGCTGCCAAGGGGGCAGCAGGGGCTCCCCACAGGGGGTTTACAGAACACAGAGAGCGTCCGTACACCGCTGACCCCTCTCCAGGGGCGGATTTTTGGGATGCTGCTTGCTCATCTCATCACTGAACGACACCCCGATTGCCCCTGCAGCACTGTGTGACCATCGCTTCGCCGCTTCTGTGCTCCGATGCTCCTCCTGGCTCCAATCCTCTTCCTGGGGGATTGTGAGGGAGCGAAAATCCACATCGCTACATCCAACTTTTTTTCAGTTAAATAAAAAAAAAAGAATAAATCACCCTCTCTCATTACCAGGTAGAGGTTCGTTCCCTTAAGGCTCTTTTTATGAAAATAAATATTTAAATTCTATAAAGAAATAAATACTTCTCTTTTCACATTAGATAACTCCCTGGAGACAGCAAAAAAAAAAGCACCACCACTGTGCACCAGTGTCCACCAGGGCTTTATACTTTTGTGGCTCTCATGTGCCAGGCCACCGAATCCACACAGTCCAATACAGTCGGTTGTCCCTCTCCTCCTCCTGGCTGGAGGCAGGGCACCTCTACTGTTGACCGTAGTACCTACGATTATCAGATTGGTTCCTACCTGGTCCGTAGGATCGCCTACCGTAGGTTGGAGCAACCTTCTTCCTGTAAGAATCCTTTCTTCTATCGGCTTCATTTTGCAACTCAAGCACCTGTGCCTGTAGGGCTGAGGTAGGTTCTCCATCCCTCTTCTTCATGTCTTCTGCATATTCACAGAGGCAAACCCACAGGATATCTCGCATCAGCTTTGATTTGTCTTGAGTCGGAGGGTGGTTTTTCTCTTGAGTAGGAGGGCGTTTCCTCTTAGCAGCTGCAACATGAGTCTGTACAGGGAAAGCATGGAGTTTTTCCTCCACCTTGGTTAGTTTATCAAACAGTTTATCGGTTTGCTCAACTAATTTCTGGGTCATTTGCTCTATTTTCTCAGTCAGTTTCTCAGTCATTTTCTCGGTGGTCACAGTCAGCTTTTCTATGGCTGCCACAGAGAAGGGACCAGAGAGACTGTCTTCATACTGTCGTACCTTCTTAACCCCTTCATTTACAGTTGGTGTGTCAGTATCGGATCCTCCCCAGACCATTGTTGACAATGTGTGGGAATATGTTGATGGTGCACTTTGTACAAACTTTTTGAGCAGAGATCGTTTGCATGGCATTTCATCAGGGTCTACTATCGCTTGCCCATCACTATAAATCACCTCTCGCACAGGCAGTTCTCTCAGGTACTTAATACCTTTTCCCATGTTGGTCCATTTACTTGGACGGCATTCGATATCGTCCTTAAAGGGATACCTGCGCTTTATGGCTGACACCAGTCGCCTCCAGAGACTGAGAGTGCTTGTCTTTCTCCCAATTTCTTTATCAATCCCTCCATCCTTGGCCAGGTTTCCCAATCGCCTAGCTTCTCTGCCATCTCAGTCTAGGGTATCTGCCCCGCTATCCCAGCATCGGAGCAACCAGGAGACAAGTGTTTCGCCTTCATGACGACTAAAGTCCTTCCTGATACTTCTCAGATCTTTCACGGAGAAGGATTTAACAACTCCCTCTACATCTGAGTCCTCCTGTGGTGAGGCTGCCCCAGAAGGGGCCTCTCCAGCATCTGCTCTAGAAGGACTCTGGCCTTTGTCTGTTTTCAAAGGTCTCTTTCCCTTCTGTGGTCTTGAAGGACCCTCCCCTGGATCTCCTTCAGAACTCTCCCCCAAGCTATGTGACTTGAGGTGGTCTTTGTGGTAAGGGGCAGGGGAAGGAGTTGACCTCCTCTTCCTGCTCCTGGTTACCGGGGCGGGCGGCTTGTACCGATTTTGATGGAGTTTGAGTAGTTTTGGTGCTGGTTGTAGTGGCTGCAGTAGGTTGTGCCGGGACAGGCGGCGGCGTGGCTTGTGCCGCTGCGGGGGGGGGCACGGCTTGTGCCGGGACGGGCGGCGGAGGGGCCGGTGTTGTTGCGGTGGGGGGGGCGGCTGCCAGTGATGCCGGTGCCGCTGTGGTGGGGGGGCGGTTGCGGCCGGGCCGGGCGGGGCTGCGGTTTGCACCGCTGCAGATCGCCGAGCGGCTGCGCGGGTCTGAGTGGCGGCAGCGCATGGTCCCCTACGGCTTCCCCTGTGCCCATGTTTCCTATGAAACCACCCCTGCAACACATTCAGGAGCACCAACAACAAAATCACGATCTTGAGAAGGTACCAGAGCCCAAAAGGTTTCCATGCCCCAGCTCTGAGAGTGTCACATCAGCATAAGTATCAAAGGGCGAAGTAAACATTCCCCAGGTAGAACCGAAAGTATAATTAATAACAGAATCCATCACCTGATGCCCGAGATATACAGGTAGAGCCGTTACCCAACTCATCGTGTTATACATCTGAATTGCGAACCACACCAAAACAGCACCTTTAAACCTTCGCATAAAAAGACAAAGAATAAATGAAGTTTGCAACACCTTTGGCAGGTTAAACCAAGTTGACTGCATTAAGGTCCAACAAAGCTGTTTAAAGGCATGATACACGATTTCGTCTAAGAACGACATGATGCAAGCTGTCTGTTCTAATCTCTGAGCAAACTGGAATTCAAACTATTCGGGCAACTTATCACAGCTCTGGTGGAGCACTGCTCGGGCCCCACGTTGGGCGCCAATTAATCTGTCATGGTTTAGGCCAAATCCACCACTGGGGACCTGGGGGACCCCAAACGGGACCGACAGATGCTCCCCTCTACCCCTCTTCAAAGAGAGAGGCAGAGGAGGAAAAAGAGACTTAGGAGTTTAGAAGGAACTAAACTACTTTAATGAAATATTAATAATAAAATAAAAAGAAATAATGAAAAATATATACAAAACCGTATCAAGCTCCCGAGATGACAATCACGTCACCGGCTGGCACTGGGGCAGTCCCAGGCTGAGTCCCCCTCAGACATCGGCCATTGAAGGAAGAGCACTGACCCTTTGATCCCTCAGCTTTTATACTGAGCATGAGGCAGATGGGATGGAATACCCTGTTGGTCAGTTTGGGGTCACCTGTCCTGTCCGCTCCTCCCTGCAGGTGGGACCCCACTATGCTTTTCCGCTTCCGACCCTCCAACGGGGCAAATCACAAAGTTGTTTGGCCGTGGGGGTTATAGCAATGAGTATAAGCAGAGCCTCTCTGCATCCCACGCCCGGGCATCAGCTGTAACCATTGGTCTGACCTCTCTGAGAGAGTGAACACTGTCTGCACAATATGCAGTTAACTTCAGTAGTTAGAAGAGGCCCCGCTAAGAAGCGAAGTTACTGAACAAAATTGGTTCTGTTTTACCTCAAACCAGGACAGAGGTAGAGTTTCGTTCCATTAAGGCTCTTTTTATTAAAATACGCTTTCTTTCCGTGGTCATGACAAATCCAGTTTTAGGAATCAAGTAGACGGTAGATATTCCAGAAACAGAGGAAAACTCTCTTTGAGGAGACGGTAGTTCAGCATGTTGTCCTTGGGAAGGTAAGTTGGGCAAACACGACTGTAACCACCACCACAGATGTTTCCCATTTGTCTGTAACGTGGTCGCGTGCGCTGCGAGGCGCGAGCGTGCGGCTCAGCCATGGAAGTTCGATGTTCCTTCTTCACTCTGCCCTTAACGAGGTCACACCCATCTTTCTGGCTCTCGCTTAAGGTGCGTTAGCTAATTTCAAAGAGAGTTACTGTCTCCAAAATAAGGGGGGTGGGAGGGAAATAAACTGTCTTAACCCACTACTTCATAACTTGAAGAGGAAAATTTGTGTGCCTGCTGCTGTTCCAAATAAGGTCTAAGAAATGTAACTGCAATAACAACTAGTCACCCGGAGGTGATCACAGCGTTGTTCTAATAGTGCACATCTCACAGCAGCTGTTGGTGGTGTTGGCAAAAAAAAACCCCAAAACCCCAGAGTTACTGTCTCCAAAATAAGGGAGGTGGGGGGAATAAACCATCTTAACTTCTACTTCATAACCTAAAGAGGAAAATTTGTCTAAGAAATGTAACTAAAGGTCTAAGAAAACTAACTAAAGGTCTAAGAAATGTAACTAAGGTCTAAGAAACGTAATTAAAATAAGAACTCTAATAGTCCACATGTCACAGCAGCTGTTGGTGGATTATCTCCCACACCATCTTCTTGCGGAAGTATGGCATGTGAGTCTGAAAAGAGAAGAGAAATCCATTAAATTACGACGTCACGGTAGAAAGAGGCGGCAAAGCGGCATAAACGCCCAGCGGAGTCCTTAATAGGAAGTTCCCTTTAGGAACTGTCAACCATTTGGGTACAACACCCCATGTGGTTCCTAAGAGGGTGACACAACAACACGACAAAACCAGATTGGCTTGACTGCGCGACAGCTTACAAGCACGCTAACAAACAAAATGCTATAAAACAAAATCAATAAAAATAAGCAGTGTCTTGACTGGTCAAAGGGTAGAAGCCATTTCTCCAAAAGATACCGAGCCCAGATATGCCAAACCCGCTGGCGGCAGTATCTTGCCCAAGAGGAATCTCACCGGCAGCAGCTCCCAAAGGCGGGGATGGAGAACCACAGCTCTGCCCTGCCCAGGCCACTTGGAAGTTCTGATCCCAGCAACTACGCACCGAAACGGGGCACGAAACCTCAGCCCCTGCCCCGGACACAATTAAGAGCTGCTGCGTAACCTCCCTGGCTCCTGTCCCTGCGCGAAAGGGGCTGGAGGGGTTTATGACCTTCACTCACCTGGGTAAAGTTGAACGGTTTCTCTCTGGAGATGTACTCTGCGTAGTTGCACATAAAGACGCCGCAGTCGCTTCCGTTCAGCTGCTGAGGGATCTCCTAAGGAATGCAAAGAAGATGGAGGATTTCCCTCTGTCTCAAAAGAAAAGCAACTTGGAAGTAGCGCACATTACCCACACCGACACTGCGCTCACCGCACACTCCTGACCCTACTTGCGTAATCCCGAATACCCACTCCCGCCCACGAGGAACAGACCCAGTTCACTGCTCACCATCCCTCCCCTCTGCCTCCTGGACTCGGACCCTACAACCCAAATTCTTGGCAACCCCAGAAGGGGCAGCAGCCCTCCTCCCTGCGAGGTGTCTCGAGGTTCGCACGGCATCTTTCTCAAGTGACCTTTCTTAAATCCAGTCTTTAGGGACTGCTTTTTACTATCAACTCCTCGAGAAACATCAGCTCAACCCTTTCTTTGTCACGTGCCAGGATCTGGGCCCCAAAGAAGCACTGACAGTTCCCATTTCAAACCCAAGTGGTGCTCACATACACGTGGCTCCATGCTGTGAAGAGTCCACTCCGAAACATTCAGCTCCAGGTTTCTTTTTTCCCGGCTTTCTTTTTGCAGGTATTGGCTGGTTAAAACAAAAGGGGAAAAAAAAAATCCCTTTTCGTCTCTGTAATTTAGGCCAACAACAAAATAAAGTGGCTGAAGAATCACAGGAAGATGAACGGCAGGACGGGAAAACGTCAGAGGATCCTCACAGCAACTGATTTAAGGCTGATTTGGGAGGAAAAATCCCAATCTTCAATTTATAAACACGCTGAGAGGCTGTGAGCTAATGGTCAAGAATGAGACCAACAATTCCAACAGAGGCTTCCACACATACCTAAGTTCATTGCTTCAGAGAGGTCAAAAAACCCCAAATCACATGTTATCAGAGGACCAAGAGACAAATCAAGCAGGGAACTGTAATGCCATAATTCCACCGGGTGCCTTCATCCCACATACTGGGATCCAACTAACAAAGCCGGTACACGTGTGCCATGGGGCTATGGCGTATTTGGCTGTGCCTATCACGGGAAGGCGGCAGAATCCAGGCACCCCAGACCCTGGGTGCAGGGGACGCTGTGACACCAGATAAGCAGCCGATGCCAGACAACTCGCAGCAAGCAACGCCAAGATTCCGGGTTGGTTATCTACAAGCCATGTGAAAACTTGCAGTCGCCTTACAGGGACTCAATCTAAAATCCCTCTCCTCATTCACACCATAAAAGCAGTGACGGAGCGGTTACTTACAGCAAAGTCTGACAAATCTTGTCCCCTTTCTGGCCCAGCGAGTCCAAGTACGTGATCGTATTCTTCCTGAGATCTATGACCTGTTATTAAAAGGTGACCATTAGACAAAGCACAACCTTCTGCCACACAACCCCCAACACCTAAATGACTTCTCTTGCCAGTTTTTGCTCCCTGTCCAATTCTAAAGAAAAAGCCCGTGGGACTCACGGCTAGTGTCCAGTGTGCTTGCAAGTTCACAGGCACGAAGATGATGTCCTGCTTGAAGACATCGACACTTCTGGTCCATCTTCTTACTGCTTCGTAGCCCCCAGATGTTAGTTTGGCATAAAAGAAAGTACTGAACGCGTGGACCGCTGGATATCCTTCCTTCTTGCCTCTTTCCATCAGCAGACCCATGTAGAAATTAACCACCTGTACCATAAAGAGGAAACGTGAGGTGTCAAAATAAGACGCTGCCTTCCCCAACGAAAAATACAGCACCGCGTCTTTTCTGGCCACCCTTAAGCACGCAGCGGAGAGAACTCCAGCCTCAGCTGGAGGCTTTTGTTCCCAGAATTTCACATGGGGTTACATCGGCAGTTTGATCAAAACACCTGCCCCCCACGCCAATAACCCGGACGAACTCCTGGAAGCTGCATCATACAAGAAGTAACGGAACTTCCAGAAACGCTCGACCCTTCAATACCTCAAATAAGACCTGTACAGAGATTTCTAGGCTCTGCCGCGGAGGTCGTCAAAGAACGTTGACGGGACTTCTGTACACGGCGGAGGGGTATTTTTCAATAAAGGCTGAATGAGACTGTCCCTGTGCTGCAGCTGGTTTTACCTCATCATTTAGCCAGCAAAGGTTCCTGAGCGTGCGGATGTCCTCCCGAGTGACCTTTAGTTTGAAGGCACTGCTCATGATCTCATCTGGCTCACCTTTGCCAAATGCGGCACTGACCTCTCTCTCCATGGCCTGAAAGGAACAATTCAACGGGGAAGGACTTGTGAAACAGCGCATGGAGCACGCTGACCTGGGGGCAGCTTTCCACTGAAACACGGCCTGTAAATTCAGCTCAGGTGACAGAGCAACTGCCTTCGATGGTTTCCTGCCTCAGTGAGCGATAGCGCTTTTGCCTTGCTTGGTTGCTTTCAGCATCCCAACTTTGAACTTTAGAGCCCAGGCTTGCTGCCATTTCATTTCACCAAGGATGTTGGGATAAAACCCGTAAACTCAGCAAACACGCTAAAGCAGCTGAAGACGGAACACAAGTTTGGCAAACCACTTTCCCATGTGCTCCTGCGGCCCTCGCAATACCCAGGTTTAAGCCAACCCCAGCGGGCATCCTCCGTACCGAGGCAGCTAAGTCAGGGGCCTGAAACAGTGTGAAGGTGGGGGACTTCAAAGGGAACGGGAAAGGGGGAAACTGAGGCAGCTACACTGGAGTCAGGCAATGGGGAGTCCAGCTTGTGCACACAACTGGTCCCAATTTGCACGTTCCCATCTAAGTCTGCCTAGGGAATGCAAAGAAACCACTACGGATGGTGGTATAAAATACTCTGATCTGCAATAGCATCTTCTTGCTTGAATCTGGGCGAGCAAAATAAGAAAACCACCCGGTTTCCCTTGTACCCAGCATCAACGCTGCAGACCTTGTAAACTCTGCATTTGCTCGCCCTTTCCGAGTCCATCCTCAACAGGCAGGAAAAGGCGGGGGGAGCTCAATTAGACTGCAACTCCGAAGAATAAAAGCAGCCAAAATTCATACAAGCAGGGGAAACTGAACTCCCACTCCCCGGTGGACGGCACCACGGATCAGCACAAGCTGATCTTTCAGGTTCTATCACCACGGTAGGACAAGAGGCACATCCAATAGAACTGGATGAGTCGGGTTAGCACTGCTCTGGAGACTGGTGTTCAACCTGGACTCATTTTTTGTCCTGCTAACAGAAGGCCCACAAACCCTCAAGGCAGCACAACTGAAGGAGCGCTGGAGCACACGAAATCCTTCAAACCAGCTTTAGTGCTGACCCTCGCACTGCGAAGTCACAGCCGCAGACACTCGCTAACAGGTTCAAAGCAAGTTCTTCTAAGAGGAGTTCCCTGCAGCTCTGTCACAACCTTCTCTTTTGTCTAACAGACTGTCGGCTGTGGTACCTCTGTGAGCGGAGGAAAGCGTTCCGCTGTTTTTCCCAAGCCTGGCACTTTCTTTCCTTCCACATTGAGGCTGGCTGACTTTTTGGACTGAACACGTGTTGGGTGTCCTCGGAATAACGCATCTTCTGAGATTTCAGTGCCACGCTGCCTCTGTTAGACAAACGGACGTTAAGCTAGCAATCAAGCACAGATTTGTTTGCTTGGGAATAGGACAGAAAATCTTGCTTATATAGGAAACTGGAAGGGTTTTTGTACACACATCCAAACAGCAAACCCCAAAGTGACTTTTTATTGACGACTGCATTCCAACTGTGCACCCATGGAGTGCTGCACTTGGAGGCAAGAGAGGCAGAGAGCTCGTTTGGCTTGGGCTAGCGTTAAGAACCCCAGCAAAGCCTCCACGTGTAGGTATTAAGTTGAGAGTGAGACTACTATTTATGATTTCCATGATTAAAATTTTATTTTTGACCTCAATCCTGACCAGAGGTGGAAGTCAGGGATGTACTTCCCCTCCCAGCAAACAAGATAAGACTAAAGACACCCCAGTCCAGCTTTGCAGGTCAACTAAGGCTGTGCGCTAAAGATTTTGAGGCTATACCCAACACATGAAAGGGGAAGAATCAAAATGCTATAGTGTAGTGTGCTCCTAATAGTCCAGAAACAAAATTAACGGCAGCGGAAAACACTTTGCGACAGCGCTACTCATCAAATAATGCTCCCACTTTCCCTGGGAAAAACAACCTGGGCAAATACAGATATTGTTGAGGAAGTCATGTGAAGTGGAGAGTGCTGAAGTTTCTGATCACAAATAGCTCTATTTTCCTTGTGAATAACACAATCTTACCCCCGCGATGGTTTGTTTCGCTGCTCCTTCCTCTTCCTCAGAGTTTTCCTCTGGTGTGCAGTACCTGCCAGGAGAGGGAGAGAGAGAAGTGAGCTTTGTATCCATCCTCTCCCATGGAATTCTCAGGAATTCACCTTCTGGACAAGAAAGGCTTTTTCAAGGCTTATTCTGACTACAGCCCCAGTTGCACACATCAACACGTGACAATATCGCCTCAACGTCCAGCACCGTTCTTTCTTAGCAGCAGGACTGGGATAGAATGAAGAGCTGGGAGCTTTGCAATTTTTTTTTTTCCCATTTACTTGTACAAGACTCCTTTTCCTTCTCTTTATCAGTTGCATTATTTGGAAAACAGGGAAGCAACCAGCACTTCCTCTGTCGAGTGCTTTGTGATCTGCTGCTGATAAACACTGCACGCTGGGTGTTCTACTGCAAGGTGTAACAGGAACATCTGCAACTAGACTTGCATCCAAACAGAGTGAGCTTCGGGAAACTAAGGCCAGCACACTGAATTCCAAATGGGACAGCCACAGGATGTTTACTTGCCTTCTACAGGCCAGTCAAGAGAGTGACTATCCCCATTTGGAGAGGATTGTCATTCAAACCACACAGACTCTGAAGAGCAAACAAATACACAGACATTAAAGTTGTCCAGATATATGTCCCTGCTTCAAAAACAAGAATTCGCATTGTCACCAAAAGACCCCTTTGAGAGAGGCTGCTGGCCTCTCAAACCCAACCGCACGCTGCTTTTTTCCCCCTCCTAGTCAAACCCCACGCATCCTCTAAGTCCCAAAAACTGCCTCAAGTCCCACCAGGCTTTACAAGCTCTCTAATCCTTATGCTCAGGATGCGAGTTTCCAAGTGAAAGAAATGAAATGTCAGCTCCTTGATGGCTCGGCAGAACGACTCACAAACAAAAACGGATTCTGCACATCCAAGGACAACTTGGGACGGCCACCACTCGCACCCTTACTGGCTTTCTTCCCACAGCAAACACCACACCAGCACAACCCTCTTTGTCACGCAGCACGGCTCTCGCATGGCAGCTGTGTTGGAGATGCAACAGGCTTGCGAGCAATTCCGGAGCCGCAAGGTAGCTACTCATTACTACATTAAAAGAGACTCTACCTGATCGTATCACCTCTCTGCGACCACTGCGGGCAGCAAACATCTATACATTCGACACCTGCACAGAAAAGAAGTAGTAAGAAAACAAGAAGTTGATTTTCAATCACCATTGGATGTACATAGCTCTCCATTTCTGAGTGATAATTAAAAAAAAAAAGAAAAACTTTGAATGCTGACTGTATGGTCAGGAAGTTTGAATTCTGGCAAGCGCTTTGAACATCATCTGCCAGTGTATAAGAAATGCCCTATTCCGATTTGAAGTCTACCTACAAAGTGGAACGGATTGGAATCAGGGGGATACTCACCGGTCCTTAGTGTTGGACGTGGATAGACCTCTCCTCCGTATTTTGGTTCTTCCAGGTGACTCACAGTCGCCACTGGTTCCTTAGAGGAGGCTTGAACGCTTTGGGGCAGGAAACAAACAACAGAGGAGAATCACAATTTTTATATGTGGGGCATTTGTTATCAGTGTATACCAATTCACAGTGGCTTTTGGGGTTTTTCTTTGAAAAGAACAAAATATTCTTTGCACATCCGACAAATATCTGCATCAACCTGAGGAGGCCACTTTACTCTGTGGGACAAGACAGCGTTCATTTCAACCAGCCCTGACCAATTCTGCTCAATCTATTTGTTAAAGGTTATGCTGACGCTGAGAATGGCAATGTCCACAACATCCACACTGCTGGGACATTTTACTTCAGACCTGCCCTGCTCTGACCTCAGGGACTATATGCTCAGTAGCAGTTGGAGTGCATTAGACACGTTCCCCAGGAACCTTCTCTGGTTTAGCTTCCTCTGAAAGGAATCTCTTTCTCATGCTCCAGATCTGCTCCAAAATATGAGCCAAACCACAATAAGCAACGACTGGCAGATTAGACGCCCAAAGCAGAGTCTTGACCCGCTCTCAAATGCAGTGCACTTAAACTCAGTGCACACAAAATTACATGAGAAACTGTTTTCTGTATCATTTTCATGATATGGATTTTCATCTGAAGTGGCGGATTCTGGCGCAGCGCGCTCCTTAATGGGCGGCCTCAGGGGTAAGAAGCTGTCTGGACCAGCTTTGATGCTCTGTTTGCCATTCCGGATTGTGCTGAAAACATCAACGGCAAAAGAAATGGTATCCAGAGAACATTCCAATATGCACCTCCACCACCAACTACTTTGTCAAGCACGTACACCGATGATGATGGAGACAGACACGAGATGTTCATGACTTTCAGATGAAGATACGCTGTTGATTGTGTCCTCAGCCTCCTCTCAAGTTCAACACTTCCTCTTACTGCAGACCTTTAATCTCTACCTAATCTCCTGCGTCAATTAAGTAGCTGGGTTTAAAGAAAAAGTTGAAAATTGGTTCTTCAGGGGGGAAGCAGCTGGAGACCTCCCTTACCATAGGCAGTAAACCTTTTGGGGAAGAAGTCAAAGAAAACAGAAGGATTTTTACCTCAGACGTGGAATTATCTTGTGAGGATGGGATAGTGGTTCCTTCGTCAGGTGAGCATGGGTTCCACACGGCATCTGACCTACGAGGGAAGAGCATAAGACATCAGGAACTCTAAAAGGAAACTGAAGAGGTTCATGAGTTTACAGTAACGAGCTTCAACAAAGATAAACTGTCATTTTCTCTCTCACATCATCATATTATTTCTGTTATGTCACTTGAGGACATTTTCAGGTTTTCACACCGGCAACTGCAGCAAGTTGCGCGCACAAGGTATTGCCAGCCGAAACCTGAAATACAAAAGGCTTCTCGGGATCTACTACTTAAAAGAAGCATTGAAAACAATTTACTTCTGGCAAGCTAACAGTGGACCTATCAGAATGGAAGGACTGCATCCAAGGCAGCTCTGGTACTGAGATGACAAGCTAAATGCCCGGCCCCACTCCAGAAGCAATGCAAGGATGCAGGTAAGAAACAGAGGTCACGCTCAAGTCTTCCCAGATGCTGCCTTGTCCTGTGCCTGCAATAATCTGTACAGAACCCCAGGGGTAGGCTTGGACGGTACACAAGGTAGGGTGAAAATGAAACAAGTCGTATAACTTGATGTCAGCCTTACCAATTTGTAGCATTGCTACATCGAGCGATGAAAATCTTGGTCTTTTACTTGAAGGCTCAAAAGAAGTGGACCGAATCTTAAAAGAAAACAAAAAAAAAGTACCAATGTGAGTATAACCTGAATGAGAATCCAAGCAAACACACTTCCTGAGACTTAGTCAGCTCTGCTATGACTTGCGGACCATGACTTGCTGGGTCAGATTGCAGAAGAATGCCAATCTTTGCAGGACCTTTGACAGGTACGCTTTAATTTTTGAATACAGGCTCTCATACGTGCAGTCAGCTCCTAAACATTCCAAAGTGTGATAATTCAGCCCTTGAAAAATATATTTTGTACAAATAAGAGTTAACGACTCTCTCAGGAATGAAGAATTAGAGCCCGACAGTCTCTTAGGCCTCTAATTCCATGGGGTAATAAGAAAAATAGCACTACCCTTTGAACCAAACTAGGGAGTCAAGCAGTAGGTGGCTCATTTTTACAGAGCCAAAGTCCTACAGGAATCCTCTCCTGGGCTGGTGGCTAATGAGCAGAAAGAGGTTTATCCACAGGAAGTACGCAGTTTTTCTTGTAAGGTAGTGTATTTTGATTCCTTAACCACAAACTCGAGAAAGAGAATAACGCAGACTTGAGTAAGGCAAACCCAGCCCACATTAGAGCTGCCTGCTAGAAATGCAAAAGAACCACCTACTGCTGTACAGGCTCAGAGCAGGCTCAACCTCAAGATGCAGTAGGGAGAGCTGCTTGCTCTCGCACCTTGCACAGACCCTAACATTTCAAAGCCCTCGCTAACCTCTTCCGCAGACTCTGTGCCGGCAGCATCTTCGCTGACGGAAGCCGCCGGGCGTTTGGTTGCCTTGGTCGGCAACTGCAGCACTGCAGAAACGTCAACTTTCTCTTTCTGCTCAGAGATGGAATAATCTAAAAAACAAAGACAGGCCGTATAAGAACAGGCTAGAAAACCAACAGAGGTACATTGCGAATACAGACAGGAGGGAGCACACAGCTTGGATTTAAGATACTCTTTCTGCTGACAGGCGCGGGCTCAGCGCCAGAGACCTGGGCTATCTCCTGCTGGCAGTAAAAGTATTGGGCCCTGCCACAGTCACCGCAGAGAACGTCCGTCATCTATAGGGCTAAGCCCTACCGGACACCCTCAAGCCATTGGCTATAGGCATAGAGAGCCACAAGGCAAGAAGCCAACAGCTTGAAAAGCCACCGTTTCAGGAACAATGCCAGAGCACAAAAGCCAGACTTTTCCAAGGGACACGAAACCTCAGAAAAATCGGGCATATTCAGTACTTGTGTAATGCGCGATACCTGATTTTTGCTTTTTCGGCGGAGTCTCGTCATCATCATCATCCACAACTATGCAAACGCTGAGGAAAGAACACACACAACAGTGTTTTGCAACCCTAGGGAAGCTCCCAGCAGGCTGACTTCCCTTCACAGGGCCCAAACTTCCCAAGTTACTTTTCCTATCCCAAAGGTCTCCCCCTCCAAGCGCCCCTGGGATCATCTCAGGCACATACACCTAACTGCAGCCCTCCTCAACGCCCCCCAACCTCTCCCAGCCAACGACCGCTCGCAGAGAGCTAATGATCCCGCTGCAGCACATTAGGCCTCTTTGGCTCATTCCGTTAATGCTTCCCAACATTTTACCTTTCTTCCTATCGCCAACAAATTAAGTTCGTTTCGGAAATCCCTACACTGAGTTGCAAAGAAAAGTCTAAGGAGGACAGGACATAAAAGGTGGGAAAGCAACTCGGGCATACACCCACTTCAATCACTTTGTCCTTTGGGAATGGAGCACACAGGTTGGTCCGAGGTGGGTTTTTTCCTCTCTTTGCCCCCCCAAATGTCAGGACAGCCGGATCCTTTGAAGAACTCTTTGGTCTTTCTTACACAAAGGAATTTCTCTTGAACTGTTATGCCCCCGACCCCTGCTGATAGCATTGCTTCTGGCCGGGGAGATGGGGGGGGAGTGGGCGCCGGGGCGATGCCCGGGGGCGGCCCTGAGGCGGCGGGGCGGCTCGCTGCCCTGGGGGGCGGCCTCTTGCGCGGCGGCGGGGCCGGGGGCGGCGAGGAGGGCGCCGAGGGCCCCCCGCAGCCATTAGTGGAGGGGAGGCTGAGGGGGGAGAGAGGGGCGGGGCGGTGGGTGCGCGCGCGCAGGCGCGCCGCCGTCTGTGCTCTGCCTGAGGGAGCCGTTAGCGGCCGCCCGGCCCGCTTCTGCCCCTGCCCTGCGGTGGGGCCGGGCCGGCGCCGTCCCGCCCGTCCCGCCTGGCCCTGCTCTGTCTGGGGGAGGCGCTTGCCCTTCTCCGGAAGCCCCGAGCCGGGCCCCGGCTGGCAGCTGGGCGCCGGGAGGCCGGGGAGTGCCCGGAGGAGGGGAAGAGGCCTTCGGGGAGAGGCCCCCACGGAGGCCGGAGGGGCCCCCCAGAAGCCCTCCAGAGACGGAGGGGCCCCCCAGAAGCCTCCCAGAGAGCGGAGGCGCCCCTCGGAGAGCGGAGAAGCCTTTCGGCGTCCCGCAGGCCTGAGGCGAGCGACAGCGGCCGGCGGCGCGGGCTCTCGCGCGCCCCCTCCTGCCTCCTCTGCCCTCGGTGGGTGAGGGAATGCCAATCCCGGGCTTACCGAGCCCTTTCCTGCGCGCTCGCACGGCGCTTTGCGCCCCTCTGGCGGGGAGCTGCGCTCGCTGCACCCGGCTGCGCCATGGCTGCGGTGCGACTGGAAGGACGCGGACTGCGTTCGGCGTTCCACCATGGTGAGCGGCTGTGACGGAGCGGCGCCCGACCGCCGGCCGCGGGCAGCCCCGCTCGAGCCGCTGCTGCGGGGGCCGGCGAGCGTGTGGTGAGTGCTGAGCTGTGTGCGGGGGGTTGGCTGGCTCTTGGGGCGCTGCCTTGCTCCTAAGGGGGCTTTGAAATGCGGTGCTCGCCCCTCGTTAACGAGCTGTTTCCTGTGGGGTGGAAATGTGCGGGTGTTGCTGCAGCCCCGTCCTGGAGAGGCTTTTTTTCCAGGGCTGGGAGCGAGAGCGGCGTCCAGGCTGGGCAGGGGAGCCGGGTCTGCTCGTCCTCCAGCTGAGCAGTGGTGGTTTGCAGGTAGCATCCGGTTGCACTTGCTGGAATGCAGAGCAGGAGAGAGTTGTGTCGTGGTTTTCCCCTGCAGATGCGGGACACGGGCGGCAAGGTGGCAGCGTGGGGGGAGTGGGGGTAACTGGGAGCCCCCGTCTGCCTCCCAGCCCCATGGCGCTGGATGCAGCTCAGATGCACCCACGCTCTGTGAGGGGGGGTTTGAGGGCCTGAAGGGTTGTCCCCGTGTCCCTGCCGGGCTTATGGTGGTATCTTGCTGCTGTGCGTGGGTCTGGGGGTGGCCGGGAAGGGTCTGGCATGCTGGGGCCATCACTGACCCTCATTTTCTCTCCCACCATAGAGCTCCTCGGCGGAGCTCTCAGCCAGCTCTCGGCGGAGCTCCCCCAGCCAGCGCCTTCCCACATCAGCACCCTTTAGGTGCCTGTCCCCCCTCTCCAGGAGATCTTTGCTGGGGCACCTTGGGAGAGTGGGCAACCACTACCATGGGATGGTGGGATGGGGACAGCCACCTCCTTTGTCCCCTGTCCAGCTGGTGCCCTGACCCTCTCACTCTTCCATGCCCCCGCAGCTTCCGGAGCAAGAGGTTGTGAACGTGTTCATCGGGACGCAGGCGGTGGGGGCCATCATCGGGAAGAAGGGGCAGCACATCAAGCAGCTGGTGCGGTTTGCGGGTGCCTCCATCAAGGTGAGGAAGGCGCTGCGGGGCTGGTCCTGCGCTTCGTGCCTCAGTTTCCCCTCTGCACTGCCGAGGTCAGGGAATGGGAGTGTGCGGGGAGCAGTTTTGCTCCCCAACTTATCACAGAACGGTTGAGGTTGGAAGGGACCTTGAAGATCATGGAGTCCCACCCCCCTGCCCTGTTCAGGGACACCTCCCCCCAGCCCAGGTTGCTCCAAGCCCCATCCAACCTGGCCTTGAACACCTCCAGGGCTAGGGCAGCCACAGCTTCTCTGGGCAAGCTGGGCCAGTGATTCACCACCCTCACAGTGAAAAATTTCTTCCTGTTATCTCCTCTAAATGTCCCCTCTTCCACTTTGAAGGCACTCCGCCTCGTCCTGTCACCCCATGCCCTTGTAAAAAGTCTCTCCCCAGCTCTCCTGTACCCGTTGGCATGGGCCCACCTCTCCCGCCTGTGTTTAGTAGAAGGCCAGGCCTGCAGCACCCTGGTTATGAGCCCGGCTCGGGTGGGAGGGGATGCTCCTGCATGGGGGGATTGCCCTGCGTTGTGGGGGGACATGCCACCGAGGGAAGGTCTTGCTGAAGCGGTGGCTGCACTCACGCTCCTTCTCCCCCATACTTCCCCAGATTGCACCGGCAGAAGGTCCCAAGGGCAGCGAGCGCATGGTCATCATCACAGGGCCGCCCGAGGCTCAGTTCAAGGTGCGCTGGGTGGGGGCTGTGGGTGTGGGGGACAGTAAGGGCCAAGTTGAGAGCGTCCCTGTGGTCAGCACTGTGCTGCCAGCCTGACTTGGCCTCCCTCAGCGCCAGGGGAGCTCTTGGCTGGGTACCGTGGTTTTGATGCTGCTGGACGTGAGGACATTGTGAATGGACTCCTCGGTGCGGGCAAAGCCACCCGCATCCCACCTGGGTTCATCTTCCATAACCTTGTCTCCTGTGCACTCGAGCGGGATGGCGGCCCCCCCCCAAAAAATTGAGCCTCTCTCAAGGAGCGATGGAGGAAGCACAAGTTAAAAAAACCCAGAAACCTGAAATTAATTAGGGCTTGTCCGGGGTGAAAAGTTGGGAGCGGTGAGATGCTCGGTGGGGGCTCAGGGGTGGGTGGTGGTGGGAGAAACAGTGCCCTGACCCCCAACTCTTGCTTTTCCCTTCTCCTCCCCAAGACTGCACAGTGCAAGATGAGGGAAATGGTCCAGCAGGTGAAGCAGCAGGAGCAGAAACACGCTCCGGGAGCCCCGGCCTCGCAGCACAGCAAGTGATGCTCCTGTCGTGCCGCCCAGCACCGCCTGATGAATGTAACCCCACTGCCGGACAACCCCCTCCAACCTCCTCCACCACCGCCAGCAGGTCAGGGGAGCAAACCAAAGACCCGCCCAGACACACAGCCCCCCATTCCCGCGGCGCTGCGAGGATGCGCAGCTGAGGGGTACGGGGAGGGCTCTCTCCATCCCACAGCCTCCTCCTTCCTCCTCCGTCGCCTCCCGACGCTGTCCCTTTAGTTGGACTAACAGGGGCAGGTTTTGGTACCTCAGCACCTCACGCTTGTGTTTCCCTTTTAGAGATTTTGTGTGCCTTGTAAAACTGAGAGTTGGAGCATTTTTTCATTAATTTTTTTAATAAAAAAGACTGAGTTGGAAAAAACCATGTCGAGCGAGTGCGAGGCGGGAGAAGGAAAGCAATCCCAGGGGTGCTGACGTGCGGAAAGAAACTCCCCAACTCGGGGCGAGTTACAAAGCAGCATGTTTATTGCAGCGCTGGGTGCAAGGGGGATGGCTCCCAACTCGCCCAGGGGCTGGTAAAGCAAGCGTTCCTTTCTGATGCAAAGGCGTACGTATTCATTAGTGTAGGCTGGGAATAGGCACCACTCTGGTCATGATCTGTGGGTTGTTGTGGAGGAAGGCTCCCAGTCTTCCTGCCGGTGTACTTTTCCCCTTTGGCTCAAGAGTGCTGCTGTGGCTGAGCTCTGAGCCGCCAGACCGGTTCTCAGCAGATGGTTACTTCGCGCAGACAATAAGGCCCTGAATAGCCCTTCCTGTTCTCTGGGTGGCTCTGCTCCTCTGCTGCTTCTAAGGTCGGGCTGCCCCAGTGTCATCATTGAGGAGCCTTTTGTCTATCCAGTTCTCACTTGTGGGTGTTCCTGCCCATGTCAGTGCCAGAGCTCTTCCGTAGGCTCCTTCTGCTAGCGGAGAGCCAGGGGCCGTTCCTTCAGGAGAAAGCTTGAGAAATGTTTAAAAAGAGAAAAGGGGGGAAAAAAAAGAGGGAAAGGAGGAAAAAAAAAGTGGGAAAAGAAAAAAGAGAAAAAGAAAAAAAGGGGGAAAAAGCAAAAAAGGTCAAAAGAAAAAAGGGGTAAAAGAGAAAAAAGGGGGAAGCGAAAACATTAAAAAAGAAAGGTAGAAAGGAAAAAAAAACAACCAAACCAAGCAAGGAAAGTGGGAACAGCTGCGGGGCAAGAGGAGGGACAGGAGCTGGGGGGGGGAGGTGGCAGTGCCGGCACTGACCCCGGGGGCTGCGACACCACGTTTTTGTCCTCTACTGCAAAGTGTTGTGTGAAAAACAACCAACCAAACCCCATCCAAGGACAACATCAAAAACCAAAGAGAAATCTCTGCAGCTCACAGGAGCCTGAGCTTGCTCTTGGTTGCTTTCTTTCCAGTGTCTTGGGGGTGTCATGGCCGAGCTGAGATTGGGGTGTGGTGGTGGTGGGAGTTTGTCCCATGGCTGTGATGGGGGGAGAAGGGGTGGGCGGGGAGTGGGGGATGTGGTGTGGGGTTTTCTTTGGGTGATGGTGTTTTTTTGCCAGGCGTCGCTTTACCCAGTGGCTCAGGGAGGTGTTGGCATCACAAAGCCTGCGCTAAAGCGGGGTGGGGGCCTCGCCGCAGTTGGTTAGCAGAGCCAAAGTGGTTATTAATGGTTCTTAAGGGCGCCCTAATTATGCCTGTGTAACTGGGAAGCTCAGATGCCCCCGAAGCACCCCCCCCGGTGCTTCTCTAGCCAGGCGAGTGCTGGGCGTCCCCCCCTGCAGGAGAGGAGCGCACCTCCAGGGTGGGTAGAAGGGCATCACCCAAGAGGGAGAGGACCAAGATGGGGCTTGGGTGTCCTTGGGGTGGCCGTGTGGCGGGGTAGGGCTGCTGGGGGCTGCCACGATGAGGGACACCCCCACGCCTTTCTCCATGGCTCCCAGAGCTGTGCTCCCTCCCTCCCTCCCACCCATCCAGTGCCACCGGAGAGGTGGTGTCCCCCCTCCCGGGGCGGGCAGGGGCTGCTGCCACCCCACCTAACACCTCAACGCACCAAACCAGCTTTCAGCAGTCACAGCCACCCGGGCACTGCCAAGGGGGCAGCAGGGGCTCCCCACAGGGGGTTTACAGAACACAGAGAGCGTCCGTACACCGCTGACCCCTCTCCAGGGGCGGATTTTTGGGATGCTGCTTGCTCATCTCATCACTGAACGACACCCCGATTGCCCCTGCAGCACTGTGTGACCATCGCTTCGCCGCTTCTGTGCTCCGATGCTCCTCCTGGCTCCAATCCTCTTCCTGGGGGATTGTGAGGGAGCGAAAATCCACATCGCTACATCCAACTTTTTTTCAGTTAAATAAAAAAAAAAGAATAAATCACCCTCTCTCATTACCAGGTAGAGGTTCGTTCCCTTAAGGCTCTTTTTATGAAAATAAATATTTAAATTCTATAAAGAAATAAATACTTCTCTTTTCACATTAGATAACTCCCTGGAGACAGCAAAAAAAAAAGCACCACCACTGTGCACCAGTGTCCACCAGGGCTTTATACTTTTGTGGCTCTCATGTGCCAGGCCACCGAATCCACACAGTCCAATACAGTCGGTTGTCCCTCTCCTCCTCCTGGCTGGAGGCAGGGCACCTCTACTGTTGACCGTAGTACCTACGATTATCAGATTGGTTCCTACCTGGTCCGTAGGATCGCCTACCGTAGGTTGGAGCAACCTTCTTCCTGTAAGAATCCTTTCTTCTATCGGCTTCATTTTGCAACTCAAGCACCTGTGCCTGTAGGGCTGAGGTAGGTTCTCCATCCCTCTTCTTCATGTCTTCTGCATATTCACAGAGGCAAACCCACAGGATATCTCGCATCAGCTTTGATTTGTCTTGAGTCGGAGGGTGGTTTTTCTCTTGAGTAGGAGGGCGTTTCCTCTTAGCAGCTGCAACATGAGTCTGTACAGGGAAAGCATGGAGTTTTTCCTCCACCTTGGTTAGTTTATCAAACAGTTTATCGGTTTGCTCAACTAATTTCTGGGTCATTTGCTCTATTTTCTCAGTCAGTTTCTCAGTCATTTTCTCGGTGGTCACAGTCAGCTTTTCTATGGCTGCCACAGAGAAGGGACCAGAGAGACTGTCTTCATACTGTCGTACCTTCTTAACCCCTTCATTTACAGTTGGTGTGTCAGTATCGGATCCTCCCCAGACCATTGTTGACAATGTGTGGGAATATGTTGATGGTGCACTTTGTACAAACTTTTTGAGCAGAGATCGTTTGCATGGCATTTCATCAGGGTCTACTATCGCTTGCCCATCACTATAAATCACCTCTCGCACAGGCAGTTCTCTCAGGTACTTAATACCTTTTCCCATGTTGGTCCATTTACTTGGACGGCATTCGATATCGTCCTTAAAGGGATACCTGCGCTTTATGGCTGACACCAGTCGCCTCCAGAGACTGAGAGTGCTTGTCTTTCTCCCAATTTCTTTATCAATCCCTCCATCCTTGGCCAGGTTTCCCAATCGCCTAGCTTCTCTGCCATCTCAGTCTAGGGTATCTGCCCCGCTATCCCAGCATCGGAGCAACCAGGAGACAAGTGTTTCGCCTTCATGACGACTAAAGTCCTTCCTGATACTTCTCAGATCTTTCACGGAGAAGGATTTAACAACTCCCTCTACATCTGAGTCCTCCTGTGGTGAGGCTGCCCCAGAAGGGGCCTCTCCAGCATCTGCTCTAGAAGGACTCTGGCCTTTGTCTGTTTTCAAAGGTCTCTTTCCCTTCTGTGGTCTTGAAGGACCCTCCCCTGGATCTTGTTCAGAACTCTCCCCCAAGCTATGTGACTTGAGGTGGTCTTTGTGGTAAGGGGCAGGGGAAGGAGTTGACCTCCTCTTCCTGCTCCTGGTTACCGGGGCGGGCGGCTTGTACCGATTTTGATGGAGTTTGAGTAGTTTTGGTGCTGGTTGTAGTGGCTGCAGTAGGTTGTGCCGGGACAGGCGGCGGCGTGGCTTGTGCCGCTGCGGGGGGGGGCACGGCTTGTGCCGGGACGGGCGGCGGAGGGGCCGGTGTTGTTGCGGTGGGGGGGGCGGCTGCCAGTGATGCCGGTGCCGCTGTGGTGGGGGGGCGGTTGCGGCCGGGCCGGGCGGGGCTGCGGTTTGCACCGCTGCAGATCGCCGAGCGGCTGCGCGGGTCTGAGTGGCGGCAGCGCATGGTCCCCTACGGCTTCCCCTGTGCCCATGTTTCCTATGAAACCACCCCTGCAACACATTCAGGAGCACCAACAACAAAATCACGATCTTGAGAAGGTACCAGAGCCCAAAAGGTTTCCATGCCCCAGCTCTGAGAGTGTCACATCAGCATAAGTATCAAAGGGCGAAGTAAACATTCCCCAGGTAGAACCGAAAGTATAATTAATAACAGAATCCATCACCTGATGCCCGAGATATACAGGTAGAGCCGTTACCCAACTCATCGTGTTATACATCTGAATTGCGAACCACACCAAAACAGCACCTTTAAACCTTCGCATAAAAAGACAAAGAATAAATGAAGTTTGCAACACCTTTGGCAGGTTAAACCAAGTTGACTGCATTAAGGTCCAACAAAGCTGTTTAAAGGCATGATACACGATTTCGTCTAAGAACGACATGATGCAAGCTGTCTGTTCTAATCTCTGAGCAAACTGGAATTCAAACTATTCGGGCAACTTATCACAGCTCTGGTGGAGCACTGCTCGGGCCCCACGTTGGGCGCCAATTAATCTGTCATGGTTTAGGCCAAATCCACCACTGGGGACCTGGGGGACCCCAAACGGGACCGACAGATGCTCCCCTCTACCCCTCTTCAAAGAGAGAGGCAGAGGAGGAAAAAGAGACTTAGGAGTTTAGAAGGAACTAAACTACTTTAATGAAATATTAATAATAAAATAAAAAGAAATAATGAAAAATATATACAAAACCGTATCAAGCTCCCGAGATGACAATCACGTCACCGGCTGGCACTGGGGCAGTCCCAGGCTGAGTCCCCCTCAGACATCGGCCATTGAAGGAAGAGCACTGACCCTTTGATCCCTCAGCTTTTATACTGAGCATGAGGCAGATGGGATGGAATACCCTGTTGGTCAGTTTGGGGTCACCTGTCCTGTCCGCTCCTCCCTGCAGGTGGGACCCCACTATGCTTTTCCGCTTCCGACCCTCCAACGGGGCAAATCACAAAGTTGTTTGGCCGTGGGGGTTATAGCAATGAGTATAAGCAGAGCCTCTCTGCATCCCACGCCCGGGCATCAGCTGTAACCATTGGTCTGACCTCTCTGAGAGAGTGAACACTGTCTGCACAATATGCAGTTAACTTCAGTAGTTAGAAGAGGCCCCGCTAAGAAGCGAAGTTACTGAACAAAATTGGTTCTGTTTTACCTCAAACCAGGACAGAGGTAGAGTTTCGTTCCATTAAGGCTCTTTTTATTAAAATACGCTTTCTTTCCGTGGTCATGACAAATCCAGTTTTAGGAATCAAGTAGACGGTAGATATTCCAGAAACAGAGGAAAACTCTCTTTGAGGAGACGGTAGTTCAGCATGTTGTCCTTGGGAAGGTAAGTTGGGCAAACACGACTGTAACCACCACCACAGATGTTTCCCATTTGTCTGTAACGTGGTCGCGTGCGCTGCGAGGCGCGAGCGTGCGGCTCAGCCATGGAAGTTCGATGTTCCTTCTTCACTCTGCCCTTAACGAGGTCACACCCATCTTTCTGGCTCTCGCTTAAGGTGCGTTAGCTAATTTCAAAGAGAGTTACTGTCTCCAAAATAAGGGGGGTGGGAGGGAAATAAACTGTCTTAACCCACTACTTCATAACTTGAAGAGGAAAATTTGTGTGCCTGCTGCTGTTCCAAATAAGGTCTAAGAAATGTAACTGCAATAACAACTAGTCACCCGGAGGTGATCACAGCGTTGTTCTAATAGTGCACATCTCACAGCAGCTGTTGGTGGTGTTGGCAAAAAAAAACCCCAAAACCCCAGAGTTACTGTCTCCAAAATAAGGGAGGTGGGGGGAATAAACCATCTTAACTTCTACTTCATAACCTAAAGAGGAAAATTTGTCTAAGAAATGTAACTAAAGGTCTAAGAAAACTAACTAAAGGTCTAAGAAATGTAACTAAGGTCTAAGAAACGTAATTAAAATAAGAACTCTAATAGTCCACATGTCACAGCAGCTGTTGGTGGATTATCTCCCACACCATCTTCTTGCGGAAGTATGGCATGTGAGTCTGAAAAGAGAAGAGAAATCCATTAAATTACGACGTCACGGTAGAAAGAGGCGGCAAAGCGGCATAAACGCCCAGCGGAGTCCTTAATAGGAAGTTCCCTTTAGGAACTGTCAACCATTTGGGTACAACACCCCATGTGGTTCCTAAGAGGGTGACACAACAACACGACAAAACCAGATTGGCTTGACTGCGCGACAGCTTACAAGCACGCTAACAAACAAAATGCTATAAAACAAAATCAATAAAAATAAGCAGTGTCTTGACTGGTCAAAGGGTAGAAGCCATTTCTCCAAAAGATACCGAGCCCAGATATGCCAAACCCGCTGGCGGCAGTATCTTGCCCAAGAGGAATCTCACCGGCAGCAGCTCCCAAAAGCGGGGATGGAGAACCACAGCTCTGCCCTGCCCAGGCCACTTGGAAGTTCTGATCCCAGCAACTACGCACCGAAACAGGGCACGAAACCTCAGCCCCTGCCCCGGACACAATTAAGAGCTGCTGCGTAACCTCCCTGGCTCCTGTCCCTGCGCGAAAGGGGCTGGAGGGGTTTATGACCTTCACTCACCTGGGTAAAGTTGAACGGTTTCTCTCTGGAGATGTACTCTGCGTAGTTGCACATAAAGACGCCGCAGTCGCTTCCGTTCAGCTGCTGAGGGATCTCCTAAGGAATGCAAAGAAGATGGAGGATTTCCCTCTGTCTCAAAAGAAAAGCAACTTGGAAGTAGCGCACATTACCCACACCGACACTGCGCTCACCGCACACTCCTGACCCTACTTGCGTAATCCCGAATACCCACTCCCGCCCACGAGGAACAGACCCAGTTCACTGCTCACCATCCCTCCCCTCTGCCTCCTGGACTCGGACCCTACAACCCAAATTCTTGGCAACCCCAGAAGGGGCAGCAGCCCTCCTCCCTGCGAGGTGTCTCGAGGTTCGCACGGCATCTTTCTCAAGTGACCTTTCTTAAATCCAGTCTTTAGGGACTGCTTTTTACTATCAACTCCTCGAGAAACATCAGCTCAACCCTTTCTTTGTCACGTGCCAGGATCTGGGCCCCAAAGAAGCACTGACAGTTCCCATTTCAAACCCAAGTGGTGCTCACATACACGTGGCTCCATGCTGTGAAGAGTCCACTCCGAAACATTCAGCTCCAGGTTTCTTTTTTCCCGGCTTTCTTTTTGCAGGTATTGGCTGGTTAAAACAAAAGGGGAAAAAAAAAATCCCTTTTCGTCTCTGTAATTTAGGCCAACAACAAAATAAAGTGGCTGAAGAATCACAGGAAGATGAACGGCAGGACGGGAAAACGTCAGAGGATCCTCACAGCAACTGATTTAAGGCTGATTTGGGAGGAAAAATCCCAATCTTCAATTTATAAACACGCTGAGAGGCTGTGAGCTAATGGTCAAGAATGAGACCAACAATTCCAACAGAGGCTTCCACACATACCTAAGTTCATTGCTTCAGAGAGGTCAAAAAACCCCAAATCACATGTTATCAGAGGACCAAGAGACAAATCAAGCAGGGAACTGTAATGCCATAATTCCACCGGGTGCCTTCATCCCACATACTGGGATCCAACTAACAAAGCCGGTACACGTGTGCCATGGGGCTATGGCGTATTTGGCTGTGCCTATCACGGGAAGGCGGCAGAATCCAGGCACCCCAGACCCTGGGTGCAGGGGACGCTGTGACACCAGATAAGCAGCCGATGCCAGACAACTCGCAGCAAGCAACGCCAAGATTCCTGCTTGGTTATCTACAAGCCATGTGAAAACTTGCAGTCGCCTTACAGGGACTCAATCTAAAATCCCTCTCCTCATTCACACCATAAAAGCAGTGACGGAGCGGTTACTTACAGCAAAGTCTGACAAATCTTGTCCCCTTTCTGGCCCAGCGAGTCCAAGTACGTGATCGTATTCTTCCTGAGATCTATGACCTGTTATTAAAAGGTGACCATTAGACAAAGCACAACCTTCTGCCACACAACCCCCAACACCTAAATGACTTCTCTTGCCAGTTTTTGCTCCCTGTCCAATTCTAAAGAAAAAGCCCGTGGGACTCACGGCTAGTGTCCAGTGTGCTTGCAAGTTCACAGGCACGAAGATGATGTCCTGCTTGAAGACATCGACACTTCTGGTCCATCTTCTTACTGCTTCGTAGCCCCCAGATGTTAGTTTGGCATAAAAGAAAGTACTGAACGCGTGGACCGCTGGATATCCTTCCTTCTTGCCTCTTTCCATCAGCAGACCCATGTAGAAATTAACCACCTGTACCATAAAGAGGAAACGTGAGGTGTCAAAATAAGACGCTGCCTTCCCCAACGAAAAATACAGCACCGCGTCTTTTCTGGCCACCCTTAAGCACGCAGCGGAGAGAACTCCAGCCTCAGCTGGAGGCTTTTGTTCCCAGAATTTCACATGGGGTTACATCGGCAGTTTGATCAAAACACCTGCCCCCCACGCCAATAACCCGGACGAACTCCTGGAAGCTGCATCATACAAGAAGTAACGGAACTTCCAGAAACGCTCGACCCTTCAATACCTCAAATAAGACCTGTACAGAGATTTCTAGGCTCTGCCGCGGAGGTCGTCAAAGAACGTTGACGGGACTTCTGTACACGGCGGAGGGGTATTTTTCAATAAAGGCTGAATGAGACTGTCCCTGTGCTGCAGCTGGTTTTACCTCATCATTTAGCCAGCAAAGGTTCCTGAGCGTGCGGATGTCCTCCCGAGTGACCTTTAGTTTGAAGGCACTGCTCATGATCTCATCTGGCTCACCTTTGCCAAATGCGGCACTGACCTCTCTCTCCATGGCCTGAAAGGAACAATTCAACGGGGAAGGACTTGTGAAACAGCGCATGGAGCACGCTGACCTGGGGGCAGCTTTCCACTGAAACACGGCCTGTAAATTCAGCTCAGGTGACAGAGCAACTGCCTTCGATGGTTTCCTGCCTCAGTGAGCGATAGCGCTTTTGCCTTGCTTGGTTGCTTTCAGCATCCCAACTTTGAACTTTAGAGCCCAGGCTTGCTGCCATTTCATTTCACCAAGGATGTTGGGATAAAACCCGTAAACTCAGCAAACACGCTAAAGCAGCTGAAGACGGAACACAAGTTTGGCAAACCACTTTCCCATGTGCTCCTGCGGCCCTCGCAATACCCAGGTTTAAGCCAACCCCAGCGGGCATCCTCCGTACCGAGGCAGCTAAGTCAGGGGCCTGAAACAGTGTGAAGGTGGGGGACTTCAAAGGGAACGGGAAAGGGGGAAACTGAGGCAGCTACACTGGAGTCAGGCAATGGGGAGTCCAGCTTGTGCACACAACTGGTCCCAATTTGCACGTTCCCATCTAAGTCTGCCTAGGGAATGCAAAGAAACCACTACGGATGGTGGTATAAAATACTCTGATCTGCAATAGCATCTTCTTGCTTGAATCTGGGCGAGCAAAATAAGAAAACCACCCGGTTTCCCTTGTACCCAGCATCAACGCTGCAGACCTTGTAAACTCTGCATTTGCTCGCCCTTTCCGAGTCCATCCTCAACAGGCAGGAAAAGGCGGGGGGAGCTCAATTAGACTGCAACTCCGAAGAATAAAAGCAGCCAAAATTCATACAAGCAGGGGAAACTGAACTCCCACTCCCCGGTGGACGGCACCACGGATCAGCACAAGCTGATCTTTCAGGTTCTATCACCACGGTAGGACAAGAGGCACATCCAATAGAACTGGATGAGTCGGGTTAGCACTGCTCTGGAGACTGGTGTTCAACCTGGACTCATTTTTTGTCCTGCTAACAGAAGGCCCACAAACCCTCAAGGCAGCACAACTGAAGGAGCGCTGGAGCACACGAAATCCTTCAAACCAGCTTTAGTGCTGACCCTCGCACTGCGAAGTCACAGCCGCAGACACTCGCTAACAGGTTCAAAGCAAGTTCTTCTAAGAGGAGTTCCCTGCAGCTCTGTCACAACCTTCTCTTTTGTCTAACAGACTGTCGGCTGTGGTACCTCTGTGAGCGGAGGAAAGCGTTCCGCTGTTTTTCCCAAGCCTGGCACTTTCTTTCCTTCCACATTGAGGCTGGCTGACTTTTTGGACTGAACACGTGTTGGGTGTCCTCGGAATAACGCATCTTCTGAGATTTCAGTGCCACGCTGCCTCTGTTAGACAAACGGACGTTAAGCTAGCAATCAAGCACAGATTTGTTTGCTTGGGAATAGGACAGAAAATCTTGCTTATATAGGAAACTGGAAGGGTTTTTGTACACACATCCAAACAGCAAACCCCAAAGTGACTTTTTATTGACGACTGCATTCCAACTGTGCACCCATGGAGTGCTGCACTTGGAGGCAAGAGAGGCAGAGAGCTCGTTTGGCTTGGGCTAGCGTTAAGAACCCCAGCAAAGCCTCCACGTGTAGGTATTAAGTTGAGAGTGAGACTACTATTTATGATTTCCATGATTAAAATTTTATTTTTGACCTCAATCCTGACCAGAGGTGGAAGTCAGGGATGTACTTCCCATCCCAGCAAACAAGATAAGACTAAAGACACCCCAGTCCAGCTTTGCAGGTCAACTAAGGCTGTGCGCTAAAGATTTTGAGGCTATACCCAACACATGAAAGGGGAAGAATCAAAATGCTATAGTGTAGTGTGCTCCTAATAGTCCAGAAACAAAATTAACGGCAGCGGAAAACACTTTGCGACAGCGCTACTCATCAAATAATGCTCCCACTTTCCCTGGGAAAAACAACCTGGGCAAATACAGATATTGTTGAGGAAGTCATGTGAAGTGGAGAGTGCTGAAGTTTCTGATCACAAATAGCTCTATTTTCCTTGTGAATAACACAATCTTACCCCCGCGATGGTTTGTTTCGCTGCTCCTTCCTCTTCCTCAGAGTTTTCCTCTGGTGTGCAGTACCTGCCAGGAGAGGGAGAGAGAGAAGTGAGCTTTGTATCCATCCTCTCCCATGGAATTCTCAGGAATTCACCTTCTGGACAAGAAAGGCTTTTTCAAGGCTTATTCTGACTACAGCCCCAGTTGCACACATCAACACGTGACAATATCGCCTCAACGTCCAGCACCGTTCTTTCTTAGCAGCAGGACTGGGATAGAATGAAGAGCTGGGAGCTTTGCAATTTTTTTTTTTCCCATTTACTTGTACAAGACTCCTTTTCCTTCTCTTTATCAGTTGCATTATTTGGAAAACAGGGAAGCAACCAGCACTTCCTCTGTCGAGTGCTTTGTGATCTGCTGCTGATAAACACTGCACGCTGGGTGTTCTACTGCAAGGTGTAACAGGAACATCTGCAACTAGACTTGCATCCAAACAGAGTGAGCTTCGGGAAACTAAGGCCAGCACACTGAATTCCAAATGGGACAGCCACAGGATGTTTACTTGCCTTCTACAGGCCAGTCAAGAGAGTGACTATCCCCATTTGGAGAGGATTGTCATTCAAACCACACAGACTCTGAAGAGCAAACAAATACACAGACATTAAAGTTGTCCAGATATATGTCCCTGCTTCAAAAACAAGAATTCGCATTGTCACCAAAAGACCCCTTTGAGAGAGGCTGCTGGCCTCTCAAACCCAACCGCACGCTGCTTTTTTCCCCCTCCTAGTCAAACCCCACGCATCCTCTAAGTCCCAAAAACTGCCTCAAGTCCCACCAGGCTTTACAAGCTCTCTAATCCTTATGCTCAGGATGCGAGTTTCCAAGTGAAAGAAATGAAATGTCAGCTCATTGATGGCTCGGCAGAACGACTCACAAACAAAAACGGATTCTGCACATCCAAGGACAACTTGGGACGGCCACCACTCGCACCCTTACTGGCTTTCTTCCCACAGCAAACACCACACCAGCACAACCCTCTTTGTCACGCAGCACGGCTCTCGCATGGCAGCTGTGTTGGAGATGCAACAGGCTTGCGAGCAATTCCGGAGCCGCAAGGTAGCTACTCATTACTACATTAAAAGAGACTCTACCTGATCGTATCACCTCTCTGCGACCACTGCGGGCAGCAAACATCTATACATTCGACACCTGCACAGAAAAGAAGTAGTAAGAAAACAAGAAGTTGATTTTCAATCACCATTGGATGTACATAGCTCTCCATTTCTGAGTGATAATTAAAAAAAAAAAGAAAAACTTTGAATGCTGACTGTATGGTCAGGAAGTTTGAATTCTGGCAAGCGCTTTGAACATCATCTGCCAGTGTATAAGAAATGCCCTATTCCGATTTGAAGTCTACCTACAAAGTGGAACGGATTGGAATCAGGGGGATACTCACCGGTCCTTAGTGTTGGACGTGGATAGACCTCTCCTCCGTATTTTGGTTCTTCCAGGTGACTCACAGTCGCCACTGGTTCCTTAGAGGAGGCTTGAACGCTTTGGGGCAGGAAACAAACAACAGAGGAGAATCACAATTTTTATATGTGGGGCATTTGTTATCAGTGTATACCAATTCACAGTGGCTTTTGGGGTTTTTCTTTGAAAAGAACAAAATATTCTTTGCACATCCGACAAATATCTGCATCAACCTGAGGAGGCCACTTTACTCTGTGGGACAAGACAGCGTTCATTTCAACCAGCCCTGACCAATTCTGCTCAATCTATTTGTTAAAGGTTATGCTGACGCTGAGAATGGCAATGTCCACAACATCCACACTGCTGGGACATTTTACTTCAGACCTGCCCTGCTCTGACCTCAGGGACTATATGCTCAGTAGCAGTTGGAGTGCATTAGACACGTTCCCCAGGAACCTTCTCTGGTTTAGCTTCCTCTGAAAGGAATCTCTTTCTCATGCTCCAGATCTGCTCCAAAATATGAGCCAAACCACAATAAGCAACGACTGGCAGATTAGACGCCCAAAGCAGAGTCTTGACCCGCTCTCAAATGCAGTGCACTTAAACTCAGTGCACACAAAATTACATGAGAAACTGTTTTCTGTATCATTTTCATGATATGGATTTTCATCTGAAGTGGCGGATTCTGGCGCAGCGCGCTCCTTAATGGGCGGCCTCAGGGGTAAGAAGCTGTCTGGACCAGCTTTGATGCTCTGTTTGCCATTCCGGATTGTGCTGAAAACATCAACGGCAAAAGAAATGGTATCCAGAGAACATTCCAATATGCACCTCCACCACCAACTACTTTGTCAAGCACGTACACCGATGATGATGGAGACAGACACGAGATGTTCATGACTTTCAGATGAAGATACGCTGTTGATTGTGTCCTCAGCCTCCTCTCAAGTTCAACACTTCCTCTTACTGCAGACCTTTAATCTCTACCTAATCTCCTGCGTCAATTAAGTAGCTGGGTTTAAAGAAAAAGTTGAAAATTGGTTCTTCAGGGGGGAAGCAGCTGGAGACCTCCCTTACCATAGGCAGTAAACCTTTTGGGGAAGAAGTCAAAGAAAACAGAAGGATTTTTACCTCAGACGTGGAATTATCTTGTGAGGATGGGATAGTGGTTCCTTCGTCAGGTGAGCATGGGTTCCACACGGCATCTGACCTACGAGGGAAGAGCATAAGACATCAGGAACTCTAAAAGGAAACTGAAGAGGTTCATGAGTTTACAGTAACGAGCTTCAACAAAGATAAACTGTCATTTTCTCTCTCACATCATCATATTATTTCTGTTATGTCACTTGAGGACATTTTCAGGTTTTCACACCGGCAACTGCAGCAAGTTGCGCGCACAAGGTATTGCCAGCCGAAACCTGAAATACAAAAGGCTTCTCGGGATCTACTACTTAAAAGAAGCATTGAAAACAATTTACTTCTGGCAAGCTAACAGTGGACCTATCAGAATGGAAGGACTGCATCCAAGGCAGCTCTGGTACTGAGATGACAAGCTAAATGCCCGGCCCCACTCCAGAAGCAATGCAAGGATGCAGGTAAGAAACAGAGGTCACGCTCAAGTCTTCCCAGATGCTGCCTTGTCCTGTGCCTGCAATAATCTGTACAGAACCCCAGGGGTAGGCTTGGACGGTACACAAGGTAGGGTGAAAATGAAACAAGTCGTATAACTTGATGTCAGCCTTACCAATTTGTAGCATTGCTACATCGAGCGATGAAAATCTTGGTCTTTTACTTGAAGGCTCAAAAGAAGTGGACCGAATCTTAAAAGAAAACAAAAAAAAAGTACCAATGTGAGTATAACCTGAATGAGAATCCAAGCAAACACACTTCCTGAGACTTAGTCAGCTCTGCTATGACTTGCGGACCATGACTTGCTGGGTCAGATTGCAGAAGAATGCCAATCTTTGCAGGACCTTTGACAGGTACGCTTTAATTTTTGAATACAGGCTCTCATACGTGCAGTCAGCTCCTAAACATTCCAAAGTGTGATAATTCAGCCCTTGAAAAATATATTTTGTACAAATAAGAGTTAACGACTCTCTCAGGAATGAAGAATTAGAGCCCGACAGTCTCTTAGGCCTCTAATTCCATGGGGTAATAAGAAAAATAGCACTACACCTTTGAACCAAACTAGGGAGTCAAGCAGTAGGTGGCTCATTTTTACAGAGCCAAAGTCCTACAGGAATCCTCTCCTGGGCTGGTGGCTAATGAGCAGAAAGAGGTTTATCCACAGGAAGTACGCAGTTTTTCTTGTAAGGTAGTGTATTTTGATTCCTTAACCACAAACTCGAGAAAGAGAATAACGCAGACTTGAGTAAGGCAAACCCAGCCCACATTAGAGCTGCCTGCTAGAAATGCAAAAGAACCACCTACTGCTGTACAGGCTCAGAGCAGGCTCAACCTCAAGATGCAGTAGGGAGAGCTGCTTGCTCTCGCACCTTGCACAGACCCTAACATTTCAAAGCCCTCGCTAACCTCTTCCGCAGACTCTGTGCCGGCAGCATCTTCGCTGACGGAAGCCGCCGGGCGTTTGGTTGCCTTGGTCGGCAACTGCAGCACTGCAGAAACGTCAACTTTCTCTTTCTGCTCAGAGATGGAATAATCTAAAAAACAAAGACAGGCCGTATAAGAACAGGCTAGAAAACCAACAGAGGTACATTGCGAATACAGACAGGAGGGAGCACACAGCTTGGATTTAAGATACTCTTTCTGCTGACAGGCGCGGGCTCAGCGCCAGAGACCTGGGCTATCTCCTGCTGGCAGTAAAAGTATTGGGCCCTGCCACAGTCACCGCAGAGAACGTCCGTCATCTATAGGGCTAAGCCCTACCGGACACCCTCAAGCCATTGGCTATAGGCATAGAGAGCCACAAGGCAAGAAGCCAACAGCTTGAAAAGCCACCGTTTCAGGAACAATGCCAGAGCACAAAAGCCAGACTTTTCCAAGGGACACGAAACCTCAGAAAAATCGGGCATATTCAGTACTTGTGTAATGCGCGATACCTGATTTTTGCTTTTTCGGCGGAGTCTCGTCATCATCATCATCCACAACTATGCAAACGCTGAGGAAAGAACACACACAACAGTGTTTTGCAACCCTAGGGAAGCTCCCAGCAGGCTGACTTCCCTTCACAGGGCCCAAACTTCCCAAGTTACTTTTCCTATCCCAAAGGTCTCCCCCTCCAAGCGCCCCTGGGATCATCTCAGGCACATACACCTAACTGCAGCCCTCCTCAACGCCCCCCAACCTCTCCCAGCCAACGACCGCTCGCAGAGAGCTAATGATCCCGCTGCAGCACATTAGGCCTCTTTGGCTCATTCCGTTAATGCTTCCCAACATTTTACCTTTCTTCCTATCGCCAACAAATTAAGTTCGTTTCGGAAATCCCTACACTGAGTTGCAAAGAAAAGTCTAAGGAGGACAGGACATAAAAGGTGGGAAAGCAACTCGGGCATACACCCACTTCAATCACTTTGTCCTTTGGGAATGGAGCACACAGGTTGGTCCCAGGTGGGTTTTTTCCTCTCTTTGCCCCCCCAAATGTCAGGACAGCCGGATCCTTTGAAGAACTCTTTGGTCTTTCTTACACAAAGGAATTTCTCTTGAACTGTTATGCCCCCGACCCCTGCTGATAGCATTGCTTCTGGCCGGGGAGATGGGGGGGGAGTGGGCGCCGGGGCGATGCCCGGGGGCGGCCCTGAGGCGGCGGGGCGGCTCGCTGCCCTGGGGGGCGGCCTCTTGCGCGGCGGCGGGCCCCGGGGCGGCGAGGAGGGCGCCGAGGGGCCCCCACAGCCATCGGTACAGGGGAGGCTGAGGGGGGAGAGAGGGGCGGGGCGGTGGGTGCGCGCGCGCAGGCGCGCCGCCGTCTGTGCTCTGCCTGAGGGAGCCGTTAGCGGCCGCCCGGCCCGCTTCTGCCCCTGCCCTGCGGTGGGGCCGGGCCGGCGCCGTCCCGCCCGGCCCTGCTCTGTCTGGGGGAGGCGCTTGCCCTTCTCCGGAAGCCCCGAGCCGGGCCCCGGCTGGCAGCTGGGCGCCGGGAGGCCGGGGAGTGCCCGGAGGAGGGGAAGAGGCCTTCGGGGAGAGGCCCCCACGGAGGCCGGAGGGGCCCCCCAGAAGCCCTCCAGAGACGGAGGGGCCCCCCAGAAGCCTCCCAGAGAGCGGAGGGGCCCCTCGGAGAGCGGAGAAGCCTTTCGGCGTCCCGCAGGCCTGAGGCGAGCGACAGCGGCCGGCGGCGCGGGCTCTCGCGCGCCCCCTCCTGCCTCCTCTGCCCTCGGTGGGTGAGGGAATGCCAATCCCGGGCTTACCGAGCCCTTTCCTGCGCGCTCGCACGGCGCTTTGCGCCCCTCTGGCGGGGAGCTGCGCTCGCTGCACCCGGCTGCGCCATGGCTGCGGTGCGACTGGAAGGACGCGGACTGCGTTCGGCGTTCCACCATGGTGAGCGGCTGTGACGGAGCGGCGCCCGACCGCCGGCCGCGGGCAGCCCCGCTCGAGCCGCTGCTGCGGGGGCCGGCGAGCGTGTGGTGAGCGCTGAGCTGTGTGCTGGGGGGTTGGGCTGGCTCTTGGGGCGCTGCCTTGCTCCTAAGGGGGCTTTGAAATGCGGTGCTCGCCCCTCGTTAACGAGCTGTTTCCTGTGGGGTGGAAATGTGCGGGTGTTGCTGCAGCCCCGTCCTGGAGAGGCTTTTTTTCCAGGGCTGGGAGCGAGAGCGGCGTCCAGGCTGGGCAGGGGAGCCGGGTCTGCTCGTCCTCCAGCTGAGCAGTGGTGGTTTGCAGGTAGCATCCGGTTGCACTTGCTGGAATGCAGAGCAGGAGAGAGTTGTGTCGTGGTTTTCCCCTGCAGATGCGGGACACGGGCGGCAAGGTGGCAGCGTGGGGGGAGTGGGGGTAACTGGGAGCCCCCGTCTGCCTCCCAGCCCCATGGCGCTGGATGCAGCTCAGATGCACCCACGCTCTGTGAGGGGGGGTTTGAGGGCCTGAAGGGTTGTCCCCGTGTCCCTGCCGGGCTTATGGTGGTATCTTGCTGCTGTGCGTGGGTCTGGGGGTGGCCGGGAAGGGTCTGGCATGCTGGGGCCATCACTGACCCTCATTTTCTCTCCCACCATAGAGCTCCTCGGCGGAGCTCTCAGCCAGCTCTCGGCGGAGCTCCCCCAGCCAGCGCCTTCCCACATCAGCACCCTTTAGGTGCCTGGCCCCCCTCTCCAGGAGATCTTTGCTGGGGCACCTTGGGAGAGTGGGCAACCACTACCATGGGATGGTGGGATGGGGACAGCCACCTCCTTTGTCCCCTGTCCAGCTGGTGCCCTGACCCTCTCACTCTTCCATGCCCCCGCAGCTTCCGGAGCAAGAGGTTGTGAACGTGTTCATCGGGACGCAGGCGGTGGGGGCCATCATCGGGAAGAAGGGGCAGCACATCAAGCAGCTGGTGCGGTTTGCGGGTGCCTCCATCAAGGTGAGGAAGGCGCTGCGGGGCTGGTCCTGCGCTTCGTGCCTCAGTTTCCCCTCTGCACTGCCGAGGTCAGGGAATGGGAGTGTGCGGGGAGCAGTTTTGCTCCCCAACTTATCACAGAACGGTTGAGGTTGGAAGGGACCTTGAAGATCATGGAGTCCCACCCCCCTGCCCTGTTCAGGGACACCTCCCCCCAGCCCAGGTTGCTCCAAGCCCCATCCAACCTGGCCTTGAACACCTCCAGGGCTAGGGCAGCCACAGCTTCTCTGGGCAAGCTGGGCCAGTGATTCACCACCCTCACAGTGAAAAATTTCTTCCTGTTATCTCCTCTAAATGTCCCCTCTTCCACTTTGAAGGCACTCCGCCTCGTCCTGTCACCCCATGCCCTTGTAAAAAGTCTCTCCCCAGCTCTCCTGTACCCGTTGGCATGGGCCCACCTCTCCCGCCTGTGTTTAGTAGAAGGCCAGGCCTGCAGCACCCTGGTTAGGAGCCCGGCTCGGGTGGGAGGGGATGCTCCTGCATGGGGGGATTGCCCTGCGTTGTGGGGGGACATGCCACCGAGGGAAGGTCTTGCTGAAGCGGTGGCTGCACTCACGCTCCTTCTCCCCCATACTTCCCCAGATTGCACCGGCAGAAGGTCCCAAGGGCAGCGAGCGCATGGTCATCATCACAGGGCCGCCCGAGGCTCAGTTCAAGGTGCGCTGGGTGGGGGCTGTGGGTGTGGGGTCAGTAAGGGCCAAGTTGAGAGCGTCCCTGTGGTCAGCACTGTGCTGCCAGCCTGACTTGGCCTCCCTCAGCGCCAGGGGAGCTCTTGGCTGGGTACCGTGGTTTTGATGCTGCTGGACGTGAGGACATTGTGAATGGACTCCTCGGTGCGGGCAAAGCCACCCGCATCCCACCTGGGTTCATCTTCCATAACCTTGTCTCCTGTGCACTCGAGCGGGATGGCGGCCCCCCCCCAAAAAATTGAGCCTCTCTCAAGGAGCGATGGAGGAAGCACAAGTTAAAAAAACCCAGAAACCTGAAATTAATTAGGGCTTGTCCGGGGTGAAAAGTTGGGAGCGGTGAGATGCTCGGTGGGGGCTCAGGGGTGGGTGGTGGTGGGAGAAACAGTGCCCTGACCCCCAACTCTTGCTTTTCCCTTCTCCTCCCCAAGACTGCACAGTGCAAGATGAGGGAAATGGTCCAGCAGGTGAAGCAGCAGGAGCAGAAACACGCTCCGGGAGCCCCGGCCTCGCAGCACAGCAAGTGATGCTCCTGTCGTGCCGCCCAGCACCGCCTGATGAATGTAACCCCACTGCCGGACAGCCCCCTCCAACCTCCTCCCCCACCGCCAGCAGGTCAGGGGAGCAAACCAAAGACCCGCCCAGACACACAGCCCCCCATTCCCGCGGCGCTGCGAGGATGCGCAGCTGAGGGGTACGGGGAGGGCTCTCTCCATCCCACAGCCTCCCCCTTCCTCCTCCGTCGCCTCCCGACGCTGTCCCTTTAGTTGGACTAACAGGGGCAGGTTTTGGTACCTCAACACCTCACGCTTGTGTTTCCCTTTTAGAGATTTTGTGTGCCTTGTAAAACTGAGAGTTGGAGCATTTTTTTATTAATTTTTTTAATAAAAAAGAATGAGTTGGAAAAAACCATGTCGAGCGAGTGCGAGGCGGGAGAAGGAAAGCAATCCCAGGGGTGCTGACGTGCGGAAAGAAACTCCCCAACTCGGGGCGAGTTACAAAGCAGCATGTTTATTGCAGCGCTGGGTGCAAGGGGGATGGCTCCCAACTCGCCCAGGGGCTGGTAAAGCAAGCGTTCCTTTCTGATGCAAAGGCGTACGTATTCATTAGTGTAGGCTGGGAATAGGCACCACTCTGGTCATGATCTGTGGGTTGTTGTGGAGGAAGGCTCCCAGTCTTCCTGCCGGTGTACTTTTCCCCTTTGGCTCAAGAGTGCTGCTGTGGCTGAGCTCTGAGCCGCCAGACCGGTTCTCAGCAGATGGTTACTTCGCGCAGACAATAAGGCCCTGAATAGCCCTTCCTGTTCTCTGGGTGGCTCTGCTCCTCTGCTGCTTCTAAGGTCGGGCTGCCCCAGTGTCATCATTGAGGAGCCTTTTGTCTATCCAGTTCTCACTTGTGGGTGTTCCTGCCCATGTCAGTGCCAGAGCTCTTCCGTAGGCTCCTTCTGCTAGCGGAGAGCCAGGGGCCGTTCCTTCAGGAGAAAGCTTGAGAAATGTTTAAAAAGAGAAAAGGGGAAAAAAAAAAAAGGGAAAGGAGGAAAAAAAAAGTGGGAAAAGAAAAAAGAGAAAAAGAAAAAAAGGGGGAAAAAGCAAAAAAGGTCAAAAGAAAAAAGGGGTAAAAGAGAAAAAAGGGGGAAGCGAAAACATATTAAAAAAGAAAGGTAGAAAGGAAAAAAAACCAACCAAACCAAGCAAGGAAAGTGGGAACAGCTGCGGGGCAAGAGGAGGGACAGGAGCTGGGGGGGGAGGTGGCAGTGCCAGCGCCGACCCCGGGGGCTGCGACACCACGTTTTTGTCCTCTACTGCAAAGTGTTGTGTGAAAAACAACCAACCAAACCCCATCCAAGGACAACATCAAAAACCAAAGAGAAATCTCTGCAGCTCACAGGAGCCTGAGCTTGCTCTCGGTTGCTTTCTTTCCAGTGTCTTGGGGGCGTCACGGCCGAGCTGAGATTGGGGTGTGGTGGTGGTGGGAGTTTGTCCCATGGCTGTGATGGGGGGAGAAGGGGTGGGCGGGGAGTGGGGGATGTGGTGTGGGGTTTTCTTTGGGTGATGGTGTTTTTTTGCCAGGCGTCGCTTTACCCAGTGGCTCAGGGAGGTGTTGGCATCACAAAGCCTGCGCTAAAGCGGGGTGGGGGCCTTGCCGCAGTTGGTTAGCAGAGCCAAAGTGGTTATTAATGGTTCTTAAGGGCGCCCTAATTATGCCTGTGTAACTGGGAAGCTCAGATGCCCCCTAAGCACCCCCCCGGTGCTTCTCTAGCCAGGCGAGTGCTGGGCGTCCCCCCCTGCAGGAGAGGAGCGCACCTCCAGGGCGGGTGGAAGGGCATCACCCAAGAGGGAGGGGACCAAGATGGGGCTTGGGTGTCCTTGGGGTGGCCGTGTGGCGGGGTAGGGCTGCTGGGGGCTGCCACGATGAGGGACACCCCCACGCCTTTCTCCATGGCTTCCAGAGCTGTGCTCCCTCCCTCCCTCCCACCCATCCAGTGCCACCGGAGAGGTGGTGTCCCCCCTCCCGGGGCGGGCAGGGGCTGCTGCCACCCCACCTAACACCTCAACGCACCAAACCAGCTTTCAGCAGTCACAGCCACCCGGGCACTGCCAAGGGGGCAGCAGGGGCTCCCCAAAGGGGGCTTACAGAACACAGAGAGCGTCCGTACACCGCTGACCCCTCTCCAGGGGCGGATTTTCGGGATGCTGCTTGCTCATCTCACCACTGAACGACACCCCGATTGCCCCTGCAGCACTGTGTGACCATCGCTTCGCCGCTTCTGTGCTCCGATGCTCCTCCTGGCTCCAATCCTCTTCCTGGGGGATTGTGAGGGAGCGAAAATCCACATCGCTACATCCAACTTTTTTTCAGTTAAATAAAAAAAAAAGAATAAATCACCCTCTCTCATTACCAGGTAGAGGTTCGTTCCATTAAGGCTCTTTTTATGAAAATAAATAATTAAATCATATAAAGAAATAAATACTTTTTTTTTCACATTAGATAACTCCCTGGAGACAGCAAAAAAAAAAGCACCACCACTGTGCACCAGTGTCCACCAGGGCTTTATACTTTTGTGGCTCTCATGTGCCAGGCCGTCGAATCCACACAGTCCAATAAATTCGGTTGTCCCTCTCCTCCTCCTGGCTGGAGGCAGGGCACCTCTACTGTTGACCGTAGTACCTACGATTATCAGATTGGTTCCTACCTGGTCCGTAGGATCGCCTACCGTAGGTTGGAGCAACCTTCTTCCTGTAAGAATCCTTTCTTCTATCGGCTTCATTTTGCAACTCAAGCACCCGTGCCTGTAGGGCTGAGGTAGGTTCTCCATCCCTCTTCTTCATGTCTTCTGCATATTCACAGAGGCAAACCCACAGGATATCTCGCATCAGCTTTGATTTGTCTTGAGTCGGAGGGTGGTTTTTCTCTTGAGTAGGAGGGCGTTTCCTCTTAGCAGCTGCAACATGAGTCTGTACAGGGAAAGCATGGAGTTTTTCCTCCACCTTGGTTAGTTTATCAAACAGTTTATCGGTTTGCTCAACTAATCTCTGGGTCATTTGCTCTATTTTCTCAGTCAGTTTCTCAGTCATTTTCTCGGTGGTCACAGTCAGCTTTTCTATGGCTGCCACAGAGAAGGGACCAGAGAGACTGTCTTCATACTGTCGTACCTTCTTAACCCCTTCATTTACAGTTGGTGTGTCAGTATCGGATCCTCCCCAGACCATTGTTGACAATGGGTGGGAATATGGTGATGGTGCACTTTGTACAAACTTTTTGAGCAGAGATCGTTTGCATGGCATTTCATCAGGGTCTACTATCGCTTGCCCATCACTATAAATCACCTCTCGCACAGGCAGTTCTTTCAGGTACAATCCCTCCATCCTTGGACAGGTTTCCCAATCGCCTAGCTTCTCTGCCATCTCAGTCTAGGGTAGCTGCCCCGCTATCCCAGCATCGGAGCAACCAGGAGACAAGTGTTTCGCCTTCATGACGACTAAAGTCCTTCCTGATACTTCTCAGATCTTTCACGGAGAAGGATTGAACAACTCCCTCTACATCTGAGTCCTCCTGTGGTGAGGCTGCCCCAGAAGGGGCCTCTCCAGCATCTGCTCTAGAAGGACTCTGGCCTCTGTCTGTTTTCAAAGGTCTCTTTCCCTTCTGTGGTCTTGAAGGACCCTCCCCTGGATCTTGTTCAGAACTCTCCCCCAAGCTATGTGACTTGAGGTGGTCTTTGTGGTAAGGGGCAGGGGAAGGAGTTGACCTCCTCTTCCTGCTCCTGGTTACCGGGGCGGCTTGTACCGATTTTGATGGAGTTGGAGTAGTTTTGGTACTGGTTGTAGTGGCTGCAGTAGGTTGTGCCGGGAGAGGCGGCGGCGTGGCTTGTGCCGCTGCAGGGGGGGGCGCGGCTTGTGCCGGGACGGGCGGCGGAGGGGCCGGTGTTGTTGCGGTGGGGGGGGCGGCTGCCGGTGGTGCGGGTGCCGGTGCCGGTGCAGGCGGCGGCGGAGGCGCCTGTGCCGTGGCGGTGGGGGGGGCGGCTGCCGGTGGCGCCGGTGCCGTGGGGGAGGCGGCTGCCGGTGGTGCCGTTGCTCCGGGGGGGGCAGCTGCGGCCGGGCCGGGCGGGGCCGCGGTTCGCGCCGCTGCAGATCGCCGAGCGGCTGCGCGGGTCTGAGTGGCGGCAGCGCACGGTCCCCTCCAGCTCCCCCTGCACAGATGTTTCACATGAAACCACCCCTGCACCACATTCAGGAGCATCAACAACAAAATCACGATCTTAACAAGGTACCAGTCCTTATCCTCAGAGCCCAGAAGGTTGCCATGCCCCAGCTCTGATGGGGTCACATCAGCATAATTATCAAAGGGCGAAGTAAACATTCCCCAGGTAGAAGAACCCTTTGATCCCTTTGGTCTCTTTTCTACTGAGCATGAGGCAGATGGGATGGAATACCCTGTTGGTCAGTTTTGGGTCACCTGTCCTGTCGCTCCTCCCCGCAGGTGGGACCCCACTATGCTTTTCCGCTTCCGACCCTCCAACGGGGCAAATAACAAAGCTGGTTGGCCGTGGGGGTTATAGCAATGAGTATAAGCAAGAGCCTCTCTGCATCCCATGCCTGGGCATCAGCTGTAACCATTGCTCTTATCGCTCTGAGAGAGTGAACGCTGACGGCACAATAGGCAGTTAATTTCAGTTGGTAGAAGAGGCCCAGCTAAGAAGCTAAGTTACTGAACAAAATTGGTTCTCTTTTACCTCAAACCAGGACACAGGGAGAGTTTCCTTCCATTAAGGCTCTTTTTATTAAAATAAATATTTATATTATATAAAGAAATAAATACTTCTCTTTTCACATTAGATCACTCCCTGGAGGCAGCAAAAAAAGCCAACCCCAAACCAGCCCAAAGGACAGGGGCTTTGGTGAGAAATCAAGAGATGGTAAACGCTTTCTTTCCGTGGTCGTGACAAATCCAGTTTTAGGAATCAAGGAGATGGTAGATATTCCAGAAACAGAGGAAAACTCTCTTTGAGGAGACGGTAGTTCAGCACGTTGTCCTTGGGAAGGTAAGTTGGGCAAACACGACTGTAACCACCACCACAGATGTTTCCCATTTGTCTGTAACGTGGTCGCGTGCGCTGCGAGGCGCGAGCGTGCGGCTCAGCCATGGAAGTTGACGATGTTCCTTCTTCACTCTGCCCTTAACGAGGTCACACCCATCTTTCTGGCTTTTGCTTAAGGTGCGTTAGCTAATTTCAAAGAGAGTTACTGTCTCCAAAATAAGGGGGGGTGGGGGGTGGTGGTGGGGAAATAAACTGTCTTAACCACTACTTCATAACTTGAAGAGGAAAACTTGTGTACCAAAACCCCAGAGTTACTGTCTCCAAAATAAGGGAGGTGGGGGGAATAAACCATCTTAACTTCTCCTTCATAAGCTAAAGAGGAAAACTTGTGTACCAAAACCCCAGAGTTACTGTCTCCAAAATAAGGGAGGTGGGGGGAACAAACCATCTTAACTTCTACTTCATAAGCTAAAGAGGAAAACTTGTGTACCAAAACCCCAGAGTTACTGTCTCCAAAATAAGGGAGGTGGGGGGAATAAACCATCTTAACTTCTCCTTCATAAGCTAAAGAGGAAAACTTGTGTACCAAAACCCCAGAGTTACTGTCTCCAAAATAAGGGAGGTGGGGGGAACAAACCATCTTAACTTCTACTTCATAAGCTAAAGAGGAAAACTTGTGTACCAAAACCCCAGAGTTACTGTCTCCAAAATAAGGGAGGTGGGGGGAATAAACCATCTTAACTTCTACTTCATAACCTAAAGAGGAAAATTCGTCTAAGAAATGTAACTAAAGGTCTAAGAAAACTAACTAAAGGCCTAAGAAAAGTAACTAAGGTCGAAGAAACGTAATCAAAAGAAGAGCTCTAAGAGTCCACGTGTCACAGCAGCTGTTGGTGGATTATCTCCCACACCATCTTCTTCCGGAAGTATGGCATGTGAGTCTGAAAAGAGAAGAGAAAGAAAAGAGAAATTAAATAATGACGTCACGGTAGAAAGAGGCGGCAAACACGCATAAACGCCCAGCGGAGTCCTTAATAGGAAGTTCCCTTTAGGAACTGTCAACCGTTTGGGTACAACACCCCACGCGGTTCCTAAGAGGGTGACACGACAACCCGACAAAACCAGATTGACTTGACCGCGCGACAGCTTACAAGCACGCTAATAAAAGACCCGTCTAAAACGAAATCAAGAAAAAGAAGCGGTGTCTTGACTGGTCAAAGGGTAGAAGCCATTTCTCCAAAAGATACCGAGCCCAGATATGCCAAACCCGCTGGCAGCAGTATCTTGCCCAAGAGGAATCTCACCGGCAGCAGCTCCCAAAGGCGGGGATGGAGAACCACAGCTCTGCCCTGCCCAGGCCACTTGGAAGTTCTGATCCCAGCAACTACGCACCAAAACGGGGTACGAAACCTCAGCCCCTGCCCCGGACACAATGAAGAGCTGCTGCCTAACCTCCCCGGCTCCTGTCCCTGGGCGAGAGGGGCTTGGAGGGGTTTATGACCTTCACTCACCTGGCTAAAGTTGAACGGTTTCTCTCTGGCGATGTAATCTGCGTATTTACACATAAAGACGCCGCAGTCGCTTCCATTCAGCTGCTGAGGGATCTCCTAAGGAATGCAAAGAAGATGGAGGATTTCCCTCTGTCTCAAAAGAAAAGCAACTTGGAAGCAGCGCACATTACCCACACCGACACTGCGCTCACCGCACACTCCTGACCCTACTTGCCTAATCCCCGATACCCACTCCCGCCCACGAGGAACAGACCCAGTTCACTGCTCACCATCCCTCCCCTCTGCCTCCCGGACTCGGACACTACGATCCAAATTTTTGGCAGGCCCAGAAGGCGCAGCAGCCCTCCCCCCTGCGAGGTGTCTCAAGGTTCGCACCGCCTCTTTCTTAAGTGACCTTTCTTAAATCCGGTCTTTAGGGACTGCTTTTTACTATCAACTCCTCGAGGAACATCAGCTCAACCCTTTCTTTGTCACGTGCCAGGATCTGGGCCCCAAAGAAGCACTTACAGTTCCCATTTCAAACCCAAGGGGTGCTCACGTACACGTGGCTCCATGCTGTGAAGAGTCCACTCTGAAACATCCAGCTCCAGCTGTCTTTTTTCCCAGCTTTCTTTTTGCAGGTATTGGCTGGTTAAAACAAAAGGAAAAAAAAAAAATCCCTTTTCATCTCTGTAATTTAGGCCAACAACAAAATAAAGCGGCTGAAGGATCACAGGAAGACGGACGGCAGGACGGTAAAATGTCAGAGGATCCTCACCGCAGCTGATTTAAGGCTGATTTTGAGGAAAAATCCCAATCTGAAACTTACAAACACGGGGAGAGGCTGTGAGCTAATGGTCAAGAACTAACAAAGTCGGCACACGTGTGCCACGGGGCTATGGCGTATTTGGCTGTGCCTCTCACGGGAAGGTGGCAGAATCCAGGCACCCCAGACCCTGGGTGCAGGGGACGCTGTGACAGCAGATAAGCAGTCGATGCCAGACAAGTCGCAGCAAGCAACTCCAAGATTCCTGCTTGGTTATCTACAAGCCACGTGAAAACTGGCAGTCGCCTTACAGGGACTAAATCTAAAACCCCTCTCCTCATTCACACCAGAAAAGCAGTGACGGAGCGGTTACTTACAGCAAAGTCTGACAAATCTTGTCCCCTTTCTGCCCAAGCGAGTCCAAGTACGTGATCGTGTTCTTCCTCAGATCTATGACCTGTTATTAAAAGGTGACCGTTAGGCAAAGCACAACCTTGTGCCGCACACCCCCCAACACCTACATGACTTCTCTTGCCAGTTTTTGCTCCCCGTCCAATTCTAAAGAAAAAGCCCGTGGGACTCACGGCTAGTGTCCAGTGTGCTCGCGAGTTCACAGGCACGAAGAGGATGTCCTGCTTAAAGACATCGACACTCTTGGTCCACCTTCTGACCGACTCGTAGCCCCCAGATGTTAGTTTCGGATAAAAGAAAGTACTAAACGTGTGGACTGCTGGATAGCCTTCCTTCTTGCCTCTTTCCATCACCAGACTCATGTAGAAATTAACGACCTGCACCATAAAGAGGAAACGTGAGGTGTCAAAATAAGACGCTGCCTTCCCCAACGAAAAATACAGCACCACCTCTGTTCTGGCCACCCTTAAGCACGCAGCGCAGAGAACTCCAGCCTCAGCTGTCAGCTTCTGTTCCCAGGATTTCACACGGGGCTACATCGGCAGTTTGATCAAAACACCTGCCACCCACGCCAATAACCCGGACGAACTCCGGGAAGCTGCGTCATACAAGAAGTAACGGAACTTCCCGAAACGCTCGACCCTTCAACACCTCAAATAAGAAGTGTACAGAGATTTCTAGGCTCTGCAGCGGAGGTCGTCAAAGAACGTTGACGCGACTTCTGTACAGGGCGGAGGGGTATTTTTCAATAAAGGCTGAGTGAGACTAGCCCTGTGCTGCAGCTGGTTTTACCTCATCGTTTAGCCAGCAAAGGTTCCTGAGCGTGCGGATGTCCTCCCGAGTGACCTTTAGTTTGAAGGCACTGCTCATGATCTCATCTGGCTCACCTTTGCCAAATGCGGCACTGACCTCTCTCTCCATGGCCTGAAAGGAACAATTAAATGGGGAAGGACTTGTGAAACAGAGCATGGAGCACGCTGACCTGGGGGCAGCTTTCCACTGAAACACGGCCTGTAAATTCAGCTCAGGTGACAGAGCAACTGCCTTCGACGGTTTCCTGCCTCAGTGAGCGATAGCGCTTTTGCCTTGCTTGGTTGGTTTCAGCATCCTAACTTTGAACTTCACAGCCCAGGCTTGCTGCCGTTTCTTTTCACCAAGGACGTGGGGATAAAACCCGTCAACTTAGCAAACACGCTCAAGCAGCTGAAAATGGAACACAACTCTGGCAACCCCCTTTCCCAGGTGCTGCTGCGGCCCTCGCAATACCCAGGTTTAAGCCAACCCCAGCGGGCATCCTCCGTACCGAGGCAGCTAAGTCAGGAGCCTGAAAGAACGTGAAGGTGGGGGACTTCAAAGGGAACGGCAAAGGGGGAAACTGAGGCAGCCGTCCCGCTAACAGAAGGCCCACAAACCCTTAGGGCAGCACAACTGAAGGAGCGCGGGGAGCACACAAAATCCTTCAAAGCAGCTTTAGTGCTGACCCTCGCACTGTGAAGCCACAACCACAGCCACTTGCTAACAGGTTCAATGCAAGTTCTTCAGATTTCAAAGCGCCTTAAGAACCACCGAGAAGAAGAGGACTTCCTTGCAGCTCTGCCACAACCTTCTCTTTTGTCTCACAGACTGTCGCCTACGGTACCTCTGTGAGCGGAGGAAAGCGTTCCGCTGTTTTTCCCAATCTTGGCACTTTCTTTTCCTCCACATCGAGGCTGGCTGACTTTTTGGACGGAACAGGTGTAGGGTGTCCTCGGAATAAGGCATCTTCTAAGATTTCTGTGCCACGCTGCCTCTGTTAGACAAACGGACGTTAAGCTAGCAATCAAGCACAGATTTGTTTCCTTGGGGACAGGACAGAAAATCTTGCTTATATAGAAAACTGGAAGGGTTTTTGTACACCCATGCAACCAGCAAACTCCAAAGTTACTTCTTCTTGACGACTGCATTCCAACTGTGCACCCATGGAGTGCTGCACTCGGAGGCAAGAGAGGCAGAAAGCTCCTTTGCCTTGGGCTAGCGTTAAGAACCCCAGCAAAGCCTCCACGTGTAGGTATCAAGTTGAGATTGAGACTACTATTTCTGATTACCATGACTAAAATTTTATTTTTGACCTCAACCCTGACCAGAGGTGAAAGTCAAAGAGACGTACTTCCTATCCCAGCAAACAAGATAAGACTAAAGACACCCCAGTCCAGCTTTGCAGGTCAACCAAGTCTGTGCGCTAAAGATTTTGAGGCTATACCCAACACGTGAAAGGGGAAGAATCAAAACCGTATAGTGTAGTGTGCTCCTAATAGTCCAGAAACAAAATTAACGGCAGAGGAAAACACTTGGCGATAGCGCTACTCATCAAATAACGCTCCTGCTTTCCCGGGGAAAAACAACCTGGGCAAATACAGATATTGTTGAGGAAGTCATGTGAAGAGTGCTGAAGTTTCTCATCACAAAGAGCTCTATTTTCCTTGGGAATAACACAAGCTTACCCCTGCGATGGTTTCTTTCACTGCTCCTTCCTCTTCCGCAGAGTTTTCTTCTGGTGTGCAGTACCTGCCAGGAGAGGGAGAGAGAGAAGCGAGCTCTATATCCGTCCTGTCCCATGGAATTCTCAAGAATTCACCCTCTGGACAAGAAAGGCTTTTGCAAGGCTAAATACAGCACTAGTTTTTAAAGCGGGGAGAAGAATAGGGACAGAATTAGCTACAAAACAGGACTGCTGCAACTGAACCTCCCTCTGCTCCCATCTACGCTTTCTCCTCTCTCATGTAAGGGCAGGTCACTGCAGAAAGATGCGTGCATCTTACCGCCGTACAAAATCTCTCCCTGTAGCTGCACCTACTGCCCCCAAAAACCTGTTTCCATAAAGACCGCAAAGCCGTCGCAACTCACAGTCCTGCCAGCTCAGACAGCCAATACCAATGAGGCCGCTGGCCTCTCAAACCCAACTGCACGCTGCCTTTTTCCCCCTCCTAGGCAAACCCCAGGCATCCTTTGGGACTTACAAAGTCCCCAAAACTGCTTCAAGTCCCACCAGGCTTTACAAGCTCTCTAATCCTTCTGCTTAGGATGCGGGTTTCCAAGTGAAAGAAGTGAAATGTCAGCTCATTGATGGCTCGGCAGAACGACTCACAAACAAAAACGGATTCTGCACATCCAAGGACAACTTGGGACGGCCACCACTCGCACCCTTACTGGCTTTCTTCCCACAGCAAACACCACACCAGCACAACCCTCTTTGTCACGCAGCACGGCTCTCGCTTGTGTTGGAGATGCAACTGGCTTGCAAGCAATTCCGGAGCCGCAAGCTAGCTACTTCTCTTTCACAGCACTGAGACGATCAAAGACCGTTGGTCATCTTCGAGACTCTACCAGCGGCTGAAAGAGATACACGCGCAGAGCCAAAAGGAACAAGAAGCATCATTAGAAGAGACTCTACCTGATCGTATCACCTCTCTGCGACCGCTGCGGGCAGCAAACATCTATACATTCGACACCTGCACAGAAAAGCAGTAGTAAGAAAACAAGAAGTCGACTTTCAATCACCATCAGATGTACACAGCTCTCCATTTCTGAGTGATAAATAAAAAAAAAGGAAAAACTTTGAAGGATGACGGTATGGTCAGGAAGTTCGAATTCTGGCAAGCACTTTGAACTCGGAACGTCATCTGCGAGTGTGTAAGAAATGCCCTATTCGGATTTGACGTCTACCTACAAAGTGGAACGGATTGGAATCATGGGGATACTCACCGGTCCTGAGTGTTGCACGTGGATAGACGTCTCCTCCGTATTTTGGTTCTTCCAGGTGACTCACAGTCGCCACTGGTTCCTTGGAGGAGGCTTGAACACTTTGGGGCAGGAAACAAACAACAGAGGAGAATCACAATTTTTATACGGGGGGCATTTGTTATCAGTGCGTACCAATTCACGGTGGCTTTTGGGGTTTTTCTTTAAGAAGAACAAAATATTCTTTGCACATCCGACAAATATCTGCATCAACCTGAGGAGGCCACTTTACTCTGCGGGACAAGACAGCGTTCATTTCAACCAGCCCTGACCAATTCTGCTCAATCTATTTGTTAAAGGTTATGCTGACGCTGAGAATGGCAATGTCCACAACATCCATACTGCTGGGACATTTTACTTCAGACCTGCCCTGCTCTAACCTCAGAGACTATATGCTCAGTAGCGGTTGGAGTGCATTAGACACCTTCCCCAGGAACTTCTCTGGTTTAGCTTCCTCTGAAAGGAATCTCTTTCTCAGGCTCCAGATCTGCTCCAAAATATGAGCCAAACCACAATAAGCAACGACTGGCAGATGAGACGCCGACAGCAGAGTCTTGACCTGCTCTCAAATGCAGTGCGCTTAAACTCAGCGCACCCAAAATTACATGAGAAACTCTCTTCTGTATCATTTTCATGGTATGGATTTTCATCTGCAGTGGCGGATTCTGGCGCAGCGCACTCCTTAACTGGTGGCCTCAGTGGTAAGAAGCTGTCTGGAGCAGCTTTGATGCTCTGTTTGCCCTTCCGGCTTGTGCTCAAAACATCAACGGCAAAAGAAACGGTATCAAGAGAACATTCCAATGTGCACCTCCACCACCACCTGCTTTGTCAAGCACGTACACCGATGACGATGGAGACAGACACGAGATGTTTATGACTTTCAGATGAAGACCTGCTGTCTTCAACTGGCTAATGGGGAAGTAGAGAGAAGTAAAAGTGAAAATCACAACAACTGCCTTGAAGATACGCTGTTGATTGTGTCCTCAGCCTCCTCTCAAGTTCAACGCTTCCTCTTACCGCAGACCTTTAATCTCTAGCTAATCTCCTGTGTCAATTAAGTAGCTGGATTTAAAGAAAAAGTTTAATATTGGTTCTTCGGGGGGGAAGCAGCTGACGACCTCCCTTACCATAGGCAGTAAACCTTTCGGGGAAGAAGTCAAAGAAAACGGAAGGATTTTTACCTCAGACGGGGAATTGTCTTGTCAGGACGAGAGAGTGGTTCCTTAGTCAAGCGAGCATGGGTCCCACACGGCATTTGACCTACGAGAGAAGAGCGTAAGGCATGGGTAAGTATAAAAGGAAACTGAAGAGGTTTATGAGTTTACAGTAACGAGCTTCACCAAAGATAAATTGTCATTTTCTCTCTCACATCATCATATGATTTGTGTTATGTCACTTTAGGACATTTTCAGGTTTTCACACCGGCAACTGCAGCAAGTTGCGCGCACAAGGTATTGCCAGCCGAAACCTGAAATACAAAAGGCTCCTCAGGATCTACTACCTAAAAGGACCATTGAAAACAATTTGCTTCTGGCAAGCTAACAGTGGACCTATCAGAACGGAAGGACTGCATCCAAGGCAGCTCTGGTACCGAGACGACCAGATCGACGCCCGGCTCCACTCCAGAAGCAATGCAAGGATGCGGGTAAGAAACAGAGGTCACGCTCAAGTATTCCCAGATGCTGCCTCGTCCCGTGCCTGCCATAATCCCTACAGAACCCTAGGGGTAGACTTGGACAGTACACAAGGTAGGGTGAAAATGAAACAAGTCGTATAACTTGATGTCAGCCTTACCAATTTGCAGCACGGCTACCTCGAGTGACGAAAATCGTGGTCTTTTAGTGGAAGGCTCTAAAGAAGTGGACCCAGGCTTAAAAGAAAACAACAAAAAAGCACCAGCGTGAGTGTAACCTGAATGTGAATCCCAGCAAACACACTTCCTGAGGCTTAGTCAGCTCTGCTATGACTTGGGGACCATGACTTGCTGGTTCAGATTGCAGAAGGCGGCAAATCTTGGCAGGACCTTTGACAGGTACGCTTTAAATTTTGAATACAGGCTCTCATATGTGCAGCAATTAAAAGAATACAGTCTTGTCACTGAGTTATCACTCAGTCGGCTTCTAAACATTCCAAAGGGTGATAGTTCGGCCCTTGAGAAATATATTTTGTACAAATAAGAGTTAACGACTCTCTCAGGAACGAAGAACTAGAGCCCGACAGTCTCTTAGCCCTCTAATCCCATGGGGCAATAAGAAAAACTGCACTACACCTTTGAACCAAACTAGGCAGTCAAGGTGGCTCATTTTTACAGAGCCAAAGTCCTACAGGAACGCTCTCCTGGACTGGTGGATAATGAGCAGAAAGTGGTTTATCCAGAGCAAGTATGCAGTTTTTCTTGTCAGGTAGTGTATATTGATTCCTTAACCACAAGCTTGAGAAAGAGAATAACAGTTTGCAAACACACTAAAACTATAAACTTGAACCATTCTCAAGTATCTGGAAGACAACAAACAGTTTGCTCCACCCGCAGCTGCCAGTGCCGGAGCAGAGGACGCAGGCTTGAGTAAGGCAAACCCAGCCCACATTAGAGCTGCCTGCTAGAAATGCAAAAGAACCACCTACTGCTGTACAGGCTCAGAGCAGGCTCAACCTCAAGATGCAGTAGGGAGAGCCGCTTGCTCTCGCACCTTGCACAGACCCTAACATTTCAAAGCCCTCGCTAACCTCTTCCGCAGACTCTGTGCCGGCAGCATCTTCGCTGACGGAAGCCGCCGGGCGTTTGGTTGCCTTGGTCGGCAACTGCAGCACTGCAGAAACGTCAACTTTCTCTTTCTGCTCAGAGATGGAATAATCTAAAAAACAAAGACAGGCCGTATAAGAACAGGCTAGAAAACCAACAGAGGTACATTGCGAATACAGACAGGAGGGAGCACACAGCTTGGATTTAAGATACTCTTTCTGCTGACAGGCGCGGGCTCAGCGCCAGAGACCTGGGCTATCTCCTGCTGGCAGTAAAAGTATTGGGCCCTGCCACAGTCACCGCAGAGAACGTCCGTCATCTATAGGGCTAAGCCCTACCGGACACCCTCAAGCCATTGGCTATAGGCATAGAGAGCCACAAGGCAAGAAGCCAACAGCTTGAAAAGCCACCGTTTCAGGAACAATGCCAGAGCACAAAAGCCAGACTTTTCCAAGGGACACGAAACCTCAGAAAAATCGGGCATATTCAGTACTTGTGTAATGTGCGATACCTGATTTTTGCTTTTTCGGCGGAGTCTCGTCATCATCATCATCCACAACTATGCAAACGCTGAGGAAAGAACACACACAACAGTGTTTTGCAACCCTAGGGAAGCTCCCAGCAGGCTGACTTCCCTTCACAGGGCCCAAACTTCCAAAGTTACCTTTCCTATCCCAAAGATCTCCCCCTCCAAGCGCCCCTGGGATCATCTCAGGCACATACACCTAACTGCAGCCCTCCTCAACACCCCCCGACCTCTCCCAGCCAACGACCGCTCGCAGAGAGCTAATGATCCCGCTGCAGCACATTAGGCCTCTTTGGCTCATTCCGTTAATGCTTCCCAACATTTTACCTTTCTTCCTATCGCCAACAAATTAAGTTCGTTTCGGAAATCCCTACACTGAGTTGCAAAGAAAAGTCTAAGGAGGACAGGACATAAAAGGTGGGAAAGCAACTCGGGCATACACCCACTTCAATCACTTTGTCCTTTGGGAATGGAGCACACAGGTTGGTCCCAGGTGGGTTTTTTCCTCTCTTTGCCCCCCCAAATGTCAGGACAGCCGGATCCTTTGAAGAACTCTTTGGTCTTTCTTACACAAAGGAATTTCTCTTGAACTGTTATGCCCCCGACCCCTGCTGATAGCATTGCTTCTGGCCGGGGAGATGGGGGGGGAGTGGGCGCCGGGGCGATGCCCGGGGGCGGCCCTGAGGCGGCGGGGCGGCTCGCTGCCCTGGGGGGCGGCCTCTTGCGCGGCGGCGGGCCCCGGGGCGGCGAGGAGGGCGCCGAGGGGCCCCCACAGCCATCGGTACAGGGGAGGCTGAGGGGGGAGAGAGGGGCGGGGCGGTGGGTGCGCGCGCGCAGGCGCGCCGCCGTCTGTGCTCTGCCTGAGGGAGCCGTTAGCGGCCGCCCGGCCCGCTTCTGCCCCTGCCCTGCGGTGGGGCCGGGCCGGCGCCGTCCCGCCCGGCCCTGCTCTGTCTGGGGGAGGCGCTTGCCCTTCTCCGGAAGCCCCGAGCCGGGCCCCGGCTGGCAGCTGGGCGCCGGGAGGCCGGGGAGTGCCCGGAGGAGGGGAAGAGGCCTTCGGGGAGAGGCCCCCACGGAGGCCGGAGGGGCCCCCCAGAAGCCCTCCAGAGACGGAGGGGCCCCCCAGAAGCCTCCCAGAGAGCGGAGGGGCCCCTCGGAGAGCGGAGAAGCCTTTCGGCGTCCCGCAGGCCTGAGGCGAGCGACAGCGGCCGGCGGCGCGGGCTCTCGCGCGCCCCCTCCTGCCTCCTCTGCCCTCGGTGGGTGAGGGAATGCCAATCCCGGGCTTACCGAGCCCTTTCCTGCGCGCTCGCACGGCGCTTTGCGCCCCTCTGGCGGGGAGCTGCGCTCGCTGCACCCGGCTGCGCCATGGCTGCGGTGCGACTGGAAGGACGCGGACTGCGTTCGGCGTTCCACCATGGTGAGCGGCTGTGACGGAGCGGCGCCCGACCGCCGGCCGCGGGCAGCCCCGCTCGAGCCGCTGCTGCGGGGGCCGGCGAGCGTGTGGTGAGCGCTGAGCTGTGTGCTGGGGGGTTGGGCTGGCTCTTGGGGCGCTGCCTTGCTCCTAAGGGGGCTTTGAAATGCGGTGCTCGCCCCTCGTTAACGAGCTGTTTCCTGTGGGGTGGAAATGTGCGGGTGTTGCTGCAGCCCCGTCCTGGAGAGGCTTTTTTTCCAGGGCTGGGAGCGAGAGCGGCGTCCAGGCTGGGCAGGGGAGCCGGGTCTGCTCGTCCTCCAGCTGAGCAGTGGTGGTTTGCAGGTAGCATCCGGTTGCACTTGCTGGAATGCAGAGCAGGAGAGAGTTGTGTCGTGGTTTTCCCCTGCAGATGCGGGACACGGGCGGCAAGGTGGCAGCGTGGGGGGAGTGGGGGTAACTGGGAGCCCCCGTCTGCCTCCCAGCCCCATGGCGCTGGATGCAGCTCAGATGCACCCACGCTCTGTGAGGGGGGGTTTGAGGGCCTGAAGGGTTGTCCCCGTGTCCCTGCCGGGCTTATGGTGGTATCTTGCTGCTGTGCGTGGGTCTGGGGGTGGCCGGGAAGGGTCTGGCATGCTGGGGCCATCACTGACCCTCATTTTCTCTCCCACCATAGAGCTCCTCGGCGGAGCTCTCAGCCAGCTCTCGGCGGAGCTCCCCCAGCCAGCGCCTTCCCACATCAGCACCCTTTAGGTGCCTGTCCCCCCTCTCCAGGAGATCTTTGCTGGGGCACCTTGGGAGAGTGGGCAACCACTACCATGGGATGGTGGGATGGGGACAGCCACCTCCTTTGTCCCCTGTCCAGCTGGTGCCCTGACCCTCTCACTCTTCCATGCCCCCGCAGCTTCCGGAGCAAGAGGTTGTGAACGTGTTCATCGGGACGCAGGCGGTGGGGGCCATCATCGGGAAGAAGGGGCAGCACATCAAGCAGCTGGTGCGGTTTGCGGGTGCCTCCATCAAGGTGAGGAAGGCGCTGCGGGGCTGGTCCTGCGCTTCGTGCCTCAGTTTCCCCTCTGCACTGCCGAGGTCAGGGAATGGGAGTGTGCGGGGAGCAGTTTTGCTCCCCAACTTATCACAGAACGGTTGAGGTTGGAAGGGACCTTGAAGATCATGGAGTCCCACCCCCCTGCCCTGTTCAGGGACACCTCCCCCCAGCCCAGGTTGCTCCAAGCCCCATCCAACCTGGCCTTGAACACCTCCAGGGCTAGGGCAGCCACAGCTTCTCTGGGCAAGCTGGGCCAGTGATTCACCACCCTCACAGTGAAAAATTTCTTCCTGTTATCTCCTCTAAATGTCCCCTCTTCCACTTTGAAGGCACTCCGCCTCGTCCTGTCACCCCATGCCCTTGTAAAAAGTCTCTCCCCAGCTCTCCTGTACCCGTTGGCATGGGCCCACCTCTCCCGCCTGTGTTTAGTAGAAGGCCAGGCCTGCAGCACCCTGGTTAGGAGCCCGGCTCGGGTGGGAGGGGATGCTCCTGCATGGGGGGATTGCCCTGCGTTGTGGGGGGACATGCCACCGAGGGAAGGTCTTGCTGAAGCGGTGGCTGCACTCACGCTCCTTCTCCCCCATACTTCCCCAGATTGCACCGGCAGAAGGTCCCAAGGGCAGCGAGCGCATGGTCATCATCACAGGGCCGCCCGAGGCTCAGTTCAAGGTGCGCTGGGTGGGGGCTGTGGGTGTGGGGTCAGTAAGGGCCAAGTTGAGAGCGTCCCTGTGGTCAGCACTGTGCTGCCAGCCTGGCTTGGCCTCCCTCAGCGCCAGGGGAGCTCTTGGCTGGGTACCGTGGTTTTGATGCTGCTGGACGTGAGGACATTGTGAATGGACTCCTCGGTGCGGGCAAAGCCACCCGCATCCCACCTGGGTTCATCTTCCATAACCTTGTCTCCTGTCCACTCGAGCGGGATGGCGCCCCCCCCCCCCCAAAAAATTGAGCCTCTCTCAAGGAGCGATGGAGGAAGCACAAGTTAAAAAAACCCAGAAACCTGAAATTAATTAGGGCTTGTCCGGGGTGAAAAGTTGGGAGCGGCGAGATGCTCGGTGGGGGCTCAGGGGTGGGTGGTGGTGGGAGAAACAGTGCCCTGACCCCCAACTCTTGCTTTTCCCTTCTCCTCCCCAAGATTGCACAGCGCAAGATGAGGGAAATGGTCCAGCAGGTGAAGCAGCAGGAGCAGAAACACGCTCCGGGAGCCCCGGCCTCGCAGCACAGCAAGTGATGCTCCTGTCGTGCCGCCCAGCACCGCCTGATGAATGTAACCCCACTGCCGGACAACCCCCTCCAACCTCCTCCCCCACCGCCAGCAGGTCAGGGGAGCAAACCAAAGACCCGCCCAGACACACAGCCCCCCATTCCCGCGGCGCTGCGAGGATGCACACCCGAGGGGTACGGGGAGGGCTCTCTCCATCCCACAGCCTCCCCCTTCCTCCTCCGTCGCCTCCCGACGCTGTCCCTTTAGTTGGACTAACAGGGGCAGGTTTTGGTACCTCAGCACCTCACGCTTGTGTTTCCCTTTTAGAGATTTTGTGTGCCTTGTAAAACTGAGAGTTGGAGCATTTTTTCATTAATTTTTTTAATAAAAAAGACTGAGTTGGAAAAAACCATGTCGAGCGAGTGCGAGGCGGGAGAAGGAAAGCAATCCCAGGGGTGCTGACGTGCGGAAAGAAACTCCCCAACTCGGGGCGAGTTACAAAGCAGCATGTTTATTGCAGCGCTGGGTGCAAGGGGGATGGCTCCCAACTCGCCCAGGGGCTGGTAAAGCAAGCGTTCCTTTCTGATGCAAAGGCGTACGTATTCATTAGTGTAGGCTGGGAATAGGCACCACTCTGGTCATGATCTGTGGGTTGTTGTGGAGGAAGGCTCCCAGTCTTCCTGCCGGTGTACTTTTCCCCTTTGGCTCAAGAGTGCTGCTGTGGCTGAGCTCTGAGCCGCCAGACCGGTTCTCAGCAGATGGTTACTTCGCGCAGACAATAAGGCCCTGAATAGCCCTTCCTGTTCTCTGGGTGGCTCTGCTCCTCTGCTGCTTCTAAGGTCGGGCTGCCCCAGTGTCATCATTGAGGAGCCTTTTGTCTATCCAGTTCTCACTTGTGGGTGTTCCTGCCCATGTCAGTGCCAGAGCTCTTCCGTAGGCTCCTTCTGCTAGCGGAGAGCCAGGGGCCGTTCCTTCAGGAGAAAGCTTGAGAAATGTTTAAAAAGAGAAAAGGGAAAGGAGGAAAAATAAAGTGGGAAAATGAAAAAGAGAAAAAGAAAAAAAGGGGGGGAAAAAGGGGGAAAAAGCAAAAAAGGTCAAAAGAAAAAAGGGGTAAAAGAGAAAAAAGGGGGAAGCGAAAACATATTAAAAAAGAAAGGTAGAAAGGAAAAAAAACCAACCAAACCAAGCAAGGAAAGTGGGAACAGCTGCGGGGCAAGAGGAGGGACAGGAGCTGGGGGGGGGGAGGTGGCAGTGCCGGCGCTGACCCCGGGGGCTGCGACACCACGTTTTTGTCCTCTACTGCAAAGTGTTGTGTGAAAAACAACCAAGCAAAACCCACCCAACGACAACATCAAAAACCAAAGAGAAATCTCTGCAGCTCACAGGAGCCTGAGCTTGCTCTCGGTTGCTTTCTTTCCAGTGTCTTGGGGGATCACAGCCGAGCTGAGATTGGGGTGTGGTGGTGGTGGGAGTTTGTCCCATGGCTGTGATGGGGGGAGAAGGGGTGGGCGGGGAGTGGGGGATGTGGTGTGGGGTTTTCTTTGGGTGATGGTGTTTTTTTGCCAGGCGTCGCTTTACCCAGTGGCTCAGGGAGGTGTTGGCATCACAAAGCCTGCGCTAAAGCGGGGTGGGGGCCTCGCCGCAGTTGGTTAGCAGAGCCAAAGTGGTTATTAATGGTTCTTAAGGGCGCCCTAATTATGCCCGTGTAACTGGGAAGCTCAGATGCCCCCTAAGCACCCCCCCGGTGCTTCTCTAGCCAGGCGAGTGCTGGGCGTCCCCCCCTGCAGGAGAGGAGCGCACCTCCAGGGTGGGTAGAAGGGCATCACCCAAGAGGGAGAGGACCAAGATGGGGCTTGGGTGTCCTTGGGGTGGCCGGGTGGCGGGGTAGGGCTGCTGGGGGCTGCCACAATGAGGGACACCCCCATGCCTTTCTCCATGGCTCCCAGAGCTGTGCTCCCTCCCTCCCTCCCACCCATCCAGTGCCACCGGAGAGGTGGTGTCCCCCCTCCTGGGGCGGGCAGGGGCTGCTGCCACCCCACCTAACACCTCAACACACCAAACCAGCTTTCAGCAGTCACAGCCACCCGGGCGCTGCCAAGGGGGCAGCAGGGGCTCCCCACAGGGGGTTTACAGAACACAGAGAGCGTCCGTACACCGCTGACCCCTCTCCAGGGGCGGATTTTCGGGATGCTGCTTGCTCATCTCATCACTGAACGACACCCCGATTGCCCCTGCAGCACTGTGTGACCATCGCTTCGCCGCTTCTGTGCTCCGATGCTCCTCCTGGCTCCAATCCTCTTCCTGGGGGATTGTGAGGGAGCGAAAATCCACATCGCTACATCCAACTTTTTTTCAGTTAAATAAAAAAAAAAGAATAAATCACCCTCTCTCATTACCAGGTAGAGGTTCGTTCCATTAAGGCTCTTTTTATGAAAATAAATATTTAAATTCTATAAAGAAATAAATACTTCTCTTTTCACATTAGATAACTCCCTGGAGACAGCAAAAAACAACCCAACACCACTGTGCACCAGTGTCCACCAGGGCTTTATACTTTTGTGGCTCTCATGTGCCAGGCCATCGAATCCACACAGTCCAATAAAGTCGGTTGTCCCTCTCCTCCTCCTGGCTGGAGGCAGGGCACCTCTACTGTTGACCGTAGTACCTACGATTATCAGATTGGTTCCTACCTGGTCCGTAGGATCGCCTACCGTAGGTTGGAGCAACCTTCTTCCTGTAAGAATCCTTTCTTCTATCGGCTTCATTTTGCAACTCAAGCACCCGTGCCTGTAGGGCTGAGGTAGGTTCTCCATCCCTCTTCTTCATGTCTTCTGCATATTCACAGAGGCAAACCCACAGGATATCTCGCATCAGCTTTGATTTGTCTTGAGTCGGAGGGTGGTTTTTCTCTTGAGTAGGAGGGCGTTTCCTCTTAGCAGCTGCAACATGAGTCTGTACAGGGAAAGCATGGAGTTTTTCCTCCACCTTGGTTAGTTTATCAAACAGTTTATCGGTTTGCTCAACTAATCTCTGGGTCATTTGCTCTATTTTCTCAGTCAGTTTCTCAGTCATTTTCTCGGTGGTCACAGTCAGCTTTTCTATGGCTGCCACAGAGAAGGGACCAGAGAGACTGTCTTCATACTGTCGTACCTTCTTAACCCCTTCATTTACAGTTGGTGTGTCAGTATCGGATCCTCCCCAGACCATTGTTGACAATGGGTGGGAATATGTTGATGGTGCACTTTGTACAAACTTTTTGAGCAGAGATCGTTTGCATGGCATTTCATCAGGGTCTACTGTCGCTTGCCCATCACTATAAATCACCTCTCGCACAGGCAGTTCTCTCAGGTACTTCATACCTTTTCCCATGTTGGTCCATTTACTTGGACGGCATTCGATATCGTCCTTGAAGGGATACCTGCGCTTTATGGCTGACACCAGTCGCCTCCAGAGACTGAGAGTGCTTGTCTTTCTCCCAATTTCTTTATCAATCCCTCCATCCTTGGCCAGGTTTCCCAATTGCCAAGCTTCTCTGCCATCTCAATCTACGGTATCTGCCCCGCTATCCCAGCATCGGAGCAACCAGGAGACAAGTGTTTCGCCTTCATGACGACTAAAGTCCTTCCTGATACTTCTCAGATCTTTCACGGAGAAGGATTGAACAACTCCCTCTACATCTGAGTCCTCCTGTGGTGAGGCTGCCCCAGAAGGGGCCTCTCCAGCATCTGCTCTAGAAGGACTCTGGCCTTTGTCTGTTTTCAAAGGTCTCTTTCCCTTCTGTGGTCTTGAAGGACCCTCCCCTGGATCTTGTTCAGAACTCTCCCCCAAGCTATGTGACTTGAGGTGGTCTTTGTGGTAAGGGGCAGGGGAAGGAGTTGACCTCCTCTTCCTGCTCCTGGTTCCCGGGGCGGCTTGTACCGATTTTGATGGAGTTGGAGTAGTTTTGGTACTGGTTGTAGTGGCTGCAGTAGGTTGTGCCGGGAGAGGCGGCGGCGTGGCTTGTGCCGCTGCAGGGGGGGGCGCGGCTTGTGCCGGGACGGGCGGCGGAGGGGCCGGTGTTGTTGCGGTGGGGGGGGCGGCTGCCGGTGGTGCGGGTGCCGGTGCCGGTGCAGGCGGCGGCGGAGGCGCCTGTGCCGTGGCGGTGGGGGGGGCGGCTGCCGGTGGCGCCGTTGCTCCGGGGGGGGCAGCTGCCGGTGGCCCCGGTGCCGTGGGGGAGGCGGCTGCCGGTGGTGCCGTTGCTCCGGGGGGGGCAGCTGCGGCCGGGCCGGGCGGGGCCGCGGTTCGCGCCGCTGCAGATCGCCGAGCGGCTGCGCGGGTCTGAGTGGCGGCAGCGCACGGTCCCCTCCAGCTCCCCCTGCACAGATGTTTCACAAGAAACCACCCCTGCACCACATTCAGGAGCATCAACAACAAAACCACGATCTTAACAAGGTACCAGTCCTTATCCTCAGAGCCCAGAAGGTTGCCATGCCCCAGCTCTGATGGGGTCACATCAGCATAATTATCAAAGGGCGAAGTAAACATTCCCCAGGTAGAAGAACCCTTTGATCCCTTTGGTCTCTTTTCTACTGAGCATGAGGCAGATGGGATGGAATACCCTGTTGGTCAGTTTTGGGTCACCTGTCCTGTCGCTCCTCCCCGCAGGTGGGACCCCACTATGCTTTTCCGCTTCCGACCCTCCAACGGGGCAAATAACAAAGCTGGTTGGCCGTGGGGGTTATAGCAATGAGTATAAGCAAGAGCCTCTCTGCATCCCATGCCTGGGCATCAGCTGTAACCATTGCTCTTATCGCTCTGAGAGAGTGAACGCTGACGGCACAATAGGCAGTTAATTTCAGTTGGTAGAAGAGGCCCAGCTAAGAAGCCAAGTTACTGAACAAAATTGGTTCTCTTTTACCTCAAACCAGGACACAGGGAGAGTTTCCTTCCATTAAGGCTCTTTTTATTAAAATAAATATTTATATTATATAAAGAAATAAATACTTCTCTTTTCACATTAGATAACTCCCTGGAGACAGCAAAAAAACAAACAACCCCAAACCAGCCCAAAGGACAGGGGCTTTGGTGAGAAATCAAGAGATGGTAAACGCTTTCTTTCCGTGGTCGTGACAAATCCAGTTTTAGGAATCAAGGAGACGGTAGATATTCCAGAAACAGAGGAAAACTCTCTTTGAGGAGACGGTAGTTCAGCACGTTGTCCTTGGGAAGGTAAGTTGGGCAAACACGACTGTAACCACCACCACAGATGTTTCCCATTTGTCTGTAATGTGGTCGCGTGCGCTGCGAGGCGCGAGCGTGCGGCTCAGCCATGGAAGTTGACGATGTTCCTTCTTCACTCTGCCCTTAACGAGGTCACACCCATCTTTCTAGCTCTTGCTTAAGGTGCGTTAGCTAATTTCAAAGAGAGTTACTGTCTCCAAAATAAGGGGGGGGGGTGTGTGTGGGGGTGGGGAAATAAACTGTCTTAACCACTACTTCATAACTTGAAGAGGAAAACTTGTGTACCAAAACCCCAGAGTTACTGTCTCCAAAATAAGGGAGGTGGGGGGAACAAACCATCTTAACTTCTACTTCATAACCTAAAGAGGAAAATTCATCTAAGAAATGTAACTAAAGGTCTAAGAAAACTAACTAAAGGTCTAAGAAAAGTAACTAAAGGTCTAAGAAATGTAACTAAGGTCTAAGAAACGTAATTAAAATAAGAACTCTAATAGTCCATGTGTCACAGCAGCTGTTGGTGGATTATCTCCCACACCATCTTCTTGCGGAAGTATGGCATGTGAGTCTGAAAAGAGAAGAGAAAACCATTAGATAATGACATCACGGTAGAAAGAGGCGGCAAACAGGCATAAACGCCCAGCGGAGTCCTTAATATGAAGTTCCCTTTAAGAACTGTCAACCGTTTGGGTACAACACCCCACGCGGCTCCTAAGAGGGTGACACGACAACCCGACAAAACCAGATTGACTTGACTGCGCGACAGCTTACAAGCACGCTAATAAAAGACCGGTGTAAAATGAAATCAATAAAAATAAGCGGTGTCTTGACTGGTCAAAGGGTAGAAGCCATTTCTCCAAAAGATACTGAGCCCAGATATGCCAAACCCGCTGGCAGCAGTATCTTGCCCAAGAGGAATCTCACCGGCAGCAGCTCCCAAAGGCGGGGATGGAGAACCACAGCTCTGCCCTGCCCAGGCCACTTGGAAGTTCTGACCCCAGCAACTACGCACCGAAACGGGGCACGAAACCTCAGCCCCTGCCCCGGACACAATTAAGAGCTGCTGCGTAACCTCCCCGGCTCCTGTCCCTGCACGAAAGGGGCTGGAGGGGTTTATGACCTTCACTCACCTGGGTAAAGTTGAACGGTTTCTCTCTGGCGATGTACTCTGCGTATTTGCACATAAAGACGCCGCAGTCGCTTCCGTTCAGCTGCTGAGGGATCTCCTAAGGAATGCAAAGAAGATGGAGGATTTCCCTCTGTCTCAAAAGAAAAGCAACTTGGAAGTAGCGCACATTACCCACACCGACACTGCGCTCACCGCACACTCCTGACCCTACTTGCCTAATCCCCGATACCCACTCCCGCCCACGAGGAACAGACCCAGTTCACTGCTCACCATCCCTCCCCTCTGCCTCCCGGACTTGGACACTACAATCCAAATTCTTGGCAGGCCCAGAAGGGGCAGCAGCCCTCCTCCCTGCGAGGCCTCTCGAGGTTCGCACCGCCTTTTTCTTAAGTGACCTTTCTTAAATCCAGTCTTTAGGGACTGCTTTTTACTATCAACTCCTCGAGAAACATCAGCTCAGCCCTTTCTTTGTCACGTGCCAGGATCTGGGCCCCAAAGAAGCACTGACAGTTCCCATTTCAAACCCAAGTGGTGCTCACGTACACGTGGCTCCATGCTGTGAAGAGTCCACTCCGAAACATTCAGCTCCAGGTTTCTTTTTTCCCGGCTTTCTTTTTGCAGGTATTGGCTGGTTAAAACAAAAGGGAAAAAAAAATCCCTTTTCATCTCTGTAATTTAGGCCAACAACAAAATAAAGTGGCTGAAGGATCACAGGAAGACAAACGGCAGGACGGTAAAATGTCAGAGGATCCTCACAGCAGCTGATTTAAGGCTGATTTTGAGGAAAAATCCCAATCTGAAACTTACAAACACAGGGAGAGGCTGTGAGCTAATGGTCAAGAACAAGGCCAATGATTCCATTGCTTCAGAGAGGTCAAAAAGCCCCAAATCACATGTTATCAGAAGACAAAGAGACAAACCAAGCAAGGAACTGTAATGCCATAATTCCACCGTGTGCCTTCATCCCACATACTGGGATCCAACTAACAAAGCCGGTAGACGTGTGCCACGGGGCTATGGTGGATTTGGCTGTGCCTATCACGGGAAGGCGGCAGAATCCAGGCACCCCAGACCCTGGGCGGAGGGGACGCTGTGACACCAGATAAGCAGCCGATGCCAGACAAGTCGCAGCAAGCAACGCCAAGATTCCTGCTTGGTTATCTACAAGCCATGTGAAAACTTGCAGTCGCCTTACAGGGACTCAATCTAAAATCCCTCTCCTCATTCACACCATAAAAGCAGTGACGGAGCGGTTACTTACAGCAAAGTCTGACAAATCTTGTCCCCTTTCTGGCCCAGAGAGTCCAAGTACATGATGGTCTTCCTCCTGAGATCTATGACCTGTTATTAAAAGGTGACCATTAGACAAAGCACAACCTTCTGCCGCACACCCCCCAACACCTAAATGACTTCTCTTGCCAGTTTTTGCTCCCCGTCCAATTCTAAAGAAAAAGCCCGTGGGACTCACGGCTAGTGTCCAGTGCGCTTTCAAGTTTACAGGCACGAAGATGATGTCCTGCTTGAAGACATCAACACTTCTGGTCCATCTTCTTACTGCATCGTAGCCACCAGATCTTAGTTTGGCATAAAAGAAAGTACTGAAAGCGTGGACCGCTGGATATCCTTCCTTCTTGCCTCTTTCCATCAGCAGACCCATGTAGAAATTAACGACCTGTACCATAAAGAGGAAACGTGAGGTGTAAAAATAAGACGCTGCCTTCCCCAATGAAAAATACAGCACCATGTCTTTTCTGGCCACCCTTAAGCACGCAGCGGAGAGAACTCCAGCCTCAGCTGTCAGCTTTTGTTCCCAGAATTTCACACGGGGCTACATCGGCAGTTTGATCAAAACACCTGCCCCCCACACCAAAAACCCGGACGAACTCCGGGAAGCTGCGTCATACAAGAAGTAACGGAACTTCCAGAAACGCTCGACCCTTCAATACCTCAAATAAGACTTCTACAGAGGTTTTTAGGCTCTGCCACGGAGGTCGTCAAAGAACGTTGACGGGACTTCTGTACACGGCAGAGGGGTATTTTTCAATAAAGGCTGAGTGAGACTAGCCCTGTGCTGCAGCTGGTTTTACCTCATCGTTTAGCCAGCAAAGGTTCCTGAGCGTGCGGATGTCTTCGCGAGTGACCTTTAGTTTGAAGGCACTGCTCATGATCTCATCTGGCTCACCTCTGCCAAATGCGGCACTGACCTCTCTCTCCATGGCCTGAAAGGAACAATTCAATGGGGAAGGACTTGTGAAACAGCGCATGGAGCACGCTGACCTGGGGGCAGCTTTCCACTGAAACACGGCCTGTAAATTCAGCTCAGCTGACAGAGCAACTGCCTCCGACGTTTTCTTGCCTCAGTCAGCGATAGCGCTTTTGCCTTGCTTGGTTGGCTTCAGCATCCCAACTTTGAACTTTAGAGCCCAGGCTTGCTGCCATTTCTTTTCACCAAGGACGTTGGGATCAAACCCGTAAACTCAGTAAACACGCTAAAGCAGCTGAAAATGGAACACAACTCTGGCAAACCCCTTTCCCACGTGCTGCCGCGGCCCTCGCAATACCCAGGTTTAAGCCAATCCCAGCGGGGAATGCAAAGAAACCACTACGGATGGTGGTATAAAATACTCTGATATGCAATAGCATCTCCTTCTTGCTTGAATCTGGGCGAGCAAAATAAGAAAACCACCCGGTTTCCCTTGTACCCGGCATCAACTCTGCAGACTTTGTAAACTCTGCATTTGCCCGCCCTTTCCGAGTCCATCCTCAACAGGCAGGAAAAGGTGGGGGGAGCTCAATTAGACTGCAACTCCAAAGAATAAAAGCAGCCAAAATTCATACAAGCAGGGGAAACTGAACTCCCACTCCCTGGGGAACGGCATCACGGACCAGCACAAGCTGATCTTTCAGGTTCTATCACCACGGTAGGACAAGAGGCACATCCAATATAACTGGATGAGTCGGGTTAGCACTGCTCTGGAGACTGGTGTTCAACCTGGACTCATTTTTTGTCCTGCTAACAGAAGGCCCACAAACCCTCAGGGCAGCACAACTGAAGGAGCGCTGGAGCACACGAAATCCTTCAAACCAGCTTTAGTGCTGACCCTCGCACTGCAAAGTCACAGCCGCAGACACTCGCTAACAGGTTCAATGCAAGTTCTTCAGATTTCAAAAAGCCTCAAGAACCACCGAGAATAAGAGGAGTTCCCTGCAGCTCTGTCACAACCTTCTCTTTTGTCTAACAGACTGTCGGCTGTGGTACCTCTGTGAGCGGAGGAAAGCGTTCCACTGTTTTTCCCAAGCTTGGCACTTTCTTTCCTTCCACACTGAGGCTGGCTGACTTTTTGGACCGAACAGGTACAGGATGTCCTTGGAATAACGCATCTTCTGAGATTTCAGCTCCATGCTGCCTCTGTTAGACAAACGGACATTAAGCTAGCAATCAAGCACAGATTTGTTTGCTTGGGGACAGGACAGAAAACTGGAAGAGTTTTTGTACACACATCCAAACAGCAAACCCCAAAGTGACTTTTTATTGACGACTGCATTCCAACTGTGCACCCATGGAGTGCTGCACTTGGAGGCAAGAGAGGCAGAGAGCTCGTTTGGCTTGGGCTAGCGTTAAGAACCCCAGCAAAGCCTCCACGTGTAGGTATTAAGTTGAGAGTGAGACTACTATTTATGATTTCCATGATTAAAATTTTATTTTTGACCTCAATCCTGACCAGAGATGGAAGTCAGGGATGTACTTCCCATCCCAGCAAACAAGATAAGACTAAAGACACCCCAGTCCAGCTTTGCAGGTCAACTAAGGCTGTGCAGTAAAGATTTTGAGGCTATACCCAACACATGAAAGGGGAAGAATCAAAATGCTATAGTGTAGCGTGCTCCTAATAGTCCAGAAACAAAATTAACGGTAGCGGAAAACACTTTGCCATAGCGCTACTCATCAAATAACGCTCCCGCTTTCCCGGGGAAAAACAACCTGGGCAAATACAGATATTGTTGAGGAAGTCACGTGAAGTGGAGAGTGCTGAAGTTTCTGATCACAAATAGCTCTATTTTCCTTGTGAATAACGCAAGCTTACCCCCGCGATGGTTTGTTTCGCTGCTCCTTCCTCTTCCTGAGAGTTTTCTTCTGGTGTGCAGTACCTGCCAGGAGAGGGAGAGAGAGAAGTGAGCTTTGTATCTGTCCTCTCCCATGGAATTCTCAGGAATTCACCTTCTGGACAAGAAAGGCTTTTTCAAGGCTTATTCTGACTACAGCCCCAGTTGCACACATCAACACGTGACAATATCGCCTCAACGTCCAGCACCATTCTTTCTTAGCAGCAGGACTGGGATAGAATGAAGAGCTGGGAGCTTTGCAATTTTTTTTTTTTCCCATTTACTTGTACAAGACTCCTTTTCCTTCTCTTTATCAGTTGCATTATTTAGAAAACAGAGAAGCAACCAGCACTTCCTCTATCGAGTGCTTTGTGATCTACCGCTGATAAACACTGCACGCTGGGTGTTCTACTGCAAGGTGTAACAGGAACATCTGCAACTAGACTTGCATCCAAACAGAGTGAGCTTCGGGAAACTAAGGCCAGCACACTGAATTCCAAATGGGACAGCCACAGGATGTTTACTTGCCTTCTACAGGCCAGTCAAGAGAGTGACTATCCCCATTTGGAGAGGACTGTCATTCAAACCACACAGACTCTGAAGAGCAAACAAATACACAGACATTAAAGTTGTCCAGATATATGTCCCTGCTTCAAAAACAAGAATTCGCATTGTCACCAAAAGACCCCTTTGAGAGAGGCTGCTGGCCTCTCAAACCCAACCGCACGCTGCTTTTTTCCCCCTCCTAGTCAAACCCCACGCATCCTCTAAGTCCCAAAAACTGCCTCAAGTCCCACCAGGCTTTACAAGCTCTCTAATCCTTATGCTCAGGATGCGAGTTTCCAAGTGAAAGAAATGAAATGTCAGCTCCTTGATGGCTCGGCAGAACGACTCACAAACAAAAACGGATTCTGCACATCCAAGGACAACTTGGGACGGCCACCACTCGCACCCTTACTGGCTTTCTTCCCACAGCAAACACCACACCAGCACAACCCTCTTTGTCACGCAGCACGGCTCTCGCATGGCAGCTGTGTTGGAGATGCAACTGGCTTGCGAGCAATTCCGGAGCCGCAAGGTAGCTACTCATTACTACATTAAAAGAGACTCTACCTGATCGTATCACCTCTCTGTGACCACTGCGGGCAGCAAACATCTATACATTCGACACCTGCACAGAAAAGAAGTAGTAAGAAAACAAGAAGTCGATTTTCAATCACCATCAGATATACACAGCTCTCCATTTCTGAGTGATAAATAAAAAAAAAAAAGAAAAACTTCGAATGCTGACTGTATGGTCAGGAAGTTCGAATTCTGGCAAGCGCTTTGAACATCATCGGCCAGTGTATAAGAAATGCCCTATTCTGATTTGAAGTCTACCTACAAAGTGGAACGGATTGGAATCATGGGGATACTCACCGGTCCTGAGTGTTGCACGTGGATAGACGTCTCCTCCGTATTTTGGTTCTTCCCGGTGACTCACAGTCGCCACTGGTTCCTTGGAGGAGGCTTGAACACTTTGGGGCAGGAAACAAACAACAGAGGAGAATCACAATTTTTATATGTGGGGCATTTGTTATCAGTGTATACCAATTCACAGTGGCTTTTGGGGTTTTTCTTTGAAAAGAAAAAAATATCCTTTGCACATCCGACAAATATCTGCATCAACCTGAGGAGGCCACTTTACTCTGCGGGACAAGACAGCGTTCATTTCAACCAGCCTTGACCAATTCTGCTCAATCTATTTGTTAAAGGTTATGCTGACGCTGAGAATGGCAATGTCCACAGCATCCACACTGCTGGGACATTTTACTTCAGACCTGCCCTGCTCTGACCTCAGGGACTATATGCTCAGTAGCAGTTGGAGTGCATTAGACACCTTCCCCAGGAACCTTCTCTGGTTTACCTTCCTCTGAAAGGAATCTCTTTCTCATGCTCCAGATCTGCTCCAAAATATGAGCCAAACCACAATAAGCAACGACTGGCAGATTAGACGCCCAAAGCAGAGTCTTGACCCGCTCTCAAATGCAGTGCACTTAAACTCAGTGCACACAAAATTACATGAGAAACTGTTTTCTGTATCATTTTCATGATATGGATTTTCATCTGAAGTGGCGGATTCTGGCGCAGCGCGCTCCTTCATGGGCGGCCTCAGGGGTAAGAAGCTGTCTGGAGCAGCTTTGATGCTTTTTTTTGCCATTCCGGATTGTGCTGAAAACATCAACGGCAAAAGAAATGGTATCCAGAGAACATTCCAATATGCACCTCCACCACCAACTACTTTGTCAAGCACGTACACCGATGATGATGGAGACAGACACGAGGTGTTCATGACTTTCAGATGAAGATAAGCTGTTGATTGTGTCCTCAGCCTCCTCTCAAGTTCGACACTTCCTCTTACCGCAGACCTTTAATCTCTAGCTAATCTCCTGTGTCAATTAAGTAGCTGGGTTTAAAGAAAAAGTTGAAAATTGGTTCTTCGGGGGGGAAGCAGCTGGAGACCTCCCTTACCATAGGCAGTAAACCTTTAGGGGAAGAAGTCAAAGAAAACAGAAGGATTTTTACCTCAGACGTGGAATTATCTTGTGAGGACGGGATAGCGTTTCCTTCGTGAGGTGAGCATGTGTTCCACACGGAATTTGACCTATGAGAGAAGAGCGTAAGGCATCAGGAACTCTCAAAGGAAACTGAAGAGGTTCATGAGTTTACAGTAACGAGCTTCAACAGAGATAAATTGTCATTTTCTCTCTCACATCATCATATTATTTCTGTTATGTCACTTGAGGACATTTTCAGGTTTTCACACCGGCAACTACAGCAAGTTGTGCGAACAAGGTATTGCCAGCCAAAACCTGAAATACAAAAGGCTTCTCGGGATCTACTACCTAAAAGGAGCATTGAAAACAATTTACTTCTGGCAAGCTAACAGTGGACCTATCAGAATGGAAGGACTGCATCCAAGGCAGCTCTGGCACTGAGATGACAAGATAAACGCCCGTCCCCACTCCAGAAGCAATGCAAGGATGCAGGTAAGAAACAGAGGTCACGCTCAAGTCTTCCCAGATGCTGCCTCGTCCCATGCCTGCAATAATCTGTACAGAACCCCAGGGGTAGGCTTGGACGGTACACAAGGTAGGGAGAAAATGAAACAAGTCGTATAACTTGATGTCAGCCTTACCAATTTGCAGCATTGCTACATCGAGCGATGAAAATCTTGGTCTTTTAGTTGAAGGCTCAAAAGAAGTGGACCGAATCTTAAAAGAAAACAAAAAAAGTACCAACATGAGTGTAACCTGAATGTGAATCCAAGCAAACACACTTCCTGAGACTTAGTCAGCTCTGCTATGACTCGGGGACCATGACTTGCTGGGTCAGATTGCAGAAGAATGCCAATCTTTGCAGGACCTTTGACGGGTACGCTTTAATTTTTGAATACAGGCTCTCATATGTGCAGTCAGCTCCTAAACATTCCAAAGTGTGATAGTTCAGCCCTTGAAAAATACATCTTGTACAAATAAGAGTTAACGACTCCCTCAGGAATGAACAATTAGAGCCCGACAGTCTCTTAGGCCTCTAATTCCATGGGGTAATAAGAAAAAGAGCACTACACCTTTGAACCAAACTAGGGAGTCAAGCAGTCGGTGGCTCATTTTTACAGAGCCAAAGTCCTACAGGTATCCTCTCCTGGGCTGGTGGATAATGAGCAGAAAGAGGTTTATCCACAGGAAGTACGCAGTTTTTCTTCTCAGGTAGTGTATTTTGATTCCTTAACCACAAACTCGAGAAAGAGAATAACGCAGACTTGAGTAAGGCAAACCCAGCCCACATTATAGCTGCCTGCTAGAAATGGAAAAGAACCACCTACAGCTGTACAGGCTCAGAGCAGGCTCAACCTCAAGATGCATTAGGGAGAGCTGCTTGCTCTTGCACCTTGCACAGATCCTAATATTTCAAACCCCTCGCTAACCTCTTCCGCAGACTCTGTGCCTGGAGCATCTTTGCTGACGGAGGCCGCCGGGCGTTTGGTTGCCTTGGTCGGCAACTGCACCACAGCAGAAACTTCAACTTTCTCTTTCTGCTCGGAGATGGAACAATCTAAAAAACAAAGACAGGCCATATAAGAATATGATAGAAACCCAACAGAGGTACATTGCGAATACAGATAGGAGGGAGCACACAGCTTTGATTTAAAATACTCTTTCTGCTGACACGCGTGGGCTCACCACCAGAGACCTGGGCTATCTCCTGCTGGCAGTAAAAGTATTGTGCCCTGCCACAGTCACCGCAGATAACGTCATACAGAGGGCTAAGCCCCACCATACACCCTCAAGCCATTGGCTATAGGGATAGATAGCCACAAGGAAAGAACAGCTTGAAAAGCCACAGTTTCAGGAACAATGCCAGAGCACAAAAGCCAGACTTTTCCAAGGGACACGAAACCTCAGAAAAATCGGGCATATTCAGTACTTGTGTAATGTGCGATACCTGATTTTTGCTTTTTCGGCGGAGTCTCGTCATCATCATCATCCACAACTATGCAAACGCTGAGGAAAGAACACACACAACAGTGTTTTGCAACCCTAGGGAAGCTCCCAGCAGGCTGACTTCCCTTCACAGGGCCCAAACTTCCAAAGTTACCTTTCCTATCCCGAAGGTCTCCCCCTCCAAGTGCCCCTGGGATCATCTCAGGCACATACACCTAACTGCAGCCCTCCTCAACACCCTCAACCTCTCCCAGCCAACGACCGCTCGCAGAGAGCTAATTATCCCGCTGCAGCACATTAGGCCTCTTTTAATGCTTCCTAACATTTTACATTTGTTCCTATCGCCAAAAACTTAAGTTCATTTTGTAAATCACTACACTGAGTTGCAAAGAAAAGTCTAAGAAGGACAGGAAATAAAAGGTGGGAAAGCAACTCGGGCATACACCCACTTCAATCACTTTGTCCTTTGGGAATGGAGCACAAAGGATGGTCCTAGGTGGGTTTTTGCCTCTATTTGCCCCCCCAAATGTCATGACAGACGGCAAGGATTCTTTGAAGAATTCTATGGTCGTTCTCACACAAAGTAATTTCTTTGAAACTGTTATGCCCCCAAACCCTGCTGATATCATTGCTTCTGGCCGGGGAGATGGGGGGGGGACGACTGGGAGATGGTCTAGATGATCTCTAGAGGTCCCTTCCAATTCGGAGAACTCCGTGATTCCGTGAGTCGGCGCCGGGGGGAGTGGACGCCGGGGCGATGCCCGGGGGCGGCCCTGAGGCGGCGGGGCGGCTCGCTGCCCTGGGGGACGGCCTCTTGCGCGGCGGCGGGGCCGGGGGCGGCGAGGAGGGCGACGAGAGCCCCCCGCAGCCATCGGTACAGGGGCGGCTGAGGGGGGAGAGAGGGGCGGGGCGGTGGGTGCGCGCAGGCGCGCCGCGTCTGTGCTCTGCCTGAGGGGGCCGTTAAGGGCCGCCCGGCCCGCTTCTGCCCCTGCCCTGCGGTGGGGCCGGGCCGGCGCCGTCCCGCCTCGCCCTCCTGTGTCTGGGGGAGGCGCTGGCCCTTCTCCGAAAGCCTCGAGCCGGGCCCCGGCTGGCAGCTGGGCGCCGGGAGGCGGGGGGTGCCCGGAGGCGGGGAAGAGGCCCTCAGGGAGAGGCCCCCACAAAGGCCGGAGGGGCCCCCCAGAAGCCTCCCAGAGAGCGGAGGGCCCCCCCGAGAGCGGAGAAGCTTTCCGGCGTCCCGCAGGACTGAGGCGAGCGGCACCGCCCGGCGGCGCGGGCTCTTGCGCGCCCCCTCCTGCCTCCTCTGCCCGCGGTGGATGAGGGAATGCCAGTCCCGGGCTTACCGAGCCCTTTCCTCCGCGCTCGCACGGCGCTTTGCGCCCCTCTGGCGCGGAGCTCCGGTGGCCGCATCCGGCTGCGCCATGGCTGCGGCGCGACTGGGAGGACGCGGACTGCGTTCGGCGTTCCACCATGGTGAGCGGCTGTGACGGAGCGGCGCCCGACCGCCGGCCGCGGGCAGCCCCGCTCGAGCCGCTGCTGCGGGGGCCGGCGAGCGTGTGGTGAGCGCTGAGCTGTGTGCGGGGGGTTGGCTGGCTCTTGGGGCGCTGCCTCGCCCTGCCCTTGCTCCTAAGGGGGCTTTTCAATGCGGTGCTCGCCCGTCGTTAACGGGGGGTGGACATGTGCGGGTGTTGCTGCAGCCCCGTGGCGGAGAGGCTTTTCCAGAGGGGTTTTTAAGTGTAAGAGGAGCAAATGTCCTGAGCAGGAGCTGGTGTCTTGGGCTGTAGCTTCGTCTGTGGAGCTGTAGAGTCGTGGGAAGGATGGAGGAGAAGGAACGAGGCTCCTGGTGAAGGGAAGGAAGTGAGGAGGTGCAGTGTCCAGCCCGGCGTTGAGGAGTGTCTGGGCAGGAGGGGACACGTTGGTGTAGGAGCCGTGGAGCAGCCCGTGGCCCGAAGCAGAGGGTGGACACGGGGAGTGTGAGCTCAATGCGAGGAGGAGCACAAAACCTCGGCGTGGTGGGTTTAAATGGAGGGCTGGGAGCGAGAGCAGCGTCCAGCCTGGGCAGGGGAGCTGGGTCTGCTCGTCCTCCATGTGAGCAATGGTGGTTTGCAGGTAGCATCTGGTTGCACTTGCTGGAATGCAGAGCAGGAGAGAGTTGTGTCCTGGTTTTCCCCTACAAAGGCAGGACACAGACGAAAACATGGCAGTGAGGGGGGTGTGGGGGTAACTGGGAGCCCCTGTCTGCCTCCCAGCCCCATCGCGCTGGGTCGGGGCTGCAGCTCACCCCAATGCACCCTCGGGTGCACCCACTCTCTGTGAGGGGGGGTTTCAGGGCCTGAAGGGTTGTCCCCGTGTCCCTGCTGGGCTCACAGTGGTGGCACACTGCTCTGTGTGGGACTGGGAGTGGCCGGGAAGGGTCTGGCACGCTGGGGCCGTCGCTGACCCTCGTTTTCTCTCCAACCATAGGGCTCCTCGATGTACCTCTTGGGTGTGTATGGAGCCCCCCCCGGCCGGTGCCTTCCGCCATCAGCACACAGTAAGTGCCTGGTACCCCTTTCCAGGAGATCTTCACTTGGGCACCTTGGGAGGGTAAGCAGCTACTACCATGGGATGGTAGCATGGGGACAGCCACCTCCCTTGTCCCTTGTCTGGCTGGTCCCCTGACCCTCTCGCTCTTCTGTGCCCCTTCAGCTGCCGGAGCAAGAGTTTGTGAACCTGTTCATCGGGATGCAGGCGGTGGGGGCCATCATCGGGAAGAAGGGGCAGCACATCAAGCAGCTGGTGCGGTTTTTGGGTGCCTCCATCAAGGTGAGGAAGGGGCCGTGGGGCTGGTCCTGCGTTTTGTGCCTCAGTTTCCCCTCCCCACTGCCGAGGGCAGGGAATGGGAGTCTGTGGGTTACAGTGTTGCTCCCCAAATTATCATAGAATGGTTTCGGTTGACAGAGACCTTGAAGACCATCCAGTCCACCCTGCTGCCCTGGTCAGGGACACCTCCCACCCGCCCAGGTTGCTCCAAACCCTGACCAACCTGGCCTTGAACACCTCCAGGAATGGGGCAGCCACAGCTTCTCTTGCCATCTCATGTTGAGCTTCTCATCAATCAGCACCGCCAGCTCCTTCTCCTCAGGGCTGCTCTCCATCCATTCTCCGCCCAGCCTGGATTTTTGCTGGGGATTGCCCCGACCCATGTGTAGGACCTTGCACTGGGCCTCATTGAACTTCATGAGGTTGGCATGTGCCCACCTCTCCAGCCTGTCATTAGTAGAAGGCCAGGCCTGCAGCACCCTGGTTATCAGCCCAGCTCAGGTGGGAGGGGATGCTCCTGCATGGGGCAGTTGCCCTGCGCTGGGGGGGGACATCCCACCAAGGGAAGGTCTTGCTGAAGTGGGGGCTGCGCTCATGCTCCCTCTCCCTCATCGCTCCCCAGCTCGCCCCGGCAGAAGGTCCCGAGGGCAGCGAGCGGATGGTCATCACGGGGCTGCCTGAGGCTCAGTTCAAGGTGCGCTGGGTGGGGGCTATGGGGGCGGCGACAGTAAGGGACAAGTCGAGGGCATCCCTGTGGTCACCACTGTGCTGGTAGCCTGCCTTGGCCTCCCTCAGCGCCAGGGGAGCTCTTTGCTGGGTACAGTGGTTTTGATGCTGCTGGACATGGGGACATCGTCAGCTTTGGGGATGGAGAGGCACAGTGGGTGCTGCCTGATGGTTTTCCTTTCTGTCCGTCTCCTCCCCAGGCCCAGGGGTGAATATTTTGGGAAGATGAAAGAGGAAAACGCGAAAGACGTGAAGCTTGAAGCCCACATCAAGGTGCCTTCTTTCGCCACCGGCCATGTTATAGGCAAAGGTGGCAAGATGGTAGGTGGTGGTGCCCCGGGGACGCAGAGTTGGGCATCAGCCGTCACCCCTGCCCACCCCAGGGGGACAAATCCCGGGTGCACAGTGGTTTCGGCGATGTCTTGACCCTCAGCCCCTATGTCCTGGTGGTGGTTCTCGTTGGTCCCAAGGAAGGGGGAGACACACAGGGTGCCTGGTGCCGTGGTGACACCGGCAGCAGAGCATTTTGGCTCTTCCACAACAAAACCCTCTTGTGGTTCGCTCCAGGTGAATGAACTGCAAATTTTAACCAGTGTGGAAGTCCTTGTGCCACGAGACCAAACCCTGGACAAGAACGAGGAGGTCATCATTAAAATCATTGGGCATTTCTTTGCCAGTCAAGTACGGTTTGGCCGTGGCTTTACCCAATATTCCCCGGCTGCTTCCGTCCACCGAGGAAAGGCGCAGTGTGTGCTGAGCCCAGCACCACCCGAGCGTCCTGCCGCTCTTCTTTCAGGTGGTCCCTGTGCCCCCAAGAGGCACTGAAGGTGTTTCGGTAGCTCCCCCCGGCTGTGGGAGTGCTGAAATTGAAGATTGGCTCGATTGAGCTAAAAATGGGTGTTTTGAATGCTGTGCAGAGCGGCACCCAGGGTGTGAATGGACTCCTTGGTGCGGGCAAAGCCACGCGCATCGCAGCTGGGTGCATCTTCCATAACCTTGTCTCCTGTCCACTCGAGAGGGATGGTGGCCACCCAGAAAAATTCAGGTGGTCTTGAGGAGCGATGGAGGAAGCACAAGTTTAAAAAAAAAAAAAAAAAACAAACCCCAAAAAACAAACAAACAAAAAAACCCAAACAAACAAAAAAAAAAACCCTTGAAATTACTTACAGCTTGTCCAGAGTGACAAGTTGGGAGTGGCGAGATGCTCGGTGGGGGCTTGGGGGTGGGTGGTAGGGGGAGAAACAGTGCCCTGACCCCCACCTCTTGCTTTTCCCCTCTCCTCCCCAAGACTGCACAGCGCAAGATGAGGGAAATGCTCCAGCAGGGGAAGCAGCAGGAGCAGAAACACGCTCCGGGAGCGCCGGCCTCGCAGCACAGCAAGGGAGGCTCCCGCAATGATGCCCAGCACTGCCCAATGAATGTAACCCCACTGCCAGACTTTGCCCCCCCTCCCCCACCCCCAGCAGGTCAGGGGAGCAAACCAAAGAGCCCCCCAAACACACCTCCCCCCTCCCCCCCCATTCCACGTGGCACTGTGAGGATGCGCAACCGAGGGGTGTGGGGAAGGCTCTCTCCATCACCTCCCGACACTATCCCTTTAGTTGGACTAACATAGGCAGAGAGAGAGAGAAAGAGAGTTTTTATTATTCTTTTTTAAAAATTTTTTTATTTCCTAAAAGCCACCCGGTTTTCATCCCAGGCATGGCCAGAGGAGCTCACCCAGTGTTCAGGGGGGGAGGTTGGGCTGCGTCACGCAGCGCAGCGGCTCATCAGTTTTTAGAATTAATGTAACAATAACGAAACTAACGGCGATTTTTAAGTTTTTTAAGGATTTTAATTCTTTATTTATTTCATTTCAGAGGGGGTGGGGGCAGGAGGAGGATGTTTATTTTTTAGCACAAGCCGGCTTTTCTACAGGTTAAAGGAAAGGCCGTGCTCGGCCGTAAACACTTTGGGGAATGATCCCGGTTGTAAGGAGAGAAGGGGGAAAGAGGGGCAGGGGTGGAAAGCCAGATTTCCAAGAGGTTGTCAGCCCAGGGCTGGGGGGAAAAAAAAAACACACTAGCAAAATAATATTTTTTTTTTTTAATTTCAAAAATAAAACGCATACAACCCTCAACCCCAGATGACACACACACAACCACACACAAAAACTACCTCAGGGTTTACCTCAGCACATTGCGCTTCTGTTTCCCTTTTAGAGATTTTGTGTGCCTTACAAAACTGATAGCTGGCACATTATTTTTGTTTCTTTTCTTAATAAAAAAAAAAGAGTTGGAAAACACGCTCTACTGAGTGCGAGGCGGGAGAAGGAAAGCAATCCCACGGGTGCCAGAGCTCTTCCATAGTCTCCTTCTGCTGGCTGAGAGCCAGGGGCTGTTCCTTCGGAGAAAGCTTGAGAGATGTTTAAAAAGAGAAAAAGAAAAAAAAATAAAAGAAAACAAGGGGGGGAGGAAAAAAACGAGGGGAAAGAAGAAAAAAGGGAAAAAGAGATAAAAAGGGGGGAAAAGAAAAAAAAAAGGGAAAAAAACCAACAACCCCAAATAAAAAAAAAGAAAGGTAGAAAGGAAAAAAACCCCTAAAAAACCCAAGCAAAGTAAGTGGTGAAAGCCGTCGGGCAAGAGGAGGGACGAGAGCCAGCGGTGAGGGGGCGGTGCCAGCGCCGGCCCCGGGGGCTGTGACACCACACTGCAAAGTGTTCTGTGAAAAAAAAACAAACAAATCCCATCCAACGACAACAACATCAAAAAACAAAGAGGAATCTCTCCAGCTCACAAGAGCCTGAGCTCGCTCTCCGCTGCTCTCTTTCCAGTGACTCGGGGGGGGGGGGAGGGGGGGTGGGTCATAGCTGAGCTGAGAGTGGGGTGGTGGTGGGAGTTTGCCCCATGGCTGTGATGGGGGGAGAAGGGGTGGGTGGGGAGTGGGGGATGTGGTGTGGGGTTTTTGAGGGTGGTGTGGGTTTTTTTGCCAGGTGTCGCTTTACCCAGTGGCTCGGGGAGCGTGATGAAACGGGAAAAAGGACTTCACTGAGAGGTTCAAATTAACAATTTCTTTGGACTTCACTCACAGGTCCAATACGTCACTATTGCAAGTTCTGTGTGTGCGATGGCGATTGCACTATTGCGGTTTAAAAGCAATTAGCGGGATCCACTATTGCGAGCTACAAATGCCCCCAACAAGTAGCAACACAAACCACAAGGGCGCTAGATATTAATGCCTTAGAAGAGTGCACCAGTCACAAACTCAATCGCATGCCCTATACCGTACGGATGTTTCTTAGTCACTTACCCTCTCTCTCTCAGGTGAGGTCGCTCCATCCCGGGGAAGTTACCCTGTAACGTCCAGCGTCCTGGATGGGGGGGACAGATCTCCGAGGGGCCAGCTGTATCCTTGGGGGATTCCCCATTTGTCTCCCCAGACCCTGCGGTTTATATTTCCTGACTCGGTGAGGGTGCAGGATTATGCCCGAGTGGATTACACTGTCTGGGATATTTCCCTCTGGTGGTGCCATAGCGAAGTCTCTGTTGCCAGTTTGTGATGTCCGGCGCTCAACGTCATGGGAAGAGTGGTGGGATGGGACTCGGGGCATTTTGATTGTTAAGGGCCATTTGGTTTTGGTTGTTCTGTGCCATCTGGAGATAAGCCCGGGCTGAGCTGTTTTGCAGCTCCCCCCAAGTTCTCTCTGCACAGCCAAGGCACGGCGGGGATGGAGCTGAGTGGGATGGCAGCTCCCTGCCTCTCACCTCTGGTGCTCTGAAACCGGCTTGGCTGGCTGCTCCCACACAGGGAGGCGTGTGCATCAGGAAGCCTGCGCTAAAGCGGGGTGGGGGCAGTTGGTTAGCAAAGCCAAAGTGGTTATTCATGGTTATTAATGGCACACTAATTACGCCCCTGTAATGCGGAAGCTCAGATGCCCCCTAACCACCCCACCCCCGCCCCGGTGCTTCTCTAGCCAGGCGAGCGCTGGGCGTCCCCCCCGCAGGAGAGGAGCGCACCTCCGGGGTGGGTGGAAGGGCGTCACCCTCTTGTGGTTCGCTCCAGGTAAACGAACTGCAAAACTTAACCAGCGCAGCAGTCATTGTGCCACGAGACCAAACCCCAGACAAGAACGAGGAGGTCATCGTTAAAATCATTGGGCATTTCTTTGCCAGTCAGGTACGGTTTGGCCGTGGCTTTACCTGATCTTCCCCGGCCGCTTTCATCCACCGAGGAAAGGCGTGGGGCTTGCTGAGCCCAGCACCACCCGAGCACCCTGCCACTCTTCTTTTGGGTGGTCCCTGTGCCCCCAAGAGGCACTGAAGGTGTTTCGGTAGCTTCCCCCCGGCTGTGCAAGTGCTGAAATTGAAGATTGGCTCGATTGAGCTAAAAATGTGTGTTCTGGAGGCCGTGCAGAGCAGCGCCCAGGGTGTGAATGGACTCCTCTGTGCAGGCAAAGCCACCCGCATCCCACCTGGGTGCATCTTCCATAACTGCACAGCGCCAGATGAGGGAAATGCTCCAGCAGGTGAAGCAGCAGGAGCAGAAACACACTCCAGGAGCCCCGGCCTCGCAGCACAGCAAGGGAGGCTCCCGCCGTGCCGCCCAGCACCGCCCGATGACTGTAACCCCGCCGCCAGACATCCCCCCCCCCTTCCCCCCCCCCAGCAGGTCAGGGGAGCAAACCAAAGACCCCCCCAAACACACAGCCCCCCATTCCCCGCGGCGCTGCGAGGATGCACAGCCGAGGGGTACGGGGAGGGCTCTCTCCATCCCACAGCCTCCCCCTTCCTCCTCCCTCGCCTCCCGACGCTATCCCTTTCGTTGGACTAACGTGGGCAGGTTTGGGTACCTCAGCACCTCACGCTTGTGTCTCCCTTTTAGAGATTTTGTATGCCTTGGAAACCTGAGAGTTGGAGGGTTTTTTTATTAATTTTCTAATAAAAAAAGAAACGAGTTGGACAAAACGATGGGAATAGGCAGCACTGTGGTCATTCTCTCCGGGGCGTTGTGGAGGAAGGCTGCCAGTCTTCCTCCCAGTGTACTTTTCCCCGTTGGCTCCAGACTGCTGCTGGGGCTGAGCTCTGAGCCGCCAGAGCGGTTCTCAGCAGACGGTCACTCGGCGCAGACAATGAGGCCCTGAATAGCCCTTCCTGTGCTCTTGATGGCTCCGGACGGCTCTGCTCCTCTGCTGCTTCTAAGGTGGGGCTGCCCCAGTGCCCTCACTCAGGAGCCTTTTGTCTGTGCAGGTCTCACTTGTGACAGGGGGTGGGGGTGTTGCCAAACTAACTGCTGTGCTGCGATGTGTGAGTGGGTGTTCCTGCCCGTGTCAGTGCCAGAGCTCTTCCGTAGGCTCCTTCTGCCAGCGGAGAGCCAGGGGCCGCTCCTTCAGGAGAGAGCTTGTTTAAAGAGAGGAAAAAAAAAAAGCGGGGGGGGGGGGGGGGGGGGAAGTGGGAAAAGAAAAAAGGGGAAAAAAGAGAAAAAAAGGGGAAAAAAGTGAAAAAATAAGAAAAGTGAAAACGGGGGAAAGGGAGAAAGAGAGAAAAAAGGGAGATAAGGAAAAAAACAAAGGGAAAAAGAACAAAGAGGAAAAAGAGGAAAAAAGTAAAAAAAGAGAAAAAGTAAAACGGGGAAAAGGAGAAACAGAAAAAAGGGGGAAAAGGCAAAAAAAAGGGAAAAAGAAAAAAAGGGAAAAAAGAGAAAAAAGGAGGGGGAAGCGAAAAACAAAAGGGAGAAAGAAGAAAACCCCACATATTAAAAAACAAAGGTAGAAAAGAAAAAAAAACAAACAAACCAAGGAAGGAAAGTGGGAACAGCCGCCGGGCAGGAGGAGGGACAGGAGCCGGGGGGTCGGGGCATGGGGGGAGGTGGCGGTGCCAGCGCCGGCCCCGGGGGCTGCGACACCACGTTTTTGTCCTCTGCTGCAAAGTGTTCTGTGAAAAACAACCAACCAAATCCCACCCACCGACAACATCAAAACCCAAAGAGAAATCTCTCCAGCTCACACGAGCCTGAGCTCGCTCTCCGTTGCTCTCTTTCCAGTGTCTCGGGGGGGGTCACGGCCGAGCTGAGATTGGGGGGAGTGGTGGTGGGAGTTTGCCCCATGGCTGTGATGGGAGGAGAAGGGGTGGGTGGGGAGTGGGGGATGTGCTGTGGGTTTTTTTGGGGGGTGGTGTTTTTTTGCCAGGCGTCCCTTTACCCAGTGGCTCAGGGAGGTGTTGGCATCAGGAAGCTTGTGCTAAAGCGGGGTGGGGGCCTCACCGCAGTTGGTTAGCAGAGCCAAAGTGGTTACTAATGGTTATTAATGGTGCACTAATTACGCCCGTGTAACTGGGAAGCTCAGATGCCCCCTAACCACCCCCCCCGGTGCTTCTCTAGCCAGGCGAGTGCTGGGCGTCCCCCCCGCAGGAGAGGAGCGCACCTCTGGGGTGGTTGGAAGGGCGTCACCCAACGGGGAGAGGACCAAGATGGGGCTTGGGTGTCCCTTGGGGTGGCCGGGTAGGGCTGCCACGATGAGGGACACCCCCACGCCTTTCTCCATGGCTCCCACAGCTCTGCTCCCTCCCTCCCTCCCTCCCTCCCACCCATCCAGTGCCACCGGAGAGGTGGTGTCCCCCCTCCCGGGGCGGGCAGGGGCTGTTGCCACCCCATCTAACACCTCAACGCACCAAAGCACCTCACTGGGGGAGGGACCCTGTGCCTGGTAGTCCCGTGCGCCCCAGCACTGTAAGGATGGGGCTGAGCCCCCACCACAGCCACCCTGTGCAAACCAAAGACCCCCACACAGACCCCCCCACCCCCATTCCCCGTGGCACTGCGAGGATGCACAGCCGAGGGGTACGGGGAGGGCTCTCTCCATCCCACAGCCTCCCCCTTCCTCCTCCCTCGCCTCCCGACGCTGTCCCTTTAGTTGGACTAACACAGGCAGAGAGAGAGAGAAAGAGAGGTTTTATTATTCTTCTTTTTTTTTTTAATTTTTTATTTCCTAAAAGCCACCCGTTTTTCATCCCAGGCATGGCCAGAAGAGCTCACCCAGCATTGAGGGGGGGAGGTTGGGCTGCGGCACACAGCGCAGCGGCTCGTCAGTTTTTAGAATTAATGTAACGCTAACGAAACTAACGGCGATTTTTAAGTTCTGCAAGGATTTTATTTATTTATTTATTTATTTTCAGAGGGGGCCGGGGCGGGAGGGGAACATTTGTTTTTTAGCAAATGCCGGCTTTTCTAGAGGTTAAAGGAAACGCCGTGCTCGGCTGTAAATGCTCCCCTCCAGCGTCCTGGATGGGGGGGACAGATCTCCGAGGGGCCAGCTGTATCCTTGGAGGATTCCCCATTTGTCTCCCCAGACCCTGCGGTTTATATTTCCTGACTCGGTGAGGGTGCAGGATTATGCCCGAGTGGATTACACTATCTGGGATATTTCCCTCTGGTGGTGCCATAGCAAAGTCTCTGTCGCCAATTTGTGATGTCCGGCGCTCAACGTCACGGGAAGAGTGGTGGGATGGGACTCGGGGCATTTTGATTGTTAAGGCCCATTTGGTTTTGGTTGTTCTGTGCCATCTGGAGATAAGCCCGGGCTGAGCTGTTTTGCAGCTTCCCCCAAGTTCTCTCTGCACAGCCAAGGCACGGCGGAGATGGAGCTGAGTGGGATGGCAGCTCCCTGCCTCTCACCTCTGGTGCTCTGAAACCGGCTTGGCTGGCTGCTCCCACACAGTGTGTTACTGGCTTGCCCAGCACGTAAAGAACCCAGATTTGGGACGCCACTGGGGTGTCCGTAAGGGGTCCTGGGCGGCACTTATGGGGTCCTGGGGGGGACTCTTGCAGGCCAGAGGGAGTCTGGGGCAGCCCTTCAAGGATCTGGGGGTCCCCTCTGGTGCCTCTGGGGAGGGTTTTGTGGCTGGAGAGGGCTGAGCTGGTTTCAAGAGGTGCTTCCTCCCTTTCTCCAGCCCACCCAGCTCCCCCGACACCACCACCACCACCCCCCCAGGTTGGTGGGTGCCCGCAGTGCCAGCCTGTCCCACTGGGTCGGGCACTGATGGGGGCACAGCCCCAGCCGCGGGATGGCAGGATGAACCACAGCACCAGGGATAGAGACCAACATTTTATTTCTTTAACATTTCCCATGGCGGGCACCCCAGGGTTGCGCGGCTGCACCCTGCAGCCTGTGCTCGCTGGCCAACTCGGAGGACTGCAGCAGCCTGTTGAGGAGCAGCTTCTCTTCTCAGAGCTCCCTCTACGACATCCTGGAGCCCTGGCCCAGTGCAGCAACAGAGCCAGTGGTGCTCACACACTCAGGACACCCCCGCTCTCCCATGGCTGCTGATGGAGCAGTGGGGAAACTGGGGCCGGTCCTGGGCCAGGAGCCTCCACGGGAGCTGCCAACAGGGACCGAGAAAGAGCGGGTTCCCAGGCAGGGGACGGGACTGAGTGTGGAAGCATACGCTGTGGAGCTCTGAGCTGCTGCGTGGTGCCAGGTCTATCCAACGTCAGGCAGTACGTTCACAGGAGACGTCACCGCTGACAACTCTTCCGAGGAAGTGGGGCCATTTCTGTAGTCGTAGCCTGCCTGGAGAAAGAGCCCCACGGAGCTAATAGTCTGCTGAGCAGCAAGGGAGCAGAGTCGCTGACTCTCAACCAAGGACTGAAATACAGCAACACACTCTATTGCCTTCCCCCTTCACCCGCTGCCTCCCACAGTTTGGAAGAAAAGAACCAGGGAGCTCCAAAGGAGGGGACCCCTCCCCCACTCCCCCAAATCTGCCCAACATCCCCAAAGCTCCCCAAAGATACGGTACTCCTCCCACACACCTCCACTCCCCACACCGCCAACCCTCCCCCTCCCCCAACGCTCCAAAAAGCAGCAGTCCTTAGGGCAGACTCCTTAAGCTGACTCCACAGCTACGGCTCCCCGTCGGCTCTGGGGGAGACAAGGGGGCCCCGGGGGGTCTCCGTGGGCTTTAAGGGGGTCCCAGGGCTGCCCACGGGCTCCCAGCAATGCCCGTGCCCACCACCCACCCCCGCTTCAGGGGGCCCAGCGCTGACACCCCCCGACCCATCTCGGGGGTACCTGGGGGGGCTCGGCCGTGGGCTGGAGGCGGGCGAAGGGGGCACGGCCGGGCTGACCTGCCGGGGGGGGCTGAGAGCGGAGCCCAGAGCGGAGCCAAGCGCCCGGCCAGGCCGGCCCCGGGCACCCTGCGCTGCGGCCGGGGCTGCCGCCACCTGCGGGGAGCGAGCGGGGGGTGAGGGGGCGGCAGCGGGGGACGGGGGAGCCTGAATCGGCCCTGTTCTCCCCGGGGACCCCCCACTCGGCTCTGTCCCTCCCAAAAAGGCCCAGGCCGCCCCCCGAGCCCCCCAGCCCGGTCCCGCCACCCCACAAACCCCCCGAACTGGCCCCGGAGACCTCCGTACCACTCCTGCCGCTGCCGCCGCCGCCGCCCCGTCCCACCCCGCTCCCGCTCCCGCTCCCGCTCCCGCCCCCCTCGGCCCCGGTCCCCCCATCTCTCCCGGTATCAAACGCCGCAGCTCCCGACCACCGCCGCACAACGGAAACGTTCTCCTTCGCGTCCGCCCACCCGCGCATGCGCCGAGGGGCAGATCCGGGCCACGCCCCCCAACGTCGCCGCGGCAACGGCGGGCGAGAGGGGCGGGGCCGCGCCGAGGAGAACGAGGCCCCCTCAGCCCCGCACCACCGCTTCTTTCCGCCCCGGGCACTGCGAGGCCGAAACCAGCGCAGCCCTCCCCCAAATGCGCCGGGACCCCCCTAAACCAGCCCAATCCTCCGCAAAATGAGCCGGGACTCCCTGAAATCAGCTCAGCCCTCCCCAAAATGAGCCACACATCCGCCTGCAGAGCTCCGCCAGCCCCCCCGACGGACATCACAGGGGTGGGGGGAAAGAAAACAACCAGAAAGGTACTGAAAATAACGTGGAGACGGTGCTTAGAGATCCTTCCGAGAGGCAAAACACGGCCTTTGTTCTCATTTTTGAACACGGGGTTTCGCAGTGCTTCGCGGGCAGTGGTTATCCAGGGGCATCAGCTATCCCGGGAAGCGAAAGTTCCCATCCCGTGTGGCAAAAGTCCACTCGCATGAATAACTTAGACAAAACCAGCCCACAAAAGGACAAGAGGCACCTTTGGTCACCCTTTGCTTGAAGCTTCGCTAAAACTGTATACTCAGATTGGCCCTGTCCTGCAGTTTCTTTCCCAGAGTTTTGCCCCAAACCCACGCTTCTAGCCCCGCTCCCCAAGCCCTCCCTCGGGGCCCACCACCTTTCCCCAGCCCAGCCTGTCCTTAAAGCTTTTCTTTCCACACACAGCCCTTTCCACTCACCTCCCTCCGGGGCCTCCTCTCTCACAGGCACCTCACAGCCCTGCAAACCTCCTCTCCTTCTCCTCTCCCACTCACGAAAACCCATTCCCCCCTCACAAACATCCATTCCCCTCACTCCCCCCTCACACGCTCACTCCCACACCCCCAACCCTTCCCCCCACCATTCTCCCCTCCCCCCTCGACTCTTCTCTTCTCTTCTCTTCTCTTCTCTTCTCTTCTCTTCTCCTCTCCTCTCCTCTCCTCTCCTCTCCTCTCCTCTCCTCTCCTCTCCTCTCCTCTCCTCTCCTCTCCTCCTTTTTTCTTCTCCTACCCCTCTCTCTGCCCATGGGCAGCCCTGGGACCCCTTTAAAGCCCACGGAGAGCCCCGGGGCCCCCTTGTCTCCCCCAGAGCCCACCGGGAGCCGTAGCTGTGGAGTCAGCTTAAGGAGTCTGCCCTAAGGACTGCTGCTTTTTGTAGCGTTGGGGGAGGGGGAGGGTTGTCGGTGTGGGGAGTGGAGCTGTGTGGGTCCCTTCTGCCAAAGTGCAGTGAGAACCACGTTCACTGAACCCCCATTCTACATGGACAGGGTCAGTTGGATGTATAGGACCAAGTTGTTGGAATAACCTCAGCTCTTTTATTAGCAATTCCAAGGCATTGGTATGTTGGTCAGTCCATTCCCAGGATTTTCCCTTCCTGAGCAAATCATCAAGGGGCGAGCAATGATGGAAAAGCCAGGGGTGTGTTTATGCCAACAGCTTAAAGTTCCTAGAACTTGCTGTAACTCCTTCACACTGGGTGGATTCTGCCCCTGTTCTGTTTTTTTTTTAGGGTATCTTGAGGGACTGAAGCAGCTCCTTTAATCCACCAGAGCCCCAGAATTGCACTTCCTGCGCCGGTCCTTGACACTTGGTGGGGAACGGCCCCAGTTTCAGATCTGACCTTGGGGGATGAAACCAGGCTTGGGTCCAGTGGGATTTGATTCCTAAAGCAACTACAGCAGCAGCTTTGAGAGGGATTTTTCCTCCCGACTCCTCCCCATAAAATTCCCCTCTGCACAGGGAAATATTAAATCCTCCCAAAATACGGAGCCGGCCGTGGGATCACGGGGCCCGAAGGGGGGGACAGGCGCAGCACTGTGTCCCACAGTCAGCCCGGGGGGTCACAGCCACCTTTTAGGTGGCTCAGAGTCACGTTGTTAACCAAGACCTCAGCTTTCATTTAATTAAAAATAAATACATAAATATATAAATAAATAAAAAATCTCACCCTGTAAGCAGCAAAAACCCCCGAGCTTCAAATGCAGGAGAGGGCCGCGCCGGGGAAATCTGCTTTGATTTTAAGTAAGGACTTTTGGAGGCAGCTGCCAAGGTTTTGTGGCCCCCGGGGAAGGGGGAGATGCAGAGCCGGACTCAGCCCGCTCTGCCCCAAAACCGGCCGCGTTTTCCCTCCAGGGTGACTTTCTTCTTTTCCGTCTCCGCTGGAGTGATGCCTGGCACATGCTGAAAACCATCCCAGGCTCTGGCCCCGGTCCCGGCCAGGAGGAAGTGAAGCTCAGCCCCACTCCCTCCTTTTACAGGGAGGAAAACAAAATGGAAAAAAAAACCCAAATTGCCCTATATTAGAAGTGTATAATTCCATTTTAAGGGCAGGGCAGCAATAGGGCTGGTACCACAGCCCCCCAGCCCCACAGCCACTGTGGGTCACCAGTGCAACGATTAAATTAAAGTTTCTTTTGGGAAGGGGGGAGAGACGGGGACTCTCCTGCACCGGGACCTTTCCCCTCCGGGGAGGCAGAGCCGGAGCAGCGAGCACGGTCCTGCCCGGAGGGCAGCGTGGAGGGGACACGCACGGGCATCCCGGAGGAACAGCAGCAAGGAAACCCCGGTGCTGCACCTTTCCCTTCCTCCGAGCCTTTTTCTTTTCCTCTTTTTAAGGGCTCAACCAGTTTCTTCCCCCTCCGACCGTCACCGTGGGGCACTGGCACCAGCCGCTTTGCAAAACCCCATCCCGTAAAAGCCGCCTGATTTTGGCCCTGTTTGGGGATGCGCCGCTTCCATCCTTACAGAGCAAACTGATAGATGATTTGTTTTTCTCCCCCCTCCCCATTTAGCAAGAAGCACCAACGTGCCGTTGTTGCTTTGGGTCAGTTTGCTGCAGAAAAAGGCTCCCGCAGGGGACGGGATAAGCCGATGGCAGGAGGGTCCCTGCACCCATCCCACCGCTGCTGGTGGAGGGCGGCAAGGGGACCTTTTCTTCGGGGTTGTCCTCTCCTCCCGGGCTCCGCGGCCCCACGCTGCAGCCCAACGACCCCCCCGAGATGGGAAGAGAGCATGAGAACCATCTCTGCTCAACAGCTTCTTCCTGCAAAGGGGCAGGAAAAAGGAGGAGGAAAAGGCACCTTCCCACTTGCCTCCGGGCTCATCCCACCCTGCGAGAGAGAAGCGGCTTTGTGAGGAGAGGGGAGGAGGAAAAAACACCACAGCGAGAGAGCCAGGGAGGGAAAAGGAAGGAAAGCGGAGGGACAGCGGAGGGGCCGCCCGGGGACACAGAGCCCCAGGTCTCGCCTGGCCGCTCCCGCCACCACCCGGCGGATTGGAGGGGTTTGATCTGAAGCGCTGCCTTATATTAATTTAACAGCCGGGGGAGGAGAAGGCACCATTTCTGCCTTTTGCAGCTTCCAGGCTGACGGCAGAGCCGAAACAAGAAAAATAATTATAATAAAAACAAACAAACAAACAAACAAAAATTCCAAAAAAAAACCCAATGTAAAACTGGAGCGCAGGGAGCAAATGCTTTTCCTTCGCCTCGGCCCAACTGCTCGGGCGCTCCGCGCTGCCCCGCCACGGAGGGCATCCCTCTCCTGCCAGGGAGAGACAGAAGGGCGAACTGAAGGCAGGACCCCAAACCAGACCCGAGAACCTGGTCGCGATGAAGAAGAAAGTGGAGAATGCGTCACATACAACAGAAACATTCAGAGTTTATTTTTGGAGAACAAAAGAAAAAGAGAAACAGAAGAGGAGGAGTGAGATATTAAAAAAATAGCACCGAACGATGAAGCGGCAGCAGTCCCTCTACTGCTACAAAACGGCAACAACCCACACACGAACACACGGAGGCGGAACACCACCGAACTCCCACTGACTGTCATGTGCACCTCAGTTTGCTGCTCTGGAGAGAGGGAATGCCTGAAGCACACCAAGGACAGCTGAAACCATCGCCGTGGCTTAAAGGGGAATCCGCCAACTGGAAAACAAAATAAAAGCGGTTTCTGCCCATGTCTGCGTGGGCACATCCCCGAGTCACGTTCTCACGCCTCTCCTTCAAAGTCAAGATTCCTACACATGAAAACTGGAGTTGGGGGGAGGGAGGAGAGAGAAAAGGAGGGAGAGCGTCATCAGTGGGGCTGCTGCCCCGCTCGTGGGACCGCGCCGGCAGAGAGGAGCTGGTTCGTGTGCCGCAGCCCTCGCCGCTTGCTCGGCATTGCCGGCAAAAAAATACAAAAAGCCGTAGGCACGTGCCACCGCTTGCAAAGGAGCACGGCCACGTTCCCACGCGATCCTTTACCTCTTTCCTCCCCCGATTCAGGCTGTTTCCATGCTCATAGTGAGAGCCTTCCACATGGTTGTTTTCGACACCTCATCCGAGATATTAATCTCCGAAGGATCAGTCCTGCAATAAATATTTGAGAGCGCAATCTGTGACTGTGGGAACTGACGCCACCCAGCGCATCAGCACCAGCAAGAGGAACGGGGGGGAGGAGAACCAAAGCTGCGCATAAGCACAGCGGGTTGGGCGGGAGGAGGAGGTTTGGAAGGCGAGCCGGAGAGCCGCAGAGCTACAGCTCTGTGCAAAGGCTCTGCACAGAATCCCAGACTGGTCAGGGCTGGAAGGGCCCTCTGGAGCTCCCCCAGTCCCACCCCCGCCAGAGCAGGGGCACCTACAGCAGTGGCACAGGACACCTCCAGGCGGGTTTGGAATGTCTCCCGAGTGGGAGACTCCCCCACCTCTCTGGGCAGCCTGTGCCAGCGCTCTGCCGCCCGCCCTGCCCATAAATTTGCTCTTCCCGCCAAGCTGAGTGCATGGCGCTGGGATGCTCAGCAAAGATAAACGCAGTGAAAATTCTGCCAACCCCCTTCAGGCTAATCTTGCCGGGGGTCCTGCTGCTTGGTGGGGCTTTACCTGTCGCTGCTTGGCTTTGGGATATCCGCGGTGCTGCTCTTGCCCAGCTGCAGCCGAACGGAGTTTGCAGCAGCAGCTTCCATCATCTCCTGGGACTCCTGACATAAAAAGGGACAAATCAAAGTTCTCTGTCTATGATCGAAGTGGAGATAAACTAAACACCCAGCAAAACCCACGTGCTGCCCTCTCCTTCTGACCTTCTGTTAGCGCAGCCGGGGAAAGACCTTTCACTCCAAACATTTTGGGGGGGGGAGTTAAAACCACCCTTATGAGCAAATCTTTCCATCATAATTATAATGTTTATTATAAATGGCACCTTTAAAAATTATACCGCTATTCAAGTGTTAAGCTCACTGCTAATTTAAAAACAAGGTTATGATGCGGGATCCAGGCTGTCAGGATCTATTTCTATTGAGTTCAGATCTTCCCCCAACATTTCAAGAGAAGCTGTGACGGAAAGAGGCAATCTCAGAGCCCGAGGGAGACATCCAGCCCCGAGCACCCAGCAAGCATCACCTCTTCTTCTTTGGCTTCATTTTTGGCATCAGCCAACTTCTTCGTGCTTTCTGGCATAAGGTCATCCAAAAAGCTGAGCTCCCGCTTTGAGAAGCAGAAGTCCATCACTTTCCGGACAAACACGAGAGCCAAAACCTTCACAAAATAAGAAGGGAGAGGGGGTGAGGTGTGAGATGATGCTACGTCTCACTCCGACGCTGCAAACGTCCCGCTGCCGAGCGGCACCGGCTCTTACCATCATGGGAAAGATGATGGCAGCACGGGACACCTTGATGGCCCAGAGCAGGACGAGGCAGATGAGCTGGATCACAGTGAAGAAATGCACCTTCCGCAAGGGAACGTGCCGCAGGTAGATGAAATCCGGCTGGTGTTTTGCCGGCATCCAAAAGAGCTTCAAGCGGTCGAAGAACTGCAAAATAAAAGCAGAAAAGTTACCCCTTGGGGCTGCGGAAAGTTTCCGGCCCTGTTGGGACGTGGAAGGAGTTTTCAGGATCTCGCGTGCAGTGAGAAATCCTGGATCCCACTTTGTTCCTCCCGGGAGCAGCACCCGTTTTCCCTTTGCTCCATCTATAAACCGGTGTGTCCATGAGAGCTGCCCACCACATTGCAATTATTCCACGTCCTTCTATTATAGAATCACAGAAGGGTTTAGGTTGGAAGGGACCTCGAAGATCATCCAGTCCCACCCCCTGCCCTGGGCAGGGACACCTCCCACCAGCCCAGGTTGCTCCAAGCCCCGACCAACCTGGCCTTGAACACCTCCAGGGATGGGGCAGCCACAGATTCTCAGGGCAACCTGCGCTGGTGCCTCACCACCCTCACAGGAAAAATTTCTCCCTGATATCTCATCTCAATCTGCCCTCTGTCAGTGTCAAACCATCCCCCCTCGTCCCATTGCTCCCCTCCCTCATCCAGAGTCCCTCCCCAACTCTCCTGGAGCCCCTTTAGGCACTGGACTCCCCGGAGCCTTCTCTTCTCCAGGCTGAACACCCCCAACTCTCCCAGCCTGTCCTCCCAGCAGAGGGGCTCCAGCCCTCCCAGCATCTCCGGGGCCTCCTCTGGCCCCGCTCCACCAGGTCCATGGCTCTCCTGTGCTGCAGCCCCCCGAGCTGGAGGCAGCACTGCAGGGGGTCTCCCCAGAGCAGAGCACAGCAGAGGGCACAATCCCCCCTCGCCCTGCCGGCCACTCTGCTGATGCAGCCCAGGATGTGGTCGGCCTTCTGGGCTGCGATCGTGCATTGCCGGCTCACGGTGAGCTTCTCATCAGTCCGCACCCCCAGGTCCTCCTCAGATCATCTCACCCCCCCTCGCTGTTCTTCTATAAAAATATATTTTTAATATATTCTATTCTTCTGTTTGTTATTTGGCATTTCTCAGCCCACTGAATCCCCCAGCGAGGATTCCCACCGGCAGTAGAAATCGCCTTCGCTTTGCACTGAATTCCCCCATTTTCACCACACCAAACACTGCCCTGTCCCAAACCGTGACGCAGAGCGCGCTGAACTTGCCTGGTCCTCCCACCCTACGTACCTCCTGTGCCCCCACCAATCTTTTCCTTATACAAAATACTTTCACTGCCTGCTTTTGGGGAGGTTTTCTCCCACACCACTGCTTTTTTCCTGCGTCTCTGGAGATGACACAGCAGGGAGCTGCACGCTGTAAGAGTCCATACCTGAATCCCTCTGAGTGACGACACGCCCATGTAGAGAAAGACACCGTAAAGCACAGGCATGGGTATAAACTGGGAAATTAAAAAAAAAAAGAATGCAATAATTTATTTTTTTAATTGCTTTTTCAGTATTAGTGCTTTCTTCTAGAGGCACTGCCTAAAATTGCCTAAAACTTTCCAGTTTCCACAGGGTTGGAGATGTGTCACCTCTTAACCTGTAGAGGTTTTGTGCGTGCGAGTGAGTGAGTGAATGCTCTGCTTTAGGCTGAGCTTCTGAGTTACGTTTCATTAGAATAATCCTGTTTTCCTGAAAGGTTGGAGGAAAATAGACCATTTCACCCATGCTACTGTACACCACGTTCTGTGACGGCAGAAGAACATTTCTACACATTCTTGCGGCAACACCCAAAAGCGAAGTGCCTCCTTTTAGCCTAGAGCTGAGGTGATTTTGTGGGAGTGTCCTGGTTTGAGAGACACAGGACTAATTTCTCTTCTAATGCTTGGGAAAATCTTCGCTTTTTTAGAAGACTCCAGTGTCTGAATTTGTGAAAATATTTACTTTACAGCCAGCTATGGTGTGTGGGTCTCAAGGTCTCAGTGTTTTCGAGCTCGCCAGGTGCAGGGATGAGGAGGAGCGAGACCCGGGCACTTGACCCAAGCTGGCCAACAGGATTATTTCATACCATCAACATCACACTCATTATAAATTAGAAAGTTTGCTGCGAAGTTCTCTCTCTCCCTTGATGGCTGCCATCCTGAGAACTTCGTGCCCTGGTGCCGGAGCCCTGAGGCCTTCCCTTCCTCCTGAAGCCGCAGCGCTCGCAGTGTCCCACATTTGCTGTCCACTGCTGGGAGTGCACAGCTTCCTACTGATAGAATTGGCTGAGTATAATCTTTGCATATTCTGTATTGGTGTCGGGATCAATATCAGTTCTTTAGTGCTGTTAATGTTAATTATCTAATCTTATTCTATTAAATCTGTTTATAGTTCATCTCTCGGGTTTTCTTGTTTTTCCCAATTTCCCTTTCCCAGGTGGGGAGGGGTCATCGGGTGATAGAATGATTGTCTAAATGACAACAGATTGTTATGGGTCTCTCAAACCGTAACAGGGAGGAACACACAAGGAAGCCCACGGGGATGATTTTGGTGTGTTTAGCTACTGGGAAAGGCTGTTGGGAGGCATTTGGGGGAGCCAATTGCATCCCATAAGGTGCTGCCTGCTTGAAAGAGAGCAGTGTACTGGTCTGAATCCGCTTCATCGGAACCCATAAACACAGGTGGGCCTGAGAGACACCTGGGAATTAAAGCAGTTGTCCTGCTCGCTTGCCTCGAGGACACCAAACTGGGGTGTGAAGGGCTGGAAAGTATAACTGAGGCTGCTTCCCACCGTGGGCCAAGCCTCAAGGTTTGGGATTGCCTCCTCCTCTGCTCCACACCTACTCAGGCCTGGATGGAGGGGATGGTTTTTGTATAACCTCCAAAAAGTTCACGCTTGTTGGGCGTTTTGCATTTTCCTCTTACCTTTAACACCGAAGTGAAGAAGACAGAGCAGCCCATGAGCACAAAGATCATCAAGCCGGTGACTCTCTGCTCTCGTATCCCCAGAAACTTGGGTTGTTCTCCTGGAGCTGAGCAGCCAGACTCCACTTTGAGGCTATTCACGTGGGTGATGGACAGGACAGTCGCAGCCACAAACCAGGGCAGCCCCATCACAGAGCACACCCCGAGCATCACGGCCACCATGAAAAGGTCCAGGTGGTACCCGCATCCTTTCTGTGGGCAGCAAAACAAGGAACAGAGCATCTCACAGCACAAGAGCGAGGACAACGTCGCGACTCAGACTCAAACCCTACTTGGGCGCAAGTCACCCTCTTGAAAATTTAAGAGAAGAATTGGCAAAAATAAGGATGGATCCGGTCTGCGCAAGCACCTTGCGTGAAAATCTGGCAGGAGTTCAGACCAAGTGGATTTGGGAGGTTTGTGCAATAGCTACTTCTCAAAAAAAAAAACCAAACAAAATAGACTATTTTCATTCATAAAGAAAGTTCTACCACTGGCAAGCAAGGCGTGACCCCGAGTTATCCCTGGCAGTGTGTCAAAACAGTTCGTTCCCCCAGCTCCTGCTGGCGTTTTGAAACAAAAACACGCTTCTATAGTGCTTGAAAATTAATTTGTTCCTCCAAAAGATTGCTCATCTGAACTGCCCTCGTTTGCTCCCTGTGACATCACTAATCCAGCAGAGCATCCTGCCACACAGCCTGACATTGTCCCAAACCAACGCCTTCACAAAGCACTTGGCATAGGAGCTTCTCCCCACACCTGCAGCCCAGAGTGGGGTGGGGATGGGGTCAGCTCTTGCAGCCCCTTACCTTCAGCTTGTGCTCTTTCCTGTTGACAATGACAGCCGTGATCTGCTGGTCCATGAATATCAAGATGGTGCAGAGCAGAGCTGGGATGGGCGCGGCCAACACCGTCCACCAAGGGTTGGGCCCTATGGGGTTGACCAACCACCCGCGGTCGTCTCTGGTAGGCTGCAACAAAGCCAAAACACACATCAGGATCAACTCCCAGCCCAGCCACTTCACTGGCTTTGATTTTCCTCTCCATCGCTGTGCCGCCTCATCTCCTGGCCCTGCCTTCGTGTCACCCTCTCCTACGGGGTTCAGCAGTGCCAGCGTCCTCGTCGCAAGCACCTATAGATACTTCTGTAGGTATCAAGTTTTGGGGCTGGCGTCTTCTTTCCAGAAGGAAACAATGCATTTGGAGGTGGAAGAGGAGATGGTAACACCACCAGCATCTCCAGACTCAGCCCTGTCCTGTCCCAGCATCACCTTGTGGCATCCCCAAGAGCTGAAAGTGGCTCCACACCAAAACACCCCATTACCTTGAACATGTGGGGGACGTGGAGCTTCGGCGACGGGATCCCAACCAGGAAGTCAATGAGGACCATGACGACGATGGTGAGGAAGACACCAAAGTCACTTACTGTGGACCGTACCTGGGGCAAGAAAGCAGAGCTGAAAGGGACAGCACAAACGGGGCCATATTGTGAGATGGAAAAGTTAAAGACATCAACAGCATTAAGGCTGGTTAACAAATTCCCACCACTCTGAGAAGATGCAGCCAAATCCCTCGGTTAGATACTGTTGCTGTGTTTGTACCTGCGAGATCTGGTGTCAGGCAATAAAAAAAGTTTAATTAGGTGGAAAAGGGTCGTTTAAATTCAAACCCTAAAAAAAAGCCAATAACTTAAAAAATAAGGAAACAGACATCTGCCACTACAGCTGCACTCACAGCTACAATGGGAATAAGGCACTGAGGCATCATTTACTCCTCAAAAGGAAGAAACAGTGTCTTTTGTGTCTTTTTCTATGGCAGTTCCTCATTTGAATCAACTTTCCCCTTGGGCACACCAGGTGAAAAAAAAACACAAACAAAAAAACAACAGACAACCAACTTTGGAAGACCCGATTTCCCACTGCCTGGGCAAAAAACTGCTCCGGGGCAGGTCACGAGGCAGGTGGGAAACGCTACGATCGTTTTGCACTCCTGGAAATGAGTGAGGGACATCCAAGTTTGGCCTTCAAGGTCCAATATTTCCCAGTTTGACCAAGTGGTGGCAAACACTGCTTAGTGCTCCAGGAAAGCCATTTTGGGAAATGAGTGTGGAGACTGCTGCTGGCCACCGTCTTCTACCTACTCTGGTCGGGAAGTAACGGCTGGTCTTAAACTTCTTCAATAAGCCCGACAGGACAAAGGTGGAGAAGAAGAGGATGCAGCACCAGAAGAGGACATCGGGCGTGTAGGGGCCATCGTGTCCACAGGCAGGTCCACGAAACTCTCCATGCAAATACCGACATTCCTGGGGAAACAGAGCATCAGGACACAAAGGTAGTGCACATGCGGCAAGGAAACCTCGGATAACTAGGGAGTTTGGAGGATCTTGCTCCAAGATCTGTGACCTCGGGATGGCTGCAGCTAGCGGAGATTTATATTTAACGATCAACAGCAGCTGAATAAGTGACACATGGAACTACACAGACAGCGGAGAGAGGAGATGTGATGGGACACCGTACCACAGACCTATGGCACATCCTCTGCTTGAACAGCAGGTAACCGTGGCTGAAGAAGACACCAGAGGGGAAGGAAACACTGGAAACTCTTGGGGACGGGGAAGGAGGGAACGGGGAAGGAGGGCTAAGACAACAGCGACAGGAAAGGAGAAGAGACAAATTGTCCCTTCCCAGGGTCGGGCTCACAGGACACGGCCAAGGGGGGTGAAGATGTCCATAAGAGCGTCCCACCCTGTGCCTGAGCTCTGATTCCAGCAACAATGGCCCAAGGGGCTGCTCAGACATGCAAGTTTATGCACGTACCTTCAGACAGCGCTGAGTAAGAAAGCAAGGCCTGGAGTTACTAGGAACCAATTAAGGAAGCTAATTACAGCCTTCAAGCATGAACTGAAGTCCTCCAACTTCTCCAATAACCAAAGCACCCACTGAACCTTGCTCCCAGACAGAACCACTGTCCTGAGGATAACAGTTATTGCCCACCATGTCGGGGATGAGGTGGACTCTCCTTCCCAGGCCCAAGGAGGTTAAACACACTGAAGTAACAACTTTTCAGAGCAGCACTGGCACAGTTGGAAGCCCATCATCACCTGAAGGGCTCTGAGCTTTGCACCAGGCCAGTGCCCCTGGACCCCGCGGCCGCGACACGAGGAAGCAGTGACTCGGGGCACTTACAGTCACCGTGAGGTTCTCCCAGGTGATGCCAGACACATTGATCTTGTTGCTCTCCCAGAACTGCAGGGTTTCGTTGCTGGGATGGGTCGGTGCCTCACACTTACAGCTGGGAGGAGAGAAGCCAAGACGGGGGTGAGGGGAAGGCGATGGAGGTGCAGCCCTGAGCTCCTGCCAAGGGGCAGCGGCGTTTTAGGAGGAAGAAACCCACTAGGAGATGGTGAGGAAGTCCAGCTTGCTGTGCGTGTGCACAGGGTAGGTCACTCGCAGGTGACTCAGCTTCTCCAGAGCCTCGTAGATGAAGATGATGCAGATGAGGGAGGCGAAGGCTTCTTCGGTGAAGCGGGTGATGTAGCACACCAAAGAGCTAGCATCGGTGGCCACCAGCACTATGCAGAAGAAGGCGGTCCACAGCCCGATGCATGCCCGGAGAGAGAGATAGGAGAGCGCATAGTCCCTGGGAAAGCAAAAGAAAACGCAGGGTGGAGAGGGCAGCAAGAGACTCCGAGCCGTGCCTTCCTTCGGGGAAAGTCGGCAGCAATTCAGGAGCGTGTCAAGGCTGCGGATGGTAAATGCAGTTTCCGCGTCCTACGACAGACAGCCTCGGGGCTGCGGCACAGGGTGTGGGCCCGCAGGAGGAGAGGCTAATTAATCCTTATTTAACAATGACCTTGTGTTAATGCCTCGGAGGCTAATTGAGGTCAGGTCCCTGTTGTGGAAGGTGGTATTCTCCCACATCACCCTGATGCCCTAACAGCGAAACCGGCTGGGTTTGCACCCAGTTACCTGCTGCCAGCAAGTTGGGGCTTCATAATAAATTTAATTGCAATAAGGGGGGTTAATCTCCCATCACAGTTGCCACAACAAAAAGACTGTCATGGAAAATATCCATTTTGCCTGAAAAGCTCCTGCTTTCTCAAAAATCATCAAAACATTGGACCAGAAAACTCTTTGGATATGTGGGTAAAATATATTTCCACTTCCAGCAAAAATCATGCAAAAAAGTGCCCGAGTTTGTACTGAGAGGAAAGCAAATCTTCCCTCATTCCCAAACCAGAGTCATTTGTCTCATCTTCCCTGTGCAGTCCATCTCGGGCATCCACATCCTTGTGGTTTCTCCTCCTCCTGCTCTTTCACTTTAACCCTAAAAACCCCAAACCACCCATCCATCCTTCAGAGACCAAGGGCTCCTGCACCGTCACATACTAAAGCAGCAGCGCGTGATGTCTGTGACACAGAAGACAACTTAAATCTACCAACTACCACTAAGAAAAACATCCTTTCTCCATCCCTGCCTTCTTCCAAAGGCGCTCGCAGCACCTGGCCGCAGCAGCCAGCCTTACTTGCAGAATTTGTAGAGGATCTTCTCGAACACGAGGACGGGGCCGGTGCTGCCGAGGATGGTGAGAGGTTGGCCAGCAAAGAGGGAATACACCACGCCGGTCATGGATGCGCCCAGCAGCGACTCCATGGCACTCTGTCCGGGGAAGAGAGGCAGCAGTGAGTAATTAAATTATTAGGGGGAAAAACACAAGTGCAAATTCACTGCAGCAAGGACTTCTGCAGGAGTTTTGTCCTCCCCTGTGCCACCCAACAGAGAGAGGTGCTCACTATGTGGCCGTTGGTCGCCTCCCCCAGCAGTCCCCCGAAGGTGATGATGGGGGACATGCAGGCACAGTAGAGGAAGAGGAAGGACGCCAGACACTGCAGGCTCAGACCATCCCGAAAGTCACTCCAGAACCAGGGGGCTTTTCGCTTCACATCCCGGATCAAACCTCCAAAGAGCCTGGAGGAAGGAAAAAAAAAAAAAATAAACCATTTTTGTGGAAGACCGCATTAAGTTTTCTTGGCTGAGGAAGGACAATCACAAGCACAGAGTAACTTCTGTTGCTAAAAAGAAGTCTCCTTCTCCCATTTTAGCCCCAGTAGAAACTGAGGCATACAAAAAACCCCTCCAACAAAAAGAAAAAGAGACCAAACCTGAGAGCCCACCCCCTCTTATTGCAACAGTCCCTCACTTTGAGAAGCAGCAGAGCTCTACCTGGAGGTACTTACACATCTGCTTCCACCCCAAAGCAAGAAAACCTGTGTGCAACCATGCTGCGGCTGAGCCCAGCTGCCCAAATCTCCCACCCACCCAGCCCAGGGGACCAAGCTGGGAACCTGGAGCCCCTTCACTGACCCAGTTCACCCCAAAACTCTGCTAGAAGGGAGGTGCGCACTCAGATGTTAGGGGCAAACAGAAAAACACCCCACCAAACTATTTCAGTTCACACCTTCCTGTCCGCTCCAGTTCAGGACCGCTGTGCTTCTCCGGCTTGCTGTGAGAAGCGCTGTCATCGAGAGCTTCTGGCACCTTCCTTTTTTCCTGTTAAAATGGAAATAAGATAAAGATATGTCTTTGCAGCCACTGGCTTGTTTTGCTTTTTGGGCTGGGTACGTGACCTGTGAATTTGGGCCCCTGAGGAGCACCCCCAGCCGTGCTGCCCTCCTGCCTGTCCCCCTCGTGCCTCCTTCTGCCGCAGCACCCACCTGCGAAGGGACGTTTTTCGGGGGCTCAATTCGGATGGAGGGATCCCACTCTCCTGGCGGCAAAACCATGACCTGATCCAGAAACTCATCGATGCCAGCCACCAGGTCAGCCCGGTTCTTGGCTTTATAGGCAACGTCGTGGAAAACCTGCCGTAGGAGACAACCTGGTGAGAGGACGACCCATCTCGGATGTCCTAACCAGTGCAATAAGCTCTTGGCTAAATGCAAGGTCATTTTCCGCATATCGCCTGTTGGAAATGGCAGGAAATATTCCCCCAAAGGAAAAATCTGTGCATCACAGTATTTGTAACCATCTCCACCAGGCTCCCGTCCCCCATGGCATACCACAGCCTTCTGCTTCAAGAGGAGAAGTTTCACTGGCCCTGGCAATGCCACCACTGGGGACAGCATGCTGGGGACCCTGGGGAGAAGGATGAGGCGCGGGCTGCAGCCCAGGTGGGATTTTAGCCTCCTGCAGGCAGCTAAGAGGGACAGCAAACCCTCTTCCTCACTACTACAGAGACAGGGAGAGGTGAAGCCCCCAAAAAATGACCCAGAGATATCTCTTATCTCGTCACACCTCATCCGTCATGATAGTAGCCATGGACCTGCCGATCTCATGGTACTGATGGGCTTTTCCTCCTGGTCCAAGCAAAACAAACAGGAACCTAGGCAAGAAAACCAAAATGAGAGAGAAGAACATGGCCTCACTCAAAGGGCGCCCAAGGAAATCCCTGGGAGCTCCCAGCCCAGAGCGTGGCTCCAGGGGGGACGTGTAGGCTCACTGACTCCAGTGATGAATTTGAAATGCATCAAAACCAAATGCAAATTTGAGTTTGGGGCCAACTTTCATTAAAATTGGCCAATGGGTTTAAAAGCTCCAGCAGGGAAGGGAGAAATGAAAGCACGGAGATGTGGGTGGGAGAAACGTGCTTGCTCCCACTGGCCGTGTTCCCCTGGGACGCCCAACTGATGCGTGAATTTGGTGTTTTGTTGTGGTGGTTATTTTTTAAATAAAAACTTTGCACTTCTCGTTCAGACCTCGTTGGGATGGGAACTTCCGTCATGCCCGAGAGGAGGACAGCCGGGCTCAGGCGGACAAATGCCACGATGGGCTGGCGAAGGAAATCCAGCTCTCCTACGAGCACGTTGCACGCTTCAGCCCCGGTGGGAATTTTCTTCATGAAGCGCAGCTCCGCCTGGGCACGACAAGGGATTTTCAGCCATTACCCCAAAAGCAAAGCCCACCGCACTCTGCAGAACACTCTGCAGCCAAGTTTGCAAGAGCAAATCTGGCCCTAAAGGCGTAAGAAAGCTACGAGTGTCTCACCTTGCTTAGATCCATCGCATGGCTGTCATGGTTCACCCCATTTTTAGCTTCTGCAGTGGTGGGAGATGGATGAGGAGTGAGTGTTTGGGTTGGGAGGAGAAAGAAAGACACTGAGAAAGACAGGCAAGGAGCAATCGGGACACTTCTCCTTTGCCGGGAGAAGTCTAATGTGGCCAAAGCCCTGCAGAAACCTTCACCTGGTGCCAAAGCCTGGCAGAAACCCTCACCGGGTACCGAACCCTGCAGGAACCCTCACCTGGCTTGCCGAGGGGATGCACGTCTAACTGCTTCTTGCTCATGTCAGCAAACGAGCAGACGATGGGGAGAAGGTTGTTTCTTTTCTTCTCGTTCTGATGGTGATGCTTCTTCAAAAGCACTTCTCGAACTTTCGCCCGCGTGCGCTCATCAAACTCCGTGGACTGCTCTTGCTGGCCCAGGATCATATCTGGAGATGGCAACGGGAAACGAAGCCATCAGAGCAGAAAGTCCCCAAGCCCCGACCCCTCAAGCCCCCGGCGAAGGCTGCGCCACGCAGGATACCCTAACGCGGGCTCAGCCTTGCTTAGCAAGACGTTTTAATGCAGTTCAGCCTTTGCAGCCAAAGGAAGAATTCTCTTTTGCTAAAAGCCATCATCAAAGTGCTTATTCATCACTCCGCTCAGATAATTATTCCCCATCCTAGATAATGTGATTTTTTTGCCCGATCTGGCGTTTCTAGACAGACTTTCTAGACTCGACACATGTCAACAAATTATAAGCAATCTCTAGCACAGACTTTCCCAGAGTTTCCTTTGCCCATCCACTGCAATTTGCCAAGCCCAGGGAGAAATGTGCTAAGAACGGCCCCGACTTCTCCAGCTCTTGCAAGGGCTGAATGGAGACCTGCCAGTCAAAGATAATTTCTCCAAAGCCGCTTTTTCAATTAACTTCAATTATCTTCCCCACAGAAATATGCTGCTTGGTCACCTGCCAGATAAACTCTGCCTTTAAAGCTCTTAAATCCTGGATGTTAAGGCAATAGGAAAAAAAAAAACCAAGAACAGGAAGAAACAGCTTGTAGTAAGTAGCTTATTTAAGGAGGTTCAGCTCTTACACAGACTGACATTCCTTTCTGGCCGGAGAATATTCTCTAATCGCCTCTCTGACCCCACAAATTGCTTTCAAAAGGCTCCCATACTGGGAGAAAAAGCTGATGTGACTGTTGTACACCCAGTCTACATCCAAAAAGCAACCCACAATTTAAAAACACAGTGGAGGTTCTGGAAAAGGACGTGCCATTGGGGCAGGGCTTGATACGGGAGTGAAGGGCACCACGGCAAATTGAGCTCGGCCGTTCCCAGCGGGTCGCAGTGCGCTCAGTACCTGCGATCTCTTCAATGCTGTTGGCACAAACATCCAGCAGCACCATCCCGTTGCTGATGCAGCTCCGCAGCTCGAAGAGGCTGTGCAAGGACAGCGTGGCCACGTAGGGCTTGCTCCAGCGCTCGCCACCATCTTCCACGTCCTCCTCAAACTTCAGCCACCTGCGGACATTGGGCACGATCAGCCCCGTTGCAAGAAAACAGCCTCAGCTCTGCAACCTCTTTGGTGCAGCTACGGGGCGGCAAGAGGAGAAGGCTCCGCGCATTGGCACCTGCAGCTGCAAAGCTTCACGTCCCAGAGAGCGGAAGGCAGAGCCCACGGCTGCCACCGCAGCCGGTGGCAGGGATTTACCTTGCCGTTTCCTTCCACTCGGCATCTTCACCCGCCTTCAGGAAGATCTCATCCAGCTCAGTGAACAAGTGGTGGGGAACATGCTGCTCGTCCTCCTCGGTGCTGAGGATGAACTGCACCCGCTGGGATGGGGTGTCTGGGGGCAGAAGATAAATCCCGTTACCACACCTGCATTCGACCCGTCACGCTCATACGCAAAGTGGCCATCGATCGGCACCAGTTCAGCCCTAAATATTGGGCTAGCCCCTCTCCCCCGGGTCTGGCCGGGCTTGCACAGAGCCACGGAGAAGGAGAAGCATCTATTGCACGTCTGCATAAGGACGGGCCACTTTCCTTCCCCACGTTTCCATTTTTAATGGCAGGATCCCTCTAAGGAAGACCAGCCTCAATCCATTATGCCTTCAACTGCCTCCCAAATAATGCCACTTTCCCTCAGAAGAACAGCAAACCACACAAATCAGCCACACAGACCTGCTTGCAGAGGATCCCGGCACCCACACAGCCCCGAGAAGGCTCGTGAACGCTGCGGCGGGACTTACAGTGGTAGCCCTGCTCCATCGGGGCACAGTCCTTCTCCCGTTCCTTCTTCCGATGCTTCTGGCGGTGGGGTCGGTGGTGCCGGTGGCACCGGTGGCTTTGCCTCACCAGCGGCATCCGCACGCCCACGGACAGGGTGCGGTGGCCTGCGAAAAAAGCAGTGTTCGCATCACTCTCGATATTGTGGAGACGGTTGACACCGCTGCCACGATTAAACCAGCGCATCCATCCCAGGAGGAAACACCAACTTCTCTTCATTTTAGTTTCACTGCATCCCTGAATGTCAGAGACATCCTTTTTTCCAAGCCTGTTTAACTTTGCAACAATAGAGCAACAACAAGCGATGGCTCCGGGTCACCTAAAAGTGCCCTGAAAATATCAACCCTTGTCTAAAATTCCAGCTTTGGCTGGACAACACTCAGACCTGCTCATTAAGCAGCCACAGAAGGTAATTATTTTTAAAATCTTTGTATGGCACAAGGCAACAAGAGGAGATCCAATCAGTCCTGTGATAATGAAGTCTGGAACAAAAAAAAAAGAAAATCACAGCCCTGTGTCTGCAGCCATCAACTTATTCTCCTGACCTCTCCAAGCCAAGAGCAGCCTCTGAGAAAACAAGCTGGGAACTACCCAGCTCTGTGGCCAACGCTCACACCGCAGATGCCATGGGGGCTTTTTCCCCTCTGTCTAAAAGCCATAATATTAAAACAATGTGAAAATAACTGTGCTTGTTTATTTGCAGGTGATGCATACGCTGAGCACAGGACGTGGCAGGGACTTTGCGCGACGGGAAAACGCGTGGGGCTGGTGGCACCTCTCCCGACTCACCTTCCAGCTCCTCCTTCTCATAGTGAATAGTGACAGCGGTGCTCGTTCTTCCCTGGTCAATCACCGCCTCCTCGTCGTGTCTCTGTTTAGTGAGGAGAAGAAGGTACAAGTTGGGGCCGGGTGAGGAGAGCTCCCTTACGTCCTCCCAGTCATCACCCATCCCTGCGGCCACGCGAGCCCAAGAGCATCACACCTCTGTGTGTCTCCTCCTCCAGGCACAGCCCTAAAAACACGGACTTGGAGGTTTTTATTCCCATACCCAAATAAAACCACCTGTAATGTCACCTGTATTGTATATACCGTGAGTCTGGAAGGCTTTACTAAAAGGGGAGACAGTTGAGTGTTTCAAACCAAAACCAAACCTCCTGCTTCGTTCTTGTGGTTCCTTTCGAAAAATTAAAATTAAAAAAGGGATTTCCAAACTGGGGTGGAGTGGGGTGGGGGAACCCAACTCCACACTTTTGAGCACAGCCAGTTTCATTCTCCAAAAGTGATACCTGCAGGACTCACTAGATGGCACTTGGCCACAGGACATGGCCACCATCAACCTCCAAAGGCCCTCAAGAACCTGCAAGGGTGAAGCTTCGACTTCAGCCCAACCAGGCTCGGGCTTCTCTTGCTGCAAGCCTGCTTTCCACACAAAACTGCGTTTTTCTCCTCAAAAGAAAAGCCAAAGGCTAACAGCTAATGCCCTCCTTGGCTGAAATACCACTGCCAGTGCTGCACGAAGAGCATCTGTGCCTTAAAAGCCAAAGGAGAATTACAGGCGTTCTCTTCTCCCCTTGCCCCTGGGCTGGGGAAGGGCATCACCGGGATCACCACGCTCAAAGAAATAAAAACCCAACCACGTCTCACACTCGAGTCGCAACTGCAACTTTGAAAGGGCCTCCAGGAAACCCTTCTCTTTAGAGAAGAGCAAAACACCAGAAATCTGCTTTTTATCCCCCAAATCCCTGCTTCGACTGAATGGCATCACCTGCCGCCGCGCAGCAGCGACGCTCGGGAAGCTCACACCTCCCGCTCACCAGTTAATTTAATGAGCAAAAGGAACAAACGTTCCCATCTGGGAATGAGTTTTTTCTGGCCCCCGAGTACTAATTTCAAAGCCGACTTGCTGTGACCTCCCCGCCACCTCCCGGCACTCGCCCGTGTCACCCGGCAGCCGGATTATGACACGCCTGTGGCTTTCCCGTCCTCTCTCCCACGCCGATCTCCACCACCCTCCGTCCCTTCTCAGCAATGCGTCTACTCCCCTCCAGATTTACCGGAAAAAAAAATCAAAAACCCAAACCCCATCCTCAGAAAAGGCACGGGACAAAAGGGGCTTAATCAAATCGCTTTAAATGGCAATTTTAGTAAAATCATTACTTAAGTAAAACACCAATTTGAATTAAATCACAATTTAAGTAAAATCGCCACCGAAATAAAACCCCAATTTGAATTAAATCACTGTTTAAATTAAATCGCAACTTAGATACAATCACAATTGAAATAAAATCGCAATTTAAATACAATAGCGAGCTTGAGTGTGTTACAGGGGTGTCAGAGTGGGAATAAAGGGAGCGATTTGGGCATCACAGCTCCCCAAATCCCCCCCGAGCAACATGGGGAAAGTCTGCTTCTCTCTCAGAAACCATTTTGGCTCCGTGCTCCCACCCACGATGCTAAACCTGCCCCCGGCAGGGCACAAAGCATCGTCCCCCCGCATCCTTCCCTGCTCTGGTGACATGCCAGTGGGATTTTGGGAAGTCTCCCCCCCTTTTGGGGGGATGCGCAGCCCCTCGGCACAGCCCTCCCACCTGTAACTCTTCCAGAAGTGTCATTTTGGGACCCTCCTCCTGCTTCATCCTCAAGTCGGTCACCGGTTTTGGGGGATAACTGAGCCTCCAGATCAATCGGGGGACCAAACCCTCCGACTGCAGCCCAGTGACTCCCAGTCTGCACCATCTCCAGCACATAAACAGCGACCGTTGCTGGGATCGGAATGTTCAGGGTGACCCCGGCAGTTATTTAAAGCCATACACCCCAATACTGATCCCGCTTGGAAAACTTAGCGGATGGGGAGAAACCTGCTCTGTTTTGAGGAAAAACTATCCAGAATAGAGAAAAGGGGTGGAAACGCTGCATCTCGGCAGGGCAAAAGGTGTTACACAGTGTTTGGGTGTATTTGAAAGCCCAAACTGCCAAAAGACCACGTGAGGCACAAACCATTGGGGAAATGCCCGTTATGGGGCAGCCCTGATTTTCATCAACATTTCCTGCATCAAATCAGGGTGTTTCAGGGAGGTCTCCCTTTGGCACGGCCTCCGTCCCTTCGCGGCTTCCATAAACCCTCGTTAGACAGACCAAGTCCTATGCCGTACGGAAATGTCCAGGGAAGCCCCATGTTTTACTCTCCTCGCTTCCGCCAGCTATCTCCAGCCCTACTTTATGTTCCGAGCGGAGCTAATCCCTCATTTCCAGCCTACAGATTCATTTGCTGTCATGAACTTCCTCCCTGGCGCTGCTCAGCACAAAGGTTGACAGCCCCGGCTCGCCCTGAAAGGTGACATGGGATGTAAAATAACACAGCGAAGGAGGGTGACAACGAGGTCTAATCCTTTAAAATCCCATCGGGATCCAAGCTCAGATCTCTGCTGCTTTTTTATTATTTAGTATTAAAGCTTCAGGCACAAATACAGGAGAAAGAAGCCAAGCGGGTCCGTGGCAAGACACTCCGAGAATCCCATCGCCCTTCCCCAGTTGTTGCAGCAGAAATCGCGGCAAACCTCGCACAGAGATGCCACCGAAGGAAACGGTGCCACTCAAAACCCTCTTTTTCCCGATTAAGACACCCAAATGGACTCAGAAAGGTTATTTCATTGAGGAAATCGCTGGAGGATTTAAGGATTTAATAAGTCTATGGGATCTGTGGATGTGTGGGCTTGGGATGGGACGGAGCAGGACAGAGAGATGCCTCCAGAAAGCAAATTATCCCATCCCAGGATGGCTACCAGCACTCAGACGCTTCGCCTTCCCTCTTTGTCCTTCTCCGCCACTGCCAGGCGCTTGGAAAACATCAAATCATCGAAACTGGGCTGGGAAAGGGGATGGCGAGCTCACTTTTGAGTTTCGGAGCAGAGGGTGTTGTTCCATCTCAAGAAAACTTCTCCAAATTATTATTTTGCTGCAGGGTTTTTTTTGTCCCAGCAGGAGAGAGAGGGATTTTTGACTGTCCTGCCTCAGTTTACCTGTCTCAGTGCAACTCCTCCAGTTAGAAAGAAAAATCTTTCCCTGGGGAAGCTTTGGTGTAATTGAGGATGAGGAAAAGCACAAAGCAGAGGTTCAGGTCCGGCTTTGAGTCCTCCCGGTGCCAGGGGAGGCCAAAAGCATCGCACGAGCAGGCAAACTTCCCATCTCAGCCCCCTCATTCCGTCACTCGCAAGCTGGACTGGCCACCAGCAGCAGGAGGGAGGATTGATGTAATTAATCTCGCGCAAAGTGTAATTAATAACACTGATCCCAGTGTTATAAGGGGATGAGGGGCCAAACTGGGGGAGCTGCTCTAGTGGTGGAGCAGGAGACCCCCCTCCTCGCCCCTCTCCATCTCCATCCTACCCAGACGAAGCCACCGGTCCTGTGGCTCCCTCCTTTGCTATCGTGGGGGTCAGCACCATCCCCTGCAGGGACCCCTCCGGCTCCTGAGCCAGGATTTGGGCTGTGACGGGGACTGGACCTGGGAGAGGACACATCTCCAGAGCCCCAAAGTGGGGCTGTGAGGGGGGGACACACGCAGGTCACAGCTGAGCATCACCAGGACATGACCGTCTTCCCTTGCTGGCAGAGACGCAAATTCCTCTCAGTCTTTCCCGTGAGCTGTAATTTCAGGGCAGATTAATTAATTCCCCACCTCTCGTTTGCCCCCGAGAGCACCTCCTGCAGCTGGGTCCCATGGGTGCAGCGGGGGGGCGGACAGGCCCTCCCCCGGGCCAAGGAGATGCAGAAAGAGGGGGGGACCACCCAGCCACCTCCTGCCTGCACCCCAACACCAGGCGCATCCGTGCAAGCGCCCGGTGGGACAATAGCTGAGGTGACCGGGTGGCATGGGGCTCTGTGGGGACAGTGGCCTTTGTCCCCCTGCTCTGAAGGGCCACAGCATCACCAGGGGGTCACATCGAGATGCGGAGGAGGGGGGGTCTGGTGGGGAGACCCCCAACAGGCATTGCCCAGGTGCCTTCCTCCCCTCCTCACATCCCTCCCGCACCCAACTTGGGTACCCCTCGCCTCCCCCTTTGAGCCCCCACCCCTCTGCCTTGCAGATGCCTTGCTGATGCCTTACACCCCCTTTCAGCGGCCTGCTGTCCCCCCTCCTTGCACACCCCCAGCACCCTATTTTAGACACCTACCACCCTCCTTACCCCCTCCAACCTTGCAGATGCCCTTCACTCCCCTTTCCATGGCCCTCACAGCCCCTTGCAGATGCTTTGCCTCCCCCATTCACCCCCACCCCCTGCTCCCAACGTGTTTCCCCCCAGCCATGAGAAATGCCGCAGTGAGCAGCCATGGAGCATTCTCCAGCCACACCGTCGGCATGGCCCGCCCGGGGGTACCAGGCATCGCCCTCCCTGCCCTGGTGCCGCTGCCCCCCACCTGACAGCTGAGGATCCCATCGGCCCGTTGCTGCTGGTGGGCATGGCGGGGCTGGGGGGGAGATAATTGCTTGATAACGATACTCTTAAGACATCTAAACAAAACACAAACAAAAATCACTACGATCACAAAAATGAGTAGGTTTCACAATAGGCTTTGCAGCTGTCAGCTCAGGGCAAACTCAAAGCCATGCAAGATTTTGTTCAACCATCCGACTTCTATTGCCTCTCGTAGATTTCTGCCATCCAAGTAGAAAACAAATTAATTTTTCTTATTTTCTCTTTTGACTGATTCCCTGTCCAATCAATACACCAAGGAGGAGATCGCGTGTAATGCCATTCTCCGTGTTCTGCCGTCTTCCAAACTGAAGGGAACTGCATTCGAGAAAGTGCTCGAAAGCCCAGCAGTTATCGCCTCTGTTTTGGACCCGCGCTTCAAGGAGATGCAGTTTCTCAGCCCCAGCCTGAGAAGCGAGTTGCACCAGCCAGTGAGAACCACGCTGTTGTGGGTTTGCAACCACCAGTCCCCATCTGCCACCCAGTCTGGGGTGCCAAACTCAGATTCCAAAGCCACGGGCGCAGATGCCGGCAGCCAGCTGCCTGCTCGCAAGGACCCATGCGCCAGCGCCCCGTCTCAGAGTAGCTACGACATCCTTCTGCGGTAGGACCCAATGGAGAGCATGCCCGAGATCCACCAGCAACTGGAAAACTACATCCTGGAGCCCCTCTGCAAGCACAGCACCAGCTGGTGGAAGAACGAGCATCGCTTCCTGGCCGTGGGGCGGCTGAGCCGGCAGTACCTCGCCATCCCCGCCACCGCCCTCCTGCCAGACCAGGCCTTCGCTGCTGGGGAAAGCGCCCTGGAGCATCGGTGCACTGTCCTGGTGCCGGAGAATCTGGTCCAAATTCTGTTCTTGCATCCACATTCTGATTTTTTAGAATCAATGTGAAACAGCAACAAGACTTGGAACAGGAACTGGCACGTGGAGCCCTTCCCTGGGTCAGTGGGGGGTTAAATCGACCCGCGGGGTTTTGGACACCACAGTTAGATAGGGTGCCGGGTATTTTTCCCAAACTCCCGCCTTTTTGGCATCGCTTGGGCAGCACCGGCAGTGAGGAGCAGGCTTAGGGAAGAGGTGTGAACACACCGATGCCTCTTCTGACTTTTAGGGTAGTTTTTTTATAAATACAAGTGATGGGAAACAAAAGGAGAATGTTCGTACCCGCTCTGCAAAGCGGGCGCTTCGGGGAAAGAAGTTTACCATGGCCCAGACCTGAAGATCAATACTTTAAAGACAAAACAGAACCAAAATACAGATTTGCTTCAACCGGGCGGGAATATTCAGCCACACAAAAAAAAAACCAAACCAAAACAAAACAAACAAACAAACAAAAAAAAAAAAAATAAAAAACCAAAGCCATGAAAATCAGGTGGCCTGGCAACGAAAAGTAAACCTTTTCTCCCTCCCGGTACACCGCCAGCAGAGACCAGCCCCCTTCTTTAGATGTCATTCCCTGAACTAACCCAACCACCATTGTCACTGCCAAACGCTGCGTTATTTGTGCAAACAAACACCGATGGGCGCTACAGCGCAGCACGAAAGGCCAACGCCGACTCTGGCAAATAACCAAGAGGCCTCGCAGATATCCAATGCCTTCACCCGCCCCAATCCTGCTGCCGGCTTTGTCATGGCAGTGCCGCTGCGCTCTCCAGTGGGAAAACCAACCCGGGAACAGCACTGTGTGGCGCAGGCCCAGGTTCTCCTTTGCTTCGCACCACCAACCGCACAGAACGGGTTTTGACGGCTTCGATTATTTCTGGCTCAAACCCAGCAAGAGCAGCCCCAGGACTTGAACGTTCAACAGCTCAATTTAATAAATTGAGGAGAACACATAAAAAAAAAAAAACCTTACTCCTCTCAGAAGAACAACAAACCTTACTCCTATCAGAACAACACTAAAGCCTAAAACTAAGAGCTAAAAGATGCCTAACTAAGACCGAAAATCTACACGTCACTATCACCTAAGGGGGAAACACTATTAAATACAATACCTTATTCTCTGCTGTTCTTATCTTCTGGGTCTTTCTGGAGCGGGGGTGACCTCGTGGTGGTGGACCCTCCGCAGAGCTCAGGCGCTGCCAGAGGCGAGAGATGGTGGGTGGGTTTTCTTAGTGGAGGAAAGGGACCTGGTTGCTGGGCTGCACCGGCAGTTGCCCAGTTGCCAACGGGAGGAGGTCACCCTCTGGGCTTCTGCCGGCTTCGCCGCCCTTTGAAGACGTCCCCAGGGCCTTCCGATCCTCCCGTGGGCGATGGTATTTCACATGCGCGTTCCTCCCGTTGACTGTCCCAAACACCCTGGAAGGGAAAAAACAAACGGGGATTTTTAACTCCTTTTCTAAGAAAAAAAAATTTGTTAGACGACGTTTTATTACTTCTAATTTTGTGAGTTTCTTGTGCGTTTTGCTGCGTGGTGCCACACAGTCTCTGCCGGTACCCCCGGCTGGGTGGGACCTCGTTGGTTAAACACGGCAGATCATTGGGGATTAAAATAGGAGAATTAACATCACGATGGATCAAAATCGGGTCGGACTGAAACTCGAGTGGCTCTGCGTGGCACGAGCAATGTCGCTTGGCACGAGCGACTGCAGCGCAGGAGCCCTCGGGCCGCAAACCGCAAGAAGAAACTTCAGTGGAACCTTTTTCTCAGCCAAACAAAGGAGAAACGCTGGGATTCTCGCCCAAGGAGATGAACCGCCCCAGGCCTGTAATGGGAGGAAAGGGCCTTCAAAGAGAGAGAGAGAAACCGTTGTGGCTGCAGTCAACGGGAGACGGAGGAGCCCCGAGTGCAGGGGAGACGGGAGGAGGATGGAACTGAGCAGGAACAATCCCGACAGGTTCGTTGCTCCAACAGGCGCAGAGGAAAAGCGGCTATTAAACAAATGGTGGTGACAACACGTGGCCATGTGCGGCGCGGGACAGGTGCCCCAACACCTCAGGGAAGAGACCGTGAGGCCTTCAAAGGCACAGGAAAACACAGCGGTTTCAGCTAAAAGTCCAACAAAAGCAGCAGGTGGCGGCGGGACAGTGGGAATCCTCCAGCTGCCCTTAGTTCTGCTCCCCCCCAGCCATCTCGGAGAGTTTCCATCTGTTTGAGCCCAAAGCAGTGAGTTTCAAGAAGAAAAAGCGAGCAGCTCACCTTCCACACTGCCCGCAGGGAAACCCAGCTGCATCGCCTGCGCCTCCAACCCCGTGCGGAGCGTCCCCGGGATGGCGGGAGGGACTGCCTGTGCCACGGGGCGTCTTTTCGCTGCTCTTCTGCTTCTTGGTGGGCCCGAGCCGGCGCCTCTTCTTTGGGCTGCAACCAGCCTGTAAACCAGACAGCTTGTGCTCATTTCTCCTGCTCCTCAGCAAGGGGGACAGCTAAAGCGAAAAACTGGCTGGAAACATCCCCAAACGGCCTAGGCAGTGAGGGGTTTATTTGTGTGCTGGGTGGAACGCGTTCTATCAGCCCCAGCCTGCCCCGCTGAGCTCCTCCAAACGCTAAAACAGCCAAAACAATGCTGAAATTCAACGGGGAGGATGGGGTGCAAAGACAGATGGTGAAAGAAAAACCATATTATTTCTACTGTCCTCAGCAGAACAGTAGAATTACAGAGAACTGAAGTGACATGCTTACCCAGTGGCTGCCATCAAAAAAAAACCCTAAATAATATGTATTTCTGTGAGCCACATTTCTGCTTCCTGGCAAGGAACATTTTGGCAAGACCCACACAGAGGCGGATCACCGGCAGTTCCTGTGACGGAGCACTGGGACGTCACGAAACATCCCCGAAAATCATCAGAAGCAAGTTTAATGTGAAGGGGATCGTTTCCCAGAGCCCGAGACAATGCGTCCATGGGGCATCTTGCACCCACCCCCGGCAGTTTTCCTACCTTCTCTTCAGCCCCCTCCACCTCATCCATGCCTCGCTGGAGTCTTTTGGCTGTCTGTCCTGGTCGGGTGGCGCCAAACCTGACGTGTTTTTTCCAGGTGTAGTAATATTCCACACACTGGGCCACGGTCTTCGTCTGAATCTGTCAGGAAAAAAACAGAAGCGATCGATGAGGGAAATACTGCAGGAAAACACTGAAGGCACAGACCCACAACAAATCTATCCAGTGCTCTTTGTCTGTCCCCCCCTCTGTCTGCAGTCCCCACAGCACAACGCACAGGTGAGGTCAGGCCGAAAACGAGCCCCCTTCTTCTGAAAGGGCCGTAAAGAAGCCTTGGGAGGGCAGAACTGTACATTATACGCCGATGGTCAACGGAATGTGTCATTATTCTTTTAATATTTCCCATATTTTGTACCGGAGAGATTAAATTTCTTTGGTAATTACACATTAGGAAAATTATGTTTCGTACCGGTGTCTTTTTAGCATGAAGCTGCATCCCAAGGACAGGATTCCGACACGCCGTTCAAAAGACGACTTTTCGGGCTTAAAACTCCCCTCCACACTAACAACCCGCAACCCAACTCGGTCTAACAGCTTTACCTTCTTCTGGATCAGGTGGAAATTCTTCTTATGCACATAAAAAGCCTCTTTAAACAACTGCTCCTCCAGGGGCGTCCAAGTGTCTGAGCCTGGGAAGAAACAGCCACGTGCAAATGATTAGACCACTCGCAGCCTACCTGAAATCCGCACAAGTTATTCATCACACATCCACACCTCTCCTCCTGTGGAAAGTGATTAGCCAATGCCACAGGGAATTCGTTAGCACAAGCAGTTATGGCTGCCGGAAGAGCTGCCGTGAAGCCGGCATGCAAAAGGAGAAGCGTAAAGCAGCGTGGGGCATCACTGCATGGGACAGCAGTGGGCTGGAACACAGGGACAAGGCACTCCCCGCGCCAAAAGGCCCCCGGAACAGATTAAAACGACTATTTTCCCTGTCCCGAAGAACATGAACCGTTGCTCGCACGTTTCTAAAAATCACTTCTTTCAATCAGAACAAAAGGAACGGCAGTACCCGCTCGCATTCCCGGAGAAGCAACAAGCTCTGCTTCCACTTTACCTGCGTAATGATAATCAGCCAGGGGATGGGATTCAGGTCGCTGGGGTGCCCCAGACTGCAGCATCTCCAGACCCTCCTGCGGGAGTTCAGAGAACAAGACTTAGGTTCCCCCTCAGGAGGGACCTCAACTCTTCAGCCCACTGTAGGAAGAGGGTGCTCAGTCAATGCTCAGCAACAGCGCGTCGGGGTCACCTCCGCCCACGGCAGTCGATGGGAATATTTCCTCAATCCACACTGATGTGTTTTAAGAAACCAGAACCCGCGCAGATCTCCGGGGACCAAGCTGTGGCACCCCAACGGCCACTGCTCGCTGCTGGAGTCCTTCTGGGCTCGTCCCTGCTGCAGGCAGAGCTGCCTGCAGGAGTAGGAGGACTTCTATTCTCCAAATTGTCAGAATTGACAAGAGACAGAACAAGCTCTTATTGATACACAGGGTCTGTCATCCCACAAGACCTTAATGCAGACGGCGGCCAACAGGCAGCACGCAAGAACTCTGCCCCTTTAGCAAAGGGATTCGAGCCTGCGGAACAGAAAACTCAGGAGCGACTCCCAGCTCATCCCAGTACCAAAGACTGTCCTAGTCTGGTAGGAATTCGAAAATATTTGCATCTTACCAGAGCTTCATGCAGGTGGTGCAAGGCATGCTCCAGGTTGCCTCTTCCCCCCGGCACCACATTGGAGCAGGTGAAATTTAGCAGATTTGTCACTAGAAATGCAACAAAAACCAACAGAAAGTCAGTTCCCATCAAGAAAGGGGGAAAGGTGCGATACAAGGCCGAGGGCAAACAGAGGAGACAGACTGGAGACCCATAAAACGCACTGAAAAAAAGGCAGGTTATCCGCTATCGCTCTCTCTCCCTTCAGAGCAGCTTTGGGACCAGAAGCTCCAGAGACAGATCTCCCTTCTCCCGAGGTCACTGCAGTTGAGGTGGGACAGCTACAAACCGTCTCTCCCACAGGACGCGACTGAGAGCGCCACCGGTTGTTGTCTGTTCACTGTCCCATCAGATCTGAGCACCCTCGGGTGCTACCAGCCACGAAGGAAGTCAAGGAAAGGAGGGAGAGGGTCCCAACGGACAAACAGCTGCTGTGAAAACGTGCAGTTTTTGACCCTTAGTATCTCAGGGGGAACCTGACAAAAAAAACGTTAAGAGAAACCTCTGTCCTGTGTTTCCGGATTCGTTGCAATGTCTCCCCAGGGCTTCCACACCAGCGACGCTCCCTCCTCCTCCTCCTCCAACCGGGATCTGTCCTGGAGATCTGGGATCTCTGCCTGAAAGTCGCTGCCGACGTTGACGTGTCTGAAATCGTTAAGGCAGAGGAGGTGAGGAAGCAGAGCTGGGAACAGCACGATAGCACGCACCCGCTTCGAAGGAGGGGACGTGTCAGGTACGGCAGTTATTTCCCAGCACAGCGTCACCAACTGCCCTCTAACAACTCCCACAGCCCCTTCTCGCCACCAACAGCATTACCGTTCCACCACGTGAGCCCTTTTGCGCCCCATCGGGCAAGAAAATTGCCGCTTCCTTCCTCAAACCCTGAGCAAACTGGCGAGGTTCACTCTGAGACCGACAGCCAGCAGCAGAAGAGCTGCGACGGTGGGCCAAGACCACCGTTGGAATGTTGTGTAGAAGGCGGGAGGCCGGCAACCGGCATGAGGTCAGCCTGAGTGGCAAGCCCAGCCTGGGCTAGCACTGGCCATTTCTGGCAAGCACGGGGGTATACTCCAGCCAAAATAACCCCTCTGTTACCCTCTGCAGCACTGTGGGGCAGTGGGAGAAGTGGCCAAGCCATGGGGAGCAGGTCAACAGCAACAGCAAGGACTGGCAGAGGCCCGGTGCCGAACCAACCGTGCACCCGCTCCTCAGCCCCCTTTCCCCAGGGTTTGCGGTTATTCTGACCACTGGGCCGGAGCTCATGGCTCAATGCGGATTTTAGAGTTGACCTTCATTGGCCTAAACACATCCATTCTGCCCAAAAGATATATGAAAAAACCCGCTCACGGTAAAAATCATCAAGACCCTTTAGCCTTCCTTGCCGCCCTCATCACTGCACACCGCTCCCCATTCTCCCAGAATTTCCCTCCTTTCGGGCAAATCTCTCACTGGACACGTAAGGTGTGGAGATGGACCCTCCAGATCTCCTGGCACAGCTGCCCCTCACCTGGGTTACAGTCGGCCCTGCAGGGATTGAGCCGTTCGGGGCTTTTTCCAAGCCAAAGCCAGGAGCGGAGCAAAACCCCGGTGGGCTGTTTCCATCCCCTCTGACACAAAAGCAATCCTAAAGGAGAAAGGCACCTCCTTTTTCACTTTTCCAGACTTTCTTTGCAAGGCAGGAGTCTTTTAACAATATAGTTTAATCACCGTCAACATTAGATCCGCGCTTGCATTCACTCCGTAGAGCTCACTGACTGTCTAGCTGGGAAATCTCTGCCGCTCAATTAGCCGCAAAAGATGGGAACTGGAGAAAAATCCCCAGCGGGACATCAATCCCCGGCGTTATCAGGATACAGCCTGAAATAACAGAGGTGGTTAAGATCCCTTCTCCTTCCAGCGGCTACGTGAATTGCACCCATTGACAAATACGTACAAATATTTGTTTCAAAGTTACAGATGTCGCTTTTTAATTGCGATACCAAAAAGGAATAACCTGCATTAAAAATGCCAGGAGTGTTTTCTTCCCATACCGTGCTGGAATTTCTGAAAAATTAATTTCCTGCACGGAAAAGCACATTGTTTGTGGATAACAAATGGCGAAATCAGCGTTTGGGGAAGGTGAGTTCCAAAGCGCTGAGGATTCATCTCTCCATTCGCAGGAGGAAGATAGCAAAGGCCGTCAAAGCTTCCCAGCACAGCATCCTTACTGCCTGCCTGTTCCTATAGCCCGGGAGATCCTCGGAGCCTTCCCACAGGGAAAGGGAGGAGGGGGCTGACCACCAAGGCTGGCTGGACACGTAATGATTGTCACCACATTCGTTTCTTGACAAAGAACGATGAAATTCATCCATTTGAACAAGACAGCAGGTCCCTTTCTTGCCATGGTTCCAGCGCTGGAGGAAAGGTGCCTCTCCCGAGGCTGCATTGGGATGGCAGTGCTGCACAGAAAGACAGAGATTTTTAAATCTCTTTTTTGATTCCCGGAAAAAACTTGTTTTCTCTCTCAGTAAAGGACAAGCTCCCCAGGCCGGGCAGAAAGGCGGCACAGCCACGATTTACTTACAGAGAAAGGACCAGAGGGGTGGGCGGTCCCTGCGCCCAAGGAAAGCGGCCATTGCCAAAGCAGAGGGAAGGACGTGTCTCATATTCAGCAGAGAGAACCGAGTCACAGACTAACTCTAAAAAAAAAAAAGCATTAACCACAAAATTAGCTAATGGCTTCCCAAACCTAAACTCAGGGCCTCCCTCCGTGATTATAATGCAGTAACGGTCTTAACAGGCAGGCAGCTCACCAGGAATGAGATGGAGACTGACCCCCGTATTCCCCTGGAAACCCTTCGGCCAGGCAAGCCCCTGAATGCTCTCCCAGATTGTTGGTTCTTTACCTCCACTAGGAACTTGTGGCCTTTTATTGTCATATTGGGTGACCAGAACAAGCCCTGCCATTCCTTATTCCAGCCTTAACAGCCTTCAGCGTTTCACTCCGGTCACCTCCCTGTCCCACTTCCGTCCCTGCACAATTTTGGGGATGGCGACTGAGAAATTAGGTCTTGTGGTTCCCATTGAAACACCCATTAATTCATACAACCAAAAGCTAGGCAAATGAAAAGGCGATGTTAAACCTCAGCCCCCAGGGAAAAGAAATGTGCCCGACGAGGTGCTAAAAGGCGCTCTGGCAAACCACCCCCCCCTCCAAACTGCAGTTTGCTCCAGGAAACTGACAAGTTTTCTTCCTCTGCGGCCTTAGCGAGGCTGTAGATTTTTCCACCCTGCAGGGAAAGAAACAATCCTCAAAAGCAGATGTCATTCTGCCTGCAAGGAAAGCTTTAAAATAGGCATTCTGCCTTCAACAAAAGAAAAATAAACGGAACATCTGAGCTGGTTTCTCCAGGAAAATAACACTTTGCACTTGCACAGCAAAGCAACGCTCATTAACCAATCTCGTAAAGCTTCACAGGCATTAAGAAACACTCCAAGTAACACACGTGCGTGCACCCTGTAAGCACACGTGCAAAGAGGAATCCCCGTTTACACACCCCGGCTATATCAAACCCCACTATTTCCCTCACAAGCTGTGATGGAAATGGGCCACGCTCCCATTCCTCAGCTCCAGAGCTCCGGCGATGCCGGGATCATGCCGACCCTCAGCTGCTACGGGCATCAGCTCTGCTAACACCCCGCTGCCGGCTCAGCAACAGGAATCTGAGAGCAGGAAGGGGATTGTACCACACAGGCTCCCCAAAATCCCCCGCACTTAAGAGGAATGCAAATCTCAGGCTCCCCTAAGCCAACACATTTCTCACCGTGACCGCCGCACTAACACCCAGAGCAGTTTTTAAGCAGCATGCACCAGGTTTAACCTCCGCGCCTGAGAAAGTCCCTGTCCTGAGGGCTGCCGGTCCCCTCGGCCCAATGCAGGAGGCGGCAGCAGCAAACCCCTCCACACAGGGCAAGAGGTGCTTCTAAGAGTGACATCCAGCTAATAACCAAAAAGCACTTAAACCAATCCCAAACTTTGGAGACATTTAGTCTCGGGCCGGCAGCAGCATGTTGCTCAGTAAGGCACGCATCCACGACTCCCCTCAATTAACCGTCACCTCCAGAGCCCCATCTCTGAAGGTGAGAAGTTCCTTTAGGTTGACTCTTGATGTCCCTTTCCCTCCCACAGGCAACGAGACCCCAAGTATTTCCACTTGAGAGTGCAGTTCCCCTTCCACGGGTACCCAGCTCGCTCTGCAGTTTTGGATTATCACCAACCTCTGTGCCAGCTCCACCAAGAAGCCAGGTGAGAGGCTCTGAATCACGTTACTAAAGATCCCAAGGCTTGACCTTGTTCCGTTTATTTCTAAACCTTTGGCCCTGGATCAATGAGTTCATTGTTTTCAGGGAGTTCCAGATGTAAGCGCTGAGTACTGTTATTGGTGAATCCAGAACTGTCAACAGTGATAAAAAACAGAGCGCAGGAAGACAGTAAGGCCTCCGAGTCCCAAACTCAAATAACAGATGGCTAAAAAGGCAGGAGGAGCACACAGACATATTCGAATCCTGCTGAAAATAGTCAGCCATGGCCAACAGGAGCCGAGGAGGCAGTGGCCGTGGCCACCTGGCTCGGGGGAGCCGCGCAGCTCAGCACGTATTTCGAGAGCTTTTCAGAACAAGTAATAAAAGCTTGACAGCAGCAGGGAGTGCGGGAGTCGCGGCAGCAGTTGCATCGATAAGCAATCTGCGCAACAGTTCCTAAAACAGGGGCTGCCCACAATCAGAAGTTGACTCTTTGGTACAAACTCCCTCCACACCAGTCATCACACAGGGGAAAAAAAACAACCAAGCTATTGTAGGGCTCAGTATTACCCATTTCTCTGCAGCTGGACAGAAATACACACTTCTGCGGCTTTTCCCACACTGGAAAATTCAAAGCACCCAAACAGGGCGCGCTTTTAGAGACATCAGCAATTAAGTTCTCTGTCCCCTCCAGAAAAGCCTTTTCCTAAAGGCATTCTCCTCCCAAGGGCAGACCCACAAAAAGAAGCCCTCTCTGCTTAATCCATTTCACAGAGAATTTGAAATGCAAACAAGAATTAAACAGGACGTCTTTTCCCCGCTTCAGGGAAAGCCACTAATATAGACCTTGGCAACATATTTAGCAAATCTATCATTGTAATGCCTTTGCATTGCCCATTTCCACCTGGAGAGCAGGCTGAAAGGACTCATAAAAAAACCTCAAACCAACCACAAAACATATTCCTGTCTAGGGGGTAATTTTATGAAACGATTTGAACACCTTAACGATTTGAACATCTTTTTACAGGTACAAGGCAACAAGAAACATTCTCGAGGTGAAAAAAAAAACACCACCTATTCACCTCTTTACCCCAAAGATCTTTTCACCACACTGATTCCACCACCAATACACAGCTGCTAAATATCCCCGGCTGCTGCCGATCCGTAAGAAACCCTTCAAAATACAAGAGAACGCTGAGCCCAGCGCAATGACGGTGCTGCCAGGGCTGTGAGTCGGAGCCCCTGAGGACGGAGTTGCAGCCCCTGAGGTTGAAATCAGCCCCACACTTAGGCACAACCCGGGGTTTTAAGCCTCGCTACAAACCAGCCCCCCGCTTCTCAAGAAAAACAGGGAGATTCACCTCAAAATAAACAACGTTCTCGACGCCAAAGGGGCGCTGGTCCATGGCCGCCGCCGCCCTTAGGGCCAGTTCCATGGGGCTTCGCTTGACCTGGAGCAGAACTCGCGGGCGTGAGGACAACGAGCCCCCTACACAAAATCTGAAAAAAAGGAAAAGTTCAATAAGATTTGCTGTTACTCACCCACCAAAGCCTAACCACTACAGCTGGCCCTTTCACAACCATTTCTGATCGCAGAAGAAAACTGAAATATCCCAATTCCCGCTTCAAACACAAGGCGTGGAGCTGCCCAGACCCCACGTGTGGGCTGGGAAGACAGGGGGCTCTACTCAAATCCCGCAGGAAGAGAAAGGGCAGGAGTGTTTTCCCAGCCCTGGAAGAGCTGTGGGGAGAAGGTGGGAGGGAGGAAAAGGCTGCCCAGGAGTGGGGTAGGGGGAAGGAGAGGGCTCCATCCATGGGGGAAACGCCGTTCCTGGCCACACAGGCGGCTGTGGGACCACCCTGGGGATGGATTTGGGGGCTCTCCCTGAGGGAAACACTGCTCCCAGCCATGCAGGAGGCTGTGGGACCACCCTGGGGATAGGTTTGGGGATGAGGGGGGATCTATCCCTGAGGGAATCACTGCTCCCAGCCATGCAGGAGGCTGTAGGGCAATGACAGAGATGGATTTGGGGGCTCTCCCTGAGGGAAACCCCATTCCCGGACACACAGGAGGCTGTGGGGCCGCCCAGGGGACAGATTTGGGGGCTCTCCCTGAGGAGAGCCTGTGGGGAGGAGGGAGGCGGGGGCCGCCCCAGGGCCGGGGCCACTCCTGGAAGGGGAGGGGGGGATCTCCAGCCGCCCACGCGGGGCTGCCCGAAGCCTGAGGAGATGAAAAGAAGAGGAAAAAAGAGGAAAATTCCCTCCCCGCCATCGCCTCTCACAGCCCCGGCCCTCCCCGCCGCGCCTCATGGCGGCTGTGTGCGGTGTCACCTGAGCGGGGGGCGGGGGCTGAGGCAGGAAAAGGCGAGAGGGGGAGGGAAGGGCCATTTTGAATGGGAGGAGAGGGGAAGGGGGGGCGAAAGATGGGGGGAGGGGGAGGAGAGAGGAAGAGAGGATGGTGGGGGGGGTGGGAGCGAGTGTGTGAGGGGAATAGGTGTTGCGTGAGGGGGGAATGGCTTTTCGGGAAAGGGAGGTTTGCAGGGCTGTGAGGTGCCTGTGAGAGAGGAGGCCCCGGAGGGAGGTGAGTGGAAAGGGCTGTGTGTGGAAAGAAAAGCTTTAAGGACAGGCTGGGCTGGGGAAAGGCGGTGGGCCCTGAGGGAGGGCTTGGGGAGCGGGGCTAGAAGCGTGGGTTTGGGGCAAAACTCTGGGAAAGAAACTGCAGGACAGGGCCAATCTGAGGATACAGTTTTAGCGAAGCTTCAAGCAAAGGGTGACCAAAGGTGCCTCTTGCCCTTTTGTGGGCGGGTTTTGTCTAAGTTATTCATGCGAGTGGACTTTTGCCACACGGGATGGGAACGTTCGCTTCCCGGGATAGTTGATGCCCCTGGATAACCACTGCCCGCGAAGCACTGCGAAACCCCGTGTTCAAAAATGAGGATAAAGGCCGTGTTTTGCCTCTCGGAAGGATCTCTAAGCACCGTCTCCACGTTATTTTCAGTACCTTTCTGGTTGTTTTCTTTCCCCCCATCCCCGTGATGTCCGTCGGGGGGGCTGGCGGAGCTCTGCAGGCGGACGTCCGTCTCATTTTGGAGAAGGCTGGGCTGGTTTCGGGCGGTCCCGGCTGATTTTGGGGAGGGCAGGGATGGTTTCGAACTCGCAGTGCCCGGTGCGGGGCTGCGGTGGGGCCCGGCCCCCTCGTTCTCCTCGGCGCGGCCCCGCCCCTCTCGCCCGCTTTCGCCGCGGCGACGCTGGGGGGCGTGGCCCGGGTTTGCCCTTCGGCGCATGCGCGGTTGGGCGGACGCGAAGGAGAACGTTTCCGGTGTGCGTCGGCGGTCGGGAGCTGCGGCGTTTGGTACCGGGGGAGAGGGGGGGACCGGGGCCGAGGAGAGCAGGAGCAGGAGAAGGAGAGTGGGCGGGCGGGGCGGCGCGGCGGCGGCAGGAGCGGTGGTGCGGAGGTGTCCAGGGCCAGTTCGGGGGATTGTGGGGTGGCGGGACCGGGCTGGGGGGCTCGGGGTGCGGCCTGGGCCTCTTTGGGGGGGACAGAGCCGAGTGGGGGGTCCCCGGGGAGAACAGGGCCGATTCAGGCTCCCCCGTCCCCCGCTGCCGCCCCCTCACCCCCCGCTCGCTCCCCGCAGGTGGCGGCAGCCCCGGCCGCAGCGCAGGGTGCCCGGGGCCGGCCTGGCCGGGCGCTTGGCTCCGCTCTCAGCCCCCCCCGGCAGGTCAGCCCGGCCGTGCCCCCTTCGCCCGCCTCCAGCCCACGGCCGAGTCCCCCCAGGTACCCCCGAGATGGGTCGGGGGGTGTCAGCGCTGGGCCCCCTGAAGCGGGGGTGGGTGGTGGGCACGGGCATTGCTGGGAGCCCGTGGGCAGCCCTGGGACCCCCTCAAATCCCACGGAGAGCCCCGGGGCCCCCTTGTCTCCCCCAGAGCCGACGGGGAGCCGTAGCTGTGGAGTCAGCTTAAGGAGTCTGCCCTAAGGACTGCTGCTTTTTGGAGCGTTGGGGGAGGGTGAGGGTTGGCGGTGTGGGGAGTGGAGGTGTGTGGGAGGAGTCCCGTATGTTTGGGGAGCTTTGGGGATGTTGGGCAGATTTGGGAGAGTGGGGGAGTGGTCCCTTCCTTTGGAGCTCCCTGGTTGGTTTCTTCCAAACTGTGGGAGGCAGCGGGCGAAGGGGGAAGGCAATAGAGTGAGTTGCTGTACTTCAGTCCTTGGTTGAGAGTCAGCGACTCTGCTCCCTTGCTGCTCAGCAGACTATTGGCTCCGTGGGGCTGTTTCTCCAGGCAGGCTACGACTACAGAAATGGCCCCACTTCCTTGGAAGAGTTGTCAGCGGTGATGTCTCCTGGGAACATACTGCCTGACGTTGGATAGACCTGGCACCACGCAGCAGCTCAGAGCCCCACAGCGTATGCTTCCACGCTCAGTTCCGTTCCCTGCCTGGGAACCCGCTCTTTCTTGGTCCCTGCTGGCAGCTCCTGTGGAGGCTCCTGGCCGAGGACCAGCCCCAGTTTCCCCACTGCCCCACCAGCAGCCATGGGAGAGCGGGGTTGTCCTGAGTGTGTGAGCACCACTGGCTCTGTTGCTGCACTGGGCCAGGTCTCCAGGAAGTGGTAGAGGGAGCTCTGGGAAGAGGAGCTGCTCCTCAACAGGCTGCTGCAGTCCTCCGAGTTGGCCAGCGAGCACAGGCTGCAGGGGCTCTTGCGGTAGCCCTTGGGGGGCCCAGGATCCCGGGGGGTTCCCTGGACCAGAAGGAGCTGTCCCCACTGATAGGACCTATAGGCGGCAGAGGAGGGCAGGGGGACCTGGGGGCTTGGGGGGGTCAGGGGGTAGAGAGAGGCATCACTGCTCAGATGGTATATGGTTGGCAGGGAGCCCAGTGGGTCCTGTGGGGCCCGGTGCTCCCTCCTCGGTTGCCCTGCAGAGGAGGAGAGAGAAGAGACCCGCTGCACCCCGTCTCCTCCGTCGGGGCCCGCGGGCAGCACCCCCTCCTCAGCAGGCGGGCAGGGCTGCCCAGCGCAGGCAGGGCACGGGCTGAGGGTCTGGGGCAGGATCTGGGGGTCTCCCCCACACTCCCTGCTTCTCCTGTGTCGACTTGAGCTCCCATCCTTCATCCGCTAGCCGAGAAGCTGCTGAGGGAGGGGACGGAGTGAGCGGCCGGCAGCCCCCGGCACAGCCCCGGCTCAGGGCTGCCGTGGGGTGTGGGCTGTTTGCATGGTGCTCGGTGCCAGGGCCACTCACTGCTCTGCTCCTCTGGGCGGGCTCTCGCGTCCGTCGTCCCTTGCTTTGGCTTCTTCCAGTCCCTCTGCAGGACCCCGGGAGCTGGGTGAGACGGGAGCAGCTCCCAGCCCCGCGCCGCAGCCCCCCACCCCTCCCCACGCTGCGGCACAGTGCGGTGCAGCAGTCGCCTACCTGGAGCCGCTTGGTCCGTAGCACAGAAGAGACCGCACTGAGCCCCATCAAAAGCATCACGAGCGGAGCCAGGTGAGCTGTGGGGGGGATGTTGGAGTCCCTCCTGGCACCAGCTGCGGTGCAGCCGCGCAACCCTGGGGTGCCCCCCATGGGAAATGTTAAAGAAATAAAATGTCGGTCTCTATCCCTGGTGCTGTGGTTCATCCTGCCATCCCGCAGCTGGGGCTGTGCCCCCCTCAGTGCCCGACCCAGTGGGACAGGCTGGCACTGCTGGCACCCACCAACCTGGGGGGGGGGTGGTGTCAGGGGAGCTGGGTGGGCTGGAGAAAGGGAGGAAGCACCTCTTGCAACCAGCTCGGCCCTCTCCAGACACAAAAGCCTCCCCAGAGGCACCAGAGGGGACCCCCAGATCCTTGAAGGGCTGCCCCAGACACCCTCTGGCCTGCAAGAGTCCCCCCCAGGACCCCTTACGGACACCCCAGTGGCGTCCCAAATCTGGGTTCTTTACCTGCTGGGCAAGCCAGTAACACACTGTGTGGAAGCAGCCAGCCAAGCCGGTTTCGGAGCACCAGAGGTGAGAGGCAGGGAGCTGCCATCCCACTCAGCTCCATCCCCGCCGTGCCTTGGCTGTGCAGAGAGAACTTGGGGGGAGCTGCAAAACAGCTCAGCCCGGGCTTATCTCCAGATGGCACAGAACAACCAAAACCAAATGGCCCTTAACAAACAAAATGCCCCGAGTCCCATCCCACCACTCTTCCCGTGACGTTGAGCGCTGGACATCACAAACTGGCAACAGAGACTTCGCTATGGCACCACCAGAGGGAAATATCCCAGACAGTGTAATCCACTCGGGCATAATCCTGCACCCTCACCGAGTCAGGAAATATAAACCGCAGGGTCTGGGGAGACAAATGGGGAATCCTCCAAGGATACAGCTGGCACCTAGGAGATCTGTCCCCCCCATCCAGGACGCTGGACGTTACAGGGTAACTTCCCCGGGATGGAGCGACCTCACCTGAGAGAGAGAGGGTAAGTGACTAAGAAACATCCGTACGGTATAGGGCATGCGATTGAGTTTGTGACTGGTGCACTCTTCTAAGGCATTAATATCTAGCGCCCTTGTGGTTTGTGTTGCTACTTGTCGGGGGCATTTGTAGCTCGCAATAGTGGATTCCACTAATTTCTTTTAAACCGCAATAGTGTAATCGCCATCACACACACAGAACTTGCAATAGTGACGTATTGGGCCTGTGAGCGAAGTCCAAAGAAATTGTTAATTTGAACCTCTCAGTGAAGCCCTTTTTCCCGTTTTGTCACACTCCCCGAGCCACTGGGTAAAGCGACACCTGGCAAAAAAACCACCACCCCCCCAAAAAAACCCCACACCACATCCCCCACTCCCCACCCACCCCTTCTCCCCCCATCACAGCCATGGGGCAAACTCCCACCACCACCACCCCCCAATCTCAGCGCAGCCATGACCCCCCCGAGACACTGGAAAGAGAGCAACGGAGAGCGAGCCTGAGCGTGTGAGCTGGAGAGATTTCTCTTTGGGTTTTGATGTTGTCGTTGGGTGGGGTTTGGTTGGTTTTTTTCACAGAACACTTTGCAGTGTGGTGTCACAGCCCCCGGGGCCGGCGCTGGCACCGCCACCTCACCCCCGGCTCTTGTCCCTCCTCTTCCCGATGGCTTTCACCCCGTTCCTTGCTTGGTTTGTTTGGTTTTGTTTTTTCCTTTCTACCTTTCTTTTTTTATATTTGGGGGTTTTGTTTCCTTTTCCTTTTTTTTTATCTTCCCCCCCCCCTTTTTTCCTTTTCCCTTTTTTTCTGTTTCCCCCTTTTTTCTTCCCCCCCTTTATCTCTTTTTCTCTTTGTTCTTCTTTCCCCTCTTTTTTTTTTTCTCCCCCCATTTTTTTCTTTTGTTTAAAAAGAGAAAAAGAAAAAAAAAACATCTCTCAAGCTTTCTCCGAAGGAATGGCCCCTGGCTCTCAGCCAGCAGAAGGAGACTATGGAAGAGCTCTGGCACCCGTGGGATTGCTTTCCTTCTCCCGCCTCGCACTCAGTAGAGAGCGTGTTTTGCAACTCTTTTTTTTTTTTTTTTTATTAAGAAAATAAACAAAAATAATGCTCCAGCTATCAGTGTTACAAGGCACACAAAATTTCTAAAAGGGAAACAGAAGCGCAATGTGCTGAGGTACGAAAACCTGAGGTAGTTTTTGTGTGTGGATGTGTGTGTCACCTGGGATTGGGGGTTGTGTGTGTGTTACTTTTGAAATTAAAAAAAAATAATAATTTTGCTAGTGTTTTGTTTTTTTTTTTTTCCCCCCAGCCCTGGGCTGACAACCTGTTGGAAATCTGGCTCTTCCCCCTTTCTCTCTTTGCAACCGGGATCTTTCCCCAAAGCATTTATATCCAAGCACGGCCTTTCCTTTAACCTCTAGAAAAGCCGGCTTGCGCTAAAAAACAAACACCCCCTCTGCCCCTGCCCCCACCCGCTCTGAAATTAATTAAATAAATAATTATAATCCTTACAAAACTTAAAAATCACCGTTAGTTTCGTTATCGTTACATTAATTCTAAAAACTGATGAGCCGCTGCGCTGCGTGACGCAGCCCAACCTCCCCCCCTCAACGCTGGGCGAGCTCCTCTGGCCATGCCTGGGATGAAAACCGGTGGCTTTTAGGAAATAAAAAAATAATAAAAAAAAGAATAATAAAACCTCTCTGTCCCTGTCTCTGTCTCTCTGCCTGTGTTAGTCCAACTAAAGGGATAGCGTCGGGAGGCGAGGGAGGAGGAAGGGGGAGGCTGTGGGATGGAGAGAGCCCTCCCCGTACCCCTCGGCTGTGCATCCTCGCAGCGCCACGGGGAATGGGGGGCTGTGTGTTTGGGGGGGTCTTTGGTTTGCACAGGGTGGCCGTGGTGGGGCCTCAGCCCCATCCTTACAGTGCTGGGGTGCACGGGGCTACCAGGCACAGGGTCCCTCCCCCAGTGAGGTGCTTTGGTGCGTTGAGGTGTTAGATGGGGTGGCACCAGCCCCTGCCCACCCCGGGAGGGGGGACACCACCTCTCCGGTGGCACTGGATGGGTGGGAGGGAGGGAGGGAGCAGAGCTGTGGGAGCCATGGAGAAAGGCGTGGGGGTGTCCCTCATCGTGGCAGCCCCCAGCAGCCCTACCCCGCCACCCGGCCACCCCAAGGGACACCCAAGCCCCATCTTGGTCCTCTCCCTGTTGGGTGATGCCCTTCCACCCACCCTGGAGGTGCGCTCCTCTCCTGCGGGGGGGACGCCCAGCGCTCGCCTGGCTAGAGAAGCACCGGGGGGGGGGGTTGTTTAGGGGGCATCTGAGCTTCCCCATTACACGGGCCTAATTACTGTGCCGTTAATAACCATTAGTAACCACTTTGGCTCTGCTAACCAACTGCGGCGAGGCCCCCACCCCGCTTTAGCACAGGCTTCCTGATGCCAACACCTCCCCGAGCCACTGGGTAAAGCTGCGCCTGGCAAAAAACCACCACCCCCCAAAAAACCCCCACACCACATCCCCCACTCCCCACCCACCCCTTCTCCCCCCATCACAGCCATGGGGCAAACTCCCACCACCACCACCCCCAATCTCAGCTCGGCCGTGACCCCCCCGAGACACTGGAAAGAGAGCAACGGAGAGCGAGCTCAGGCTCGTGTGAGCTGCAGAGATTTCTCTTTGGGTTTTGATGTTGTCGGTGGGTGGGATTTGGTTGGTTGTTTTTCACAGAACACTTTGCAGTAGAGGACAAAAACGTGGTGTCGCAGCCCCCGGGGCCGCCGCTGGCACCGCCACCTCCCCCCACGCCCCCCCCTCCCCCGGCTCCTGTCCCTCCTCCTGCCCGGCGGCTGTTCCCACTTTCCTTCCTTGGTTTGTTTGTTTTTTTTTTTTTTCCTTTCTACCTTTTTTAATATGTGGGGTTTTCTTCTTTCTCCCTTTTGTTTTTTGCTTCCCCCTCCTTTTTTCTCTTTTTCCCCTTTTTTCTTTTTCCCTTTTTTTTGCTCCCCCCCCCCCTTTTTTCTCTGTTTTCACCTTTTCCCCCGTTTTCACTTTTCTCCTTTTTTCACTTTTTTCCCCTTTTTTTCTCTTTTTCCCCTTTTTTCTTTTCCCACAATTCACCCCCCCCCCCCCCCCCTTTTTTTTTTCCTCTCTTTTTAAACAAGCTCTCTCCCGAAGGAGCGGCCCCTGGCTCTCCGCTGGCAGAAGGAGCCTACGGAAGAGCTCTGGCACTGACACGGGCAGGAACACCCACTCACACATCGCAACACAGCAGTTAGTTTGGCAACACCCCCACCCCCTGTCACAAGTGAGACCTGCACAGACAAAGGGCTCCTGAGTGAGGGCACTGGGGCAGCCCCACCTTAGAAGCAGCAGAGGAGCAGAGCCATCCGGAGCCATCAAGAGCACAGGAAGGGCTATTCAGGGCCTCATTGTCTGCGCCGAGTGACCGTCTGCTGAGAACCGCTCTGGCGGCTCAGAGCTCAGCCCCAGCAGCAGTCTGGAGCCAACGGGGAAAAGTACACTGGGAGGAAGACTGGCAGCCTTCCTCCACAACGCCCCGGAGAGAATAACCACAGTGGTGCCTATCCCCATCGCTTTTCCAACTCGTTTTTTTTTTTTATTAAAAAATTAAAAAAAAATAATACTCCAACTCTCAGGTTTCCAAGGCACACAAAATCTCTAAAAGGGAAACACAAGCGTGAGGTGCTGAGGTACCCAAACCTGCCCACGTTAGTCCAACTAAAGGGACAGCGTCGGGAGGCGAGGGAGGAGGAAGGGGGAGGCTGTGGGATGGAGAGAGCCCTCCCCGTACCCCTCAGCTGCGCATCCTCGCAGCGCCGCGGGGAATGGGGGGCTGTGTGTTTGGGGGGGTCTTTGGTTTGCTCTCCTGACCTGCTGGGGGTGGAGGAGGAGGATTTGGGAGGGGTGGGTGTCCGGTGGCGGGGTTACATTCATTGGGCGGTGCTGGGCGGCACAGCGGGAGCCTCCCTTGCTGTGCTACGAGGCCGGGGCTCCCGGAGCGTGTTTCTGCTCCTGCTGCTTCACCTGCTGGACCATTTCCCTCATCTTGCACTGTGCAGTCTTGGGGAGGAGAAGGGAAAAGCAAGAGTTGGGGGTCAGGGCACTGTTTCTCCCCCCACCAACCACTCCCGAGCCCCCACTGAGCATCTCGCCGCTCCCAACTTGTCACTCTGGACAAGCCGTAATTAATTTCAGGTTGTTTGGTTTTGTTTTTTTTTTTTTTTTTTTTTTTTTAACTTGTGCTTCACTCCTCGAGAGAGCCTGAATTTTTTGGGGGGTTGCCATCCCGCCAAAGTGGACAGAAGACAAGGTTATGGAAGATGCACCCAGGTGGGATGCACATGGATTTGCCCGCACCGGGGAGTCCATTCACACCCTGGGTGCTGCTCTGCATGGCATCCAAAACACCCAATTTTAGCTCAATCAAGCCAATCTTCAATTTCATCGCTCACACAGCTGGGGGGAGCTACTGAAACACCTTCAGTGCCTCTTGGGGGCACAGGGACCACCCAAAAGAAGAGCAGCAGGTCGCTCGGGTGGTGCTGGGCTCAGCCACCCCGCGCCTTTCCTCGGTGGATGAAAGCGGCCAGGGAAGATCGGGAAAAGCCACGGCCAAACTGTACCTGACTGGCAAAGAAATGCCCAATGATTTTAACAATGACCTCCTCGTTCTCGTCCGGGGTTTGGTCTCGTGGCACATGAACTTCCGCACTGGTTAAGTTTTGCAGTTCATTCACCTGGAGCAAATCACAAGAGGCTTCTGTTGTGGAAGACCCAAAATCCTCCAATGCTGCTGTCACCACGACACCAGGCACCCTGTGTGTCTCCCCCTTCCTTGGGACCAACGAGAACCACCACCAGGACATGGGGGCTGAGGGTCAAGACATTGCTGAAAGCACTGTGCACCCGGGATTTCTCCCCCTGGGGTGGGCAGGGGTGATGGGTGATGCCCAACTCTGCGTCCCCGGGGCACCACCACCTTTGCGTATCACACGGCCGGCGGCGAAGGAAGGCACCTTGATGTGGGCTTCAAGCTTCACTTCTTCTTTCGAGTTAAAGAAGTTTGCCTCTTTCAGCTTCCCAAATATTCACCCCTGGGCCTGGGGAGGAGACGGACAGGAAGGAAAACCATCAGGCAGCGCCCGCTGTGCCCCTCCATCCCCAAAGCTGATGATGTCCCCACGTCCAGCAGCATCAAAACCATGGTACCCAGCAAAGAGCTCCCCCGGCGCTGAGGGAGGCCAAGCCAGGCTGGCAGCACAGTGGTGACCACAGGGACGCTCTTGACTTGGCCCCTACTGTCCCCCCACCCACAGCCTCCACCCAGCGCACCTTGAACTGAGCCTCGGGCAGCCCCATGATGATGACCATCCGCTCGCTGGCCTCGGGACCTTCTGCCGGGGCGATCTGGGGAGGGATGGGGGAGAGGGAGCATGAGCGCGGCCCCCACTTCGGCAAGACCTTCCCTCGGTGGGATGTACCCCCCCAACGCAGGACAACCCCCCCATGCAGGAGCATCCCCTCCCACCCGAGCCAGGGTGATAACCAGGGTGCTGCAGGCCTGGCCTTCTACTAATGACAGGCTGGAGAGGTGGGCCCATGCCAACCTCATGAAGTTCAACCAGGCCAAGTGCAAGCTCCTGCACCTGGGTTCGGGCAATCCCAAGCACAAATCCAGGCTGGGTGGAGAATGGATGGAGTGCAGCCCTGGGGAGAAGGACCTGGGGGTGCTGACTGATGAGAAGCTCAACATGAGATGGCAACGAGTGATCACAGCCCAGAAAGTATCCCAGGCTGCATCAGAAGAAGTGGGCCAGCAGGGCGATGGATGTGGTTCTGCCCCTCTGCTGCACTCTGGGGAGACCCCACCTGGAGTACTGTGTCCAGCTCTGGAGCCCCCAACATAGGAAAGACATGGACCTGCTGGAGCAGGGCCAGAGGAGGCCATAGAGATGCTGGAAGGGCTGGAGCCCCTCTGCTGGGAGGACAGGCTGAGAGTTGGGGTTGTTCAGCCTGGAGCAGGCGCCGGCCAGGGGGGCTCCGTACAGACCCGAGAGGTACGCCCAGGAGCTCTATGGTGGGAGAGAAAACGAGGGTCAGTGACGGCCCCAGAGTGCCAGACCCTTCCCAGCCACCCCCAGCCCAACGCAGAGCAGCGTGCCACCACAATGAGCCCGGCAGGGACACGGGGACAACCCTTCAGGCCCTGAAACCCCCCCTCATGGAGCACGGGGGCACCCGAGGGTGCATTGGGGTGAGCTGTGGCCCCAACCCAGCACAACGGGGCTGGGAGGCGGACGGGGGCACCCAGGTACCCCCAGTTCCTCCCCGCTGCCATGTTTCTGCCTGTGTCCTGCCTTTGTAGGGGGAAACTGGCCCCAACGGCCTTTCAGAGCAGCCGCAACCCCGCAAAGCTGAAACCGTGCTGTGACCACCATCAGTCCCCTGCACAGAAAGTAGGGGATTGGCGAGAACTGAGCACCATGTCTGGTTTGGCTCTGATTTCCATCATCGTTTCACTTTTCCAGGTCCAAGAGAAGAGAAAGCCAAGGCTGAGGAAGATGTTCCCCCAAGACCTGGTCTGGGGACAGGGGGGAAAGCAGCAAGCAACCCAAGTCAACCCAACCCAAAGCCTCGTCAACTCTTCCATGTCCCAAATCCATCAGAAACTTCCCCTGGCAGTAGACACAACTCTCTCCTGCTCTGTGTTCCAGCAAGTGCAACCAGATGCTACCTGCAAACCACCATTTCTCATGTGGAGAAGGAGCAGAGCCAGCTCCCCTGCCCATGCTGGACGCCGCTCTTGCTCCCAGCCCTTGATTTAAACCTGCTGTGCCCATGTTCAATTAGCTATGGCTTACGCTGGACCCTAATCTCCAGCTGTGTGCCTTAAAGCGTCCGCCTAAAGTTGTCTGCACATCACTGTTTCCTATCCTCCATGTGCCAGTCTTCTCCACCCCATGGTGGCTCTGAGCACCCTCCTCTCTGACCAGGCACCGTTTCAGCCCTTCGGAGTCACTCTCCCTTCGTGCCCTGCTGTCTGCCTGCAGCCTCGTCGGCAGGCGCCGGGCATGCAAGTCCTTGCCTTGCACCGGAGACTGAATTGGACTCAAGCACGCTCAGCTGTGAAAATCAGGAACTTTATTTCTACAACCGAGTCAAGATCAGCCCTTCTGCGCTCAGAGGAGCGCGGGCAGGACAGAGCAGGCCTTGGCACTGAGGCTGCCTTTGGCTCAGCAGGCATTGCCCCGGAAGGAAATGGTCGTGGAACAGGGCGGCCTGCTCTGGAGCCTCTTCGTCACGCTGCTCAAGCCTTTTTCCCCCACAGGACCTGCAGCAGCTCCTGCACCCGAGTAAAGAATTCCACCAACTTCTGGAGTGGAAATGGGCAGGAGCTAATCGTGCCCGGTGGTGTTGGTGTTGGCCTTGGCCTCTGATAGGGGGTTGAGGCAGTGAGAAAATGACTCCAAGCCCGTGCTGTTGGAGTACCCCTTACTGCTGGGCTCAGTCCCATCTGGACCAGGATCCAGTCGTAGAAGTGCTGGGTGGAGGTGTAGACTCCGGGCCGTTTGGCTCTGGCACAGCCTCTCCCCCAGCTGGTCACCCCAACAAGCCAGAAGTAGTCCGCGTTGTTGTCTTTGCATACCAGAGGACCACCGCTGTCACCCTGCAGGGGAGGAGAGAGGGTTGAGGTGGTGTTGGGTGGCCGCTGTCAGCGCTCTGGCCGGCTCCTTCTCTCTCCCAGCACCTGCCAGAGCTCTGCTCACTGCACACAACGGCTCTGCTCCGGCGCTGGAGCCTACAGAGCCTCGTCTGGGAGGGGGTGGAGGGCCTGTAAGGTCGGGCGCTCTCTCATCTCTGCACAGTGCTCCCGGCTGTGTGGAAGGGGGATGCTTTGGGATCTGGACCTATGGGCTGCCGGGAGCACAGGATGGGCTTTCTGGGCAGCGTCCCCGGGCTCTGGGACAAGGCGGGCACTGGGCAAGGACCTGCAGCTGGGGAAGGGGAGGTGAGCACCAGCAGCGGTGGAGACCCAGCAGTAGCAGGGTGACTTGCCAGGCCAAGCATGTGCCGGGCGATGTTTGGGCGTTGCGAGAGGGCTGCCGGTGCTGCTGGGGCTTGACTTGCAGCACGTCCTACCTGGCAGGTGTCGATGCCACCCTGCGGATAGCCAGCACACAGGTTGTGGCTGTGGATGGCCCCTCTGTACCACCCGCTGCTGTTGCAGAGGTTGACATCAATGAGCTGGACCTTGGCCTCCTGCAGGACATCCGTTGACCCTGCAGCTGTGAGCACAGAAAGCAATGAAGCCCCAGCAGCTCCCACCCTGCCTGGGTGAACCCCTTCCCTAGGGCTTGGCTTTGCGTCCTGAAGGCACTGTGCCCGTGTTTCCCCTCTGTCTGGCTTTGGGCGGTGGGTCAGCCCATTCTCTCCGGAGGCATACGTCCCCACAGCCTGACTGCGGCTTTCGCCTCTGCTCTCGGGAAGCCCAACCCCTCTCCCCAGTGTGCCGAGCTTGCACTCAGGACACCAGCACTTTTGGGGAACTCACATCTTGCAGTGGTGGCGCCCCAACCGCTGACGTAGCAGGTGCGCAGCTCTGACACTCTAAGTGAGGCGTCGGGCACACAGGCAAGCTGGGTGTAGTAGTTGCACTGGACCGGCTGGTCCAGCTCCAGCAGGGCGATGTCGTTCCTCTGCGTGATATTCCTGTAGTGCTCGTGAACCAGCAGCCGCTTAATATGGCGCACTTGGGTCCCGGGGCCCAGCCGAGTCAACTGGGTGGCCCCGATCACCACGCGCCACATGCTGATGTGCCTGGAAGGCAGATGGAGAGGGGGGTCAGAGGGAGCGGAGCCACGCGCTGCAGCAGCCCCGCCGTTCCCTGCCTTCTGCTTCCCAGGGCAGAGAGGAGAGCAGTGCCACGCAGTCTGCCACCGCCCTGGCATGCCTTAGGCACGAGCCATGTGGCGCTGGAGGCTGCTAGGAAGCAGTGGCCCGAGCCCAGCCTTCTCCTGAGCAGTCTCTGGGCTGGGCTCGGCAGTGCCCAGGCACTGGGCGTACTGGCAGGAATGGGGATGGGAGTAGCAGGCGGTGCTGCGCGCAGGGCACCCGCGAGGGTGGTGGGGACAGCCCCCTTCCCTGGCCCTCCTTACCTGGCCTCGATGAAACAGTGTGCCGCCGTGAGGACCCACTGTGGGCTGATGAGGGACCCTCCGCAGATGTGCCCCGTGCCTGCTTCCCAGGGGTCCTGGATGCTGACGATCCAGGGCCAGGCTCCTGGACGGGCATTGGTGCCACCCACCACGCGCGACATGCCGTACTGGTAAGCCATGGGCCGGAGCCCGCAGGTCCCTCTGTAACCAGAAACTCATGACTGTCCTGCTCCATGGCGTGCTGCGGTTCAGGCTGAAGGTCAGCCCTCTTCCCTCCCCACAAGGCGCTGCACGGACAGCAGGGCCAGGGAACCCCCTGGGGCGGGCGTGCGGGCGCCCCTGTTTCTGCCTGAGCCCCGTAGAGGAGCTGTGCCAGCAGCCGGGGTGCTGGCCAGGATCTGAGGCTCCCAGGCGGGGTTGGGGAAGCTGTGGCCACGGGGGACAAGCGGGCTCCCTCCAGTGAGCCCCATCAGGGTTGCCCAAGCTCCCCCCCAGAGCCTGGGGCCACTTACCCACAGCTGTCCCACGCGCCTTGCACAGGCCAGCACAGGGCCAGCAGGACGACGACGAGGAGCAGTTTCATTGCTGCCAGTGGCGGCACGTGGCACCTGCAAGAAGCGAACCGAGGGCCTGTCGCCACCAGTGCCGCAGCCGACGTAGTGCCCGCAGTGCTCACGCTGCCCATGGTGCTCTTGTTCCCAGGGCTGATGTCACAGAGTCGCTGGTTCCGGGCACCGGGCCCGGTGGCCTCTTGGCAGAAGGGGGGGCACCATGGGGGGTTCCCGGCAGGAGGGGAGGCAGAAGCCGGCATGGCACACCCCCGACAGACCCCGGCTGAATGCTCTGCCGGTGGGACGCGGCTGTGCAGGCCCCGCGGCAGGCAGCAGCGCCTGGCTGCGAGCGCTGCCTGCTGACAGCTGGCAGCAAAAAACCCCGTGTGGCATCGCGGCCTCTTGGGGAAGTTCACTGCCACCCCGCTCTCTGCAGCCCTGTGCCACCAGGGCCTTCCCAAAACACATACACCAGAGAACAGAAGTGCTACAGGCAGCATGCACGGTTTTGGGTGTTGAGGGGCCCATCTGGCTACAGCCGCAGCAGGCAAGTGGTGATGTGCGTGTGGGACGAGTCCAGCACCCCCACATGCTGCACTCTGTACCTATGCGCACGCCTGGGCGCACACACAGAATCACAGAATGGTTTAGGTTGGAAGGGACCTTGAAGACCATCAAGTTCCAACCCCCCTGCCCTGGGCAGGGACACCTCCCACCAGCCCAGGTTGCTCCAAGCCCTGACCAACCTGGCCTTGATCACTTCCAGGGATGGGGCAGCCACAGCTTCTCTGGGCAACCTGCGCCAGGGTCCAACACCCTCACAATCAAGAATTTCTTCCTAAGATCTATTCTAAACCTCCCCTCTTCCAGTTTGAAGCCCTTCCCCCTCATCCTGTCACTACACACCCTTGTAAAAAGTCCCTCCCCAGCTCTCCTGTCGGCCCTTCAGGGACTGGGAAATGCCGGCACGTCAGTTTGTGTGCTGCACTCTGTGTGTGCACGCATCGTGTGTGCCCTGTGTGTGGGTGCACTCGGTGTCTGGGTGCACTCCGTGTCCCGGTACCCACACGGTGGGTGCACACTGTTTACGTGCAGTGTGGTGTAGATGAGCCTGTGAGCGTGCGCACTGCAGGTATGCGTTCACTGGGTGGAGCGTGTGCCGTGTGTGCGGGCATTTTGTGCGTATGCTGGCAGGCTGTGTGTGCCCGCACTGTGTGTGTGTGCGCGTGCTGCATGTGCATGCCTTCCACGCTCTGTGCATGACGTGCACGAGCACTGTGTGCATTACGTGTGGTGTTCCATGTGTGGTGGGGGCGTGTGTGGGGTGTTAGTGTGTGTTGGTCTGTAGTCAGTGTGTGTGTTCCTATGCAGTCGGGGGGTGTGTCAGTGTGTGTTGCTGTTGTAATAAATAATTTAGCAAAAGAATTTTGCTTCAGCTCAAATGAATGTGTGCTCACTATGGCTTCAGCTAAGATGGGTCTGTGCTCGCTGTGTGTTTGGGAAAGGGATAGTGTTAGACAGGATATCAGACGAAAGCAACAGTTGGAAGTACAGAAACTTGCAGAACAAAGGGTGGTGTTGTTAGCTAAGATAACCACAGGAGTGTAAGGAATGAAGAAGCCACAAGAAGGACATGGCGATAAAGACTTCAAACCTCCCTCCAACGACCACCAGGAGACCCCTGAGGAACAGCGCCTGCGCCGCTGGGAGGGGCGTGCTCGGGGGTGGGCTGCATTGCAAGAACTTATTGATTATGTAAATTGACGGCTGAGTTGCATTTCAAGAACTGATTGATTATGTAATTAAGGGTTGGTTTATGTTCCGAAAACTCATTGATTATGCAAATTATGTTCCAAGAAGAAACATGAATAAGTATAAGGAATACGAAATAAAAACAAGCGGTTGTAAAGGGAAAAAGGAGCCACAGGAGGAGAAATCCCCTGTGTAACTCCCAGCACTGTAATAAATATTCTTTGCTCCACCGAATTTGCCCCGGACTAAAATTCAATAGTGAGGGCGCTTCTCACACCTCCCTCTATCCCTCTCCGCTCCCCGTCCCCCTCCTCTCTCTCTGCTCTGTCCTTCTCCCCTATGTATTCTCCCCTCCCTCTCTAATCTCTCGCCCCTCTCCACCCACCCCACCCCACCGCCCCGTCCCACCCCTCTCCCCGCTCTCCCCCTCCCTCCCGCCCCTCCTCCCGGCCCCACCGGGGCTCCGGGGCCTGGCCCTGGGCCGGGGCAGCCCCGGGGAGGCGGCCATGGCTGCTGCGGGGGGCGGGGGCGGTGTCCCGCAGGGCCCGAGGGCGGGAAAGTGCACGCGGGGCATGCTGGGAGCAGGCGCGCCCCGGGGCATGCCGGGAGCTGTAGTCTCGGGGCACGGGGCTGCCCGGCGGCCATGTTCCTGCCCGGGGCACGCCGGCAGCTGCCGTGGCCCCGCAGGCTGAGGGGAGGGCTGGGGCTGCCCCGAACCGCCCGCAGCGATGGGGTCCCGCTCAGCCGGAGCCGGGCAGAGGCAGCGGGCCCCCCGACCCCCTGAGCCCCCCTCAGCCGCCCCGGCCCCGCTCACCCCCCTCAGCTGCCCCGGCCCCAGCGCCTCCCCCGAGGGCTCTCCCGCAGCCCCAGGCCGTCCCACGGCCTGTCCTGGCAGCAGCCAGCTGGGCCTCGGGCGCGCTCCATCCCCGGTAACGCAGTGCTGTCAGCGCCCGCGCGGGGAAGGAGCGGTGTCTGCAGCAGCTCCTGCAGCAGGAGGGGCTCCAGCCCGGAGCCGGCTGAGGGGATCGCCGTTCTCTCCCTCTCCCTGAGGCCGCGCTGAGGGCTCAGTTGTCCGTCCCTCCCCGTGGGATGTTGGTGGCTGCCTCTGGCTCCGGCTGAAGTTGATCAGAAAAGGTGAAGCTGCTGGAGAAGGACACAAAGGGGATGGAGCTGGAAGCTGCCCCCAGCTGCAGACAAGAGACAGCCGCCCTCTCCAGGTGAGGAAGGGTCCCTGTGAGTGGTCCTCAGCAGACCTGATCGCAACATGCACCGTGGGGTCCATATCCGTAACCAAAAGTATGGTACGGCCATATAGTGTGAGTGTGCATGTGCGAGGCTGTGTCTCTGGGAAGCTTCGTGTTGTAAGAGCTGAGAGAGGTAGAGACAGAAGCGCCTGAACTGTCAAATTCTGCTGGTAGCACCAAGAGCAGGAACTGCGTTGAGTCCTGTGCCCCTGGGGCTGTGTCGCCCCTCTGCCGCGTCCGGGTCCCTCCCTGTGGCTGTGCCTCCCGGCCTTTCCCTTGCTGGTGTCACTCTTTTGCTTCCCTGTACCTCTCTTCATCTGGCGATTCTTGTATCCTGCAGCCTGCCCCTGCTCTAGTCTCTGGCCCCTCTCTTTCTCTTCCATTCTACCTGTCCCTTTTTTTTTTCTTGTTCCTTCTCTGTCCTGCTCCCTGCTCCTCTTTTTCTCTTTCTTTGTCTCTGTCCTGAAGCACATTGATGTTTTTTTTTCATTCTCTGCCTCTTTGTCCCGCTCTGCATCCCTCTGTTTTTCAGTCTCTCTGGCCTCTTCCCTGTCCTGCTTTTTCTCTCTCATCCTGTATGTCTCACTCCCTGTACCCATCCTCCTTTTTGTCTCGCTCCTTCCTTATCATCAGAAAATCACAGACCAGTTTAGGTCAGAAGGGACCTTGAAGATCATCCAGTTCCACCCCCCTCTGCCCTGGGCAGGGATACCTCCCACCAGACCAGGTTGCTCCACCTGTCCAACCTGGCCTTGAACACCTCCGGGGATGAGGCCTCCACAACTTCCCTGGGCAGCCTCATCACCCTCAGAGTGAAAAACTTCTTCCTAATATCTAATCTAAATCTACCCTCTTCCGGTTTGAAACTATTCCCCCTCATCCTATCACTACATGCCCTTGTAAAAAGTCCCTCCCAGCTCTCCTGTAGGGTCCCTTTAGGGGCTGGAAGGGGCTCTAAGGTCTCCTTGGAGCCCATCAGATCCCATGGACTTGTGCACCTTCAGGTGGTCTCAGACTTGATCTTCACCTACAGTGGGTAGTTCTTCATTTTCCCAGTCCTTGCCTTTGCCTTCTGCCTCACAGGTAGTGTGGCTGCAGTCTTTGCCAGTGAAGACTGAGGCAAAAGTCCAGTGGAGCAGGTTGCTCACGCACAGCCCGCTGTGACTTTCAGTGCTGCTGGGCCTGTGGGGATGGTTCGGGGGACAAAGGATCAAACCTGAATGACCTCCCTGAAATCCAGCTGTCGCTAGCCTTGGTTCACGTGGAGCCAGGAGGTGGTCCTGCAAACCACCAATCCAGGACACAGAAAGCTTTTAGCAACTGTGGCTATTCAGGAATAGATTGTGCTAAAACTGAAAAGGAATTTGAGCTGTTGCTCATGGCCAAAGGAGGATGGTGGCCTCAGATGGCAGCTGAGGCTTGGGGCTTGCATTGCCTATGATCAGCCATCCCCACAGCGTGACAGAGGAAAGACTTTCCCAGGGAAGAGGCACCTGTGAGTTGTTGAGATGGAGGAAAACGTTAGCACGGTTTTGCGTGTAGGTGGAACGTTCTGGATGAGGGAGGAATTCTGCATCTTCCATAGCATAGCAGCGGTAACTGCCTGTGCAACAAGTTTTTTTCTTTGTTTACTTTTTCCTGGAAGAGTCTTACGTTGGTACCCAGCAGACAAAGTGGCTCGTTGAATGGGAATGATACGGAGAAAATTACTTGGCTATTAGAAGCCCCATTGCTCTGGAAGTTGTTTTTTTTTTTTTTTTTTCTAGTGCTTTGTGTTTTTTGGAAGGGGGTGAAGGGAAGGGCTAGAATAATTTAGCTTCATACCTCCTAAAACGTGCATTGTGACAGTCCAGGTAGAACACGCCTTTCTCATGTACCTTTTCTTTTTCTGAATGTGGCGAATTCAATCTGCTGATCAAAAGCCCACTGAGTTCAGTGGAGCCCTTGGATTTTTATCCTTTGGCTCAGGCGCTAAATGCAACCTCCTGCCACTGCTGTTAGCACAACTAATGCAGGTAATCTGCTACCTACTATCAAATAATCTCGGCTACCTACTGTCTAACGATCTATGCAAGAATACAACCTGATCCGATGTTCCACGTAACATCAGAACTATGAAGAGACGTGATGTTCAAATGAAAAATGAGACAGTTTGAACACCTTTTAATAGCTTGAATGAATAAAAAGGGGAAGCACTGTATAGATAATAAAAAAATCACATGGATTTTTCCCCTAAATTTCTGAACCTTCTGTGACAAGTCGTGCCACATCAAGGTGCATGTCTGCAACCCCCTGCGCTGCACGATGTGGGTCCTGTTGGCATTCAGTGATGTGGAGGATGGGGCAGCGCCCCCTCAGACAGCTTGCAGGTGGCACAAAACCGGGAGGAGAGGCTCATGCACTGGAGGGTGGTGCTGCCAAGCAGAGGGGGTTGACAGGCTGGAGAAAGGGGCTGGCAGGAACCTCGTACAGTTCAACAAGGGGAAGAGCCAAGTCCTGCACGCGGGGAGGAACGAGCCCTTGCACCAGTATATGCTTGGGGAAACCCAGCTGGACACCTGGGCTCACAGCGGACCCCGTGCTGACCGATTTGGAGCCCGCAAAGTGCCCTCAGGGCCAGGAAGGTGAACTGTGTCCTGGGCTGCAATAGGCAAAGCCATAGCAGCAGGTGGAGGGAGGTGATGCTTACCTTCTGCTGCGTCCACCCCTGGGCTCCCCAGTGCCAGACAGACATGGCCCTACTGGAGAGAACCCCCAGCCCAGCTCTGCCCCCAGGTCCCCCCCCGAGTTTCCGTTGGCTACTGCCTTGCCACTTTCAAGTAAGTCATGATGCCACATCCCACGGGCTGGGCGGTGCAGGGCGGTGCTGGCCCCCATCGTCTCTGGGGTCTGGCAGCTGCAGTCAGGGCTGGCAAGAAACAGGAGAGGATCCCTACCATGCCCACGCCATCCTGTGAAGGGCCTCTGGCCGCCGTGCAGACCCTGGGCAGGGAGCAGGCAGTACACCGGCAGGGAAGGAGGGAGGCCGGGTTGGCCGGGTGAGGGCTGAGGGCTGAGGGGTGGGCCTGCAGGCAGCTGGAAGGAGAGGGGTGGGGGCATTTCTGTGTCCTGCATCCCCTGGTCACCTTTTGGTCACCAGAAGGGAAGGCCAAAAGCAGCTGCTCTGGCATGACAGAGGGAGCCAGGGCTTTGGCAGCGCCTCTGTCCTGCCCCATGGGTCTTCATCCTGCCACTGTGTCCCTCCCCACAGGGCAGGGCTGTGCAGGCACACACTCTGCCCACGGGCTGGGGGTCAGTGGGGCCTGACGCTGTTTCTCCTCTCTTTCTGCAGCTCATGTGTGGTGAAGGAGCTGTGGGTAGACACGCTGCTGGGGTAAGCGGAGGGGATGCTCCAGGTGCATCCGTATGGGGGAACACAGCTGTGCATGGCTGTGGGCAGCTCTTGGGCAGGCGAGGGATGAGCGGGAACGGAAAGCCTCTTCTTCCTCTGTTTACAGCAAGGAGGAGAAGAGGGAGAAGTAGGGTGGAGTGCTTGGCAGGCAGGAGCTCTGCAGGCAGCTCTGTTCTCTGCTTGGCGCTGGGGTGGTACCCAAGGAGGGTCAGGATCCCTTTCACTGGAGAGAGAAGAGGTGGCTTGGGGCTCACTCTTTCTCTTCTGCTGCATAGGCCACCAGGTGGAGTGAAGAGAGCCCGGGTGACGCGACTGCCCTCCCTCAAACTCCTAGAGAAGAAGCTGAGCAACCGCCATGCTGTGAGTGTCTCTCATCTCAGCTCTGTCCCCTGAGCACTGCTCCTCCAGCCGAGCAGCAGAGGCATCGCTTCTCACCTTCCTCCACTCCTTCTCTCTTGCCCAGTGGAGGACATTAAGCACCAGGAGCCTGGAGACCCTGATCAAGGGCCAGGCAAAGGTGAGAGTGGCTGCCTTTCACCCACCTCTCGCTGTGCTGGAGTGCCAGGCATCTCTGGCGAGTGGGGTGAGCTTCTGCGGGAGGGTCCCAAGGTACCACCTGGGGAGCTGAGAGGGTTGGCGAGCCACCAGGAACACTGGCACGTCCTTGCTGGTGACGCTGGGAGGAAACCTGCTGCACGGGGCAGAGAGTCTGGCAGGGCTGATGGTCCCAGCTCTGCCACGCTCAGGCTGCTGGTGCCGGGTGGCAGCTTGCTGGTGGCCCTTTCTGCTGCAGGGCTGCTCTCTAAGCACAGCCTGGTTCTTGCAGGGTGATCTCAAGCAAGGGCCTCTGCCAGTCCCTTCTGGCAAAGAAGGGGGACGTTGCCACTCGGAAGGTGAGTTTTGGAAAAAAAGGTGAGGAAAGGCACCTTTGCTTCTGCAACCAGCACTTCTGCAGAAGACGGGATGCTGCTGCAGCTGCCCTTCGCCTTGAGCAAGTCGGTCCCCATCGCTGTAGAGCAGGAGAGAGCTGAGCCCTTGAGGTCCCTTTGCTCCCACCTGACATGTGTCCCTTGCGTGCAGGGCAGTGCGCTCGAGGTGATGCCTGCCTCTGCTCCATCCCGAGAGCCAGGCAGATGGCTCTCTGCCCCTCGGCTGGAGTCAGCAGGAGCTCTGCTCACTTGTCCCCTGAGTGTTGCCATGCAGGTTTGGCCCCCCAAAGAAGGATGTCACCTGGACGAGGAAGGACTCTCGCTGGGCAGCGGCTGCTGAATGTGGTTCTCCGAGGAGACGGAGCCTCTGCTGCTGCGCAGAGCTTGGTGGAGGGCAGGGCGAGGGCTGGGCCAGGCTGTCCCGGTGGCACGCTGGCTGTCAGGAGCCTCGAGCTGGAGCCGCTGAGCAGCAGAGGCGGTTCCAGCTGTTGGCTCCCTGCCCGTCCTGCTGCACCACTCATCACTGTGCTGCAGGCAGAGCAGGGCAGGGCAGGGCAGGGCAGGGCAGGGCAGGGCAGGGCAGGCTCCAAGAGTGCTGCTCCGGTGGTCTCCACTGAGGGGCTCTTGCTGTGTTTTCCTTTGTGGCAGGAGGGACAGGGAGGAGGAGGAGGAGAGGGCTGCCCTGGCCCTTTGCTTTGCGGCGGACCCCGCTCGCTGCCCAGGCTCCCGGGCAGGCAGACTGCCACAGGGCACTCTTTGGACAGCCCCTTGCAGCCCTCTGTGGGGATGATGGCATGCTGCCCCAGCCCATCCAGGTAAGCCAGTTTGGACAGGGGGCCCCAGCCCTCCCTCCGGCTGCTCCGGAGGGGCAGTGTCCTGAGGAGCGCCGAGGACGGGGCATTGGGCTCTTCACCCCTGGCTCATGCTTCTGGCCCCAGCCCCTTTGCAGGGGAGGCAGCCGGGTCTGGGGCAGAGCTCTGGCCATGGCCACTGCTGTCAGAAGGCAGCTCTTCAGCCAAGCAACTGTTCTGCTGCGTCTCCTGCAGGAGCTCCTGAATATCCTGCACCAACAAGGACCGTCGACGGAGGGAATATTCCGGAGAGCTGCCAGCGGGACAGCAGTTCGGGAGCTGAAGGAGGCCCTCGACAGCGGCGCAGATGTCGACCTGGGCAGCCAGCCTGTGCTCCTGCTGGCCATCATCTTGAAGGTGAGCGCTTCTGACCTGCAGCTGGAAGAGCTCCTGGCTGGCCTAGAGTGTTCAAAGGCTCACCTGGAGCTCTTGGCACTGCAGGACTTCCTCCGAAGCATCCCTGCCAAGCTCCTCGTCGTTGACCTCTATGGTGACTGGATGCAAGCCATGGAGAAGCCAAGCAAGAAGGTGGAAGAGCTGAAAGCGTAAGTGTGGCCAGCAGCTTGCCTTTTGAGCAGCAACTGGTAGAGGCCTGGGACTTGCCTGCAAAGGGACAGGCTCCTTAAAAAGCGTGTGTTTCCTGGCAGCCCAGTGTTGCTGGGGGGTGGAGTTGGGTTTTGGGGAAAAGCACACAGACAGGGAGCCTTCCCTTGCGTGGGCTTGGGGGAAATCAGGAGCTGGAGAGCAATGCCGTGCTTCCTTCCTGAAGCGCAGGAGCACTGACCGCTGGCTGAGAGCACCTGGAAAGCTGCAGAGCACAGCCGCTGGCTCCCACCTGCCTTGTGCAAGTTTCGGGGACAGCTGTGGGCAACATTGACTTTTTAAACATTGTGTTCCTGTTCCCTCAGGGTGGCCGGCAAGTTGCCTACAGCAAATCTCCTCCTTCTTGAACGGCTGCTGTCCCTTCTCCAGCATATTGGCCACAACGCGTCCACCAGCAGGATGAGCTGCAGCAATCTGGCCATCTGCGTTGGGCCGAACCTGCTGAGCCCACCCAACGAGGACCTGCTCCCACTGGAGGCCATGCTGGAGGTGTCTGAGAAGGTACGCTGTATTGACCAGCCAGCTGCAGCCTTCCTGGCCCATCAGAGCTTGGCTGTGCAGAGGTCCCTGGCTGCCCCCTTTCTCCAACAAGCGCTGGTGGGGTGGCTACCTGGAAGAGCAGCCCCGCAGCGACAGCCTTCTGCGCAGAGGCAGGGGTCAGGAGTAGGAAAGGCTGCTTGACGCGTTTTCAGGCACCTGCGCTGAAACCAAGGCTGTCATGTGTGCAGGTGAAGACGCTGGTGGAGTTTCTGACTGAAAACTGCCATGAAATCTTTGGGAAGAAGATGGCTGGCCTTTCCAGTCCCTCAGCTGAGGAGGTGCCAGCACCCGTGGGCAGACCCACAGGTATGAGGAGGCCCTGAGGGTTGTCACAGCCTGAGCAGGCAGGTGCTGTAGGGCTTTGGGTGGGTTTTGCTTTAGCTGTTGCCCACTTCCAACAAGTCCCTTTGCTGCACCTGCTTTTGCTCTCCAGAGCTGCCTTTGGAAGAGCAACATGGCCGTGGAGGCAAAGCAGATGTGGAGCACCAGGCAAAAGCCTTCCTGGACACACCGCCCTCTCTGCTCGTCCTCCAGAAAGCAGCAGGGGCAGACACAGTGGTGGGATCAGAAACAGCAGAGGTATGGCAGCTCCACAACCACTGAGACAACCTGTCTCGTGTGGAAGGTAGTTCCTGAGGAGTCCAAGTAGCTGCTGTGCCTCTTCCTGGCATTCCATCTCACATCGCTTTGTGTGTGTTTATTTATCCCCCAGAATGATACACTGTAATTAAAAGAGGAAAGGTTGTTTCTCAAATGGGTTAGGCATCAAAGGAAACACCTACAGAAAGACACATTTCCAAAGCAAGGCCTCCCACCGCAGAAGGTGGGATTGCACCAAAGGGGTATCCGCAGAGCTCTGTCTTGGGAGGGCAGAAGAAACCCCGGCAGAATGACGTGGGCACGCCTTTTCTTGGCGTGAGAGGGACCGCGGGCTCCCCGCTGAGTGACCCCAACAAACGAACTGAGTGTCACACACCCGCGTGAACACTGTGTTCCAAAGTGAGGCCCTTGGAAGAAAGGGCTGATGCAAACCAGCCGAAGGGATCTTCTCTGCAGGGCCAAGGGAGCCATTTGCCAAACAGTCACCTGCTACTCCAGGCCGTCCCATGCCACCTGCTAACGCTGACATTCCTGTTTTAGGCACCCGTTGCTTTGCCTCCAGTCACCCCAGAGACCACGGTAGACTCCCCGGTACGTGCAGAAGAACTAAAGAGCCTTTCAGAGGAAAAAAGGTAAAATGAGTCAGCTTTGGTTAAACCAAGAACTGGTTCTGGTTGATCCTGGCTTTACCTGTCTAATCACACTGGGATGGAAAGGTTTGCAGGCTCCTGCCAGGAAACTGAAAACCAAAGAAAAAGAAAGAGAAAGGAGGCCTGGGCAGAGGCGAGGGAATGCCAACAAGACAAGAAAAGAAGGAAGATAGGAAAAGATGGGGACTGGAAAAAAATCAGGCAGGTCTAGAAGGTGAAGAAGCCCAGGTGCGTACCAGGCTCTGCTGCCCATCTTTCACCACTCGGACACTGCTCTTGGTCAGCCGAACTCGCGGGCGAGGGACGGTGAGGGATAGTGCTGCGCAGGGCTTGGAAGTAACTCCCGAGGGGCTGCCCATGGAGTGCTGCTGTGTGGCACAGGGCCACGGCGCACCTCCTGTACACTCGCGGGGCGCTCAGGGTGTTACCCATGGGGATAAGGCGCCAGAGCCCTCCCACAGTCACTGCCAGCAGTCGCTCTCTCTTCTGGGCTATAAACCATTCCTGGCCAGCTGTGTTCCCCAAGGAAAGGGGAACAGCGTCATGCCTCTTCTTCTTTCGTGGGTTTATCTGTGCTTCTGACTCTTTCGTTATAGGTGCCGATTTCCTGTTACTGCCTGAACCCCTGTGACTCCCGGGCTCCCTCACTTGATACTTGATGGGATGGTCCCATATGTAGACCGGACCCAATCTGTAGGGAGGTCTGCTGTCTTCCTGGGGCCAGAGTTAAGGATATCCGGAGGAAACTCCCTAGCCTAGTCAGGCCTACTGACTACTACCCTTTATTGATCTTTCAGTTAGGTAATGATGAAATTCTAGGAAGGAGCCTGAGGGCGATGAAGAGAGACTTCAGGGCCCTGGGACAGCTAGTTAAGGGATCAGGAGCACAAGTAGTGTTTTCTTCTATCCCAACAATTGCACAGATGGATGAGAAGATTAACAGGAAATATCAGCTGATCAATGCCTGGCTCAGAGACTGGTGTCGTCGGCAGGATTTTGGGTTCTTTGATCATGGGCTGCTTTTCAGGACACCAGGCCTTCTGGCAGCAGACGGAAAAAGCCTGTCTCAGAGGGGGAAAAGGGTCTTAGGGCAGGAGTTGGCAGGGCTCGTTGACAGGGCTTTAAACTAGGTTTGAAGGGGGATGGGGATAGATCCAAGGTTGCTAGCAAAAAGCCTGAAAGTGGGGTGCTGGTACTAGACTTGGAAAAGACAGGGGGCGTAACCGGGCTCCTTAGGAAGATGTCTGGAGATGGCAGAACTTCAGCTCCCTCCAGTAAAAAGGAGAAAGGACCAATAGCCCAGCTGAAGTGCTTATACACTAATGCACGTAGCATGGGCAACAAACAGGAGGAGCTGGAAGCCATTGTACACCAGGGTAATTACGATGTAGTTGCCATCACAGAAACATGGTGGGATGACTCCCATAGCTATAGTGCTGCCATGGATGGCTATAGACTCTTCAGGAAGGATAGGCAAGCGAGGAGAGGCGGGGGGGTGGCCCTGTATGTCAGGGAGTGTTATGAATGTCTTGAACTAAATGATGGTGATAATGGGATTGAGTGTTTATGGGTAAGGATCAGAGGGAGGGCTAACAAGGCAGATATTGTAGTAGGAGTCTGTTATAGACCGCCCAACCAGGATGAGGAGGCAGATGAAATATTCTATAAACGGCTGGGAGAAGTCTCAAGATCGCGAGCTCTAGTCCTCGTGGGAGACTTCAATTTGCCGGACATCTGCTGGGAATACAATACAGCAGGGAGGGAACAGTCTAGAAAGTTCCTGGAAGGTACTGGGGATAACTTCTTAACACAACTAGTGAAAGAACCAACTAGGGAAGGTGCCCTGCTGGATCTGTTGTTTGTAAACAGGGAAGGTCTTGTGGGGGATGTGATGGTCGGAGGCCGTCTTGGCAACAGTGACCATGAAATGATAGAGTTCTCAATTCTGGGAGAAGCAAGGAAGGGGGTCAGCAGAACTGCCACCTTGGACTTCCGGAAAGCGGACTTTGGGCTCTTCAGGAGCCTGGTTGACAAAGTCCCCTGGGAGGCAGTCCTCCAGGGCAAAGGAGCCCAGGAAGCCTGGATGTCTTTCAAGACGGAAGTCCTAAAGGCGCAGGAGCAGGCTGTCCCCGTGTGCCGTAAGACAAGCCGTCGGGGAAAAAGACCGGCCTGGCTAAGCAGGGAGCTAGTGTTGCAGCTTAGGGAAAAAAAGAGGATATACGGCCTTTGGAAGGAAGGGCAGGCCACCCAGGAGGATTACAAAGAGGTAGTAAAGCGATGTAGGGAAAAAATCAGAAGGGCCAAAGCTCAGCTAGAGCTAAACCTGGCTTCTGTTGTCAAGGACAACAAAAAAAGTTTCTATAAATATATTAGCGATAAAAAGAGGACCAAAGATAATATCTGTCCTCTAGTAGATGGGGCTGGTAACGTAGTAACCAAGGATGAGGAAAAGGCTGAGGTACTTAATGCCGTCTTTGCCTCAGTCTTCAGCAGTAGGACCAGTTGTTCCTTGAATTCTCCGACCCCTGAGCTAGAATACAGGGATGGGGAGCAGAGTGAAGCCCCTGTAGTCCAAAGGGAAATGGTGAGGGACCTGCTTCAGCACCTGGAGGTGCACAAATCTATGGGGCCGGATGGGATCCATCCAAGGGTGCTGAGGGAGCTGGCGGAAGTGCTCACCGGCCCACTGTGCATCATTTATGAACAGTCCTGGATAACTGGGGAGGTCCCAGCTGACTGGAGGTTGGCAAATGTGACGCCCATCCATAAGAAGGGCCGGAAGGAGGATCCAGGGAACTACAGGCCAGTCAGTCTGACATCGGTGCCTGGGAAGGTCATGGAGCAGATCATCCTCAGTGCCATCACACGGCACATGCAAGAGAACAGGGTGATCAGGCCCAGTCAGCATGGGTTTGTGAAAGGCAGGTCATGCCTGTCAAACCTGATCTCCTTCTATGACGAGGTGACCCACTTGCTGGACAAGGGAAAAGCTGTGGATGTTATCTACCTGGATTTTTGCAAGGCTTTTGACACCGTTTCCCATAGCATTCTTCTGGAGAAACTGGCTGCTCATGGCCTGGACAGGTATACTCTTCGTTGGGTAAAAAACTGGCTGGATGGCCGTGTCCAGAGAGTGGTGGTAAATGGAGTTAAATCCAGTTGGTGTCCAGTGACGAGTGGTGTCCCCCAGGGATCGGTGCTGGGGCCCGTTCTCTTTAATATCTTTATCAACGATCTGGATGAGGGGATCGAGTGCACCCTCAGTAAGTTCGCAGACGACACTAAACTGGGGGGGCATGTTGATCAGCTTGAGGGTAGATTGGCTCTGCAGAGGGATCTGGACAGGCTGGACAGATGGGCTGAGGCCAATGGTATGAGGTTCAACAAGGCCAAGTGTCGGGTCCTGCACTTGGGTCACAACAACCCCATGCAGCGCTACAGACTGGGGGCGGAGTGGCTCGAAAGCTGCCTGGCAGAAAAGGACCTGGGGGTGTTGGTGGACAACCGGCTGAGCATGAGCCAGCAGTGTGCCCTGGCAGCCAAGAAGGCCAACACCATCCTGGCCTGCATCAGGAATAGTGTGGTGAGCCGGACTAGGGAAGTAATCATCCCCCTGTACTCGGCACTGGTGAGGCCTCACCTCGAGTACTGTGTTCAGTTTTGGGCCCCTCACTACAAGAAGGACATTGAGGTGTTGGAGCGTGTCCAGAGAAGGGCTACAAAGCTGGTGAAGGGTCTGGAGGACAAACCTTATGAGGAACGACTGAGGGATCTGGGGTTGTTTAGCCTGGAGAAGAGGAGGCTGAGGGGAGACCTTATCACCCTCTACAACTACCTGAAAGGAGGTTTTAGAGAGATGGGAGCTGACCTCTTCTCCCTGGCGGCAAGTGATAGGACAAGAGGAAATGGGTTCAAGTTATGTCAGGGCCGGTTTAGATTAGATGTTAGGAAGCATTTTTTCACTGAAAGGGTTATTAAACATTGGAATAAGCTGCCCAGAGAGGTGGTGGATTCACCATCCCTGGAGGTGTTTAAGAAAAGGGTAGATGAGCTGCTTAGGGACATGGTTTAGGAGTGGTGGTGTTTTTATCAGGGTAGGTTAATGGTTGGACTTGATGATCTTAAAGGTCCCTTCCAACCTCACTGATTCTATGATTCTATGATTCTATACCCACAATAAAAGGATATTTTCTCTCTCCTGACTGTGTCTGCCGTACGATGTTCTGGACTAGGCAGATGTTTTGTGATGAATGGTATTGGAGGAGTTTGGGATCATCCCTTGTCCCAGAATCCTTTCCAGGGGGCATCAGGGCTTAGTTCAAAGGCTTTAGGAGTCTCACCAAAGCAGAGAATCACACAGAGCGGCTGAGGTTGTGGAGACTGTGTGAGACTTGTGGAGACTGGTCCAACCCCTCTGCTCAAGGAGCATCACCTAGATCCAGTAAAATATATCACCCCAAGATTAAAATACTGGTTTCTCATGTGCGGCTGGAATATCCTGTCTTGTAATTGGTGCCCCTTTCCTCTGGTCCTCTCAGTGCACACTCTTTAAGCAGAGCCTGGCTCCCTCTTCTTGTTTCCTTCTCAGCAGGTGTTTATACACATTGATAAGACACCCCACCCACCCCCACCCCCAGTCTTCTCTTCTCCCAGCTGAGGAGTGCCAGCTCTCACAGCCTCTCCTCACGTGGCAACGAGAAGGAGAATTTTCGCGGGTCCCCTTTTGGAAAATTTTGGAAGTCCTTCCTCTCCAGTACGAAATTTGAGACGTTAGTTTTCATCTCAGATACTTCATGAGCTGTGTGGTTTCAGTTTGGTGTAGAAGTGCCAGAGCACATCATTAACAGGGTGTTAATTGGGCAGTTCTGGCCATGAAGCTCCTTGGAGCACTAAGCTGGACACCTGGAGACTGCACCTGTGTGTCAGCCAGGCTGGATGCTCAGGGTGCAGCACAGCAGCACGACAGCCACTGCTCGAGCGCGTGTGCACTGGCGACTTGCCCCTGAGCATCCTCGTGCCCTGAGGGTTTGGACCTCTCGGGTTGTCCTGACAAAAAGTTATTGACAAAGGTATGAAGGTGGTGCAAGGAAGAGCTGTTGGGAGAATCTGCCACCATCCTTCTCCTGGTGGGAAGGTGTTGGCAGTGAGAGCTCTATAATGGGGGACATTGCTTATCGCTAGCACAGCAACCGAGTGAGGAAGGTGCTCCCATTTACCACCTGTAGGATTTTGGTCCAAGGCATTACAAGGCTGCACTCTACATTACACCCCAACTTCTCCTCTTATTTGACATCACTTGTTCATATCAGATTCTCGAGTTCTTGTATTTCAGGTATCTTCGACAAATACCTGCATCTTACCCAGAGGAGACGGCACTGGAACAGTGTTGCAAACACAGCATCCCATTGAAGTTCCATCTGAAAAAGTGCATGCCACAGCTCTCCAGTCTGTGTGGGCAATTACCCCACATCAGGGTATCAAACCCGGAGTAATGTTGCTGAAGGAGCTGGAGCAATGCAATGTATCACTGGAAGGAGATGACACTGATGCTTTTCTCCCCTGTCACAGGTTGGCTCCTCGGGCTTTGTAGTCTTGTGCTACGAGCGCATGCCCTGGGTACAGCTCTGACACACCAACACGCAAATACTGAGATTTGGTCAGCCTCTACTGTCACTAACTCATCTGCCTTTTGTATCAAGGGAAGATGAGCAGCTGCAGATCTTTTGGTACCTTGTTTCTGTGGCATACCAACCCCAGCAGCTGTACTGTAGAACTACACTGTGCTATGTGATTTTGGTGTTAATGTCTCTCATTGCTCTCTCTCCTGAGTAGGTAACGGCTGTTATCCGCCAACGAATATCACAACCCCAACTGATGGTGGACTGTTTCCTCCCTCGACGTCAGAAACGCTGCTTCGACTTTGAAAACACACATTGTTCCAACATAACCGATGAAGCAGCCAGCATGAAGCAAGACATGCAAAATTCTCCAGGACAAAATGCATCCAGTGAAACAACCCACTGGTGGTGCCCGGCTGGCTGAGGGGTTTAATTTCTTGACAGGAAGAATTGGACACCTGATTCAAAGCATTACTGTAGAGATGTTTATTCATTTTGCTACGTGTGTTTATTTCATGCTTCTGTAAATTACTCTGTATTACACCCCGCATGTTTGAATGAACATTTCCAACTTTGTCAGCTCCAGGAGAAGCGGTCTCTTGAGCGAGGGGGTGGAATGTGGGAAAGTAATGGAAGATTGGCGAGGAGGACTGTAAACTCACCCAAGTGACTTGCACCTGGGGTGAGGACAACACATCTATCACACTAATTGTTGTTCAACCCTCTGTGCTCACAAGTGGGATATCCGCACTTAGATAACGTGAGCCTGGGATGGGCTCAGGGACACCTTATTGTCCTGGTTTGAGCGACACAAGACTAATTTCTCTTCTAACACTTGGGAAAACTGCACTTTTAGAAGGCTCCAGTGTCTGAATTTGTGAAAATAGTGACTTTACAGCCAGCTGTGGTGTGTGGGTCTCAAGGTCTCAGTGTTTTCGAGCTCGCCAGGTGCGTGGATGAGGAGCAGCGAGACCCGGGCACTTGACCCAAGCTGGCCAACAGGATTATTTCATACCATCAACGTCACACTCATTATAAATTAGAAAGTTTGCTGCGAAGTTCTCTCTCTCCCTTGATGGCTGCCATCCTGAGAACTTCGTGCCCTGGTGCCGGAGCCCTGAGGCCTTCCCTTCCTCCTGAAGCCGTAGCACTCGCAGTGTCCCACATTAGCTGTCCACTGCTGGGAGTGCACAGCTTCCTACTGATAGAATTGGCTGAGTATAATCTTTGCATATTCTGTATTGGTGTCGGGATCAATATCAGTTCTTTAGTGCTGTTAATGTTAATTATCTAATCTTATTCTATTAAATCTGTTTATACTTCAGCTCTCGGGTTTTCTTGTTTTTCCCAATTTCCCTTTCCCAGGTGGGGAGGGGTCATCAGGTGATAGAATGATTGTCTAAATGACAACAGATTGTTATGGGTCTCTCAAACTATAACAAATTTGGTGCCCAATGTGGTATTGTAATGGGTTTGGCACTCAATGTGATATTTTGCACTTAATTTAAATAGTGCTGGGAGAACTGTAGGTTTTAATTAGAAAATTCTGAAGGGTTGAAGTTTTAAAAAGATTTGATTGGATTCCTTGAAAAGTCACTATGACTCTGTTGGAAAGGTTTTGAAGGAACCTGGTCAGAGTTCTCCGCTATCTTTGTATAAACTTAGGTCAGGAGCTATGGGAGCTGTGGGGGAGGTCATTGCTCTTTCTCTCTCCTTTAGGGCAGCTTATCGTTTCTCAGTGTGGACTCAAAAACATTGCCTTGTTATTTTGTGTGGCGGTATTTTGCTATGTTATCAGGTCGTTTGTAATCTTTCCGTTATTTGTCACTTATATAATAGCACCTCGAGAATTGCAGTGGTCAGACCCATCTTGGGACAGTGGGAGTCCTTTGCTGACCATTGTGCATTGGGTTATGTTACGGGTCATTTAGCAAAGGAGAGGATGTCTCTTGAGAATTTAGATGTACCGATGTCATCAATAGTAACAGTTTTTGAGAGTTTGGAATACCCTTGGAAACTTTTGATTGTTGTACTCGGGTTAAGTTTTGAGGGTTTGATCTTTTTCATTGGCTGGATCTGCGGCAGAGGGAAACATCCGGCAAAGACCCCGCCGACTCCTACCGCTCACAGCTGCCAGCGGCCTCTATGGCAGGCGGTGATCACATCCAGACTCCGCTGGCTCCTACGACAGCTCCCGCTGCCCTCCTGCTGTACACCGTACCGGCACAGCCCCCGCCAGCCCCCCCGACGGACATCCTGCCTGCACAGCCCCTGCCAGCCCCCCTGATGGGCATCATGCCTGTGATGAAACAGGAAAAAAGGACTTCACTGAGAGGTTCAAATTAACAATGTATTTGGACTTCACTCACAGGTCCAATACGTCACTATTGCAAGTTGTGTGTGTGCGGTGGCGATTACACTATTGCGGTTTAAAAGACATTAGTGGGATCCACTATTGCTAATGATCCGGACAAGTGACAACACAAACCACAAGGGCGCTAGATATTAATGCCTTAGAAGAGTGCACCAGTCACAAACTCAATCGCATGCCCTATACCGTACGGATGTTTCTTAGTCACTTACCCTCTCGCTCTCAGGTGAGGTCGCTCCATCCCGGGGAAGTTACCCTGTACAGCGTCCTGGATGGGGGGGGCGGATCTCCGAGGGGCCAGCTGTATCCTTGGAGGATTCCCCATTTGTCTCCCCAGACCCTGCGGTTTATATTTCCTGACTCGGTGAGGGTGCAGGATTATGCCCGAGTGGATTACACTGTCTGGGATATTTCCCTCTGGTGGTGCCATAGCGAAGTCTCTGTTGCCAGTTTGTGATGTCCGGCGCTCAACGTCACGGGAAGAGTGGTGGGATGGGACTCGGGGCATTTTGTTTGTTAAAGGCCATTTGGTTTTGGTTGTTCTGTGCCATCTGGAGATAAGCCCGGGCTGAGCTGTTTTGCAGCTCCCCCCAAGTTCTCTCTGCACAGCCAAGGCACGGCGGGGATGGAGCTGAGTGGGATGGCAGCTCCCTGCCTCTCACCTCTTGTGCTCTGAAACCGGCTTGGCTGGCTGCTCCCACACAGAGAGAAGGGGCTGAGTGGGGCTGGGAGGGCAGGAGGTGGTGGTGGGGGCAGCGGGCCAGCAGCCGCAGGGAGGTGGTTGTGCAGGTGCCGCGAGGGTATGGAGAATGAACCTGGTACTTGTACAGGAGGCAGAGCCCTGCTCGGCAGTCGTGACACTTCTTCCCTGTGCACAGGGCTCCCCACTCGGGCAGGGTCCTAGCCACCCCACAGGGGTCATCCAAGGGCTGTCGGGCTACCAGGGCGTGCTTTGTGTATGGCTCCCAAGGAAGGCACTGCAGACTCCCTACCTATGGAGCCATCCAGAGAGCTGTGGAGGGGGACAAGTGATTGCCATTGCCCCAGTGCTGGAGCAGAGACAGGTGGCAGCCTTAGCTCCACAATCAGTGAAAGCAGAGCCACCGCATCAGCTCTTCAGCAAAATGCTCCGCCACTCTAGGGCAGCCGAGCGCTCAGCACCTATGCCCGCCTTCCCCCCAAAACCGATGCCCACACACGCACAGACGCACGTTTGTGTGTGAAACAAATGATTTATTGACATCTATGTACAGAGTAAAGCTCCGCGAGGGACAGGGTGGTGGCTGGGCCCATGGTAACAGGAGTCTCTGTCGCAAGGCTCCTTGCAAGGGCGACTCCAGCCGCATCGCGTCCCACTCCCCAGAGTGCGGTTCTGCTGCAGAGGAAAGGTGTGGCAGCAGTTCCCAGAGCGGACTGAGTAGCGTGTTGTGCGTGCCCAGCGTGCTCAGTTCCGCAGCACCAGGGGAGTATCTAGGGGACACTAAGAGAGCTCTGTGCGTGAGGAGCTCTTTCAGTGTCCGTAGAAGAGCAGGCTTGTGAGCCGATCTTGCAGCTCATCGGCCTCACGCATTGCCTTGGCGTGGGCGGCTGGGTCATGCAGCAGGCGCTGGAAGAGGTTGAGTGGCTCCGCTGTTTGGAGGGCTGGGGGCAAGACGATGTCCTCGGGCATGTTCTCATTAGCAAAGAAGAAGTGGTCGAGGCGTCTGTCGTGCAGGCAGCCGCGCAGGTACCACAGGATATCCTGCAGCCGCATGAGGAACTCCCTCCTGCTCCAGCTCGACACGGGTAAGGTGTTGAGGAGGTGCATGGCAACCGTCTTGAAGATAGCGGTGGAAAAGCTGGTGCCCAGCAGGATAGCGGCAAAGAGCTGGAGGCATTTGAGGTGGGCGGTGTCGTGTGGGGCCTGCCTGGCCACATGCCTGAAGAACTTCACCTCTGCCACCGCGTAGCTCTCTACCCACGTTGTGCTGGGGGTAAGGATGGCCTCTGTAGTCTCCTGGCTGCTCAGGAAGATGTCTGAGTCACCTCGCCGCACCCCAAACGTGATGTCAATGAGGATGCTTTTCCCGGAGGCGTTCGTCAGCTGCAGCTTGCAGGAGCGGCTGGAAGGCAGCACCTTCATGCTGTAGTGCTGCGCCTGAGGCATCTCTTCCCAGGCTGAGCTCACCAGGTTCTGCAACCACTGGGCGGTTTTGTGCACATCCAGGTAGGAGCTGGTGCAGAGGGTGCCGAGGAGGCTGGCAGACGGATTTTTCCTCAGCTCCTCCTCCTGGGGGTGGTGGAGGTAGAACGGCGTGTTCTCCACCAGCTGATCCCTGCTGCAGGTACACGCCAGCTCCACGCGGACGCGGGAGTTCTTTGCCGGCATCTCCGCTGCAGTGCCCAGCTCCAGGTGGAAAACGTGCCCACGGGGGGGCTTAAGGGGCACAAGCAGGTGGTACACAGCATCACGCCCACGGGGACTCCAACCTTCGAAGGCGCTGCCCACCCCGATGGCTGGCTGCAGGACCGGGAAGAAACTGTTGGACAAGCGCTCTTGCAGGACAGCCAGGAGGTCGCCCACCAGCTCCTCCACCACGCGGCTCCTGTAGGCCAGGCGCTGCACTGACGACCGGATGCGCTTTGCAAACCTCCCAAACACACGCTTCTCATAGTCGCCAGAACCTTCTCCTGCACATTGTTCGTTGCCGCACTCTGTGCTGCTGCTGGAGCTCTCCTCCTCTGCAGCGCTGCTGCCTGGCTGGGGGCTCCTTTTGCTGAGGTGCCGGCAGAGCCTGAAGATCAGGACGAGGACTGCAGCGAGCGCCCAGACCTGCCAGTGCTGCAAGGCAGCGAAGAGCAGGTCTCCCCAGGCCGAGGCACTCTGCTCCATGTCCTGCAGCAGCCGAGTCTTGGGCTGGTTCAGCTGCTGCGCGTGCTGCCGCATGTGCCCGCAGGTGGCCTCACCCAGCTCCTGGCAGACCATGTGCAGGAGCTGGAGGATGCTCTGCACGAGCAAGGTGAGGAAGGTTGTGTCAGCCATGGCCTGTGGGAGGAGGGAGAGAAGGGGTTTAGTGGGGCTGGGAGGGCAGGAGGTGGTGGCGCAAGGGCCCTGCCGCTGCACTGCAGGGAGCTGGGGGCAGGCAGGAGAGGGGGCGAGGCAGCTGGGGGGCAGCAAGGCCTGCGCCCAGCCCGGGCGGTGGCGGTGGCAGCGTGCCCGGCCCCAGGCGCTCCTGCCAGCGGCTGGGCCCTTGATGCAGGATGAGAACCCACCCCCCCGGGGGCCCGCCGTTCTGCCCGGGCTCCGCTCCGGCTCAGCCTCCCGCCGCCTGCGCACTCACCTCTGGCTCAGGCTGTGCTGGGGCAGCGCTGCCTGCGGGCGCCTTTTATAGCTGCCCCCATTGTGACGCGGCCCCTCTGATGTCACAAGCACCAGAGCGCATCACTGGCATGGCCGCCAACCAGCCTCCCCGCCTCAGCGCCTCACAGCTGCCCCCGGCAACCAGAGCCCCGACAGACACAGAGTACAGGCCCAGCCAGCAGGACAGGGCTGCCAGTTGCTCTGCTTCCACTGCTTTAGCCGCCCCCACAGAGCATTTGCCACTGTCCCGGAGTCAGGAGAGAGAGAGAGTCTTGGCCACTTTTCTCCTTCAGCAACAGCTAACGCCAGCTGGATGGCTTTTCCCTCTGCAGATTGACTCCGCTCACCTTGTCCTTCAGCAGCTTCTGCCACTCATCCTGTAGGACTCCACACCGCAGCATTCCACCTTTGATGCTTTCCTACAGTACGACAAGGCCCATCAGTAACCAGAGCATGCTGGTTCTCATTAGCTGAGAGAATGAGAGTTCATGATATGGTGGAGCTTCCTCAGCACGTGTCACCACCTCCTCTGGTGGCACCCCAAAGGCCTTGCCTTCGGGCCAATTTGTGATCACTTCTACCATTCCTGGGCAATTAGGGTTTCCTAATAACATAACCATCAAAAGCAAATTAAGGGGGGAGAAACTACCAGATTCTAAACTTCAGTACATTCGTGCTTATTTCATGCTTATGTTCATTCTTCAGTATATGAGTGCTTATGTACATCTCAGGCTTTATTCACTTAAGTAACTTTATTAGCCACACAGCAAGGAATGCTGAATGGAGGGAAGGTTTTTTCATAGACAGAAATTTATTTTTCACTTCACAGGAATGGATAGAGAAAAAAAAAAAGAATACCTGATGACATTTCCTAATGTGGTTAGACATTGAGATGAAATGATGAAATCACTGTGGATTTTGGCCTTTCACTACCTGACAGGTTCACCAGATTTATAACTGACAGTTTAGTGATTGCTTCTTTGCAAAATTGGTTCTGTTTTACCTCAAACCAGGACATTCCACCCCTTATTCCACACCATTTGCATCTTGCTCAGATTACTATTACTTTTATCTATCAAATTTACACGCACACAGATTATATATATGATATGGATACATGCAGGTCACTTATCTGTGGTTTACGTTTATATACAAAAGTTTAAGCCCATTTAGTTCATGATTGCAGGATCTCATCTCAGGGCAGGAAAGATGGTATGAAATTCATTCCGGTTCGTGCCCATGGGTAGCATGTTCATCTTGAAGAGCTTGCTGGACACCACTTGATGAAGCTAGCTCAGGTTTTATCACCCCTGTGTTATCCTGAAAAACACTTATTGAACACTGTTAGTATTATGTAGTGATACAGCTCAGGATTGAGTATTCTCACCAAGGGTTAAATTCCCTTGGGGTACACATTGAACTTCTCCATCCTTCAGCATCACCCACCAAGTACATCCAGGTCCTTGAGCAAAAACAGTCCCACGAATGGGTTTGCTTTTGCCTGAAGCAGGAGAAACCCAGTTTTCCCAAACAAATTCCTTTCATGCACCACAGGGACCTTATCTCCTCCTACAGTATGTAAAAGGTCTGATTGAGCAGGACCAGCTCGATTGATGGATCCCCTGGTGTTAATTAGCCAGGTAGCTTGCTCTAAACGCTTGTCCCAATTTTAAAGGTTCCACCTCTTATAGCTTTTAGGGTGGTTTTTAGCAGTCCATTGTATTGCTCAATCTTCCCAGAAGTGGGTGCATGATAGGGGATATGATATATCCACTCAATGCCATGTTCTTTTGCCCAATTACTTATAAGATTGTTTTCAAAATGAGTCCCATTGTCTGACTCAATTCTTTCTGGAGTGCCATGTCGCCACAAGACTTGCTTTTCAAGGCCCAGGATGGTATTCCAGGCAGTGGCATGAGGTATGGCATAGGTTTCCAACCATCCTGTGCTTGCTTCCACCATTGTAAGCACATAGTGCTTACCCTGGCGACTCTGAGGGAGTGTGATGTAATCAACTTGCCAAGCCTCCCCAGACTTATATTTCAGCCATCGTCCCCCATACCACAAGGGTTTTAACCATTTAGAGTGCTTGATTTCGGCGCATGTTTCACAGTCGTGGACAACCTGCACAATAGTGTCCATGGTTAAATCCACCCCTCGGTCACGTGCCCATTTATATGTTGCATCCCTTCCTTGATGACCTGAAGTGTCATGGGCCCACCGAGCTAAGAATAGTTCACCTTTATGTTCCCAGACCAAGTCTGTCTGGAAAATTTTAGCAGCCTGATCCGCTTGCTGATTGTTTTGATGTTGTTGTGATGGCCCGACTCGTGGATACATGGGCATCTAGGTGACGTACCTTTACGACTAGGTTCGCTAGCCAGTCAGCAATGTCTTGCCACAGTTCAGGAGCCCAGATGGGTTTACCTCTGCGCTGCCTGTTGCTCTGCTTCCACTGCTTTAACCACCCCCACAGAGCATTTGCTGCCATCCATGAGTCAGTATAGAGATAGAGTATTGGCCACTTTTCTTGTTCAGCAACATCTAATGCCCGCTGGATGGCTTTTACCTCTGCAAATTGACTCGATTCACCTTGTCCTTCAGCAGCTTCTGCCACTCGTCCTGTAGGACTCCACACAGCAGCTTTCCACCTTCGATGTTTTCCTACAATACGACAAGACCCATCAGTAAACAAGGCATACTGTTTCTCATTATCTGAGAGTTCATTATATGGTGGACCTTCCTCAGCACGTGTCACCATCTCCTCTGGTGGCATCCCAAAGTCTTTGCTTTTGGGCCAATTTGTGATCACTTCTACCATTCCTGGGTGATTTGGGTTCCCTATTCAAGCTCGCTGCGTGATTAAGGCAACCCACTTACTCCAGGTAGCACCGGTGGCGTGATGAGTAGAGGGAACTTTACCCTTGAACATCCATCCCAGTACTGGTAATGGGGGCGCCAGGAGGAGCTGTGCCTCAGGACCAATTACTTCTGAAGCAGCTCTAACTCCTTCCTATGCTGCCAAGATTTCTTTCTCAGTTGGAGTATAGTTGGCCTCGGAGCCTCTATATCCCCAACTCCAGAATCCCAGGGGTCGACCTCGAGTCTCCCCTGGTGCTTTCTGCCAAAGGCTCCAGGTAGGGCCATTGTCCCCGGCTGCGGTGGAGAGCACATTTTTAATGTTCCGTCCAGTTCGGACTGGTCCAAGGGCTACTGCATGCACAATCTCTTGTTTAATTTGCTCAAAGGCTTGTCGTTGCTCAGGGCCCCACATAAACTCATTTTTCTTTCGAGTCACTTCATAGAGAGGTTTCACAATCTGACTGTAAGCTGGAATATGCATTCTCCAGAAACCCACAACACCTAAAAAGGCTTGTGTTCCCTTTTTGTTAGTAGGTGGGGACATAGATGTTATTCGGTTAATTATATCCATTGGGATCTGGCGATGGCCATCTTGCCACTTAATTCCCAAAAACTGGATTTCTCGTGCAGGTCCCTTGACCTTATCTCTTTTAATGGCAAAACCTGCTTTCAGAAGAATCTTAATTATTTCCCTACCTTTGTGGAAAACTACTTCCGCTGAATTACCCCACACAATGATGTCATCGATGTATTGTAGGTGTTCTGGAGCTCCACCCTTCTCCAGTGCAGTCTGGATCAGTCCATGGCAAACAGTAGGGCTGTGTTTCCACCCCTGGGGCAGTCGATTCCAGGTGTACTGGACACCCCTCCAGGTGAAAGCAAACTGTGGCCTGCACTCTGCTGCTAAAGGAATAGAGAAAAAGGCATGAGCAATGTCAATGGTAGCATACCATTGGGCTGCCTTTGACTCCAGTTCATACTGAAGTTGTAGCATGTCTGGCACAGCAGCACTCAGTGGTGGTGTAACTTCATTCAGGCCACGATAGTCTACTGTTAATCTCCAGTCCCCATCAGACTTTCGCACTGGCCATATAGGGCTGTTAAAGGGTGAGCGAGTTTTGCTGATCACTCCTTGGCTCTCTAGCCGGCGAATCAGGTTATGGGTGGGAATCAGGGAGTCCCGGTTGGTGCGATACTGTCGTCGAAGCACCGTGGCAGTAGCAATTGGCACCTGCTGATCTTCAACCCTCAGCAGTCCCAAAACAGAAGGGTCATCTGAAAGACCGGGTAAGGTAGACAGCTGTGTAACATCCTCAGTCTCTACAGCTGCTATACCAAAAGCCCACCGATACCCTTTTGGGTCTTTAAAATACCCTCTCTTGAGATAGTCTATGCCAAGGATGCGCGGAGCATCTGGACCAGTAACAATGGGGTGTTTCTCCCATTTATTCCCAGTTAGGCTCACTTCAGCTTCTAATACAGTCATTTCTTGAGATCCGCCTGTCACTCCAGAAATGGTGACAGTTTCTACCCCTTTATGATTCGATGGCAATAGGGTACACTGTGCACCAGTGTCCACCAGGGCTTTATACTTTTGTGGCTCTCATGTGCCAGGCCATCGAATCCACACAGTCCAATAAAATCGGTTGTCCCTCTCCTCCTCCTGGCTGGAGGCAGGGCACCTCTACTGTTGACCGTAGTACCTACGATTAGCAGATCGGTTCCTACCTGGTCCGTAGGATCGCCTACTGTAGGTTGGAGCAGCCTTCTTCCTGTAAGAATCCTTTCTCCTATCTGCTTCATTTTGCAGCTCAAGCACCCGTGCCTGTAGGGCTGAGGTAGGTTCTCCATCCCACTTCTTCATGTCTTCTGCATATTCACAGAGGCAAACCCACAGGATATCTCGCATCAGCTTTGATTTGTCTTGAGTCGGAGGGTGGTTTTTCTCTTGAGTAGGAGGGCGTTTCCTCTTAGCAGCTGCAACATGAGTCTGTACAGGGAAAGCATGGAGTTTTTCCTCCACCTTGGTTAGTTTATCAAACAGTTTATCGGTTTGCTCAACTAATCTCTGGGTCATTTGCTCTATTTTCTCAGTCAGTTTCTCAGTCATTTTCTCGGTGGTCACAGTCAGCTTTTCTATGGCTGCCACAGAGAAGGGACCAGAGAGACTGTCTTCATACTGTCGTACCTTCTTAACCCCTTCATTTACAGTTGGTGTGTCAGTATCGGATCCTCCCCAGACCATTGTTGACAATGTGTGGGAATATGTTGATGGTGCACTTTGTACAAACTTTTTGAGCAGAGATCGTTTGCATGGCATTTCATCAGGGTCTACTGTCGCTTGCCCATCACTATAAATCACCTCTCGCACAGGCAGTTCTCTCAGGTACTTCATACCTTTTCCCATGTTGGTCCATTTACTTGGACGGCATTCGATATCGTCCTTGAAGGGATACCTGCGCTTTATGGCTGACACCAGTCGCCTCCAGAGACTGAGAGTGCTTGTCTTTCTCCCAATTTCTTTATCAATCCCTCCATCCTTGGCCAGGTTTCCCAATCGCCTAGCTTCTCTGCCATCTCAGTCTAGGGTATCTGCCCCGCTATCCCAGCATCGGAGCAACCAGGAGACAAGTGTTTCGCCTTCATGACGACTAAAGTCCTTCCTGATACTTCTCAGATCTTTCACGGAGAAGGATTGAACAACTCCCTCTACATCTGAGTCCTCCTGTGGTGAGGCTGCCCCAGAAGGGGCCTCTCCAGCATCTGCTCTAGAAGGACTCTGGCCTTTGTCTGTTTTCAAAGGTCTCTTTCCCTTCTGTGGTCTTGAAGGACCCTCCCCTGGATCTTGTTCAGAACTCTCCCCCAAGCTATGTGACTTGAGGTGGTCTTTGTGGTAAGGGGCAGGGGAAGGAGTTGACCTCCTCTTCCTGCTCCTGGTTACCGGGGCAGCTTGTACCGATTTTGATGGAGTTGGAGTAGTTTTGGTACTGGTTGTAGTGGCTGCAGTAGGTTGTGCCGGGAGAGGCGGCGGCGTGGCTTGTGCCGCTGCAGGGGGGGGCGCGGCTTGTGCCGGGACGGGCGGCGGAGGGGCCGGTGTTGTTGCGGTGGGGGGGGCGGCTGCCGGTGGTGCGGGTGCCGGTGCCGGTGCAGGCGGCGGCGGAGGCGCCTGTGCCGTGGCGGTGGGGGGGGCGGCTGCCGGTGGCGCCGGTGCCGTGGAGGAGGCGGCTGCCGGTGGTGCCGTTGCTCCGGGGGGGGCAGCTGCGGCCGGGCCGTGCGGGGCCGCGGTTCGCGCCGCTGCAGATCGCCGAGCGGCTGCGCGGGTCTGAGTGGCGGCAGCGCACGGTCCCCTCCAGCTCCCCCTGCACAGATGTTTCACAAGAAACCACCCCTGCACCACATTCAGGAGCATCAACAACAAAATCACGATCTTAACAAGGTACCAGTCCTTATCCTCAGAGCCCAGAAGGTTGCCATGCCCCAGCTCTGATGGGGTCACATCAGCATAATTATCAAAGGGCGAAGTAAACATTCCCCAGGTAGAAGAACCCTTTGATCCCTTTGGTCCCTTTTCTACTGAGCATGAGGCAGATGGGATGGAATACCCTGTTGGTCAGTTTTGGGTCACCTGTCCTGTCGCTCCTCCCCGCAGGTGGGACCCCACTATGCTTTTCCGCTTCCGACCCTCCAACGGGGCAAATAACAAAGCTGGTTGGCCGTGTGGGTTATAGCAATAAGTATAAGCAAGAGCCTCTCTGCATCCCATGCCTGGGCATCAGCTGTAACCATTGCTCTTATCGCTCTGAGAGAGTGAACGCTGACGGCACAATAGGCAGTTAATTTCAGTTGGTAGAAGAGGCCCAGCTAAGAAGCCAAGTTACTGAACAAAATTGGTTCTCTTTTACCTCAAACCAGGACACAGCGAGAGTTTCCTTCCATTAAGGCTCTTTTTATTAAAATAAATATTTATATTATATAAAGAAATAAATACTTCTCTTTTCACATTAGATCACTCCCTGGAGGCAGCAAAAAAAGCCAACCCCAAACCAGCCCAAAGGACAGGGGCTTTGGTGAGAAATCAAGAGATGGTAAACGCTTTCTTTCCGTGGTCGTGACAAATCCAGTTTTAGGAATCAAGGAGATGGTAGATATTCCAGAAACAGAGAGTTACTGTCTCCAAAATAAGGGGGGGTGGGGGGTGGTGGTGGGGAAATAAACTGTCTTAACCACTACTTCATAACTTGAAGAGGAAAACTTGTGTACCAAAACCCCAGAGTTACTGTCTCCAAAATAAGGGAGGTGGGGGGAATAAACCATCTTAACTTCTCCTTCATAAGCTAAAGAGGAAAACTTGTGTACCAAAACCCCAGAGTTACTGTCTCCAAAATAAGGGAGGTGGGGGGAATAAACCATCTTAACTTCTACTTCATAACCTAAAGAGGAAAATTCGTCTAAGAAATGTAACTAAAGGTCTAAGAAAACTAACTAAAGGCCTAAGAAATGTAACTAAGGTCGAAGAAACGTAATCAAAATAAGAACTCTAAGAGTCCACGTGTCACAGCAGCTGTTGGTGGATTATCTCCCACACCATCTTCTTCCGGAAGTATGGCATGTGAGTCTGAAAAGAGAAGAGAAAGAAAAGAGAAATTAAATAATGACGTCACGGTAGAAAGAGGCGGCAAACACGCATAAACGCCCAGCGGAGTCCTTAATAGGAAGTTCCCTTTAGGAACTGTCAACCGTTTGGGTACAACACCCCACGCGGTTCCTAAGAGGGTGACACGACAACCCGACAAAACCAGATTGACTTGACCGCGCGACAGCTTACAAGCACGCTAATAAAAGACCCGTCTAAAACGAAATCAAGAAAAAGAAGCGGTGTCTTGACTGGTCAAAGGGTAGAAGCCATTTCTCCAAAAGATATCGAGCCCAGATATGCCAAACCCGCTGGCGGCAGTATCTTGCCCAAGAGGAATCTCACCGGCAGCAGCTCCCAAAGGCGGGGATGGAGAACCACAGCTCTGCCCTGCCCAGGCCACTTGGAAGTTCTGACCCCAGCAACTACGCACCGAAACGGGGTACGAAACCTCAGCCCCTGCCCCGGACACAATGAAGAGCTGCTGCCTAACCTCCCTGGCTCCTGTCCCTGGGCGAGAGGGGCTTGGAGGGGTTTATGACCTTCACTCACCTGGCTAAAGTTGAATGGTTTCTCTCTGGCGATGTAATCTGCGTATTTACACATAAAGACGCCGCAGTCGCTTCCATTCAGCTGCTGAGGGATCTCCTAAGAAATGCAAAGAAGATGGAGGATTTCCCTCTGTCTCAAAAGAAAAGCAACTTGGAAGCAGCGCACATTACCCACACCGACACTGCGCTCACCGCACACTCCTGACCCTACTTGCCTAATCCCCGATACCCACTCCCGCCCACGAGGAACAGACCCAGTTCACTGCTCACCATCCCTCCCCTCTGCCTCCCGGACTCGGACACTACGATCCAAATTTTTGGCAGGCCCAGAAGGCGCAGCAGCCCTCCCCCCTGCGAGGTGTCTCAAGGTTCGCACCGCCTCTTTCTTAAGTGACCTTTCTTAAATCCGGTCTTTAGGGACTGCTTTTTACTATCAACTCCTCGAGAAACATCAGCTCAACCCTTTCTTTGCCACGGGCCAGGATCTGGGCCCCAAAGAAGCACTTACAGTTCCCATTTCAAACCCAAGTGGTGCTCACGTACACGTGGCTCCATGCTGTGAAGAGTCCACTCTGAAACATCCAGCTCCAGCTGTCTTTTTTCCCAGCTTTCTTTTTGCAGGTATTGGCTGGTTAAAACAAAAGGAAAAAAAAAAATCCCTTTTCATCTCTGTAATTTAGGCCAACAACAAAATAAAGCGGCTGAAGGATCACAGGAAGACGGACGGCAGGACGGTAAAATGTCAGAGGATCCTCACTGCAGCTGATTTAAGGCTGATTTTGAGGAAAAATCCCAATCTGAAACTTACAAACACAGGGAGAGGCTGTGAGCTAATGGTCAAGAACTAACAAAGTCGGCACACGTGTGCCACGGGGCTATGGCGTATTTGGCTGTGCCTCTCACGGGAAGGTGGCAGAATCCAGGCACCCCAGACCCTGGGTGCAGGGGACGCTGTGACAGCAGATAAGCAGTCGATGCCAGACAAGTCGCAGCAAGCAACTCCAAGATTCCTGCTTGGTTATCTACAAGCCACGTGAAAACTGGCAGTCGCCTTACAGGGACTAAATCTAAAACCCCTCTCCTCATTCACACCAGAAAAGCAGTGACGGAGCGGTTACTTACAGCAAAGTCTGACAAATCTTGTCCCCTTTCTGCCCAAGCGAGTCCAAGTACGTGATCGTGTTCTTCCTCAGATCTATGACCTGTTATTAAAAGGTGACCGTTAGACAAAGCACAACCTTGTGCCGCACACCCCCCAACACCTACATGACTTCTCTTGCCAGTTTTTGCTCCCCGTCCAATTCTAAAGGAAAAGCCCGTGGGACTCACGGCTAGTGTCCAGTGTGCTCGCGAGTTCACAGGCACGAAGAGGATGTCCTGCTTAAAGACATCGACACTCTTGGTCCACCTTCTGACCGACTCGTAGCCCCCAGATGTTAGTTTTGGATAAAAGAAAGTACTAAACGCGTGGACTGCTGGATAGCCTTCCTTCTTCCCTCTTTCCATCACCAGACTCATGTAGAAATTAACGACCTGCACCATAAAGAGGAAACGTGAGGTGTCAAAATAAGACGCTGCCTTCCCCAACGAAAAATACAGCACCACCTCTTTTCTGGCCACCCTTAAGCACGCAGCGCAGAGAACTCCAGCCTCAGCTGTCAGCTTTTGTTCCCAGGATTTCACACGGGGCTACATCGGCAGTTTGATCAAAACACCTGCCACCCACGCCAATAACCCGGACGAACTCCGGGAAGCTGCGTCATACAAGAAGTAACGGAACTTCCCGAAACGCTCGACCCTTCAACACCTCAAATAAGAAGTGTACAGAGATTTCTAGGCTCTGCAGCGGAGGTCGTCAAAGAACGTTGACGCGACTTCTGTACAGGGCGGAGGGGTATTTTTCAATAAAGGCTGAGTGAGACTAGCCCTGTGCTGCAGCTGGTTTTACCTCATCGTTTAGCCAGCAAAGGTTCCTGAGCGTGCGGATGTCCTCACGAGTGACCTTTAGTTTGAAGGCACTGCTCATGATCTCATCTGGCTCACCTTTGCCAAATGCGGCACTGACCTCTCTCTCCATGGCCTGAAAGGAACAATTAAATGGGGAAGGACTTGTGAAACAGCGCATGGAGCACGCTGACCTGGGGGCAGCTTTCCACTGAAACACGGCCTGTAAATTCAGCTCAGGTGACAGAGCAACTGCCTCCGACGGTTTCCTGCCTCAGTGAGCGATAGCGCTTTTGCCTTGCTTGGTTGGTTTCAGCATCCTAACTTTGAACTTCACAGCCCAGGCTTGCTGCCGTTTCTTTTCACCAAGGACGTGGGGATAAAACCCGTCAACTTAGCAAACACGCTCAAGCAGCTGAAAATGGAACACAACTCTGGCAACCCCCTTTCCCAGGTGCTGCTGCGGCCCTCGCAATACCCAGGTTTAAGCCAACCCCAGCGGGCATCCTCCGTACCGAGGCAGCTAAGTCAGGAGCCTGAAAGAACGTGAAGGTGGGGGACTTCAAAGGGAACGGCAAAGGGGGAAACTGAGGCAGCCGTCCCGCTAACAGAAGGCCCACAAACCCTTAGGGCAGCACAACTGAAGGAGCGCGGGGAGCACACAAAATCCTTCAAAGCAGCTTTAGTGCTGACCCTCGCACTGTGAAGCCACAACCACAGCCACTCGCTAACAGGTTCAATGCAAGTTCTTCAGATTTCAAAGCGCCTTAAGAACCACCGAGAAGAAGAGGACTTCCTTGCAGCTCTGCCACAACCTTCTCTTTTGTCTCACAGACTGTCGCCTACGGTACCTCTGTGAGCGGAGGAAAGCGTTCCGCTGTTTTTCCCAATCTTGGCACTTTCTTTTCCTCCACATCGAGGCTGGCTGACTTTTTGGACGGAACAGGTGTAGGGTGTCCTCGGAATAAGGCATCTTCTAAGATTTCTGTGCCACGCTGCCTCTGTTAGACAAACGGACGTTAAGCTAGCAATCAAGCACAGATTTGTTTCCTTGGGGACAGGACAGAAAATCTTGCTTATATAGAAAACTGGAAGGGTTTTTGTACACCCATGCAACCAGCAAACTCCAAAGTTACTTCTTCTTGACGACTGCATTCCAACTGTGCACCCATGGAGTGCTGCACTCGGAGGCAAGAGAGGCAGAAAGCTCCTTTGCCTTGGGCTAGCGTTAAGAACCCCAGCAAAGCCTCCACGTGTAGGTATCAAGTTGAGATTGAGACTACTATTTCTGATTACCATGACTAAAATTTTATTTTTGACCTCAACCCTGACCAGAGGTGAAAGTCAAAGAGACGTACTTCCTATCCCAGCAAACAAGATAAGACTAAAGACACCCCAGTCCAGCTTTGCAGGTCAACCAAGTCTGTGCGCTAAAGATTTTGAGGCTATACCCAACACGTGAAAGGGGAAGAATCAAAACCGTATAGTGTAGTGTGCTCCTAATAGTCCAGAAACAAAATTAACGGCAGCGGAAAACACTTGGCGATAGCGCTACTCATCAAATAACGCTCCCGCTTTCCCGGGGAAAAACAACCTGGGCAAATACAGATATTGTTGAGGAAGTCATGTGAAGAGTGCTGAAGTTTCTCATCACAAAGAGCTCTATTTTCCTTGGGAATAACACAAGCTTACCCCTGCGATGGTTTCTTTCACTGCTCCTTCCTCTTCCGCAGAGTTTTCTTCTGGTGTGCAGTACCTGCCAGGAGAGGGAGAGAGAGAAGCGAGCTCTATATCCGTCCTGTCCCATGGAATTCTCAAGAATTCACCCTCTGGACAAGAAAGGCTTTTGCAAGGCTAAATACAGCACTAGTTTTTAAAGCGGGGAGAAGAATAGGGACAGAATTAGCTACAAAACAGGACTGCTGCAACTGAACCTCCCTCTGCTCCCATCTACGCTTTCTCCTCTCTCATGTAAGGGCAGGTCACTGCAGAAAGATGCGTGCATCTTACCGCCGTACAAAATCTCTCCCTGTAGCTGCACCTACTGCCCCCAAAAACCTGTTTCCATAAAGACCGCAAAGCCGTCGCAACTCGCAGTCCTGCCAGCTCAGACAGCCAATACCAATGAGGCCGCTGGCCTCTCAAACCCAACTGCACGCTGCCTTTTTCCCCCTCCTAGGCAAACCCCAGGCATCCTTTGGGACTTACAAAGTCCCCAAAACTGCCTCAAGTCCCACCAGGCTTTACAAGCTCTCTAATCCTTCTGCTTAGGATGCGGGTTTCCAAGTGAAAGAAGTGAAATGTCAGCTCCTTGATGGCTCGGCAGAACGACTCACAAACAAAAACGGATTCTGCACATCCAAGGACAACTTGGGACGGCCACCACTCGCACCCTTACTGGCTTTCTTCCCACAGCAAACACCACACCAGCACAACCCTCTTTGTCACGCAGCACGGCTCTCGCTTGTGTTGGAGATGCAACTGGCTTGCAAGCAATTACGGAGCCGCAAGCTAGCTGCTTCTCTTTCACAGCACTGAGACGATCAAAGACCATTGGTCATCTTCGAGACTCTACCAGCGGCTGAAAGAGATACACGCGCAGAGCCAAAAGGAACAAGAAGCATCATTAGAAGAGACTCTACCTGATCGTATCACCTCTCTGCGACCGCTGCGGGCAGCAAACATCTATACATTCGACACCTGCACAGAAAAGCAGTAGTAAGAAAACAAGAAGTCGACTTTCAATCACCATCAGATGTACACAGCTCTCCATTTCTGAGTGATAAATAAAAAAAAAGGAAAAACTTTGAAGGATGACGGTATGGTCAGGAAGTTCGAATTCTGGCAAGCACTTTGAACTCGGAACGTCATCTGCGAGTGTGTAAGAAATGCCCTATTCGGATTTGACGTCTACCTACAAAGTGGAACGGATTGGAATCATGGGGATACTCACCGGTCCTGAGTGTTGCACGTGGATAGACATCTCCTCCGTATTTTGGTTCTTCCCGGTGACTCACAGTCGCCACTGGTTCCTTGGAGGAGGCTTGAACACTTTGGGGCAGGAAACAAACAACAGAGGAGAATCACAATTTTTATACGGGGGGCATTTGTTATCAGTGCGTACCAATTCACGCTGGCTTTTGGGGTTTTTCTTTAAGAAGAACAAAATATTCTTTGCACATCCGACAAATATCTGCATTAACCTGAGGAGGCCACTTTACTCTGTGGGACAAGACAGCGTTCATTTCAACCAGCCCTGACCAATTCTGCTCAATCTATTTGTTAAAGGTTATGCTGACGCTGAGAATGGCAATGTCCACAGCATCCACACTGCTGGGACATTTTACTTCAGACCTGCCCTGCTCTGACCTCAGGGACTATATGCTCAGTAGCGGTTGGAGTGCATTAGACACCTTCCCCAGGAACTTCTCTGGTTTAGCTTCCTCTGAAAGGAATCTCTTTCTCAGGCTCCAGATCTGCTCCAAAATATGAGCCAAACCACAATAAGCAACGACTGGCAGATGAGACGCCGACAGCAGAGTCTTGACCTGCTCTCAAATGCAGTGCGCTTAAACTCAGCGCACCCAAAATTACATGAGAAACTCTCTTCTGTATCATTTTCATGGTATGGATTTTCATCTGCAGTGGCGGATTCTGGCGCAGCGCGCTCCTTAACTGGTGGCCTCAGTGGTAAGAAGCTGTCTGGAGCAGCTTTGATGCTCTGTTTGCCCTTCCGGCTTGTGCTCAAAACATCAACGGCAAAAGAAACGGTATCAAGAGAACATTCCAATGTGCACCTCCACCACCACCTGCTTTGTCAAGCACGTACACCGATGACGATGGAGACAGACACGAGATGTTTATGACTTTCAGATGAAGACCCGCTGTCTTCAACTGGCTAATGGGGAAGTAGAGAGAAGTAAAAGTGAAAATCACAACAACTGCCTTGAAGATACGCTGTTGATTGTGTCCTCAGCCTCCTCTCAAGTTCAACGCTTCCTCTTACCGCAGACCTTTAATCTCTAGCTAATCTCCTGTGTCAATTAAGTAGCTGGATTTAAAGAAAAAGTTTAATATTGGTTCTTCGGGAGGGGAAGCAGCTGACGACCTCCCTTACCATAGGCAGTAAACCTTTCGGGGAAGAAGTCAAAGAAAACGGAAGGATTTTTACCTCAGACGGGGAATTGTCTTGTCAGGACGAGAGAGTGGTTCCTTAGTCAAGCGAGCATGGGTCCCACACGGCATTTGACCTACGAGAGAAGAGCGTAAGGCATCGGTAAGTATAAAAGGAAACTGAAGAGGTTTATGAGTTTACAGTAACGAGCTTCACCAAAGATAAATTGTCATTTTCTCTCTCACATCATCATATGATTTGTGTTATGTCACTTTAGGACATTTTCAGGTTTTCACACCGGCAACTGCAGCAAGTTGCGCGCACAAGGTATTGCCAGCCGAAACCTGAAATACAAAAGGCTCCTCAGGATCTACTACCTAAAAGGACCATTGAAAACAATTTGCTTCTGGCAAGCTAACAGTGGACCTATCAGAACGGAAGGACTGCATCCAAGGCAGCTCTGGTACCGAGACGACCAGATCGACGCCCGGCTCCACTCCAGAAGCAATGCGAGGATGCGGGTAAGAAACAGAGGTCACGCTCAAGTATTCCCAGATGCTGCCTCGTCCCGTGCCTGCCATAATCCCTACAGAACCCTAGGGGTAGACTTGGACAGTACACAAGGTAGGGTGAAAATGAAACAAGTCGTATAACTTGATGTCAGCCTTACCAATTTGCAGCACGGCTACCTCGAGTGACGAAAATCGTGGTCTTTTAGTGGAAGGCTCTAAAGAAGTGGACCCAGGCTTAAAAGAAAACAACAAAAAAGCACCAGCGTGAGTGTAACCTGAATGTGAATCCCAGCAAACACACTTCCTGAGGCGTAGTCAGCTCTACTATGACTTGGGGACCATGACTTGCTGGTTCAGACTGCAGAAGGCGGCAAATCTTGGCAGGACCTTTGACAGGTACGCTTTAAATTTTGAATACAGGCTCTCATATGTGCAGCAATTAAAAGAATACAGTCTTGTCACTGAGTTATCACTCAGTCGGCTTCTAAACATTCCAAAGGGTGATAGTTCGGCCCTTGAGAAATATATTGTGTACAAATAAGAGTTAACGACTCTCTCAGGAACGAAGAACTAGAGCCCGACAGTCTCTTAGCCCTCTAATCCCATGGGGCAATAAGAAAAACTGCACTACACCTTTGAACCAAACTAGGCAGTCAAGGTGGCTCATTTTTACAGAGCCAAAGTCCTACAGGAACGCTCTCCTGGACTGGTGGATAATGAGCAGAAAGTGGTTTATCCAGAGCAAGTATGCAGTTTTTCTTGTCAGGTAGTGTATATTGATTCCTTAACCACAAGCTTGAGAAAGAGAATAACAGTTTGCAAACACACTAAAACTATAAACTTGAACCATTCTCAAGTATCTGGAAGACAACAAACAGTTTGCTCCTCCCGCAGCTGCCAGTGCCGGAGCAGAGGACGCAGGCTTGAGTAAGGCAAACCCAGCCCACATTAGAGCTGCCTGCTAGAAATGCAAAAGAACCACCTACTGCTGTACAGGCTCAGAGCAGGCTCAACCTCAAGATGCATTAGGGAGAGCCGCTTGCTCTCGCACCTTGCACAGACCCTAACATTTCAAAGCCCTCGCTAACCTCTTCCGCAGACTCTGTGCCGGCAGCATCTTCGCTGACGGAAGCCGCCGGGCGTTTGGTTGCCTTGGTCGGCAACTGCAGCACTGCAGAAACGTCAACTTTCTCTTTCTGCTCAGAGATGGAATAATCTAAAAAACAAAGACAGGCCGTATAAGAACAGGCTAGAAAACCAACAGAGGTACATTGCGAATACAGACAGGAGGGAGCACACAGCTTGGATTTAAGATACTCTTTCTGCTGACAGGCGCGGGCTCAGCGCCAGAGACCTGGGCTATCTCCTGCTGGCAGTAAAAGTATTGGGCCCTGCCACAGTCACCGCAGAGAACGTCCGTCATCTATAGGGCTAAGCCCTACCGGACACCCTCAAGCCATTGGCTATAGGCATAGAGAGCCACAAGGCAAGAAGCCAACAGCTTGAAAAGCCACCGTTTCAGGAACAATGCCAGAGCACAAAAGCCAGACTTTTCCAAGGGACACGAAACCTCAGAAAAATCGGGCATATTCAGTACTTGTGTAATGCGCGATACCTGATTTTTGCTTTTTCGGCGGAGTCTCGTCATCATCATCATCCACAACTATGCAAACGCTGAGGAAAGAACACACACAACAGTGTTTTGCAACCCTAGGGAAGCTCCCAGCAGGCTGACTTCCCTTCACAGGGCCCAAACTTCCCAAGTTACTTTTCCTATCCCAAAGGTCTCCCCCTCCAAGCGCCCCTGGGATCATCTCAGGCACATACACCTAACTGCAGCCCTCCTCAACACCCCCCAACCTCTCCCAGCCAACGACCGCTCGCAGAGAGCTAATGATCCCGCTGCAGCACATTAGGCCTCTTTGGCTCATTCCGTTAATGCTTCCCAACATTTTACCTTTCTTCCTATCGCCAACAAATTAAGTTCGTTTCGGAAATCCCTACACTGAGTTGCAAAGAAAAGTCTAAGGAGGACAGGACATAAAAGGTGGGAAAGCAACTCGGGCATACACCCACTTCAATCACTTTGTCCTTTGGGAATGGAGCACACAGGTTGGTCCCAGGTGGGTTTTTTCCTCTCTTTGCCCCCCCAAATGTCAGGACAGCCGGATCCTTTGAAGAACTCTTTGGTCTTTCTTACACAAAGGAATTTCTCTTGAACTGTTATGCCCCCGACCCCTGCTGATAGCATTGCTTCTGGCCGGGGAGATGGGGGGGGAGTGGGCGCCGGGGCGATGCCCGGGGGCGGCCCTGAGGCGGCGGGGCGGCTCGCTGCCCTGGGGGGCGGCCTCTTGCGCGGCGGCGGGGCCGGGGGCGGCGAGGAGGGCGCCGAGGGCCCCCCGCAGCCATTAGTGGAGGGGAGGCTGAGGGGGGAGAGAGGGGCGGGGCGGTGGGTGCGCGCGCGCAGGCGCGCCGCCGTCTGTGCTCTGCCTGAGGGAGCCGTTAGCGGCCGCCCGGCCCGCTTCTGCCCCTGCCCTGCGGTGGGGCCGGGCCGGCGCCGTCCCGCCCGGCCCGCCTGGCCCTGCTCTGTCTGGGGGAGGCGCTTGCCCTTCTCCGGAAGCCCCGAGCCGGGCCCCGGCTGGCAGCTGGGCGCCGGGAGGCCGGGGAGTGCCCGGAGGAGGGGAAGAGGCCTTCGGGGAGAGGCCCCCACGGAGGCCGGAGGGGCCCCCCAGAAGCCCTCCAGAGACGGAGGGGCCCCCCAGAAGCCTCCCAGAGAGCGGAGGGGCCCCTCGGAGAGCGGAGAAGCCTTTCGGCGTCCCGCAGGCCTGAGGCGAGCGACAGCGGCCGGCGGCGCGGGCTCTCGCGCGCCCCCTCCTGCCTCCTCTGCCCTCGGTGGGTGAGGGAATGCCAATCCCGGGCTTACCGAGCCCTTTCCTGCGCGCTCGCACGGCGCTTTGCGCCCCTCTGGCGGGGAGCTGCGCTCGCTGCACCCGGCTGCGCCATGGCTGCGGTGCGACTGGAAGGACGCGGACTGCGTTCGGCGTTCCACCATGGTGAGCGGCTGTGACGGAGCGGCGCCCGACCGCCGGCCGCGGGCAGCCCCGCTCGAGCCGCTGCTGCGGGGGCCGGCGAGCGTGTGGTGAGTGCTGAGCTGTGTGCGGGGGGGTTGGGCTGGCTCTTGGGGCGCTGCCTTGCTCCTAAGGGGGCTTTGAAATGCGGTGCTCGCCCCTCGTTAACGAGCTGTTTCCTGTGGGGTGGAAATGTGCGGCTGTTGCTGCAGCCCCGTCCTGGAGAGGCTTTTTTTCCAGGGCTGGGAGCGAGAGCGGCGTCCAGGCTGGGCAGGGGAGCCGGGTCTGCTCGTCCTCCAGCTGAGCAGTGGTGGTTTGCAGGTAGCATCCGGTTGCACTTGCTGGAATGCAGAGCAGGAGAGAGTTGTGTCGTGGTTTTCCCCTGCAGATGCGGGACACGGGCGGCAAGGTGTCAGCGTGGGGGGAGTGGGGGTAACTGGGAGCCCCCGTCTGCCTCCCAGCCCCATGGTGGTGTCTTGCTGCTGTGCGTGGGTCTGGGGGTGGCCGGGAAGGGTCTGGCATGCTGGGGCCATCACTGACCCTCATTTTCTCTCCCACCATAGAGCTCCTCGGCATAGCTCTCAGCCAGCTCTCGGCGGAGCTCCCCCAGCCAGCGCCTTCCCACATCAGCACCCTTTAGGTGCCTGTCCCCCCTCTCCAGGAGATCTTTGCTGGGGCACCTTGGTAGGGTGGGCAACCACTACCATGGGATGGTGGGATGGGGACAGCCACCTCCGTTGTCCCCTGTCCAGCTGGTGCCCTGACCCTCTCACTCTTCCATGCCCCCGCAGCTTCCGGAGCAAGAGGTTGTGAACGTGTTCATCGGGACGCAGGCGGTGGGGGCCATCATCGGGAAGAAGGGGCAGCACATCAAGCAGCTGGTGCGGTTTGCGGGTGCCTCCATCAAGGTGAGGAAGGCGCTGCGGGGCTGGTCCTGCGCTTCGTGCCTCAGTTTCCCCTCTGCACTGCCGAGGTCAGGGAATGGGAGTGTGCGGGGAGCAGTTTTGCTCCCCAACTTATCACAGAACGGTTGAGGTTGGAAGGGACCTTGAAGATCATGGAGTCCCACCCCCCTGCCCTGTTCAGGGACACCTCCCCCCAGCCCAGGTTGCTCCAAGCCCCATCCAACCTGGCCTTGAACACCTCCAGGGCTAGGGCAGCCACAGCTTCTCTGGGCAAGCTGGGCCAGTGATTCACCACCCTCACAGTGAAAAATTTCTTCCTGTTATCTCCTCTAAATGTCCCCTCTTCCACTTTGAAGGCACTCCGCCTCGTCCTGTCACCCCATGCCCTTGTAAAAAGTCTCTCCCCAGCTCTCCTGTACCCGTTGGCATGGGCCCACCTCTCCCGCCTGTGTTTAGTAGAAGGCCAGATGCTCGGTGGGGGCTCAGGGGTGGGTGGTGGTGGGAGAAACAGTGCCCTGACCCCCAACTCTTGCTTTTCCCTTCTCCTCCCCAAGACTGCACAGTGCAAGATGAGGGAAATGGTCCAGCAGGTGAAGCAGCAGGAGCAGAAACACGCTCCGGGAGCCCCGGCCTCGCAGCACAGCAAGTGATGCTCCTGTCGTGCCGCCCAGCACCGCCTGATGAATGTAACCCCACTGCCGGACAACCCCCTCCAACCTCCTCCACCACCCCCAGCAGGTCAGGGGAGCAAACCAAAGACCCGCCCAGACACACAGCCCCCCATTCCCGCGGCGCTGCGAGGATGCGCAGCTGAGGGGTACGGGGAGGGCTCTCTCCATCCCACAGCCTCCCCCTTCCTCCTCCGTCGCCTCCCGACGCTGTCCCTTTAGTTGGACTAACAGGGGCAGGTTTTGGTACCTCAGCACCTCACGCTTGTGTTTCCCTTTTAGAGATTTTGTGTGCCTTGTAAAACTGAGAGTTGGAGCATTTTTTCATTAATTTTTTTAATAAAAAAGACTGAGTTGGAAAAAACCACGTCGAGCGAGTGCGAGGCGGGAGAAGGAAAGCAATCCCAGGGGTGCTGACGTGCGGAAAGAAACTCCCCAACTCGGGGCGAGTTACAAAGCAGCATGTTTATTGCAGCGCTGGGTGCAAGGGGGATGGCTCCCAACTCGCCCAGGGGCTGGTAAAGCAAGCGTTCCTTTCTGATGCAAAGGCGTACGTATTCATTAGTGTAGGCTGGGAATAGGCACCACTCTGGTCATGATCTGTGGGTTGTTGTGGAGGAAGGCTCCCAGTCTTCCTGCCGGTGTACTTTTCCCCTTTGGCTCAAGAGTGCTGCTGTGGCTGAGCTCTGAGCCGCCAGACCGGTTCTCAGCAGATGGTTACTTCGCGCAGACAATAAGGCCCTGAATAGCCCTTCCTGTTCTCTGGGTGGCTCTGGGTGGCTCTGCTCCTCTGCTGCTTCTAAGGTCGGGCTGCCCCAGTGTCATCATTGAGGAGCCTTTTGTCTATCCAGTTCTCACTTGTGGGTGTTCCTGCCCATGTCAGTGCCAGAGCTCTTCCGTAGGCTCCTTCTGCTAGCGGAGAGCCAGGGGCCGTTCCTTCAGGAGAAAGCTTGAGAAATGTTTAAAAAGAGAAAAGGGAAAGGAGGAAAAATAAAGTGGGAAAATGAAAAAGAGAAAAAGAAAAAAAGGGGGGGAAAAAGGGGGAAAAAGCAAAAAAGGTCAAAAGAAAAAAGGGGTAAAAGAGAAAAAAGGGGGAAGCGAAAACATATTAAAAAAGAAAGGTAGAAAGGAAAAAAAACCAACCAAACCAAGCAAGGAAAGTGGGAACAGCTGCGGGGCAAGAGGAGGGACAGGAGCGGGGGGGGGGAGGTGGCAGTGCCGGCGCCGACCCCGGGGGCTGCGACACCACGTTTTTGTCCTCTACTGCAAAGTGTTGTGTGAAAAACAACCAAGCAAAACCCACCCAACGACAACATCAAAAACCAAAGAGAAATCTCTGCAGCTCACAGGAGCCTGACCTTGCTCTCGGTTGCTTTCTTTCCAGTGTCTTGGGGGTGTCACGGCCGAGCTGAGATTGGGGTGTGGTGGTGGTGGGAGTTTGCCCCATGGCTGTGATGGGGGGAGAAGGGGTGGGCGGGGAGTGGGGGATGTGGTGTGGGGTTTTCTTTGGGTGATGGTGTTTTTTTGCCAGGCGTCGCTTTACCCAGTGGCTCAGGGAGGTGTTGGCATCACAAAGCCTGCGCTAAAGTGGGGTGGGGGCCTCGCCGCAGTTGGTTAGCAGAGCCAAAGTGGTTATTAATGGTTCTTAAGGGCGCCCTAATTATGCCCGTGTAACTGGGAAGCTCAGATGCCCCCTAAGCACCCCCCCCGTGCTTCTCTAGCCAGGCGAGTGCTGGGCGTCCCCCCCTGCAGGAGAGGAGCGCACCTCCAGGGCGGGTGGAAGGGCATCACCCAAGAGGGAGAGGACCAAGATGGGGCTTGGGTGTCCTTGGGGTGGCCGTGTGGCGGGGTAGGGCTGCTGGGGGCTGCCACGATGAGGGACACCCCCACGCCTTTCTCCATGGCTTCCAGAGCTGTGCTCCCTCCCTCCCTCCCACCCATCCAGTGCCACCGGAGAGGTGGTGTCCCCCCTCCCGGGGCGGGCAGGGGCTGCTGCCACCCCACCTAACACCTCAACACACCAAACCAGCTTTCAGCAGTCACAGCCACCCGGGCACTGCCAAGGGGGCAGCAGGGGCTCCCCAAAGGGGGCTTACAGAACACAGAGAGCGTCCGTACACCGCTGACCCTTCTCCAGGGGCGGATTTTCGGGATGCTGCTTGCTCATCTCACCACTGAACGACACCTCGATTGCCCCTGCAGCACTGTGTGACCATCGCTTCGCGGCTTCTGTGCTCCGATGCTCCTCCTGGCTCCAATCCTCTTCCTGGGGGATTGTGAGGGAGCGAAAATCCACATCGCTACATCCAACTTTTTTTCAGTTAAATAAAAAAAAAAGAATAAATCACCCTCTCTCATTACCAGGTAGAGGTTCGTTCCCTTAAGGCTCTTTTTATGAAAATAAATATTTAAATTATATAAAGAAATAAATACTTCTCTTTTCACATTAGATAACTCCCTGGAGACAGCAAAAAAAAAAGCACCACCACTGTGCACCAGTGTCCACCAGGGCTTTATACTTTTGTGGCTCTCATGTGCCAGGCCATCGAATCCACACAGTCCAATAAAGTCGGTTGTCCCTCTCCTCCTCCTGGCTGGAGGCAGGGCACCTCTGCTGTTGACCGTAGTACCTACGATTATCAGATTGGTTCCTACCTGGTCCGTAGGATCGCCTACCGTAGGTTGGAGCAACCTTCTTCCTGTAAGAATCCTTTCTTCTATCGGCTTCATTTTGCAACTCAAGCACCTGTGCCTGTAGGGCTGAGGTAGGTTCTCCATCCCTCTTCTTCATGTCTTCTGCATATTCACAGAGGCAAACCCACAGGATATCTCGCATCAGCTTTGATTTGTCTTGAGTCGGAGGGTGGTTTTTCTCTTGAGTAGGAGGGCGTTTCCTCTTAGCAGCTGCAACATGAGTCTGTCCAGGGAAAGCATGGAGTTTTTCCTCCACCTTGGTTAGTTTATCAAACAGTTTATCGGTTTGCTCAACTAATCTCTGGGTCATTTGCTCTAGTTTCTCAGTCAGTTTCTCAGTCATTTTCTCGGTGGTCACAGTCAGCTTTTCTATGGCTGCCACAGAGAAGGGACCAGAGAGACTGTCTTCATACTGTCGTACCTTCTTAACCCCTTCATTTACAGTTGGTGTGTCAGTATCGGATCCTCCCCAGACCATTGTTGACAATGGGTGGGAATATGTTGATGGTGCACTTTGTACAAACTTTTTGAGCAGAGATCGTTTGCATGGCATTTCATCAGGGTCTACTATCGCTTGCCCATCCCTATAAATCACCTCTCACACAGGCAGTTCTTTCAGGTACAATCCCTCCATCCTTGGACAGGTTTCCCAATCGCCTAGCTTCTCTGCCATCTCAGTCTAGGGTATCTGCCCCGCTATCCCAGCATCGGAGCAACCAGGAGACAAGTGTTTCGCCTTCATGACGACTAAAGTCCTTCCTGATACTTCTCAGATCTTTCACGGAGAAGGATTGAACAACTCCCTCTACATCTGAGTCCTCCTGTGGGGAGGCTGCCCCAGAAGGGGCCTCTCCAGCATCTGCTCTAGAAGGACTCTGGCCTTTGTCTGTTTTCAAAGGTCTCTTTCCCTTCTGTGGTCTTGAAGGACCCTCCCCTGGATCTTGTTCAGAACTCTCCCCCAAGCTATGTGACTTGAGGTGGTCTTTGTGGTAAGGGGCAGGGGAAGGAGTTGACCTCCTCTTCCTGCTCCTGGTTCCCGGGGCGGCTTGTACCGATTTTGATGGAGTTGGAGTAGTTTTGGTACTGGTTGTAGTGGCTGCAGTAGGTTGTGCCGGGAGAGGCGGCGGCGTGGCTTGTGCCGCTGCAGGGGGGGGCGCGGCTTGTGCCGGGACGGGCGGCGGAGGGGCCGGTGTTGTTGCGGTGGGGGGGGCGGCTGCCGGTGGTGCGGGTGCCGGTGCCGGTGCAGGCGGCGGCGGAGGCGCCTGTGCCGTGGCGGTGGGGGGGGCGGCTGCCGGTGGCGCCGGTGCCGTGGGGGAGGCGGTAAGGATTTTAATTTTTTTTTTTTTTTTTTCAGAGGGGGTGGGGGCGGGAGGAGGATGTTTGGTTTTTAGCCAAAGCCGGCTTTTCTCGGGGTTCAAGGACAGGAACTAGTCCAGTGGTTCTCTAATGCCCAGTAGAGCAGGGATGTAGGATTGCCAGCAGGGGGTGAAACCCCCCATAATAATTAAAGGAGCGTTAAAAAGCGATTTCTTAAGGGCTTTGAGAAGAGCAGTGCCTGTATGAGCCAAGAGAAGGGATCCCGTCTCCTCAAAGAGGCATTTCTCTTTCACGCGCCCTTTCCTCTTTGCTTCCCTGAGTCCCAAACTGGGGTTGGCATCTGCTGCGTCCCCCTGTCCCGGCTGTCCCCTCTGTCCCTTCGCTCTCCATCACCGCCCCGACGCGGCTGAAAGATGCGGGTTGCAGGAGAGAAGGGGGGAAAGAGGGGCGGGGGGTGTCCTGGTTCCGGCAGGGATGGGGTTAATTTCCCCGAGGAGCCGGCAGGGACACAGGTATCCCATCCCCTGTGAGCCATGCCCGGGGCTGGGGGGAGCTCGCCGGGGGAGGGGGCGGGAAGTCGCGGCTGGGAGCGGGCTGCGGCGGTGCGGGGCCGGTCGGTGCGCGGAGGCGCTGTCATCGCGTCCGTCTATTCCTTTACCGCTGTTATTGGGATTGTTTGCCCTTCCCGTTGCTCTTCTCTTAAACTGCCTTTATCTCAACCCGCGAGTTTTTTGCCTTTTTCTTCCGATTTTGCCCCCGGCTGCGGGAGTGGAGCGAGCGGCCGCGTGGTTCTTTGTTGCCGGCTGAGGCCAAACCACGACGGGGGAAACACCGGATTTCCAAGAGGTTGTCAGCCCAGGGCTGGGGAAAAAAAAAAAAAAAACAAAAAAAAACCAACAAAAAACCTAGCAAAATTATTATTTTTTTTAAATTTCAAAAATAAAGCACACACAACCCCCAACCCCAGATGACACACACACATCCACACAGAAAAAAACACCTCAGGTTTTCATACCTCAGTACCTTGCGTTTGTGTTTCCCTTCTAGAGATTTTGTGTGCCTTGTAAAACTGATACTTGGAGCTTTTTTTTTGGTTTAATTTGTTAAAAACAAAAAGACGAGTTGGAAAAAACGATCTCGACCGAGTGTGAAGCAGGAGAAGGAAACCACTCCCACGGGTGCCAATGCTCTTCCGTAGTCTCCTTTGGCTAGCTGAGAGCCAGGGGCTGTTCCTTTGGAGAAAGCTTGAGAAATGTTAAAAAGGAGAAAAACAAAGGGGAAAAAAGTGGTGGAAAGAAAAAGGGGGAAAAGAAAAAAAAGCAAAAGAAAAAAGGAGAAAAGAAAAAAAAAGAGAGAAAGAGAAAAAAGGGGGGGAAGAAAGGCGGAAAAAAAAGGGAAAAAGAACCCCAACTCAAATATAAAAAAAGGTTGTAAGAAAAAAAAAAAAACAAAAAAACAAACACAAAACAAAACCAAGCAAGGAAAGTGGTGAAAGCCGCTGGGAAGAGGAGGGACGAGGGACGGGAGCGAAGGGGGGGGGGGGGTGAGGTGGCGGTGCCAGTGTGGCCCCAGGGGCTGTGACACCATATTTTTGTCCTCTACTGCAAAGTGTTCCGTGAAAAAAAAACAACCAAACCCCACCCAACGACAACATCATCACAAGAAAAAGAGAAATCTCTGCAACTCACACGAGCCTGAGCTTGCTCTCCGTTGCTCTCTTTCCAGTGTCTCGGAGGGGTCATGGCCGAGCTGAGATTGGGGGGTGGTGGTGGTGGGAGTTTGCCCCATGGCTGTGATGGGGGGAGAAGGGGTGGGTGGGGAGTGGGGGCTGTGCTGTGGGTTTTTTTTGGGGTGGTGGTGGTTTTTTGCCAGGCGCAGCTTTACCCGGTGGCTCGGGGAGGTGTTGGCATCAGGAAGCCTGTGCTAAAGCGGGGTGGGGGCCTCGCCGCAGTTGGTTAGCAGAGCCAAAGTGGTTACTAATGGTTATTAATGGTGCACTAATTACGCCCGTGTAACTGGGAAGCTCAGATGCCCCCAGTCACCCACCCCCATCCCCCCCCCCCGGGTGCTTCTCTAGCCAGGCGAGCGCTGGGCGTCCCCCCCGCAGGAGAGGAGCGCACCTCCGGGGTGGGTGGAAGGGCGTCACCCAACGGGGAGAAGACCAAGATGGGGCTTGGGTGTCCCTTGGGGTGGCCGGGTGGCGGGGTAGGGCTGCTGGGGGCTGCCACGATGAGGGACACCTCCACGCCTTTCTCCATGGCTCCCAGAGCTGTGCTCCCTCCCTCCCTCCCACCCATCCAGTGCCACCGGAGAAGTGGTGTCCCCCCTCCCGGGGCGGGCAGGGGCTGTGCCACCCCACCTAACACCTCAACGCACCAAACCAGCTTTCAGCAGTCACAGCCACCCGGGCGCTGCCAAGGGGGCAGCAGGGACTCCCCACAGGGGGCTTACAGAACACAGAGAGCGTCCGTACACCACTAACCCCTCTCCAGGGGCGGATTTTCGGGATGCTGCTTGCTCATCTCACCACTGAACAACTCCCCGATTGCCCCTGCAGCACTGTGTGACCATCGCTTCGTGGCTTTTGTGCTCCGATGCTCCTCCTGGTTCCAATCCTCTTCCTGGGGGATTGTGAGGGAGCAAAAAACCACATCGCTACATCCAACTTTTTTTCAGTTAAATAAAAAAAAGAACAAATCACCCTCTCTTATTACCAGGTAGAGTTTTGTTCCCTTAAGGCTCTTTTTATGAAAATAAATATTTAAATTATATAAAGAAATAAATACTTCTCTTTTCACATTAGATAACTCCCTGGAGACAGCAAAAAACAACCCAACACCACTGTGCACCAGTGTCCACCAGGGCTTTATACTTTTGTGGCTCTCATGTGCCAGGCCATCGAATCCACACAGTCCAATAAAGTCGGTTGTCCCTCTCCTCCTCCTGGCTGGAGGCAGGGCACCTCTGCTGTTGACCGTAGTACCTACGATTATCAGATTGGTTCCTACCTGGTCCGTAGGATCGCCTACCGTAGGTTGGAGCAACCTTCTTCCTGTAAGAATCCTTTCTTCTATCGGCTTCATTTTGCAACTCAAGCACCTGTGCCTGTAGGGCTGAGGTAGGTTCTCCATCCCACTTCTTCATGTCTTCTGCATATTCACAGAGGCAAACCCACAGGATATCTCGCATCAGCTTTGATTTGTCTTGAGTCGGAGGGTGGTTTTTCTCTTGAGTAGGAGGGCGTTTCCTCTTAGCAGCTGCAACATGAGTCTGTCCAGGGAAAGCATGGAGTTTTTCCTCCACCTTGGTTAGTTTATCAAACAGTTTATCGGTTTGCTCAACTAATCTCTGGGTCATTTGCTCTAGTTTCTCAGTCAGTTTCTCAGTCATTTTCTCGGTGGTCACAGTCAGCTTTTCTATGGCTGCCACAGAGAAGGGACCAGAGAGACTGTCTTCATACTGTCGTACCTTCTTAACCCCTTCATTTACAGTTGGTGTGTCAGTATCGGATCCTCCCCAGACCATTGTTGACAATGGGTGGGAATATGTTGATGGTGCACTTTGTACAAACTTTTTGAGCAGAGATCGTTTGCATGGCATTTCATCAGGGTCTACTGTCGCTTGCCCATCACTATAAATCACCTCTCGCACAGGCAGTTCTCTCAGGTACTTCATACCTTTTCCCATGTTGGTCCATTTACTTGGACGGCATTCGATATCGTCCTTGAAGGGATACCTGCGCTTTATGGCTGACACCAGTCGCCTCCAGAGACTGAGAGTGCTTGTCTTTCTCCCAATTTCTTTATCAATCCCTCCATCCTTGGACAGGTTTCCCAATCGCCTAGCTTCTCTGCCATCTCAATCTACGGTATCTGCCCCGCTATCCCAGCATCGGAGCAACCAGGAGACAAGTGTTTCGCCTTCATGACGACTAAAGTCCTTCCTGATACTTCTCAGATCTTTCACGGAGAAGGATTGAACAACTCCCTCTACATCTGAGTCCTCCTGTGGGGAGGCTGCCCCAGAAGGGGCCTCTCCAGCATCTGCTCTAGAAGGACTCTGGCCTTTGTCTGTTTTCAAAGGTCTCTTTCCCTTCTGTGGTCTTGAAGGACCCTCCCCTGGATCTTGTTCAGAACTCTCCCCCAAGCTATGTGACTTGAGGTGGTCTTTGTGGTAAGGGGCAGGGGAAGGAGTTGACCTCCTCTTCCTGCTCCTGGTTACCGGGGCGGCTTGTACCGATTTTGATGGAGTTTGAGTAGTTTTGGTACTGGTTGTAGTGGCTGCAGTAGGTTGTGCCGGGAGAGGCGGCGGCGTGGCTTGTGCCGCTGCGGGGGGGGGCGCGGCTTGTGCCGGGACGGGCGGCGGAGGGGCCGGTGTTGTTGCGGTGGGGGGGGCGGCTGCCGGTGGTGCGGGTGCCGGTGCCGGTGCAGGCGGCGGCGGAGGCGCCTGTGCCGTGGCGGTGCGGAAGACGGCTGACGGTGGCGCCGTTGCTCCGGGGGGGGCAGCTGCCGGTGGCGCCGGTGCCGTGGAGGAGGCGGCTGCCGGTGGTGCCGTTGCTCCGGGGGGGGGCAGCTGCCGGTGGCCCCGGTGCCGTGGGGGAGGCGGCTGCCGGTGGTGCCGTTGCTCCGGGGGGGGCAGCTGCGGCCGGGCCGGGCGGGGCCGCGGTTCGCGCCGCTGCAGATCGCCGAGCGGCTGCGCGGGTCTGAGTGGCGGCAGCGCACGGTCCCCTCCAGCTCCCCCTGCACAGATGTTTCACAAGAAACCACCCCTGCACCACATTCAGGAGCATCAACAACAAAACCACGATCTTAACAAGGTACCAGTCCTTATCCTCAGAGCCCAGAAGGTTGCCATGCCCCAGCTCTGATGGGGTCACATCAGCATAATTATCAAAGGGCGAAGTAAACATTCCCCAGGTAGAAGAACCCTTTGATCCCTTTGGTCTCTTTTCTACTGAGCATGAGGCAGATGGGATGGAATACCCTGTTGGTCAGTTTTGGGTCACCTGTCCTGTCGCTCCTCCCCGCAGGTGGGACCCCACTATGCTTTTCCGCTTCCGACCCTCCAACGGGGCAAATAACAAAGCTGGTTGGCCGTGGGGGTTATAGCAATGAGTATAAGCAAGAGCCTCTCTGCATCCCATGCCTGGGCATCAGCTGTAACCATTGCTCTTATCGCTCTGAGAGAGTGAACGCTGACGGCACAATAGGCAGTTAATTTCAGTTGGTAGAAGAGGCCCAGCTAAGAAGCCAAGTTACTGAACAAAATTGGTTCTCTTTTACCTCAAACCAGGACACAGGGAGAGTTTCCTTCCATTAAGGCTCTTTTTATTAAAATAAATATTTATATTATATAAAGAAATAAATACTTCTCTTTTCACATTAGATAACTCCCTGGAGGCAGCAAAACAAGCCAACCCCAAACCAGCCCAAAGGACAGGGGCTTTGGTGAGAAATCAAGAGATGGTAAACGCTTTCTTTCTGTGGTCGTGACAAATCCAGTTTTAGGAATCAAGTAGACGGTAGATATTCCAGAAACAGAGGAAAACTCTCTTTGAGGAGACGGTAGTTCAGCACGTTGTCCTTGGGAAGGTAAGTTGGGCAAACACGACTGTAACCACCACCACGGATGTTTCCCATTTGTCTGTAACGTGGTCGCGTGCGCTGTGAGGCGCGAGCGTGCGGCTCAGCCATGGAAGTTGACGATGTTCCTTCTTCACTCTGCCCTTAACGAGGTCACACCCACCTTTCTGGCTCTTGCTTAAGGTGCGTTAGCTAATTTCAAAGAGAGTTACTGTCTCCAAAATAAGGGGTGGGGTGGGGGGGGGTGGGGGTGGGGGTGGGGAAATAAACTGTCTTAACCACTACTTCATAACTTGAAGAGGAAAACTTGTGTACCAAACCCCCAGAGTTACTGTCTCCAAAATAAGGGAGGTGGGGGGAACAAACCATCTTAACTTCTACTTCATAAGCTAAAGAGGAAAACTTGTGTACCAAAACCCCAGAGTTACTGTCTCCAAAATAAGGGAGGTGGGGGGAATAAACCATCTTAACTTCTACTTCATAAGCTAAAGAGGAAAATTCGTCTAAGAAATGTAACTAAAGGTCTAAGAAAACTAACTAAAGGCCTAAGAAAAGTAACTAAGGTCGAAGAAACGTAATCAAAAGAAGAGCTCTAAGAGTCCACGTGTCACAGCAGCTGTTGGTGGATTATCTCCCACACCATCTTCTTTCGGAAGTATGGCATGTGAGTCTGAAAAGAGAAGAGAAAGAAAAGAGAAATTAAATAATGACGTCACGGTAGAAAGAGGTGGCAAACACGCATAAACGCCCAGCGGAGTCCTTAATAGGAAGTTCCCTTTAGGAACTGTCAACCGTTTGGGTACAACACCCCACGCGGTTCCTAAGAGGGTGACACGACAACCCGACAAAACCAGATTGACTTGACCGCGCGACAGCTTACAAGCACGCTAATAAAAGACCCGTCTAAAACGAAATCAAGAAAAAGAAGCGGTGTCTTGACTGGTCAAAGGGTAGAAGCCATTTCTCCAAAAGATACCGAGCCCAGATATGCCAAACCCGCTGGCGGCAGTATCTTGCCCAAGAGGAATCTCACCGGCAGCAGCTCCCAAAGGCGGGGATGGAGAACCACAGCTCTGCCCTGCCCAGGCCACTTGGAAGTTCTGATCCCAGCAACTACGCACCGAAACGGGGTACGAAACCTCAGCCCCTGCCCCGGACACAATGAAGAGCTGCTGCCTAACCTCCCTGGCTCCTGTCCCTGGGCGAGAGGGGCTTGGAGGGGTTTATGACCTTCACTCACCTGGCTAAAGTTGAACGGTTTCTCTCTGGCGATGTACTCTGCGTATTTACACATAAAGACGCCGCAGTCGCTTCCATTCAGCTGCTGAGGGATCTCCTAAGGAATGCAAAGAAGATGGAGGATTTCCCTCTGTCTCAAAAGAAAAGCAACTTGGAAGCAGCGCACATTACCCACACCGACACTGCGCTCACCGCACACTCCTGACCCTACTTGCCTAATCCCCGATACCCACTCCCGCCCACGAGGAACAGACCCAGTTCACTGCTCACCATCCCTCCCCTCTGCCTCCCGGACTCGGACACTACGATCCAAATTTTTGGCAGGCCCAGAAGGGGCAGCAGCCCTCCCCCCTGCGAGGTGTCTCAAGGTTCGCACCGCCTCTTTCTTAAGTGACCTTTCTTAAATCCGGTCTTTAGGGACTGCTTTTTACTATCAACTCCTCGAGGAACATCAGCTCAACCCTTTCTTTGTCACGTGCCAGGATCTGGGCCCCAAAGAAGCACTGACAGTTCCCATTTCAAACCCAAGGGGTGCTCACGTACACGTGGCTCCATGCTGTGAAGAGTCCACTCTGAAACATCCAGCTCCAGCTGTCTTTTTTCCCAGCTTTCTTTTTGCAGGTATTGGCTGGTTAAAACAAAAGGAAAAAAAAAAATCCCTTTTCATCTCTGTAATTTAGGCCAACAACAAAATAAAGCGGCTGAAGGATCACAGGAAGACGGACGGCAGGACGGTAAAATGTCAGAGGATCCTCACTGCAGCTGATTTAAGGCTGATTTTGAGGAAAAATCCCAATCTGAAACTTACAAACACGGGGAGAGGCTGTGAGCTAATGGTCAAGAACGAGGCCAACGACTCCATTGCTTCGGAGAGGTCAAAAAGCCCCAAATCACATGTTATCAGAGCACAAAGAGACAAACCAAGCAAGGAACTGTAATGCCGTAATTCCACCGGGTGCCTTGATCCCACATCCTGGGCTCCGACTAACAAAGTCGGCACACGTGTGCCACGGGGCTATGGCGTATTTGGCTGTGCCTCTCACGGGAAGGTGGCAGAATCCAGGCACCCCAGACCCTGGGTGCAGGGGACGCTGTGACAGCAGATAAGCAGTCGATGCCAGACAACTCGCAGCAAGCAACTCCAAGATTCCTGCTTGGTTATCTACAAGCCACGTGAAAACTGGCAGTCGCCTTACAGGGACTAAATCTAAAACCCCTCTCCTCATTCACACCAGAAAAGCAGTGACGGAGCGGTTACTTACAGCAAAGTCTGACAAATCTTGTCCCCTTTCTGCCCAAGCGAGTCCAAGTACGTGATCGTGTTCTTCCTCAGATCTATGACCTGTTATTAAAAGGTGACCGTTAGGCAAAGCACAACCTTGTGCCGCACACCCCCCAACACCTACATGACTTCTCTTGCCAGTTTTTGCTCCCCGTCCAATTCTAAAGAAAAAGCCCGTGGGACTCACGGCTAGTGTCCAGTGTGCTCGCGAGTTCACAGGCACGAAGAGGATGTCCTGCTTAAAGACATCGACACTCTTGGTCCACCTTCTGACCGACTCGTAGCCCCCAGATGTTAGTTTCGGATAAAAGAAAGTACTAAACGCGTGGACTGCTGGATAGCCTTCCTTCTTCCCTCTTTCCATCACCAGACTCATGTAGAAATTAACGACCTGCACCATAAAGAGGAAACGTGAGGTGTCAAAATAAGACGCTGCCTTCCCCAACGAAAAATACAGCACCATGTCTTTTCTGGCCACCCTTAAGCACGCAGCGCAGAGAACTCCAGCCTCAGCTGTCAGCTTTTGTTCCCAGGATTTCACACGGGGCTACATCGGCAGTTTGATCAAAACACCTGCCACCCACGCCAATAACCCGGACGAACTCCGGGAAGCTGCGTCATACAAGAAGTAACGGAACTTCCCGAAACGCTCGACCCTTCAACACCTCAAATAAGAAGTGTACAGAGATTTCTAGGCTCTGCAGCGGAGGTCGTCAAAGAACGTTGACGCGACTTCTGTACAGGGCGGAGGGGTATTTTTCAATAAAGGCTGAGTGAGACTAGCCCTGTGCTGCAGCTGGTTTTACCTCATCGTTTAGCCAGCAAAGGTTCCTGAGCGTGCGGATGTCTTCGCGAGTGACCTTTAGTTTGAAGGCACTGCTCATGATCTCATCTGGCTCACCTTTGCCAAATGCGGCACTGACCTCTCTCTCCATGGCCTGAAAGGAACAATTAAATGGGGAAGGACTTGTGAAACAGAGCATGGAGCACGCTGACCTGGGGGCAGCTTTCCACTGAAACACGGCCTGTAAATTCAGCTCAGGTGACAGAGCAACTGCCTTCGACGGTTTCTTGCCTCAGTGAGCGATAGCGCTTTTGCCTTGCTTGGTTGGTTTCAGCATCCTAACTTTGAACTTCACAGCCCAGGCTTGCTGCCGTTTCTTTTCACCAAGGACGTGGGGATAAAACCCGTCAACTTAGCAAACACACTCAAGCAGCTGAAAATGGAACACAACTCTGGCAACCCCCTTTCCCAGGTGCTGCTGCGGCCCTCGCAATACCCAGGTTTAAGCCAGCCCCAGCGGGCATCCTCCGTACCGAGGCAGCTAAGTCAGGAGCCTGAAAGAACGTGAAGGTGGGGGACTTCAAAGGGAACGGCAAAGGGGGAAACTGAGGCAGCCGTCCCGCTAACAGAAGGCCCACAAACCCTTAGGGCAGCACAACTGAAGGAGCGCGGGGAGCACACAAAATCCTTCAAAGCAGCTTTAGTGCTGACCCTCGCACTGTGAAGCCACAACCACAGCCACTCGCTAACAGGTTCAATGCAAGTTCTTCAGATTTCAAAGCGCCTTAAGAACCACCGAGAAGAAGAGGACTTCCTTGCAGCTCTGCCACAACCTTCTCTTTTGTCTCACAGACTGTCGCCTACGGTACCTCTGTGAGCGGAGGAAAGCGTTCCGCTGTTTTTCCCAATCTTGGCACTTTCTTTTCCTCCACATCGAGGCTGGCTGACTTTTTGGACGGAACAGGTGTAGGGTGTCCTCGGAATAAGGCATCTTCTAAGATTTCTGTGCCACGCTGCCTCTGTTAGACAAACGGACGTTAAGCTAGCAATCAAGCACAGATTTGTTTCCCTGGGGACAGGACAGAAAATCTTGCTTATATAGAAAACTGGAAGGGTTTTTGTACACCCATGCAACCAGCAAACTCCAAAGTTACTTCTTCTTGACGACTGCATTCCAACTGTGCACCCATGGAGTGCTGCACTCGGAGGCAAGAGAGGCAGAAAGCTCCTTTGCCTTGGGCTAGCGTTAAGAACCCCAGCAAAGCCTCCACGTGTAGGTATCAAGTTGAGATTGAGACTACTATTTCTGATTACCATGACTAAAATTTTATTTTTGACCTCAACCCTGACCAGAGGTGAAAGTCAAAGAGACGTACTTCCTATCCCAGCAAACAAGATAAGACTAAAGACACCCCAGTCCAGCTTTGCAGGTCAACCAAGTCAGTGCGCTAAAGATTTTGAGGCTATACCCAACACGTGAAAGGGGAAGAATCAAAACCGTATAGTGTAGTGTGCTCCTAATAGTCCAGAAACAAAATTAACGGCAGCGGAAAACACTTGGCGATAGCGCTACTCATCAAATAACGCTCCCGCTTTCCCGGGGAAAAACAACCTGGGCAAATACAGATATTGTTGAGGAAGTCATGTGAAGAGTGCTGAAGTTTCTCATCACAAAGAGCTCTATTTTCCTTGGGAATAACACAAGCTTACCCCTGCGATGGTTTCTTTCACTGCTCCTTCCTCTTCCGCAGAGTTTTCTTCTGGTGTGCAGTACCTGCCAGGAGAGGGAGAGAGAGAAGCGAGCTCTATATCCGTCCTGTCCCATGGAATTCTCAAGAATTCACCCTCTGGACAAGAAAGGCTTTTGCAAGGCTAAATACAGCACTAGTTTTTAAAGCGGGGAGAAGAATAGGGACAGAATTAGCTACAAAACAGGACTGCTGCTACTGAACCTCCCTCTGCTCCCATCTACGCTTTCTCCTCTCTCATGTAAGGGCAGGTCACTGCAGAAAGATGCGTGCATCTTACCGCCGTACAAAATCTCTCCCTGTAGCTGCACCTACTGCCCCCAAAAACCTGTTTCCATAAAGACCGCAAAGCCGTCGCAACTCACAGTCCTGCCAGCTCAGCCAGCCAATACCAATGAGGCCGCTGGCCTCTCAAACCCAACCGCACGCTGCCTTTTTCCCCCTCCTAGGCAAACCCCAGGCATCCTTTGGGACTTACAAAGTCCCCAAAACTGCCTCAAGTCCCACCAGGCTTTACAAGCTCTCTAATCCTTCTGCTTAGGATGCGGGTTTCCAAGTGAAAGAAGTGAAATGTCAGCTCATTGATGGCTCGGCAGAACGACTCACAAACAAAAACGGATTCTGCACATCCAAGGACAACTTGGGACCGCCACCACTCGCACCCTTACTGGCTTTCTTCCCACAGCAAACACCACACCAGCACAACCCTCTTTGTCACGCAGCACGGCTCTCGCTTGTGTTGGAGATGCAACTGGCTTGCGAGCAATTCCGGAGCCGCAAGCTAGCTGCTTCTCTTTCACAGCACTGAGACGATCAAAGACCGTTGGTCATCTTCGAGACTCTACCAGCGGCTGAAAGAGATACACGCGCAGAGCCAAAAGGAACAAGAAGCATCATTAGAAGAGACTCTACCTGATCGTATCACCTCTCTGCGACCGCTGCGGGCAGCAAACATCTATACATTCGACACCTGCACAGAAAAGCAGTAGTAAGAAAACAAGAAGTCGACTTTCAATCACCATCAGATGTACACAGCTCTCCATTTCTGAGTGATAAATAAAAAAAAAGGGAAAACTTTGAAGGATGACGGTATGGTCAGGAAGTTCGAATTCTGGCAAGCACTTTGAACTCGGAACGTCATCTGCGAGTGTGTAAGAAATGCCCTATTCGGATTTGACGTCTACCTACAAAGTGGAACGGATTGGAATCATGGGGATACTCACCGGTCCTGAGTGTTGCACGTGGATAGACGTCTCCTCCGTATTTTGGTTCTTCCCGGTGACTCACAGTCGCCACTGGTTCCTTGGAGGAGGCTTGAACACTTTGGGGCAGGAAACAAACAACAGAGGAGAATCACAATTTTTATACGGGGGGCATTTGTTATCAGTGCGTACCAATTCACGCTGGCTTTTGGGGTTTTTCTTTAAGAAGAACAAAATATTCTTTGCACATCCGACAAATATCTGCATTAACCTGAGGAGGCCACTTTACTCTGTGGGACAAGACGGCGTTCATTTCAACCAGCCCTGACCAATTCTGCTCAATCTATTTGTTAAAGGTTATGCTGACGCTGAGAATGGCAATGTCCACAGCATCCACACTGCTGGGACATTTTACTTCAGACCTGCCCTGCTCTGACCTCAGGGACTATATGCTCAGTAGCGGTTGGAGTGCATTAGACACCTTCCCCAGGAACTTCTCTGGTTTAGCTTCCTCTGAAAGGAATCTCTTTCTCAGGCTCCAGATCTGCTCCAAAATATGAGCCAAACCACAATAAGCAACGACTGGCAGATGAGACGCCGACAGCAGAGTCTTGACCTGCTCTCAAATGCAGTGCGCTTAAACTCAGCGCACCCAAAATTACATGAGAAACTCTCTTCTGTATCATTTTCATGGTATGGATTTTCATCTGCAGTGGCGGATTCTGGCGCAGCGCACTCCTTAACTGGTGGCCTCAGTGGTAAGAAGCTGTCTGGAGCAGCTTTGATGCTCTGTTTGCCCTTCCGGCTTGTGCTCAAAACATCAACGGCAAAAGAAACGGTATCAAGAGAACATTCCAATGTGCACCTCCACCACCACCTGCTTTGTCAAGCACGTACACCGATGACGATGGAGACAGACACGAGATGTTTATGACTTTCAGATGAAGACCTGCTGTCTTCAACTGGCTAATGGGGAAGTAGAGAGAAGTAAAAGTGAAAATCACAACAACTGCCTTGAAGATACGCTGTTGATTGTGTCCTCAGCCTCCTCTCAAGTTCAACGCTTCCTCTTACCGCAGACCTTTAATCTCTAGCTAATCTCCTGTGTCAATTAAGTAGCTGGATTTAAAGAAAAAGTTTAATATTGGTTCTTCGGGAGGGGAAGCAGCTGACGACCTCCCTTACCATAGGCAGTAAACCTTTCGGGGAAGAAGTCAAAGAAAACGGAAGGATTTTTACCTCAGACGGGGAATTGTCTTGTCAGGACGAGAGAGTGGTTCCTTAGTCAAGCGAGCATGGGTCCCACACGGCATTTGACCTACGAGAGAAGAGCGTAAGGCATCGGTAAGTATAAAAGGAAACTGAAGAGGTTTATGAGTTTACAGTAACGAGCTTCACCAAAGATAAATTGTCATTTTCTCTCTCACATCATCATATGATTTGTGTTATGTCACTTTAGGACATTTTCAGGTTTTCACACCGGCAACTGCAGCAAGTTGCGCACACAAGGTATTGCCAGCCGAAACCTGAAATACAAAAGGCTCCTCAGGATCTACTACCTAAAAGGAGCATTGAAAACAATTTGCTTCTGGCAAGCTAACAGTGGACCTATCAGAACGGAAGGACTGCATCCAAGGCAGCTCTGGTTCCGAGACGACCAGATCGACGCCCGGCTCCACTCCAGAAGCAATGCAAGGATGCGGGTAAGAAACAGAGGTCACGCTCAAGTATTCCCAGATGCTGCCTCGTCCCGTGCCTGCCATAATCCCTACAGAACCCTAGGGGTAGACTTGGACAGTACACAAGGTAGGGTGAAAATGAAACAAGTCGTATAACTTGATGTCAGCCTTACCAATTTGCAGCACGGCTACCTCGAGTGACGAAAATCGTGGTCTTTTAGTGGAAGGCTCTAAAGAAGTGGACCCAGGCTTAAAAGAAAACAACAAAAAAGCACCAGCGTGAGTGTAACCTGAATGTGAATCCCAGCAAACACACTTCCTGAGGCTTAGTCAGCTCTACTATGACTTGGGGACCATGACTTGCTGGTTCAGATTGCAGAAGGCGGCAAATCTTGGCAGGACCTTTGACAGGTACGCTTTAAATTTTGAATACAGGCTCTCATATGTGCAGCAATTAAAAGAATACAGTCTTGTCACTGAGTTATCACTCAGTCGGCTTCTAAACATTCCAAAGGGTGATAGTTCGGCCCTTGAGAAATATATTTTGTACAAATAAGAGTTAACGACTCTCTCAGGAACGAAGAACTAGAGCCCGACAGTCTCTTAGCCCTCTAATCCCATGGGGCAATAAGAAAAACTGCACTACACCTTTGAACCAAACTAGGCAGTCAAGGTGGCTCATTTTTACAGAGCCAAAGTCCTACAGGAACGCTCTCCTGGACTGGTGGATAATGAGCAGAAAGTGGTTTATCCAGAGCAAGTATGCAGTTTTTCTTGTCAGGTAGTGTATATTGATTCCTTAACCACAAGCTTGAGAAAGAGAATAACAGTTTGCAAACACACTAAAACTATAAACTTGAACCATTCTCAAGTATCTGGAAGACAACAAACAGTTTGCTCCTCCCACAGCTGCCAGTGCCGGAGCAGAGGACGCAGGCTTGAGTAAGGCAAACCCAGCCCACATTAGAGCTGCCTGCTAGAAATGCAAAAGAACCACCTACTGCTGTACAGGCTCAGAGCAGGCTCAACCTCAAGATGCATTAGGGAGAGCCGCTTGCTCTCGCACCTTGCACAGACCCTAACATTTCAAAGCCCTCGCTAACCTCTTCCGCAGACTCTGTGCCGGCAGCATCTTCGCTGACGGAAGCCGCCGGGCGTTTGGTTGCCTTGGTCGGCAACTGCAGCACTGCAGAAACGTCAACTTTCTCTTTCTGCTCAGAGATGGAATAATCTAAAAAACAAAGACAGGCCGTATAAGAACAGGCTAGAAAACCAACAGAGGTACATTGCGAATACAGACAGGAGGGAGCACACAGCTTGGATTTAAGATACTCTTTCTGCTGACAGGCGCGGGCTCAGCGCCAGAGACCTGGGCTATCTCCTGCTGGCAGTAAAAGTATTGGGCCCTGCCACAGTCACCGCAGAGAACGTCCGTCATCTATAGGGCTAAGCTCTACCGGACACCCTCAAGCCATTGGCTATAGGCATAGAGAGCCACAAGGCAAGAAGCCAACAGCTTGAAAAGCCACCGTTTCAGGAACAATGCCAGAGCACAAAAGCCAGACTTTTCCAAGGGACACGAAACCTCAGAAAAATCGGGCATATTCAGTACTTGTGTAATGCGCGATACCTGATTTTTGCTTTTTCGGCGGAGTCTCGTCATCATCATCATCCACAACTATGCAAACGCTGAGGAAAGAACACACACAACAGTGTTTTGCAGCCCTAGGGAAGCTCCCAGCAGGCTGACTTCCCTTCACAGGGCCCAAACTTCCCAAGTTACTTTTCCTATCCCAAAGGTCTCCCCCTCCAAGCGCCCCCGGGATCATCTCAGGCACATACACCTAACTGCAGCCCTCCTCAACACCCCCCAACCTCTCCCAGCCAACGACCGCTCGCAGAGAGCTAATGATCCCGCTGCAGCACATTAGGCCTCTTTGGCTCATTCCGTTAATGCTTCCCAACATTTTACCTTTCTTCCTATCGCCGACAAATTAAGTTCGTTTCGGAAATCCCTACACTGAGTTGCAAAGAAAAGTCTAAGGAGGACAGGACATAAAAGGTGGGAAAGCAACTCGGGCATACGCCCACTTCAATCACTTTGTCCTTTGGGAATGGAGCACACAGGTTGGTCCGAGGTGGGTTTTTTCCTCTCTTTGCCCCCCCAAATGTCAGGACAGCCGGATCCTTTGAAGAACTCTTTGGTCTTTCTTACACAAAGGAATTTCTCTTGAACTGTTATGCCCCCGACCCCTGCTGATAGCATTGCTTCTGGCCGGGGAGATGGGGGGGGAGTGGGCGCCGGGGCGATGCCCGGGGGCGGCCCTGAGGCGGCGGGGCGGCTCGCTGCCCTGGGGGGCGGCCTCTTGCGCGGCGGCGGGGCCGGGGGCGGCGAGGAGGGCGCCGAGGGCCCCCCGCAGCCATTAGTGGAGGGGAGGCTGAGGGGGGAGAGAGGGGCGGGGCGGTGGGTGCGCGCGCGCAGGCGCGCCGCCGTCTGTGCTCTGCCTGAGGGAGCCGTTAGCGGCCGCCCGGCCCGCTTCTGCCCCTGCCCTGCGGTGGGGCCGGGCCGGCGCCGTCCCGCCCGGCCCGCCTCGCCCTGCTCTGTCTGGGGGAGGCGCTTGCCCTTCTCCGGAAGCCCCGAGCCGGGCCCCGGCTGGCAGCTGGGCGCCGGGAGGCCGGGGAGTGCCCGGAGGAGGGGAAGAGGCCTTCGGGGAGAGGCCCCCACGGAGGCCGGAGGGGCCCCCCAGAAGCCCTCCAGAGACGGAGGGGCCCCCCAGAAGCCTCCCAGAGAGCGGAGGCGCCCCTCGGAGAGCGGAGAAGCCTTTCGGCGTCCCGCAGGCCTGAGGCGAGCGGCACCGCCCGGCGGCGCGGGCTCTCGCGCGCCCCCTCCTGCCTCCTCTGCCCTCGGTGGGTGAGGGAATGCCAATCCCGGGCTTACCGAGCCCTTTCCTGCGCGCTCGCACGGCGCTTTGCGCCCCTCTGGCGGGGAGCTGCGCTCGCTGCACCCGGCTGCGCCATGGCTGCGGTGCGACTGGAAGGACGCGGACTGCGTTCGGCGTTCCACCATGGTGAGCGGCTGTGACGGAGCGGCGCCCGACCGCCGGCCGCGGGCAGCCCCGCTCGAGCCGCTGCTGCGGGGGCCGGCGAGCGTGTGGTGAGCGCTGAGCTGTGTGCTGGGGGGTTGGGCTGGCTCTTGGGGCGCTGCCTTGCTCCTAAGGGGGCTTTGAAATGCGGTGCTCGCCCCTCGTTAACGAGCTGTTTCCTGTGGGGTGGAAATGTGCGGCTGTTGCTGCAGCCCCGTCCTGGAGAGGCTTTTTTTCCAGGGCTGGGAGCGAGAGCGGCGTCCAGGCTGGGCAGGGGAGCCGGGTCTGCTCGTCCTCCAGCTGAGCAGTGGTGGTTTGCAGGTAGCATCCGGTTGCACTTGCTGGAATGCAGAGCAGGAGAGAGTTGTGTCGTGGTTTTCCCCTGCAGATGCGGGACACGGGCGGCAAGGTGGCAGCGTGGGGGGAGTGGGGGTAACTGGGAGCCCCCGTCTGCCTCCCAGCCCCATGGCGCTGGATGCAGCTCAGATGCACCCACGCTCTGTGAGGGGGGGTTTGAGGGCCTGAAGGGTTGTCCCCGTGTCCCTGCCGGGCTTATGGTGGTATCTTGCTGCTGTGCGTGGGTCTGGGGGTGGCCGGGAAGGGTCTGGCATGCTGGGGCCATCACTGACCCTCATTTTCTCTCCCACCATAGAGCTCCTCGGCATAGCTCTCAGCCAGCTCTCGGCGGAGCTCCCCCAGCCAGCGCCTTCCCACATCAGCACCCTTTAGGTGCCTGTGTCCCCTCTCCAGGAGATCTTTGCTGGGGCACCTTGGGAGAGTGGGCAACCACTACCATGGGATGGTGGGATGGGGACAGCCACCTCCTTTGTCCCCTGTCCAGCTGGTGCCCTGACCCTCTCACTCTTCCATGCCCCCGCAGCTTCCGGAGCAAGAGGTTGTGAACGTGTTCATCGGGACGCAGGCGGTGGGGGCCATCATCGGGAAGAAGGGGCAGCACATCAAGCAGCTGGTGCGGTTTGCGGGTGCCTCCATCAAGGTGAGGAAGGCGCTGCGGGGCTGGTCCTGCGCTTCGTGCCTCAGTTTCCCCTCTGCACTGCCGAGGTCAGGGAATGGGAGTGTGCGGGGAGCAGTTTTGCTCCCCAACTTATCACAGAACGGTTGAGGTTGGAAGGGACCTTGAAGATCATGGAGTCCCACCCCCCTGCCCTGTTCAGGGACACCTCCCCCCAGCCCAGGTTGCTCCAAGCCCCGTCCAACCTGGCCTTGAACACCTCCAGGGCTAGGGCAGCCACAGCTTCTCTGGGCAAGCTGGGCCAGTGATTCACCACCCTCACAGTGAAAAATTTCTTCCTGTTATCTCCTCTAAATGTCCCCTCTTCCACTTTGAAGGCACTCCGCCTCGTCCTGTCACCCCATGCCCTTGTAAAAAGTCTCTCCCCAGCTCTCCTGTACCCGTTGGCATGGGCCCACCTCTCCCGCCTGTGTTTAGTAGAAGGCCAGATGCTCGGTGGGGGCTCAGGGGTGGGTGGTGGTGGGAGAAACAGTGCCCTGACCCCCACCTCTTGCTTTTCCCTTCTCCTCCCCAAGACTGCACAGTGCAAGATGAGGGAAATGGTCCAGCAGGTGAAGCAGCAGGAGCAGAAACACGCTCCGGGAGCCCCGGCCTCGCAGCACAGCAAGTGATGCTCCTGTCGTGCCGCCCAGCACCGCCTGATGAATGTAACCCCACTGCCGGACAACCCCCTCCAACCTCCTCCACCACCCCCAGCAGGTCAGGGGAGCAAACCAAAGACCCGCCCAGACACACAGCCCCCCATTCCCGCGGCGCTGCGAGGATGCGCAGCTGAGGGGTACGGGGAGGGCTCTCTCCATCCCACAGCCTCCCCCTTCCTCCTCCGTCGCCTCCCGACGCTGTCCCTTTAGTTGGACTAACAGGGGCAGGTTTTGGTACCTCAGCACCTCACGCTTGTGTTTCCCTTTTAGAGATTTTGTGTGCCTTGTAAAACTGAGAGTTGGAGCATTTTTTTATTAATTTTTTTAATAAAAAAGAATGAGTTGGAAAAAACCATGTCGAGCGAGTGCGAGGCGGGAGAAGGAAAGCAATCCCAGGGGTGCTGACGTGCGGAAAGAAACTCCCCAACTCGGGGCGAGTTACAAAGCAGCATGTTTATTGCAGTGCTGGGTGCAAGGGGGATGGCTCCCAACTCGCCCAGGGGCTGGTAAAGCAAGCGTTCCTTTCTGATGCAAAGGCGTACGTATTCATTAGTGTAGGCTGGGAATAGGCACCACTCTGGTCATGATCTGTGGGTTGTTGTGGAGGAAGGCTCCCAGTCTTCCTGCCGGTGTACTTTTCCCCTTTGGCTCAAGAGTGCTGCTGTGGCTGAGCTCTGAGCCGCCAGACCGGTTCTCAGCAGATGGTTACTTCGCGCAGACAATAAGGCCCTGAATAGCCCTTCCTGTTCTCTGGGTGGCTCTGGGTGGCTCTGCTCCTCTGCTGCTTCTAAGGTCGGGCTGCCCCAGTGTCATCATTGAGGAGCCTTTTGTCTATCCAGTTCTCACTTGTGGGTGTTCCTGCCCATGTCAGTGCCAGAGCTCTTCCGTAGGCTCCTTCTGCTAGCGGAGAGCCAGGGGCCGTTCCTTCAGGAGAAAGCTTGAGAAATGTTTAAAAAGAGAAAAGGGAAAGGAGGAAAAATAAAGTGGGAAAATGAAAAAGAGAAAAAGAAAAAAAGGGGGGGAAAAAGGGGGAAAAAGCAAAAAAGGTCAAAAGAAAAAAGGGGTAAAAGAGAAAAAAGGGGGAAGCGAAAACATATTAAAAAAGAAAGGTAGAAAGGAAAAAAAACCAACCAAACCAAGCAAGGAAAGTGGGAACAGCTGCGGGGCAAGAGGAGGGACAGGAGCTGGGGGGGGGGAGGTGGCAGTGCCGGCGCCGACCCCGGGGGCTGCGACACCACGTTTTTGTCCTCTACTGCAAAGTGTTGTGTGAAAAACAACCAAGCAAAACCCACCCAACGACAACATCAAAAACCAAAGAGAAATCTCTGCAGCTCACAGGAGCCTGAGCTTGCTCTCGGTTGCTTTCTTTCCAGTGTCTTGGGGGTGTCACGGCCGAGCTGAGATTGGGGTGTGGTGGTGGTGGGAGTTTGTCCCATGGCTGTGATGGGGGGAGAAGGGGTGGGCGGGGAGTGGGGGATGTGGTGTGGGGTTTTCTTTGGGTGATGGTGTTTTTTTGCCAGGCGTCGCTTTACCCAGTGGCTCAGGGAGGTGTTGGCATCACAAAGCCTGCGCTAAAGCGGGGTGGGGGCCTCGCCGCAGTTGGTTAGCAGAGCCAAAGTGGTTATTAATGGTTCTTAAGGGCGCCCTAATTATGCCCGTGTAACTGGGAAGCTCAGATGCCCCCTAAGCACCCCCCCGGTGCTTCTCTAGCCAGGCGAGTGCTGGGCGTCCCCCCCTGCAGGAGAGGAGCGCACCTCCAGGGCGGGTGGAAGGGCATCACCCAAGAGGGAGAGGACCAAGATGGGGCTTGGGTGTCCTTGGGGTGGCCGTGTGGCGGGGTAGGGCTGCTGGGGGCTGCCACGATGAGGGACACCCCCACGCCTTTCTCCATGGCTTCCAGAGCTGTGCTCCCTCCCTCCCTCCCACCCATCCAGTGCCACCGGAGAGGTGGTGTCCCCCCTCCCGGGGCGGGCAGGGGCTGCTGCCACCCCACCTAACACCTCAACGCACCAAACCAGCTTTCAGCAGTCACAGCCACCCGGGCACTGCCAAGGGGGCAGCAGGGACTCCCCAAAGGGGGCTTACAGAACACAGAGAGCGTCCGTACACCGCTGACCCCTCTCCAGGGGCGGATTTTCGGGATGCTGCTTGCTCATCTCACCACTGAACGACACCTCGATTGCCCCTGCAGCACTGTGTGACCATCGCTTCGCGGCTTCTGTGCTCCGATGCTCCTCCTGGCTCCAATCCTCTTCCTGGGGGATTGTGAGGGAGCGAAAATCCACATCGCTACATCCAACTTTTTTTCAGTTAAATAAAAAAAAGAGAATAAATCACCCTCTCTCATTACCAGGTAGAGGTTCGTTCCCTTAAGGCTCTTTTTATGAAAATAAATATTTAAATTATATAAAGAAATAAATACTTCTCTTTTCACATTAGATAACTCCCTGGAGACAGCAAAAAAAAAAGCACCACCACTGTGCACCAGTGTCCACCAGGGCTTTATACTTTTGTGGCTCTCATGTGCCAGGCCATCGAATCCACACAGTCCAATACAGTCGGTTGTCCCTCTCCTCCTCCTGGCTGGAGGCAGGGCACCTCTACTGTTGACCGTAGTACCTACGATTATCAGATTGGTTCCTACCTGGTCCGTAGGATCGCCTACCGTAGGTTGGAGCAACCTTCTTCCTGTAAGAATCCTTTCTTCTATCGGCTTCATTTTGCAACTCAAGCACCTGTGCCTGTAGGGCTGAGGTAGGTTCTCCATCCCTCTTCTTCATGTCTTCTGCATATTCACAGAGGCAAACCCACAGGATATCTCGCATCGGCTTTGATTTGTCTTGAGTCGGAGGGTGGTTTTTCTCTTGAGTAGGAGGGCGTTTCCTCTTAGCAGCTGCAACATGAGTCTGTACAGGGAAAGCATGGAGTTTTTCCTCCACCTTGGTTAGTTTATCAAACAGTTTATCGGTTTGCTCAACTAATCTCTGGGTCATTTGCTCTATTTTCTCAGTCAGTTTCTCAGTCATTTTCTCGGTGGTCACAGTCAGCTTTTCTATGGCTGCCACAGAGAAGGGACCAGAGAGACTGTCTTCATACTGTCGTACCTTCTTAACCCCTTCATTTACAGTTGGTGTGTCAGTATCGGATCCTCCCCAGACCATTGTTGACAATGGGTGGGAATATGTTGATGGTGCACTTTGTACAAACTTTTTGAGCAGAGATCGTTTGCATGGCATTTCATCAGGGTCTACTGTCGCTTGCCCATCACTATAAATCACCTCTCGCACAGGCAGTTCTCTCAGGTACTTCATACCTTTTCCCATGTTGGTCCATTTACTTGGACGGCATTCGATATCGTCCTTGAAGGGATACCTGCGCTTTATGGCTGACACCAGTCGCCTCCAGAGACTGAGAGTGCTTGTCTTTCTCCCAATTTCTTTATCAATCCCTCCATCCTTGGCCAGGTTTCCCAATTGCCAAGCTTCTCTGCCATCTCAATCTACGGTATCTGCCCCGCTATCCCAGCATCGGAGCAACCAGGAGACAAGTGTTTCGCCTTCATGACGACTAAAGTCCTTCCTGATACTTCTCAGATCTTTCACGGAGAAGGATTGAACAACTCCCTCTACATCTGAGTCCTCCTGTGGTGAGGCTGCCCCAGAAGGGGCCTCTCCAGCATCTGCTCTAGAAGGACTCTGGCCTTTGTCTGTTTTCAAAGGTCTCTTTCCCTTCTGTGGTCTTGAAGGACCCTCCCCTGGATCTTGTTCAGAACTCTCCCCCAAGCTATGTGACTTGAGGCGGTCTTTGTGGTAAGGGGCAGGGGAAGGAGTTGACCTCCTCTTCCTGCTCCTGGTTCCCGGGGCGGCTTGTACCGATTTTGATGGAGTTGGAGTAGTTTTGGTACTGGTTGTAGTGGCTGCAGTAGGTTGTGCCGGGAGAGGCGGCGGCGTGGCTTGTGCCGCTGCAGGGGGGGGCGCGGCTTGTGCCGGGACGGGCGGCGGAGGGGCCGGTGTTGTTGCGGTGGGGGGGGCGGCTGCCGGTGGTGCGGGTGCCGGTGCCGGTGCAGGCGGCGGCGGAGGCGCCTGTGCCGTGGCGGTGGGGGGGGCGGCTGCCGGTGGCGCCGGTGCCGTGGGGGAGGCGGTAAGGATTTTAATTTTTTTTTTTTTTTTTTCAGAGGGGGTGGGGGCGGGAGGAGGATGTTTGGTTTTTAGCCAAAGCCGGCTTTTCTCGAGGTTCAAGGACAGGAACTAGTCCAGTGGTTCTCTAATGCCCGGTAGAGCAGGGATGTAGGATTGCCAGCAGGGGGTGAAACCCCCCATAATAATTAAAGGAGCGTTAAAAAGCGATTTCTTAAGGGCTTTGAGAAGAGCAGTGCCTGTATGAGCCAAGAGAAGGGATCCCGTCTCCTCAAAGAGGCATTTCTCTTTCACGCGCCCTTTCCTCTTTGCTTCCCTGAGTCCCAAACTGGGGTTGGCATCTGCTGCGTCCCCCTGTCCCGGCTGTCCCTCTGTCCCTTCGCTCTCCATCACCGCCCCGACGCGGCTGAAAGATGCGGGTTGCAGGAGAGAAGGGGGGAAAGAGGGGCGGGGGGTGTCCTGGTTCCGGCAGGGATGGGGTTAATTTCCCCGAGGAGCCGGCAGGGACACAGGTATCCCATCCCCTGTGAGCCATGCCCGGGGCTGGGGGGAGCTCGCCGGGGGAGGGGGCGGGAAGTGGCGGCTGGGAGCGGGCTGCGGCGGTGCGGGGCCGGTCGGTGCGCGGAGGCGCTGTCATCGCGTCCGTCTATTCCTTTACCGCTGTTATTGGGATTGTTTGCCCTTCCCGTTGCTCTTCTCTTAAACTGCCTTTATCTCAACCCGCGAGTTTTTTGCCTTTTTCTTCCGATTTTGCCCCCGGCTGCGGGAGTGGAGCGAGCGGCCGCGTGGTTCTTTGTTGCCGGCTGAGGCCAAACCACGACGGGGGAAACACCGGATTTCCAAGAGGTTGTCAGCCCAGGGCTGGGGAAAAAAAAAAAAAAAAAAAAAAACCAACAAAAAACCTAGCAAAATTATTATTTTTTTTAAATTTCAAAAATAAAGCACACACAACCCCCAACCCCAGATGACACACAGACATCCACACAGAAAAAAACACCTCAGGTTTTCATACCTCAGCACCTTGCGTTTGTGTTTCCCTTCTAGAGATTTTGTGTGCCTTGTAAAACTGATACTTGGAGCTTTTTTTTGTGTTTAATTTGTTAAAAAAATAAAAAGACGAGTTGGAAAAAACGATCTCAACCGAGTGTGAAGCAGGAGAAGGAAACCACTCCCACGGGTGCCAATGCTCTTCCGTAGTCTTCTTTGGCTAGCTGAGAGCCAGGGGCTGTTCCTTTGGAGAAAGCTTGAGAAATGTTAAAAAGGAGGAAAAAAAAAGGTGAAAAAAAAGTGGTGGAAAGAAAAAGAAAGGGGGAAAAGAAAAAAAGCAAAAGAAAAAAGGAGAAAAGAACAAAGGAGAAAGAGAAAAAAGGGGGGGGAAGAAAGGTGAAAAAAAAAAAAGGGAAAAAAAACCCAACCCAAATATAAAAAAAGGTTGTAAGAAAAAAAAAAAAAAAAACCACAAAACAAAACCAAGCAAGGAAAGTGGTGAAAGCCGCTGGGGGGGGCAGTGTGAGGTGGCGGTGCCAGTGTGGCCCCAGGGGCTGTGACACCATATTTTTGTCCTCTACTGCAAAGTGTTCCGTGAAAAAAACCAACCAAACCCCACCCAACGACAACATCATCACAAGAAAAAGAGAAATCTCTCCAGCTCACACGAGCCTGAGCTCGCTCTCCGTTGCTCTCTTTCCAGTGTCTCGGGGGGGTCATGGCCGAGCTGAGATTGGGGTGTGGTGGTGGTGGGAGTTTGCCCCATGGCTGTGATGGGGGGAGAAGGGGTGGGTGGGGAGTGGGGGATGTGCTGTGGGTTGTTTTTGAGGTGGTGGTGGTTTTTTGCCAGGTGTCGCTTTACCCAGTGGCTCGGGGAGGCGTTGGCATCAGGAAGCCTGTGCTAAAGCGGGGTGGGGGCCTCGCCGCAGTTGGTTAGCAGAGCCAAAGTGGTTATTAATGGTGCACTAATTACGCCCTTGTAACTGGGAAGCTCAGATGCCCCCAGTCACACCCCCCTCCCCCCCCCCCCCCCCCCCCGGTGCTTCTCTAGCCAGGCGAGCGCTGGGCATCCCCCCCCGCAGGAGAGGAGCGCACCTCCGGGGTGGGTGGAAGGGCGTCACCCAACGGGGAGAGGACCAAGATGGGGCTTGGGTGTCCCTTGGGGTGGCCGGGTAGGGCTGCCACGATGAGGGACACCCCCACGCCTTTCTCCATGGCTCCCAGAGCTCTGCTCCCTCCCTCCCTCCCTCCCACCCATCCAGTGCCACCGGAGAGGTGGTGTCCCCCCTCCCGGGGCGGGCAGGGGCTGCTGCCACCCCATCTAACACCTCAACGCACCAAACCAGCTTTCAGCAGTCACAGCCACCCGGGCACTGCCAAGGGGGCAGCAGGGGCTCCCCACAGGGGGTTTACAGAACACAGAGAGCGTCTGTACACCACTAACCCCTCTCCAGGGGCGGATTTTCGGGATGCTGCTTGCTCATCTCACCGCTGAACGACACCCCGATTGCCCCTGCAGCACTGTGTGACCATCGCTTCGTGGCTTTTGTGCTCCGATGCTCATCCTGGCTCCAATCCTCTTCCTGGGGGACTGTGAGGGAGCGAAAAACCACATCGCTACATCCAACTTTTTTTCAGTTAAATAAAAAAAGAGAATAAATCACCCTCTCTCATTACCAGGTAGAGGTTCGTTCCATTAAGGCTCTTTTTATTAAAATAAATATTTAAATTATATAAAGAAATAAATACTTCTCTTTTCACACTAGATAACTCCCTGGAGACAGCAAAAAAAACCCAACACCACTGTGCACCAGTGTCCACCAGGGATTTATCCTTTTGTGGCTCTCATGTGCCAGGCCGTCGAATCCACACAGTCCAATAAATTCGGTTGTCCCTCTCCTCCTCCTGGCTGGAGGCAGGGCACCTCTACTGTTGACCGTAGTACCTACGATTATCAGATTGGTTCCCACCTGGTCCGTAGGATCGCCTACCGTAGGTTGGAGCAACCTTCTTCCTGTAAGAATCCTTTCTTCTATCTGCTTCATTTTGCAGCTCAAGCACCCGTGCCTGTAGGGCTGAGGTAGGTTCTCCATCCCTCTTCTTCATGTCTTCTGCATATTCACAGAGGCAAACCCACAGGATATCTCGCATCGGGTTTGATTTGTCTTGAGTCGGAGGGTGGTTTTTCTCTTGAGTAGGAGGGCGTTTCCTCTTAGCAGCTGCAACATGAGTCTGTACAGGGAAAGCATGGAGTTTTTCCTCCACCTTGGTTAGTTTATCAAACAGTTTATCGGTTTGCTCAACTAATTTCTGGGTCATTTGCTCTATTTTCTCAGTCAGTTTCTCGGTGGTCACAGTCAGCTTTTCCATAGCTGCCACAGAGAAGGGATGAGAGAGACTGTCTTCATGCTGTCGTACCTTATTAACCACTTCATTTACAGTTGGTGTGTCAGTATCGGATCCTCCCCAGACCATTGTTGACAATGTGTGGGAATATGTTGATGGTGCACTTTGTACAAACTTTTTTAGCATAGATCGTTTGCATGGCATTTCCTCAGGGTCTACAATCACTTGCCCATCACTATAAATCACCTCTCGCACAGCCATTTCTCTCAGGTACTTAATACCTTTTTCCATGTTGGTCCATTTACTTGGACGGCATTCGATATCGTCCTTAAAGGGATACCTGCGCTTTATGGCTCACACCAGTCGCCTCCAGAGACTGAGAGTGCTTGTCTTTCTCCCAATCTCTTTATCAATCCCTCCATCCTTAGCCAGGTTTCCCAATCGCCTAGCTTCTCTGCCATCTCAGTCTAGGGTATCTGCCCCGCTATCCCAGCATCGGAGCAACCAGGAGACAAGTGTTTCACCTTCATGACAACTAAAGTCCTTCCTGATATTTCTCAGATCTTTCCTAGAGAAGGATTTAACAACTCCCTCTACATCTGAGTCCTCCTGTGGTGAGGCTGCCCCAGAAGGGGCCTCTCCAGCATCTGCTCTAGAAGGACTCTGGCCTCTGTCTGTTTTCAAAGGTCTCTTTCCCTTCTGTGGTCTTGAAGGACCCTCCCCTGGATCTTGTTCAGAACTCTCCCCCAAGCTATGTGACTTGAGGTGGTCTTTGTGGTAAGGGGCAGGGGAAGGAGTTGACCTCCTCTTCCTGCTCCTGGTTCCCGGGGCGGCTTGTACCGATTTTGATGGAGTTGGAGTAGTTTTGGTACTGGTTGTAGTGGCTGCAGTAGGTTGTGCCGGGAGAGGCGGCGGCGTGGCTTGTGCCGCTGCAGGGGGGGGCGCGGCTTGTGCCGGGACGGGCGGCGGAGGGGCCGGTGGTGTTGCGGTGGGGGGGGCGGCTGCCGGTGGTGCGGGTGCCGGTGCCGGTGCAGGCGGCGGCGGAGGCGCCTGTGCCGTGGCGGTGCGGAAGACGGCTGCCGGTGGCGCCGTTGCTCCGGGGGGGGGGCAGCTGCCGGTGGCCCCGGTGCCGTGGGGGAGGCGGCTGCCGGTGGTGCCGGTGCCGCTGTGGTGGGGGGGCGGTTGTGGCCGGGCCGGGCGGGGCTGCGGTTTGCACCGCTGCAGATCACCGAGCGGCTGCGCGGGTCTGAGTGGCGGCAGCGCATAGTCCCCTACGGCTTCCCCTGTGCCCATGTTTCCTATGAAACCACCCCTGCAACACATTCAGGAGCACCAACAACAAAATCACGATCTTGAGAAGGTACCAGAGCCCAAAAGGTTTCCATGCCCCAGCTCTGAGGGTGTCACATCAGCATAAGTATCAAAGGGCGAAGTAAACATTCCCCAGGTAGAACCGAAAGTGTAACTAATAACAGAATCCATCACCTGATGCCCGAGATATACAGGTAGAGCCGTGACCCAACTCATCGTGTTATACATCTGAATTGCGAACCACACCAAAACAGCACCTTTAAACCTTCGCATAAAAAGACAAAGAATAAATGAAGTTTGCAACACATTTGACAGGTTAGACCAAGCTGACTGCATTAAGGTCCAACAAAGCTGTTTAAAGGCATGATACACGATTTCGTCTAAGAACGACATGATGCAAGCTGTCTGTTCTAATCTCTGAGCAAGCTGGAATTCAAACTATTTGGACAATTTATCACAGCTCTGGTGGAGCACTGTTCGGGCCCCACGTTGGGCGCCAATTAATCTGTCGTGGTTTAGGCCAAATGCACCACTGGGGACCCGAGGGACCCCAGGCGGGACTGACAGATGCTGCCCTCTACCCCTCTACAAAGAGAGAGGCAGAGGAGGAAAAAGAGACTTACGAGTTTAGAAGAAACTAAACTACTTTAATGAAATATTAATAATAAAATAAAAAGAAATAATGAAAAATATATACAAAACCGTATCAAGCTCCCGAGATGACAATCACGTCACCGGCTGGCACTGGGGCAGTCCCAGGCTGGACTCAGTGACGGACGGGAACTGGATTCCGGATCTGGAGTCAGGATTGGGATCACAGGCAGACAGAGTCCTCCTCAGACATCGGCCATTGAAGGAAGAGCCCGTGACCCTTTGATCCCTCAGCTTTTCTACTGAGCATGAGGCAGATGGGATGGAATACCCTGTTGGTCAGTTTTGGGTCACCTGTCCTGTCCGCTCCTCCCTGCAGGTGGGACCCCACTATGCTTTTCCGCTTCCGACCCTCCAACGTGGCAAATAACAAAGTTGGTTGGCCTTGGCTGTTTTGGCAATAAGTATAAGCAAGAGCCTCTCTGCATCCCATGCCTGGGCATCAGCTATAAACATTGGTCTTATCACTCTGAGAGAGTGAACATTTTCTGCACAATATGCAGTTAATTTCAGTTGTTAGAAGAGGCCCAGCTAAGAAGTGAAGTTACTGAACAAAATTGGTTCTGTTTTACCTCAAACCAGGACATGGACTCTCTCCAGTAGTTCCCCGTCTCTCTTGAACTGGGGAGCCCAGAACTGGACACATTATTCCAGTTGTGGCCTCACCAGTGCAGAGTAGAGGGGGAGAATGACCTCCCTCCACCTACTGGCCCCAGTCAGATTCAACACTTGGCTCCAAATAGGCTGGAAAACTGTCCTTACCCCAATGCACCTCAGAAATCAATCTGCATGAACAGGGAACTGTCACTCTCTTTGCAAACTCATCACTGGGGGAGCTGGAAAAATATTTATAAAATCTATAGCTACTTAGAGTCCAGACGATAAAAAGCACAACACAGGTCCCATGAGAGAAACTGCAATGGGAAGAGGTCTTGGTTTGATTAGGTTGCTGGATAACAGCTTCAAGTTAAGGGATTTCTTGAGCTACCGCAACCATTTGCTGATTGTCCTCCTCTTCCTTCCCCTTTGCTCTTCTCCTCACAAATCAATGGCAAAGGACACAAAGGGACAGACTTCCTTCATTGTACCCAAATGCCCCAGTGCTTCACATGAACACATTTTAAGGAAAAGAGCAACAGAAGTGACTGACAACATGGAAGAAGACTGGGCAATAGTCCATTAAAAAAAACCCCAGACAATAAAACGACACCAGAAAATGCAATTGAAATGCCTCCTCTCTTCTTTGGCACTTGGGAAACTTCATCTGGACTCTTCTGTCCCCCTCCTGGTTTCCACAGCCCAAGAAAAGACTTGCTGTGGGCCCAGCCCAAAGCCTTTGGGATGATGAGGGGCACACAAGAGGCAGGCAGAGGGAGCTGCCTCTGGTCTGCATCAAGACGAGGAGGCTCGGGGTAGACCCAACTGGTGACTACAGCTGAACAAGTGGCACTAGGCCCAGAAGAAATCCCAGCTAGACAAAATGAAAAGATTGTCACCATGAGGCTCCTCAGACACAGCACAAGGGCCCAGAGGGGTTGTGAAGCCTGTCCTTGAGGGTACCCAAACATGACTGAACTAAGTCCCAAGCAACGGGATCCAGCTGTGGCTGCTCTGAGCAGAAGCTTGGACTGAAGACCTCCAAGCGTCTCTACCAACCTCTATGCTTCTGTGGTTCTTCGAAGGTGAGCTGTCCTGCCTTCCCCAGATGGGCAGCGACAGCCACAACCTTGTGGAAGGCGGCCTGTCGCACTACCACCCAGGCCCTTACTTCAGATGAAGAGCCAATATGAAGCACGGGGGGCTTTGCCACTTGCAGGGCACTGGGTCGGTGGGAGGGCACTGAGGGCCCCCAGCCCTCCTGGAACACTGTTGCCCTCTCAGGCAAGCAACATGACGGGCAGGAGTGAGCCCCAGGAAAGAGGCTTTTGACCCCCTCAACCCTCCTCCTCTTCCCACATTTGGGCATGTTTCAGGCCACAGCCCCCCCCCCGCCCAAACATACCCTATTTGGCCACATGCATCAGCCACAGTCCCAATCAACATCACAATGGCTTCCTGATGTCATCAGCCACCTCACACTGCCTGTTCTTGGGGACCTATAAAAGCAGGGGTCCCTGCAGCTGGCCCACAGTTTGCCGAGCTTCCAGGCCCTCGGATGCCAAGCATGCTTGGAAGGAAGAGGAGCTGGAGCAGCGAGGCGCATGGCTGCCCACCTTTGTGTGGAACGCCACAGAGCCGCTCCCCGCAACCGCAGAGGAGGCAGGCTCATCCCAGGAGGAGGAAGCAGAGGCGGCACACCACTCCTGATGGCACAAGTGCGGATGACCTCGATTCTATAATCAGAGGCATGGAGCGCCTGACCATAAGCTCACCAGGAGATGACACAAGCGCGGCTGACCTCGATTCTATAATCAGAGGCATGGAGTGCTTGACCATAAGCTCACCAGGAGATGGCACAAGCGCGGATGACCTCGATTCTATAATCAGAGGCATGGAGCGCTTGACCATAAGCTCACCAGGAGATGACAGAAGCGCGGCTGACCTCGATTCTATAATCAGAGGCATGGAGCGCTTGACCATAAGCTCACCAGGAGATGGCACAAGCGCGGATGACCTCGATTCTATAATCAGAGGCATGGAGCGCCTCACCATAAGCTCACCAGGAGATGACAGAAGCGCGGCTGACCTCGATTCTATAATCAGAGGCATGGAGCGCTTGACCATAAGCTCACCAGGAGATGGCACAAGCGCGGATGACCTCGATTCTATAATCAGAGGCATGGAGCGCCTCACCATAAGCTCACCAGGAGATGACAGAAGCACGGCTGACCTCGATATTATAATCAGAGGCATGGAGCGCCTCACCATAAGCTCACCAGGAGATGACAGAAGCGCGGCTGACCTCGATTCTATAATCAGAGGCATGGAGCGCTTGACCATAAGCTCACCAGGAGATGGCACAAGCGCGGCTGACCTCGATTCTATAATCAGAGGCATGGAGCACCTCACCATAAGCTCACCAGGAGATGACAGAAGCGCGGCTGACCTCGATTCTATAATCAGAGGCATGGAGCGCCTCACCATAAGCTCACCAGGAGATGACAGAAGCGCGGCTGACCTCGATATTATAATCAGAGGCATGGAGCGCCTCACCATAAGCTCACCAGGAGACAGCGTGGAGCCCAAGCGCATCTGCCTGCCAGGGAACAGCCAGAGCGGTGAGGCAGATGGCCGTCCACTTTGGCCATAGAGCCACTCCCTGCAACCAGGGAGGAGGAAGGCACCTCCCAGGAGGAGAAAGTGCAAGCAGCGGAGGAGGAACATCACTCCTCATGGCACAGGTGCGAGTGACCTCGCTTCCGCGATGAACGGCACTCAGCGCATGGCTGTAAGCCCACGAGAGAACAGCATGGAGCACAAGTGCATCTGCCTGCCAGGGAGCAGCCGGCGCAGGGAGGCAGATAGCTGCTCAGCTTGCCGTGGGATGCCACAGAGCCACTTCCAGCAACCATGAAAGGGGAAGGCGCCTCCCAGGAGGAGGAAGCGCAATCGGAGAGGAGGAGGAACAACAACATCATCACCCCCCATGGCATAATTGTGACTGCCCTGGCTTCTGCAATCAAGAGCATGCAATCCACAGCATGTCATCAACTGCAACACATTTTATGTCTTTAACTTATTAAATTTAACTTATTAAATTAACTTATTAACTAAGTTGGTGAATGTAAAAGTTCTGGGACTGATCTTGCTGTTTGTGCCGTAAATAATTTAAGCAATTAAAACTCGTTCCGCTTGGTTGGTGGTGCTGTTATGGCTGGAGAGACCCATAACAATTTATTGTCATTCTATCACCCGATGAGCCCTCCCCACCTGGGAAAGGGAATTGGGTAAAACAAGGAAACCCGGGAGCTGAAGTATAAACATGTTTAGTAGAGTTAGATTAGGTAATTAACATTAACAGCACATTCTCCTTTTGCTCCTCATCACTTGTTCGTAAAAAAAACTGAAAATCAAAGAAGCGGCGGTGTGTTCACACCTCCTCCCTAAGCCCGCTCCTCGCTGCGGGTGCTGCCAAAGCGATGCCAAAAGGTGGGAATTTGGGGAAAATACCTGGCACGGTATTGCAATACAGGTCCAAAAGCCCTGCGGGTGGATTTAAACCACCGCTGCCCCACGGAAGGGCTCCACGTGCGGATTCCTGCTGCAAGTCTTGCTGCTGTTCCGTATGGCTTCAAAAACCTCAAAGTTCTGACGCATAAACAGAATCTGGACCAGATTCTCTGGCACCAGGACGGCGCGCCCATGCTCCAGGGCACCTTCCCTGGCAGCGAAGGCCTGGTCTGGCAGGAGGGTGGTGGATGGGGATGGCGAGGTACTGCCGGCTCAGCCGCCCCGCGGCCGGGAAGCGATGCTCATTGTTCTGCCACCAGTGCAGTGGCTGGTGCTGCGCTTGCAGAGGGGCTCCAGGATGTAGTTTTCCAGTTGCTGGTGGATCTCGGGGTTCTCTCCATGGCGTCCTTCCCCAGAAGAATGTCGTAGCTGCTCTGAGACGGGGCGCTGGCACATGGGTCCTTGCGAGCAGGCAGCTGGCTGCCAGCATCTGCGCCTGTGGCTTTGGAATCCGAGTTTGGCACCCCAAACAGGGTGGCACATGGGGACTGGTGGTTGCAAACCCGCAACAGCATGGTTCTCACTGGCTGGTGCAGCTCGCTTCTCAGGCTGGGGCTGAGAAACCGCATCTCCTGGAAGCGCTGCCCAAATCAGAGGCCTCTTTGGGTCGGGCGTCCCTTTTTTGGTTTCCTGGTTTGTGCTGGACGGGCCCTTGAGGACACTGCGTGTCCGCTGCGGTGTCCTGGTGCTGTAGTAAAATCCCCAACATGGGTTCAATTACAGCATGTCTGCCTTTACCAAAGACAGAAAACTCTCCTTTGGAGCAGGGAATTTGAACCCTCGCTTTGAATTGGACCTTTGAAACCATCTTCATGAGTGGAACTGGAATATTAAGATTTAATTTGAAAAAGGAAAGGGGATTTGGATTAGGGAAATCGAAGGTTCTGGGGAATGATTCTGAAAATTGGTGTTGGCATATTAACGAGACCCAGCAACCCGTATTGGCTTTGGACAGAGAATCAGTCAAAAGAGAAGATAGGAAAAATTAATTTGCCTCCTGCTTGGATGGCAGAAATCTACGAGAGGCAATAGAAGTCAGATGGTTGAAGAAGATCTTGCTTGGATTTGAGTTTGCCCGGATCGGATGGCTGCAAAGCCTATTGCGAAACCCAATCATTTTTGTGATCGTAGTGATTTTTGTTTGTGTTTTGTTTAGATGTCTTAAGAGTATCGTTATCAAGCAATTATCTCAACCTTATGTATTAGTGATACGGGATAGGAAATGAGGCTCACTGAAGTACAGAAAGACTTGGCTAAGTCTCAAAGGGAGGGAATTGTTGTAGTAAAATCGACATAAACCAGGAAAATTAAATGTAAAATGTAATTGAAGCAACAAAGGAAACCTGCTGCTGCTCAAGTCCTCTCTACTGCCCCAACACTAGTTATTTACCTAATCTCAATATAGGGAAATAGTTAGTAGACACGATTTCTCTATGATTCAGTTAAGGAACTACCCAGCAGACAGTGTAGCACTGTTGGTAAGCAGGGTATTCCTATCAAGAGAGCGACGAACTGTAGGCCTGGTCAGCAAACCCAGAAACCCACTTGGAACTGCCGAGATCAGAGGAAAAGCAGGTAAAAGGTGGTTCCGGCCGGGGGGAGATGGTGACCACCGGCTCATTGACCACCTCCCCAAACGATACCACCTATTAAAAACATAAGAGTGGAAAAAGAAGACAGAGTCTGCGCATTCATTTACGTGGGAAGCAAAGAAATCTCGACCAATCATTGGAGGGAATAACAGTGAATATGTATTAATTGTTTGAATATGTAAGAATCAATGTGTAAAAGTGAAGCTGTTTGGAACTAAGGTGAGCGCTCCCATTTTGGGACAAGCACCCATTTCTGCGCATTAATGGCATAAAATTAGAAATACCTCTGCTCTGTGCATTACTGGCTTGCCCAGCAGGTAAAGAACCCAGATTTGGGAGGACAGTGGGGTGTCCTTAAGGGGTCCTGAGCGGCCCTTATGGGGTCCTGGGGGGGACTCTTGCAGGCCAGAGGGAGTCTGGGGCAGCCCTTCAAGGACCTGGGGGTCCCCTCTGGTGCCTCTGGGGAGGGTTTTGTGTCTGGAGAGGGCCGAGCTGGTTTCAAGAGGTGCTTCCTCCCTTTCTCCAGCCCACCCAGCTCCCCCAACACCCCCACCCCCCCAGGTTGGTGGGTGCCAGCAGTGCCAGCCTGTCCCACTGGGTCGGGCACTGAGGGGGGCACAGCCCCAGCCGCGGGATGGGAGGAGGAACCACAGCACCAGGGATAGAGACCAACATTTTATTTCTTTAACATTTCCCATGGGGGGCACCCCAGGGTTGCGCGGCTGCACCGCAGCTGGTGCCAGGAGGGACTCCAATCTCCCCCTGTTTCCACAGATTACTAAAAATGATCAATAATACAGCATTGGTCACACGTTAAGGAAAGGGATACAATCAAAAGGCTTCTGTGTGAGCCGACTCGGGCAGGACGCAGGAACGACCACAAGATCACAGAAGACAAAGAACAAATGTGATCTCAATACCTCACGAATTGGGGGGTCTCCCCAGCAACGCCCGGGCAGAGGGACACACGCAGGGGATGCAGGTGCCACAGGGCGGGAGAAAGTCCTTGTTAGCAGCAGCGTGAGCTCCAACTCGCTGTTCTCGCCTGCTTTTCAAGGGTTCAAGGAGGCGTAGTTGTTACTAGTTTTTACGTAGTTTTTACAGGCCTGTGTCTTTGTAGATACTTGATGCCTTTTGTTCCCTTTTTTATTTAAAAGTAAGAAGTTTACAAGCAAACAAAAAAAACCCCACACACCTCTTCTACCTGTTTGTCACAGTAATGGGAAAAATTAATTACAAGTGAACACTTGTCTTGACGCCAGATGCTCTCTAGGCTGTATTCTGGAGATACTGAGCCCCTCTTGTATCATTGAGGCAGTGTGAAGAAACCGCCCCTGCGTATGTCAGCGTGGGATGCTGTCTGAGGGAGAGCTTTTGGCAGCATCTGTGGGATTGAATTAAACAACACCAGTGAGTATTCCCATGACCTGGACCTTGATCATCGGTACTGCTAAACCATTTGGAGGTTTAAAGGTGTTCAGTGAAGGGGCAAAATAGTTTTGGCAAAAAATATAGTTTAGTTTTTGAAAGAAAAGTACTGCTTTCAGGATGAGAACACGGTTTGCCTGACTGTTGATAGCTTTAATGTTTTCATGTATGTGCTGGCAGTATTAAGAGAGTGGAGGAGAAGCACAAAAGGGGAAAATGGCCACAGCTGGGAATGACTGCTATTTCCATTTTTATTGCCGCTATGCACAGGTAGATGCTGTAGATTTTAGAGTGGTTTGTATCCTTGATTTTCTTGACATGTCATGTTGAAAGGGAGGTTTATTGTGTAAAGTTAGAAGTTGATATGTCACTCTGCCTGGGTTATGGCAGCATCTGTAGATCAAATATCTGATCTTTGGAAGTGGTGAGAAGAGCTAATGATCATCTAAACTATGGGCAATTTCTCCTGGGAACTCTGCTCACATACCCAAAGAACACACAAGTTAAAAACCGCACATGAGGATAACTCATCACTTTCTTATTGAACCAACATTATATTGATTCTGAATAAATAGTCCATGTTTGTAATTTCTGCTTATAGCAACTACCTGAATTTCTGCAAAATCCATTATTTAACACAAAGTCCTTCAAAACAGATTTGTTCTTCAAAGAAACATTTATATTGCACCTGGTGAAAATCCGGGGGTGTGTGTAGGGCTCTCTGTCATTGCATCCATTTCAGCACTGGGGATTTAGGTGTTGATACCTGGGTGATGGCCTTTGGCTCCAGACCCCATCATGTCTCAGGGGATGGCCCAGTCGTACTGACTAGAGACCAAAAGCGGCGTGGTTTTGAGATGCTGCTCCTAGAGCCAGCTGTTAATGTCTGGAACTGGGTGAAACTGACCTTCAAATATTCAAATATTTTCAAATGTGACTTTGTTTTCCTCTAAAAAATTACACAGAAACCCGTTAAGAAATAACCGGCAACTTGGCACTTACAGATGTCAGCTGGGATGTTGTTCATACCCAGGATACAAACCCAAGTGTCTATTTGTCACCATAATACTGTTATACCTGGACTACTGAATCACCTCCCCTGTTAATTAAAACCAAGAATTTTTAAAAGAGGACGTTCACATTTCAGGCAACGACTAGAGCATGGGGATCTAGCATGACTTACCCACAAAGTCGTTTTCCTCATGGGGGTTCCAGGTGCAGATTCTGTCGCTGTGAAAAAACTCTTGGCTGTGTTCACAGCAGCACACCCCGTATTAATCTGTTTAGTCATTTTTTATTGTTGTATTTACAATACCTGAAAACTGTTTTCTCCTGCAGCAGAAGAACAGCAACATCTCCTGTTTCTGGGAAAGACAACCCTCAGGCTGTCTGAGGATCACTTGTGCATTCCATCATAGCAAACCTCGTTATATAAATGGACTTTTTTTGCCACCTAGCAACAGTGAGTAAAAACATATTCTCAACAATTTGTTCGTGAGAGTAAGTAGATGCAGGAGAATGTCCTCCTAGTGCTTACTTCCTGTGCTTATGTCGTATATGTTAAGGTCAAGATATGCACCATGGCAAAGAAATCAGGTATGATCTGCTATCCCAGCAAGTTGAAGGCAAAGAAAGGAAATTGGTATTTGAATAGGGTTGCGTATGATTTTTTTTAGCTGTCATTTTAGGGATCTTCCTAAGTGTCAGTGACATGAAAGATGAACTCGCAAACAGCAATTGAGGTTGCCAAGGTCCACAGAGTAAAAGTGTTGCTTTACTTGGGTATTTGCTAGATCAAATCCTTCTAGTAGTAAAAGCGGTGAGTAGGCAGGTGATGATGTAAGAGAAACGAAAAGTAGTGTGTGTGGTGGTGGGAGGAGGTTGGTAGGGCCACGAGTAGCAATATCTGTTGACAGAGCACAACATGTGAGATGGATGAGACCCCCCTCAGACAGATAACATCAGATTACAATGCTGTGTGTGCAGGTGTACTTCCAGTTCATCGTTTTGAATAAATTTTTCAGGCTTGAACACTGGATGCAGGCTATTGAAGTACAGTACTAGTGTACAAGGCAGTATAATATCTGAAAATCAGAGTATTTATGGAAAATAAAAATTATAATTTGGGATTTTGACCTCAGTCCATTCTAAGAAGAGCTCTTGTCTACCAGGAGTCCTAGTAGACAGCCGGAACCTGGAACGGGGTAAGACTCCAGGGCAGGGAACCAAGACAGATGTCAGAAATCGGGGGAAGCCAAAGTGAGAGCAAGCCATCGAACCATAGAATAATATAATAGTTTAGGTTGGAAAGGACCTTAAAGATAATCCTGTTCCAAGTCCCCTGCCATGGGCAGGGACACCTCCCACTAGACCAGGTTGCTCAAAGCTCCATGCACCCTGGCCTTGAACACCTCCAGGGATGAGGCATCCACAACTTCTCTGGGCAACCTGGGCCAGTGCTCAGCAACCTCAGAGTGAAAAATTTCTTCCTCATGTCTAATCTAAATCTCCCCTCTTCCAGTTTGAAGCCATTACCCCTCATCCTATCACTACATGCCCTTGTAAAAAGTCCCTCTCCAGCCTTCTTGTAGGCTCCCTTCAGATGCTGGAAAGCTGCTATAAGGTCTCCCCCGAGCCTTCTCTTCTCCAGGCTGAACACCCCCAACTCTCTCAGCCTGTCCTCCCAGCAGAGGTGCTCTGATCATCTTCGTGGCCCTCCTCTGGACCCGCTCCAACAGGTCCATGTCCTTCTTATGTGGAGGCATCCAGAGCTGGACACAATAGTCCAGGTGGGGTCTCAGAAGAATGGAGTAGAGGGGCAGAATCCCCTCCCTCGCCCTGCTGGCCACGCTTCTTTTGATGCAGCCCAGGATATGGTTGGCCTTCTGGGCTGTGAGCACACGTTGCCGGCTCATGTTGAGCTTCTCGTCAGTCAGAACCCCAAGTCCTTCTCCTCAGGGCTGCTCTCCATCCATTCTCTGCCCAGCCTGCATTTGTGCTTGGGATTGCCCCAACCCAGGTGCAGGACCCTGCACTTGGCCTTGTTGAACTGCATGAGGTTGGCATGGGCCCACCTCTCCAGCCTGTCCAGGTCCCTCTGGATGGCATCCCTTCCTTCCAGCGTGTCAACCACTCCAGGCAGCTTGGTGTCAATGAGAAACTTGCTGAAGGCGCACTCAATCCCACTATCCATGTCACCGAAAAGATTGGTTCCCTTTAATCCTGACTCATAAATTCTCTGTCAGCTCCTCATCTATCCCTAGGTGGAGCTCCATGCACTCACTCCAGGTGGTCATTGGCATAGAGGGCAACACCCCCTGCTTGTTTCCCCTGCCTGTCCTTCCTAAAGGGCCCGTATCCCTCTATTCCAACACTCCAGTCATAGGCGCCATCCCACCACGTCTCTGTGATGCCAATGAGATCATGGACCTGGAGGTGTGCACACGTCTCTAACTCCTCTTGTTTACTCCCCACGCCGTGTGCGTTTGCATAGAGGCACTTAAGCTGGGTCCCCGTTGAAGGTGACTTAGTGGCTGGAGTGGCTGCAGTTCCTTTGTGCTGTTCTCCAGGTGGCCTTCCTTTGAGGTGTTTACCTGTGTTTCCCCATTGGCTCCTATTGCCTCAGGAGCCCCTGGCTCCTCTTTCTAAGACTACGAGTGTGCTGCAGTATACCCAGCACATCTTGGAGCAAGAGGCTGAGGGCCCTCGCTCGCGCCCCATCCCTCATACCTTGGAGTGTCGTCCCTTGGCTTGTCACAGCCATCCTGATAACACCCCGCGAGTGTCCCTGCACTGGCCCAGCCTTTCCTGCCTCAGAAAAGCTCCAGAAAGGCCCGGTTTGCTGCCAAAAAGGGGTTCTGCTGCGGCCGTGCCTGTACCAGCACTGCTCATTTCAGCGAGTCGGCATGGTGTGTCATAGACGGATGAAGAAGTGGACTAAACCAGAGTTGTTCCTGGGCCTTATCTCCAGAGCTGTGGACAGGTGTCACCAGAGAACTCCAGAGAGACCTCTAGTCAGAAGCAAACACCTTGAGTTCCTGAAATTCCCCCAGGAAAGGGTAGCCTGTCATATCTGGGCATGTTGAGCCTAACTAACCCCATGGCAAGGGGTTGTGTGCTCTTTCTGTGAGTGCCCATACTGCTTCCAGTGCAGTTTCCACTTCCCCCGTGTCGGCGCCAGGCAGCTGGTGCTGCCGTGCCCACCACATAGGCATGACATTGGGTCTGGTGTGAGTCAGAGACTGTGCCTAAGAGGCACTGCGGACAAGGGCATCCTGTAGAAGAGCAATGTTCAACACTCAGAAAGAGAAAATGGACACAGGCCTTTTTCTTTTTACTGCAATATGGATGAATTCAAAGTTCGTGTGCTGCACAATAACATTGCAAATACGAAAAGTGCATTGATTCGTTTTAATACTTAGAAATCTTGTTAAACGAATTTAAGTTTGATTTGGCTTACACTACCCAGGGCTAATAATATCCTATTCTGGACACTGACAAAGGCTCTATCAAGATAAAGTGTTGTATCTTACTTTCTCTGGCATGAAATACAACAAATCAGATCTGCAGGAGTGTTATTGAAATGGGTTTGCTAGGATACACATGCTGCTCCTAGGCAAGCAAGAGATGCGGAAGAATAACAGCAACTGGAATAACAGAAAATGCCCACACTTCATCTTATTTCTTTGATATTTTTAATATAATGCACAGAATCCTGATTGTATATAGAGCTGCAAATTGGTCAGCTTGAACAGTACAAATAGACTTACCATTTTTCATCATTTTTATTTTCAGTCCATTGCATTTCCTGGCTCTCAGAAAATGCTATCCCTGTACTGGAATGGTTTTGCTGCAAATATTACGGGTAGATATAAATTCCTAAGGAAAAGAATATCTTTTCTGATTTTCTTCTAATTAAGTGCAAATTATTTTTGTGAACTTGATATTCTTTCTCAAAATCTACATTTTGTACTTAGTAAAGAGAATTGTGATTCAGAAAATTGATAGCAAAAGAACGTCTACAAGCCAAAAAAAGGTAATCTTAGCATTGCTAAATCCTCCAAAACTGATGCCATGAGGAGCGATACAGGCCTGCCTATTATTCAGCATGTTTAAACGAGTTTCACAGGTGGGGTCCTGAACTCACTCACTTCAGCCCAGGTATTACTGATTGTGTGTTTCCCTAAGCTGTAAATATCTTAAAAGGTATTGGAAGAAAGAAGGTTTCTGCCTCAAATTAATCTATCCACCAGCTGGAAGAGACAGCCAGCCTTTTTAAAATAGCGTAGAATGGTCAAAATGTTCCTCTTTTCAAAAGGCCTTATTCAGCACTGCCTCATCTCTCCAGTCAGAGGAGTGAGTGCCCATGATTCTTCCTACTCTCTGTAGTTGGGAGATGCTCTCGGAAGAGAGCGTCTTTCCTACTTTCTTGTAGTTGGAAGACGTCAACCTCCACAGAAGATTTTTCCTAAAAGGCACAATCTGTCTATTTAATGATTCCTTCAATATAATGATTTAAAAACTGTACCTGCTGGTCTGAACCTGGACTTGATATTCTAGTTCCCTCCTAATAAAATAAATATAATGTTCTTGTCTGCAGATGCCCCATTGCCACAGGGTGTACAAGAAGGGATTCTGCCTCATCATCAAGAATCACTCAGAAATCAAAAGAATATTTTACTACCCGTTCACCCTCCACTGATTATAAACCTCAATGACGAGGAGGAGGAAGAGGATGACGAAGAGAAAGAGAACTGTAAAGAGTTTTTTTCTCTCTTTTACAAGGAAGCAGAATGGGTTTTTTGGACTCTTGCAGTGTATACATCACAACTGATGTATTATAATAACAATTACATTGTTAGAAAAGAGTTGTTGACAGGTTTTGGAAATAGCTTCCAGCTAATCCTCAAAATATTGGAACTGGTAGTTCCCAGATGTGAGTGAGGCAATGTTTTCTAACTCCTGTGAATTGCCTAGCTGTATATTTCAATGGTGGTACAATTCATTTCTTTTTCATTCAATGAAGTTTAAAATGTGATCCACTATTCAGATGATGTGATCCACCATTCAAAAATTCTCAAAATTTGGGGATGAAATCACAAATTCAGGAGGTACTTCTTTCCCGGGAAACAAACTTTGGAACAGGGGCTCTACACACTCATCACTGAAGGTGAAGTCACAGGTTTGTTTACAAAAGATAGCTGAGTGACTTCAACTTAAATAATTTGTTTGACTGATTTCCTAAACTCTGAAGGCAGTCTCATTTTATTGCAGAAAGTTACTCTCGAGTCTAGCGAAGAGAAACCAGACAAAACTCTTCACTAGATTAACTGCAGTGTCTATATATATATATTTACATTATTATTTATTCCCTTTTTGTGAACTGTAGTTAAACCGTTGACTGTATCTCACTCAGAGATGAGAGATTCATAGTGATGGAATGAATTGCACATTCCCAGAGCGTGAGAGAACAACCTACTCTCCTGCATGCACCCTGCAAATGACGGTGCTAGTTCTCAGGCAGCCCCGAGCAGCCTTTCCTTTTCCCGCTGTCCTTCGGGTGAGCGGGCAGGGCTGCCTGTTAGGGCCTCCAAACTCGGTTTCAGTCTGAGTTGGCCACGTTAACTTCAACAACAGAAAGAGCAGGGCTTTGCTCATCTTAGTAGCCTGAACTGAGACAGATAAGGAGCGCTCATTTCACCAGCTCTGCTGGCAGGCGTTACAGGACAGTAACTTTGGGCAGAGGTTTTGTGACAAGCGCTCCCTGGGGACATGTTTGTTACAGGACAGTAACTTTGGGCAGAGGTTTTGTGACAAGCACTCCCTGGGGACATGTTTAGTCACAAGATTTCCTTTTGGGTGTAAATGAAGGACTGTTTTGCAAATAAGGACTGAAGATTTTTTTTAACTCATTTTAAACCAACAAACATTAACTTCTTACTAGGTGTTGTAACTGCAATTCCATTGCACTTGGCAATACCTAATATTACGGAATCATTTTTCTGTCCAGAAGCAGAGGTTGCAGTGAGAAAAGAAACACCCATGATAGAAATGAAATTCATTGTGGTATTTGATTCTTAAGAATTATTGAAGGCCTTTGTATAGATAACTAGTAATCTTTTAAAAATCTATCCTATAGATGTTTCTAATTGGGTGCCTAAGAATGCTGCAGATATTGAAGAGGAAAGAGCAATAAAGGAAATGTGCTATAAATCTGGTAAGTATGGAATTAGTCACTCCTTCCTAAACAGCAGTGCTGCCAATATAGTAAACTTTGCATTTTTTTTCCCTCTTGGGATATATTTAGCTGAGTATTACAAGATTCCGTACCTTCACGAACACCAATCAACAAAACCTGTGTCTTCACCTCAGGAAAATGAGCTATTACCCTTGGAAGCGACCAGGCGAGACTTGCAGAAAGGCAAGTACTTTCCATCTTCTCAGACAATGTTTACCAGTTTTTAAATTACTGTTAGAGGGAGAAACTATGACATCATTTGCCCATCCTCCCCGCTTTTTGAACTTGGTGATGATAAAAGATAGCATATTACAAAGAGGATAGAAATACTTCTAATTTCCCCCCATATATATAGGGGATCAGGCCTAGTACCAGGGGATCAGGCCTAGTTACCAGGGGGTGAGGCCTAGTCAGCATGGGTTTGTGGAAGGCAGGTCCTGCCAGACGAAACTCATCTCCTTCTATGACAAGATTACCAGAATATTGGACAAGGGAAAGGCTGTTGATATTGTATACCTGGGCTTTCAAAAAACATTCGATACTGTCCCCCATACAATTCTTGTGGAAAAACTGGCTTCGCACGGCCTGGATGAGCATACGATCTGCTGGATCAAGCACTGGCTGACTGGAAGGTCCCAAAGAGTGGTGCTCAATGGATTTAAATCCAGCTGGCGGCCGGTCACAAGTGGTGTGCCTCAGGGCTCAGTGTTGGGACCATTTCTGTTCAACATCTTTATTGATGATCTCGATAAGGACATAGGGTGTATCATCAGCAAATTTGCAGATGACACCAAGTTAAGCAGGAGTGTTGATTCCCAGGAGGATAGGGAAGCTCTACAGAGAGACTTAGATAGATTGGATCATTGGGCCAACATCAATGGTATGAGTTTCAACAAGGGCAAGTGCCAGTTTCTGCACTTGGGCCACAATAACCCCATGCAGCGCTACAGGCCTGGGGAAGTGTGGCTGGAAAGCTGCCCGGCAGAAAAGGACCTGGGGGTGTTGGTGGACAGCTGGCTGAACATGAGCTGGCAGTGTGCCCAGGTGGCCAAAAAGGCCAACGTCTTCCTGGCCTGTATCAGGAATAGTGTGGTGAGCAGGACTAGGGAAGTGATCATCCCCCTGTACTCGGCACTGGTGAGGCCCCACCTCGAGTTTTGGGCCCCTCACTACAAGAAGGACATTGAGGTGTAGAAGCGTGTCCAGAGAAGGGCTACAAAGCTGATGAGGGGTCTGGAGGACAAATCTTATGAGGAACGATTGAGGGAGCTGGGGTTGTTTAGCCTGGAGAAAAGGAGGCTGAGGGGAGACCTTATCACCCTATACAACTACCTGAAAGGAGGGTGTAGAGACGTGGGAGATGACCTCTTCTCCCTGGTGAAAACTGATAGGACGAGAGGAAATGGATTCAAGTTATGTCAGGTGAGGTTTAGATTGGATATTAGGAAACATTTTTTTCACTGAAATGGTTGTTAAACATTGGAATAGGCTCCCCAGGGAGGTGGTGGATTCGCCATCCCTGGAGGTGTTTAAAAAAAGGGTAGATGTGGTAGTCGGGGACATGGTTTAGAAGTGGTTTTGTCAGGGTAGGTTAATGGTTGGACTTGATGATCTTAAAGGACCCTTCCAACTTCAGCGATTCTACGATTCTATGATATTTTCCTTCATCTTTTTTCCGTTTCCTCTTGATAGTATGTACTATGTCATAAATTTGACAAGAAGCCTACAGGTGGGATTCTGTCTTGTATCTTTCTTTTTGGCAATCTTTTTCAGACATAACAATAATTGTACATCTTTCACTTTATTTTTACATTGCTAATAGAGCTTCATGCAATCTAGTACAGTACATCACTGGGGTTTTTTTGCCTTTCTACTTTCCGTTTCCATGGTTTCTCTGGATAATTGTGGTTTTTCATCTGTCACTTCATCAAGAAATTAAGTGGTAAATAATGTAAATAATCATAAGTTAATCAGGTGATTTTATCTTGCCAGTTCCAGTCATCTCTCCTAAGCTGGGTTCTCCTCTTCAGGTGCCTCCCTGCCTTAATTTCCAATACAAGGAACCTTCGTTCAGACAAAGTAACCCCTACTTTCAGATGAATAAATTTAAGTTAAATGAATCCCAACATCACTGGTTCATCTCAGGGATGAAGAGTAGTTGAAGAATAGAATTTCTACGTTGATGAAATGTGGACAGATTTGTACAGAGATTACAGAGAAAACATTCTTCAAGTGAAGAATACATCTTATCAAATTTCCAGGTTACAAAAGGATAAAGCATTTAAAAAAAAAAAGGTGATCAGCATTTTTATCATAGAGACAACCATTACCATTTTCTCTACCTTTATTTTCAGCAGTGCCTGAGCCATGTGGTGGGAAAAGCTCCAAACAAAAGAACCAGCTTGACATAAATAGAAGATTTTGCACCTAAATGGAAAACTACGGTAATACTTACACGTTTTGTATAAATTGCAACTTTTGAGATTATTGTGCAATTAGTAATTGGAATTAATGGAAATAGTCTGGAATCAACAGCAAATCAGAGTATTAATGATAATGTTTTTTAACCAAGCGCTACAGAAAATGGTTAGTCATTATGCAGCATGCTCTGATGCAAATCAACTGCCTAGAACAAAACCATCATGTTGCCTTGCCTCTAGTGCTTTCACAAGCAGAGATAAAGGAGGGGATTGGATTATAGACTTGTTGAATCTAAAAGCACTCGATGCCTTTGGGAAGGTTTTCAGCATGGCAACATTCACTTTGTTCAGGTCAAGGATGTCCGTGGCAGAATTGCCTCATTTGGAAGATCCTGTGAGCCTGATGCAAACACTGCAAGTTACAAATTATCTTTACCAGAGAGAAAGTCTGTATTTAATACCAGCTTGTATGTGAGAGACAATGTAGGATTCACCTGATGCCTTCATTGACACTTCAGCTGATGTAACATTCAATTCACGTATCAGACGGAGAGTCTTTCCTGGACCTCTATCTCGTCTCTCATGTAGCCGGAATTAAGAGGCAACGTCTATGTTTTTTTCTATAGACAAATACACTTCAGGACCTTACAACGCACCAGCTTGGAGGAGAAGAAATCCACATGCAAACCCCTTGTCTAAGTATAAAACAACTCTTCAGGTAACTGTTTGACAGAAATGTTTACAATTCAGTCTTTTTAGTAAAAGCAACATGCCCCTCCCCACCTAGGAAATGTAAAGGCGCTCTTCAAACTTGCCCAGCCGAAACCCTGCAAGATTGTAAGCAACGCTGAGTAGTCTGAAAGAGCAGTTTTGTTGGTGTGCAGACATGTAATTCTGACTGTATGACTAACCCGTGATTTCTGAGTTTTCACAACATTACTGATATGAAAGCAAAGTACGTCCTTGCCTTTCAAGTGAGGAGCCAGAAGCAGTGGGGTTTGGCTTGTCGCACCGGCCAAAGCACAGCAGAGACTCTATGAGTGCGATCTGTTTGTCTCTGTTCAATTGCTTGTGAAGCGTCTGCAATAGCGGAATGGTGATCAGCCCAGTTTCCAATTCATAAAAGGACTCAGGCTACAAAACATTCCCGAGACACCCTAAGGACCATGGAAACATTTTACAAGTGTCTCAAAAGCAGAGGTTAGAACCTCTATCTCATGTCTCATGTTGAAAGTTTACCTCTTAAAGCGTTTCTGAAAGAGCACATAGTTTTACTCCAACAAATCATGCACAAAATGTTCTGTCTCTATTTTGACAGCAGAGCCAAGAAGACACAGAAGTGAATAGAAAAGGAGAAGAATACATGGAGAGGAGAAAGAGATGAAGCGAGTACTTCAATTTACAAGAAAAATCTAAATGGAAAGAAGGAAGTTATCAATTGGAAAAACTGGATCCACTGGAAAAAGATGATAAAACTGCAAATTCCAAAAATAAGATGCGGGAAGAACACCACAAAGTTTCAAAACTGATTACAAATTTAAAAAGTATGCTCTGCATGGTCACATATAAATGTCATCAATACATTCACTAAGTTTACTCTGCTCTGAAAGCTTCCAGTTGAAATGATTGTTACAGACTATGTTTTAATGTATAATTACTAATATGAATAAATACGATTAGTTTTACTTAGCAGTTTCAGAGGACTTTTAACGTAAACAGCAATAGTAATGCATTCTAGGAAGTAGCTGTTTTGGTGTGAAAGCCAGATTCTGAGATGGTTCAGCTGTTTGTCAGATGTTTGGGTGCTCAGTCTCAGTTTGATCTTGAGATTTTGCCATTTTTGCTGGGCATCAGAACTGTGAACTGAAAGAACTTCACAAGAAAACTTTCAGAATTAACTGAAAAATGCTTTTACATGTATTTTAAAGTACAAAAGACTGGGTAAAGACTGAGAGGAAGAATTGATAAAGGTGTGGAGGGAGCAATGCTGTTGGAGTGCCATGCTCCCCTTGGCGTGCCTTTTCCAGCCCCACAGTCCCTGGAGCCGGAGGCTTTGTGGCTCTCCGTACCCGAATCCTGACCATAACTGAAACTCGCAGCTGAGGCTGAGCTCCCAAACACTGTGGTGTGGTGGTGCAACACCACCACCACCCCCCGCCCCACTTTGGCCACTCGGTGCTTGGTGCAATTCCCCATCCCTGGGCTACAAACCAACCCAGGAGGTGTCAGGCACATGTATCTGCCAAAGAGAAAGGACCAGAGCGTTAAGGCACCCCTGCAACATGCCTGGCTCCTGCCTCCGGTGTCCCTTGGGACTGTCGCTCTCTGACAGCCTACCACATCTGTACCTGGGTCATGGCCCAAAAGGGGGCGATACCAGAACTTGCAGGTCTGGCAAGTTCTGGACTTGCACAACTAGTGGAAAGTACCAGAATATTCCATCGTCCAGTTGGGCTGGAGTGGAAATGAAAGTAAATTATCTCAGACCCTATAATCAGCGATTCTAGTGAGACCCTTAGAGCTCTCCTGGATGGCAGTGAGCTGTGGCCAGCACCTCCCCTGAGTCAGGACACTATTCAGACAGACACCTCGAGGACTGGAGGGCCGGGGCAAGTCAACCCCCCTCGAGTCCCAGTTATCACCCACTGAGGGATTTCTTGAGATTTTCAGCTGACATGGGCCAAACCTGTACCTGTTGTGAAATAATTACTAAAAATGATCAATAATACAGCACTAGTCACACATTAAGGAAAGGTATAAAATCAAAAGGTTTCTAGGGTAGAACGCAGCCGCAGCCAGTGTGTGAAGAATCCGCTACATCTGCGATTCCCTGTACAATATTGCTTGCAGAGCAACACGGGGAGTGGAGTGGGGTGGAGACTCCAAGGCCAAACCCTGTGATAATCCAGCAAACATGGGAAAGAGATGGCACCAGGGAAGAAAAACAGTGCGAAGGATGGAGCAGAGTGGAGACACTGCAGCTAAACCCCTGTGATAAACTGGGAACTTGAGGGCCAAACGGAGCCCTCGGAGGTCTTATGGAGCTGATAAACTGCTACTTGTTCCGCTGAGCCAACGATCTGTCATTTTTTTGATGAAATGTTGTCCTTTGGTGAACTTTGCTCGTTATAATGTCATTATAATACCAAAACACACCTCCATCCCAAAAGCTACACGTCTCCAAGGTGCGACCACTCCTGCTTGAGTCTGCGCCCTGAATTGTTAGTAAACTATACCTTTAAATGCGAGGTGAGAAAATTTTACACCAACCGTAATGAAAGTATTTATGACTCGAGTCACTCAAACTCCAACTTGAAGATAAAAAAAAAAGTATAAAAATAGCCCAAGAAAGGGGGGATGTGAGGGAAGACACCATCGTGGACTTCTGGGACCAGTCGACGGCCTGAGCCTCTCTTCCCCCCATAAGGACGCTCGTGGGTAAGATGCAAACACTTGGCTGTACCAAGTGCTTCCCCAGGAAACCTAGAGATCTCTACAGAGTGGTTTTGTAGCTTAGCGCATTTCTAACCAAGCTGTATTACTGACATCTGTAGTATTCACACGGGCTTTGCAGACAGTCACTGTCACCGGCAATCCAAAGGAACTCGTGTCTCTGTTGTTTGAGCAAACTGCACTGTGTAGGCAGCTCGTCGTTTGGGTTTCTCACGCAACTCGACCGAAGTGTGGCCGTGTTAGTTCATGAGCACGACTGGGCTGAAGGTGCAGTGCGCTATTAGTGTACCCAGAACCGTAACAGTTTGATATATATTAAACGTGCCTGATAGTGGTGAATTGGGCATCACTCAGAATTTAACCCCATCTCTGGGGCGGCCCCACGACCTCCTGCGAGGCCGGGAGCAGCATTTCCCTCAGGGCTGGAGCCCCCTCCTTCCCCCAACCCCACTCCTGGGCAGCCTTTTCCTCCCTCCCACCTTCTCCCCACATCTCAGCGCTGGGGCAGCCCCACAGCCTCTTCCAGGGCTGGGAAAACACTCCTGCCCTTTCTCTTCCTGTGGGTTTTGAGAAGAAGAGCCCCCCGTCTGCCCAGCCCGCACATCGGGTCTGGGCAGCTCCACGCCTTGTGTGTGAACTGGGAATTGGGATAATTCAGTTTTCTTCTGTGATCAGGCATGGTTGTGAAAGGGCCAGTTGTAGTGGTTAGGCTTTGGTGGGTGAGTAACAGCAAATCTTATTGAACTTTTCCTTTTTTTAGGTTTTGTTTAGGGGTCTCATTGTCCTCACACCCTTGAGTTCTGCTCCAGGTCAAGCAAAGCCCCATGGAACTGGCCCTAAGGGCGGCAGTGGCCATGGACCAGCACCCCTTTGGCATGGAGAACATGGTTTATTTCAAGGTGAATCCCCCTGTTTTTTTCAAAAGCGGGGGGCTGGTTTGTAGCGAGGCTTAAAACCCCGGGTTGTGCCTAAACGTGGGTCTGATTTCAACCTCAGGGGCTGCGACTCCTTCCATCTCCGACTCACAGCCCTGGCTGCACTGTCACCGCACCGGGCTCAGCGTTCTCTTGTATTTTGGAGGTTTTTTTACAGATCGGCAGCAGCCGGGGATATTTAGCAGCTGTGTATTGGTGGCAGAATCCATGTCGTTATGTGTGTGATCTGTGCTCAGATCTGGAGGGACAGTGAAGAGATAACAACCGGTGGTGCTGTCAGTCACGTCCTCTGGGAGAGACGGTCAGGGCCGTTTGTAGCTGTCCCACCTCAACTGCGAGATCTGTCTCTGGAGCTGCCAGTGCCAAAGCTGCTCTGAAGGCAGAGAGAGCGATACCGGATAACCTGCCTTTTTTTCGGTGCCTTTTCTGGGTCTCCAGTCTGTCTGCTCTGTTTGCCCTCTGCCTTGGATCGCACCTTTTCTCCCTTCTTGACGGAAACTGACTTTCTGTTGCGTTTTGTTGCATTTCTAGTGACAAATCTGCTCAACTTCGCCTGCTCCAACGTTGTGCCAGGGGAAAGAGCCAACCTCGACCGTGCCTTGCACCGCCTGCATGACGCTCTGGTAAGAAGCAGCTGTTTTCGAATTCCTGCTGGACTAGGACAGCCTTTAGCACTGGGGTGAGCTGGGAGTCGCTCCTGAGTTTTCTTTTCCGCAGGCTCGAATCCCTTTACTAAAGGGGCAGAGTTCTTGCGTGCTGCCTGTTGGCCGCCATCTGCGTTAAGGTCTCGTGCGGTGACAGACACCATGTATCAATAGGAGCTTGTTTTGTCTCTTGTCAATTCTGTGACAATTGGGAGAATAGAAGTCTTCCTACTCCCAGTGCTGGGAATGAAGGAATATTCGCTAAAACCCGAGGTCTACCCCGGAGAAACGCCCTGTGCTTGACAACTGCACCGTCCCTGGGCGCTCCTTGCTGAGCAAACGCCTCCAGCCTGACCCCGGTGAAGCCCCGAGCGGGTCTGCTTTGCTCCCTCTTCTTCGGAGAAGGGATTTCACAGTGCTGAGCTGCGGCAGAGGACTCGGCGTCTGCTGCGTCTGCACGAGGAGGCTCTACCTGCAGCAGGGATGAGCCCAAAAGGACTTGAGCAGTGAGCAGTCTTCTCCCGGAGGTGGTGGCTGGTGGGGTGCCACAGCTTGGTCCCCGGAGATCTCCGCAGGTTCTGGTTTCTTAAAACAGATCAGTGTGGACTGAGGAAATATTCCCATCAATTCCCATGTGGGGAGGTAACCCCGACACGCTGTTGCTGAGCATCGACTGAGCACCGTCTTCCCACAGTGGGCTGAAGAGTTGACCTTTTGGCCCCTCATGAGGGGGAATCGAAGTCTTGTTCTCTGAACTCCCGCAGGAGGGTCTGGAGATGTTGCAGTCTGGGGCACCCCAGCGACCTGAATCCCATCCCCTGGCTGATTATCATTACGCAGGTAAAGTGGAAGCAGAGCTTGTTGCTTCTCCGGGAATGCGAGCGGGTACTGCTGTTCCCTTTGTTCCGATTCAAAAATGTGGCTTTCAGAAACATGCGAGCAACGGTTTGTGTTCTTTGGGGTGGGGAAAACAGTCATTTTAATCTGTTCTGGTGGGGTTTTGGCATGGGGAATTCCTCGTCCCTGTGTTCCAGCCCACTGTTTTCCTGTGTGGTGATGCCCCACGCCACCGTACGCTCCTCCATTCCCTCGTACGCCGGCTTTATGGCGTTCAGGGCTTGCTGGCTGGCAGCCGTAACTGCTTCTGCTAAAGAACTCCCTGTAGCGTTAGCTAATTTCTCTTTAAGGAGGAGAGATTTTAATGCGTGACGAAAAAATTGTGCGGTTTTCCGTGAGGCTGCAAGTGGTCTAATCGTTTCCGTGTCTCTGTTTCTTCCCAGGCGCAGACACTTGGACGCCTCTTGAGGAGCAGTTATTTAAAGAGGCCTTTTCTGTACACCAGAAGGATTTCCACCTGATACAGAAGAAGGTAAAGCCGTTAGACCGAGGCGGGTCTTGGGTTGTTAGCATGGAGGGGAGTTTTAACCCAGAAAAGTCGTCTTTTGAATGGTGTGTTGGAATCCTGTTATTGGGATGCTGCTTCATGCTAAAAAGACACCGGTACAAGACATAATTGGCCCTAATGTGTAATTACCACAGAATATTTCATCTCTCTGGTGCAAAATACCAGAAATACTAAAAGAATACTGACACGTTCCGCTGACCACCAGCGTATAACGTACAGTTCTGCCCTCCCATGGCTTCTTTACAGCCCTTTCAGAAGAAGGAGGCTCATTTTCTGCCTGATCTCTCCCATACGTTGTGCTGTGAGAACCAGAGACAAGGGGGGACAGACAAACAGCACTCGACAGATTTGTTGTGGGTCTGTGCCCTAAATGTTTTCCTGCAGTCTTTCCCTCATCAATTGCTTCTGTTTTTCTCCCAATAGATTCAGACGAAGACTGTGTCCCAGTGTGTTGAATACCACTACGCCTGGAAAAAATGTGTCACATTTGCCAGCGGTCAAGCTGAATGGACAGAAGAAAAGCTGAAGAGAAACAAGGAGGAGGTGGAAGAGGCTGAAGAGAAGGTAGAAAAACTGCCGGGGGTTGGTGCGAGATGTCGCTCCTCAATGAAGCTATCGTCCCGGGCTCTGGGAAATAATCCCGTTCGCATTAAACTTGCTGCTGCTGATTTTCAGGGATGTTCCGTAACATCCCAGTGCTCCATAAAAGGAATTGCTGGTGAGCTGGCTCTGCACAGAGGTTGCCAATACTTTCGTTGTCCGGAAACAGGAATTGGGTTCACAGAATTTATATTTTTTTTTTGGTGGTAGAAATTGGGTAACCACATCACTTCAGTGCTCAGTACTTCTGCACTTTAAACCCGTTATACAGACTTCTGTGGAGGAAAGGGCTATTCCACTGAGGACAGTAGGAGTTATACGGCTTTTCTTTCAAGGTCTGTCTTTGCACCCCCTCCTCCCCATCGAATTTCAGCGTTTTTTCATCTGTTTCGTGTTCAGAGGAGTTCAGCAGGGCAGGCTGGCACTGACAGAATGCGTTACACCCAGCACAAAAAGAAACCCCTCGCTGCCGTAGCCGTTGGGGGTTGTTTCCAGCTAGTTGTTCACTTTAGCTGTCCCCCTTGCTGAGGAGAAGGAGAAATGAGTAAAAGCTGTCTGCTTTACAGGCTGCTTGCAGCCCAAAGAAGAGGCGCCGGCTTGGGCCGAAGGAAAACACCAAGAAAAAGCAGAGGAGTTGTGAAAAGACGCCCACGTGAGTCTCCGTGCTGGGGTGGAGGCGCCGGCGATGTGGCTGTTTCCCTGCAGAGAGTGTGGAAGGTTAGCTGGTCGTTTTTCTTCTCGAAACCTGCTGCTTTGGGCTCAAACCGATGGAAACTTTCAAAGGCGCCCAGGGGGAGCAGAGCTAAGGGCAGCTGGAGGGTTCCCCCTGCCCCACAGCCTTCTGGCGGTATTGTTTGACTTTAAACCCAAACCTCTGTGTTTTCTGACGTGGGGAGACCCTTCTGCCGAGTCGCGAGGTTGGGACCAGTCCCCCTTTCCTTTCTCTACTCCTCTGGGAGAGGAGTCCTGGCGCGGCTGTATCCAGCCTCAGCCTCCGACTGGGAAGGAGAGTCCGGAGCGCTGGCTCTGCCCCAGAGTGGCTTTGTTCCAGCTCGAGCTGGGTATCTCCGAACAGAGTGCCCTCTCGCTTGTTTTCTGGTGCCTTTGAAGGCCTCACGGTCCATTCCCCAAGGTGTTCAGGTGCCTGTGCGTGCCACGTGCACTGAATTTTTGTCCCAGCGATTTGTTTAATAGCCGCTTTTCCTCTGCACTGATTGGAGCGACAATGCAGTGGGGATTGTTTCTACTCGTGCAGTTTCATCCTCCTCCCATCCAATCCGCACTTGGGTCTCCTCTGTCTCATGACTCTCTTTGAAGGCCCTTTCCTCGAATTACAGGCTTGCTCCACTTCATCCAGTTGTGCAAGAATCCCAGCATTTCTCTATTTTCACTAAGAAGAGGTTCCACTAAAGTTCCTTTTTGCGGTTTGCGGCCCAAGGGCTTCCACGCTGCAGTCACTCGTGCCAAGCAACATCACTCATTCCCAGCAAAGCTGCTCAAGTTTCAATCCACCTTAATTTTAAGCAATCACACCATTAATTCTCCTATTTTAATCCCCAACAATCTCTCTTGTTTAACCAGCAAGGTCCCACCCAGCCAGGGCTACCGGCAGAAACTGTGTAGGACCACGCAGCAAAACACAGCAGAAACTCACAAAATAAAACTAATGAAACGTGGTCTAAGAAACTAAAAAAAGAAATTAAAAATTCCCGTTTGTTTTTGCCCTTCCAGGGTGTTTGGGAAGGTCAATGGGAGGAACGCTCACATGAAATGCCATCGCCTGTGGGACGATTGGAAGGCCCCAGCAGCGTTTTTAAAGGGAGGCGAAGCCGAGAGAAGCCCAGATGGTGACCTCCTCCAGCTGGCAACTGGGCAACTGTCATCTCAGACCACCAACGAGGTCAATTTACTCTGTTTAGAAAACCCCAACGACCTCTAGCATGGGGGCAGCGCCTGAGCTCTGCAGAGGATCCACCACCACGAGGTCGCCCCCACTCCAGAAAGACCCAGAAGAAGCGAACAGCAGAGAAATAGTTATCGTATTTAATAGCGTTTCCCCCTTAGGTGATAGTCCCGTGTAGGTTTTAGGTCTTCGTTAGCCATCTTTTAGGTCTTAGTTTTAGGCTTTAGTGTTCTTCTGATAGGAGTAAGGTGTGGTTTTCTTCTGATAGGAGTAAGGTTTGGTTTTCAGGAATCATGAAATTTTCAGAGTTGGAAGGGACCTCTAGAGATCATCTAGTCCAGCTCCCCTGCTAAAGCAAGATTGCCTAGAGCACATGACTCAGGACTGCATCCAGGCGGGTCTTGAAGATGTTCCAGAGAAGGGGACTCCACAACCTCCCTGGGCAGCCTGTTCCAGTGCTCGATCACCCTAACCTTAAAGAAGGTTTTTTCTTGTATTTGAATGGAACTTCCAACTTGTGCCCGTTGTCCTGTCACTGGGACCACTGAAAAGAGTCTGGCTCCATCCTCCTTCAACCCACCCTTTAGATACTTAGAAGCAATAAGAAGGTCTCCCCTCAGCCTTCTCTTCTCCAGGCCAAAGAGTCCCAGCTCTCTCAGCCTTTCTTCATAAGGGAGATGCTCCAATCCCTTAATCATCTAAGCTGCCCTATGCTGGACTCTCTCCAGTAGTTCCCCATCTCTCTTGAAGTGGGGAGCCCAGAACTGGACACATTATTCCAGTTGTGGCCTCACCAGTGCAGAGTAGAGGGGGAGAATGACCTCCCTCCACCTACTGGCCCCAGTCAGATTCAACACTTGGCTCCAAATAGGCTGGAAAACTGTCCTTACCCCAATGCACCTCAGAAATCAATCTGCATGAACAGGGAACTGTCACTCTCTTTGCAAAATCATCACCAGGGAAGCTGGAAAAATATTTATAAAATCTGTAGCTACTTAGAGTCCAGACGATAAAAAGCACAGCACAGGTCCCATGAGAGAAACTGCAATGGGAAAAGGTCTTGGTTTGATTGGGTTGCTGGATAACAGCTTCAAGTTAAGGGATTTCTTGAGCTACCGCAACCATTTGCTGATTGTCCTCCTCTTCCTTCCCCCTTGCTCTTCTCCTCACAAATCAATGGCAAAGGACACAAAGGGACAGACTTCCTTCATTGTACCCAAATGCCCCAGTGCTTTACATGAACACATTTTAAGGAAAAGAGCAACAGAAGTGACTGACAACATGGAAGAAGACTGGGCAATAAACCATTAAAAAAAAACCCAGACAATTAAACGACACCAGAAAATGCAATTGAAATGCCTCCTCTCTTCTTTGGCACTTGGGAAACTTCATCTGGACTCTTCTGTCCCCCTCCTGGTTTCCACAGCCCAAGAAAAGACTTGCTGTGGGCCCAGCCCAAAGCCTTTGGGATGATGAGGGGCACACAAGAGGCAGGCAGAGGGAGCTGCCTCTGGTCTGCATCAAGAAGAGGAGGCTCGTGGTGGACCCAACTGGTGACTACAGCTGAACAAGTGGCACTAGGCCCAGAAGAAATCCCAGCTAGATAAAAAGGAAAAGATTGTCACCATGAGGCTCCTCAGACACAGCACAAGGGCCCAGAGGGGTTGTGAAGCCTGTCCTTGAGGGTACCCAAACATGACTGAACTAAGTCCCAAGCAACGGGATCCAGCTGTGGCTGCTCTGAGCAGAAGCTTGGACTGAAGACCTCCAAGTGTCTCTACCAACCTCTATGCTTCTGTGGTTCTTCGAAGGTGAGCTGTCCTGCCTTCCCCAGATGGGCAGCGACAGCCACAACCTTGTGGAAGGCGGCCTGTCGCACTACCACCCAGGCCCCTACTTCAGATGAAGAGCCACTATCAAGCACGGGGGGCTTTGCCACTTGCAGGGCACTGGGTCAGTGGGAGGGCAGCCCTCCTGGAACACTGTTGCCAACATGTTGTTGAGACCCCAGCTACAGGATGAGGAGAGAGCTGGAGCCCAGGGCTCATGAGGGGAGCTGGAAGGTGATCCCTATGCCCAAGGGGTGGCCCTTCTCTCGGGCAAGCAACATGGTGGGCAGGAGCGAGCCCCAGGAAAGAGGCTTTCGGCCCCCTCGACCCTCCTCCTCTTCCCGCATTTGGGCACGTTTCAGGCCACAGCCCCCTCACGCCCAAACATACCATAGTTGGCCACACGCATCAGCCACAGTCCCAATCAACATCACAATGGCTTCCTGATGTCATCAGCCACCTCACACTGCCTGTTCTTGGGGACCTATAAAAGCAGGGGTCCCTGCAGCTGGCCCACAGTTTGCCGAGCTTCCAGGCCCTCGGATGCCAAGCATGCTTGGAAGGAAGAGGAGCTGGAGCAGCGAGGCGCATGGCTGCCCACCTTTGTGTGGAACGCCGCAGAGCCACTCCCCGCAACCGCAGAGGAGGAAGCTCAATGAGCAGAGGCGGCACACCACTCCTGATGGCACAAGCGCAGATGACCTCGATATTATAATCAGAGGCATGGAGCACCTGACCATAAGCTCACCAGGAGATGACACAAGTGCGGCTGACCTCGATATTATAATCAGAGGCATGGAGCGCCTCACCATAAGCTCACCAGAAGATGGCGTGGAGCCCAAGCGCATCTGCCTGCCAGGGAACAGCCAGAGCAGTGAGGCAGATGGCCGTCCACTTTGGCCACAGAGCCACTCCCTGCAACCAGGGAGGAGGAAGGCACCTGCCAGGAGGAGAAAGCGCAAGCAGCGGAGGAGGAACATCACTCCTCATGGCACAGGTGCGAGTGACCTCGCTTCCACGATCGACAGCACACAGCGCATGGCTGTAAGCCCACGAGAGAACAGCGTGGAGCCCAAGCGCATCTGCCTGCCAGGGAGCAGCCGGCGCAGGGAGGCGGATAGGTGCTCAGCTTGCCATGGGATGCCACAGAGCCGCTTCCAGCAACCATGGAGGAAGAAGGCACCTCCCAGGAGGAGGAAGCGCAATCGGAGGAGGAGGAGGAGGAGCAACATCATCACCCCCCATGGCATAATTGTGACCGCCCTTGCTTCTGCAATCAAAAGCATGCAATCAACAGCATGCAATGAACTGCAAATTTTATGTCTTTAACTTATTAAATTGGGTTGGTGAATGTAAAAGTTCTGGGACTGCTCTTGCTGTTTGTGCCGTAACTAATTTAAGCAATTAAAACTCGTTCCGCTGGGTTGTTGGTGCTGTTATGGTTGGAGAGACCCATAACAATTTATTGTCATTTAGGCAATCATTCTATCACCCGATGAGCCCTCCCCACCCGGGAAAGGGAATCGGGTAAAACAAGGCAAACCGGGAGCTGAAGTATAAACACATTTAGTAGAGTTAGATTAGGTAATGAACATTAACAGCACATTTTCCTATTGCTTCTCATCACTTGTACGTAAAAAGAACTGAAAATCAAAGAAGCGGCGTTTTGTTCACACCTCCTCCCTTAGCCCGCTCCTCACTGCGGGTGCTGCCAAAGCGATGCCCAAAGGTGGGAGTTTGGGGAAAATACCCAGCACAGTATTGAAATACAGGTCCGAAAGCCCCGTATGTGGATTTAAACCACTGCTACCCCACGGAAGGGCTCCACGTGCAGTTTCCTGCTGCGAGTCTCACTGCTGTTCCGCACCTCTTCCAAAAAGTTCTGATGCAAGAAGAGAATGTGGCGCAGGTTCTCTGGCGCCAGGACAGTGCGCCGATGCTCCAGGGTGCTTTCCCCGGCAGCGAAGGCCTGGTCTGGCAGGAGGGCGGTGGCGGGGATGGCGAGGTACTGCCGGCTCAGCTGCCCCACGGCGGGGAAGCGATGCTCGTTGCTATGCCACCAGTGCAGCGGCTGGTGCTGCGCTTGCAGAGGGGCTCCAGGATGTAGTTTTCCAGTTGCTGGTGGATCTCGGGGTTCTCTCCATGGTGTCCTTCCCCAAAAGGATGTCGTAGCTGCTCTGAGACGGGGCGCTGGCGCATGGGTCCTTGCGAGCAGGCAGCTGGCTGCCGGCATCTGCACCTGCGGCTCTGGAATCCGAGTTTGGCACCCCAGACTGGGTGGCAGATGGGGACTGTCAGTTGAAAACCTGCAAAAGCATGGTTCTCACTGGCTGGTGCAGCTCGCTTCTCAGGCTGGGGCTGAGAAACCGCATCTCCTGGAAGCGCTGCCCAAATCAGAGGCCTCTTTGGGTCGGGGGTCCCTTTTTTAGTTTCCTGGTTTGTGCTGGACGGGCCCTTGAGGACACTGCGTGTCCGCTGCGGTGTCCTGGTGCTGTAGTAAAATCCCCAACATGGGTTCAATTACAGCATGTCTGCCTTTACCAAAGACAGCAAACTCTCCTTTGGAGCAGGGAATTTGAACCCTCGCTTTGAATTGGACCTTTGATACCATCTTCATGAATGGAACCGGAAGATTAAGATTTAATTTGAAAAAGGAAAGGGAATTTGGATTAGGGAAATGGAAGGTTCTGGGGAATGATTCTGAAAATTGGTGTTGGCATATTAACGAGACCCAGCAACCTGTATTGGTTAAGCAAACAGGACCATGTGATCGATTCCCTCGGGGAATGCAGTTCCCTTCAGTGTGGAAGACTGCAGAACACGGAGAATGGCATTACGTGCAATCTACTCCTTGGTGTATGGATTGGACAGGGAATCAGTCAAAAGAGAAGATAGGAAAAATTAATTTGCCTCCTGCTTGGATGGCAGAAATCTACGAGAGGCAATAGAAGTCGGATGGTTGAACGAGATCTTGAAGGCTTTGAGTTTGCCCGGACCGGATGGCTGCAAAGCCTATTGTGAAACCCAATGATTTTTTTGATCGTAGTGATTTTTGTTTGTATTTTGTTTGGATGTCTTAAGAGTATCGTTAACAAGCAATTATCTCAACCTTATGTATTAGTGATACGGGATAGGAAATGAGGCTCACTGAAGTACAGAAAGACTTCGCTAAGTCTCAAGGGGGGGGAATTGTTGTAGTAAAATCGACATATACTAGGAAAATTAAATGTAAAATGTAATTGAAGCAACAAAGGAAACCTGCTGCTGCTCAAGTCCTCTATACTGCCCCAACGCTAGTTATTTACCTAATCTCAATATAGGGAAATAGTAGACACGATTTCTCTATGATTCAGTTAAGGAACTACCCAGCAGACAGTGTAGCACTGTTGGTAAGCAGGGTATTCCTATCAAGAGAGCGACGAACTGTAGGCCTGGTCAGCAAACCCAGAAACCCACCTGGAACTGCCATGATCAGAGGAAAAGCAGGTAAAAGGTGGTTCCGTCCGGGGGGAGATGGTGACCACCGACTCATTGACTACCTCCCCAAACGATACCACCTATTAAAAACATAAGAGTGGAAAAAGACAGAGTCTGCGCACTCATTTACATGGGAAGCAAAGAAAACTCAACCAATCATTAGAGGGAATGACAGTGAATATGTATTAATTGTTTGAATATGTAATTATCAATGTGTAAAAGTGGAGATTTTTGGAACTAAGGTGAGCGCTCCTGTTTTGGGACAAGCACCCATTTCTGCGATTAATGGCATAAACTTAGAAATACCTGTGCTCTGTGTGTTACTGGCTTGCCCAGCAGGTAAAGAACCCAGATTTGGGAGGACAGTGGGGTGTCCGTAAGGGGTCCTGGGTGGCCCTTATGGGGTCCTGTGGGGGACTCTTGCAGGCCAGAGGGAGTCTGGGGCAGCCCTTCAAGGATCTGGGGGTCCCCTCTGGTGCTTCTGGGGAGGGTTTTGTGTCTGGAGAGGGCCGAGCTGGTTTCAAGAGGTGCTTCCTCCCTTTCCCCAGCTCACCCAGCTCCCCTGACACCACCACCCCCCCCAGGCTGGTGGGTGCCAGCAGTGCCAGCCTGTCCCACTGGGTCGGGCACTGAGGGGGGCACAGCCCCAGCCACGGGATGGGAGGAGGAACCACAGCACCAGGGATAAAACGTTGGTCTCTATTTCTTTCACATTTCCCATGGGGGGCACCCCAGGGTTCCGCAGCTGCACCACAGCTGGTGCCAGGAGGGACTGCAACGCCCCCCCCCGTGGAAAGATTAATAAAAATGATCAATAATACAGCATTGGTCACACGTTAAGGAAAGGGATACAATCAAAAGGCTTCTGTGTGAGCCGACTCGGGCAGGACGCAGGAACGACCACAAGACCACGGATGAAAGACAAAGAACAAATGTGATCTCAATACCTTGCAAATTGGGGCGTCTCCGCAGCAACGCCCGGGCAGAGGGACACAAGCAGGGGATGCAGGCGCCACAGGGCGGGAGAAAGTCCTTGTTAGCAGCAGCGTGAGCTCCAACTCGCTGTTCTCACAAGCTTTTCAAGGGTTCAAGCAGGCGTAGTTGTTACTAGTTTTCACGTAGTTTTTACAGGCCTGTGTCTTTGTAGATACTTGATGTCTTTTGTTCCCTTTTTTATTTAAAAGTAAGAAGTTTACAAGCAAACAAAAACCCCACACACCCCTTCTACCTGTTCGTCACAGTAATGGAAAAAATTAATTACAAGTGAACACTTGTCTTGACGCCAGATGCTCTCTAGGCTGTATTCTGGAGATACTGAGCCCCTCTTGTATCATTGAGGCAGTGTGAAGAAACCGCCCCTGCGTATGTCAGCGTGGGATGCTGTCTGAGGGAGAGCTTTTGGCAGCATCTGTGGCATTGAATTAAACAGCACCAGTGAGTATTCCCGTGACCTGGACCTTGATCATCGGTACTGCTAAACCATTTGGAGGTTTAAAGGTGTTCGGTGAAGGGGCAAAATAGTTTTGGCAGAAAATATAGTTTAGTTTTTGAAAGAAAAGTACTGCTTTCAGGATGAGAACACGGTTTGCCTGACTGTTGATAGCTTTAATGTTTTCATGTATGTGCTGGCAGTATTAAGAGAGTGGAGGAGAAGCACAAAAGGGGAAAATGGCCACAGCTGGGAATGACTGCTGTTTCCATTTTTATTGCCGCTATGCACAGGTAAATGCTGTAGATTTTAGAGTGGTTTGTATCCTTGATTTTCTTGACATGTCATGTTGAAAGTGAGGTTTATTGTGTAAAGTTAGAAGTTGATATGTCACTCTGCCTGGCTTATGGCAGCATCTGTAGATCAAATATCTGATCTTTGGAAGTGGTGAGAAGAGCTAATGATCATCTAAACTATGGGCAATTTCTCCTGGGAACTCTGCTCAGATACCCAAAGAACACACAAGTTAAAAACCGCACATAAGGGGTTCCAGGTGCAGATTCTGTCGCTGTGAAAAAAACTCTTGGCTGTGTTCACAGCAGCACACCCCGTATTAATCCGTTTAGTCATTTTTTATTGTTGTATTTACAATACCTGAAAACTGTTTTCTCCTGCAGCAGAAGAACAGCAACATCTCCTGTTTCTAGGAAAGACAACCCTCAGGCTGTCTGAGGATCACTTGTGCATTCCATCATAGCAAACCTCGTTATATAAATGGACTTTTTTTGCCACCTAGCAACAGTGAGTAAAAACATATTGTCAACAATTTGTTCATGAGAGTAAGTAGATGCAGGAGAATGTACTCCTAGTGCTTACTTCCTGTGCTTATGTCGTATATGTTAAGGTCAAGATGTGCACCATGGCAAAGAAATCAGGTATGATCTGCTATCCCAGCAAGTTGAAGGCAAAGAAAGGAAATTGTATTGGCATTTGAATAGGGTTGCGTATGATTTTTTTAGCTGTCATTTTAGGGATCTTCCTAAGTGTCAGTGACATGAAAGATGAACTCGCAAACAGCAATTGAGGTTGCCAAGGTCCACAGAGTAAAAGTGTTGCTTTACTTGGGTATTTGCTAGATCAAATCTTTCTAGTAGTAAAAGTGGTGAGTAGGCAGGTGATGATGTAAGAGAAACGAAAAGTAGTGTGTGTGGTGGTGGGAGGAGGTTGGTAGGGCCACGAGTAGCAATATCTGTTGACAGAGCACAACATGTGAGATGGATGAGACCCCCCTCAGACAGATAACATCAGATTACAATGCGGTGTGTGCAGGTGTACTTCCAGTTCATCGTTTCGAATAAATTTTTCAGGCTTGAACACTGGATGCAGGCTATTGAAGTACAGTACTAGTGTACAAGGCAGTATAATATCTGAAAATCAGAGTATTTATGGAAAAAACATAATTATAAGTTGGGATTCTTCCCTCAGTCCATTCTAAGAAGAGCTCTTGTCTACCAGGAGTCCTAGTAGACAGCCGGAACCTGGAACGGGGTAAGACTCCAGGGCAGGGAACCAAGACAGATGTCAGAAATCGGGGGAAGCCAAAGTGAGAGCAAGTCATCGAACCATAGAATAATATAATAGTTTAGGTTGGAAAGGACCTTAAAGATAATCCTGTTCCAACTCCCCTGCCATGGGCAGGGACACCTCCCACTAGACCAGGGAGGTCTCCCACCTCCCCCAGCTCAAAGCTCCATGCACCCTGGCCTTGAACACCTCCAGGGATGAGGCATCCACAACTTCTCTGGGCAACCTGGGCCAGTGCTCAGCAACCTCAGAGTGAAAAATTTCTTCCTCATGTCTAATCTAAATCTCCCCTCTTCCAGTTTGAAGCCATTACCCCTCATCCTATCACTACATGCCCTTGTAAAAAGTCCCTCTCCAGCCTTCTTGTAGGCCCCCTTCAGATGCTGGAAAGCTGCTATAAGGTCTCCCCCGAGCCTTCTCTTCTCCAGGCTGAACACCCCCAACTCTCTCAGCCTGTCCTCCCAGCAGAGGTGCTCTGATCATCTTCGTGGCCCTCCTCTGGACCCGCTCCAACAGGTCCATGTCCTTCTTATGTGGAGGCATCCAGAGCTGGACACAATAGTCCAGGTGGGGTCTCAGAAGAATGGAGTAGAGGGGCAGAATCCCCTCCCTCGCCCTGCTGGCCACGCTTCTTTTGATGCAGCCCAGGATATGGTTGGCCTTCTGGGCTGTGAGCACACGTTGCCGGCTCATGTTGAGCTTCTCGTCAGTCAGCAACCCCAAGTCCTTCTCCTCAGAGCTGCTCTCCATCCATTCTCTGCCCAGCCTGCATTTGTGCTTGGGATTGCCCCGACCCAGGTGCAGGACCCTGCACTTGGCCTTGTTGAACTGCATGAGGTTGGCATGGGCCCACCTCTCCAGCCTGTCCAGGTCCCTCTGGATGGCATCCCTTCCTTCCAGCGTGTCAACCACTCCAGGCAGCTTGGTGTCAATGGCAAACTTGCTGAAGGTGCACTCAATCCCACCATCCTTGTCACCGACAAAGATTGGTTCCCTTTAATCCTGACTCTCAAACTCTCGGTTGGCTCCTCATCTATCCCTAGGTGGAGCTCCATGCACTCACTCCAGGTGGTCATTGGCATAGAGGGCAACACCCCCTGCTTGTTTCCCCTGCCTGTCCTTCCTAAAGGGCCCGTATCCCTCTATTCCAACACTCCAGTCATAGGCGCCGTCCCACCACGTCTCTGTGATGCCAATGAGATCATGGACCTGGAGGTGTGCACACGTCTCTAACTCCTCTTGTTTACTCCCCACGCCATGTGCGTTTGCATAGAGGCACTTAAGCTGGGTCCCCGTTGAAGGTGACTTAGTGGCTGGAATGGCTGCAGTTCCTTTGTGCTGTTCTCCAGGTGGCCTTCCTTTGAGGTGTTTACCTGTGTTTCCCCATTGGCTCCTATTGCCTCAGGAGCCCCTGGCTCCTCTTCCTAAGACTACGAGTGTGCTGCAGTATACCCAGCACATCTTGGAGCAAGAGGCTGAGGGCCCTCGCTCGCGCCCCATTCCTCATACCTTGGAGTGTCGTCCCTTGGCTTGTCACAGCCATCCTGATAACACCCTGCGAGTGTCCCTGCACTGGCCCAGCCTTTCCTGCCTCATAAAAGCTCCAGAAAGGCCCGGTTTGCTGCCAAAAAGGGGTTCTGCTGCGGCCGTGCCTGTACCAGCACTGCTCATTTCAGCGAGTCGGCATGGCGTGTCATAGACAGATGAAGAAGTGGACTAAACCAGGGGCCTTATCTCCAGAGCTGTGGACAGGTGTCACCAGAGAACTCCAGAGAGACCTCTAGTCAGAAGCAAACACCTTGAGTTCCTGAAATTCCCCCAGGAAAGGGTAGCCTGTCATATCTGGGCATGTTGAGCCTAACTAACCCCATGGCAAGGGGTTGTGTGCTCTTTCTGTGAGTGCCCATACTGCTTCCAGTGCAGTTTCCACTTCCCCCGTGTCGGCGCCAGGCAGCTGGTGCTGCCGTGCCCACCACATAGGCATGACATTGGGTCTGGTGTGAGTCAGAGACTGTGCCTAAGAGGCACTGCGGACAAGGGCATCCTGTAGAAGAGCAACGTCCAACAATCAGAAAGAGAAAATGGACGCAGGCCTTTTCCTTTTTACTGCAATATGGATGAATTCAAAGTTCGTGTGCTGCACAATAACATTGCAAATACGAAAAGTGCATTGATTCGTTTTAATACTTAGAAATCTTGTTAAACGAATTTAAGTTTGATTTGGCTTACACTACCCAGGGCTAATAATATCCTATTCTGGACACTGACAAAGGCTCTATCAAGGTAAAGTGTTGTATCTTACTTTCTCTGGCATGAAATACAACAAATCTGATCTGCAGGAGTGTTATTAAAATGGGTTTGCTAGGATACACATGCTGCTCCTAGGCAAGCAAGATATGCGGAAGAATAACAGCAACTGGAATAACAGAAAATGCCCACGCTTCATCTTATTTCTTTGATATTTTTAATATAATGCACAGAATCCTGATTGTATATAGAGCTGCAAATTGGTCAGCTTGAACAACACAAATAGACTTACCATTTTTCATCATTTTTATTTTCAGTCCGTTGCATCTTTGTAAAAGTATGTTTCAGAATGAGGTATTCAACCGCCGCCTGGACACGGTCCTGGGCAGCCCGCTACAGGTGGCCCTGCTGGAGCAGCGGGGCTGGCCCAGACGACCTCCGGTGATTGGGGATGGCCTTCCTCTTTATTGCAATTCTGTGATTCTGAAATTGGTGCTGGGAGGGATAAGCGGTGCGGCACGCTGGAAAGCGTCTTGTTTACGACTGCCTCCCTCTGTCGGGAAGGCTGCGTGTGTGTTCTGTACCAAGACGCTCGGCACCTACGTCTGTCTGTCCAGGTGCACCGAGCGAGGTGAAAAAGAGCATAGTGTCAAAAGTGACTTTAGGAACTTTTGTGAGCTTAGCCACGTAGGATGGGGATTGCCACTCTGGAATGAAAGCGCAGTCGCGTTAGGGAATAAGCGTAGGGGGCAGAGGGGTCACGTGGCTTCAGTGTCAAATTCTGATCTGTGGTGTTTGCTTTGTTGTTTCTGGTGGTGGTTCTTCTGTTTGTTTGCTTGTTTTTTAAAGGGAAATCAAAGCTATGGTCTGCATCAGGTACAGGACCTTAGCTGTTGGGGGCTGTTGGGACAGAGAGCTGAAATTCTGTCTTCTGCTCACCTCTGCTGTAGACTTGTGCTTGCAGAGCATCTGCACAAACTCGGCAAGACAATCTGTAGGCTGCACTTGAGTGAAATGAGACCGCCTCTGTTACGCTAGTGGCTTTCTAGAGTAAAACTTAGGGTTTGGGTTAAATGGAGGGGTTTTGCCTAAAACATCGGGGGGAGGCTTTCTGCCTACGTGGGAAAGACACAACCCAGTGGTACTCACTAATCACCTGCTGACTCACTCACTAAATCCTCTTTCCGCAGGAGTAAAATACGGCAAAATACGAATTCACTGAAGCTGACTACTAAGGCGCAGAAAGTGACCTTTCCATCTACTGCTCCTCCAGTCCTTGTGAGTTGCTTGCTGTTGTTCTGGGGAAAATGTCACTGAACCAGTCCTTAATAAGAATACATTAATATTATTAATAATACAATTTATTATAATTATACATCGAATGATATTTTTATATGAATAACAATATAATGTAATTATAAAAAGACATGATTATCTATTATTAGTCTGCTAATATTACAAGTATAATATTTTTTTAATACTATGAATAATAATTCAATTAATAATGATTGACTTGTGGCTGACAGATAGAGCTCAGAGGGTTGCGGTTAGTGTTGCAGAGCTTAGTTGGAGGTGAGTAAGAAGTGGTGTCCCTCAGGGGTCAGTACAGGATGCAGTCCTGTTCAATATAGTCATCAGTGACCTGGATGAAGGGATAGAGTGTACCATCAGCAAGTTTGCTGATGTCAGAAAACTGGGAGGAGTGGCTGACACGCCGGAAGGCTGTGCCACCATACAGCGTGACCTGGCCAGGCTGGAGAGTGTGGCCAGCAGGTGGAGGGAGGTCATCCTGGTCAAAATGTTCCTCTTTTCAAACGGCCTTATTCAGCACTGCCTCATCTCTCCAGTCAGAGGAGTGAGTGCCCGTGATTCTTCCTACTCTCTGTAGTTGGAAGATGCTCTCGGAAGAGAGCGTCTTTCCTACTTTCTTGTAGTTGGAAGACGTCAACTTCCGCAGAAGATTTTTCCTAAAAGGCACAATCTATCTATTTAATGATTCCTTCAATATAATGATTTAAAAACTGTACCTGCTGGTCTGAACCTGGACTTGTTATTCTAGTTCCCTCCTAATAAAATAAATATAATGTTCTTGTCTGCAGATGCCCCATTGCCACAGGGTGTACAAGAAGGGATTCTGCCTCCGGCCCATCATCAAGAATCACTCAGAAATCAAAAGAATATTTTACTACCCGTTCACCCTCCACTGATTATAAACCTCAACGACGAGGAGGATGAAGAGGATGACAAAGAGGAAGAGAACTATAAAGAGTTTTTTTCTCTCTTTTACAAGGAAGCAGAATAGGTTTTTTGGACTCTTGCAGTGTATACATCACAACTGATGTATTATAATAACAATTACATTGTTAGAAAAGAGTTGTTGACAAGTTTTGGAAATAGCTTCCAGCTAATCCTCAAAATATTGGAACTGGTAGTTCCCAGATGTGAGTGAGGCAATGTTTTCTAACTCCTGTGAATTGCCTAGCTGTATATTTCAATGGTGGTACAATTCACTTCTTTTTCATTCAATGAAGTTTAAAATGTGATCCACTATTCAGATGATGTGATCCACCATTCAAAAATTCTCAGAATTTGGGGATGAAATCACAAATTCAGGAGGTACTTCTTTCCCGGGAAACAAACTTTGGAACAGGGGCTGTAGACACTCATCACTGAAGGTGAAGTCACAGGTTTGTTTACAAAAGATAGCCGAGTGACCTCAACTTAAATAATTTGTTTGACTGATTTCCTAAACTCTGAAGGAGGTCTCATTTTATTGCAGAAAGTTACTCTCGAGTCTAGCGAAGAGAAACCAGACAAAACTCTTCACTAGATTAACTGCAGTGTCTATATGTATATATTTACATTATTATTTATTCCCTTTTTGTGAACTGTAGTTAAACCGTTGACTGTATCTCACTCAGAGATGAGAGATTCATAGTGATGGAATGAATTGCACATTCCCAGAGCGTGAGAGAACAACCTACTCTCCTGCATGCACCCTGCAAATGACGGTGCTAGTTCTCAGGCAGCCCCGAGCAGCCTTTCCTTTTCCCGCTGTCCTTTGGGTGAGCGGGCAGGGCTGCCTGTTAGGGCCTCCAAACTCGGTTTCAGTCTGAGTTGGCCACGTTAACTTCAACAACAGAAAGAGCAGGGCTTTGCTCGTCTTAGTAGCCTGAACTGAGACAGATAAGGAGCGCTCATTTCACCAGCTCTGCTGGACAGTAACTTTGGGCAGAGGTTTTGTGACAAGCACTCCCTGGGGACATGTTTAGTCACAAGATTTCCTTTTGGGTGTAAATGAAGGACTGTTTTGCAAATAAGTACTGAAGATTTTTTTTCACTCATTTTAAATCAACAAACATTAACTTCTTACTAGGTGTTGTAACTGCAATTCCATTGCACTTGGCAATACCTAATATTACGGAATCATTTTTCTGTCCAGAAGCAGAGGTTGCAGTCAGAAAAGAAACACCCATGACAAAAATGAAATTCATTATGGTATTTGATTCTTAAGAATTATTGAAGGCCTTTGTATAGATAACTAGTAATCTTTTAAAAATCTATCCTATAGACGTTTCTAATTGGGTGCCTAAGACTGCTGCAGATATTGAAGAGGAAAGAGCAATAAAGGAAATGTGCTATAAATCTGGTAAGTATGGAATTAGTCACTCCTTCCTAAACAGCAGTGCTGCCAATATAGTAAACTTTGCATTTTTTTTCCCTCTTGGGATATATTTAGCTGAGTATTACAAGATTCCGTACCCTCACAAACACCAATCAACAAAAACTGTGTCTTCACCTCAGGAAAATGAGCTATTACCCTTGGAAGCGACCGGGCGAGACTTGCAGAAAGGCAAGTACTTTCCATCTTCTCAGACAATGTTTACCAGTTTTTAAATTACTGTTAGAGGGAGAAACTATGACATCATTTGCCCATCCTCCCCGCTTTTTGAACTTAGTGATGATGAAAGATAGCATATTACAAAGAGGATAGAAACACTTTTAATTTTTCCCCATATATATAGGGGATCAGGCCTAGTACCAGGGGATCAGGCCTAGTTACCAGGGGATCAGGCCTAGTCAGCATGGGTTTGTGGAAGGCAGGTCCTGCCAAACGAACCTCATCTCCTTCTACGACAAGATAACCAGAATATTGGACGGGGGAAAGGCTGTTGATATTGTATGCCTGGACTTTCGAAAAGCATTCGATACTGTCCCCCATACAATTCTTGTGGAAAAACTGGCTTCGCACGGCCTGGATGAGCATACGATCTGCTGGATCAAGCACTGGCTGACTGGAAGGTCCCAAAGAGTGGTGCTCAATGGATTTAAATCCAGCTGGCGGCCGGTCACAAGTGGTGTGCCTCAGGGCTCAGTGTTGAGACCATTTCTGTTTAACGTCTTTATTGATGATCTCGATAAGGACATAGGGTGTATCATCAGCAAGTTTGCAGATGACACCAAGTTAAGCAGGAGTGTTGATTCCCAGGAGGATAGGGAAGCTCTACAGAGAGACTTAGATTGGATCATTGGGCCAACATCAATGGTATGAGTTTCAACAAGGGCAAGTGTCAGGTCCTGCACTTGGGCCACAATAACCCCGTGCAGTGCTACAGGCTTGGGGAGGTGTGGCTGGAAAGCTGCCTGGCAGAAAGAGACCTGGGGGTTCTAATTGACAAGGGGCTGAATATGAGCCGGCAGTGCGCCCAGGTGGCCAGGAAAGCCACCGGCATCCTGGCTGGTCTTAGAAATAGCGTGGCCAGCAGAAGTAGGGAGGTGATTGTGCCCCTGTACTCAGCACTGGTGAGGCCACACCTCGAGTATTGTGTCCAGTTTTGGGCACCTCAATACAAGAGAGATATCGAGGTGCTGGAGGGAGTGCAGAGGAGGGCAACGAAGCTGGTGAAGGGCCTAGCAAACAAATCATATGAAGAGCGGTTGAAGGAGCTGGGACTGTTTAGTTTGAGGAGGAGGAGGCTGAGGGGAGAACTCATCACTCTCTACAACTATTTGAAAGGACACTGTAGAGAGGTTGGTGCTGGTCTCTTCTCACAGGTAATTAATGACAGAACAAGAGGGAATGGCTTCAAGCTCTAACAGGGTAGAGTTAGACTGAACATTAGGAAAGAATTTTTCACAGCAAGAGTGGTCAGGCATTGGAATAGACTGCCTAGGGAGGCGGTTGAGTCACTATCCCTGGATGTGTTTAAAAGACGTTTAGATGTGGTGTTGGGGGATATGGTGTAGGGGAGAACTTTGTAGAGTAGGGTAGATGGTTGGACTCGATGATCCCAAGGGTCTCTTCCAACCTAGACAATTCTATGATTCTATGATTCTATATATATTGTCACACACGTGGTGACTCCCTGAGTTTTTCTTCATGATCAAGATTTGTGTGGTCTAAGTTTAGCCACCCTAAGGTTAGGAATGTAGTTTAAATTTCTCGTGTAGGCTCTCTGTTGGAAATGGAGAGATATAGGCACTCTTTTGAGGCTATTTATTGAATCATAAGACAGTGCCAAAGACAGGTGAGAGATGTCTGGGGATGGCAGAACTTCAGCTCCCTCCAGTAAAAAGGAGAAAGGACCAATAGCCCAGCTGAAGTGCTTATACACTAATGCACGTAGCATGGGCAACAAACAGGAGGAGCTGGAAGCCATTGTACACCAGGGTAATTACGATGTAGTTGCCATCACAGAAACATGGTGGGATGACTCGCATAGCTATAGTGCTGCCATGGATGGCTATAGACTCTTCAGGAAGGATAGGCAAGCGAGGAGAGGCGGGGGGGTGGCCCTGTATGTCAGGGAGTGTTATGAATGTCTTGAACTAAATGATGGTGATAATGAGATTGAGTGTTTATGGGTAAGGATCAGAGGGAGGGCTAACAAGGCAGATATTGTAGTAGGAGTCTGTTATAGACCGCCCAACCAGGATGAGGAGGCAGATGAAATATTCTATAAACGGCTGGGATAAGTCTCAAGATCGCGAGCTCTAGTCCTCGTGGGAGACTTCAATTTGCCGGACATCTGCTGGGAATACAATACAGCAGGGAGGGAACAGTCTAGAAAGTTCCTGGAAGGTACTGGGGATAACTTCTTAACACAACTAGTGAAAGAGCCAACTAGGGAAGGTGCCCTGCTGGATCTGTTGTTTGTAAACAGGGAAGGTCTTGTGGGGGATGTGATGGTCGGAGGCCGTCTTGGCAACAGTGACCATGAAATGATAGAGTTCTCAATTCTGGGAGAAGCAAGGAAGGGGGTCAGCAGAACTGCCACCTTGGACTTCCGGAAAGCGGACTTTGGGCTCTTCAGGAGCCTGGTTGACAAAGTCCCCTGGGAGGCAGTCCTCCAGGGCAAAGGAGCCCAGGAAGCCTGGATGTCTTTCAAGACGGAAGTCCTAAAGGCGCAGGAGCAGGCTATCCCCGTGTGCCGTAAGACAAGCCGTCGGGGAAAAAGACCGGCCTGGCTAAGCAGGGAGCTAGTGTTGCAGCTTAGGGAAAAAAAGAGGATATACGGCCTTTGGAAGGAAGGGCAGGCCACCCAGGAGGATTACAAAGAGGTAGTAAAGCGATGTAGGGAAAAAATCAGAAGGGCCAAAGCTCAGCTAGAGCTAAACCTGGCTTCTGTTGTCAAGGACAACAAAAAAAGTTTCTATAAATATATTAGCAATAAAAAGAGGACCAAGGATAATATCTGTCCTCTAGTAGATGGGGCTGGTAACGTAGTAACCAAGGATGAGGAAAAGGCTGAGGTACTTAATGCCGTCTTTGCCTCAGTCTTCAGCAGTAGGACCAGTTGTTCCTTGAATTCCCCGACCCCTGAGCTAGAATACAGGGATGGGGAGCAGAGTGAAGCCCCTGTAGTCCAAAGGGAAATGGTGAGGGACCTGCTTCAGCACCTGGAGGTGCACAAATCTATGGGGCCGGATGGGATCCATCCAAGGGTGCTGAGGGAGCTGGCGGAAGTGCTCACCGGCCCACTGTGCATCATTTATGAACAGTCCTGGATAACCGGGGAGGTCCCAGCTGACTGGAGGTTGGCAAATGTGACGCCCATCCATAAGAAGGGCCGGAAGGAGGATCCAGGGAACTACAGGCCAGTCAGTCTGACATCGGTGCCTGGGAAGGTCATGGAGCAGATCATCCTCAGTGCCATCACACGGCACATGCAAGAGAACAGGGTGATCAGGCCCAGTCAGCATGGCTTTGTGAAAGGCAGGTCATGCCTGTCAAACCTAATCTCCTTCTATGACAAGGTGACCCACTTGGTGGACGAGGGAAAAGCTGTGGATGTTATCTACCTGGATTTTTGCAAGGCTTTTGACACCGTTTCCCATAGCATTCTCCCGGAGAAACTGGCTGCTCATGGCCTGGACAGGTATACTCTTCGTTGGGTAAAAAACTGGCTGGATGGCCATGTCCAGAGAGTGGTGGTAAATGGAGTTAAATCCAGTTGGTGTCCAGTCACGAGTGGTGTCCCCCAGGGATCGGTGCTGGGGCCCGTTCTCTTTAATATCTTTATCAACGATCTGGATGAGGGGATCGAATGCACCCTCAGTAAGTTCGCAGACGACACTAAACTAGGGGGGCGTGTTGATCTGCTTGAGGGTAGATTGGCTCTGCAGAGGGATCTGGACAGGCTGGACAGATGGGCTGAGGCCAATGGTATGAGGTTCAACAAGGCCAAGTGTCGGGTCCTGCACTTGGGTCACAACAACCCCATGCAGCGCTACAGACTGGGGGCGGAGTGGCTCGAAAGCTGCCTGGCAGAAAAGGACCTGGGGGTGTTGGTGGACAGCCGGCTGAGCATGAGCCAGCAGTGTGCCCAGGCAGCCAAGAAGGCCAACACCATCCTGGCCTGCATCAGGAATAGTGTGGTGAGCAGGACTAGGGAAGTAATCATCCCCCTGTACTCGGCACTGGTGAGGCCTCACCTCGAGTACTGTGTTCAGTTTTGGGCCCCTCACTACAAGAAGGACATTGAGGTGTTGGAGCGTGTCCAGAGAAGGGCTACAAAGCTGGTGAAGGGTCTGGAGGACAAACGTTATGAGGAACGACTGAGGGATCTGGGGTTGTTTAGCCTGGAGAAGAGGAGGCTGAGGGGAGACCTTATCACCCTCTACAACTGCCTGAAAGGAGGTCTTAGAGAGATGGGAGCTGACCTCTTCTCCCTGGCGACAAGTGATAGGACAAGAGGAAACGGGTTCAAGTTATGTCAGGGCAGGTTTAGATTGGATATTAGGAAGCATTTTTTCACTGAAAGGGTTATTAAACATTGGAATAAGCTGCCCAGAGAGGTGGTGGATTCACCATCCATGGAGGTGTTTAAGAAAAGGGTAGATGAGGTGCTTAGGGACATGGTTTAGGAGTGGTGGTGTTTTTATCAGGGTAGGTTAATGGTTGGACTTGATGATCTTAAAGGTCCCTTCCAACCTCACTGATTCTATGATTCTATGATTCTATGATTCTATGACTCACTTTCCCAGAGGTGCTCCGTGCTCTCTGCTGGCTGTCTTGAGTGTCTACAGGATTAGATGCAGTGATACACCAAACTTTTATATTACTAAATGTAGATTAAATAAATACCCCCTTGAAGTGTCTTGTAAAAGGTAGTAACAAGAGAGTTCCGTTTTGTTTTGAATGTTGGGCTTTATCCAACATAATTAAGGTCAGAGGAAGACAAGCTAATAAATATTTACCTCCTTTAATATGTTTATCCTTATTCTTGGCTAAGTGGCATAACTGAAGAAAATATAACTAGTTTATGCAATGAATCAGTAACAATATAATTCCACTATAGGAGGGAGAGTTATGTTCTTAACATGACAAGACACCAGAGTAATCAGTAGATTAGGCATGAAGAATTGCCACTGACCTGCCACTTTTAATAAAAAAGATTATTATTGTTTGTTTTGTGTAAATGTGTGGGATAAAATCTTGATAATACTGTGTCGTTGTTGGGACAGACACGACACTGGACATCAAGTTGCAGCAATCCAATTTCTTTACTTAACAAGCAGTGTTTTTTTATATTCTCTTACCCAGGTGCTTATCTATGCATATATTCAGCATTCTACTTTTGCCCGATACGCGCTCACATCACACGCTGTTCATGCTCTGGTCAAAGCCAGGATGTTTGCCAACCCTTATCCTTTTACTCAGCTCTTCTCAGGACTCCCCAGTCTCTTCAAGGGTACACGGATATCTGCTCAAGGTCAATGTTAAACTCGCATTCTGATCCCTCGGACCAGCCGAGGTTTCCCACAATTCCCCCTTTTTGTATTTGTGCTACAAATGCCGCCCCCATCACCCGCTGCAGGGCCCTTTGCAGTAGGGAGATGAGACATGGCACCATCATTAGCACAACTACAACTATCAACAATATTATTAATCCTGCTTTGACCACTGAAACCAGCCATCCCGAGAGTCCCCAGTTTTGCAAAAGGTGATCAAAAGAGAAGAACCCATCCCCTTCCTTTAACTTTTTCATTCATTCCATTAACTCTTGTATGCGTGCATGAATAGATTGAGAATGGTCTGATAAGTTCATGCAGCACATTCCATCAAAATCTTGACAACCATGACCTTGAGCCAGCAACAGAAAATCTATTGCAGCTCGATTCTGCAGTGTGGCATGTCTGAGTCTACATCTAGTAGTAAACTACTTAAAGCTGAAGATGTAGCATTAGATTGCTTACCCAGCCAACACCCAAGCTTGTTAAGCGTAGCACGCTCTAGCTGATGCCACTCCAGGGGCTAAAAAGGATGCTGCGATTATTAGGTCTCACAGCAGCACTTTTGCTCCAGGACCCACCCGTTCCTGGGTCACAAGCAACCAAAGTGCCGAAGAAGGGGTGGCATCGCAGCAGGAGTATCATCAGCAAGCTGCAAAAAGTTTAATACATATACAGCTTTAGTTAATCGTGCTTCAGGGCTTTCCCCTATCATTCCCCCTTTTTGTTTTTGTAAAAGGCGTTTCAGAATTCCATGTGCACGCTCAACAATACTCTGACCCGTGGGTGAGTGGGGGATGCCTGTGACATGTGTCACGCCCCAGAGTTGTAAAAAACAAGCTACCTTTTGCGATACATAAGCAGGACCGTTATCAGTTTTGATCTGTTGTGGGACACCTAAAACAGAAAATGCACGCTGCCAGTGGCGTAAGACATCTCGAGCTGATTCTCCAGTGTGAGCAGTGGCTACGAGGGCAGAAGAAAAGGTATCGATCAATACATGTATATACTTCAAACGGCCGAATTCAGTAATATGTGTGACATCAGTTTGCCAAAGCTGTAAAGCGCGTAATCCTCGTGGATTGGTGGCATAATATACAGGTACATGTTCATCTTGACAATCGGGGCAGGCCGCAATAATATTGCGGGCTTCAGTATTACTAAGATTAAACTGACGTTTTAAAGCACGATATCCCTGATGATAAAAACTATGCGATGCTATCGCTTGCTGTTTAACATTGGGCACAGGTCCCAGGGCCACTGCAGATACTAAAGCATCAGCTTGTGCACTGCCTTCTACAATAAATCCTGGTAACTGGGTATGACTTTTAATGTGCATCACATAATATTCCTGCTGTCGCCTCTGCATTGTTATCCATAACAGTTTCAATACATCAAACAGTAATTCATTAGTTACATTACCTAAAACAGCTTTATCTAAATGTTGTACCAGAGCGGCCACATAAGCTGAATTTGTCACAATGTTGACTGGGCCGGGGAAACTCTGAAACACCATGGTCATTGCTTGTAGTTCTACGACTTGGGGCGAACCTTCCTGATGTTCAATCTTATGTCGCCATTGTGTTCCTTGTCTCCAGACAATGGCAGCTTTTCCAGTTTTTCCTGACCCATCTGTGAACACTGTGGGGCCCTCCACTGGATTTCCTACGACTGAGTTTTTTTTTTTTTTTTTGTCCAAAGGTTATTTGTGTGCCCAATTAAATCAGTGGGTGTGAAGGTAAATGGTCAACGCTTTTGCTACAGACCATTGACAAAATGTAGGTGAGTTTTTCATACCTTGTGGCAACACTTTCCACTGATACCTTTTGGTAGGCTCCATGTTATTCACAGACGGAACAGTAAATGCAAATTTTTCTTTGTCTTGTTTTGCCAGAGGGATGGTAAAAAAAAAAAAATTAAATCTATTACAACAATTTCCCACCCCATAAGTATCATAGTAGGCCAAGGTAATCCCGGTTGTAGTGCTCCCATTGTTGCCATGACATCATTAATCTTTCTCAAATCATGCAACAATCTCCATTTCCCCAATTTCTTTTTGATAACAAATACTGGGGTATTCCAAGGGCTATGTGTGGCCTCTATGTGTCCTGCAACAAGTTGTTCCGTTACCAGAGACTGCAGGGCCGTTAATTTCTCTTTGCCAAGGGGCCACTGATCAACCCACACCGGTTTTTCTGTTAGCCATTTTAGAGCTAAAGTGGGTTGAGAAACACCCTGCAATACAGTGGCCCCGACTAAAAATCCGTAGTTATGCGAACTCCCCATTGGCCTAAGCAGTCCCTTCCCCATAGGTTTAAAGGAGTTGAGGTCACATATGGCCGCACTGTAGCCCTTTGCCCTTCTGAGTTTACAATCACAATAGGGTTAGTGGACATATAACTGTTGGCAACTCCTCCGAGTCCTGCCACTCCCAAGGCATTGGAGGTTAATGGCCAAGCAACAGGCCACTCCCGTAAAGAGATGATCGTCACATCTGCTCCAGTGTCTAATAATCCAGTCAGTCAGATCTTCTTGGGGGTGGCATCATTAAGTTCAAGAACACAATGCATTTGTGGGCATTGATTAGATACTCTCTGCACCCAATAGACTTGTGGCTTTCCTGTAGAGCCAAAACCACCATTACCACGTGTAACGTAGTTTGTTCATGGAACACAACTTTGAAATGGGATTAACTGAGCAAGTCGAGTTCCCTTCTCAGTAGTCACAGGTGGTGTAGCTGTTGATACCATGGCACGTATTTGTCCTGTGTAATCAGCATCAATCACTCCGACATATACCATGAGGCCTTGTAAGGTGGTACTAGATCTTCCTATGAGTAAGGCACTTAAACCTTTGCCAATTGGTCCCCAAGCGTCCTGGGGCACCTTGTGTACCTCTTTCGTACTTATTGTCACTGCTTCGGCAGTAGATACATCCATCCATCCCGGCTGCCCCTCTTGTCTCTCCTGATAGCCTGTCACAGAGGGTTGCTCTTGCACTACTCCCAGGAACGGATTGTTGAGGCGGGGTATTTGTGTCTGCGCACACCCTTTCGTGCTCTTCTTGCCGTTTCCCGATGGTATAGGTTGCCCATTAAAGTGATATTTTGAGCGACATTGCTTAGCAATATGTCCCATTCTTCCACATCGATGACACATCATGCTTGCAGCACCTCCTGTACTCTGCTTTTGAGGGCTAGTTCTCTGTGGCTTCTTTCTAGGGCACTCTGCTTTTACATGGCCCGACTGATCACACCCATAACATTTTAGGCTTTGCACACGCACTACTGCCGTTGCTGTTGCAAGTGCAGTCATTTTATGTTCCATAGACCCAACTTTAGCACATGTGGTTATCATGGCCTCTAAGGTGGGATCACCTGGCAAAGCTTCAATTATTTTTTGGCAGTCCGCGTTCGCGTTACCTCGGGCTAGCTGTTTCAGTAGCATCTCACGGAGGTGAGTGCCAAACACCTGTCGCTCAATGGCTGCCTGCAGTTTCTCAACAAACGGAAGAAATGCTTCACGAGTACCTTGCTTAATAGTGGTATATTTCTGTTTTGGCTCTGCCGACTCGGCAGTACGGATTAATGATTCAATTCCTACTTGCTTCACTTGTTCTAACACAAGGGGGGGCCATTGCGCCTGGTGCTGTGGATTATTAAATTGACCCATCCCTGTTAATACTTCAGCGCCATTACCGTAGCGAGGGTCCCCTTGCGGAAACTGTAAGTTAGCCACAGCTTGTGCCTCAGCTCTTTGTTGCCAAATGCTTCTAAAAACTGTTAACTGCACCGGCTGAAAAATAATCTGAGCGAGGTGTTGAATATCATAAGGAGTCATCGCTTCTAAGGACAGCAATCTTATGAGTTGCATTACTGCAGGAGAGTTCGGGCCGTACTGAGCAACAGCGTTCTGCAAATCCTGAATCACTTTCCAGGAATAGGGCATATGTTCATGGGGCTGCCTGATGCAGGGTCATTGTATACTACAGGAAAAGCAGCAGGCTCGGCAATTTCAGTACTAGGAGACTCGGCATGAGAAAGTGAAACAGGTATTTTCTCCAGCAAGTCCCATTCACCCAATTCCATCGCTTTTTGCTTCACCTCCCTCCAAAATCGGACAGGGTTTCGGGGTTTAACCGTCGCTTGAACTGGTGGTAAGTCCCAAGTTCGGGGATACTTTGAACAACAGAGAGGACCCCCTTGTTCTATTTGCGATTTTACATCAGTGTGAGAAGGCCAAGGGGGAGGTGGGGCAGAAGGGACAGAAACTGGAGGGGAATAGCCCCAGTCGATCAAATTGCTTTCCTCCTCATTGTCCGATTCAGGGGGCAAAGGTGGATAAGGGAACGGTGGATTATGAGGTTCACAAGGGATGAGCACCTCCTCCGGAAGGGTCTTTTGGATCTCTTCACTGCTCTCGACTTGGTCTCTAGGCAATACAAATCCCGATCGGTTAGCACCTTCACTTGCAGCTTGGTCGCAAGGTAATACATATTTATATTGTTTATCTTTTGTGTTCATCGGGAGCAGTCCTTTATTTTCCCGAGCAGCAATCTCCTGCCCCTTTAAATCATCAACACGAGGTTTAGAGGCAAACAGCGCAGGGGCTGCGGACGGCTGTTCACTCCCTCCTGCTAAATCTCTCTGCTACCTAAAGTTCTTTAATGTCTCTAATAAAAGTCGCCACGTAGTTAACAACTCAACAGCCGTTTTTGAGCCGCGCGTAGCTTCCTCAAATAAAGTCTGCCCCAGCTTTGTCCATTGCGTTATACTAAATGCTGTAACCGATGTTACTTTTACTCCCCGTTCTTTTCCCCACAATAGCATTTTTTGCAAAGTCACTTCAGGGAGGATTACACCTTGCCGTTTCAACAACAGCGTCCATGTGGAGAGTCTAGTCTGCTCCTCCTTAGTTAACTTCCCTCCCATGTCCCCGGTGGCTCACCTACTACAGGTGTCTTCTTAAATATGATCCGGATCCATTAACAGCTCTGCCCGCTGTCCTCAGCTTCACTGGGCTCCGTCCCCACGACTATTTCCAGTCGTCTTCTTCCTTAGAATCACGTCGGGGTCACCAGTTGTTGTTGTTGGGATGGACACGACACTGGACATCAAGTTGCAGCAATCCAATTTCTTCATTTAACAAGCAGTGTTTTTTTATATTCTCTTACCCAGGTGCTTATCTATGCATATATTCAGCATTCTACTTTTGCCCCATACGCTCTCACATCACACGCTGTTCATGCTCTGGTCAAAGCCAGGATGTTTGCCAACCCTTATCTTTTTACTTAGCTCTTCTCAGGACTCCCCAGTCTCTTCAAGGGTACACGGATATCTGCTCAAGGTCAATGTTAAACTCGCATTCTGATGCCTCGGACCAGCCGAGGTTTCCCACAATACTGTTCTATGTAAAGCAGATTTGAGTAGGATGATGTGCTGATAAAAATTGGGAATGGAAAATCTGTCTCAATTTTGAATAATGCAGACAAGTGAAGTCACAGTTTTTCGACTGATCGTTTTTGCCAGCCTAAATTGTTAAATAGAATTGGGCAACATTATTTTCTTCTCATTTCTACATTTAAAATGTTTGTTATTAACATAGTTTTGATAAGCTATTTCTGGCAAGTATTTCAATATATTTAGACTATAAACAAGGAAATCAGTAACAATATATGAATATCGCTTTTAAGATATATCTTCATTTATAACTACGTACATTCCGAGAAAAGGATAGAGATGAGAAAAAATTCTAGAATGAAATCTCTCTTTATACCCATATTTATAGAAAGCTTTCGAAGTGGACTGTTTATCTAACTTTTTGTGAGCCTTAGTGAATCATCTATTTGGTTTTGTGGAATTCTATGCATATTTTTATTCATTCCTGTTATAAACTTCATGTAATTATAAGAAGAGCAGAGTCTTTGCATTGTTCTCATTTCTCAGGGTGCTCTTGAGTACAGATGACTGTGAGACTTCTTTCCTATAGGAGGTGATTGCTCTGTGGCAGAGGAACACATGTGTTGAAGGGAAAAGATGCGAGGCACTACCTCGGGAAAGAGAAGCAATTGCATCAAAGTATCCCAACGTGAAAGGTACCTAATTATGATGTATTTCATAATTTTTAGATGAGATTACTTTTCTTTGCCTGCAAATGCGCTGGACGCTATACACTCTCCATAAAACCAATCTGAAGTGAAATTTTCTTTCATTGCAAGACGGCAGAAGTTGTTCTATGTTATGTACCAGTTCTGCTTCTTTTAGCCAGTCTGCACCCTCTGTTAAATTCAATGTGAGCAGGATCAGTCCCTGAGTTCCCAAAAGCTTTGACGTCCACATGTTTGAGCATGTGATGTGCTGTGCATTTTCCACTTCCATCGGGTGAAACAGATTTGCATGTAGTTGATATCTCACAGAACATGGGCCTTACAGAACCAGTCAGACTACGGTCGAGGAAAGAGCATAACCCTCCATAAAGTGCACTTAGAAGCTAGTCACATACAGCAAATTAAAATACTGACACCTAAGTACCTTGGTGGATAGGCTTCATCCTTTTCACAAGAGAATTCTAGAGTAGATTTGGCAGTGTATAAAATGTATCAATCTGTTTACTGCAGGTAAATTTTCACCTGATATTACTTTGCAGTTTTGGAGCAAAAAGAAAAAAAGGACAGAGTTTGGCTTTCAGCCACCCCATAAACTGAAGCAGAAGTCCACAATTTCTGCTGCATTGTGGCCTGAACTGAGAGGAACTAACTGCTTAATTTACATTAGCAGGAGAAAAGGAAGAACAGGCAGAGTAGCAGGGGCCGGGCGAAGAGCACTGTGGCTACTTTATAGTGCCACTTGCTTTGTGAGGTTCCGTTTGTAGTTCGAAGTGGGCTTACCTCTGCCACCAGTAGCCTCATCATTGGCAGTATTTTGTTATGTTCACAAACTGCCAGGATGTGTCTAGATGCTAGAGATAGAAGAAGTAATTCATAGTTCAGCCAGGGGGTGTCCTTTGGCATGCGTTGGTCTCCATGGGCTCAACCATGGATGTTCCAGAGGTCCGCATGCCACCGATACAGTGCAGAGAAAGGATGTACCTGGGCAGGTGGTCAGCACTGAGAGGAGCGGAGTGGATGAGGCGTTTGTGTTCACAGCTGCTGTTGAGAGAGTCTGAAAAGACAGATACCTTCCAAGAAAAGGATAGAGATGTTTCCCCAAACCGCTTCTTTAATTGAATTCTCTGAGGCACATCACAGGTACTATGATGACACGCATCTTGAAAATGCCATAAATTCAATCAGATAGGGTTCCCAAATACCATTCACGAAAAGTGAGAGGCTAAAGAACGAGCGGGTTATTTGTAGCTGGTTCTTTACTTTGGAGCCATAGTCTTCTTTAACCTGTGTATTGACCTATATTTTCTTAGAGAGCGTGGGAGGTACGCATCAGGTGCTCGAGGTACACCAGACAGCATCCAGGTAACTAACAATAGAGAAAGAAGAATATAGACGGAGAGGTTCAAGGACATTGCCCTGAACACATCATTAGCTCATAGGGGTGGGAGGAAGAGGACGGCAGTGCCGTTCCCTGTGCTTACACACAAGCAGCTCAAACATTCTTTCTGTTGCCTTTCCAGGCAATGGTAATACAATTCCTACAAACATTAGCAGCACAAAAAGAGAAGGAGAATGTTCCGGAAGGAGAGTACCCACAGAGAGTCTTCCCAGAACAGACCACAGATCCTTTGAAAATGGAGGTAATATACTTAAGCATCACTTCTCATTGCTGAACATCACGTGGTAAATAACTGAATAGGCACACATTAAACTTCATCATTTTGTATTTGAGTTATTCTTTTTTCTTTACATTCTAGAGACTCTTTCTCATGCTGCTTCATTAATTATAACAATCCAAAACACCATTTATGATTCTGCTTGTTTTAGGATTATAGTAAAAAAGGAATCCTCTATGCTGATTCCAATCGATTTGTTTTCTGCTTAATCTTGGAAAAGAAAATGGTTCTGTGGAGCTATAAAAAAGACCTGTCTATAGTATAATACCCTTATTCACTAGGTATGTTGACGTCAGAGGTAAAGGTACTATATGAAGGTTGAATCTTTCGCCATACAATGGTATTTCTGCAATGTTGTTTGTCACCAATGCCAATTTGTCAGCAATGCCCGTTCAGCTGTTAGAATTATGCGTGGGCCCATGCTAGAAACTGTATCACTGAGGATTTAAATTATCCTTTAATAAAGTGAAGTTGTTTTCATCCCATGTCATTTTAGTTTTTCAGCTTGCAGGGCAACACACAGCTGAGCTGATACAACCGAGACAGAGGCAAAGCACACCTCGTGGGCAAGGGATGAGCAATAAGCACTGGTAGACAGGAACATATTAAGGCTCCTGTTTTATTGCTAAGCGAGTTTTCTTGTAAGGACATGCGGCTCAAGCTCACAAGTTGTCACCTTGCACTTTGGAGTCCGTTTGCATTGGCTTCCATTCAGGTGTTACACTGACTTTGGAAAAGGTTTTGTTCCCCCTGTGACACACATATAAATTGCATGCCACTTTTGATTCTCAGTTATTACAAACACATATTTGGTTTAAAGCAAATGTTTGTAGTTTTAAATGGTAAACCCTAAATGCAATATTCATGAAGATTTTCTAATTCATAATGAGAAGCACTCTGAGCCAACACTGATCAAAGCAATGGTAGGAGTTCAAAGTAATGTTGATCTTTGTGTTTATAGTCAGTTTTTGAGTTTGCTTTCAAGATTTTGCGACCGGGAACTCTGCTAGAGGCAATATAGCAACATTTGCTTTCTTTTGGCGGAGTGAGACTTTTAGAATAATTAACACGTGAAAACGTGATCCACCCAAGAAGGCTTCATGAAGCTGGACATTAGGTTTTCAAAACATCGTAGCATTTCTCATCATAAGAAAATTTTGTATGCTTCTTAAAAAAGTAAATATGTGTTATTTTAATCCCTCAGAAACAAACCACACTGAGCTGGTAAAGAACAGTCACTGTAAAGAAGTAAAAGAAAAGAAATGGATTTCTGCGGAGCCAAGAAACTCACCTAATGCAGTAACAGGCAAAGGTATTTGGAGAAAACAGTTGGCTTATTCCTTTTCATTGACTAAACTGTTAGATGATTTAGCACCACCTAGTTAATTTCTGTTCTCAGGGTCAAAGATGGACAGTCCATATTTGGATTGGACTAACGACAAAGAACATTTATTTAATCTTGTCTTCCAGCCTCCAGTCTCCTGCAATGTGTCAAATTTTGAGTAACAGCACAACGTTATTGTTTAAGGTTTTTTTTTTTCCCCTTTTAGGATATCATGCTTCAGACCCCAAAGTAAAACCACATCACCAACAAAGAGGTCAACGTAAAGATGATGAAACTGCTTCTTCTGCACCTTAGTGAGGGAAACTGGAAGAAAGGCTTATTTCAATTCTTCAGAACCTTGACGAGCAGCACATGTAGTGTACCCTACTGTCACCGTCACCCCAAAACCAAAGTTCAGTGGACGTACAGGTGGGTTCCTGCTTGCACGAGATTCTCAAAATGCCTCAAATATATCTGTCTGTATTGTGCTGCTTTTGATTTTGCCCCTGCAGGTGACTTTTAAGTTATTTCTGCCTAAATACGGGCAAGAGTAAATTTGATCCATCACAATTTTCAGACGCAGATTGCAGCGGTATGCATCGGGAGAAATGTAAAGCTTTATAAAGCTTTACAGTTAGTCAGACAGTTCATGAACAATAATTTAGCCACCTTCATAGCAGGAATTCATGTCTCTGCCAACAAAAAAGGATGAATGCAATGATTTGCCGATGTGCACTAACATACTCATCCCCACTTTTTACAGCATCTTTTATGAGATTTACTCTTTTGAAATATGCAATAAGCTGTGGATTAGTCCACCTTTAACTTTTCATTTTAATTGATATCTAAATATCGATAGCAATAGTACTAGTTTTGCAGTAAAATTTCCATTTCCTCTCAAGAAATGTTTCTTGTTCAACTTTTTTCCTCCCAGCAGGGGACGAAAGAATGCTTGCTTTGCATGGTATTTTTCCACAGCTAGGATTTCTCTGGAGTCTTTATTATGATGGATTTGTGACTGTTTTCATTATTTAGGATTATTTTTCATCTTGAATAAACAAGGGCTTGGGTCTTACTCAAATTTCTGTTATTGATTTAAACGTACTCTAAATGTTTGTGATTTATACTGTTGTTTTTTCACATGATTTATGTTGGATGGAGGACTGAATTCATTCTTCCTGCCATTCATGCAGCCGTTGGGGAAAAAGAGCGGCCTGGCTGAACAGGGAGCTAGGGTTGCAACTTAGGGAAATAAAGAGGATTTATGGACTTTGGAAGGAAGGGCAGGCCACTCGAGAACTACAAAGAGGTAGTGAGGCTATGTAGGGAAAAAATCAGGAGGGCCAAAGCCCAGCTGGAAGTAAACATGGCTTCTGTTGTCAAGGACAACAAAAAAAGTTTCTATAAATATATTAGCATTAAAAAGAGGACTAATCTCTCTCCTCTAGTAAATGAGGCCGGTAACATAGTGACCAAGGATGAGGAACAGGCTGAGGTACTTAATGCCGCCTTTGCCTCAGTCTTCAGCAGTAGGACCAGTCGTTCCCTGAGTACCCAGAACCCTGAGCGAGAAGACAGGGATGGGAAGCAGAACGAAGCCCCTGTAATCCAAAGGGAAATGGTGAGGGACCTGCTTCAGCACCTGGAGGTGCACTAATCAATGGGGCCGGATGGGATCCACTCAAGGGTACTGAAGGAGCTGGTGGAAGCGCTCACCAGGTCACTTTGCATCATTTATGAGCAGTGCGGGATAACTGGGGAGGTCCAAGCTGACTGGAGGTTGGCAAACGTGACACCCATCCACAGGAAGGGCCGGAAGGAGGATCCAGGGAACTACAGGCCAGTCAGTCTGACCTCGGTGCCTGGGAAGGTCATGGAACAGGTCATCCTCAGTGCCATTACACGGCACATGCCGGAGAACGGGGTGATCAGGCCCAGTCAGCATGGGTTTGTGAAAGGCAGGTCATGCCTGACAAACCTGATCTCCTCCTATGATAAGATGACCCACTTAGTGGATGAGGGAAAAGCTGTGGATGGTATTGACCTGGATGTTTGCAAAGCTTTTGACACCGTTTCCCATAGCATTCTCCTGGCTGCTCATGGCCTGGACAGTTGTCCTCTTCACTGGATCAAACACTGGCTGGATGGCCGTGCCCAGAGAGTGGTGGTGAATGGAGTTAAATCCAGTTGGTGTCCGGTCACAAGTGGTGTCCCCCAGGGCTCGGTGCTGGGACCAGTTCTCTTTAATACCTTTATCAATGATCTGGATGAGGGGATCGAATGCACTGTCAGTAAGTTCGCAGATGACACTAAGCTAGGCGGGTGTGTTGATCTGCTTGAGGGTAGGATGCCTCTGCAGAGGGATCTGGACAGGCTGGACCAATGGCGTGAGGCCAATAGTATGAGGTTCAAGAAGGCCAAGTGCCGGGTCCTGCACTTGGGTCACAACAACCCCATGCAATGCTACAGGCTTGGGGCAGAGTGGCTGGAAAGCTGCCCGGCAGAAAAGGACCAGGGGTGTTGGTGGACAGCTGGCTGAACATGAGCTGGCAGTGTGCCCAGGTGGCCAAGAAGGCCAACGGCTTCCTGGCCTGTATCAGGAATAGTGTGGTGAGCAGGACTAGGGAAGTGATCATCCCCCTGTACTCGGCACTGGTGAGGCCCCACCTCGAGTACTGTGTTCAGTTTTGGGCCCCTCACTACAAGAAGGACATTGAGGTGTTGAAGCATGTCCAGAGAAGGGCTACAAAGCTGATGAGGGGTCTGGAGGACAAATCTTATGAGGAACGACTGAGGGAACTGGGGTTGTTTAGCCTGGGGACAAGGAGGCTGAGGGAAGACCTTATCACCCTCTACAACTACCTGAAAGGAGGGTGTAGAGAGGTGGGAGCTGACCTCTTCTCCCTGGTGAAAACTGATAGGACGAGAGGAAATGGATTCAAGTTATGTCAGGTGAGGTTTAGATTGGATATTAGGAAACATTTTTTTCACTGAAAGGGTTGTTAAACATTGGAATAGGCTCCCCAGGGAGGTGGTGGATTCAGCATTCCTGGAGGTGTTTAAAAAGAGGGTAGATGTGGTAGTCGGGGACATGGTTTAGAAGTGGTTTTGTCAGGGTAGGTTAATGGTTGGACTTGATGATCTTAAAGGACCCTTCCAACTTCAGCGATTCTACGATTCTATGATATTTTCCTTCATCTTTTTTCCGTTTCCTCTTGATAGTATGTACTATGTCATAAATTTGACAAGAAGCCTACAGGTGGGATTCTGTCTTGTATCTTTCTTTTTGGCAATCTTTTTCAGACATAACAATAATTGTACATCTTTCACTTTATTTTTACATTGCTAATAGAGCTTCATGCAATCTAGTACAGTACATCACTGGGGTTTTTTTGCCTTTCTACTTTCCGTTTCCATGGTTTCTCTGGATAATTGTGGTTTTTCATCTGTCACTTCATCAAGAAATTAAGTGGTAAATAATGTAAATAATCATAAGTTAATCAGGTGATTTTATCTTGCCAGTTCCAGTCATCTCTCCTAAGCTGGGTTCTCCTCTTCAGGTGCCTCCCTGCCTTAATTTCCAATACAAGGAACCTTCGTTCAGACAAAGTAACCCCTACTTTCAGATGAATAAATTTAAGTTAAATGAATCCCAACATCACTGGTTCATCTCAGGGATGAAGAGTAGTTGAAGAATAGAATTTCTACGTTGATGAAATGTGGACAGATTTGTACAGAGATTACAGAGAAAACATTCTTCAAGTGAAGAATACATCTTATCAAATTTCCAGGTTACAAAAGGATAAAGCATTTAAAAAAAAAAAGGTGATCAGCATTTTTATCATAGAGACAACCATTACCATTTTCTCTACCTTTATTTTCAGCAGTGCCTGAGCCATGTGGTGGGAAAAGCTCCAAACAAAAGAACCAGCTTGACATAAATAGAAGATTTTGCACCTAAATGGAAAACTACGGTAATACTTACACGTTTTGTATAAATTGCAACTTTTGAGATTATTGTGCAATTAGTAATTGGAATTAATGGAAATAGTCTGGAATCAACAGCAAATCAGAGTATTAATGATAATGTTTTTTAACCAAGCGCTACAGAAAATGGTTAGTCATTATGCAGCATGCTCTGATGCAAATCAACTGCCTAGAACAAAACCATCATGTTGCCTTGCCTCTAGTGCTTTCACAAGCAGAGATAAAGGAGGGGATTGGATTATAGACTTGTTGAATCTAAAAGCACTCGATGCCTTTGGGAAGGTTTTCAGCATGGCAACATTCACTTTGTTCAGGTCAAGGATGTCCGTGGCAGAATTGCCTCATTTGGAAGATCCTGTGAGCCTGATGCAAACACTGCAAGTTACAAATTATCTTTACCAGAGAGAAAGTCTGTATTTAATACCAGCTTGTATGTGAGAGACAATGTAGGATTCACCTGATGCCTTCATTGACACTTCAGCTGATGTAACATTCAATTCACGTATCAGACGGAGAGTCTTTCCTGGACCTCTATCTCGTCTCTCATGTAGCCGGAATTAAGAGGCAACGTCTATGTTTTTTTCTATAGACAAATACACTTCAGGACCTTACAACGCACCAGCTTGGAGGAGAAGAAATCCACATGCAAACCCCTTGTCTAAGTATAAAACAACTCTTCAGGTAACTGTTTGACAGAAATGTTTACAATTCAGTCTTTTTAGTAAAAGCAACATGCCCCTCCCCACCTAGGAAATGTAAAGGCGCTCTTCAAACTTGCCCAGCCGAAACCCTGCAAGATTGTAAGCAACGCTGAGTAGTCTGAAAGAGCAGTTTTGTTGGTGTGCAGACATGTAATTCTGACTGTATGACTAACCCGTGATTTCTGAGTTTTCACAACATTACTGATATGAAAGCAAAGTACGTCCTTGCCTTTCAAGTGAGGAGCCAGAAGCAGTGGGGTTTGGCTTGTCGCACCGGCCAAAGCACAGCAGAGACTCTATGAGTGCGATCTGTTTGTCTCTGTTCAATTGCTTGTGAAGCGTCTGCAATAGCGGAATGATGATCATCCCAGTTTCCAATTCATAAAAGGAGGAGCAGCATTTCCCTCAGGGCTGGAGCCCCCTCCTTCCCCCAACCCCACTCCTGGGCAGAATTTCCTCCCTCCCACCTTCTCCCCACACCTCAGCGCTGGGGCAGCCCCACAGCCTCTTCCAGGGCTGGGAAAACACTCCTGCCCTTTCTCTTCCTGCGGGTTTTGAGAAGAAGAGCCCCCCGTCTGCCCAGCCCACACGTGGGGTCTGGGCAGTTCCACGCCTTGTGTTTGAACTGGGAATTGGGATGTTTCAGTTTTCTTCTGTGATCAGGCATGGTTGTTAAAGGCCAGTTGTAGTGGTTAGGGTTAGATGGGTGAGGAACAGCAAATCTTATTGAACTTTTCCTTTTTTTAGGTTTTGTTTAGGGGTCTCGTTGTCCTCACACCCTCGAGTTCTGCTCCAGGTCAAGCGAAGCCCCATGGAACTGGCCCTAAGGGCGGCAGTGGCCATGGACCAGCACCCCTTTGGCATGGAGAACATGGTTTATTTCAAGGTGAATCTCCCTGTTTTTTTCCAAAGCGGGGGGCTGGTTTGTAGCGAGGCTTAAAACCCCGGGTTGTGCCTAAACGTGGGGCTGATTTCAACCTCAGGGGCTGCGACTCCGTCCAGCTCCGACTCACAGCCCTGGCTGCACTGTCACTGCACCGGGCTCAGCGTTCTCTTGTATTTTGGAGGTTTTTTTACAGATCGGCAGCAGCCGGGGATATTTAGCAGCTGTGTATTGGTGGCAGAATCCATGTCGTTATGTGTGTGATCTGTGCTCAGATCTGGTGGGACAGTGAAGAGATAGCAACCGGTGGCGCTGTCAGTCACGTCCTCTGGGAGAGACGGCCAGGGCCGTTTGTAGCTGTCCCACCTCAACTGCGAGATCTGTCTCTGGAGCTGCCAGTGCCAAAGCTGCTCTGAAGGCAGAGAGAGTGATACCGGATAACCTGCCTTTTTTTCGGTGCCTTTTCTGGGTCTCCAGTCTGTCTGCTCTGTTTGCCCTCTGCCTTGGATCACACCTTTTCTCCCTTCTTGATGGAAACTGACTTTCTGTTGCGTTTTGTTGCATTTCTAGTGACAAATCTGCTCAACTTCTCCTGCTCCAACGTTGTGCCGGGGGAAAGAGCCAACCTCAAGCATGCCTTGCACCGCCTGCATGACGCTCTGGTAAGAAGCAGCTGTTTTCGAATTCCTGCTGGACTAGGACAGCCTTTAGCACTGGGGTGAGCTGGGAGTCGCTCCTGAGTTTTCTTTTCCGCAGGCTCAAATCCCTTTACTAAAGGGGCAGAGTTCTTGCGTGCTGCCTGTTGGCCGCCATCTGCGTTAAGGTCTCGTGCGGTGACAGACACCATGTATCAATAGGAGCTTGTTTTGTCTCTTGTCAATTCTGTGACAATTGGGAGAATAGAAGTCTTCCTACTCCCAGTGCTGGGAATGAAGGAATATTCGCTAAAACCCGAGGTCTACCCCGGAGAAACGTCCTGTGCTTGACAACTGCACCGTCCCTGGGCTCTCCTTGCTGAGCAAACGCCTCCAGCCTGACCCCAGTGAACCCCCGAGCGGGTCTGCTTTGCTCCCTCTTCTTCGGAGAAGGGATTTCACAGTGCTGAGCTGCAGCAGAGGACTCGGCGTCTGCTGCGTCTGCACGAGGAGGCTCTACCTGCAGCAGGGATGAGCCCAGAAGGACTCCAGCAGCGAGCAGTCTTCTCCCGGAGGTGGTGGCCGGTGGGGTGCCACAGCTTGGTCCCCGGAGATCTCCGCAGGTTCTGGTTTCTTAAAACACATCAGTGTGGATTGAGGAAATATTCCCATCAACTCCCGTGTGGGCAGAGGTGACCCCGACGCGCTGTTGCTGAGCATCGACTGAGCACCGTCTTCCCACAGTGGGCTGAAGAGTTGACCTTTTGGCCCCTCATGAGGGGGAATCGAAGTCTTGTTCTCTGAACTCCCGCAGGAGGGTCTGGAGATGCTGCAGTCTGGGGCACCCCAGCGACCTGAATCCCATCCCCTGGCTGATTATCATTACGCAGGTAAAGTGGAAGCAGAGCTTGTTGCTTCTCCGGGAATGCGAGCGGGTACTGCCGTTCCCTTTGTTCTGATTGAAAGAAGTGATTTTTAGAAACATGCGAGCAGCGGTTCGTGTTCTTTGGGGCGGGGAAAACAGTCATTTTAATCTGTTCTGGTGGGGTTTTGGCATGGGGAATTCCTTATCCCTATGTTCTAGCCCACTGTTTTCCTGTGCGGTGACGCCCCACGCCACCGTACACTCCTTTCCTTCGTATGCTGGCTTTACTGCGTGCAGGGCTTGCTCTGCCGGCAGCCATAACTGGTTCTGCTAACGAACTCCCTGCAACATTGCATAATTGCTCTCCGAAGGAGGAGAGATTTTAATGCGTGACGAAAAAATTGTGCGGTTTTCCGTGAGGCTGCAAGTGGTCTAATCGTTTCCGTGTCTCTGTTTCTTCCCAGGCGCAGACACTTGGACGCCTCTTGAGGAGCAGTTATTTAAAGAGGCCTTTTCTGTACACCAGAAGGATTTCCACCTGATACAGAAGAAGGTAAAGCCGTTAGACCGAGGCGGGTCTTGGGTTGTTAGCATGGAGGGGAGTTTTAACCCAGAAAAGTCGTCTTTTGAATGGTGTGTTGGAATCCTGTTCTTGGGATGCCGCTTCACGCTAAAAAGACACCAGTACAAGACATAATTGGCCCTAATGTGTAATGACCACAGAATACTTAATCTCTCTGGTGCAAAATATCAGAAATACTAAAAGAAGAATACTGACACGTTCCCCTGACCACCGGCATATAACGTACAGTTCTGCCCTCCCATGGCTTCTTTACAGCCCTTTCAGAAGAAGGAGGCTCATTTTCTGCCTGATCTCTCCCATACGTTGTGCTGTGAGAACCAGAGACAAGGGGGGACAGACAAACAGCGCTTGATAGATTTGTTGTGTCTGTGCCCTAAATGTTTTACTGCAGTCTTTCCCTCATCAATCGCTTCTGTTTTTCTCCCAATAGATTCAGACGAAGACCGTGTCCCAGTGTGTCGAATAGTACTACACCTGGAAAAAACGTGTCAGATTTGCCAGCAGTCAAGCTGAATGGACAGAAGAAAAGCTGAAGGGAAACAAGGAGGAGGTGGAAGAGGCTGAAGAGAAGGTAGAAAAACTGCCGGGGGTTGGTGCGAGATGTCGCTCCTCGATGAAGCTATCATCCCGGGCTCTGGGAAATAATCCCCTTCACATTAAACTTGCTGCTGCTGATTTTCAGGGATGTTCCGTAACATCCCAGTGCTCCATAAAAGGAATTGCTTGTCACACAGCTCTGCACAGGGGTTGCCGAAACATTCCTTCCCAGGAAACGGGAATTGTGTTCACAGAATTTTTTTTTTTCGTTGGTAGAAATTGGGTAACCACGTCACTTCAGTGCTCAGTACTTCTACACTTTAAACCCGTTGTACAGACTTCTGTGGAGGAAAGTGCTGTTCCACTGAGGACAGTAGGAATTTTATGGTTTTTCTTTCAAGGTCTGTCTTTGCACCCCTTCCTTCCCATCGAATTTCAGCATTTTTTCATCTGTTTCGTGTTCAGAGGAGTTCAGCAGGGCAGGCTGGCACTGACAGAACGCGTTACACCCAGCACAAAAAGAAACCCCTCGCTGCTGTGGCCATTGGGGATGTTTCCAGCTAGTTGTTCACTTTAGCTGTCCCCCTTGCTGAGGAGAAGGAGAAATAACTAAAGGCTGTCTGCTTTACAGGCTGCTTGCAGCCCGAAGAAGAGGCGCCGGCTTGGGCCGAAGGAAAACACCAAGAAAAAGCAGAGGAGTTGTGAAAAGACGCCCACGTGAGTCTCCGTGCTGGGGTGGAGGCGCCGGCGATGTGGCTGTTTCCCTGCAGAGAGTGTGGAAGGTTAGCTGGTCGTTTTTCTTCTTGAAACCTGCTGCTTTGGGCTCAAACCGATGGAAACTTTTAAAGGCACCCAGGGGGAGCTGAGCTAAGGGCAGCTGGAGGGTTCCCCCTGCCCCACAGCCTTCTGGCGGTATTGTTTGACTTTAAACCCAAAGCTCTGTGTTTTCTGACGTGGGGAGACCCTCCCGCCGAGTCACGAGGTTGGGACCAGACCCCCTTTCCTTTCTCACCTCCTCTGGGAGAGGAGTCCCGGTGTGGCTGTATCCAGCCTCAGCTTCCGACTGGGAAGGAGAGTCCGGAGCCCCGTCTCTGCCCCAGAGTGGCTTTGTTCCAGCTCAAGCTGGGTATCTCCGAACAGAGTGCCCTGTCGCTTGTCTTCCAGTGCCTTAGAAGGTCTATTCCCTGAGGTGTTCAGGCACCTCTGTGTTCTGCATGCACCGACTTTTTGTCCCAGCAATATTTTTAATAGCCGCTTTTCCTCTGCGCTGATTGGAGCGACAATGCAGTGGGGATTGTTTCTACTCGTGCAGTTTCACCCTCCTCCCATCTAATCCGCACTTGGGTCTCCTCTGTCTCCTGCTGACTTCAGCTGGAACGCTTTCTCACTCTCTTTGAAGGCCCTTTCCTCGAATTACAGGCTTGCTCTGCTTCATCTGGTTGTGGAAGAATCCCAGCGTTTCTCTATTTTCACTAAGAAGAGGTTCCACTAAAGTTCCTTTTTGCGGTTTGCGGTCCGAGGGCTTCCACGCTGCAGTCACTCGTGCCAAGCAACATCACTCATTCCCAGCAAAGCTGCTCAAGTTTCGATCCACCTTAAATTTAAGCAATCGCACCGTTAATTCTCCTATTTTAATCCCCAACAATCTCTCTTGTTTAACCAGCAAGGTCCCACCAGCCAGGGGTACCGGCAGAAACCGTGTAGGACCACGCAGCAAAACACAGCAGAAACTCACAAAATAAAACTAATGAAACGTGGTCTAAGAAACTAAAAAAAGAAATTAAAAATTCCCGTTTGTTTTCTCCCTTCCAGGGTGTTTGGGAAGATCAATGGGAGGAATCCTCACATGAAATGCCATCACCCGCGGGATGATTGGAAGGCCCCAGCAGTTTTTTTAAAGGGAGGCGAAGCCGAGAGAAGCCCAGATGGTGACCTCCTCCAGCTGGCAACTGGGCAACTGTCATCTCAGACCACCAACAAGGTCAATTTAGTCTGTTTAGAAAACCCCACCGACCTCTAGCATGGGGGCAGCACCTGGGCTCTGCAGAGGATCCACCACCACGAGGTCGCCCCCACTCCAGAAAGACCCAGAAGAAGCAAACAGCAGAGAAATAGTTATCGTATTTAATAGCGTTTCCCTCTTAGGTGATAGTCCCGTGTAGGTTTTAGGTCTTCGTTAGCCATCTTTTAGGTCTTAGTTTTAGGCTTTAGTGTTCTTCTGATAGGAGTAAGGTTTGTTTTTCTTCTGATAGGAGTAAGGTTTGGTTTTCAGGAATCATGAAATTTTCAGAGTTGGAAGGTACCTCTAGAGATCATCTAGTCCAGCTCCCCAGCTAAAGCAGGATTACCTAGAGCACATGACTCAGGACTGCATCCAGGTGGGTCTTGAAGATCTCCAGAGAAGGGGAATCCACAACCTCCCTGGGCAGCCTGATCCAGTGCTCGATCACTCTAACCTTAAAGAAGGTTTTTTCTTGTATTTGAATGGAACTTCCAACTTGTGCCTATTGCCGTGTCACTGGGAACCACTGAAAAGAGTCTGGCTCCATCCTCCTTCAACCCACCCTTTAGATACTTAGAAGCAATAAGAAGGTCTCCCCTCAGCCTTCTCTTCTCCAGGCCAAAGAGTCCCAGCTCTCTCAGCCTTTCCTCATAAGGGAGATGCTCCAATCCCTTAATCATCTAAGCTGCCCTATGCTGGACTCTCTCCAGTAGTTCCCCATCTCTCTTGAAGCGGGGAGCCCAGAACTGGACACAGTATTCCAGTTGTGGCCTCACCAGTGCAGAGTAGAGGGGGAGAATGACCTCCCTCCACCTACTGGCCCCAGTCAGATTCAACACTTGGCTCCAAATAGGCTGGAAAACTGTCCTTACCCCAATGCACCTCAGAAATCAATCTGCATGAACAGGGAACTGTCACTCTCTTTGCAAACTCATCACCAGGGGAGCTGGAAAAATATTTATAAAATCTGTAGCTACTTAGAGTCCAGACGATAAAAAGCACAGCACAGGTCCCATGAGAGAAACTGCAATGGGAAGAGGTCTTGGTTTGATTAGGTTGCTGGATAACAGCTTCAAGTTAAGGGATTTCTTGAGCTACCGCAACCATTTGCTGATTGTCCTCCTCTTCCTTCCCCCTTGCTCTTCTCCTCACAAATCAATGGCAAAGGACACAAAGGGACAGACTTCCTTCATTGTATCCAAATGCCCCAGTGCCTTACATGAACACATTTTAAGGAAAAGAGCAACAGAAGTGACTGACAACATGGAAGAAGACTGTGCAATAAACCATTAAAAAAAAACCCAGACAATTAAACGACACCAGAAAATGCAATTGAAATGCCTCCTCTCTTCTTTGGCACTTGGGAAACTTCATCTGGACTCTTCTGTCCCCCTCCTGGTTTCCACAGCCCAAGAAAAGACTTGCTGTGGGCCCAGCCCAAAGCCTTTGGGATGGTGAGGGGCACACAAGAGGCAGGCAGAGGGAGCTGCCTCTGGTCTGCATCAAGAAGAGGAGGCTCGGGGTGGACCCAACTGGTGACTACAGCTGAACAGAAGAAATCCCAGCTAGACAAAATGAAAAGATTGTCACCATGAGGCTCCTCAGACACAGCACAAGGGCCCAGAGGGGTTGTGAAGCCTGTCCTTGAGGGTACCCAAACATGACTGAACTAAGTCCCAAGCAACGGGATCCAGCTGTGGCTGCTCTGAGCAGAAGCTTGGACTGAAGACCTCCAAGCGTCTCTACCAACCTCTATGCTTCTGTGGTTCTTCGAAGGTGAGCTGTCCTGCCTTCCCCAGATGGGCAGCGACAGCCACAACCTTGTGGAAGGCGGCCTGTCGCACTACCACCCAGGCCCTTACTTCAGATGAAGAGCCACTATCAAGCACGGGGGGCTTTGCCACTTGCAGGGCACTGGGTCGGTGGGAGGGCACTGAGGACCCCCAGCCCTCCTGGAACACTGTTGCCACCATGTTGTTGAGACCCCAGCTACGGGATGAGGAGAGAGCTGGAGCCCAGGGCTCATGAGGGGAGCTGGAAGGTGATCCCTATGCCCAAGGGGTGGCCTTTCTCTCGGGCAAGCAACATGGCGGGCAGGAACGAGCCCCAGGAAAGAGGCTTTCAGCCCCCTCGACCCTCCTCCTCTTCCCACATTTGGGCATGTTTCAGGCCACAGCCCCCTCACGCCCAAACATACCATAGTTGGCCACACGCATCAGCCACAGTCCCAATCAACATCACAATGGCTTCCTGATGTCATCAGCCACCTCACACTGCCTGTTCTTGGGGACCTATAAAAGCAGGGGTCCCTGCAGCTGGCCCACAGTTTGCCGAGCTTCCAGGCCCTCGGATGCCAAGCATGCTTGGAAGGAAGAGGAGCTGGAGCAGCGAGGCGCATGGCTGCCCACCTTTGTGTGGAACGCTGCAGAGCCACTCCCCGCAACCGCAGAGGAGGCAGGCTCATCCCAGGAGGAGGAAGCTCAATGAGCAGAGGCAGCACACCACTCCTGATGGCACAAGCGCGGATGACCTCGATATTATAATCAGAGGCATGGAGCGCCTGACCATAAGCTCACCAGAAGACGGCATGGAGCTCAAGCGCATCTGCCTGCCACGGAACAGCCAGGGCAGTGAGGCAGATGGCCGTCCACTTTGGCCACAGAGCCACTCCCTGCAACCAGGGAGGAGGAAGGCACCTGCCAGGAGGAGAAAGCGCAAGCAGCGGAGGAGGAATGTCACTCCTCATGGCACAGGTGCGAGTGACCTCGCTTCCACGATCGACAGCACACAGCGCATGGCTGTAAGCCCACGAGAGAACAGCGTGGAGCCCAAGCGCATCTGCCTGCCAGGGAGCAGCCGGCGCAGGGAGGCGGATAGCTGCTCAGCTTGCCGTGGGATGCCACAGAGCCGCTTCCAGCAACCATGGAGGAAGAAGGCACCTCCCAGGAGGAGGAAGCGCAATCGGAGGAGGAGGAGGAGGAGCAACATCATCACCCCCCATGGCATAATTGTGACCGCCCTTGCTTCTGCAATCAAAAGCATGCAATCAACAGCATGCAATGAACTGCAAATTTTATGTCTTTAACTTATTAAATTGGGTTGGTGAATGTAAAAGTTCTGGGACTGCTCTTGCTGTTTGTGCTGTAAAGCATTTAAGCAATTAAAACTCATTCTGCTGGGTTGGTGGTGCTGTTATGGTTGGAGAGACCCATAACAATTTATTGTCATTTAGGCAATCATTCTATCACCCGATGAGCCCTCCCCACCCGGGAAAGGGAATCGGGTAAAACAAGGCAACCCGGGAGCTGAAGTATAAACACATTTAGTAGAGTTAGATTAGGTAATTAACATTAACGGCACATTCTCCTTTTGCTCCTCATCACTTGTACGTAAAAAGAACTGAAAATTAAAGAAGCGGCATTGTGTTCACACCTCCTCCCTAAGCCCACTCCTCACTGCGGGTGCTGCCAAAGCGATGCCAAAAGGTGGGAGTTTGGGGAAAATACCCAGCACAGTATTGAAATACAGGTCCGAAAGCCCCGTATGTGGATTTAAACCACTGCTACCCCACGGAAGGGCTCCACGTGCAGTTTCCTGCTGCAAGTCTTGCTGCTGTTCCGCACCGCTTCCAAAAAGTTCTGATGCAAGAAGAGAATGTGGCGCAGGTTCTCTGGCGCCAGGACAGCGCGCCGATGCTCCAGGGTGCTTTCCCCGGCAGCGAAGGCCTGGTCTGGCAGGAGGGCGGTGGCGGGGATGGCGAGGTACTGCCGGCTCAGCTGCCCCACGGCCGGGAAGCGATGCTCGTTGCTATGCCACCAGCGCAGCGGCTGGTGCTGCTCTTGCAGAGGGGCTCCAGGATGTAGTTTTCCAGTTGCTGGTGGATCTCGGGGTTCTCTCCATGGTGTCCTTCCCCAAAAGGATGTCGTAGCTGCTCTGAGATGGGGCGCTGGCGCATGGGTCCTTGCGAGCAGGCAGCTGGCTGCTGGCATCTGCGCCCTCGGCTTTGGAATCCGAGTTTGTCACCCCAAACTGGGTGGCAGATGGGGACTGTCAGTTGCAAACCCGCAACAGCGTGGTTCTCACTGGCTGGTGCAGCTCGCTTCTCAGGCTGGGGCTGAGAAGCCGCATCTCCTGGAAGCGCTGCCCAAATCAGAGGCCTCTTTGGGTCGGGGGTCCCTTTTTTGGTTTCCTGGTTTGTGCTGGACGGGCCCTTGAGGACACTGCGTGTCCGCTGCGGTGTCCTGGTGCTGTAGTAAAATCCCCAACATGGGTTCAATTACAGCATGTCTGCCTTTACCAAAGACAGCAAACTCTCCTTTGGAGCAGGGAATTTGAACCCTCGCTTTGAATTGGACCTTTGATACCATCTTCATGAGTGGAACTGGAATATTAAGATTTAATTTGAAAAAGGAAAGGGGATTTGGATTAGGGAAATGGAAGGTTCTGGGGAATGATTCTAAAAATTGGTGTTGGCATATTAACGAGACCCAGCAACCTGTATTGGTTAAGCAAACAGGACCATGTGATCGATTCCCTCGGGGAATGCAGTTCCCTTCAGTGTGGAAGACTGCAGAACACGGAGAATGGCATTACGTGCAATCTACTCCTTGGTGTATGGACTGGACAGGGAATCAGTCAAAAGAGAAGATAGGAAAAATTAATTTGCCTCCTGCTTGGATGTCAGAAATCTATGAGAGGCAATAGAAGTCGGATGGTTGAACGAGATCTTGCTTGGCTTTGAGTTTGCCCGGACCGGATGGCTGCAAAGCCTATTGTGAAACCAAATCATTTTTGTGATCGTAGTGATTTTTGTTTGTGTTTTGTTTTGATGTCTTAAGAGTATCGTTATCATGCAATTATCTCAACCTTATGTATTAGTGATACGGGATAGGAAATGAGGCTCACTGAAGTACAGAAAGACTTGGCTAAGTCTCAAAGGGAGGGAATTGTTGTAGTAAAATCGACATAAACCAGGAAAATTAAATGTAAAATGTAATTGAAGCAACAAAGGAAACCTGCTGCTGCTCAAGTCCTCTCTACTGCCCCAACACTAGTTATTTACCTTATCTCAAAATAGAGAAATAGTTAGTAGACACGATTTCTCTATGATTCAGTTAAGGAACTACCCAGCAGACAGTGTAGCACTGTTGATAAGCAGGGTATTCCTATCAAGAGAGCGACGAACTGTAGGCCTGGTCAGCAAACCCAGAAACCCACTTGAAACTGCCGAGATCAGAGGAAAAGCAGGTAAAAGGGAGTTCCGGCAGGGGGAGATGGTGGCAACCCACTCATTGACCACCTCCCCAAACGATACCACCTATTAAAAACATAAGAGTGGAAAAAGAAGACAGAGTCTGCGCACTCATTTATGTGGGAAGCAAAGAAACCTCGACCAATCATTGGAGGGAATAACAGTGAATATGTATGAATTGTTTGAATATGTAATAATCAATGTGTAAAGGTGAAGCTTTTTGGAACTAAGGTGTGAGCGCTCCCGTTTTGGGACAAGCACCCATTTCTGTGCATTAATGGCATAAACAGAGAAATACCTCTGCTCTGTGTGTTACTGGCTTGCCCAGCAGGTAAAGAGCCCAGATTTGGGAGGACAGTGGGGTGTCCGTAAGGGTCTCCCCTCAGCCTTCTCTTCTCCAGGCTAAAGAGTCCCAGCTCTCTCAGCCTTTCCTCATAAGGGAGATGCTCCAAGCCCTTAATCATCTTAGTTGCCCTTCGCTGGACTCGCTCCAGCAGTTCCCTGTCCCTCTTGAACTGGGGAGCCCAAAACTGGACACAGTATTCCAGTTGTGGCCTCACCAGTGCAGAGTAGAGGAGGAGAATGACCTCCCTCCACCTACTGGCCACACTCTTCCCTATGCAGCCCAGGATTCCATTGGCCTTTTTGGCGACAAGGGCACATTGCTGGGTCATGGATAATTTACTGTCTACCAGGACCCCCAGATCCTTCTCCTACGAGCTACTTCCCAGCAGGTCCGCCCCTAACCTGTAGTGGTGCCTAGCATTCTTCCTCCCCAGGTGCAGGACCTTGCACTTGCTTTTGTTGAACCTCATTAGGTTCTTCTCTGCCCAGCTCTCCAGCCTGTCCAGGTCATGCTGGATGGCAGCACGGCCCTCTGGGGTGTCAGCCACCCCACCCAGTTTGGTATCATCAGCAAACTTGCTGAGGATACACTCTGTCCCCTCATCCAGGTCATTAATGAATATATTAAACAAAATTGGACCCAGTATTGACCCCTGGGGGACACCACTGGTTACAGGCCTCCAACTAGACTCTGTGCCGCTGATCACAACCCTCTGAGTTCTGTCCCGCAGCCAACTCTCAATCCACCTCGCTGTCACCTCATCTAGCCCATACTTCCTCAGCTTCCTAATGAGGATGTCATGGGAGACAGTGTCAAAAGCCTTGCTAAAGTCAAGGTAGATGACATTTGCGACTCTCCCCTCATTCAGCCAACCAGTCATAACATCATAGAAAGCTATCAGATTGGTCAAGCATGATTTACCCTTGGTAAATCCATGTTGACCACTTCCAATAACTTGCTGTTCCTCAACGTGTTTGGAGATGACATCCAGAATGAGTTGCTCCATTACCTTCCCAGGGACAGAGGTGAGACTAACTGGTCTGTAGTTCCCTGGGTCCTCCTTCTTGCCTTTTTTGAAGATCGGAGTGATGTCAGCCTTCCTCCAGTCCTCAGGCACCTCTCCTGTTCTCCATGACCGTTCAAAGACGATGGAGAGTGGTCCAGCAATAACATCCGCCAGCTCTCTCAGCACTCGCGGATGCATGCCATCAGGGCCCATGGACTTATGAATGTCCAGCTTGGCCAAGTGGTCTCTGACACGGTCCTTCTCAACTGAGGGAAAATCTTCCTCTCTCCAGACCTTCTCCCTTGCCTTCAGAGTGTGGGATTCATGAGGGACAGCTTTAGCAGTGAAGACCGAAGAAAAGAAGGCATTCAGGAACTCTGCCTTCTCTGTGTCTTCCACCACTAGGGCACCTGTCTCATTCGCCAGTGGGCCTACATTTTCCCTAGTCTTCCTTTTTCTATTGATATACTCAAAGAATCTCTTCTTATTGTCTTTAACTGCAGTGGCCAAGCTGAGTTCTGAAGTTCACTTGTGCTGTTGTCTGAAGTTTACTTGTGCTGTTTTCTTCTCCTGGCACCGCCAGCAGCAGAGCGGTCGGAGGAGAAGGGTGAGTGCCAGGCTGGTGGTGCGGAGGGGCGTGTGAGTGTGATATGCGCGGTGGCCCCGGAGGGCACTGAGAAGGGTCGGTTGGTCTGGCCGTGCGGGAGGATGCTCTGCCCGTGGCGACCGCCCGAGCAAGCGCGATCTTGGGGAAGTGTCTGGTTGAGCGTTTGTTGGCGTGCTGGAGAAGAGCTGGGCAGATGTCCCAAAGGGCAGCATTTGGTGGGACCCCCTTCAGCCCAAAGCTTTGTGGGACCTTATTGAAGCCACCCTGGTGAGGACTCTGCTCCTTCCACCCAAGTACTTTACGTTTCACACCGTGGAGTGGTCATTTCTGACTGCACTCTCAGCAGGACCTGGGGCCGGTTGGTGTAGCTTCAACTGTGGAGCTCGAGAGACCTGGCAAGGATGGAGGAGAAGGAATGAGGCTCCTGGTGAAGGGAGGGAAGTGAGGAGGTGCGGTGTCCACGCTGGCCTTGAGGAGTGGCTGGGCAGGAGAGAACATGTTGGTGTAGGAGCCATGGAGCAGCCCGTGGCCAGAAGCAGAGGGTGGACACGGGGAGCACGGGCTCAATGTGAGAGGGAGCACAACCTTGGCACAGCGGGTTTAACTAGAGGGCTGGGAGTGAGAGCGGCATCCAGCATGGGCAGGGGAGCTGGGTCTGCTCCTCTTCCACCTGAGCAATGGTGGTTTGCAGGTAGCATCTGGTTGCACTTGCTGGAACGCAGAGCAGGAGAGAGTTGTGTCTACTGCCAGGGGAAGTTTCTGATGGATTTGAGACATGGAAGAGTTGACGAGGCTTTGGGTTGGGTTGACTTGGGTTGGGGTGCTGGCACGCACCCCTTGCTGCTTTCCCCCCTGTCCCCACTTCTTCTGATGCAGCCCAGGATATGGGTGGCTTTCTGGGCTGCGATCACGTGTTGCCGGCTCATGTTGAGCTTCTCATCAATCAGCACCCCCAGGTCCTTCTCCCCAGGGCTGTGCTCCATCCATTTGCCGCCCAGCCTGGATTTGTGCTTGGGATTGCCCTGACCCACGTGCAGGACCTTGCACTGGGCCTCATTGAACTTCATGAGGTTGGCATGCGCCCACCTCTCCGTCCTGTCGTTAGTAGAAGGCCAGGCCTGCAGCACCCAGGTTATCACCCCGGCTCGGGTGGGAGGGGATGCTCCTGCATGGGGGGGTTGTCCTGCGCTGGGGGGGTACATCCCACCGAGGGAAGGTCTTGCCGAAGTGGGGGCCGCGCTCATGCTCCCTCTCCCCCATCCCTCCCCAGATCGCCCCGTCAGAAGGTCCCGAGGGCAGTGAGCGGATGGTCACGCTGGGTGGGGGCTGTGGGTGGGGGGGACACTAAGGGACAAGATGAGAGCGTCCCTGTGGTCACCACGGTGCTGCCAGCCTGGCTTGGCCTCCCTCAGCGCTGGGGGAGCTCTTTGCTGGGTACAGTGGTTTTCATGCTGCTGGACGTGGGGACATCGTCCCCTTTGGGGATGGAGAGGCACAGCGGGCGCTGCTTGATGGTTTTCCTTCCGTCCGTCTGCTCCCCAGGCCCAGGGATGAATATTTGGGAAGCTGAAAGAGGCAAACTTCTTTAACGCGAAAGAAGAAGTGAAGCTTGAAGCCCACACCAAGGTGCCTTCCTTCGCCGCCGGCCGTGTGATAGGCAAAGGTGGCAAAATGGTAGGTGGTGGTGCCCCGGGGATGCAGAGTTGGGCATCAGCCATCACCCCTGCCCACCCCAGGGGGACAAATCCCGGGTGCACAGTGGTTTCAGCGACGTCTTGACCCTCAGCCCCCATGTCCTGGTGGTGCTTCTCGTTGGTCGCAAGGAAGGGGGAGACACACAGGGTGCCTGGTGCCGTGGTGACACCGGCAGTGGAGGTTTTTGGCTCTTCCACAACAAAACCCTCTTGTGGTTCGCTCCAGGTGAACGAACTGCAAAACTTAACCAGTGCAGAAGTCATTGTGCCACGAGACCAAATCCCAGACGAGAACGAGGAGGTCATAGTTAAAATCATTGGGCATTTCTTTGCCAGTCAGGTACGGTTTGGCCGTGGCTTTACCCGATCTTCCCCGTCCACCTCCATCCACTGAGGAAAGGCGTGGCGTGGCTGAGCCCAGCACCACCCGAGCGACCTGCCACTCTTCTTTTGGGTGGTCCCTGTGCCCCCAAGAGGCACTGAAGGTGTTTTGGTAGCTCCCCCCGGCTGTGTGAGCGCTGAAATTGAAGATTGGCATGATTGAGCTAAAAAGGGGTGTTTTGGATGTTGTGCAGAGCAGCACCCAGGGTGTGAATGGACTCCTCGGTGCGGGCAAAGCCACCCGCATCCCACCTGGGTGCATCTTCCATAACCTTGTCTCTTGTCCACTTTGGTGGGATGGCTACCCCCCCAAAAATTCAGGCTCTCTTGAGGAGTGAAGTACAAGTTAAAAAAAAACAAACCAAACAACCTGAAATTAATTACAGCTTGTCCAGAGTGACAAGTTGGGAGCAGTGAGATGCTCGGTGGGGGCTCAGGGGTGGGTGGTGGTGGGAGAAGCGGTGCCCTGACCCCCACCTCTTGCTTTTCCCTTCTCCTCCCCAAGACTGCACAGCGCAAGATGAGGGAAATGCTCCAGCAGGTGAAGCAGCAGGAGCAGAAACACACTCCGGGAGCCCCGGCCTCGCAGCACAGCAAGGGAGGCTCCCGCCGTGCCGCCCAGCACTGCCCGATGAGTGTAACCCCAACGCCAGACATTCCCCCCCCCCCCCCCAACCCCCAGCAGGTCAGGGGAGCAAACCAAAGACCCGCCCAGACACACAGCCCCCCATTCCCCGCGGCGCTGCGAGGATGCACAGCCGAGGGGTACGGGGAGGGCTCTCTCCATCCCACAGCCTCCCCCTTCCTCCTCCCTCGCCTCCCGACGCTGTCCCTTTAGTTGGACTAACGTGGGCAGGTTTGGGTACCTCAGCACCTCACGCTTGTGTCTCCCTTTTAGAGATTTTGTGTGCCTTGGAAACCTGAGAGTTGGAGGGTTTTTTTTATTAATTTTCTAATAAAAAAAGAACCGAGTTGGAAAAGCGATGGGGATAGGCAGCACTGTGGTCATTCTCTCCGGGGCGTTGTGGAGGAAGGCTGCCAGTCTTCCTCCCAGTGTACTTTTCCCCGTTGGCTCCAGACTGCTGCTGGGGCTGAGCTCTGAGCCGCCAGAGCGGTTCTCAGCAGACGGTCACTCGGCGCAGACAATGAGGCCCTGAATAGCCCTTCCTGTGCTCTTGATGGCTCCGGACGGCTCTGCTCCTCTGCTGCTTCTAAGGTGGGGCTGCCCCAGTGCCCTCACTCAGGAGCCTTTTGTCTGTGCAGGTCTCACTTGTGACAGGGGGTGGGGGTGTTGCCAAACTAACTGCTGTGTTGCGATGTGTGAGTGGGTGTTCCTGCCCGTGTCAGTGCCAGAGCTCTTCCGTAGGCTCCTTCTGCCAGCGGAGAGCCAGGGGCCGCTCCTTCGGGAGAGAGCTTGTTTAAAAAGAGAAAAAAAAAAGGGGGGGGGGGATGAAAAAAAAAAGTGGGAAAAGAAAAAAGGGGAAAAAAGAGAAAAAAAACGGGGGGGGGGAGGGGAAACAAAAAAGGGGGGAAAAGCAAAAAAAAGGGAAAAAAGGGGGGGGGGGGAAAAAGGGGAAAAAAGTGAAAAAAGAAGAAATAAGGGGAAAAAAGGAAGGGGAAGTGAAAAACAGAAGGAAGAAAGAAGAAAAAAGGAAAAAGAAAAAAAAAAACCCACATATTAAAAAACAAAGGTAGAAAAGAAAAAAAACCGAACAAACCAAGGAAGGAAAGTGGGAACAGCCGCCGGGCAGGAGGAGGGACAGGAGCCGGGGGAGGGGGGAGGGGGGGGGAGGGGGGAGGGGGGGGGAGGGGGGGGGGAGGTGGCGGTGCCAGCGCCGGCCCCGGGGGCTGCGACACCACGTTTTTGTCCTCTACTGCAAAGCGTTCTGTGAAAAACAACCAACCAAATCCCACCCACCGACAACATCAAAACCCAAAGAGAAATCTCTCCAGCTCACAGGAGCCTGAGCTCGCTCTCCATTGCTCTCTTTCCAGTGTCTCGGGGAGGCGTTGGCATCAGGAAGCCTGTGCTAAAGCGGGGTGGGGGCCTCGCCGCAGTTGGTTAGCAGAGCCAAAGTGGTTATTAATGGTTATTAACAGCACAGTAATTAGGCCCGTGTAATGGGGAAGCTCAGATGCCCCCTAACCAACCCCCGGTGCTTCTCTAGCCAGGCGAGCGCTGGGCGTCCCCCCCGCAGGAGAGGAGTGCACCTCCGGGGTGGGTGGAAGGGCATCACCCAACGGGGAGAGGACCAAGATGGGGCTTGGGTGTCCCTTGGGGTGGCCGTGTGGCGGGGTAGGGCTGCTGGGGGCTGCCACGATGAGGGACACCCCCACGCCTTTCTCCATGGCTCCCACAGCTCTGCTCCCTCCTTTCTCCATGGCTCCCCCAGCTCTGCTCCCTCCCTCCCTCCCACCCATCCAGTGCCACCAGAGAGGTGGTGTCCCCCCTCCCGGGGTGGGCAGGGGCTGTGCCACCCCATCTAACACCTCAACGCACCAAAGCACCTCACTGGGGGAGGGACCCTGTGCCTGGTAGCCCTGTGCTCCCCAGCACTGTAAGGATGGGGCTGAGCCCCCACCACGGCCACCCTGTGCAAACCAAAGACCCCCACACAGACCCCCCCACCCCCATTCCCCGCGGCGCTGCGAGGATGCACAGCCGAGGGGTACGGGGAGGACTCTCTCCATCCCACAGCCTCCCCCTTCCTCCTCCCTCGCCTCCCAACGCTGTCCCTTTCGTTGGACTAACAGAGGCAGAGAGAGAGAGAAAGAGAGGTTTTATTATTCTTTTCTTTTTTTTTTAATTTTTTATTTCCTAAAAGCCACCCGGTTTTCATCCCAGGCGTATCCAGAGGAGCTCGCCCAGCGTAGAGGGGGGGAGGTTGGGCTGCGGCGCACAGCGCAGCAGCTCATCAGCTTTTAGAATTAATGTAACAATAAGGAAACTAACGGCGATTTTTAAGTTTTGTAAGGATTTTATTTTATTTATTTATTTATTTCATTTCAGAGGGGGTGGGGGCGGGAGGGGGATGTTTGTTTTTTAGCACAAGCCGGCTTTTCTAGAGGTTAAAGGAAAGGCTGTGCTCGGCCGTAAACACTTTGCGGAAAGATCCCAGTTGCAAGGAGAGAAGGGGGGAAAGAGGGGCAGGGGGGGAAAAACAGATTTCCAAGAGGTTGTCAGCCCAGGGCTGGGGGGGAAAAAAAACCAACACTAGCAAAAATATTAATTTTTTTTTTAGTTTCAAAAGTAACACACACACAACCCCCAACCCCAGATGAAACACACACATCCACACACAAAAACTACCTCAGGTTTTCATACCTCAGCACATTGCGCTTCTGTTCCTTTTAGAGATTTTGTGTGCCTTACAAAACTGATAGCTGGAGCATTATTTTTGTTTATTTTCTTAATAAAAAAAAAGAGTTGGAAAACACGCTCTCTACTGAGTGCGAGGCGGGAGAAGGAAAGCAATCCCACGGGTGCCAGAGCTCTTCCATAGTCTCCTTCTGCTGGCTGAGAGCCAGGGGCCGTTCCTTCGGACAAAGCTTGAGAGATGCTTAAAGAGAGAAAAAGAAAAAAACAAAAGAAAAAAAGGGGGGGGGGGGAAGAGGGGAAAGAAGAACAAAGAGAAAAAGAGATAAAAGGGGGGGAAGAAAAAAGGGGGAAAAAGAAAAAAAGGGAAAAGGAAAAAAGGGGGGGGGGGGGGGGAAAAAAGGAAAAGGAAACAAAACCCCTAAATATAAAAAAAAAAGAAAGGTAGAAAGGAAAAAAAAAACACAACCAAACCAAGCAAGGAAAGGGGTGAAAGCCACCGGGCAAGAGGAGGGACGAGAGCCGGGGGTGAGGTGGCGGTGCCAGCGCCGGCCCGGGGGGCTGTGACAGCACACTGCAGTGTTCTGTGAAAAAAACCAACCAAACCCCACCCAACGACAACATCAAGAAACAAAGAGAAATCTCTCCAGCTCACAAGAGCCTGAGCTCGCTCTCCGTTGCTCTCTTTCCAGTATCTCGGGGGGGGGGGGGGGTCACGGCCGAGCTGAGATTGGGGGGTGGTGGTGGTGGGAGTTTGCCCCATGGCTGTGATGAGGGGAGAAGGGGTGGGTGGGGAGTGGGGGATGTGGTGTGGGGTTTTTTTGGGGTGGTGTGGGTTTTTTTTCCAGGTGTCGCTTTACCCAGTGGCTCGGGGAGTGGGACGAAACGGGAAAAAGGGCTTCACTGAGAGGTTCAAATTAACAATTTCTTTGGACTTCGCTCACAGGTCCAATACATCACTATTGCAAGTTCTGTGTGTGCGATAGCCATTACACTACTGCGGTTTAAAAGAAATTAGCAGGATCCACTATTGCGAGCTACAAATGCCCCCGACAAGTAGCAACACAAACCACAAGGGCGCTAGATATTAATGCCTTAGAAGAGTGCACCAGTCACAAACTCAATCGCATGCCCTATACCGTACGGATGTTTCTTAGTCACTTACCCTCTCTCTCTCAGGTGAGGTCGCTCCATCCCGGGGAAGTTACCCTGTACAGCGTCCTGGATGGGGGGGACGGATCTCCTAGGGGCCAGCTGTATCCTTGGAGGATTCCCCATTTGTCTCCACAGACCCTGCGGTTTATATTTCCTGACTCGGTGAGGGTGCAGGATTATGCCCGAGTGGATTACACTGTCTGGGATATTTCCCTCTGGTGGTGCCATAGCGAAGTCTCTGTTGCCAATTTGTGATGTCCGGTGCTCAATGTCACGGGAAGAGTGGTGGGATGGGATGGGCAGCTCCCTGCCTCTCACCTCTTGTGCTCTGAAACCGGCTTGGCTGGCTGCTCCCACACAGTGTGTTACTGGCTTGCCCAGCAGGTAAAGAACCCAGATTTGAGACGCCACTGGGGTGTCCGTAAGGGGTCCTGGGCTGCTCTTATGGGGTCCTGGGGGGGACTCTTGCAGGGCAGAGGGAGTCTGGGGCAGCCCTTCAAGGATCTGGGGGTCCCCTCTGGTGCCTCTGGGAAGGCTTTTGTGGCTGGAGAGGGCCGAGCTGGTTGCAAGAGGTGCTTCCTCCCTTTCTCCAGCCCACCCAGCTCCCCCGACACCACCCTGCCCCCCAGGTTGGTGGGTGCCAGCAGTGCCAGCCTGTCCCACTGGGTCGGGCACTGAGGGGGGCACAGCCCCAGCCGCGGGATGGGAGGATGAACCACAGCACCAGGGATAGAGACCAACATTTTATTTCTTTAACATTTCCCATGGGGGGCACCCCAGGGTTGCGCGGCTGCACCGCAGCTGGTGCCAGGAGGGACTCCAACGTCCCCCCCACAGCTCACCTGGCTCCGCGCGTGATGCTTTTGATGGGGCTCAGCGCGGTCTCTTCTGTGCTACGGACCAAGCGGCTCCAGGTAGGCGACTGCTGCACCGCACTGTGCCGCAGCGTGGGGAGGGGTGGGGGGCTGCGGCGCGGGGCTGGGAGCTGCTCCCGGGGCTGCCGCCACCTGCGGGGAGCGAGCGGGGGGTGAGGGGGCGGCAGCGGGGGCCTGAATCGGCCCTGTTTCCCCCGGGGACCCCCCACTCGGCTCTGCCCCCCCCCAAAAAGGCCCAGACCGCCCCCCGCGCCCCCCAGCCCGGTCCCGCCACCCCACAAATCCCCCGAACTGGCCCTGGACACCACCGCCGCCGCCGCCGCCGCCGCCCCGCCCGCGCACGGTCCCGCTTGCGCTTCCGGTCCCCTCGGCCCCGGTCCTCCCGTCTCCCCCGGTACTGACCATCGCAGCTCCCGACCGCCGCCGCACACCGGAAACGCTCCCCCTCTCCTCCGCCCACCCGCGCATGCGCCGAAGGGAAACCCGGGCCACGCCCCCCAGCGCTTCTCTCCGCCCCGGGCAGTGCGAGGCCGAAACCAGCCCAGCCCTCCCCCAAATGCGCCGGGACCCCCGAAACCAGCCCAGCCTTCCCCAAAATGAGCCGGACAGCCGTCTGCAGAGCTCCGCCAGCCCCCCCCGACGGACATCACGGGGATGGGGGGAAAGAAAACAACCAGAAAGGTACTGAAAATAACGTGGAGACGGTGCTTAGAGATCCTTCCGAGAGGCAAAACCCGGCCTTTGTTCTCATTTTTGAACACGGGGTTTCGCAGTGCTTCGCGGTCAGTGGTTATCCACGGGCATCAGCTATCCCGGGAAGCGAACGTTCCCATCCCGTGAGGCAAAAATCCACTCGCATGAATAATTTAGACAGAACCAGCCCACAAAAGGACAAGAGGCACCTTTGGTCACCCTTTGCTTGAAGCTTTGTGAAAACTGTATAGTCAGATTGGCCCTGTCCTGCAGTTTCTTTCCCAGAGTTTTGCCCCAAACCCACGCTTCTAGCCCCGCTCCCCAAGCCCTCCCTCAGGGCCCACCACCTTTCCCCAGCCCAGCCTGTCCTTAAAGCTTTTCTTTCCACACACAGCCCTTTCCACTCACCTCCCTCCGGGGCCTCCTCTCTCACAGGCACCTCACAGCCCTGCAAACCTCCCTCTCACGAAAACCCATTCCCCCCTCGCTTCCCCCCTCACGCAACACCTATTCCCCTCACACACTCGCTCCCACACCCCCCACCATCCTCTCTTCCTCCTCTCCCATCTCCCGCCCACCCCATCTCTCGGCCCCCCTTTCCCTCTCCTCTCATCAAAATGGCGCCGCCCTTCCCTTCCCTCCCCCTCTCGCCTTTTCCTGCCTCAGCCCCCGCCCCCCGCTCAGGTGACACCGCACACAGCCGCCATGAGGCGCGGCGGGGAGGGCCGGGGCTGTGAGAGGCGATGGCGGTGAGGGAATTTTCCTCTTTTTTCCTCTTCTTTTCATCTCCTCAGGCTTCGGGCAGCCCCGCGTGGGCGGCTGGAGATCCCCCCCTCCCCTTCCAGGAGTGGCCCCGGCCCTGGGGCGGCCCCCGCCTCCCTCCTCCCCACAGGCTCTCCTCAGGGAGAGCCCCCAACTCTGTCCCCCGGGCGGCTCCACAGCCTCCTGTGTGTCCGGGAAAGGGGTTTCCCTCAGGGAAAGCCCCCAAATCCATCCCCAGGGTGGTCCCACAGCTGCCTGTGTGGCCAGGAACAGCGTTTCCCCTATGGATGGAGCCCTCTCCTTCCCCCAACCCCGCTCCTGGGCAGCCTTTTCCTCCCTCCCACCTTCTCCCCACACCTCTTCCAGGGCTGGGAAAACACTCCTGCCCTTTCTCTTCCTGCGGGTTTTGAGAAGAAGAGCCCCCCATCTCCCCAGCCCACACGTGGGGTCTGGGCAGCTCCACGCCTTGTGTGTGAACTGGGAATTGGGATATTTCAGTTTTCTTCTGCGATCAGGCCTGGTTGTGAAAGGGCCAGTTGTAGTGGTTAGGCTTTGGTGGGTGTGAGAAACGCGCTCACTGTATTGAATTTTAGTCCGGGGCAAATTCGGTGGAGCAAAGAATATTTATTGCAGCGCTGGGAGTTACACAGGGGATTTCTCCTCCTGTGTCTCATTTTTCCCTTTACAACCGCTTGTTTTTATTTCATATTCCTTATAATTATTCATGTTTCTTCTTGGAACATAGTTTGCATAGTCAATGAGTTTTTGGAACGCGACCCACCCCCAAATACATAATCGATGAGTTCTGGGAATGCAACATGCCCCCAAATACATAGTCAATGAGTTCTGGGAATGCAACATGCCCCCTTCCCAGGCGGCATGCTTCCTCTGGGGTCTTCCTGATAGTCCATGGAGGGAGGGCCAAAGTCTTTATCACCATGTCCTTCTTGTGGCTTCTTCACTCCTTACACTTCTGTGGTTGTCTTAGCTAGAGACACCACCCTTTGTTTTGCAATGGTTCGGTGCCTCCAACTGTTGGTTTCGTCTGATACCCTATCTAACACTATCCCCTTTCCCAAGCGCATAGCAAGCACATAACTATCTTTAGCTGAAGCCATAGCGAGCACACATCTATCAAACGCATAGCAAGCATATACCCATCTTTAGCTGAAGCCATAGCGAACACACATCCATTTTAGCTGAAGCAAAATTCTTTTGCTAAATTACTTATTACAGTGGGTGAGTAAGAGCAAATCTTATTGAACTTTTCCTTTTTTCAGATTTTGTGTAGGGGGCTCGTTGTCCTCACGCCCTCGAGTTCTGCTCCAGGTCAAGCGAAGCCCCATGGAACTGGCCCTAAGGGCGGCAGCAGCCATGGACCAGCGCCCATGCGGCATCAAGAAAGTGGTTTATTTCAAGGTGAATCTCCCTGTTTTTCTTGAGAAGCAGGGGGCTGGTTTGTAGCGAGGCTTAAAACCCCGCATTGTGCCTAAACATGGGGCTGATTTCAACCTCAGGGGCTGCGACTATGTCCAGCTCTGACTCACAGCCCTGGCAGCACCGTCAGCGTGCCGGGCTCGGCGTTCTCTTTTATTTTGAAGGGTTTCTTACGGATCGGCAGCAGCTGGGGATATTTAGCAGCTGTGTATTGGTGGTGGAATCCGTGTGGTGAAAAGATCTTTGGGGTAAAGAGGTGACTAGTTGTATTTTTTTTTTGCACCTTGAGAATGTTTCTTGTTGCCTTGTACCTGTAAAAAGACGTTCAAATCGTTAAGGCTGAAGAAGATGGTAACAATCATAACCCCTCTGTTTCACAGGAATTTCACTTCTGTCCTATTTTCATAAAATTACCTCCTAGACAGGAATATGTTTTGTGGATGGTTTGTTTTTTTTTCTTTTATGAGAGTCCTTTCAGCCTGCTCTCCAGGTGGAAATGGGCAATGCAAAGGCATTACAATGATAGATTTGCTAAATATGTTGCCAAGGTCTCTATTACTGGCTTTCCCGGAAGCGGGGAAAAGATGTCCTGTTCAATTCTATTTTGCATTTGAAATTCTCTGTGAAATGGATTAAGCAGAGAGGGCTTCTTTTTGTGGGTCTGCCCTTGGAAGGAGAGCGCCTTTAGGAAAAGGCTTTTCTGGAGGGGACAGAGAACTTAATTGCTGATGGCTATAAAAGCGCGCGCTCTTTGGGTGGCCTGAAAACAAAACACATGAAAATCCATGACTGAAAAATGAGACTTTCTCCTCATGATTGGGGCTGGTGTTTTTACTGATTCGCCAATTAGTAACGGCTCGTTCCTTACGCGTGGTCCTTACTTGTAGTTGGGACCCTTGAATTGTTTCCCAAAGCCTAATCCAGCGGGAAGTGCTGGGGTTGTCAGGTTGCTGCAGATCAAATACCAGGTCAAATCGCTGCAGATCAAATAAAAGAGAGCGGTTTGGAGTTGTCTCATTCCCTCTGTCTTTTCCCAAGAAAGAGGGGTGGAAAAATGGTAAAATTTGTTACGTTGAAGGTCGGTGATAATCCAAAACTGCAGAGCGAGCTGGGTGCCCATGGAAGGGGAACCACACTCTCAAGTGGAAATACTTGGGGTCTTGTTGCCTGTGGGAGGGAAAGGGACGTCAAGAGTCAACCTAAAGGAACTTCTCACCTTCACAGATCGGGCTCTGGAGGTGACGGTTAATTGAGGGGAGTTGTGGAAGCGTGCCTTACTGAGCAACATGCTGCTGCTGGCCCGAGACTAAATGTCTCCACAGTTTGGGGTTGGTTTAAGTGCTTTTTGGTTATTAGCTGGATGTCACTCTTAGAAGCACCTCTTGCCCTGTCTGGAGGGGTTTGCTGCTGCCTCCTGCATTGGGCCAAGGGGACCGGCAGCCCTCAGGGCAGGGTATTTCTCAAGTGCAGAGGTTAAACCCGGTGCGTGCTGCTTAAAAACTGCTCTGGGTGTTAGTGCAGCAGTCACGGTGAGAAATGTGTTGGCTTAGGGGAGCCTGAGATTTGCATTCCTCTTACCTGCGTGGGATTTTGGGGAGCCTGGGTGGTACAATCCCCTTCCTGCTCCCAGATTCCTGTCGCTGGCCCGTCAGCGGGGTGTTAGCAGAGCTGATGCCCACAGCAGCTGAGTGTCGGCATGATCCCGGCATTGCCGGAGCTCTGGAGCCAAGGAATGGGAGCGTGGCCCATTTCCATCACAGCTTGTGAGGGAAATAGTGCGGTTTGATATAGCCGGGGTGCGTAAATGGGGATTCCTCTTCGCATGTGTGTTACTGGGAGTGTTTCTTAATGCCTTCGAAGCTTTATGAGATTGGTTAATGAGCGTTGCTTTGCCGTGCAAGTGCAAAGTGTTATTTTCATGGAGAAACCAGCTCAGATGTTCCGTTTATTTTTCTTTTTTTAAAGGCAGAATGCCTATTTTAAAGCTTTCCTTGCAGGCAGAATAACATCTGTTTTTGAGGATTGTTTCTTTCCCTGCAGGGTGGAAAAATCTACAGCCTCGCTAAGGCCGCAGAGGAAGAAAACTTGTCAGTTTCCTAGAGCAAACTGCAGTTTGGAGAGGGGGGTGGTTTGCCAGAGTGCCTTTTAGCCCCTCGTCGGGCACATTTCTTTTCCCTGGGGGCTGAGGTTTAACATTGGAGGACAAACCTTATGAGGAACGACTGAGGGATCTGGGGTTGTTTAGCCTGGAGAAGAGGAGGCTGAGGGGAGACCTTATCACCCTCTACAACTACCTGAAAGGAGGTTTTAGAGAGATGGGAGCCGACCTCTTCTCCCTGGCGACAAGTGATAGGACAAGAGGAAATGGGTTCAAGTTATGTCAGGGCCGGTTTAGATTAGATGTTAGGAAGCATTTTTTCACTGAAAGGGTTATTAAACATTGGAATAAGCTGCCCAGAGAGGTGGTGGATTCACCATCCCTGGAGGTGTTTAAGAAAAGGGTAGATGAGCTGCTTAGGGACATGGTTTAGGAGTGGTGGTGTTTTTATCAGGGTAGGTTAATGGTTGGACTTGATGATCTTAAAGGTCCCTTCCAACCTCACTGATTCTATGGCCTTTTCATTTGCCTAGCTTTTGGTTGTATGAATTAATGCGTGTTTCAATGAGAACCAGAAGACCTAATTTCTGAGTCGCCATCTTAAAAATTGTGCAGGGACGGAAGTGGGACAGGGAGGTGACCGGAGTGAAACGCTGAAGGCTGTTAAGGCTGGAATAAGGAATGGCGGGGCTTGTTCTGGTCACCCAATATGACAATAAAAGGCCACAAGTTCCTCGTGGAGGTAAAGAACCGACAATCTGGGAGGGCGTTCAGGGTCTTGCCTGGCCGAAGGGTTTCCAGGGGAATATGGGGGTCACTCTCCATCTCATTCCTGGTGAGCTGCCTGCCTGTTAAGACCATTATTGTATTATAATCATGGAGACAGGGCCTGAGTTTAGGTTTAGGAAACCATTAGCTAATTTTGTGGTTAATTCTTTTTTTTTTAGAGTGACTCTGTGACTCGGTTCTCTCTGCTGAAGATGAGACACGTCCTGCCCTCTGCTTTGGCAATGGCAGCTTTCCTTGGGCGCAGGGACCGCACACCCCTCTGGTCCTTTCTCTGTAAGTAAATCGTGGCTGTGCCGCCTTCCTGCCCGGCCTGGGGAGCTTGTCCTTTACTGAGTGAGAAAGCAAGTTTTTCCCTGGAAGAAATAAAGAGATTTAAAAATCTCTGTCCTTCTGTGTAGCAGTGCCATGCCAATGCAGCCTCGGGAGAGGCACCTTTCCTCCAGCGCTGGAACCATGGCAGGGAAGGGACCTGCTGTCTTGTTCAGATGGATGAATTTCATCGTTCTTTGGCAAGAAACGAATGTGGTGACAATCATTACGTGGTCCAGCCGGCCTTGGTGGTCAGCCCCCTCCTCCCTTTCCCTGTGGGAAGTCTCCAAGGATCTCCCGGGCTATAGGAACAGGCAGGCAGTAAGGATGCTGTGCTGGGAAGCTTTGACTGCCTTTGCTATCTTCCTCCTGTGAATGGAGAGATGAATCCTCAGCACTTTGGAGCTCACCTTCCCCAAACGCTGAGTTCGCTATTTCTTATCCACAAACGATGTGTTATTCTGTGCAGGAAACGGGATTTTTCAGAAATTCCAGCACGGTATGGGAAGAAAACACTCCTGGCATTTTTAATGCAGGTTATTCCTTTTTGGTGTCGCAATTAAAAAGCGACATCTGTAACTTTGAAACAAATATTTATACGTATTTGTCAATGGGTGCAATTCACGTAGTCGCTGGAAGGAGAATGGATCTTAACCGCATCTCTTATTTCAGGCTGTATCGTGATAACGCCAGGGATTGATGTCCCGCTGGGGATTTTTCTTCAGTTCCCATCTTTTGCCGCTAATTGAGCAGCAGAGATTTCCCAGCTAGACAGGCAGTGAGCTCTACTGAGTGAATGCAAGCGCGGATCTAATGTTGACGGTGATTAAACTATATTGTTAAAAGACTCGTGCCTTGCAAAGAAAGTCTGGAAAAGTGAAAAAGGATGTGCCTTTCTCCTTTGGGATTGCTTTTGTGGCAGAGGGGATGGAAACAGCCCACCGGGCTTTTGCTCCGCTCCTGGCTTTGGATTGGAAAAAGCCCTGAATGGCTCAATCCCTGCGGGGCCGACTGTAACCCAGGTGAGGGGCAGCTGTGCCAGGAGATCCGGAGGGTCCATCTCCACACCTTCCGTGTCCAGTGAGAGATTTCCCCGAAAGGAGGGACATTCTGGGAGAATGGGGAGCGGTGTTCAATGATGAGGGTGGCGAAGAAGGCTAAAGGATGGTCTCAATGATTTTTACCGTGAGCGGGTTTTTTCATATATCTTTCGGGCAGAATGGACGGGGACTTTGTGTTTTGGCCAATGAAGGTTAACTCTAAAATCCGCATTGGGCCGTGAGTTCCGGCCCAGCGATCAGAATAACCGCAAACCCTGGGGAAAGGGGGCTGAGGAGTGGGTGCGTGGTTGGTTCGGCGCCGGGGCTCTGCCAGCCCTCACTGTTGCCGTTGACCTTCTCCCTGTGGCTCGGCCACTTCTCCCACTGCCCCACAGCACTGCGGAGGGTAATGGAGGGTTATTTTTGGCTGGAGTATACCCCTGTGCTGGCCAGAAATGGCCAGTGCTAGCCCAGGCTGGGCTTGCCACTCAGGCTGACCTCATGATGCCGGTTGCCGGCCTCCCGCCTTCTACACAACATTCCGACGGTGGTCTTGGCCCACCGTCGCAGCTCTTCTGCTGCTGGCTGTGGCTCTTGGAGTGAACTTTGCGAGTTTGCTCAGGCTTTTGAGGAAGGAAGCGGCAATTTTCTTGCCCGATGGGGCGCAAAAGGGCTCACGTGGTGGAACGGTAATGCTGTTGGTGGTGAGAAGGGGCTGTGGGAGTTGTTAGAGGGCAGTTGGTGACGCTGTGCTGGGAAATAACTGCCGTACCTGACACATCCCCTCCTTTGAAGCGGGTGCGTGCTATCGTGCTGTTCCCAGCTCTGCTTTCTCACCTCCTCTGCCTTAACGATTTCAGACACGTCAACATTGGCAGCGACTTTCAGGCAGAGATCCCAGACCTGCAGGAGAGATCCCGTTTGGAAGAGGAGGAGGAGGGAGCGTCGCTAGTGTGGAAGCCCTGGGGAGACATCGCAACAAACCCGGAAACACAGGACAGAGGTTTCTCTTAACGTTTTTCTTGTCAGTTCCCCCCCGAGATACTAAGGGTCGAAAACTGCACGTTTTCACAGCAGCTGTTTGTCTGTTGGGACCCTCTCCCTCCTTTCATTGACTGCCTTCATGGCTGGTAGCACCCGAGGGTGCTCAGATCTGATGGGACAGTGAACAGATAACCGGTGGTGCTCTGAGTCGCGTCCTCTGGGAGAGACGGTCAGGGGTGTTTGTAGCTGTCCCACCTCAACTGCAGCGACCTTGGTAGAGGGGAGATCTGTCTCTGGAGCTTCTGGTCCCAAAGCTGCTCTGAAGGGAGAGAGAGCGATAGCGGATAACCTGCCTTTTTTTCAGTGCCTTTTCTGGGTCTCCAGTCTGTCTGCTCTGTTTGCCCTCGGCCTTGTATCGTATCTTTTCCTCTTTCTTGATGGGAACTGACTTTCTGTTGGTTTTTGTTGCATTTCTAGTGACAAATCTGCTCAATTTCGCCTGCTCCAATATGGTGCCGGGGGGAAGAGGCAACCTGGAGCACGCCTTGCACTGCCTGCATGAAGCTCTGGTAAGAAGCAGCTATTTTCGAATTCCTACCGGACTAGGACAGCCTTTGTTACTGGGGTGAGCTGGGAGTCGCTCCTGAGTTTTCTGTTCCACAGGCTCCAGTCCCTTTGCTAAAGGGGCAGAGTTCTTGCGTGCTGCCTGTTGGCCGCCCTCTGCATTAAGGTCTTGTGGGATGACAGACCCTGTGTATCAATGAGAGCTTGTTGTGTCTCTTGTCAATTCTGTGCCAATTTGGAGAATAGAAGTCCTCCTACTCCTGCAGGCAGCTCTGCCTGCAGCAGGGACGAGCCCAGAAGGACTCCAGCAGCAAGCAATGGCTGTTGGGGTGCCACAGCTTGGTCCCCGGAGATCTGCGCAGGTTCTGGTTTCTTAAAACACATCAGTGTGGATTGAGGAAATATTCCCATCAACTGCCATGGGCGGAGGTGACCCCGACGCGCTGTTTCTGAGCATCGACTGAGCACCGTCTTCCCACAGTGGGCTGAAGAGTTGAGGTCCCTCCTGAGGGGGAATCTAAGTCTTGTTCTCTGAACTCCCGCAGGAGGGTCTGGAGATGTTGCAGTCTGGGGCACCCCAGCGACCTGAATCCCATCCCCTGGCTGATTATCACTACGCAGGTAAAGCGGAAGCAGAGCTTGTTGCTTCTCTGGGAATGCGAGCGGGTACTGCCGTTCCCTTTGTTCTGATTGAAAGAAGTGATTTTTAGAAACATGCGAGCAGCGGTTCGTGTTCTTCGGGGCAGGGAAAATAGTCGTTTTAATCTGTTCCGGGGGCCTTTTGGCGCGGGGAGTGCCTTGTCCCTGTGTTCCAGCCCACTGCTGTCCTGTGCAGTGATGCCCCACGCTGCCGTACGCTCCTCCTTTTGCACGCCGGCTTCACGGCAGCTCTGCTGGCAGCCATAACTGCTCGTGCTAACGAACTCCCTGCGGCATTGGCTAATCACTTTCCAAAGGAGGAGAGATGTGGATGTGTGATGAATAACTTGTGCGGATTTCAGGTAGGCTGCGAGTGGTCTAATCATTTGCACGTGGCTGTTTCTTCCCAGGCTCAGACACTTGGACGCCCCTGGAGGAGCAGTTGTTTAAAGAGGCTTTTTATGTGCATAAGAAGAATTTCCACCTGATACAGAAGAAGGTAAAGCAGTTAGTCCGAGGCGGGTCACGGGTTGGTTGCGTGGAGGGGAGTTTTAACCCAGAAAAGTCTTTTGATCGGCGTGTCAGAATCCTGTCCTTGGGATGCAGCTTCATGCTAAAAAGACACTGGTACGAAACATAATTTTCCCTAATGTGTAATTACCAAACAATATTTAATCTCTCCGGTACAAAATATGGGAAATATTAAAAGAATAATGACACGTTCCGCTGACCATCGGCGTGTAATGTACAGTTCTGCTCTCCCAAGGCTTCTTTATGGCCCTTTCAGAAGAAGGGGGCTCGTTTTCAGCCTGATCTCACCTGTGGGAACTGCAGACGCAGGGGGGGACAGACAAAGAGCACTGGATAGATCCGTCCTGGGTCTGTGCCTTCGGTGTTTTGCTGCGCTATTTCCCTCATCGATCGCTTCTGGTTTTCTCCCGACAGATTCAGACGAAGACCGTGGCCCAGTGTGTGGAATATTACTATACCTGGAAAAAACACGTCAGGTTTGGCGCCACCCGACCTGGACAGATAGCCAAAAGGCTCCAGGGAGGCACGGATGAGGTGGAGGAGGCTGAAGAGAAGGTAGGAAAACCGCTGGGGGTGGGTGCGAGATGCCGCTCCTCCATGATCGCCTTCTCCCGGGCTCTGGGAAACGATACCCTTCGCATTAAACTTGCTGCTGCTGATGATTTTCGGGGATGTTTTGTAATGTCCCAGTGCTCTGGAAGAGGAACTGCCGGGGACCCGCCTCTGCGCGGGTGTTGCCAAAACGTTCCTTGCCAGGAAGCAGAAATGTGGCTCACAGAAATATATATTATTTAGGGTTTTTTTTGGTGGCAGCCACTGGGTAAGCATGTCACTTCAGTTCTCAGAAATTCTACTGTTCTGCTGAGGACAGTGGAAATAATACGTTTTTTCTTTCACCATCTGTCTTTGCACCCCATCCTCCCTTTCGAATTTCGGCATTGTTTTGGCTGTTTTAACGTTCAGAGGAGCTCAGCGGGGCAGGCTGGGGCTGATAGAACGCGTTCCACCCAGCACACAAATAAACCCCTCAGTGTCTGGGCCGTTTGGGGATGTTTCCAGCCAGTTTTTCGCTTTAGCTGTCCCCCTTGCTGAGGAGATGGAGAAATGAGCACAGGCTGTCTGCTTTACAGGCTGGTTGCAGCCCGAAGAAGAGGCGCCGGCTCGGGCCGAAGGAGAATGCCAAAAGAAAGCGGAAGAGCAGCGAAAAGATGCCCCGTGGCACAGGCAGTCCCTCCCGCCATCCCGGGGACGCTCCGCGTGGGGCTGGGGGCGCAGGCGATGCAGCTGGGTTTCCCTGCGGGCAGTGTGGAAGGTGAGCTGCTCGCTTTTTCTTCTTGAAACTCACTGCTTTGGGCTCAAACAGATGGAAACTCTCCGAGATGGCCGGGGGGGAGCAGAACTAAGGGCAGCTGGAGGATTCCCCCTGTCCCGCTGCCACCTGCTGCTTTTGTTGGACTTTTAGCCGAAACTGCTGTGTTTTCCTGTGCCTTTGAAGGCCTCACGGTCTCTTCCCTGAGGTGTTGGGGCACCTGTCCCATGCCGCACGCTGCCACGTGTTGTCACCACCATTTGTTTAACAGCTGCTTTTCCTCTGTGCCCGTTGGAGCAACGAACCTGTTGGGATTGTTCCTGCTCAGTTCCATCCTCCTCCCGTCTCCCTGCACTCGGGGCTCCTCCGTCTCCCGCTGACTGCAGCCACAACGGTTTCTCTCTCTCTCTTTGAAGGCCCTTTCCTCCCATTACAGGCTCAGGGCGGTTCATCTCCTTGGGCGAGAAACCCAGCGTTTCTCCTTTGTTTGGCTGAGAAAAAGGTTCCACTGAAGTTTCTTCTTGCGGTTTGCGGCCCGAGGGCTCCCGCGCTGCAGTCGCTCGTGCCAAGCGACATCGCTCGTGCCACGCAGAGCCACTCGAGTTTCAGTCCGACCCGATTTTAATCCATCGTGATGTTAATTCTCCTATTTTAATCCCCAATGATCTGCCGTGTTTAACCACCTAGGTCCCACCCAGCCGGGGGTACCGGCAGAGACTGTATGGCACCACGCAGCAAAACGCACAAGAAACTCACAAAATTAGAAGTAATGAAACGTCGTCTAACGAATTTTTTTTTCTTAGAAAAGGAGTTAAAAATCCCCGTTTGTTTTTTCCCTTCCAGGGTGTTTGGGACAGTCAACGGGAGGAACGCGCATGTGAAATACCATCGCCCACGGGAGGATCAGAAGGCCCTGGAGATGTCTTCAAAGGGCAGCGAAGCTGGCAGAAGCCCAGAGGGTGACCTCCTCCCTTTGGCAACTGGGCAACTGCCGGTTCAGCCCAGCAACCAGGTCCCTTTCCTCCACTAAGAAAACCCCACCCACCATCTCTCGCCTTCGGCAGCGCCTGAGCTCTGCGGAGGGTCCACCACCACGAGGTCACCCCCGCTCCAGAAAGACCCAGAAGATAAGAACAGCAGAGAATAAGGTATTGTATTTAATAGTGTTTCCCCCTTAGGTGATAGTGACGTGTAGATTTTCGGTCTTAGTTAGGCATCTTTTAGCTCTTAGTTTTAGGCTTTAGTGTTGTTCTGATAGGAGTAAGGTTTGTTGTTCTTCTGAGAGGAGTAAGTTGGTTTTTTTTTTATGTGTTCTCCTCAATTTATTAAAATGAGCTGTTGAACGTTCAAGTCCTGGGGCTGCTCTTGCTGGGTTTGAGCCAGAAATAATCGAAGCCGTCAAAACCCGTTCTGTGTGCGGTTGGTGGTGCGAAGCAAAGGAGAACCTGGGCCTGCGCCACACAGTGCTGTTCCCGGGTTGGTTTTCCCACTGGAGAGCGCAGCGGCACTGCCATGACAAAGCCGGCAGCAGGATTGGGGCGGGTGAAGGCATTGGATGTCTGCGAGGCCTCTTGGTTATTTGCCAGAGTCGGCGTTGGCCTTTCGTGCTGCGCTGTAGCACCCATCGGTGTTTGTTTGCACAAATAACGCAGCGTTTGGCAGTGACAATGGTGGTTGGGTTAGTTCAGGGAATGACATCTAAAGAAGGGGGCTGGTCTCTGCTGGCGGTGTACTGGGAGGGAGAAAAGGTTTACTTTTCGTTGCCAGGCCACCTGATTTTCATGGCTTTGGTTTTTTTTTGTTTTTTTTTTTGTTTTGTTTTGGTTTGGTTTGGTTTTTTTTTTGTGTGGCTGAATATTCCCGCCCGGTTGAAGCAAATCTGTATTTTGGTTCTGTTTTGTCTTTAAAGTATTGATCTTCAGGTCTGGGCCATGGTAAACTTCTTTCCCCGAAGCGCCCGCTTTGCAGAGCGGGTACGAACATTCTCCTTTTGTTTCCCATCACTTGTATTTATAAAAAAACTACCCTAGAAGTCAGAAGAGGCATTGGCGTGTTCACACCTCTTCCCTAAGCCTGCTCCTCACTGCCAGTGCTGCCAAAGCGATGCCAAAAAGGCGGGAGCTTGGGAAAAATACCCGGCACTGTATCTAACTGTGGCGTCCAAAACCCCGCGGGTCGATTTAAACCTCCGCTGACCCAGGGAAGGGCTCCGCGTGCCAGTTCCTGTTCCAAGTCTTGTTGCTGTTTCACATTGATTCTAAAAAATCAGAATGGCGGATACAAGAACAGAATTTGGACCAGATTCTCCGGCACAAGGACAGTGCACCAATGCTCAGGGCGCTTTCCCCGGCAGCGAAGGCCTGGTCTGGCAGGAGGGCGGTGGCGGGGATGGCGAGGTACTGCCTGCTCAGCTGCCCCATGGCCGGGAAGCGATGCTCGTTCTTCTTCCACCAGCGCAGCAGCTGGTGCTGCGCTTGCAGAGGGGCTCCAGGATGTAGTTTTCCAGTTGCTGGTGGATCTCGGGCATGCTCTCCATCGGGTCCTACCCCAGAAGGATGTCGTAGCTGCTCTGAGACGGGGCGCTGGCGCATGGGTCCTTGCGAGCAGGCAGCTGGCTGCCGGCATCTGCGCCTGTGGCTTTGGAATCCGAGTTTGGCACCCCAGACTGGGTGGCAGATGGGGACTGGTGGTTGCAAACCCGCAATAGCGTGGTTCTCACTGGCTGGTGCAGCTCGCTTCTCAGGCTGGGGCTGAGAAACTGCATCTCCTTTAAGTGCAGGTCCAAAACAGATAACTGCTGGGCTTTCGAGCACTTTCTCGAATGCAGTTCCCTTCAGTTTGGAAGACGGCAGAACATGGAGAATGGCATTACATGCGATCTACTCCTTGGTGTATTGATTGGACAGGGAATCAGTCAAAAGAGAAAATAAGAAAAATTAATTTGCCTTCTACTTGGATGGCAGAAATCTACGAGAGGCAATAGAAGGGGGGTGGTGCTGTGAGGGCCATGGAAAGGGGAGTGAAGGGCATCTGCAAGGTTGGAGGGGGTAAGGAGGGGGGTAGGTGTCTAAAATGGGGTGCTGGGGGTGTGCAAGGAGGGGGGGCAGCAGGCCCCTGAAGGTGGGTGTAAGGCATCTGCAAGGCGGAGGGGTGGGGGCGCAAAGGGGGAGGTGAGGGGTACCCAAGGTGGGTGTGGGAGGGAGGCACCTGGGCGATGCCTGTTGGGGGTCTCCCCACCAGACCCCCCCCTCCTTGTCCCCTCCTCCGCATCTCGATGTGACCCCCTGGTGATGCTGCGGCCCTTCAGAGCAGGGGGACAAAGGCCACTGTCCCCGCAGAGCCCCATGCCACCCGGTCACCTCAGCTATTGTCCCACCGGGCGCTCGCGCGGATGTGCCCGGTGTCGGGGTGCAGGCAGGAGGTGGCTGGGTGGTCCCCCCATCTTTCTGCATCTCCTTGGCCTGGGGGAGGGCCTGTCCGCCCCCCTGCTGCACCCATGGGACCCGGCTGCAGGAGGTGCTCTCAGGTGCAAACGAGAGGTGGGCAATTAATTAATCTGCCCTGAAATTACAGCTCACGGGAAAGACTGAGAGGAATTTGCGTCTCCGCCAGCAAGGGATGACGGTCACGTCCTGGTGATGCTCAGCTGTGACCTGCGTGTGTGTCCCCCCTCACAGCCCCACTTTGGGGCTCTGGAGATGTGTCCTCTCCCAGGTCCAGTCCCCGTCACAGCCCAAATCCTGGCTCAGGAGCCAGAGGGGTCCCTGCAGGGGACGGTGCTGATCCCCACGATAGCAAAGGAGGGAGCCACAGGACCGGTGGCTTCGTCTGGGTAGGATGGAGATGGAGAGGGGCGAGGAGGGGGGTCTCCTGCTCCGCCACCAAAGCAGCTCCCCCAGTTTGGCCCCTCATCCCCTTATAACACTGGGATCAGTGTTATTAATTACATTTTGTGCGAGATTAATTACATCAATCCTCCCTCCGGCTGCTGGTGGCCAGTCCAGCTTGCGTGTGACGGGATGAGAGGGCCGAGGTGGGAGGTTTGCCTGCTTGTGTGATGCTTTTGGCCTCCCCCGGCACCGGGAGGACTCAAAGCCGGACCTGAACCTCTGCTTTGTGCTTTTCCTCATCCTCAATTACACCAAAGCTTCCCCAGGGAAAGATTTTTCTTTCTAACCGGAGGAGTTGCACTGAGACAGGTAAACTGAGGCAGGACAGTCAAAAGTCCCTCTCCCTCCTGCTGGGACAAAAAAAACCCTGCAGCAAAATAATAATTTGGAGAAGTTTTCTTGAGAGGGAACAACACCCTCTGCTCCGAAACTCAAAAGTGAGCTCGCCATCCCCTTTCCCAGCCCAGTTTCGATGATTTGATGTTTTCCAAGCACCTGGCAGCGGCGGCAAAGGACAAAGAGGGAAGGCGAAGCGTCTGTGAGTGCTGGTACCCATCCTGGGATGGGATAATTTGCTTTCTGGAGGCATCTCTCCGTCCTGCTCTGTCCCATCCCAAGCCCACACATCTACAGATCCCATAGACTTATTAAATTCTTAAATCCTCCAGCGATTTCCTCAATGAAATAACCTTTCTGAGTCCATTTGAGTGGCTTAATCGGGGAAAAAGAGGGTTTTGAGTGGCACCGTTTCCTTCGGTGGCATCTCTGTGCGAGGTTTGCCACGATTTCGGGGATGCTGCAACAACTGGGGAAGGGCGATGGGATGCTCGGAGCATCTTGCCACGGACCCACTTGGCTTCTTTCCTCCTGTCTTTGTGCCTGAAGCTTTAATACTAAATAATAAAAAAGCAGCAGAGATCTGAGCTTGGATCCCGATGGGATTTTAACGGATTAGCCCTCGGTGTCACCCTCCTTCGCTGTGTTATTTTTACATCCCATGTAACCTTTCAGGGCGAGCCGGGGCCGTTAACCTTTGTGCTGAGCAGCGCCGGGGAGGAAGTTCATGACAACAAATGAATCTGTAGGCTGGAAATGAGGGATTAGCTCTGCTCGGAACATAAAGTAGGGCTGGAGATAGCTGGCGGAAGCCAGGAGAGTAAAACATGGGGCTTCTCTGGACATTTCCATACGGCGTAGGACTTGGTCTGGCTAACGAGGGTTTATGGAAGCCGAGAAGGGACGGAGGCCGTGCCAAAGGGAGACCTCCCTGAAACACCCTGATTTGATGCAGGAAATGTTGATGAAAATCAGGGCTGCCCCATAACGGGCATTTCCCCAGCGGTTTGTGCCTCACATGGTCTTTTGGCAGTTTGGGCTTTCAAGTACACTCAAACACTGTGTGACACCTTTTGCCCTGCCGAGATGCAGCGTTTCCACCCCTTTTCTCTATTCTGGATAGTTTTTCCTCAAAACAGAGCAGGTTTCTCCCCATCCGCTAAGTTTTCCAAGCAGGATCAGTATTGGGGTGTATGGCTTTAAATAACTGCCGGGGTCACCCTGAACATTCCGATCCCAGCAACGGTCGCTGTTTATGTGCTGGAGATGGTGCAGACTGGGAGTCACTGGGCTGCAGTCGGAGGGTTTGGTCCTCTGATTGATCTGGAGGCTCAGTTATCCCCCAAAACCGGTGACCGACTTGAGGATGAAGCAGGAGGAGGGTCCCAAAATGACACTTCTGGAAGAGTTACAGGTGGGAGGGGTGTGCCGAGGGGCTGCGCATCCCCCAAAAAGGGGGGGAGACTTCCCAAAATCCCACTGGCATGTCGCCAGAGCAGGGAAGGATGCGGGGGGGACGATGCTTTGTGCCCTGCCGGGGGCAGGTTTAGCATCGTGGGTGGGAGCACGGAGCCAAAATGGTTTCTGAGAGAGAAGCAGACATTCCCCATGTCGCTCGGGGGGGATTTGGGGAGCTGTGATGCCCAAATCGCTCCGTTTATTCCCACTCTGACACCCCTGTAACACACTCAAGCTCGCCGTTGTATTTAAATTGCGATTTTATTTCAATTGTGATTGTATCTAAGTTGCGATTTAATTTAAATAGCGATTTAATTCAAATTGGGGTTTTATTTCGGTGGCTATTTTACTTAAATTGTGATTTAATTCAAATTGGTGTTTTACTTAAGTAACGATTTTACTAAAATTGCCATTTAAAGCGATTTGATTAAGCCCCTTTTGTCCCATGCCTTTTCTGAGGTTGGGGTTTGGGGTTTTGAGTTTTTTTTCCGGTAAATCTGGAGGGGAGTAGACGCATTGCTAAGAAGGGACAGAGGGTGGTGGAGATCGTCGTGGGAGAGAGGACGAGAAAGCCACAGGCGCGTCATAATCCGGCTGCCGGGTGACGTGGGCGAGTGCCGGGAGCTGGTGGGGAGGTCGCAGCAAGTCAGCTTTGAAATTAGTACTCGGGGGCCAGAAAAAACTCATTTCCAGATGGGAACGTTTGTTCCTTTTGCTCATTAAATTAACTGGTGAGCGGGGGAGGTGTGAGCTTCCCGAGCGTTGCTGCTGCGCAGCGGCAGGTGATGCCATTCAGTCAAAGCAGGGATTTGGGGGATAAAAAGCAGATTTCCGGTATTTTGCTCTTCTCTAAAGCGAAGTGTTTCCTGGAGGCCCTTTCAAAGTTGCAGTTGCGACTCGAGTGTGAGATGTGGTTGGGTTTTTATTTCTTTGAGCGTGGTGATCCCGGTGATGCCCTTCCCCAGCCCAGGGACAAGGGGAGAAGAGAACGCCTGTAGTTCTCCTTTGGCTTTTAAGGCACAGATGCTCTTTGTGCAGCGCTGGCAGTGGTATTTCAGCCAAGGAGGGCATTAGCTGTTAGCCTTTGGCTTTTCTTTTGAGGAGAAAAACGCAGTCTTGCTTGCAGCAAGAGAAGCCCGAGCCTGGTTGGGCTGAAGTCGAAGCTTCACCCTTGCAGGTTCTTGAGGGCCTTTGGAGGTTGGTGGTGGCCATGTCCTGTGGCCAAGTGCCATCTAGTGAGTTCTGCAGGTATCACGTTTGGAGAATGAAACTGGCTGTGATCAAAAGTGTGGAGTTGGGTTCCCCCACCCCACCCCACTCCACTCCCAGTTTGGAAATCCCTTTTTTAATTTTATTGTTTCGAAAGGAACCACAAGAACAAAGCAGGAGGTTTGGTTTTGGTTTGAAACACTCAACTCTCTCCCCTTTTAGTAAATCCTTCCAGACTCACAGTATATACAATACAGGTGACATTACAGGTGGTTTTATTTGGGTATGGGAATAAAAACCTCCAAGTCCGTGTTTTTAGGGCTGTGCCTGGAGGAGGAGACACACGGAGGTGTGATGCTCTTGGGCTCGCGTGGCGCAGGGATGGGTGATGACTGGGAGGACGTAAGGGAGCTCTCCTCACCTGGCCCCAACTTATATCTTCTTCTCCTCACTAAACAGAGACACGACGAGGAGGCGGTGATTGACCAGGGAAGAACGAGCACCATTGTCAATATTCACTATGAGAAGGAGGAGCTGGAAGGTGAGTCGGGAGAGGTGCCACCAGTCCCACGCGTTTTCCCGTCGCGCAAAGTCCCTGCTGCGTCCCGTGCTCAGCATACGCATCACCTGCAGCGAAACGTGGCGTGCTTCTAAATAAACAAGCACATTTATTTTCACATTGTTTTAATATTATGGCTTTTAGACAGAGGGGAAAAAGCCCCCGTGGCATCTGCGGTGTGAGCGTTGGCCACAGAGCTTGGTAGTTCCCAGCTTGTTTTCTCAGAGGCTGCTCTTGGCTTGGAGAGGTCAGGAGAATAAGTTGATGGCTGCAGACACAGGGCTGTGATTTTCTTTTTTTTTTGTTCCAGACTTCATTATCACAGGACTGATTGGATATCCTCTTGTTGCCTTGTGCCATACAAAGATTTTAAAAATAATTACCTTCTGTCGCTGCTTAATGAGCAGGCCTGAGTGTTGTCCAGCCGAAGCTGGAATTTTAGACAAGGGTTGATACTTTCAGGGCACTTTTAGGTGACCTGGAGCCATCGCTTGTTGTTGCTCTGTTGTTGCAAAGTTAGAGTAAAACAGGCTTGGAAAAAGGGAGGGGTCTCTGACATTCGGGGATGCAGTGAAACTAAAACGAAGAGAAGTTGGTGTTTCCTCCTGGGATGGATGTGCTGGTTTAATCGTGGCAGCGGCGTCAACCGTCTCCGCAATATCGAGAGTGATGCGAACACTGCTTTTTTTGCAGGCCACCGCACCCTGTCCGTGGGCGTGCGGATGCCTCTGGTGAGGCAAAGCCACCGGTGCCACCGGCACCACCGACCCCACCGCCAGAAGCATCAGAAGAAGGAAAGGGAGAAGGACTGTGCCCCGACGGAGCAGGGCTACCACTGTAAGTCCCGCCGCAGCGTTCACGAGCCTTCTCGGGGCTGCATGGGTGCCGGGGTCCTCTGCAAGCAGGTCTGTGTGGCTGATTTGTGTGGTTTGCTGTTCTTCTGAGGGAAAGTGGCGTTATTTGGGAGGCAGTTGAAGGCATAATGGATTGAGGCTGGTCTTCCTTAGAGGGATCCTGCCATTAAAAATGGAAACGTGGGGAAGGAAAGTGGCCCGTCCTTATGCAGAGGTGGAACAGATGCTTCTCCTTCTCCGTGGCTCTGTGCAAGCCCGGCCAGACCCGGGGGAGAGGGGCTAGCCCAATATTTAGGGCTGAACTGGTGCCGATCGATGGCCACTTTGTGTGTGAGCGTGATGGGTCGAATGCAGGTGTGGTAACGGGATTTATCTTCTGCCCCCAGACACCCCATCCCAGCGGGTGCAGTTCATCCTCAGCACCGAGGAGGACGAGCAGCACGTTCCCCACCACTTGTTCACTGAGCTGGATGAGATCTTCCTGAAGGAGGGTGAAGATGCCGAGTGGAAGGAAACGGCAAGGTAAATCCCTGCTGCCGGCTGCGGTGGCAGCTGTGGGCTCTGCCTTCCGCTCTCCGGGACGCGAAGCTTTTGCAGCTGCAGGTGCCGATGCGCGGAGCCTTCTCCTCTTGCCGCCCCGTAGCTGCACCAAAGGGGTTGCAGAGCTGAGGCTATTTTCTTGCAACGGGGCTGATCGTGCCCGATGTCCGCAGGTGGCTGAAGTTTGAGGAGGACGTGGAAGATGGTGGTGAGCGCTGGAGCAAGCCCTACGTGGCCACGCTGTCCTTGCACAGCCTCTTTGAGCTGCGGAGCTGCATCATGAACGGGACAGTGCTGCTGGATGTTTGTGCCAACAGCATCGAAGAGATCGCAGGTACTGAGCGCACTGCGTCCCGCCGGGAACGGCCGAGCTCAATTTGCCGCGGTGCCCTTCACTCCCGTATCAAACCCTGCCCCAATGGCACGTCCTTTTCCAGAACCTCCGCTGTGTTTTTAAGTGGTGGGTTGCTTTTTGGATGTAGACTGGGTGTACAACAGTCACATCAGCTTTTTCTCCCAGTATGGGAGCCTTTTGAAAGCAATTTGTGGGGTCAGAGAGGCGATTAGAGAATATTCTCCGGCCAGAAAGGAGTGTCAGGGCTTGGCAGGCTGCTCTCAGGAACACGGAGTCTGCCTAAGAGCTGAACCTCCTTAAATAAACTACTTACTACAAGCTGTTTCCTCCCGTTCTTTGTTTTGGTTTTTTTTCCTATTGCCTTAACATCCAGGATTTAAGAGCTTTAAAGGCAGAGTTTATCTGGCAGGTGACCAAGCAGCATATTTCTGTGGGGAAGATAATTGAAGTTAATTGAAAAAGCGGCTTTGGAGAAATTATCTTTGACTGGCAGGTCTCCATTCAGCCCTTGCAAGAGCTGGAGAAATCGGAGCCGTTATTAGCACGTTTCTCCCCGGGCTTGCCAAATTGCAGTCGATGGGCAAAGGAAACTCTGGGAAAGTCTGTGATAGAGATTGCTTATAATTTGTTGAAATGTGTCGAGTCTAGAGAGTCTGTCTAGAAACGCCAGATCGGGCAAAAAAATGTCATTATCTAGGATGGGGAATAATTATCTGAGCGGAGTGATGAATAAGCACTTTGATGATGGCTTTTAGCAAAAGAGAATTCTTCCTTTCGCTGCAAAGGCTGAACTGCATTAAAACGTCTTGCTAAGCAAGGCTGAGCCCGCGTTAGGGTATCCTGCGTGGCGCAGCCTTCGCCGGGGGCTTGAGGGGTCGGGGGCTTGGGGACTTTCTGCTCTGACGGCTTCGTTTCCCGTTGCCATCTCCAGATATGATCCTGGGCCAGCAAGAGCAGTCCGCAGAGTTTGATGAGTGCACGCGGGCGAAAGTTCGAGAAGTGCTTTTGAAGAAGCATCACCATCAGAACGAGAAGAAAAGAAACAACCTTCTCCCCATCGTCTGCTCATTTGCTGACATGAGCAAGAAGCAGTTAGACGTGCATCCCCTTGGCAAGCCAGGTGAGGGTTCCTGTAGGGTTTGGTACCCAGTGAGGGTTTCTGCCAGGCTTTGGCACCAGGTGAAGGTTTCTGCAGGGCTTTGGCCCCATTAGACTTCTCCCGGCAAAGGAGAAGTGTCCCGATTGCTCCTTGCCTGTCTTTCTCAGTGTCTTTCTTTCTCCTCCCAACCCAAACACTCACTCCTCATCCATCTCCCACCACTGCAGAAGCTAAAAATGGGGTGAACCATGACAGCCATCCGATGGATCTAAGCAAGGTGAGACACTCGTAGCTTTCTTACGCTTTTAGGCCAGATTTGCTCTTGCAAACTTGGCTGCAGAGTGTTCTGCAGAGTGCTGTGGGCTTTGCTTTTGGGGTAATGGCTGAAAATCCCTTGTCGTGCCCAGGCGGAGCTGCGCTTCATGAAGAAAATTCCCACCGGGGCTGAAGCGTGCAGCGTGCTCGTAGGAGAGCTGGATTTCCTTCGCCAGCCCATCGTGGCATTTGTCCGCCTGAGCCCAGCTGTCCTCCTCTCGGGCATGATGGAAGTTCCCATCCCAACGAGGTCTGAATGAGAAGCGCAAAGTTTTTATTTAAAAAAAAAACACCACAACAAAACACCAAATTCATGCATCAGTTGGGCGTCCCAGGGGAACACAGCCAGTGGGAGCAAGCACGTTTCTCCCACCCACATCTCCCTGCTTTCATTCCTCCCTTCCCTGCTGGAGCTTTTAAACCCATTGGCCAATTTTAATGAAAGTTGGTCCAAACCTCAAATTTGTGTTTGGTTTTGATGCGTTTCAAATTCATCACCGGAGTCGGTGAGCCTACACGTCCCCCCTGGAGCCACGCTCTGGGCTGGGAGCTCCCAGGGATTTCCTTGGGTGCCCTTTGAGTGAGGCCATGTTCTTCTCTCTCATTTTGGTTTTCTTGCCTAGGTTCCTGTTTGTTTTGCTTGGACCAGGAGGAAAAGCCCATCAGTACCATGAGATCGGCAGGTCCATGGCTACTATCATGACGGATGAGGTGTGACGAGATAAGAGATATCTCTGGGTCATTTTTTTGGGGCTTCACCTCTCCCTGTCTCTGTAGTAGTGAGGAAGAGGGTTTGTTGTCTCTCTTAGCTGCCTGCAGGAGGCTAAAATCCCACCTGGGCTGCAGCCCGCGCCTCATCCTTCTCCCCAGGGTCCCCAGCATGCTGTCCCCAGTGGTGGCATTGCCAGGGCCAGTGAAACTTCTCCTCTTGAAGCAGAAGGCTGTGGTGTGCCATGGGGGACGGGAGCCTGGTGGAGATGGTTACAAATACTGTGATGCACAGATTTTTGCTTTGGGGGGAATATTTCCTGCCACTTCCAACAGGCGATTTGGGGGAAATGACCTTGCATTTAGCCAAGAGCTTATTACACTGGTTAGGACATCCGAGATGGGTCATGCTCTCACCAGGTTGTCTCCTACGGCAGGTTTTCCACGACGTTGCCTATAAAGCCAAGAACCGGGCTGACCTGGTGGCTGGCATCGATGAGTTTCTGGATCAGGTCATGGTTTTGCCGCCAGGAGAGTGGGATCCCTCCATCCGAATTGAGCCCCCGAAAAACGTCCCTTCGCAGGTGAGTGCTGCGGCAGAAGGAGGCACGAGGAGGACAGGCAGGAGGGCAGCACAGCTGGGGGTGCTGCTCAGGGGCCCAAATTCACAGGTCACGTACCCAGCCCAAAAAGCAAAACAAGCCAGTGGCTGCAAAGACATATCTTTATCTTATTTGCATTTTAACAGGAAAAAAGGAAGTTGCCAGAAGCTCTCGATGACAGCGCTTCTCACAGCAAGCTGGAGAAACACAGCGGTCCTGAACTGGAGCGGACAGGAAGGTGTGAACTGAAATAGTTTGGTGGGGTGTTTTTCTGTTTGCCCCTAAAATCTGAGTGTGCACCTCCCTTCTAGCAGAGTTTTGGGGTTAACTGGGTCAGTGAAGGGGCTCCAGGTTCCCAGCTTGGTCCCCTGGGCTGGGTGGGTGGGACATTCGGGCAGCTGGGCTGAGCCGCAGCATGGTTGCACACAGGTTTTCTTGCTTTGGGGTGGAAGCAGATGTGTAAGTACCTCCAGGTAGAGCTCTGCTGCTTCTCAAAGTGAGGGACTGTTGCAATAAGAGGGGACGGGCTCTCAGGTTTGGTCTCCTTTTCTTTTTGTTGGAGGGGTTTTTTGTATGCCTCAGTTTCTACTGGGGCTAAAATGGGAGAAGGAGACTTCTTTTTAGCAACGGAAGTTACTCTGTGCTTGTGATTGTCCTTCCTCAGCCAAGAAAACTCAACGCTGTCTTCCACGAAAATGTTGTTTTGTTTTTTTTTTCCTTCCTCCAGGCTCTTTGGCGGTTTGATCCGGGATGTGAAGCGAAAAGCCCCCTGGTTCTGGAGTGACTTTCGGGATGGTCTGAGCCTGCAGTGTCTGGCGTCCTTCCTGTTCCTCTACTGTGCCTGCATGTCCCCCATCATCACCTTCGGGGGACTGCTGGGGGAGGCGACCAACGGCCACATAGTGAGCACCTCTCTCTGTTGGGTGGCACGGGGGAGGACAACACTCATGCAAAAGTCCTTGCTGCAGTGAATTTGCACTTGTTTTTTTCCCCCTAATGATTTAATTACTCGCTGCTGCCTCTCTTCCCCGGACAGAGTGCCATGGAGTCGCTGCTGGGCGCATCCATGACCGGCGTGGTGTATTCCCTCTTTGCTGGCCAACCTCTCACCATCCTCGGCAGCACCGGCCCCGTCCTCGTGTTCGAGAAGATCCTCTACAAATTCTGCAAGTAAGGCTGGCTTCTGCGGCCAGGTGCTGCGAGCGCCTTTGGAAGAAGGCAGGGATGGAGAAAGGATGTTTTTCTTAGTGGTAGTTGGTAGATTTAAGTTGTCTTCTGTGTCACAGACATCACGCGCTGCTGCTTTAGTATGTGACGGTGCAGGAGCCCTCAGTCTCTGAAGGATGGATGGGTGGTTCGGGTTTTTTAGGGTTAAAGTGAAAGAGCAGGAGGAGGAGAAACCACAAGGATGTGGATGCCCGAGATGGGCTGCACAGGGAAGATGAGACAAATGACTCTGGTTTGGGAATGAGGGAAGATTTGCTTTCCTCTCAGTACAAACTCGGGCACTTTTTTGTATGATTTTTGCTGGAAGTGGAAATATATTTTACCCACATATCCAAAGAGTTTTCTGGTCAAATGTTTTGATGATTTTTGAGAAAGCAGGAGCTTTTCACGCGAAATGGATATTTTCCATGACAGTCTTTTTGTTGTGGCAACTGTGATGGGAGATTAACCCCCTTATTGCAATTAAATTTATTATGAAGCCCCAACTTGCTGGCAGCAGGTAACTGGGTGCAAACCCAGCCGGTTTCGCTGTTAGGGCATTGGGGTGATGTGGGAGAACACCACCTTCCACAACAGGGACCTGACCTCAATTAGCCTCCGAGGCATTAACACAAGGTCATTGTTAAATAAGGATTAATTAGCCTCTCCTCCTGCGGGCCCACACCCTGTGCCGCAGCCCCGAGGCTGTCTGTAGTAGGACCGGAAACTGCATTTACCATCCGCAGCCTTGACACGCTCCTGAATTGCTGCCGACTTTCCCCGAAGGAAGGCACGGCTCGGAGTCTCTTGCTGCCCTCTCCACCCTGCGTTTTCTTTTGCTTTCCCAGGGACTACGCGCTCTCTTATCTCTCTCTCCGGGCATGCATCGGGCTGTGGACCGCCTTCTTCTGCATAGTGCTGGTGGCCACCGATGCTAGCTCTTTGGTGTGCTACATCACCCGCTTCACCGAAGAAGCCTTCGCCTCCCTCATCTGCATCATCTTCATCTATGAGGCTCTGGAGAAGCTGAGTCACCTGCGAGAGACCTACCCTGTGCACACGCACAGCAAGCTGGACTTCCTCACCATCTCCTAGTGGGTTTCTTCCTCCTAAAGTGCCGCTGCCCCTTGGCAGGAGCTCAGGGCTGCACCTCCATCGCCTTCCCCTCACCCCTGTCTTGGCTTCTCTCCTCCCAGCTGTAAGTGTGAGGCACCGACCCATCCCAGCAACGAAACCCTGCAGTTCTGGGAGAGCAACAAGATCAATGTGTCTGGCATCACCTGGGAGAACCTCACGGTGACTGTAAGTGCCCCGAGTCACTGCTTCCTCGTGCCGCGGCCGCAGGGTCCAGGGGCACTGGCCTGGTGCAAAGCTCAGAGCCCTTCAGGTGATGGTGGGCTTCAACTTGTGCCAGTGCTGCTCTGAAAAGTCATTACTTCAGTGTGTTTAACCTCCTTGGGCCTGGGAAGGAGAGTTCACCTCATCCCCGACATGGTGGGCAATAACTGTTATCCTCAGGACAGCGGTTCTGTCTGGGAGCAAGGTTCAGTGGGTGCTTTGGTTATTGGAGAAGTTGGAGGACTTAAGTTCATGCTTGAAGGCTGTAATTAGCTTCCTTCATTGGTTCCTAGTAACTCCAGGCCTTGCTTTCTTACTCAGCGCTGTCTGAAGGTACGTGCATAAACTTGCATGTCTGAGCAGCCCCTTGGGCCATTGTTGCTGGAAGCAGAGCTCAGGCACAGGGTGGGACGCTCTTATGGACATCTTCACCCCCCTTGGCCGTGTCCTGTGAGCCCGACCCTGGGAAGGGACAATTTGTCTCTTCTCCTTTCCTGTCACTGTTGTCTTAGCCCTCCTTCCCCGTTCCCTCTTTCACTCTCCCCAAGAGTTCCCAGTGTTTCCTTCCCCTCTGGTGTCTTCTTCAGCCACGGTTACCTGCTGTTCAAGCAGAGGATGTGCCATAGGTCTGTGGTACAGTGTCCCATCACATCTCCTCTCTCCGCTGTCTGTGTAGTTCCATGTGTCACTTATTCAGCTGCTGTTGATCGTTAAATATAAATCTCCGCTAGCTGCAGCAGTCCCGAGGTCACAGATCTTGGAGCAAGATCCTCCAAACCCCCTAGTTATCCGAGGTTTCCTTGACGCATGTGCACTACCTTTGTGTCCTGATGCTCTGTTTCCCCAGGAATGTCGGTATTTGCATGGAGAGTTTCGTGGACCTGCCTGTGGACACGATGGCCCCTACACGCCCGATGTCCTCTTCTGGTGCTGCATCCTCTTCTTCTCCACCTTTGTCCTGTCAGGCTTATTGAAGAAGTTTAAAACCAGCCGCTACTTCCCGACCAGAGTAGGTAGAAGACGGTGGCCAGCAGCAGTCTCCACACTCATTTCCCAAAATGGCTTTCCCGGAGCACTAAGCAGTGTTTGCCACCGCTTGGTCAAACTGGGAAATATTGGACCTTGAAGGCCAAACTTGGATGTCTCTCACTCATTTCCAGGAGTGCAAAACGATCGTAGCGTTTCCCACCTGCCTCGTGACGTGCCCCGGAGTGGTTTTTTCCCCAGGCAGTGGGAAATCGGTCTTCCAAAGTTGGTTGTTTGTTGTATTTTCATTTGTGGTTTTTTTCACCTTGTGTGCCCAAGGGGAAAGTTGATTCAAATGAGGAACTGCCATAGAAAAAGACACAAAAGACACTGTTTCTTCCTTTTGAGGAGCAAATGATGCCTCAGTGCCTTATTCCCATTGTAGCTGTGAGTGCAGCTGTAGTGGCAGACGTCTGTTTCATTATTTTTTAATATTTATTGGCTTTTTTTTTAAGTTTGAATTTAAACCACCCTTTTCCACCTAATTAAACTTTTTTTATTGCCTGACACCAGATCTTGCAGGTACAAACACAGCAACACTATCCAAACGAGGGATTTGGCTGCATCTTCTCAGAGTGGTGGGAATTTGTTAACCAGCCTTAATGCTGTTGATGTCTTTAACTTTTCCATCTCACGGTATGGCCCCGTTTGTGCTGTCCCTTTCAGCTCTGCTTTCTTGCCCCAGGTACGGTCCACAGTCAGTGACTTTGGTGTCTTCCTCACCATCGTCATCATGGTCCTCATTGACTTCCTGGTTGGGATCCCATCGCCGAAGCTCCACGTCCCCCACATGTTCAAGGTAATGGGGTGTTTTGGTGTGGAGCCGCTTTCGGCCCTTGGGGATGCCACAGGGTGATGCTGGGACAGGACAGGGCTGAGTCTGGGGATGCTGGTGGTGTTACCATCTCCTCTTCCACCTCCGAATGCATCGTTTCCTTCTGGAAAGAAGACGCCAGCCCCAAAACTTGATACCTACAGAAGTATCTATAGGTGCTTGCGACGAGGACGCTGGCACTGCTGAACCCCGTAGGAGAGGGTGACACGAAGGCAGGGCCAGGAGATGAGGCGGCACAGCGATGGAGAGGAAAATCAAAGCCAGTGAAGTGGCTGGGCTGGGAGTTGATCCTGATGTGTGTTTTGGCTTTGTTGCAGCCTACCAGAGACGACCGCGGGTGGTTGGTCAACCCCATAGGGCCCAACCCTTGGTGGACGGTGTTGGCCGCGCCCATCCCAGCTCTGCTCTGCACCATCTTGATATTCATGGACCAGCAGATCACGGCTGTCATTGTCAACAGGAAGGAGCACAAGCTGAAGGTAAGGGGCTGCAAGAGCTGACCCCATCCCCACCCCACTCTGGGCTGCAGGTGTGGGGAGAAGCTCCTATGCCAAGTGCTTTGTGAAGGCGTTGGTTTGGGACAAGGTCAGGCTGTGTGGCAGGATGCTCTGCTGGATTAGTGATGTCACAGGGAGCAAACGAGGGCAGTTCAGATGAGCAATCTTTTGGAGGAGCAAATTAATTTTCGAGCACTATAGAAGCGTGTTTTTGTTTCAGAATGCCAGCAGGAGCTGGGGGAACGAACTGTTTTGACGCACTGCCAGGGATAACTCAGGGTCACATCTTGCTTACAAGCAGTAGAAATTTCTTTATGAATGAAAATAGTCTGTTTGTTTGTGTGTTTGTTTGAGAAGTAGCTATTGCACAAACCTCCCAAATCCACTTGGTCTGAACTCCTGCCAGATTTTCATGCAAGGTGCTTGCGCAAAGACCGGATCCATCCTTATTTTTGCCAATTCTTCTCTTAAATTTTCAAGAGGGTGACTTGCGCCCAAGTAGGGTTTGAGTCTGAGTCGCGACGTTGTCCTCGCTCTTGTGCTGTGAGATGCTCTGTTCCTTGTTTTGCTGCCCACAGAAAGGATGCGGGTACCACCTGGACCTTTTCATGGTGGCCGTGATGCTCGGGGTGTGCTCCGTGATGGGGCTGCCCTGGTTTGTGGCTGCGACTGTCCTGTCCATCACCCACGTCAATAGCCTCAAAGTGGAGTCTGGCTGCTCAGCTCCAGGAGAACAACCCAAGTTTCTGGGGATACGAGAGCAGAGAGTCACCGGCTTGATGATCTTTGTGCTCATGGGCTGCTCTGTCTTCTTCACTTCGGTGTTAAAGGTAAGAGGAAAATGCAAAACGCCCAACAAGCGTGAGCTTTTTGGAGGTTTGACAAAAACCATCCCCTCCCTCCAGGCCTGAGTAGGTGTGGAGCAGAGGAGGAGGCGATCCCAAATCTTGAGGCTTGGCCCACGGTGGGAACCAGCCTTAGTTATACTTTCCAGCCCTTCACACCCCAGTTTGGTGTCCTCGAGGCAAGCGAGCAGGACAACTGCTTTAATTCCCAGGTGTCTCTCAGGCCCACCTGTGTTTATGGGTTACGATGAAGCGGATTCAGACCAGTACACTGCTCTCTTTCAAGCAGGCAGCACCTTATGGGATGCAATTGGCTCCCCCAAATGCCTCCCAACAGCCGTTCCCAGTAGCTAAACATACCAAAATCATCCCCGTGGGCTTCCTTGTGTGTTCCTCCCACAAAGTCACCACAGCTCTAGGCAAAAGGAGGCACTTCGCTTTTGCGTGTTGCCACAAAAATGTGTAGAAATGTTCTTCTCCCATCACAGAACGTGGTGTACAGTTTCATTGGTGAAATGACCTATTTTCCTCCAACCTTTCAGGAAAATAGGATTATTCTAATGAAACGTAACTCAGAAGCTCAGCCTAAAGCAGAGCATTCACTCACTCACTCGCACACACAAAACCTCTACGGGTTAAGAGGTGACACATCTCTAACCCTGTGGAAACTGGAAAGTTTTAGGCAATTTTAGGCAGTGCCTCTAGAAGAGAGCAGTAATACTGAAAAAGCAATTAAAAAAATAAATTATTGCATTCTTTTTTTTTTTAATTTCCCAGTTTATACCCATGCCTGTGCTTTACGGTGTCTTTCTCTACATGGGTGTGTCATCGCTCAGAGGGATTCAGGTACGGACTCTTACAGCGTGCAGCTCCCTGCTGTGTCATCTCCAGAGAGGCAGGAAAAAAGCAGTGGTGTGGGAGAAAACCTCCCCAAAAGCAGGCAGTGAAAGTATTTTGTATAAGGAGAAGATTGGTGGGGGCACAGGAGGTACGTAGGGCGGGAGGACCAGGCAAGTTCAGCGCGCTCTGCGTCACGGTTTGGGACAGGGCAGTGTTTGGTGTGGTGAAAATGGGGGAATTCAGTGCAAAGCGAAGGCGATTTCTACTGCCGGTGGGAATCCTCGCTGGGGGATTCAGTGGGCTGAGAAATGCCAAATAGCAAACAGAAGAATAGAATATATTAAAAATATATTTTTATAGAAGAACAGCGAGGGGGGGTGAGATGGTCTGAGGAGGACCTGGGGTGCGGACTGATGAGAAGTTCACCATGAGCCGGCAATGCACAATCGCAGCCCGGAAGGCCGACTGCATCCTGGGCTGCATCAGCAGTGTGGCCGGCAGGGCGAGGGGGGGATTGTGCCCTCTGCTGTGCTCTGCTCTGGGGAGACCCCCTGCAGTGCTGCCTCCAGCTCGGGGGCTGCAGCACAGGAGAGACATGGACCTGGTGGAGCGGGGGCAGAGGAGGCCCCGGAGCTGCTGGGAGGGCTGGAGCCCCTCTGCTGGGAGGACAGGCTGGGAGAGTTGGGGATGTTCAGCCCGGAGAAGAGAAGGCTCTGGGGAGCCCTCAGAGCCCCTTCCAGTGCCTAAAGGGGCTCCAGGAGAGCTGGGGAGGGACTCTGGATGAGGGAGGGGAGCGATGGGACGAGGGTGGATGGTTTGACACTGACAGAGGGCAGATTGAGATGAGATATCAGGGAGAAATTTTTCCCTGTGAGGGTGGTGAGGCACCAGCGCAGGTTGCCCTGAGAATCTGTGGCTGCCCCATCCCTGGAGGTGTTCAAGGCCAGGTTGGACGGGGCTTGGAGCAAACTGGGCTGGTGGGAGGTGTCCCTGCCCAAGGCAGGGGGTGGGACTGGATGATCTTCGAGGTCCCTTCCAACCTAAACCCTTCTGTGATTCTATAATAGAAGGACGTGGAATAATTGCAATTTGGTGGGCAGCTCTCATGGACACACTGGTTTATAGATGGAGCAAAGGGAAAACGGGTGCTGCTCCCGGGAGGAACAAAGTGGGATCCAGGATTTCTCACTGCACGCGAGATCCTGAAAACTCATTCCACGTCCCAACAGGGCCGGAAACTTTCCGCAGCCCCAAGGGGTAACTTTTCCGCTTTTATTTTGCAGTTCTTCGACCGCTTGAAGCTCTTTTGGATGCCGGCAAAACACCAGCCGGATTTCATCTACCTGCGGCACGTTCCCTTGCGGAAGGTGCATTTCTTCACCGTGATCCAGCTCATCTGCCTCGTCCTGCTCTGGGCCATCAAGGTGTCCCGTGCTGCCATCATCTTTCCCATGATGGTAAGAGCCGGTGCCGCTCGGCAGCGAGACGTTTGCAGCGTCAGAGTGAGACGTAGCATCATCTCACACCTCAACCCCCTCTTCCCTCTTATTTTGTGAAGGTTTTGGCTCTCGTGTTTGTCCGGAAAGTGATGGACTTCTGCTTCTCAAAGCGGGAGCTCAGCTTTTTGGATGACCTTATGCCAGAAAGCAGGAAGAAGTTGGCCGATGCCAAAAATGAAGCCAAAGAAGAAGAGGTGATGCTTGCTGGGTGCTCGGGGGTGGGTGTCTCCCACGGGCTCTGAGATTGCCTCTTTCTGTCACAGCTTCTCTTGAAATGTTGGGGGAAGATCCAAACTCAATAGAAATAGATCCTGACAGCCTGGATCCCGCATCATAACCTTGTTTTTAAATTAGCAGTGAGCTTAACACTTGAATAGCGGTATAATTTTTAAAGGTGCCATTTATAATAAACATTATAATTATGATGAAAAGATTTGCTCATAAGGGTGGTTTTAACCCCCTCCCAAAATGTTTGGAGTGAAAGGTCTTTCCCCGGCTGCGCTAACAGAAGGTCAGAAGGAGAGAGCAGCACGTGGCTTTTGCTGGGTGTTTAGTTTATCTCCACTTCGATCATAGACAGAGAACTTTGATTTGTCCCTTTTTATGTCAGGAGTCCCAGGAGATGATGGAAGCTGCTGCTGCAAACTCCGTTCGGCTGCAGCTGGGCAAGAGCAGCACCGCGGATATCCCAAAGCCAAGCAGCGACAGGTAAAGCCCCACCAAGCAGCAGGACCCCCGGCAAGATTAGCCTGAAGGGGGTTGGCAGAATTTTCTCCACGTTTATCTTTGCTGAGCATCCCAGCGCCATGCACTCAGCTTGGTGGGAAGAGCAAATTTATGGGCAGGGCGGGCGGCAGAGCGCTGGCACAGGCTGCGCAGAGAGGTGGGGGAGTCTCCCACTCGGGAGCCATTCCAAACCCGCCTGGAGGTGTCCTGTGCCACTGCTGTAGGTGCCCCTGCTCTGGTGGGGGTGGGACTGGGGGAGCTCCAGAGGGCCCTTCCAGCCCTGACCAGTCTGGGATTCTGTGCAGAGCCTTTGCACAGAGCTGTAGCTCTGCGGCTCTCCGGCTCGCCTTCCAAACCTCCTCCTCCCGCCCAACCCGCTGTGCTTATGCGCAGCTTTGGTTCTCCTCCCCCCCGTTCCTCTTGCTGGTGCTGATGCGCTGGGTGGCGTCAGTTCCCACAGTCACAGATTGCTGTCTCAAATATTTATTGCAGGACTGATCCTTCGGAGATTAATATCTCGGAAGAGATATCAAAAACAACCGTGTGGAAGGCTCTCACTATGAGCACGGAAACAGTCTGAATCTGGGGAGGAAAGAGGTAAAGGATCGCGTGGGAACGTGGCCGTGCTCCTCTGCGAGCGGTGGCACGTGCCTACGGCTTTTTTTTTTTTGCCTGCAATGCCGAGCAAGCGGCGAGGGCTGCGGCACGCGAACCAGCTCCTCTCTGCCGGCGTGGTCCCACGAGCGGGGCAACAGCCCCACTGATGACGCTCTCCCTCCTTTTCTCTCTCCTCCTTCCCCCCAACTCCAGTTTTCATGTGTAGGAATCTTGACTTTGAAGGAGAGGCGTGAGAACATGACTCGGGGATGTGCCCATGCAGACATGGGCAGAAACCGCTTTTATTTTGTTTTCCAGTTGGCGGATTCCCCTTTAAGCCACGGCGATGGTTTCAGCTGTCCTTGGTGTGCTTCAGGCATTCCCTCTCTCCAGAGCAGCAAACTGAGGTGCACATGACAGTCAGTGGGAGTTCGGTGGTGTTCCGCCTCCGTGTGTTCGTGTGTGGGTTGTTGCCGCTTTGTAGCGGTAGAGGGACTGCTGCCGCTTCATCGTTCAGTGCTATTTTTTTAATATCTCACTCCTCCTCTTCTGTTTCTCTTTTTGTTCCCCCAAAATAAACTCTGAATGTTTCTGTTGTATGTGATGCATTCTCCACTTTCTTCTTCATCGCGACCAGGTTTTCGGGTCTGGTTTGGGGTCCTGCCTTCAGTTCGCCCTTCTGTCTCTCCCTGGCAGGAGAGGGATGCCCTCCGTGGCGGGGCAGCGCGGAGCGCCCGAGCGGTTGGGCCGAGGCGAAGGAAAAGCATTTGCTCCCTGCGCTCCAGTTTTACATTGGAGTTTTTTTTTAATTTTTGTTTGTTTGTTTGTTTGTTTTTATTATAATTATTTTTCTTGTTTCAGCTCTGCCGTCAGCCTGGAAGCTGCAAAAGGCAGAAATGGCGCCTTCTCCTCCCCCGGCTGTTAAATTAATATAAGGCAGCGCTTCAGATCAAACCCCTCCAATCCGCCGGGTGGTGGCGGGAGCGGCCAGGCGAGACCTGGGGCTCTGTGTCCCCGGGCTGCCCCTCCGCTGCCCCTCCGCTTTCCTTCCTTTTCCCTCCCTGGCTCTCTCTCTGTGGTGTTTTTTCCTCCTCCCCTCTCCTCGCAAAGCCGCGTCTCTCTCGCAGGGTGGGATGAGCCCAGAGGCAAGTGGGAAGGTGCCTTTTCCTCCTCCTTTTTCCTGCCCCTTTGCAGGAAGAAGCTGTTGAGCAGAGATGGTTCTCGTGCTCTCTTCCCATCTCGGGGGGGTCGTTGGGCTGCGGCGTGGGGCCACAGAGCCTGGGAGGAGAGGACAACCCCGAAGAAAAGGTCCCCTTGCCGCCCTCCACCAGCAGCGGTGGGATGGGTGCAGGGACCCTCCTGCCATCGGCTTATCCCGTCCCCCGTGGGAGCCTTTTTCTGCAGCAAACCGACCCAAAACGACAACGGCACGTTGGTGCTTCTTGCTAAATGGGGAGGGGGGAGAAAAACAAATCATCTATCAGTTTGCTCTGTAAGGATGGAAGCGGCGCATCCCCAAACAGGGCCAAAATCAGGCGGCTTTTACGGGATGGGGTTTTGCAAAGCGGCTGGTGCCAGTGCCCCACGGTGACGGTCGGAGGGGGAAGAAACTGGTTGAGCCCTTAAAAAGAGGAAAAGAAAAAGGCTCGGAGGAAGGGAAAGGTGCAGCACCGGGGTTTCCTTGCTGCTGTTCCTCCAGGATGCCCGTGCGTGTCCCCTCCACGCTGCCCGCCGGGCAGGACTGTGCTCGCTGCTCCGGCTCTGCCTCCCCGGAGGGGAAAGGTCCCGGTGCAGGAGAGTCCCCGTCTCTCCCCCCTTCCCAAAAGAAACTTTAATTTAATCGTTGCACTGGTGACCCACAGTGGCTGTGGGGCTGGGGGGCTGTGGTACCAGCCCTGTTGCTGCCCTGCCCTTAAAATGGAATTATACACTTCTAATATAGAGCAATTTGGGTTTTTTTTTCCATTTTGTTTTCCTCCCTGTAAAAGGAGGGAGTGGGGCTGAGCTTCACTTCCTCCTGGCCGGGACCGGGGCCAGAGCCTGGGATGGTTTTCAGCATGTGCCAGGCATCACTCCAGCGGAGACGGAAAAGAAGAAAGTCACCCTGGAGGGAAAACGCGGCCGGTTTTGGGGCAGAGCGGGCTGAGTCCGGCTCTGCATCTCCCCCTTCCCCGGGGGCCACAAAACCTTGGCAGCTGCCTCCAAAAGTCCTTACTTAAAATCAAAGCAGATTTCCCCGGCGCGGCCCTCTCCTGCATTTGAAGCTCGGGGGTTTTTGCTGCTTACAGGGTGAGATTTTTATTTATTTATATATTTATGTATTTATTTTTAATTAAATGAAAGCTGAGGTCTTGGTTAACAACGTGACTCTGAGCCACCTAAAAGGTGGCTGTGACCCCCCGGGCTGACTGTGGGACACAGTGCTGCGCCTGTCCCCCCCTTCGGGCCCCGTGATCCCACAGCCGGCTCCGTATTTTGGGAGGATTTAATATTTCCCTGTGCAGAGGGGAATTTTATGGGGAGGAGTCGGGAGGAAAAATCCCTCTCAAAGCTGCTGCTGTAGTTGCTTTAGGAATCAAATCCCACTGGACCCAAGCCTGGTTTCATCCCCCAAGGTCAGATCTGAAACTGGGGCCGTTCCCCACCAAGTGTCAAGGACCGCCGCAGGAAGTGCAATTCCTGGGGCTCTGGTGGATTAAAGGAGCTGCTTCAGTCCCTCAAGATACCCTAAAAAAAACCAGAACAGGGGCAGAATCCACCCAGTGTGAAGGAGTTACAGCAAGTTCTAGGAACTTTAAGCTGTTGGCGTAAACACACCCCTGGCTTTTCCATCATTGCTCGCCCCTTGATGATTTGCTCAGGAAGGGAAAATCCTGGGAATGGACTGACCAACATACCAATGCCTTGGAATTGCTAATAAAAGAGCTGAGGTTATTCCAACAACTTGGTCCTATACATCCAACTGACCTTGTCCATGTAGAATGGGGGTTCAGTGAACGTGGTTCTCACTGCACTTTGGCAGAAGGGACCCACACACCTCCACTCCCCACACCGACAACCCTCCCCCTCCCCCAACGCTCCAAAAAGCAGCAGTCCTTAGGGCAGACTCCTTAAGCTGACTCCACAGCTACGGCTCCCGGTGGGCTCTGGGGAGACAAGGGGGCCCCGGGGCTCTCCGTGGGCTTTAAAGGGGTCCCAGGGCTGCCCATGGGCAGAGAGAGGGGTAGGAGAAGAAAAAAGGAGGAGAGGAGAGGAGAGGAGAGGAGAGGAGAGGAGAGGAGAGGAGAGGAGAGGAGAGGAGAGGAGAGGAGAGGAGAGGAGAGGAGAGGAGAGGAGAGGAGAGGAGAGGAGAGGAGAGGAGAGGAGAGGAGAGAGGAGAGGAGAGGAGAGGAGAGGAGAGGAGAGGAGAGGAGAGGAGAGGAGAGAGGAGAGAAGAGAGAAGAGTCGAGGGGGGAGGGGAGAATGGTGGGGGGAATGGTTGGGGGTGTGGGAGTGAGCGTGTGAGGGGGGAGTGAGGGGAATGGGTGTTTGTGAGGGGGGAAGGGGTTTTCGTGAGTGGGAGAGGCGAAGGAGAGGAGGTTTGCAGGGCTGTGAGGTGCCTGTGAGAGAGGAGGCCCCGGAGGGAGCTGAGTGGAAAGGGCTGTGTGTGGAAAGAAAAGCTTTAAGGACAGGCCGGGCTGGGGAAAGGTGGTGGGCCCCGAGGGAGGGCTTGGGGAGCGGGGCTAGAAGCGTGGGTTTGGGGCAAAACTCTGGGAAAGAAACTGCAGGACAGGGCCAATCTGAGGATACAGTTTTAGCGAAGCTTCAAGCAAAGGGTGACCAAAGGTGCCTCTTGTCCTTTTGTGGGCGGGTTTTGTCTAAGTTATTCATGCGAGTGGACTTTTGCCACACGGGATGGGAACGTTCGCTTCCCGGGATAGCTGATGCCCCTGGATAACCACTGCCCGCGAAGCACTGCGAAACCCCGTGTTCAAAAATGAGAACAAAGGCCGTGTTTTGCCTCTCGGAAGGATCTCTAAGCACCGTCTCCACGTTATTTTCAGTACCTTTCTGGTTGTTTTCTTTCCCCCCACCCCTGTGATGTCCGTCGGGGGGGCTGGCGGAGCTCTGCAGGCGGATGTGTGGCTCATTTTGGGGAGGGCTGAGCTGATTTCAGGGAGTCCCGGCTCATTTTGCGGAGGATTGGGCTGGTTTAGGGGGGTCCCGGCGCATTTGGGGGAGGGCTGCGCTGGTTTCGGCCTCGCAGTGCCCGGGGCGGTAAGAAGCGGTGGTGCGGGGCTGAGGGGGCCTCGTTCTCCTCGGCGCGGCCCCGCCCCTCTCGCCCGCCGTTGCCGCGGCGACGTTGGGGGGCGTGGCCCGGATCTGCCCCTCGGCGCATGCGCGGGTGGGCGGACGCGAAGGAGAACGTTTCCGTTGTGCGGCGGTGGTCGGGAGCTGCGGCGTTCGGTACCGGGAGAGATGGGGGGACCAGGGCCGAGGGGGGCGGGAGCGGGAGCGGGAGCGGGGTGGGACGGGGCGGCGGCGGCGGCGGCGGCAGCGGCAGCGGCAGGAGTGGTACGGAGGTCTCCGGGGCCAGTTCGGGGGGTTTGTGGGGTGGCGGGACCGGGCTGGGGGGCTCGGGGGGCGGCCTGGGCCTTTTTGGGAGGGACAGAGCCGAGTGGGGGGTCCCCGGGGAGGACAGGGCCGATTCAGGCTCCCCCGTCCCCCGCTGCCGCCCCCTCACCCCCCGCTCGCTCCCCGCAGGTGGCGGCAGCCCCGGCCGCAGCGCAGGGTGCCCGGGGCCGGCCTGGCCGGGCGCTTGGCTCCGCTCTGGGCTCCGCTCTCAGCCCCCCCCGGCAGGTCAGCCCGGCCGTGCCCCCTTCGCCCGCCTCCAGCCCACGGCCGAATCCCCCCAGGTACCCCCGAGATGGGTCGGGGGGGTGTCAGCGCTGGGCCCCCTGAAGCGGGGGTGGGTGGTGGGCACGGGCATTGCTGGGAGCCCGTGGGCAGCCCTGGGACCCCCTTAAAGCCCACGGAGACCCCCGGGGCCCCCTTGTCTCCCCCAGAGCCGACGGGGAGCCGTAGCTGTGGAGTCAGCTTAAGGAGTCTGCCCTAAGGACTGCTGCTTTTTGGAGCGTTGGGGGAGGGGGAGGGTTGTCGGTGTGGGGAGTGGAGGTGTGTGGGAGGAGTCCCGTATCTTTGGGGAGCTTTGGGGATGTTGGGCAGATTTGGGGGAGTGGGGGAGGGGTCCCCTCCTTTGGAGCTCCCTGGTTCTTTTCTTCTAGACTGTGGGAGGCAGCGGGCGAAGGGGGAAGGCAATAGAGTGTGTTGCTGTACTTCAGTCCTTGGTTGAGAGTCAGCGACTCTGCTCCCTTGCTGCTCAGCAGACTATTGGCTCCGTGGGGCTGTTTCTCCAGGCAGGCTACGACTACAGAAATGGCCCCACTTCCTCGGAAGAGTTGTCAGCGGTGACGTCTCCTGGGAACGTACTGCCTGACGTTGGATAGACCTGGCACCACGCAGCAGCTCAGAGCTCCACAGCGTATGCTTCCACACTCAGTCCCGTCCCCTGCCTGGAAACCCACTCTTTCTCCGTCCCTGCTGGCAGCTCCTGTGGAGGCTCCTGGCCCAGGACCGGCCCCGTTTTCCCCACTGCGCCACTAGCAGCCATGGGAGAGCGGGTGTGTCCTGAGTGTGTGAGCACCACTGGCTCTGTTGCTGCACTGGGCCAGGTCTCCAGGAAGTGGTAGAGGGAGCTCTGAGAAGAGAAGCTGCTCCTCAACAGGCTGCTGCAGTCCTCCGAGTTGGCCAGCGAGCACAGGCTGCAGGGTGCAGCCGCGCAACCCTGGGGTGCCCGCCGTGGGAAATGTTAAAGAAATAAAATGTTGGTCTCTATCCCTGGTGCTGTGGTTCATCCTGCCATCCCGCGGCTGGGGCTGTGCCCCCCTCAGTGCCCGACCCAGTGGGACAGGCTGGCACTGCAGGCACCCACCAACCTGGGGGGGTGGTGGTGTCGGGGGAGCTGGGTGGGCTGGAGAAAGGGAGGAAGCACCTCTGGAAACCAGCTCAGCCCTCTCCAGCCACAAAACCCTCCCCAGAGGCACCAGAGGGGACCCCCAGATCCTTGAAGGGCTGCCCCAGACTCCCTCTGGCCTGCAAGAGTCCCCCCCAGGACCCCATAAGGGCCGCCCAGGACCCCTTACGGACACACCAGTGGTGTCCCAAATCTGGGTTCTTTACCTGCTGGGCAAGCCAGTAACACACTGTGTGGGAGCAGCCAGCCAAGCCGGTTTCAGATCACCAGAGGTGAGAGGCAGGGAGCTGCCATCCCACTCAGCTCCATCTCCGCCGTGCCTTGGCTGTGCAGAGAGAACTTGGGGGGAGCTGCAAAACAGCTCAGCCCGGGCTTATCTCAAGATGGCACAGAACAACCAAAACCAAATGGCCCTTAACAAACAAAATGCCCCGAGTCCCATCCCACCACTCTTCCCGTGACGTTGAGCGCCGGACATCACAAATTGGCAACAGAGACTTCGTTATGGCACCACCAGAGGGAAATATCCCAGATAGTGTAATCCACTCGGGCATAATCCTGCACCCTCACCGAGTCAGGAAATATAAACCGCAGGGTCTGGGGAGACAAATGGGGAATCCTCCAAGGATACAGCTGGCCCCTCGGAGATCTGTCCCCCCCATCCAGGACGCTGGAGGGGAGCATTTACATCTGAGCACGGCCTTTCCTTTAACCTCTAGAAAAGCCGGCATTTGCTAAAAAACAAATGTTCCCCTCCTGCCCCGGCCCCCTCTGAAAATAAATAAATAAATAAAGAATTAAAATCCTTGCAAAACTTAAAAATCGCCGTTAGTTTCGTTAGCGTTACATTAATTCTAAAAACTGACGAGCCGCTGCGCTGTGTGCCGCAGCCCAACCTCCCCCCCTCAATGCTGGGCGAGCTCCTCTGGCCATGCCTGGGATGAAAAACGGGTGGCTTTTAGGAAATAAAAAATTAAAAAAAAAAAGAAGAATAATAAAACCTCTCTTTCTCTCTCTCTCTGCCTGTGTTAGTCCAACGAAAGGGATAGCGTCGGGAGGCGAGGGAGGAGGAAGGGGGAGGCTGTGGGATGGAGAGAGCCCTCCCCGTACCCCTCGGCTGTGCATCCTCGCAGTGCCACGGGGAATGGGGGTGGGGGGGTCTGTGTGGGGGTCTTTGGTTTGCACAGGGTGGCCGTGGTGGGGGCTCAGCCCCATCCTTACAGTGCTGGGGAGCACGGGGCTACCAGGCACAGGGTCCCTCCCCCAGTGAGGTGCTTTGGTGCGTTGAGGTGTTAGATGGGGTGGCAACAGCCCCTGCCCACCCCGGGAGGGGGGACACCACCTCTCCGGTGGCACTGGATGGGTGGGAGGGAGGGAGGGAGGGAGCAGAGCTGTGGGAGCCATGGAGAAAGGCGTGGGGGTGTCCCTCATCGTGGCAGCCCTACCCGGCCACCCCAAGGGACACCCAAGCCCCATCTTGGTCCTCTCCCCGTTGGGTGACGCCCTTCCACCCACCCCAGAGGTGCGCTCCTCTCCTGCGGGGGGGACGCCCAGCACTCGCCTGGCTAGAGAAGCACCGGGGGGGGGGGTGGTTAGGGGGCATCTGAGCTTCCCAGTTACACGGTCGTAATTAGTGCACCATTAATAACCATTAGTAACCACTTTGGCTCTGCTAACCAACTGCGGCGAGGCCCCCACCCCGCTTTAGCACAGGCTTCCTGATGCCAACACCTCCCCGAGCCACTGGGTAAAGCGACGCCTGGCAAAAAACCACCACCCCCCAAAAAAACCCACAGCACATCCCCCACTCCCCACCCAGCCCTTCTCCCCCCATCACAGCCATGGGGCAAACTCCCACCACCACTCCCCCCAATCTCAGCTCGGCCGTGACCCCCCCGAGACACTGGAAAGAGAGCAACGGAGAGCGAGCTCAGGCTCGTGTGAGCTGCAGAGATTTCTCTTTGGGTTTTGATGTTGTCGGTGGGTGGGATTTGGTTGTTTGTTTTTCACAGAACACTTTGCAGCAGAGGACAAAAACGTGGTGTCGCAGTCCCCGGGGCCGGCGCTGGCACCGCCACCTCCCCCCCCCTCCCCCCCCCCCCCCCTCCCCCGGCTCCTGTCCCTCCTCCTGCCCGGCGGCTGTTCCCACTTTCCTTCCTTGGTTTGTTTGGTTTTTTTTCTTTTCTACCTTTGTTTTTTAATATGTGGGGTTTTTTTCCGTTTTCCCTTTTTCTTTTTTCTCCCTTTCGTTTTTTGCTTCCCCCTCCTTTTTCTTCTTTTTCCCCTTTTTGCTTTTTCCTCCTTTTTTCTGTTTCCCCTTCCCCCCCCCCCCCGTTTTTTTTTCTCTCCCCCCGCCTTTTCCCCTGTTTTTCTTTTTCATTTTTCCCCCTTTTTTTCTTTTTCCCCTTTTTTCTTTTCCCACTTCCCCCCCCCCCCCCTTTTTTTTTTCCCCTCTTTTTAAACAAGCTCTCTCCCGAAGGAGCGGCCCCTGGCTCTCCGCTGGCAGAAGGAGCCTACGGAAGAGCTCTGGCACTGACACGGGCAGGAACACCCACTCCCACATCGCAGCACAGCAGTTAGTTTGGCAACACCCCCACCCCCTGTCACAAGTGAGACCTGCACAGACAAAAGGCTCCTGAGTGAGGGCACTGGGGCAGCCCCACCTTAGAAGCAGCAGAGGAGCAGAGCCGTCCGGAGCCATCAAGAGCACAGGAAGGGCTATTCAGGGCCTCATTGTCTGCGCCGAGTGACCGTCTGCTGAGAACCGCTCTGGCGGCTCAGAGCTCAGCCCCAGCAGCAGTCTGGAGCCAACGGGGAAAAGTACACTGGGAGGAAGACTGGCAGCCTTCCTCCACAACGCCCCGGAGAGAATGACCACAGTGCTGCCTATTCCCATCGTTTTGTCCAACTCGTTTCTTTTTTTATTAGAAAATTAAAAAAAAAACCCTCCAACTCTCAGGTTTCCAAGGCATACAAAATCTCTAAAAGGGAGACACAAGCGTGAGGTGCTGAGGTACCCAAACCTGCCCACGTTAGTCCAACTAAAGGGAGAGCGTCGGGAGGCGAGGGAGGAGGAAGGGGGAGGCTGTGGGATGGAGAGAGCCCTCCCCGTACCCCTCGGCTGTGCATCCTCGCAGCGCCGCGGGGAATGGGGGGCTGTGTGTTTGGGCGGGTCTTTGGTTTGCTCCCCTGACCTGCTGGGGGGGGGGGGGGATGTCTGGCGGCGGGGTTACAGTCATCGGGCGGTGCTGGGCGGCACGGCGGGAGCCTCCCTTGCTGTGCTGCGAGGCCGGGGCTCCCGGAGCGTGTTTCTGCTCCTGCTGCTTCACCTGCTGGAGCATTTCCCTCATCTGGCGCTGTGCAGTTATGGAAGATGCACCCAGGTGGGATGCGGGTGGCTTTGCCTGCACAGAGGAGTCCATTCACACCCTGGGCGCTGCTCTGCACGGCCTCCAGAACACACATTTTTAGCTCAATCGAGCCAATCTTCAATTTCAGCACTTGCACAGTCGGGGGGAAGCTACCGAAACACCTTCAGTGCCTCTTGGGGGCACAGGGACCACCCAAAAGAAGAGTGGCAGGGTGCTCGGGTGGTGCTGGGCTCAGCAAGCCCCACGCCTTTCCTCGGTGGATGAAAGCGGCCGGGGAAGATCAGGTAAAGCCACGGCCAAACCGTACCTGACTGGCAAAGAAATGCCCAATGATTTTAACGATGACCTCCTCGTTCTCGTCTGGGGTTTGGTCTCGTGGCACAATGACTGCCGCGCTGGTTAAGTTTTGCAGTTCGTTTACCTGGAGCGAACCACAAGAGGGTGATGCCCTTCCACCCACCCCGGAGCTGCGCTCCTCTCCTGCGGGGGGGACGCCCAGCGCTCGCCTGGCTAGAGAAGCACCAGGGGGGTGGGGTGGTTAGGGGGCATCTGAGCTTCCGCATTACACGGGCGTAATTAGTGTGCCATTAATAACCATGAATAACCACTTTGGCTTTGCTAACCAACTGCCCCCACCCCACTTTAGCGCAGGCTTCCTGATGCACACGCCTCCCTGTGTGGGAGCAGCCAGCCAAGCCGGTTTCAGAGCACCAGAGGTGAGGGGCAGGGAGCTGCCATCCCACTCAGCTCCATCCCCGCCGTGCCTTGGCTGTGCAGAGAGAACGTGGGGGGAGCTGCAAAACAGCTCAGCCCGGGCTTATCTCAAGATGGCACAGAACAACCAAAACCAAATGGGCCTTAACAATCAAAATGCCCCGAGTCCCATCCCACCACTCTTCCCGTGACGCTGAGCGCTGGACATCACAAACTGGCAACAGAGACTTCGTTATGGCACCACCAGAGGGAAATATCCCAGACAGTGTAATCCACTCGGGCATAATCCTGCACCCTCACCGAGTCAGGAAATATAAACCGCAGGGTCTGGGGAGACAAATGGGGAATCCTCCAAGGAAACAGCTGGCCCCTAGGAGATCCGCCCCCCCATCCAGGACGATGGACGTTACAGGGTAACTTCCCAGGGATGGAGTGACCTCACCTGAGAGAGAGAGGGTAAGTGACTAAGAAACATCCGTACGGTATAGGGCATGCGATTGAGTTTGTAACTGGTGCGCTCTTCTAAGGCATTAATATCTAGCGCCCTTGTGGTTTGTGTTGCTACTTGTCGGGGGCATTTGTAGCTCGCAATAGTGGATCCCGCTAATTGCTTCTAAACCGCAATAGTGCAATCGCCATCGCACACACAGAACTTGCAATAGTGACGTATTGGACCTGTGAGTGAAGTCCAAAGAAATTGTTAATTTGAACCTCTCAGTGAAGTCCTTTTTCCCGTTTCGTCACGCTCCCCGAGCCACTGGGTAAAGCGACACCTGGCAAAAAAACCCACACCACCCTCAAAAACCCCACACCACATCCCCCACTCCCCACCCACCCCTTCTCCCCCCATCACAGCCATGGGGCAAACTCCCACCACCACCCCACTCTCAGCTCAGCTATGACCCACCCCCCTCCCCCCCCCCCGAGTCACTGGAAAGAGAGCAGCGGAGAGCGAGCTCAGGCTCGTGTGAGCTGGAGAGATTCCTCTTTGTTTTTTGATGTTGTTGTCGTTGGATGGGATTTGTTTGTTTTTTTTTCACAGAACACTTTGCAGTGTGGTGTCACAGCCCCCGGGGCCGGCGCTGGCACCGCCCCCTCACCGCTGGCTCTCGTCCCTCCTCTTGCCCGACGGCTTTCACCACTTACTTTGCTTGGGTTTTTTAGGGGTTTTTTTCCTTTCTACCTTTCTTTTTTTTAATTTGGGGTTGTTGGTTTTTTTCCCTTTTTTTTTTTTTCTTTTCCCCCCTTTTTATCTCTTTTTCCCTTTTTTCTTCTTTCCCCTCGTTTTTTTCCTCCCCCCCTTTTTTTCTTTTATTTTTTTTTCCTTTTTCTCTTTTTAAACATCTCTCAAGCTTTCTCCGAAGGAACAGCCCCTGGCTCTCAGCCAGCAGAAGGAGACTATGGAAGAGCTCTGGCACCCGTGGGATTGCTTTCCTTCTCCCGCCTCGCACTCAGTAGAGTGTGTTTTCCAACTCTTTTTTTTTTTTATTAAGAAAAGAAACAAAAATAATGTGCCAGCTATCAGTTTTGTAAGGCACACAAAATCTCTAAAAGGGAAACAGAAGCGCAATGTGCTGAGGTAAACCCTGAGGTAGTTTTTGTGTGTGGTTGTGTGTGTGTCATCTGGGGTTGAGGGTTGTATGCGTTTTATTTTTGAAATTAAAAAAAAAAATATTATTTTGCTAGTGTGTTTTTTTTTTTTCCCCCAGCCCTGGGCTGACAACCTCTTGGAAATCTGGCTTTCCACCCCTGCCCCTCTTTCCCCCTTCTCTCCTTACAACCGGGATCATTCCCCAAAGTGTTTACGGCCGAGCACGGCCTTTCTTTAACCTCTAGAAAAGCCGGCTTGTGCTAAAAAATAAACATCCTCCTCCTGCCCCCACCCCCTCTGAAATGAAATAAATAAAGAATTAAAATCCTTAAAAAACTTAAAAATCGCCGTTAGTTTCGTTATTGTTACATTAATTCTAAAAACTGATGAGCCGCTGCGCTGCGTGACGCAGCCCAACCTCCCCCCCTGAACACTGGGTGAGCTCCTCTGGCCGTGCCTGGGATGAAAACCGGGTGGCTTTTAGGAAATAAAAAAATTTTTAAAAAAGAATAATAAAACCTCTCTTTCTCTCTCTCTCTGCCTATGTTAGTCCAACTAAAGGGATAGTGTCGGGAGGTGATGGAGAGAGCCTTCCCCACACCCCTCGGTTGCGCATCCTCACAGTGCCACGTGGAATGGGGGGGTGGGGGGGAGGTGTGTTTGGGGGGGTCTTTGGTTTGCTCCCCTGACCTGCTGGGGGTGGGGGAGGGGGGGCAAAGTCTGGCAGTGGGGTTACATTCATTGGGCAGTGCTGGGCATCATTGCGGGAGCCTCCCTTGCTGTGCTGCGAGGCCGGCGCTCCCGGAGCGTGTTTCTGCTCCTGCTGCTTCCCCTGCTGGAGCATTTCCCTCATCTTGCGCTGTGCAGTCTTGGGGAGGAGAGGGGAAAAGCAAGAGGTGGGGGTCAGGGCACTGTTTCTCCCACCACCACCCACCCCCGAGCCCCCACCGAGCATCTCGCCACTCCCAACTTGTCACTCTGGACAAGCTGTAAGTAATTTCAAGGTTTTTTTTTTTTGTCTGTTTGTTTTTTGTTTGTTTGTTTTTTGTTTGTTTGTTTTTTGTTTTTTTTTTTAAACTTGTGCTTCCTCCACCGCTCCTCAAGACCACCTGAATTTTTCTGGGGGGCCACCATCCCTCTCGAGTGGACAGGAGACAAGGTTATGGAAGATGCACCCAGGTGGGATGCGCGTGGCTTTGCCCGCACCGAGGAGTCCATTCACACCCTGGGTGCCGCTCTGCACAGCATTCAAAACACCCATTTTTAGCTCAATCGAGCCAATCTTCAATTTCAGCACTCCCACAGCCGGGGGGAGCTACTGAAACACCTTCAGTGCCTCTTGGGGGCACAGGGACCACCTGAAAGAAGAGCGGCAGGACGCTCGGGTGGTGCTGGGCTCAGCCACCCCGCGCCTTTCCTCGGTGGATGAAAGTGGCCGGGGAATATCAGGTGAAGCCACGGCCAAACCGTACCTGACTGGCAAAGAAATGCCCAATGATTTTAACGATGACCTCCTCGTTCTCGTCTGGGGTTTGGTCTCGTGGCACATGGACTTCCGCACTGGTTGTTTTGCAGTTCGTTCACCTGGAGCGAACCACAAGAGTGTTTTTCTTGTGGAAGAGCCAAAATCCTCCACTGTCGGTGTCACCACGGCACCAGGCACCCTGTGTGTCTCCCCCTTCCTTGGGACCAACAAGAACCACCACCAGGACGTGGGGGCTGAGGGTCAAGACATCGCTGAAACCACTGTGCACCCGGGATTTGTCCCCCTGGGGTGGGCAGGGGTGACAGCTGACACCCAACTCTGCGTCCCCGGGGCAAAGAGGGGGGGGGGCACCCATGCACACACCCCCACACACCTACTGTCTTGCCACCTTTGCCTACCACGCAGCTGGAGGCGAAGGAAGGCACCTTGATGTGGGCTTCAAGCTTCACTTCTTCTTTCGCGTTAAAGAAGTTTTCCTCTTTCAGCTTCCCAAATATTCACCCCTGGGCCTGGGGAGGAGACGGACAGGAAGGAAAACCATCAGGCAGCGCCCGCTGTGCCTCTCCATCCCCAAAGCTGACAATGACCCCATGTCCAGCAGCATCAAAACCACTGTACCCAGCAAAGAGCTCCCCCGGCACTGAGGGAGGCCAAGCCAGGCTGCCAGCACAGTGGTGACCACAGGGACGCTCTCATCTTGTCCCTTACTGTCCCCCCCACCCAGCGCACCTTGAACTGAGCCTCGGGCAGCCCCATGATGATGATCATCCGCTCACTGGCCTCGGGACCTTCTGACGGGGCGATCTGGGAAGGGATGGGGGAGCAGCGTGAGCACAGCCCCCGCTTCGGCAAGACCTTCCCTCAGTGGGATGTCCCCCCCCCAGCGCAGGGCAACCCCCCCATGCAGGAGCATCCCCTCCCACCTGAGCTGGGCTGATAACTGGGGTGCTGCAGACCTGGCCTTCTACTAATGACAGCCTGGAGAGGTGGGCACATGCCAACCTCTTGAAGTTCAACCAGGCCAAGTGCAAGGTCCTGCACATGGGTCGGGGCAATCCCCAGCACAAATCCAGGCTGGGCGGAGAATGGATGGAGTGCAGCCCTGGGGAGAAGGACCTGGCGGTGCTGATTGATGAGAACCTCAACTGCTGCCTCCAGCTCAGGCGGTTCCAACAGCAGAAGGACACGGACTTGATGGAGATGGGCCAGAGGAGGCTGCGGAGATGCTGCAAGGGCTGGAGCCCCTCTGCTGGGAGGACAGGCTGAGAGAGTTGGGGGGGGTTCAGCCCAGAGAAGAGAAGGCTCCGGGGAGACCTTAGAGCCCCTTCCAGTCCCTAAAGGGCTACAGGAGAGCTGGGGAAGGACTTTTTACAAGGGCATGGAGTGATAAGACAAGGGGGAATGGCTTCAAAGTGGAAGAGGGGAGATACAGATGAGATATCAGGAGGAAGTTTTTCCACTGTGAAGGTGGTAAATCACTGGCCCAGGTTCCCCAGAGAAGCTGTGGCTGCTCCATCCCTGGAGGTGTTCAAGGCCAGGTTGGTCAGGGTTTGGAGCAACCTGGGCTGGTGGGAGGTGTCCCTGATCAGGGCAGGGGGGTGGGACTGGATGGTCTTCAAGGTCTCTGTCAACCGAAACCATTCTACGATAATTTGGGGAGCAACACTGCAACCCGCAGACTCCCATTCCCTGCCATTGGCAGTGGGGAGGGGAAACTGAGGCACGAAACACAGGACCAGCCCCGCAGCGCATTCCTCACCTTGATGGAGGCACCTGCAAACCGCACCAGCTGCTTGATGTGCTGCCCCTTCTTCCCGATTATGGCCCCCACCACCTGCGTCCTGATGAATAGGTTCACAAACTCTTGCTCCGGCAGCTGAAGAGGCACAGAAGAGCGAGAGGGTCAGGGGACCAGCCAGACAAGGGACAAGGGAGGTGGCTGTCCCCATGCTACCATCCCATGATGGTGGTGGTTGTTCACCCTCCCAAGGTGCCCAAGCGAAGATCTCCTGGAAAGGGGTGCCAGGCACTTACTGGGTGCTGATTGGGGAAGGCACCGGCCGGGGGGGGCTCCATACACACCCAAGAGGTACACCGAGGAGCTCTATGGTGGCAGAGAAAACGATGCTCAGTGACAGCCCCAGCGTGCCAGACCCTTCCCGGCCACTCCCAGCCCCATGCGCAGCAGCGTGCCACCACCGTGAGCCCAGCAGGGACACGGGGACAACCCTTCAGGCCCTGAAACCCCCCCTCACAGAGCGTGGGTGCACTCGAGGGTGCATTGGGGTGAGCTGCAGCCCCGACCCAGCGCGATGGGACTGGGAGGCACATGGGGGCTCCCAGTTACCCCCACACCCTCCCCACTGCCATGTTTTCGTCTGTGTCCTGCATTTGTAGGGGAAAACCAGGACACAACTCTCTCCTGCTCTGCGTTCCAGCAAGTGCAGCCAGATGCTACCTGCAAACCAGCATTGCTCAGGGCGGGGAGGAGCAGACCCAGCTCCCCTGCCCAGGCTGGACGCCGCTCTCGCTCCCAGCCCTCCATTTAAAAGCATCACATTGAAAAGCCCCCTTAGGAGCAAGGGCAGGGCGAGGCAGCGCCCCAAGAGCCAGCCCAACCCCCCAGCACACAGCTCAGCACTCACCACACGCTCGCCGGCCCCCGCAGCAGCGGCTCGAGCGGGGCTGCCTGCGGCCGGCGGTCGGGCGCCGCTCCGTCACAGCCGCTCACCATGGTGGAACGCCGAACGCAGTCCGCGTCCTTCCAGTCGCACCGCAGCCATGGCGCAGCCGGGTGCAGCGAGCGCAGCTCCCCGCCAGAGGGGCGCAAAGCGCCGTGCGAGCGCGGAGGAAAGGGCTCGGTAAGCCCGGGATTGGCATTCCCTCACCCACCGAGGGCAGAGGAGGCAGGAGGGGGCGCGCGAGAGCCCGCGCCGCCGGCCGCTGTCGCTCGCCTCAGGCCTGCGGGACGCCGAAAGGCTTCTCCGCTCTCCGAGGGGCCCCTCCGCTCTCTGGGAGGCTTCTGGGGGGCCCCTCCGTCTCTGGAGGGCTTCTGGGGGGCCCCTCCGGCCTCCGTGGGGGCCTCTCCCCGAAGGCCTCTTCCCCTCCTCCGGGCACTCCCCGGCCTCCCGGCGCCCAGCTGCCAGCCGGGGCCCGGCTCGGGGCTTCCGGAGAAGGGCAAGCGCCTCCCCCAGACAGAGCAGGGCCGGGCGGGACGGCGCCGGCCCGGCCCCACCGCAGGGCAGGGGCAGAAGCGGGCCGGGCGGCCGCTAACGGCTCCCTCAGGCAGAGCACAGACGGCGGCGCGCCTGCGCGCGCGCACCCACCGCCCCGCCCCTCTCTCCCCCCTCAGCCTCCCCTCCACTAATGGCTGCGGGGGGCCCTCGGCGCCCTCCTCGCCGCCCCCGGCCCCGCCGCCGCGCAAGAGGCCGCCCCCCAGGGCAGCGAGCCGCCCCGCCGCCTCAGGGCCGCCCCCGGGCATCGGCCCGGCGCCCACTCCCCCCCCATCTCCCCGGCCAGAAGCAATGCTATCAGCAGGGGTCGGGGGCATAACAGTTCAAGAGAAATTCCTTTGTGTAAGAAAGACCAAAGAGTTCTTCAAAGGATCCGGCTGTCCTGACATTTGGGGGGGCAAAGAGAGGAAAAAACCCACCTCGGACCAACCTGTGTGCTCCATTCCCAAAGGACAAAGTGATTGAAGTGGGTGTATGCCCGAGTTGCTTTCCCACCTTTTATGTCCTGTCCTCCTTAGACTTTTCTTTGCAACTCAGTGTAGGGATTTCCGAAACGAACTTAATTTGTTGGCGATAGGAAGAAAGGTAAAATGTTGGGAAGCATTAACGGAATGAGCCAAAGAGGCCTAATGTGCTGCAGCGGGATCATTAGCTCTCTGCGAGCGGTCGTTGGCTGGGAGAGGTTGGGGGGTGTTGAGGAGGGCTGCAGTTAGGTGTATGTGCCTGAGATGATCCCGGGGGCGCTTGGAGGGGGAGACCTTTGGGATAGGAAAAGTAACTTGGGAAGTTTGGGCCCTGTGAAGGGAAGTCAGCCTGCTGGGAGCTTCCCTAGGGCTGCAAAACACTGTTGTGTGTGTTCTTTCCTCAGCGTTTGCACAGTTGTGGATGATGATGATGACGAGACTCCGCCGAAAAAGCAAAAATCAGGTATCGCACATTACACAAGTACTGAATATGCCCGATTTTTCTGAGGTTTCGTGTCCCTTGGAAAAGTCTGGCTTTTGTGCTCTGGCATTGTTCCTGAAACGGTGGCTTTTCAAGCTGTTGGCTTCTTGCCTTGTGGCTCTCTATGCCTATAGCCAATGGCTTGAGGGTGTCCGGTAGGGCTTAGCCCTATAGATGACGGACGTTCTCTGCGGTGACTGTGGCAGGGCCCAATACTTTTACTGCCAGCAGGAGATAGCCCAGGTCTCTGGCGCTGAGCCCGCGCCTGTCAGCAGAAAGAGTATCTTAAATCCAAGCTGTGTGCTCCCTCCTGTCTGTATTCGCAATGTACCTCTGTTGGTTTTCTAGCCTGTTCTTATACGGCCTGTCTTTGTTTTTTAGATTATTCCATCTCTGAGCAGAAAGAGAAAGTTGAAGTTTCTGCAGTGCTGCAGTTGCCGACCGAGGCAACCAAACGCCCGGCGGCTTCCGTCAGCGAAGATGCTCCATTCACAGAGTCTGCGGAAGAGGTTAGCGAGGGCTTTGAAATGTTAGGGTCTGTGCAAGGTGCGAGAGCAAGCGGCTCTCCCTACTGCATCTTGAGGTTGAGCCTGCTCTGAGCCTGTACAGCAGTAGGTGGTTCTTTTGCATTTCTAGCAGGCAGCTCTAATGTGGGCTGGGTTTGCCTTACTCAAGCCTGCGTCCTCTGCTCCGGCACTGGCAGCTGCGGGAGGAGCAAACTGTTTGTTGTCTTCCAGATACTTGAGAATGGTTCAAGTTTATAGTTTTAGTGTGTTTGCAAACTGTTATTCTCTTTCTCAAGCTTGTGGTTAAGGAATCAATATACACTACCTGACAAGAAAAACTGCATACTTGCTCTGGATAAACCGCTTTCTGCTCATTATCCACCAGTCCAGGAGAGCGTTCCTGTAGGACTTTGGCTCTGTAAAAATGAGCCACCTTGACTGCCTAGTTTGGTTCAAAGGTGTAGTGCAGTTTTTCTTATTGCCCCATGGGATTAGAGGGCTAAGAGACTGTCGGGCTCTAGTTCTTCGTTCCTGAGAGAGTCGTTAACTCTTATTTGTACAAAATATATTTCTCAAGGGCCGAACTATCACCCTTTGGAATGTTTAGAAGCCGACTGAGTGATAACTCAGTGACAAGACTGTATTCTTTTAATTGCTGCACATATGAGAGCCTGTATTCAAAATTTAAAGCGTACCTGTCAAAGGTCCTGCCAAGATTTGCCGCCTTCTGCAATCTGAACCAGCAAGTCATGGTCCCCAAGTCATAGTAGAGCTGACTAAGCCTCAGGAAGTGTGTTTGCTGGGATTCACATTCAGGTTACACTCACGCTGGTGCTTTTTTGTTGTTTTCTTTTAAGCCTGGGTCCACTTCTTTAGAGCCTTCCACTAAAAGACCACGATTTTCGTCACTCGAGGTAGCCGTGCTGCAAATTGGTAAGGCTGACATCAAGTTATACGACTTGTTTCATTTTCACCCTACCTTGTGTACTGTCCAAGTCTACCCCTAGGGTTCTGTAGGGATTATGGCAGGCACGGGACGAGGCAGCATCTGGGAATACTTGAGCGTGACCTCTGTTTCTTACCCGCATCCTTGCATTGCTTCTGGAGTGGAGCCGGGCGTCGATCTGGTCGTCTCGGTACCAGAGCTGCCTTGGATGCAGTCCTTCCGTTCTGATAGGTCCACTGTTAGCTTGCCAGAAGCAAATTGTTTTCAATGGTCCTTTTAGGTAGTAGATCCTGAGGAGCCTTTTGTATTTCAGGTTTCGGCTGGCAATACCTTGTGCGCGCAACTTGCTGCAGTTGCCGGTGTGAAAACCTGAAAATGTCCTAAAGTGACATAACACAAATCATATGATGATGTGAGAGAGAAAATGACAATTTATCTTTGGTGAAGCTCGTTACTGTAAACTCATAAACCTCTTCAGTTTCCTTTTATACTTACCGATGCCTTACGCTCTTCTCTCGTAGGTCAAATGCCGTGTGGGACCCATGCTCGCTTGACTAAGGAACCACTCTCTCGTCCTGACAAGACAATTCCCCGTCTGAGGTAAAAATCCTTCTGTTTTCTTTGACTTCTTCCCCGAAAGGTTTACTGCCTATGGTAAGGGAGGTCGTCAGCTGCTTCCCCCCCGAAGTACCAATATTAAACTTTTTCTTTAAATCCAGCTACTTAATTGACACAGGAGATTAGCTAGAGATTAAAGGTCTGCGGTAAGAGGAAGCGTTGAACTTGGGAGGAGGCTGAGGACACAATCAACAGCGTATCTTCAAGGCAGTTGTTGTGATTTTCACTTTTACTTCTCTCTACTTCCCCATTAGCCAGTTGAAGACAGCAGGTCTTCATCTGAAAGTCATAAACATCTCGTGTCTGTCTCCATCGTCATCGGTGTACGTGCTTGACAAAGCAGGTGGTGGTGGAGGTGCACATTGGAATGTTCTCTTGATACCGTTTCTTTTGCCGTTGATGTTTTGAGCACAAGCCGGAAGGGCAAACAGAGCATCAAAGCTGCTCCAGACAGCTTCTTACCACTGAGGCCACCAGTTAAGGAGTGCGCTGCGCCAGAATCCGCCACTGCAGATGAAAATCCATACCATGAAAATGATACAGAAGAGAGTTTCTCATGTAATTTTGGGTGCGCTGAGTTTAAGCGCACTGCATTTGAGAGCAGGTCAAGACTCTGCTGTCGGCGTCTCATCTGCCAGTCGTTGCTTATTGTGGTTTGGCTCATATTTTGGAGCAGATCTGGAGCCTGAGAAAGAGATTCCTTTCAGAGGAAGCTAAACCAGAGAAGTTCCTGGGGAAGGTGTCTAATGCACTCCAACCGCTACTGAGCATATAGTCCCTGAGGTCAGAGCAGGGCAGGTCTGAAGTAAAATGTCCCAGCAGTATGGATGTTGTGGACATTGCCATTCTCAGCGTCAGCATAACCTTTAACAAATAGATTGAGCAGAATTGGTCAGGGCTGGTTGAAATGAACGCTGTCTTGTCCCACAGAGTAAAGTGGCCTCCTCAGGTTAATGCAGATATTTGTCGGATGTGCAAAGAATATTTTGTTCTTCTTAAAGAAAAACCCCAAAAGCCAGCGTGAATTGGTACGCACTGATAACAATTGCCCCCCGTATAAAAATTGTGATTCTCCTCTGTTGTTTGTTTCCTGCCCCAAAGTGTTCAAGCCTCCTCCAAGGAACCAGTGGCGACTGTGAGTCACCGGGAAGAACCAAAATACGGAGGAGATGTCTATCCACGTGCAACACTCAGGACCGGTGAGTATCCCCATGATTCCAATCCGTTCCACTTTGTAGGTAGACGTCAAATCCGAATAGGGCATTTCTTACACACTCGCAGATGACGTTCCGAGTTCAAAGTGCTTGCCAGAATTCGAACTTCCTGACCATACCGTCATCCTTCAAAGTTTTTCCTTTTTTTTTATTTATCACTCAGAAATGGAGAGCTGTGTACATCTGATGGTGATTGAAAGTCGACTTCTTGTTTTCTTACTACTGCTTTTCTGTGCAGGTGTCGAATGTATAGATGTTTGCTGCCCGCAGCGGTCGCAGAGAGGTGATACGATCAGGTAGAGTCTCTTCTAATGATGCTTCTTGTTCCTTTTGGCTCTGCGCGTGTATCTCTTTCAGCCGCTGGTAGAGTCTCGAAGATGACCAACGGTCTTTGATCGTCTCAGTGCTGTGAAAGAGAAGTAGCTAGCTTGCGGCTCCGGAATTGCTCGCAAGCCAGTTGCATCTCCAACACAAGCGAGAGCCGTGCTGCGTGACAAAGAGGGTTGTGCTGGTGTGGTGTTTGCTGTGGGAAGAAAGCCAGTAAGGGTGCGAGTGGTGGCCGTCCCAAGTTGTCCTTGGATGTGCAGAATCCGTTTTTGTTTGTGAGTCGTTCTGCCGAGCCATCAATGAGCTGACATTTCACTTCTTTCACTTGGAAACCCGCATCCTAAGCAGAAGGATTAGAGAGCTTGTAAAGCCTGGTGGGACTTGAGGCAGTTTTGGGGACTTTGTAAGTCCCAAAGGATGCCTGGGGTTTGCCTAGGAGGGGGAAAAAGGCAGCGTGCAGTTGGGTTTGAGAGGCCAGCGGCCTCATTGGTATTGGCTGTCTGAGCTGGCAGGACTGTGAGTTGCGACGGCTTTGCGGTCTTTATGGAAACAGGTTTTTGGGGGCAGTAGGTGCAGCTACAGGGAGAGATTTTGTACGGCGGTAAGATGCACGCATCTTTCTGCAGTGACCTGCCCTTACATGAGAGAGGAGAAAGCGTAGATGGGAGCAGAGGGAGGTTCAGTTGCAGCAGTCCTGTTTTGTAGCTAATTCTGTCCCTATTCTTCTCCCCGCTTTAAAAACTAGTGCTGTATTTAGCCTTGCAAAAGCCTTTCTTGTCCAGAGGGTGAATTCTTGAGAATTCCATGGGACAGGACGGATATAGAGCTCGCTTCTCTCTCTCCCTCTCCTGGCAGGTACTGCACACCAGAAGAAAACTCTGCGGAAGAGGAAGGAGCAGTGAAAGAAACCATCGCAGGGGTAAGCTTGTGTTATTCCCAAGGAAAATAGAGCTCTTTGTGATGAGAAACTTCAGCACTCTTCACATGACTTCCTCAACAATATCTGTATTTGCCCAGGTTGTTTTTCCCCGGGAAAGCGGGAGCGTTATTTGATGAGTAGCGCTATCGCCAAGTGTTTTCCGCTGCCGTTAATTTTGTTTCTGGACTATTAGGAGCACACTACACTATACGGTTTTGATTCTTCCCCTTTCACGTGTTGGGTATAGCCTCAAAATCTTTAGCGCACTGACTTGGTTGACCTGCAAAGCTGGACTGGGGTGTCTTTAGTCTTATCTTGTTTGCTGGGATAGGAAGTACGTCTCTTTGACTTTCACCTCTGGTCAGGGTTGAGGTCAAAAATAAAATTTTAGTCATGGTAATCAGAAATAGTAGTCTCAATCTCAACTTGATACCTACACGTGGAGGCTTTGCTGGGGTTCTTAACGCTAGCCCAAGGCAAAGGAGCTTTCTGCCTCTCTTGCCTCCGAGTGCAGCACTCCATGGGTGCACAGTTGGAATGCAGTCGTCAAGAAGAAGTAACTTTGGAGTTTGCTGGTTGCATGGGTGTACAAAAACCCTTCCAGTTTTCTATATAAGCAAGATTTTCTGTCCTGTCCCCAAGGAAACAAATCTGTGCTTGATTGCTAGCTTAACGTCCGTTTGTCTAACAGAGGCAGCGTGGCACAGAAATCTTAGAAGATGCCTTATTCCGAGGACACCCTACACCTGTTCCGTCCAAAAAGTCAGCCAGCCTCGATGTGGAGGAAAAGAAAGTGCCAAGATTGGGAAAAACAGCGGAACGCTTTCCTCCGCTCACAGAGGTACCGTAGGCGACAGTCTGTGAGACAAAAGAGAAGGTTGTGGCAGAGCTGCAAGGAAGTCCTCTTCTTCTCGGTGGTTCTTAAGGCGCTTTGAAATCTGAAGAACTTGCATTGAACCTGTTAGCGAGTGGCTGTGGTTGTGGCTTCACAGTGCGAGGGTCAGCACTAAAGCTGCTTTGAAGGATTTTGTGTGCTCCCCGCGCTCCTTCAGTTGTGCTGCCCTAAGGGTTTGTGGGCCTTCTGTTAGCGGGACGGCTGCCTCAGTTTCCCCCTTTGCCGTTCCCTTTGAAGTCCCCCACCTTCACGTTCTTTCAGGCTCCTGACTTAGCTGCCTCGGTACGGAGGATGCCCGCTGGGGTTGGCTTAAACCTGGGTATTGCGAGGGCCGCAGCAGCACCTGGGAAAGGGGGTTGCCAGAGTTGTGTTCCATTTTCAGCTGCTTGAGCGTGTTTGCTAAGTTGACGGGTTTTATCCCCACGTCCTTGGTGAAAAGAAACGGCAGCAAGCCTGGGCTGTGAAGTTCAAAGTTAGGATGCTGAAACCAACCAAGCAAGGCAAAAGCGCTATCGCTCACTGAGGCAAGAAACCGTCGAAGGCAGTTGCTCTGTCACCTGAGCTGAATTTACAGGCCGTGTTTCAGTGGAAAGCTGCCCCCAGGTCAGCGTGCTCCATGCTCTGTTTCACAAGTCCTTCCCCATTGAATTGTTCCTTTCAGGCCATGGAGAGAGAGGTCAGTGCCGCATTTGGCAGAGGTGAGCCAGATGAGATCATGAGCAGTGCCTTCAAACTAAAGGTCACTCGCGAAGACATCCGCACGCTCAGGAACCTTTGCTGGCTAAACGATGAGGTAAAACCAGCTGCAGCACAGGGCTAGTCTCACTCAGCCTTTATTGAAAAATACCCCTCCGCCCTGTACAGAAGTCGCGTCAACGTTCTTTGACGACCTCCGCTGCAGAGCCTAGAAATCTCTGTACACTTCTTATTTGAGGTGTTGAAGGGTCGAGCGTTTCGGGAAGTTCCGTTACTTCTTGTATGACGCAGCTTCCAGGAGTTCGTCCGGGTTATTGGCGTGGGTGGCAGGTGTTTTGATCAAACTGCCGATGTAGCCCCGTGTGAAATCCTGGGAACAAAAGCTGACAGCTGAGGCTGGAGTTCTCTCCGCTGCATGCTTAAGGGTGGCCAGAAAAGACGTGGTGCTGTATTTTTGGTTGGGGAAGGCAGCGTCATATGTTTACACCTCACGTTTCCTCTTTATGGTACAGGTGGTTAATTTCTACATGGGTCTGCTGATGGAAAGAGGCAAGAAGGAAGGCTATCCAGCAGTCCACGCGTTTAGTACTTTCTTTTATCCGAAACTAACATCTGGGGGCTACGAGTCGGTCAGAAGGTGGACCAAGAGTGTCGATGTCTTTAAGCAGGACATCCTCTTCGTGCCTGTGAACTCGCGAGCACACTGGACACTAGCCGTGAGTCCCACGGGCTTTTTCTTTAGAATTGGACGGGGAGCAAAAACTGGCAAGAGAAGTCATGTAGGTGTTGGGGGGTGTGCGGCACAAGGTTGTGCTTTGCCTAACGGTCACCTTTTAATAACAGGTCATAGATCTGAGGAAGAACACCATCACGTACTTGGACTCGCTTGGGCAGAAAGGGGACAAGATTTGTCAGACTTTGCTGTAAGTAACCGCTCCGTCACTGCTTTTCTGGTGTGAATGAGGAGAGGGGTTTTAGATTTAGTCCCTGTAAGGCGACTGCCAGTTTTCACGTGGCTTGTAGATAACCAAGCAGGAATCTTGGCGTTGCTTGCTGCGACTTGTCTGGCATCGACTGCTTATCTGCTGTCACAGCGTCCCCTGCACCCAGGGTCTGGGGTGCCTGGATTCTGCCACCTTCCCGTGAGAGGCACAGCCAAATACGCCATAGACCCGTGGCACACGTGTGCCGACTTTGTTAGTCGGAGCCCAGGATGTGGGATCAAGGCACCCGGTGGAATTACGGCATTACAGTTCCTTGCTTGGTTTGTCTCTTTGTGCTCTGATAACATGTGATTTGGGGCTTTTTGACCTCTCCGAAGCAATGGAGTCGTTGGCCTCGTTCTTGACCATTAGCTCACAGCCTCTCCCCGTGTTTGTAAGTTTCAGATTGGGATTTTTCCTCAAAATCAGCCTTAAATCAGCTGCGGTGAGGATCCTCTGACATTTTACCGTCCTGCCGTCCGTCTTCCTGTGATCCTTCAGCCGCTTTATTTTGTTGTTGGCCTAAATTACAGAGATGAAAAGGGATTTTTTTTTTCCCTTTTGTTTTAACCAGCCAATACCTGCAAAAAGAAAGCTGGGAAAAAAGACAGCTGGAGCTGGATGTTTCAGAGTGGACTCTTCACAGCATGGAGCCACGTGTACGTGAGCACCCCTTGGGTTTGAAATGGGAACTGTAAGTGCTGCTTTGGGGCCCAGATCCTGGCCCGTGGCAAAGAAAGGGTTGAGCTGATGTTTCTCGAGGAGTTGATAGTAAAAAGCAGTCCCTAAAGACCGGATTTAAGAAAGGTCACTTAAGAAAGAGGCGGTGCGAACCTTGAGACACCTCGCAGGGGGGAGGGCTGCTGCGCCTTCTGGGCCTGCCAAAAATTTGGATCGTAGTGTCCGAGTCCGGGAGGCAGAGGGGAGGGATGGTGAGCAGTGAACTGGGTCTGTTCCTCGTGGGCGGGAGTGGGTATTGGGGATTAGGCAAGTAGGGTCAGGAGTGTGCGGTGAGCGCAGTGTCGGTGTGGGTAATGTGCGCTGCTTCCAAGTTGCTTTTCTTTTGAGACAGAGGGAAATCCTCCATCTTCTTTGCATTCCTTAGGAGATCCCTCAGCAGCTGAATGGAAGCGACTGCGGCGTCTTTATGTGTAAATACGCAGATTACATCGCCAGAGAGAAACCATTCAACTTTAGCCAGGTGAGTGAAGGTCATAAACCCCTCCAAGCCCCTCTCGCCCAGGGACAGGAGCCAGGGAGGTTAGGCAGCAGCTCTTCATTGTGTCCGGGGCAGGGGCTGAGGTTTCGTACCCCGTTTCGGTGCGTAGTTGCTGGGATCAGAACTTCCAAGTGGCCTGGGCAGGGCAGAGCTGTGGTTCTCCATCCCCGCCTTTGGGAGCTGCTGCCGGTGAGATTCCTCTTGGGCAAGATACTGCCGCCAGCGGGTTTGGCATATCTGGGCTCGGTATCTTTTGGAGAAATGGCTTCTACCCTTTGACCAGTCAAGACACCGCTTCTTTTTATTGATTTCGTTTTAGACGGGTCTTTTATTAGCGTGCTTGTAAGCTGTCGCGCGGTCAAGTCAATCTGGTTTTGTCGGGTTGTCGTGTCACCCTCTTAGGAACCGCGTGGGGTGTTATACCCAAACGGTTGACAGTTCCTAAAGGGAACTTCCTATTAAGGACTCCGCTGGGCGTTTATGCGTGTTTGCCGCCTCTTTCTACCGTGACGTCATTATTTAATTTCTCTTTTCTTTCTCTTCTCTTTTCAGACTCACATGCCATACTTCCGGAAGAAGATGGTGTGGGAGATAATCCACCAACAGCTGCTGTGACACGTGGACTCTTAGAGTTCTTATTTTGATTACGTTTCTTCGACCTTAGTTACTTTTCTTAGGCCTTTAGTTAGTTTTCTTAGACCTTTAGTTACATTTCTTAGACGAATTTTCCTCTTTAGGTTATGAAGTAGAAGTTAAGATGGTTTATTCCCCCCACCTCCCTTATTTTGGAGACAGTAACTCTGGGGTTTTGGTACACAAGTTTTCCTCTTTAGCTTATGAAGGAGAAGTTAAGATGGTTTATTCCCCCCACCTCCCTTATTTTGGAGACAGTAACTCTGGGGTTTTGGTACACAAGTTTTCCTCTTCAAGTTATGAAGTAGTGGTTAAGACAGTTTATTTCCCCACCACCACCCCCCACCCCCCCTTATTTTGGAGACAGTAACTCTCTTTGAAATTAGCTAACGCACCTTAAGCAAAAGCCAGAAAGGTGGGTGTGACCTCGTTAAGGGCAGAGTGAAGAAGGAACATCGTCAACTTCCATGGCTGAGCCGCACGCTCGCGCCTCGCAGCGCACGCGACCACGTTACAGACAAATGGGAAACATCTGTGGTGGTGGTTACAGTTGTGTTTGCCCACCTTACCTTCCCAAGGACAACGTGCTGAACTACCGTCTCAAAGAGAGTTTTCCTCTGTTTCTGGAATATCTACCATCTCCTTGATTCCTAAAACTGGATTTGTCACGACCACGGAAAGAAAGCGTTTACCATCTCTTGATTTCTCACCAAAGCCCCTGTCCTTTGGGCTGGTTTGGGGTTGGCTTTTTTTGCTGCCTCCAGGGAGTGATCTAATGTGAAAAGAGAAGTATTTATTTCTTTATATAATATAAATATTTATTTTAATAAAAAGAGCCTTAATGGAAGGAAACTCTCCCTGTGTCCTGGTTTGAGGTAAAAGAGAACCAATTTTGTTCAGTAACTTGGCTTCTTAGCTGGGCCTCTTCTACCAACTGAAATTAACTGCCTATTGTGCCGTCAGCGTTCACTCTCTCAGAGCGATAAGAGCAATGGTTACAGCTGATGCCCAGGCATGGGATGCAGAGAGGCTCTTGCTTATACTTATTGCTATAACCCCCACGGCCAACCAGCTTTGTTATTTGCCCCGTTGGAGGGTCGGAAGTGGAAAAGCATAGTGGGGTCCCACCTGCGGGGAGGAGCGACAGGACAGGTGACCCAAAACTGACCAACAGGGTATTCCATCCCATCTGCCTCATGCTCAGTAGAAAAGGGACCAAAGGGATCAAAGGGTTCTTCTACCTGGGGAATGTTTACTTCGCCCTTTGATAATTATGCTGATGTGACCCCATCAGAGCTGGGGCATGGCAACCTTCTGGGCTCTGAGGATAAGGACTGGTACCTTGTTAAGATCGTGATTTTGTTGTTGATGCTCCTGAATGTGGTGCAGGGGTGGTTTCTTGTGAAACATCTGTGCAGGGGCTGCTGGAGGGGACCGTGCGCTGCCGCCACTCAGACCCGCGCAGCCGCTCGGCGATCTGCAGCGGCGCGAACCGCGGCCCCGCCCGGCCCGGCCGCAGCTGCCCCCCCCGGAGCAACGGCACCACCGGCAGCCGCCTCCCCCACGGCACCGGGGCCACCGGCAGCTGCCCCCCCCCGGAGCAACGGCACCACCGGCAGCCGCCTCCCCCACGGCACCGGGGCCACCGGCAGCTGCCCCCCCCCGGAGCAACGGCACCACCGGCAGCCGCCTCCTCCACGGCACCGGCGCCACCGGCAGCCGCCCCCCCCACCGCCACGGCACAGGCGCCTCCGCCGCCGCCTGCACCGGCACCGGCACCCGCACCACCGGCAGCCGCCCCCCCCACCGCAACAACACCGGCCCCTCCGCCGCCCGTCCCGGCACAAGCCGCGCCCCCCCCTGCAGCGGCACAAGCCACGCCGCCGCCTCTCCCGGCACAACCTACTGCAGCCACTACAACCAGTACCAAAACTACTCCAACTCCATCAAAATCGGTACAAGCCGCCCCGGTAACCAGGAGCAGGAAGAGGAGGTCAACTCCTTCCCCTGCCCCTTACCACAAAGACCACCTCAAGTCACATAGCTTGGGGGAGGGTTCTGAACAAGATCCAGGGGAGGGTCCTTCAAGACCACAGAAGGGAAAGAGACCTTTGAAAACAGACAAAGGCCAGAGTCCTTCTAGAGCAGATGCTGGAGAGGCCCCTTCTGGGGCAGCCTCCCCACAGGAGGACTCAGATGTAGAGGGAGTTGTTCAATCCTTCTCCGTGAAAGATCTGAGAAGTATCAGGAAGGACTTTAGTCGTCATGAAGGCGAAACACTTGTCTCCTGGTTGCTCCGATGCTGGGATAGCGGGGCAGATACCCTAGACTGAGATGGCAGAGAAGCTAGGCGATTGGGAAACCTGGCCAAGGATGGAGGGATTGATAAAGAAATTGGGAGAAAGACAAGCACTCTCAGTCTCTGGAGGCGACTGGTGTCAGCCATAAAGCGCAGGTATCCCTTCAAGGACGATATCGAATGCCGTCCAAGTAAATGGACCAACATGGGAAAAGGTATGAAGTACCTGAGAGAACTGCCTGTGCGAGAGGTGATTTATAGTGATGGGCAAGCGACAGTAGACCCTGATGAAATGCCATGCAAACGATCTCTGCTCAAAAAGTTTGTACAAAGTGCACCATCAACATATTCCCACACATTGTCAACAATGGTCTGGGGAGGATCCGATACTGACACACCAACTGTAAATGAAGGGGTTAAGAAGGTACGACAGTATGAAGACAGTCTCTCTGGTCCCTTCTCTGTGGCAGCCATAGAAAAGCTGACTGTGACCACCGAGAAAATGACTGAGAAACTGACTGAGAAAATAGAGCAAATGACCCAGAGATTAGTTGAGCAAACCGATAAACTGTTTGATAAACTAACCAAGGTGGAGGAAAAACTCCATTCTTTCCCTGTACAGACTCATGTTGCAGCTGCTAAGAGGAAACGCCCTCCTACTCAAGAGAAAAACCACCCTCCGACTCAAGACAAATCAAAGCTGATGCGAGATATCCTGTGGGTTTGCCTCTGTGAATATGCAGAAGACATGAAGAAGTGGGATGGAGAACCTACCTCAGCCCTACAGGTACGGGTGCTTGAGTTGCAAAATGAAGTCGATAGAAGAAAGGATTCTTACAGGAAGAAGGTTGCTCCAACCTACGGTAGGTGATCCTACGGACCAGGTAGGAACCAATCTGATAATCGTAGGTACTACGGTCAACAGTAGAGGTGCCCTGCCTCCAGCCAGGAGGAGGAGAGGGACAACCGACTTTATTGGACTGTGTGGATTCGATGGCCTGGCACATGAGAGCCACAAAAGTATAAAGCCCTGGTGGACACTGGTGCACAGTGGTGTTGGGTTGTTTTTTGCTGTCTCCAGGGAGTTATCTAATGTGAAAAGAGAAGTATTTATTTCTTTATAGAATTTAAATATTTATTTTCATAAAAAGAGCCTTAATGGAACGAACCTCTACCTGGTAATGAGAGAGGGTGATTTATTCTTTTTTTTTTATTTAACTGAAAAAAAGTTGGATGTAGCGATGTGGATTTTCGCTCCCTCACAATCCCCCAGGAAGAGGATTGGAGCCAGGAGGAGCATCGGAGCACAGAAGCGGCGAAGCGATGGTCACACAGTGCTGCAGGGGCAATCGGGGTGTCGTTCAGTGATGAGATGAGCAAGCAGCATCCCGAAAATCCGCCCCTGGAGAGGGGTCAGCGGTGTACGGACGCTCTCTGTGTTCTGTAAACCCCCTGTGGGGAGCCCCTGCTGCCCCCTTGGCAGCGCCCGGGTGGCTGTGACTGCTGAAAGCTGGTTTGGTGCGTTGAGGTGTTAGGTGGGGTGGCAGCAGCCCCTGCCCGCCCCGGGAGGGGGGACACCACCTCTCCGGTGGCACTGGATGGGTGGGAGGGAGGGAGGGAGCACAGCTCTGGGAGCCATGGAGAAAGGCATGGGGGTGTCCCTCATCGTGGCAGCCCCCAGCAGCCCTACCCCGCCACCCGGCCACCCCAAGGACACCCAAGCCCCATCTTGGTCCTCTCCCTCTTGGGTGATGCCCTTCTACCCACCCTGGAGGTGCGCTCCTCTCCTGCAGGGGGGGACGCCCAGCACTCGCCTGGCTAGAGAAGCACCGGGGGGGGTGCTTAGGGGGCATCTGAGCTTCCCAGTTACACGGGCATAATTAGGGCGCCCTTAAGAACCATTAATAACCACTTTGGCTCTGCTAACCAACTGCGGCAAGGCCCCCACCCCGCTTTAGCGCAGGCTTTGTGATGCCAACACCTCCCTGAGCCACTGGGTAAAGCGACGCCTGGCAAAAAAACACCATCACCCAAAGAAAACCCCACACCACATCCCCCACTCCCCGCCCACCCCTTCTCCCCCCATCACAGCCATGGGACAAACTCCCACCACCACCACACCCCAATCTCAGCTCGGCTGTGACGCCCCCAAGACACTGGAAAGAAAGCAACCGAGAGCAAGCTCAGGCTCCTGTGAGCTGCAGAGATTTCTCTTTGGTTTTTGATGTTGTCGTTGGGTGGGTTTTGCTTGGTTGTTTTTCACACAACACTTTGCAGTAGAGGACAAAAACGTGGTGTCGCAGCCCCCGGGGTCAGCGCCGGCACTGCCACCTCCCCCCCCCAGCTCCTGTCCCTCCTCTTGCCCTGCAGCTGTTCCCACTTTCCTTGCTTGGTTTGGTTGGTTTTTTTTCCTTTCTACCTTTCTTTTTTAATATGTTTTCGCTTCCCCCTTTATTCTCTTTTACCCCTTTTTTCTTTTGACCTTTTTTGCTTTTTCCCTCTTTTTTTCTTTTTCTCTTTTTTCTTTTCCCACTTTTTTTTTCCTCCTTTCCCTTTTTTTTTTTCCCCCTTTTCTCTTTTTAAACATTTCTCAAGCTTTCTCCTGAAGGAACGGCCCCTGGCTCTCCGCTAGCAGAAGGAGCCTACGGAAGAGCTCTGGCACTGACATGGGCAGGAACACCCACAAGTGAGAACTGGATAGACAAAAGGCTCCTCAATGATGACACTGGGGCAGCCCGACCTTAGAAGCAGCAGAGGAGCAGAGCCACCCAGAGCCATCCAGAGAACAGGAAGGGCTATTCAGGGCCTTATTGTCTGCGCGAAGTAACCATCTGCTGAGAACCGGTCTGGCGGCTCAGAGCTCAGCCACAGCAGCACTCTTGAGCCAAAGGGGAAAAGTACACCGGCAGGAAGACTGGGAGCCTTCCTCCACAACAACCCACAGATCATGACCAGAGTGGTGCCTATTCCCAGCCTACACTAATGAATACGTACGCCTTTGCATCAGAAAGGAACGCTTGCTTTACCAGCCCCTGGGCGAGTTGGGAGCCATCCCCCTTGCACCCAGCACTGCAATAAACATGCTGCTTTGTAACTCGCCCCGAGTTGGGGAGTTTCTTTCCGCACGTCAGCACCCCTGGGATTGCTTTCCTTCTCCCGCCTCGCACTCGCTCGACATGGTTTTTTCCAACTCATTCTTTTTTATTAAAAAAATTAATAAAAAAATGCTCCAACTCTCAGTTTTACAAGGCACACAAAATCTCTAAAAGGGAAACACAAGCGTGAGGTGCTGAGGTACCAAAACCTGCCCCTGTTAGTCCAACTAAAGGGACAGCGTCGGGAGGCGACGGAGGAGGAAGGGGGAGGCTGTGGGATGGAGAGAGCCCTCCCCGTACCCCTCAGCTGCGCATCCTCGCAGCGCCGCGGGAATGGGGGGCTGTGTGTCTGGGCGGGTCTTTGGTTTGCTCCCCTGACCTGCTGGGGGTGGTGGAGGAGGTTGGAGGGGGTTGTCCGGCAGTGGGGTTACATTCATCAGGCAGTGCTGGGCGGCACGACAGGAGCATCACTTGCTGTGCTGCGAGGCCGGGGCTCCCGGAGCGTGTTTCTGCTCCTGCTGCTTCACCTGCTGGACCATTTCCCTCATCTTGCGCTGTGCAGTCTTGGGGAGGAGAAGGGAAAAGCAAGAGTTGGGGGTCAGGGCACTGTTTCTCCCACCACCACCCACCCCTGAGCCCCCACCGAGCATCTCGCCGCTCCCAACTTTTCACCCCGGACAAGCCCTAATTAATTTCAGGTTTCTGGGTTTTTTTAACTTGTGCTTCCTCCATCGCTCCTTGAGAGAGGCTCAATTTTTGGGGGGGGGGGGCCGCCATCCCGCTCGAGTGCACAGGAGACAAGGTTATGGAAGATGAACCCAGGTGGGATGCGGGTGGCTTTGCCTGCACCGAGGAGTCCATTCACAATGTCCCCACATCCAGCAGCATCAAAATCATGGTACCCAGCAAAGAGCTCCCCTGGCGCTGAGGGAGGCCAAGCCAGGCTGGCAGCACAGTGCTGACCACAGGGACGCTCTCAACTTGGCCCTTACTGTCCCCCACACCCACAGCCCCCACCCAGCGCACCTTGAACTGAGCCTCGGGCGGCCCTGTGATGATGACCATGCGCTCGCTGCCCTTGGGACCTTCTGCCGGTGCAATCTGGGGAAGTATGGGGGAGAAGGAGCGTGAGTGCAGCCACCGCTTCAGCAAGACCTTCCCTCGGTGGCATGTCCCCCCACAACGCAGGGCAATCCCCCCATGCAGGAGCATCCCCTCCCACCCGAGCCGGGCTCATAACCAGGGTGCTGCAGGCCTGGCCTTCTACTAAACACAGGCGGGAGAGGTGGGCCCATGCCAACGGGTACAGGAGAGCTGGGGAGAGACTTTTTACAAGGGCATGGGGTGACAGGACGAGGCGGAGTGCCTTCAAAGTGGAAGAGGGGACATTTAGAGGAGATAACAGGAAGAAATTTTTCACTGTGAGGGTGGTGAATCACTGGCCCAGCTTGCCCAGAGAAGCTGTGGCTGCCCTAGCCCTGGAGGTGTTCAAGGCCAGGTTGGACGGGGCTTGGAGCAACTTGGGCTGGGGGGAGGTGTCCCTGAACAGGGCAGGGGGGTGGGACTCCATGATCTTCAAGGTCCCTTCCAACCTCAACCGTTCTGTGATAAGTTGGGGAGCAAAACTGCTCCCCGCACACTCCCATTCCCTGACCTCGGCAGTGCAGAGGGGAAACTGAGGCACGAAGCGCAGGACCAGCCCCGCAGCGCCTTCCTCACCTTGATGGAGGCACCCGCAAACCGCACCAGCTGCTTGATGTGCTGCCCCTTCTTCCCGATGATGGCCCCCACCGCCTGCGTCCCGATGAACACGTTCACAACCTCTTGCTCCGGAAGCTGCGGGGGCATGGAAGAGTGAGAGGGTCAGGGCACCAGCTGGACAGGGGACAAAGGAGGTGGCTGTCCCCATCCCACCATCCCATGGTAGTGGTTGCCCACTCTCCCAAGGTGCCCCAGCAAAGATCTCCTGGAGAGGGGGGACAGGCACCTAAAGGGTGCTGATGTGGGAAGGCGCTGGCTGGGGGAGCTCCGCCGAGAGCTGGCTGAGAGCTCCGCCGAGGAGCTCTATGGTGGGAGAGAAAATGAGGGTCAGTGATGGCCCCAGCATGCCAGACCCTTCCCGGCCACCCCCAGACCCACGCACAGCAGCAAGATACCACCATAAGCCCGGCAGGGACACGGGGACAACCCTTCAGGCCCTCAAACCCCCCCTCACAGAGCGTGGGTGCATCTGAGCTGCATCCAGCGCCATGGGGCTGGGAGGCAGACGGGGGCTCCCAGTTACCCCCACTCCCCCCACGCTGCCACCTTGCCGCCCGTGTCCCGCATCTGCAGGGGAAAACCACGACACAACTCTCTCCTGCTCTGCATTCCAGCAAGTGCAACCGGATGCTACCTGCAAACCACCACTGCTCAGCTGGAGGACGAGCAGACCCGGCTCCCCTGCCCAGCCTGGACGCCGCTCTCGCTCCCAGCCCTGGAAAAAAAGCCTCTCCAGGACGGGGCTGCAGCAACAGCCGCACATTTCCACCCCACAGGAAACAGCTCGTTAACGAGGGGCGAGCACCGCATTTCAAAGCCCCCTTAGGAGCAAGGCAGCGCCCCAAGAGCCAGCCCAACCCCCCAGCACACAGCTCAGCACTCACCACACGCTCGCCGGCCCCCGCAGCAGCGGCTCGAGCGGGGCTGCCCGCGGCCGGCGGTCGGGCGCCGCTCCGTCACAGCCGCTCACCATGGTGGAACGCCGAACGCAGTCCGCGTCCTTCCAGTCGCACCGCAGCCATGGCGCAGCCGGGTGCAGCGAGCGCAGCTCCCCGCCAGAGGGGCGCAAAGCGCCGTGCGAGCGCGGAGGAAAGGGCTCGGTAAGCCCGGGACTGGCATTCCCTCACCCACCGAGGGCAGAGGAGGCAGGAGGGGGCGCGCGAGAGCCCGCGCCGCCGGCCGCTGTCGCTCGCCTCAGGCCTGCGGGACGCCGAAAGGCTTCTCCGCTCTCCGAGGGGCCCCTCCGCTCTCTGGGAGGCTTCTGGGGGGCCCCTCCGTCTCTGGAGGGCTTCTGGGGGGCCCCTCCGGCCTCCGTGGGGGCCTCTCCCCGAAGGCCTCTTCCCCTCCTCCGGGCACTCCCCGGCCTCCCGGCGCCCAGCTGCCAGCCGGGGCCCGGCTCGGGGCTTCCGGAGAAGGGCAAGCGCCTCCCCCAGACAGAGCAGGGCGAGGCGGGACGGGCGGGACGGCGCCGGCCCGGCCCCACCGCAGGGCAGGGGCAGAAGCGGGCCGGGCGGCCGCTAACGGCTCCCTCAGGCAGAGCACAGACGGCGGCGCGCCTGCGCGCGCGCATCCACCGCCCCGCCCCGCCCCGCCCCGCCCCGCCCCTCTCTCCCCCCTCAGCCTCCCCTCCACTAATGGCTGCGGGGGGCCCTCGGCGCCCTCCTCGCCGCCCCCGGCCCCGCCGCCGCGCAAGAGGCCGCCCCCCAGGGCAGCGAGCCGCCCCGCCGCCTCAGGGCCGCCCCCGGGCATCGCCCCGGCGCCCACTCCCCCCCCATCTCCCCGGCCAGAAGCAATGCTATCAGCAGGGGTCGGGGGCATAACAGTTCAAGAGAAATTCCTTTGTGTAAGAAAGACCAAAGAGTTCTTCAAAGGATCCGGCTGTCCTGACATTTGGGGGGGCAAAGAGAGGAAAAAACCCACCTCGGACCAACCTGTGTGCTCCATTCCCAAAGGACAAAGTGATTGAAGTGGGCGTATGCCCGAGTTGCTTTCCCACCTTTTATGTCCTGTCCTCCTTAGACTTTTCTTTGCAACTCAGTGTAGGGATTTCCGAAACGAACTTAATTTGTTGGCGATAGGAAGAAAGGTAAAATGTTGGGAAGCATTAACGGAATGAGCCAAAGAGGCCTAATGTGCTGCAGCGGGATCATTAGCTCTCTGCGAGCGGTCGTTGGCTGGGAGAGGTTGGGGGGTGTTGAGGAGGGCTGCAGTTAGGTGTATGTGCCTGAGATGATCCCAGGGGCGCTTGGAGGGGGAGACCTTTGGGATAGGAAAAGTAACTTGGGAAGTTTGGGCCCTGTGAAGGGAAGTCAGCCTGCTGGGAGCTTCCCTAGGGCTGCAAAACACTGTTGTGTGTGTTCTTTCCTCAGCGTTTGCATAGTTGTGGATGATGATGATGACGAGACTCCGCCGAAAAAGCAAAAATCAGGTATCGCGCATTACACAAGTACTGAATATGCCCGATTTTTCTGAGGTTTCGTGTCCCTTGGAAAAGTCTGGCTTTTGTGCTCTGGCATTGTTCCTGAAACGGTGGCTTTTCAAGCTGTTGGCTTCTTGCCTTGTGGCTCTCTATGCCTATAGCCAATGGCTTGAGGGTGTCCGGTAGGGCTTAGCCCTATAGATGACGGACGTTCTCTGCGGTGACTGTGGCAGGGCCCAATACTTTTACTGCCAGCAGGAGATAGCCCAGGTCTCTGGCGCTGAGCCCGCGCCTGTCAGCAGAAAGAGTATCTTAAATCCAAGCTGTGTGCTCCCTCCTGTCTGTATTCGCAATGTACCTCTGTTGGTTTTCTAGCCTGTTCTTATACGGCCTGTCTTTGTTTTTTAGATTATTCCATCTCTGAGCAGAAAGAGAAAGTTGACGTTTCTGCAGTGCTGCAGTTGCCGACCGAGGCAACCAAACGCCCGGCGGCTTCCGTCAGCGAAGATGCTCCATTCACAGAGTCTGCGGAAGAGGTTAGCGAGGGCTTTGAAATGTTAGGGTCTGTGCAAGGTGCGAGAGCAAGCGGCTCTCCCTACTGCATCTTGAGGTTGAGCCTGCTCTGAGCCTGTACAGCAGTAGGTGGTTCTTTTGCATTTCTAGCAGGCAGCTCTAATGTGGGCTGGGTTTGCCTTACTCAAGCCTGCGTCCTCTGCTCCGGCACTGGCAGCTGCGGGAGGAGCAAACTGTTTGTTGTCTTCCAGATACTTGAGAATGGTTCAAGTTTATAGTTTTAGTGTGTTTGCAAACTGTTATTCTCTTTCTCAAGCTTGTGGTTAAGGAATCAATATACACTACCTGACAAGAAAAACTGCATACTTGCTCTGGATAAACCGCTTTCTGCTCATTATCCACCAGTCCAGGAGAGCGTTCCTGTAGGACTTTGGCTCTGTAAAAATGAGCCACCTTGACTGCCTAGTTTGGTTCAAAGGTGTAGTGCAGTTTTTCTTATTGCCCCATGGGATTAGAGGGCTAAGAGACTGTCGGGCTCTAGTTCTTCGTTCCTGAGAGAGTCGTTAACTCTTATTTGTACAAAATATATTTCTCAAGGGCCGAACTATCACCCTTTGGAATGTTTAGAAGCCGACTGAGTGATAACTCAGTGACAAGACTGTATTCTTTTAATTGCTGCACATATGAGAGCCTGTATTCAAAATTTAAAGCGTACCTGTCAAAGGTCCTGCCAAGATTTGCCGCCTTCTGCAATCTGAACCAGCAAGTCATGGTCCCCAAGTCATAGTAGAGCTGACTAAGCCTCAGGAAGTGTGTTTGCTGGGATTCACATTCAGGTTACACTCACGCTGGTGCTTTTTTGTTGTTTTCTTTTAAGCCTGGGTCCACTTCTTTAGAGCCTTCCACTAAAAGACCACGATTTTCGTCACTCGAGGTAGCCGTGCTGCAAATTGGTAAGGCTGACATCAAGTTGTACAACTTGTTTCATTTTCACCCTACCTTGTGTACTGTCCAAGTCTACCCCTAGGGTTCTGTAGGGATTATGGCAGGCACGGGACGAGGCAGCATCTGGGAATACTTGAGCGTGACCTCTGTTTCTTACCCGCATCCTTGCATTGCTTCTGGAGTGGAGCCGGGCGTCGATCTGGTCGTCTCGGTACCAGAGCTGCCTTGGATGCAGTCCTTCCGTTCTGATAGGTCCACTGTTAGCTTGCCAGAAGCAAATTGTTTTCAATGGTCCTTTTAGGTAGTAGATCCTGAGGAGCCTTTTGTATTTCAGGTTTCGGCTGGCAATACCTTGTGCGCGCAACTTGCTGCAGTTGCCGGTGTGAAAACCTGAAAATGTCCTAAAGTGACATAACACAAATCATATGATGATGTGAGAGAGAAAATGACAATTTATCTTTGGTGAAGCTCGTTACTGTAAACTCATAAACCTCTTCAGTTTCCTTTTATACTTACCGATGCCTTACGCTCTTCTCTCGTAGGTCAAATGCCGTGTGGGACCCATGCTCGCTTGACGAAGGAACCACTCTCTCGTCCTGACAAGACAATTCCCCGTCTGAGGTAAAAATCCTTCCGTTTTCTTTGACTTCTTCCCCGAAAGGTTTACTGCCTATGGTAAGGGAGGTCGTCAGCTGCTTCCCCCCCGAAGAACCAATATTAAACTTTTTCTTTAAATCCAGCTACTTAATTGACACAGGAGATTAGCTAGAGATTAAAGGTCTGCGGTAAGAGGAAGCGTTGAACTTGAGAGGAGGCTGAGGACACAATCAACAGCGTATCTTCAAGGCAGTTGTTGTGATTTTCACTTTTACTTCTCTCTACTTCCCCATTAGCCAGTTGAAGACAGCAGGTCTTCATCTGAAAGTCATAAACATCTCGTGTCTGTCTCCATCGTCATCGGTGTACGTGCTTGACAAAGCAGGTGGTGGTGGAGGTGCACATTGGAATGTTCTCTTGATACCGTTTCTTTTGCCGTTGATGTTTTGAGCACAAGCCGGAAGGGCAAACAGAGCATCAAAGCTGCTCCAGACAGCTTCTTACCACTGAGGCCACCAGTTAAGGAGTGCGCTGCGCCAGAATCCGCCACTGCAGATGAAAATCCATACCATGAAAATGATACAGAAGAGAGTTTCTCATGTAATTTTGGGTGCGCTGAGTTTAAGCGCACTGCATTTGAGAGCAGGTCAAGACTCTGCTGTCGGCGTCTCATCTGCCAGTCGTTGCTTATTGTGGTTTGGCTCATATTTTGGAGCAGATCTGGAGCCTGAGAAAGAGATTCCTTTCAGAGGAAGCTAAACCAGAGAAGTTCCTGGGGAAGGTGTCTAATGCACTCCAACCGCTACTGAGCATATAGTCCCTGAGGTCAGAGCAGGGCAGGTCTGAAGTAAAATGTCCCAGCAGTATGGATGTTGTGGACATTGCCATTCTCAGCGTCAGCATAACCTTTAACAAATAGATTGAGCAGAATTGGTCAGGGCTGGTTGAAATGAACGCTGTCTTGTCCCACAGAGTAAAGTGGCCTCCTCAGGTTAATGCAGATATTTGTCGGATGTGCAAAGAATATTTTGTTCTTCTTAAAGAAAAACCCCAAAAGCCAGTGTGAATTGGTACGCACTGATAACAAATGCCCCCCGTATAAAAATTGTGATTCTCCTCTGTTGTTTGTTTCCTGCCCCAAAGTGTTCAAGCCTCCTCCAAGGAACCAGTGGCGACTGTGAGTCACCGGGAAGAACCAAAATACGGAGGAGACGTCTATCCACGTGCAACACTCAGGACCGGTGAGTATCCCCATGATTCCAATCCGTTCCACTTTGTAGGTAGACGTCAAATCCAAATAGGGCATTTCTTACACACTCGCAGATGACGTTCCTAGTTCAAAGTGCTTGCCAGAATTCGAACTTCCTGACCATACCGTCATCCTTCAAAGTTTTTCCTTTTTTTTTATTTATCACTCAGAAATGGAGAGCTGTGTACATCTGATGGTGATTGAAAGTCGACTTCTTGTTTTCTTACTACTGCTTTTCTGTGCAGGTGTCGAATGTATAGATGTTTGCTGCCCGCAGCGGTCGCAGAGAGGTGATACGATCAGGTAGAGTCTCTTCTAATGATGCTTCTTGTTCCTTTTGGCTCTGCGCGTGTATCTCTTTCAGCCGCTGGTAGAGTCTCGAAGATGACCAACGGTCTTTGATCGTCTCAGTGCTGTGAAAGAGAAGTAGCTAGCTTGCGGCTCCGGAATTGCTCGCAAGCCAGTTGCATCTCCAACACAAGCGAGAGCCGTGCTGCGTGACAAAGAGGGTTGTGCTGGTGTGGTGTTTGCTGTGGGAAGAAAGCCAGTAAGGGTGCGAGTGGTGGCCGTCCCAAGTTGTCCTTGGATGTGCAGAATCCGTTTTTGTTTGTGAGTCGTTCTGCCGAGCCATCAATGAGCTGACATTTCACTTCTTTCACTTGGAAACCCGCATCCTAAGCAGAAGGATTAGAGAGCTTGTAAAGCCTGGTGGGACTTGAGGCAGTTTTGGGGACTTTGTAAGTCCCAAAGGATGCCTGGGGTTTGCCTAGGAGGGGGAAAAAGGCAGCGTGCAGTTGGGTTTGAGAGGCCAGCGGCCTCATTGGTATTGGCTGTCTGAGCTGGCAGGACTGTGAGTTGCGACGGCTTTGCGGTCTTTATGGAAACAGGTTTTTGGGGGCAGTAGGTGCAGCTACAGGGAGAGATTTTGTACGGCGGTAAGATGCACGCATCTTTCTGCAGTGACCTGCCCTTACATGAGAGAGGAGAAAGCGTAGATGGGAGCAGAGGGAGGTTCAGTTGCAGCAGTCCTGTTTTGTAGCTAATTCTGTCCCTATTCTTCTCCCCGCTTTAAAAACTAGTGCTGTATTTAGCCTTGCAAAAGCCTTTCTTGTCCAGAGGGTGAATTCTTGAGAATTCCATGGGACAGGACGGATATAGAGCTCGCTTCTCTCTCTCCCTCTCCTGGCAGGTACTGCACACCAGAAGAAAACTCTGCGGAAGAGGAAGGAGCAGTGAAAGAAACCATCGCAGGGGTAAGCTTGTGTTATTCCCAAGGAAAATAGAGCTCTTTGTGATGAGAAACTTCAGCACTCTTCACATGACTTCCTCAACAATATCTGTATTTGCCCAGGTTGTTTTTCCCCGGGAAAGCGGGAGCGTTATTTGATGAGTAGCGCTATCGCCAAGTGTTTTCCGCTGCCGTTAATTTTGTTTCTGGACTATTAGGAGCACACTACACTATACGGTTTTGATTCTTCCCCTTTCACGTGTTGGGTATAGCCTCAAAATCTTTAGCGCACTGACTTGGTTGACCTGCAAAGCTGGACTGGGGTGTCTTTAGTCTTATCTTGTTTGCTGGGATAGGAAGTACGTCTCTTTGACTTTCACCTCTGGTCAGGGTTGAGGTCAAAAATAAAATTTTAGTCATGGTAATCAGAAATAGTAGTCTCAATCTCAACTTGATACCTACACGTGGAGGCTTTGCTGGGGTTCTTAACGCTAGCCCAAGGCAAAGGAGCTTTCTGCCTCTCTTGCCTCCGAGTGCAGCACTCCATGGGTGCACAGTTGGAATGCAGTCGTCAAGAAGAAGTAACTTTGGAGTTTGCTGGTTGCATGGGTGTACAAAAACCCTTCCAGTTTTCTATATAAGCAAGATTTTCTGTCCTGTCCCCAAGGAAACAAATCTGTGCTTGATTGCTAGCTTAACGTCCGTTTGTCTAACAGAGGCAGCGTGGCACAGAAATCTTAGAAGATGCCTTATTCCGAGGACACCCTACACCTGTTCCGTCCAAAAAGTCAGCCAGCCTCGATGTGGAGGAAAAGAAAGTGCCAAGATTGGGAAAAACAGCGGAACGCTTTCCTCCGCTCACAGAGGTACCGTAGGCGACAGTCTGTGAGACAAAAGAGAAGGTTGTGGCAGAGCTGCAAGGAAGTCCTCTTCTTCTCGGTGGTTCTTAAGGCGCTTTGAAATCTGAAGAACTTGCATTGAACCTGTTAGCGAGTGGCTGTGGTTGTGGCTTCACAGTGCAAGGGTCAGCACTAAAGCTGCTTTGAAGGATTTTGTGTGCTCCCCGCGCTCCTTCAGTTGTGCTGCCCTAAGGGTTTGTGGGCCTTCTGTTAGCGGGACGGCTGCCTCAGTTTCCCCCTTTGCCGTTCCCTTTGAAGTCCCCCACCTTCACGTTCTTTCAGGCTCCTGACTTAGCTGCCTCGGTACGGAGGATGCCCGCTGGGGTTGGCTTAAACCTGGGTATTGCGAGGGCCGCAGCAGCACCTGGGAAAGGGGGTTGCCAGAGTTGTGTTCCATTTTCAGCTGCTTGAGCGTGTTTGCTAAGTTGACGGGTTTTATCCCCACGTCCTTGGTGAAAAGAAACGGCAGCAAGCCTGGGCTGTGAAGTTCAAAGTTAGGATGCTGAAACCAACCAAGCAAGGCAAAAGCGCTATCGCTCACTGAGGCAAGAAACCGTCGAAGGCAGTTGCTCTGTCACCTGAGCTGAATTTACAGGCCGTGTTTCAGTGGAAAGCTGCCCCCAGGTCAGCGTGCTCCATGCTCTGTTTCACAAGTCCTTCCCCATTGAATTGTTCCTTTCAGGCCATGGAGAGAGAGGTCAGTGCCGCATTTGGCAGAGGTGAGCCAGATGAGATCATGAGCAGTGCCTTCAAACTAAAGGTCACTCGCGAAGACATCCACACGCTCAGGAACCTTTGCTGGCTAAACGATGAGGTAAAACCAGCTGCAGCACAGGGCTAGTCTCACTCAGCCTTTATTGAAAAATACCCCTCCGCCCTGTACAGAAGTCGCGTCAACGTTCTTTGACGACCTCCGCTGCAGAGCCTAGAAATCTCTGTACACTTCTTATTTGAGGTGTTGAAGGGTCGAGCGTTTCGGGAAGTTCCGTTACTTCTTGTATGACGCAGCTTCCAGGAGTTCGTCCGGGTTATTGGCGTGGGTGGCAGGTGTTTTGATCAAACTGCCGATGTAGCCCCGTGTGAAATCCTGGGAACAAAAGCTGACAGCTGAGGCTGGAGTTCTCTGCGCTGCGTGCTTAAGGGTGGCCAGAAAAGAGGTGGTGCTGTATTTTTGGTTGGGGAAGGCAGCGTCATATGTTTACACCTCACGTTTCCTCTTTATGGTACAGGTGGTTAATTTCTACATGGGTCTGCTGATGGAAAGAGGCAAGAAGGAAGGCTATCCAGCGGTCCACGCGTTCAGTACTTTCTTTTATGCCAAACTAACATCTGGGGGCTACGAAGCAGTAAGAAGATGGACCAGAAGTGTGGATGTCTTCAAGCAGGACATCATCTTTGTGCCTGTGAACTTGCAAGCACACTGGACACTAGCCGTGAGTCCCACGGGCTTTTTCTTTAGAATTGGACGGGGAGCAAAAACTGGCAAGAGAAGTCATGTAGGTGTTGGGGGGTGTGCGGCACAAGGTTGTGCTTTGCCTAACGGTCACCTTTTAATAACAGGTCATAGATCTGAGGAAGAACACCATCACGTACTTGGACTCTCTGGGCCAGAAAGGGGACAAGATTTGTCAGACTTTGCTGTAAGTAACCGCTCCGTCACTGCTTTTCTGGTGTGAATGAGGAGAGGGGTTTTAGATTTAGTCCCTGTAAGGCGACTGCCAGTTTTCACGTGGCTTGTAGATAACCAAGCAGGAATCTTGGAGTTGCTTGCTGCGACTTGTCTGGCATCGACTGCTTATCTGCTGTCACAGCGTCCCCTGCACCCAGGGTCTGGGGTGCCTGGATTCTGCCACCTTCCCGTGAGAGGCACAGCCAAATACGCCATAGACCCGTGGCACACGTGTGCCGACTTTGTTAGTCGGAGCCCAGGATGTGGGATCAAGGCACCCGGTGGAATTACGGCATTACAGTTCCTTGCTTGGTTTGTCTCTTTGTGCTCTGATAACATGTGATTTGGGGCTTTTTGACCTCTCCGAAGCAATGGAGTCGTTGGCCTCGTTCTTGACCATTAGCTCACAGCCTCTCCCCGTGTTTGTAAGTTTCAGATTGGGATTTTTCCTCAAAATCAGCCTTAAATCAGCTGCGGTGAGGATCCTCTGACATTTTACCGTCCTGCCGTCCGTCTTCCTGTGATCCTTCAGCCGCTTTATTTTGTTGTTGGCCTAAATTACAGAGATGAAAAGGGATTTTTTTTTTTCCTTTTGTTTTAACCAGCCAATACCTGCAAAAAGAAAGCTGGGAAAAAAGACAGCTGGAGCTGGATGTTTCAGAGTGGACTCTTCACAGCATGGAGCCACGTGTACGTGAGCACCCCTTGGGTTTGAAATGGGAACTGTAAGTGCTTCTTTGGGGCCCAGATCCTGGCCCGTGGCAAAGAAAGGGTTGAGCTGATGTTTCTCGAGGAGTTGATAGTAAAAAGCAGTCCCTAAAGACCGGATTTAAGAAAGGTCACTTAAGAAAGAGGCGGTGCGAACCTTGAGACACCTCGCAGGGGGGAGGGCTGCTGCGCCTTCTGGGCCTGCCAAAAATTTGGATCGTAGTGTCCGAGTCCGGGAGGCAGAGGGGAGGGATGGTGAGCAGTGAACTGGGTCTGTTCCTCGTGGGCGGGAGTGGGTATCGGGGATTAGGCAAGTAGGGTCAGGAGTGTGCGGTGAGCGCAGTGTCGGTGTGGGTAATGTGCGCTACTTCCAAGTTGCTTTTCTTTTGAGACAGAGGGAAATCCTCCATCTTCTTTGCATTCCTTAGGAGATCCCTCAGCAGCTGAATGGAAGCGACTGCGGCGTCTTTATGTGTAAATACGCAGATTACATCGCCAGAGAGAAACCATTCAACTTTAGCCAGGTGAGTGAAGGTCATAAACCCCTCCAAGCCCCTCTCGCCCAGGGACAGGAGCCAGGGAGGTTAGGCAGCAGCTCTTCATTGTGTCCGGGGCAGGGGCTGAGGTTTCGTACCCCGTTTCGGTGCGTAGTTGCTGGGGTCAGAACTTCCAAGTGGCCTGGGCAGGGCAGAGCTGTGGTTCTCCATCCCCGCCTTTGGGAGCTGCTGCCGGTGAGATTCCTCTTGGGCAAGATACTGCCGCCAGCGGGTTTGGCATATCTGGGCTCGATATCTTTTGGAGAAATGGCTTCTACCCTTTGACCAGTCAAGACACCGCTTCTTTTTATTGATTTCGTTTTAGACGGGTCTTTTATTAGCGTGCTTGTAAGCTGTCGCGCGGTCAAGTCAATCTGGTTTTGTCGGGTTGTCGTGTCACCCTCTTAGGAACCGCGTGGGGTGTTGTACCCAAACGGTTGACAGTTCCTAAAGGGAACTTCCTATTAAGGACTCCGCTGGGCGTTTATGCGTGTTTGCCGCCTCTTTCTACCGTGACGTCATTATTTAATTTCTCTTTTCTTTCTCTTCTCTTTTCAGACTCACATGCCATACTTCCGGAAGAAGATGGTGTGGGAGATAATCCACCAACAGCTGCTGTGACACGTGGACTCTTAGAGTTCTTATTTTGATTACGTTTCTTCGACCTTAGTTACTTTTCTTAGGCCTTTAGTTAGTTTTCTTAGACCTTTAGTTACATTTCTTAGACGAATTTTCCTCTTTAGGTTATGAAGTAGAAGTTAAGATGGTTTATTCCCCCCACCTCCCTTATTTTGGAGACAGTAACTCTGGGGTTTTGGTACACAAGTTTTCCTCTTTAGCTTATGAAGTAGAAGTTAAGATGGTTTGTTCCCCCCACCTCCCTTATTTTGGAGACAGTAACTCTGGGGTTTTGGTACACAAGTTTTCCTCTTTAGCTTATGAAGGAGAAGTTAAGATGGTTTATTCCCCCCACCTCCCTTATTTTGGAGACAGTAACTCTGGGGTTTTGGTACACAAGTTTTCCTCTTCAAGTTATGAAGTAGTGGTTAAGACAGTTTATTTCCCCACCACCACCCCCCACCCCCCCTTATTTTGGAGACAGTAACTCTCTGTTTCTGGAATATCTACCATCTCCTTGATTCCTAAAACTGGATTTGTCACGACCACGGAAAGAAAGCGTTTACCATCTCTTGATTTCTCACCAAAGCCCCTGTCCTTTGGGCTGGTTTGGGGTTGGCTTTTTTTGCTGCCTCCAGGGAGTGATCTAATGTGAAAAGAGAAGTATTTATTTCTTTATATAATATAAATATTTATTTTAATAAAAAGAGCCTTAATGGAAGGAAACTCTCGCTGTGTCCTGGTTTGAGGTAAAAGAGAACCAATTTTGTTCAGTAACTTGGCTTCTTAGCTGGGCCTCTTCTACCAACTGAAATTAACTGCCTATTGTGCCATCAGCGTTCACTCTCTCAGAGCGATAAGAGCAATGTTTACAGCTGATGCCCAGGCATGGGATGCAGAGAGGCTCTTGCTTATACTTATTGCTATAACCCCCACGGCCAACCAGCTTTGTTATTTGCCCCGTTGGAGGGTCGGAAGCGGAAAAGCATAGTGGGGTCCCACCTGCGGGGAGGAGCGACAGGACAGGTGACCCAAAACTGACCAACAGGGTATTCCATCCCATCTGCCTCATGCTCAGTAGAAAAGGGACCAAAGGGATCAAAGGGTTCTTCTACCTGGGGAATGTTTACTTCGTCCTTTGATAATTATGCTGATGTGACCCCATCAGAGCTGGGGCATGGCAACCTTCTGGGCTCTGAGGATAAGGACTGGTACCTTGTTAAGATCGTGATTTTGTTGTTGATGCTCCTGAATGTGGTGCAGGGGTGGTTTCTTGTGAAACATCTGTGCAGGGGCTGCTGGAGGGGACCGTGCGCTGCCGCCACTCAGACCCGCGCAGCCGCTCGGCGATCTGCAGCGGCGCGAACCGCGGCCCCGCCCGGCCCGGCCGCAGCTGCCCCCCCCCGAGCAACGGCGCCACCGGCAGCCGCCCCCCCCACCGCCACGGCACAGGCGCCTCCGCCGCCGCCTGCACCGGCACCGGCACCCGCACCACCGGCAGCCGCCCCCCCCACCGCAACACCACCGGCCCCTCCGCCGCCCGTCCCGGCACAAGCCGCGCCCCCCCCTGCAGCGGCACAAGCCACGCCGCCGCCTCTCCCGGCACAACCTACTGCAGCCACTACAACCAGTACCAAAACTACTCCAACTCCATCAAAATCGGTACAAGCCGCCCCGGTAACCAGGAGCAGGAAGAGGAGGTCAACTCCTTCCCCTGCCCCTTACCACAAAGACCACCTCAAGTCACATAGCTTGGGGGAGAGTTCTGAACAAGATCCAGGGGAGGGTCCTTCAAGACCACAGAAGGGAAAGAGACCTTTGAAAACAGACAAAGGCCAGAGTCCTTCTAGAGCAGATGCTGGAGAGGCCCCTTCTGGGGCAGCCTCACCACAGGAGGACTCAGATGTAGAGGGAGTTGTTCAATCCTTCTCCGTGAAAGATCTGAGAAGTATCAGGAAGGACTTTAGTCGTCATGAAGGCGAAACACTTGTCTCCTGGTTGCTCCGATGCTGGGATAGCGGGGCAGATACCCTAGACTGAGATGGCAGAGAAGCTAGGCGATTGGGAAACCTGGCCAAGGATGGAGGGATTGTACCTGAAAGAACTGCCTGTGCGAGAGGTGATTTATAGTGATGGGCAAGCGATAGTAGACCCTGATGAAATGCCATGCAAACGATCTCTGCTCAAAAAGTTTGTACAAAGTGCACCATCAACATATTCCCACACATTGTCAACAATGGTCTGGGGAGGATCCGATACTGACACACCAACTGTAAATGAAGGGGTTAAGAAGGTACGACAGTATGAAGACAGTCTCTCTCGTCCCTTCTCTATGGCAGCCATAGAAAAGCTGACTGTGACCACCGAGAAAATGACTGAGAAACTGACTGAGAAAATAGAGCAAATGACCCAGAGATTAGTTGAGCAAACCGATAAACTGTTTGATAAACTAACCAAGGTGGAGGAAAAACTCCATGCTTTCCCTGTACAGACTCATGTTGCAGCTGCTAAGAGGAAACGCCCTCCTACTCAAGAGAAAAACCACCCTCCGACTCAAGACAAATCAAAGCTGATGCGAGATATCCTGTGGGTTTGCCTCTGTGAATATGCAGAAGACATGAAGAAGTGGGATGGAGAACCTACCTCAGCCCTACAGGTACGGGTGCTTGAGTTGCAAAATGAAGTCGATAGAAGAAAGGATTCTTACAGGAAGAAGGTTGCTCCAACCTACGGTAGGTGATCCTACGGACCAGGTAGGAACCAATCTGATAATCGTAGGTACTACGGTCAACAGTAGAGGTGCCCTGCCTCCAGCCAGGAGGAGGAGAGGGACAACCGACTTTATTGGACTGTGTGGATTCGATGGCCTGGCACATGAGAGCCACAAAAGTATAAAGCCCTGGTGGACACTGGTGCACAGTGGTGTTGGGTTGTTTTTTGCTGTCTCCAGGGAGTTATCTAATGTGAAAAGAGAAGTATTTATTTCTTTATATGATTTAATTATTTATTTTCATAAAAAGAGCCTTAATGGAACGAACCTCTACCTGGTAATGAGAGAGGGTGATTTATTCTTTTTTTTTTATTTAACTGAAAAAAAGTTGGATGTAGCGATGTGGATTTTCGCTCCCTCACAATCCCCCAGGAAGAGGATTGGAGCCAGGAGGAGCATCGGAGCACAGAAGCCGCGAAGCGATGGTCACACAGTGCTGCAGGGGCAATCGGGGTGTCGTTCAGTGATGAGATGAGCAAGCAGCATCCCGAAAATCCGCCCCTGGAGAGGGGTCAGCGGTGTACGGACGCTCTCTGTGTTCTGTAAGCCCCCTTTGGGGAGCCCCTGCTGCCCCCTTGGCAGTGCCCGGGTGGCTGTGACTGCTGAAAGCTGGTTTGGTGCGTTGAGGTGTTAGGTGGGGTGGCAGCAGCCCCTGCCCGCCCCGGGAGGGGGGACACCACCTCTCCAGTGGCACTGGATGGGTGGGAGGGAGGGAGGGAGCACAGCTCTGGAAGCCATGGAGAAAGGCGTGGGGGTGTCCCTCATCGTGGCAGCCCCCAGCAGCCCTACCCCGCCACACGGCCACCCCAAGGACACCCAAGCCCCATCTTGGTCCTCTCCCTCTTGGGTGATGCCCTTCCACCCGCCCTGGAGGTGCGCTCCTCTCCTGCAGGGGGGTCGCCCAGCACTCGCCTGGCTAGAGAAGCACCGGGGGGGTGCTTAGGGGGCATCTGAGCTTCCCAGTTACACGGGCATAATTAGGGCGCCCTTAAGAACCATTAATAACCACTTTGGCTCTGCTAACCAACTGCGGCGAGGCCCCCACCCCGCTTTAGCGCAGGCTTTGTGATGCCAACACCTCCCTGAGCCACTGGGTAAAGCGACGCCTGGCAAAAAAACACCATCACCCAAAGAAAACCCCACACCACATCCCCCACTCCCCGCCCACCCCTTCTCCCCCCATCACAGCCATGGGACAAACTCCCACCACCACCACACCCCAATCTCAGCTCGGCCGTGACGCCCCCAAGACACTGGAAAGAAAGCAACCGAGAGCAAGCTCAGGCTCCTGTGAGCTGCAGAGATTTCTCTTTGGTTTTTGATGTTGTCCTTGGATGGGGTTTGGTTGGTTGTTTTTCACACAACACTTTGCAGTAGAGGACAAAAACGTGGTGTCGCAGCCCCCGGGGTCGGCGCTGGCACTGCCACCTCCCCCCCCCAGCTCCTGTCCCTCCTCTTGCCCCACAGCTGTTCCCACTTTCCTTGCTTGGTTTGGTTGGTTTTTTTTCCTTTCTACCTTTCTTTTTTAATATGTTTTCGCTTCCCCCTTTTTTCTCTTTTACCCCTTTTTTCTTTTGACCTTTTTTGCTTTTTCCCCCCTTTTCCCCCCCCTTTTTTTCTTTTTCTCTTTTTTATTTTCCCACTTTATTTTTCCTCCTTTCCCTTTTCTCTTTTTAAACATTTCTCAAGCTTTCTCCTGAAGGAACGGCCCTTGGCTCTCCGCTAGCAGAAGGAGCCTACGGAAGAGCTCTGGCACTGACATGGGCAGGAACACCCACAAGTGAGAACTGGATAGACAAAAGGCTCCTCAATGATGACACTGGGGCAGCCCGACCTTAGAAGCAGCAGAGGAGCAGAGCCACCCAGAGAACAGGAAGGGCTATTCAGGGCCTTATTGTCTGCGCGAAGTAACCATCTGCTGAGAACCGGTCTGGCGGCTCAGAGCTCAGCCACAGCAGCACTCTTGAGCCAAAGGGGAAAAGTACACCGGCAGGAAGACTGGGAGCCTTCCTCCACAACAACCCACAGATCATGACCAGAGTGGTGCCTATTCCCAGCCTACACTAATGAATACGTACGCCTTTGCATCAGAAAGGAACGCTTGCTTTACCAGCCCCTGGGCGAGTTGGGAGCCATCCCCCTTGCACCCAGCACTGCAATAAACATGCTGCTTTGTAACTCGCCCCGAGTTGGGGAGTTTCTTTCCGCACGTCAGCACCCCTGGGATTGCTTTCCTTCTCCCGCCTCGCACTCGCTCGACATGGTTTTTTCCAACTCATTTTTTTTTATTAAAAAAATTAATAAAAAAATGCTCCAACTCTCAGTTTTACAAGGCACACAAAATCTCTAAAAGGGAAACACAAGCGTGAGGTGCTGAGGTACCAAAACCTGCCCCTGTTAGTCCAACTAAAGGGACAGCGTCGGGAGGCGACGGAGGAGGAAGGGGGAGGCTGTGGGATGGAGAGAGCCCTCCCCGTACCCCTCAGCTGCGCATCCTCGCAGCGCCGCGGGAATGGGGGGCTGTGTGTCTGGGCGGGTCTTTGGTTTGCTCCCCTGACCTGCTGGGGGTGGTGGAGGAGGTTGGAGGGGGTTGTCCGGCAGTGGGGTTACATTCATCAGGCAGTGCTGGGCGGCACGACAGGAGCATCACTTGCTGTGCTGCGAGGCCGGGGCTCCCGGAGCGTGTTTCTGCTCCTGCTGCTTCACCTGCTGGACCATTTCCCTCATCTTGCGCTGTGCAGTCTTGGGGAGGAGAAGGGAAAAGCAAGAGTTGGGGGTCAGGGCACTGTTTCTCCCACCACCACCCACCCCTGAGCCCCCACCGAGCATCTCGCCGCTCCCAACTTTTCACCCCGGACAAGCCCTAATTAATTTCAGGTTTCTGGGTTTTTTTAACTTGTGCTTCCTCCATCGCTCCTTGAGAGAGGCTCAATTTTTGGGGGGGGGGGGCCGCCATCCCGCTCGAGTGGACAGGAGACAAGGTTATGGAAGATGAACCCAGGTGGGATGCGGGTGGCTTTGCCCGCACCGAGGAGTCCATTCACAATGTCCTCACGTCCAGCAGCATCAAAATCATGGTACCCAGCAAAGAGCTCCCCTGGCGCTGAGGGAGGCCAAGCCAGGCTGGCAGCACAGTGCTGACCACAGGGACGCTCTCAACTTGGCCCTTACTGTCCCCCACACCCACAGCCCCCACCCAGCGCACCTTGAACTGAGCCTCGGGCGGCCCTGTGATGATGACCATGCGCTCGCTGCCCTTGGGACCTTCTGCCGGTGCAATCTGGGGAAGTATGGGGGAGAAGGAGCGTGAGTGCAGCCACCGCTTCAGCAAGACCTTCCCTCGGTGGCATGTCCCCCCACAACGCAGGGCAATCCCCCCATGCAGGAGCATCCCCTCCCACCCGAGCCGGGCTCATAACCAGGGTGCTGCAGGCCTGGCCTTCTACTAAACACAGGCGGGAGAGGTGGGCCCATGCCAACGGGTACAGGAGAGCTGGGGAGAGACTTTTTACAAGGGCATGGGGTGACAGGACGAGGCGGAGTGCCTTCAAAGTGGAAGAGGGGACATTTAGAGGAGATAACAGGAAGAAATTTTTCACTGTGAGGGTGGTGAATCACTGGCCCAGCTTGCCCAGAGAAGCTGTGGCTGCCCTAGCCCTGGAGGTGTTCAAGGCCAGGTTGGACGGGGCTTGGAGCAACTTGGGCTGGGGGGAGGTGTCCCTGAACAGGGCAGGGGGGTGGGACTCCATGATCTTCAAGGTCCCTTCCAACCTCAACCGTTCTGTGATAAGTTGGGGAGCAAAACTGCTCCCCGCACACTCCCATTCCCTGACCTCGGCAGTGCAGAGGGGAAACTGAGGCACGAAGCGCAGGACCAGCCCCGCAGCGCCTTCCTCACCTTGATGGAGGCACCCGCAAACCGCACCAGCTGCTTGATGTGCTGCCCCTTCTTCCCGATGATGGCCCCCACCGCCTGCGTCCCGATGAACACGTTCACAACCTCTTGCTCCGGAAGCTGCGGGGGCATGGAAGAGTGAGAGGGTCAGGGCACCAGCTGGACAGGGGACAAAGGAGGTGGCTGTCCCCATCCCACCATCCCATGGTAGTGGTTGCCCACTCTCCCAAGGTGCCCCAGCAAAGATCTCCTGGAGAGGGGGGACAGGCACCTAAAGGGTGCTGATGTGGGAAGGCGCTGGCTGGGGGAGCTCCGCCGAGAGCTGGCTGAGAGCTCCGCCGAGGAGCTCTATGGTGGGAGAGAAAATGAGGGTCAGTGATGGCCCCAGCATGCCAGACCCTTCCCGGCCACCCCCAGACCCACGCACAGCAGCAAGATACCACCATAAGCCCGGCAGGGACACGGGGACAACCCTTCAGGCCCTCAAACCCCCCCTCACAGAGCGTGGGTGCATCTGAGCTGCATCCAGCGCCATGGGGCTGGGAGGCAGACGGGGGCTCCCAGTTACCCCCACTCCCCCCACGCTGCCACCTTGCCGCCCGTGTCCCGCATCTGCAGGGGAAAACCACGACACAACTCTCTCCTGCTCTGCATTCCAGCAAGTGCAACCGGATGCTACCTGCAAACCACCACTGCTCAGCTGGAGGACGAGCAGACCCGGCTCCCCTGCCCAGCCTGGACGCCGCTCTCGCTCCCAGCCCTGGAAAAAAAGCCTCTCCAGGACGGGGCTGCAGCAACAGCCGCACATTTCCACCCCACAGGAAACAGCTCGTTAACGAGGGGCGAGCACCGCATTTCAAAGCCCCCTTAGGAGCAAGGCAGCGCCCCAAGAGCCAGCCCAACCCCCCAGCACACAGCTCAGCACTCACCACACGCTCGCCGGCCCCCGCAGCAGCGGCTCGAGCGGGGCTGCCCGCGGCCGGCGGTCGGGCGCCGCTCCGTCACAGCCGCTCACCATGGTGGAACGCCGAACGCAGTCCGCGTCCTTCCAGTCGCACCGCAGCCATGGCGCAGCCGGGTGCAGCGAGCGCAGCTCCCCGCCAGAGGGGCGCAAAGCGCCGTGCGAGCGCGGAGGAAAGGGCTCGGTAAGCCCGGGATTGGCATTCCCTCACCCACCGAGGGCAGAGGAGGCAGGAGGGGGCGCGCGAGAGCCCGCGCCGCCGGCCGCTGTCGCTCGCCTCAGGCCTGCGGGACGCCGAAAGGCTTCTCCGCTCTCCGAGGGGCCCCTCCGCTCTCTGGGAGGCTTCTGGGGGGCCCCTCCATCTCTGGAGGGCTTCTGGGGGGCCCCTCCGGCCTCCGTGGGGGCCTCTCCCCGAAGGCCTCTTCCCCTCCTCCGGGCACTCCCCGGCCTCCCGGCGCCCAGCTGCCAGCCGGGGCCCGGCTCGGGGCTTCCGGAGAAGGGCAAGCGCCTCCCCCAGACAGAGCAGGGCCAGGCGGGCCGGGCGGGACGGCGCCGGCCCGGCCCCACCGCAGGGCAGGGGCAGAAGCGGGCCGGGCGGCCGCTAACGGCTCCCTCAGGCAGAGCACAGACGGCGGCGCGCCTGCGCGCGCGCACCCACCGCCCCGCCCCGCCCCGCCCCGCCCCTCTCTCCCCCCTCAGCCTCCCCTCCACTAATGGCTGCGGGGGGCCCTCGGCGCCCTCCTCGCCGCCCCCGGCCCCGCCGCCGCGCAAGAGGCCGCCCCCCAGGGCAGCGAGCCGCCCCGCCGCCTCAGGGCCGCCCCCGGGCATCGCCCCGGCGCCCACTCCCCCCCCATCTCCCCGGCCAGAAGCAATGCTATCAGCAGGGGTCGGGGGCATAACAGTTCAAGAGAAATTCCTTTGTGTAAGAAAGACCAAAGAGTTCTTCAAAGGATCCGGCTGTCCTGACATTTGGGGGGGCAAAGAGAGGAAAAAACCCACCTCGGACCAACCTGTGTGCTCCATTCCCAAAGGACAAAGTGATTGAAGTGGGCGTATGCCCGAGTTGCTTTCCCACCTTTTATGTCCTGTCCTCCTTAGACTTTTCTTTGCAACTCAGTGTAGGGATTTCCGAAACGAACTTAATTTGTTGGCGATAGGAAGAAAGGTAAAATGTTGGGAAGCATTAACGGAATGAGCCAAAGAGGCCTAATGTGCTGCAGCGGGATCATTAGCTCTCTGCGAGCGGTCGTTGGCTGGGAGAGGTTGGGGGGTGTTGAGGAGGGCTGCAGTTAGGTGTATGTGCCTGAGATGATCCCAGGGGCGCTTGGAGGGGGAGACCTTCGGGATAGGAAAAGTAACTTGGGAAGTTTGGGCCCTGTGAAGGGAAGTCAGCCTGCTGGGAGCTTCCCTAGGGCTGCAAAACACTGTTGTGTGTGTTCTTTCCTCAGCGTTTGCATAGTTGTGGATGATGATGATGACGAGACTCCGCCGAAAAAGCAAAAATCAGGTATCGCGCATTACACAAGTACTGAATATGCCCGATTTTTCTGAGGTTTCGTGTCCCTTGGAAAAGTCTGGCTTTTGTGCTCTGGCATTGTTCCTGAAACGGTGGCTTTTCAAGCTGTTGGCTTCTTGCCTTGTGGCTCTCTATGCCTATAGCCAATGGCTTGAGGGTGTCCGGTAGGGCTTAGCCCTATAGATGACGGACGTTCTCTGCGGTGACTGTGGCAGGGCCCAATACTTTTACTGCCAGCAGGAGATAGCCCAGGTCTCTGGCGCTGAGCCCGCGCCTGTCAGCAGAAAGAGTATCTTAAATCCAAGCTGTGTGCTCCCTCCTGTCTGTATTCGCAATGTACCTCTGTTGGTTTTCTAGCCTGTTCTTATACGGCCTGTCTTTGTTTTTTAGATTATTCCATCTCTGAGCAGAAAGAGAAAGTTGACGTTTCTGCAGTGCTGCAGTTGCCGACCAAGGCAACCAAACGCCCGGCGGCTTCCGTCAGCGAAGATGCTCCATTCACAGAGTCTGTGGAAGAGGTTAGCGAGGGCTTTGAAATGTTAGGGTCTGTGCAAGGTGCGAGAGCAAGCGGCTCTCCCTACTGCATCTTGAGGTTGAGCCTGCTCTGAGCCTGTACAGCAGTAGGTGGTTCTTTTGCATTTCTAGCAGGCAGCTCTAATGTGGGCTGGGTTTGCCTTACTCAAGCCTGCGTCCTCTGCTCCGGCACTGGCAGCTGCGGGAGGAGCAAACTGTTTGTTGTCTTCCAGATACTTGAGAATGGTTCAAGTTTATAGTTTTAGTGTGTTTGCAAACTGTTATTCTCTTTCTCAAGCTTGTGGTTAAGGAATCAATATACACTACCTGACAAGAAAAACTGCATACTTGCTCTGGATAAACCGCTTTCTGCTCATTATCCACCAGTCCAGGAGAGCGTTCCTGTAGGACTTTGGCTCTGTAAAAATGAGCCACCTTGACTGCCTAGTTTGGTTCAAAGGTGTAGTGCAGTTTTTCTTATTGCCCCATGGGATTAGAGGGCTAAGAGACTGTCGGGCTCTAGTTCTTCGTTCCTGAGAGAGTCGTTAACTCTTATTTGTACAAAATATATTTCTCAAGGGCCGAACTATCACCCTTTGGAATGTTTAGAAGCCGACTGAGTGATAACTCAGTGACAAGACTGTATTCTTTTAATTGCTGCACATATGAGAGCCTGTATTCAAAATTTAAAGCGTACCTGTCAAAGGTCCTGCCAAGATTTGCCGCCTTCTGCAATCTGAACCAGCAAGTCATGGTCCCCAAGTCATAGTAGAGCTGACTAAGCCTCAGGAAGTGTGTTTGCTGGGATTCACATTCAGGTTACACTCACGCTGGTGCTTTTTTGTTGTTTTCTTTTAAGCCTGGGTCCACTTCTTTAGAGCCTTCCACTAAAAGACCACGATTTTCGTCACTCGATGTAGCCGTGCTGCAAATTGGTAAGGCTGACATCAAGTTGTACAACTTGTTTCATTTTCACCCTACCTTGTGTACTGTCCAAGTCTACCCCTAGGGTTCTGTAGGGATTATGGCAGGCACGGGACGAGGCAGCATCTGGGAATACTTGAGCGTGACCTCTGTTTCTTACCCGCATCCTTGCATTGCTTCTGGAGTGGAGCCGGGCGTCGATCTGGTCGTCTCGGTACCAGAGCTGCCTTGGATGCAGTCCTTCCGTTCTGATAGGTCCACTGTTAGCTTGCCAGAAGCAAATTGTTTTCAATGGTCCTTTTAGGTAGTAGATCCTGAGGAGCCTTTTGTATTTCAGGTTTCGGCTGGCAATACCTTGTGCGCGCAACTTGCTGCAGTTGCCGGTGTGAAAACCTGAAAATGTCCTAAAGTGACATAACACAAATCATATGATGATGTGAGAGAGAAAATGACAATTTATCTTTGGTGAAGCTCGTTACTGTAAACTCATAAACCTCTTCAGTTTCCTTTTATACTTACCGATGCCTTACGCTCTTCTCTCGTAGGTCAAATGCCGTGTGGGACCCATGCTCGCTTGACTAAGGAACCACTCTCTCGTCCTGACAAGACAATTCCCCGTCTGAGGTAAAAATCCTTCCGTTTTCTTTGACTTCTTCCCCGAAAGGTTTACTGCCTATGGTAAGGGAGGTCGTCAGCTGCTTCCCCCCCGAAGTACCAATATTAAACTTTTTCTTTAAATCCAGCTACTTAATTGACACAGGAGATTAGCTAGAGATTAAAGGTCTGCGGTAAGAGGAAGCGTTGAACTTGAGAGGAGGCTGAGGACACAATCAACAGCGTATCTTCAAGGCAGTTGTTGTGATTTTCACTTTTACTTCTCTCTACTTCCCCATTAGCCAGTTGAAGACAGCAGGTCTTCATCTGAAAGTCATAAACATCTCGTGTCTGTCTCCATCGTCATCGGTGTACGTGCTTGACAAAGCAGGTGGTGGTGGAGGTGCACATTGGAATGTTCTCTTGATACCGTTTCTTTTGCCGTTGATGTTTTGAGCACAAGCCGGAAGGGCAAACAGAGCATCAAAGCTGCTCCAGACAGCTTCTTACCACTGAGGCCACCAGTTAAGGAGTGCGCTGCGCCAGAATCCGCCACTGCAGATGAAAATCCATACCATGAAAATGATACAGAAGAGAGTTTCTCATGTAATTTTGGGTGCGCTGAGTTTAAGCGCACTGCATTTGAGAGCAGGTCAAGACTCTGCTGTCGGCGTCTCATCTGCCAGTCGTTGCTTATTGTGGTTTGGCTCATATTTTGGAGCAGATCTGGAGCCTGAGAAAGAGATTCCTTTCAGAGGAAGCTAAACCAGAGAAGTTCCTGGGGAAGGTGTCTAATGCACTCCAACCGCTACTGAGCATATAGTCCCTGAGGTCAGAGCAGGGCAGGTCTGAAGTAAAATGTCCCAGCAGTATGGATGTTGTGGACATTGCCATTCTCAGCGTCAGCATAACCTTTAACAAATAGATTGAGCAGAATTGGTCAGGGCTGGTTGAAATGAACGCTGTCTTGTCCCACAGAGTAAAGTGGCCTCCTCAGGTTAATGCAGATATTTGTCGGATGTGCAAAGAATATTTTGTTCTTCTTAAAGAAAAACCCCAAAAGCCAGTGTGAATTGGTACGCACTGATAACAAATGCCCCCCGTATAAAAATTGTGATTCTCCTCTGTTGTTTGTTTCCTGCCCCAAAGTGTTCAAGCCTCCTCCAAGGAACCAGTGGCGACTGTGAGTCACCGGGAAGAACCAAAATACGGAGGAGACGTCTATCCACGTGCAACACTCAGGACCGGTGAGTATCCCCATGATTCCAATCCGTTCCACTTTGTAGGTAGACGTCAAATCCAAATAGGGCATTTCTTACACACTCGCAGATGACGTTCCTAGTTCAAAGTGCTTGCCAGAATTCGAACTTCCTGACCATACCGTCATCCTTCAAAGTTTTTCCTTTTTTTTTATTTATCACTCAGAAATGGAGAGCTGTGTACATCTGATGGTGATTGAAAGTCGACTTCTTGTTTTCTTACTACTGCTTTTCTGTGCAGGTGTCGAATGTATAGATGTTTGCTGCCCGCAGCGGTCGCAGAGAGGTGATACGATCAGGTAGAGTCTCTTCTAATGATGCTTCTTGTTCCTTTTGGCTCTGCGCGTGTATCTCTTTCAGCCGCTGGTAGAGTCTCGAAGATGACCAACGGTCTTTGATCGTCTCAGTGCTGTGAAAGAGAAGTAGCTAGCTTGCGGCTCCGGAATTGCTCGCAAGCCAGTTGCATCTCCAACACAAGCGAGAGCCGTGCTGCGTGACAAAGAGGGTTGTGCTGGTGTGGTGTTTGCTGTGGGAAGAAAGCCAGTAAGGGTGCGAGTGGTGGCCGTCCCAAGTTGTCCTTGGATGTGCAGAATCCGTTTTTGTTTGTGAGTCGTTCTGCCGAGCCATCAATGAGCTGACATTTCACTTCTTTCACTTGGAAACCCGCATCCTAAGCAGAAGGATTAGAGAGCTTGTAAAGCCTGGTGGGACTTGAGGCAGTTTTGGGGACTTTGTAAGTCCCAAAGGATGCCTGGGGTTTGCCTAGGAGGGGGAAAAAGGCAGCGTGCAGTTGGGTTTGAGAGGCCAGCGGCCTCATTGGTATTGGCTGTCTGAGCTGGCAGGACTGTGAGTTGCGACGGCTTTGCGGTCTTTATGGAAACAGGTTTTTGGGGGCAGTAGGTGCAGCTACAGGGAGAGATTTTGTACGGCGGTAAGATGCACGCATCTTTCTGCAGTGACCTGCCCTTACATGAGAGAGGAGAAAGCGTAGATGGGAGCAGAGGGAGGTTCAGTTGCAGCAGTCCTGTTTTGTAGCTAATTCTGTCCCTATTCTTCTCCCCGCTTTAAAAACTAGTGCTGTATTTAGCCTTGCAAAAGCCTTTCTTGTCCAGAGGGTGAATTCTTGAGAATTCCATGGGACAGGACGGATATAGAGCTCGCTTCTCTCTCTCCCTCTCCTGGCAGGTACTGCACACCAGAAGAAAACTCTGCGGAAGAGGAAGGAGCAGTGAAAGAAACCATCGCAGGGGTAAGCTTGTGTTATTCCCAAGGAAAATAGAGCTCTTTGTGATGAGAAACTTCAGCACTCTTCACATGACTTCCTCAACAATATCTGTATTTGCCCAGGTTGTTTTTCCCCGGGAAAGCGGGAGCGTTATTTGATGAGTAGCGCTATCGCCAAGTGTTTTCCGCTGCCGTTAATTTTGTTTCTGGACTATTAGGAGCACACTACACTATACGGTTTTGATTCTTCCCCTTTCACGTGTTGGGTATAGCCTCAAAATCTTTAGCGCACTGACTTGGTTGACCTGCAAAGCTGGACTGGGGTGTCTTTAGTCTTATCTTGTTTGCTGGGATAGGAAGTACGTCTCTTTGACTTTCACCTCTGGTCAGGGTTGAGGTCAAAAATAAAATTTTAGTCATGGTAATCAGAAATAGTAGTCTCAATCTCAACTTGATACCTACACGTGGAGGCTTTGCTGGGGTTCTTAACGCTAGCCCAAGGCAAAGGAGCTTTCTGCCTCTCTTGCCTCCGAGTGCAGCACTCCATGGGTGCACAGTTGGAATGCAGTCGTCAAGAAGAAGTAACTTTGGAGTTTGCTGGTTGCATGGGTGTACAAAAACCCTTCCAGTTTTCTATATAAGCAAGATTTTCTGTCCTGTCCCCAAGGAAACAAATCTGTGCTTGATTGCTAGCTTAACGTCCGTTTGTCTAACAGAGGCAGCGTGGCACAGAAATCTTAGAAGATGCCTTATTCCGAGGACACCCTACACCTGTTCCGTCCAAAAAGTCAGCCAGCCTCGATGTGGAGGAAAAGAAAGTGCCAAGATTGGGAAAAACAGCGGAACGCTTTCCTCCGCTCACAGAGGTACCGTAGGCGACAGTCTGTGAGACAAAAGAGAAGGTTGTGGCAGAGCTGCAAGGAAGTCCTCTTCTTCTCGGTGGTTCTTAAGGCGCTTTGAAATCTGAAGAACTTGCATTGAACCTGTTAGCGAGTGGCTGTGGTTGTGGCTTCACAGTGCAAGGGTCAGCACTAAAGCTGCTTTGAAGGATTTTGTGTGCTCCCCGCGCTCCTTCAGTTGTGCTGCCCTAAGGGTTTGTGGGCCTTCTGTTAGCGGGACGGCTGCCTCAGTTTCCCCCTTTGCCGTTCCCTTTGAAGTCCCCCACCTTCACGTTCTTTCAGGCTCCTGACTTAGCTGCCTCGGTACGGAGGATGCCCGCTGGGGTTGGCTTAAACCTGGGTATTGCGAGGGCCGCAGCAGCACCTGGGAAAGGGGGTTGCCAGAGTTGTGTTCCATTTTCAGCTGCTTGAGCGTGTTTGCTAAGTTGACGGGTTTTATCCCCACGTCCTTGGTGAAAAGAAACGGCAGCAAGCCTGGGCTGTGAAGTTCAAAGTTAGGATGCTGAAACCAACCAAGCAAGGCAAAAGCGCTATCGCTCACTGAGGCAAGAAACCGTCGAAGGCAGTTGCTCTGTCACCTGAGCTGAATTTACAGGCCGTGTTTCAGTGGAAAGCTGCCCCCAGGTCAGCGTGCTCCATGCTCTGTTTCACAAGTCCTTCCCCATTGAATTGTTCCTTTCAGGCCATGGAGAGAGAGGTCAGTGCCGCATTTGGCAGAGGTGAGCCAGATGAGATCATGAGCAGTGCCTTCAAACTAAAGGTCACTCGCGAAGACATCCACACGCTCAGGAACCTTTGCTGGCTAAACGATGAGGTAAAACCAGCTGCAGCACAGGGCTAGTCTCACTCAGCCTTTATTGAAAAATACCCCTCCGCCCTGTACAGAAGTCGCGTCAACGTTCTTTGACGACCTCCGCTGCAGAGCCTAGAAATCTCTGTACACTTCTTATTTGAGGTGTTGAAGGGTCGAGCGTTTCGGGAAGTTCCGTTACTTCTTGTATGACGCAGCTTCCAGGAGTTCGTCCGGGTTATTGGCGTGGGTGGCAGGTGTTTTGATCAAACTGCCGATGTAGCCCCGTGTGAAATCCTGGGAACAAAAGCTGACAGCTGAGGCTGGAGTTCTCTGCGCTGCGTGCTTAAGGGTGGCCAGAAAAGAGGTGGTGCTGTATTTTTGGTTGGGGAAGGCAGCGTCATATGTTTACACCTCACGTTTCCTCTTTATGGTACAGGTGGTTAATTTCTACATGGGTCTGCTGATGGAAAGAGGCAAGAAGGAAGGCTATCCAGCGGTCCACGCGTTCAGTACTTTCTTTTATGCCAAACTAACATCTGGGGGCTACGAAGCAGTAAGAAGATGGACCAGAAGTGTGGATGTCTTCAAGCAGGACATCATCTTTGTGCCTGTGAACTTGCAAGCACACTGGACACTAGCCGTGAGTCCCACGGGCTTTTTCTTTAGAATTGGACGGGGAGCAAAAACTGGCAAGAGAAGTCATGTAGGTGTTGGGGGGTGTGCGGCACAAGGTTGTGCTTTGCCTAACGGTCACCTTTTAATAACAGGTCATAGATCTGAGGAAGAACACCATCACGTACTTGGACTCTCTGGGCCAGAAAGGGGACAAGATTTGTCAGACTTTGCTGTAAGTAACCGCTCCGTCACTGCTTTTCTGGTGTGAATGAGGAGAGGGGTTTTAGATTTAGTCCCTGTAAGGCGACTGCCAGTTTTCACGTGGCTTGTAGATAACCAAGCAGGAATCTTGGAGTTGCTTGCTGCGACTTGTCTGGCATCGACTGCTTATCTGCTGTCACAGCGTCCCCTGCACCCAGGGTCTGGGGTGCCTGGATTCTGCCACCTTCCCGTGAGAGGCACAGCCAAATACGCCATAGCCCCGTGGCACACGTGTGCCGACTTTGTTAGTCGGAGCCCAGGATGTGGGATCAAGGCACCCGGTGGAATTACGGCATTACAGTTCCTTGCTTGGTTTGTCTCTTTGTGCTCTGATAACATGTGATTTGGGGCTTTTTGACCTCTCCGAAGCAATGGAGTCGTTGGCCTCGTTCTTGACCATTAGCTCACAGCCTCTCCCCGTGTTTGTAAGTTTCAGATTGGGATTTTTCCTCAAAATCAGCCTTAAATCAGCTGCGGTGAGGATCCTCTGACATTTTACCGTCCTGCCGTCCGTCTTCCTGTGATCCTTCAGCCGCTTTATTTTGTTGTTGGCCTAAATTACAGAGATGAAAAGGGATTTTTTTTTTTCCTTTTGTTTTAACCAGCCAATACCTGCAAAAAGAAAGCTGGGAAAAAAGACAGCTGGAGCTGGATGTTTCAGAGTGGACTCTTCACAGCATGGAGCCACGTGTACGTGAGCACCCCTTGGGTTTGAAATGGGAACTGTAAGTGCTTCTTTGGGGCCCAGATCCTGGCCCGTGGCAAAGAAAGGGTTGAGCTGATGTTTCTCGAGGAGTTGATAGTAAAAAGCAGTCCCTAAAGACCGGATTTAAGAAAGGTCACTTAAGAAAGAGGCGGTGCGAACCTTGAGACACCTCGCAGGGGGGAGGGCTGCTGCGCCTTCTGGGCCTGCCAAAAATTTGGATCGTAGTGTCCGAGTCCGGGAGGCAGAGGGGAGGGATGGTGAGCAGTGAACTGGGTCTGTTCCTCGTGGGCGGGAGTGGGTATCGGGGATTAGGCAAGTAGGGTCAGGAGTGTGCGGTGAGCGCAGTGTCGGTGTGGGTAATGTGCGCTGCTTCCAAGTTGCTTTTCTTTTGAGACAGAGGGAAATCCTCCATCTTCTTTGCATTCCTTAGGAGATCCCTCAGCAGCTGAATGGAAGCGACTGCGGCGTCTTTATGTGTAAATACGCAGATTACATCGCCAGAGAGAAACCATTCAACTTTAGCCAGGTGAGTGAAGGTCATAAACCCCTCCAAGCCCCTCTCGCCCAGGGACAGGAGCCAGGGAGGTTAGGCAGCAGCTCTTCATTGTGTCCGGGGCAGGGGCTGAGGTTTCGTACCCCGTTTCGGTGCGTAGTTGCTGGGGTCAGAACTTCCAAGTGGCCTGGGCAGGGCAGAGCTGTGGTTCTCCATCCCCGCCTTTGGGAGCTGCTGCCGGTGAGATTCCTCTTGGGCAAGATACTGCCGCCAGCGGGTTTGGCATATCTGGGCTCGATATCTTTTGGAGAAATGGCTTCTACCCTTTGACCAGTCAAGACACCGCTTCTTTTTATTGATTTCGTTTTAGACGGGTCTTTTATTAGCGTGCTTGTAAGCTGTCGCGCGGTCAAGTCAATCTGGTTTTGTCGGGTTGTCGTGTCACCCTCTTAGGAACCGCGTGGGGTGTTGTACCCAAACGGTTGACAGTTCCTAAAGGGAACTTCCTATTAAGGACTCCGCTGGGCGTTTATGCGTGTTTGCCGCCTCTTTCTACCGTGACGTCATTATTTAATTTCTCTTTTCTTTCTCTTCTCTTTTCAGACTCACATGCCATACTTCCGGAAGAAGATGGTGTGGGAGATAATCCACCAACAGCTGCTGTGACACGTGGACTCTTAGAGTTCTTATTTTGATTACGTTTCTTCGACCTTAGTTACTTTTCTTAGGCCTTTAGTTAGTTTTCTTAGACCTTTAGTTACATTTCTTAGACGAATTTTCCTCTTTAGGTTATGAAGTAGAAGTTAAGATGGTTTATTCCCCCCACCTCCCTTATTTTGGAGACAGTAACTCTGGGGTTTTGGTACACAAGTTTTCCTCTTTAGCTTATGAAGTAGAAGTTAAGATGGTTTGTTCCCCCCACCTCCCTTATTTTGGAGACAGTAACTCTGGGGTTTTGGTACACAAGTTTTCCTCTTTAGCTTATGAAGGAGAAGTTAAGATGGTTTATTCCCCCCACCTCCCTTATTTTGGAGACAGTAACTCTGGGGTTTTGGTACACAAGTTTTCCTCTTCAAGTTATGAAGTAGTGGTTAAGACAGTTTATTTCCCCACCACCACCCCCCACCCCCCCTTATTTTGGAGACAGTAACTCTCTGTTTCTGGAATATCTACCATCTCCTTGATTCCTAAAACTGGATTTGTCACGACCACGGAAAGAAAGCGTTTACCATCTCTTGATTTCTCACCAAAGCCCCTGTCCTTTGGGCTGGTTTGGGGTTGGCTTTTTTTGCTGCCTCCAGGGAGTGATCTAATGTGAAAAGAGAAGTATTTATTTCTTTATATAATATAAATATTTATTTTAATAAAAAGAGCCTTAATGGAAGGAAACTCTCGCTGTGTCCTGGTTTGAGGTAAAAGAGAACCAATTTTGTTCAGTAACTTGGCTTCTTAGCTGGGCCTCTTCTACCAACTGAAATTAACTGCCTATTGTGCCATCAGCGTTCACTCTCTCAGAGCGATAAGAGCAATGTTTACAGCTGATGCCCAGGCATGGGATGCAGAGAGGCTCTTGCTTATACTTATTGCTATAACCCCCACGGCCAACCAGCTTTGTTATTTGCCCCGTTGGAGGGTCGGAAGCGGAAAAGCATAGTGGGGTCCCACCTGCGGGGAGGAGCGACAGGACAGGTGACCCAAAACTGACCAACAGGGTATTCCATCCCATCTGCCTCATGCTCAGTAGAAAAGGGACCAAAGGGATCAAAGGGTTCTTCTACCTGGGGAATGTTTACTTCGTCCTTTGATAATTATGCTGATGTGACCCCATCAGAGCTGGGGCATGGCAACCTTCTGGGCTCTGAGGATAAGGACTGGTACCTTGTTAAGATCGTGATTTTGTTGTTGATGCTCCTGAATGTGGTGCAGGGGTGGTTTCTTGTGAAACATCTGTGCAGGGGCTGCTGGAGGGGACCGTGCGCTGCCGCCACTCAGACCCGCGCAGCCGCTCGGCGATCTGCAGCGGCGCGAACCGCGGCCCCGCCCGGCCCGGCCGCAGCTGCCCCCCCCCGAGCAACGGCGCCACCGGCAGCCGCCCCCCCCACCGCCACGGCACAGGCGCCTCCGCCGCCGCCTGCACCGGCACCGGCACCCGCACCACCGGCAGCCGCCCCCCCCACCGCAACACCACCGGCCCCTCCGCCGCCCGTCCCGGCACAAGCCGCGCCCCCCCCTGCAGCGGCACAAGCCACGCCGCCGCCTCTCCCGGCACAACCTACTGCAGCCACTACAACCAGTACCAAAACTACTCCAACTCCATCAAAATCGGTACAAGCCGCCCCGGTAACCAGGAGCAGGAAGAGGAGGTCAACTCCTTCCCCTGCCCCTTACCACAAAGACCACCTCAAGTCACATAGCTTGGGGGAGAGTTCTGAACAAGATCCAGGGGAGGGTCCTTCAAGACCACAGAAGGGAAAGAGACCTTTGAAAACAGACAAAGGCCAGAGTCCTTCTAGAGCAGATGCTGGAGAGGCCCCTTCTGGGGCAGCCTCACCACAGGAGGACTCAGATGTAGAGGGAGTTGTTCAATCCTTCTCCGTGAAAGATCTGAGAAGTATCAGGAAGGACTTTAGTCGTCATGAAGGCGAAACACTTGTCTCCTGGTTGCTCCGATGCTGGGATAGCGGGGCAGATACCCTAGACTGAGATGGCAGAGAAGCTAGGCGATTGGGAAACCTGGCCAAGGATGGAGGGATTGTACCTGAAAGAACTGCCTGTGCGAGAGGTGATTTATAGTGATGGGCAAGCGATAGTAGACCCTGATGAAATGCCATGCAAACGATCTCTGCTCAAAAAGTTTGTACAAAGTGCACCATCAACATATTCCCACACATTGTCAACAATGGTCTGGGGAGGATCCGATACTGACACACCAACTGTAAATGAAGGGGTTAAGAAGGTACGACAGTATGAAGACAGTCTCTCTCGTCCCTTCTCTATGGCAGCCATAGAAAAGCTGACTGTGACCACCGAGAAAATGACTGAGAAACTGACTGAGAAAATAGAGCAAATGACCCAGAGATTAGTTGAGCAAACCGATAAACTGTTTGATAAACTAACCAAGGTGGAGGAAAAACTCCATGCTTTCCCTGTACAGACTCATGTTGCAGCTGCTAAGAGGAAACGCCCTCCTACTCAAGAGAAAAACCACCCTCCGACTCAAGACAAATCAAAGCTGATGCGAGATATCCTGTGGGTTTGCCTCTGTGAATATGCAGAAGACATGAAGAAGTGGGATGGAGAACCTACCTCAGCCCTACAGGTACGGGTGCTTGAGTTGCAAAATGAAGTCGATAGAAGAAAGGATTCTTACAGGAAGAAGGTTGCTCCAACCTACGGTAGGTGATCCTACGGACCAGGTAGGAACCAATCTGATAATCGTAGGTACTACGGTCAACAGTAGAGGTGCCCTGCCTCCAGCCAGGAGGAGGAGAGGGACAACCGACTTTATTGGACTGTGTGGATTCGATGGCCTGGCACATGAGAGCCACAAAAGTATAAAGCCCTGGTGGACACTGGTGCACAGTGGTGTTGGGTTGTTTTTTGCTGTCTCCAGGGAGTTATCTAATGTGAAAAGAGAAGTATTTATTTCTTTATATGATTTAATTATTTATTTTCATAAAAAGAGCCTTAAGGGAACGAACCTCTACCTGGTAATGAGAGAGGGTGATTTATTCTTTTTTTTTTATTTAACTGAAAAAAAGTTGGATGTAGCGATGTGGATTTTCGCTCCCTCACAATCCCCCAGGAAGAGGATTGGAGCCAGGAGGAGCATCGGAGCACAGAAGCCGCGAAGCGATGGTCACACAGTGCTGCAGGGGCAATCGGGGTGTCGTTCAGTGATGAGATGAGCAAGCAGCATCCCGAAAATCCGCCCCTGGAGAGGGGTCAGCGGTGTACGGACGCTCTCTGTGTTCTGTAAGCCCCCTTTGGGGAGCCCCTGCTGCCCCCTTGGCAGTGCCCGGGTGGCTGTGACTGCTGAAAGCTGGTTTGGTGCGTTGAGGTGTTAGGTGGGGTGGCAGCAGCCCCTGCCCGCCCCGGGAGGGGGGACACCACCTCTCCAGTGGCACTGGATGGGTGGGAGGGAGGGAGGGAGCACAGCTCTGGAAGCCATGGAGAAAGGCGTGGGGGTGTCCCTCATCGTGGCAGCCCCCAGCAGCCCTACCCCGCCACACGGCCACCCCAAGGACACCCAAGCCCCATCTTGGTCCTCTCCCTCTTGGGTGATGCCCTTCCACCCGCCCTGGAGGTGCGCTCCTCTCCTGCAGGGGGGTCGCCCAGCACTCGCCTGGCTAGAGAAGCACCGGGGGGGTGCTTAGGGGGCATCTGAGCTTCCCAGTTACACGGGCATAATTAGGGCGCCCTTAAGAACCATTAATAACCACTTTGGCTCTGCTAACCAACTGCGGCGAGGCCCCCACCCCGCTTTAGCGCAGGCTTTGTGATGCCAACACCTCCCTGAGCCACTGGGTAAAGCGACGCCTGGCAAAAAAACACCATCACCCAAAGAAAACCCCACACCACATCCCCCACTCCCCGCCCACCCCTTCTCCCCCCATCACAGCCATGGGACAAACTCCCACCACCACCACACCCCAATCTCAGCTCGGCCGTGACGCCCCCAAGACACTGGAAAGAAAGCAACCGAGAGCAAGCTCAGGCTCCTGTGAGCTGCAGAGATTTCTCTTTGGTTTTTGATGTTGTCCTTGGATGGGGTTTGGTTGGTTGTTTTTCACACAACACTTTGCAGTAGAGGACAAAAACGTGGTGTCGCAGCCCCCGGGGTCGGCGCTGGCACTGCCACCTCCCCCCCCCAGCTCCTGTCCCTCCTCTTGCCCCACAGCTGTTCCCACTTTCCTTGCTTGGTTTGGTTGGTTTTTTTTCCTTTCTACCTTTCTTTTTTAATATGTTTTCGCTTCCCCCTTTTTTCTCTTTTACCCCTTTTTTCTTTTGACCTTTTTTGCTTTTTCCCCCCTTTTCCCCCCCCTTTTTTTCTTTTTCTCTTTTTTATTTTCCCACTTTATTTTTCCTCCTTTCCCTTTTCTCTTTTTAAACATTTCTCAAGCTTTCTCCTGAAGGAACGGCCCTTGGCTCTCCGCTAGCAGAAGGAGCCTACGGAAGAGCTCTGGCACTGACATGGGCAGGAACACCCACAAGTGAGAACTGGATAGACAAAAGGCTCCTCAATGATGACACTGGGGCAGCCCGACCTTAGAAGCAGCAGAGGAGCAGAGCCACCCAGAGAACAGGAAGGGCTATTCAGGGCCTTATTGTCTGCGCGAAGTAACCATCTGCTGAGAACCGGTCTGGCGGCTCAGAGCTCAGCCACAGCAGCACTCTTGAGCCAAAGGGGAAAAGTACACCGGCAGGAAGACTGGGAGCCTTCCTCCACAACAACCCACAGATCATGACCAGAGTGGTGCCTATTCCCAGCCTACACTAATGAATACGTACGCCTTTGCATCAGAAAGGAACGCTTGCTTTACCAGCCCCTGGGCGAGTTGGGAGCCATCCCCCTTGCACCCAGCACTGCAATAAACATGCTGCTTTGTAACTCGCCCCGAGTTGGGGAGTTTCTTTCCGCACGTCAGCACCCCTGGGATTGCTTTCCTTCTCCCGCCTCGCACTCGCTCGACATGGTTTTTTCCAACTCATTCTTTTTTATTAAAAAAATTAATAAAAAAATGCTCCAACTCTCAGTTTTACAAGGCACACAAAATCTCTAAAAGGGAAACACAAGCGTGAGGTGCTGAGGTACCAAAACCTGCCCCTGTTAGTCCAACTAAAGGGACAGCGTCGGGAGGCGACGGAGGAGGAAGGGGGAGGCTGTGGGATGGAGAGAGCCCTCCCCGTACCCCTCAGCTGCGCATCCTCGCAGCGCCGCGGGAATGGGGGGCTGTGTGTCTGGGCGGGTCTTTGGTTTGCTCCCCTGACCTGCTGGGGGTGGTGGAGGAGGTTGGAGGGGGTTGTCCGGCAGTGGGGTTACATTCATCAGGCAGTGCTGGGCGGCACGACAGGAGCATCACTTGCTGTGCTGCGAGGCCGGGGCTCCCGGAGCGTGTTTCTGCTCCTGCTGCTTCACCTGCTGGACCATTTCCCTCATCTTGCGCTGTGCAGTCTTGGGGAGGAGAAGGGAAAAGCAAGAGTTGGGGGTCAGGGCACTGTTTCTCCCACCACCACCCACCCCTGAGCCCCCACCGAGCATCTCGCCGCTCCCAACTTTTCACCCCGGACAAGCCCTAATTAATTTCAGGTTTCTGGGTTTTTTTAACTTGTGCTTCCTCCATCGCTCCTTGAGAGAGGCTCAATTTTTGGGGGGGGGGGGCCGCCATCCCGCTCGAGTGCACAGGAGACAAGGTTATGGAAGATGAACCCAGGTGGGATGCGGGTGGCTTTGCCTGCACCGAGGAGTCCATTCACAATGTCCCCACATCCAGCAGCATCAAAATCATGGTACCCAGCAAAGAGCTCCCCTGGCGCTGAGGGAGGCCAAGCCAGGCTGGCAGCACAGTGCTGACCACAGGGACGCTCTCAACTTGGCCCTTACTGTCCCCCACACCCACAGCCCCCACCCAGCGCACCTTGAACTGAGCCTCGGGCGGCCCTGTGATGATGACCATGCGCTCGCTGCCCTTGGGACCTTCTGCCGGTGCAATCTGGGGAAGTATGGGGGAGAAGGAGCGTGAGTGCAGCCACCGCTTCAGCAAGACCTTCCCTCGGTGGCATGTCCCCCCACAACGCAGGGCAATCCCCCCATGCAGGAGCATCCCCTCCCACCCGAGCCGGGCTCATAACCAGGGTGCTGCAGGCCTGGCCTTCTACTAAACACAGGCGGGAGAGGTGGGCCCATGCCAACGGGTACAGGAGAGCTGGGGAGAGACTTTTTACAAGGGCATGGGGTGACAGGACGAGGCGGAGTGCCTTCAAAGTGGAAGAGGGGACATTTAGAGGAGATAACAGGAAGAAATTTTTCACTGTGAGGGTGGTGAATCACTGGCCCAGCTTGCCCAGAGAAGCTGTGGCTGCCCTAGCCCTGGAGGTGTTCAAGGCCAGGTTGGACGGGGCTTGGAGCAACTTGGGCTGGGGGGAGGTGTCCCTGAACAGGGCAGGGGGGTGGGACTCCATGATCTTCAAGGTCCCTTCCAACCTCAACCGTTCTGTGATAAGTTGGGGAGCAAAACTGCTCCCCGCACACTCCCATTCCCTGACCTCGGCAGTGCAGAGGGGAAACTGAGGCACGAAGCGCAGGACCAGCCCCGCAGCGCCTTCCTCACCTTGATGGAGGCACCCGCAAACCGCACCAGCTGCTTGATGTGCTGCCCCTTCTTCCCGATGATGGCCCCCACCGCCTGCGTCCCGATGAACACGTTCACAACCTCTTGCTCCGGAAGCTGCGGGGGCATGGAAGAGTGAGAGGGTCAGGGCACCAGCTGGACAGGGGACAAAGGAGGTGGCTGTCCCCATCCCACCATCCCATGGTAGTGGTTGCCCACTCTCCCAAGGTGCCCCAGCAAAGATCTCCTGGAGAGGGGGGACAGGCACCTAAAGGGTGCTGATGTGGGAAGGCGCTGGCTGGGGGAGCTCCGCCGAGAGCTGGCTGAGAGCTCCGCCGAGGAGCTCTATGGTGGGAGAGAAAATGAGGGTCAGTGATGGCCCCAGCATGCCAGACCCTTCCCGGCCACCCCCAGACCCACGCACAGCAGCAAGATACCACCATAAGCCCGGCAGGGACACGGGGACAACCCTTCAGGCCCTCAAACCCCCCCTCACAGAGCGTGGGTGCATCTGAGCTGCATCCAGCGCCATGGGGCTGGGAGGCAGACGGGGGCTCCCAGTTACCCCCACTCCCCCCACGCTGCCACCTTGCCGCCCGTGTCCCGCATCTGCAGGGGAAAACCACGACACAACTCTCTCCTGCTCTGCATTCCAGCAAGTGCAACCGGATGCTACCTGCAAACCACCACTGCTCAGCTGGAGGACGAGCAGACCCGGCTCCCCTGCCCAGCCTGGACGCCGCTCTCGCTCCCAGCCCTGGAAAAAAAGCCTCTCCAGGACGGGGCTGCAGCAACAGCCGCACATTTCCACCCCACAGGAAACAGCTCGTTAACGAGGGGCGAGCACCGCATTTCAAAGCCCCCTTAGGAGCAAGGCAGCGCCCCAAGAGCCAGCCCAACCCCCCAGCACACAGCTCAGCACTCACCACACGCTCGCCGGCCCCCGCAGCAGCGGCTCGAGCGGGGCTGCCCGCGGCCGGCGGTCGGGCGCCGCTCCGTCACAGCCGCTCACCATGGTGGAACGCCGAACGCAGTCCGCGTCCTTCCAGTCGCACCGCAGCCATGGCGCAGCCGGGTGCAGCGAGCGCAGCTCCCCGCCAGAGGGGCGCAAAGCGCCGTGCGAGCGCGGAGGAAAGGGCTCGGTAAGCCCGGGATTGGCATTCCCTCACCCACCGAGGGCAGAGGAGGCAGGAGGGGGCGCGCGAGAGCCCGCGCCGCCGGCCGCTGTCGCTCGCCTCAGGCCTGCGGGACGCCGAAAGGCTTCTCCGCTCTCCGAGGGGCCCCTCCGCTCTCTGGGAGGCTTCTGGGGGGCCCCTCCGTCTCTGGAGGGCTTCTGGGGGGCCCCTCCGGCCTCCGTGGGGGCCTCTCCCCGAAGGCCTCTTCCCCTCCTCCGGGCACTCCCCGGCCTCCCGGCGCCCAGCTGCCAGCCGGGGCCCGGCTCGGGGCTTCCGGAGAAGGGCAAGCGCCTCCCCCAGACAGAGCAGGGCGAGGCGGGACGGGCGGGACGGCGCCGGCCCGGCCCCACCGCAGGGCAGGGGCAGAAGCGGGCCGGGCGGCCGCTAACGGCTCCCTCAGGCAGAGCACAGACGGCGGCGCGCCTGCGCGCGCGCATCCACCGCCCCGCCCCGCCCCGCCCCGCCCCGCCCCTCTCTCCCCCCTCAGCCTCCCCTCCACTAATGGCTGCGGGGGGCCCTCGGCGCCCTCCTCGCCGCCCCCGGCCCCGCCGCCGCGCAAGAGGCCGCCCCCCAGGGCAGCGAGCCGCCCCGCCGCCTCAGGGCCGCCCCCGGGCATCGCCCCGGCGCCCACTCCCCCCCCATCTCCCCGGCCAGAAGCAATGCTATCAGCAGGGGTCGGGGGCATAACAGTTCAAGAGAAATTCCTTTGTGTAAGAAAGACCAAAGAGTTCTTCAAAGGATCCGGCTGTCCTGACATTTGGGGGGGCAAAGAGAGGAAAAAACCCACCTCGGACCAACCTGTGTGCTCCATTCCCAAAGGACAAAGTGATTGAAGTGGGCGTATGCCCGAGTTGCTTTCCCACCTTTTATGTCCTGTCCTCCTTAGACTTTTCTTTGCAACTCAGTGTAGGGATTTCCGAAACGAACTTAATTTGTTGGCGATAGGAAGAAAGGTAAAATGTTGGGAAGCATTAACGGAATGAGCCAAAGAGGCCTAATGTGCTGCAGCGGGATCATTAGCTCTCTGCGAGCGGTCGTTGGCTGGGAGAGGTTGGGGGGTGTTGAGGAGGGCTGCAGTTAGGTGTATGTGCCTGAGATGATCCCAGGGGCGCTTGGAGGGGGAGACCTTTGGGATAGGAAAAGTAACTTGGGAAGTTTGGGCCCTGTGAAGGGAAGTCAGCCTGCTGGGAGCTTCCCTAGGGTTGCAAAACACTGTTGTGTGTGTTCTTTCCTCAGCGTTTGCATAGTTGTGGATGATGATGATGACGAGACTCCGCCGAAAAAGCAAAAATCAGGTATCGCACATTACACAAGTACTGAATATGCCCGATTTTTCTGAGGTTTCGTGTCCCTTGGAAAAGTCTGGCTTTTGTGCTCTGGCATTGTTCCTGAAACGGTGGCTTTTCAAGCTGTTGGCTTCTTGCCTTGTGGCTCTCTATGCCTATAGCCAATGGCTTGAGGGTGTCCGGTAGGGCTTAGCCCTATAGATGACGGACGTTCTCTGCGGTGACTGTGGCAGGGCCCAATACTTTTACTGCCAGCAGGAGATAGCCCAGGTCTCTGGCGCTGAGCCCGCGCCTGTCAGCAGAAAGAGTATCTTAAATCCAAGCTGTGTGCTCCCTCCTGTCTGTATTCGCAATGTACCTCTGTTGGTTTTCTAGCCTGTTCTTATACGGCCTGTCTTTGTTTTTTAGATTATTCCATCTCTGAGCAGAAAGAGAAAGTTGACGTTTCTGCAGTGCTGCAGTTGCCGACCAAGGCAACCAAACGCCCGGCGGCTTCCGTCAGCGAAGATGCTCCATTCACAGAGTCTGTGGAAGAGGTTAGCGAGGGCTTTGAAATGTTAGGGTCTGTGCAAGGTGCGAGAGCAAGCGGCTCTCCCTACTGCATCTTGAGGTTGAGCCTGCTCTGAGCCTGTACAGCAGTAGGTGGTTCTTTTGCATTTCTAGCAGGCAGCTCTAATGTGGGCTGGGTTTGCCTTACTCAAGCCTGCGTCCTCTGCTCCGGCACTGGCAGCTGCGGGAGGAGCAAACTGTTTGTTGTCTTCCAGATACTTGAGAATGGTTCAAGTTTATAGTTTTAGTGTGTTTGCAAACTGTTATTCTCTTTCTCAAGCTTGTGGTTAAGGAATCAATATACACTACCTGACAAGAAAAACTGCATACTTGCTCTGGATAAACCGCTTTCTGCTCATTATCCACCAGTCCAGGAGAGCGTTCCTGTAGGACTTTGGCTCTGTAAAAATGAGCCACCTTGACTGCCTAGTTTGGTTCAAAGGTGTAGTGCAGTTTTTCTTATTGCCCCATGGGATTAGAGGGCTAAGAGACTGTCGGGCTCTAGTTCTTCGTTCCTGAGAGAGTCGTTAACTCTTATTTGTACAAAATATATTTCTCAAGGGCCGAACTATCACCCTTTGGAATGTTTAGAAGCCGACTGAGTGATAACTCAGTGACAAGACTGTATTCTTTTAATTGCTGCACATATGAGAGCCTGTATTCAAAATTTAAAGCGTACCTGTCAAAGGTCCTGCCAAGATTTGCCGCCTTCTGCAATCTGAACCAGCAAGTCATGGTCCCCAAGTCATAGTAGAGCTGACTAAGCCTCAGGAAGTGTGTTTGCTGGGATTCACATTCAGGTTACACTCACGCTGGTGCTTTTTTGTTGTTTTCTTTTAAGCCTGGGTCCACTTCTTTAGAGCCTTCCACTAAAAGACCACGATTTTCGTCACTCGAGGTAGCCGTGCTGCAAATTGGTAAGGCTGACATCAAGTTGTACAACTTGTTTCATTTTCACCCTACCTTGTGTACTGTCCAAGTCTACCCCTAGGGTTCTGTAGGGATTATGGCAGGCACGGGACGAGGCAGCATCTGGGAATACTTGAGCGTGACCTCTGTTTCTTACCCGCATCCTTGCATTGCTTCTGGAGTGGAGCCGGGCGTCGATCTGGTCGTCTCGGTACCAGAGCTGCCTTGGATGCAGTCCTTCCGTTCTGATAGGTCCACTGTTAGCTTGCCAGAAGCAAATTGTTTTCAATGGTCCTTTTAGGTAGTAGATCCTGAGGAGCCTTTTGTATTTCAGGTTTCGGCTGGCAATACCTTGTGCGCGCAACTTGCTGCAGTTGCCGGTGTGAAAACCTGAAAATGTCCTAAAGTGACATAACACAAATCATATGATGATGTGAGAGAGAAAATGACAATTTATCTTTGGTGAAGCTCGTTACTGTAAACTCATAAACCTCTTCAGTTTCCTTTTATACTTACCGATGCCTTACGCTCTTCTCTCGTAGGTCAAATGCCGTGTGGGACCCATGCTCGCTTGACTAAGGAACCACTCTCTCGTCCTGACAAGACAATTCCCCGTCTGAGGTAAAAATCCTTCCGTTTTCTTTGACTTCTTCCCCGAAAGGTTTACTGCCTATGGTAAGGGAGGTCGTCAGCTGCTTCCCCCCCGAAGTACCAATATTAAACTTTTTCTTTAAATCCAGCTACTTAATTGACACAGGAGATTAGCTAGAGATTAAAGGTCTGCGGTAAGAGGAAGCGTTGAACTTGAGAGGAGGCTGAGGACACAATCAACAGCGTATCTTCAAGGCAGTTGTTGTGATTTTCACTTTTACTTCTCTCTACTTCCCCATTAGCCAGTTGAAGACAGCAGGTCTTCATCTGAAAGTCATAAACATCTCGTGTCTGTCTCCATCGTCATCGGTGTACGTGCTTGACAAAGCAGGTGGTGGTGGAGGTGCACATTGGAATGTTCTCTTGATACCGTTTCTTTTGCCGTTGATGTTTTGAGCACAAGCCGGAAGGGCAAACAGAGCATCAAAGCTGCTCCAGACAGCTTCTTACCACTGAGGCCACCAGTTAAGGAGTGCGCTGCGCCAGAATCCGCCACTGCAGATGAAAATCCATACCATGAAAATGATACAGAAGAGAGTTTCTCATGTAATTTTGGGTGCGCTGAGTTTAAGCGCACTGCATTTGAGAGCAGGTCAAGACTCTGCTGTCGGCGTCTCATCTGCCAGTCGTTGCTTATTGTGGTTTGGCTCATATTTTGGAGCAGATCTGGAGCCTGAGAAAGAGATTCCTTTCAGAGGAAGCTAAACCAGAGAAGTTCCTGGGGAAGGTGTCTAATGCACTCCAACCGCTACTGAGCATATAGTCCCTGAGGTCAGAGCAGGGCAGGTCTGAAGTAAAATGTCCCAGCAGTATGGATGTTGTGGACATTGCCATTCTCAGCGTCAGCATAACCTTTAACAAATAGATTGAGCAGAATTGGTCAGGGCTGGTTGAAATGAACGCTGTCTTGTCCCACAGAGTAAAGTGGCCTCCTCAGGTTAATGCAGATATTTGTCGGATGTGCAAAGAATATTTTGTTCTTCTTAAAGAAAAACCCCAAAAGCCAGTGTGAATTGGTACGCACTGATAACAAATGCCCCCCGTATAAAAATTGTGATTCTCCTCTGTTGTTTGTTTCCTGCCCCAAAGTGTTCAAGCCTCCTCCAAGGAACCAGTGGCGACTGTGAGTCACCGGGAAGAACCAAAATACGGAGGAGACGTCTATCCACGTGCAACACTCAGGACCGGTGAGTATCCCCATGATTCCAATCCGTTCCACTTTGTAGGTAGACGTCAAATCCAAATAGGGCATTTCTTACACACTCGCAGATGACGTTCCTAGTTCAAAGTGCTTGCCAGAATTCGAACTTCCTGACCATACCGTCATCCTTCAAAGTTTTTCCTTTTTTTTTATTTATCACTCAGAAATGGAGAGCTGTGTACATCTGATGGTGATTGAAAGTCGACTTCTTGTTTTCTTACTACTGCTTTTCTGTGCAGGTGTCGAATGTATAGATGTTTGCTGCCCGCAGCGGTCGCAGAGAGGTGATACGATCAGGTAGAGTCTCTTCTAATGATGCTTCTTGTTCCTTTTGGCTCTGCGCGTGTATCTCTTTCAGCCGCTGGTAGAGTCTCGAAGATGACCAACGGTCTTTGATCGTCTCAGTGCTGTGAAAGAGAAGTAGCTAGCTTGCGGCTCCGGAATTGCTCGCAAGCCAGTTGCATCTCCAACACAAGCGAGAGCCGTGCTGCGTGACAAAGAGGGTTGTGCTGGTGTGGTGTTTGCTGTGGGAAGAAAGCCAGTAAGGGTGCGAGTGGTGGCCGTCCCAAGTTGTCCTTGGATGTGCAGAATCCGTTTTTGTTTGTGAGTCGTTCTGCCGAGCCATCAATGAGCTGACATTTCACTTCTTTCACTTGGAAACCCGCATCCTAAGCAGAAGGATTAGAGAGCTTGTAAAGCCTGGTGGGACTTGAGGCAGTTTTGGGGACTTTGTAAGTCCCAAAGGATGCCTGGGGTTTGCCTAGGAGGGGGAAAAAGGCAGCGTGCAGTTGGGTTTGAGAGGCCAGCGGCCTCATTGGTATTGGCTGTCTGAGCTGGCAGGACTGTGAGTTGCGACGGCTTTGCGGTCTTTATGGAAACAGGTTTTTGGGGGCAGTAGGTGCAGCTACAGGGAGAGATTTTGTACGGCGGTAAGATGCACGCATCTTTCTGCAGTGACCTGCCCTTACATGAGAGAGGAGAAAGCGTAGATGGGAGCAGAGGGAGGTTCAGTTGCAGCAGTCCTGTTTTGTAGCTAATTCTGTCCCTATTCTTCTCCCCGCTTTAAAAACTAGTGCTGTATTTAGCCTTGCAAAAGCCTTTCTTGTCCAGAGGGTGAATTCTTGAGAATTCCATGGGACAGGACGGATATAGAGCTCGCTTCTCTCTCTCCCTCTCCTGGCAGGTACTGCACACCAGAAGAAAACTCTGCGGAAGAGGAAGGAGCAGTGAAAGAAACCATCGCAGGGGTAAGCTTGTGTTATTCCCAAGGAAAATAGAGCTCTTTGTGATGAGAAACTTCAGCACTCTTCACATGACTTCCTCAACAATATCTGTATTTGCCCAGGTTGTTTTTCCCCGGGAAAGCGGGAGCGTTATTTGATGAGTAGCGCTATCGCCAAGTGTTTTCCGCTGCCGTTAATTTTGTTTCTGGACTATTAGGAGCACACTACACTATACGGTTTTGATTCTTCCCCTTTCACGTGTTGGGTATAGCCTCAAAATCTTTAGCGCACTGACTTGGTTGACCTGCAAAGCTGGACTGGGGTGTCTTTAGTCTTATCTTGTTTGCTGGGATAGGAAGTACGTCTCTTTGACTTTCACCTCTGGTCAGGGTTGAGGTCAAAAATAAAATTTTAGTCATGGTAATCAGAAATAGTAGTCTCAATCTCAACTTGATACCTACACGTGGAGGCTTTGCTGGGGTTCTTAACGCTAGCCCAAGGCAAAGGAGCTTTCTGCCTCTCTTGCCTCCGAGTGCAGCACTCCATGGGTGCACAGTTGGAATGCAGTCGTCAAGAAGAAGTAACTTTGGAGTTTGCTGGTTGCATGGGTGTACAAAAACCCTTCCAGTTTTCTATATAAGCAAGATTTTCTGTCCTGTCCCCAAGGAAACAAATCTGTGCTTGATTGCTAGCTTAACGTCCGTTTGTCTAACAGAGGCAGCGTGGCACAGAAATCTTAGAAGATGCCTTATTCCGAGGACACCCTACACCTGTTCCGTCCAAAAAGTCAGCCAGCCTCGATGTGGAGGAAAAGAAAGTGCCAAGATTGGGAAAAACAGCGGAACGCTTTCCTCCGCTCACAGAGGTACCGTAGGCGACAGTCTGTGAGACAAAAGAGAAGGTTGTGGCAGAGCTGCAAGGAAGTCCTCTTCTTCTCGGTGGTTCTTAAGGCGCTTTGAAATCTGAAGAACTTGCATTGAACCTGTTAGCGAGTGGCTGTGGTTGTGGCTTCACAGTGCAAGGGTCAGCACTAAAGCTGCTTTGAAGGATTTTGTGTGCTCCCCGCGCTCCTTCAGTTGTGCTGCCCTAAGGGTTTGTGGGCCTTCTGTTAGCGGGACGGCTGCCTCAGTTTCCCCCTTTGCCGTTCCCTTTGAAGTCCCCCACCTTCACGTTCTTTCAGGCTCCTGACTTAGCTGCCTCGGTACGGAGGATGCCCGCTGGGGTTGGCTTAAACCTGGGTATTGCGAGGGCCGCAGCAGCACCTGGGAAAGGGGGTTGCCAGAGTTGTGTTCCATTTTCAGCTGCTTGAGCGTGTTTGCTAAGTTGACGGGTTTTATCCCCACGTCCTTGGTGAAAAGAAACGGCAGCAAGCCTGGGCTGTGAAGTTCAAAGTTAGGATGCTGAAACCAACCAAGCAAGGCAAAAGCGCTATCGCTCACTGAGGCAAGAAACCGTCGAAGGCAGTTGCTCTGTCACCTGAGCTGAATTTACAGGCCGTGTTTCAGTGGAAAGCTGCCCCCAGGTCAGCGTGCTCCATGCTCTGTTTCACAAGTCCTTCCCCATTGAATTGTTCCTTTCAGGCCATGGAGAGAGAGGTCAGTGCCGCATTTGGCAGAGGTGAGCCAGATGAGATCATGAGCAGTGCCTTCAAACTAAAGGTCACTCGCGAAGACATCCACACGCTCAGGAACCTTTGCTGGCTAAACGATGAGGTAAAACCAGCTGCAGCACAGGGCTAGTCTCACTCAGCCTTTATTGAAAAATACCCCTCCGCCCTGTACAGAAGTCGCGTCAACGTTCTTTGACGACCTCCGCTGCAGAGCCTAGAAATCTCTGTACACTTCTTATTTGAGGTGTTGAAGGGTCGAGCGTTTCGGGAAGTTCCGTTACTTCTTGTATGACGCAGCTTCCAGGAGTTCGTCCGGGTTATTGGCGTGGGTGGCAGGTGTTTTGATCAAACTGCCGATGTAGCCCCGTGTGAAATCCTGGGAACAAAAGCTGACAGCTGAGGCTGGAGTTCTCTGCGCTGCGTGCTTAAGGGTGGCCAGAAAAGAGGTGGTGCTGTATTTTTGGTTGGGGAAGGCAGCGTCATATGTTTACACCTCACGTTTCCTCTTTATGGTACAGGTGGTTAATTTCTACATGGGTCTGCTGATGGAAAGAGGCAAGAAGGAAGGCTATCCAGCGGTCCACGCGTTCAGTACTTTCTTTTATGCCAAACTAACATCTGGGGGCTACGAAGCAGTAAGAAGATGGACCAGAAGTGTGGATGTCTTCAAGCAGGACATCATCTTTGTGCCTGTGAACTTGCAAGCACACTGGACACTAGCCGTGAGTCCCACGGGCTTTTTCTTTAGAATTGGACGGGGAGCAAAAACTGGCAAGAGAAGTCATGTAGGTGTTGGGGGGTGTGCGGCACAAGGTTGTGCTTTGCCTAACGGTCACCTTTTAATAACAGGTCATAGATCTGAGGAAGAACACCATCACGTACTTGGACTCTCTGGGCCAGAAAGGGGACAAGATTTGTCAGACTTTGCTGTAAGTAACCGCTCCGTCACTGCTTTTCTGGTGTGAATGAGGAGAGGGGTTTTAGATTTAGTCCCTGTAAGGCGACTGCCAGTTTTCACGTGGCTTGTAGATAACCAAGCAGGAATCTTGGAGTTGCTTGCTGCGACTTGTCTGGCATCGACTGCTTATCTGCTGTCACAGCGTCCCCTGCACCCAGGGTCTGGGGTGCCTGGATTCTGCCACCTTCCCGTGAGAGGCACAGCCAAATACGCCATAGCCCCGTGGCACACGTGTGCCGACTTTGTTAGTCGGAGCCCAGGATGTGGGATCAAGGCACCCGGTGGAATTACGGCATTACAGTTCCTTGCTTGGTTTGTCTCTTTGTGCTCTGATAACATGTGATTTGGGGCTTTTTGACCTCTCCGAAGCAATGGAGTCGTTGGCCTCGTTCTTGACCATTAGCTCACAGCCTCTCCCCGTGTTTGTAAGTTTCAGATTGGGATTTTTCCTCAAAATCAGCCTTAAATCAGCTGCGGTGAGGATCCTCTGACATTTTACCGTCCTGCCGTCCGTCTTCCTGTGATCCTTCAGCCGCTTTATTTTGTTGTTGGCCTAAATTACAGAGATGAAAAGGGATTTTTTTTTTTCCTTTTGTTTTAACCAGCCAATACCTGCAAAAAGAAAGCTGGGAAAAAAGACAGCTGGAGCTGGATGTTTCAGAGTGGACTCTTCACAGCATGGAGCCACGTGTACGTGAGCACCCCTTGGGTTTGAAATGGGAACTGTAAGTGCTTCTTTGGGGCCCAGATCCTGGCCCGTGACAAAGAAAGGGTTGAGCTGATGTTTCTCGAGGAGTTGATAGTAAAAAGCAGTCCCTAAAGACCGGATTTAAGAAAGGTCACTTAAGAAAGAGGCGGTGCGAACCTTGAGACACCTCGCAGGGGGGAGGGCTGCTGCGCCTTCTGGGCCTGCCAAAAATTTGGATCGTAGTGTCCGAGTCCGGGAGGCAGAGGGGAGGGATGGTGAGCAGTGAACTGGGTCTGTTCCTCGTGGGCGGGAGTGGGTATCGGGGATTAGGCAAGTAGGGTCAGGAGTGTGCGGTGAGCGCAGTGTCGGTGTGGGTAATGTGCGCTACTTCCAAGTTGCTTTTCTTTTGAGACAGAGGGAAATCCTCCATCTTCTTTGCATTCCTTAGGAGATCCCTCAGCAGCTGAATGGAAGCGACTGCGGCGTCTTTATGTGTAAATACGCAGATTACATCGCCAGAGAGAAACCATTCAACTTTAGCCAGGTGAGTGAAGGTCATAAACCCCTCCAAGCCCCTCTCGCCCAGGGACAGGAGCCAGGGAGGTTAGGCAGCAGCTCTTCATTGTGTCCGGGGCAGGGGCTGAGGTTTCGTACCCCGTTTCGGTGCGTAGTTGCTGGGGTCAGAACTTCCAAGTGGCCTGGGCAGGGCAGAGCTGTGGTTCTCCATCCCCGCCTTTGGGAGCTGCTGCCGGTGAGATTCCTCTTGGGCAAGATACTGCCGCCAGCGGGTTTGGCATATCTGGGCTCGATATCTTTTGGAGAAATGGCTTCTACCCTTTGACCAGTCAAGACACCGCTTCTTTTTATTGATTTCGTTTTAGACGGGTCTTTTATTAGCGTGCTTGTAAGCTGTCGCGCGGTCAAGTCAATCTGGTTTTGTCGGGTTGTCGTGTCACCCTCTTAGGAACCGCGTGGGGTGTTGTACCCAAACGGTTGACAGTTCCTAAAGGGAACTTCCTATTAAGGACTCCGCTGGGCGTTTATGCGTGTTTGCCGCCTCTTTCTACCGTGACGTCATTATTTAATTTCTCTTTTCTTTCTCTTCTCTTTTCAGACTCACATGCCATACTTCCGGAAGAAGATGGTGTGGGAGATAATCCACCAACAGCTGCTGTGACACGTGGACTCTTAGAGTTCTTATTTTGATTACGTTTCTTCGACCTTAGTTACTTTTCTTAGGCCTTTAGTTAGTTTTCTTAGACCTTTAGTTACATTTCTTAGACGAATTTTCCTCTTTAGGTTATGAAGTAGAAGTTAAGATGGTTTATTCCCCCCACCTCCCTTATTTTGGAGACAGTAACTCTGGGGTTTTGGTACACAAGTTTTCCTCTTTAGCTTATGAAGTAGAAGTTAAGATGGTTTGTTCCCCCCACCTCCCTTATTTTGGAGACAGTAACTCTGGGGTTTTGGTACACAAGTTTTCCTCTTTAGCTTATGAAGGAGAAGTTAAGATGGTTTATTCCCCCCACCTCCCTTATTTTGGAGACAGTAACTCTGGGGTTTTGGTACACAAGTTTTCCTCTTCAAGTTATGAAGTAGTGGTTAAGACAGTTTATTTCCCCACCACCACCCCCCACCCCCCCTTATTTTGGAGACAGTAACTCTCTGTTTCTGGAATATCTACCATCTCCTTGATTCCTAAAACTGGATTTGTCACGACCACGGAAAGAAAGCGTTTACCATCTCTTGATTTCTCACCAAAGCCCCTGTCCTTTGGGCTGGTTTGGGGTTGGCTTTTTTTGCTGCCTCCAGGGAGTGATCTAATGTGAAAAGAGAAGTATTTATTTCTTTATATAATATAAATATTTATTTTAATAAAAAGAGCCTTAATGGAAGGAAACTCTCGCTGTGTCCTGGTTTGAGGTAAAAGAGAACCAATTTTGTTCAGTAACTTGGCTTCTTAGCTGGGCCTCTTCTACCAACTGAAATTAACTGCCTATTGTGCCATCAGCGTTCACTCTCTCAGAGCGATAAGAGCAATGGTTACAGCTGATGCCCAGGCATGGGATGCAGAGAGGCTCTTGCTTATACTTATTGCTATAACCCCCACGGCCAACCAGCTTTGTTATTTGCCCCGTTGGAGGGTCGGAAGCGGAAAAGCATAGTGGGGTCCCACCTGCGGGGAGGAGCGACAGGACAGGTGACCCAAAACTGACCAACAGGGTATTCCATCCCATCTGCCTCATGCTCAGTAGAAAAGGGACCAAAGGGATCAAAGGGTTCTTCTACCTGGGGAATGTTTACTTCGTCCTTTGATAATTATGCTGATGTGACCCCATCAGAGCTGGGGCATGGCAACCTTCTGGGCTCTGAGGATAAGGACTGGTACCTTGTTAAGATCGTGATTTTGTTGTTGATGCTCCTGAATGTGGTGCAGGGGTGGTTTCTTGTGAAACATCTGTGCAGGGGCTGCTGGAGGGGACCGTGCGCTGCCGCCACTCAGACCCGCGCAGCCGCTCGGCGATCTGCAGCGGCGCGAACCGCGGCCCCGCCCGGCCCGGCCGCAGCTGCCCCCCCCCGAGCAACGGCGCCACCGGCAGCCGCCCCCCCCACCGCCACGGCACAGGCGCCTCCGCCGCCGCCTGCACCGGCACCGGCACCCGCACCACCGGCAGCCGCCCCCCCCACCGCAACACCACCGGCCCCTCCGCCGCCCGTCCCGGCACAAGCCGCGCCCCCCCCTGCAGCGGCACAAGCCACGCCGCCGCCTCTCCCGGCACAACCTACTGCAGCCACTACAACCAGTACCAAAACTACTCCAACTCCATCAAAATCGGTACAAGCCGCCCCGGTAACCAGGAGCAGGAAGAGGAGGTCAACTCCTTCCCCTGCCCCTTACCACAAAGACCACCTCAAGTCACATAGCTTGGGGGAGAGTTCTGAACAAGATCCAGGGGAGGGTCCTTCAAGACCACAGAAGGGAAAGAGACCTTTGAAAACAGACAAAGGCCAGAGTCCTTCTAGAGCAGATGCTGGAGAGGCCCCTTCTGGGGCAGCCTCACCACAGGAGGACTCAGATGTAGAGGGAGTTGTTCAATCCTTCTCCGTGAAAGATCTGAGAAGTATCAGGAAGGACTTTAGTCGTCATGAAGGCGAAACACTTGTCTCCTGGTTGCTCCGATGCTGGGATAGCGGGGCAGATACCCTAGACTGAGATGGCAGAGAAGCTAGGCGATTGGGAAACCTGGCCAAGGATGGAGGGATTGTACCTGAAAGAACTGCCTGTGCGAGAGGTGATTTATAGTGATGGGCAAGCGATAGTAGACCCTGATGAAATGCCATGCAAACGATCTCTGCTCAAAAAGTTTGTACAAAGTGCACCATCAACATATTCCCACACATTGTCAACAATGGTCTGGGGAGGATCCGATACTGACACACCAACTGTAAATGAAGGGGTTAAGAAGGTACGACAGTATGAAGACAGTTTCTCTGGTACCTTCTCTATGGCAGCCATAGAAAACCTGACTGTGACCACCGAGAAAATGACTGAGAAACTGACTGAGAAAATAGAGCAAATGACCCAGAGATTAGTTGAGCAAACCGATAAACTGTTTGATAAACTAACCAAGGTGGAGGAAAAACTCCATGCTTTCCCTGTACAGACTCATGTTGCAGCTGCTAAGAGGAAACGCCCTCCTACTCAAGAGAAAAACCACCCTCCGACTCAAGACAAATCAAAGCTGATGCGAGATATCCTGTGGGTTTGCCTCTGTGAATATGCAGAAGACATGAAGAAGTGGGATGGAGAACCTACCTCAGCCCTACAGGTACGGGTGCTTGAGTTGCAAAATGAAGTCGATAGAAGAAAGGATTCTTACAGGAAGAAGGTTGCTCCAACCTACGGTAGGTGATCCTACGGACCAGGTAGGAACCAATCTGATAATCGTAGGTACTACGGTCAACAGTAGAGGTGCCCTGCCTCCAGCCAGGAGGAGGAGAGGGACAACCGACTTTATTGGACTGTGTGGATTCGATGGCCTGGCACATGAGAGCCACAAAAGTATAAAGCCCTGGTGGACACTGGTGCACAGTGGTGTTGGGTTGTTTTTTGCTGTCTCCAGGGAGTTATCTAATGTGAAAAGAGAAGTATTTATTTCTTTATATGATTTAATTATTTATTTTCATAAAAAGAGCCTTAAGGGAACGAACCTCTACCTGGTAATGAGAGAGGGTGATTTATTCTTTTTTTTTTATTTAACTGAAAAAAAGTTGGATGTAGCGATGTGGATTTTCGCTCCCTCACAATCCCCCAGGAAGAGGATTGGAGCCAGGAGGAGCATCGGAGCACAGAAGCCGCGAAGCGATGGTCACACAGTGCTGCAGGGGCAATCGGGGTGTCGTTCAGTGATGAGATGAGCAAGCAGCATCCCGAAAATCCGCCCCTGGAGAGGGGTCAGCGGTGTACGGACGCTCTCTGTGTTCTGTAAGCCCCCTTTGGGGAGCCCCTGCTGCCCCCTTGGCAGTGCCCGGATGGCTGTGACTGCTGAAAGCTGGTTTGGTGCGTTGAGGTGTTAGGTGGGGTGGCAGCAGCCCCTGCCCGCCCCGGGAGGGGGGACACCACCTCTCCAGTGGCACTGGATGGGTGGGAGGGAGGGAGGGAGCACAGCTCTGGAAGCCATGGAGAAAGGCGTGGGGGTGTCCCTCATCGTGGCAGCCCCCAGCAGCCCTACCCCGCCACACGGCCACCCCAAGGACACCCAAGCCCCATCTTGGTCCTCTCCCTCTTGGGTGATGCCCTTCCACCCGCCCTGGAGGTGCGCTCCTCTCCTGCAGGGGGGTCGCCCAGCACTCGCCTGGCTAGAGAAGCACCGGGGGGGTGCTTAGGGGGCATCTGAGCTTCCCAGTTACACGGGCATAATTAGGGCGCCCTTAAGAACCATTAATAACCACTTTGGCTCTGCTAACCAACTGCGGCGAGGCCCCCACCCCGCTTTAGCGCAGGCTTTGTGATGCCAACACCTCCCTGAGCCACTGGGTAAAGCGACGCCTGGCAAAAAAACACCATCACCCAAAGAAAACCCCACACCACATCCCCCACTCCCCGCCCACCCCTTCTCCCCCCATCACAGCCATGGGACAAACTCCCACCACCACCACACCCCAATCTCAGCTCGGCCGTGACGCCCCCAAGACACTGGAAAGAAAGCAACCGAGAGCAAGCTCAGGCTCCTGTGAGCTGCAGAGATTTCTCTTTGGTTTTTGATGTTGTCCTTGGATGGGGTTTGGTTGGTTGTTTTTCACACAACACTTTGCAGTAGAGGACAAAAACGTGGTGTCGCAGCCCCCGGGGTCGGCGCTGGCACTGCCACCTCCCCCCCCCAGCTCCTGTCCCTCCTCTTGCCCCACAGCTGTTCCCACTTTCCTTGCTTGGTTTGGTTGGTTTTTTTTCCTTTCTACCTTTCTTTTTTAATATGTTTTCGCTTCCCCCTTTTTTCTCTTTTACCCCTTTTTTCTTTTGACCTTTTTTGCTTTTTCCCCCCTTTTCCCCCCCCTTTTTTTCTTTTTCTCTTTTTTATTTTCCCACTTTATTTTTCCTCCTTTCCCTTTTCTCTTTTTAAACATTTCTCAAGCTTTCTCCTGAAGGAACGGCCCTTGGCTCTCCGCTAGCAGAAGGAGCCTACGGAAGAGCTCTGGCACTGACATGGGCAGGAACACCCACAAGTGAGAACTGGATAGACAAAAGGCTCCTCAATGATGACACTGGGGCAGCCCGACCTTAGAAGCAGCAGAGGAGCAGAGCCACCCAGAGAACAGGAAGGGCTATTCAGGGCCTTATTGTCTGCGCGAAGTAACCATCTGCTGAGAACCGGTCTGGCGGCTCAGAGCTCAGCCACAGCAGCACTCTTGAGCCAAAGGGGAAAAGTACACCGGCAGGAAGACTGGGAGCCTTCCTCCACAACAACCCACAGATCATGACCAGAGTGGTGCCTATTCCCAGCCTACACTAATGAATACGTACGCCTTTGCATCAGAAAGGAACGCTTGCTTTACCAGCCCCTGGGCGAGTTGGGAGCCATCCCCCTTGCACCCAGCACTGCAATAAACATGCTGCTTTGTAACTCGCCCCGAGTTGGGGAGTTTCTTTCCGCACGTCAGCACCCCTGGGATTGCTTTCCTTCTCCCGCCTCGCACTCGCTCGACATGGTTTTTTCCAACTCATTCTTTTTTATTAAAAAAATTAATAAAAAAATGCTCCAACTCTCAGTTTTACAAGGCACACAAAATCTCTAAAAGGGAAACACAAGCGTGAGGTGCTGAGGTACCAAAACCTGCCCCTGTTAGTCCAACTAAAGGGACAGCGTCGGGAGGCGACGGAGGAGGAAGGGGGAGGCTGTGGGATGGAGAGAGCCCTCCCCGTACCCCTCAGCTGCGCATCCTCGCAGCGCCGCGGGAATGGGGGGCTGTGTGTCTGGGCGGGTCTTTGGTTTGCTCCCCTGACCTGCTGGGGGTGGTGGAGGAGGTTGGAGGGGGTTGTCCGGCAGTGGGGTTACATTCATCAGGCAGTGCTGGGCGGCACGACAGGAGCATCACTTGCTGTGCTGCGAGGCCGGGGCTCCCGGAGCGTGTTTCTGCTCCTGCTGCTTCACCTGCTGGACCATTTCCCTCATCTTGCGCTGTGCAGTCTTGGGGAGGAGAAGGGAAAAGCAAGAGTTGGGGGTCAGGGCACTGTTTCTCCCACCACCACCCACCCCTGAGCCCCCACCGAGCATCTCGCCGCTCCCAACTTTTCACCCCGGACAAGCCCTAATTAATTTCAGGTTTCTGGGTTTTTTTAACTTGTGCTTCCTCCATCGCTCCTTGAGAGAGGCTCAATTTTTGGGGGGGGGGGGGCCGCCATCCCGCTCGAGTGCACAGGAGACAAGGTTATGGAAGATGAACCCAGGTGGGATGCGGGTGGCTTTGCCTGCACCGAGGAGTCCATTCACAATGTCCCCACATCCAGCAGCATCAAAATCATGGTACCCAGCAAAGAGCTCCCCTGGCGCTGAGGGAGGCCAAGCCAGGCTGGCAGCACAGTGCTGACCACAGGGACGCTCTCAACTTGGCCCTTACTGTCCCCCACACCCACAGCCCCCACCCAGCGCACCTTGAACTGAGCCTCGGGCGGCCCTGTGATGATGACCATGCGCTCGCTGCCCTTGGGACCTTCTGCCGGTGCAATCTGGGGAAGTATGGGGGAGAAGGAGCGTGAGTGCAGCCACCGCTTCAGCAAGACCTTCCCTCGGTGGCATGTCCCCCCACAACGCAGGGCAATCCCCCCATGCAGGAGCATCCCCTCCCACCCGAGCCGGGCTCATAACCAGGGTGCTGCAGGCCTGGCCTTCTACTAAACACAGGCGGGAGAGGTGGGCCCATGCCAACGGGTACAGGAGAGCTGGGGAGAGACTTTTTACAAGGGCATGGGGTGACAGGACGAGGCGGAGTGCCTTCAAAGTGGAAGAGGGGACATTTAGAGGAGATAACAGGAAGAAATTTTTCACTGTGAGGGTGGTGAATCACTGGCCCAGCTTGCCCAGAGAAGCTGTGGCTGCCCTAGCCCTGGAGGTGTTCAAGGCCAGGTTGGACGGGGCTTGGAGCAACTTGGGCTGGGGGGAGGTGTCCCTGAACAGGGCAGGGGGGTGGGACTCCATGATCTTCAAGGTCCCTTCCAACCTCAACCGTTCTGTGATAAGTTGGGGAGCAAAACTGCTCCCCGCACACTCCCATTCCCTGACCTCGGCAGTGCAGAGGGGAAACTGAGGCACGAAGCGCAGGACCAGCCCCGCAGCGCCTTCCTCACCTTGATGGAGGCACCCGCAAACCGCACCAGCTGCTTGATGTGCTGCCCCTTCTTCCCGATGATGGCCCCCACCGCCTGCGTCCCGATGAACACGTTCACAACCTCTTGCTCCGGAAGCTGCGGGGGCATGGAAGAGTGAGAGGGTCAGGGCACCAGCTGGACAGGGGACAAAGGAGGTGGCTGTCCCCATCCCACCATCCCATGGTAGTGGTTGCCCACTCTCCCAAGGTGCCCCAGCAAAGATCTCCTGGAGAGGGGGGACAGGCACCTAAAGGGTGCTGATGTGGGAAGGCGCTGGCTGGGGGAGCTCCGCCGAGAGCTGGCTGAGAGCTCCGCCGAGGAGCTCTATGGTGGGAGAGAAAATGAGGGTCAGTGATGGCCCCAGCATGCCAGACCCTTCCCGGCCACCCCCAGACCCACGCACAGCAGCAAGATACCACCATAAGCCCGGCAGGGACACGGGGACAACCCTTCAGGCCCTCAAACCCCCCCTCACAGAGCGTGGGTGCATCTGAGCTGCATCCAGCGCCATGGGGCTGGGAGGCAGACGGGGGCTCCCAGTTACCCCCACTCCCCCCACGCTGCCACCTTGCCGCCCGTGTCCCGCATCTGCAGGGGAAAACCACGACACAACTCTCTCCTGCTCTGCATTCCAGCAAGTGCAACCGGATGCTACCTGCAAACCACCACTGCTCAGCTGGAGGACGAGCAGACCCGGCTCCCCTGCCCAGCCTGGACGCCGCTCTCGCTCCCAGCCCTGGAAAAAAAGCCTCTCCAGGACGGGGCTGCAGCAACAGCCGCACATTTCCACCCCACAGGAAACAGCTCGTTAACGAGGGGCGAGCACCGCATTTCAAAGCCCCCTTAGGAGCAAGGCAGCGCCCCAAGAGCCAGCCCAACCCCCCAGCACACAGCTCAGCACTCACCACACGCTCGCCGGCCCCCGCAGCAGCGGCTCGAGCGGGGCTGCCCGCGGCCGGCGGTCGGGCGCCGCTCCGTCACAGCCGCTCACCATGGTGGAACGCCGAACGCAGTCCGCGTCCTTCCAGTCGCACCGCAGCCATGGCGCAGCCGGGTGCAGCGAGCGCAGCTCCCCGCCAGAGGGGCGCAAAGCGCCGTGCGAGCGCGGAGGAAAGGGCTCGGTAAGCCCGGGATTGGCATTCCCTCACCCACCGAGGGCAGAGGAGGCAGGAGGGGGCGCGCGAGAGCCCGCGCCGCCGGCCGCTGTCGCTCGCCTCAGGCCTGCGGGACGCCGAAAGGCTTCTCCGCTCTCCGAGGGGCCCCTCCGCTCTCTGGGAGGCTTCTGGGGGGCCCCTCCGTCTCTGGAGGGCTTCTGGGGGGCCCCTCCGGCCTCCGTGGGGGCCTCTCCCCGAAGGCCTCTTCCCCTCCTCCGGGCACTCCCCGGCCTCCCGGCGCCCAGCTGCCAGCCGGGGCCCGGCTCGGGGCTTCCGGAGAAGGGCAAGCGCCTCCCCCAGACAGAGCAGGGCGAGGCGGGACGGGCGGGACGGCGCCGGCCCGGCCCCACCGCAGGGCAGGGGCAGAAGCGGGCCGGGCGGCCGCTAACGGCTCCCTCAGGCAGAGCACAGACGGCGGCGCGCCTGCGCGCGCGCATCCACCGCCCCGCCCCGCCCCGCCCCGCCCCGCCCCTCTCTCCCCCCTCAGCCGCCCCTCCACTAATGGCTGCGGGGGGCCCTCGGCGCCCTCCTCGCCGCCCCCGGCCCCGCCGCCGCGCAAGAGGCCGCCCCCCAGGGCAGCGAGCCGCCCCGCCGCCTCAGGGCCGCCCCCGGGCATCGCCCCGGCGCCCACTCCCCCCCCATCTCCCCGGCCAGAAGCAATGCTATCAGCAGGGGTCGGGGGCATAACAGTTCAAGAGAAATTCCTTTGTGTAAGAAAGACCAAAGAGTTCTTCAAAGGATCCGGCTGTCCTGACATTTGGGGGGGCAAAGAGAGGAAAAAACCCACCTCGGACCAACCTGTGTGCTCCATTCCCAAAGGACAAAGTGATTGAAGTGGGCGTATGCCCGAGTTGCTTTCCCACCTTTTATGTCCTGTCCTCCTTAGACTTTTCTTTGCAACTCAGTGTAGGGATTTCCGAAACGAACTTAATTTGTTGGCGATAGGAAGAAAGGTAAAATGTTGGGAAGCATTAACGGAATGAGCCAAAGAGGCCTAATGTGCTGCAGCGGGATCATTAGCTCTCTGCGAGCGGTCGTTGGCTGGGAGAGGTTGGGGGGTGTTGAGGAGGGCTGCAGTTAGGTGTATGTGCCTGAGATGATCCCAGGGGCGCTTGGAGGGGGAGACCTTTGGGATAGGAAAAGTAACTTGGGAAGTTTGGGCCCTGTGAAGGGAAGTCAGCCTGCTGGGAGCTTCCCTAGGGCTGCAAAACACTGTTGTGTGTGTTCTTTCCTCAGCGTTTGCATAGTTGTGGATGATGATGATGACGAGACTCCGCCGAAAAAGCAAAAATCAGGTATCGCGCATTACACAAGTACTGAATATGCCCGATTTTTCTGAGGTTTCGTGTCCCTTGGAAAAGTCTGGCTTTTGTGCTCTGGCATTGTTCCTGAAACGGTGGCTTTTCAAGCTGTTGGCTTCTTGCCTTGTGGCTCTCTATGCCTATAGCCAATGGCTTGAGGGTGTCCGGTAGGGCTTAGCCCTATAGATGACGGACGTTCTCTGCGGTGACTGTGGCAGGGCCCAATACTTTTACTGCCAGCAGGAGATAGCCCAGGTCTCTGGCGCTGAGCCCGCGCCTGTCAGCAGAAAGAGTATCTTAAATCCAAGCTGTGTGCTCCCTCCTGTCTGTATTCGCAATGTACCTCTGTTGGTTTTCTAGCCTGTTCTTATACGGCCTGTCTTTGTTTTTTAGATTATTCCATCTCTGAGCAGAAAGAGAAAGTTGACGTTTCTGCAGTGCTGCAGTTGCCGACCAAGGCAACCAAACGCCCGGCGGCTTCCGTCAGCGAAGATGCTCCATTCACAGAGTCTGTGGAAGAGGTTAGCGAGGGCTTTGAAATGTTAGGGTCTGTGCAAGGTGCGAGAGCAAGCGGCTCTCCCTACTGCATCTTGAGGTTGAGCCTGCTCTGAGCCTGTACAGCAGTAGGTGGTTCTTTTGCATTTCTAGCAGGCAGCTCTAATGTGGGCTGGGTTTGCCTTACTCAAGCCTGCGTCCTCTGCTCCGGCACTGGCAGCTGCGGGAGGAGCAAACTGTTTGTTGTCTTCCAGATACTTGAGAATGGTTCAAGTTTATAGTTTTAGTGTGTTTGCAAACTGTTATTCTCTTTCTCAAGCTTGTGGTTAAGGAATCAATATACACTACCTGACAAGAAAAACTGCATACTTGCTCTGGATAAACCGCTTTCTGCTCATTATCCACCAGTCCAGGAGAGCGTTCCTGTAGGACTTTGGCTCTGTAAAAATGAGCCACCTTGACTGCCTAGTTTGGTTCAAAGGTGTAGTGCAGTTTTTCTTATTGCCCCATGGGATTAGAGGGCTAAGAGACTGTCGGGCTCTAGTTCTTCGTTCCTGAGAGAGTCGTTAACTCTTATTTGTACAAAATATATTTCTCAAGGGCCGAACTATCACCCTTTGGAATGTTTAGAAGCCGACTGAGTGATAACTCAGTGACAAGACTGTATTCTTTTAATTGCTGCACATATGAGAGCCTGTATTCAAAATTTAAAGCGTACCTGTCAAAGGTCCTGCCAAGATTTGCCGCCTTCTGCAATCTGAACCAGCAAGTCATGGTCCCCAAGTCATAGTAGAGCTGACTAAGCCTCAGGAAGTGTGTTTGCTGGGATTCACATTCAGGTTACACTCACGCTGGTGCTTTTTTGTTGTTTTCTTTTAAGCCTGGGTCCACTTCTTTAGAGCCTTCCACTAAAAGACCACGATTTTCGTCACTCGATGTAGCCGTGCTGCAAATTGGTAAGGCTGACATCAAGTTGTACAACTTGTTTCATTTTCACCCTACCTTGTGTACTGTCCAAGTCTACCCCTAGGGTTCTGTAGGGATTATGGCAGGCACGGGACGAGGCAGCATCTGGGAATACTTGAGCGTGACCTCTGTTTCTTACCCGCATCCTTGCATTGCTTCTGGAGTGGAGCCGGGCGTCGATCTGGTCGTCTCGGTACCAGAGCTGCCTTGGATGCAGTCCTTCCGTTCTGATAGGTCCACTGTTAGCTTGCCAGAAGCAAATTGTTTTCAATGGTCCTTTTAGGTAGTAGATCCTGAGGAGCCTTTTGTATTTCAGGTTTCGGCTGGCAATACCTTGTGCGCGCAACTTGCTGCAGTTGCCGGTGTGAAAACCTGAAAATGTCCTAAAGTGACATAACACAAATCATATGATGATGTGAGAGAGAAAATGACAATTTATCTTTGGTGAAGCTCGTTACTGTAAACTCATAAACCTCTTCAGTTTCCTTTTATACTTACCGATGCCTTACGCTCTTCTCTCGTAGGTCAAATGCCGTGTGGGACCCATGCTCGCTTGACTAAGGAACCACTCTCTCGTCCTGACAAGACAATTCCCCGTCTGAGGTAAAAATCCTTCCGTTTTCTTTGACTTCTTCCCCGAAAGGTTTACTGCCTATGGTAAGGGAGGTCGTCAGCTGCTTCCCCCCCGAAGTACCAATATTAAACTTTTTCTTTAAATCCAGCTACTTAATTGACACAGGAGATTAGCTAGAGATTAAAGGTCTGCGGTAAGAGGAAGCGTTGAACTTGAGAGGAGGCTGAGGACACAATCAACAGCGTATCTTCAAGGCAGTTGTTGTGATTTTCACTTTTACTTCTCTCTACTTCCCCATTAGCCAGTTGAAGACAGCAGGTCTTCATCTGAAAGTCATAAACATCTCGTGTCTGTCTCCATCGTCATCGGTGTACGTGCTTGACAAAGCAGGTGGTGGTGGAGGTGCACATTGGAATGTTCTCTTGATACCGTTTCTTTTGCCGTTGATGTTTTGAGCACAAGCCGGAAGGGCAAACAGAGCATCAAAGCTGCTCCAGACAGCTTCTTACCACTGAGGCCACCAGTTAAGGAGTGCGCTGCGCCAGAATCCGCCACTGCAGATGAAAATCCATACCATGAAAATGATACAGAAGAGAGTTTCTCATGTAATTTTGGGTGCGCTGAGTTTAAGCGCACTGCATTTGAGAGCAGGTCAAGACTCTGCTGTCGGCGTCTCATCTGCCAGTCGTTGCTTATTGTGGTTTGGCTCATATTTTGGAGCAGATCTGGAGCCTGAGAAAGAGATTCCTTTCAGAGGAAGCTAAACCAGAGAAGTTCCTGGGGAAGGTGTCTAATGCACTCCAACCGCTACTGAGCATATAGTCCCTGAGGTCAGAGCAGGGCAGGTCTGAAGTAAAATGTCCCAGCAGTATGGATGTTGTGGACATTGCCATTCTCAGCGTCAGCATAACCTTTAACAAATAGATTGAGCAGAATTGGTCAGGGCTGGTTGAAATGAACGCTGTCTTGTCCCACAGAGTAAAGTGGCCTCCTCAGGTTAATGCAGATATTTGTCGGATGTGCAAAGAATATTTTGTTCTTCTTAAAGAAAAACCCCAAAAGCCAGTGTGAATTGGTACGCACTGATAACAAATGCCCCCCGTATAAAAATTGTGATTCTCCTCTGTTGTTTGTTTCCTGCCCCAAAGTGTTCAAGCCTCCTCCAAGGAACCAGTGGCGACTGTGAGTCACCGGGAAGAACCAAAATACGGAGGAGACGTCTATCCACGTGCAACACTCAGGACCGGTGAGTATCCCCATGATTCCAATCCGTTCCACTTTGTAGGTAGACGTCAAATCCAAATAGGGCATTTCTTACACACTCGCAGATGACGTTCCTAGTTCAAAGTGCTTGCCAGAATTCGAACTTCCTGACCATACCGTCATCCTTCAAAGTTTTTCCTTTTTTTTTATTTATCACTCAGAAATGGAGAGCTGTGTACATCTGATGGTGATTGAAAGTCGACTTCTTGTTTTCTTACTACTGCTTTTCTGTGCAGGTGTCGAATGTATAGATGTTTGCTGCCCGCAGCGGTCGCAGAGAGGTGATACGATCAGGTAGAGTCTCTTCTAATGATGCTTCTTGTTCCTTTTGGCTCTGCGCGTGTATCTCTTTCAGCCGCTGGTAGAGTCTCGAAGATGACCAACGGTCTTTGATCGTCTCAGTGCTGTGAAAGAGAAGTAGCTAGCTTGCGGCTCCGGAATTGCTCGCAAGCCAGTTGCATCTCCAACACAAGCGAGAGCCGTGCTGCGTGACAAAGAGGGTTGTGCTGGTGTGGTGTTTGCTGTGGGAAGAAAGCCAGTAAGGGTGCGAGTGGTGGCCGTCCCAAGTTGTCCTTGGATGTGCAGAATCCGTTTTTGTTTGTGAGTCGTTCTGCCGAGCCATCAATGAGCTGACATTTCACTTCTTTCACTTGGAAACCCGCATCCTAAGCAGAAGGATTAGAGAGCTTGTAAAGCCTGGTGGGACTTGAGGCAGTTTTGGGGACTTTGTAAGTCCCAAAGGATGCCTGGGGTTTGCCTAGGAGGGGGAAAAAGGCAGCGTGCAGTTGGGTTTGAGAGGCCAGCGGCCTCATTGGTATTGGCTGTCTGAGCTGGCAGGACTGTGAGTTGCGACGGCTTTGCGGTCTTTATGGAAACAGGTTTTTGGGGGCAGTAGGTGCAGCTACAGGGAGAGATTTTGTACGGCGGTAAGATGCACGCATCTTTCTGCAGTGACCTGCCCTTACATGAGAGAGGAGAAAGCGTAGATGGGAGCAGAGGGAGGTTCAGTTGCAGCAGTCCTGTTTTGTAGCTAATTCTGTCCCTATTCTTCTCCCCGCTTTAAAAACTAGTGCTGTATTTAGCCTTGCAAAAGCCTTTCTTGTCCAGAGGGTGAATTCTTGAGAATTCCATGGGACAGGACGGATATAGAGCTCGCTTCTCTCTCTCCCTCTCCTGGCAGGTACTGCACACCAGAAGAAAACTCTGCGGAAGAGGAAGGAGCAGTGAAAGAAACCATCGCAGGGGTAAGCTTGTGTTATTCCCAAGGAAAATAGAGCTCTTTGTGATGAGAAACTTCAGCACTCTTCACATGACTTCCTCAACAATATCTGTATTTGCCCAGGTTGTTTTTCCCCGGGAAAGCGGGAGCGTTATTTGATGAGTAGCGCTATCGCCAAGTGTTTTCCGCTGCCGTTAATTTTGTTTCTGGACTATTAGGAGCACACTACACTATACGGTTTTGATTCTTCCCCTTTCACGTGTTGGGTATAGCCTCAAAATCTTTAGCGCACTGACTTGGTTGACCTGCAAAGCTGGACTGGGGTGTCTTTAGTCTTATCTTGTTTGCTGGGATAGGAAGTACGTCTCTTTGACTTTCACCTCTGGTCAGGGTTGAGGTCAAAAATAAAATTTTAGTCATGGTAATCAGAAATAGTAGTCTCAATCTCAACTTGATACCTACACGTGGAGGCTTTGCTGGGGTTCTTAACGCTAGCCCAAGGCAAAGGAGCTTTCTGCCTCTCTTGCCTCCGAGTGCAGCACTCCATGGGTGCACAGTTGGAATGCAGTCGTCAAGAAGAAGTAACTTTGGAGTTTGCTGGTTGCATGGGTGTACAAAAACCCTTCCAGTTTTCTATATAAGCAAGATTTTCTGTCCTGTCCCCAAGGAAACAAATCTGTGCTTGATTGCTAGCTTAACGTCCGTTTGTCTAACAGAGGCAGCGTGGCACAGAAATCTTAGAAGATGCCTTATTCCGAGGACACCCTACACCTGTTCCGTCCAAAAAGTCAGCCAGCCTCGATGTGGAGGAAAAGAAAGTGCCAAGATTGGGAAAAACAGCGGAACGCTTTCCTCCGCTCACAGAGGTACCGTAGGCGACAGTCTGTGAGACAAAAGAGAAGGTTGTGGCAGAGCTGCAAGGAAGTCCTCTTCTTCTCGGTGGTTCTTAAGGCGCTTTGAAATCTGAAGAACTTGCATTGAACCTGTTAGCGAGTGGCTGTGGTTGTGGCTTCACAGTGCGAGGGTCAGCACTAAAGCTGCTTTGAAGGATTTTGTGTGCTCCCCGCGCTCCTTCAGTTGTGCTGCCCTAAGGGTTTGTGGGCCTTCTGTTAGCGGGACGGCTGCCTCAGTTTCCCCCTTTGCCGTTCCCTTTGAAGTCCCCCACCTTCACGTTCTTTCAGGCTCCTGACTTAGCTGCCTCGGTACGGAGGATGCCCGCTGGGGTTGGCTTAAACCTGGGTATTGCGAGGGCCGCAGCAGCACCTGGGAAAGGGGGTTGCCAGAGTTGTGTTCCATTTTCAGCTGCTTGAGCGTGTTTGCTAAGTTGACGGGTTTTATCCCCACGTCCTTGGTGAAAAGAAACGGCAGCAAGCCTGGGCTGTGAAGTTCAAAGTTAGGATGCTGAAACCAACCAAGCAAGGCAAAAGCGCTATCGCTCACTGAGGCAAGAAACCGTCGAAGGCAGTTGCTCTGTCACCTGAGCTGAATTTACAGGCCGTGTTTCAGTGGAAAGCTGCCCCCAGGTCAGCGTGCTCCATGCTCTGTTTCACAAGTCCTTCCCCATTGAATTGTTCCTTTCAGGCCATGGAGAGAGAGGTCAGTGCCGCATTTGGCAGAGGTGAGCCAGATGAGATCATGAGCAGTGCCTTCAAACTAAAGGTCACTCGCGAAGACATCCGCACGCTCAGGAACCTTTGCTGGCTAAACGATGAGGTAAAACCAGCTGCAGCACAGGGCTAGTCTCACTCAGCCTTTATTGAAAAATACCCCTCCGCCCTGTACAGAAGTCGCGTCAACGTTCTTTGACGACCTCCGCTGCAGAGCCTAGAAATCTCTGTACACTTCTTATTTGAGGTGTTGAAGGGTCGAGCGTTTCGGGAAGTTCCGTTACTTCTTGTATGACGCAGCTTCCAGGAGTTCGTCCGGGTTATTGGCGTGGGTGGCAGGTGTTTTGATCAAACTGCCGATGTAGCCCCGTGTGAAATCCTGGGAACAAAAGCTGACAGCTGAGGCTGGAGTTCTCTGCGCTGCGTGCTTAAGGGTGGCCAGAAAAGAGGTGGTGCTGTATTTTTGGTTGGGGAAGGCAGCGTCATATGTTTACACCTCACGTTTCCTCTTTATGGTACAGGTGGTTAATTTCTACATGGGTCTGCTGATGGAAAGAGGCAAGAAGGAAGGCTATCCAGCGGTCCACGCGTTCAGTACTTTCTTTTATGCCAAACTAACATCTGGGGGCTACGAAGCAGTAAGAAGATGGACCAGAAGTGTGGATGTCTTCAAGCAGGACATCATCTTTGTGCCTGTGAACTTGCAAGCACACTGGACACTAGCCGTGAGTCCCACGGGCTTTTTCTTTAGAATTGGACGGGGAGCAAAAACTGGCAAGAGAAGTCATGTAGGTGTTGGGGGGTGTGCGGCACAAGGTTGTGCTTTGCCTAACGGTCACCTTTTAATAACAGGTCATAGATCTGAGGAAGAACACGATCACGTACTTGGACTCGCTTGGGCAGAAAGGGGACAAGATTTGTCAGACTTTGCTGTAAGTAACCGCTCCGTCACTGCTTTTCTGGTGTGAATGAGGAGAGGGGTTTTAGATTTAGTCCCTGTAAGGCGACTGCCAGTTTTCACGTGGCTTGTAGATAACCAACCCGGAATCTTGGCGTTGCTTGCTGCGACTTGTCTGGCATCGACTGCTTATCTGGTGTCACAGCGTCCCCTGCACCCAGGGTCTGGGGTGCCTGGATTCTGCCGCCTTCCCGTGAGAGGCACAGCCAAATACGCCATAGCCCCGTGGCACACGTGTGCCGACTTTGTTAGTCGGAGCCCAGGATGTGGGATCAAGGCACCCGGTGGAATTACGGCATTACAGTTCCTTGCTTGGTTTGTCTCTTTGTGCTCTGATAACATGTGATTTGGGGCTTTTTGACCTCTCCGAAGCAATGGAGTCGTTGGCCTCGTTCTTGACCATTAGCTCACAGCCTCTCCCCGTGTTTGTAAGTTTCAGATTGGGATTTTTCCTCAAAATCAGCCTTAAATCAGCTGCGGTGAGGATCCTCTGACATTTTACCGTCCTGCCGTCCGTCTTCCTGTGATCCTTCAGCCGCTTTATTTTGTTGTTGGCCTAAATTACAGAGATGAAAAGGGATTTTTTTTTTTCCTTTTGTTTTAACCAGCCAATACCTGCAAAAAGAAAGCTGGGAAAAAAGACAGCTGGAGCTGGATGTTTCAGAGTGGACTCTTCACAGCATGGAGCCACGTGTACGTGAGCACCCCTTGGGTTTGAAATGGGAACTGTAAGTGCTTCTTTGGGGCCCAGATCCTGGCCCGTGGCAAAGAAAGGGTTGAGCTGATGTTTCTCGAGGAGTTGATAGTAAAAAGCAGTCCCTAAAGACCGGATTTAAGAAAGGTCACTTAAGAAAGAGGCGGTGCGAACCTTGAGACACCTCGCAGGGGGGAGGGCTGCTGCGCCTTCTGGGCCTGCCAAAAATTTGGATCGTAGTGTCCGAGTCCGGGAGGCAGAGGGGAGGGATGGTGAGCAGTGAACTGGGTCTGTTCCTCGTGGGCGGGAGTGGGTATCGGGGATTAGGCAAGTAGGGTCAGGAGTGTGCGGTGAGCGCAGTGTCGGTGTGGGTAATGTGCGCTACTTCCAAGTTGCTTTTCTTTTGAGACAGAGGGAAATCCTCCATCTTCTTTGCATTCCTTAGGAGATCCCTCAGCAGCTGAATGGAAGCGACTGCGGCGTCTTTATGTGTAAATACGCAGATTACATCGCCAGAGAGAAACCATTCAACTTTAGCCAGGTGAGTGAAGGTCATAAACCCCTCCAAGCCCCTCTCGCCCAGGGACAGGAGCCAGGGAGGTTAGGCAGCAGCTCTTCATTGTGTCCGGGGCAGGGGCTGAGGTTTCGTACCCCGTTTCGGTGCGTAGTTGCTGGGGTCAGAACTTCCAAGTGGCCTGGGCAGGGCAGAGCTGTGGTTCTCCATCCCCGCCTTTGGGAGCTGCTGCCGGTGAGATTCCTCTTGGGCAAGATACTGCCGCCAGCGGGTTTGGCATATCTGGGCTCGATATCTTTTGGAGAAATGGCTTCTACCCTTTGACCAGTCAAGACACCGCTTCTTTTTATTGATTTCGTTTTAGACGGGTCTTTTATTAGCGTGCTTGTAAGCTGTCGCGCGGTCAAGTCAATCTGGTTTTGTCGGGTTGTCGTGTCACCCTCTTAGGAACCGCGTGGGGTGTTGTACCCAAACGGTTGACAGTTCCTAAAGGGAACTTCCTATTAAGGACTCCGCTGGGCGTTTATGCGTGTTTGCCGCCTCTTTCTACCGTGACGTCATTATTTAATTTCTCTTTTCTTTCTCTTCTCTTTCCAGACTCACATGCCATACTTCCGGAAGAAGATGGTGTGGGAGATAATCCACCAACAGCTGCTGTGACACGTGGACTCTTAGAGTTCTTATTTTGATTACGTTTCTTCGACCTTAGTTACTTTTCTTAGGCCTTTAGTTAGTTTTCTTAGACCTTTAGTTACATTTCTTAGACGAATTTTCCTCTTTAGGTTATGAAGTAGAAGTTAAGATGGTTTATTCCCCCCACCTCCCTTATTTTGGAGACAGTAACTCTGGGGTTTTGGTACACAAGTTTTCCTCTTTAGCTTATGAAGTAGAAGTTAAGATGGTTTGTTCCCCCCACCTCCCTTATTTTGGAGACAGTAACTCTGGGGTTTTGGTACACAAGTTTTCCTCTTTAGCTTATGAAGGAGAAGTTAAGATGGTTTATTCCCCCCACCTCCCTTATTTTGGAGACAGTAACTCTGGGGTTTTGGTACACAAGTTTTCCTCTTCAAGTTATGAAGTAGTGGTTAAGACAGTTTATTTCCCCACCACCACCCCCCACCCCCCCTTATTTTGGAGACAGTAACTCTCTGTTTCTGGAATATCTACCATCTCCTTGATTCCTAAAACTGGATTTGTCACGACCACGGAAAGAAAGCGTTTACCATCTCTTGATTTCTCACCAAAGCCCCTGTCCTTTGGGCTGGTTTGGGGTTGGCTTTTTTTGCTGCCTCCAGGGAGTGATCTAATGTGAAAAGAGAAGTATTTATTTCTTTATATAATATAAATATTTATTTTAATAAAAAGAGCCTTAATGGAAGGAAACTCTCGCTGTGTCCTGGTTTGAGGTAAAAGAGAACCAATTTTGTTCAGTAACTTGGCTTCTTAGCTGGGCCTCTTCTATCAACTGAAATTAACTGCCTATTGTGCCATCAGCGTTCACTCTCTCAGAGCGATAAGAGCAATGTTTACAGCTGATGCCCAGGCATGGGATGCAGAGAGGCTCTTGCTTATACTTATTGCTATAACCCCCACGGCCAACCAGCTTTGTTATTTGCCCCGTTGGAGGGTCGGAAGCGGAAAAGCATAGTGGGGTCCCACCTGCGGGGAGGAGCGACAGGACAGGTGACCCAAAACTGACCAACAGGGTATTCCATCCCATCTGCCTCATGCTCAGTAGAAAAGGGACCAAAGGATCAAAGGGTTCTTCTACCTGGGGAATGTTTACTTCGCCCTTTGATAATTATGCTGATGTGACCCCATCAGAGCTGGGGCATGGCAACCTTCTGGGCTCTGAGGATAAGGACTGGTACCTTGTTAAGATCGTGATTTTGTTGTTGATGCTCCTGAATGTGGTGCAGGGGTGGTTTCTTGTGAAACATCTGTGCAGGGGGAGCTGGAGGGGACCGTGCGCTGCCGCCACTCAGACCCGCGCAGCCGCTCGGCGATCTGCAGCGGCGCGAACCGCGGCCCCGCCCGGCCCGGCCGCAGCTGCCCCCCCCGGAGCAACGGCACCACCGGCAGCCGCCTCCCCCACGGCACCGGGGCCACCGGCAGCTGCCCCCCCCGGAGCAACGGCGCCACCGGCAGCCGCCTCCTCCACGGCACCGGCGCCACCGGCAGCCGCCCCCCCCACCGCCACGGCACAGGCGCCTCCGCCGCCGCCTGCACCGGCACCGGCACCCGCACCACCGGCAGCCGCCGCCCCCACCGCAACAACACCGGCCCCTCCGCCGCCCGTCCCGGCACAAGCCGCGCCCCCCCCTGCAGCGGCACAAGCCACGCCGCCGCCTCTCCCGGCACAACCTACTGCAGCCACTACAACCAGTACCAAAACTACTCCAACTCCATCAAAATCGGTACAAGCCGCCCCGGTAACCAGGAGCAGGAAGAGGAGGTCAACTCCTTCCCCTGCCCCTTACCACAAAGACCACCTCAAGTCACATAGCTTGGGGGAGAGTTCTGAACAAGATCCAGGGGAGGGTCCTTCAAGACCACAGAAGGGAAAGAGACCTTTGAAAACAGACAAAGGCCAGAGTCCTTCTAGAGCAGATGCTGGAGAGGCCCCTTCTGGGGCAGCCTCACCACAGGAGGACTCAGATGTAGAGGGAGTTGTTCAATCCTTCTCCGTGAAAGATCTGAGAAGTATCAGGAAGGACTTTAGTCGTCATGAAGGCGAAACACTTGTCTCCTGGTTGCTCCGATGCTGGGATAGCGGGGCAGATACCCTAGACTGAGATGGCAGAGAAGCTAGGCGATTGGGAAACCTGGCCAAGGATGGAGGGATTGTACCTGAAAGAACTGCCTGTGCGAGAGGTGATTTATAGTGATGGGCAAGCGATAGTAGACCCTGATGAAATGCCATGCAAACGATCTCTGCTCAAAAAGTTTGTACAAAGTGCACCATCAACATATTCCCACACATTGTCAACAATGGTCTGGGGAGGATCCGATACTGACACACCAACTGTAAATGAAGGGGTTAAGAAGGTACGACAGTATGAAGACAGTCTCTCTGGTCCCTTCTCTGTGGCAGCCATAGAAAAGCTGACTGTGACCACCGAGAAAATGACTGAGAAACTGACTGAGAAAATAGAGCAAATGACCCAGAGATTAGTTGAGCAAACCGATAAACTGTTTGATAAACTAACCAAGGTGGAGGAAAAACTCCATGCTTTCCCTGTACAGACTCATGTTGCAGCTGCTAAGAGGAAACGCCCTCCTACTCAAGAGAAAAACCACCCTCCGACTCAAGACAAATCAAAGCTGATGCGAGATATCCTGTGGGTTTGCCTCTGTGAATATGCAGAAGACATGAAGAAGTGGGATGGAGAACCTACCTCAGCCCTACAGGCACGGGTGCTTGAGCTGCAAAATGAAGCAGATAGGAGAAAGGATTCTTACAGGAAGAAGGCTGCTCCAACCTACAGTAGGCGATCCTACGGACCAGGTAGGAACCGATCTGCTAATCGTAGGTACTACGGTCAACAGTAGAAGTGCCCTGCCTCCAGCCAGGAGGAGGAGAGGGACAACCGACTTTATTGGACTGTGTGGATTCGATGGCCTGGCACATGAGAGCCACAAAAGTATAAAGCCCTGGTGGACACTGGTGCACAGTGTACCCTATTGCCATCGAATCATAAAGGGGTAGAAACTGTCACCATTTCTGGAGTGACAGGCGGATCTCAAGAAATGACTGTATTAGAAGCTGAAGTGAGCCTAACTGGGAATAAATGGGAGAAACACCCCATTGTTACTGGTCCAGATGCTCCGCGCATCCTTGGCATAGACTATCTCAAGAGAGGGTATTTTAAAGACCCAAAAGGGTATCGGTGGGCTTTTGGTATAGCAGCTGTAGAGACTGAGGATGTTACACAGCTGTCTACCTTACCCGGTCTTTCAGATGACCCTTCTGTTGTGGGACTGCTGGGGGTTGAAGATCAGCAGGTGCCAATTGCTACTGCCACGGTGCTTTGACGACAGTATCGCACCAACCGGGACTCCCCGATTCCCATCCATAACCTGATTCGCCGGCTAGAGAGCCAAGGAGTGATCAGCAAAACTCGCTCACCCTTTAACAGCCCTATATGGCCAGTGCGAAAGTCTGATGGGGACTGGAGATTAACAGTAGACTATCGTGGCCTGAATGAAGTTACACCACCACTGAGTGCTGCTGTGCCAGATATGCTACAGCTTCGGTATGAACTGGAGTCAAAGGCAGCCCAATGGTATGCTACAATTGACATTGCTCATGCCTTTTTCTCTATTCCTTTAGCAGCAGAGTGCAGGCCACAGTTTGCTTTCACCTGGAGGGGTGTCCAGTACACCTGGAATCGACTGCCCCAGGGGTGGAAACACAGCCCTACTGTTTGCCATGGACTGATCCAGACTGCACTGGAGAAGGGTGGAGCTCCAGAACACCTACAATACATCGATGACATCATTGTGTGGGGTAATTCAGCAGAAGAAGTTTTCCACAAAGGTAGGAAAATAATTAAGATTCTTCTGAAAGCAGGTTTTGCCATTAAAAGAGGTAAGGTCAAGGGACCTGCACGAGAAATCCAGTTTTTGGGAATTAAGTGGCAAGATGGCTGTCGCCAGATCCCAATGGATATAATTAACCGAATAACATTTATGTCCCCACCTACTAACAAAAAGGAAACACAAGCCTTTTTAGGTGTTGTGGGTTTCTGGAGAATACATATTCCAGGTTATAGCCAGATTGTGAAACCTCTCTATGAAGTGACTCGAAAGAAAAATGAGTTTGTGTGGGGCCCTGAGCAACGACAAGCCTTTGAGCAAATTAAACAAGAGATTGTGCATGCAGTAGCCCTTGGACCAGTCCGAACTGGACGGAACATTAAAAATGTGCTCTCCACCGCAGCCGGGGACAATGGCCCTACCTGGAGCCTTTGGCAGAAAGCACCAGGGGAGACTCGAGGTCGACCCCTGGGATTCTGGAGTCGGGGATATAAAGGCTCCGAGGCCAACTATACTCCAACTGAGAAAGAAATCTTGGCAGCATACGAAGGAGTTAGAGCTGCTTCAGAAGTAATTGGTCCTGAGGCACAGCTCCTCCTGGCGCCCCCATTACCAGTACTGGGATGGATGTTCAAGGGTAAAGTTCCTTCTACTCATCATGCCACCGATACTACCTGGAGTAAGTGGGTTGCCTTAATCACGCAGCGAGCTCGAATAGGAAACCCAAATCGCCCAGGAATCGTAGAAGTGATCACAAATTGGCCCAAAAGCAAAGACTTTGGGATGCCACCAGAGGAGGTGGTGACACGTGCTGAGGAAGCTCCACCATATAATGAACTCTCAGATAATGAGAAACAGTATGCCTTGTTTACTGATGGGTCTTGTCGTATTGTAGGAAAACATCGAAGGTGGAAAGCTGCTGTATGGAGTCCTACACGACGAGTCGCGGAAGCTGCTGAAGGACAAGGTGAATCGAGTCAATTTGCAGAGGTAAAAGCCATCCAGCTGGCATTGGACATTGCTGAACGAGAAAAGTGGCCAATACTCTATCTCTATACTGACTCATGGATGGTGGCAAATGCTCTGTGGGGGTGGCTAAAGCAGTGGAAGCAGAGCAACTGGCAGCGCAGAGGTAAACCCATCTGGGCTGCTGAGCTGTGGCAAGACATTGCCGACCGGCTAGCGAACCTAGTCGTAAAGGTAAGTCACGTAGATGCCCATGTACCCATGAGTCGGGCCACTGAGGAACATCAAAACAATCAGCAAGTGGATCAGGCTGCTAAAGTTTTTCAGACAGACTTGGACTGGGAACATAAAGGTGAACTATTCTTAGCTCGGTGGGCCCATGACACTTCAGGTCATCAAGGAAGGGATGCAACATATAAATGGGCACGTGACCGAGGGGTGGATTTAACCATGGACGCTATTGCACAGGTTATCCATGACTGTGAAACATGCGCCGAAATCAAGCAAGCTAAACGGTTAAAACCTTTGTGGTATGGGGGACGATGGCTGAAATATAAATATGGGGAAGCTTGGCAAGTTGATTACATCACACTCCCTCAAACTCGCCAGGGTAAGCGCTATGTGCTTACAATGGTGGAAGCAAGCACCGGATGGTTGGAAACCTATGCCATACCTCATGCCACTGCCCGGAATACCATCCTGGGCCTTGAAAAGCAGGTCTTGTGGCGACATGGCACACCAGAAAGAATTGAGTCAGACAATGGGACTCATTTTAAAAACAATCTTATAAGTAATTGGGCAAAAGAACATGGTATTGAGTGGATATATCATATCCCCTATCACACACCAGCTTCTGGGAAGATTGAGCGATACAATGGACTGTTAAAAACCACCCTAAAAGCTATAGGAGGTGGAACCTTTAAAAATTGGGACAAGCATTTACAACAAGCTACCTGGTTAGTTAACACCAGGGGATCCATCAATGGAGCTGGTCCTGCTCAATCAGACCTTTTACATACTGTAGAAGGCGATAAAGTCCCTGTGGTGCATGAAAGGAATTTGTTCGGGAAAACTGTTTGGGTTTTCCCTGCTTCAGGCAAAAGCAAACCCATTCGTGGGACTGTTTTTGCCCAAGGACCTGGATGTACTTGGTGGGTGATGCTGAAGGATGGAGAAGTTCAATGTGTACCTCAAGGGAATTTAACCCTTGGTGAGATTACTCAATCCTGAGCAGTATGATGCTGATCACTACGTAATACTAACAGTGTTCGATACGTGTTTTTCAGAATAACACAGTGGTGATGAAACCTGAGCTAGCTTCATCAAGTGGCGTCCAGCAAGCTCTTCAAGATGAACATGCTACCCATGGGCACGAACCGGAATGAATTTCGTACCATCTTTCCTGCCCTGAGATGAGATCCTGCAATCATGAACTAAATGGACTTAAAAATTTGTATATAAACATAAACCGTAGATGAGTGACCTGCATATATCCATATCATATATAACTGTGTGTGTGTAAATTTGATGTATAAAAGTAATAGTAATCTGAGCAAGATGCAAATGGTATGGAATAAGGGGTGGAATGTCCTGGTTTGAGGTAAAAGAGAACCAATTTTGTTCAGTAACTTGGCTTCTTAGCTGGGCCTCTTCTAACTACTGAAATTAACTGCATATTGTGCAGACAGTGTTCACTCTCTCAGAGTGATAAGGCCAATTGTTTATAGCTGATGCACAGGCATGGTATGCAGAGAGGCTCCTGCTTACACTTATTGTCATAACAGCCAAGGCCAACCAACTTTGTTATTTGCCACGTTGGAGGTCGGAAGCGGAAAAGCATAGTGGGGTCCCACCTGCAGGGAGGAGCGGACAGGACAGGTGACCCAAAACTGACCAACAGGGTATTCCATCCCATCTGCCTCATGCTCAGTATAAAAGCTGAGGGATCAAAGGGTCATGGGCTCTTCCTTCAATGGCCGATGTCTGAGGGGGACTCTGTTTGTCTGCCTGTGATCCCCATCCTGAATGCAGATCCGGAATCCAGTTCCTGTCCGTCACTGAGTCCAGCCTGGGACTGCCCCAGTGCCAGCCGGTGACGTGAGTGTCATCTCCGGAGCTTGATACAGTTTTGTATATATTTTTCATTACTTCTTTTTATTTTATTATTAATATTTCATTAAAGTAGTTTAGTTTCTTCTAAACTCATAAGTCTCTTTTTCCTCCTCTGCCTCTCTCTTTGTAGAGGGGTAGAGGGGAGCATCTGTCGGTCCTGTCTGGGGTCCCTCAGGTCCCCAGTGGTGGATTTGGCCTAAACCACGACACAGTTTCACCCTCCTCCCATCCAATCCGCACTTGGGTCTCCTCTGTCTCCGGACTCTCTTTGAAGGCCCTTTCCTCGAATTACAGGCTTGCTCCGCTTCATCCAGTTGTGCAAGAATCCCAGCGTTTCTCTATTTTCACTAAGAAGAGGTTCCACTAAAGTTCCTTTTTGCGGTTTGCGGCCCGAGGGCTTCCACGCTGCAGTCACTCGTGCCAAGCAACATCACTCATGCCCAGCAAAGCTGCTCAAGTTTCAATCCACCTTAATTTTAAGCAATCACACCATTAATTCTCCTATTTTAATCCCCAACAATCTCTCTTGTTTAACCAGCAAGGTCCCACCCAGCCAGGGGTACCGGCAGAAACTGTGTAGGACCACGCAGCAAAACACAGCAGAAACTCACAAAATAAAACTAATGAAATGTGGTCTAAGAAACTAAAAAAAGAAATTAAAAATTCCCGTTTGTTTTCTCCCTTCCAGGGTGTTTGGGAAGGTCAATGGGAGGAACGCTCACATGAAATTCCATCGCCTGTGGGACGATTGGAAGGCCCCAGCAGCGTTTTTAAAGGGAGGTGAAGCCGAGAGAAGCCCAGATGGTGACCTCCTCCAGCTGGCAACTGGGCAACTGTCATCTCAGACCACCAACGAGGTCAATTTAGTCTGTTTAGAAAACCCCACCGACCTCTAGCATGGGGGCAGCGCCTGAGCTCTGCAGAGGATCCACCACCACGAGGTCGCCCCCACTCCAGAAAGACCCAGAAGAAGCAAACAGCAGAGAAATAGTTATCGTATTTAATAGCGTTTCCCCCTTACGTGATAGTCCCGTGTATGTTTTAGGTCTTCGTTAGCCATCTTTTAGGTCTTTGTTTTAGGCTTTAGTGTTCTTCTGATAGGAGTAAGGTTTGGTTTTCTTCTGATAGGAGTAAGGTTTGGTTTTCAGGAATCATGAAATTTTCAGAGTTGGAAGGGACCTCTAGAGATCATCTAGTCCAGCTCCCCAGCTAAAGCAAGATTGCCTAGAGCACATGACTCAGGACTGCATCCAGGCGGGTCTTGAAGATCTCCAGAGAAGGGGACTCCACAACCTCCCTGGGCAGCCTGTTCCAGTGCTCGATCACCCTAACCTTAAAGAAGGTTTTTTCTTGTATTTGAATGGAACTTCCAACTTGTGCCCATGTCCGTGTCACTGGGAACCACTGAAAAGAGTCTGGCTCCATCCTCCTTCAACCCACCCTTTAGATACTTAGAAGCAATAAGAAGGTCTCTCCTCAGCCTTCTCTTCTCCAGGCTAAAGAGTCCCAGCTCTCTCAGCCTTTCCTCATAAGGGAGATGCTCCAAGCCCTTAATCATCTAATCTGCCCTATGCTGGACTCTCTCCAGTAGTTCCCCATCTCTCTTGAAGCGGGGAGCCCAGAACTGGACACAGTATTCCAGTTGTGGCCTCACCAGTGCAGAGTAGAGGGGAGAATGACCTCCCTCCATCTACTGGCCCCAGTCAGATTCAACACTTGGCTCCAAATAGGCTGGAAAACTGTCCTTACCCCAATGCACCTCAGAAATCAATCTGCATGAACAGGGAACTGTCACTCTCTTTGCAAACTCATCACCAGGGGAGCTGGAAAAATATTTATAAAATCTATAGCTACTTAGAGTCCAGACGATAAAAAGCACAGCACAGGTCCCATGAGAGAAACTGCAATGGGAAGAGGTCTTGGTTTGATTAGGTTGCTGGATAACAGCTTCAAGTTAAGGGATTTCTTGAGCTACCACAACCATTTGCTGATTGTCCTCCTCTTCCTTCCCCCTTGCTCTTCTCCTCACAAATCAATGGCAAAGGACACAAAGGGACAGACTTCCTTCATTGTATCCAAATGTCCCAGTGCCTTACAGGAACACATTTTAAGGAAAAGAGCAACAGAAGTGACTGACAACATGGAAGATGACTGGGCAATAATCCATTCAAAAAAAACCCAGACAATTAAACGACACCAGAAAATGCAATTGAAATGCCTCCTCTCTTCTTTGGCACTTGGGAAACTTCATCTGGACTCTTTTGTCCCCCTCCTGGTTTCCACAGCCCAAGAAAAGACTTGCTGTGGGCCCAGCCCAAAGCCTTTGGGATGGTGAGGAGCACACAAGAGGCAGGCAGAGGGAGCTGCCTCTGGTCTGCATCAAGAAGAGGAGGCTCGTGGTGGACCCAACTGGTGACTACAGCTGAACAAGTGGCACTAGGCCCAGAAGAAATCCCAGCTAGACAAAAATGAAAAGATTGTCACCATGAGGCTCCTCAGACACAGCACAAGGGCCTGTCCTTGAGGGTACCCAAACATGACTGAACTAAGTCCCAAGCAACGGGATCCAGCTGGGGCTGCTCTGAGCAGAAGCTTGGACTGAAGACCTCCAAGCGTCTCTACCAACCTCTATGCTTCTGTGGTTCTTCAAAGGTGAGCTGTCCTGCCTTCCCCAGATGGGCAGCGATAGCCACAACCTTGTGGAAGGCGGCCTGTCGCACTACCACCCAGGCCCTTACTTCAGATGAAGAGCCACTATCAAGCACGGGGGGCTTTGCCACTTGCAGGGTGCTGGGTCGGTGGGAGGGCACTGAGGACCCCCAGCCCTCCTGGGACACTGTTGCCACCATGTTGTTGAGACCCCAGCCACGGGATGAGGAGAGAGCTGGAGCCCAGGGCTCATGAGGGGAGGCGGTCCCTATGCCCAAGGGGTGGCCTTTCTCTCGGGCAAGCAACATGGCGGGCAGGAGCGAGCCCCAGGAAAGAGGCTTTCGGCCCCCTCGACCCTCCTCCTCTTCCCACATTTGGGCATGTTTCAGGCCACAGCCTCCCCCCGCCCAAACATACCATAGTTGGCCACCCGCATCAGCCACAGTCCCAATCAACATCACAATGGCTTCCTGATGTCATCAGCCACCTCACACTGCCTGTTCTTGGGGACCTATAAAAGCAGGGGTCCCTGCAGCTGGCCCACAGTTTGCCGAGCTTCCAGGCCCTCGGATGCCAAGCATGCTTGGAAGGAAGAGGAGCTGGAGCAGCGAGGCGCATGGCTGCCCACCTTTGTGTGGAACGCCGCAGAGCCGCTCCCCGCAACCGCAGAGGAGGCAGGCTCATCCCAGGAGGAGGAAGCTCAATGAGCAGAGGCGGCACACCACTCCTGATGGCACAAGCGTGGATGACCTCGATTCTATAATCAGAGGCATGGAGCGCCTGACCATAAGCTCACCAGGAGATGACACAAGTGCGGCTGACCTCGATATTATAATCAGAGGCATGGAGCGCCTGACCATAAGCTCACCAGAAGACGGCGTGGAGCCCAAGCGCATCTGCCTGCCAGGGAACAGCCAGAGCAGTGAGGCAGATGGCCGTCCACTTTGGCATGGGACGCCACAGAGCCACTCCCTGCCACCAGGGAGGAGGAAGGCACCTCCCAGGAGGAGAAAGCGCAAGCAGCGGAGGAGGAACATCACTCCTCATGGCACAGGTGCGAGTGACCTCGCTTCCGTGATCAACGGCACACAGCGCATGTCTGTAAGCTCACGAGAGAACGGCGTGGAGCACAAGCGCATCTGCCTGCCACGGAGCAGCCGGCGCAGCGAGGCAGATAGCTGCTCAGCTTGCCATGGGATGCCACAGAGCCGCTTCCGGCAACCATGGAGGAAGAAGGCACCTCCCAGGAGGAGGAAGCGCAATCGGAGGAGGAGGAGGAACAACAACATCATCACCCCCCATGGCATAATTGTGACTGCCCTGGCTTCTGCAATCAAGAGCATGCAATCCACAGCATGCAATCAACTGCAACACATTTTATGTCTTTAACTTATTAAATTGGGTTGGTGAATGTAAAATTTCTGGGACTGATGCTGTTTGTGCCATAAATAATTTAAGCAATTAAAACTCGTTCCGCTTGGTTGGTGGTGCTGTTATGGCTGGAGAGACCCATAACAATTTATTGTCATTCTATCACCCGATGAGCCCTCCCCACCTGGGAAAGGGAATTGGGTAAAACAAGGAAACCCGGGAGCTTAAGTATAAACATGTTTAGTAGAGTTAGATTAGGTAATTAACAGCACATTCTCCTTTTGCTCCTCATCACTTGTTCGTAAAAAAAACTGAAAATCAAAGAAGCGGCAGTGTGTTCACACCTCCTCCCTAAGCCCGCTCCTCTCTGCGGGTGCTGCCAAAGCGATGCCAAAAGGTGGGAATTTGGGGAAAATACCCAGCACGGTATTGCAATACAGGTCCAAAAGCCCTGCGGGTGGATTTAAACCACCGCTGCCCCACGGAAGGGCTCCACATGTGGATTCCTGCTGCAAGTCTTGCTGCTGTTCCGTACGGCTTCAAAAACCTCAAAGTTCTGACGCATAAACAGCATCTGGACCAGATTCTCTGGCACCAGGACGGCGCGCCCATGCTCCAGGGCACCTTCCCTGGCAGCGAAGGCCTGGTCTGGCAGGAGGGCGGTGGCGGAGATGGCGAGGTACTACCGGCTCAGCCGCCCCGTTGCCGGGAAGCGATGCTCGTTGCTCTGCCACCAGTGCAGCGGCTGGTGCTGCGCTTGCAGAGGGGCTCCAGGATGTAGTTTTCCAGTTGCTGGTGGATCTCGGGGTTCTCTTCATGGCGTCCTTCCCCAGAAGGATGTCGTAGCTGCTCTGAGATGGGGCGCTGGCACATGGGTCCTTGCGAGTAGGCAGCTGGCTGCCAGCATCTGTGCCTGTGGCTTTGGAATCCGAGTTTGACACCCCAAACAGGGTGGCACATGGGGACCGGTGGTTGCAAACCCACAACAGCATGGTTCTCACTGGCTGGTGCAGCTCGCTTCTCAGGCTGGGGCTGAGAAACCGCATCTCCTGGAAGCGCTACCCAAAACAGAGGCATCTTCAGGTCTGGGGTTCCCCTGATGGTGCTGTGGGTCCCTTTATGGTTTCCTGGTTTGTGCTGGATGGGCCCTTGAGGACACTGCGTGTCCGCTGCGGTGTCCTGGTGCTGTAGTAAAATCCCTAACATGGGTTCAATTACAGCATGTCTGCCTTTACCAAAGACAGCAAACTCTCCTTTGGAGCAGGGAATTTGAACACAGAGAAAGGCATTATGTGCAATCTACTCCTTGGTGTATGGATTGGACAGGGAATCAGTCAAAAGAGAAGATAGGAAAAATTAATTTGCCTCCTGCTTGGATGGCAGAAATCTACGAGAGGCAATAGAAGTCGGATGGTTGAACGAGATCTTGCATGGCTTTGAGTTTGCCCGGACCAGATGGCTGCAAAGCCTATTGCGAAACCCAATCATTTTTGTGATCGTAGTGATTTTTGTTTGTGTTTTGTTTGGATGTCTTAAGAGTATCGTTAACAAGCAATTATCTCAACCTTATGTATTAGTGATATGGGATAGGAAATGAGGCTCACTGAAGTACAGAAAGACTTGGCTAAGTCTCAAAGGGGGGGAATTGTTGTAGTAAAATCGACATAAACCAGGATAATTAAATGTAAACTGTAATTGAAGCAACAAAGGAAACCTGCTGCTGCTCAAGTCCTCTATACTGCCCCAACGCTAGTTATTTACCTAATCTCAATATAGGGAAATATTTAGTAGACACGATTTCTCTATGATTCAGTTAAGGAACTACCCAGCAGACAGTGTAGCACTGTTGATAAGCAGGGTATTCCTATCAAGAGAGCGACGAACTGTAGACCTGGTCAGCAAACCCAGAAACCCACTTGGAACTGCCGAGATCAGAGGAAAAGCAGGTAAAAGGCGGTTCCGGCCGGGGGGAGATGGTGACCACCAGCTCATTGACCACCTCCCCAAATGATACCACCTATTAAAAAGAAGGAAAAAGAAGACAGAGTCTGCACACTCATTTACCCAATCATTAGAGGGAATAACAGTGACTATGTATTAATTGTTTGAATATGTAATAATCAATGTGTAAAAGTGGAGACTTTCGGAACTAAGGTGTGAGCGCTCCTGTTTTGGGACAAGCACCCATTTCTGCGCATTAATGGCATAAAATTAGAAATACCTCTGCTCTGTGTGTTATTGGCTTGCCCAGCAGGTAAAGAACCCAGATTTGGGATGCCACTGGGCTGACTGTAAGGGGTCCTGGGCTGCCCTTATGGGGTCCTGGGGGGGACTCCTGCCGGCCAGAGGGAGTCTGGGGCAGCCCTTCAAGGATCTGGGGGTCCCCTCTGGTGCCTCTGGGGAGGCTTTTGTGTCTGGAGAGGGCTGAGCTGGTTTCAAGAGGTGCTTCCTCCCTTTCTCCAGCCCACCCAGCTCCCCTGACACAGCCACCCCCCCAGGCTGGTGGGTGCCAGCAGTGCCAGCCTGTCCCACTGGGTCGGGCACTGAGGGGGGCACAGCCCCAGCCGCGGGATGGGAGGAGGAACCATAGCACCAGGGATAAAACGTTGGTCTCTATTTCTTTCACATTTCCCATGGGGGGCACCCCAGGGTTCCGCGGCTGCACCACAGCTGGTGCCAGGAGGGACTCCAACATCCCCCCCTGTAGAAAGATTACTAAAAATGATCAATAATACAGCATTGGTCACACGTTAAGGAAAGGGATACAATCAAAAGGCTTCTGTGTGAGCCGACTCGGGCAGGACGCAGGAACGACCACAAGACCACGGAAGACAAAGAACAAATGTGATCTCAATACCTCGCGAATCGGGGAGTCTCCACAGCAACGCCCGGGCAGAGGGACACACGCAGAGGATGCAGGTGCCACAGGGCGGGAGAAAGTCCTTGTTAGCAGCAGCGTGAGCTCCAACTCGCTGTTCTCGCCTGCTTTTCAAGGGTTCAAGCAGGCGTAGTTTTCCACTGTGCTCTGACCTTCTTCAAGACCAAGGCAGTGATCTCCCATATGCCAAATAAGGTGTCCCTAAGCCCATCCCAGGCTCACGGTATCTAAGTGCGGATATTCCATCTGTGAGCACACGGGGCTGAATTAGTGTGATAGATGTGTTGTCCAGCACCCCAGGTGCGCGTCACTTGAGCGTGTTTACAGTCCTCCTCGCCAATCTTCTGTTACTTTCCCACATTCCACCCCCTCGTTCAAGAGACCGCTTCAGCTGGGGCTGACAAAGTTGGAAATGTTCATTCAAACTTGTGGGGTGTAATAAAGAGTAATTTACAGAGGCATGAAATAAACACACATAAAAAAAGAAATAAACAACTCTCTAAAGTAAAGCTTTGCATCAGGTGTCCCATTCCTCCTGTCAAGAAATTAAACCCCTCAGCCAGCCTGGCACCGCCAGTACGTTGTTTCACTGGATGCATTAAGTCCTGGAGGATTTTGAATGTCTTGCTTCATGCTGACTGCTTCCTCAGTTATGTTGGAACAACACGTGTTTTCAAAGTCGAAGCAGCATTTCTGATGTCGAGGGAGGAAACAGTCCACCATCAGTTGGGTTTGTAATATTCATTGGCGTACAGCTGTTACCTACTCAGAAGAGAGAGCAATGAGAGACATTAATACCAAAACCACTTTGCACAGTGTAGTTCTACAGTACAGCTGCTGGGGTTGGTATGCCACGGAAACAAGTTACCAAAAGACCTGCAGCTGCTAATCTTCCCTTGATACAAAAGGCAGATGAGTTAGTGACAGTAGAGGCTGACCAAATCTAAGTATTTGCATGTTGGTTTGTCAGAGCTGTACCCAGGGCATGCGCTTGTAGCACAAGACTACAAAGCACGAGTGGCCAACCTGTGATAGGGGAGAAAAGCAGCAGTGTCATCTCCTTCCAGTGACACATAGACGTCGCTCCAGCTCCTTCAGCCAATATTACTCTAGATTTGATACCCTCATGTGGGGTAATTGCCCATACAGACTGGAGAGCTGTGGCGTGCACTTTTTCAGATGGAACTTCAACGTGATGTTGTGTTTGCAACACCGTTCCGATGCCGTCTCCTCTAGATAAGACGCAGGTATTTGTCGAAGATACCTGAAATACAAGAACTCGAGAATCTGATACTAATAAGTGATGTCAAATAAGAGGGGAAGTTGGGGTATAATGTATTGTGGAGTCTTGTAATGCCTTGGACCAAAATCCTACAGGTTCTTTCTCATTTCTTGTCCCAATCATCTGCCACAATCCCGAGAGTGTATCATCTGGACTTGTTACTTCTAATTCAAAAGGATATCCTTGCTTAGGAGTGCATAATTGCAAATGCTCAATCAAAGCATTTTTGCAGGCATCAGAGGCTTCTTGTTGCTTGGTCCCCTGCCAGAAAACTTTCTTCCTCATTAATTTCTGCAGAAGGCACATTAATATCACCAAATGTGGGAAAAAGTCCTCCAATGCCCTAAAAGTCCCCCAAAGGTCTGTAACTCTTTTACTGCGATGGGCACAGGAAGCTGCTGGGCTGTTTGCTGTACCTGATTTGGTATTCCTCTCATCTGTCCATGCCAAACTACTCCCCAAAATTGTACGGTAGTACTCGGACCCTGTACTCTCTTGGCATTCATTGCCCAGCCTCAGTCCTGCAAATGCGCATTCAGCAATTTGGCAGCTGCTTCACTTTCTTGTTATGACTCGCCCAGAATCAATAGATCATCAATAGAACGGTAACCAGTAACAGTCCCCGAGCATAGTGCTAAATCAGCTGCTGTCATTAGGCGGCAAATGGAGGGACTGTGTGTGTATCCCTGAGGCAATACTCGGAAAGTACAGTGCTTTTGTTTCCAGGTCACACCTTGCAGTGAGGGGGCAGGCAGGGTGGAGGGGGGTGAGGAGTTGGTGGTGGGGCAGGGGGCGGTTGGCTTTTTTGCGTAAACGCTAACTTTTGCCATTGTCGAAACCTTTTTGATGCTGTGATCCCATCTATTTCTGGTCGGGGGATACTGGCTTGCACAAGATTATTCCACATTTGTTTCCTTGTAACCTGTGCTCTAACTCCCCTCGGTTTTGCCGGCTTTACTTTATTCACCACCTGCACAGATGGTCCCGAAATTGCAGCCCCAATTTCCCTCAAGGTGTTTCCTAGGGCACCTACATTACCCACAGCATTTGTCACATGGGGTTTAGTGAGGCAGGCGGTCCCCTCACAAACTGCACTTTGATACTTCTCGTCACTGCTAAACTCTCTGGATTGCACCCTGTACCCAACACATGAGCCATCCCCACCTGCTGCACCAAATTAGTACCTTTCTCCATTGCACACCAGTTTCTGAGGGACGACACTGATCCAACGGGTTCTGTATATGCTGCTGAAACTGCTGCACACAACCACTGATACAACATCGGTGCAATAATGTCACGCCTGGCAAGACCTCTGACATTTTGCAGCTGAGCATATCCTCATTGTGTCTGATCATCAATGGCTATAAGGCTTACTAAATCTTTTCCACCTGCTGATAAAAGAATAGATGTAGCTCTACTACCCCAAGATTGCAAAATCCATGCCGGCATTCCTTCCTCACTCTTTTACTGATACATCTCTAAAAACTCCCTTAAATCTTTCAGAGTTCCTCATCTACATCCTCCTCATTAACAGGAGGTCCCTAGCAGGTACCTGCGAGCACGGCACCCACGTTGGTCTGCCTGCTGACCCTGGCCCCTAAGCCGGCTCCTGTCCCACCCCGAGCAGCAGGCAAGTCCACCTCCTCGCCTTCCCACATGGCCCTTCCTGAAGAACCCGCGTCTCTCCACTGCAGCTCTCCCGCTGTGCCATTTACACACCACACCTCCACGGTCCCAGTGTGGTCACAGCCTGGTAATCACGTGCAGACTTCTGGCCCTGCTGGTGGTACTCTGCACAGTGTGCAGGAGCGTGCCAGGCATGTCAGGGAGGTACCAGCTGGGCTGGTTTCCCACCCGGGAAGGGTGTGAGAGTTCAGGAGGCTGCACATCTTTGCGCTGTGGGCTATGTGTGGACTCCATCTCTCCTGCCCCTACGAGGAGTTCTGGGATGACACATGGGGTGTGCACAATCCCTTTAGATTGATCCACGCCAGGCACAGGCCAGTCAGTCCAGCTGGGAACAGCCCCAGAGCTCTTGATTTTGTATTTCTAGGTGCATATTGGCAGCTGAGAAGCCACCCAGCCCCTTGGCTAACCGCCACCGCTACAGCCGCTGCTCCCAGCATCTGCCCCTCTGCTGCAGTACCAGCATGTAGTGCCAGGGAGGAAGAAAGAAAAGTGTATGATCATATGGAGAGGGAGAAGGCAGAGATACCCCACAGGCATCGCTCAGGCCACCCACGGTGGGAGGGATCTGCTTGCGAGAGAGCCTCAAGGTGTCTGTGAAGTGGGAGAGGCCCCTGATGCCCAAGCCCAGGAGAAGGTCCCAGGTACAGCTGGTCAGCCTGGGGCTGAGACCTTGGCTGTCCCATAGTGGTATGCCCCCTCAGGGCAAGGCATCTTGGGGCAGGACATGCTCTCCAGTTTGGAAAGAGGAAGCTACAGCCATCAGAGGGATCCCTCTGCCTTCAGCCAGGACTTCTACTGCCCCCGTGGAAAGCCAATTCTGGGTGCCCAGGCAGTCCCCTTGGGGGGCAGGGAGGTCCAGCCTAAAGCCGGCCTCCAAAACCTCCTTCTGTCTGACGAGTGGTGTCAGAGATATCCCCTCCTTCCCCCAGGGCTGCCCTCAGTAGAGGGATGGGTCCTAGAGCCAGGGGAAGCACCATCCCTTCTTGGACACAGTTACCAGGGGAGCTGCCTCTGCTGCTCTCCACACAGCCTGTTCTCAGTGACGTGCTGGAGTATGTTCCTCCGTGCCTGATGCAGCTCCAGCCTTCTGAGGACTTGGGTGGCTTGTGGAGAAAGGTGGCTGCAACAAGAGGGCAACATCATCCCTCTGCCGGAGACCCCTTCTTGCCACCTCAAGTCCACATGCCCACCCTGTCCCACATCCACCCACCCTTTAACCCTGCGGGTGGGTTTTGGGCCTTGGCTTGGGAGGGCAATCCACATCATGCCCATGGTAGGAGACATCAGAGAGTGTCCTGTACAACCCCAGGACGCAGGGACCCCCTGGGCATCTCTGCGGGGTCATGGCTGCTCGACTGCCCCAGGCTGTGGCCCGAGTCAGCGCACACTTACTCAGGCTGGAGTCTCTGCAGCTGGGCTGCTGCTGCCATCTCCTCTGCTGGGAGAGGCTTTCCAGCCTTCCTCCACCTCTGGCTGACCTCCTTTCTCCTGGGCTGGGCTGGAGGGTGGGGAGTCCAAGTGCCTGCCAAGGAGGAGATGCTCTCAGCAAACCAGACAGCAAACAGAGGTGCCCTTTCCCAGAGGACCTCCTGAAAGGAGCCTGCAGCGGGACCTGGGAGCCGGGAGACTCGGCACCGCGTGCCCGTCCTCACGGATGGCGGCTGCTTTGCCCCTCGCACCCTGCCGCCCACCTCTCCTGCACGGGGCTGAGCAGGCAAAGCCCTGCCCTGCAGCTGGGGGTCAGTCGTGCTCCCACCCCCACAGACCTGCCACCCCGGGTGCCGCGACAGAGAGGGTGGCTGCTGTCTCAGCGCTGTCAATGGCTGCCTGTACCTGGGGCAGCTGTCGGTCCTCCCCTGCAGGCCAGGCTTCCCACGCCCCCCATTCGGCCCTCGCTTGTTCCTGCCGCTCCTGTCACGGCATCTTCAACCCGTCCCACTCTGCAGACAGCTCCTGACCTCCTCCTCAGCAGGAGGCAGGATTAGTCTTGGCTCCTGGAGGGGCTTCCTTTGGCTCTGACCCGTGTTGGTGCCCCTGCCTCAGCCGCTCGGTCGGCAGCGCTTTGCCCCTGACAGATCAGGGGCCATGGAGTCATGCTAGGCTCCTCAAGTCCTGGCAAAACACAGCAGAGTGACCAAGACCTCCACTGCCAACCACCTGGAAAGGACTCGCACATTTCCCATAGCCCCTGTCCACAGTAAGGTTTCCCTGACCACTCAGGGGGCAATAAAAGGCAGGAAGGGCATGCAGCACCTTCCTTGTCGTGAAGCAGATCTGAAGGAGGTGACAATGAATGCAGGCCAAGGGATCCTTTCAGGATGGCTCTCTGCACAAAGAGGCCTTTGCCGAGTCTCAGACAGCACAGCAGTTAAAGCAAGGCAGGGCACGTACCTGCGGTGCTCTCTTGCAGTTTTCAGAGGATGGGAGGGCCACGGTGGGCCTGGCTGGAGGAGCTGGCTCCTGCCTGCCCGCCTCCTTGGTCCTGGGGGAGCTGCCTGGACACGGGGGGAGCGCACTGCAAAGAGACACCAGGAGGAGGCAGCACGAGCACGGGGCAGGTTGGCCTCCCGTGTGCATCTGGGATCAAAGCTTCCCAGGCTGGCAGAAGAAGCGGGGGAGGTGGGGCCGTTTCCCATGGCAAGGGGGGATGAGCCCTGAGCCCCTTCAGGAGGATGGGAGAGGACTGCACCTCAGGTCTGCTGTAAGGGCAAGCAAAGTGATGCGGGGTGCACTCAGCATCTGCCGTCTTCCCCACTCAGAGGCCTGCGATGAGGCAAACAAGCTCATGAAAACCATATGGCACGTGTTGGGGACCTCCAGAGTCCCTACAGCCACAGTGTCCAAAGGGGATGGCTCTCCTGCATGGCTGCAACTTAAACCTGGAAAGCAAATGATGACACAGGCTTGAAGAGGGCTGATCCCTACCCTCTGCAGCTCCCCAGCACTAGTCCTCCTGGCTGTCATGTGAGGCGTGGCATCCCTCTCCCTTTGGGGCCATGCACGCCTTTTATTGGCAATCTCCCCCCAGCACCAGAAAACTTGCCTCTCTGTGTCCTCTCCATCTGCACTTGGTTCTCTCTGCTGGCAATGACGGCAGGCTGGCTGCGAGAAATGCGATCACGATGCCCAGTCACTCCAGGAGAATACACACGCAGCCCAAACTCAGCATTAGTTAAACAGAAAGCAGTCCCTTCAGGACTGATCCCTGACTCGGCACCTAGTGTTGAGCCCCTACAACGCGTGCTCCTAAGCAGGAGCTGGCAAGCCACCCGCTCGCTCACTCGAGGGCTGCAGAAGAACCGCACTCACTTTGGGAATGCGTGGGGAACAAGCAGCTCAGCTCCAAGCTGACGGCCACAGTGCAGCAGCCCTCCCTCGCGCTTGCTGCTTGCCCTCAGCTCAGGGAAAAGGGATGCTCTTTGCAGCTCCCTGCCCAAAACTCCTCTCCGACGTGCTCCTGCTCTGCCTGTCAGCAAGGGTCCCCCAGCACAGCCCCGCTGCCTCCCGACCCCGCTCCTGGCTGTGCAGCAGATCTGAAGCGAAGCAGTAGGGAGCCCCTCAGCAGTGCCCAGCAGTGCCCAGGCCTCGCCGGGAAGTCCTGGCAATGCTGCTTTGCTGGGGTGACCTCCCTGTGCCATCAGCCTGCGTCACGTGAAGGTGTGTTATGACACCTGCAGGGAGGGGGCACAGCTGGGTAGAGAGGAAATAGGTTTCCCATCTTGTCCTGGGAATCAGCGATCCCCTTTTTCCCCAGTCCTTTCCCAAAAATCCCAACTGCCCCCTGCACCAGTATGTCTCTGCCACTGGCAGCCTGTCCGGGCAGGTGGGGTTTAGGGGTGGGCTGCGGCTGGGCAGTTACAAGAGAGGGCATCGAATGCCTCTGGAATGCATCGGCCTCTCCAGCGTGCTCCAACACTCCTCTCTGCTGCATGTGGCTGCTGCGGCAGGAGTAGGATGGGCTTTACGGCAATGCTTTTGCCTGGGACGGAGTTAGTTTGCTCCACAGCAGCCTAAATGGTGCCCTGTTTTGGATCCGTGATCAAAACAGTCCTGATAACACAACGCAGTTTTAGCTGTCGCTGAACAGGGCTTGCACAGCAGCAAGGCCTTCTCTGCCTCTCGTGCTGACCCACCAGCAACTAGCCTGGGGGTGGGCAAGAAGCTGGGAGAGGACACAGACGGGACAGCTGACCCCAACTGACCAAAGGGATATCTCACACCATAGGACGTCGTGCTCAGCAATAAAAGTTGGGGAAAGATAGAGCAAGGTGTTGGGGGAAGGTCTCTTGAAGGCTATGGCGTTTGTCCTTCCAAGTGACTGTTATGCGTGATGGAGCCCTGAACATAATGAGTAGCAAAAGGTGCAGTTGCTCTAAATTTTGGCATCTGCTGTCATCTCAGTTGGACAAAGGAATTTCCCAACAACCTCCAAGGAGATGCCCCTAGATGTTGCCCCGTCTCTCAGAGTTGCTCCCTTAGAGGTTGCGGTTACCTGCACGTACCCTGGACCAACTCAGTACCTCCCATGTCACCAGGTGTTTATGTCTGAGCAGCTCACCACTGCCCTCCACCTCCAGTCATTAGCAGCAGAGCCCAGACAAGGAGCTCCCACCAGGGCGGCTGTGTTGTGCACACCTGAGCTGAGGCAAGAGGAATCCCACCTCCTTTGATGTATATGTAGTGTGCATGGGAGGGAACCGAGTTCCTTCCTGTCCCCAGGACTGAAAACACCAGAGGAGGTGCCTCAATTGACTCAGCTGAATCCCTTCCCTTCTCAGGGGTAAAGGAGATCCCTCCCTGGCACTGTCTGGTTGTCCTGCCTAATGATGGGACAAGGCAAGACAATTCTCACGCCCAGCTGCTTTCCTGGAAGGAGAAATGACACTGCTGGAAAGAAGCCTTTGACCCCGGCTGAGAAAGGGAACATCAGTGATTCCTTCTGAAAAAGGAGCAAGGAGACAATTCTGAGAGAATGAGGTAACTTCAGAAGGTGGCCACCCAGAAAACCAATAAGAAATCAAGAGACCACCAACCAGAATGAAGCGATTGCACTTGGGCATTGGGTGATGGGCGGTATTTTCTGGGGAATCTGTCTGTAAGGGTATAATTGGGGTGCGCAATCTGCAGTAGGGGTCCCTCCCTGGAGGCAACAGCTTGAACTGCTCTGCGTGTCGGGTAAATAAACCACCGAGTTACTCAGCAGACTGGCGACTCATCTTCTGCGAGGGGCAACATGGGGCTGAGCCCTGTTGGGGTGGCACACACATAATTCCTACCACAGTCTCGCTGGCGGCTGCGTAATTCCTGAAACAACAAGCCAGAGGCTTCTCCTGCCCTAACACCTACTCAAACACAGATGACATTACAAGCAGCTGCACAAGCCAGGTCCTGCTCCTGCTCTCAGGCAGGCACCTCTTCAGGCACATGGGACAGCACAAGCACATGAAAAAGCCAGGTGTGACCTTCTACACTATCACCTACTCGCCCAGCTATGGCAGCACAAGCAGCTGCACAAACCAGGGCCTTCTCCTGCCTTAAATCCTGCTCAGCCACCAGTGACCTCACAAGCACCTGCACAGCAGGAGCACCCTTACTGCCAACCCCCAAGATTTTGCCCCTCCATCCCTGTCTCCCACTTCCCCAGGCTCTCCCCTCTCCCAGGCACCTTTCTCACCTGCACCATGACATCCCAACATCTCCGGCTGTCGCTGTGTTTGTGTGGCAGATGGTACCTCAGAAGCATTGTCCCAGCCACATCACCTGCATCTCCTTCTGCTCTCATCATTACTGCGCCAGCTGTCTGATGAGCTTTTGCACCTCATGCACCCTCTCATCCTGCCTCTCTTCTGCTCTTAAACCTGCAAGAGAAGTGACAGACAGGCGGTTGCCCCCTCTGTGGCATCTTACCAGCACCTGCCTGAGATGCACAGCTGGTGGGAACTGTCACCATCAGCCCCAGCATGGCGGGAAGTCTTCTCTTGGCACAGCAACAGCTCTGGCTGTGCTTGGTGCGTACCGTGCTTCCTGAAGGAGAACCACAGCACTCAGTGCCTCCTGGGAAGAGCTGATTTGAAGGCAGCTTTGCCGCAGGTCCCCAGGCCGCTCCAGGGGTTCTTCCTCTCCCCCGGCTCGGCCACAGGTCCCTCATCTAGCTCCTTCCAGCAGGATTTTGCAGAGCCTGTTCCAGCTGTGAGCACCGGGCCAAGGGCTCGGGGCACAAACAGCCCCCACCCCCCAAGGCCCAGCCCACAATGCGACTCTGTCCCCAAACTACTACACCTGCCAAACAGGCTCTCCCGCTACCGCAATGATCTTCCCTTTTAAGAAGAGCTTACGTAGTCGCACACCATGAGAGGGCGATTTGGACTTCAGCCCCAGAACAAAAGAATTCCCATTATAGAATCTCAGCCAACACCTCCAGGAGCCTCTTGTCAGCGACCCACAAACACTGTGTTGCAAAGAAAGCTGACAGCTAATACAAAGTATTATAATATAATATAATAACAAAGTGTTATACTATGTATAATACAAAGTATATGACAGCTAATACAAAGTATCTTCTACTGTCATTACCACCGGTCTGAAACATCTCCAAACCATCACTCACCGATGTCGACGTGGACATCTCTGCCTGACAAGAGACAACTGGCCCCAAAACTGGATCTTAGGGTGTCCTGGCTCTACTGAAGCCAAACCATTTAGAATAAGGATACAAACAAGTTTCAGAGAAAGCAGCATAGTTAGTGAAAGAGGTGAGAAATGTGATGTGTCTCAGCCACCCCTAATTTCACAGGAAGTTTCAAGAGTTTTTGTTTTTTTCTTTTTTAATCACTGCCCAGCACAAGTGAAAAAGCACACACCCACTCTTTTAAGGAGAACGAAAAACCACAAGAGTAGGACTGTCGAGATCTGAGCAGCTCAACCACTGCCACAGCATTTTCTGTCCCTATGAGCAGTCCTGCCCCATTCCGAGGCACTTGGAAAGCGCCCACAAGGACCATCTCACTCACTGCCTTAATCACAACTAGCGGTGGCCTCGGCACCCTGAAGCTGTTTCTGTCACTGCACACATGCAGTTCATACGGCCTTTCTTGACGCAGCCTCCTTCCTCGTGGGACTTCCCACCGAGTACCATGATGGCAGCTCTTCACTGTATGTCCACAGAGCAGCTTCCACCCACTGTCCCCTGCTCACAGCAAGAACAAACAGCCCTGTCCTCTCCCCTGCCCGTCTCCACGCTCGCTCAGGAGGGGCTGCTCACGCGCCCCTTGCGGCCCGAGAATTCCTAACAAGGCTTGTGGCTAGAAGACAGTTGAGACAATTTAAAACCAGAACTAACCTTTGACTGGCAGCACTGTCTTTCTCAGTTCTTTGTATTTCTTTCTTCCCTCCAGAGTACATATCAAGATCTTCCTGACTAAAAGAAACAAGAAAGGTCAGTCACAAACACACAGAAAAGCAGACACCCACAGACTTGAGGCCAGCACAGTAGCACTCTCAAGGCCCTGCCTATACACACAAGATTAAATTAGCAGACTCCTCTCACACACAAAGGCAATTCCAACTCAAGGTGCTGCAACCCACACCCCTCCCCCCCCTCAGGCCCTCCCCTCCTCAGGCCCCTTGGCCCCACCCCCGGATGGCTGTGACTGACAGCCCAACACCGGCTCCGCTGATTGGCTCAGCCCTGGCCAATGGCACGGCGAGGGAAGACCCCGTGGTGAACCAGTGGAGGAGGGCTCCCTCACAGCCTGCCCGGGCCTCAGGTACCCGTCGGCGGCCTGAGCCTCTCTTCCCCCCAGAAGGGCGCTCCTGGGTAAGATTCGAACACTTCCCCGGGACACTTAGAGATCTCTACAGAGAGGTTTTATAGCTTAGCGCATTTGTAACCGAGCTGCATTACTGACGTCTGTAGTATTCGCACGGGCTTTGCAGACAGTCATTTATTTATTTATTTATTTAATTATATTTTATTTATTTAAGTAAATCTTATTTAACTTTTCCTTTTTTTAGGTTTTGTTTAGGGAAGTCATTGTCCTCACGCCCGCGAGTTCTGCTCCAGGTCAAGCGAAGCCCTATGGAACTGGCCCTATGGGCGGCGGCGGCCATGGACCAGTGCCCCTTTGGCATCGAGAACGTGGTTCATTTCGAGGTGAATCTCCCTGTTTTTTTCAAAAGCGGGGGTCTGGTTTGTAGTGAGGCTTAAAACCCCGGGTTGTGCCTAAACATGGGGCTGATTTCAACCTCAGGGGCTGCGACTTCTTCCAGCTCCGACTCACAGCCCTGGCAGCACCATCAGCGCACCGGGCTCAGCGTTCTCTTGTATTTTGGAGGTTTTTTTACAGATTGGCAGCAGCCGGGGATATTTAGCAGCTGTGTATTGTTGGCAGAATCCGTGTCATGAAAAGATCTTTGGGGTACAGAGGTGAATAAGTGGGGTTATTTTGTACCTCAAAAATGTTTCTCGTTTTTTTGTACCTGTAAAAAGATGTTCAAATTGATAAGGCTGAAGAAGTCGGTAACAATCATAACACCTCTGTTTTGCAGGAACTTCACTATCATAAAATTACACCCTAGACAGGAATATGTTCTGTTGGTTTGTTTTTTGTTATGAGTCCTTGCAACCTGCTCTCCAGCTGGAAGTGGGAAATGCAAAGGCATTAAAATGATAGATTTGCTAAATATGTTGCAAAGGTTTGTATTACTGGCTTTCCCTGAAGCAGGGAAAATACATCCTGTTTAATTGTTGTTTGCATTTGAAATTCTCTGTGAAATGGATTAAGCAGAGTGGGCTTCTTTTTGTGGGTCTGCCCTTGGAAGGAGAGCGCCTTTAGGAAAAGGCTTTTCTGGAGGGGACAGAGAATTTAATTGCTGATGGCTATAAAAGCGCGCCCTGTTTGGGTGGCCTGAAAACAAAACCCGTGAAAATCCATGACTGAAAAATAAGACTTTCTCCTAATGATCAGGGCTGGTGTGTCTACTGATTCGCCCGTGAATAACAGCTCGTTCCTTACTCGTGGCTGAGGACCCTTGAATTGTTTCCCAAAGCCTAAGGCAGCGGGAAGTGCTGGGGTTGTCAGATCACAGCAAATCAAATAAAAGAGAGCGGTTTGGAGTTGTCTCGTTCCCTCTATCTTTTCCCAAGAAAGAGGGGTGGAAGAATGGTAGAATTTGTTACATTGAAGGTCAGTGGTAATCCAGAGCTGCAGAGTGAGCTCGGTGCCCGTGGAAGGGGAACTGCGCTCTCAAGTGGAAATACTTGGTGTCTCATTGCCTGTGGGACAGAAAGGGACATCAAGAGTCAACCAAACGACTTTCTCGCCTTCAGAGATGAGGCTCTGGAGGTCACAGTTAATTAAGGGTAGTTGTGGAAGTGTGCCTTACTGAGCAACATGCTGCGTCTGGCTCGGGGCCTAAATATCTCCAAAGTTTGGGGTTGGTTTAAGTGCTTTTTGGTTATTAGCTGGATGTCACTCTTCCAAGCGCCTCTTGCCCTCTCCACAGGGGTTTGCTGCTGCCTCCTGCGTTGGGCCGAGGGGACCGGCAGCCCTCAGGACAGGGACTTTCTCAGGTGCGGAGGTTAAACCCTGTCGGTGCTGCTTAAAAACTGCTCTGGTGTTACTGTGGCGGTCACGATGTGAAATCTGGTGGCTTAGGGGAGCCTAAGATTTGCATTCCTCGTAACTGCGGGGGATTTTGGGGAGCCTGTGTGGTACAATCCCCTTCCTGCTCCCAGATTCCTGTCACTGACCCTGCAGCGGGTGGTTGGAAGAACTGATGCCCGCAGCGGCTGAGGGTCGGCATGATCCCGTCATTGCCGGAGCTCATGAGTCGAGGAATGGGAGCGTGGCCAGTTTCCATCGTGGCTTGTGAGAGAAATAATGCGGTTTGATATAGTTGCGGTGTGGAAATGGTGATTCCTCTTTACACGTGTGCTTACAGGGTGCACGCAGGTGTTTCTTAATGCCTGCGAAGCTTTATGAGATTGGTTAATGAGTGTTGCTTTGCTGTGCAAGTGCAAAGTGTTATTTTCCTGGAGAAACCAACTCAGATGTTCCCTTTATTTTTCTTTTGTTAAAGGCAGAATGACTATTTTAAAGCTTTCCTTGCAGGCAGAATAACATCTGCTTTTGAGGATTGTTTCTTTCCCTGCAGGGTGGAAAAATCTACAGCCTCGCTAAGGCCGCAGAGGAAGAAAACTCATCAGATTTCAAGAGCAAACTGCAGTTTGGAGGGGGGTGGAGGTCTGCCAGAGCGCCTTTTAGCACCTCGTCGGGCACATTTCTTTTCCCTCGGGGCTGAGATTTAACATAGCCTTTTCATTTGGCTGGGTTTTGGTTGTATGAATTAATGGGTGTTTCACTGAGAACCACAAGACCTAATTTCTGAGTCTCCCTCCTAAGAATTGTTGAGGGACGGAAGCGGGACAGGGAGGTAACCCGAGTGAAATGCTGAAGGCTTTTAAGGATGGAATGAGGAATGGACGGGCTTGTTCTGGTCACACACTATGACAATAAAAGGCCACAAGTTCCCCGTGGAGGTAAAGAACCGACAATTTGAGAGAGCGTTAAGGGATTTGCCTCATCGAAAGGTGTCCTGGTTTGAGAGACACAGGACTAATTTCTCTTCTAATGCTTGGGAAAACTGCACTTTCAGAAGACTCCAGTGTCTGAATTTGTGAAAATATTTACTTTACAGCCAGCTATGGTGTGTGGGTCTCAAGGTCTCAGTGTTTTCGAGCTCGCCAGGTGCAGGGATGAGGAGGAGCGAGACCCGGGCACTTGACCCAAGCTGGCCAACAGGATTATTTCATACCATCAACGTCACACTCATTATAAATTAGAAAGTTTGCTGCGAAGTGCTCTCTCTCTCTCCCTTGATGGCTGCCATCCTGAGAACTTCGTGCCCTGGTGCCGGAGCCCTGAGGCCTTCCCTTCCTCCTGAAGCCGTAGCGCTCGCAGTGTCCCACATTTGCTGTCCACTGCTGGGAGTGCACAGCTTCCTACTGATAGAATTGGCTGAGTATAATCTTTGCATATTCTGTATTGGTGTCGGGATCAATATCAGTTCTTTAGTGCTGTTAATGTTAATTATCTAATCTTATTCTATTAAATCTGTTTATACTTCAGCTCTCGGGTTTTCTTGTTTTTCCCGATTTCCCTTTCCCAGGTGGGGAGGGGTCATCGGGTGATAGAACGATTGTCTAAATGACAACAAATTGTTATGGGTCTCTCAAACCATAACAGATTTGGCGCCCAATGTGGTATTGTAATAAGTTTGGCACTCAGTGTGATATTTTGCGCTTAATTTAAATAGTGCTGTGAGAACCATAAGTTTTAATTGGAGAATTCTGAAGGGTTGAAGTTTTAAACAGATTTGATTGGATTCATTAAAAAGTCACTATGACCCTGTTGGAATGGTTTCAAAGGAATCTGGTCGGAGTTCTCCGCTATCTTTGTATAAACTTAGGTCAGGAGCTATCAGAGCTGTGGGGGAGGTCATTGCTGTTTCTCTCTCCTTTAAGGCAACTTATCGTTTCTCAGTTTGGATTCAAAAACATTGCCTTGTTATTTTGTGTGGCAGTATTTTGCTACGTTATCGGGTCGTTTGTAATCTTTCCGTTATTTGTCACCTATGTAATGACATCTCGAGAATCACAGCGGTCAGACCCACCTCGGGACGGTGGGAGTCCTTTGCTGACCATTGTGCATAATTATACCTTGGGTTATGTTACGGGCCATTTAGCAAAGGAGGGGATGTCTCTTGAGAATTTGTAGGTACTGATGTCATCAATAGTAACAGTTTTTGAGAGTTTGGAATACCCTTGGAATATTTTGATTGTTGTGCTTGGGTTGTTAAGTTTTGAGGGTTTGATCTGTTTTATTGTCTGGATCTGCAGTAGAGGGAAACGTCCGGCAGAGACCCCGCCGGCTCCTACCGGCCACAGCCGCCGCCAGCCTCTATGGCAGGCAGTGATCCCATCCAGACTCTGCAGGCTGAGATCCTGCCGGCTCCTACGACAGTCCCCACCGACCCCCTGCTGTACACCGTACCGGCACAGACCCCGCCAGCCCCCCCAACGGACATCGCGCCTGCATGGCCCCCGCGACATACCTCATCCCTGCGCAGCCCCTGCTGGCCCTGTGACAGACACTGATCCCATCCAGACCCCACCGCCTCCCACGACAGCACCCGCAGCTGCAACAAGTACCAGACCTACTCTGACCGTGGTGATGGCTGATGCAGCTGAGCTACAGACACAGTCGGTGCCGGTATCAGTCACCTCTGTGCATAAGAGGAAACGTGCAGTAGGGCCAGACAGCAATGGTCAACCAGGGACATCATACAACGAAGTGACAGAGGAGACTACTCGATCATTAACCCTTAGTGAGGTGCATGACATACGTAAGGATTATGGCCGTCAGGAAGGCGAGCAAGTGATTCCTTGGCTACTCCAATGCTGGGATACTGGAGCTGATAGTTTGAACTGACATGGTAGAGAAGCCAAGCGGCTGGGACCATTAGCTAGAGATTCGGGTATTGACAGGGCTCTTGGAGGACCGCCAGAATCCCTCACCCTCTGGAGGCAACTCCTGTTAAGTGTGAGGAGCAGGTATCCCTATAAGGACGCTATCCCATACTGCCCATCCAAGTGGACAACTATTGAGAGAGGTGTTCAGAATATGAGGGAAATAGCTGTGAGAGAGATGATTTTTACTGATTTGGACAACCTGCAGGCATCATTAAATCCAGATGGACTCAAAATTACTGGACCCATTTGGCGCAAGTGGGTACTGAGTGCACCGGCAGCATACGCTCATGTATTGGCATTCTTTCGTTGGAAAGAGGATGAGGCACTGACGGTGGGTGATGTGGATAATGACATGCAGCATTATGCACATAATCTTTTTTCTACCCCACAGGATGGTGTCTCAGCATTGGACAGGTTACGTGACTGGGCCGGTGTTTCAGCGTTGGACAAGTCGTGTGACCAGGCTGGTGTCTCAGTTAAGGAAAAACGTTTTCCTAAAAGAACTGTTCAAGGGAAACGATGCACACCGCGACGTGTTCTGTGGGCTACTTTGCGTGATTGGGGGGAAAACATGAAGCAGTGGGATGGAAAACTTACTTCAGCATTACAGACACGCGTACGTGACTTGCGGAGTAAAACACCCCCAAGGAGGGATTCTTTCAGAAGACATGCTGCTCCAGTTTCCAGTGGACAGTCCCCCGACAGCACAGATGGGCTTCGGAACCTGATTTACAACATGTGGATGTCAGGGATGGCACTGAGGGACCCTCTAGTCGAAAGTAGAGGTGTCCTGCCTCCGGCCAGGAGGAGGAGGGGGATAATCGAGTTTATTGGACTGTGTGGATTCGATGGCCTGGCACATCAGAACCACAAAAGTATAGGGCCTTGGTGGACACTGGTGCACAGTGCACCATAATGCTGTCAAATCATAGAGGGGCAGAACCCATCACGATTGTTGGAGTGATGGGGGGATCTCAAGAGCTGACTGTATTGGAGGCCGAAGTGAGCCTAACTGGGAATAAATGGGAAGAGTTCCCCATTGTGACTGGTCCAGGTGCTCCATGCATTCTTGGCATTGATTACTTCAGGAGAGGGTATTTTAAGGGCCCGAGGGGGTACTGGTGGGCGTTTGGTGTAGCGGCGGTGGAGATGGAGGAAGTTATCCAACTGTCTACTTTGCCTGGGCTGTCAGAGGACCCTTCTATTGTGGGGTTATTGAGGGTTGAGGAACAAAAGGTGCCCGTTGCTATTACAACGGTGCATAGGCGACAATATCGCACTAATCGAGATTCTTTGCTCCCTATCCAGAAGTTGATCCGTCAGCTGGAAAGCCAAGGGGGGATCAGCAGGACTCGTTCACCCTTTAACAGTCCCATATGGCCAGTGCGAAAGCCTAATGGGGAATGGAGACTGACGGTAGACTATCGTGGCCTGAATGAAGTCACACCACCATTGAGTGCTGCCGTCCCAGATATGTTAGAACTTCATTATGAGCTGGAGTCAAAGGAAGCTGAGTGGTATGCTACAATGGACATTGCTAATGCCTTTTTCTCTATTCCTTTAGCGGCAGAGTGCAGGCCACAGTTTGCTTTCCCCTGGAGGGGCGTACAGTACACCTGGAATCGACTGCCCCAGGGGTGGAAACACAGCCCTACTGTTTGCCATGGACTGCACTGGACTTCCAGACTGCACTGGAGAAGGGTGGAGCTCCAGAACACCTGCAATACATTGACGACATCATTGTATGGGGTAATACAGCAGAAGAAGTTTTTGAGAAAGGGGAGAAGGTCATCCAAATCCTTCTGGAAGCTGGTTTTGCCATCAAACGAGGTAAGGTCAAGGGGCCTGCGCGAGAAATCCAGTTTTTAGGAATTAAGTGGCAAGACGGGCGTCGTCAGATCCCAATGGACGTGATTAATAAAATAACAGCTATGTCACCACCTACTAACAAAAAGGAAACACAAACCTTCTTAGGCGTTGTGGGTTTCTGGAGAATGCATATTCCTGGTTACAGTCAGATTGTGAGCCCTCTCTATGAAGTGACGAGGAAGAAGAATGATTTTAAATGGGGCCCTGAGCAGCAATCAGCCTTTGAACAAATTAAACGGGAAATTGTCCATGCAGTAGCCCTTGGGCCAGTTCGGACTGGACCAGATGTAAAAAATGTGCTCTACACTGCAGCGGGGGAGAACGGCCCTACCTGGAGTCTCTGGCAAAGGGCACCTGGAGAGACTCGAGGCCGACCCCGTGGGTTTTGGAGCCGAGCATATAGAGGATCAGAGGCTCGGTATACCACTACTGAGAAAGAGATATTGGCAGCATATGAAGGAGTTGGAGCTGCTTCGGAGGTAATTGGTACTGAAGCACAGCTCCTCCCGGCGCCTCGGTTGCCAGTGTTGAACTGGATGTTTAAAGGGAAGGCTCCTTCCACACATCACGCCACTGATGCGACGTGGAGTAAATGGATCGCACTAATTACTCAGCGAGCTCGAATAGGGAACCCTAATCGTCCAGGAATTTTGGAGGTGATCACGGATTGGCCGCAAGGCACAGATTTTGGCGGGTCCCCAGAGGAGAGGGTGGTGCGTGCTGAGGAAGCCCCACCATATAATCAATTATCAGCAAATGAAAGGCAATATGCGCTATTCACAGATGGATCTTGTCGTATTGTAGGAAACCAGTGAAGGTGGAAAGCTGCTGTATGGAGTCCCACTCGACGAGTTGCAGAAGCGGCTGAGGGAGTGGGTGAGTCGAGTCAGTTTGCAGAAGTGAAAGCCATCCAGTTGGCTTTAAATATTGCCGAGCGAGAAAAGTGGCCAGTGCTTTATCTTTATACTGACTCATGGATGGTGGCACATGCCTTGTGGGGATGGTTAAAGGAGTGGAAAAAGAGTAACTGGCAGCGCAGAGGTAAACCCATTTGGGCTGCTGATTTGTGGCAAGATATTGCTGCCCGATTAGAAAAGTTGTCTGTTAAGATACGCCATGTAGATGCCCATGTACCCAAGAGTCGGGCCACTGAGGAACAACAAATCAACCAGCAGGTGGATCAGGCTGCTAAAATTAAAGTGTCCCAAGTAGACTTGGATTGGCAACGTAATAGTGAATTGTTTTTAGCTCAGTGGGCCCATGACACTTCAGGTCATCAAGGAAGAGATGCGACATACAGATGGGCTCGTGACCGAGGGGTGGATTTGACTATGGATAATATATCACAGGTTATTTATGAATGTGAAACGTGCTGAAATTAAGCAAGCTAAAAGGTCAAAACCTTTATGGTACGGGGAACAGTGGCTGAAATATAAGTATGGAGAGGCCTGGCAAAGTGACTATATTTCCCTTCCACAAACCCGCCAGGGCAAGTGCTATGTGCTTACAATGGTGGAAGCAACCACCGGATGGCTGGAAACTTATGCTGTGTCTCATGCCACTGCCCGTAGCACTATTTTAGGCCTGGAAAGACAAATGTTGTGGCGACATGGTACTCCAGAGAGAATTGAGTCGGACAATGGGACTCACTTCCGAAATAATCTCATAGATGCCTGGGCTAAAGAACATGGTATTGAATGGATATATCATATCCCCTACCACGCACCAGCTGCTGGGAAGGTCGAACGATGTGATGGATTACTGAAGACTACCTTGAAAGCAATGACTGCTGGAACATTTAAAAAGTGGGATGAGCATTTACCGAAAGCCACCTGGTTAGTCAACACCAGGGGAACTGTCAGCCGAGCTGGTCCGGCTCAGTCAGAGCTTTTACCTATTGTAGAAGGGGACAAGGTCCCTGTGGTGCATGTAAAGAATATGTTGGGGAAAACAGTCTGGGTTACCCCGGCCTCAGGTAAAGGCAGGCCCACTCGTGGGGTTGCTTTTGCTGAAGGACCAGGGCATACCTGGTGGGTGATGCAGGAAAATGGAGAAGTTCGATGTACCCGTTAGGAGATTTGATTTGGGGCGAGAATCCTTAATTTTAAAATGTGTGGTGTTAATTGTCACATAACACTAACAGTGTTCAATAAGTGTTTTTCAGGATAACATGGTGGTAATGAAACCGGTAATGAAACTCCATCGAATGGCGTCCAGCGACAGGGAACATGCTAGCCGTGAGCACAACACGTTATATTGCTGCACCCAACTCTACACGTCTGTTGTCCTGTATGGAGGCCTGGTCCCAATCTGACAACTGAGACAATGCCACATCACTGGTTCTTACCCTAAAAGACTATTATGATAGATGGAACTCCTAGTTTTCAACTAAAAAACTTAATAGACCTTTTAGAGGAATAGTTTATAGCTTTAGAGGATTATATATTTGTGTGTATATATACGAGAGGACTAATACAACAGTAATTTGAGTGTGTCATATATATGGTATGAAATAAGGGGTGGAATGTCCTGGTTTGAGAGACACAGGACTAATTTCTCTTCTAATGCTTGGGAAAACTGCACTTTCAGAAGACTCCAGTGTCTGAATTTGTGAAAATATTTACTTTACAGCCAGCTATGGTGTGTGGGTCTCAAGGTCTCAGTGTTTTCGAGCTCGCCAGGTGCAGGGATGAGGAGGAGCGAGACCCGGGCACTTGACCCAAGCTGGCCAACAGGATTATTTCATACCATCAACGTCACACTCATTATAAATTAGAAAGTTTGCTGCGAAGTGCTCTCTCTCTCTCCCTTGATGGCTGCCATCCTGAGAACTTCGTGCCCTGGTGCCGGAGCCCTGAGCCCTTCCCTTCCTCCTGAAGCCGTAGCGCTCGCAGTGTCCCACGTTTGCTGTCCACTGCTGGGAGTGCACAGCTTCCTACTGATAGAATTGGCCGAGTATAATCTTTGCATATTCTGTACTGCTGTTGGGATCAATATCAGTTCTTTAGTGCTGTTAATGTTAATTATCTAATCTTATTCTATTAAATCTGTTTATACTTCAGCTCTCGGGTTTTCTTGTTTTTCCCGATTTCCCTTTCCCAGGTGGGGAGGGGTCATTGGGTGATAGAATGATTGTCTAAATGACAACAAATTGTTATGGGTCTCTCAAACCATAACACTCCTGAAGACACCATTGCAAACTGAAATTAACATCACCGTGCACCAGTTATTCTTTATGTTGTCTCTATTTTTTCAGTCTTTCCCTGTCTGTTTTGTGCTGGGGTTTTGTCTTTCTGGTGGCCAGAAATGGCCTTGTCATTACAATTCTCAGAGAAGGACTGGCAGTGTAACGTGCTCTTGTTGTTTTTTCCCCAGCATCATCTTTTTGCCACTCCAGCATCTTTTTGGTGGAAAGAACTGACCTGGAAGCACTGATTGTTGTGGAAAGGTAAACTTGTAGTGTGACTGTTTGGTGGTATTGTTTCTTGTGTAACTCTGCTTTTCACATGGCTTGTCTCAGCTAGTGAATGCTTTAAGTGAAATGCTACTTTGTTTATGTTTCCAAATTGATGTACTGAAGGTGTTGGGTTGGAATGTGTTTTTCTGCACAACCTAGAGTTTTGGGGAAAAGAGCAACAAGCTTTAAGATTTTGATCCTTGCGTGTCACAAAGTGGCAATGTGACTTTGAAAAACTGTTCTATGGGACTCTAATAAAAAGAAGCAGCAACTTGGAACTTGGTGTTATTTTAATCAGTCTTTAATCAGTCTTACCCCGGCAGAAAACACTCATTCCCTCCAAGAAGCAGCAGAGGTTTCTAGTATGAGCCGGGCCTCTGCTTCCCAGCATGAAAAAAGTCAAGATTGGTGAAGATACGGCGGCCTTGTGGAAGGAAAGGGAAAGGTACTGGAAGCAGAGGAGCCGCAGCAAGGCAGCGGGGCTGCGTCTGGGGGCCTCTTCCCGCTCTTGCCCTCGGCATCCCGTCGGGGCGGGAAGAGGCGGACGCCTCCAGCGGCGCCTGTGCTGTCGGCACCGGTGACTCGGGGCCCGATGCTCCTGGCTGCCGCCGTCAGTGCCACCGGCCCCGAGCTCGCTGGCGGGAGCAGTCGGGGCGGGAAAAGGCTTCTGCGTTGCTCCTCTTGCGCAGACGTGGCTGTGCTACTTACCCGCCCCGACGGGGGCTCCCCCGGCCGGGGGCTGCCCCTCCTGCCGCTGCCTGTGCCGCTGCGCTGCGCTGCGGGGGCTGCTCTGGGCGGCCCCTCGGGCTCCTTTCGCTCCGCATCGGGCAACCTGCGGCGCTCGGTGACTCCCGGGCGCAGCCCCGCAGGGCTCTGCCCGCCCCGCGGTGGCCCCACCGCCCTCCCAGCGGGGGAGAGGGCGGGTACGGACGGGACGGTGTGTGCGGCACAGAGCCCGTGCGGCGGGGCCCGGGGCAGGCAGGAGGGTCCGGCCGTGCCCCCCGCCGGCTGCCCCGCCAAAGGGGGATGGCCGCCGGGACGGAGCGGCCCCAGCCCAGCCCCGGGGCTGCCCCGACGCCCGGACAGCGGGGACCCGAGGGACACCGAGCGGCTGCCCCGGACCGGCCGGGACCTCGGGGCAGCGCAGGAGGGGAGCGCCCCGCGGCCGCCTCCCGGGGCGGCTCGGCCCCTCCGCCCGCCGCTCCTCTGCCCGCCCTGCGCCAGCCCGGCCCCGCCGCCGCGCTCGGGGACGGCCCTGACCGGCCGAGAGGGGCCGCGAGATGACGAGCCGATCCGAGCGGGGCCGAGTGTTGCCGAGCGGAGCCGAGCGGCAGCCGGTACCTCTCGCCACAGCCGCTGGCGAGACCTGGGCGTTGCCCGGGCAACGGCGGGAGGCTCAAACGCGCCGCAGCGGAGGGAGCGGCCGGTGGCCGAGGGAGCCGCTCCGGGGCCGGCCCGCTCCGCGGCGGAGAGCAGCGCAGCGTGAGGGGGGAGCAGGGGGACGGTGCGCTCGGCCTGGCGGCGGAGCCGGGGGGGAAGGAGAAAGGCTGAGGAGCAGTCGGGAGCGTGAGCGAGAGAGAGAGGGGCCGCTGGAGCCACGCTCTGCCCTCCCGGAGACGGGGACGGGAACAGAGGACCGGATCTGCCGGTGACATGCGGAAAGGAAACTCCAGAGACTCCACAACCGGGAAGGTTGTAAAGTGGGTATATTTATTCAGCGCTGGGCAGCACGGGGGGGTCGCCCCACCACAATCGTGCGCGCCCAATGCAGCGGCTTTCTCAAATATATATAGTTCTTAATTACATAATCATAAGATTTCCCAATACGCCTATACATATGCATAACCTGTCCCCACTTCGTATTAAAATTAGCTCTAAGAAGTCATTTCCATAAACTCCTCCCAACTGCGCTTGCGCAATGCCTCCTGGTGGTGGCCGCTGAGGGTGGTGACCATGAAGGCTGATGATTCCTCTTCATCAACACAAGTAACTCTTTGTCCTTGCGCAGACTCAGTTCTTCTTTGGTCTTTGTCCAGACCGCAGGGTTGGTTTCAGCCGCTTTTCAAGGCCTTCTCTTATTCGTTATCAGGAGCTGTCCTTGGCAATCTCAAGACTTCTTGCTTCGTCCATGTTTATCAGGCCTGTCCTTTAGGTTATGAATCACTGCTAGTCAATCAGTGCACAATGTGTTATTGTCTCTATCACATACCCCTGAATCACCGGGCAGACCCTCCTCTTGGGGAAGTCTGCTGCCCCCCTGGGCCCGGGTTAAGGACGTCACTAGGAAACTTCCCGGCCTGGTACGGCCCTCGGACTATTGCCCAGCGCTGCTCTTCCCTGTGGGTGGCCACGAGGTCACAATGCGTAGTCCGAGGGCGATCCAAAGAGACTTCAGGGCCTTGGGATGGGTGGTAAGGGAATCTGGAGCGCTGGCTATTTTTCCTCTCTCCTTCCAGTTATGCGCAGCGACACTGGAAGGAACAGACAGACCTTGTCTCTTAATACATGGCTCCGTGGCTGCTGTCACCGCCACAATTTTCGGTTTTTTGCACAAATAGGGAGGCCTCCATGGTGCCAGGCCTGCTGGGGTCAGATGGGATTGAGCTTTCTGAAAGGGGGAAGAGGGTCTTTGCTCAGGAGCCAGTGGGACTCATTGGCAGAGCTTTAAACTAGACTTGAAGGGGTCAGGGATAGGATCAGCCTTGAAGGGGTCAGGGATAGGATCAGGCTTGAAGGGGTCAGGGACAGGATCAGGCTTGCCCATGACAAGCTGCGGGAACATGCTAAGGTCAGGGGGACGGGGCGCCAGCGAGGACCCTCAGCCTGTTGGTCTGAGACGTGCTGGGTGCAGCACACTCGGAGTCTTATGGAGATGAGCCAGGGGCTTCTGACGGAACAGAAGCCAACAGGGAAACATCAGTGAAATCACAGTGTCATAGAATCATTTGGGTTGGAAGGGACCTTTAGAGGTTGTTGAGTCCAACCCCCTGCAATAAGCAGGGATGGGGCATCTGGGAAGATTATGTTTTTTGATGATGAGGGTGGGGAGACACTGGCCCGGGTTGCCCAAAGAGGTGGGAGATGGCCCATACCTGGAAACATTCCAGGTCAGGTTGGATGGGGCTCTGAGCAACCAGATCCAATTGAAGACGACCCAGATCATTCTATGATTAAGTACCGCTTGGAAGAAACATACAAAGGAAAACTGAGTTAGAAGCAGGTTAGGCTGATTCACACAGAGACTGGAGACGCAAAGAGTAAGGAAGACCCTCCCATTGAGTCACGAGGTTCAGAGTGGATCCCCTTGCCTTCTAAACTCCTTATGGAGCCCCGGTCTCAGACTTGGAGAACAGCTTATGTCTAACGGAATTATCTATACAATGTTTGCAATAATATTGAGTAGCTGCATGGATTAGTAATGTCTCATTAGTACTAATTCAGCACGCTCTCAGTCACTTACTGAGGATCTGCCGCAGCTAAGGCATCTCTCCGCCTTGGGTGAGGAAGGCTCTCAGTCTCAGGTAAGGAATCTCTAACCTTGAGAGTCGCCCCTGCCCACGGGGAGAGTCGCCTGGCGTGCAGTCCAGCTGCCATTCAGGGAGAGGTCAAATTGGGCTCCTCCTGACGGTGATATTTATCGAGGGGAGTAGTTGGCTGCTAGGCGATAGCACAGACGAGAGAGATGTCTTTTGTTTAGCTCGGGGATCTCGTTCTGTACTTTGGTTATCTTGCATTTTTAGGGTTTGAAACCGCCTTTAGATCTTAAAGCAAGCAAACAAATAAACTTCTCCTGTACAATAGAATTTTACATTGTGTAACAGTTCTTTGGTTCCTTTTCCTTTCAGAATTCCTCCAAAGAAAAGGAGTGTGACTTTAGTCCAGCATCCCTCAGCGTGGGCTGTATCCAAGTGAGATTCAGTAAGTAAAGAATTCCTGGATTGTTTCATTCAATTCGGTCATATTAGACTGCTTGCCCTCACTATCCCTCGGCAGCACTTTCACAGCCCGACCAACACTGGGGCTCTGCGCTTTCCTTGCACCGTAACGATCCCAACACTCTCTCCCACACTCGCCAGAGCCCCACTCCAAAATGGAAAACATCCAGCGACTGCTCCTACACAAAAGGTGCAAGGATGGAAAGCTGTTCCTGCCTTCACCATCCCGTAGCAGCGCTTTGACAGGCAGCTAATGGCAGCGTGGGCTGAGGCTGAGGTCCCCAGCAGCACGGGTGGCCCAGAGGAGAGAGGTGTCTGTTGCGGATGGAGCGATGCACTTCACTCGTAGAGAGAAGCAGCGACACGTTTATTGATACAAAACAGGGATTTAACAAAGTTTGAGAGTAAATGCGACAGTGCTTTAGCAGGATTCGATGGCAAGGTACAGTTGGTTATTTCCTGCATGGAGGACAGGGTCAGGCAGAACTGCCAGGGAGACCCTCCTGTTGGGCTGAGGTTCGGAAAGGAGCCCCTTGCTTTCTAACCTCCTTCTCAGAGAGGAGTCTGGGTGCGGCTGGATCCAATCCTGGTCCCAGACTGGGTCAACGGTTTATGTCTAAGGGATTATATATGTGCAATCAATCCTTTCTATCACTTAGCTAAGATTTCACAGTTTCGCGTGCTATTAGTCACTGACCGAGGATCTGTTGCGGCAAAGAATCTGTGAAGCTCGAGGAGTAACCTTGAGAGGCGTCCCCGCTCATGGGGAGATCCTGGCGTGCAGGGAGCTCAAAGGGCTCTTGGGCTGTTCACTATTGATGTGGGTGAGATGATTGACCTATAGTCATATCTGCATATTGGCCACAGTACCAGCACTGCTCAAGTTAGCCCTTGGCTACTGTGGTGTTATGTGTTTCCCCGAAACCACATCGAGCCGGGGGCAGCCATCACATGTACACGTGCCCATTGTGACCACCACGGGTGTTAGTGCTTGGGCAGGGTCACGGGAGATAAAGGTCAGGTTGGAAGGCGGGGAGGGGGAGCACACCATCACAGTGTCAAGGGAGTGATGTTGGTGCAATGCCGTTCCCTCCTCGACATAACTTTTCCAGCCACGTGTCCCTGGAGCTGTGGGATTCTCATACAGAACGCACACCCTAACCTAACGCTAATGGGAGGGTTGGATGGATCCAGGAACAGAGGCCTATTGGCAAAACAGAAGGAAGCTTCCTTGGAGGAGTCTTGGTAGCTACCTGTGATATCAGGTCCCTCAACTAGAGATCAAAAGTCTCTGGGAGATGCCTGGGAGGAGCCATGGGTTTATTGCGGGGTAAAAAGCTTTGCCTAAAAGAGAAAAAACATGATAGGTTACTTCCCAGTAAGAAAAAACCATCACAGTTATCTCCCTTTGGAGAGTCTGGAGGTCCTACCAGGGATCTCAGGTCCCTAAAATACATGACAAAAGACAACAACAGAAGCCTGGAAGGAGTCTCGGGTGAAAGCCAGAGGATGGAACATTGACCAAGGAGAAAAATCATCTCAGGTATCTTCCCTGGAGGAGTCTGGGGATGCTACCCGGGATCAGAGGACCGCAAACCACCAGAATAAAGACTCAGGAACATACCAGCAAGGAGTCTCGGATGCTTCCCAGAGGATGGAGCATTGTCCAAGGAGAAAAATCATCTTGGGTATCTTCCCTGGAGGAGTCTGGGGTTGCTACCCGGGATCACAGGGCCCTAAACCCCATGAAGAAAGCACTCAGGAAGAGAGCTGGGAGGAGTCTCGGGTGCATCCCGCAGGATGGACAATAGTCCAAGGAGAACAATAAACTTGGGAATCATCCACGGAGGAGTCTGGGATTGCTACCCGGGATGACAGGGCCCCAAAACACTGGAATGAAGACTGAGGAACATACCTGCAAGGAGTCTCGATGCTTCCCGGAGGAAGGAGCTTTGTCCAAGGAGAAAAATCATCTTGGGTAACTTCCCTGGAGGAGTCTGGGGTTGCTACCCGGGATTACAGGGACCCAAACCACAGGAAAAATGTCTGCGGGAGACGCCTGGGAGGAATCTCAGATGCTTCCCAGAAGATGGAGCATTGTCCAAAGAGAAAAATCATCTCGGGTATCTTCCCTGGCGGAGTCTGGGGTTGCTACCTGGGATGACAGAACACTAAACCGCGAGAAAAAAGTCTCAGGGACATAGCTGCGACAAGTCTCGGATGCATCCCAGAGGATGGAGCTTTGTCCAAGGAGAAAAATCATCTCGGGTATCTTCCCTGGAGGAGTCTGGGGTTGCTACCCGGGATTACAGGGACCCAAACCACAGTAAAAACGGCTGCGGGAAGCGCCTGGGAGGAATCTCAGATGCATTCCAGAAGATGGAGCATTGTCCAAGGAGAAAAATCATCTCGGGTATCTTCCCTGGAGGACTCTGCGGTTGCTACCCAGGATGACAGGGCCCTAAACCACCAGAATAAAGACTCAGGGACATACATGCAGGGAATCTCGGATGCCTCCCAGAGGATGGAGCATTGTCCAAAGAGAAAAATCATCTCGGGTATCTTCCCTGGAGGAGTCTGGGGTTGCTACCCGGGATGACAGGGCCCTAAAGCACTGGAGAAAACTCTGTGGGAGACGCCTGGGAGGAGTTCTGGGTAGATCCCGCAGGATGGACCACTGTCAAGAGAGAAAAATCATCTTGGGTGTCTTCCCTGGAGGAGTCTGGGGTTCCTACCCGGGATCACAGGGCCTCAAACCACAGGAAAAATGTCTGCGGGAGACACTTGGGAGGAATCTCAGATGCATCCCAGAAGATGGAGCGTTGTCCAAGCAGAAAAATTATCTCAGGTATCTTCCACGGAGGAGTCTGGGTTTACTACCCGGAATCACAGGGCCCTAAACCCCAGGAAGAAAACACTCAGAAACAGAGCTGGGAGGAGTATCGGGTGCATCCCGCAGGATGGGCAATAGTCCAAGGAGAAAAATCATCTTCGGTGTCTTCCCTGGAGGAGTCTGGGGTTGCTACCCGGGATCACAGGGCCCCAAAACACCGCAATAAACACTCAGGGACATACCTGCAAGGAGTCTCGGATGCTTCCAAGAGGATTGAGTATTGTTCAAGGAGAAAAATTATCTCGGGTATCTTCCCTGGAGGAGTCTGGGGTTGCTACCCGGGATCACAGGGCCCTAAAGCACTGGAGAAAACTCTGCAGGAGACGCCTGGGAGGAGTTCTGGGTAGATCCCGCAGGATGGACCACTGTCAAGAGAAAAAAATCTTATTGGGTGTCTTCCCTGGAGGAGTCTGGGGTTGCTACCTGGGATGACAGAACCCTAAACCGCGAGAAAAAAGACTCAGGGACATAGCTGCGACAAGTCTCGGTTGCATCCCAGAAGATGGAGCATTGTCCAAGGAGAAAAACCATCCCAGGTGTCTTTCCTGGAGGAGTCTGGGGTTGCTACCCGGGATCACAGGGCCCCAAAACACCGGAATAAAGACTCAGGGACATACCTGCAAGGAGTCTCGGATGCTTCCCAGAGGATGGAGCTTTGTCCAAGGAGAAAAATTATCTCGGGTATCTTTCCTGGAGGAGTCTGGGGTTGCTACCCGGGATCACAGGGACGCAAACCACAAGAAAAATGTCTGCGGGAGACGACTGGGAGGAATCTCAGATGCATCCCAGAAGATGGAGCATTGTCCAATGAGAAAAATCATCTCGGGTATCTTCCCTGGAGGAGTCTGGGGTTGCTACCTGGGATGACAGGGACCCAAACCACAGGAAAAGTGTCTGCGGGAGACGCCTGGGAGGAATCTCAGATGCATCCCAGAAGATGGAGCATTGTCCAAGGAGAAAAATCATCTCGGGTATCTTCCCTGGAGGAGTCTGGGGTTGCTACTGGGGATCACAGGGCCCTAAACCCCAGGAAGAAAACTCTCAGGATAGAGCTGGGAGGAGTCTCGGGTGCATCCCGCAGGATGGACAATAGTCCAAGGAGAGAAATCAACTTGGGTATCATTCCTGGAGGAGTCTGGGGTTGCTACCCAGGATGACAGGGCCCAAAACCACCGGAATAAACACTCAGGGACATACCAGCAAGGAGTCTCGGATGCTTCCCAGAGGATGGAGCATTGTCCAAGGAGAAAAATCATCTCGGGTATCTTCCCTGGAGGAGTCTGGGGTTGCTACCCGGGATTACAGGGACCCAAACCACAGGAAAAATGTCTGCGGAGATACCTGGGAGGAATCTCAGATGTATCCCAGAAGAAGGAGCGTTGTCCAAGCAGAAAAATTATCTCAGGTATCTTCCACGGAGGAGTCTGGGTTTACTACCCGGAATCACAGGGCCCTAAACCCCAGGAAGAAAACACTCAGAAACAGAGCTGGGAGGAGTATCGGGTGCATCCCGCAGGATGGGCAATAGTCCAAGGAGAAAAATCATCTTCGGTGTCTTCCCTGGAGGAGTCTGGGGTTGCTACCCGGGATCACAGGGCCCCAAAACACCGCAATAAACACTCAGGGACATACCTGCAAGGAGTCTCGGATGCTTCCAAGAGGATTGAGTATTGTTCAAGGAGAAAAATTATCTCGGGTATCTTCCCTGGAGGAGTCTGGGGTTGCTACCCGGGATCACAGGGCCCTAAAGCACTGGAGAAAACTCTGCAGGAGACGCCTGGGAGGAGTTCTGGGTAGATCCCGCAGGATGGACCACTGTCAAGAGAAAAAAATCTTATTGGGTGTCTTCCCTGGAGGAGTCTGGGGTTGCTACCTGGGATGACAGAACCCTAAACCGCGAGAAAAAAGACTCAGGGACATAGCTGCGACAAGTCTCGGTTGCATCCCAGAAGATGGAGCATTGTCCAAGGAGAAAAACCATCCCAGGTGTCTTTCCTGGAGGAGTCTGGGGTTGCTACCCGGGATCACAGGGCCCCAAAACACCGGAATAAAGACTCAGGGACATACCTGCAAGGAGTCTCGGATGCTTCCCAGAGGATGGAGCTTTGTCCAAGGAGAAAAATTATCTCGGGTATCTTTCCTGGAGGAGTCTGGGGTTGCTACCCGGGATCACAGGGACGCAAACCACAAGAAAAATGTCTGCGGGAGACGACTGGGAGGAATCTCAGATGCATCCCAGAAGATGGAGCATTGTCCAATGAGAAAAATCATCTCGGGTATCTTCCCTGGAGGAGTCTGGGGTTGCTACCTGGGATGACAGGGACCCAAACCACAGGAAAAGTGTCTGCGGGAGACGCCTGGGAGGAATCTCAGATGCATCCCAGAAGATGGAGCATTGTCCAAGGAGAAAAATCATCTCGGGTATCTTCCCTGGAGGAGTCTGGGGTTGCTACTGGGGATCACAGGGCCCTAAACCCCAGGAAGAAAACTCTCAGGATAGAGCTGGGAGGAGTCTCGGGTGCATCCCGCAGGATGGACAATAGTCCAAGGAGAGAAATCAACTTGGGTATCATTCCTGGAGGAGTCTGGGGTTGCTACCCAGGATGACAGGGCCCAAAACCACCGGAATAAACACTCAGGGACATACCAGCAAGGAGTCTCGGATGCTTCCCAGAGGATGGAGCATTGTCCAAGGAGAAAAATCATCTCGGGTATCTTCCCTGGAGGAGTCTGGGGTTGCTACCCGGGATTACAGGGACCCAAACCACAGGAAAAATGTCTGCGGAGATACCTGGGAGGAATCTCAGATGTATCCCAGAAGAAGGAGCATTGTCCAAGGAGAAAAATCATCTCGGGTATCTTCCCTGGAGGAGTCTGGGGTTGCTACCCGGGATCACAGGGCCCCAAAACACCGGAATAAACACTCAGGGACATACCTGCAAGGAGTCTCAGATGCTTCCCAGAGGATGGAGCTTTGTCCAAGGAGAAAAATCATCTCGGGTATCTTCCCTGGAGGAGTCTGGGGTTGCTACCCGGGATTATAGGGAGCCAAACCACCGGAAAAATGTCTGCGGAGACACCTGGGAGGAATCTCAGGTGCATCCCAGAAGACTGAGCATTGTACAGAGAGGAAAATCATCTCGGGTATCTTCCACGGAGGAGTCTGGGGTTGCTACCCGGGATCACAGGGCCTCAAACCACAGGAAAAATGTCTGCGGGAGACGCCTGGGGGAATCTCAGATGCATCCCAGAAGATGGAGCATTGTCCAAGGAGAAAAATCATCTCGGGTATCTTCCCTGGAGGAGTCCGCGGTTGCTACCCGGGATCACAGATCCTCAAACCACAGGAAAAATGTCTGCGGAGACACCTGGGAGGAATCTCAGATGCATCCCAGAAGATGGAGCTTTTTCCAAGGAGAAAAATCATCTCAGGTATCTTCCCTGGAGGGGTCTGGGGTTGCTACCAGGGATTACAGGGCCCCAAGCCACAGGAAAAATGTCTGCGGGAGACGCCTGGGAGGAATCTCAGATGCATCCCAGCAGATGGAGCATTGTCCAAGGAGAAAAATCATCCCGGGTATCTTCCCTGGAGGAGTCTGGGGTTGCTACCCGGGATTACAGGGACACAAACCACAGGAAAAATGTCTGTGGGAGACGCCTGGGAGGAATGTCAGATGCTTCCCAGAAGATGGAGCATTGTCCAAGGAGAAAAATCATCTCGGGTATCTTCCCTGGAGGAGTCTGGGGTTGCTACCCGGGATCACAGGGCCCGAAAACACCGGAATAAAGACTCAGAGACATACCTGCAAGGAGACTCGGATGCTTCCCAGAGGATGGAGCATTGTCCAGGGAGAAAAATCATCTCGGGTATCTTCCCTGGAGGAGTCTGGGGTTGCTACCCGGGATCACAGGGCGCTAAACCACCGGAATAAAGACTCAGGGACATACCTTCAATGAGTCTCGGATGCTTCCCAGAGGATGGAGCATTGTTCAAGCAGAAAAATTATCTCGGGTATCTTCCCTAGAGGAGTCTGGGGTTGCTACACGGGATCACAGGGCGCTAAACCACCGGAAGAAAACACTCAGAAACAGAGCTGGGAGGAGTCTCGGGTGCATCCCGCAGGATGGACAATAGTCCAAGGAGAAAAATCAACTTGGGTATCTTCCACGGAGGAGTCTGGGGTTGCTACCCGGGATGACAGGGCCCAAAAGCACCGGAATAAACACTCAGGGACATACCTGCAAGGAGTCTCGGATGCTTCCCAGAAGATGGAGCTTTGTCCCAGGAGAAAAATCATCTCGGGTATCTTCCCTGGAGGAGTCTGGGGTTGCTACCCGGGATCACAGGGCCCCAAAACACCGGAATCATGACTCAGGGACATACCTTCAATGAGTCTCGGATGCTTCCCAGAGGATGGAGCATTGTCCAAGGAGAAAAATCATCTCGGGTATCTTCCCTGGAGGAGTCTGGGGTTGCTACCCGTGATCACAGGGCGCTAAACCACCGGAATAAAGACTCAGGGACATACCTGCAAGGAGTCTCGGATGCTTCCCAGAGGATGGAGCATTGTCCAAGCAGAAAAATTATCTCGGGTATCTTCCCTGGAGGAGTCTGGGGTTGCTAGCCGGGATCACAGGGCCCTAAAGCACTGGAGAAAACTCTGCGGGAGATGCCTGGGAGGAGTTCTGGGTAGATCCCGCAGGATGGACCACTGTCAAGAGAGAAAAATCATCTTGGGTGTCTTCCCTGGAGGAGTCTGGGGTTGCTACCTGGGATGACAGAACCATAAACCGCGAGAAAAAAGACTCAGGGACATAGCTGCGACAAGTCTCGGATGCATCCCAGAGTATAGAGCATTGTCCAAGGAGAAAAATCATCCCGGGTATCGTTCCTGGAGGAGTCTGGGCTTGCTACCCGGGATTACAGGGACCAAAACCACAGGAAAAATGTCTGCAGGAGACACTTGGGAGGAATCTCAGATGCATCCCAGAAGATGGAGCATTGTCCAAGGAGAAAAATCATCTCGGGTATCTTCCCTGGAAGAGTCTGGGGTTGCTACCCGGGATCACAGGGCCCCAAAACACCGGAATAAACACTCAGGGACATACCTCCAAGGGGTCTCGGATGCTTCCCAGAGGATGGAGCATTGTCCAAGGAGAAAAATCATCTCGGGTATCTTCCCTGGAGGAGTCTGGGGTTGCTACCCGGGATCACAGGGCGCTAAACCACCGGAAGAAAACACTCAGAAACAGAGCTGGGAGGAGTCTCGGGTGCATCCCGCAGGATGGACAATAGTCCAAGGAGAAAAATCAACTTGGGTATCTTCCACGGAGGAGTCTGGGGTTGCTACCCGGGATGACAGGGCCCAAAAGCACCGGAATAAACACTCAGGGACAAAGCTGCAAGGAGTCTCGGATGCTTCCCAGAGGATGGAGCATTGTCCAGGGAGAAAAATCATCTCGGGTATCTTCCCTGGAGGAGTCTGGGGTTGCTACCCGGGATTACAGGGACCCAAACCACAGGAAAAATGTCTGTGGGAGACGCCTGGGAGGAATCTCAGATGCATCCCAGAAGATGGAGCATTGTCCAAGGAGAAAAATCATCTCGGGTATCTTCCCTGGAGGAGTCTGGGGTTGCTAGCCGGGATCACAGGGCCCTAAAGCCCTGGAGAAAACTCTGCGGGAGATGCCTGGGAGGAGTTCTGGGTAGATCCCGCAGGATGGACCACTGTCAAGAGAGAAAAATCATCTTGGGTGTCTTCCCTGGAAGAGTCTGAGGTTGCTACCTGGGATGACAGAACCATAAACCGCGAGAAAAAAGACTCAGGGACATAGCTGCGACAAGTCTCGGATGAATCCCAGAGTATAGAGCATTGTCCAAGGAGAAAAATCATCCCGGGTATCTTTCCTGGAGGAGTCTGGGGTTGCTACCCGGGATTACAGGGACCAAAACCACAGGAAAAATGTCAGCGGGAGACACTTGGGAGGAATTTCAGATGCATCCCAGAAGATGGAGCATTGTCCAATGAGAAAAATCATCTCGGGTATCTTCCCTGGAGGAGTCTGGGGTTGCTACCCGGGATCACAGGGCCCCAAAACACCGGAATAAAGACTCAGGGACATACCTTCAATGAGTCTCGGATGCTTCCCAGAGGATGGAGCATTGTCCAAGGAGAAAAATCACCTCGGATATCTTCCCTGGAGGAGTCTGGGGTTGCTACCCGGGAGCACAGGGCCCGAAAACACCGGAATAAACACTCAGGGACATACCTCCAAGGGGTCTCGGATGCTTCCCAGAGGATGGAGCATTGTCCAAGGAGAAAAATCATCTGGGGTATCTTCCCTGGAGGAGTCTGGGGTTGCTACCCGGGATCACAGGGCCCCAAAACACCGGAATAAAGACTCAGGGACATACATTCAATGAGTCTCGGATACATCCCAGAGGATGGAGCATTGTCCAAGGAGAAAAATCATCTCGGATATCTTCCCTGGAGGAGTCTGGGGTTGCTACCTGGGATCACAGGGCGCTAAACCACCGGAAGAAAACACTCAGAAACAGAGCTGGGAGGAGTCTCGGGTGCATCCCGCAGGATGGACAATAGTCCAAGGAGAAAAATCAACTTGGTATCTTCCACGGAGGAGTCTGGGGTTGCTACCCGGGATGACAGGGCCCAAAAGCACCGGAATAAAGACTCAGGGACATACCTTCAATGAGTCTCGGATGCTTCCCAGAGGATGGAGCATTGTCCAGGGAGAAAAATCATCTCGGGTATCTTCCCTGGAGGAGTCTGGGGTTGCTAGCCGGGATTACAGGGACCCAAACCACAGGAAAAATGTCTGTGGTAGACGCCTGGGAGGAATCTCAGATGCATCCCAGAAAATGGAGCATTGTCCAAGGAGAAAAATCATCTCGGGTATCTTCCCTGGAGGAGTCTGGGGTTGCTACCCGTGATCACAGGGCGCTAAACCACCGGAATAAAGACTCAGGGACATACCTGCAAGGAGTCTCGGATGCTTCCCAGAGGATGGAGCATTGTCCAAGGAGAAAAATTATCTCGGGTATCTTCCCTAGAGGAGTCTGGGGTTGCTAGCCGGGATCACAGGGCCCTAAAGCACTGGAGAAAACTCTGCGGGAGATGCCTGGGAGGAGTTCTGGGTAGATCCCGCAGGATGGACCACTGTCAAGAGAGAAAAATCATCTTGGGTGTCTTCCCTGGAGGAGTCTGGGGTGGCTACCTGGGATGACAGAACCATAAACCGCGAGAAAAAAGACTCAGGGACATAGCTGCGACAAGTCTCGGATGCATCCCAGAGTATAGAGCATTGTCCAAGGAGAAAAATCATCCCGGGTATCTTCCCTGGAGGAGTCTGGGCTTGCTACCCGGGATTACAGGGACCAAAACCACAGGAAAAATGTCAGCGGGAGACACTTGGGAGGAATTGCAGATGCATCCCAGAAGATGGAGCATTGTCCAAGGAGAAAAATCATCTCGGGTATCTTCCCTGGAGGAGTCTGGGGTTGCTACCCGGGATCACAGGGCCCCAAAACACCAGAATAAACACTCAGGGACATACCTTCAATGAGTCTCGGATGCTTCCCAGAGGATGGAGCATTGTCCAAGGAGAAAAATCATCTCGGGTATCTTCCCTGGAGGAGTCTGGGGTTGCTACCCGGGATCACAGGGCGCTAAACCAACGGAAGAAAACACTCAGAAACAGAGCTGGGAAGAGTCTCGGGTGCATCCCGCAGGATGGACAATAGTCCAAGGAGAAAAATCAACTTGGGTATCTTCCACGGAGGAGTCTGGGGTTGCTACCCGGGATGACAGGGCCCAAAAGCACCGGAATAAACACTCAGGGACATACCTGCAAGGAGTCTCCGATGCTTCCCAGAGGATGGAGCATTGTCCAAGCAGAAAAATTATCTCGGGTATCTTCCCTAGAGGAGTCTGGGGTTGCTAGCCGGGATCACAGGGCCCTAAAGCACTGGAGAAAACTCTGCGGGAGATGCCTGGGAGGAGTTCTGGGTAGATCCCGCAGGATGGACCACTGTCAAGAGAGAAAAATCATCTTGGGTGTCTTCCCTGGAGGAGTCTGGGGTTGCTACCTGGGATGACAGAACCATAAACCGCGAGAAAAAAGACTCAGGGACATAGCTGCGACAAGTCTCGGATGCATCCCAGAAGATGGAGCATTGTCCAAGGAGAAAAATCATCTCGGGTATCTTCCCTGGAGGAGTCTGGGGTTGCTACCTGGGATCACAGGGCGCTAAACCACCGGAAGAAAACACTCAGAAACAGAGCTGGGAGGAGTCTCGGGTGCATCCCGCAGGATGGACAATAGTCCAAGGAGAAAAATCATCTCGGGTATCTTCCCTGGCGGAGTCTGGGGTTGCTACCCGGGATCACAGGGCCCGAAAACACCGGAATAAACACTCAGGGACATACCTCCAAGGGGTCTCGGATGCTTCCCAGAGGATGGAGCATTGTCCAAGCAGAAAAATCATCTCGGGTATCTTCCCTGGAGGAGTCTGGGGTTGCTACCTGGGATCACAGGGCGATAAACCACCGGAAGAAAACACTCAGAAACAGAGCTGGGAGGAGTCTCGGGTGCATCCCGCAGGATGGACAATAGTCCAAGGAGAAAAATCAACTTGGGTATCTTCCACGGAGGAGTCTGGGGTTGCTACCCGGGATGACAGGGCCCAAAAGCACCGGAATAAACACTCAGGGACAAAGCTGCAAGGAGTCTCGGATGCTTCCCAGAGGATGGAGCATTGTCCAGGGAGAAAAATCATCTCGGGTATCTTCCCTGGAGGAGTCTGGGGTTGCTACCCGTGATCACAGGGCGCTAAACCACCGGAATAAAGACTCAGGGACAGACCTGCAAGGAGTCTCGGATGCTTCCCAGAAGATGGAGCATTGTCCAAGCAGAAAAATTATCTCAGGTATCTTCCCTAGAGGAGTCTGGGGTTGCTAGCCGGGATCACAGGGCCCTAAAGCACTGGAGAAAACTCTGCGGGAGATGCCTGGGAGGAGTTCTGGGTAGATCCCGCAGGATGGACCACTGTCAAGAGAGAAAAATCATCTTGGGTGTCTTCCCTGGAGGAGTCTGGGGTTGCTACCTGGGATGACAGAACCCTAAACCGCGAGAAAAAAGACTCAGGGACATAGCTGCGACAAGTCTCGGATGCATCCCAGAGTATAGAGCATTGTCCAAGGAGAAAAATCATCCCGGGTATCTTTCCTGGAGGAGTCTGGGCTTGCTACCCGGGATTACAGGGACCAAAACCACAGGAAAAATGTCTGCGGGAGACACGTGGGAGGAATCTCAGATGCATCCCAGAAGATGGAGCATTGTCCAAGGAGAAAAATCATCTCGGGTATCTTCCCTGGAGGAGTCTGGGGTTGCTACCCGGGATCACAGGGCCCCAAAACACCGGAATAAAGACTCAGGGACATACCTTCAATGAGTCTCGGATACTTCCCAGAGGATGGAGCATTGTCCAAGGAGAAAAATCATCTCGGATATCTTCCCTGGAGGAGTCTGGGGTTGCTACCTGGGATCACAGGGCGCTAAACCACCGGAAGAAAACACTCAGAAACAGAGCTGGGAGGAGTCTCGGGTGCATCCCGCAGGATGGACAATAGTCCAAGGAGAAAAATCAACTTGGGTATCTTCCACGGAGGAGTCTGGGGTTGCTACCCGGGATGAAAGGGCCCAGAAGCACCGGAATAAAGACTCAGGGACATACCTTCAATGAGTCTCGGATGCTTCCCAGAGGATGGAGCATTGTCCAGGGAGAAAAATCATCTCGGGTATCTTCCCTGGAGGAGTCTGGGGTTGCTACCCGGGATTACAGGGACCCAAACCACAGGAAAAATGTCTGTGGGAGACGCCTGGGAGGAATCACAGATGCATCCCAGAAGATGGAGCATTGTCCAAGGAGAAAAATCATCTCGGGTATCTTCCCTGGAGGAGTCTGGGGTTGCTACCCGTGATCACAGGGCGCTAAACCACCGGAATAAAGACTCAGGGACAGACCTGCAAGGAGTCTCGGATGCTTCCCAGAAGATGGAGCATTGTCCAAGCAGAAAAATTATCTCGGGTATCTTCCCTAGAGGAGTCTGGGGTTGCTACCCGGGATCACAGGGCCCTAAAGTACTGGAGAAAACTCTGCGGGAGATGCCTGGGAGGAGTTCTGGGTAGATCCCGCAGGATGGACCACTGTCAAGAGAGAAAAATCATCTTGGGTGTCTTCCCTGGAGGAGTCTGGGGTGGCTACCTGGGATGACAGAACCATAAACCGCGAGAAAAAAGACTCAGGGACATAGCTGCAACAAGTCTCGGATGCATCCCAGAGTATAGAGCATTGTCCAAGGAGAAAAATCATCTCGGGTATCTTTCCTGGAGGAGTCTGGGCTTGCTACGCGGGATTACAGGGACCAAAACCACAGGAAAAATGTCTGCGGGAGACACTTGGGAGGAATCTCAGATGCATCCCAGAAGATGGAGCATTGTCCAAGGAGAAAAATCATCTCGGGTATCTTCCCTGGAGGAGTCTGGGGTTGCTACCCGGGATCACAGGGCCCCAAAACACCGGAATAAAAACTCAGGGACATACCTTCAATGAGTCTCGGATGCTTCCCAGAGGATGGAGCATTGTCCAAGGAGAAAAATCATCTCGGATATCTTCCCTGGAGGAGTCTGGGGTTGCTACCCGGGATCACAGGGCGCTAAACCACCGGAAGAAAACACTCAGAAACAGAGCTGGGAAGAGTCTCGGGTGCATCCCGCAGGATGGACAATAGTCCAAGGAGAAAAATCAACTTGGGTATCTTCCACGGAGGAGTCTGGGGTTGCTACCCGGGATGACAGGGCCCAAAAGCACCGGAATAAAGACTCAGGGACATACCTGCAAGGAGTCTCGGATGGTTCCCAGAGGATGGAGCATTGTCCAAGCAGAAAAATTATCTCGGGTATCTTCCCTAGAGGAGTCTGGGGTTGCTAGCCGGGATCACAGGGCACTAAAGCACTGGAGAAAACTCTGCGGGAGATGCCTGGGAGGAGTTCTGGGTAGATCCCGCAGGATGGACCACTGTCAAGAGAGAAAAATCATCTTGGGTGTCTTCCCTGGAGGAGTCTGGGGTTGCTACCTGGGATGACAGAACCATAAACCGCGAGAAAAAAGACTCAGGGACATAGCTGCGACAAGTCTCGGATGCATCCCAGAGTATAGAGCATTGTCCAAGGAGAAAAATCATCCCGGGTATCTTTCCTGGAGGAGTCTGGGGTTGCTACCCGGGATTACAGGGACCAAAACCACAGGAAAAATGTCTGCAGGAGACACTTGGGAGGAATCTCAGATGCATCCCAGAAGATGGAGCATTGTCCAAGGAGAAAAATCATCTCGGGTATCTTCCCTGGAGGAGTCTGGGGTTGCTACCTGGGATCACAGGGCGCTAAACCACCGGAAGAAAACACTCAGAAACAGAGCTGGGAGGAGTCTCGGGTGCATCCCGCAGGATGGACAATAGTCCAAGGAGAAAAATCAACTTGGGTATCTTCCCTGGAGGAGTCTGGGGTTGCTACCCGGGATGACAGGGCCCAAAAGCACCGGAATAAACACTCAGGGACAAAGCTGCAAGGAGTCTCGGATGCTTCCCAGAGGATGGAGCATTGTCCAGGGAGAAAAATCATCTCGGGTATCTTCCCTGGAGGAGTCTGGGGTTGCTACCCGGGATTACAGGGACCCAAACCACAGGAAAAATGTCTGTGGGAGACGCCTGGGAGGAATCTCAGATGCATCCCAGAAAATGGAGCATTGTCCAAGGAGAAAAATCATCTCGGGTATCTTCCCTGGAGGAGTCTGGGGTTGCTACCCGTGATCACAGGGCGCTAAACCACCGGAATAAAGACTCAGGGACAGACCTGCAAGGAGTCTCGGATGCTTCCCAGAAGATGGAGCATTGTCCAAGCAGAAAAATTATCTCGGGTATCTTCCCTAGAGGAGTCTGGGGTTGCTAGCCGGGATCACAGGGCCCTAAAGCACTGGAGAAAACTCTGCGGGAGATGCCTGGGAGGAGTTCTGGGTAGATCCCGCAGGATGGACCACTGTCAAGAGAGAAAAATCATCTTGGGTGTCTTCCCTGGAGGAGTCTGGGGTTGCTACCTGGGATGACAGAACCCTAAACCGCGAGAAAAAAGACTCAGGGACATAGCTGCGACAAGTCTCGGATGCATCCCAGAGTATAGAGCATTGTCCAAGGAGAAAAATCATCCCGGGTATCTTTCCTGGAGGAGTCTGGGGTTGCTACCCGGGATTACAGGGACCAAAACCACAGGAAAAATGTCTGCAGGAGACACGTGGGAGGAATCTCAGATGCATCCCAGAAGATGGAGCATTGTCCAAGGAGAAAAATCATCTCGGGTATCTTCCCTGGAGGAGTCTGGGGTTGCTACCCGGGATCACAGGGCCCCAAAACACCGGAATAAAGACTCAGGGACATACATTCAATGAGTCTCGGATACTTCCCAGAGGATGGAGCATTGTCCAAGGAGAAAAATCATCTCGGATATCTTCCCTGGAGGAGTCTGGGGTTGCTACCTGGGATCACAGGGCGCTAAACCACCGGAAGAAAACACTCAGAAACAGAGCTGGGAGGAGTCTCGGGTGCATCCCGCAGGATGGACAATAGTCCAAGGAGAAAAATCAACTTGGGTATCTTCCACGGTGGAATCTGGGGTTGCTACCCGGGATGAAAGGGCCCAAAAGCACCGGAATAAAGACTCAGGGACATACCTTCAATGAGTCTCGGATGCTTCCCAGAGGATGGAGCATTATCCAGGGAGAAAAATCATCTCGGGTATCTTCCCTGGAGGAGTCTGGGGTTGCTACCCGTGATCACAGGGCGCTAAACCACCGGAATAAAGACTCAGGGACAGACCTGCAAGGAGTCTCGGATGCTTCCCAGAGGATGGAGCATTGTCCAAGCAGAAAAATTATCTCGGGTATCTTCCCTAGAGGAGTCTGGGGTTGCTACCCGTGATCACAGGGCGCTAAACCACCGGAATAAAGACTCAGGGACAGACCTGCAAGGAGTCTCGGATGCTTCCCAGAAGATGGAGCATTGTCCAAGCAGAAAAATTATCTTGGGTATCTTCCCTGGAGGAGTCTGGGGTTGCTACCCGTGATTACAGGGACCCAAACCACAGGAAAAATGTCTGTGGGAGACGCCTGGGAGGAATCTCAGATGCATCCCAGAAGATGGAGCATTGTCCAAGGAGAAAAATCATCTCGGGTATCTTCCCTGGAGGAGTCTGGGGTTGCTACCCGGGATTACAGGGACCCAAACCACAGGAAAAATGTCTGTGGGAGACGCCTGGGAGGAATCTCAGATGCATCCCAGAAAATGGAGCATTGTCCAAGGAGAAAAATCATCTCGGGTATCTTCCCTGGAGGAGTCTGGGGTTGCTACCCGTGATCACAGGGCGCTAAACCACCGGAATAAAGACTCAGGGACATACCTGCAAGGAGTCACGGATGCTTCCCAGAGGATGGAGCATTGTCCAAGCAGAAAAATTATCTCGGGTATCTTCCCTAGAGGAGTCTGGGGTTGCTAGCCGGGATCACAGGGCCCTAAAGCACTGGAGAAAACTCTGCGGGAGATGCCTGGCAGGAGTTCTGGGTAGATCCCGCAGGATGGACCACTGTCAAGAGAGAAAAATCATCTTGGGTGTCTTCCCTGGAGGAGTCTGAGGTTGCTACCTGGGATGACAGAACCATAAACCGCGAGAAAAAAGACTCAGGGACATAGCTGCGACAAGTCTCGGATGCATCCCAGAGTATAGAGCATTGTCCAAGGAGAAAAATCATCCCGGGTATCTTTCCTGGAGGAGTCTGGGCTTGCTACCCGGGATTACAGGGACCAAAACCACAGGAAAAATGTTAGCGGGAGACACTTGGGAGGAATTTCAGATGCATCCCAGAAGATGGAACATTGTCCAAGGAGAAAAATCATCTCGGGTATCTTCCCTGGAGGAGTCTGGGGTTGCTACCCGGGATCACAGGGCCCGAAAACACCGGAATAAAGACTCAGGGACATACCTTCAATGAGTCTCGGATGCTTCCCAGAGGATGGAGCATTGTCCAAGGAGAAAAATGATCTCGGGTGTCTTCCCTGGAGGAGTCTGGGGTTGCTACCCGGGATCACAGGGCGCTAAACCACCGGAAGAAAACACTCAGAAACAGAGCTGGGAAGAGTCTCGGGTGCATCCCGCAGGATGGACAATAGTCCAAGGAGAAAAATCAACTTGGGTATCTTCCACGGAGGAGTCTGGGGTTGCTACCCGGGATGACAGGGCCCAAAAGCACCGGAATAAACACTCAGGGACATACCTGCAAGGAGTCTCCGATGCTTCCCAGAGGATGGAGCATTGTCCAAGCAGAAAAATTATCTCGGGTATCTTCCCTAGAGGAGTCTGGGGTTGCTAGCCGGGATCACAGGGCCCTAAAGCACTGGAGAAAACTCTGCGGGAGATGCCTGGCAGGAGTTCTGGGTAGATCCCGCAGGATGGACCACTGTCAAGAGAGAAAAATCATCTTGGGTGTCTTCCCTGGAGGAGTCTGGGGTTGCTACCCGGGATGACAGAACCATAAACCGCGAGAAAAAAGACTCAGGGACATAGCTGCGACAAGTCTCGGATGCATCCCAGAGTATAGAGCATTTTCCAAGGAGAAAAATCATCCCGGGTATCTTTCCTGGAGGAGTCTGGGCTTGCTACCCGGGATTACAGGGACCACAACCACAGGAAAAATGTCTGCGGGAGACGCCTGGGAGGAATCTCAGATGCATCCCAGAAGATGGAGCATTGTCCAAGGAGAAAAATCATCTCGGGTATCTTCCCTGGAGGAGTCTGGGGTTGCTACCCGGGATCACAGGGCCCTAAAGCACTGGAGAAAACTCTGCGGGAGATGCCTGGGAGGAGTTCTGGGTAGATCCCGCAGGATGGACCACTGTCAAGAGAGAAAAATCATCTTGGGTGTCTTCCCTGGAGGAGTCTGGGGTTGCTACCTGGGATGACAGAACCATAAACCGCGAGAAAAAAGACTCAGGGACATAGCTGCGACAAGTCTCGGATGCATCCCAGAGTATAGAGCATTGTCCAAGGAGAAAAATCATCCCGGGTATCTTTCCTGGAGGAGTCTGGGGTTGCTACCCGGGATTACAGGGACCAAAACCACAGGAAAAATGTCTGCGGGAGACACTTGGGAGGAATCTCAGATGCATCCCAGAAGATGGAGCATTGTCCAAGGAGAAAAATCATCTCGGGTATCTTCCCTGGAGGAGTCTGGGGTTGCTACTCGGGATCACAGGGCGCTAAACCACCGGAAGAAAACACTCAGAAACAGAGCTGGGAGGAGTCTCGGGTGCATCCGGCAGGATGGACAATAGTCCAAGGAGAAAAATCAACTTGGGTATCTTCCCTGGAGGAGTCTGGGGTTGCTACCCGGGATTACAGGGCCCAAAAGCACCGGAATAAACACTCAGGGACATACCTGCAAGGAGTCTCGGATGCTTCCCAGAGGATGGAGCATTGTCCAAGGAGAAAAATCATCTCGGGTATCTTCCCTGGAGGAGTCTCGGGTTGCTACCCGGGATTACAGGGACCCAAACCACAGGAAAAATGTCTGTGGGAGACGCCTGGGAGGAATCTCAGATGCATCCCAGAAAGTGGAGCATTGTCCAAGGAGAAAAATCATCTCGGGTATCTTCCCTGGAGGAGTCTGGGGTTGCTACCCGTGATCACAGGGCGCTAAACCACCGGAATAAAGACTCAGGGACATACCTGCAAGGAGTCTCGGATGCTTCCCAGAAGATGGAGCATTGTCCAAGCAGAAAAATTATCTCGGGTATCTTCCCTGGAGGAGTCTGGGGTTGCTACCCGTGATCACAGGGCGCTAAACCACCGGAATAAAGACTCAGGGACATACCTGCAAGGAGTCTCGGATGCTTCCCAGAGGATGGAGCATTGTCCAAGGAGAAAAATCATCTCGGGTATCTTCCCTGGAGGAGTCTGGGGTTGCTACCCGGGATCACAGGGCGCTAAACCACCGGAAGAAAACACTCAGAAACAGAGCTGGGAGGAGTCTCGGGTGCATCCCGCAGGATGGACAATAGTCCAAGGAGAAAAATCAACTTGGGTATCTTTCCTGGAGGAGTCTGGGGTTGCTACCCGGGATTACAGGGACCCAAACCACAGGAAAAATGTCTGTGGGAGACGCCTGGGAGGAATCTCAGATGCATCCCAGAAGATGGAGCATTGTCCAAGGAGAAAAATCATCTCGGGTATCTTCCCTGGAGGAGTCTGGGGTTGCTACCCGGGATCACAGGGCCCCAAAACACCGGAATAAACACTCAGGGACATACCTGCAAGGAGTCTCGGATGCTTCCCAGAGGATGGAGCATTGTCCAAGCAGAAAAATCATCTCGGATATCTTCCCTAGAGGAGTCTGGGGTTGCTACCCGGGATTACAGGGACACAAACAACAGGAAAAATGTTTGCAGGAGACGCCTAGGAGGAATCTCAGATGCTTCCCAGAAGATGGAGCATTGTCCAAGGAGAAAAATCATCTCGGGTATCTTTCCTGGAGGAGTCTGGGGTTGCTAGCCGGGATGACAGGGCCCAAAAGCACCGGAATAAACACTCAGGGACATACCTGCAAGGAGTCTCGGATGCTTCCCAGAGGATGGAGCATTGTCCAAGCATAAAAATTATCTCGGGTATCTTCCCTAGAGGAGTCTGGGGTTGCTACCCGGGATCACAGGGCCCCAAAACACCGGAATAAAGACTCAGGGACATACCTTCAATGAGTCTCGGATGCTTCCCAGAGGATGGAGCATTGTCCAAGGAGAAAAATCATCTCGGGTATCTTCCCTGGAGGAGTCTGGGGTTGCTACCCGAGATCACAGGGTGCTAAACCACCGGAAGAAAACACTCAGAAACAGAGCTGGGAGGAGTCTCGGGTGCATCCCGCAGGATGGACAATAGTCCAAGGAGAAAAATCAACTTGGGTATCTTCCACGGAGGAGTCTGGGGTTGCTACCCGGGATGACAGGGCCCAAAAGCACCGGAATAAACACTCAGGGACATACCTGCAAGGAGTCTCGGATGCTTCCCAGAGAATGGAGCATTGTCCAAGCAGAAAAATTATCTCGGGTATCTTCCCTAGAGGAGTCTGGGGTTGCTAGCCGGGATCACAGGGCCCTAAAGCCCTATAGAAAACTCTGCGGGAGATGCCTGGGAGGAGTTCTGGGTAGATCCCGCAGGATGGACCACTGTCAAGAGAGAAAAATCATCTTGGGTGTCTTCCCTGGAGGAGTCTGGGGTTGCTACCCGGGATGACAGAACCATAAACCGCGAGAAAAAAGACTCAGGGACATAGCTGCGACAAGTCTCGGATGCATCCCAGAGTATAGAGCATTTTCCAAGGAGAAAAATCATCCCGGGTATCTTTCCTGGAGGAGTCTGGGCTTGCTACCCGGGATTACAGGGACCAAAACCACAGGAAAAATGTCTGCGGGAGACGCCTGGGAGGAATCTCAGATGCATCCCAGAAGATGGAGCATTGTCCAAGGAGAAAAATCATCTCGGGTATCTTCCCTGGAGGAGTCTGGGGTTGCTACCCGGGATCACAGGGCCCCAAAACACCGGAATAAAAACTCAGGGACATACATTCAATGAGTCTCGGATACTTCCCAGAGGATGGAGCATTGTCCAAGGAGAAAAATCATCTCGGATATCTTCCCTGGAGGAGTCTGGGGTTGCTACCTGGGATCACAGGGCGCTAAACCACCGGAAGAAAACACTCAGAAACAGAGCTGGGAGGAGTCTCGGGTGCATCCCGCAGGATGGACAATAGTCCAAGGAGAAAAATCAACTTGGGTATCTTCCATGGAGGCGTCTGGGGTTGCTACCCGGGATGACAGGGCCCAAAAGAACCGGAATAAACACTCAGGGACAAAGCTGCAAGGAGTCTCGGATGCTTCCCAGAGGATGGAGCATTGTCCAGGGAGAAAAATCATCTCGGGTATCTTCCCTGGAGGAGTCTGGGGTTGCTACCCGGGATTACAGGGACCCAAACCACAGGAAAAATGTCTGTGGGAGACGCCTGGGAGGAATCTCAGATGCATCCCAGAAAATGGAGCATTGTCCAAGGAGAAAAATCATCTCGGGTATCTTCCCTGGAGGAGTCTGGGGTTGCTACCCGTGATCACAGGGCGCTAAACCACCGGAATAAAGACTCAGGGACATACCTGCAAGGAGTCTCGGATGCTTCCCAGAGGATGGAGCATTGTCCAAGCAGAAAAATTATCTCGGGTATCTTCCCTAGAGGAGTCTGGGGTTGCTAGCCGGGATCACAGGGCCCTAAAGCACTGGAGAAAACTCTGCGGGAGATGCCTGGGAGGAGTTCTGGGTAGATCCCGCAGGATGGACCACTGTCAAGAGAGAAAAATCATCTTGGGTGTCTTCCCTGGAGGAGTCTGAGGTTGCTACCTGGGATGACAGAACCATAAACCGCGAGAAAAAAGACTCAGGGACATAGCTGCGACAAGTCTCGGATGCATCCCAGAGTATAGAGCATTGTCCAAGGAGAAAAATCATCCCGGGTATCTTCCCTAGAGGAGTCTGGGGTTGCTACCCGGGATTACAGGGACCAAAACCACAGGAAAAATGTCTGCGGGAGACACTTGGGAGGAATCTCAGATGCATCCCAGAAGATGGAGCATTGTCCAAGGAGAAAAATCATCTCGGGTATCTTCCCTGGAGGAGTCTGGGGTTGCTACCCGGAATCACAGGGCCCGAAAGCACCGGAATAAACACTCAGGGACATACCTGCAAGGAGTCTCGGATGCTTCCCAGAAGATGGAGCATTGTCCAAGCAGAAAAATTATCTCGGGTATCTTCCCTAGAGGAGTCTGGGGTTGCTAGCCGGGATCACAGGGCCCTAAAGCACTGGAGAAAACTTTGCGGGAGATGCCTGGGAGGAGTTCTGGGTAGATCCCGCAGGATGGACCACTGTCAAGAGAGAAAAATCATCTTGGGTGTCTTCCCTGGAGGAGTCTGGGGTTGCTACCCGGGATGACAGAATCATAAACCGCGAGAAAAAAGACTCAGGGACATAGCTGCGACAAGTCTCGGATGCATCACAGAGTATAGAGCATTGTCCAAGGAGAAAAATCATCCCGGGTATCTTTCCTGGAGGAGTCTGGGCTTGCTACCTGGGATTACAGGGACCAAAACCACAGGAAAAATGTCTGCAGGAGACACTTGGGAGGAATCTCAGATGCATCCCAGAAGATGGAGCATTGTCCAAGGAGAAAAATCATCTCGGGTATCTTCCCTGGAGGAGTCTGGGGTTGCTACCCGGGATCACAGGGCCCCAAAACACCGGAATAAACACTCAGGGACATACCTCCAAGGGGTCTCGGATGCTTCGCAGAGGATGGAGCATTGTCCAAGGAGAAAAATCATCTCGGGTATCTTCCCTGGAGGAGTCTGGGGTTGCTACCCGGGATCACAGGGCGCTAAACCACCGGAAGAAAACACTCAGAAACAGAGCTGGGAGGAGTCTCGGGTGCATCCGGCAGGATGGACAATAGTCCAAGGAGAAAAATCAACTTGGGTATCTTCCCTGGAGGAGTCTGGGGTTGCTACCCGGGATTACAGGGCCCAAAAGCACCGGAATAAACACTCAGGGACATACCTGCAAGGAGTCTCGGATGCTTCCCAGAGGATGGAGCATTGTCCAAGCAGAAAAATTATCTCGGGTATCTTCCCTAGAGGAGTCTGGGGTTGCTAGCCGGGATCACAGGGCCCTAAAGCACTGGAGAAAACTCTGTGGGAGATGCCTGGGAGGAGTTCTGGGTAGATCCCGCAGGATGGACCACTGTCAAGAGAGAAAAATCATCTTGGGTGTCTTCCCTGGAGGAGTCTGGGGTTGCTACCCGGGATGACAGAACCATAAACCGCGAGAAAAAAGACTCAGGGACATAGCTGCGACAAGTCTCGGATGCATCCCAGAGTATAGAGCATTTTCCAAGGAGAAAAATCATCCCGGGTATCTTTCCTGGAGGAGTCTGGGCTTGCTACCCGGGATTACAGGGACCAAAACCACAGGAAAAATGTCTGCGGGAGACGCCTGGGAGGAATCTCAGATGCATCCCAGAAGATGGAGCATTGTCCAAGGAGAAAAATCATCTCGGGTATCTTCCCTGGAGGAGTCTGGGGTTGCTACCCGTGATCACAGGGACCAAAACCACAGGAAAAATGTCTGCGGGAGACACTTGGGAGGAATCTCAGATGCATCCCAGAAGATGGAGCATTGTCCAAGGAGAAAAATCATCTCGGGTATCTTCCCTGGAGGAGTCTGGGGTTGCTACCCGTGATCACAGGGCGCTAAACCACCGGAATAAAGACTCAGGGACATACCTTCAATGAGTCTCGGATGCTTCCCAGAAGATGGAGCATTGTCCAAGCAGAAAAATTATCTCGGGTATCTTCCCTAGAGGAGTCTGGGGTTGCTACCCGGGATCACAGGGACCCAAACCACAGGAAAAATGTCTGTGGGAGACACTTGGGAGGAATCTCAGATGCATCCCAGAAGATGGAGCATTGTCCAAGGAGAAAAATCATCTCGGGTATCTTCCCTGGAGGAGTCTGGGGTTGCTACCCGTGATCACAGGGCGCTAAACCACCGGAATAAAGACTCAGGGACATACCTTCAATGAGTCTCGGATGCTTCCCAGAGGATGGAGCATTGTCCAAGCAGAAAAATTATCTCGGGTATCTTCCCTAGAGGAGTCTGGGGTTGCTACCCGGGATCACAGGGACCCAAACCACAGGAAAAATGTCTGTGGGAGACACTTGGGAGGAATCTCAGATGCATCCCAGAAGATGGAGCATTGTCCAAGGAGAAAAATCATCTCGGGTATCTTCCCTGGAGGAGTCTGGGGTTGCTACCCGGGATCACAGGGCCCCAAAACACCGGAATAAAGACTCAGGGACATACCTTCAATGAGTCTCGGATGCTTCCCAGAGGATGGAGCATTGTCCAAGGAGAAAAATCATCTCGGGTATCTTCCCTGGAGGAGTCTGGGGTTGCTACCCGGGATCACAGGGCGCTAAACCACCGGAAGAAAACACTCAGAAACAGAGCTGGGAGGAGTCTCGGGTGCATCCCGCAGGATGGACAATAGTCCAAGGAGAAAAATCAACTTGGGTATCTTCCACGGAGGAGTCTGGGGTTGCTACCCGGGATGACAGGGCCCAAAAGCACCGGAATAAACACTCAGGGACATACCTGCAAGGAGTCTCCGATGCTTCCCAGAGGATGGAGCATTGTCCAAGCAGAAAAATTATCTCGGGTATCTTCCCTAGAGGAGTCTGGGGTTGCTAGCCGGGATCACAGGGCCCTAAAGCACTGGAGAAAACTCTGCGGGAGATGCCTGGGAGGAGTTCTGGGTAGATCCCGCAGGATGGACCACTGTCAAGAGAGAAAAATCATCTTGGGTGTCTTCCCTGGAGGAGTCTGGGGTTGCTACCTGGGATGACAGAACCATAAATCGCGAGAAAAAAGACTCAGGGACATAGCTGCGACAAGTCTCGGATGCATCCCAGAGTATAGAGCATTGTCCAAGGAGAAAAATCATCCCGGGTATCTTTCCTGGAGGAGTCTGGGCTTGCTACCCGGGATTACAGGGACCAAAACCACAGGAAAAATGTCTGCGGGAGACACTTGGGAGGAATCTCAGATGCATCCCAGAAGATGGAGCATTGTCCAAGGAGAAAAATCATCTCGGGTATCTTCCCTGGAGGAGTCTGGGGTTGCTAGCCGGGATCACAGGGCCCGAAAACACCGGAATAAACACTCAGGGACATACCTGCAAGGAGTCTCGGATGCTTCCCAGAGGATGGAGCATTGTCCAAGCAGAAAAATTATCTCGGGTATCTTCCCTAGAGGAGTCTGGGGTTGCTACCCGGGATCACAGGGACCCAAACCACAGGAAAAATGTCTGTGGGAGACACTTGGGAGGAATCTCAGATGCATCCCAGAAGATGGAGCATTGTCCAAGGAGAAAAATCATCTCGGGTATCTTCCCTGGAGGAGTCTGGGGTTGCTACCCGGGATCACAGGGCCCCAAAACACCGGAATAAAGACTCAGGGACATACCTTCAATGAGTCTCGGATGCTTCCCAGAGGATGGAGCATTGTCCAAGGAGAAAAATCATCTCGGGTATCTTCCCTGGAGGAGTCTGGGGTTGCTACCCGGGATCACAGGGCGCTAAACCACCGGAAGAAAACACTCAGAAACAGAGCTGGGAGGAGTCTCGGGTGCATCCCGCAGGATGGACAATAGTCCAAGGAGAAAAATCAACTTGGGTATCTTCCACGGAGGAGTCTGGGGTTGCTACCCGGGATGACAGGGCCCAAAAGCACCGGAATAAACACTCAGGGACATACCTGCAAGGAGTCTCGGATGCTTCCCAGAGGATGGAGCATTGTCCAAGGAGAAAAATCATCTCAGGTATCTTCCCTGGAGGAGTCTGGGGTTGCTACCCGGGATTACAGGGACCCAAACCACAGGAAAAATGTCTGTGGGAGACGCCTGGGAGGAATCTCAGATGCATCCCAGAAAATGGAGCATTGTCCAAGGAGAAAAATCATCTCGGGTATCTTCCCTGGAGGAGTCTGGGGTTGCTACCCGTGATCACAGGGCGCTAAACCACCGGAATAAAGACTCAGGGACATACCTGCAAGGAGTCTCGGATGCTTCCCAGAAGATGGAGCATTGTCCAAGCAGAAAAATTATCTCGGGTATCTTCCCTAGAGGAGTCTGGGGTTGCTAGCCGGGATCACAGGGCCCTAAAGCACTGGAGAAAACTCTGCGGGAGATGCCTGGGAGGAGTTCTGGGTAGATCCCGCAGGATGGACCACTGTCAAGAGAGAAAAATCATCTTGGGTGTCTTCCCTGGAGGAGTCTGAGGTTGCTACCTGGGATGACAGAACCATAAACCGCGAGAAAAAAGACTCAGGGACATAGCTGCGACAAGTCTCGGATGCATCCCAGAGTATAGAGCATTGTCCAAGGAGAAAAATCATCCCGGGTATCTTTCCTGGAGGAGTCTGGGGTTGCTACCCGGGATCACAGGGACCAAAACCACAGGAAAAATGTCTGCGGGAGACACTTGGGAGGAATCTCAGATGCATCCCAGAAGATGGAGCATTGTCCAAGGAGAAAAATCATCTCGGGTATCTTCCCTGGAGGAGTCTGGGGTTGCTACCCGGGATCACAGGGCCCCAAAACACCGGAATAAAGACTCAGGGACATACCTTCAATGAGTCTCGGATGCTTCCCAGAGGATGGAGCATTGTCCAAGGAGAAAAATCATCTCGGATATCTTCCCTGGAGGAGTCTGGGATTGCTACCCGTGATCACAGGGCGCTAAACCACCGGAATAAAGACTCAGGGACATACCTGCAAGGAGTCTCGGATGCTTCCCAGAAGATGGAGCATTGTCCAAGCAGAAAAATTATCTCGGGTATCTTCCCTAGAGGAGTCTGGGGTTGCTAGCCGGGATCACAGGGCCCTAAAGCACTGGAGAAAACTTTGCGGGAGATGCCTGGGAGGAGTTCTGGGTAGATCCCGCAGGATGGACCACTGTCAAGAGAGAAAAATCATCTTGGGTGTCTTCCCTGGAGGAGTCTGGGGTTGCTACCCGGGATGACAGAATCATAAACCGCGAGAAAAAAGACTCAGGGACATAGCTGCGACAAGTCTCGGATGCATCCCAGAGTATAGAGCATTGTCCAAGGAGAAAAATCATCCCGGGTATCTTTCCTGGAGGAGTCTGGGGTTGCTACCCGGGATTACAGGGACCAAAACCACAGGAAAAATGTCTGCAGGAGACACTTGGGAGGAATCTCAGATGCATCCCAGAAGATGGAGCATTGTCCAAGGAGAAAAATCATCTCGGGTATCTTCCCTGGAGGAGTCTGGGGTTGCTACCCGGGATCACAGGGCGCTAAACCACCGGAAGAAAACACTCAGAAACAGAGCTGGGAGGAGTCTCGGGTGCATCCCGCAGGATGGACAATAGTCCAAGGAGAAAAATCAACTTGGGTATCTTCCACGGAGGAGTCTGGGGTTGCTACCCGGGATGACAGGGCCAAAAAGTACCGGAATAAACACTCAGGGACATACCTGCAAGGAGTCTCGGATGCTTCCCAGAGGATGGAGCATTGTCCAAGCAGAAAAATCATCTCGGGTATCTTCCCTGGAGGAGTCTGGGGTTGCTACCTGGGATCACAGGGCGCTAAACCACCGGAAGAAAACACTCAGAAACAGAGCTGGGAGGAGTCTCGGGTGCATCCCGCAGGATGGACAATAGTCCAAGGAGAAAAATCAACTTGGGTATCTTCCCTGGAGGAGTCTGGGGTTGCTACCCGGGATGACAGGGCCCAAAACCACCGGAATAAACACTCAGGGACATACCTGCAAGGAGTCTCCGATGCTTCCCAGAGGATGGAGCATTGTCCAAGGAGAAAAATCATCTCGGGTATCTTCCCTGGAGGAGTCTGGGGTTGCTACCCGGGATCACAGGGACCAAAACCACAGGAAAAATGTCTGTGGGAGATACTTGGGAGGAATCTCAGATGCATCCCAGAAGATGGAGCATTGTCCAAGGAGAAAAATCATCTCGGGTATCTTCCCTGGAGGAGTCTGGGGTTGCTACCCGTGATCACAGGGCGCTAAACCACCGGAATAAAGACTCAGGGACATACCTGCAAGGAGTCTCGGATGCTTCCCAGAAGATGGAGCATTGTCCAAGCAGAAAAATTATCTCGGGTATCTTCCCTACAGGAGTCTGGGGTTGCTAGCCGGGATCACAGGGCCCTAAAGCACTGGAGAAAACTCTGCGGGAGATGCCTGGGAGGAGTTCTGGGTAGATCCCGCAGGATGGACCACTGTCAAGAGAGAAAAATCATCTTGGGTGTCTTCCCTGGAGGAGTCTGGGGTTCCTACCTGGGATGACAGAACCATAAACCGCGAGAAAAAAGACTCAGGGACATAGCTGCGACAAGTCTCGGATGCATCCCAGAGTATAGAGCATTATCCAAGGAGAAAAATCATCCCGGGTATCTTTCCTGGAGGAGTCTGGGCTTGCTACCCGGGATTACAGGGACCAAAACCACAGGAAAAATGTCTGCGGGAGACACTTGGGAGGAATCTCAGATGCATCCCAGAAGATGGAGCATTGTCCAAGGAGAAAAATCATCTCGGGTATCTTCCCTGGAGGAGTCTGGGGTTGCTACCCGGGATCACAGGGCCCCAAAACACCGGAATAAAGACTCAGGGACATACCTTCAATGAGTCTCGGATGCTTCCCAGAGGATGGAGCATTGTCCAAGGAGAAAAATCATCTCGGATATCTTCCCTGGAGGAGTCTGGGGTTGCTACCCGGGATTACAGGGACCCAAACCACAGGAAAAATGTCTGTGGGAGACGCCTGGGAGGAATCTCAGATGCATCCCAGAAGATGGAGCATTGTCCAAGGAGAAAAATCATTTCGGGTATCTTCCCTGGAGGAGTCTGGGGTTGCTACCCGGGATGACAGGGCCAAAAAGCACCGGAATAAACACTCAGGGACATACCTGCAAGGAGTCTCGGATGCTTCCCAGAGGATGGAGCATTGTCCAAGCAGAAAAATTATCTCGGGTATCTTCCCTAGAGGAGTCTGGGGTTGCTAGCCGGGATCACAGGGCCCTAAAGCACTGGAGAAAACTCTGCGGGAGATGCCTGGGAGGAGTTCTGGGTAGATCCCGCAGGATGGACCACTGTCAAGAGAGAAAAATCATCTTGGGTGTCTTCCCTGGAGGAGTCTGGGGTTGCTACCTGGGATGACAGAACCATAAACCGCAAAAAAAAAGACTCAGGGACATAGCTGCGACAAGTCTCGGATGCATCCCAGAGTATAGAGCATTGTCCAAGGAGAAAAATCATCCCGGGTATCTTTCCTGGAGGAGTCTGGGCTTGCTACCCGGGATTACAGGGACCAAAACCACAGGAAAAATGTCTGCGGGAGACACTTGGGAGGAATCTCAGATGCATCCCAGAAGATGGAGCATTGTCCAAGGAGAAAAATCATCTCGGGTATCTTCCCTGGAGGAGTCTGGGGTTGCTACCCGGGATCACAGGGCCCCAAAACACCGGAATAAACACTCAGGGACATACCTCCAAGGGGTCTCGGATGCTTCCCAGAGGATGGAGCATTGTCCAAGGAGAAAAATCATCTCGGGTATCTTCCCTGGAGGAGTCTGGGGTTGCTACCCGGGATCACAGGGCGCTAAACCACCGGAAGAAAACACTCAGAAACAGAGCTGGGAGGAGTCTCGGGTGCATCCCGCAGGATGGACAATAGTCCAAGGAGAAAAATCAACTTGGGTATCTTCCACGGAGGAGTCTGGGGTTGCTACCCGGGATGACAGGGCCCAAAAGCACCGGAATAAACACTCAGGGACATACCTGCAAGGAGTCTCGGATGCTTCCCAGAGGATGGAGCATTGTCCAAGCAGAAAAATTATCTCGGGTATCTTCCCTAGAGGAGTCTGGGGTTGCTAGCCGGGATCACAGGGCCCTAAAGCCCTGGAGAAAACTCTGCGGGAGATGCCTGGGAGGAGTTCTGGGTAGATCCCGCAGGATGGACCACTGTCAAGAGAGAAAAATCATCTTGGGTGTCTTCCCTGGAGGAGTCTGGGGTTGCTACCTGGGATGACAGAACCATAAACCGCGAGAAAAAAGACTCAGGGACATAGCTGCGACAAGTCTCGGATGCATCCCAGAGTATAGAGCATTGTCCAAGGAGAAAAATCATCCCGGGTATCTTTCCTGGAGGAGTCTGGGCTTGCTACCCGGGATTACAGGGACCAAAACCACAGGAAAAATGTCTGCGGGAGACACTTGGGAGGAATCTCAGATGCATCCCAGAAGATGGAGCATTGTCCAAGGAGAAAAATCATCTCGGGTATCTTCCCTGGAGGAGTCTGGGGTTGCTACCCGGGATCACAGGGCCCGAAAACACCGGAATAAACACTCAGGGACATACCTCCAAGGGGTCTAGGATGCTTCCCAGAGGATGGAGCATTGTCCAAGGAGAAAAATCATCTCGGGTATCTTCCCTGGAGGAGTCTGGGGTTGCTACCCGGGATCACAGGGCGCTAAACCACCGGAAGAAAACACACAGAAACAGAGCTGGGAAGAGTCTCGGGTGCATCCCGCAGGATGGACAATAGTCCAAGGAGAAAAATCAACTTGGGTATCTTCCACGGAGGAGTCTGGGGTTGCTACCCGGGATGACAGGGCCCAAAAGCACCGGAATAAACACTCAGGGACAAAGCTGCAAGGAGTCTCGGATGCTTCCCAGAGGATGGAGCATTGTCCAGGGAGAAAAATCATCTCGGGTATCTTCCCTGGAGGAGTCTGGGGTTGCTACCCGGGATTACAGGGACCCAAACCACAGGAAAAATGTCTGTGGGAGACGCCTGGGAGGAATCTCAGATGCATCCCAGAAGATGGAGCATTGTCCAAGGAGAAAAATCATCTCGGGTATCTTCCCTGGAGGAGTCTGGGGTTGCTACCCGGGATCACAGGGCGCTAAACCACCGGAATAAAGACTCAGGGACATACCTGCAAGGAGTCTCGGATGCTTCCCAGAGGATGGAGCATTGTCCAAGCAGAAAAATTATCTCGGGTATCTTCCCTACAGGAGTCTGGGGTTGCTAGCCGGGATCACAGGGCCCTAAAGCACTGGAGAAAACTCTGCAGGAGATGCCTGGGAGGAGTTCTGGGTAGATCCCGCAGGATGGACCACTGTCAAGAGAGAAAAATCATCTTGGGTGTCTTCCCTGGAGGAGTCTGAGGTTGCTACCTGGGATGACAGAACCATAAACCGCGAGAAAAAAGACTCAGGGACATAGCTGCGACAAGTCTCGGATGCATCCCAGAGTATAGAGCATTGTCCAAGGAGAAAAATCATCCCGGGTATCTTTCCTGGAGGAGTCTGGGCTTGCTACCCGGGATTACAGGGACCAAAACCACAGGAAAAATGTCAGCGGGAGACACTTGGGAGGAATTTCAGATGCATCCCAGAAGATGGAGCATTGTCCAAGGAGAAAAATCATCTCGGGTATCTTCCCTGGAGGAGTCTGGGGTTGCTACCCGGGATCACAGGGCGCTAAACCACCGGAAGAAAACACTCAGAAACAGAGCTGGGAGGAGTCTCGGGTGCATCCCGCAGGATGGACAATAGTCCAAGGAGAAAAATCAACTTGGGTATCTTCCACGGAGGAGTCTGGGGTTGCTACCCACGATGACAGGGCCCAAAAGCACCGGAATAAACACTCAGGGACATACCTGCAAGGAGTCTCGGATGCTTCCCAGAAGATGGAGCATTGTCCAAGCAGAAAAATTATCTCGGGTATCTTCCCTAGAGGAGTCTGGGGTTGCTAGCCGGGATCACAGGGCCCTAAAGCACTGGAGAAAACTTTGCGGGAGATGCCTGGGAGGAGTTCTGGGTAGATCCCGCAGGATGGACCACTGTCAAGAGAGAAAAATCATCTTGGGTGTCTTCCCTGGAGGAGTCTGGGGTTGCTACCTGGGATGACAGAACCATAAACCGCGAGAAAAAAGACTCAGGGACATAGCTGCGACAAGTCTCGGATGCATCCCAGAGTATAGAGCATTGTCCAAGGAGAAAAATCATCCCGGGTATCTTTCCTGGAGGAGTCTGGGCTTGCTACCCGGGATTACAGGGACCAAAACCACAGGAAAAATGTCTGCAGGAGACACTTGGGAGGAATCTCAGATGCATCCCAGAAGATGGAGCATTGTCCAAGGAGAAAAATCATCTCGGGTATCTTCCCTGGAGGAGTCTGCGGTTGCTACCCGGGATTACAGGGCCCAAAACCACCGGAATAAACACTCAGGGACATACCTGAAAGGAGTCTCGGATGCTTCCCAGAGGATGGAGCATTGTCCAAGCAGAAAAATTATCTCGGGTATCTTCCCTGGAGGAGTCTGGGGTTGCTACCCGGGATTACAGGGACCCAAACCACAGGAAAAATGTCTGTGGGAGACGCCTGGGAGGAATCTCAGATGCATCCCAGAAGATGGAGCATTGTCCAAGGAGAAAAATCATCTCGGGTATCTTCCCTGGAGGAGTCTGGGGTTGCTACCCGTGATCACAGGGTGCTAAACCACCGGAATAAAGACTCAGGGACATACATGCAAGGAGTCTCGGATGCTTCCCAGAGGATGGAGCATTGTCCAAGCAGAAAAATTATCTCGGGTATCTTCCCTAGAGGAGTCTGGGGATGCTAGCCGGGATCACAGGGCCCTAAAGCACTGGAGAAAACTCTGCGGGAGATGCCTGGGAGGAGTTCTGGGTAGATCCCGCAGGATGGACCACTGTCAAGAGAGAAAAATCATCTTGGGTGTCTTCCCTGGAGGAGTCTGGGGTTGCTACCTGGGATGACAGAACCATAAACCGCGAGAAAAAAGACTCAGGGACATAGCTGCGACAAGTCTCGGATGCATCCCAGAGTATAGAGCATTGTCCAAGGAGAAAAATCATCCCGGGTATCTTTCCTGGAGGAGTCTGGGCTTGCTACCCGGGATTACAGGGACCAAAACCACAGGAAAAATGTCTGCGGGAGACACTTGGGAGGAATCTCAGATGCATCCCAGAAGATGGAGCATTGTCCAAGGAGAAAAATCATCTCGGGTATCTTCCCTGGAGGAGTCTGGGGTTGCTACCCGGGATCACAGGGCCCGAAAACACCGGAATAAACACTCAGGGACATACCTCCAAGGGGTCTAGGATGCTTCCCAGAGGATGGAGCATTGTCCAAGGAGAAAAATCATCTCGGGTATCTTCCCTGGAGGAGTCTGGGGTTGCTACCCGGGATCACAGGGCGCTAAACCACCGGAAGAAAACACACAGAAACAGAGCTGGGAAGAGTCTCGGGTGCATCCCGCAGGATGGACAATAGTCCAAGGAGAAAAATCAACTTGGGTATCTTCCACGGAGGAGTCTGGGGTTGCTACCCGGGATGACAGGGCCCAAAAGCACCGGAATAAACACTCAGGGACAAAGCTGCAAGGAGTCTCGGATGCTTCCCAGAGGATGGAGCATTGTCCAGGGAGAAAAATCATCTCGGGTATCTTCCCTGGAGGAGTCTGGGGTTGCTACCCGGGATTACAGGGACCCAAACCACAGGAAAAATGTCTGTGGGAGACGCCTGGGAGGAATCTCAGATGCATCCCAGAAGATGGAGCATTGTCCAAGGAGAAAAATCATCTCGGGTATCTTCCCTGGAGGAGTCTGGGGTTGCTACCCGGGATCACAGGGCGCTAAACCACCGGAATAAAGACTCAGGGACATACCTGCAAGGAGTCTCGGATGCTTCCCAGAGGATGGAGCATTGTCCAAGCAGAAAAATTATCTCGGGTATCTTCCCTACAGGAGTCTGGGGTTGCTAGCCGGGATCACAGGGCCCTAAAGCACTGGAGAAAACTCTGCAGGAGATGCCTGGGAGGAGTTCTGGGTAGATCCCGCAGGATGGACCACTGTCAAGAGAGAAAAATCATCTTGGGTGTCTTCCCTGGAGGAGTCTGAGGTTGCTACCTGGGATGACAGAACCATAAACCGCGAGAAAAAAGACTCAGGGACATAGCTGCGACAAGTCTCGGATGCATCCCAGAGTATAGAGCATTGTCCAAGGAGAAAAATCATCCCGGGTATCTTTCCTGGAGGAGTCTGGGCTTGCTACCCGGGATTACAGGGACCAAAACCACAGGAAAAATGTCAGCGGGAGACACTTGGGAGGAATTTCAGATGCATCCCAGAAGATGGAGCATTGTCCAAGGAGAAAAATCATCTCGGGTATCTTCCCTGGAGGAGTCTGGGGTTGCTACCCGGGATCACAGGGCGCTAAACCACCGGAAGAAAACACTCAGAAACAGAGCTGGGAGGAGTCTCGGGTGCATCCCGCAGGATGGACAATAGTCCAAGGAGAAAAATCAACTTGGGTATCTTCCACGGAGGAGTCTGGGGTTGCTACCCACGATGACAGGGCCCAAAAGCACCGGAATAAACACTCAGGGACATACCTGCAAGGAGTCTCGGATGCTTCCCAGAAGATGGAGCATTGTCCAAGCAGAAAAATTATCTCGGGTATCTTCCCTAGAGGAGTCTGGGGTTGCTAGCCGGGATCACAGGGCCCTAAAGCACTGGAGAAAACTTTGCGGGAGATGCCTGGGAGGAGTTCTGGGTAGATCCCGCAGGATGGACCACTGTCAAGAGAGAAAAATCATCTTGGGTGTCTTCCCTGGAGGAGTCTGGGGTTGCTACCTGGGATGACAGAACCATAAACCGCGAGAAAAAAGACTCAGGGACATAGCTGCGACAAGTCTCGGATGCATCCCAGAGTATAGAGCATTGTCCAAGGAGAAAAATCATCCCGGGTATCTTTCCTGGAGGAGTCTGGGCTTGCTACCCGGGATTACAGGGACCAAAACCACAGGAAAAATGTCTGCAGGAGACACTTGGGAGGAATCTCAGATGCATCCCAGAAGATGGAGCATTGTCCAAGGAGAAAAATCATCTCGGGTATCTTCCCTGGAGGAGTCTGCGGTTGCTACCCGGGATTACAGGGCCCAAAACCACCGGAATAAACACTCAGGGACATACCTGAAAGGAGTCTCGGATGCTTCCCAGAGGATGGAGCATTGTCCAAGCAGAAAAATTATCTCGGGTATCTTCCCTGGAGGAGTCTGGGGTTGCTACCCGGGATTACAGGGACCCAAACCACAGGAAAAATGTCTGTGGGAGACGCCTGGGAGGAATCTCAGATGCATCCCAGAAGATGGAGCATTGTCCAAGGAGAAAAATCATCTCGGGTATCTTCCCTGGAGGAGTCTGGGGTTGCTACCCGTGATCACAGGGTGCTAAACCACCGGAATAAAGACTCAGGGACATACATGCAAGGAGTCTCGGATGCTTCCCAGAGGATGGAGCATTGTCCAAGCAGAAAAATTATCTCGGGTATCTTCCCTAGAGGAGTCTGGGGATGCTAGCCGGGATCACAGGGCCCTAAAGCACTGGAGAAAACTCTGCGGGAGATGCCTGGGAGGAGTTCTGGGTAGATCCCGCAGGATGGACCACTGTCAAGAGAGAAAAATCATCTTGGGTGTCTTCCCTGGAGGAGTCTGAGGTTGCTACCTGGGATGACAGAACCATAAACCGCGAGAAAAAAGACTCAGGGACATAGCTGCGACAAGTCTCGGATGCATCCCAGAGTATAGAGCATTGTCCAAGGAGAAAAATCATCCCGGGTATCTTTCCTGGAGGAGTCTGGGCTTGCTACCCGGGATTACAGGGACCAAAACCACAGGAAAAATGTCTGCGGGAGACACTTGGGAGGAATCTCAGATGCATCCCAGAAGATGGAGCATTGTCCAAGGAGAAAAATCATCTCGGGTATCTTCCCTGGAGGAGTCTGGGGTTGCTACCCGGGATCACAGGGCCCCAAAACACCGGAATAAACACTCAGGGACATACCTCCAAGGGGTCTCGGATGCTTCCCAGAGGATGGAGCATTGTCCAAGGAGAAAAATCATCTCGGGTATCTTCCCTGGAGGAGTCTGGGGTTGCTACCCGGGATTACAGGGACCCAAACCACAGGAAAAATGTCTGTGGGAGACGCCTGGGAGGAATCTCAGATGCATCCCAGAAGATGGAGCATTGTCCAAGGAGAAAAATCATCTCGGGTATCTTCCCTGGAGGAGTCTGGGGTTGCTACCCGTGATCACAGGGCGCTAAACCACCGGAATAAAGACTCAGGGACATACCTGCAAGGAGTCTCGGATGCTTCCCAGAGGATGGAGCATTGTCCAAGCAGAAAAATTATCTCGGGTATCTTCCCTGGAGGAGTCTGGGGTTGCTAGCCGGGATCACAGGGCCCTAAAGGCCTGGAGAAAACTCTGCGGGAGATGCCTGGGAGGAGTTCTGGGTAGATCCCGCAGGATGGACCACTGTCAAGAGAGAAAAATCATCTTGGGTGTCTTCCCTGGAGGAGTCTGGGGTTGCTACCTGGGATGACAGAACCATAAACCGCGAGAAAAAAGACTCAGGGACATAGCTGCGACAAGTCTCGGATGCATCCCAGAGTATAGAGCATTGTCCAAGGAGAAAAATCATCCCGGGTATCTTTCCTGGAGGAGTCTGGGCTTGCTACCCGGGATTACAGGGACCAAAACCACAGGAAAAATGTCTGCGGGAGACACTTGGGAGGAATCTCAGATGCATCCCAGAAGATGGAGCATTGTCCAAGGAGAAAAATCATCTCGGGTATCTTCCCTGGAGGAGTCTGGGGTTGCTACCCGGGATTACAGGGACCCAAACCACAGGAAAAATGTCTGCGGGAGACGCTTGGGAGGAATCTTAGATGCATCCCAGAAGATGGAGCATTGTCCAAGGAGAAAAATCATCTCGGGTATCTTCCCTGGAGGAGTCTGGGGTTGCTACCCGGGATCACAGGGCCCGAAAACACCGGAATAAACACTCAGGGACATACCTCCAAGGGGTCTCGGATGCTTCCCAGAGGATGGAGCATTGTCCAAGGAGAAAAATCATCTCGGGTATCTTCCCTGGAGGAGTCTGGGGTTGCTACCCGGGATCACAGGGCGCTAAACCACCGGAAGAAAACACTCAGAAACAGAGCTGGGAGGAGTCTCGGGTGCATCCCGCAGGATGGACAATAGTCCAAGGAGAAAAATCAACTTGGGTATCTTCCACGGAGGAGTCTGGGGTTGCTACCCAGGATGACAGGGCCCAAAAGCACCGGAATAAACACTCAGGGACATACCTGCAAGGAGTCTCGGATGCTTCCCAGAAGATGGAGCATTGTCCAAGCAGAAAAATTATCTCGGGTATCTTCCCTAGAGGAGTCTGGGGTTGCTAGCCGGGATCACAGGGCCCTAAAGCACTGGAGAAAACTTTGCGGGAGATGCCTGGGAGGAGTTCTGGGTAGATCCCGCAGGATGGACCACTGTCAAGAGAGAAAAATCATCTTGGGTGTCTTCCCTGGAGGAGTCTGGGGTTGCTACCCGGGATGACAGAATCATAAACCGCGAGAAAAAAGACTCAGGGACATAGCTGCGACAAGTCTCGGATGCATCCCAGAGTATAGAGCATTGTCCAAGGAGAAAAATCATCCCGGGTATCTTTCCTGGAGGAGTCTGGGGTTGCTACCCAGGATTACAGGGACCCAAACCACAGGAAAAATGTCTGTGGGAGACGCCTGGGAGGAATCTCAGATGCATCCCAGAAGATGGAGCATTGTCCAAGGAGAAAAATCAACTTGGGTATCTTCCACGGAGGAGTCTGGGGTTGCTACCCGGGATGACAGGGCCCAAAAGCACCGGAATAAAGACTCAGGGACATACCTGCAAGGAGTCTCAGATGCTTCCCAGAGGATGGAGCATTGTCCAAGCAGAAAAATTATCTCGGGAATCTTCCCTGGAGGAGTCTGGGGTTGCTACCCGGGATTACAGGGACCCAAACCACAGGAAAAATGTCTGTGGGAGACGCCTGGGAGGAATCTCAGATGCATCCCAGAAGATGGAGCATTGTCCAAGGAGAAAAATCATCTCGGGTATCTTCCCTGGAGGAGTCTGGGGTTGCTACCCGTGATCACAGGGCGCTAAACCACCGGAATAAAGACTCAGGGACATACCTGCAAGGAGTCTCGGATGCTTCCCAGAGGATGGAGCATTGTCCAAGCAGAAAAATTATCTCGGGTATCTTCCCTGGAGGAGTCTGGGGTTGCTACCCGGGATTACAGGGACCCAAACCACAGGAAAAATGTCTGTGGGAGACGCCTGGGAGGAATCTCAGATGCATCCCAGAAGATGGAGCATTGTCCAAGGAGAAAAATCAACTTGGGTATCTTCCACGGAGGAGTCTGGGGTTGCTACCCGGGATGACAGGGCCCAAAAGCACCGGAATAAACACTCAGGGACATACCTGCAAGGAGTCTCGGATGCTTCCCAGAGGATGGAGCATTGTCCAAGCAGAAAAATTATCTCGGGTATCTTCCCTAGAGGAGTCTGGGGTTGCTAGCCGGGATCACAGGGCCCTAAAGCCCTGGAGAAAACTCTGCGGGAGATGCCTGGGAGGAGTTCTGGGTAGATCCCGCAGGATGGACCACTGTCAAGAGAGAAAAATCATCTTGGGTGTCTTCCCTGGAGGAGTCTGGGGTTGCTACCTGGGATGACAGAACCATAAACCGCGAGAAAAAAGACTCAGGGACATAGCTGCGACAAGTCTCGGATGCATCCCAGAGTATAGAGCATTGTCCAAGGAGAAAAATCATCCCGGGTATCTTTCCTGGAGGAGTCTGGGCTTGCTACCCGGGATTACAGGGACCAAAACCACAGGAAAAATGTCTGCGGGAGACACTTGGGAGGAATCTCAGATGCATTCCAGAAGATGGAGCATTGTCCAAGGAGAAAAATCATCTCGGGTATCTTCCCTGGAGGAGTCTGGGGTTGCTACCCGGGATCACAGGGCCCCAAAACACCGGAATAAACACTCAGGGACATACCTCCAAGGGGTCTCGGATGCTTCCCAGAGGATGGAGCATTGTCCAAGGAGAAAAATCATCTCGGGTATCTTCCCTGGAGGAGTCTGGGGTTGCTACCCGGGATTACAGGGACCCAAACCACAGGAAAAATGTCTGTGGGAGACGCCTGGGAGGAATCTCAGATGCATCCCAGAAGATGGAGCATTGTCCAAGGAGAAAAATCATCTCGGGTATCTTCCACGGAGGAGTCTGGGGTTGCTACCCGGGATGACAGGGCCCAAAAGCACCGGAATAAAGACTCAGGGACATACCTGCAAGGAGTCTCAGATGCTTCCCAGAGGATGGAGCATTGTCCAAGCAGAAAAATTATCTCGGGTATCTTCCCTGGAGGAGTCTGGGGTTGCTACCCGGGATTACAGGGACCCAAACCACAGGAAAAATGTCTGTGGGAGACGCCTGGGAGGAATCTCAGATGCATTCCAGAAGATGGAGCATTGTCCAAGGAGAAAAATCAACTTGGGTATCTTCCACGGAGGAGTCTGGGGTTGCTACCCGGGATGACAGGGCCCAAAAGCACCGGAATAAACACTCAGGGACATACCTGCAAGGAGTCTCGGATGCTTCCCAGAGGATGGAGCATTGTCCAAGCAGAAAAATTATCTCGGGTATCTTCCCTAGAGGAGTCTGGGGTTGCTAGCCGGGATCACAGGGCCCTAAAGCCCTGGAGAAAACTCTGCGGGAGATGCCTGGGAGGAGTTCTGGGTAGATCCCGCAGGATGGACCACTGTCAAGAGAGAAAAATCATCTTGGGTGTCTTCCCTGGAGGAGTCTGGGGTTGCTACCTGGGATGACAGAACCATAAACCGCGAGAAAAAAGACTCAGGGACATAGCTGCGACAAGTCTCGGATGCATCCCAGAGTATAGAGCATTGTCCAAGGAGAAAAATCATCCCGGGTATCTTTCCTGGAGGAGTCTGGGCTTGCTACCCGGGATTACAGGGACCAAAACCACAGGAAAAATGTCTGCGGGAGACACTTGGGAGGAATCTCAGATGCATCCTAGAAGATGGAGCATTGTCCAAGGAGAAAAATCATCTCGGGTATCTTCCCTGGAGGAGTCTGGGGTTGCTACCCGGGATCACAGGGCCCGAAAACACCGGAATAAACACTCAGGGACATACCTGCAAGGGGTCTCGGATGCTTCCCAGAGGATGGAGCATTGTCCAAGGAGAAAAATTATCTCGGGTATCTTCCCTGGCGGAGTCTGGGGTTGCTACCCGGGATCACAGGGACCCAAACCACCGGAAGAAAACACTCAGAAACAGAGCTGGGAGGAGTCTCGGGTGCATCCCGCAGGATGGACAATAGTCCAAGGAGAAAAATCAACTTGGGTATCTTCCACGGAGGAGTCTGGGGTTGCTACCCGGGATCACAGGGCCCCAAAACACCGGAATAAAGACTCAGGGACATACCTTCAATGAGTCTCGGATGCTTCCCAGAGGATGGAGCATTGTCCAAGGAGAAAAATCATCTCGGATATCTTCCCTGGAGGAGTCTGGGGTTGCTACCCGTGATCACAGGGCGCTAAACCACCGGAATAAAGACTCAGGGACATACCTGCAAGGAGTCTCGGATGCTTCCCAGAGGATGGAGCATTGTCCAAGGAGAAAAATCATCTCGGGTATCTTCCCTGGAGGAGTCTGGGGTTGCTACCCGGGATCACAGGGCCCCAAAACACCGGAATAAAGACTCAGGGACATACCTGCAAGGAGTCTCGGATGCTTCCCAGAGGATGGAGCATTGTCCAAGGAGAAAAATCATCTCGGGTATCTTCCCTGGAGGAGTCTGGGGTTGCTACCCGGGATCACAGGGCGCTAAACCACCGGAATAAAGACTCAGGGACATACCTGCAAGGAGTCTCGGATGCTTCCCAGAGGATGGAGCATTGTCCAAGCAGAAAAATTATCTCGGGTATCTTCCCTAGAGTAGTCTGGGGTTGCTACCCGGGATTACAGGGACCCAAACCACAGGAAAAATGTCTGTGGGAGACGCCTGGGAGGAATCTCAGATGCATCCCAGAAGATGGAGCATTGTCCAAGGAGAAAAATCATCTCGGGTATCTTCCCTGGAGGAGTCTGGGGTTGCTACCCGGGATCACAGGGCCCCAAAACACCGGAATAAACACTCAGGGACATACCTGCAAGGAGTCTCGGATGCTTCCCAGAGGATGGAGCATTGTCCAAGCAGAAAAATTATCTCGAGTATCTTCCCTACAGGCGTCTGGGGTTGCTAGCCGGGATCACAGGGCCCTAAAGCACTGGAGAAAACTTTGCGGGAGATGCCTGGGAGGAGTTCTGGGTAGATCCCGCAGGATGGACCACTGTCAAGAGAGAAAAATCATCTTGGGTGTCTTCCCTGGAGGAGTCTGGGGTTGCTACCCGGGATGACAGAATCATAAACCGCGAGAAAAAAGACTCAGGGACATAGCTGCGACAAGTCTCGGATGCATCCCAGAGTATAGAGCATTGTCCAAGGAGAAAAATCATCCCGGGTATCTTTCCTGGAGGAGTCTGGGCTTGCTACCCGGGATTACAGGGACCAAAACCACAGGAAAAATGTCTGTGGGAGACGCTTGGGAGGAATCTCAGATGCATCCCAGAAGATGGAGCATTGTCCAGGGAGAAAAATCATCTCGGGTATCTTCCCTGGAGGAGTCTGGGGTTGCTACCCGGGATCACAGGGCGTTAAACCACCGGAAGAAAACACTCAGAAACAGAGCTGGGAGGAGTCTCGGGTGCATCCCGCAGGATGGACAATAGTCCAAGGAGAAAAATCAACTTCGGTATCTTCCCTGGAGGAGTCTGGGGTTGCTACCCGGGATTACAGGGACACAAACAACAGGAAAAATGTTTGCAGGAGACGCCTAGGAGGAATCTCAGATGCTTCCCAGAAGATGGAGCATTGTCCAAGGAGAAAAATCATCTCGGGTATCTTTCCTGGAGGAGTCTGGGGTTGCTAGCCGGGATGACAGGGCCCAAAAGCACCGGAATAAACACTCAGGGACATACATGCAAGGAGTCTCGGATGCTTCCCAGAGGATGGAGCATTGTCCAAGCAGAAAAATTATCTCGGGTATCTTCCCTAGAGGAGTCTGGGGTTGCTAGCCGGGATCACAGGGCCCTAAAGCACTGGAGAAAACTCTGCGGGAGATGCCTGGGAGGAGTTCTGGGTAGATCCCGCATGATGGACCACTGTCAAGAGAGAAAAATCATCTTGGGTGTCTTCCCTGGAGGAGTCTGAGGTTGCTACCTGGGATGACAGAACCATAAACCACGAGAAAAAAGACTCAGGGACATAGCTGCGACAAGTCTCGGATGCATCCCAGAGTATAGAGCATTGTCCAAGGAGAAAAATCATCCCGGGTATCTTTCCTGGAAGAGTCTGGGGTTGCTACCCGGGATTACAGGGCCCAAAAGCACCGGAATAAACACTCAGGAACATACCTGCAAGGAGTCTCGGATGCTTCCCAGAGGATGGAGCATTGTCCAAGGAGAAAAATCATCTCGGGTATCTTCCCTGGAGGAGTCTGGGGTTGCTACCCGGGATTACAGGGACCCAAACCACAGGAAAAATGTCTGCGGGAGACACTTGGGAGGAATCTCAGATGCATCCCAGAAGATGGAGCATTGTCCAAGGAGAAAAATCATCTCGGGTATCTTCCCTGGAGGAGTCTGGGGTTGCTACCCGGGATCACAGGGCCCGAAAACACCGGAATAAACACTCAGGGACATACCTCCAAGGGGTCTCGGATGCTTCCCAGAGGATGGAGCATTGTCCAAGGAGAAAAATCATCTCGGGTATCTTCCCTGGAGGAGTCTGGGGTTGCTACCCGGGATCACAGGGCGCTAAACCACCGGAAGAAAACACTCAGAAACAGAGCTGGGAGGAGTCTCGGGTGCATCCCGCAGGATGGACAATAGTCCAAGGAGAAAAATCAACTTGGGTATCTTCCACGGAGGAGTCTGGGGTTGCTACCCAGGATGACAGGGCCCAAAAGCACCGGAATAAACACTCAGGGACATACCTGCAAGGAGTCTCGGATGCTTCCCAGAAGATGGAGCATTGTCCAAGCAGAAAAATTATCTCGGGTATCTTCCCTAGAGGAGTCTGGGGTTGCTAGCCAGGACCACAGGGCCCTAAAGCACTGGAGAAAACTCTGCGGGAGACGCCTGGGAGGAATCTCAGATGCATCCCAGAAGATGGAGCATTGTCCAAGGAGAAAAATCATCTCGGGTATCTTCCCTGGAGGAGTCTGGGGTTGCTACCTGGGATGACAGAACCATAAACCGCGAGAAAAAAGACTCAGGGACATAGCTGCGACAAGTCTCGGATGCATCCCAGAGTATAGAGCATTGTCCAAGGAGAAAAATCATCCCGGGTATCTTTCCTGGAGGAGTCTGGGGTTGCTACCCGGGATTACAGGGACCCAAACCACAGGAAAAATGTCTGTGGGAGACGCTTGGGAGGAATCTCAGATGCATCCCAGAAGATGGAGCATTGTCCAAGGAGAAAAATCATCTCGGGTATCTTCCCTGGAGGAGTCTGGGGTTGCTACCCGGGATCACAGGGCCCGAAAACACCGGAATAAACACTCAGGGACATACCTCCAAGGGGTCTCGGATGCTTCCCAGAGGATGGAGCATTGTCCAAGGAGAAAAATCATCTCGGGTATCTTCCCTGGAGGAGTCTGGGGTTGCTACCCGGGATCACAGGGCGCTAAACCACCGGAAGAAAACACTCAGAAACAGAGCTGGGAGGAGTCTCGGGTGCATCCCGCAGGATGGACAATAGTCCAAGGAGAAAAATCAACTTGGGTATCTTCCACGGAGGAGTCTGGGGTTGCTACCCAGGATGACAGGGCCCAAAAGCACCGGAATAAACACTCAGGGACATACCTGCAAGGAGTCTCGGATGCTTCCCAGAAGATGGAGCATTGTCCAAGCAGAAAAATTATCTCGGGTATCTTCCCTAGAGGAGTCTGGGGTTGCTAGCCGGGATCACAGGGCCCTAAAGCACTGGAGAAAACTCTGCGGGAGATGCCTGGGAGGAGTTCTGGGTAGATCCCGCAGGATGGACCACTGTCAAGAGAGAAAAATCATCTTGGGTGTCTTCCCTGGAGGAGTCTGGGGTTGCTACCTGGGATGACAGAACCATAAACCGCGAGAAAAAAGACTCAGGGACATAGCTGCGACAAGTCTCGGATGCATCCCAGAGTATAGAGCATTGTCCAAGGAGAAAAATCATCCCGGGTATCTTTCCTGGAGGAGTCTGGGCTTGCTACCCGGGATTACAGGGACCCAAACCACAGGAAAAATGTCTGTGGGAGACGCCTGGGAGGAATCTCAGATGCATCCCAGAAGATGGAGCATTGTCCAAGGAGAAAAATCATCTCGGGTATCTTCCCTGGAGGAGTCTGGGGTTGCTACCCGTGATCACAGGGCGCTAAACCACCGGAATAAAGACTCAGGGACATACCTGCAAGGAGTCTCGGATGCTTCCCAGAGGATGGAGCATTGTCCAAGCAGAAAAATTATCTCGGGTATCTTCCCTGGAGGAGTCTGGGGTTGCTACCCGGGATTACAGGGACCCAAACCACAGGAAAAATGTCTGTGGGAGACGCCTGGGAGGAATCTCAGATGCATTCCAGAAGATGGAGCATTGTCCAAGGAGAAAAATCAACTTGGGTATCTTCCACGGAGGAGTCTGGGGTTGCTACCCGGGATGACAGGGCCCAAAAGCACCGGAATAAACACTCAGGGACATACCTGCAAGGAGTCTCGGATGCTTCCCAGAGGATGGAGCATTGTCCAAGCAGAAAAATTATCTCGGGTATCTTCCCTAGAGGAGTCTGGGGTTGCTAGCCGGGATCACAGGGCCCTAAAGCCCTGGAGAAAACTCTGCGGGAGATGCCTGGGAGGAGTTCTGGGTAGATCCCGCAGGATGGACCACTGTCAAGAGAGAAAAATCATCTTGGGTGTCTTCCCTGGAGGAGTCTGGGGTTGCTACCTGGGATGACAGAACCATAAACCGCGAGAAAAAAGACTCAGGGACATAGCTGCGACAAGTCTCGGATGCATCCCAGAGTATAGAGCATTGTCCAAGGAGAAAAATCATCCCGGGTATCTTTCCTGGAGGAGTCTGGGCTTGCTACCCGGGATTACAGGGACCAAAACCACAGGAAAAATGTCTGCGGGAGACACTTGGGAGGAATCTCAGATGCATCCTAGAAGATGGAGCATTGTCCAAGGAGAAAAATCATCTCGGGTATCTTCCCTGGAGGAGTCTGGGGTTGCTACCCGGGATCACAGGGCCCGAAAACACCGGAATAAACACTCAGGGACATACCTGCAAGGGGTCTCGGATGCTTCCCAGAGGATGGAGCATTGTCCAAGGAGAAAAATCATCTCGGGTATCTTCCCTGGCGGAGTCTGGGGTTGCTACCCGGGATCACAGGGCGCTAAACCACCGGAAGAAAACACTCAGAAACAGAGCTGGGAGGAGTCTCGGGTGCATCCCGCAGGATGGACAATAGTCCAAGGAGAAAAATCAACTTGGGTATCTTCCACGGAGGAGTCTGGGGTTGCTACCCGGGATCACAGGGCCCCAAAACACCGGAATAAAGACTCAGGGACATACCTTCAATGAGTCTCGGATGCTTCCCAGAGGATGGAGCATTGTCCAAGGAGAAAAATCATCTCGGATATCTTCCCTGGAGGAGTCTGGGGTTGCTACCCGTGATCACAGGGCGCTAAACCACCGGAATAAAGACTCAGGGACATACCTGCAAGGAGTCTCGGATGCTTCCCAGAGGATGGAGCATTGTCCAAGGAGAAAAATCATCTCGGGTATCTTCCCTGGAGGAGTCTGGGGTTGCTACCCGGGATCACAGGGCCCCAAAACACCGGAATAAAGACTCAGGGACATACCTGCAAGGAGTCTCGGATGCTTCCCAGAGGATGGAGCATTGTCCAAGGAGAAAAATCATCTCGGGTATCTTCCCTGGAGGAGTCTGGGGTTGCTACGCGGGATCACAGGGCGCTAAACCACCGGAATAAAGACTCAGGGACATACCTGCAAGGAGTCTCGGATGCTTCCCAGAGGATGGAGCAATGTCCAAGCAGAAAAATTATCTCGGGTATCTTCCCTAGAGTAGTCTGGGGTTGCTACCCGGGATTACAGGGACCCAAACCACAGGAAAAATGTCTGTGGGAGACGCCTGGGAGGAATCTCAGATGCATCCCAGAAGATGGAGCATTGTCCAAGGAGAAAAATCATCTCGGGTATCTTCCCTGGAGGAGTCTGGGGTTGCTACCCGGGATCACAGGGCGCTAAACCACCGGAAGAAAACACTCAGAAACAGAGCTGGGAGGAGTCTCGGGTGCATCCCGCAGGATGGACAATAGTCCAAGGAGAAAAATCAACTTGGGTATCTTCCACGGAGGAGTCTGGGGTTGCTACCCGGGATCACAGGGCCCCAAAACACCGGAATAAAGACTCAGGGACATACCTTCAATGAGTCTCGGATGCTTCCCAGAGGATGGAGCATTGTCCAAGGAGAAAAATCATCTCGGATATCTTCCCTGGAGGAGTCTGGGGTTGCTACCCGTGATCACAGGGCGCTAAACCACCGGAATAAAGACTCAGGGACATACCTGCAAGGAGTCTCGGATGCTTCCCAGAGGATGGAGCATTGTCCAAGGAGAAAAATCATCTCGGGTATCTTCCCTGGAGGAGTCTGGGGTTGCTACCCGGGATCACAGGGCCCCAAAACACCGGAATAAAGACTCAGGGACATACCTGCAAGGAGTCTCGGATGCTTCCCAGAGGATGGAGCATTGTCCAAGGAGAAAAATCATCTCGGGTATCTTCCCTGGAGGAGTCTGGGGTTGCTACCCGGGATCACAGGGCGCTAAACCACCGGAATAAAGACTCAGGGACATACCTGCAAGGAGTCTCGGATGCTTCCCAGAGGATGGAGCAATGTCCAAGCAGAAAAATTATCTCGGGTATCTTCCCTAGAGTAGTCTGGGGTTGCTACCCGGGATTACAGGGACCCAAACCACAGGAAAAATGTCTGTGGGAGACGCCTGGGAGGAATCTCAGATGCATCCCAGAAGATGGAGCATTGTCCAAGGAGAAAAATCATCTCGGGTATCTTCCCTGGAGGAGTCTGGGGTTGCTACCCGGGATCACAGGGCCCCAAAACACCGGAATAAACACTCAGGGACATACCTGCAAGGAGTCTCGGATGCTTCCCAGAGGATGGAGCAATGTCCAAGCAGAAAAATTATCTCGAGTATCTTCCCTACAGGCGTCTGGGGTTGCTAGCCGGGATCACAGGGCCCTAAAGCACTGGAGAAAACTTTGCGGGAGATGCCTGGGAGGAGTTCTGGGTAGATCCCGCAGGATGGACCACTGTCAAGAGAGAAAAATCATCTTGGGTGTCTTCCCTGGAGGAGTCTGGGGTTGCTACCCGGGATGACAGAATCATAAACCGCGAGAAAAAAGACTCAGGGACATAGCTGCGACAAGTCTCGGATGCATCCCAGAGTATAGAGCATTGTCCAAGGAGAAAAATCATCCCGGGTATCTTTCCTGGAGGAGTCTGGGCTTGCTACCCGGGATTACAGGGACCAAAACCACAGGAAAAATGTCTGTGGGAGACGCTTGGGAGGAATCTCAGATGCATCCCAGAAGATGGAGCATTGTCCAGGGAGAAAAATCATCTCGGGTATCTTCCCTGGAGGAGTCTGGGGTTGCTACCCGGGATCACAGGGCGTTAAACCACCGGAAGAAAACACTCAGAAACAGAGCTGGGAGGAGTCTCGGGTGCATCCCGCAGGATGGACAATAGTCCAAGGAGAAAAATCAACTTCGGTATCTTCCCTGGAGGAGTCTGGGGTTGCTACCCGGGATTACAGGGACACAAACAACAGGAAAAATGTTTGCAGGAGACGCCTAGGAGGAATCTCAGATGCTTCCCAGAAGATGGAGCATTGTCCAAGGAGAAAAATCATCTCGGGTATCTTTCCTGGAGGAGTCTGGGGTTGCTAGCCGGTATGACAGGGCCCAAAAGCACCGGAATAAACACTCAGGGACATACATGCAAGGAGTCTCGGATGCTTCCCAGAGGATGGAGCATTGTCCAAGCAGAAAAATTATCTCGGGTATCTTCCCTAGAGGAGTCTGGGGTTGCTAGCCGGGATCACAGGGCCCTAAAGCACTGGAGAAAACTCTGCGGGAGATGCCTGGGAGGAGTTCTGGGTAGATCCCGCATGATGGACCACTGTCAAGAGAGAAAAATCATCTTGGGTGTCTTCCCTGGAGGAGTCTGAGGTTGCTACCTGGGATGACAGAACCATAAACCACGAGAAAAAAGACTCAGGGACATAGCTGCGACAAGTCTCGGATGCATCCCAGAGTATAGAGCATTGTCCAAGGAGAAAAATCATCCCGGGTATCTTTCCTGGAAGAGTCTGGGGTTGCTACCCAGGATGACAGGGCCCAAAAGCACCGGAATAAACACTCAGGGACATACCTGCAAGGAGTCTCGGATGCTTCCCAGAAGATGGAGCATTGTCCAAGCAGAAAAATTATCTCGGGTATCTTCCCTAGAGGAGTCTGGGGTTGCTAGCCGGGATCACAGGGCCCTAAAGCACTGGAGAAAACTCTGCGGGAGACGCCTGGGAGGAATCTCAGATGCATCCCAGAAGATGGAGCATTGTCCAAGGAGAAAAATCATCTCGGGTATCTTCCCTGGAGGAGTCTGGGGTTGCTACCTGGGATGACAGAACCATAAACCGCGAGAAAAAAGACTCAGGGACATAGCTGCGACAAGTCTCGGATGCATCCCAGAGTATAGAGCATTGTCCAAGGAGAAAAATCATCCCGGGTATCTTTCCTGGAGGAGTCTGGGCTTGCTACCCGGGATTACAGGGACCCAAACCACAGGAAAAATGTCTGTGGGAGACGCTTGGGAGGAATCTCAGATGCATCCCAGAAGATGGAGCATTGTCCAAGGAGAAAAATCATCTCGGGTATCTTCCCTGGAGGAGTCTGGGGTTGCTACCCGGGATCACAGGGCCCGAAAACACCGGAATAAACACTCAGGGACATACCTCCAAGGGGTCTCGGATGCTTCCCAGAGGATGGAGCATTGTCCAAGGAGAAAAATCATCTCGGGTATCTTCCCTGGAGGAGTCTGGGGTTGCTACCCGGGATCACAGGGCGCTAAACCACCGGAAGAAAACACTCAGAAACAGAGCTGGGAGGAGTCTCGGGTGCATCCCGCAGGATGGACAATAGTCCAAGGAGAAAAATCAACTTGGGTATCTTCCACGGAGGAGTCTGGGGTTGCTACCCAGGATGACAGGGCCCAAAAGCACCGGAATAAACACTCAGGGACATACCTGCAAGGAGTCTCGGATGCTTCCCAGAAGATGGAGCATTGTCCAAGCAGAAAAATTATCTCGGGTATCTTCCCTAGAGGAGTCTGGGGTTGCTAGCCGGGATCACAGGGCCCTAAAGCACTGGAGAAAACTCTGCGGGAGATGCCTGGGAGGAGTTCTGGGTAGATCCCGCAGGATGGACCACTGTCAAGAGAGAAAAATCATCTTGGGTGTCTTCCCTGGAGGAGTCTGGGGTTGCTACCTGGGATGACAGAACCATAAACCGCGAGAAAAAAGACTCAGGGACATAGCTGCGACAAGTCTCGGATGCATCCCAGAGTATAGAGCATTGTCCAAGGAGAAAAATCATCTCGGGTATCTTCCCTGGAGGAGTCTGGGGTTGCTACCCGGGATTACAGGGACCCAAACCACAGGAAAAATGTCTGTGGGAGACGCCTGGGAGGAATCTCAGATGCATCCCAGAAGATGGAGCATTGTCCAAGGAGAAAAATCAACTTGGGTATCTTCCACGGAGGAGTCTGGGGTTGCTACCCGGGATAACAGGGCCCAAAAGCACCGGAATAAACACTCAGGGACAAAGCTGCAAGGAGTCTCGGATGCTTCCCAGAGGATGGAGCATTGTCCAAGCAGAAAAATCATCTCGGGTATCTTCCCTAGAGGAGTCTGGGGTTGCTAGCCGGGATCACAGGGCCCTAAAGCACTGGAGAAAACTCTGCGGGAGATGCCTGGGAGGAGTTCTGGGTAGATCCCGCAGGATGGACCACTGTCAAGAGAGAAAAATCATCTTGGGTGTCTTCCCTGGAGGAGTCTGAGGTTGCTACCTGGGATGACAGAACCATAAACCGCAAGAAAAAAGACTCAGGGACATAGCTGCGACAAGTCTCGGATGCATCACAGAGTATAGAGCATTGTCCAAGGAGAAAAATCATCCCGGGTATCTTTCCTGGAGGAGTCTGGGCTTGCTACCCGGGATTACAGGGACCAAAACCACAGGAAAAATGTCTGCGGGAGACACTTGGGAGGAATCTCAGATGCATCCCAGAAGATGGAGCATTGTCCAAGGAGAAAAATCATCTCGGGTATCTTCCCTGGAGGAGTCTGGGGTTGCTACCCGGGATCACAGGGCCCGAAAACACCGGAATAAACACTCAGGGACATACCTCCAAGGGGTCTCGGATGCTTCCCAGAGGATGGAGCATTGTCCAAGGAGAAAAATCATCTCGGGTATCTTCCCTAGAGGAGTCTGGGGTTGCTACCCGGGATCACAGGGCGCTAAACCACCGGAAGAAAACACTCAGAAACAGAGCTGGGAGGAGTCTCGGGTGCATCCCGCAGGATGGACAATAGTCCAAGGAGAAAAATCAACTTGGGTATCTTCCACGGAGGAGTCTGGGGTTGCTACCCGGGATGACAGGGCCCAAAAGCACCGGAATAAAGACTCAGGGACATACCTGCAAGGAGTCTCAGATGCTTCCCAGAGGATGGAGCATTGTCCAAGCAGAAAAATTATCTCGGGTGTCTTCCCTGGAGGAGTCTGGGGTTGCTACCCGGGATTACAGGGACCCAAACCACAGGAAAAATGTCTGTGGGAGACGCCTGGGAGGAATCTCAGATGCATCCCAGAAGATGGAGCATTGTCCAAGGAGAAAAATCATCTCGGGTATCTTCCCTGGAGGAGTCTGGGATTGCTACCCGTGATCACAGGGCGCTAAACCACCGGAATAAAGACTCAGGGACATACCTGCAAGGAGTCTCGGATGCTTCCCAGAGGATGGAGCATTGTCCAAGCAGAAAAATTATCTCGGGTATCTTCCCTAGAGGAGTCTGGGGTTGCTAGCCGGGATCACAGGGCCCTAAAGCACTGGAGAAAACTCTGCGGGAGATGCCTGGGAGGAGTTCTGGGTAGATCCCGCAGGATGGACCACTGTCAAGAGAGAAAAATCATCTTGGGTGTCTTCCCTGGAGGAGTCTGGGGTTGCTACCTGGGATGACAGAACCATAAACCGCGAGAAAAAAGACTCAGGGACATAGCTGCGACAAGTCTCGGATGCATCCGAGAGTATAGAGCATTTTCCAAGGAGAAAAATCATCCAGGGTATCTTTCCTGGAGGAGTCTGGGCTTGCTACCCGGGATTACAGGGACCAAAACCACAGGAAAAATGTCTGCGGGAGACACTTGGGAGGAATCTCAGATGCATCCCAGAAGATGGAGCATTGTCCAAGGAGAAAAATCATCTCGGGTATCTTCCCTGGAGGAGTCTGGGGTTGCTACCCGGGATCACAGGGCCCGAAAACACCGGAATAAACACTCAGGGACATACCTGCAAGGAGTCTCGGATGCTTCCCAGAGGATGGAGCATTGTCCAAGGAGAAAAATCATCTCGGGTATCTTCCCTGGAGGAGTCTGGGGTTGCTACCCGGGATTACAGGGACCCAAACCACAGGAAAAATGTCTGTGGGAGACGCTTGGGAGGAATCTCAGATGCATCCCAGAAGATGGAGCATTGTCCAAGGAGAAAAATCATCTCGGGTATCTTCCCTGGAGGAGTCTGGGGTTGCTACCCGGGATCACAGGGCCCCAAAACACCGGAATAAACACTCAGGGACATACATGCAAGGAGTCTCGGATGCTTCCCAGAGGATGGAGCATTGTCCAAGCAGAAAAATTATCTCGGATATCTTCCCTAGAGGAGTCTGGGGTTGCTAGCCGGGATCACAGGGCCCTAAAGCACTGGAGAAAACTCTGCGGGAGATGCCTGGGAGGAGTTCTGGGTAGATCCCGCAGGATGGACCACTGTCAAGAGAGAAAAATCATCTTGGGTGTCTTCCCTGGAGGAGTCTGGGGTTGCTACCTGGGATGACAGAACCATAAACCGCGAGAAAAAAGACTCAGGGACATAGCTGCGACAAGTCTCGGATGCATCCCAGAGTATAGAGCATTGTCCAAGGAGAAAAATCATCCCGGGTATCTTTCCTGGAGGAGTCTGGGGTTGCTACCCCGGATTACAGGGACCAAAACCACAGGAAAAATGTCAGCGGGAGACACTTGGGAGGAATTTCAGATGCATCCCAGAAGATGGAGCATTGTCCAAGGAGAAAAATCATCTCGGGTATCTTCCCTGGAGGAGTCTGGGGTTGCTACCCGGGATCACAGGGCGCTAAACCACCGGAAGAAAACACTCAGAAACAGAGCTGGGAGGAGTCTCGGGTGCATCCCGCAGGATGGACAATAGTCCAAGGAGAAAAATCAACTTGGGTATCTTCCACGGAGGAGTCTGGGGTTGCTACCCGGGATGACAGGGCCCAAAAGCACCGGAATAAACACTCAGGGACAAAGCTGCAAGGAGTCTCGGATGCTTCCCAGAGGATGGAGCATTGTCCAAGGAGAAAAATCATCTCGGGTTATCTTCCCTGGAGGAGTCTGGGGTTGCTACCCGGGATTACAGGGACCCAAACCACAGGAAAAATGTCTGTGGGAGTCGCCTGGGAGGAATCTCAGATGCATTCCAGAAGATGGAGCATTGTCCAAGGAGAAAAATCATCTCGGGTATCTTCCCTGGAGGAGTCTGGGGTTGCTACCCGGGATTACAGGGACACAAACAACAGGAAAAATGTTTGCAGGAGACGCCTGGGAGGAATCTCAGATGCGACCCAGAAGATGGAGCATTGTCCAAGGAGAAAAATCATCTCGGATATCTTCCCTAGAGGAGTCTGGGGTTGCTAGCCGGGATCACAGGGCCCCAAACCACAGGAAAAAGGTTTGTGGGAGTCGCCTGGGAGGAATCTCAGATGCATCCCAGAAGATGGAGCATTGTTCAAGGAGAAAAATCATCCCGGGTATCTTCCCTGGAGGAGTCTGGGGTTGCTACCCAGGATTACAGGGACACAAACAACAGGAAAAATGTTTGCAGGAGACGCCTGGGAGGAATCTCAGATGCTTCCCAGAAGATGGAGCATTGTCCAAGGAGAAAAATCATCTCGGGTATCTTTCCTGGAGGAGTCTGGGGTTGCTACCCGGGATCACAGGGCCCCAAAACACCGGAATAAACACTCAGGGACATACCTGCAAGGAGTCTCGGATGCTTCGCAGAGGATGGAGCATTGTCCAAGGAGAAAAATCATCTCGGGTATCTTCCCTGGAGGAGTCTGGCGTTGCTACGCGGGATCACAGGGCGCTAAACCACCGGAATAAAGACTCAGGGACATACCTGCAAGGAGTCTCGGATGCTTCCCAGAGGATGGAGCATTGTCCAAGGAGAAAAATCATCTCGGGTATCTTCCCTGGAGGAGTCTGGGGTTGCTACCCGGGATTACAGGGACCCAAACCACAGGAAAAATGTCTGCGGGAGACACTTGGGAGGAATCTCAGATGCATCCCAGAAGATGGAGCATTGTCCAAGGAGAAAAATCATCTCGGGTATCTTCCCTGGAGGAGTCTGGGGTTGCTACCCGGGATCACAGGGCCCGAAAACACCGGAATAAACACTCAGGGACATACCTCCAAGGGGTCTCGGATGCTTCCCAGAGGATGGAGCATTGTCCAAGGAGAAAAATCATCTCGGGTATCTTCCCTGGAGGAGTCTGGGGTTGCTACCCGGGATCACAGGGCGCTAAACCACCGGAAGAAAACACTCAGAAACAGAGCTGGGAGGAGTCTCGGGTGCATCCCGCAGGATGGACAATAGTCCAAGGAGAAAAATCAACTTGGGTATCTTCCACGGAGGAGTCTGGGGTTGCTACCCAGGATGACAGGGCCCAAAAGCACCGGAATAAACACTCAGGGACATACCTGCAAGGAGTCTCGGATGCTTCCCAGAAGATGGAGCATTGTCCAAGCAGAAAAATTATCTCGGGTATCTTCCCTAGAGGAGTCTGGGGTTGCTAGCCGGGATCACAGGGCCCTAAAGCACTGGAGAAAACTCTGCGGGAGATGCCTGGGAGGAGTTCTGGGTAGATCCCGCAGGATGGACCACTGTCAAGAGAGAAAAATCATCTTGGGTGTCTTCCCTGGAGGAGTCTGGGGTTGCTACCTGGGATGACAGAACCATAAACCGCGAGAAAAAAGACTCAGGGACATAGCTGCGACAAGTCTCGGATGCATCCCAGAGTATAGAGCATTGTCCAAGGAGAAAAATCATCCCGGGTATCTTTCCTGGAGGAGTCTGGGCTTGCTACCCGGGATTACAGGGACCCAAACCACAGGAAAAATGTCTGTGGGAGACGCCTGGGAGGAATCTCAGATGCATCCCAGAAGATGGAGCATTGTCCAAGGAGAAAAATCATCTCGGGTATCTTCCCTGGAGGAGTCTGGGGTTGCTACCCGTGATCACAGGGCGCTAAACCACCGGAATAAAGACTCAGGGACATACCTGCAAGGAGTCTCGGATGCTTCCCAGAGGATGGAGCATTGTCCAAGCAGAAAAATTATCTCGGGTATCTTCCCTGGAGGAGTCTGGGGTTGCTACCCGGGATTACAGGGACCCAAACCACAGGAAAAATGTCTGTGGGAGACGCCTGGGAGGAATCTCAGATGCATTCCAGAAGATGGAGCATTGTCCAAGGAGAAAAATCAACTTGGGTATCTTCCACGGAGGAGTCTGGGGTTGCTACCCGGGATGACAGGGCCCAAAAGCACCGGAATAAACACTCAGGGACATACCTGCAAGGAGTCTCGGATGCTTCCCAGAGGATGGAGCATTGTCCAAGCAGAAAAATTATCTCGGGTATCTTCCCTAGAGGAGTCTGGGGTTGCTAGCCGGGATCACAGGGCCCTAAAGCCCTGGAGAAAACTCTGCGGGAGATGCCTGGGAGGAGTTCTGGGTAGATCCCGCAGGATGGACCACTGTCAAGAGAGAAAAATCATCTTGGGTGTCTTCCCTGGAGGAGTCTGGGGTTGCTACCTGGGATGACAGAACCATAAACCGCGAGAAAAAAGACTCAGGGACATAGCTGCGACAAGTCTCGGATGCATCCCAGAGTATAGAGCATTGTCCAAGGAGAAAAATCATCCCGGGTATCTTTCCTGGAGGAGTCTGGGCTTGCTACCCGGGATTACAGGGACCAAAACCACAGGAAAAATGTCTGCGGGAGACACTTGGGAGGAATCTCAGATGCATCCCAGAAGATGGAGCATTGTCCAAGGAGAAAAATCATCTCGGGTATCTTCCCTGGAGGAGTCTGGGGTTGCTACCCGGGATCACAGGGCCCGAAAACACCGGAATAAACACTCAGGGACATACCTGCAAGGGGTCTCGGATGCTTCCCAGAGGATGGAGCATTGTCCAAGGAGAAAAATCATCTCGGGTATCTTCCCTGGCGGAGTCTGGGGTTGCTACCCGGGATCACAGGGCGCTAAACCACCGGAAGAAAACACTCAGAAACAGAGCTGGGAGGAGTCTCGGGTGCATCCCGCAGGATGGACAATAGTCCAAGGAGAAAAATCAACTTGGGTATCTTCCACGGAGGAGTCTGGGGTTGCTACCCGGGATCACAGGGCCCCAAAACACCGGAATAAAGACTCAGGGACATACCTTCAATGAGTCTCGGATGCTTCCCAGAGGATGGAGCATTGTCCAAGGAGAAAAATCATCTCGGATATCTTCCCTGGAGGAGTCTGGGGTTGCTACCCGTGATCACAGGGCGCTAAACCACCGGAATAAAGACTCAGGGACATACCTGCAAGGAGTCTCGGATGCTTCCCAGAGGATGGAGCATTGTCCAAGGAGAAAAATCATCTCGGGTATCTTCCCTGGAGGAGTCTGGGGTTGCTACCCGGGATCACAGGGCCCCAAAACACCGGAATAAAGACTCAGGGACATACCTGCAAGGAGTCTCGGATGCTTCCCAGAGGATGGAGCATTGTCCAAGGAGAAAAATCATCTCGGGTATCTTCCCTGGAGGAGTCTGGGGTTGCTACCCGGGATCACAGGGCGCTAAACCACCGGAATAAAGACTCAGGGACATACCTGCAAGGAGTCTCGGATGCTTCCCAGAGGATGGAGCAATGTCCAAGCAGAAAAATTATCTCGGGTATCTTCCCTAGAGTAGTCTGGGGTTGCTACCCGGGATTACAGGGACCCAAACCACAGGAAAAATGTCTGTGGGAGACGCCTGGGAGGAATCTCAGATGCATCCCAGAAGATGGAGCATTGTCCAAGGAGAAAAATCATCTCGGGTATCTTCCCTGGAGGAGTCTGGGGTTGCTACCCGGGATCACAGGGCCCCAAAACACCGGAATAAACACTCAGGGACATACCTGCAAGGAGTCTCGGATGCTTCCCAGAGGATGGAGCATTGTCCAAGCAGAAAAATTATCTCGAGTATCTTCCCTACAGGCGTCTGGGGTTGCTAGCCGGGATCACAGGGCCCTAAAGCACTGGAGAAAACTTTGCGGGAGATGCCTGGGAGGAGTTCTGGGTAGATCCCGCAGGATGGACCACTGTCAAGAGAGAAAAATCATCTTGGGTGTCTTCCCTGGAGGAGTCTGGGGTTGCTACCCGGGATGACAGAATCATAAACCGCGAGAAAAAAGACTCAGGGACATAGCTGCGACAAGTCTCGGATGCATCCCAGAGTATAGAGCATTGTCCAAGGAGAAAAATCATCCCGGGTATCTTTCCTGGAGGAGTCTGGGCTTGCTACCCGGGATTACAGGGACCAAAACCACAGGAAAAATGTCTGTGGGAGACGCTTGGGAGGAATCTCAGATGCATCCCAGAAGATGGAGCATTGTCCAGGGAGAAAAATCATCTCGGGTATCTTCCCTGGAGGAGTCTGGGGTTGCTACCCGGGATCACAGGGCGTTAAACCACCGGAAGAAAACACTCAGAAACAGAGCTGGGAGGAGTCTCGGGTGCATCCCGCAGGATGGACAATAGTCCAAGGAGAAAAATCAACTTCGGTATCTTCCCTGGAGGAGTCTGGGGTTGCTACCCGGGATTACAGGGACACAAACAACAGGAAAAATGTTTGCAGGAGACGCCTAGGAGGAATCTCAGATGCTTCCCAGAAGATGGAGCATTGTCCAAGGAGAAAAATCATCTCGGGTATCTTTCCTGGAGGAGTCTGGGGTTGCTAGCCGGTATGACAGGGCCCAAAAGCACCGGAATAAACACTCAGGGACATACATGCAAGGAGTCTCGGATGCTTCCCAGAGGATGGAGCATTGTCCAAGCAGAAAAATTATCTCGGGTATCTTCCCTAGAGGAGTCTGGGGTTGCTAGCCGGGATCACAGGGCCCTAAAGCACTGGAGAAAACTCTGCGGGAGATGCCTGGGAGGAGTTCTGGGTAGATCCCGCATGATGGACCACTGTCAAGAGAGAAAAATCATCTTGGGTGTCTTCCCTGGAGGAGTCTGAGGTTGCTACCTGGGATGACAGAACCATAAACCACGAGAAAAAAGACTCAGGGACATAGCTGCGACAAGTCTCGGATGCATCCCAGAGTATAGAGCATTGTCCAAGGAGAAAAATCATCCCGGGTATCTTTCCTGGAAGAGTCTGGGGTTGCTACCCGGGATTACAGGGCCCAAAAGCACCGGAATAAACACTCAGGAACATACCTGCAAGGAGTCTCGGATGCTTCCCAGAGGATGGAGCATTGTCCAAGGAGAAAAATCATCTCGGGTATCTTCCCTGGAGGAGTCTGGGGTTGCTACCCGGGATTACAGGGACCCAAACCACAGGAAAAATGTCTGCGGGAGACACTTGGGAGGAATCTCAGATGCATCCCAGAAGATGGAGCATTGTCCAAGGAGAAAAATCATCTCGGGTATCTTCCCTGGAGGAGTCTGGGGTTGCTACCCGGGATCACAGGGCCCGAAAACACCGGAATAAACACTCAGGGACATACCTCCAAGGGGTCTCGGATGCTTCCCAGAGGATGGAGCATTGTCCAAGGAGAAAAATCATCTCGGGTATCTTCCCTGGAGGAGTCTGGGGTTGCTACCCGGGATCACAGGGCGCTAAACCACCGGAAGAAAACACTCAGAAACAGAGCTGGGAGGAGTCTCGGGTGCATCCCGCAGGATGGACAATAGTCCAAGGAGAAAAATCAACTTGGGTATCTTCCACGGAGGAGTCTGGGGTTGCTACCCAGGATGACAGGGCCCAAAAGCACCGGAATAAACACTCAGGGACATACCTGCAAGGAGTCTCGGATGCTTCCCAGAAGATGGAGCATTGTCCAAGCAGAAAAATTATCTCGGGTATCTTCCCTAGAGGAGTCTGGGGTTGCTAGCCGGGATCACAGGGCCCTAAAGCACTGGAGAAAACTCTGCGGGAGACGCCTGGGAGGAATCTCAGATGCATCCCAGAAGATGGAGCATTGTCCAAGGAGAAAAATCATCTCGGGTATCTTCCCTGGAGGAGTCTGGGGTTGCTACCTGGGATGACAGAACCATAAACCGCGAGAAAAAAGACTCAGGGACATAGCTGCGACAAGTCTCGGATGCATCCCAGAGTATAGAGCATTGTCCAAGGAGAAAAATCATCCCGGGTATCTTTCCTGGAGGAGTCTGGGCTTGCTACCCGGGATTACAGGGACCCAAACCACAGGAAAAATGTCTGTGGGAGACGCTTGGGAGGAATCTCAGATGCATCCCAGAAGATGGAGCATTGTCCAAGGAGAAAAATCATCTCGGGTATCTTCCCTGGAGGAGTCTGGGGTTGCTACCCGGGATCACAGGGCCCGAAAACACCGGAATAAACACTCAGGGACATACCTCCAAGGGGTCTCGGATGCTTCCCAGAGGATGGAGCATTGTCCAAGGAGAAAAATCATCTCGGGTATCTTCCCTGGAGGAGTCTGGGGTTGCTACCCGGGATCACAGGGCGCTAAACCACCGGAAGAAAACACTCAGAAACAGAGCTGGGAGGAGTCTCGGGTGCATCCCGCAGGATGGACAATAGTCCAAGGAGAAAAATCAACTTGGGTATCTTCCACGGAGGAGTCTGGGGTTGCTACCCAGGATGACAGGGCCCAAAAGCACCGGAATAAACACTCAGGGACATACCTGCAAGGAGTCTCGGATGCTTCCCAGAAGATGGAGCATTGTCCAAGCAGAAAAATTATCTCGGGTATCTTCCCTAGAGGAGTCTGGGGTTGCTAGCCGGGATCACAGGGCCCTAAAGCACTGGAGAAAACTCTGCGGGAGATGCCTGGGAGGAGTTCTGGGTAGATCCCGCAGGATGGACCACTGTCAAGAGAGAAAAATCATCTTGGGTGTCTTCCCTGGAGGAGTCTGGGGTTGCTACCTGGGATGACAGAACCATAAACCGCGAGAAAAAAGACTCAGGGACATAGCTGCGACAAGTCTCGGATGCATCCCAGAGTATAGAGCATTGTCCAAGGAGAAAAATCATCCCGGGTATCTTTCCTGGAGGAGTCTGGGCTTGCTACCCGGGATTACAGGGACCAAAACCACAGGAAAAATGTCTGCAGGAGACACTTGGGAGGAATCTCAGATGCATTCCAGAAGATGGAGAATTGTCCAAGGAGAAAAATCATCTCGGGTATCTTTCCTGGAGGAGTCTGGGGTTGCTACCCGGGATCACAGGGCCCGAAAACACCGGAATAAACACTCAGGGACATACCTGCAAGGGGTCTCGGATGCTTCCCAGAGCATGGAGCATTGTCCAAGGAGAAAAATCATCTCGGGTATCTTCCCTGGAGGAGTCTGGGGTTGCTACCCGGGATTACAGGGACACAAACCACAGGAAAAATGTCTGTGGTAGACGCTTGGGAGGAATCTCAGATGCATCCCAGAAGATGGAGCATTGTCCAAGGAGAAAAATCATCTCGGGTATCTTCCCTGGAGGAGTCTGGGGTTGCTACCCGGGATCACAGGGCGCTAAACCACCGGAAGAAAACACTCAGAAACAGAGCTGGGAGGAGTCTCGGGTGCATCCCGCAGGATGGACAATAGTCCAAGGAGAAAAATCAACTTGGGTATCTTCCACGGAGGAGTCTGGGGTTGCTACCCGGGATCACAGGGCGCTAAACCACCGGAATAAAGACTCAGGGACATACCTGCAAGGAGTCTCGGATGCTTCCCAAAGGATGGAGCATTGTCCAAGAAGAAAAATTATCTCGGGTATCTTCCCTAGAGGAGTCTGGGGTTGCTAGCCGGGATCACAGGGCCCTAAAGCACTGGAGAAAACTCTGCGGGAGATGCCTGGGAGGAGTTCTGGGTAGATCCCGCAGGATGGACCACTGTCAAGAGAGAAAAATCATCTTGGGTGTCTTCCCTGGAGGAGTCTGGGGTTGCTACCTGGGATGACAGAACCATAAACCGCGAGAAAAAAGACTCAGGGACATAGCTGCGACAAGTCTCGGATGCATCCCAGAGTATAGAGCATTGTCCAAGGAGAAAAATCATCCCGGGTATCTTTCCTGGAGGAGTCTGGGGTTGCTACCCGGGATTACAGGGCCCAAAAGCACCGGAATAAACACTCAGGAACATACCTGCAAGGAGTCTCGGATGCTTCCCAGAGGATGGAGCATTGTCCAAGGAGAAAAATCATCTCGGGTATCTTCCCTGGAGGAGTCTGGGGTTGCTACCCGGGATTACAGGGACCCAAACCACAGGAAAAATGTCTGTGGGAGACGCCTGGGAGGAATCTCAGATGCATCCCAGAAGATGGAGCATTGTCCAAGGAGAAAAATCAACTTGGGTATCTTCCACGGAGGAGTCTGGGGTTGCTACCCGGGATGACAGGGCCCAAAAGCACCGGAATAAACACTCAGGGACAAAGCTGCAAGGAGTCTCGGATGCTTCCCAGAGGATGGAGCATTGTCCAAGCAGAAAAATCATCTCGGGTATCTTCCCTAGAGGAGTCTGGGGTTGCTAGCCGGGATCACAGGGCCCTAAAGCACTGGAGAAAACTCTGCGGGAGATGCCTGGGAGGAGTTCTGGGTAGATCCCGCAGGATGGACCACTGTCAAGAGAGAAAAATCATCTTGGGTGTCTTCCCTGGAGGAGTCTGAGGTTGCTACCTGGGATGACAGAACCATAAACCGCAAGAAAAAAGACTCAGGGACATAGCTGCGACAAGTCTCGGATGCATCCCAGAGTATAGAGCATTGTCCAAGGAGAAAAATCATCCCGGGTATCTTTCCTGGAGGAGTCTGGGCTTGCTACCCGGGATTACAGGGACCAAAACCACAGGAAAAATGTCTGCGGGAGACACTTGGGAGGAATCTCAGATGCATCCCAGAAGATGGAGCATTGTCCAAGGAGAAAAATCATCTCGGGTATCTTCCCTGGAGGAGTCTGGGGTTGCTACCCGGGATCACAGGGCCCGAAAACACCGGAATAAACACTCAGGGACATACCTCCAAGGGGTCTCGGATGCTTCCCAGAGGATGGAGCATTGTCCAAGGAGAAAAATCATCTCGGGTATCTTCCCTAGAGGAGTCTGGGGTTGCTACCCGGGATCACAGGGCGCTAAACCACCGGAAGAAAACACTCAGAAACAGAGCTGGGAGGAGTCTCGGGTGCATCCCGCAGGATGGACAATAGTCCAAGGAGAAAAATCAACTTGGGTATCTTCCACGGAGGAGTCTGGGGTTGCTACCCGGGATGACAGGGCCCAAAAGCACCGGAATAAAGACTCAGGGACATACCTGCAAGGAGTCTCAGATGCTTCCCAGAGGATGGAGCATTGTCCAAGCAGAAAAATTATCTCGGGTGTCTTCCCTGGAGGAGTCTGGGGTTGCTACCCGGGATTACAGGGACCCAAACCACAGGAAAAATGTCTGTGGGAGACGCCTGGGAGGAATCTCAGATGCATCCCAGAAGATGGAGCATTGTCCAAGGAGAAAAATCATCTCGGGTATCTTCCCTGGAGGAGTCTGGGATTGCTACCCGTGATCACAGGGCGCTAAACCACCGGAATAAAGACTCAGGGACATACCTGCAAGGAGTCTCGGATGCTTCCCAGAGGATGGAGCATTGTCCAAGCAGAAAAATTATCTCGGGTATCTTCCCTAGAGGAGTCTGGGGTTGCTAGCCGGGATCACAGGGCCCTAAAGCACTGGAGAAAACTCTGCGGGAGATGCCTGGGAGGAGTTCTGGGTAGATCCCGCAGGATGGACCACTGTCAAGAGAGAAAAATCATCTTGGGTGTCTTCCCTTGAGGAGTCTGGGGTTGCTACCTGGGATGACAGAACCATAAACCGCGAGAAAAAAGACTCAGGGACATAGCTGCGACAAGTCTCGGATGCATCCGAGAGTATAGAGCATTTTCCAAGGAGAAAAATCATCCAGGGTATCTTTCCTGGAGGAGTCTGGGGTTGCTACCCGGGATTACAGGGACCAAAACCACAGGAAAAATGTCTGCAGGAGACACTTGGGAGGAATCTCAGATGCATCCCAGAAGATGGAGCATTGTCCAAGGAGAAAAATCATCTCGGGTATCTTCCCTGGAGGAGTCTGGGGTTGCTACCCGGGATCACAGGGCCCGAAAACACCGGAATAAACACTCAGGGACATACCTGCAAGGAGTCTCGGATGCTTCCCAGAGGATGGAGCATTGTCCAAGGAGAAAAATCATCTCGGGTATCTTCCCTGGAGGAGTCTGGGGTTGCTACCCGGGATTACAGGGACCCAAACCACAGGAAAAATGTCTGTGGGAGACGCTTGGGAGGAATCTCAGATGCATCCCAGAAGATGGAGCATTGTCCAAGGAGAAAAATCATCTCGGGTATCTTCCCTGGAGGAGTCTGGGGTTGCTACCCGGGATCACAGGGCCCCAAAACACCGGAATAAACACTCAGGGACATACATGCAAGGAGTCTCGGATGCTTCCCAGAGGATGGAGCATTGTCCAAGCAGAAAAATTATCTCGGATATCTTCCCTAGAGGAGTCTGGGGTTGCTAGCCGGGATCACAGGGCCCTAAAGCACTGGAGAAAACTCTGCGGGAGATGCCTGGGAGGAGTTCTGGGTAGATCCCGCAGGATGGACCACTGTCAAGAGAGAAAAATCATCTTGGGTGTCTTCCCTGGAGGAGTCTGGGGTTGCTACCTGGGATGACAGAACCATAAACCGCGAGAAAAAAGACTCAGGGACATAGCTGCGACAAGTCTCGGATGCATCCCAGAGTATAGAGCATTGTCCAAGGAGAAAAATCATCCCGGGTATCTTTCCTGGAGGAGTCTGGGGTTGCTACCCCGGATTACAGGGACCAAAACCACAGGAAAAATGTCAGCGGGAGACACTTGGGAGGAATTTCAGATGCATCCCAGAAGATGGAGCATTGTCCAAGGAGAAAAATCATCTCGGGTATCTTCCCTGGAGGAGTCTGGGGTTGCTACCCGGGATCACAGGGCGCTAAACCACCGGAAGAAAACACTCAGAAACAGAGCTGGGAGGAGTCTCGGGTGCATCCCGCAGGATGGACAATAGTCCAAGGAGAAAAATCAACTTGGGTATCTTCCACGGAGGAGTCTGGGGTTGCTACCCGGGATGACAGGGCCCAAAAGCACCGGAATAAACACTCAGGGACAAAGCTGCAAGGAGTCTCGGATGCTTCCCAGAGGATGGAGCATTGTCCAAGGAGAAAAATCATCTCGGGTTATCTTCCCTGGAGGAGTCTGGGGTTGCTACCCGGGATTACAGGGACCCAAACCACAGGAAAAATGTCTGTGGGAGTCGCCTGGGAGGAATCTCAGATGCATTCCAGAAGATGGAGCATTGTCCAAGGAGAAAAATCATCTCGGGTATCTTCCCTGGAGGAGTCTGGGGTTGCTACCCGGGATTACAGGGACACAAACAACAGGAAAAATGTTTGCAGGAGACGCCTGGGAGGAATCTCAGATGCGACCCAGAAGATGGAGCATTGTCCAAGGAGAAAAATCATCTCGGATATCTTCCCTAGAGGAGTCTGGGGTTGCTAGCCGGGATCACAGGGCCCCAAACCACAGGAAAAAGGTTTGTGGGAGTCGCCTGGGAGGAATCTCAGATGCATCCCAGAAGATGGAGCATTGTTCAAGGAGAAAAATCATCCCGGGTATCTTCCCTGGAGGAGTCTGGGGTTGCTACCCGGGATCACAGGGCGCTAAACCACCGGAAGAAAACACTCAGAAACAGAGCTGGGAGGAGTCTCGGGTGCATCCCGCAGGATGGACAATAGTCCAAGGAGAAAAATCAACTTGGGTATCTTCCACGGAGGAGTCTGGGGTTGCTACCCGGGATGACAGGGCCCAAAAGCACCGGAATAAACACTCAGGGACAAAGCTGCAAGGAGTCTCGGATGCTTCCCAGAGGATGGAGCATTGTCCAAGGAGAAAAATCATCTCGGGTTATCTTCCCTGGAGGAGTCTGGGGTTGCTACCCGGGATTACAGGGACCCAAACCACAGGAAAAATGTCTGTGGGAGTCGCCTGGGAGGAATCTCAGATGCATTCCAGAAGATGGAGCATTGTCCAAGGAGAAAAATCATCTCGGGTATCTTCCCTGGAGGAGTCTGGGGTTGCTACCCGGGATTACAGGGACACAAACAACAGGAAAAATGTTTGCAGGAGACGCCTGGGAGGAATCTCAGATGCGACCCAGAAGATGGAGCATTGTCCAAGGAGAAAAATCATCTCGGATATCTTCCCTAGAGGAGTCTGGGGTTGCTAGCCGGGATCACAGGGCCCCAAACCACAGGAAAAAGGTTTGTGGGAGTCGCCTGGGAGGAATCTCAGATGCATCCCAGAAGATGGAGCATTGTTCAAGGAGAAAAATCATCCCGGGTATCTTCCCTGGAGGAGTCTGGGGTTGCTACCCAGGATTACAGGGACACAAACAACAGGAAAAATGTTTGCAGGAGACGCCTGGGAGGAATCTCAGATGCTTCCCAGAAGATGGAGCATTGTCCAAGGAGAAAAATCATCTCGGGTATCTTTCCTGGAGGAGTCTGGGGTTGCTACCCGGGATCACAGGGCCCCAAAACACCGGAATAAACACTCAGGGACATACCTGCAAGGAGTCTCGGATGCTTCGCAGAGGATGGAGCATTGTCCAAGGAGAAAAATCATCTCGGGTATCTTCCCTGGAGGAGTCTGGCGTTGCTACGCGGGATCACAGGGCGCTAAACCACCGGAATAAAGACTCAGGGACATACCTGCAAGGAGTCTCGGATGCTTCCCAGAGGAAGGAGCATTGTCCAAGCAGAAAAATTATCTCGGGTATCTTCCCTAGAGGAGTCTGGGGTTGCTACCCGGGATGACAGGGCCCAAAAGAACCGGAATAAACACTCAGGGACATACCTGCAAGGAGTCTCGGATGCTTCCCAGAGGATGGAGCATTGTCCAAGGAGAAAAATCATCTCGGGGTATCTTCCCTGGAGGAGTCTGGGGTTGCTACCCGGGATTACAGGGACCCAAACCACGGGAAAAATGTCTGTGGGAGACGCTTGGGAGGAATCTCAGATGCATCCCAGAAGATGGAGCATTGTCCAAGGAGAAAAATCATCTCGGGTATCTTCCCTGGAGGAGTCTGGGGTTGCTACCCGGGATCACAGGGCGTTAAACCACCGGAAGAAAACACTCAGAAACAGAGCTGGGAGGAGTCTCGGGTGCATCCCGCAGGATGGACAATAGTCCAAGGAGAAAAATCAACTTCGGTATCTTCCCTGGAGGAGTCTGGGGTTGCTACCCGGGATTACAGGGACCCAAACCACAGGAAAAATGTCTGTGGGAGATGCCTGGGAGGAATCTCAGATGCATCCCAGAAGATGGAGCATTGTCCAAGGAGAAAAATCATCTCGGGTATCTTCCCTGGAGGAGTCTGGGGTTGCTACCCGGGATCACAGGGCGCTAAACCACCGGAATAAAGACTCAGGGACATACCTGCAAGGAGTCTCGGATGCTTCCCAGAGGATGGAGCATTGTCCAAGCAGAAAAATTATCTCGGGTATCTTCCCTAGAGGAGTCTGGGGTTGCTACCCGGGATTACAGGGACCCAAACCACAGGAAAAATGTCTGTGGGAGACGCCTGGGAGGAATCTCAGATGCATCCCAGAAGATGGAGCATTGTCCAAGGAGAAAAATCATCTCGGGTATCTTCCCTGGAGGAGTCTGGGGTTGCTACCCGGGATCACAGGGCCCCAAAACACCGGAATAAACACTCAGGGACATACCTGCAAGGAGTCTCGGATGCTTCCCAGAGGATGGAGCATTGTCCAAGCAGAAAAATTATCTCGAGTATCTTCCCTACAGGAGTCTGGGGTTGCTACCCGGGATCACAGGGCCCTAAAGCACTGGAGAAAACTCTGCGGGAGATGCCTGGGAGGAGTTCTGGGTAGATCCCGCAGGATGGACCACTGTCAAGAGAGAAAAATCATCTTGGGTGTCTTCCCTGGAGGAGTCTGAGGTTGCTACCTGGGATGACAGAACCATAAACCGCGAGAAAAAAGACTCAGGGACATAGCTGCGACAAGTCTCGGATGCATCCCAGAGTATAGAGCATTGTCCAAGGAGAAAAATCATCCCGGGTATCTTTCCTGGAGGAGTCTGGGCTTGCTAACCCGGATTACAGGGACCAAAACCACAGGAAAAATGTCAGCGGGAGACACTTGGGAGGAATTTCAGATGCATCCCAGAAGATGGAGCATTGTCCAAGGAGAAAAATCATCTTGGGTATCTTCCCTGGAGGAGTCTGGGGTTGCTACCCGGGATCACAGGGCGCTAAACCACCGGAAGAAAACACTCAGAAACAGAGCTGGGAGGAGTCTCGGGTGCATCCCGCAGGATGGACAATAGTCCAAGGAGAAAAATCAACTTGGGTATCTTTCCTGGAGGAGTCTGGGGTTGCTACCCGGGATTACAGGAACCCAAACCACAGGAAAAATGTCTGTGGGAGACGCCTGGGAGGAATCTCAGATGCATCCCAGAAGATGGAGCATTGTCCAAGGAGAAAAATCATCTCGGGTATCTTCCCTGGAGGAGTCTGGGGTTGCTACCCGGGATCACAGGGCCCCAAAACACCGGAATAAACACTCAGGGACATACCTGCAAGGAGTCTCGGATGCTTCCCAGAGGATGGAGCATTGTCCAAGCAGAAAAATCATCTCGGATATCTTCCCTAGAGGAGTCTGGGGTTGCTACCCGGGATTACAGGGACACAAACAACAGGAAAAATGTTTGCAGGAGACGCCTAGGAGGAATCTCAGATGCTTCCCAGAAGATGGAGCATTGTCCAAGGAGAAAAATCATCTCGGGTATCTTTCCTGGAGGAGTCTGGGGTTGCTAGCCGGGATGACAGGGCCCAAAAGCACCGGAATAAACACTCAGGGACATACCTGCAAGGAGTCTCGGATGCTTCCCAGAGGATGGAGCATTGTCCAAGCATAAAAATTATCTCGGGTATCTTCCCTAGAGGAGTCTGGGGTTGCTAGCCGGGATCACAGGGCCCAAAACCACCGGAATAAACACTCAGGGACAAAGCTGCAAGGAGTCTCGGATGCTTCCCAGAGGATGGAGCATTGTCCAAGGAGAAAAATCATCTCGGATATCTTCCCTGGAGGAGTCTGGGGTTGCTACCCGGGATTACAGGGACCCAAACCACAGGAAAAATGTCTGTGGGAGTCGCCTGGGAGGAATCTCAGATGCATCCCAGAAGATGGAGCATTGTCCAAGGAGAAAAATCATCTCGGGTATCTTCCCTGGAGGAGTCTGGGGTTGCTACCCGGGATTACAGGGACACAAACAACAGGAAAAATGTTTGCAGGAGACGCCTGGGAGGAATCTCAGATGCATCCCAGAAGATGGAGCATTGTCCAAGGAGAAAAATCATCTCGGGTATCTTCCCTGGAGCAGTCTGGGGTTGCTACCCGGGATTACAGGGCCCCAAATCACCGGAATAAACACTCAGGGACAAAGCTGCAAGGAGTCTCGGATGCTTCCCAGAGGATGGAGCATTGTCCAAGGAGAAAAATCATCTCGGGTATCTTCCCTGGAGGAGTCTGGGGTTGCTACCCGGGATCACAGGGCGCTAAACCACCGGAAGAAAACACTCAGAAACAGAGCTGGGAGGAGTCTCGGGTGCATCCCGCAGGATGGACAATAGTCCAAGGAGAAAAATCAACTTGGGTATCTTCCACGGAGGAGTCTGGGGTTGCTACCCAGGATGACAGGGCCCAAAAGCACCGGAATAAACACTCAGGGACATACCTGCAAGTAGTCTCCGATGCTTCCCAGAGGATGGAGCATTATCCAAGGAGAAAAATCATCTCGGGTTATCTTCCCTGGAGGAGTCTGGGGTTGCTACCCGGGATTACAGGGACCCAAACCACAGGAAAAATGTCTGTGGGAGACGCCTGGGAGGAATCTCAGATGCATCCCAGAAGATGGAGCATTGTCCAAGGAGAAAAATCATCTCGGGTATCTTCCCTGGAGGAGTCTGGGGTTGCTACCCGGGATCACAGGGCCCCAAAACACCGGAATAAACACTCAGGGACATACCTGCAAGTAGTCTCGGATGCTTCCCAGAGGATGGAGCATTATCCAAGGAGAAAAATCATCTCGGGTTATCTTCCCTGGAGGAGTCTGGGGTTGCTACCCGGGATTACAGGGACCCAAACCACAGGAAAAATGTCTGTGGGAGACGCCTGCAAGGAGTCTCGGATGCTTCCCAGAGGATGGAGCATTGTCCAAGCAGAAAAATCATCTCGGGTATCTTCCCTGGAAGAGTCTGGGGTTGCTAGCCGGGATCACAGGGCCCTAAAGCACTGGAGAAAACTCTGCGGGAGACGCCTGGGAGGAGTTCTGGGTAGATCCCGCAGGATGGACCACTGTCAAGAGAGAAAAATCATATTGGGTGTCTTCCCTGGAGGAGTCTGGGGTTGCTACCTGGGATGACAGAACCATAAACCGCGAGAAAAAAGACTCAGGGACATAGCTGCGACAAGTCTCGGATGCATCCCAGAGTATAGAGCATTGTCCAAGGAGAAAAATCATCCCGGGTATCTTTCCTGGAGGAGTCTGGGGTTGCTACCCGGGATGACAGGGCCCAAAAGCACCGGAATAAACACTCAGGGACATACTTGTAATGAGTCTCGGATGCTTCCCAGAGGATGGAGCATTGTCCAAGGAGAAAAATCATATCGGGTTATCTTCCCTGGAGGAGTCTGGGGTTGCTACCCGGGATTACAGGGACCCAAACCACAGGAAAAATGTCTGTGGGAGACGCCTGGGAGGAATCTCAGATGCATCCCAGAAGATGGAGCATTGTCCAAGGAGAAAAATCATCTCGGGTATCTTCCCTGGAGGAGTCTGGGGTTGCTACCCGGGATCACAGGGCCCCAAAACACCGGAATAAACACTCAGGGACATACCTGCAAGGAGTCTCGGATGCTTCCTAGAGGATGGAGCATTGTCCAAGGAGAAAAATCATCTCGGGTTATCTTCCCTGGAGGAGTCTGGGGTTGCTACCCGGGATCACAGGGCGCTAAACCACCGGAATAAAACACTCAGAAACAGAGCTGGGAGGAGTCTCGGGTGCATCCCGCAGGATGGACAATAGTCCAAGGAGAAAAATCAACTTGGGTATCTTCCACGGAGGAGTCTGGGGTTGCTACCCGTGATCACAGGGCGCTAAACCACCGGAATAAAGACTCAGGGACATACCTGCAAGGAGTCTCGGATGCTTCCCAAAGGATGGAGCATTGTCCAAGAAGAAAAATTATCTCGGGTATCTTCCCTAGAGGAGTCTGGGGTTGCTAGCCGGGATCACAGGGCCCTAAAGCACTGGAGAAAACTCTGCGGGAGATGCCTGGGAGGAGTTCTGGGTAGATCCCGCAGGATGGACCACCGTCAAGAGAGAAAAATCATCTTGGGTGTCTTCCCTGGAGGAGTCTGGGGTTGCTACCTGGGATGACAGAACCATAAACCGCGAGAAAAAAGACTCAGGGACATAGCTGCGACAAGTCTCGGATGCATCCCAGAGTATAGAGCATTGTCCAAGGAGAAAAATCATCCCGGGTATCTTTCCTGGAGGAGTCTGGGGTTGCTACCCGGGATTACAGGGCCCAAAAGCACCGGAATAAACACTCAGGAACATACCTGCAAGGAGTCTCGGATGCTTCCCGCAGGATGGAGCATTGTCCAAGGAGAAAAATCATCTCGGGTATCTTCCCTGGAGGAGTCTGGGGTTGCTACCCGGGATTACAGGGACCCAAACCACAGGAAAAATGTCTGTGGGAGACGCCTGGGAGGAATCTCAGATGCATCCCAGAAGATGGAGCATTGTCCAAGGAGAAAAATCAACTTGGGTATCTTCCACGGAGGAGTCTGGGGTTGCTACCCGGGATGACAGGGCCCAAAAGCACCGGAATAAACACTCAGGGACATACCTGCAAGGAGTCTCCGATGCTTCCCAGAGGATGGAGCATTGTCCAAGCAGAAAAATCATCTCGGGTATCTTCCCTAGAGGAGTCTGGGGTTGCTAGCCGGGATCACAGGGCCCTAAAGCACTGGAGAAAACTCTGCGGGAGATGCCTGGGAGGAGTTCTGGGTAGATCCCGCAGGATGGACCACTGTCAAGAGAGAAAAATCATCTTGGGTGTCTTCCCTGGAGGAGTCTGAGGTTGCTACCTGGGATGACAGAACCATAAACCGCGAGAAAAAAGACTCAGGGACATAGCTGCGACAAGTCTCGGATGCATCCCAGAGTATAGAGCATTGTCCAATGAGAAAAATCATCCCGGGTATCTTTCCTGGAGGAGTCTGGGCTTGCTACCCGGGATTACAGGGACCAAAACCACAGGAAAAATGTCTGCGGGAGACACTTGGGAGGAATCTCAGATGCATCCCAGAAGATGGAGCATTGTCCAAGGAGAAAAATCATCTCGGGTATCTTCCCTGGAGGAGTCTGGGGTTGCTACCCGGGATCACAGGGCCCGAAAACACCGGAATAAACACTCAGGGACATACCTCCAAGGGGTCTCGGATGCTTCCCAGAGGATGGAGCATTGTCCAAGGAGAAAAATCATCTCGGGTATCTTCCCTGGAGGAGTCTGGGGTTGCTACCCGGGGATCACAGGGCGCTAAACCACCGGAAGAAAACACTCAGAAACAGAGCTGGGAGGAGTCTCGGGTGCATCCCGCAGGATGGACAATAGTCCAAGGAGAAAAATCAACTTGGGTATCTTCCACGGAGGAGTCTGGGGTTGCTACCCGGGATGACAGGGCCCAAAAGCACCGGAATAAAGACTCAGGGACATACCTGCAAGGAGTCTCAGATGCTTCCCAGAGGATGGAGCATTGTCCAAGCAGAAAAATTATCTCGGGTGTCTTCCCTGGAGGAGTCTGGGGTTGCTACCCGGGATTACAGGGACCCAAACCACAGGAAAAATGTCTGTGGGAGACGCCTGGGAGGAATCTCAGATGCATCCCAGAAGATGGAGCATTGTCCAAGGAGAAAAATCATCTCGGGTATCTTCCCTGGAGGAGTCTGGGATTGCTACCCGTGATCACAGGGCGCTAAACCACCGGAATAAAGACTCAGGGACATACCTGCAAGGAGTCTCGGATGCTTCCCAAAGGATGGAGCATTGTCCAAGAAGAAAAATTATCTCGGGTATCTTCCCTAGAGGAGTCTGGGGTTGCTAGCCGGGATCACAGGGCCCTAAAGCACTGGAGAAAACTCTGCGGGAGATGCCTGGGAGGAGTTCTGGGTAGATCCCGCAGGATGGACCACTGTCAAGAGAGAAAAATCATCTTGGGTGTCTTCCCTGGAGGAGTCTAGGGTTGCTACCTGGGATGACAGAACCATAAACCGCGAGAAAAAAGACTCAGGGACATAGCTGCGACAAGTCTCGGATGCATCCCAGAGTATAGAGCATTGTCCAAGGAGAAAAATCATCCAGGGTATCTTTCCTGGAGGAGTCTGGGCTTGCTACCCGGGATTACAGGGACCAAAACCACAGGAAAAATGTCTGCGGGAGACACTTGGGAGGAATCTCAGATGCATCCCAGAAGATGGAGCATTGTCCAAGGAGAAAATTCATCTCGGGTATCTTCCCTGGAGGAGTCTGGGGTTGCTAGCCGGGATCACAGGGCCCGAAAACACCGGAATAAACACTCAGGGACATACCTCCAAGGGGTCTCGGATGCTTCCCAGAGGATGGAGCATTGTCCAAGGAGAAAAATCATCTCGGGTATCTTCCCTGGAGGAGTCTGGGGTTGGTACCCGGGATTACAGGGACCCAAACCACAGGAAAAATGTCTGTGGGAGACGCTTGGGAGGAATCTCAGATGCATCCCAGAAGATGGAGCATTGTCCAAGGAGAAAAATCATCTCGGGTATCTTCCCTGGAGGAGTCTGGGGTTGCTACCCGGGATCACAGGGCGTTAAACCACCGGAAGAAAACACTCAGAAACAGAGCTGGGAGGAGTCTCGGGTGCATCCCGCAGGATGGACAATAGTCCAAGGAGAAAAATCAACTTCGGTATCTTCCCTGGAGGAGTCTGGGGTTGCTACCCGGGATTACAGGGACCCAAACCACAGGAAAAATGTCTGTGGGAGACGCCTGGGAGGAATCTCAGATGCATCCCAGAAGATGGAGCATTGTCCAAGGAGAAAAATCATCTCGGGTATCTTCCCTGGAGGAGTCTGGGGTTGCTACCCGGGATCACAGGGCCCCAAAACACCGGAATAAACACTCAGGGACATACATGCAAGGAGTCTCGGATGCTTCCCAGAGGATGGAGCATTGTCCAAGCAGAAAAATTATCTCGGATATCTTCCCTAGAGGAGTCTGGGGTTGCTAGCCGGGATCACAGGGCCCTAAAGCACTGGAGAAAACTCTGCGGGAGATGCCTGGGAGGAGTTCTGGGTAGATCCCGCAGGATGGACCACTGTCAAGAGAGAAAAATCATCTTGGGTGTCTTCCCTGGAGGAGTCTGGGGTTGCTACCTGGGATGACAGAACCATAAACCGCGAGAAAAAAGACTCAGGGACATAGCTGCGACAAGTCTCGGATGCATCCCAGAGTATAGAGCATTGTCCAAGGAGAAAAATCATCCCGGGTATCTTTCCTGGAGGAGTCTGGGGTTGCTACCCCGGATTACAGGGACCAAAACCACAGGAAAAATGTCAGCGGGAGACACTTGGGAGGAATTTCAGATGCATCCCAGAAGATGGAGCATTGTCCAAGGAGAAAAATCATCTCGGGTATCTTCCCTGGAGGAGTCTGGGGTTGCTACCCGGGATCACAGGGCGCTAAACCACCGGAAGAAAACACTCAGAAACAGAGCTGGGAGGAGTCTCGGGTGCATCCCGCAGGATGGACAATAGTCCAAGGAGAAAAATCAACTTGGGTATCTTCCACGGAGGAGTCTGGGGTTGCTACCCAGGATGACAGGGCCCAAAAGCACCGGAATAAACACTCAGGGACATACCTGCAAGGAGTCTCGGATGCTTCCCAGAGGATGGAGCATTGTCCAAGCAGAAAAATTATCTCGGGTATCTTCCCTAGAGGAGTCTGGGGTTGCTAGCCGGGATCACAGGGCCCTAAAGCACTGGAGAAAACTCTGCGGGAGATGCCTGGGAGGAGTTCTGGGTAGATCCCGCAGGATGGACCACTGTCAAGAGAGAAAAATCATCTTGGGTGTCTTCCCTGGAGGAGTCTGGGGTTGCTACCTGGGATGACAGAACCATAAACCGCGAGAAAAAAGACTCAGGGACATAGCTGCGACAAGTCTCGGATGCATCCCAGAGTATAGAGCATTGTCCAAGGAGAAAAATCATCCCGGGTATCTTTCCTGGAGGAGTCTGGGCTTGCTACCCGGGATTACAGGGACCAAAACCACAGGAAAAATGTCTGCGGGAGACACTTGGGAGGAATCTCATATGCATCCCAGAAGATGAAGCATTGTCCAAGGAGAAAAATCATCTCGGGTATCTTCCCTGGAGGAGTCTGGGGTTGCTACCCGGGATCACAGGGCACCTAAACACCGGAATAAAGACTCAGGGACATACCTGCAAGGAGTCTCGGATGCTTCCCAGAGGATGGAGCATTGTCCAAGGAGAAAAATCATCTCGGGTATCTTCCCTGGAGGAGTCTGGGGTTGCTACCCGGGATCACAGGGCGCTAAACCACCGGAAGAAAACACTCAGAAACAGAGCTGGGAGGAGTCTCGGGTGCATCCCGCAGGATGGACAATAGTCCAAGGAGAAAAATCAACTTGGGTATCTTTCCTGGAGGAGTCTGGGGTTGCTACCCGGGATTACAGGGACCCAAACCACAGGAAAAATGTCTGTGGGAGACGCCTGGGAGGAATCTCAGATGCATCCCAGAAGATGGAGCATTGTCCAAGGAGAAAAATCATCTCGGGTATCTTCCCTGGAGGAGTCTGGGGTTGATACCCGGGATCACAGGGCCCCAAAACACCGGAAGAAAACACTCAGAAACAGAGCTGGGAGGAGTCTCGGGTGCATCCCGCAGGATGGACAATAGTCCAAGGAGAAAAATCAACTTGGGTATCTTCCACGGAGGAGTCTGGGGTTGCTACCCGGGATGACAGGGCCCAAAAGCACCGGAATAAAGACTCAGGGACATACCTGCAAGGAGTCTCAGATGCTTCCCAGAGGATGGAGCATTGTCCAAGCAGAAAAATTATCTCGGGTGTCTTCCCTGGAGGAGTCTGGGGTTGCTACCCGGGATTACAGGGACCCAAACCACAGGAAAAATGTCTGTGGGAGACGCCTGGGAGGAATCTCAGATGCATCCCAGAAGATGGAGCATTGTCCAAGGAGAAAAATCATCTCGGGTATCTTCCCTGGAGGAGTCTGGGATTGCTACCCGTGATCACAGGGCGCTAAACCACCGGAATAAAGACTCAGGGACATACCTGCAAGGAGTCTCGGATGCTTCCCAAAGGATGGAGCATTGTCCAAGAAGAAAAATTATCTCGGGTATCTTCCCTAGAGGAGTCTGGGGTTGCTAGCCGGGATCACAGGGCCCTAAAGCACTGGAGAAAACTCTGCGGGAGATGCCTGGGAGGAGTTCTGGGTAGATCCCGCAGGATGGACCACTGTCAAGAGAGAAAAATCATCTTGGGTGTCTTCCCTGGAGGAGTCTAGGGTTGCTACCTGGGATGACAGAACCATAAACCGCGAGAAAAAAGACTCAGGGACATAGCTGCGACAAGTCTCGGATGCATCCCAGAGTATAGAGCATTGTCCAAGGAGAAAAATCATCCAGGGTATCTTTCCTGGAGGAGTCTGGGCTTGCTACCCGGGATTACAGGGACCAAAACCACAGGAAAAATGTCTGCGGGAGACACTTGGGAGGAATCTCAGATGCATCCCAGAAGATGGAGCATTGTCCAAGGAGAAAATTCATCTCGGGTATCTTCCCTGGAGGAGTCTGGGGTTGCTAGCCGGGATCACAGGGCCCGAAAACACCGGAATAAACACTCAGGGACATACCTCCAAGGGGTCTCGGATGCTTCCCAGAGGATGGAGCATTGTCCAAGGAGAAAAATCATCTCGGGTATCTTCCCTGGAGGAGTCTGGGGTTGGTACCCGGGATTACAGGGACCCAAACCACAGGAAAAATGTCTGTGGGAGACGCTTGGGAGGAATCTCAGATGCATCCCAGAAGATGGAGCATTGTCCAAGGAGAAAAATCATCTCGGGTATCTTCCCTGGAGGAGTCTGGGGTTGCTACCCGGGATCACAGGGCGTTAAACCACCGGAAGAAAACACTCAGAAACAGAGCTGGGAGGAGTCTCGGGTGCATCCCGCAGGATGGACAATAGTCCAAGGAGAAAAATCAACTTCGGTATCTTCCCTGGAGGAGTCTGGGGTTGCTACCCGGGATTACAGGGACCCAAACCACAGGAAAAATGTCTGTGGGAGACGCCTGGGAGGAATCTCAGATGCATCCCAGAAGATGGAGCATTGTCCAAGGAGAAAAATCATCTCGGGTATCTTCCCTGGAGGAGTCTGGGGTTGCTACCCGGGATCACAGGGCCCCAAAACACCGGAATAAACACTCAGGGACATACATGCAAGGAGTCTCGGATGCTTCCCAGAGGATGGAGCATTGTCCAAGCAGAAAAATTATCTCGGATATCTTCCCTAGAGGAGTCTGGGGTTGCTAGCCGGGATCACAGGGCCCTAAAGCACTGGAGAAAACTCTGCGGGAGATGCCTGGGAGGAGTTCTGGGTAGATCCCGCAGGATGGACCACTGTCAAGAGAGAAAAATCATCTTGGGTGTCTTCCCTGGAGGAGTCTGGGGTTGCTACCTGGGATGACAGAACCATAAACCGCGAGAAAAAAGACTCAGGGACATAGCTGCGACAAGTCTCGGATGCATCCCAGAGTATAGAGCATTGTCCAAGGAGAAAAATCATCCCGGGTATCTTTCCTGGAGGAGTCTGGGGTTGCTACCCCGGATTACAGGGACCAAAACCACAGGAAAAATGTCAGCGGGAGACACTTGGGAGGAATTTCAGATGCATCCCAGAAGATGGAGCATTGTCCAAGGAGAAAAATCATCTCGGGTATCTTCCCTGGAGGAGTCTGGGGTTGCTACCCGGGATCACAGGGCGCTAAACCACCGGAAGAAAACACTCAGAAACAGAGCTGGGAGGAGTCTCGGGTGCATCCCGCAGGATGGACAATAGTCCAAGGAGAAAAATCAACTTGGGTATCTTCCACGGAGGAGTCTGGGGTTGCTACCCAGGATGACAGGGCCCAAAAGCACCGGAATAAACACTCAGGGACATACCTGCAAGGAGTCTCGGATGCTTCCCAGAGGATGGAGCATTGTCCAAGCAGAAAAATTATCTCGGGTATCTTCCCTAGAGGAGTCTGGGGTTGCTAGCCGGGATCACAGGGCCCTAAAGCACTGGAGAAAACTCTGCGGGAGATGCCTGGGAGGAGTTCTGGGTAGATCCCGCAGGATGGACCACTGTCAAGAGAGAAAAATCATCTTGGGTGTCTTCCCTGGAGGAGTCTGGGGTTGCTACCTGGGATGACAGAACCATAAACCGCGAGAAAAAAGACTCAGGGACATAGCTGCGACAAGTCTCGGATGCATCCCAGAGTATAGAGCATTGTCCAAGGAGAAAAATCATCCCGGGTATCTTTCCTGGAGGAGTCTGGGCTTGCTACCCGGGATTACAGGGACCAAAACCACAGGAAAAATGTCTGCGGGAGACACTTGGGAGGAATCTCATATGCATCCCAGAAGATGAAGCATTGTCCAAGGAGAAAAATCATCTCGGGTATCTTCCCTGGAGGAGTCTGGGGTTGCTACCCGGGATCACAGGGCACCTAAACACCGGAATAAAGACTCAGGGACATACCTGCAAGGAGTCTCGGATGCTTCCCAGAGGATGGAGCATTGTCCAAGGAGAAAAATCATCTCGGGTATCTTCCCTGGAGGAGTCTGGGGTTGCTACCCGGGATCACAGGGCGCTAAACCACCGGAAGAAAACACTCAGAAACAGAGCTGGGAGGAGTCTCGGGTGCATCCCGCAGGATGGACAATAGTCCAAGGAGAAAAATCAACTTGGGTATCTTTCCTGGAGGAGTCTGGGGTTGCTACCCGGGATTACAGGGACCCAAACCACAGGAAAAATGTCTGTGGGAGACGCCTGGGAGGAATCTCAGATGCATCCCAGAAGATGGAGCATTGTCCAAGGAGAAAAATCATCTCGGGTATCTTCCCTGGAGGAGTCTGGGGTTGATACCCGGGATCACAGGGCCCCAAAACACCGGAATAAACACTCAGGGACATACCTGCAAGGAGTCTCGGATGCTTCCCAGAGGATGGAGCATTGTCCAAGCAGAAAAATCATCTCGGATATCTTCCCTAGAGGAGTCTGGGGTTGCTACCCGGGATTACAGGCACACAAACAACAGGAAAAATGTTTGCAGGAGACGCCTAGGAGGAATCTCAGATGCTTCCCAGAAGATGGAGCATTGTCCAAGGAGAAAAATCATCTCGGGTATCTTTCCTGGAGGAGTCTGGGGTTGCTAGCCGGGATGACAGGGCCCAAAAGCACCGGAATAAACACTCAGGGACATACCTGCAAGGAGTCTCGGATGCTTCCCAGAGGATGGAGCATTGTCCAAGCATAAAAATTATCTCGGGTATCTTCCCTAGAGGAGTCTGGGGTTGCTAGCCGGGATCACAGGGCCCAAAACCACCGGAATAAACACTCAGGGACAAAGCTGCAAGGAGTCTCGGATGCTTCCCAGAGGATGGAGCATTGTCCAAGGAGAAAAATCATCCCGGGTATCTTCCCTGGAGGAGTCTGGGGTTGCGACCCGGGATCACAGGGCGCTAAACCAACGGAATAAAGACTCAGGGACATACCTGCAAGGAGTCTCGGATGCTTCCCAGAGGATGGAGCATTGTCCAAGGAGAAAAATTATCTCGGGTATCGTCCCTAGAGGAGTCTGGGATTGCTAGCCGGGATCACAGGGCCCAAAACCACCGGAATAAACACTCAGGGACAAAGCTGCAAGGAGTCTCGGATGCTTCCCAGAGGATGGAGCATTATCCAAGGAGAAAAATCATCTCGGGTATCTTCCCTGGAGGAGTCTGGGGTTGCTACCCGGGATCACAGGGCCCCAAAACACCGGAATAAACACTCAGGGACATACCTGCAAGGAGTCTCGGATGCTTCGCAGAGGATGGAGCATTGTCCATGGAGAAAAATCATCTCGGGTATCTTCCCTGGAGGAGTCTGGCGTTGCTACGCGGGATCACAGGGCGCTAAACCACCAGAATAAAGACTCAGGGACATACCTGCAAGGAGTCTCGGATGCTTCCCAGAGGAAGGAGCATTGTCCAAGCAGAAAAATTATCTCGGGTATCTTCCCTAGAGGAGTCTGGGGTTGCTACCCGGGATGACAGGGCCCAAAAGCACCGGAATAAACACTCAGGGACATACCTGCAAGGAGTCTCGGATGCTTCCCAGCGGATGGAGCATTGTCCAAGGAGAAAAATCATCTCGGGGTATCTTCCCTGGAGGAGTCTGGGGTTGCTACCCGGGATTACAGGGACCCAAACCACAGGAAAAATGTCTGTGGGAGACGCTTGGGAGGAATCTCAGATGCATCCCAGAAGATGGAGCATTGTCCAAGGAGAAAAATCATCTCGGGTATCTTCCCTGGAGGAGTCTGGGGTTGCTACCCGGGATCACAGGGCGTTAAACCACCGGAAGAAAACACTCAGAAACAGAGCTGGGAGGAGTCTCGGGTGCATCCCGCAGGATGGACAATAGTCCAAAGAGAAAAATCAACTTCGGTATCTTCCCTGGAGGAGTCTGGGGTTGCTACCCGGGATCACAGGGACCCAAACCACAGGAAAAATGTCTGTGGGAGACGCCTGGGAGGAATCTCAGATGCATCCCAGAAGATGGAGCATTGTCCAAGGAGAAAAATCATCTCGGGTATCTTCCCTGGAGGAGTCTGGGGTTGCTACCCGGGATCACAGGGCCCCAAAACACCGGAATAAACACTCAGGGACATACCTGCAAGGAGTCTCGGATGCTTCCCAGAGGATGGAGCATTGTCCAAGCAGAAAAATCATCTCGGATATCTTCCCTAGAGGAGTCTGGGGTTGCTACCCGGGATTACAGGGACACAAACAACAGGAAAAATGTTTGCAGGAGACGCCTAGGAGGAATCTCAGATGCTTCCCAGAAGATGGAGCATTGTCCAAGGAGAAAAATCATCTCGGGTATCTTTCCTGGAGGAGTCTGGGGTTGCTAGCCGGGATGACAGGGCCCAAAAGCACCGGAATAAACACTCAGGGACATACCTGCAAGGAGTCTCGGATGCTTCCCAGAGGATGGAGCATTGTCCAAGCATAAAAATTATCTCGGGTATCTTCCCTAGAGGAGTCTGGGGTTGCTAGCCGGGATCACAGGGCCCAAAACCACCGGAATAAACACTCAGGGACAAAGCTGCAAGGAGTCTCGGATGCTTCCCAGAGGATGGAGCATTGTCCAAGGAGAAAAATCATCTCGGATATCTTCCCTGGAGGAGTCTGGGGTTGCTACCCGGGATTACAGGGACCCAAACCACAGGAAAAATGTCTGTGGGAGTCGCCTGGGAGGAATCTCAGATGCATCCCAGAAGATGGAGCATTGTCCAAGGAGAAAAATCATCTCGGGTATCTTCCCTGGAGGAGTCTGGGGTTGCTACCCGGGATTACAGGGCCCCAAATCACCGGAATAAACACTCAGGGACAAAGCTGCAAGGAGTCTCGGATGCTTCCCAGAGGATGGAGCATTGTCCAAGGAGAAAAATCATCTCGGGTATCTTCCCTGGAGGAGTCTGGGGTTGCTACCCGGGATCACAGGGCGCTAAACCACCGGAAGAAAACACTCAGAAACAGAGCTGGGAGGAGTCTCGGGTGCATCCCGCAGGATGGACAATAGTCCAAGGAGAAAAATCAACTTGGGTATCTTCCACGGAGGAGTCTGGGGTTGCTACCCGGGATGACAGGGCCCAAAAGCACCGGAATAAACACTCAGGGACATACCTGCAAGTAGTCTCGGATGCTTCCCAGAGGATGGAGCATTATCCAAGGAGAAAAATCATCTCGGGTTATCTTCCCTGGAGGAGTCTGGGGTTGCTACCCGGGATTACAGGGACCCAAACCACAGGAAAAATGTCTGTGGGAGACGCCTGGGAGGAATCTCAGATGCATCCCAGAAGATGGAGCATTGTCCAAGGAGAAAAATCATCTCGGGTATCTTCCCTGGAGGAGTCTGGGGTTGCTACCCGGGATCACAGGGCCCCAAAACACCGGAATAAACACTCAGGGACATACCTGCAAGTAGTCTCGGATGCTTCCCAGAGGATGGAGCATTATCCAAGGAGAGAAATCATCTCGGGTTATCTTCCCTGGAGGAGTCTGGGGTTGCTACCCGGGATTACAGGGACCCAAACCACAGGAAAAATGTCTGTGGGAGACGCCTGCAAGGAGTCTCGGATGCTTCCCAGAGGATGGAGCATTGTCCAAGCAGAAAAATCATCTCGGGTATCTTCCCTGGAAGAGTCTGGGGTTGCTAGCCGGGATCACAGGGCCCTAAAGCACTGGAGAAAACTCTGCGGGAGACGCCTGGGAGGAGTTCTGGGTAGATCCCGCAGGATGGACCACTGTCAAGAGAGAAAAATCATATTGGGTGTCTTCCCTGGAGGAGTCTGGGGTTGCTACCTGGGATGACAGAACCATAAACCGCGAGAAAAAAGACTCAGGGACATAGCTGCGACAAGTCTCGGATGCATCCCAGAGTATAGAGCATTGTCCAAGGAGAAAAATCATCCCGGGTATCTTTCCTGGAGGAGTCTGGGGTTGCTACCCGGGATGACAAGGCCCCAAAGCACCGGAATAAACACTCAGGGACATACTTGTAATGAGTCTCGGATGCTTCCCAGAGGATGGAGCATTGTCCAAGGAGAAAAATCATATCGGGTTATCTTCCCTGGAGGAGTCTGGGGTTGCTACCCGGGATTACAGGGACCCAAACCACAGGAAAAATGTCTGTGGGAGACGCCTGGGAGGAATCTCAGATGCATCCCAGAAGATGGAGCATTGTCCAAGGAGAAAAATCATCTCGGGTATCTTCCCTGGAGGAGTCTGGGGTTGCTACCCGGGATCACAGGGCCCCAAAACACCGGAATAAACACTCAGGGACATACCTGCAAGGAGTCTCGGATGCTTCCTAGAGGATGGAGCATTGTCCAAGGAGAAAAATCATCTCGGGTTATCTTCCCTGGAGGAGTCTGGGGTTGCTACCCGGGATCACAGGGCGCTAAACCACCGGAATAAAACACTCAGAAACAGAGCTGGGAGGAGTCTCGGGTGCATCCCGCAGGATGGACATTAGTCCAAGGAGAAAAATCAACTTCGGTATCTTCCACGGAGGAGTCTGGGGTTGCTACCTGGGATGACAGGGCCCAAAAGCACCGGAATAAACACTCAGGGTCAAAGCTGCAAGGAGTCTCGGATGCTTCCCAGAGGATGGAGCATTGTCCAAGGAGAAAAATCATCTCGGGTATCTTCCCTGCAGGAGTCTGGGATTGCTACCCGGGATTACAGGGACCAAAACCACAGGAAAAATGTCTGCGGGAGACACCTGGGAGGAATCTCAGATGCATCCCAGAAGGTGGACAATAGTCCAAGGAGAAAAATCATCTCGGGTATCTTCCCTGGAGGAGTCTGGGGTTGCTACCCGGGATCACAGGGCCCGGAAACACCGGAAGAAAACACTCAGAAACAGAGCTGGGAGGAGTCTCGGGTGCATCCCGCAGGATGGACAATGTCCAAAGAGAAAAATCAACTTGGGTATCTTCCACGGAGGAGTCTGGGGTTGCTACCCGGGATGACAGGGCCCAAAAGCACCGGAATAAACACTCAGGGACATACCTGCAAGGAGTCTCGGATGCTTCCCAGAGGATGGAGCATTGTCCAAGGAGAAAAATCATATCGGGTTATCTTCCCTGGAGGAGTCTGGGGTTGCTACCTGGGATGACAGAACCATAAACCGCGAGAAAAAAGACTCAGGGACATAGCTGCGACAAGTCTCGGATGCATCCCAGAGTATAGAGCATTGTCCAAGGAGAAAAATCATCCCGGGTATCTTTCCTGGAGGAGTCTGGGCTTGCTACCCGGGATTACAGGGACCAAAACCACAGGAAAAATGTCTGCAGGAGACACTTGGGAGGAATCTCAGATGCATTCCAGAAGATGGAGCATTGTCCAAGGAGAAAAATCATCTCGGGTATCTTTCCTGGAGGAGTCTGGGGTTGCTACCCGGGATCACAGGGCCCGAAAACACCGGAATAAACACTCAGGGACATACCTGCAAGGGGTCTCGGATGCTTCCCAGAGGATGGAGCATTGTCCAAGGAGAAAAATCATCTCGGGTATCTTCCCTGGAGGAGTCTGGGGTTGCTACCCGGGATTACAGGGACCCAAACCACAGGAAAAATGTCTCTGGGAGACGCTTGGGAGGAATCTCAGATGCATCCCAGAAGATGGAGCATTGTCCAAGGAGAAAAATCATCTCGGGTATCTTCCCTGGAGGAGTCTGGGGTCGCTACCCGGGATCACAGGGCGCTAAACCACCGGAAGAAAACACTCAGAAACAGAGCTGGGAGGAGTCTCGGGTGCATCCCGCAGGATGGACAATAGTCCAAGGAGAAAAATCAACTTGGGTATCTTCCACGGAGGAGTCTGGGGTTGCTACCCGTGATCACAGGGCGCTAAACCACCGGAATAAAGACTCAGGGACATACCTGCAAGGAGTCTCGGATGCTTCCCAAAGGATGGAGCATTGTCCAAGAAGAAAAATTATCTCGGGTATCTTCCCTAGAGGAGTCTGGGGTTGCTAGCCGGGATCACAGGGCCCTAAAGCACTGGAGAAAACTCTGCGGGAGATGCCTGGGAGGAGTTCTGGGTAGATCCCGCAGGATGGACCACCGTCAAGAGAGAAAAATCATCTTGGGTGTCTTCCCTGGAGGAGTCTGGGGTTGCTACCTGGGATGACAGAACCATAAACCGCGAGAAAAAAGACTCAGGGACATAGCTGCGACAAGTCTCGGATGCATCCCAGAGTATAGAGCATTGTCCAAGGAGAAAAATCATCCCGGGTATCTTTCCTGGAGGAGTCTGGGGTTGCTACCCGGGATTACAGGGCCCAAAAGCACCGGAATAAACACTCAGGAACATACCTGCAAGGAGTCTCGGATGCTTCCCGCAGGATGGAGCATTGTCCAAGGAGAAAAATCATCTCGGGTATCTTCCCTGGAGGAGTCTGGGGTTGCTACCCGGGATTACAGGGACCCAAACCACAGGAAAAATGTCTGTGGGAGACGCCTGGGAGGAATCTCAGATGCATCCCAGAAGATGGAGCATTGTCCAAGGAGAAAAATCAACTTGGGTATCTTCCACGCAGGAGTCTGGGGTTGCTACCCGGGATGACAGGGCCCAAAAGCACCGGAATAAACACTCAGGGACAAAGCTGCAAGGAGTCTCGGATGCTTCCCAGAGGATGGAGCATTGTCCAAGCAGAAAAATCATCTCGGGTATCTTCCCTAGAGGAGTCTGGGGTTGCTAGCCGGGATCACAGGGCCCTAAAGCACTGGAGAAAACTCTGCGGGAGATGCCTGGGAGGAGTTCTGGGTAGATCCCGCAGGATGGACCACTGTCAAGAGAGAAAAATCATCTTGGGTGTCTTCCCTGGAGGAGTCTGAGGTTGCTACCTGGGATGACAGAACCATAAACCGCGAGAAAAAAGACTCAGGGACATAGCTGCGACAAGTCTCGGATGCATCCCAGAGTATAGAGCATTGTCCAAGGAGAAAAATCATCCCGGGTATCTTTCCTGGAGGAGTCTGGGGTTGCTACCCGGGATTACAGGGACCAAAACCACAGGAAAAATGTCTGCGGGAGACACTTGGGAGGAATCTCAGATGCATCCCAGAAGATGGAGCATTGTCCAAGGAGAAAAATCATCTCGGGTATCTTCCCTGGAGGAGTCTGGGGTTGCTACCCGGGATCACAGGGCCCGAAAACACCGGAATAAACACTCAGGGACATACCTCCAAGGGGTCTCGGATGCTTCCCAGAGGATGGAGCATTGTCCAAGGAGAAAAATCATCTCGGGTATCTTCCCTGGAGGAGTCTGGGTTTGCTACCCGGGGATCACAGGGCGCTAAACCACCGGAAGAAAACACTCAGAAACAGAGCTGGGAGGAGTCTCGGGTGCATCCCGCAGGATGGACAATAGTCCAAGGAGAAAAATCAACTTGGGTATCTTCCACGGAGGAGTCTGGGGTTGCTACCCGGGATGACAGGGCCCAAAAGCACCGGAATAAAGACTCAGGGACATACCTGCAAGGAGTCTCAGATGCTTCCCAGAGGATGGAGCATTGTCCAAGCAGAAAAATTATCTCGGGTGTCTTCCCTGGAGGAGTCTGGGGTTGCTACCCGGGATTACAGGGACCCAAACCACAGGAAAAATGTCTGTGGGAGACGCCTGGGAGGAATCTCAGATGCATCCCAGAAGATGGAGCATTGTCCAAGGAGAAAAATCATCTCGGGTATCTTCCCTGGAGGAGTCTGGGATTGCTACCCGTGATCACAGGGCGCTAAACCACCGGAATAAAGACTCAGGGACATACCTGCAAGGAGTCTCGGATGCTTCCCAAAGGATGGAGCATTGTCCAAGAAGAAAAATTATCTCGGGTATCTTCCCTAGAGGAGTCTGGGGTTGCTAGCCGGGATCACAGGGCCCTAAAGCACTGGAGAAAACTCTGCGGGAGATGCCTGGGAGGAGTTCTGGGTAGATCCCGCAGGATGGACCACTGTCAAGAGAGAAAAATCATCTTGGGTGTCTTCCCTGGAGGAGTCTGGGGTTGCTACCCGGGATCACAGGGCGTTAAACCACCGGAAGAAAACACTCAGAAACAGAGCTGGGAGGAGTCTCGGGTGCATCCCGCAGGATGGACAATAGTCCAAGGAGAAAAATCAACTTCGGTATCTTCCCTGGAGGAGTCTGGGGTTGCTACCCGGGATTACAGGGACCCAAACCACAGGAAAAATGTCTGTGGGAGACGCCTGGGAGGAATCTCAGATGCATCCCAGAAGATGGAGCATTGTCCAAGGAGAAAAATCATCTCGGGTATCTTCCCTGGAGGAGTCTGGGGTTGCTACCCGGGATCACAGGGCCCCAAAACACCGGAATAAACACTCAGGGACATACATGCAAGGAGTCTCAGATGCTTCCCAGAGGATGGAGCATTGTCCAAGCAGAAAAATTATCTCGGATATCTTCCCTAGAGGAGTCTGGGGTTGCTAGCCGGGATCACAGGGCCCTAAAGCACTGGAGAAAACTCTGCGGGAGATGCCTGGGAGGAGTTCTGGGTAGATCCCGCAGGATGGACCACTGTCAAGAGAGAAAAATCATCTTGGGTGTCTTCCCTGGAGGAGTCTGGGGTTGCTACCTGGGATGACAGAACCATAAACCGCGAGAAAAAAGACTCAGGGACATAGCTGCGACAAGTCTCGGATGCATCCCAGAGTATAGAGCATTGTCCAAGGAGAAAAATCATCCCGGGTATCTTTCCTGGAGGAGTCTGGGGTTGCTACCCCGGATTACAGGGACCAAAACCACAGGAAAAATGTCAGCGGGAGACACTTGGGAGGAATTTCAGATGCATCCCAGAAGATGGAGCATTGTCCAAGGAGAAAAATCATCTCGGGTATCTTCCCTGGAGGAGTCTGGGGTTGCTACCCGGGATCACAGGGCGCTAAACCAACGGAATAAAGACTCAGGGACATACCTGCAAGGAGTCTCGGATGCTTCCCAGAGGATGGAGCATTGTCCAAGGAGAAAAATTATCTCGGGTATCGTCCCTAGAGGAGTCTGGGATTGCTAGCCGGGATCACAGGGCCCAAAACCACCGGAATAAACACTCAGGGACAAAGCTGCAAGGAGTCTCGGATGCTTCCCAGAGGATGGAGCATTATCCAAGGAGAAAAATCATCTCGGGTATCTTCCCTGGAGGAGTCTGGGGTTGCTACCCGGGATCACAGGGCCCCAAAACACCGGAATAAACACTCAGGGACATACCTGCAAGGAGTCTCGGATGCTTCGCAGAGGATGGAGCATTGTCCATGGAGAAAAATCATCTCGGGTATCTTCCCTGGAGGAGTCTGGCGTTGCTACGCGGGATCACAGGGCGCTAAACCACCAGAATAAAGACTCAGGGACATACCTGCAAGGAGTCTCGGATGCTTCCCAGAGGAAGGAGCATTGTCCAAGCAGAAAAATTATCTCGGGTATCTTCCCTGGAGGAGTCTGGGGTTGCTACCCGGGATGACAGGGCCCAAAAGCACCGGAATAAACACTCAGGGACATACCTGCAAGGAGTCTCGGATGCTTCCCAGCGGATGGAGCATTGTCCAAGGAGAAAAATCATCTCGGGGTATCTTCCCTGGAGGAGTCTGGGGTTGCTACCCGGGATTACAGGGACCCAAACCACAGGAAAAATGTCTGTGGGAGACGCTTGGGAGGAATCTCAGATGCATCCCAGAAGATGGAGCATTGTCCAAGGAGAAAAATCATCTCGGGTATCTTCCCTGGAGGAGTCTGGGGTTGCTACCCGGGATCACAGGGCGTTAAACCACCGGAAGAAAACACTCAGAAACAGAGCTGGGAGGAGTCTCGGGTGCATCCCGCAGGATGGACAATAGTCCAAAGAGAAAAATCAACTTCGGTATCTTCCCTGGAGGAGTCTGGGGTTGCTACCCGGGATCACAGGGACCCAAACCACAGGAAAAATGTCTGTGGGAGACGCCTGGGAGGAATCTCAGATGCATCCCAGAAGATGGAGCATTGTCCAAGGAGAAAAATCATCTCGGGTATCTTCCCTGGAGGAGTCTGGGGTTGCTACCCGGGATCACAGGGCCCCAAAACACCGGAATAAACACTCAGGGACATACCTGCAAGGAGTCTCGGATGCTTCCCAGAGGATGGAGCATTGTCCAAGCAGAAAAATCATCTCGGATATCTTCCCTAGAGGAGTCTGGGGTTGCTACCCGGGATTACAGGGACACAAACAACAGGAAAAATGTTTGCAGGAGACGCCTAGGAGGAATCTCAGATGCTTCCCAGAAGATGGAGCATTGTCCAAGGAGAAAAATCATCTCGGGTATCTTTCCTGGAGGAGTCTGGGGTTGCTAGCCGGGATGACAGGGCCCAAAAGCACCGGAATAAACACTCAGGGACATACCTCCAAGGAGTCTCGGATGCTTCCCAGAGGATGGAGCATTGTCCAAGCATAAAAATTATCTCGGGTATCTTCCCTAGAGGAGTCTGGGGTTGCTAGCCGGGATCACAGGGCCCAAAACCACCGGAATAAACACTCAGGGACAAAGCTGCAAGGAGTCTCGGATGCTTCCCAGAGGATGGAGCATTGTCCAAGGAGAAAAATCATCTCGGATATCTTCCCTGGAGGAGTCTGGGGTTGCTACCCGGGATTACAGGGACCCAAACCACAGGAAAAATGTCTGTGGGAGTCGCCTGGGAGGAATCTCAGATGCATCCCAGAAGATGGAGCATTGTCCAAGGAGAAAAATCATCTCGGGTATCTTCCCTGGAGGAGTCTGGGGTTGCTACCCGGGATTACAGGGACACAAACAACAGGAAAAATGTTTGCAGGAGACGCCTGGGAGGAATCTCAGATGCATCCCAGAAGATGGAGCATTGTCCAAGGAGAAAAATCATCTCGGGTATCTTCCCTGGAGGAGTCTGGGGTTGCTACCCGGGATTACAGGGCCCCAAATCACCGGAATAAACACTCAGGGACAAAGCTGCAAGGAGTCTCGGATGCTTCCCAGAGGATGGAGCATTGTCCAAGGAGAAAAATCATCTCGGGTATCTTCCCTGGAGGAGTCTGGGGTTGCTACCCGGGATCACAGGGCGCTAAACCACCGGAAGAAAACACTCAGAAACAGAGCTGGGAGGAGTCTCGGGTGCATCCCGCAGGATGGACAATAGTCCAAGGAGAAAAATCAACTTGGGTATCTTCCACGGAGGAGTCTGGGGTTGCTACCCGGGATGACAGGGCCCAAAAGCACCGGAATAAACACTCAGGGACATACCTGCAAGTAGTCTCGGATGCTTCCCAGAGGATGGAGCATTATCCAAGGAGAAAAATCATCTCGGGTTATCTTCCCTGGAGGAGTCTGGGGTTGCTACCCGGGATTACAGGGACCCAAACCACAGGAAAAATGTCTGTGGGAGACGCCTGGGAGGAATCTCAGATGCATCCCAGAAGATGGAGCATTGTCCAAGGAGAAAAATCATCTCGGGTATCTTCCCTGGAGGAGTCTGGGGTTGCTACCCGGGATCACAGGGCCCCAAAACACCGGAATAAACACTCAGGGACATACCTGCAAGTAGTCTCGGATGCTTCCCAGAGGATGGAGCATTATCCAAGGAGAAAAATCATCTCGGGTTATCTTCCCTGGAGGAGTCTGGGGTTGCTACCCGGGATTACAGGGACCCAAACCACAGGAAAAATGTCTGTGGGAGACGCCTGCAAGGAGTCTCGGATGCTTCCCAGAGGATGGAGCATTGTCCAAGCAGAAAAATCATCTCGGGTATCTTCCCTGGAAGAGTCTGGGGTTGCTAGCCGGGATCACAGGGCCCTAAAGCACTGGAGAAAACTCTGCGGGAGACGCCTGGGAGGAGTTCTGGGTAGATCCCGCAGGATGGACCACTGTCAAGAGAGAAAAATCATATTGGGTGTCTTCCCTGGAGGAGTCTGGGGTTGCTACCTGGGATGACAGAACCATAAACCGCGAGAAAAAAGACTCAGGGACATAGCTGCGACAAGTCTCGGATGCATCCCAGAGTATAGAGCATTGTCCAAGGAGAAAAATCATCCCGGGTATCTTTCCTGGAGGAGTCTGGGGTTGCTACCCGGGATGACAAGGCCCCAAAGCACCGGAATAAACACTCAGGGACATACTTGTAATGAGTCTCGGATGCTTCCCAGAGGATGGAGCATTGTCCAAGGAGAAAAATCATATCGGGTTATCTTCCCTGGAGGAGTCTGGGGTTGCTACCCGGGATTACAGGGACCCAAACCACAGGAAAAATGTCTGTGGGAGACGCCTGGGAGGAATCTCAGATGCATCCCAGAAGATGGAGCATTGTCCAAGGAGAAAAATCATCTCGGGTATCTTCCCTGGAGGAGTCTGGGGTTGCTACCCGGGATCACAGGGCCCCAAAACACCGGAATAAACACTCAGGGACATACCTGCAAGGAGTCTCGGATGCTTCCTAGAGGATAGAGCATTGTCCAAGGAGAAAAATCATCTCGGGTTATCTTCCCTGGAGGAGTCTGGGGTTGCTACCCGGGATCACAGGGCGCTAAACCACCGGAATAAAACACTCAGAAACAGAGCTGGGAGGAGTCTCGGGTGCATCCCGCAGGATGGACATTAGTCCAAGGAGAAAAATCAACTTCGGTATCTTCCACGGAGGAGTCTGGGGTTGCTACCTGGGATGACAGGGCCCAAAAGCACCGGAATAAACACTCAGGGTCAAAGCTGCAAGGAGTCTCGGATGCTTCCCAGAGGATGGAGCATTGTCCAAGGAGAAAAATCATCTCGGGTATCTTCCCTGCAGGAGTCTGGGATTGCTACCCGGGATTACAGGGACCAAAACCACAGGAAAAATGTCTGCGGGAGACACCTGGGAGGAATCTCAGATGCATCCCAGAAGGTGGACAATAGTCCAAGGAGAAAAATCATCTCGGGTATCTTCCCTGGAGGAGTCTGGGGTTGCTACCCGGGATCACAGGGCCCGGAAACACCGGAAGAAAACACTCAGAAACAGAGCTGGGAGGAGTCTCGGGTGCATCCCGCAGGATGGACAATGTCCAAAGAGAAAAATCAACTTGGGTATCTTCCACGGAGGAGTCTGGGGTTGCTACCCGGGATGACAGGGCCCAAAAGCACCGGAATAAACACTCAGGGACAAAGCTGCAAGGAGTCTCGGATGCTTCCCAGAGGATGGAGCATTGTCCAAGCAGAAAAATCATCTCGGGTATCTTCCCTAGAGGAGTCTGGGGTTGCTAGCCGGGATCACAGGGCCCTAAAGCACTGGAGAAAACTCTGCGGGAGATGCCTGGGAGGAGTTCTGGGTAGATCCCGCAGGATGGACCACTGTCAAGAGAGAAAAATCATCTTGGGTGTCTTCCCTGGAGGAGTCTGAGGTTGCTACCTGGGATGACAGAACCATAAACCGCGAGAAAAAAGACTCAGGGACATAGCTGCGACAAGTCTCGGATGCATCCCAGAGTATAGAGCATTGTCCAAGGAGAAAAATCATCTCGGGTATCTTCCCTGGAGGAGTCTGGGGTTGCTACCCGGGATCACAGGGCCCGAAAACACCGGAATAAACACTCAGGGACATACCTCCAAGGGGTCTCGGATGCTTCCCAGAGGATGGAGCATTGTCCAAGGAGAAAAATCATCTCGGGTATCTTCCCTGGAGGAGTCTGGGTTTGCTACCCGGGGATCACAGGGCGCTAAACCACCGGAAGAAAACACTCAGAAACAGAGCTGGGAGGAGTCTCGGGTGCATCCCGCAGGATGGACAATAGTCCAAGGAGAAAAATCAACTTGGGTATCTTCCCTGGAGGAGTCTGGGGTTGCTACCCGGGATGACAGGGCCCAAAAGTACCGGAATAAAGACTCAGGGACATACCTGCAAGGAGTCTCAGATGCTTCCCAGAGGATGGAGCATTGTCCAAGCAGAAAAATTATCTCGGGTGTCTTCCCTGGAGGAGTCTGGGGTTGCTACCCGGGATTACAGGGACCCAAACCACAGGAAAAATGTCTGTGGGAGACGCCTGGGAGGAATCTCAGATGCATCCCAGAAGATGGAGCATTGTCCAAGGAGAAAAATCATCTCGGGTATCTTCCCTGGAGGAGTCTGGGATTGCTACCCGTGATCACAGGGCGCTAAACCACCGGAATAAAGACTCAGGGACATACCTGCAAGGAGTCTCGGATGCTTCCCAAAGGATGGAGCATTGTCCAAGAAGAAAAATTATCTCGGGTATCTTCCCTAGAGGAGTCTGGGGTTGCTAGCCGGGATCACAGGGCCCTAAAGCACTGGAGAAAACTCTGCGGGAGATGCCTGGGAGGAGTTCTGGGTAGATCCCGCAGGATGGACCACTGTCAAGAGAGAAAAATCATCTTGGGTGTCTTCCCTGGAGGAGTCTGGGGTTGCTACCCGGGATCACAGGGCGTTAAACCACCGGAAGAAAACACTCAGAAACAGAGCTGGGAGGAGTCTCGGGTGCATCCCGCAGGATGGACAATAGTCCAAGGAGAAAAATCAACTTCGGTATCTTCCCTGGAGGAGTCTGGGGTTGCTACCCGGGATTACAGGGACCCAAACCACAGGAAAAATGTCTGTGGGAGACGCCTGGGAGGAATCTCAGATGCATCCCAGAAGATGGAGCATTGTCCAAGGAGAAAAATCATCTCGGGTATCTTCCCTGGAGGAGTCTGGGGTTGCTACCCGGGATCACAGGGCCCCAAAACACCGGAATAAACACTCAGGGACATACATGCAAGGAGTCTCGGATGCTTCCCAGAGGATGGAGCATTGTCCAAGCAGAAAAATTATCTCGGATATCTTCCCTAGAGGAGTCTGGGGTTGCTAGCCGGGATCACAGGGCCCTAAAGCACTGGAGAAAACTCTGCGGGAGATGCCTGGGAGGAGTTCTGGGTAGATCCCGCAGGATGGACCACTGTCAAGAGAGAAAAATCATCTTGGGTGTCTTCCCTGGAGGAGTCTGGGGTTGCTACCTGGGATGACAGAACCATAAACCGCGAGAAAAAAGACTCAGGGACATAGCTGCGACAAGTCTCGGATGCATCCCAGAGTATAGAGCATTGTCCAAGGAGAAAAATCATCCCGGGTATCTTTCCTGGAGGAGTCTGGGGTTGCTACCCCGGATTACAGGGACCAAAACCACAGGAAAAATGTCAGCGGGAGACACTTGGGAGGAATTTCAGATGCATCCCAGAAGATGGAGCATTGTCCAAGGAGAAAAATCATCTCGGGTATCTTCCCTGGAGGAGTCTGGGGTTGCTACCCGGGATCACAGGGCGCTAAACCACCGGAAGAAAACACTCAGAAACAGAGCTGGGAGGAGTCTCGGGTGCATCCCGCAGGATGGACAATAGTCCAAGGAGAAAAATCAACTTGGGTATCTTCCACGGAGGAGTCTGGGGTTGCTACCCGGGATGACAGGGCCCAAAAGCACCGGAATAAACACTCAGGGACATACCTGCAAGGAGTCTCGGATGCTTCCCAGAGGATGGAGCATTGTCCAAGCAGAAAAATTATCTCGGGTATCTTCCCTAGAGGAGTCTGGGGTTGCTAGCCGGGATCACAGGGCCCTAAAGCACTGGAGAAAACTCTGCGGGAGATGCCTGGGAGGAGTTCTGGGTAGATCCCGCAGGATGGACCACTGTCAAGAGAGAAAAATCATCTTGGGTGTCTTCCCTGGAGGAGTCTGGGGTTGCTACCTGGGATGACAGAACCATAAACCGCGAGAAAAAAGACTCAGGGACATAGCTGCGACAAGTCTCGGATGCATCCCAGAGTATAGAGCATTGTCCAAGGAGAAAAATCATCCCGGGTATCTTTCCTGGAGGAGTCTGGGCTTGCTACCCGGGATTACAGGGACCAAAACCACAGGAAAAATGTCTGCGGGAGACACTTGGGAGGAATCTCAGATGCATCCCAGAAGATGAAGCATTGTCCAAGGAGAAAAATCATCTCGGGTATCTTCCCTGGAGGAGTCTGGGGTTGCTACCCGGGATCACAGGGCCCCTAAACACCGGAATAAAGACTCAGGGACATACCTGCAAGGAGTCTCGGATGCTTCCCAGAGGATGGAGCATTGTCGAAGGAGAAAAATCATCTCGGGTATCTTCCCTGGAGGAGTCTGGGGTTGCTACCCGGGATCACAGGGCGCTAAACCACCGGAAGAAAACACTCAGAAACAGAGCTGGGAGGAGTCTCGGGTGCATCCCGCAGGATGGACAATAGTCCAAGGAGAAAAATCAACTTGGGTATCTTTCCTGGAGGAGTCTGGGGTTGCTACCCGGGATTACAGGGCCCAAAAGCACCGGAATAAACACTCAGGGACATACCTGCAAGGAGTCTCGGATGCTTCCCAGCGGATGGAGCATTGTCCAAGGAGAAAAATCATCTCGGGGTATCTTCCCTGGAGGAGTCTGGCGTTGCTACCCGGGATTACAGGGACCCAAACCACAGGAAAAATGTCTGTGGGAGACGCTTGGGAGGAATCTCAGATGCATCCCAGAAGATGGAGCATTGTCCAAGGAGAAAAATCATCTCGGGTATCTTCCCTGGAGGAGTCTGGGGTTGCTACCCGGGATCACAGGGCGTTAAACCACCGGAAGAAAACACTCAGAAACAGAGCTGGGAGGAGTCTCGGGTGCATCCCGCAGGATGGACAATAGTCCAAAGAGAAAAATCAACTTCGGTATCTTCCCTGGAGGAGTCTGGGGTTGCTAGCCGGGATCACAGGGCCCCAAAACACCGGAATAAACACTCAGGGACATACATGCAAGGAGTCTCGGATGCTTCCCAGAGGATGGAGCATTGTCCAAGCAGAAAAATTATCTCGGGTATCTTCCCTAGAGGAGTCTGGGGTTGCTAGCCGGGATCACAGGGCCCTAAAGCACTGGAGAAAACTCTGCGGGAGATGCCTGGGAGGAGTTCTGGGTAGATCCCGCAGGATGGACCACAGTCAAGAGAGAAAAATCATCTTGGGTGTCTTCCCTGGAGGAGTCTGGGGTTGCTACCTGGGATGACAGAACCATAAACCGCGAGAAAAAAGACTCAGGGACATAGCTGCGACAAGTCTCGGATGCATCCCAGAGTATAGAGCATTGTCCAAGGAGAAAAATCATCCCGGGTATCTTTCCTGGAGGAGTCTGGGCTTGCTACCCGGGATTACAGGGACCAAAACCACAGGAAAAATGTCTGCGGGAGACACTTGGGAGGAATCTCAGATGCATCCCAGAAGATGAAGCATTGTCCAAGGAGAAAAATCATCTCGGGTATCTTCCCTGGAGGAGTCTGGGGTTGCTACCCGGGATCACAGGGCCCCAAAACACCGGAATAAAGACTCAGGGACATACCTGCAAGGAGTCTCGGATGCTTCCCAGAGGATGGAGCATTGTCCAAGGAGAAAAATCATCTCGGGTATCTTCCCTGGAGGAGTCTGGGGTTGCTACCCGGGATCAGAGGGCGCTAAACCACCGGAATAAAGACTCAGGGACATACCTGCAAGGAGTCTCGGATGCTTCCCAGAGGATGGAGCATTGTCCAAGCAGAAAAATTATCTCGGGTATCTTCCCTAGAGGAGTCTGGGGTTGCTACCCGGGATTACAGGGACCCAAACCACAGGAAAAATGTCTGTGGGAGACGCCTGGGAGGAATCTCAGATGCATCCCAGAAGATGGAGCATTGTCCAAGGAGAAAAATCATCTCGGGTATCTTCCCTGGAGGAGTCTGGGGTTGCTACCCGGGATCACAGGGCCCCAAAACACCGGAATAAACACTCAGGGACATACCTGCAAGGAGTCTCGGATGCTTCCCAGAGGATGGAGCATTGTCCAAGCAGAAAAATTATCTCGAGTATCTTCCCTACAGGAGTCTGGGGTTGCTAGCCGGGATCACAGGGCCCTAAAGCACTGGAGAAAACTCTGCGGGAGATGCCTGGGAGGAGTTCTGGGTAGATCCCGCAGGATGGACCACTGTCAAGAGAGAAAAATCATCTTGGGTGTCTTCCCTGGAGGAGTCTGAGGTTGCTACCTGGGATGACAGAACCATAAACCGCGAGAAAAAAGACTCAGGGACATAGCTGCGACAAGTCTCGGATGCATCCCAGAGTATAGAGCATTGTCCAAGGAGAAAAATCATCCCGGGTATCTTTCCTGGAGGAGTCTGGGCTTGCTACCCCGGATTACAGGGACCAAAACCACAGGAAAAATGTCAGCGGGAGACACTTGGGAGGAATTTCAGATGCATCCCAGAAGATGGAGCATTGTCCAAGGAGAAAAATCATCTCGGGTATCTTCCCTGGAGGAGTCTGGGGTTGCTACCCGGGATCACAGGGCGCTAAACCACCGGAAGAAAACACTCAGAAACAGAGCTGGGAGGAGTCTCGGGTGCATCCCGCAGGATGGACAATAGTCCAAGGAGAAAAATCAACTTGGGTATCTTTCCTGGAGGAGTCTGGGGTTGCTACCCGGGATTACAGGGACACAAACAACAGGAAAAATGTCTGTGGGAGACGCCTGGGAGGAATCTCAGATGCATCCCAGAAGATGGAGCATTGTCCAAGGAGAAAAATCATCTCTGGTATCTTTCCTGGAGGAGTCTGGGGTTGCTAGCCGGGATGACAGGGCCCAAAAGCACCGGAATAAACACTCAGGGACAAAGCTGCAAGGAGTCTCGGATGCTTCCCAGAGGATGGAGCATTGTCCAAGGAGAAAAATCATCTCGGGTATCTTCCCTGGAGGAGTCTGGGGTTGCTACCCGGGATCACAGGGCCCCAAAACACCGGAATAAACACTCAGGGACATACCTGCAAGGAGTCTCGGATGCTTCCCAGAGGTTGGAGCATTGTCCAAGGAGAAAAATTATCTCGGGTATCTTCCCTGGAGGAGTCTGGGGTTGCTACCCGGGATCACAGGGCCCAAAACCACCGGAATAAACACTCAGGGACAAAGCTGCAAGGAGTCTCGGATGCTTCCCAGAGGATGGAGCATTGTCCAAGGAGAAAAATCATCTCGGGTATCTTCCCTGGAGTAGTCTGGGGTTGCTCCCCGGGATCACAGGGCGCTAAACCACCGGAAGAAAACACTCAGAAACAGAGCTGGGAGGAGGCTCGGGTGCATCCCGCAGGATGGACAATAGTCCAAGGAGAAAAATCAACTTGGGTATCTTCCACGGAGGAGTCTGGGGTTGCTACCCGGGATGCCAGGGCCCAAAAGCACCGGAATAAACACTCAGGGACATACCTGCAAGGAGTCTCGGATGCTTCCCAGAGGTTGGAGCATTGTCCAAGGAGAAAAATTATCTCGGGTATCTTCCCTGGAGGAGTCTGGGGTTGCTACCCGGGATCACAGGGCGCTAAACCACCGGAATAAAGACTCAGGGACATACCTGCAAGGAGTCTCGGATGCTTCCCAGAGGATGGAGCATTGTCCAAGGAGAAAAGTTATCTCGGGTATCGTCCCTAGAGGAGTCTGGGATTGCTAGCCGGGATCACAGGGCCCAAAACCACCGGAATAAACACTCAGGGACAAAGCTGCAAGGAGTCTCGGATGCTTCCCAGAGGATGGAGCATTATCCAAGGAGAAAAATCATCTCGGTTATCTTCCCTGGAGGAGTCTGGGGTTGCTACCCGGGATCACAGGGCCCCAAAACACCGGAATAAACACTCAGGGACATACCTGCAAGGAGTCTCGGATATTTCGCAGAGGATGGAGCATTGTCCAAGGAGAAAAATCATCTCGGGTATCTTCCCTGGAGGAGTCTGGCGTTGCTACGCGGGATCACAGGGCGCTAAACCACCGGAATAAAGACTCAGGGACATACCTGCAAGGAGTCTCGGATGCTTCCCAGAGGATGGAGCATTGTCCAAGCAGAAAAATTATCTCGGGTATCTTCCCTAGAGGAGTCTGGGGTTGCTAGCCGGGATGACAGGGCCCAAAAGCACCGGAATAAACACTCAGGGACATACCTGCAAGGAGTCTCGGATGCTTCCCAGAGGATGGAGCATTGTCCAAGCATAAAAATTATCTCGGGTATCTTCCCTAGAGGAGTCTGGGGTTGCTAGCCGGGATCACAGGGCCCAAAACCACCGGAATAAACACTCAGGGACATACCTGCAAGGAGTCTCGGATGCTGCCCAGAGGATGGAGCATTGTCCAAGGAGAAAAATCATCTCGGGGTATCTTCCCTGGAGGAGTCTGGGGTAGCTACCCGGGATTACAGGGACCCAAACCACAGGAAAAATGTCTGTGGGGAGACGCTTGGGAGGAATCTCAGATGCATCCCAGAAGATGGAGCATTGTCCAAGGAGAAAAATCATCTCGGGTATCTTCCCTGGAGGAGTCTGGGGTTGCTACCCGGGATCACAGGGCCCGGAAACACCGGAAGAAAACACTCAGAAACAGAGCTGGGAGGAGTCTCGGGTGCATCCCGCAGGATGGACAATAGTCCAAGGAGAAAAATCAACTTCGGTATCTTCCCTGGAGGAGTCTGGGGTTGCTACCCGGGATTACAGGGACCCAAACCACAGGAAAAATGTCTGTGGGAGACGCCTGGGAGGAATCTCAGATGCATCCCAGAAGATGGAGCATTGTCCAAGGAGAAAAATCACCTCGGGTATCTTCCCTGGAGGAGTCTGGGGTTGCTACCCAGGATCACAGGGCCCCAAAACACCGGAATAAACACTCAGGGACATACCTGCAAGGAGTCTCGGATGCTTCCCAGAGGATGGAGCATTGTCCAAGCAGAAAAATTATCTCGAGTATCTTCCCTACAGGAGTCTGGGGTTGCTAGCCGGGATCACAGGGCCCTAAAGCACTGGAGAAAACTCTGCGGGAGATGACTGGGAGGAGTTCTGGGTAGATCCCGCAGGATGGACCACTGTCAAGAGAGAAAAATCATCTTGGGTGTCTTCCCTGGAGGAGTCTGAGGTTGCTACCTGGGATGACAGAACCATAAACCGCGAGAAAAAAGACTCAGGGACATAGCTGCGACAAGTCTCGGATGCATCCCAGAGTATAGAGCATTGTCCAAGGAGAAAAATCATCCCGGGTATCTTTCCTGGAGGAGTCTGGGCTTGCTACCCCGGATTACAGGGACCAAAACCACAGGAAAAATGTCAGCGGGAGACACTTGGGAGGAATTTCAGATGCATCCCAGAAGATGGAGCATTGTCCAAGGAGAAAAATCATCTCGGGTATCTTCCCTGGAGGAGTCTGGGGTTGCTACCCGGGATCACAGGGCCCCAAAACACCGGAATAAACACTCAGGGACATACCTCCAAGGGGTCTCGGATGCTTCGCAGAGGATGGAGCATTGTCCAAGGAGAAAAATCATCTCGGGTATCTTCCCTGGAGGAGTCTGGGGTTGCTACCCGGGATCACAGGGCGCTAAACCACCGGAAGAAAACACTCAGAAACAGAGCTGGGAGGAGTCTCGGGTGCATCCCGCAGGATGGACAATAGTCCAAGGAGAAAAATCATCTCGGGTATCTTTCCTGGAGGAGTCTGGGGTTGCTACCCGGGATTACAGGGACCCAAACCACAGGAAAAATGTCTGTGGGAGACGCCTGGGAGGAATCTCAGATGCATCCCAGAAGATGGAGCATTGTCCAAGGAGAAAAATCATCTCGGGTATCTTCCCTGGAGGAGTCTGGGGTTGCTACCCGGGATCACAGGGCCCCAAAACACCGGAATAAACACTCAGGGACATACCTGCAAGGAGTCTCGGATGCTTCCCAGAGGATGGAGCATTGTCCAAGGAGAAAAATCATCTCGGATATCTTCCCTGGAGGAGTCTGGGGTTGCTACCCGGGATTACAGGGACCCAAACCACAGGAAAAATGTCTGTGGGAGTCGCCTGGGAGGAATCTCAGATGCATCCCAGAAGATGGAGCATTGTCCAAGGAGAAAAATCATCTCGGGTATCTTCCCTGGAGGAGTCTGGGGTTGCTACCCGGGATTACAGGGACACAAACAACAGGAAAAATGTTTGCAGGAGACGCCTGGGAGGAATCTCAGATGCATCCCAGAAGATGGAGCATTGTCCAAGGAGAAAAATCATCTCGGGTATCTTCCCTGGAGGAGTCTGGGTTTGCTACCCGGGATTACAGGGCCCCAAATCACCGGAATAAACACTCAGGGACAAAGCTGCAAGGAGTCTCGGATGCTTCCCAGAGGATGGAGCATTGTCCAAGGAGAAAAATCATCTCGGGTATCTTCCCTGGAGGAGTCTGGGGTTGCTACCCGGGATCACAGGGCGCTAAACCACCGGAAGAAAACACTCAGAAACAGAGCTGGGAGGAGTCTCGGGTGCATCCCGCAGGATGGACAATAGTCCAAGGAGAAAAATCAACTTGGGTATCTTCCACGGAGGAGTCTGGGGTTGCTACCCGGGATGACAGGGCCCAAAAGCACCGGAATAAACACTCAGGGACATACCTGCAAGTAGTCTCGGATGCTTCCCAGAGGATGGAGCATTATCCAAGGAGAAAAATCATCTCGGGTTATCTTCCCTGGAGGAGTCTGGGGTTGCTACCCGGGATTACAGGGACCCAAACCACAGGAAAAATGTCTGTGGGAGACGCCTGGGAGGAATCTCAGATGCATCCCAGAAGATGGAGCATTGTCCAAGGAGAAAAATCATCTCGGGTATCTTCCCTGGAGGAGTCTGGGGTTGCTAGCCGGGATCACAGGGCCCCAAAACACCGGAATAAACACTCAGGGACATACCTGCAAGGAGTCTCGGATGCTTCCCAGAGGATGGAGCATTGTCCAAGCAGAAAAATCATCTCGGGTATCTTCCCTGGAGGAGTCTGGGGTTGCTACCCGGGATCACAGGGCGCTAAACCACAGGAAAAAGGTCTGTGGGAGTCGCCTGGGAGGAATCTCAGATGCATCCCAGAAGATGGAGCATTGTTCAAGGAGAAAAATCATCCCGGGTATCTTCCCTGGAGGAGTCTGGGGTTGCTACCCGGGATTACAGGGACACAAACAACAGGAAAAATGTTTGCAGGAGACGCCTGGGAGGAATCTCAGATGCGTCCCAGAAGATGGAGCATTGTCCAAGGAGAAAAATCATCTCGGGTATCTTCCCTGGAGGAGTCTGGCGTTGCTACCCGGGATTACAGGGCCCCAAATCACCGGAATAAACACTCAGGGACATGCCTGCAAGGAGTCTCGGATGCTTCCCAGAGGATGGAGCATTGTCCAAGGAGAAAAATCATCTCGGGTATCTTCCCTGGAGGAGTCTGGGGTTGCTACCCGGGATCACAGGGCGCTAAACCACCGGAATAAAGACTCAGGGACATACCTGCAAGGAGTCTCGGATGCTTCCCAGAGGATGGAGCATTGTCCAAGCAGAAAAATCATCTCGGGTATCTTCCCTAGAGGAGTCTGGGGTTGCTAGCCGGGATCACAAGGCCCTAAAGCACTGGAGAAAATTCTGCGGGAGATGCCTGGGAGGAGTTCTGGGTAGATCCTGCAGGATGGACCACTGTCAAGAGAGAAAAATCATCTTGGCTGTCTTCCCTGGAGGAGTCTGAGGTTGCTACCTGGGATGACAGAACCATAAACCGCGAGAAAAAAGACTCAGGGACATAGCTGCGACAAGTCTCGGATGCATCCCAGAGTATAGAGCATTGTCCAAGGAGAAAAATCATCCCGGGTATCTTTCCTGGAGGAGTCTGGGGTTGCTACCCGGGATGACAGGGCCCAAAAGCACCGGAATAAACACTCAGGGACATACCTGCAATGAGTCTCGGATGCTTCCCAGAGGATGGAGCATTGTCCAAGGAGAAAAATCATATCGGGTTACCTTCCCTGGAGGAGTCTGGGGTTGCTACCCGGGATTACAGGGACCCAAACCACAGGAAAAATGTCTGTGGGAGACGCCTGGGAGGAATCTCAGATGCATCCCAGAAGATGGAGCATTGTCCAAGGAGAAAAATCATCTCGGGTATCTTCCCTGGAGGAGTCTGGGGTTGCTACCCGGGATCACAGGGCCCCAAAACACCGGAATAAACACTCAGGGACATACCTGCAAGGAGTCTCGGATGCTTCCCAGAGGATGGAGCATTGTCCAAGGAGAAAAATCATCTCGGGTTATCTTCCCTGGAGGAGTCTGGGGTTGCTACCCGGGATCACAGGGCGCTAAACCACCGGAATAAAACACTCAGAAACAGAGCTGGGAGGAGTCTCGGGTGCATCCCGCAGGATGGACATTAGTCCAAGGAGAAAAATCAACTTCGGTATCTTCCACGGAGGAGTCTGGGGTTGCTACCTGGGATGACAGGGCCCAAAAGCACCGGAATAAACACTCAGGGTCAAAGCTGCAAGGAGTCTCGGATGCTTCCCAGAGGATGGAGCATTGTCCAAGGAGAAAAATCATCTCGGGTATCTTCCCTGCAGGAGTCTGGGATTGCTACCCGGGATTACAGGGACCAAAACCACAGGAAAAATGTCTGCGGGAGACACCTGGGAGGAATCTCAGATGCATCCCAGAAGGTGGACAATAGTCCAAGGAGAAAAATCATCTCGGGTATCTTCCCTGGAGGAGTCTGGGGTTGCTACCCGGGATCACAGGGCCCGGAAACACCGGAAGAAAACACTCAGAAACAGAGCTGGGAGGAGTCTCGGGTGCATCCCGCAGGATGGACAATGTCCAAAGAGAAAAATCAACTTGGGTATCTTCCACGGAGGAGTCTGGGGTTGCTACCCGGGATGACAGGGCCCAAAAGCACCGGAATAAACACTCAGGGACATACCTGCAAGGAGTCTCGGATGCTTCCCAGAGGATGGAGCATTGTCCAAGGAGAAAAATCATATCGGGTTATCTTCCCTGGAGGAGTCTGGGGTTGCTACCCGGGATTACAGGGACCCAAACCACAGGAAAAATGTCTGTGGGAGACACTTGGGAGGAATTTTAGATGCATCCCAGAGGATGGAGCATTGTCCAAGGAGAAAAATCATCTCGGGTATCTTCCCCGGAGGAGTCTGGGGTTGCTACCCGGGATGACAGAACCCTAAACCGCGAGAAAAAAGACTCGGGGACATAGCTGCGACAAGTCTCGGATGCATCCCAGAGTATAGAGCATTGTCCAAGGAGAAAAATCATCTCGGGTATCTTCCCTGGAGGAGTCTGGGGTTGCTACCCAGGATCACAGGGCCCTAAAGCACTGGAGAAAACTGCGGGAGACGCCTGGGAGGAGTTCTGGATAGATCCCGCAGGATGGACCACTGTCAAGAGAGAAAAATCATCTCGGGTGTCTTCCCTGGAGGAGTCTGGGGTTGCTACCTGGAATGACAGAACCCTAAACGGCGAGAAAAAAGACTCAGGGACATAGCTGCGACAAGTCTCAGATGCATCCCAGAGGATGGAGCATTGTCCAAGGAGAAAAATCATCTCGGGTATCTTCCCTGGAGGAGTCTGGGGTTGCTACCCGGGATCACAGGGCCCGAAAACACCGGAATAAACACTCAGGGACATACCTGCAAGGAGTCTCGGATGCTTCCCCGAGGATGGAGCATTGTCCAAGGAGAAAAATCATCTCGGGTATCTTCCCTGGAGGAGTCTGGGGTTGCTACCCGGGATGACAGAACCCTAAACCGCGAGAAAAAAGACTCGGGGACATAGCTGCGACAAGTCTCGGATGCATCCCAGAGTATAGAGCATTGTCCAAGGAGAAAAATCATCTCGGGTATCTTCCCTGGAGGAGTCTGGGGTTGCTAGCCGGGATCACAGGGCCCTAAAGCATTGCAGAAAACTCTGCGGAAGACGCCTGGGAGGAGTTCTGGGTAGATCCCGTAGGATGGACCACTGTCAAGAGAGAAAAATCATCTCGGGTATCTTCCCTGGAGGAGTCTGGGCTTGCTACCTGGGATCACAGGGCCCTAAACCACCAGAAAAAACACTCAGACATATAATTGCGAGGAGTCTTGGTTGCATCCCAAAGAATGGAGCATTTTCCAAGGAGAAAAATCATCTCGGGTATCTTCCCTGGAGGATTCTGGGGTTGCTACCCGGGATCACAGGTCACTTAAACACTGGAAAAAAAAGACTCACAGCCATACCTGGGTGGAGTCTCGGATGCATCCCAGAGGATGGAGCATTGTCCACGGAGAAAAATCATCTCGGGTATCTTCCCTGGATGAGTCTGGGGTTGCTTCCTGGGAGCTCAGGTCCCTAAAGCAGTGATCAAAAGCCTGGAGGAGTTGCCTAGGAGGAATCTTGTGTGGACCCTGGAGGATACATTTTCATAGAAAAAGAGTGTTTTGGTAGAGAAAACCATGTCAGTTTTCCATGCTGGGATGGCCCTGAGGTGCCCCCAGTGGAAGCAGAGGAGGGGTTGGGCAGTGCACGTGTCCCCTGGAGCCACCGCTGCCCTGGAGGCCACGCAAAATGTCTTGCTCGAGTGCTCAGCGAACAGCCGATCGCCACTTTTGGGGTCAGGAAGGAAATTTTTTTTCCCGGGGCACACTGGCACGGGCCCCCGGGAGTTTTTCGCCTTCCTCTGCAGCCCCGAGCACGGCCCCTTGCCAGGGCTCCTCGGGGCCAGTTGTGGCCAGCGGTTCCCTGTCCTGGCAGGAGCGGGAGTCCAGCGGTGCCCTCCATCCCTCCGCCTCTCCTCCCTGTGCCAGCTTGGCAGGGGCACCTCCGGGACCTCCCTGCACGAGCCCCCCGGGGGTCTTCTGCCCTGGGCCGGGCACGGCCTGCTTGCACAGGCTGCAGGCGCCATGCTGCCTCAGGACGGAGCGGGCAATCGAAGCGGAGCCTCCGTCTCCTCTGCCAGAGCCGCCGGCTGTGCCTCGTCTGTCCCGGCCGCAGCCCGAGAGCGTCTCCACCGGCCCGGGCCCGACCCTGTGCCCCGGGGGAGCCCCGCAGCCTCTGCCCCGCCGCCAGCCCGCCTCTCCCCGGGCCCGTCCCCGTCCCCGTCCCCGTCCCCGTCCCCGTCCCCGCCGGCACCGGGGGGAGCGCAGCCAGCGGCCGCAGCCCGGCCCCTCTCCGCACCCCCGCTGCCCGCCGACGGCCGCCCCGCCAGACCCCCGGCAGCAGCGGGCAGCGGCGGGGCCGCGCCCGGGGGACGCCCGACGGCTGCGCCGCTGCCCGCTCCCGCGGGGACCCGCTCACGGGCCCGCCGGCCCCGCGCTTCTGCCCTCGGGCCCCGCCGCGGCCTCCGCAGCCTCCGCGGAGCGAGGCCCACACGCCCCCTGCCCGCAGCCCCCGCACGCACCCACCGGGACCCCCGGCCCCCTCCGCGCCCACACCTGCCCCGCCGCTCCGCCGGGGCTCCCGCCGCACGGCCCGGCCCGGGCCCGCAGGGCCGCAGCCCACTCGAGCCGAGCCCGGCCCAGCCCGGCCCAGCCCGGCCCGGCCCGGCCCAGACGAGCCGAGCCCAGCCGAGCCGATCCAGCCAGCCGTGCGGGCAGAGCCGGGCCGAGCCGGGCGGGGGGAGCAGGCGGCAGGCGCGGCCGGAGCGAGGCAGTGCCGCCTCCCCGGGACTCCCTCCCGCCTCTGCCGGGGATGGGGGGCGGGTGGCCGAGCAGCGCAGCGTCCCCGCAGGGCCCTCCCTGCCCTCTGCACCTGCGGGAGCAGACAAGTCCCCCCCAGGAGAGGCACTCCACGCTGTTCCATCCTTCCCCCGCTCTCTGCCCCCCTGCCCGTCCCCAGCGTCTTCCCGTCCTTTGGGACCTGCTCCTTGCTGCCCGGCCAGCTCCTCTGGGAAGCCCCTTCCCGGGCACTCTTGGGCCAGCAGGCAGTGCCAACGGCGGCCCTGGCAAGGGCCTGTGGCCCAACGCCTGTGGCAACCCAGCCCCGTCCTGCTGGGGAGGGCGAGGATGGGGCTGTGCTCGTGGCCGGGCGGGAGCAGTGTGGGTTGGGGGGATGCTGCCATGCCCCCAGGGATGCCATAGCCGTGGACATGCTGTGCCCGCAGGGATGCCATGCCCGTGGGGGTTGCCATGGCCACTGGGGTGCTGTGCCTGGGGGATCGCCATGTCTGTGGAGATTCTACGCCTGCAGGGACGTAGGTGCTGTACCCATGGGGATGCCGTGCCCCTGGAGATGCTGTGACCATGGTGGTGCCGTTCCCGTTGGGATGCTGTGCGCGCAGCGTGCTGGCACTGTGCGAGGTCTGCTGGTCCCTGCTGCAGGACTGGGTGATCAGTGTGACCATCGGCTGGAACTGCAACCTGGACCTATCCGACAGCGAGTGCCGCCCTCGCTACTCCTTCCACCACCTTCATCCCAAAAGGACTTCGGCTTCCCCTTGGCTACAGCTACAGGTGATGGCCCTGGCCCTGCCCTGGCCCCGCTGCCCCGCATCCTTTATCCAGCCCTGCCCCACCATCCCCACAGCACCCATTGGTCTGAGGATGCTCTGTGGTGGGGGGGCATCACCCTGGGGTGCTCCAGCCTCAGGCCAGCCCGTCCCGTCCCTGCCCCGGTACCGCCGGAGCTGCAAAGGGCCATGGTGGCAGGCTGGGGTAACACTCGCTCTGCCCGAGACCATCCAAGTCCCCCCCAGCTCTGAGTGACATGCTGCCCCCAGAAGGAGTTGCACCCCTACCTGGGTGGGACATGTCCTACAGCCAAGTGTCACCGCTGCCAGCCCCAGGCCTGTCAATAAACCCCCGTGCCTGGGGCTGCTCCCTGCGGACAGAATGGAGGGGACGGGGGGACGGGGGGGATGGGGGGGACACGGGGGGGTGTCATCCCCATCCTTGAGCCCTGCAGTGCTGACGTACGGAAACAAACTCCACAACTCACGCAGAGTTATAAAGCAGCTATGTCTATTGCAGCGCTGGGTGCAAGGGGGATCGCTCCTCCAAACTTGCACACCCTAAAGGGTTAGTTATACACCTTATAGACATGCCATATATACACATTCACAAGGTTTCAGGAAATGATTAACATGTTCATGACTTTTCCGGGAACTCATTACCATAGGCTACTACCCACCCCGGTATGCCCATTATAGTCGGTATGCCCATTATAGTCTCTCGATGGTCCTTCAGAATCCTCTGGGAGTCGTTGACTCCTTTTTAATCACTGTATTGTTTTGGTCAACTGTCCTTATCTGGTTGCCAAAGCCGCTGCTCTATGGCTCCAGATGGCTCTGCTTTCTGCCACTTCCAAGGTAGAGCTGCCCCAGGGTCACCATTCAGGAGCCTCTCAGCTACGACTCTCGCTATGCATTTTGCCATGTTGCAATGTCTCTCTGGATGTTGTTTCCCCGTAGCGGGGCCATGGTGGGGACAGGCACATCCCCCAGCGCTCGTGGGGAGCTGGAGGGTCCTGGGGCTGCTTGCCCTGCTGCAGGCATGTGGGAAGAGCGCGGGGTCCCCCCAGCCCCCTCCGGGCACCGTCCCTGCCCACAGGCTGCCTGCAGAACCTGACACAGGCAGGCACCTTGGTTCGGGCGGCATTGCCCCCCCCCGCTGCTACTGCAAGAGGAGGTCGCCCCTGACGGCACCTTGGCGTTGTCCCGAGAGCCCCCGGGGAGCACAGGAGGGGCTCTGCCCGCAGCCCCGGGGACCCTTTTCCCCCGGAGGGGGGCAGAAGCAGGAGCCGCCTGTCCGACGCTGGCAGCCCCTTCCCCTAGAGCTGCAGGGGGCAGCCGGGGGGGCTGCAGGGGTCAGACACGGACGGGTCCGTGGTCCTTCCTGCCCAGCAAGGTCACAGCTCCACCCCCTCAGCTGCATGCACCCCCCCACGGCCACAGCTCCTGCTTCACCCCTCCCCAAATCTACACCTGCCTTCTACAAGCCACTTATTTACAGAAATTCAACATTAAAACCGCACCTGGGGGCCAGCACAGCCCTGCGGAGCACAGCTCCAGCCCTCGGTGCCCCCAGACCCCTGTGCCCGGCAGCGGGGGGCAGGACAGCCCCATGGTCCAGCTCTTCTCCCGCAGCTCCTCCGCGTTCGGCTCCCCTTCCCCCTCCTCTTCTGCCCCCGCCACCTCCTCCTCCCACACTCCTCTCTTGCCGCTGTCCTTCTGGAGGGAGACAGGGACGGCGCAGCAGTTCCTCCTGCCCGGCCAACACCTCCCTGCTCAGCTCAACCCCCCCCGCTGCTGCCGGGGTACGGAGCGCTTCCCAGCTCTGACCTCCCCGTAGCGGACGCGAGAGTCCAACTGCCCTCGATACCTCCATAACCGGCTGGATCCATCCAGAGCAGGAACTCCCCGCAGCGGGAGCAGGAGATGGTCCGAGAGCGGAAGATCCCCTCGGAGTGGGTGCGGGAGGGCAGAGACTGCAGTCCCCCCCCGCGTTGGCATCGTCCCGAGTTCAGAGCCTTCTCTGGGGGACACTGTGGGGAGGAGGCGGCGCTGGCAAAGAGGGGGGGTTCCCTTCTCCCCTCCCACCACTGGGGGATGGATGGGCCGACCCCATCCGACCCCCGCCGAGCGGAGCCGACCCCATCCGAGCGCAGCCGAGCCCCGCCGGTGCCCGCGGGCGCGGTGCGGCTCCTCCCGCCGCGGGTGACGGCGCGCAGGAACCGGCCCCGCGGCACCGGGCGCTGCAGCTGCTCGTCCCGCTGCGCTCCGGCGGGGCGGCGCGGGCTCGGGGAGCTCCTGCCCAGGGCGGGGGCGGGCGGGCGGAGCGGGGCGCTGCCGGGGCCGGGGGGCGGCCCGCGGGGGAGGGGGCGTGTGGCGGTGGGAACGCGCGGACTGCGATATGCAGGATCGAAACCGGAATCCGCTGTATTAAGCAAGCGTGCTCTTTACATACCTTTCTACCAAGGCAGTAATTTCCTACTGTACTTTTTTACACCATCGCGTACTCCAAAAGATCACGTTCCCACCGAAAAGGGAATCTCTCTTCCCTGTGAGCAGCACCTCCTTATCTCGGGAGGAGCTTCACACAACTTCGTCGTCTGCCAGAACAGTGCTGCAGCTGCTTATTCCTCCCGATTAGTTCTACCCCACTTAACCCTTCTTTTGCCTCAGTCCCCACATCTCCCCCTTTTTTGTTTTTCAATTAGAAACGCCGAATTTATCATCTTCTGCAGGGCCCTTTGCAGACAAGAGTATAAACATGGAACAATTAATGCTATAAAAAAAATTATGATCAATATCATTAATCCTGTCTTAATGATTGCAGCTATCCATCCTGTAATTCCCCAACCAGATAACAAATCGTTCAACCAATTCCATTCATTGTCTACTTGCAACTTTCTGACCCCCTCCTTTAACATTTGAATGCTTTTATGCACAGATTCTGAATGATCTGACAGATTCACGCGACACACTTGTGAAAGACCAACGTAACCGCTGGGCTGTAGCCGGCCCACACAAAAACCAACTTCCTCGTACTTTCACCGCTGCAGCAAAAGTTGTCGCCAACATCTCCATGTTATGAGAGTTAGAACCGATTCTTTGACATGCCTCAATCATTTGGACTATCGTTGGATTTTGTAACGAGCGCAAAATACACTGACATTCATAATTAGCATTTCCCACAACAAGCTGCGTTAACAAAGACTCTTTCGCAGCAGCATTCGCTGCTTGCAAGGGCTGCCACTTGGCAAGCAGATTTCCACGTTGACTCAAATAATACCATTTGCGTAGGAGTAAGTATTAAATGCGTAATTTGCCAAATATCATAGGGTGTTAACTCATTCCCCCAAAATATTCCTTGTAGCAAACTTTGAGTATGTGGTGCACTTAACCCATTTTGCATAACAGTTTGTCTCAAGTCTTTAATTACTCCATAAGGAAAAAGCGAGTGCTCATTAGGCTGATCCGTTCGTCGTAAGACGGGACACGCTATTGCATTTCCACATGCTGTATCTCCACTGTCCAGTGCCTTTTGCTTTATTTGCCTCCATTTTTCAACTGGATCATATCAAAAAGGGACATCTTCATTAAAGTCTGCTAACATAGTACCTTCCCCTGTGAAACTTGCAGTATTAGACTTCTTCGTAGGTGATTCATAAAATCCTGGCAAATCAGAGGAGGCTGTCGCTTAAGTTTTGAAGCATCTGCGTTAGATTTTGTTGGATCAGGGCAATCTCATAACTCTGAACTTTCCTTAACCACGAACTCAGTCTGAGATGCCCGATCTCCTGGACTCTCCTGCAGTTAATGCTGTTTTAGCAATTTCCGCTATGGAATCACGGAATCACGGAGTTTTCAGAGTTGGAAGGGACCTCTAGAGATCATCTAGTCCAGCTCCCCTGCTAAAGCAGGATTGCCCAGAGCACATCACTCAGGACTGCATCCAGGTGGGTCTTGAAGATCTCCAGAGAAGGGGACTCCACAACCTCCCTGGGCAGCCTGGGCCAGTGCTTTGACACCCTCATTGTAAAGAAGTGTTTCCCTGTATTTGAACGGAACTTCCTGTGTTCTAACTTGTGCCCATTGCCCCTCGTCCTGTCACTGGGAACCATTGAAAAGAGTCTGGCTCCATCCTCCTTCAACCCACCCTTTAGATACTCATATGCCATAATAAGGTCTCCCCTCAGCCTTCTCTTCTCCAGGCTAAAGAGTCCCAGCGCTCTCAGCCTTTCCTCATAAGGGAGATGCTCCACCCCACCCAGTTTGGTATCATCAGCAAACTTGCTGAGGATACACTCTGTCCCCTCATCCAGGTCATTAATGAATATATTAAACAAAATTGGACCGAGTATTGACCCCTGGGGGACACCACTGGTTACAGGCCTCCAACTAGACTCTGTGCCGCTGATCACAACCCTCTGAGTTCTGTCCCGCAGCCAACTCTCAATCCACCTCACTGTCACCTCATCTAGCCCATACTTCCTCAGCTTCCCAATGAGGATGTTGTGGGAGACAGTGCCCAAAGCCTTGCTAAAGTCAAGGTAGGTGACATCTACGACTTTCCCCTCATCCAGCCAACCAGTTATAACATCATAGAAAGCTATCAGATTGGTCAAGCATGATTTGCCCTTGGTAAATCCATGTTGACCACTTCCAATAACTTCCTGTTCCTCAACGTGTTTGGATATGACATCCAGAATGAGTCGCTCCATTACCTTCCCAGGGACAGAGGTGAGACTAACTGGTCTGTAATTCCCTGGGCCCTCCTTCTTGCCTTTTTTGAAGATCAGAGTGATGTCAGCCTTCCTCCAGTCCTCAGGCACCTCTCCTGTTCTCCATGACCCTTCAAAGACGATGGAGAGTGGTCCAGCAATAACATCCGCCAGCTCTCTCAGCACTCGCGGGGTGCATGCCATCAGGGCCCGTGGACTTATGAATGTCCAGCTTGGCCAAGTGGTCTCTGACCCGGTCCTCCTCAACTGAGGGAAAATCTTCCTCTCTCCAGACCTTCTCCTTTGCCTTCAGAGTATGGGATTCGTGAGGGACAGCTTTAGCAGTGAAGACCGAAGAAAAGAAGGCATTCGGGAACTCTGCCTTCTCTGTGTCTTCCACCACTAGGGCACCTGTCTCATTCGCCAGTGGGCCTACATTTTCCCTAGTCTTCCTTTTTCTATTGATATACTCAAAGAATCTCTTCTTATTGTCTTTAACTGCAGTGGCCAAGCTGAGTTCTGAAGTTCACTTGTGCTGTTGTCTGAAGTTTACTTGTGCTGTTTTCTTCTCCTGGCAACGCCAGCAGCAGAGCGGTCGGAGGAGAAGGGTGAGTGCCAGGCTGGTGGTGTGGAGGGGCGTGTGAGTGTGATGTGCGCGGTGGCCCCGGAGGGCACTGAGAAGGGTTGGTTGGTCTGGCTGTGCGGGAAGATGCTCTGCCCGCGACGACCGCACGAGCAAGTGCGGCCTTGGGGAAGCGTCTGGTTGAGCGTTTGTTGGTGTATTGGAGAAGAGCTGGGCAGGTGTCCCAAAGGTCAGCGTTTGGTGGGACCCCCTTCAGCCCAAAGCTTTGTGGGACCTTTTTGAAGCCACCCTGGTGAGGCCTCTGCTCCTTCCACCCAAGTACTTTACGTTTCACACCGTGGAGTGGTCATTTCTGACTGCATCCTCAGCAGGACCTGGGGCCGGTGGCAGTAGCTTCAACTGTGGAGCTCTAGAGACCTGGCAAGGATGGAGGAGAAGGAATGAGGCTCCTGGTGAAGGGAGGGAAGTGAGGAGGTGCGGTGTCCACGCTGGCGTTGAGGACTGGCTGGGCAGGAGAGGACATGTTGGTGTAGGAGCCATGGAGCAGCCCATGGCCAGAAGCAGAGGGTGGACATGGGGAGCATGGGCTCAATGTGAGAGGGAGCACAACCTCGGCACAGCGGGTTTAACTAGAGGGCTGGGAGCGAGAGCGTCGTCCAGCCTGGTCAGGGGAGCTGGGTCTGCTCCTTCTCCACGTGAGAAATGGTGGTTTGCAGGTAGCATCTGGTTGCACTTGCTGGAATGCAGAGCAGGAGAGAGTTGTGTCTACTGCCAGGGGAAGTTTCTGATGGATTTGAGACATGGAAGAGTTGACGAGGCTTTGGGCTGGGTTGACTTGAGTTGGGGTGCTGGCACGCACCCCTTGCTGCTTTCCCCCCTGTCCCCAGCCCAGGTCTTGGGGGAACATCTTCCTCAGCCTTGGCTTTCTCTTCTCTTGGACCTGGAAAAGTGAAACGATGATGGAAATCAGAGCCAAACCAGACATGGTGCTCGGTTCTCGCCAATCCCCTACTTTCTGCGCAGGGGATCGATGGTGGTCACAGCACGGTTTCAGCTTTGCGGGGTTTTGGCTGCTCTGAAAGGCCGTTGGGGCCGGTTTTCCCCTACAAAGGCAGGACACAGGCAGAAACATGGCATCGGGGAACTGGGGGTACCTGGGTGCCCCCATCCGCCTCCCAGCCCCATCGCGCTGGGTCGGGGCCGCAGCTCACCCCAATGCACCCTCGGGTGCCCCCGTGCTCTGTGAGGGGGGTTTCAGGGCCTGAAGGGTTGTCCCTGTGTCCCTGCCGGGCTCACTGTGGTGGCACGCTGCTCTGCGTCGGGCTGGGGGTGGCGGGGAAAGGTCTGGCAGGCTGGGGCCGTCACTGACCCTCGTTTTCTCTCCCACCATAGAGCTCCTGGGCGTACCTCTCAGGTCTGTACGGAGCCCCCCCGGTTGGCACCTGCTCCAGGCTGAACAACCCCAACGCTCAGCCTGTCCTCCCAGCAGAGGGGCTCCAGACCTCACAGCATCTCCATGGCCTCCTCTGGCCCCGCTCCAGCAGGTCCATGTCTTTTCTATGTTGGGGGCTCCAGAGCTGGACACAGTACTCCAGGTGGTGTCTCACCAGAACGCAGCAGAGGGGCAGAACCACATCCCTTGCCCTGCTGGCCCACTTCTTCTGATGTAGCCTGGGATATGGATGGCTTTCTGGGCTGAGATCATGTGTTGCCGGCTCATGTTGAGCTTCTCATCAATCAGCACCCCCAGGTCCTTCTCCTCAGGGCTGCGCTCCATCCATTCTCTGCCCAGCCTGGATTTGGGCTTGGATTGCCCCGACCCACGTGCAGGACCTTGCACTGGGCCTCATTGAACTTCATGAGGTTGGCATGTGCCCACCTCTCCAGCCTGTCATTAGTAGAAGGCCAGGCCTGCAGCACCCCGGTTATCAGCCCGGCTCGGGTGGGAGGGGATGCTCCTGCATGGGGGTGAACGTCCCACCGAGGGAAGGTCTCGCCAAAGTGGGGGCCGCACTCATGCTCCCTTCCCCCATCCCTCCCCAGATCGCCCCGGCAGAAGGTCCCGAGGACAGCGAGCAGATGGTCATCATCACAGGGCCGCCCGAGGCTCAGTTCAAGGTGCGCTGGGTGGGGGCTGTGGGTGGGGGGGACAGTAAGGGACAAGTCGCGGGAGTCCCTGTGGTCACCACTGTGCTGCCAGCCTGGCTTGGCCTCCCTCAGCGCCGGGGGGGCTCTTTGCTGGGTACAGTGGTTTTGATGCTGCTGGACGTGGGGACATTATCAGCTTTGGGGATGGAGAGGCACAGCGGGTGCTGCCTGATGGTTTTCCTTCCCGTCCGTCTCCTCCCCAGGCCCAGGGGTGAATATTTGGGAAGCTGAAAGAGGAAAACTTCTTTAACGCAAAAGAAGAAGTGAAGCTTGAAGCCCACATCAAGGTGCCTTCCTTCGCCGCCGGCCGTGTGATAGGCAAAGGTGGCAAAACGCTGGGGGGTGGTGCCCCGGGCATGCAGAGTTGGGCATCACCCATCACCCCTGCCCACCCCAGGGGGACAAATCCCGGGTGCTCAGTGGTTTCAGCGACGCCTTGACCCTCAGCCCCCATGTCCTGGTGGTGGTTCTCGTTGGTCCCAAGGAAGGGGGAGAGACACAGGGTGCCTGGTGCCGTGGTGACACCGACAGTGGAGGATTTTGGCTCTTCCACAACAGAAGCCTCTTGTGGTTCGCTCCAGGTGAATGAACTGCAAAACTTAACCAGTGTGGAAGTCCTTGTGCCATGAGACCAAACCCTGGACGAGAACGAGGAGGTCATTGTTAAAATCATTGGGCATTTCTTTGCCAGTCAGGTACGGTTTGGCTGTGGCTTTACCTGATCTTCCCCGGCCGCTTTCATCCACCGAGGAAAGGTGTGGGGCTTGCTGAGCCCAGCACCACCCGAGCAACCTGCTGCTCTTCTTTTGGGAGGTCCCTGTGCCCCCAAGAGGCACTGAAGGTGTTTTGGTAGCTCCCCCCGGCTGTGCGAGCGCTGAAATTGAAGATTGGCTTGATTGAGCTAAAAATGGGTGTTTTGGATGCTGTGCAGAGCAGCACCCAGGGTGTGAATGGACTCCCCGGTGCGGGCAAATCCATGCGCATCCCGCCTGGGTGCATCTTCCATAACCTTGTCTCTTGTCCACTTAGGTGGCATGGCGACCCCCCAAAAAATTCAGGCTCTCTCGAGGAGTGAAGCACAAGTTAAAAAAAAACAAACAAACAAACAACCTGAAATTAATTACAGCTTGTCCAGAGTGACAAGTTGGGAGCAGCGAGATGCTCGGTGGCGGCTTGGGTGTGGTTGGTGGGGGGAGAAGCAGTGCCCTGACCCCCACCTCTTGCTTTTCCCCTCCCCTCCCCAAGACTGCACAGCGCAAGATGAGGGAAATGCTCCAGCAGGTGAAGCAGCAGGAGCAGAAACACGCTCCGGGAGCCCCGGCCTCGCAGCACAGCAAGTGATGCTCCTGTCGTGCCGCCCAGCACCGCCTGATGAATGTAACCCCACCGCCAGACATCCCCCCCCCTCCCCCACCCCCAGCAGGTCAGGGGAGCAAACCAAAGACCCCCCCAAACACACAGCCCCCCATTCCCCGCGGCGCTGCGAGGATGCACAGCCGAGGGGTACGGGGAGGGCTCTCTCCATCCCACAGCCTCCCCCTTCCTCCTCCCTCGCCTCCCGACGCTATCCCTTTAGTTGGACTAACGTGGGCAGGTTTTGGTACCTCAGCACCTCACGCTTGTGTCTCCCTTTTAGAGATTTTGTGTGCCTTGTAAAACTGAGAGTTGGAGCTTTTTATTAGAAAATTAATTAAAAAAAAAAAGAACCGAGTTGGAAAAGCGATGGGGATAGGCAGCACTGTGGTCATTCTCTCCGGGGCGTTGTGGAGGAAGGCTGCCAGTCTTCCTCCCAGTGTACTTTTCCCCGTTGGCTCCAGACTGCTGCTGGGGCTGAGCTCTGAGCCGCCAGAGCGGTTCTCAGCAGACGGTCACTCGGCGCAGACAATGAGGCCCTGAATAGCCCTTCCTGTGCTCTTGATGGCTCCGGACGGCTCTGCTCCTCTGCTGCTTCTAAGGTGGGGCTGCCCCAGTGCCCTCACTCAGGAGCCTTTTGTCTGTGCAGGTCTCACTTGTGACAGGGGGTGGGGGTGTTGCCAAACTAACTGCTGTGTTGCGATGTGGGAGTGGGTGTTCCTGCCCGTGTCAGTGCCAGAGCTCTTCCGTAGGCTCCTTCTGCCAGCGGAGAGCCAGGGGCCGCTCCTTCAGGAGAGAGCTTGTTTAAAAAGAGGAAAAAAAAAAGGGGGGGGGGGGATGAAAAAAAAAAGTGGGAAAAGAAAAAAGGGGAAAAAAGAGAAAAAAAACGGGGGGGGGAAAGGGGAAACAAAAAAGGGGGGAAAAGCAAAAAAAAGGGAAAAAAAGGGGGGAAAAGAGAAAAAAGGGGGAAAAAGTGAAAAAAGAAGAAATAAGGGGAAAAAAGGAAGGGGAAGTGAAAAACAAAAGGAAGAAAGAAGAAAAAATGAAAAAGAAAAAAAACCCCACATATTAAAAAAGAAAGGTAGAAAGGAAAAAAAAAAACAAACGAACCAAGGAAGGAAAGTGGGAACAGCCGCCGGGCAGGAGGAGGGACAGGAGCCGGGGGAGGGGGGGGCGTGGGGGGAGGTGGCGGTGCCAGCGGCGGCCCCGGGGGCTGCGACACCACGTTTTTGTCCTCTACTGCAAAGTGTTCTGTGAAAAACAACCAACCAAATCCCACCCACCGACAACATCAAAACCCAAAGAGAAATCTCTGCAGCTCACACGAGCCTGAGTTCGCTCTCGGTTGCTCTCTTTCCAGTGTCTCGGGGGGGTCACGGCCGAGCTGAGATTGGGGGGGGGGGGGTGGTGGGAGTTTGCCCCATGGCTGTGATGGGGGGAGAAGGGGTGGGTGGGGAGTGGGGGATGTGCTGTGGGGTTTTTTTGGGGTGGTGGTGGTTTTTTGCCAGGTGTCGCTTTTCCCAGTGGCTCGGGGAGGCGTTGGCATCAGGAAGCCTGTGCTAAAGCGGGGTGGGGGCCTCGCCGCAGTTGGTTAGCAGAGCCAAAGTGGTTATTAATGGTTATTAACGGCACAGTAATTAGGCCCGTGTAATGGGGAAGCTCAGATGCCCCCTAACCACTCCCCCCCGGTGCTTCTCTAGCCAGGCGAGCGCTGGGCGACCCCCCGCAGGAGAGGAGCGCACCTCCGGGGTGGGTGGAAGGGCGTCACCCAACGGGGAGAGGACCAAGATGGGGCTTGGGTGTCCCTTGGGGTGGCCGGGTAGGGCTGCTGGGGGCTGCCATGATGAGGGACACCCCCACGCCTTTCTCCATGGCTCCCAGAGCTGTGCTCCCTCCCTCCCTCCCACCCATCCAGTGCCACCGGAGAGGTGGTGTCCCCCCTCCCGGGGCGGGCAGGGGCTGTGCCACCACATCTAACACCTCAACGCACCAAAGCACCTCACTGGGGGAGGGACCCTGTGCCTGGTAGCCCCGTGCGCCCCAGCACTGTAAGGATGGGGCTGAGCCCCCACCACGGCCACCCTGTGCAAACCAAAGACCCCCACACAGAACCCCTCCCCCCATTCCCGCGGCGCTGCGAGGATGCACAGCCGAGGGGTACGGGGAGGGCTCTCTCCATCCCACAGCCTCCCCCTTTCTCCTCCCTCGCCTCCCGACGCTATCCCTTTCGTTGGACTAACAGAGGCAGAGAGAGAGAGAGAGAAAGAGAGGTTTTATTATTTTTTTTTTTAATTTTTTATTTCCTAAAAGCCACCCGGTTTTCATCCCAGGCATGGCCAGAGGAGCTCGCCCAGCATTGAGGGGGGGAGGTTGGGCTGCGGCACACAGCGCATCGGCTCATCAGCTTTTAGAATTAATGTAACAATAAGGAAACTAACAGCTATTTTTAAGTTTTGTAAGGATTTTATTTTATTTATTTATTTATTTCATTTCAGAGGGGGTGGGGGCGGGAGGGGGATGTTTGTTTTTTAGCACAAGCCGGCTTTTCTAGAGGTTAAAGGAAAGGCCGTGCTCGGCTGTAAACCCTTTGCGGAAAGATCCCGGTTGCAAGGAGAGAAGGGGGGAAAGAGGGGCAGGGGGGGGAAAACAGATTTCCAAGAGGTTGTCAGCCCAGGGCTGGGGGAAAAAAAAGACAACACTAGCAAAAATATTAATTTTTTTTTTAGTTTCAAAAGTAACACACACACAACCCACAACCCCAAATGACACACACACATCCACACACAAAAACTACCTCAGGCTTTCATACCTCAGCACATTGCGCTTCTGTTCCTTTTAGAGATTTTGTGTGCCTTACAAAACTGATAGCTGGAGCATTATTTTTGTTTATTTTCTTAATAAAAAAAAAGAGTTGGAAAACACGCTCTCTACTGAGTGCGAGGCGGGAGAAGGAAAGCAATCCCACGGGTGCCAGAGCTCTTCCATAGTCTCCTTCTGCTGGCTGAGAGCCAGGGGCCGTTCCTTCGGACAAAGCTTGAGAGATGCTTAAAGAGAGAAAAAGAAAAAAACAAAAGAAAAAAAGGGGGGGGGGGGGGAAAGAGGGGAAAGAAGAACAAAGAGAAAAAGAGATAAAAGGGGGGGAAGAAAAAAGGGGGAAAAAGAAAAAAAGGGAAAAGGAAAAAAGGGGGGGGGGGGAGAAAAAAAAAGGAAAAGGAAACAAAACCCCCAAATATAAAAAAAAAAAGAAAGGTAGAAAGGAAAAAAAAAACACAACCAAACCAAGCAAGGAAAGGGGTGAAAGCCACCGGGCAAGAGGAGGGACGAGAGCCGGGGGTGAGGTGGCGGTGCCAGCGCCGGCCCGGGGGGCTGTGACAGCACACTGCAGTATTCTGTGAAAAAAACCAACCAAACCCCACCCAACGACAACATCAAGAAACAAAGAGAAATCTCTCCAGCTCACAAGAGCCTGAGCTCGCTCTCCGTTGCTCTCTTTCCAGTATCTCGGGGGGGGGGGTCACGGCCGAGCTGAGATTGGGGGGTGGTGGTGGTGGGAGTTTGCCCCATGGCTGTGATGAGGGGAGAAGGGGTGGGTGGGGAGTGGGGGATGTGGTGTGGGGTTTTTTTGGGGTGGTGTGGGTTTTTTTTCCAGGTGTCGCTTTACCCAGTGGCTCGGGGAGTGTGACGAAACGGGAAAAAGGGCTTCACTGAGAGGTTCAAATTAACAATTTCTTTGGACTTCACTCACAGGTCCAATACATCACTATTGCAAGTTCTGTGTGTGCGATAGCCATTACACTACTGCGGTTTAAAAGAAATTAGCGGGATCCACTATTGCGAGCTACAAATGCCCCCGACAAGTAGCAACGCAAACCACAAGGGCGCTAGATATTAATGCCTTAGAAGAGTGCACCAGTCACAAACTCAATCGCATGCCCTATACCGTACGGATGTTTCTTAGTCACTTACCCTCTCTCTCTCAGGTGAGGTCGCTCCATCCCGGGGAAGTTACCCTGTACAGCGTCCTGGATGGGGGGGACGGATCTCCTAGGGGCCAGCTGTATCCTTGGAGGATTCCCCATTTGTCTCCCCAGACCCTGCGGTTTATATTTCCTGACTCGGTGAGGGTGCAGGATTATGCCCGAGTGGATTACACTGTCTGGGATATTTCCCTCTGGTGGTGCCATAGCGAAGTCTCTGTTGCCAATTTGTGATGTCCGGTGCTCAATGTCACGGGAAGAGTGGTGGGATGGGATGGGCAGCTCCCTGCCTCTCACCTCTTGTGCTCTGAAACCGGCTTGGCTGGCTGCTCCCACACAGTGTGTTACTGGCTTGCCCAGCAGGTAAAGAACCCAGATTTGAGACGCCACTGGGGTGTCCGTAAGGGGTCCTGGGCTGCTCTTATGGGGTCCTGGGGGGGACTCTTGCAGGGCAGAGGGAGTCTGGGGCAGCCCTTCAAGGATCTGGGGGTCCCCTCTGGTGCCTCTGGGGAGGCTTTTGTGGCTGGAGAGGGCCGAGCTGGTTTCAAGAGGTGCTTCCTCCCTTTCTCCAGCCCACCCAGCTCCCCCGACACCACCCTGCCCCCCAGGTTGGTGGGTGCCAGCAGTGCCAGCCTGTCCCACTGGGTCAGGCACTGAGGGGGGCACAGCCCCAGCCGCGGGATGGCAGGATGAACCACAGCACCAGGGATAGAGACCAACATTTTATTTCTTTAACATTTCCCATGGGGGGCACCCCAGGGTTGCGCGGCTGCACCGCAGCTGGTGCCAGGAGGGACTCAACGTCCCCCCCACGGCTCACCTGGCTCCACGCGTGATGCTTTTGATGGGGCTCAGCGCGGTCTCTTCTGTGCTACGGACCAAGCGGCTCCAGGTAGGCGACTGCTGCACCGCACTGTGCCGCAGTGTGGGGTGGGGTGGGGGGCTGTGGCACGGGGCTGGGAGCTGCTCCTGTCTCACCCAGCTCCTGGGGTCCTGCAGAGGGACTGGAAGAAGCCAAAGCAAGGGATGACGGACGCGAGAGCCCACCCGCAGGAGCAGAGCAGTGAGTGGCCCCAGCACCGAGCACCGGGCAAACAGCCCACACCCCACGGCAGCCCTGAGCCGGGGCTGTGCCGAGGGCTGCCGGCCGCTCACTCCGTCCCCTCCCTCAGCAGCTTCTCGGCTAGCAGATGAAGGATGGGACCTCAAGTCAACACAGGAGAAGCAGGGAGTGTGGGGGAGACCCCCAGATCCTGCCCCAGACCCTCAGCCCTGCCTGTGCTGGGCAGCCCTGCCCACCTGCTGAGGAGGGGGTGCTGCCCGCGGGCCCCAACAGAGGAGACAGGGTATAGCGGGCTCTCTTCTCTCTCCTCCCCTGCAGGACAACCGAGGAGGCAGTGAGGAGGGAGCACCGGGCCCCACAGGACCCACTGGGCTCCCTGCCAACCATATACCATCGAAACAGTGATGCCTCTCTCTACCCCCTAACCCCCCCCAAGCCCCCACGTCCCCCTGCCCTCCTCTGCTGCCTATAGGTCCTATCAGTGGGAACAGCTCCTTCTGGTCCAGGCACCCCCGGGGCTCCTGGGCCCCCCGAGGGCCACCACAAGCGCCCCTGCAGCCTGTGCTCGCTGGCCAACTCGGAGGACTGCAGCAGCCTGTTGAGGAGCAGCTCCTCTTCCCACAGCTCCCTCTACCACTTCCTGGAGCCCTGGCCCAGTGCAGCAACAGAGCCAGTGGTGCTCACACACTCAGGACAACCCCGCTCTCCCATGGCTGCTGGTGGGGCAGTGGGGAAACCGGGGCCGGTCCTCGGCCAAGACCCTCCACAGGAGCTGCCAGCAGGGACTGAGAAAGAGTGGGTTCCCAGGTAGGGAACGGAACTGAGTGTGGAAGCATACGCTGTGGGGCTCTGAGCTGCTGCGTGGTGCCAGGTCTATCCAACGTCAGGCAGTACATTCCCAGGAGACGTCACTGCTAACAACTCTTCCAAGGAAGTGGGGTCGTTTCTGTAGTCGTAGCCTGCCTGGAGAAACAGCCCCACGGAGCCAATAGTCTGCTGAGCAGCAAGGGAGCAGAGTCACTGACTCTCAACCAAGGACTGAAGTACAGCAACTCTATTGCCTTCCCCCTTCGCCCGCTGCCTCCCACAGTTTAGAAGAAACCAACCAGGGAGCTCCAAGTGAGGGGACCCCTCCCCCACTCCCCCAAATCTGCCCAACATCCCCAAAGCTCCCCAAAGACACGAGACTCCTCCCACACACCTCCACTCCCCACACCGACAACCCTCCCCCTCCCCCAACGCTCCAAAAAGCAGCAGTCCTTAGGGCAGACTCCTTAAGCTGACTCCACAGCTACGGCTCCCCGTCGGCTCTGGGGGAGACAAGGGGGCCCCGGGGGTCTCCGTGGGCTTTAAGGGGGTCCCAGGGCTGCCCACGGGCTCCCAGCAATGCCCGTGCCCACCACCCACCCCCGCTTCAGGGGGCCCAGCGCTGACACCCCCCGACCCATCTCGGGGGTACCTGGGGGGGCTCGGCCGTGGGCTGGAGGCGGGCGAAGGGGGCACGGCCGGGCTGACCTGCCGGGGGGGGCTGAGAGCGGAACCCAGAGCGGAGCCAAGCGCCCGGCCAGGCCGGCCCCGGGCACCCTGCGCTGCGGCCGGGGCTGCCGCCACCTGCGGGGAGCGAGCGGGGGGTGAGGGGGGGGGCAGCGGGGGCCTGAATCGGCCCTGTTTCCCCCGGGGACCCCCCACTCGGCTCTGCCCCCCCCCAAAAAGGCCCAGACCGCCCCCCGCGCCCCCCAGCCCGGTCCCGCCACCCCACAAATCCCCCGAACTGGCCCTGGACACCTCCGCTCCTGCCGCCGCCGCCGCCGCCCCGCCCGCGCACGGTCCCGCTTGCGCTTCCGGTCCCCTCGGCCCCGGTCCTCCCGTCTCCCCCGGTACCGACCATCGCAGCTCCCGACCGCCGCCGCACACCGGAAATTCTCCCCCTCTCCTCCGCCCACCCGCGCATGCGCCGAAGGGAAACCCGGGCCACGCCCCCCAGCGCTTCTCTCCGCCCCGGGCAGTGCGAGGCTGAAACCAGCCCAGCCCTCCCCCAAATGCGCCGGGACCCCCGAAACCAGCCCAGCCTTCCCCAAAATGAGCCGGACAGCCGTCTGCAGAGCTCCGCCAGCCCCCCCGACGGACATCACGGGGATGGGGGGAAAGAAAACAACCAGAAAGGTACTGAAAATAGCTTGGAGACGGTGCTTAGAGATCCTTCCGAGAGGCAAAACCCGGCCTTTGTTCTCATTTTTGAACACGGGGTTTCGCAGTGCTTCGCGGTCAGTGGTTATCCACGGGCATCAGCTATCCCGGGAAGCGAACGTTCCCATCCCGTGTGGCAAAAATCCACTCGCATGAATAATTTAGACAGAACCAGCCCACAAAAGGACAAGAGGCACCTTTGGTCACCCTTTGCTTGAAGCTTTGTGAAAACTGTATAGTCAGATTGGCCCTGTCCTGCAGTTTCTTTCCCAGAGTTTTGCCCCAAACCCACGCTTCTAGCCCCGGTCCCCAAGCCCTCCCTCAGGGCCCACCACCTTTCCCCAGCCCAGCCTGTCCTTAAAGCTTTTCTTTCCACACACAGCCCTTTCCACTCACCTCCCTCCGGGGCCTCCTCTCTCACAGGCACCTCACAGCCCTGCAAACCTCCCTCTCACGAAAAGCCATTCCCCCCTCGCTCCCCCCTCACGCAACACCTATTCCCCTCACACACTCGCTCCCACACCCCCCACCATCCTCTCTTCCTCCTCTCCCATCTCCCGCCCACCCCATCTCTCGCCCCCCCTTTCCCTCTCCTCTCATCAAAATGCCGCCGCCCTTCCCTTCCCCTCTCGCCTTTTCCTGCCTCAGCCCCCGCCCCCCGCTCAGGTGACACCGCACACAGCCGCCATGAGGCGCGGCGGGGAGGGCCGGGGCTGTGAGAGGCGATGGCGGGGAGGGAATTTTCCGCTTTTTTCCTCTTCTTTTCATCTCCTCAGGCTTCGGGCAGCCCCGCGTGGGCGGCTGGAGATCCCCCCCTCCCCTTCCAGGAGTGGCCCCGGCCCTGGGGCGGCCCCCGCCTCCCTCCTCCCCACAGGCTCTCCTCAGGGAGAGCCCCCAAATCTGTCCCCTGGGCGGCCCCACAGCCTCCTGTGTGTCCGGGAATGGGGTTTCCCTCAGGGAGAGCCCCCAAATCCATCTCTGTCATTGCCCTACAGCCTCCTGCATGGCTGGGAGCAGTGATTCCCTCAGGGATAGATCCCCCCTCATCCCCAAACCTATCCCCAGGGTGGTCCCACAGCCTCCTGCATGGCTGGGAGCAGTGTTTCCCTCAGGCAGAGCCCCCAAATCCATCCCCAGGGTGGTCCCACAGCCGCCTGTGTGGCCAGGAACGGCGTTTCCCCCAGGGATGGAGCCCTCTCCTTCCCCCAACCCCACTCCTGGGCAGCCTTTTCCTCCCTCCCACCTTCTCCCCACAGCTCTTCCAGGGCTGGGAAAACACTCCTGCCCTTTCTCTTCCTGCGGGTTTTGAGAAGAAGAGCCCCCCATCTCCCCAGCCCACACGTGGGGTCTGGGCAGCTCCACGCCTTGTGTGTGAACTGGGAATTGGGATATTTCAGTTTTCTTCTGCGATCAGGCCTGGTTGTGAAAGGGCCAGTTGTAGTGGTTAGGCTTTGGTGGGTGTGAGAAACGCGCTCACTGTATTGAATTTTAGTCCGGGGCAAATTCGGTGGAGCAAAGAATATTTATTGCAGCGCTGGGAGTTACACAGGGGATTTCTCCTCCTGTGTCTCATTTTTCCCTTTACAACCGCTTGTTTTTATTTCATATTCCTTATAATTATTCATGTTTCTTCTTGGAACATAGTTTGCATAGTCAATGAGTTTTTGGAACGCGACCCACCCCCAAATACATAATCGATGAGTTCTGGGAATGCAACATGCCCCCAAGTACATAGTCAATGAGTTCTGGGAATGCAACATGCCCCCTTCCCAGGCGGCATGCTTCCTCTGGGGTCTTCCTGATAGTCCATGGAGGGAGGGCCAAAGTCTTTATCACCATGTCCTTCTTGTGGCTTCTTCACTCCTTACACTTCTGTGGTTATCTTAGCTAGAGACACCACCCTTTGTTTTGCAATGGTTCGGTGCCTCCAACTGTTGGTTTCGTCTGATACCCTATCTAACACTATCCCCTTTCCCAAGCGCATAGCAAGCACATAACTATCTTTAGCTGAAGCCATAGCGAGCACACATCTATCAAACGCATAGCAAGCATATACCCATCTTTAGCTGAAGCCATAGCGAACACACATCCATTTTAGCTGAAGCAAAATTCTTTTGCTAAATTACTTATTACAGTGGGTGAGTAAGAGCAAATCTTATTGAACTTTTCCTTTTTTCAGATTTTGTGTAGGGGGCTCGTTGTCCTCAAGCCCTCGAGTTCTGCTCCAGGTCAAGCGAAGCCCCATGGAACTGGCCCTAAGGGCGGCAGCGGCCATGGACCAGCGCCCATGCGGCATCAAGAAAGTGGTTTATTTCAAGGTGAATCTCCCTGTTTTTCTTGAGAAGCAGGGGGCTGGTTTGTAGCGAGGCTTAAAACCCCGCATTGTGCCTAAACATGGGGCTGATTTCAACCTCAGGGGCTGCGACTATGTCCAGCTCTGACTCACAGCCCTGGCAGCACCGTCAGCGTGCCGGGCTCGGCGTTCTCTTGTATTTTGAAGGGTTTCTTACGGATCGGCAGCAGCCGGGGATATTTAGCAGCTGTGTATTGGTGGTGGAATCCGTGTGGTGAAAAGATCTTTGGGGTAAAGAGGTGACTAGTTGTATTTTTTTTTTGCACCTTGAGAATGTTTCTTGTTGCCTTGTACCTGTAAAAAGACGTTCAAATCGTTAAGGCTGAAGAAGATGGTAACAATCATAACCCCTCTGTTTCACAGGAATTTCACTTCTGTCCTATTTTCATAAAATTACCTCCTAGACAGGAATATGTTTTGTGGATGGTTTGTTTTTTTTTCTTTTATGAGAGTCCTTTCAGCCTGCTCTCCAGGTGGAAATGGGCAATGCAAAGGCATTACAATGATAGATTTGCTAAATATGTTGCCAAGGTCTCTATTACTGGCTTTCCCGGAAGCGGGGAAAAGATGTCCTGTTCAATTCTATTTTGCATTTGAAAGTCTCTGTGAAATGGATTAAGCAGAGAGGGCTTCTTTTTGTGGGTCTGCCCTTGGGAGGAGAGCGCCTTTAGGAAAAGGCTTTTCTGGAGGGGACAGAGAACTTAATTGCTGATGGCTATAAAAGCGCGCGCTCTTTGGGTGGCCTGAAAACAAAACACATGAAAATCCATGACTGAAAAATGAGACTTTCTCCTCATGATTGGGGCTGGTGTTTTTACTGATTCGCCAATTAGTAACGGCTCGTTCCTTACGCGTGGTCCTTACTTGTAGTTGGGACCCTTGAATTGTTTCCCAAAGCCTAATCCAGCGGGAAGTGCTGGGGTTGTCAGGTTGCTGCAGATCAAATACCAGGTCAAATCGCTGCAGATCAAATAAAAGAGAGCGGTTTGGAGTTGTCTCATTCCCTCTGTCTTTTCCCAAGAAAGAGGGGTGGAAAAATGGTAAAATTTGTTACGTTGAAGGTCGGTGATAATCCAAAACTGCAGAGCGAGCTGGGTGCCCATGGAAGGGGAACTGCGCTCTCAAGTGGAAATGCTTGGGGTCTTGTTGCCTGTGGGAGGGAAAGGGACGTCAAGAGTCAACCTAAAGGAACTTCTCACCTTCACAGATCGGGCTCTGGAGGTGACGGTTAATTGAGGGGAGTTGTGGAAGCGTGCCTTACTGAGCAACATGCTGCTGCTGGCCCGAGACTAAATGTCTCCACAGTTTGGGGTTGGTTTAAGTGCTTTTTGGTTATTAGCTGGATGTCACTCTTACAAGCACCTCTTGCCCTGTCTGGAGGGGTTTGCTGCTGCCTCCTGCATTGGGCCAAGGGGACCGGCAGCCCTCAGGGCAGGGTATTTCTCAAGTGCAGAGGTTAAACCCGGTGCGTGCTGCTTAAAAACTGCTCTGGGTGTTAGTGCAGCAGTCACGGTGAGAAATGTGTTGGCTTAGGGGAGCCTGAGATTTGCATTCCTCTTACCTGCGTGGGATTTTGGGGAGCCTGGGTGGTACAATCCCCTTCCTGCTCCCAGATTCCTGTCGCTGGCCCGTCAGCGGGGTGTTAGCAGAGCTGATGCCCACAGCAGCTGAGTGTCGGCATGATCCCGGCATTGCCGGAGCTCTGGAGCCAAGGAATGGGAGCGTGGCCCATTTCCATCACAGCTTGTGAGGGAAATAGTGCGGTTTGATATAGCCGGGGTGCGTAAATGGGGATTCCTCTTCGCATGTGTGTTACTGGGAGTGTTTCTTAATGCCTTCGAAGCTTTATGAGATTGGTTAATGAGCGTTGCTTTGCCGTGCAAGTGCAAAGTGTTATTTTCATGGAGAAACCAGCTCAGATGTTCCGTTTATTTTTCTTTTTTTAAAGGCAGAATGCCTATTTTAAAGCTTTCCTTGCAGGCAGAATAACATCTGTTTTTGAGGATTGTTTCTTTCCCTGCAGGGTGGAAAAATCTACAGCCTCACTAAGGCCGCAGAGGAAGAAAACTTGTCAGTTTCCTAGAGCAAACTGCAGTTTGGAGAGGGGGGTGGTTTGCCAGAGTGCCTTTTAGCCCCTCGTCGGGCACATTTCTTTTCCCTGGGGGCTGAGGTTTAACATTGGAGGACAAACCTTATGAGGAACGACTGAGGGATCTGGGGTTGTTTAGCCTGGAGAAGAGGAGGCTGAGGGGAGACCTTATCACCCTCTACAACTACCTGAAAGGAGGTTTTAGAGAGATGGGAGCCGACCTCTTCTCCCTGGCGACAAGTGATAGGACAAGAGGAAATGGGTTCAAGTTATGTCAGGGCCGGTTTAGATTAGATGTTAGGAAGCATTTTTTCACTGAAAGGGTTATTAAACATAGGAATAAGCTGCCCAGAGCGGTGGTGGATTCACCATCCCTGGAGGTGTTTAAGAAAAGGGTAGATGAGCTGCTTAGGGACATGGTTTAGGAGTGGTGGTGTTTTTATCAGGGTAGGTTAATGGTTGGACTTGATGATCTTAAAGGTCCCTTCCAACCTCACTGATTCTATGGCCTTTTCATTTGCCTAGCTTTTGGTTGTATGAATTAATGCGTGTTTCAATGAGAACCAGAAGACCTAATTTCTGAGTCGCCATCTTAAAAATTGTGCAGGGACGGAAGTGGGACAGGGAGGTGACCGGAGTGAAACGCTGAAGGCTGTTAAGGCTGGAATAAGGAATGGCGGGGCTTGTTCTGGTCACCCAATATGACAATAAAAGGCCACAAGTTCCTCGTGGAGGTAAAGAACCGACAATCTGGGAGGGCGTTCAGGGTCTTGCCTGGCCGAAGGGTTTCCAGGGGAATATGGGGGTCACTCTCCATCTCATTCCTGGTGAGCTGCCTGCCTGTTAAGACCATTATTGTATTATAATCATGGAGACAGGGCCTGAGTTTAGGTTTAGGAAACCATTAGCTAATTTTGTGGTTAATTCTTTTTTTTTTAGAGTGACTCTGTGACTCGGTTCTCTCTGCTGAAGATGAGACACGTCCTGCCCTCTGCTTTGGCAATGGCAGCTTTCCTTGGGCGCAGGGACCGCACACCCCTCTGGTCCTTTCTCTGTAAGTAAATCGTGGCTGTGCCGCCTTCCTGCCCGGCCTGGGGAGCTTGTCCTTTACTGAGTGAGAAAGCAAGTTTTTCCCTGGAAGAAATAAAGAGATTTAAAAATCTCTGTCCTTCTGTGTAGCAGTGCCATGCCAATGCAGCCTCGGGAGAGGCAGCTTTCCTCCAGCGCTGGAACCATGGCAGGGAAGGGACCTGCTGTCTTGTTCAGATGGATGAATTTCATCGTTCTTTGGCAAGAAACGAATGTGGTGACAATCATTACGTGGTCCAGCCGGCCTTGGTGGTCAGCCCCCTCCTCCCTTTCCCTGTGGGAAGTCTCCAAGGATCTCCCGGGCTATAGGAACAGGCAGGCAGTAAGGATGCTGCGCTGGGAAGCTTTGACTGCCTTTGCTATCTTCCTCCTGCAAATGGAGAGATGAATCCTCAGCACTTTGGAGCTCACCTTCCCCAAACGCTGAGTTCGCTATTTCTTATCCACAAACGATGTGTTATTCTGTGCAGGAAACGGGATTTTTCAGAAATTCCAGCACGGTATGGGAAGAAAACACTCCTGGCATTTTTAATGCAGGTTATTCCTTTTTGGTGTCGCAATTAAAAAGCGACATCTGTAACTTTGAAACAAATATTTATACGTATTTGTCAATGGGTGCAATTCACGTAGTCGCTGGAAGGAGAATGGATCTTAACCGCATCTCTTATTTCAGGCTGTATCGTGATAACGCCAGGGATTGATGTCCCGCTGGGGATTTTTCTTCAGTTCCCATCTTTTGCCGCTAATTGAGCAGCAGAGATTTCCCAGCTAGACAGGCAGTGAGCTCTACTGAGTGAATGCAAGCGCGGATCTAATGTTGACGGTGATTAAACTATATTGTTAAAAGACTCGTGCCTTGCAAAGAAAGTCTGGAAAAGTGAAAAAGGATGTGCCTTTCTCCTTTGGGATTGCTTTTGTGGCAGAGGGGATGGAAACAGCCCACCGGGCTTTTGCTCCGCTCCTGGCTTTGGATTGGAAAAAGCCCTGAATGGCTCAATCCCTGCGGGGCCGACTGTAACCCAGGTGAGGGGCAGCTGTGCCAGGAGATCCGGAGGGTCCATCTCCACACCTTCCGTGTCCAGTGAGAGATTTCCCCGAAAGGAGGGACATTCTGGGAGAATGGGGAGCGGTGTTCAATGATGAGGGTGGCGAAGAAGGCTAAAGGATGGTCTCAATGATTTTTACCGTGAGCGGGTTTTTTCATATATCTTTCGGGCAGAATGGACGGGGACTTTGTGTTTTGGCCAATGAAGGTTAACTCTAAAATCCGCATTGGGCCGTGAGTTCCGGCCCAGCGATCAGAATAACCGCAAACCCTGGGGAAAGGGGGCTGAGGAGTGGGTGCGTGGTTGGTTCGGCGCCGGGGCTCTGCCAGCCCTCACTGTTGCCGTTGACCTTCTCCCTGTGGCTCGGCCACTTCTCCCACTGCCCCACAGCACTGCGGAGGGTAATGGAGGGTTATTTTTGGCTGGAGTATACCCCTGTGCTGGCCAGAAATGGCCAGTGCTAGCCCAGGCTGGGCTTGCCACTCAGGCTGACCTCATGATGCCGGTTGCCGGCCTCCCGCCTTCTACACAACATTCCGACGGTGGTCTTGGCCCACCGTCGCAGCTCTTCTGCTGCTGGCTGTGGCTCTTGGAGTGAACTTTGCCAGTTTGCTCAGGGTTTTGAGGAAGGAAGCGGCAATTTTCTTGCCCGATGGGGCGCAAAAGGGCTCACGTGGTGGAACGGTAATGCTGTTGGTGGCGAGAAGGGGCTGTGGGAGTTGTTAGAGGGCAGTTGGTGACGCTGTGCTGGGAAATAACTGCCGTACCTGACACATCCCCTCCTTTGAAGCGGGTGCGTGCTATCGTGCTGTTCCCAGCTCTGCTTTCTCACCTCCTCTGCCTTAACAATTTCAGACACGTCAACATTGGCAGCGACTTTCAGGCAGAGATCCCAGACCTGCAGGAGAGATCCCGTTTGGAAGAGGAGGAGGAGGGAGCGTCGCTAGTGTGGAAGCCCTGGGGAGACATCGCAACGAACCCGGAAACACAGGACAGAGGTTTCTCTTAACGTTTTTCTTGTCAGTTCCCCCCCGAGATACTAAGGGTCGAAAACTGCACATTTTCACAGCAGCTGTTTGTCTGTTGGGACCCTCTCCCTCCTTTCATTGACTGCCTTCATGGCTGGTAGCACCCGAGGGTGCTCAGATCTGATGGGACAGTGAACAGATAACCGGTGGTGCTCTGAGTCGCGTCCTCTGGGAGAGACGGTCAGGGGCGTTTGTAGCTGTCCCACCTCAACTGCAGCGACCTTGGTAGAGGGGAGATCTGTCTCTGGAGCTTCTGGTCCCAAAGCTGCTCTGAAGGGAGAGAGAGCGATACCGGATAACCTGCCTTTTTTTCAGTGCCTTTTCTGGGTCTCCAGTCTGTCTGCTCTGTTTGCCCTCTGCCTTGTATCGCACTTTTTCTCCTTTCTTGATGGGAACTGACTTTCTGTTGGTTTTTGTTGCATTTCTAGTGACAAATCTGCTCAATTTCGCCTGCTCCAATATGGTGCCGGGGGGAAGAGGCAACCTGGAGCACGCCTTGCACTGCCTGCATGAAGCTCTGGTAAGAAGCAGCTATTTTCGAATTCCTACCGGACTAGGACAGCCTTTGTTACTGGGGTGAGCTGGGAGTCGCTCCTGAGTTTTCTGTTCCACAGGCTCCAGTCCCTTTGCTAAAGGGGCAGAGTTCTTGCGTGCTGCCTGTTGGCCGCCCTCTGCATTAAGGTCTTGTGGGATGACAGACCCTGTGTATCAATGAGAGCTTGTTGTGTCTCTTGTCAATTCTGTGCCAATTTGGAGAATAGAAGTCCTCCTACTCCTGCAGGCAGCTCTGCCTGCAGCAGGGACGAGCCCAGAAGGACTCCAGCAGCAAGCAATGGCTGTTGGGGTGCCACAGCTTGGTCCCCGGAGATCTGCGCAGGTTCTGGTTTCTTAAAACACATCAGTGTGGATTGAGGAAATATTCCCATCGACTGCCGTGGGCGGAGGTGACCCCGACGCGCTGTTTCTGAGCATTGACTGAGCACCGTCTTCCCACAGTGGGCTGAAGAGTTGAGGTCCCTCCTGAGGGGGAATCTAAGTCTTGTTCTCTGAACTCCCGCAGGAGGGTCTGGAGATGCTGCAGTCTGGGGCACCCCAGCGACCTGAATCCCATCCCCTGGCTGATTATCACTACGCAGGTAAAGCGGAAGCAGAGCTTGTTGCTTCTCTGGGAATGCGAGCGGGTACTGCCGTTCCCTTTGTTCTGATTGAAAGAAGTGATTTTTTAGAAACGTGCGAGCAGCGGTTCGTGTTCTTCGGGGCAGGGAAAATAGTCGTTTTAATCTGTTCCGGGGGCCTTTTGGCGTGGGGAGTGCCTTGTCCCTGTGTTCCAGCCCACTGCTGTCCTGTGCAGTGATGCCCCACGCTGCCGTACGCTCCTCCTTTTGCACGCCGGCTTCACGGCAGCTCTGCTGGCAGCCATAACTGCTCGTGCTAACGAACTCCCTGCGGCATTGGCTAATCACTTTCCAAAGGAGGAGAGATGTGGATGTGTGATGAATAACTTGTGCGGATTTCAGGTAGGCTGCGAGTGGTCTAATCATTTGCACGTGGCTGTTTCTTCCCAGGCTCAGACACTTGGACGCCCCTGGAGGAGCAGTTGTTTAAAGAGGCTTTTTATGTGCATAAGAAGAATTTCCACCTGATACAGAAGAAGGTAAAGCAGTTAGTCCGAGGCGGGTCACGGGTTGGTTGCGTGGAGGGGAGTTTTAACCCAGAAAAGTCTTTTGATCGGCGTGTCAGAATCCTGTCCTTGGGATGCAGCTTCATGCTAAAAAGACACTGGTACGAAACATAATTTTCCCTAATGTGTAATTACCAAACAATATTTAATCTCTCCGGTACAAAATATGGGAAATATTAAAAGAATAATGACACGTTCCGCTGACCATCGGCGTGTAATGTACAGTTCTGCTCTCCCAAGGCTTCTTTGCAGCCCTTTCAGAAGAAGGGGGCTCTTTTTCAGCCTGATCTCACCTGTGGGAACTGCAGACGCAGGGGGGGACAGACAAAGAGCACTGGATAGATCCGTCCTGGGTCTGTGCCTTCGGTGTTTTGCTGCGCTATTTCCCTCATCGATCGCTTCTGGTTTTCTCCCGACAGATTCAGACGAAGACCGTGGCCCAGTGTGTGGAATATTACTATACCTGGAAAAAACACGTCAGGTTTGGCGCCACCCGACCTGGACGGATAGCCAAAAGGCTCCAGCGAGGCACGGATGAGGTGGAGGAGGCTGAAGAGAAGGTAGGAAAACCGCTGGGGGTGGGTGCGAGATGCCGCTCCTCCATGATCGCCTTCTCCCGGGCTCTGGGAAACGATACCCTTCGCATTAAACTTGCTGCTGATGATGATTTTCGGGGATGTTTTGTAATGTCCCAGTGCTCTGGAAGAGGAACTGCCGGGGACCCGCCTCTGCGCGGGTGTTGCCAAAACGTTCCTTGCCAGGAAGCAGAAATGTGGCTCACAGAAATATATATTATTTAGGGTTTTTTTTGGTGGCAGCCACTGGGTAAGCATGTCACTTCAGTTCTCAGAAATTCTACTGTTCTGCTGAGGACAGTGGAAATAATACGGTTTTTCTTTCACCATCTGTCTTTGCACCCCATCCTCCCTGTCGAATTTCGGCATTGTTTTGGCTGTTTTAACGTTCAGAGGAGCTCACCGGGGCAGGCTGGGGCTGATAGAACGCGTTCCACCCAGCACACAAATAAACCCCTCAGTGTCTGGGCCGTTTGGGGATGTTTCCAGCCAGTTTTTCGCTTTAGCTGTCCCCCTTGCTGAGGAGAAGGAGAAATGAGCACAAGCTGTCTGCTTTACAGGCTGGTTGCAGCCCGAAGAAGAGGCGCCGGCTCGGGCCGAAGGAGAATGCCAAAAGAAAGCGGAAGAGCAGCGAAAAGATGCCCCGTGGCACAGGCAGTCCCTCCCGCCATCCCGGGGACGCTCCGCGTGGGGCTGGGGGCGCAGGCGATGCAGCTGGGTTTCCCTGCGGGCAGTGTGGAAGGTGAGCTGCTCGCTTTTTCTTCTTGAAACTCACTGCTTTGGGCTCAAACAGATGGAAACTCTCCGAGATGGCCGGGGGGGAGCAGAACTAAGGGCAGCTGGAGGATTCCCCCTGTCCCGCTGCCACCTGCTGCTTTTGTTGGACTTTTAGCCGAAACTGCTGTGTTTTCCTGTGCCTTTGAAGGCCTCACGGTCTCTTCCCTGAGGTGTTGGGGCACCTGTCCCATGCCGCACGCTGCCACGTGTTGTCACCACCATTTGTTTAACAGCTGCTTTTCCTCTGTGCCCGTTGGAGCAACGAACCTGTTGGGATTGTTCCTGCTCAGTTCCATCCTCCTCCCGTCTCCCTGCACTCGGGGCTCCTCCGTCTCCCGCTGACTGCAGCCACAACGGTTTCTCTCTCTCTCTTTGAAGGCCCTTTCCTCCCATTACAGGCCTGGGGCGGTTCATCTCCTTGGGCGAGAATCCCAGCGTTTCTCCTTTGTTTGGCTGAGAAAAAGGTTCCACTGAAGTTTCTTCTTGCGGTTTGCGGCCCGAGGGCTCCCGCGCTGCAGTCGCTCGTGCCAAGCGACATCGCTCGTGCCACGCAGAGCCACTCGAGTTTCAGTCCGACCCGATTTTAATCCATCGTGATGTTAATTCTCCTATTTTAATCCCCAATGATCTGCCGTGTTTAACCACCTAGGTCCCACCCAGCTGGGGGTACCGGCAGAGACTGTATGGCACCACGCAGCAAAACGCACAAGAAACTCACAAAATTAGAAGTAATGAAACGTCGTCTAACGAATTTTTTTTTCTTAGAAAAGGAGTTAAAAATCCCCGTTTGTTTTTTCCCTTCCAGGGTGTTTGGGACAGTCAACGGGAGGAACGCGCATGTGAAATACCATCGCCCACGGGAGGATCAGAAGGCCCTGGAGATGTCTTCAAAGGGCAGCGAAGCTGGCAGAAGCCCAGAGGGTGACCTCCTCCCTTTGGCAACTGGGCAACTGCCGGTTCAGCCCAGCAACCAGGTCCCTTTCCTCCACTAAGAAAACCCCACCCACCATCTCTCGCCTTCGGCAGCGCCTGAGCTCTGCGGAGGGTCCACCACCACGAGGTCACCCCCGCTCCAGAAAGACCCAGAAGATAAGAACAGCAGAGAATAAGGTATTGTATTTAATAGTGTTTCCCCCTTAGGTGATAGTGACGTGTAGATTTTCGGTTTTAGTTAGGCATCTTTTAGCTCTTAGTTTTAGGCTTTAGTGTTGTTCTGATAGGAGTAAGGTTTGTTGTTCTTCTGAGAGGAGTAAGTTGGTTTTTTTTTTATGTGTTCTCCTCAATTTATTAAAATGAGCTGTTGAACGTTCAAGTCCTGGGGCTGCTCTTGCTGGGTTTGAGCCAGAAATAATCGAAGCCGTCAAAACCCGTTCTGTGTGCGGTTGGTGGTGCGAAGCAAAGGAGAACCTGGGCCTGCGCCGCACAGTGCTGTTCCCCGGTTGGTTTTCCCACCGGAGAGCGCAGCGGCACTGCCATGACAAAGCCGGCAGCAGGACTGGGGCGGGTGAAGGCGTTGGATGGCCGCGAGGCCTCTCGGTTATTTGCCAGAGTCGGCGTTGGCCTTTCGTGCTGCACTGTAGCGCCCATCGGTGTTTGCACAAATAACGCAGCGTTTGGCAGTGACAATGGCGGTTGGGTTAGTTCAGGGAATGACATCTAAAGAAAGGGGCTGGTCTCCGCCGGCGGTGTACCGGGAGGGTGAAAAGGTTTATTTTTTGTTGCCAGGCCACCCGATTTTCATGGCTTTGTTTCTTTTTTTTTTTTTTTTTGGTGTGGCTGAATATTCCCGCCCGGTTGAAGCAAATTTGTATTTTGGTTCTGTTTTGTCTTTAAAGGATTGATCTTCAGGTCTGGGCCATGGTAAACTTCTTTCCCCGAAGCGCCCGCTTTGCAGAGCGGGTACGAACATTCTCCTTTTGTTTCCCATCACTTGTATTTATAAAAAAACTACCCTAGAAGTCAGAAGAGGCATTGGCGTGTTCACACCTCTTCCCTAAGCCTGCTCCTCACTGCCGGTGCTGCCAAAGCGATGCCAAAAAGGCGGGAGCTTGGGAAAAATACCCGGCACTGTATCTAACTGTGGCGTCCAAAACCCCACGGGTCGATTTAACCCCCCACTGACCCAGGGAAGGGCTCCGCGTGCCAGTTCCTGTTCCAAGTCTTGTTGCTGTTTCACATTGATTCTAAAAAATCAGAATGGCGGATACAAGAACAGAATTTGGACCAGATTCTCCGGCACAAGGACAGTGCACCAATGCTCAGGGCGCTTTCCCCGGCAGCGAAGGCCTGGTCTGGCAGGAGGGCGGTGGCGGGGATGGCGAGGTACTGCCGGCTCAGCTGCCCCATGGCCGGGAAGCGATGCTCGTTCTTCTTCCACCAGCGCAGCAGCTGGTGCTGCGCTTGCAGAGGGGCTCCAGGATGTAGTTTTCCAGTTGCTGGTGGATCTCGGGTATGCTCTCCATCGGGTCCTACCCCAGAAGGATGTCGTAGCTGCTCTGAGACGGGGCGCTGGCGCATGGGTCCTTGCGAGCAGGCAGCTGGCTGCCGACATCTGCGCCTGTGGCTTTGGAATCCGAGTTTGGCACCCCAGACTGGGTGGCAGATGGGGACTGGTGGTTGCAAACCCGCAATAGCGTGGTTCTCACTGGCTGGTGCAGCTCGCTTCTCAGGCTGGGGCTGAGAAACTGCATCTCCTTTAAGTGCAGGTCCAAAACAGATAACTGCTGGGCTTTCGAGCACTTTCTCGAATGCAGTTCCCTTCAGTTTGGAAGACGGCAGAACATGGAGAATGGCATTACATGCGATCTACTCCTTGGTGTATTGATTGGACAGGGAATCAGTCAAAAGAGAAAATAAGAAAAATTAATTTGCCTTCTACTTGGATGGCAGAAATCTACGAGAGGCAATAGAAGGGGGGTGGTGCTGTGAGGGCCATGGAAAGGGGAGTGAAGGGCATCTGCAAGGTTGGAGGGGGTAAGGAGGGGGGTAGGTGTCTAAAATGGGGTGCTGGGGGTGTGCAAGGAGGGGGGGCAGCAGGCCCCTGAAGGTGGGTGTAAGGCATCTGCAAGGCGGAGGGGTGGGGGCTCAAAGGGGGAGGTGAGGGGTACCCAAGGTGGGTGTGGGAGGGAGGCACCTGGGCGATGCCTGTTGGGGGTCTCCCCACCAGACCCCCTCCTCCTTGTCCCCTCCTCCGCATCTCGATGTGACCCCCTGGTGATGCTGCGGCCCTTCAGAGCAGGGGGACAAAGGCCACTGTCCCCGCAGAGCCCCATGCCACCCGGTCACCTCAGCTATTGTCCCACCGGGCGCTCGCGCGGATGTGCCCGGTGTCGGGGTGCAGGCAGGAGGTGGCTGGGTGGTCCCCCCATCTTTCTGCATCTCCTTGGCCTGGGGGAGGGCCTGTCCGCCCCCCTGCTGCACCCATGGGACCCGGCTGCAGGAGGTGCTCTCGGGTGCAAACGAGAGGTGGGCAATTAATTAATCTGCCCTGAAATTACAGCTCACGGGAAAGACTGAGAGGAATTTGCGTCTCCGCCAGCAAGGGATGACGGTCACGTCCTGGTGATGCTCAGCTGTGACCTGTGTGTGTGTCCCCCCTCACAGCCCCACTTTGGGGCTCTGGAGATGTGTCCTCTCCCAGGTCCAGTCCCCGTCACAGCCCAAATCCTGGCTCAGGAGCCAGAGGGGTCCCTGCAGGGGACGGTGCTGATCCCCACGATAGCAAAGGAGGGAGCCACAGGACCGGTGGCTTCGTCTGGGTAGGATGGAGATGGAGAGGGGCGAGGAGGGGGGTCTCCTGCTCCGCCACCAAAGCAGCTCCCCCAGTTTGGCCCCTCATCCCCTTATAACACTGGGATCAGTGTTATTAATTACATTTTGTGCGAGATTAATTACATCAATCCTCCCTCCGGCTGCTAGTGGCCAGTCCAGCTTGCGTGTGACGGGATGAGAGGGCCGAGGTGGGAGGTTTGCCTGCTTGTGTGATGCTTTTGGCCTCCCCCGGCACCGGGAGGACTCAAAGCCGGACCTGAACCTCTGCTTTGTGCTTTTCCTCATCCTCAATTACACCAAAGCTTCCCCAGGGAAAGATTTTTCTTTCTAACCGGAGGAGTTGCACTGAGACAGGTAAACTGAGGCAGGACAGTCAAAAGTCCCTCTCCCTCCTGCTGGGACAAAAAAAACCCTGCAGCAAAATAATAATTTGGAGAAGTTTTCTTGAGAGGGAACAACACCCTCTGCTCCGAAACTCAAAAGTGAGCTCGCCATCCCCTTTCCCAGCCCAGTTTCGATGATTTGATGTTTTCCAAGCGCCTGGCAGCGGCGGCAAAGGACAAAGAGGGAAGGCGAAGCGTCTGTGAGTGCTGGTACCCATCCTGGGATGGGATAATTTGCTTTCTGGAGGCATCTCTCCGTCCTGCTCTGTCCCATCCCAAGCCCACACATCTACAGATCCCATAGACTTATTAAATTCTTAAATCCTCCAGCGATTTCCTCAATGAAATAACCTTTCTGAGTCCATTTGAGTGGCTTAATCGGGGAAAAAGAGGGTTTTGAGTGGCACCGTTTCCTTCGGTGGCATCTCTGTGCGAGGTTTGCCACGATTTCGGGGATGCTGCAACAACTGGGGAAGGGCGATGGGATGCTCGGAGCATCTTGCCACGGACCCACTTGGCTTCTTTCCTCCTGTCTTTGTGCCTGAAGCTTTAATACTAAATAATAAAAAAGCAGCAGAGATCTGAGCTTGGATCCCGATGGGATTTTAACGGATTAGCCCTCGGTGTCACCCTCCTTCGCTGTGTTATTTTACATCCCATGTAACCTTTCAGGGCGAGCCGGGGCCGTTAACCTTTGTGCTGAGCAGCGCCGGGGAGGAAGTTCATGACAACAAATGAATCTGTAGGCTGGAAATGAGGGATTAGCTCCGCTCGGAACATAAAGTAGGGCTGGAGATAGCTGGCGGAAGCCAGGAGAGTAAAACATGGGGCTTCTCTGGCCATTTCCATACGGCGTAGGACTTGGTCTGGCTAACGAGGGTTTATGGAAGCCGCGAAGGGACGGAGGCCGTGCCAAAGGGAGACCTCCCTGAAACACCCTGATTTGATGCAGGAAATGTTGATGAAAATCAGGGCTGCCCCATAACGGGCATTTCCCCAATGGTTTGTGCCTCACGTGGTCTTTTGGCAGTTTGGGCTTTCAAGTACACTCAAACACTGTGTGACACCTTTTGCCCTGCCGAGATGCAGCGTTTCCACCCCTTTTCTCTATTCTGGATAGTTTTTCCTCAAAACAAAGCAGGTTTCTCCCCATCCGCTAAGTTTTCCAAGCAGGATCAGTATTGGGGTGTATGGCTTTAAATAACTGCCGGGGTCACCCTGAACATTCCGATCCCAGCAACGGTCGCTGTTTATGTGCTGGAGATGGTGCAGACTGGGAGTCACTGGTCTGCAGTCGAAGGGTTTGGTCCTCTGATTGATCTGGAGGCTCAGTTATCCCCCAAAACCGGTGACCGACTTGAGGATGAAGCAGGAGGAGGGTCCCAAAATGACACTTCTGGAAGAGTTACAGGTGGGAGGGGTGTGCCGAGGGGCTGCGCATCCCCCAAAAAGGGGGGGAGACTTCCCAAAATCCCACTGGCATGTCGCCAGAGCAGGGAAGGATGCGGGGGGGACGATGCTTTGTGCCCTGCCGGGGGCAGGTTTAGCATCGTGGGTGGGAGCACGGAGCCAAAATGGTTTCTGAGAGAGAAGCAGACATTCCCCATGTCGCTCGGGGGGATTTGGGGAGCTGTGATGCCCAAATCGCTCCGTTTATTCCCACTCTGACACCCCTGTAACACACTCAAGCTCGCCGTTGTATTTAAATTGCGATTTTATTTCAATTGTGATTGTATCTAAGTTGCGATTTAATTTAAATAGCGATTTAATTCAAATTGGGGTTTTATTTCGGTGGCGATTTTACTTAAATTGTGATTTAATTCAAATTGGTGTTTTACTTAAGTAACGATTTTACTAAAATTGCCATTTAAAGCGATTTGATTAAGCCCCTTTTGTCCCATGCCTTTTCTGAGGTTGGGGTTTGGGGTTTTGAGGTTTTTTTCCGGTAAATCTGGAGGGGAGTAGACGCATTGCTAAGAAGGGACAGAGGGTGGTGGAGATCGTCGTGGGAGAGAGGACGAGAAAGCCACAGGCGCGTCATAATCCGGCTGCCGGGTGACGTGGGCGAGTGCCGGGAGCTGGTGGGGAGGTCGCAGCAAGTCAGCTTTGAAATTAGTACTCGGGGGCCAGAAAAAACTCATTTCCAGATGGGAACGTTTGTTCCTTTTGCTCATTAAATTAACTGGTGAGCGGGGGAGGTGTGAGCTTCCCGAGCGTTGCTGCTGCGCAGCGGCAGGTGATGCCATTCAGTCAAAGCAGGGATTTGGGGGATAAAAAGCAGATTTCCGGTATTTTGCTCTTCTCTAAAGCGAAGTGTTTCCTGGAGGCCCTTTCAAAGTTGCAGTTGCGACTCGAGTGTGAGATGTGGTTGGGTTTTTATTTCTTTGAGCGTGGTAATCCCGGTGATGCCCTTCCCCAGCCCAGGGACAAGGGGAGAAGAGAACTCCTGTAGTTCTCCTTTGGCTTTTAAGGCACAGATGCTCTTTGTGCAGCGCTGGCAGTGGTATTTCAGCCAAGGAGGGCATTAGCTGTTAGCCTTTGGCTTTTCTTTTGAGGAGAAAAACGCAGTCTTGCTTGCAGCAAGAGAAGCCCGAGCCTGGTTGGGCTGAAGTCGAAGCTTCACCCTTGCAGGTTCTTGAGGGCCTTTGGAGGTTGGTGGTGGCCATGTCCTGTGGCCAAGTGCCATCTAGTGAGTTCTGCAGGTATCACGTTTGGAGAATGAAACTGGCTGTGATCAAAAGTGTGGAGTTGGGTTCCCCCACCCCACCCCACTCCACCCCCAGTTTGGAAATCCCTTTTTTAATTTTATTGTTTCGAAAGGAACCACAAGAACAAAGCAGGAGGTTTGGTTTTGGTTTGAAACACTCAACTCTCTCCCCTTTTAGTAAATCCTTCCAGACTCACAGTATATACAATACAGGTGACATTACAGGTGGTTTTATTTGGGTATGGGAATAAAAACCTCCAAGTCCGTGTTTTTAGGGCTGTGCCTGGAGGAGGAGACACACGGAGGTGTGATGCTCTTGGGCTCGCGTGGCGCAGGGATGGGTGATGACTGGGAGGACGTAAGGGAGCTCTCCTCACCTGGCCCCAACTTATATCTTCTTCTCCTCACTAAACAGAGACAAGACGAGGAGGCGGTGATTGACCAGGGAAGAACGAGCACCATTGTCAATATTCACTATGAGAAGGAGGAGCTGGAAGGTGAGTCGGGAGAGGTGCCACCAGTCCCACGCGTTTTCCCGTCGCGCAAAGTCCCTGCTGCGTCCCGTGCTCAGCATACGCATCACCTGCAGCGAAACGTGGCGTGCTTCTAAATAAACAAGCACATTTATTTTCACATTGTTTTAATATTATGGCTTTTAGACAGAGGGGAAAAAGCCCCCGTGGCATCTGCGGTGTGAGCGTTGGCCACAGAGCTTGGTAGTTCCCAGCTTGTTTTCTCAGAGGCTGCTCTTGGCTTGGAGAGGTCAGGAGAATAAGTTGATGGCTGCAGACACAGGGCTGTGATTTTCTTTTTTTTTTGTTCCAGACTTCATTATCACAGGACTGATTGGATATCCTCTTGTTGCCTTGTGCCATACAAAGATTTTAAAAATAATTACCTTCTGTCGCTGCTTAATGAGCAGGCCTGAGTGTTGTCCAGCCGAAGCTGGAATTTTAGACAAGGGTTGATACTTTCAGGGCACTTTTAGGTGACCTGGAGCCATCGCTTGTTGTTGCTCTGTTGTTGCAAAGTTAGAGTAAAACAGGCTTGGAAAAAGGGAGGGGTCTCTGACATTCGGGGATGCAGTGAAACTAAAACGAAGAGAAGTTGGTGTTTCCTCCTGGGATGGATGTGCTGGTTTAATCGTGGCAGCGGCGTCAACCGTCTCCGCAATATCGAGAGTGATGCGAACACTGCTTTTTTCGCAGGCCACCGCACCCTGTCCGTGGGCGTGCGGATGCCTCTGGTGAGGCAAAGCCACCGGTGCCACCGGCACCACCGACCCCACCGCCAGAAGCATCAGAAGAAGGAAAGGGAGAAGGACTGTGCCCCGACGGAGCAGGGCTACCACTGTAAGTCCCGCCGCAGCGTTCACGAGCCTTCTCGGGGCTGCATGGGTGCCGGGGTCCTCTGCAAGCAGGTCTGTGTGGCTGATTTGTGTGGTTTGCTGTTCTTCTGAGGGAAAGTGGCGTTATTTGGGAGGCAGTTGAAGGCATAATGGATTGAGGCTGGTCTTCCTTAGAGGGATCCTGCCATTAAAAATGGAAACGTGGGGAAGGAAAGTGGCCCGTCCTTATGCAGAGGTGGAACAGATGCTTCTCCTTCTCCGTGGCTCTGTGCAAGCCCGGCCAGACCCGGGGGAGAGGGGCTAGCCCAATATTTAGGGCTGAACTGGTGCTGATCGATGGCCACTTTGTGTGTGAGCGTGATGGGTCGAATGCAGGTGTGGTAACGGGATTTATCTTCTGCCCCCAGACACCCCATCCCAGCGGGTGCAGTTCATCCTCAGCACCGAGGAGGACGAGCAGCACGTTCCCCACCACTTGTTCACTGAGCTGGATGAGATCTTCCTGAAGGAGGGTGAAGATGCCGAGTGGAAGGAAACGGCAAGGTAAATCCCTGCTGCCGGCTGCGGTGGCAGCTGTGGGCTCTGCCTTCCGCTCTCCGGGACGCGAAGCTTTTGCAGCTGCAGGTGCCGATGCGCGGAGCCTTCTCCTCTTGCCGCCCCGTAGCTGCACCAAAGGGGTTGCAGAGCTGAGGCTATTTTCTTGCAACGGGGCTGATCGTGCCCGATGTCCGCAGGTGGCTGAAGTTTGAGGAGGACGTGGAAGATGGTGGTGAGCGCTGGAGCAAGCCCTACGTGGCCACGCTGTCCTTGCACAGCCTCTTTGAGCTGCGGAGCTGCATCATGAACGGGACAGTGCTGCTGGATGTTTGTGCCAACAGCATCGAAGAGATCGCAGGTACTGAGCGCACTGCGTCCCGCCGGGAACGGCCGAGCTCAATTTGCCGCGGTGCCCTTCACTCCCATATCAAGCCCTGCCCAAATGGCACGTCCTTTTCCAGAACCTCCGCTGTGTTTTTAAGTGGTGGGTTGCTTTTTGGATGTAGACTGGGTGTACAACAGTCACATCAGCTTTTTCTCCCAGTATGGGAGCCTTTTGAAAGCAATTTGTGGGGTCAGAGAGGCGATTAGAGAATATTCTCCGGCCAGAAAGGAGTGTCAGGGCTTGGCAGGCTGCTCTCAGGAACACGGAGTCTGCGTAAGAGCTGAACCTCCTTAAATAAACTACTTACTACAAGCTGTTTCCTCCCGTTCTTTGTTTTGGTTTTTTTTCCTATTGCCTTAACATCCAGGATTTAAGAGCTTTAAAGGCAGAGTTTATCTGGCAGGTGACCAAGCAGCATATTTCTGTGGGGAAGATAATTGAAGTTAATTGAAAAAGCGGCTTTGGAGAAATTATCTTTGACTGGCAGGTCTCCATTCAGCCCTTGCAAGAGCTGGAGAAATCGGAGCCGTTATTAGCACGTTTCTCCCCGGGCTTGCCAAATTGCAGTCGATGGGCAAAGGAAACTCTGGGAAAGTCTGTGATAGAGATTGCTTATAATTTGTTGAAATGTGTCGAGTCTAGAGAGTCTGTCTAGAAACGCCAGATCGGGCAAAAAAATGGCATTATCTAGGATGGGGAATAATTATCTGAGCGGAGTGATGAATAAGCACTTTGATGATGGCTTTTAGCAAAAGAGAATTCTTCCTTTCGCTGCAAAGGCTGAACTGCATTAAAACGTCTTGCTAAGCAAGGCTGAGCCCGCGTTAGGGTATCCTGCGTGGCGCAGCCTTCGCCGGGGGCTTGAGGGGTCGGGGCTTGGGGACTTTCTGCTCTGACGGCTTCGTTTCCCGTTGCCATCTCCAGATATGATCCTGGGCCAGCAAGAGCAGTCCGCAGAGTTTGATGAGTGCACGCGGGCGAAAGTTCGAGAAGTGCTTTTGAAGAAGCATCACCATCAGAACGAGAAGAAAAGAAACAACCTTCTCCCCATCGTCTGCTCATTTGCTGACATGAGCAAGAAGCAGTTAGACGTGCATCCCCTTGGCAAGCCAGGTGAGGGTTCCTGTAGGGTTTGGTACCCAGTGAGGGTTTCTGCCAGGCTTTGGCACCAGGTGAAGGTTTCTGCAGGGCTTTGGCCCCATTAGACTTCTCCCGGCAAAGGAGAAGTGTCCCGATTGCTCCTTGCCTGTCTTTCTCAGTGTCTTTCTTTCTCCTCCCAACCCAAACACTCACTCCTCATCCATCTCCCACCACTGCAGAAGCTAAAAATGGGGTGAACCATGACAGCCATCCGATGGATCTAAGCAAGGTGAGACACTCGTAGCTTTCTTACGCTTTTAGGCCAGATTTGCTCTTGCAAACTTGGCTGCAGAGTGTTCTGCAGAGTGCTGTGGGCTTTGCTTTTGGGGTAATGGCTGAAAATCCCTTGTCGTGCCCAGGCGGAGCTGCGCTTCATGAAGAAAATTCCCACCGGGGCTGAAGCGTGCAGCGTGCTCGTAGGAGAGCTGGATTTCCTTCGCCAGCCCATCGTGGCATTTGTCCGCCTGAGCCCAGCTGTCCTCCTCTCGGGCATGATGGAAGTTCCCATCCCAACGAGGTCTGAATGAGAAGCGCAAAGTTTTTATTTAAAAAAAAAACACCACAACAAAACACCAAATTCATGCATCAGTTGGGCGTCCCAGGGGAACACAGCCAGTGGGAGCAAGCACGTTTCTCCCACCCACATCTCCCTGCTTTCATTCCTCCCTTCCCTGCTGGAGCTTTTAAACCCATTGGCCAATTTTAATGAAAGTTGGTCCAAACCTCAAATTTGTGTTTGGTTTTGATGCGTTTCAAATTCATCACCGGAGTCGGTGAGCCTACACGTCCCCCCTGGAGCCACGCTCTGGGCTGGGAGCTCCCAGGGATTTCCTTGGGCGCCCTTTGAGTGAGGCCATGTTCTTCTCTCTCATTTTGGTTTTCTTGCCTAGGTTCCTGTTTGTTTTGCTTGGACCAGGAGGAAAAGCCCATCAGTACCATGAGATCGGCAGGTCCATGGCTACTATCATGACGGATGAGGTGTGACGAGATAAGAGATATCTCTGGGTCATTTTTTTGGGGCTTCACCTCTCCCTGTCTCTGTAGTAGTGAGGAAGAGGGTTTGTTGTCTCTCTTAGCTGCCTGCAGGAGGCTAAAATCCCACCTGGGCTGCAGCCCGCGCCTCATCCTTCTCCCCAGGGTCCCCAGCATGCTGTCCCCAGTGGTGGCATTGCCAGGGCCAGTGAAACTTCTCCTCTTGAAGCAGAAGGCTGTGGTGTGCCATGGGGGACGGGAGCCTGGTGGAGATGGTTACAAATACTGTGATGCACAGATTTTTCCTTTGGGGGGAATATTTCCTGCCACTTCCAACAGGCAATTTGGGGGAAATGACCTTGCATTTAGCCAAGAGCTTATTGCACTGGTTAGGACATCCGAGATGGGTCATGCTCTCACCAGGTTGTCTCCTACGGCAGGTTTTCCACGACGTTGCCTATAAAGCCAAGAACCGGGCTGACCTGGTGGCTGGCATCGATGAGTTTCTGGATCAGGTCATGGTTTTGCCGCCAGGAGAGTGGGATCCCTCCATCCGAATTGAGCCCCCGAAAAACGTCCCTTCGCAGGTGAGTGCTGCGGCAGAAGGAGGCACGAGGAGGACAGGCAGGAGGGCAGCACAGCTGGGGGTGCTGCTCAGGGGCCCAAATTCACAGGTCACGTACCCAGCCCAAAAAGCAAAACAAGCCAGTGGCTGCAAAGACATATCTTTATCTTATTTGCATTTTAACAGGAAAAAAGGAAGTTGCCAGAAGCTCTCGATGACAGCGCTTCTCACAGCAAGCTGGAGAAACACAGCGGTCCTGAACTGGAGCGGACAGGAAGGTGTGAACTGAAATAGTTTGGTGGGGTGTTTTTCTGTTTGCCCCTAAAATCTGAGTGTGCACCTCCCTTCTAGCAGAGTTTTGGGGTTAACTGGGTCAGTGAAGGGGCTCCAGGTTCCCAGCTTGGTCCCCTGGGCTGGGTGGGTGGGACATTTGGGCAGCTGGGCTGAGCCGCAGCATGGTTGCACACAGGTTTTCTTGCTTTGGGGTGGAAGCAGATGTGTAAGTACCTCCAGGTAGAGCTCTGCTGCTTCTCAAAGTGAGGGACTGTTGCAATAAGAGGGGACGGGCTCTCAGGTTTGGTCTCCTTTTCTTTTTGTTGGAGGGGTTTTTTGTATGCCTCAGTTTCTACTGGGGCTAAAATGGGAGAAGGAGACTTCTTTTTAGCAATGGAAGTTACTCTGTGCTTGTGATTGTCCTTCCTCAGCCAAGAAAACTCAACGCTGTCTTCCACGAAAATGTTGTTTTGTTTTTTTTTTCCTTCCTCCAGGCTCTTTGGCGGTTTGATCCGGGATGTGAAGCGAAAAGCCCCCTGGTTCTGGAGTGACTTTCGGGATGGTCTGAGCCTGCAGTGTCTGGCGTCCTTCCTGTTCCTCTACTGTGCCTGCATGTCCCCCATCATCACCTTCGGGGGACTGCTGGGGGAGGCGACCAACGGCCACATAGTGAGCACCTCTCTCTGTTGGGTGGCACGGGGGAGGACAACACTCATGCAAAAGTCCTTGCTGCAGTGAATTTGCACTTGTTTTTTTCCCCCTAATGATTTAATTACTCGCTGCTGCCTCTCTTCCCCGGACAGAGTGCCATGGAGTCGCTGCTGGGCGCATCCATGACCGGCGTGGTGTATTCCCTCTTTGCTGGCCAACCTCTCACCATCCTCGGCAGCACCGGCCCCGTCCTCGTGTTCGAGAAGATCCTCTACAAATTCTGCAAGTAAGGCTGGCTTCTGCGGCCAGGTGCTGCGAGCGCCTTTGGAAGAAGGCAGGGATGGAGAAAGGATGTTTTTCTTAGTGGTAGTTGGTAGATTTAAGTTGTCTTCTGTGTCACAGACATCACGCGCTGCTGCTTTAGTATGTGACGGTGCAGGAGCCCTCAGTCTCTGAAGGATGGATGGGTGGTTCGGGTTTTTTAGGGTTAAAGTGAAAGAGCAGGAGGAGGAGAAACCACAAGGATGTGGATGCCCGAGATGGGCTGCACAGGGAAGATGAGACAAATGACTCTGGTTTGGGAATGAGGGAAGATTTGCTTTCCTCTCAGTACAAACTCGGGCACTTTTTTGTATGATTTTTGCTGGAAGTGGAAATATATTTTACCCACATATCCAAAGAGTTTTCTGGTCAAATGTTTTGATGATTTTTGAGAAAGCAGGAGCTTTTCACGCGAAATGGATATTTTCCATGACAGTCTTTTTGTTGTGGCAACTGTGATGGGAGATTAACCCCCTTATTGCAATTAAATTTATTATGAAGCCCCAACTTGCTGGCAGCAGGTAACTGGGTGCAAACCCAGCCGGTTTCGCTGTTAGGGCATTGGGGTGATGTGGGAGAACACCACCTTCCACAACAGGGACCTGACCTCAATTAGCCTCCGAGGCATTAACACAAGGTCATTGTTAAATAAGGATTAATTAGCCTCTCCTCCTGCGGGCCCACACCCTGTGCCGCAGTCCCAAGGCTGTCTGTCGTAGGACCGGAAACTGCATTTACCATCCGCAGCCTTGACACGCTCCTGAATTGCTGCCGACTTTCCCCGAAGGAAGGCACGGCTCGGAGTCTCTTGCTGCCCTCTCCACCCTGCGTTTTCTTTTGCTTTCCCAGGGACTACGCGCTCTCTTATCTCTCTCTCCGGGCATGCATCGGGCTGTGGACCGCCTTCTTCTGCATAGTGCTGGTGGCCACCGATGCTAGCTCTTTGGTGTGCTACATCACCCGCTTCACCGAAGAAGCCTTCGCCTCCCTCATCTGCATCATCTTCATCTATGAGGCTCTGGAGAAGCTGAGTCACCTGCGAGAGACCTACCCTGTGCACACGCACAGCAAGCTGGACTTCCTCACCATCTCCTAGTGGGTTTCTTCCTCCTAAAGTGCCGCTGCCCCTTGGCAGGAGCTCAGGGCTGCACCTCCATCGCCTTCCCCTCACCCCTGTCTTGGCTTCTCTCCTCCCAGCTGTAAGTGTGAGGCACCGACCCATCCCAGCAACGAAACCCTGCAGTTCTGGGAGAGCAACAAGATCAATGTGTCTGGCATCACCTGGGAGAACCTCACGGTGACTGTAAGTGCCCCGAGTCACTGCTTCCTCGTGCCGCGGCCGCAGGGTCCAGGGGCACTGGCCTGGTGCAAAGCTCAGAGCCCTTCAGGTGATGGTGGGCTTCAACTTGTGCCAGTGCTGCTCTGAAAAGTCATTACTTCAGTGTGTTTAACCTCCTTGGGCCTGGGAAGGAGAGTTCACCTCATCCCTGACATGGTGGGCAATAACTGTTATCCTCAGGACAGCGGTTCTGTCTGGGAGCAAGGTTCAGTGGGTGCTTTGGTTATTGGAGAAGTTGGAGGACTTAAGTTCATGCTTGAAGGCTGTAATTAGCTTCCTTCATTGGTTCCTAGTAACTCCAGGCCTTGCTTTCTTACTCAGCGCTGTCTGAAGGTACGTGCATAAACTTGCATGTCTGAGCAGCCCCTTGGGCCATTGTTGCTGGAAGCAGAGCTCAGGCACAGGGTGGGACGCTCTTATGGACATCTTCACCCCCCTTGGCCGTGTCCTGTGAGCCCGACCCTGGGAAGGGACAATTTGTCTCTTCTCCTTTCCTGTCACTGTTGTCTTAGCCCTCCTTCCCCGTTCCCTCTTTCACTCTCCCCAAGAGTTCCCAGTGTTTCCTTCCCCTCTGGTGTCTTCTTCAGCCACGGTTACCTGCTGTTCAAGCAGAGGATGTGCCATAGGTCTGTGGTACAGTGTCCCATCACATCTCCTCTCTCCGCTGTCTGTGTAGTTCCATGTGTCACTTATTCAGCTGCTGTTGATCGTTAAATATAAATCTCCGCTAGCTGCAGCAGTCCCGAGGTCACAGATCTTGGAGCAAGATCCTCCAATCCCCCTAGTTATCCGAGGTTTCCTTGACGCATGTGCACTACCTTTGTGTCCTGATGCTCTGTTTCCCCAGGAATGTCGGTATTTGCATGGAGAGTTTCGTGGACCTGCCTGTGGACACGATGGCCCCTACACGCCCGATGTCCTCTTCTGGTGCTGCATCCTCTTCTTCTCCACCTTTGTCCTGTCGGGCTTATTGAAGAAGTTTAAAACCAGCCGCTACTTCCCGACCAGAGTAGGTAGAAGACGGTGGCCAGCAGCAGTCTCCACACTCATTTCCCAAAATGGCTTTCCCGGAGCACTAAGCAGTGTTTGCCACCGCTTGGTCAAACTGGGAAATATTGGACCTTGAAGGCCAAACTTGGATGTCTCTCACTCATTTCCAGGAGTGCAAAACGATCGTAGCGTTTCCCACCTGCCTCGTGACCTGCCCCGGAGTGGTTTTTTCCCCAGGCAGTGGGAAATCGGTCTTCCAAAGTTGGTTGTTTGTTGTATTTTCATTTGTGTTTTTTTTCACCTTGTGTGCCCAAGGGGAAAGTTGATTCAAATGAGGAACTGCCATAGAAAAAGACACAAAAGACACTGTTTCTTCCTTTTGAGGAGCAAATGATGCCTCAGTGCCTTATTCCCATTGTAGCTGTGAGTGCAGCTGTAGTGGCAGACGTCTGTTTCATTATTTTTTAATATTTATTGGCTTTTTTTTTAAGTTTGAATTTAAACCACCCTTTTCCACCTAATTAAACTTTTTTTATTGCCTGACACCAGATCTTGCAGGTACAAACACAGCAACACTATCCAAACGAGGGATTTGGCTGCATCTTCTCAGAGTGGTGGGAATTTGTTAACCAGCCTTAATGCTGTTGATGTCTTTAACTTTTCCATCTCACGGTATGGCCCCGTTTGTGCTGTCCCTTTCAGCTCTGCTTTCTTGCCCCAGGTACGGTCCACAGTCAGTGACTTTGGTGTCTTCCTCACCATCGTCATCATGGTCCTCATTGACTTCCTGGTTGGGATCCCATCGCCGAAGCTCCACGTCCCCCACATGTTCAAGGTAATGGGGTGTTTTGGTGTGGAGCCGCTTTCGGCCCTTGGGGATGCCACAGGGTGATGCTGGGACAGGACAGGGCTGAGTCTGGGGATGCTGGTGGTGTTACCATCTCCTCTTCCACCTCCGAATGCATCGTTTCCTTCTGGAAAGAAGACGCCAGCCCCAAAACTTGATACCTACAGAAGTATCTATAGGTGCTTGCGACGAGGACGCTGGCACTGCTGAACCCCGTAGGAGAGGGTGACACGAAGGCAGGGCCAGGAGATGAGGCGGCACAGCGATGGAGAGGAAAATCAAAGCCAGTGAAGTGGCTGGGCTGGGAGTTGATCCTGATGTGTGTTTTGGCTTTGTTGCAGCCTACCAGAGACAACCGCGGGTGGTTGGTCAACCCCATAGGGCCCAACCCTTGGTGGACGGTGTTGGCCGCGCCCATCCCAGCTCTGCTCTGCACCATCTTGATATTCATGGACCAGCAGATCACGTCTGTCATTGTCAACAGGAAGGAGCACAAGCTGAAGGTAAGGGGTTGCAAGAGCTGACCCCATCCCCACCCCACTCTGGGCTGCAGGTGTGGGGAGAAGCTCCTATGCCAAGTGCTTTGTGAAGGCGTTGGTTTGGGACAAGGTCAGGCTGTGTGGCAGGATGCTCTGCTGGATTAGTGATGTCACAGGGAGCAAACGAGGGCAGTTCAGATGAGCAATCTTTTGGAGGAGCAAATTAATTTTCGAGCACTATAGAAGCGTGTTTTTGTTTCAGAATGCCAGCAGGAGCTGGGGGAACGAACTGTTTTGACGCACTGCCAGGGATAACTCGGGGTCACATCTTGCTTACAAGCAGTAGAAATTTCTTTATGAATGAAAATAGTCTGTTTGTTTGTGTGTTTGTTTGAGAAGTAGCTATTGCACAAACCTCCCAAATCCACTTGGTCTGAACTCCTGCCAGATTTTCATGCAAGGTGCTTGCGCAAAGACCGGATCCATCCTTATTTTTGCCAATTCTTCTCTTAAATTTTCAAGAGGGTGACTTGCGCCCAAGTAGGGTTTGAGTCTGAGTCGCGACGTTGTCCTCGCTCTTGTGCTGTGGGATGCTCTGTTCCTTGTTTTGCTGCCCACAGAAAGGATGCGGGTACCACCTGGACCTTTTCATGGTGGCCGTGATGCTCGGGGTGTGCTCCGTGATGGGGCTGCCCTGGTTTGTGGCTGCGACTGTCCTGTCCATCACCCACGTGAATAGCCTCAAAGTGGAGTCTGGCTGCTCAGCTCCAGGAGAACAACCCAAGTTTCTGGGGATACGAGAGCAGAGAGTCACCGGCTTGATGATCTTTGTGCTCATGGGCTGCTCTGTCTTCTTCACTTCGGTGTTAAAGGTAAGAGGAAAATGCAAAACGCCCAACAAGCGTGAGCTTTCTGGAAGTTATACAAAAACCATCCCCTCCCTCCAGGCCTGAGTCGGTGTGGAGCAGAGGAGGAGGCGATCCCAAACCTTGAGGCTTGGCCCACAGTGGGAACCAGCCTCAGTTACCCTTTCCAGCCCTTCACACCCCAGTTTGGTGTCCTCGAGGCAAGCGAGCAGGACAACTGCTTTAATTCCCAGGTGTCTCTCAGGCCCACCTGTGTTTATGGGTTACGATGAAGCGGATTCAGACCAGTACACTGCTGTCTTTCAAGCAGGCAGCACCTTATGGGATGCAATTGGCTCCCCCAAATGCCTCCCAACAGCCTTTCCCAGTAGCTAAACACACCAAAATCATCCCCGTGGGCTTCCTTGTGTGTTCCTCCCTGTTACGGTTTGAGAGACCCATAACAATTTGTTGTCATTTAGACAATCATTCTATCACCCGATGACCCCTCCCCACCTGGGAAAGGGAAATTGGGAAAAACAAGAAAACCCAAGAGCTGAAGTATAAACAGATTTAATAGAATAAGATTAGATAATTAACATTAACAGCACTAAAGAACTGATATTGATCCCGACACCAGTACAGAATATGCAAAGATTATACTCAGCCAATTCTATCAGTAGGAAGCTGTGCACTCCCAGCAGTGGACAGCTAATGTGGGACACTGCGAGTGCTATGGCTTCAGGAGGAAGGGAAGGCCTCAGGGCTCCGGCACCAGGGCACGAAGTTCTCAGGATGGCAGCCATCAAGGGAGAGAGAGAACTTCGCAGCAAACTTTCTAATTTATAATGAGTGTGACGTTGATGGTATGAAATAATCCTGTTGGCAGCTTGGGTCAAGTGCCCGGGTCTCGCTCCTCCTCATCCCTGCACCTGGCGAGCTCGAAAACGCTGAGACCTTGAGACCCACACACCATAGCTGGCTGTAAAGTAAATATTTTCACAAATTCAGACACTGGAGTCTTCTAAAAAAGTGCAGTTTTCCCAAGCATTAGAAGAGAAATTAGTCCTGTGTCTCTCAAACCAGGACACTCCCACAAAGTCGTCACAGCTCTAGGCTAAAAGGAGGCACTTTGCTTTTGGGTGTTGCCGCAAGAATGTGTAGAAATGTTCTTCTGCCATCACAGAACGTGGCGTACAGTAGCATGGGTGAAATGGCCTATTTTCCTCCAACCTTTCAGGAAAATAGGATTATTCTAATGAAACGTAACTCAGAAGCTCAGCCTAAAGCAGAGCATTAACTCACTCGCACGCACAAAACCTCTACGGGTTAAGAGGTGACACATCTCCAACCCTGTGGAAACTGGAAAGCTTTAGGCAATTTTAGGCAGTGCCTCTAGAAGAGAGCAGTAATACTGAAAAAGCAATTAAAAAAATAAATTATTGCATTCTTTTTTTTTTTTTAATTTCCCAGTTTATACCCATGCCTGTGCTTTACGGTGTCTTTCTCTACATGGGCGTGTCGTCGCTCAGAGGGATTCAGGTACGGACTTTTACAGCGTGCAGCTCCCTGCTGTGTCATCTCCAGAGACGCAGGAAAAAAGCAGTGGTGTGGGAGAAAACCTCCCCAAAAGCAGGCAGTGAAAGTATTTTGTATAAGGAGAAGATTGGTGGGGGCACAGGAGGTACGTAGGGCGGGAGGACCAGGCAAGTTCAGCGCGCTCTGCGTCACGGTTTGGGACAGGGCAGTGTTTGGTGTGGTGAAAATGGGGGAATTCAGTGCAAAGCGAAGACAATTTCTACTACCGGTGGGAATCCTCGCTGGGGGATTGAGTGGGCTGAGAAATGCCAAATAACAAACAGAAGAATAGAATATATTAAAAATATATTTTTATAGAAGAACAGGGAGGGGGGGTGAGATGGTCTGAGGAGGACCTGGGGGTGCGGACTGATGAGAAGCTCACCGTGAGCCGGCAATGCGCGATTGCAGCCCAGAAGGCCGACCGCATCCTGGGCTGCATCAGCAGTGTGGCCGGCAGGGCGAGGGGGGATTGTGCCCTCTGCTGTGCTCTGCTCTGGGGAGACCCCCTGCAGTGCTGCCTCCAGCTCAGGGGCTGCAGCACAGGAGAGACATGGACCTGGTGGAGCGGGGCCAGAGGAGGCCCCGGAGCTGCTGGGAGGGCTGGAGCCCCTCTGCTGGGAGGACAGGCTGGGAGAGGTGGGGGTGTTCAGCCCGGAGAAGAGAAGGCTCCGGGGAGCCCTCAGAGCCCCTTCCAGTGCCTAAAGGGGCTCCAGGAGAGTTGGGGAGGGACTCTGGATGAGGGAGGGGAGCAATGGGACGAGGGGGGATGGTTTGACACTGACAGAGGGCAGATTGAGATGAGATATCAGGGAGAAATTTTTCCCTGTGAGGGTGGTGAGGCACCAGCGCAGGTTGCCCTGAGAATCTGTGGCTGCCCCATCCCTGGAGGTGTTCAAGGCCAGGTTGGACAGGGCTTGGAGCAACCTGGGCTGGTGGGAGGTGTCCCTGCCCAGGGCAGGGGGTGGGACTGGATGATCTTCGAGGTCCCTTCCAACCGAAACCCTTCTGTGATTCTATAATAGAAGGACGTGGAATAATTGCAATTTGGTGGGCAGCTCTCATGGACACACTGGTTTATAGATGGAGCAAAGGGAAAACGGGTGCTGCTCCCGGGAGGAACAAAGTGGGATCCAGGATTTCTCACTGCACGCGAGATCCTGAAAACTCATTCCACGTGCCAACAGGGCCGGAAACTTTCCGCAGCCCCAAGGGGTAACTTTTCCGCTTTTATTTTGCAGTTCTTTGACCGCTTGAAGCTCTTTTGGATGCCGGCAAAACACCAGCCGGATTTCATCTACCTGCGGCACGTTCCCTTGCGGAAAGTGCATTTCTTCACCATGATCCAGCTCATCTGCCTCGTCCTGCTCTGGGCCATCAAGGTGTCCCGTGCTGCCATCATCTTTCCCATGATGGTAAGAGCCGGTGCCGCTCAGCAGTGGGACATTTGCAGCGTCGGAGTGAGATGTAACATCATCTCAGACCTCACCCCCTCTTCCTTCTTATTTTGTGAAGGTTTTGGCTCTCGTGTTTGTCCGGAAAGTGATGGACTTCTGCTTCTCAAAGCGGGAGCTCAGCTTTTTGGATGACCTTATGCCAGAAAGCAGGAAGAAGTTGGCCGATGCCAAAAATGAAGCCAAAGAAGAAGAGGTGATGCTTGCTGAGTGCTCGGGGGTGGGTGTCTCCCTCGGGCTCTGAGATTGCCTCTTTCCGTCACAGCTTCTCTTGAAATGTTGGGGGAAGATCCGAACTCAATAGAAATAGATCCTGACAGCCTGGATCCCGCATCATAACTTTTTAAATTAGCAGTGAGCTTAACACTTGAATAGCGGTACAATTTTTAAAGGTGCCATTTATAATAAACATTATAATTATGATGGAAAGATTTGCTCATAAGGGTGGTTTTAACCCCCTCCCAAAATGTTTGGAGTGAAAGGTCCTTCCCCGGCTGCGCTAACAGAAGGTCAGAAGGAGAGGGCAGCACGTGGGTTTTGCTGGGTGTTCAGTTTATCTCCACTTCGATCATAGACAGAGAACTTTGATTTGTCCCTTTTTATGTCAGGAGTCCCAGGAGATGATGGAAGCTGCTGCTGCAAACTCCGTTCGGCTGCAGCTGGGCAAGAGCAGCACCGCGGATATCCCAAAGCCAAGCAGCGACAGGTAAAGCCCCACCAAGCAGCAGGACCCCCGGCAAGATTAGCCTGAAGGGGGTTGGCAGAATTTTCTCCACGTTTATCTTTGCTGAGCATCCCAGCGCCATGCACTCAGCTTGGCGGGAAGAGCAAATTTATGGGCAGGGCGGGCGGCAGAGCGCTGGCACAGGCTGCGCAGAGAGGTGGGGGAGTCTCCCACTCGGGAGCCATTCCAAACCCGCCTGGAGGTGTCCTGTGCCACTGCTGTAGGTGCCCCTGCTCTGGCGGGGGTGGGACTGGGTGAGCTCCAGAGGGCCCTTCCAGCCCTGACCAGTCTGGGATTCTGTGCAGAGCCTTTGCACAGAGCTGTAGCTCTGCGGCTCTCCGGCTCGCCTTCCAAACCTCCTCCTCCCGCCCAACCCGCTGTGCTTATGCGCAGCTTTGGTTCTCCTCCCCCCCGTTCCTCTTGCTGGTGCTGATGCGCTGGGTGGCGTCAGTTCCCGCAGTCACGGATTGCTGTCTCAAATATTTATTGCAGGACTGATCCTTCGGAGATTAATATCTCGGAAGAGATATCAAAAACACCCGTGTGGAAGGCTCTCACTATGAGCATGGAAACAGTCTGAATCTGGGGAGAAAAGAGGTAAAGGATCGCGTGGGAACGTGGCCGTGCTCCTTTGCAAGCTGTGGCACATGCCTACGGCTTTTCTTTTTTTGCCGGCAATGTCGAGCAAGCGGCGAGGGCTGCGGCACACGAACCAGCTCCTCTCTGCCAGCACGGTCCCACGAGCGGGGCAGCAGCCCCACTGATGACGCTCTCCCTCCTTTTCTCTCTCCTCCATCCCCCCAACTCCAGTTTTCATGTTTAGGAATCTTGACTTTGAAGGAGAGGCGTGAGAACGTGACTCGGGGATGTGCCCATGCAGACATGGGCAGAAACCGCTTTTATTTTGTTTTCCAGTTGGCGGATTCCCCTTTAAGCCACGGCGATGGTTTCAGCTGTCCTTGGTGTGCTTCAGGCATTCCCTCTCTCCAGAGCAGCAAACTGAGGTGCACATGACAGTCAGTGGGAGTTCGGTGGTGTTCCGCCTCCGTGTGTTCGTGTGTGGGTTGTTGCCGTTTTGTAGCAGTAGAGGGACTGCTGCCGCTTCATCGTTCGGTGCTATTTTTTTAATATCTCACTCCTTTTCTATTTATCTTTCTTTTGTTCCCCAAAAATAAACTCTGAATGTTTCTGTTGTGTGTGACGCATTCTCCACTTTCTTCTTCATCGCGACCGGGTTCTCGGGTCTGGTTTGGGGTCCTGCCTTCAGTTCGCCCTTCTGTCTCTCCCTGGCAGGAGAGGGATGCCCTCCGTGGCGGGGCAGCGCGGAGCGCCCGAGCGGTTGGGCCGAGGGGAAGGAAAAGCATTTGCTCCCTGCGCTCCAGTTTTACACTGGAGTGTTTTTGGAATTTTTGTTTGTTGGTTTGTTTGTTTGTTTTTATGATAATTATTTTTCTTGTTTCGGCTCTGCCGTCAGCCTGGAAGCTGCAAAAGGCAGAAATGGCGCCTTCTCCTCCCCCGGCTGTTAAATTAATATAAGGCAGCGCTTCAGATCAAACCCCTCCAATCCGCCGGGTGGTGGCGGGAGCGGCCAGGCGAGACCTGGGGCTCTGTGTCCCCGGGCTGCCCCTCCGCTGTCCCTCCGCTTTCCTTCCTTTTCCCTCCCTGGCTCTCTCGCTGTGGTGTTTTTTCCTCCTCCCCTCTCCTCACAAAGCCTCTCGCAGGGTGGGATGAGCCCGGAGGCAAGTGGGAAGGTGCCTTTTCCTCCTCCTTTTTCCTGCCCCTTTGCAGGAAGAAGCTGTTGAGCAGAGATGGTTCTCGTGCTCTCTTCCCATCTCGGTGGGGTCGTTGGGCTGCGGCGTGGGGCCGCGGAGCCCGGGAGGAGAGGACAACCCCGAAGAAAAGGTCCCCTTGCCGCCCTCCACCAGCAGCGGTGGGATGGGTGCAGGGACCCTCCTGCCATCGGCTTATCCCGTCCCCTGTGGGAGCCTTTTTCTGCAGCAAACCGACCCAAAATGACAACGGCACGTTGGTGCTTCTTGCTAAATGGGGAGGGGGGAGAAAAACAAATCATCTATCAGTTTGCTCTGTAAGGATGGAAGCGGCGCATCCCCAAACAGGGCCAAAATCAGGCGGCTTTTACGGGATGGGGTTTTGCAAAGCGGCTGGTGCCAGTGCCCCACGGTGACGGTCGGAGGGGGAAGAAACTGGTTGAGCCCTTAAAAAGAGGAAAAGAAAAAGGCTCGGAGGAAGGGAAAGGTGCAGCACCGGGGTTTCCTTGCTGCTGTTCCTCAGGGATGGCCATGCACGTCCCCTCCATGCTGCCCTCCGGGCAGGACCGTGCTCGCTGCTCCGGCTCTGCCTCCCCGGAGGGGAAAGGTCCCAGAGCAGGAGAGTCCCCGTCTCTCCCCCCTTCCCAAAAGAAACTTTAACTTAATCGTTACGCTGGTGACCCACAGTGGCTGTGGGGCTGTGGTACTAGCCCTATTGCTGCCCTGCCCTTAAAATGGAATTATACACTTCTAAAATGGAATTATACACTTCTAATATAGGACAATTTGGTTTTTTTTTTTCCATTTTGTTTTCCTCCCTGGAAAAGGAGGGAGTGGGGCTGAGCTTCACTCCCTCCTGGCCGGGACCGGGGCCAGAGCCTGGGATTGTTTTCGGCACGTGCCGGGCATCACTCCGGCAGAGACAGAAAGGAAGAAAATCACCCTGGAGGGAAAACGCGACCGGTTTTGGGGCAGAGCGGGCTGAGTCCGGCTCTGCATCTCCCCCCTCCCCAGGGGCCACAAAACCTTGGCGGCTGCCTCCAAAAGTCCTTACTTAAAAAACAAAGCAGATTTCCCCGGCGTGGCCCTCTTCTGCATTCGAAGCTCGGGGGTTTTTGCTGCTTACAAGGTGAGACTTTTTATTTATTTATATATTTATGTATTTATTTTGAATTAAATGAAAGCTGAGGCCTTGGTTAACAACGTGACTCTGAGCCACCTAAAAGGCGGCTGTAACCCCCCGGGCTGACTGTGGGACACAGTGCTGCGCCTGTCCCCCCCTTCGTGCTCCGTGATCCCACGGCCGGCTCTGTATTTTGGGAGGATTTAATATTTCCCTGTGCAGAGGAGAATTTTACGGGGAGGAGGCGGGAGGAGGAATCCCTCTCAAAGCTGCTGCTGGAGTCGCTTTAGGAATCAAAAGAGATATCCCTGTAGTGACCCGCAATGCTTTAGTTGGCAGCAAAGCCCCTTCCCAGCGAGGCGGGACGGGGGCTGCTGTGCGCTTCGGTGCCTTCAAACAGCTCCTCCCACCCCCGGGGGCCCCTCGAAAGAAGTTTCCTAAAATGATGCGCTTAATAGAGATCCTTAAGCAGGGGGTGGGGGGTGTAATGTAAAAAGGTAATATAAAAGGGTGGGGTTATTATTTTACCCCCCCCAGTGCACTACATGTAGAAATGCAGCAATTCTTTTTCTTGCGCAGATGCTGAAATATATTTATTTTATTGTAAGAGATGATCTAGTTTGGAAACGCTCCGTGTTGTAAATAAAACGGGGGGGGGGGGAATCCCCCAAGCAAATCTGTGTTAGTTATAACTTTGAATCTTTGTGTGGTTTTGTGTTTGGTTTTAGGTTTTTTGTTTCATTGGGTTTTTTTAATTTATTTTGGGTTCATTCTGTGGAACACAAATGACACAAATCCCTGTCGCCGTCGCGTGGGTCCCGTCGGTGGAGCGTCACTGTGGACTGAGGGGTTCCCCCCACCGGAGCCGGGACTGTCGGCCCTTTTTCTCTTGTTGCCCATTGAACGTTATGGGAAAAAGAATGGAATAAACCTCTCGTTTGTCTCACTGCGCTGCTGCCGTGTCTTTGGGAGGGCGGGGAGGAGGCAGAGGGGGGTGTGGAGCTTTTTTGGGGGGGGCTGGAGGGGATGGGGGAGTGGGCAGCACTGATTTTTGGGGGAAAGCCCATTTGCGTGGGGGTGGGGAACCAGCTGACTGGGGAAAGGGCTGAAATTAGTGGGTTTGGGGGTTTGAAAAATTGAATGACTTAACTGTGTTTTGTTTTTTAAATTTTGTTGTTTTTTTTTTTTAATTTGGGTTATTAAATTTGGGGGGTTTAAATTTTGTGGGTTTCTTTAATTTGGGTTTTTATATTTTTTTTTTTAATTGTGGTTGTTTTTCTGTGCAAGTAATTGCGATGAGCTCTGTGTTGCAGGAGGGAGGGGACAGCAGTGTCACACGTGTCCCCTCTGCCAGACCGTGGGGTGCTCAGGGAGCTCAGAAAGGGGAGTGGGGGGAGGGAGGGGCCGGCGCACAACAGAAATTGAGCATTTCTTCCTCCCTACATTCTTGGGGGTATATTTTTGCCCATTTGCAATAGTTAATTAGCATTACATTAAATCCAAAGAGATTGTAGTTATCTTTCATATAGTATTTTTTTTATTCATTTCTTTCAAACCCCCCTCTGTCACAGGTCTGTGGGGTCAGGCAGGCGCATCCCCAGTGCCCTTTTACCTAAAATTTGAGGAATTGAGTGAAAAAAGAGGGCACCTGAGCCAAGCCAGGGGTCAGAGCCTGGAAATCCCGGGGGACCAGCGGCATGCGGGATCCCTGTGGGATGCTCGGAGGCGTTGGAGACGTCAGAAACCTGCTGCCGGATTTAGGGAAGGTTTTATTACGATTCAGGGAAAGCTGCAGGATCCGTGGTGCTGTGGGAGCAGTTACAGAGAAAACAGCCAGAGAAATCGAGGTTTGAAGGGGCGGTCGAGCCGCGGGGGCACTTACCTTCTGCAAAGACAGCCGTTCCCCTAAAAGCAAGATCCTCTTTTCCTCCTTCGAGCTGGTTGTGGCTAAACTCTTCTCCTCACCGGTGCCTTTAAGCTGGTTAGCAGGATGCTAAAAGCTGACGGGTAGGTCACTGCTACTCCTGGTTTTAGTCGGATGGGTCATTATGAATCATTACAGCATTTTTTAAGTGGGGCTGTTGCAAAAAATACAGTTGTTGCACTATTTCCCACCTTACGCCTTCAGCGAGGGGCTGATTTGGTGGTTGGGGGTGGGGGGGTGGGGGAGGGTGGGGGGTGGGGGGTGGTGGTGGTGGTGGTGGTTCTCTTTTCTATTTTTTTCCACTCTTTGGACCAAAGGAGTGACCTGTGGGTTTCCTCCTTTCAGGTGAGATGGCCCTGTGGTGCCACAGCCCATCTCGCAGGGAGGAATGATTTCTCTGCCCACGGGGCCGCCCTTTCCAACACCTTTGGTTTGAGTTGAAAAAGTTAAGAAACAAAGAAGAGGAAAAATGTAAAAGAAGCCTTTGGGTACCCAAGCACCGGCTGCTGCTTTTCGCCGAGTGAAACTCGGGTGGGAGCTCATCAGCTGGACAGACACCATCATAGACTCACGGAACCGTTTGGGCTGGAAGGGACCTTGAAGATCATGGAGTTCCACCCCCCCACCATGGGCAGGGACACCTCCCACTAGACCCAAGCCTGGTTTCATCCCCCAAGGTCAGATCTGAAACTGGGGCCGTTCCCCACCAAGTGTCAAGGACCGGCGCAGGAAGTGCAATTCCTGGGGCTCTGGTGGATTAAAGGAGCTGCTTCGGTCCCTCAAGATACCCTAAAAAAAACAGAACAGGGGCAGAATCCACCCAGTGTGAAGGAGTTACAGCAAGTTCTAGGAACTTTAAGCTGTTGGCGTAAACACACCCCTGGCTTTTCCATCATTGCTCGCCCCTTGATGATTTGCTCAGGAAGGGAAAATCCTGGGAATGGACTGACCAACATACCAATGCCTTGGAATTGCTAATAAAAGAGCTGAGGTTATTCCAACAACTTGGTCCTATACATCCAACTGACCCTGTCCATGTAGAATGGGGGTTCAGTGAACGTGGTTCTCACTGCACTTTGGCAGAAGGGACCCACACAGCTCCACTCCCCACACCGACAACCCTCCCCCTCCCCCAACGCTCCAAAAAGCAGCAGTCCTTAGGGCAGACTCCTTAAGCTGACTCCACAGCTACGGCTCCCCGTGGGCTCTGGGGGAGATAAGGGGGCCCCGGGGGTCTCCGTGGGCTTTAAAGGGGTCCCAGGGCTGCCCACGGGCAGAGAGAGGGGTAGGAGAAGAAAAAAGGAGAAGAAGAGAAGAGGTGGGTCGAGGGGGGAGGGGAGAATGGTGGGGGGAATGGTTGGGGGTGTGGGAGTGAGCGTGTGAGGGGGGAGTGAGGGGAATGGATGTTTGTGAGGGGGGAATAGATTTTCGTGAGCGGGAGAGGTGAAGGAGCGGAGGTTTGCAGGGCTGTGAGGTGCCTGTGAGAGAGGAGGCCCCGGAGGGAGCTGAGTGGAAAGGGCTGTGTGTGGAAAGAAAAGCTTTAAGGACAGGCTGGGCTGGGGAAAGGTGGTGGCCCTGAGGGAGGGCTTGGGGAGCGGGGCTAGAAGCGTGGGTTTGGGGCAAAACTCTGGGAAAGAAACTGCAGGACAGGGCCAATCTGAGTATACAGTTTTAGCGAAGCTTCAAGGAAAAGGTGACCAAAGGTGCCTCTTGTCCTTTTGTGGGCTGGTTTTGTCTAAGTTATTCATGCGAGTGGATTTTTGCCACACGGGATGGGAACGTTCGCTTCCCGGGATAGCTGATGCCCCTGGATAACCACTGCCCGCGAAGCACTGCGAAACCCCGTGTTCAAAAATGAGGATAAAGGCCGAGTTTTGCCTCTCAGAAGGATCTCTAAGCACCGTCTCCACGTTGTTTTCAGTACCTTTCTGGTTGTTTTCTTTCCCCCCATCCCCGTGATGTCCGTCGGGGGGGCTGGCGGAGCTCTGCAGGCAGATGTGGGGCTCATTTTGGTGAGGGCTGAGCTGATTTCAGGGAGTCCCGGCTCATTTTGCGGAGGATTGGGCTGGTTTAGGGGGGTCCCGGCGCATTTGGGGGAGGGCTGCGCTGGTTTCGGCCTCGCAGTGCCCGGGGCGGAGAGAAGCGGTGGTGCGGGGCTGAGGGGGCCTCGTTCTCCTCGGCGCGGCCCCGCCCCTCTCGCCCGCCGTTGCCGCGGCGACGTTGGGGGGCGTGGCCCGGATCTGCCCCTCAGCGCATGCGCGGTTGGGCGGACGCGAAGGAGAACGTTTCCGGTGTGCGGCGGTGGTCGGGAGCTGCGGCGTTTGGTACCGGGAGAGACGGGGGGACCGGGGCCGAGGGGGGCGGGAGCGGGGTGGGGGTGGGGCGGCGGCGGCGGCAGGAGCGGTGCGGAGGTCTCCGGGGCCAGTTCGGGGGGTTGTGGGGTGGCGGGACCGGGCTGGGGGGCGCGGGGGGCGGTCTGGGCCTGTTTGGGGGGGGTAGAGCCGAGTGGGGCGTCCCCGGGGGAAACAGGGCCGATTCAGGCTCCCCCGTCCCCCGCTGCCGTCCCCTCACCCCCCGCTCGCTCCCCGCAGGTGGCGGCAGCCCCGGCCGCAGCGCAGGGTGCCCGGGGCCGGCCTGTCCGGGCGCTTGGCTCCGCTCTGGGCTCCGCTCTCAGCCCCCCCCGGCAGGTCAGCCCGGCCGTGCCCCCTTCGCCCGCCTCCAGCCCACGGCCGAGTCCCCCCAGGTACCCCCGAGATGGGTCGGGGGGTGTCAGCGCTGGGCCCCCTGAAGCGGGTGGTGGGCATGGGCATTGCTGGGAGCCCGTGGGCAGCCCTGGGACCCCCTCAAAGCCCACGGAGAGCCCCGGGGCCCCCTTGTCTACCCCGGAGCCGACGGGGAGCCGTAGCTGTGGAGTCAGCTTAAGGAGTCTGCCCTAAGGACTGCTGCTTTTTGGAGCGTTGGGGGAGGGGGAGGGTTGTCGGTGTGGGGAGTGGAGGTGTGTGGGAGGAGTCCCGTGTCTTTGGGGAGCTTTGGGGATGTTGGGCAGATTTGGGGGAGTGGGGGAGGGGTCCCCTCCTTTGGAGCTCCCTGGTTCTTTTCTTGTAGACTGTGGGAGGCAGCGGGCGAAGGGGGAAGGCAATAGAGTGGGTTGCTGTACTTCAGTCCTTGGTTGAGAGTCAGCGACTCTGCTCCCTTGCTGCTCAGCAGACTCTTAGCTCCGTGGGGCTGTTTCTCCAGGCAGGCTACGACTACAGAAATGGCCCCACTTCCTCGGAAGAGTTGTCAGCGGTGATGTCTCCTGGGAACATACTGCCTGACGTTGGATAGACCTGGCACCACGCAGCAGCTCAGAGCTCCACAGTGTATGCTTCCACGCTCAGTTCCGTCCCCTGCCTGGGAACCCGCTCTTTCTCGGTCCCTGCTGGCAGCTCCTGTGGAGGCTCCTGGCCGAGGACCAGCCCCAGTTTCCCCACTGCCCCACCAGCAGCCATGGGAGAGCGGGGGTGTCCTGAGTGTGTGAGCACCACTGGCTCTGTTGCTGCACTGGGCCAGGCCTCCAGGAAGTGGTAGAGGGAGCTCTGGGAAGAGGAGCTGCTCCTCAACAGGCTGCTGCAGTCCTCCGAGTTGGCCAGCAAGCACAGGCTGCAGGGGCTCTTGCGGTAGCCCTTGGGGGGCCCAGGATCCCGGGGGGTTCCCTGGACCAGAAGGAGCTGTCCCCACTGATAGGACCTATAGGCGGCAGAGGAAGGCAGGGGGACGTGGGGGCTTGGGGGGGTTAGGGGGTAGAGAGAGGCATCACTGCTCAGATGGTATATGGTTGGCAGGGAGCCCAGTGGGTCCTGTGGGGCCCGGTGCTCCCTCCTCGGTTGCCCTGCAGAGGAGGGGAGAGAGAAGAGACCCGCTGCACCCCGTCTCCTCCGTCGGGGCCCGCGGGCAGCACCCCCTCCTCAGCAGGCGGGCAGGGCTGCCCAGCGCAGGCAGGGCACGGGCTGAGGGTCTGGGGCAGGATCTGGGGGTCTCCCCCACACTCCCTGCTTCTCCTGTGTCGACTTGAGCCTCCCATCCTTCATCCCCTAGCTGAGAAGCTGCTGAGGGAGGGGACGGAGTGAGCGGCCGGCAGCCCCCGGCACAGCCCCGGCTCAGGGCTGCCGTGGGGTGTGGGCTGTTTGCCCGGTGCTCGGTGCCAGGGCCACTCACTGCTCTGCTCCTCTGGGCGGGCTCTCGCGTCCGTCGTCCCTTGCTTTGGCTTCTTCCAGTCCCTCTGCAGGACCCCGGGAGCTGGGTGAGACGGGAGCAGCTCCCAGCCCCACGCCGCAGCCCCCCACCCCACCCCACGCTGCGGCACAGTGCGGTGCAGCAGTCGCCTACCTGGAGCCGCTTGGTCCGTAGCACAGAAGAGACGGCGCTGAGCCCCATCAAAAGCATCACGAGCAGAGCCAGGTGAGCTGTGGGGGGGACGTTGGAGTCCCTCCTGGCACCAGCTGCGGTGCAGCCGCGCAACCCTGGGGTGCCCCCCATGGGAAATGTTAAAGAAATAAAATGTTGGTCTCTATCCCTGGTGCTGTGGTTCCTCCTCCCATCCCGTGGCTGGGGCTGTGCCCCCCTCAGTGCCCGACCCAGTGGGACAGGCTGGCACTGCTGGCACCCACCAACCTGGGGGGTGGTGGTGTCGGGGGAGCTGGGTGGGCTGGAGAAAGGGAGGAAGCACCTCTTGAAACCAGCTGGGCCCTCTCCAGCCACAAAAGCCTCCCCAGAGGCACCAGAGGGGACCCCCAGATCCTTGAAAAACTGCCCCAGACTCCCTCTGGCCTGCAAGATTCCCCCCCCAGGACCACATAAGGGCCGCCCAGGATCCCTAACGGACACCTTAGTGGCGTCCCAAATCTGGGTTCTTTACCTGCTGGGCAAGCCAGTAACACTCTGTATGGGAGCAGCCAGCCAAGCCGGTTTCAGAGCACCAGAGGTGAGAGGCAGGGAGCTGCCATCCCACTCACCTCCATCCCCGCCGTGCCTTGGCTGTGCAGAGAGAACTTGGGGGGAGCTGCAAAACAGCTCAGCCCGAGCTTATCTCAAGATGGCACAGAACAACCAAAACCAAATGGCCCTTAACAATCAAAATGCCCCGAGTCCCATCCCACCACTCTTCCCGTGACGTTGAGCGCCAGACATCACAAATTGGCAACAGAGACTTCGCTATGGCACCACCAGAGGGAAATATCCCAGACAGTGTAATCCACTCGGGCATAATCCTGCACCCTCACCGAGTCAGGAAATATAAACCGCAGGGTCTGGGGAGACAAATGGGGAATCCTCCAAGGATACAGCTGGCCCCTCGGAGATCCGTCCCCCCCATCCAGGACGCTGGAGGGGAGCATTTACAGCCGAGGACGGCCTTTCCTTTAACCTCTAGAAAAGCCGGCTTTTGCTAAAAAACAAACGTCCCCCTCCTGCCCCGGCCCCCTCTGAAATGAAATAAATAAAGAATTAAAATCCTTGCAAAACTTAAAAATAGCCGCTAGTTTCGTTATCGTTACATTGATTGTAAAATCTGATGAGCTGCTGTGCTGTGTGCCGCAGCCCAACCTCCCCCCCCCCAACGCTGGGCGAGCTCCTCTGGCCATGCCTGGGATGAAAAACCGGTGGCTTTTAGGAAATATCAAATAAAAAATTAAAAGAAAAAAAAGAATAATAAAACCTCTCTTTCTCTCTGCCTGTGTTAGTCTAACAAAACAGATGGCGTCGGGAGGCGAGGGAGGAGGAATGGGGAGGCTGTGGGTTGGAGAGAGCCCTCCCCGTACCCTTCGGTGGTGCATCCTCGCAGTGCCGCAGGGAATGGGGGAGGGGGGGTGTTTTTGGGAGGGGTCTTTGGTTTGCACAGGGTAGCAGTGGTGGGGGCTCAGCCCCATCCTTACAGTGCTGGGGCGCACGGGGCTACCAGGCGCAGAGTCCCTCCCCCAGTGAGGTGCTTTGGTGCGCTGAGGTGTTAGATGGGGTGGCACAGCCCCTGCCCGCCCCGGGAGGGGGGACACCACCTCTCCGGTGGCACTGGATGGGTGGGAGGGAGGGAGGGAGGGAGCACAGCTCTGGAAGCCATGGAGCGTGGGGGTGTCCCTCATCGTGGCAGCCCCCAGCAGCCCTACCCCGCCACCCGGCCACCCCAAGGGACACCCAAGCCCCATCTTGGTCCTCTCCCCGTTGGGTGACGCCCTTCCACCCACCCCGGAGGTGCGCTCCTCTCCTGCGGGGGGGACGCCCAGCGCTCGCCTGGCTAGAGAAGCACCGGGGGGGAGTGGTTAGGGGGCATCTGAGCTTCCCCATTACACGGGCCTAATTACTGTGCCGTTAATAACCATTAGTAACCACTTTGGCTCTGCTAACCAACTGCGGCGAGGCCCCCACCCCGCTTTAGCACAGGCTTTGTGATGCCAACACCTCCCCGAGCCACTGGTTAAAGCTGCGCCTGGCAAAAAAACACCACCCCAAAAAAACCCCACAGCACATCCCCCACTCCCCACCCACCCCTTCTCCCCCCATCACAGCCATGGGGCAAACTCCCACCACCACCACACCCCAATCTCAGCTCGGCCGTGACCCCCCCGAGACACTGGAAAGAGAGCAACCGAGAGCGAGCTCAGGCTCCTGTGAGCTGGAGAGATTTCTCTTTGGTTTTTGATGTTGTCGGTGGGTGGGATTTGGTTGGTTGTTTTTCACAGAACACTTTGCAGTAGAAGACAAAAACGTGGTGTCGCAGCCCCCGGGGCCGGCGCTGGCACCGCCACCTCCCCCCCCCCTCCCCCCTCCCCCGGCTCCTGTCCCTCCTCCTGCCCGGCGGCTGTTCCCACTTTCCATCCTTGGTTTGTTTGGTTTTTTTTTTTTCCTTTCTACCTTTCTTTTTTAATATGTGGGGTTTTCTTCTTTCTCCCTTTCGTTTTTTGCTTCCCCCTCCTTTTTTCTCTTTTTCCCCTTTTTGCTTTTTCCCTTTTTTTTTGCTTCCCCCCCCTTTTTTTCTCTGTTTCCACCTTTTCCCCCGTTTTCACTTTTCTCCTTTTTTCACTTTTTTCCCCTTTTTTTCTCTTTTTCCCCTTTTTTCTTTTCCCACAATTCCGCCCCCCCCCCCCCTTTTTTTTTTTTCCTCTCTTTAAACAAGCTCTCTCCCGAAGGAGCGGCCCCTGGCTCTCCGCTGGCAGAAGGAGCCTACGGAAGAGCTCTGGCACTGACACGGGCAGGAACACCCACTCCCACATCGCAACACAGCAGTTAGTTTGGCAACACCCCCACCCCCTGTCACAAGTGAGACCTGCACAGACAAAAGGCTCCTGAGTGAGGGCACTGGGGCAGCCCCACCTTAGAAGCAGCAGAGGAGCAGAGCCATCCGGAGCCATCAAGAGCACAGGAAGGGCTATTCAGGGCCTCATTGTCTGCGCCGAGTGACCGTCTGCTGAGAACCGCTCTGGCGGCTCAGAGCTCAGCCCCAGCAGCAGTCTGGAGCCAACGGGGAAAAGTACACTGGGAGGAAGACTGGCAGCCTTCCTCCACAACGCCCCGGAGAGAATGACCACAGTGCTGCCTATCCCCATCGCTTTTCCAACTCGGTTCTTTTTTTTTTTAATTAATTTTCTAATAAAAAGCTCCAACTCTCAGTTTTACACAAGGCACACAAAATCTCTAAAAGGGAGACACAAGCGTGAGGTGCTGAGGTACCCAAACCTGCCCACGTTAGTCCAACGAAAGGGAGAGTGTCGGGAGGCGAGGGAGGAGGAAGGGGGAGGCTGTGGGATGGAGAGAGCCCTCCCCGTACCCCTCGGCTGTGCATCCTCGCAGCGCCGCGGGGAATGGGGGGCTGTGTGTTTGGGGGGGTCTTTGGTTTGCTCCCCTGACCTGCTGGGGGTGGGGGAGGGGGGGGGATGTCTGGCGGTGGGGTTACATTCATCGGGCGGTGCTGGGCGGCACGGCGGGAGCCTCCCTTGCTGTGCTGCGAGGCCGGGGCTCCCGGAGCGTGTTTCTGCTCCTGCTGCTTCACCTGCTGGAGCATTTCCCTCATCTGGCACTGTGCAGTTATGGAAGATGCACCCAGGTGGGATGCGGGTGGCTTTGCCTGCACAGAGGAGTCCATTCACACCCTGGGCGCTGCTCTGCACGGCCTCCAGAACACACATTTTTAGCTCAATCGAGCCAATCTTCCATTTCAGCACTTGCACAGCCGGGGGGAGCTACCGAAACACCTTCAGTGCCTCTTGGGGGCACAGGGACTACCCAAAAGAAGAGTGGCAGGGTGCTCGGGTGGTGCTGGGCTCAGCAAGCCCCACGCCTTTCCTCGGTGGATGAAAGTGGCCGGGGAATATCGGGTAACGCCACGGCCAAACCGTACCTGACTGGCAAAGAAATGCCCAATGATTTTAACGATGACCTCCTCGTTCTCGTCTGGGGTTTGGTCTCGTGGCACAATGACTGCCGCGCTGGTTAAGTTTTGCAGTTCGTTTACCTGGAGCGAACCACAAGAGGGTGACGCCCTTCCACCCACCCCGGAGCTGCGCTCCTCTCCTGCGGGTGGGACGCCCAGCGCTCCCCTGGCTAGAGAAGCACCGGGGCGGGGGGGGGGTGGTTAGGGGGCATCTGAGCTTCCGCATTACACGGGCGTAATTAGTGTGCCATTAACCACCATTAATAACCACTTTGGCTTTGCTAACCAACTGCCCCCACCCCGCTTTAGTGCGGGCTTCGTGATGCACACGCCTCCCTGTGTGGGAGCAGCCAGCCAAGCCGGTTTCAGAGCACCAGAGGTGAGGCAGGGAGCTGCCATCCCACTCAGCTCCATCCCCGCCGTGCCTTGGCTGTGCAGAGAGAACTTGGGGGGAGCTGCAAAACAGCTCAGCCCGGGCTTATCTCAAGATGGCGCAGAACAACCAAAACCAAATGGCCCTTAACAAACAAAATGCCTCTAGTCCCATCCCACCACTCTTCCCGTGACGTTGAGCGCCAGACATCACAAACTGGCAACAGAGACTTCGCTATGGCACCACCAGAGGGAAATATCCCAGACAGTGTAATCCACTCGGGCATAATCCTGCACCCTCACCGAGTCAGGAAATATAAACCGCAGGGTCTGGGGAGACAAATGGGGAATCCTCCAAGGATACAGCTGGCCCCTCGGAGATCCGTCCCCCCCATCCAGGACGCTGTACAGGGTAACTTCCCCGGGATGGAGCGACCTCACCTGAGAGAGAGAGGGTAAGTGACTAAGAAACATCCGTACGGTATAGGGCATGCGATTGAGTTTGTGACTGGTGCACTCTTCTAAGGCATTAATATCTAGCGCCCTTGTGGTTTGTGTTGCTACTTGTCGGGGGCATTTGTAGCTCGCAATAGTGGATCCCGCTAATTGCTTCTAAACCGTAATAGTGTAATCGCCATCGCACACACAGAACTTGCAATAGTGACGTATTGGACCTGTGAGCGACGTCCAAAGAAATTGTTAATTTGAATCTCTCAGTGAAGCCCTTTTTCCCATTTTGTCACACTCCCCGAGCCACTGGGTAAAGCGACACCTGGCAAAAAAACCACCACCACCCCAAAAAAACTCCACACCACATCCCCCACTCCCCACCCACCCCTTCTCCCCCCATCACAGCCATGGGGCAAACTCCCACCACCCCAATCTCAGGTCGGCCATGACCCCCCCCCGAGACACTGGAACGAAAGTAATGGAGAGCGAGCTCAGGCTCTTGTGAGCTGGAGAGATTTCTCTTTGGTTTTTGATGTTGTTGTCGCTGTGTGGGTTTTGGTTGGTTTTTTCACAGAACACTTTGCAGTGTGGTGTCACAGCCCCCGGGGCCGGCGCTGGCACCGCCACCTCACCCCTGGCTCTCGTCCTTCCTCTTGCCCGATGGCTCTCACCACTTGCCTTGCTTGGTTTGGTTGTTTGTTTTTTTTCCTTTCTACCTTTCTTTTTTTATATTTGGGGTTTTTGTTTCCTTTTCCTTTTTTTTTCTCTCCCCCCCCCCCTTTTTTCATTTTCCCTTTTTTTTCTTTTTCCCTCTTTTTTCTTCCCCCCCTTTTATCTCCTTTTTCTCTTTGTTCTTCTTTCCCCTCTTTTTTTTTCTCCCCCCATTTTTTCTTTTGGTTTTTTTCTTTTTCTCTTTTTAAACATTTCTCAAGCTTTCTCCGAAGGAACGGCCCCTGGCTCTCAGCCAGCAGAAGGAGACTATGGAAGAGCTCTGACACCCGTGGGATTGCTTTCCTTCTCCCGCCTCGCACTCAGTAGAGAGCGTGTTTTCCAACTCGTTTTTTTTTATTAAGAAAATAAACAAATAATGCTCCAGCTATCAGTGTTACAAGGCATAGAAAATCTCTAAAAGGGAAACAGAAGCGCAATGTGCTGAGGTATGAAAACCTGAGGTAGTTTTTGTGTGTGGATGTGTGTGTGTCATCTGGGGTTGTGGGTTGTGTGTGTTTTATTTTTGAAATTTAAAAAAAAAAAAATTTGCTAGTGTTTTGTTTTTTTTTTTCCCCAGCCCTGGGCTGACAACCGCTTGGAAATCTGTTTTCCCCCCCTGCCCCTCTTTCCCCCCTTCTCTCCTTGCAACCGGGATCTTTCTGCAAAGCATTTACGGCCGAGCACAGCCTTTCCTTTAACCTCTAGAAAAGCCGGCTTGTGCTAAAAAACAAACACCCCCTCCCTCCCCCACCCCCTCTGAAATTAAATAAATAAATAAATAATTAAAATCCTTACAAAACTTAAAAATTGCCGTTAGTTTTGTTATCGTTACATTAATTCTAAAAACTGATGAGCCGCTGTGCTGTGTGCCGCAGCCCAACCTCCCCCCCTCAACGCTGGGCGAGCTCCTCTGGCCATTCCTGGGATAAAAAATGGGTGGCTTTCAGGAAATAAAAAATTAAAAATTAAAAAAAAAAAAGAATAATAAAAACTCTCTTTCACTCTCTCTGCATCTGTTAGTCCAACTAAAGGGATAGCGTCGGGAGGCGAGGGAGGAGGAAGGGGGAGGCTGTGGGATGGAGAGAGCCCTCCCCGTACCCCTCGGCTGTGCATCCTCGCAGCGCCGCGGGGAATGGGGGTGGGGGGGTCTGTGTGGGGGTCTTTGGTTTGCACAGGGTGGCCGTGGTGGGGGCTCAGCCCCATCCTTACAGTGCTGGGGCGCACGGGGCTACCAGGCACAGAGTCCCTCCCCCAGTGAGGTGCTTTGGTGCGTTGAGGTGTTAGATGGGGTGGCACAGCCCCTGCCCGCCCCGGGAGGGGGGACACCACCTCTCCGGTGGCACTGGATGGGTGGGAGGGAGGGAGGGAGCAGAGCTGTGGGAGCCATGGAGAAAGGCGTGGGGGTGTCCCTCATCGTGGCAGCCCCCAGCAGCCCTACCCTGCCACCCGGCCACCCCAAGGGACACCCAAGCCCCATCTTGGTCCTCTCCCCGTTGGGTGATGCCCTTCCACCCACCCCGGAGGTGCGCTCCTCTCCTGCGGGGGGGACGCCCAGCGCTCGCCTGGCTAGAGAAGCACCGGGGGGGTTCTTAGGGGGCATCTGAGCTTCCCCATTACACGGGCCTAATTACTGTGCCGTTAATAACCATTAGTAACCACTTTGGCTCTGCTAACCAACTGCGGCGAGGCCCCCACCCCGCTTTAGCACAGGCTTCCTGATGCCAACACCTCCCCGAGCCACTGGGTAAAGCGACACCTGGCAAAAAAACCCCACCACCCCAAAAAAAAACCCCACAGCACATCCCCCACTCCCCACCCACCCCTTCTCCCCCCATCACAGCCATGGGGCAAACTCCCACCACCACCCCCCCCAATCTCAGCTCGGCCGTGACCCCCCCGAGACACTGGAAAGAGAGCAACCGAGAGCAAGCTCAGGCTCGTGTGAGCTGCAGAGATTTCTCTTTGGGTTTTGATGTTGTCGGTGGGTGGGATTTGGTTGGTTGTTTTTCACAGAACACTTTGCAGTAGAAGACAAAAACGTGGTGTCGCAGCCCCCGGGGCCGCCGCTGGCACCGCCACCTCCCCCCCCCCCCCCCTCCCCCGGCTCCTGTCCCTCCTCCTGCCCGGCGGCTGTTCCCACTTTCCTTCCTTGGTTTGTTTGGTTTTTTTTTTCCTTTTCTACCTTTGTTTTTTAATATGTGGGGTTTTTTTCCGTTTTCCCTTTTTCTTTTTTCTCGCTTCTGATTTTTGCTTCCCCCTCCTTTTTCCTCTTTTTCCTTTTTCCCTTTTTTTTTGCTTTCCCACCCTTTTTTCTGTTTTCCCTTCCCCCCTGTTTTTCTTTTTCTTTGTTCACTTTTTCCCCTTTTTTCTCTTTTTCCTTTTTTTTCCTTTTCCCTCCCTTTTTCTCTGTTTCTCCCTTTTTTCCCCTGTTTTTGTTTTTGTCTTTTTTCACTTTTTCCCCCTTTTTTCACTTTTTCCCCCTCTTTTCTTTTCCCACTTTTTTTTTCCCCTCCCCGCCCCGCCCCCCCCCCCCCCCCCTTTTTTTTTTTCTCTTTTTAAACAAGCTCTCTCCCGAAGGAGCGGCCCCTGGCTCTCCGCTGGCAGAAGGAGCCTACGGAAGAGCTCTGGCACTGACACGGGCAGGAACACCCACTCCCACATCGCAACACAGCAGTTAGTTTGGCAACACCCCCACCCCCTGTCACAAGTGAGACCTGCACAGACAAAGGGCTCCTGAGTGAGGGCACTGGGGCAGCCCCACCTTAGAAGCAGCAGAGGAGCAGAGCCGTCCGGAGCCATCAAGAGCACAGGAAGGGCTATTCAGGGCCTCATTGTCTGCGCCGAGTGACCGTCTGCTGAGAACCGCTCTGGCGGCTCAGAGCTCAGCCCCAGCAGCAGTCTGGAGCCAACGGGGAAAAGTACACTGGGAGGAAGACTGGCAGCCTTCCTCCACAACGCCCCGGAGAGAATGACCACAGTGCTGCCTATCCCCATCGCTTTTCCAACTCGGTTCTTTTTTTTTTTAATTAATTTTCTAATAAAAAGCTCCAACTCTCAGTTTTACACAAGGCACACAAAATCTCTAAAAGGGAGACACAAGCGTGAGGTGCTGAGGTACCCAAACCTGCCCACGTTAGTCCAACTAAAGGGATAGCGTCGGGAGGCGAGGGAGGAGGAAGGGGGAGGCTGTGGGATGGAGAGAGCCCTCCCCGTACCCCTCGGCTGTGCATCCTCACAGCGCCGCGGGGAATGGGGGGCTGTGTGTTTGGGGGGGTCTTTGGTTTGCTCCCCTGACCTGCTGGGGGTGGGGGAGGGGGGGGGATGTCTGGCGGCGGGGTTACAGTCATTGGGCGGTGCTGGGCGGCACGACAGGAGCATCACTTGCTGTGCTGCGAGGCCGGGGCTCCCAGAGCGTGTTTCTGCTCCTGCTGCTTCACCTGCTGGAGCATTTCCCTCATCTTGCGCTGTGCAGTCCTGGGGAGGAGAGGGGAAAAGCAAGAGGTGGGGGTCAGGGCACCTCTTCTCCCCCCACCAACCACTCCCGAGCCCCCACTGAGCATCTCGCCACTCCCAACTTTTCACTCTGGACAAGCTGTAATTAATTTCGTGGGGGTGGTGCTGGTGTGTGTTTGGGGTTTTTTTTGTTAATTTTTTGTTTTGTTTTGTTCTTTTTTTTTTTTAACTTGTGCTTCACTCCTCGAGAGAGCCTGAATTTTTGGGGGGCCACCGTTCCGCTGAAGTGGACAGGAGACAAGGTTATGGAAGATGCACCCAGGTGGGATGTGGGTGGCCTTGCCGGCACCAGTGAGTCCATTCACACCCTGGGTGCTGCTCTGCACGGCATTCAAAACACCCATTTTTAGCTCAATGAAGCCAATCTTCAACTTCAGTGCTCGCACAGCCGGGGGGAGTTACCGAAACACCTTCAGTGCCTCTTGGGGGCACGGGGACCATCCAAAAGAAGAGCGGCGGGATGCTCAGGTGGTGCTGGGCTCAGCCACCCCACGCCTTTCCTCAGTGGACGAAAGCGGCCGGGGAATATCGGGTAAAGCCATGGCCAAACGGTACCTGACTGGCAAAGAAATGCCCAATGATTTTAACGATGACGTCCTCGTTCTCGTCTGGGGTTTGGTCTCGTGGCACAAGGACTTCCGCGCTGGTTAAGTTTTGCAGTTCGTTCACCTGGAGCAAATCACAAGAGGGTTTTGTTGTGGAAGAGCCAAAATCCTCTGCTGCAGCTGTCACCACAGCACCAGGCACCCTGTGTGGGCCCCCCTTCCTTGGGACCAACGAGAACCACCACCAGGACATGGGGGCTGAGGGTCAAGACGTTGCTGAAACCACTGTGCACCCGGGATTTGTCCCCCTGGGGTGGGCAGGGGTGATGGGTGATGCCCAACTCTGCATCCCCGGGGCACCACCACCTACAATCTTGACACCTTTGCCTATCACACGGCTGGCAGTGAAGGAAGGCACCTTGATGTGGGCTTCAAGCTTCACTTCTTCTTTCGCGTTAAAGAAGATTTCCTCTTTCAGCTTCCAAAATATTCACCCCTGGGCCTGGGGAGGAGACGGACGGGAAGGAAAACCATCAGGCAGCGCCCGTTCTGCCTCTCTATCCCCAAAGGAGACGATGTCCCCACGTCCAGCAGCATCAAAACCATTGTACCCAGCAAAGAGCTCCCCCGGCACTGAGGGAGGCCAAGCCAGGCTGGCAGCACCGTGGTGACCACAGGGACGCCCGCGACTTGTCCCTTAGTGTCCCCCCCACCCATAGCCCCCACCCAGCGCACCCTGAACTGAGCCTCGGGCGGCCCCGTGATGATGACCATCCGCTCACTGGCCTTGGGACCTTCTGCCGGGGCGATCTGGGGAGGGATGGGGGAGAGGGAGCATGAGCGCGGCCTCCACTTCGACAAGACCTTCCCTCTGTGGCATTTCCCCCCCCAGCGCAGGGCAACCCCCCCATGCAGGAGCATCCCCTCCCACCCGAGCCGGGCTGATAGCCGGGGTGCTGCAGACCTGGCCTTCTACTAATGACAGGCTGGAGAGGTGGGCCCATGCCAACCTCATCAAGTTCAACCAGGCCAAATGCAATGTCCTGCTCCTGGGTCGGGGCAATCCCAAGCCCAAATCCAGGCTGGGCGGAGAATGGGTGGAGAGCAGCCCTGGGGAGAAGGACCTGGGGGTGCTGATTGATGAGAAGCTCAACATGAGATGGCAACACATGATCACGAGATGTGGGGACTGAGGCAAAAGAAGGGTTAAGTGGGGTAGAACTAATAGGGAGGAATAAGCAGCTGCAGCACTGTTCTGGCAGACGACGAAGTTGTGTGAAGCTCCTCCCGAGATAAGGAGGTGCTGCTCACAGGGAAGAGAGATTCCCTTTTCGGTGGGAACGTGATCTTTTAGAGTACGCGATGGTGTAAACAAGTACAGTAGGAATTTACTGCCTTGGTAGAAAGGTATGTAAAGAGCACGCTTGCTTAATACAGCGGATTCCGGTTTCGACCCTGCATATCGCAGTCCGCGCGTTCCCACCGCCACACGCCCCCTCCCCCGCGGGCCGCCCCCCGGCCCCGGCAGCGCCCCGCTCCGCCCGCCCGCCCCCGCCCTGGGCAGGAGCTCCCCGAGCCCGCGCCGCCCCGCCGGAGCGCAGCGGGACGAGCAGCTGCAGCGCCCGGTGCCGCGGGGCCGGTTCCTGCGCGCCGTCACCCGCGGCGGGAGGAGCCGCACCGCGCCCGCGGGCACCGGCGGGGCTCGGCTCCGCTCGGATGGGGTCGGCTCCGCTCGGATGGGGTCGGATGGGGTCGGCCCATCCATCCCCCAGTGGTGGGAGGGGAGAAGGGAACCCCCCCTCTTTGCCAGCACCGCCTCCTCCCCACAGTGTCCCCCAGAGAAGGCTCTGAACTCGGGACGATGCCAACGCGGGGGGCGACTGCAGCCTCTGCCCTCCCGCACCCACTCCGAGGGGATCTTCCGCTCTCGGACCATCTCCTGCTCCCGCTGCGGGGAGTTCCTGCTCTGGATGGATCCAGCCGGTTATGGAGGTATCGAGGGAAGTTGGACTCTCGCGTCCGCTACGGGGAGGTCAGAGCTGGGAAGCGCTCCGTACCCCGGCAGCAGCGGGGGGGGTTGAGCTGAGCAGGGAGGTGTTGGCCGGGCAGGAGGAACTGCTGCGCCGTCCCTGTCTCCCTCCAGAAGGACAGCGGCAAGAGAGGAGTGTGGGAGGAGGAGGTGGCGGGGGCAGAAGAGGAGGGGGAAGGGGAGCCGAACGCGGAGGAGCTGCGGGAGAAGAGCTGGACCATGGGGCTGTCCTGCCCCCCGCTGCCGGGCACGGGGGTCTGGGGGCACCGAGGGCTGGAGCTGTGCTCCGCAGGGCTGTGCTGGCCCCCAGGTGCGGTTTTAATGTTGAATTTCTGTAAATAAGTGGCTTGTAGAAGGCAGGTGTAGATTTGGGGAGGGGGGAAGCAGGAGCTGTGGCCGTAGGGGGGTGCATGCAGCTGAGGGGGTGGAGCTGTGACCTTGCTGGGCAGGAAGGACCACGGAGCCGTCCGTGTCTGACCCCTGCAGCCCCCCCGGCTGTCCCCCTGCAGCTCTAGGGGAAGGGGCTGCCAGCACCGGACAGGCGGCTCCTGCTCCTGCCCCCCTCCGGGGGAAAAGGGTCCCCGGGGCTGCGGGCAGAGCCCCTCCTGTGCTCCCCGGGGGCTCTCGGGACAACGCCAAGGTGCCGTCAGGGGCGACCTCCTCTTGCAGTAGCAGCGGGGGGGGCAATGCCGCCCGAACCAAGGTGCCTGCCTGTGTCAGGTTCTGCAGGCAGCCTGTGGGCAGGGACGGTGCCCGGAGGGGGCTGGGGGGACCCCGCGCTCTTCCCACATGCCCGCAGCAGGGCAAGCAGCCCCAGGACCCTCCAGCTCCCCACGAGCGCTGGGGGATGTGCCTGTCCCCACCATGGCACCGCTACGGGGAAACAACATCCAGAGAGACATTGCAACATAGCAAAATGCATAGCGAGAGTCGTAGCTGAGAGGCTCCTGAATGGTGACCCTGGGGCAGCTCTACCTTGGAAGTGGCAGAGAGCAGAGCCATCTGGAGCCATAGAGCAGCGGCTTTGGCAACCAGATAAGGACAGTTGACCAAAACAATACAGTGATTGAAAAGGAGTTAACGACTCCCAGAGGATTCTGAAGGACCACTGAGAGACTATAATGGGCATACCGGGGTGGGTAGTAGCCTATGGTAATGAGTTCCCGGAAAAGTAATGAACATGTTAATCATTTCCCGAAACCCTTGTGAATGTGTATATATGGCATGTCTATAAGGTGTATAACTAACCCTTTAGGGTGTGCAAGTTTGGAGGAGCGATCCCCCTTGCACCCAGCGCTGCAATAGACATAGCTGCTTTATAACTCTGCGTGAGTTGTGGAGTTTGTTTCCGTACGTCAGCACTGCAGGGCTCAAGGATGGGGACGACACCCCCCCGTGTCTCCCCCATCCCCCCCCGTCCCCCCCCCCAGTCCCCTCCATTCTGTCCGCAGGGAGCAGCCCCAGGCACGGGGGTTTATTGACAGGCCTGGGGCTGGCAGCGGTGACACTTGGCTGTAGGACATGTCCCACCCAGGTAGGGGTGCAACTCCTTCTGGGGGCAGCATGTCACTCAGAGCTGGGGGGGACTTGGATGGTCTCGGGCAGAGCGAGTGTTACCCCAGCCTGCCACCATGGCCCTTTGCAGCTCCGGCGGTACCCGGGCAGGGACAGGACGGGCTGGCCTGAGGCTGGAGCACCCCAGGGTGATGCCCCCCCACCACAGAGCATCCTCAGACCAATGGGTGCTGTGGGGATGGTGGGGCAGGGCTGGATAAAGGATGCGGGGCAGTGGGGCCAGGGCAGGGCCAGGGTCATCACCTGTAGCTGTAGCCAAGGGGAAGCCGAAGTCCTTTTGGGATGAAGGTGGTGGAAGGAGTAGTGAGGGCGGCACTCGCTGTCGGATAGGTCCAGGTTGCAGTTCCAGCCGATGGTCACACTGATCACCCAGTCCTGCAGCAGGGACCAGCAGACCTCGCACAGTGCCAGCATGCTGCGCGCACAGCATCCCAACGGGAACGGCACCACCATGGTCACAGCATCTCCAGGGGCACGGCATCCCCATGGGTACAGCACCTACGTCCCTGCAGGCGTAGAATCTCCACAGACATGGCGATCCCCCAGGCACAGCACCCCAGTGGGCATGGCAACCCCCACGGGCATGGCATCCCTGCGGGCACAGCATGTCCACGGGTATGGCATCCCTGGGGGCATGCAGCATCCCCCCAACCCACACTGCTCCCGCCCGGCCACGAGCACAGCCCCATCCTCGCCCTCCCCAGCAGGACGGGGCTGGGTTGCCACAGGCGTTGGGCCACAGGCCCTTGCCAGGGACGCCGTTGGCACTGCCTGCTGGCCCAAGAGTGCCCGGGAAGGGGCTTCCCAGAGGAGCTGGCCGGGCAGCAAGGAGCAGGTCCCAAAGGACGGGAAGACGCTGGGGACGGGCAGGGGGGCAGAGAGCGGGGGAAGGATGGAACAGCGTGGAGTGCCTCTCCTGGGGGGGACTTGTCTGCTCCCGCAGGTGCAGAGGGCAGGGAGGGCCCTGCGGGGACGCTGCGCTGCTCGGCCACCCGCCCCCCATCCCCGGCAGAGGCGGGAGGGAGTCCCGGGGAGGCGGCACTGCCTCGCTCCGGCCGCGCCTGCCGCCTGCTCCCCCCGCCCGGCTCGGCCCGGCTCTGCCCGCACGGCTGGCTGGATCGGCTGGGCTGGGCCGGGCCGGGCTGGGCTGGGCTGGGCCGGGCTCGGCTCGGCTCGAGTGGGCTGCGGCCCTGCGGGCCCGGGCCGGGCCGTGCGGCGGGAGCCCCGGCGGAGCGGCGGGGCAGGTGTGGGCGCGGAGGGGGCCGGGGGTCCCGGTGGGTGCGTGCGGGGGCTGCGGGCAGGGGGCGTGTGGGCCTCGCTCCGCGGAGGCTGCGGAGGCCGCGGCGGGGACCGAGGGCAGAAGCGCGGGGCCGGCGGGCCCGGGAGCGGGTCCCCGCGGGAGCGGGCAGCGGCGCAGCCGTCGGGCGTCCCCCGGGCGCGGCCCCGCCGCTGCCCGCTGCTGCCGGGGGTCTGGCGGGGCGGCCGTCGGCGGGCAGCGGGGGTGCGGAGAGGGGCCGGGCTGCGGCCGCTGGCGGCGCTCCCCCCGGTGCCGGCGGGGACGGGGACGGGGAGGGGCCCGGGGAGAGGCGGGCTGGCGGCGGGGCAGAGGCTGCGGGGCTCCCCCGGGGCACAGGGTCGGGCCCGGGCCGGTGGAGACGCTCTCGGGCTGCGGCCGGGACAGAGGAGGCACAGCCGGCGGCTCTGGCAGAGGAGACGGAGGCTCCGCTTCGATTGCCCGCTCCGTCCTGAGGCAGCATGGCGCCTGCAGCCTGTGCAAGCAGGCCGTGCCCGGCACAGGGCAGAAGACCCCCGGGGGTTCGTGCAGGGAGGTCCCGGAGGTGCCCCTGCCAAGCTGGCACAGGGAGGAGAGGCGGAGGGATGGAGGGCACCGCTGGACTCCCGCTCCTGCCAGGACAGGGAACCGCTGGCCACAACTGGCCCCGAGGAGCCCTGGCAAGGGGCCGTGCTCGGGGCTGCAGAGGAAGGCGAAAGACCCCCGGGGGCCCGTGCCAGTGTGCCCCGGGGGAAAAAATTCCTTCCTGACCCCAAAAGTGGCGATCGGCTGTTCCCTGAGCACTCGAGCAAGACTTTTTGCCTGGCCCCCGGTGCAGCCGTGGCTCCAGGGGACACCAGCACTGCCCAACCCGTCCCCTGCTTCCACTAGGGGCACCTCAGGGCCATCCCAGCATGGAAACCTGACATGGTTTTCTCTACCAAACCACTCTTTTTCTATCAAAATGTATCCCCCAGGGTCCCCCCAAGACTCCTGCCAGGGAACTCCTGCAGGCTTTTGATCGCTGCTTTAGGGACCTGAGCTCCCAGGAAGCAACCCCAGACTCCTCCAGGGAAGATATCCGACATGATTTTCCTCCTTGGATAATGCTCCATGCTCTGGGATGTACTCGAGACTCCACCCAGGTATGGCCCTGAATCTTTTTTTTCAGTGTTTTGGGGACCTGTGATCCCGGGTAGCAACCCCAGACTCCTCCGTGGAAGATACCCAAGATGATTTTTCTCCTTGGACTATTGTCCATCCTGCGAGATGCACCCCAGACTCCCAGCTCAGTTTCTGAGTCTTTTCTTCCTGTGGTATAAGGGCCTCGTGATCCTGGATGGCAACCCGAAACTCCTCCAGGGAAGATACCTAAGATGATTTTTCTCCTGGGACAATGCTTCTTCCTCTGGGATGCATTCAAGACTCCTCGCAGGTATGTTCCTCAGTCTTTTTTCCAGTGGTTTAGGGTCCTGTCATCCCGGGTAGCAACTCCAGACTCTTCCAGGGAAGATACCCAAGATGATTTTTCTCTTTGGACAATGCTCGATCCTCTGGGATTCACCCGAGCCTCCTTGCAGGTATGTCCCCGAGTCTTTTTTCCGGTGCTTTAGGGCCCTGTGATCCCGGGTAGCAGCCCCAGACTCCTCCAGGGAAAATACCCAAGATGATTTTTATCCTTGGGCAATGCTCGATCCTCAGGGATGCATCCGAGACTCCTTACAGTTAGGTCCCTGAGTCTTTATTCCGGTGGTTTGGGGCCCTGTGATCCTGGGAAGCAACCCCAGACTCCTCCAGGGAAGATACGCAAGATGATTTTTCTCTCTTGACAGTGGTCCATCCTGCGGGATCTACCCAGAACTCCTCCCAGGTGTCTTCCGCAAAGTTTTCTCCAATACTTTAGGGCCCTGTGATCCCAGGTAGCAACCCCAGACTCCTCCAGGGAAGATACCCGAGATGATATTTCTCCTTGGGCAATGCTCCATCCTCTGGGATGCATCCGAGATTCCTCCCAGGTGTCTTCCGCAGACATTATTCCTGTGGTTTGGGGTCCTGTGATCCCGGGTAGCAAGCCCAGACTCCTCCAGGGAAGATACCCGAGATGATTTTTCTCCTTGGACTATCGTCCATCCTGCAGGATGCACCCGAGACTCCTGCCAGCTCTGTTTCTGAATGTTTTCTTCCTGGGGTTAAGGGCCCTGTGATACCAGGTAGCAACCCCAGACTCCTCCAGGGAAGATACCCAAGATGCTTTTTCTCTCTTGACAGTGGTCCATCCTGCGGGATCTACCCAGAACTCCTCCCAGGCGTCTCCCGCAGAGTTTTCTCCAATGCTTTAGGGCCCTGTGATCCCGGGTAGCGACCCCAGATTCCTCCAGGGAAGATACCCGAGATGATTTTTCTCCTTGGACTATTGTCCATCCTGCAGTATGCACCCGAGACTCCTCCCAGCTCTGTTTCTGAATGTTTTCTTCCTGGGGTTTAGGGCCCTGTGATCCCAAGTAGCAACCCCAGACTCCTCCAGGGAAGATACCCAAGATGCTTTTTCTCTCTTGACAGTGGTCCATCCTGCGGGATCTACCCAGAACTCCTCCCAGGCGTCTCCCGCAGAGTTTTCTGCAATGCTTTAGGGCCCTGTGATCCCAGGTAGCAACCCCAGACTCCTCCAGGGAAGATACCCAAGATGATTTGTATCCTTGAGCAATGCTCCATCCTCTGGGATGCATCTGAGATTCCTCCCAGGAGTCTCCCGCAGACATTTTGGGTTCATGTTATGTCAGGGCAGGTTTAGATTGGATATTAGGAAGCATTTTTTCACTGAAAGGGTTATTAAACATTGGAATAAGCAGCCCAGAGAGGTGGTGGATTCAGCATCCATGGAGGTGTTTAAGAAAAGGGTAGATGAGGTGCTTAGGGACATGGTTTAGGAGTGGTGGCGTTTTTATCAGGGTAGGTTAATGGTTGGACTTCATGATCTTAAAGGTCCCTTCCAACCTCACTGATTCTATGATTCTATGATTCTATGATTTTTCCTGTGGTCTGGGGCCCTGTAATCCCGGGTAGCAACCCCAGTCTCCTCCAGGGAAGATACCCAAGATGATTTTTCTCTCTTGACAGTGGTCCAACCTGCGGGATCTACCCAGAACTCCTCCCAGGCGTCTCCCGCAGAGTTTTCTCCAATGCTTTAGGGCCCTGTGATCCTGGGTAGCAACCCCAGACTCCTCCAGGGAAGATACCCGAGATGATTTTTCTCTCTTGACAGTGGTCCATCCTGCGGGATCTACCCAGAACTCTTCCCAGGCGTCTCCCGCAGAGTTTTCTCCAATGCTTTAGGGCCCTGTGATCCCAGGTAGCAACCCCAGACTCCTCCAGGGAAGATACCCGAGATGATTTTTATCCTTGGACAATGCTCCATCCCCTGGGATTCACCCGAGACTCCTCGTAGTTATGTCCCCGAGTCTTTTTTCCGGTGGTTTGGGGTCCTGTCATCACGGGTAGCAACCCCAGACTCCTCCAGGGAAGATACCCATGATGATTTTTATCCTTGGACAATGCTCCATCCTCTGCGATGCATCTTAGATTCCTCCCAGCCGTCTCCCGCAGACATTTTTCCTGTTGTTTGGGGCCCTGTAATCCCGGGTAGCAACCCCAGACTCCTCCAGGGTAGATACCCGAGATGATTTTTATCCTTGGACAATGCTCCGTCCTCTGGGATTCACATGAGCCTCCTTGCAGTTGTGTCCCCGAGTCTTTTTTTCGGTGATTTCAGACCCTGTGATCCCGGGTAGAAGCCCCAGACTCCTCCAGGGAAGATACCCAAGATGCTTTTTCTCTCTTGACAGTGGTCCATCCTGCGGGATCTACCCAGAACTCCTCCCAGGCGTCTCCCGCAGAGTTTTCTCCAATGCTTTAGGGCCCTGTGATCCCAGGTAGCAACCCCAGACTCCTCCGGGGAAGATACCCAAGATGATTTGTATCCTTGAGCAATGCTCCATCCTCTGGGATGCATCTGAGATTCCTCCCAGGAGTCTCCCGCAGACATTTTGGGTTCATGTTATGTCAGGGCAGGTTTAGATTGGATATTAGGAAGCATTTTTTCACTGAAAGGGTTATTAAACATTGGAATAAGCAGCCCAGAGAGGTGGTGGATTCAGCATCCATGGAGGTGTTTAAGAAAAGGGTAGATGAGGTGCTTAGGGACATGGTTTAGGAGTGGTGGCGTTTTTATCAGGGTAGGTTAATGGTTGGACTTCATGATCTTAAAGGTCCCTTCCAACCTCACTGATTCTATGATTCTATGATTCTATGATTTTTCCTGTGGTCTGGGGCCCTGTAATCCCGGGTAGCAACCCCAGTCTCCTCCAGGGAAGATACCCAAGATGATTTTTCTCTCTTGACAGTGGTCCATCCTGCGGGATCTACCCAGAACTCCTCCCAGGCGTCTCCCGCAGAGTTTTCTCCAATGGTTTAGGGCCCTGCGATCCCGGGTAGCAACCCCAGACTCCTCCAGGGAAGATACCAAAGATGATTTTTCTCCTTGGACAATGCTCCATCCTCTGGGATTCACATGAGCCTCCTTGCAGTTGTGTCCCCGAGTCTTTTTTTCGGTGATTTCAGACCCTGTGATCCCGGGTAGAAGCCGCAGACTCATCCAGGGAAGATACCCAAGATGCATTTTCTCTCTTGACAGTGGTCCATCCTGCGGGATCTACCCAGAACTCCTCCCAGGCGTCTCCCGCAGAGTTTTCTGCAATGCTTTAGGACCCTGTGATCCCGGGTAGCAACCCCAGACTCCTCCAGGGAAGATACCCGAGATGATTTTTCTCCTTGGACTATTGTCCATCCTGCTAGATACACCCGAGACTCCTCCCAGCTCTGTTTCTGAGTGTTTTCTTCCTGGGGTTTAGGGTCCTGTGATCCCAGGTAGCAACCCCAGACTCTTCCAGGGAAGATACCCGAGATGATTTTTCTCTCTTGACAGTGGTCCATCCTCTCTGATGCATCAGAGACTCCTTGCAGGTATGTCCCTGAGTCTTTATTCTGGTGGTTTGCGGTCCTCTGATCCCGCGTAGCAACCCCAGACTCCTCCAGGGTAGATATCCAAGAAGATTTTTATCCTTGGACAATGCTCCATCCTCTGGGATTCACCCGAGACTCCTCGCAGTTATGTCCCCGAGCCTTTTTTCCGGTGGTTTGGGGTCCTGTCATCCCGGGTAGCAACCCCAGACTCCTCCATGGAAGATACCCAAGATGCTTTTTCTCTCTTGACAGTGGTCCATCCTGCGGGATCTACCCAGAACTCATCCCAGGCGTCTCCCGCAGAGTTTTCTCCAATACTTTAGGGCCCTGTGATCCCGGGTAGCAACCCCAGACTCCTCCAGGGAAGATACCCGAGATGATTTTTCTCCTTGGACTATTGTCCATCCTGCAGGATGCACCCGAGAGTCCTCCCAGCTCTGTTTCTGAATGTTTTCTTCCTGGGGTTTAGGGCCCTGTGATCCCAGGTAGCAACCCCAGACTCCTCCAGGGAAGATACCCGAGATGATTTTTCTCCTTGGACAATGCTCCATCCTCTGGGATTCACATGAGCCTCCTTGCAGTTGTTTCCCCGAGTCTTTTTTTCGGTGATTTAGGACACTGTGATCCCGGGTAGAAGCCCCAGACTCCTCCAGGGAAGATACCCAAGATGATTTTTCTCTCTTGACAGTGGTCCATCCTGCGTGATCTACCCAGAACTCCTCCCAGGCGTCTCCCGCAGAGTTTTCTGCAATGCTTTAGGGCCCTGTGATCCCGGGTAGCAACCGCAGACTCCTCCAGGGAAGATACCCGAGATGATTTTTTTCCTTGGACTATTGTCCATCCTGCAGGATACACCCGAGACTCCTCCCAGCTCTGTTTCTGAGTGTTTTCTTCCTGGGGTTTAGGGTCCTGTGATCCCAGGTAGCAACCCCAGACTCCTCCAGGGAAGATACCCAAGATGCTTTTTCTCTCTTGACAGTGGTCCATCCTCTGGGATGCATCGGAGACTCCTTGCAGGTATGTCCCTGAGTCTTTATTCTGGTGGTTTGCGGTCCTCTGATCCCGGGTAGCAACCCCAGACTCCTCCAGGGTAGATACCCAAGAAGATTTTTAGCCTTGGACAATGCTCCATCCTCTGGGATTCACCCGAGACTCCTCGTAGTTATGTCCCCGAGTCTTTTTTCCGGTGGTTTGGGGTCCTGTCATCCCGGGTAGCAACCCCAGACTCCTCCAGGGAAGATACCCAAGATGATTTTTATCCTTGGACAATGCTCCATCCTCTGCGATGCATCTGAGATTCCTCCCAGAGGTCTCCCGAAGACATTTTTCCTGTTGTTTGGGGCCCTGTAATCCCGGGTAGCAACCCCAGACTCCTCCAGGGTAGATACCCGAGATGATTTTTATCCTTGGGCAATGCTCCATCCTCTGGGATGCATCTGAGACTCCTTGCAGTTATGTCCCTGAGTCTTTATTGCGGTGGTCTGGGGCCCTGTGATCCCGGGTAGCAATCCCAGACTCCTCCAGGGAAAATACCCAAGATGATTTTTCTCCATGGACAATGCTCCATCCTCTGGGATTCACATGAGCCTCCTTGCAGTTGTGTCCCCGAGTCTTTTTTTCGGTGATTTCAGACCCTGTGATCCCGGGTAGAAGCCCCAGACTCCTCCAGGGAAGATACCCAAGTTGATTGTTCTCTCTTGACAGTGGTCCATCCTGCGGGATCTACCCAGAACTCCTCCCAGGCTTCTCCCGCAGAGTTTTGTGCAATGCTTTAGGGCCCTGTGATCCCAGGTAGCAACCCCAGACTCCTCCAGGGAAGATACCCGAGATGATTTTTCTCCTTGGACTATTGTCCATCCTGCAGGATGCACCCGAGAGTCCTCCCAGCTCTGTTTCTGAATGTTTTCTTCCTGGGGTTTAGGGCCCTGTGATCCCAGGTAGCAACCCCAGACTCCTCCAGGGAAGATACCCAAGATGCTTTTTCTCTCTTGACAGTGGTCCATCCTCTGGGATGCATCGGAGACTCCTTGCAGGTATGTCCCTGAGTCTTTATTCTGGTGGTTTGCAGTCCTCTGATCCCGGGTAGCAACCCCAGACTCCTCCAGGGTAGATACCCAAGAAGATTTTTATCCTTGGACAATGCTCCATCCTCTGGGATTCACCCGAGACTCCTCGCAGGTATGTCCCCGAGTCTTTTTTCCGGTGGTTTGGGGTCCTGTCATCCCGGGTAGCAACCCCAGACTCCTCCAGGGAAGATACCCGAGATGAGTTTTATCCTTGGACAATGCTCCATCCTCTGCGATGCATCGGAGACTCCTTGCAAGTATGTCCCTGAGGCTTTATTCCGGTGGTTTGGGGTCCTTTGATCCCGAGTAGCAACCCCAGAGTCCTCCAGGGTAGATACCCAAGATGATTTTTCTCCTTGGACAATGCTCCATCCTCTGGGATTCACCTGAGACTCCTCGCAGGTATGTCCCCGAGTCTTTTTTCCGGTGGTTTGGGGTCCTCTGATCCCGAGTAGCAACCCCAGACTCCTCCAGCGAAGATACCCAAGATGATTTTTATCCTTGGGCAATGCTCCATCGTCTGGGATGCATCTGAGATTCCTCCCAGAGGTCTCCCGCAGACATTTTTCCTGTGGTTTGGGGCCCTGTAATCCCGGGTAGCAACCCCAGACTCCTCCAGGGAAGATACCCGAGATGATTTTTATCCTTGGGCAATGCTCCATCCTCTCGGATGCATCTGAGACTCCTTGCAGGTATGGCCCTGAGTCTTTATTGCGGTGGTTTGGGGCCCTGTGATCCCGGGTAGCAACCCCAGACTCCTCCAGGGAAGATACCCAAGATGATTTTTCTCCTTGGACAATGCTCCATCCTCTGGGATTCACATGAGCCTCCTTGCAGTTGTGTCCCCGAGTCTTTTTTTCGGTGATTTAGGACCCTGTGATCCCGGGAAGAAGCCCCAGACTCCTCCAGGGAAGATACCCAAGATGATTTTTCTCCTTGGACAATGCTCCATCCTCTGGGATTCACCTGAGACTCCTCGCAGCTATGTCCCCGAGTCTTTTATCCAGTGGTTTGTGGTCCTGTAATTTCGGGTAGCAACCCCAGACTCCTCCAGGGGAAGATACCCAAGCTGATTTTTATCCTTGGACAATGCTCCATCCTCTGCGATGCATCGGAGACTCCTTGCAGGTATTTCCCTGAGTCTTTATTCCGGTGGTTTGTGGTCCTCTGATCCCGAGTAGCAACCCCAGACTCCTCCAGGGAAGATACCCAAGATGATTTTTCTCCTTGGACAATGCTCCATCCTCTGGGATTCACATGAGCCTCCTTGCAGTTGTGTCCCAGAGTCTTTTTTTTGGTGATTTAGGACCCTGTGATCCCGGGTAGAAGCCCCAGACTCCTCCAGGGAAGATACCCAAGATGCTTTTTCTGTCTTGACAGTGGTCCATCCTGCGTGATCTACCCAGAACTCCTCCCAGGCGTCTCCCGCAGAGTTTTCTGCAATGCTTTAGGGCCCTGTGATCCCGGGTAGCAACCCCAGACTCCTCCAGCGAAGATAGCCAAGATGATTTTTATCCTTGGGCAATGCTCCATCGTCTGGGATGCATCTGATATTCCTCCCAGAGGTCTCCCGCAGACATTTTTCCTGTGGTTTAGGGCCCTGTAATTCCGGGTAGCAAACCCAGACTCCTCCAGGGAAGATACCCAAGATGATTTTTCTCCATGGACAATGCTCCATCCTCGGGGATTCACGTGAGCCTCCTTGCAGTTGTGTCCCCGAGTCTTTTTTTCGGTGATTTAGGACCCTGTGATCCCGGGTAGAAACCCCAGACTCCTCCAGAAAAGATAGCCGAGATGATTTTTCTCTCTTGATAGTGGTCCATCCTGCGGGATCTACCCAGAACTCCTCCCAGGCTTCTTCCGCAGAGTTTTCTGCAATGCTTTAGGGCCCTGTGATCCGAGGTAGCAACCCCAGACTCCTCCAGGGAAGATTCCTGAGATGATTTTTATCCTTGGACTATTGTCCATCCTGCAGGATGCACCCGAGACTCCTCCCAGCTCTGTTTCTAAATGTTTTCTTCCTGGGGTTTAGGGTCCTGTGATCCCAGGTAGCAACCCCAGACTCCTCCAGGGAAGATACCCGAGATGATTTTTATCCTTGGACAATGCTCCATCCTCTGGGATGCATCCGAGACTCCTTGCAGTTATGTCCCGGAGTCTTTATTCCGGTGGTCTGGGGCCCTGTGATCCCGGGTAGCAACCCCAGACTCCTCCAGGGAAGATACCCAAGATGCTTTTTCTCTCTTGACAGTGGTCCATCCTGCGGGATCTACCCAGACCTCCTCCCAGGCATCTCCCGCAGAGTTTTCTGCAATGCTTTAGGGCCCTGTGATCCCGGGTAGCAACCCCAGACTCCTCCAGGGAAGATACCCAATATGATTTTTCTCCTTGGACACTGCTCCATCGTCTGGGATGCACGTTAGGTTCCTCCCAGCCGTCTCCCGCAGACATGTTTCCTGTGGTTTGGGGCCCTGTAATCCCGGATAGCAACACCAGACTCCTCCAGTGAAGATACCCAAGATGATTTGTATCCTTGGACTATTGTCCATCCTCTGGGATGCATCCGAGACTCCTTGCAGTTATGTCCCTGAGACTTTATTGCGGTGGCCTGGGCCCTGTGATCCCGGGTAGCAACCCCAGACTCCTCCAGGGAAGATACCCAAGATGATTTTTCTCCTTGGACAATGCTCCATCCTCTGGGATTCACCTGAGACTCCTCGCAGCTATGTCCCCGAGTCTTTTATCCAGTGGTTTGTGGTCATGTAATTTCGGGTAGCAACCCCAGACTCCTCCAGGGGAAGATACCCAAGCTGATTTTTATCCTTGGACAATGCTCCATCCTCTGCGATGCATCGGAGACTCCTTGCAGGTATGTCCCTGAGTCTTTATTCCGGTGGTTTGTGGTCCTCTGATCCCGAGTAGCAACCCCAGACTCCTCCAGGGAAGATACCCAAGATGATTTTTCTCCTTGGACAATGCTCCATCCTCTGGGATTCACATGAGCCTCCTTGCAGTTGTGTCCCAGAGTCTTTTTTTTGGTGATTTAGGACCCTGTGATCCCGGGTAGAAGCCCCAGACTCCTCCAGGGAAGATACCCAAGATGCTTTTTCTGTCTTGACAGTGGTCCATCCTGCGTGATCTACCCAGAACTCCTCCCAGGCGTCTCCCGCAGAGTTTTCTGCAATGCTTTAGGGCCCTGTGATCCCGGGTAGCAACCCCAGACTCCTCCAGGGAAGATACCCAAGATGATTTTTATCCTTGGACAATGCTCCATCCTCTGTGATGCATCGGAGACTCCTTGCAGGTATGTCCCTGAGGCTTTATTCCGGTGGTTTGGGGTCCTCTGATCCCGAGTAGCAACCCCAGACTCCTCCAGCGAAGATACCCAAGATGATTTTTATCCTTGGGCAATGCTCCATCCTCTGGGATGCATCTGAGATTCCTCCCAGAGGTCTCCCGCAGACATTTTTCTTGTGGTTTAGGGCCCTGTAATTCCGGGTAGCAAACCCAGACTCCTCCAGGGAAGATACCCAAGATGATTTTTATCCTTGGGCAATGCTCCATCCTCTGGGATGCATCTGAGACTCCTTTCAGTTATGGCCCTGAGTCTTTATTGCGGTGGTCTGGGGCCCTGTGATCCCGGGTAGCAATCCCAGACTCCTCCAGGGAAAATACCCAAGATGATTTTTCTCCATGGACAATGCTCCATCCTCTGGGATTCACGTGAGCCTCCTTGCAGTTGTGTCCCCGAGTCTTTTTTTCGGTGATTTAGGACCCTGTGATCCCGGGTAGAAACCCCAGACTCCTCCAGAAAAGATAGCCGAGATGATTTTTCTCTCTTGATAGTGGTCCATCCTGCGGGATCTACCCAGAACTCCTCCCAGGCTTCTTCCGCAGAGTTTTCTGCAATGCTTTAGGGCCCTGTGATCCCGGGTAGCAACCCCAGACTCCTCCAGGGAAGATACCTGAGATGATTTTTATCCTTGGACTATTGTCCATCCTGCAGGATGCACCCGAGACTCCTCCCAGCTCTGTTTCTGAATGTTTTCTTCCTGGGGTTTAGGGCCCTGTGATCCCAGGTAGCAACCCCAGACTCCTCCAGGGAAGATACCCGAGATGATTTTTATCCTTGAGCAATGCTCCATCTTCTGGGATGCATCCGAGACTCCTTGCAGTTATGTCCCTGAGTCTATATTCCGGTGGTCTGGGTCCCTGTGATCCCGGGTAGACACCCCAGACTCCTCCAGGGAAGATACCCAGGATGATTTTTCTCTCTTGACAGTGGTCCATCCTGCGGGATCTACCCAGAACTCCTCCCAGGCGTCTCCCGCAGAGTTTTCTCCAATGCTTTAGGGCCCTGTAATCCCGGGTAGCAACCCCAGACTCTTCCAGGGTAGATACCCAAGATGATTTTTCTCCTTGGACAATGCTCCATCCTCTGGGATTCACCCTAGACTCCTCGCAGGTATGTCCCCGAGTCTTTTTTCCGGTGATTTGGGGTCCTGTCATCCCGGGTAGCAACCCCAGACTCCTCCAGGGAAGATACCTGAGATGATTTTTCTCCTTGGACTATTGTCCATCCTGCAGGATGCACCCGAGACTCCTCCCAGCTCTGTTTCTGAGTGTTTTCTTCCTGGGGTTTAGGGCCCTGTGATCCCAGGTAGCAACCCCAGACTCCTCCAGGAAAGATACCCGAGATGATTTTTATCCTTGAGCAATGCTCCATCCTCTGGGATGCATCCGAGACTCCTTGCAGTTATGTCCCTGAGTTTTATTCCGGTGGTTTGGGGCCCTGTGATCCTGGGAAGCAACCCCAGACTCCTCCAGGGAAGATACCCGAGATGATTTTTCTCCTTGGGCAATGCTCCATCCTCTGGGATGCATCCAAGATTCCTCCCAGGCGTCTTGCGCAGACAGTATTCATGTGGTTTGGGGCCATGTGATCCCGGGTAGCAACCCCAGACTCCTCCAGGGAAGATACCCAAGATGATTTTTCTCCTTGGACAATGCTCCATCCTCTGGTAATCACCAGAGACTCCTCGCAGGTATGTCCCCGAGTCTTTTTTCCGGTGATTTGGGGCTCTGCGATCCCGGGTAGCAACCCCAGACTCCTCCAGGGAAGATACCCAAGATGATTTTTCTCCTTGGACAATGCTCCATCCTGCAGGATGCACCCGAGACTCCTCCCAGCTCTGTTTCTGAATGTTTTCTTCCTGGGGTTTAGGGCCCTGTGATCCCAGGTAGCAACCCCAGACTCCTCCAGGGAAGATACCCAAGATGCTTTCTCTCTCTTGACAGTGGTCCATCCTGTGGGATCTACCCAGAACTCCTCCCAGGCGTCTCCCGCAGAGTTTTCTCCAATGGTTTAGGGCCCTGTGATCCCGGGTAGCAACCCCAGACTCCTCCAGGGAAGATACCCGAGATGATTTTTCTCCTTGGACAATTCACCATCCTCTGGGATTCACATGAGCCTCCTTGCAGTTGTGTCCCCGAGTCTTTTTTTCGGTGATTTAGGACCGTGTGATCCCGGGTAGAAGCCCCAGAATCCTCCAGGGAAGATACCCAAGATGATTTTTCTCTCTTGACAGTGGTCCATCCTGCGGGATCTACCCAGAACTCCTCCCAGGCGTCTCCCGCAGAGTTTTCTGCAATGCTTTAAGGCCCTGTGATCCCGGGTAGCAACCCCAGACTCCTCCAGGGAAGATACCCAAGATGATTTGTATCCTTGAGCAATGCTCCATCCTCTGGGATGCATCTGAGATTCCTCCCAGGAATCTCCCGCAGACATTTTGGGTTCATGTTATGTCAGGGCAGGTTTAGATTGGATATTAGGAAGCATTTTTTCACTGAAAGGGTTATTAAACATTGGAATAAGCTGCCCAGAGAGGTGGTGGATTCAGCATCCATGGAGGTGTTTAAGAAAAGGGTAGATGAGGTTCTTAGGGACATGGTTTAGGAGTGGTGGTGTTTTTATCAGGGTAGGTTAATGGTTGGACATCATGATCTTAAAGGTCCCTTCCAACCTCACTGATTCTATGATTCTATGATTCTATGATTTTTCCTGTGGTCTGGGGCCCTGTAATCCCGGGTAGCAACCCCAGACTCCTCCAGGGAAGATACCCAAGATGATTTTTCTCCTTGGACAATGCTCCATCCTCTGGGATTCACCTGAGGCTCCTCGCAGTTATGTCCCCGAGTCTTTCTTCCGGTGGTTTGAGGTTCTGTGATCCCGGGTAGCAACCCCAGACTCGTCCAGGGAAGATACCCGAGATGATTTTTCTCCTTGGACTATTGTCCATCCTGCAGGATGCACCCGAGACTCCTCCCAGCTCTGTTTCTGAGTGTTTTCTTCCTGGGGTTTAGGGCCCTGTGATCCCAGGTAGCAACCCCAGACTCCTCCAGGGAAGATACCCGAGATGATTTTTATCCTTGAGCAATGCTCCATCCTCTGGGATGCATCCGAGACTCCTTGCAGTTATGTCCCTGAGTTTTATTCCGGTGGTTTGGGGCCCTGTGATCCTGGGAAGCAACCCCAGACTCCTCCAGCGAAGATACCCGAGATGATTTTTCTCCTTGGGCAATGCTCCATCCTCTGGGATGCATCCAAGATTCCTCCCAGGCGTCTTGCGCAGACAGTATTCATGTGGTTTGGGGCCCTGTGATCCCGGGTAGCAACCCCAGACTCCTCCAGGGAAGATACCCAAGATGATTTTTCTCTTTGGACAATGCTCCATCCTCTGGTAATCACCAGAGACTCCTCGCAGGTATGTCCCCGAGTCTTTTTTCCGGTGATTTGGGGCTCTGCGATCCCGGGTAGCAACCCCAGACTCCTCCAGGGAAGATACCCAAGATGATTTTTCTCCTTGGACAATGCTCCATCCTGCAGGATGCACCCGAGACTCCTCCCAGTTCTGTTTCTGAATGTTTTCTTCCTGGGGTTTAGGGCCCTGTGATCCCAGGTAGCAACCCCAGACTCCTCCAGGGAAGATACCCAAGATGCTTTCTCTCCCTTGACTGTGGTCCATCCTGCGGGATCTACCCAGAACTCCTCCCAGGCGTCTCCCGCAGAGTTTTCTCCAATGGTTTAGGGCCCTGCGATCCCGGGTAGCAACCCCAGACTCCTCCAGGGAAGATACCCAAGATGATTTTTCTCCTTGGACAATTCTCCATCCTCTGGGATTCACATGAGCATCCTTGCAGTTGTGTCCCCGAGTCTTTTTTTCGGTGATTTAGGACCCTGTGATCCCGGGTAGAAGCCCCAGACTCCTCCAGGGAAGTTACCCAAGATGATTTTTCTCTCTTGACAGTGGTCCATCCTGCGGGATCTACCCAGAACTCCTCCCAGGCGTCTCCCGCAGAGTTTTCTCCAATGCTTTAAGGCCCTGTGATCCCGGGTAGCAACCCCAGACTCCTCCAGGGAAGATACCCGAGATGATTTGTATCCTTGAGCAATGCTCCATCCTCTGAGATGCATCCGAGACTCCTTGCAGTTATGTCCATGAGTCTTTATTCCGGTGGTCTGGTGCCCTGTGATCCCGGGTAGCAACCCCAGACTCCTCCAGGGAAGATACCCAGGATGCCTTTTCTCTCTTGACAGTGATCCATCCTGCGGGATCTACCCAGAACTCCTCCCAGGCGTCTCCCGCAGAGTTTTCTGCAATGCTTTAGGGCCCTGTGATCCCGGGTAGCAACCCCAGACTCCTCCAGGGAAGATACCCAAGATGATTTTTCTCTCTTGACAGTGGTCCATCATCTGGGATGCATCGGAGACTCCTTGCAGGTATGTCCCTGAGTCTTTATTCTGGTGGTTTGCGGTCCTCGGATCCAGGGTAGCAACCCCAGACTCCTCCAGGGAAGATACCCAATATGATTTTTATCCTTGGGCAATGCTCCATCGTCTGGGATGCATCTGAGATTCCTCTCAGAGGTCTCCCGCAGACATTTTTCCTGTGGTTTGGGGCCCTGTAATCCCAGGTAGCAACCCCAGACTCCTCCAGGGAAGATACCCAAGATGCTTTCTCTCTCTTGACAGTGGTCCATCCTGCGGGATCTACCCAGAACTCCTCCCAGGCGTCTCCCGCAGAGTTTTCTCCAATGGTTTAGGGCCCTGCGATCCCGGGTAGCAACCCCAGACTCCTCCAGGGAAGATACCCGAGATGATTTTTCTCCTTGGACAATGCTCCATCCTCTGGGATTCACATGATCCTCCTTGCAGTTGTGTCCCTGAGTCTTTTTTTTGGTGATTTAGGACCCTGTGATCCCGGGTAGAAGCCCCGGACTCCTCCTGGGAAGATATCCAAGATGCTTTTTCTCTCTTGACAGTGGTCCATCTTGCGGGATCTACCCAGAACTCCTCCCAGGCGTCTCCCGCAGAGTTTTCTGCAATGCTTTAGGGCCCTGTGATCCCGGGTAGAAACCCCAGACTCCTCCAGGGAAGATACCCAAGATGATTTTTATCCTTGAGCAATGCTCCATCCTCTGGGATGCATCCGAGACTCCTTGCAGTTATGTCCCTGAGTCTTTATTCCGGTGGTCTGGGACCCTGTGATCCCAGGTAGCAACCCCAGACTCCTCCAGGGTAGATACCCAGGATGCTTTTTCTCTCTTGACAGTGGTCCATCCTGCGGGATCTACCCAGAACTCCTCCCAGGCGTCTCCCGCAGAGTTTTCTGCAATGCTTTAGGGCCCTGTGATCCCACGTAGCAAGCCCAGACTCCTCCAGGGAAGATACCCAAGATGATTTTTCTCTCTTGACAGTGGTCCATCCTCTGGGATGGATCGGAGACTCCTTGCAGGTATGTCCCTGAGTTTTTATTCTGGTGGTTTGCGGTCCTCTGATCCCGGGTAGCAACCCCAGACTCCTCCAGGGAAGATACCCAAGATGATTTGTATCCTTGGACTATTGTCCATCCTCTGGGATGCATCCGAGACTCCTTGCAGTTATGTCCCTGAGTCTTTATTCCGGTGGTCTGGGGCCCTGTGATCCCGGGTAGCAACCCCAGACTCCTCCAGGGAAGATACCCAAGATGATTTTTCTCTCTTGACAGTGGTCCATCCTGCAGGATCTACCCAGAACTCCTCCCAGGCGTCTCCCGCAGAGTTTTCTCCAATGCTTTAGGGCCCTGTGATCCCGGGTAGCAACCCCAGACTCCTCCAGGGAAGATACCCGAGATGATTTTTGTCCTTGGACAATTCTCCATCCTCTGGGATTCACCCGAGACTCCTCGCAGGTATGTCCCCGAGTCTTTTCCGGTGATTTGGGGTCCTGTCATCCCGGGTAGCAATTCCCGACTCCTCCAGGGAAGATACCCAAGATGATTTGTATCCTTGGACAATGCTCCATCCTCTGGGATGCATCCGAGCCTCCTTGCAGTTGTGTCCCCGAGTCTTTTTTTCGGTGATTTAGGACGCTGTGATCCCGGGTAGAAGCCCCAGACTCCTCCAGGGAAGATACCCCAGATGATTTTTCTCTCTTGACAGTGGTCCATCCTGCGGGATCTACCCAGAACTCCTCCCAGCCGTCTCCAGCAGAGTTTTCTGCAATGCTTTAGGGCCCTGTGATCCCGGGTAGCAACCCCAGACTCCTCCAGGGAAGATAGCCAAGATGATTTTTATCTTTGGGCAATGCTCCATCGTCTGGGATGCATCTGAGATTCCTCTCAGAGGTCTCCTGCAGACATTTTTCCTGTGGTTTGGGGTCCTGTAATCCTGGGTAGCAAACCCAGACTCCTCCAGGGAAGATACCCGAGATGATTTTTATCCTTGGGCAATGCTCCATCCTCTGGGATGCATCTGAGACTCCTTTCAGTTATGGCCCTGAGTCTTTATTGCGGTGGTCTGGGGCCCTGTGATCCCGGGTACCAATCCCAGACTCCTCCAGGGAAGATACCCAAGATGATTTTTCTCCATGGACAATTCTCCATCCTCTGGGATTCACATGAGCCTCCTTGCAGTTGTGTCCCCGAGTCTTTTTTTCGGTGATTTATGACGCTGTGATCCCGGGTAGAAGCCCCAGACTCCTCCAGGGAAGATACCCCAGATGATTTTTCTCTCTTGACAGTGGTCCATATTGCGGGATCTACCCAGAACTCCTTCCAGGCGTCTCCAGCAGAGTTTTCTGCAATGCTTTAGGGCCCTGTGATCCCAGGTAGCAACCCCAGACTCCTCCAGGGAAGATACCCAAGATGATTTGTATCCTTGGACAATGCTCCATCCTCTGGGATTCACATGAGCCTCCTTGCAGTTGTGTCCCCGAGTCTTTTTTTCGGTGATTTAGGACCCTGTGATCCCGGGTAGAAGCCCCAGACTCCTCCAGGGAAGATACCCAAGATGATTTTTCTCCTTGGGCAATGCTCCATCGTCTGGGATGCATCTGAGATTCCTCCTAGAGGTCTCCCGCAGACATTTTTCCTGTGGTTTGGGGCCCTGTAATCCCGGGTAGCAAACCCAGACTCCTCCAGGGAAGATATCTGAGATGATTTTTATCCTTGGGCAATGCTCCATCCTCTGGGATGCATCTGAGACGCCTTTCAGTTATGGCCCTGAGTCTTTATTGCGGTGGTCTGGGGCCCTGTGATCCCGGGTAGCAACCCCAGACTCCTCCAGGGAAGATACCCAAGATGATTTTTCTCCATGGACAATGCTCCGTCCTCTGGGATTCACATGAGCCTCCTTGCAGTTGTGTCCCCGAGTCTTTTTTTCGGTTATTTAGGACCCTGTGATCCCGGGTAGAAGCCCCAGACTCCTCCAGGAAAGATACCCAAGATGATTTTTCTCTCCTGACAGTGGTCCATCCTGCGGGATCTACCCAGAACTCCTCCCAGGCGTCTCCCGCAGAGTTTTCTGCAATGCTTTAGGGCCCTGTGATCCCGGGTAGCAACCCCAGACTCCTCCCCGGAAGATACCCAACATGATTTTTCTCCTTGGACAATGCTCTATCCTCTGGGATTCACATGAGCCTCCTTGCAGTTGTGTCCCAGAGTCTTTTTCTCGGTGATTTAGGACCCTGTGATCCCGGGTAGCAATCCCAGACTCGTCCTGGGAAGATACCCAAGATGATTTGTATCCTTGGACAATGCTCCATCCTCTGGGATGCATCCGAGCCTCCTTGCAGTTGTGTCCCCGAGTCTTTTTTTCGGTGATTTAGGACTCTGTGATCCCGGGAAGAAGCCCCAGACTCCTCCAGGGAAGATACCCAAGATGCTTTTTCTCTCTTGACAGTGGTCCATCCTGCGGGATCTACCCAGAACTCCTCCCAGGCGTCTCCCGCAGAGTTTTCTGCAATGCTTTAGGGCCCTGTGATCCCAGGTAGCAACCCCAGACTCCTCCCCGGAAGATACCCAAGATGCTTTTTCTCTCTTGACAGTGGTCCATCCTCTGGGATGCATCGGAGACTCCTTGCAGGTATGTCCCCGAGTCTTTTTTCCGGTGATTTGGGGTCTTCTCATCCCGGGGAGCAACCCCAGACTCGTCCAGGGAAGATACCCAAGATGATTTGTATCCTTGGACAATGCTCCATCCTCTGGGTTTCACATGAGCCTCCTTACAGTTGTGTCCCCGAGTCTTTTTTTCGTTGATTTAGGACCCTGTTATCCCGGGTAGAAGCCCCAGACTCCTCCAGGGAAGATACCCAAGATGATTTTTCTCCTTGGGCAATGCTCCATCCTCTGGGATGCATCTGAGATTCCTCCCAGAGGTCTCCCGCAGACATTTTTCCTGTGGTTTAGGGCCCTGTAATTCCGGGTAGCAAACCCAGACTCCTCCAGGGAAGATACCCAAGATGATTTTTATCCTTGGGCAATGCTCCATCCTCTGGGATGCATCTGAGACTCCTTTCAGTTATGGCCCTGAGTCTTTATTGCGGTGGTCTGGGGCCCTGTGATCCCGGGTAGCAATCCCAGACTCCTCCAGGGAAAATACCCAAGATGATTTTTCTCCATGGACAATGCTCCATCCTCTGGGATTCACGTGAGCCTCCTTGCAGTTGTGTCCCCGAGTCTTTTTTTCGGTGATTTAGGACCCTGTGATCCCGGGTAGAAACCCCAGACTCCTCCAGAAAAGATAGCCGAGATGATTTTTCTCTCTTGATAGTGGTCCATCCTGCGGGATCTACCCAGAACTCCTCCCAGGCTTCTTCCGCAGAGTTTTCTGCAATGCTTTAGGGCCCTGTGATCCCGGGTAGCAACCCCAGACTCCTCCAGGGAAGATACCTGAGATGATTTTTATCCTTGGACTATTGTCCATCCTGCAGGATGCACCCGAGACTCCTCCCAGCTCTGTTTCTGAATGTTTTCTTCCTGGGGTTTAGGGTCCTGTGATCCCAGGTAGCAACCCCAGACTCCTCCAGGGAAGATACCCGAGATGATTTTTATCCTTGAGCAATGCTCCATCTTCTGGGATGCATCCGAGACTCCTTGCAGTTATGTCCCTGAGTCTATATTCCGGTGGTCTGGGTCCCTGTGATCCCGGGTAGACACCCCAGACTCCTCCAGGGAAGATACCCAGGATGATTTTTCTCTCTTGACAGTGGTCCATCCTGCGGGATCTACCCAGAACTCCTCCCAGGCGTCTCCCGCAGAGTTTTCTCCAATGCTTTAGGGCCCTGTAATCCCGGGTAGCAACCCCAGACTCTTCCAGGGTAGATACCCAAGATGATTTTTCTCCTTGGACAATGCTCCATCCTCTGGGATTCACCCGAGACTCCTCGCAGGTATGTCCCCGAGTCTTTTTTCCGGTGATTTGGGGTCCTGTCATCCCGGGTAGCAACCCCAGACTCCTCCAGGGAAGATACCTGAGATGATTTTTATCCTTGGGCAATGCTCCATCCTCTGGGATGCATCTGAGATTCCTCCCAGAGGTCTCCCGCAGACATTTTTCCTGTGGTTTAGGGCCCTGTAATTCCGGGTAGCAAACCCAGACTCCTCCAGGGAAGATACCCAAGATGATTTTTATACTTGGGCAATGCTCCATCCTCTGGGATGCATCTGAGACTCCTTTCAGTTATGGCCCTGAGTCTTTATTGCGGTGGTCTGGGGCCCTGTGATCCCGGGTAGCAATCCCAGACTCCTCCAGGGAAAATACCCAAGATGATTTTTCTCCATGGACAATGCTCCATCCTCTGGGATTCACGTGAGCCTCCTTGCAGTTGTGTCCCCGAGTCTTTTTTTCGGTGATTTAGGACCCTGTGATCCCGGGTAGAAACCCCAGACTCCTCCAGAAAAGATAGCCGAGATGATTTTTCTCCTTGGACTATTGTCCATCCTGCAGGATGCACCCGAGACTCCTCCCAGCTCTGTTTCTGAGTGTTTTCTTCCTGGGGTTTAGGGCCCTGTGATCCCAGGTAGCAACCCCAGACTCCTCCAGGAAAGATACCCGAGATGATTTTTATCCTTGAGCAATGCTCCATCCTCTGGGATGCATCCGAGACTCCTTGCAGTTATGTCCCTGAGTTTTATTCCGGTGGTTTGGGGCCCTGTGATCCTGGGAAGCAACCCCAGACTCCTCCAGGGAAGATACCCAAGATGATTTTTCTCCTTGGGCAATGCTCCATCCTCTGGGATGCATCCAAAATTCCTCCCAGGCGTCTTGCGCAGACAGTATTCATGTGGTTTGGGGCCATGTGATCCCGGGTAGCAACCCCAGACTCCTCCAGGGAAGATACCCAAGATGATTTTTCTCCTTGGACAATGCTCCATCCTCTGGTAATCACCAGAGACTCCTCGCAGGTATGTCCCCGAGTCTTTTTTCCGGTGATTTGGGGCTCTGCGATCCCGGGTAGCAAGCCCAGACTCCTCCAGGGAAGATACCCAAGATGATTTTTCTCCTTGGACTATTGTCCATCCTGCAGGATGCACCCGAGACTCCTCCCAGCTCTGTTTCTGAATGTTTTCTTCCTGGGGTTTAGGGCCCTGTGATCCCAGGTAGCAACCCCAGACTCCTCCAGGGAAGATACCCAAGATGCTTTCTCTCTCTTGACAGTGGTCCATCCTGTGGGATCTACCCAGAACTCCTCCCAGGCGTCTCCCGCAGAGTTTTCTCCAATGGTTTAGGGCCCTGCGATCCCGGGTAGCAACCCCAGACTCCTCCAGGGAAGATACCCGAGATGATTTTTCTCCTTGGACAATTCACCATCCTCTGGGATTCAGATGAGCCTCCTTGCAGTTGTGTCCCCGAGTCTTTTTTTCGGTGATTTAGGACCGTGTGATCCCGGGTAGAAGCCCCAGAATCCTCCAGGGAAGATACCCCAGATGATTTTTCTCTCTTGACAGTGGTCCATCCTGCGGGATCTACCCAGAACTCCTCCCAGGCGTCTCCCGCAGAGTTTTCTGCAATGCTTTAAGGCCCTGTGATCCCGGGTAGCAACCCCAGACTCCTCCAGGGAAGATACCCAAGATGATTTGTATCCTTGAGCAATGCTCCATCCTCTGGGATGCATCTGAGATTCCTCCCAGGAATCTCCCGCAGACATTTTGGGTTCATGTTATGTCAGGGCAGGTTTAGATTGGATATTAGGAAGCATTTTTTCACTGAAAGGGTTATTAAACATTGGAATAAGCTGCCCAGAGAGGTGGTGGATTCAGCATCCATGGAGGTGTTTAAGAAAAGGGTAGATGAGGTTCTTAGGGACATGGTTTAGGAGTGGTGGTGTTTTTATCAGGGTAGGTTAATGGTTGGACATCATGATCTTAAAGGTCCCTTCCAACCTCACTGATTCTATGATTCTATGATTCTATGATTTTTCCTGTGGTCTGGGGCCCTGTAATCCCGGGTAGCAACCCCAGACTCCTCCAGGGAAGATACCCAAGATGATTTTTCTCCTTGGACAATGCTCCATCCTCTGGGATTCACCTGAGGCTCCTCGCAGTTATGTCCCCGAGTCTTTCTTCCGGTGGTTTGAGGTTCTGTGATCCCGGGTAGCAACCCCAGACTCGTCCAGGGAAGATACCCGAGATGATTTTTCTCCTTGGACTATTGTCCATCCTGCAGGATGCACCCGAGACTCCTCCCAGCTCTGTTTCTGAGTGTTTTCTTCCTGGGGTTTAGGGCCCTGTGATCCCAGGTAGCAACCCCAGACTCCTCCAGGGAAGATACCCGAGATGATTTTTATCCTTGAGCAATGCTCCATCCTCTGGGATGCATCCGAGACTCCTTGCAGTTATGTCCCTGAGTTTTATTCCGGTGGTTTGGGGCCCTGTGATCCTGGGAAGCAACCCCAGACTCCTCCAGCGAAGATACCCGAGATGATTTTTCTCCTTGGGCAATGCTCCATCCTCTGGGATGCATCCAAGATTCCTCCCAGGCGTCTTGCGCAGACAGTATTCATGTGGTTTGGGGCCCTGTGATCCCGGGTAGCAACCCCAGACTCCTCCAGGGAAGATACCCAAGATGATTTTTCTCTTTGGACAATGCTCCATCCTCTGGTAATCACCAGAGACTCCTCGCAGGTATGTCCCCGAGTCTTTTTTCCGGTGATTTGGGGCTCTGCGATCCCGGGTAGCAACCCCAGACTCCTCCAGGGAAGATACCCAAGATGATTTTTCTCCTTGGACAATGCTCCATCCTGCAGGATGCACCCGAGACTCCTCCCAGTTCTGTTTCTGAATGTTTTCTTCCTGGGGTTTAGGGCCCTGTGATCCCAGGTAGCAACCCCAGACTCCTCCAGGGAAGATACCCAAGATGCTTTCTCTCCCTTGACAGTGGTCCATCCTGCGGGATCTACCCAGAACTCCTCCCAGGCGTCTCCCGCAGAGTTTTCTCCAATGGTTTAGGGCCCTGCGATCCCGGGTAGCAACCCCAGACTCCTCCAGGGAAGATACCCGAGATGATTTTTCTCCTTGGACAATTCTCCATCCTCTGGGATTCACATGAGCATCCTTGCAGTTGTGTCCCCGAGTCTTTTTTTCGGTGATTTAGGACCCTGTGATCCCGGGTAGAAGCCCCAGACTCCTCCAGGGAAGATACCCAAGATGATTTTTCTCTCTTGACAGTGGTCCATCCTGCGGGATCTACCCAGAACTCCTCCCAGGCGTCTCCCGCAGAGTTTTCTCCAATGCTTTAAGGCCCTGTGATCCCGGGTAGCAACCCCAGACTCCTCCAGGGAAGATACCCGAGATGATTTGTATCCTTGAGCAATGCTCCATCCTCTGAGATGCATCCGAGACTCCTTGCAGTTATGTCCATGAGTCTTTATTCCGGTGGTCTGGGGCCCTGTGATCCCGGGTAGCAACCCCAGACTCCTCCAGGGAAGATACCCAAGATGATTTTTCTCTCTTGACAGTGGTCCATCCTGCAGGATCTACCCAGAACTCCTCCCAGGCGTCTCCCGCAGAGTTTTCTCCAATGCTTTAGGGCCCTGTGATCCCGGGTAGCAACCCCAGACTCCTCCAGGGAAGATACCCGAGATGATTTTTGTCCTTGGACAATTCTCCATCCTCTGGGATTCACCCGAGACTCCTCGCAGGTATGTCCCCGAGTCTTTTCCGGTGATTTGGGGTCCTGTCATCCCGGGTAGCAATTCCCGACTCCTCCAGGGAAGATACCCAAGATGATTTGTATCCTTGGACAATGCTCCATCCTCTGGGATTCACGTGAGCCTCCTTGCAGTTGTGTCCCCGAGTCTTTTTCTCGGTGATTTAGGACCCTGTGATCCCGGGTAGCAACCCCAGACTCCTCCAGGGAAGATACCCAGGATGCTTTTTCTGTCTTGATAGTGGTCCATCCTGCGGGATCTACCCAGAACTCCTCCCAGGCGTCTCCCGCAGAGTTTTCTGCAATGCTTTAGGGCCCTGTGATCCCGGGTAGCAACCCCAGACTCCTCCAGGGAAGATACCTGAGATGATTTTTCTCCTAGGACTATTGTCCATCCTGCAGGATGCACCCGAGAGTCCTCCCAGCTCTGTTTCTGAATGTTTTCTTCCTGGGGTTTAGGGCCCTGTGATCCCAGGTAGCAACCCCAGACTCCTCCAGGAAAGATACCCAGGATGCTTTTTCTCTCTTGACAGTGGTCCATCCTCTGGGATGCATCGGAGACTCCTTGCAGGTATGTCCCTGAGTCTTTATTCCGGTGGTCTGGGTCCCTGTGATCCCGGGTAGCAACCCCAGACTCCTCCAGGGAAGATACCCAAGATGATTTTTATCCTTGGACAATGCTCCATCGTCTGGGATGCACCTTAGATTCCTCCCAGCCGTCTCCCGCAGACATGTTTCCTGTAGTTTGGGGAACTTTAATCCCGGGTAGCAACCCCTGACTCCTCCAGGGAAGATACCCAAGATGATTTTTATCCTTGAGCAATGCTCCATCCTCTGGGATGCATCCGAGACTCCTTGCAGTTATGTCCCTGAGTCTTTATTCCGGTGGTCTGGGGCCCTGTGATCCCGGGTAGCAACCCCAGACTCCTCCAGGGATGATACCCAAGATGATTTTTCTCTCTTGACAGTGGTCCATCCTGCAGGATCTACCCAGAACTCCTCCCAGGCGTCTCCCGCAGAGTTTTCTCCAATGCTTTAGGGCCCTGTGATCCCAGGTAGCAACCCCAGACTCCTCCAGGGAAGATACCCAAGATGATTTTTCTCTCTTGACAGTGGTCCATCCTCTGGGATGCATCAGAGACTCCTTGCAGGTATGTCCTTGAGTCTTTATTCTGGTGGTTTGCGGTCCTCTTATCCCGGGTAGCAACCCCAGACTCCTCCAGGGTAGATACCCAAGATGATTTTTATCCTTGGACAATGTTCCATCCTCTGGGATACACCCGAGACTCCTCGCAGGTATGTCCCCGAGTCTTTTTTCCGGTGATTTGGGGTCCTCTCATCCCGGGTAGCAACCCCAGACTCCTCCAGGGAAGATACCCAAGATGATTTGTATCCTTGGACAATGCTCCATCCTCTGGGATTCACATGAGCCTCCTTGCAGTTGTGTCCCCGAGTCTTTTTTTCGGTGATTTAGGACCCTGTGATCCCGGGTAGAAGCCCCAGACTCCTCCAGGGAAGATACCCAAGATGATTTTTATTCTTGGGCAATGCTCCATCGTCTGGGATGCATCTGAGATTCCTCCTAGAGGTCTCCCGCAGACATTTTTCCTGTGGTTTGGGGCCCTGTAATCCCGGGTAGCAAACCCAGACTCCTCCAGGGAAGATATCTGAGATGATTTTTATCCTTGGGCAATGCTCCATCCTCTGGGATGCATCTGAGACGCCTTTCAGTTATGGCCCTGAGTCTTTATTGCGGTGGTCTGGGGCCCTGTGATCCCGGGTAGCAACCCCAGACTCCTCCAGGGAAGATACCCAAGATGATTTTTCGCCATGGACAATGCTCCATCCTCTGGGATCCACATGAGCCTCCTTGCAGTTGTGTCCCCGAGTCTTTTTTTCGGTGATTTAGGACCCTGTGATCCCGGGTAGAAGCCCCAGACTCCTCCAGGAAAGATACCCAAGATGATTTTTCTCTCCTGACAGTGGTCCATCCTGCGGGATCTACCCAGAACTCCTCCCAGGCGTCTCCCGCAGAGTTTTCTGCAATGCTTTAGGGCCCTGTGATCCCGGGTAGCAACCCCAGACTCCTCCCCGGAAGATACCCAACATGATTTTTCTCCTTGGACAATGCTCCATCCTCTGGGATTCACATGAGCCTCCTTGCAGTTGTGTCCCAGAGTCTTTTTCTCGGTGATTTAGGACCCTGTGATCCCGGGTAGCAATCCCAGACTCGTCCAGGGAAGATACCCAAGATGATTTGTATCCTTGGACAATGCTCCATCCTCTGGGATGCATCCGAGCCTCCTTGCAGTTGTGTCCCCGAGTCTTTTTTTCGGTGATTTAGGACCCTGTGATCCCGGGAAGAAGCCCCAGACTCCTCCAGGGAAGATACCCAAGATGCTTTTTCTCTCTTGACAGTGGTCCATCCTGCGGGATCTACCCAGAACTCCTCCCAGGCGTCTCCCGCAGAGTTTTCTGCAATGCTTTAGGGCCCTGTGATCCCAGGTAGCAACCCCAGACTCCTCCCCGGAAGATACCCAAGATGCTTTTTCTCTCTTGACAGTGGTCCATCCTCTGGGATGCATCGGAGACTCCTTGCAGGTATGTCCCCGAGTCTTTTTTCCGGTGATTTGGGGTCCTCTCATCCCGGGGAGCAACCCCAGACTCGTCCAGGGAAGATACCCAAGATGATTTGTATCCTTGGACAATGCTCCATCCTCTGGGTTTCACATGAGCCTCCTTACAGTTGTGTCCCCGAGTCTTTTTTTCGGTGATTTAGGACCCTGTTATCCCGGGTAGAAGCCCCAGACTCCTCCAGGGAAGATACCCAAGATGATTTTTCTCCTTGGGCAATGCTCCTTCGTCTGGGATGCATCTGAGATTCCTCTCAGAGGTCTCCCGCAGACATTTTTCCTGTGGTTTGGGGCCCTGTAATCCCGGGTAGCAAACCCAGACTCCTCCAGGGAAGATACCTGAGATGATTTTTATCCTTGGGCAATGCTCCATCCTCTGGGATGCATCTGAGACTCCTTTCAGTTATGGCCCTGAGTCTTTATTCCGGTGGTCTGCGGCCCTGTGATCCCGGGTAGCAATCCCAGACTCCTCCAGGGAAGATACCCAAGATGATTTTTCTCCATGGACAATGCTCGATCCTCTGGGATTCACATGAGCGTCCTTGCAGTTGTGTCCCCGAGTCTTTTTTTCGGAGATTTAGTACCCTGTGATCCCGGGTTGAAACCCCAGACTCCTCCAGAGAAGATAGCCGAGATCATTTTTCTCTCTTGACAGTGGTCCATCCTGCGGGATCTACCCAGAACTCCTCCCAGGCGTCTCCCGCAGAGTTTTCTCCAATGCTTTAGGGCCCTGTAATCCCGGGTAGCAACCCCAGACTCCTCCAGGGAAGATACCCAAGATGATTTTTCTCCTTGGACAATGCTCCATCCTCTGGGATTCACCCGAGACTCCTCGCAGGTATGTCCCCGAGTCTTTTATCCGGTGGTTTGTGGTCCTGTGATCCCGGGTAGGAACCCCAGACTCCTCCAGGGAAGATACCCGAGATGATTTTTCTCCTTGGACAATGCTCCATCCTGCAGGATGCACCCGAGACTCCTCCCAGCTCTGTTTCTGAATGTTTTCTTCCTGGAGTTTAGGGTCCTGTGATCCCAGGTAGCAACCCCAGACTCCTCCAGGGAAGATACCCAAGATGCTTTTTCTCTCTTGACAGTGGTCCATCCTATGGGATGCATCGGATACTCCTTGCAGGTATGTCCCTGAGTCTTTATTCTGGTGGTTTGCGGTCCTCTGATCCCGGGTAGCAACCCCAGACTCCTCCAGGGAAGATACCCAGGATGAGTTTTCTCTCTTGATAGTGGTCCATCCTGCGGGATCTACCCAGAACTCCTCCCAGGTGTCTCCCGCAGAGTTTTCTGTAATGCTTTAGGGCCCTGTGATCCCAGGTAGCAACCCCAGACTCCTCCAGGGAAGATACCCAAGATGATTTTTCTCCTTGGACTATTGTCCATCCTGCAGGATGCACCCGAGACTCCTCCCAGCTCTGTTTCTGAATGTTTTCTTCCTGGGGTTTAGGGCCCTGTGATCCCAGGTAGCAACGCCAGACTCCTCCAGGGAAGATACCCAAGATGATTTTTCTCTCTTGACAGTGGTCCATCCTCTGGGATGCATCGGAGACTCCTTACAGGTATGTCCCTGAGTCTTTATTCTGGTGGTTTGCGGTCCTCTGATCCCGGGTAGCAACCCCAGACTCCTCCAGGGAAGATACCCAAGATGATTTTTATCCTTGGACAATGCTCCATCGTCTGGGATGCACCTTAGATTCCTCCCAGCCGTCTCCCGCAGACATGTTTGCTGTGGTTTGGGGCCCTGTAATCCCGGGTAGCAACCCCAGACTCCTCCAGGGAAGATACCCACGATGATTTTTCTCCTTGGACTATTGTCCATCCTCTGGGATGCATCCGAGACTCCTTGCAGTTATGTCCCTGAGTCTTTATTCCGGTGGTCTGGGGCCGTGTGATCCCGGGTAGCAACCCCAGACTCCTCCAGGGAAGATACCCAAGATGATTTTTCTCTCTTGACAGTGGTCCATCCTCTGGGATGCATCGGAGACTCCTTGCAGGTATGTCCCTGAGTCTTTATTCTGGTGTTTTGTGGTCCTCTGATCCCGGTAGCAACCCCAGATTCCTCCAGGTAAGATACCCAAGATGATTTTTCTCCTTGGACAATGCTCTATCCTCTGGGATTCACCCGAGACTCCTCGCAGGTATGTCCCCGAGTCTTTTATCCGGTGGTTTGTGGTCCTGTGATTTCGGGTAGCAAACCCAGACTCCTCCAGGGAAGATACCCAAGATGATTTTTCTCCTTGGACAATGATCCAACCTCTGGGATTCACATGATCCTCCTTGCAGTTGTGTCCCTGAGTCTTTTTTTTTTGTGATTTAGGACCCTGTGATCCCGGGTAGAAGTCCCAGAATCCTCCAGGGAAGATACCCAAGATGATTTTTATCCTTGAGCAATGCTCCATCCTCTGGGATGCATCCGAGACTCCTTGCAGTTATGTCCCTGAGTCTTTATTCCGGTGGTCTGGGGCCCTGTGATCCCGGGTAGCAACCCCAGACTCCTCCAGGGAAGATACCCAAGATGCTTTTTCTCTCTTGACAGTGATCCATCCTGCGGGATCTACCCAGAACTCCTCCCAGGCGTCTCCCGCAGAGTTTTCTGCAATGCTTTAGGGCCCTGTGATCCCGGGTAGCAACCCCATACTCCTCCAGGGAAGATACCGGAGATGATTTTTCTCCTTGGACAATGCTCCATCCTCTGGGATTCACCCGAGACTTCTTGCAGGTATGTCCCCGAGTCTTTTATCCGGTGATTTGTGGTCCTGTGATCCCAGGTCGGAACCCCAGACTCCTCCAGGGAAGATACCCGAGATGATTTTTCTCCTTGGACAATGCTCCATCCTGCAGGATGCACCCGAGACTCCTCCCAGCTCTGTTTCTGAATGTATTCTTCCTGGAGTTTAGGGTCCTGTGATCCCAGGTAGCAACCCCAGACTCCTCCAGGGAAGATACCCAAGATGCTTTTTCTCTCTTGACAGTGGTCCATCCTCTGGGATGCATCGGAGACTCCTTACAGGTATGTCCCTGAGTCTTTATTCTGGTGGTTTGCGGTCCTCTGATCCCGGGTAGCAACCCCAGACTCCTCCAGGGAAGATACCCAAGATGATTTTTCTCCTTGGGCAATGCTCCATCGTCTGGGATGCATCTGAGATTCCTCCCAGAGGTCTCCCGCAGACATTTGTCCCGTGGTTTGGGGTCCTGTCATCCCGGGTAGCAAACCCAGACTCCTCCAGGGAAGATACCCGAGATGATTTTTATCCTTGGGCAATGCTCCATCCTCTGGGATGCATCTGAGACTCCTTTCAGTTATGGCCCTGAGTCTTTATTGCGGTGGTCTGGGGCCCTGTGATCCCGGGTAGCAATCCCAGACTCCTCCAGGGAAGATACCCAAGATGATTTTTCTCCATGGACAATGCTCCATCCTCTGGGATTCACATGAGCCTCCTTGCAGTTGTGTCCCCGAGTCTTTTTTTCGGTGATTTAGGGCCCTGTGATCCCGGGTAGAAACCCCAGACTGCTCCAGAAAAGATAGCCGAGATGATTTTTCTCTCTTCATAGTGGTCCATCCTGCGGGATCTACCCAGAACTCCTCCCAGGCTTCTTCCGCAGAGTTTTCTGCAATGCATTAGGGCCCTGTGATCCCGGGTAGCAACCCCAGACTCCTCCAGGGAAGATACCCGAGATGATTTTTCTCCTTGGACAATTCACCATCCTCTGGGATTCACATGAGCCTCCTTGCAGTTGTGTCCCCGAGTCTTTTTTTCGGTGATTTAGGACCGTGTGATCCCGGGTAGAAGCCCCAGACTCCTCCAGGGAAGATACACAAGATGATTTTTCTCTCTTGACAGTGGTCCATCCTGCGGGATCTACCCAGAACTCCTCCCAGGCGTCTCCCGCAGAGTTTTCTGCAATGCTTTAAGGCCCTGTGATCCCGGGTAGCAACCCCAGACTCCTCCAGGGAAGATACCCAAGATGATTTGTATCCTTGAGCAATGCTCCATCCTCTGGGATGCATCTGAGATTCCTCCCAGGAATCTCCCGCAGACATTTTGGGTTCATGTTATGTCAGGGCAGGTTTAGATTGGATATTAGGAAGCATTTTTTCACTGAAAGGGTTATTAAACATTGGAATAAGCTGCCCAGAGAGGTGGTGGATTCAGCATCCATGGAGGTGTTTAAGAAAAGGGTAGATGAGGTGCTTAGGGACATGGTTTAGGAGTGGTGGTGTTTTTATCAGGGTAGGTTAATGGTTGGACATCATGATCTTAAAGGTCCCTTCCAACCTCACTGATTCTATGATTCTATGATTTTTCCTGTGGTCTGGGGCCCTGTAATCCCGGGTAGCAACCCCAGACTCCTCCAGGGAAGATACCCAAGATGATTTTTCTCCTTGGACAATGCTCCATCCTCTGGGATTCACCTGAGGCTCCTCGCAGTTATGTCCCCGAGTCTTTCTTCCGGTGGTTTGAGGTTCTGTGATCCCGGGTAGCAACCCCAGACTCGTCCAGGGAAGATACCCGAGATGATTTTTCTCCTTGGACTATTGTCCATCCTGCAGGATGCACCCGAGACTCCTCCCAGCTCTGTTTCTGAGTGTTTTCTTCCTGGGGTTTAGGGCCCTGTGATCCCAGGTAGCAACCCCAGACTCCTCCAGGGAAGATACCCGAGATGATTTTTATCCTTGAGCAATGCTCCATCCTCTGGGATGCATCCGAGACTCCTTGCAGTTATGTCCCTGAGTTTTATTCCGGTGGTTTGGGGCCCTGTGATCCTGGGAAGCAACCCCAGACTCCTCCAGGGAAGATACCCGAGATGATTTTTCTCCTTGGGCAATGCTCCATCCTCTGGGATGCATCCAAGATTCCTCCCAGGCGTCTTGGGCAGACAGTATTCATGTGGTTTGGGGCCCTGTGATCCCGGGTAGCAACCCCAGACTCCTCCAGGGAAGATACCCAAGATGATTTTTCTCTTTGGACAATGCTCCATCCTCTGGTAATCACCAGAGACTCCTCGCAGGTATGTCCCCGAGTCTTTTTTCCGGTGATTTGGGGCTCTGCGATCCCGGGTAGCAACCCCAGACTCCTCCAGGGAAGATACCCAAGATGATTTTTCTCCTTGGACAATGCTCCATCCTGCAGGATGCACCCGAGACTCCTCCAAGTTCTGTTTCTGAATGTTTTCTTCCTGGGGTTTAGGGCCCTGTGATCCCAGGTAGCAACCCCAGACTCCTCCAGGGAAGATACCCAAGATGCTTTCTCTCCCTTGACAGTGGTCCATCCTGCGGGATCTACCCAGAACTCCTCCCAGGCGTCTCCCGCAGAGTTTTCTCCAATGGTTTAGGGCCCTGCGATCCCGGGTAGCAACCCCAGACTCCTCCAGGGAAGATACCCGAGATGATTTTTCTCCTTGGACAATTCTCCATCCTCTGGGATTCACATGAGCATCCTTGCAGTTGTGTCCCCGAGTCTTTTTTTCGGTGATTTAGGACCCTGTGATCCCGGGTAGAAGCCCCAGACTCCTCCAGGGAAGATACCCAAGATGATTTTTCTCTCTTGACAGTGGTCCATCCTGCGGGATCTACCCAGAACTCCTCCCAGGCGTCTCCCGCAGAGTTTTCTCCAATGCTTTAAGGCCCTGTGATCCCGGGTAGCAACCCCAGACTCCTCCAGGGAAGATACCCGAGATGATTTGTATCCTTGAGCAATGCTCCATCCTCTGAGATGCATCCGAGACTCCTTGCAGTTATGTCCATGAGTCTTTATTCCGGTGGTCTGGTGCCCTGTGATCCCGGGTAGCAACCCCAGACTCCTCCAGGGAAGATACCCAGGATGCCTTTTCTCTCTTGACAGTGATCCATCCTGCGGGATCTACCCAGACCTCCTCCCAGGCGTCTCCCGCAGAGTTTTCTGCAATGCTTTAGGGCCCTGTGATCCCGGGTAGCAAGCCCAGACTCCTCCAGGGAAGATACCCAAGATGATTTTTCTCTCTTGACAGTGGTCCATCCTCTGGGATGCATCGGAGACTCCTTGCAGGTATGTCCCTGAGTCTTTATTCTGGTGGTTTGCGGTCCTCGGATCCAGGGTAGCAACCCCAGACTCCTCCAGGGAAGATACCCAATATGATTTTTATCCTTGGGCAATGCTCCATCGTCTGGGATGCATCTGAGATTCCTCTCAGAGGTCTCCCGCAGACATTTTTCCTGTGGTTTGGGGCCCTGTAATCCCAGGTAGCAACCCCAGACTCCTCCAGGGAAGATACCCGAGATGATTTTTCTCCTTGGACAATGCTCCATCCTCTGGGATTCACATGATCCTCCTTGCATTTGTGGCCCTGAGTCTTTTTTTTGGTGATTTAGGACCCTGTGATCCCGGGTAGAAGCCCCGGACTCCTCCTGGGAAGATATCCAAGATGCTTTTTCTCTCTTGACAGTGGTCCATCTTGCGGGATCTACCCAGAACTCCTCCCAGGCGTCTCCCGCAGAGTTTTCTGCAATGCTTTAGGGCCCTGTGATCCCGGGTAGAAACCCCAGACTCCTCCAGGGAAGATACCCAAGATGATTTTTCTCCTTGGACAATGCTCCATCCTGCAGGATGCACCCGAGACTTCTCCCAGCTCTGTTTCTGAGTGTTTTCTTCCTGGGGTTTAGGGCCCTGTGATCCCAGGTAGCAACCCCAGACTCCTCCAGGAAAGATACCCGAGATGATTTTTATCCTTGAGCAATGCTCCATCCTCTGGGATGCATCCGAGACTCCTTGCAGTTATGTCCCTGAGTTTTATTCCGGTGGTTTGGGGCCCTGTGATCCTGGGAAGCAACCCCAGACTCCTCCAGGGAAGATACCCAAGATGATTTTTCTCCTTGGGCAATGCTCCATCCTCTGGGATGCATCCAAGATTCCTCCCAGGCGTCTTGCGCAGACAGTATTCATGTGGTTTGGGGCCATGTGATCCCGGGTAGCAACCCCAGACTCCTCCAGGGAAGATACCCAAGATGATTTTTCTCCTTGGACAATGCTCCATCCTCTGGTAATCACCAGAGACTCCTCGCAGGTATGTCCCCGAGTCTTTTTTCCGGTGATTTGGGGCTCTGCGATCCCGGGTAGCAAGCCCAGACTCCTCCAGGGAAGATACCCAAGATGATTTTTCTCCTTGGACTATTGTCCATCCTGCAGGATGCACCCGAGACTCCTCCCAGCTCTGTTTCTGAATGTTTTCTTCCTGGGGTTTAGGGCCCTGTGATCCCAGGTAGCAACCCCAGACTCCTCCAGGGAAGATACCCAAGATGCTTTCTCTCTCTTGACAGTGGTCCATCCTGTGGGATCTACCCAGAACTCCTCCCAGGCGTCTCCCGCAGAGTTTTCTCCAATGGTTTAGGGCCCTGCGATCCCGGGTAGCAACCCCAGACTCCTCCAGGGAAGATACCCGAGATGATTTTTCTCCTTGGACAATTCACCATCCTCTGGGATTCAGATGAGCCTCCTTGCAGTTGTGTCCCCGAGTCTTTTTTTCGGTGATTTAGGACCGTGTGATCCCGGGTAGAAGCCCCAGACTCCTCCAGGGAAGATACACAAGATGATTTTTCTCTCTTGACAGTGGTCCATCCTGCGGGATCTACCCAGAACTCCTCCCAGGCGTCTCCCGCAGAGTTTTCTGCAATGCTTTAAGGCCCTGTGATCCCGGGTAGCAACCCCAGACTCCTCCAGGGAAGATACCCAAGATGATTTGTATCCTTGAGCAATGCTCCATCCTCTGGGATGCATCTGAGATTCCTCCCAGGAATCTCCCGCAGACATTTTGGGTTCATGTTATGTCAGGGCAGGTTTAGATTGGATATTAGGAAGCATTTTTTCACTGAAAGGGTTATTAAACATTGGAATAAGCTGCCCAGAGAGGTGGTGGATTCAGCATCCATGGAGGTGTTTAAGAAAAGGGTAGATGAGGTGCTTAGGGACATGGTTTAGGAGTGGTGGTGTTTTTATCAGGGTAGGTTAATGGTTGGACATCATGATCTTAAAGGTCCCTTCCAACCTCACTGATTCTATGATTCTATGATTTTTCCTGTGGTCTGGGGCCCTGTAATCCCGGGTAGCAACCCCAGACTCCTCCAGGGAAGATACCCAAGATGATTTTTCTCCTTGGACAATGCTCCATCCTCTGGGATTCACCTGAGGCTCCTCGCAGTTATGTCCCCGAGTCTTTCTTCCGGTGGTTTGAGGTTCTGTGATCCCGGGTAGCAACCCCAGACTCGTCCAGGGAAGATACCCGAGATGATTTTTCTCCTTGGACTATTGTCCATCCTGCAGGATGCACCCGAGACTCCTCCCAGCTCTGTTTCTGAGTGTTTTCTTCCTGGGGTTTAGGGCCCTGTGATCCCAGGTAGCAACCCCAGACTCCTCCAGGGAAGATACCCGAGATGATTTTTATCCTTGAGCAATGCTCCATCCTCTGGGATGCATCCGAGACTCCTTGCAGTTATGTCCCTGAGTTTTATTCCGGTGGTTTGGGGCCCTGTGATCCTGGGAAGCAACCCCAGACTCCTCCAGGGAAGATACCCGAGATGATTTTTCTCCTTGGGCAATGCTCCATCCTCTGGGATGCATCCAAGATTCCTCCCAGGCGTCTTGCGCAGACAGTATTCATGTGGTTTGGGGCCCTGTGATCCCGGGTAGCAACCCCAGACTCCTCCAGGGAAGATACCCAAGATGATTTTTCTCTTTGGACAATGCTCCATGCTCTGGTAATCACCAGAGACTCCTCGCAGGTATGTCCCCGAGTCTTTTTTCCGGTGATTTGGGGCTCTGCGATCCCGGGTAGCAACCCCAGACTCCTCCAGGGAAGATACCCAAGATGATTTTTCTCCTTGGACAATGCTCCATCCTGCAGGATGCACCCGAGACTCCTCCCAGTTCTGTTTCTGAATGTTTTCTTCCTGGGGTTTAGGGCCCTGTGATCCCAGGTAGCAACCCCAGACTCCTCCAGGGAAGATACCCAAGATGCCTTTTCTCTCTTGACAGTGATCCATCCTGCGGGATCTACCCAGACCTCCTCCCAGGCGTCTCCCGCAGAGTTTTCTGCAATGCTTTAGGGCCCTGTGATCCCGGGTAGCAACCCCAGACTCCTCCAGGGAAGATACCCAAGATGATTTTTCTCTCTTGACAGTGGTCCATCCTCTGGGATGCATCGGAGACTCCTTGCAGGTATGTCCCTGAGTCTTTATTCTGGTGGTTTGCGGTCCTCGGATCCAGGGTAGCAACCCCAGACTCCTCCAGGGAAGATACCCGAGATGATTTTTCTCCTTGGACAATGCTCCATCCTCTGGGATTCACATGATCCTCCTTGCAGTTGTGGCCCTGAGTCTTTTTTTTGGTGATTTAGGACCCTGTGATCCCGGGTAGAAGCCCCGGACTCCTCCTGGGAAGATATCCAAGATGCTTTTTCTCTCTTGACAGTGGTCCATCTTGCGGGATCTACCCAGAACTCCTCCCAGGCGTCTCCCGCAGAGTTTTCTGCAATGCTTTAGGGCCCTGTGATCCCGGGTAGAAACCCCAGACTCCTCCAGGGAAGATACCCAAGATGATTTTTATCCTTGAGCAATGCTCCATCCTCTGGGATGCATCCGAGACTCCTTGCAGTTATGTCCCTGAGTCTTTATTCCGGTGGTCTGGGGCCCTGTGATCCCGGGTAGCAACCCCAGACTCCTCCAGGGAAGATACCCAAGATGATTTTTCTCTCTTGACAGTGGTCCATCCTGCAGGATCTACCCAGAACTCCTCCCAGGCGTCTCCCGCAGAGTTTTCTCCAATGCTTTAGGGCCCTGTGATCCCGGGTAGCAACCCCAGACTCCTCCAGGGAAGATACCCGAGATGATTTTTGTCCTTGGACAATTCTCCATCCTCTGGGATTCACCCGAGACTCCTCGCAGGTATGTCCCCGAGTCTTTTCCGGTGATTTGGGGTCCTGTCATCCCGGGTAGCAATTCCCGACTCCTCCAGGGAAGATACCCAAGATGATTTGTATCCTTGGACAATGCTCCATCCTCTGGGATGCATCCGAGCCTCCTTTCAGTTGTGTCCCCGAGTCTTTTTTTCGGTGATTTAGGACGCTGTGATCCCGGGTAGAAGCCCCAGACTCCTCCAGGGAAGATACCCCAGATGATTTTTCTCTCTTGACAGTGGTCCATCCTGCGGGATCTACCCAGAACTCCTCCCAGCCGTCTCCAGCAGAGTTTTCTGCAATGCTTTAGGGCCCTGTGATCCCGGGTAGCAACCCCAGACTCCTCCAGGGAAGATAGCCAAGATGATTTTTATCCTTGGGCAATGCTCCATCCTCTGGGATGCATCTGAGATTCCTCTCAGAGGTCTCCTGCAGACATTTTTCCTGTGGTTTGGGGCCCTGTAATCCTGGGTAGCAAACCCAGACTCCTCCAGGGAAGATACCCGAGATGATTTTTATCCTTGGGCAATGCTCCATCCTCTGGGATGCATCTGAGACTCCTTTCAGTTATGGCCCTGAGTCTTTATTCCGGTGGTCTGGGGCCCTGTGATCCCGGGTAGCAATCCCAGACTCCTCCAGGGAAGATACCCAAGATGATTTTTCTCCATGGACAATGCTCCATCCTCTGGGATTCACATGAGCCTCCTTGCAGTTGTGTCCCCGAGTCTTTTTTTCGGTGATTTAGGACGCTGTGATCCCGGGTAGAAGCCCCAGACTCCTCCAGGGAAGATACCCCAGATGATTTTTCTCTCTTGACAGTGGTCCATCCTGCGGGATCTACCCAGAACTCCTTCCAGGCGTCTCCAGCAGAGTTTTCTGCAATGCTTTAGGGCCCTGTGATCCCAGGTAGCAACCCCAGACTCCTCCAGGGAAGATACCCAAGATGATTTGTATCCTTGGACAATGCTCCATCCTCTGGGATTCACATGAGCCTCCTTGCAGTTGTGTCCCCGAGTCTTTTTTTCGGTGATTTAGGACCCTGTGATCCCGGGTAGAAGCCCCAGACTCCTCCAGGGAAGATACCCAAGATGATTTTTATCCTTGGGCAATGCTCCATCGTCTGGGATGCATCTGAGATTCCTCCTAGAGGTCTCCCGCAGACATTTTTCCTGTGGTTTGGGGCCCTGTAATCCCGGGTAGCAAACCCAGACTCCTCCAGGGAAGATATCTGAGATGATTTTTATCCTTGGGCAATGCTCCATCCTCTGGGATGCATCTGAGACGCCTTTCAGTTATGGCCCTGAGTCTTTATTGCGGTGGTCTGGGGCCCTGTGATCCCGGGTAGCAACCCCAGACTCCTCCAGGGAAGATACCCAAGATGATTTTTCTCCTTGGACAATGCTCCATCCTCTGGGATTCACGTGAGCCTCCTTGCAGTTGTGTCCCCGAGTCTTTTTCTCGGTGATTTAGGACCCTGTGATCCCGGGTAGCAACCCCAGACTCCTCCAGGGAAGATACCCAGGATGCTTTTTCTGTCTTGATAGTGGTCCATCCTGCGGGATCTACCCAGAACTCCTCCCAGGCGTCTCCCGCAGAGTTTTCTGCAATGCTTTAGGGCCCTGTGATCCCGGGTAGCAACCCCAGACTCCTCCAGGGAAGATACCTGAGATGATTTTTCTCCTTGGACTATTGTCCATCCTGCAGGATGCACCCGAGAGTCCTCCCAGCTCTGTTTCTGAATGTTTTCTTCCTGGGCTTTAGGGCCCTGTGATCCCAGGTAGCAACCCCAGACTCCTCCAGGAAAGATACCCAAGATGCTTTTTCTCTCTTGACAGTGGTCCATCCTCTGGGATGCATCGGAGACTCCTTGCAGGTATGTCCCTGAGTCTTTATTCTGGTGGTTTGCGGTCCTCTGATCCCGGGTAGCAACCCCAGACTCCTCCAGGGAAGATACCCAAGATGATTTTTATCCTTGGACAATGCTCCATCGTCTGGGATGCACCTTAGATTCCTCCCAGCCGTCTCCCGCAGACATGTTTCCTGTAGTTTGGGGAACTTTAATCCCGGGTAGCAACCCCTGACTCCTCCAGGGAAGATACCCAAGATGATTTTTCTCCTTGGACTATTGTCCATCCTCTGGGATGCATCCGAGACTCCTTGCAGTTATGTCCCTGAGTCTTTATTCCGGTGGTCTGGGGCCCTGTGATCCCGGGTAGCAACCCCAGACTCCTCCAGGGAAGATACCCAAGATGATTTTTCTCTCTTGACAGTGGTCCATCCTGCAGGATCTACCCAGAACTCCTCCCAGGCGTCTCCCGCAGAGTTTTCTCCAATGCTTTAGGGCCCTGTGATCCCAGGTAGCAACCCCAGACTCCTCCAGGGAAGATACCCAAGATGATTTTTCTCTCTTGACAGTGGTCCATCCTCTGGGATGCATCAGAGACTCCTTGCAGGTATGTCCCTGAGTCTTTTTTCTGGTGGTTTGCGGTCCTCTGATCCCGGGTAGCAACCCCAGACTCCTCCAGGGTAGATACCCAAGATGATTTTTATCCTTGGACAATGTTCCATCCTCTGGGATTCACCCGAGACTCCTCGCAGGTATGTCCCCGAGTCTTTTTTCCGGTGATTTGGGGTCCTCTCATTCCGGGTAGCAACCCCAGACTCCTCCAGGGAAGATACCCAAGATGATTTGTATCCTTGGACAATGCTCCATCCTCTGGGATTCACATGAGCCTCCTTGCAGTTGTGTCCCCGAGTCTTTTTTTCGGTGATTTAGGACCCTGTGATCCCAGGTAGAAGCCCCAGACTCCTCCAGGGAAGATACCCAAGATGATTTTTCTCTCTTGACAGTGGTCCATCCTGCGGGATCTACCCAGAACTCCTCCCAGGCTTCTTCCGCAGAGTTTTCTGCAATGCTTTAGGGCCCTGTGATCCCAGGTAGCAACCCCAGACTCCTCCAGGGAAGATACCCAATATGATTTTTCTCCTTGGGCAATGCTCCATCCTCTGGGATGCATCCGCGATTCCTCCCAGTCGTCTTCCGCAGACATTATTCCTGTGGTTTGGGGCCCTGTAATCCCGGGTAGCAACCCCAGACTCCTCCAGGGAAGATACCCGAGATGATTTTTATCCTTGGGCAATGCTCCATCCTCTGGGATGCATCTGAGACTCCTTTCAGTTATGGCCCTGAGTCTTTATTGCGGTGGTCTGGGGCCCTGTGATCCCGGGTAGCAATCCCAGACTCCTCCAGGGAAAATACCCAAGATGATTTTTCTCCATGGACAATGGTCCATCCTCTGGGATTCACGTGAGCCTCCTTGCAGTTGTGTCCCCGAGTCTTTTTTTCTGTGAATTAGGACCCTGTGATCCCGGGTAGAAACCCGAGACTCCTCCAGAAAAGATAGCCGAGATGATTTTTCTCTCTTGATAGTGGTCCATCCTGCGGGATCTACCCAGAACTCCTCCCAGGCTTCTTCCGCAGAGTTTTCTGCAATGCTTTAGGGCCCTGTGATCCCAGGTAGCAACCCCAGACTCCTCCAGGGAAGATACCTGAGATGATTTTTATCCTTGGACTATTGTCCATCCTGCAGGATGCACCCGAGACTCCTCCCAGCTCTGTTTCTGAATGTTTTCTTCCTGGGGTTTAGGGTCCTGTGATCCCAGGTAGCAACCCCAGACTCCTCCACGGAAGATACCCGAGATGATTTTTATCCTTGAGCAATGCTCCATCTTCTGGGATGCATCCGAGACTCCTTGCAGTTATGTCCCTGAGTCTATATTCCGGTGGTCTGGGTCCCTGTGATCCCGGGTAGACACCCCAGACTCCTCCAGGGAAGATACCCAGGATGATTTTTCTCTCTTGACAGTGGTCCATCCTGCGGGATCTACCCAGAACTCCTCCCAGGCGTCTCCCGCAGAGTTTTCTCCAATGCTTTAGGGCCCTGTGATCCCGGGTAGCAAGCCCAGACTCCTCCAGGGAAGATACCCAAGATGATTTTTCTCTCTTGACAGTGGTCCATCCTCTGGGATGCATCGGAGACTCCTTGCAGGTATGTCCCTGAGTCTTTATTCTGGTGGTTTGCGGTCCTCTGATCCCGGGTAGCAACCCCAGACTCCTCCAGGGTAGATACCCAAGATGATTTTTCTCCTTGGACAATGCTCCATCCTCTGGGATTCACCCGAGACTCCTCGCAGGTATGTCCCCGAGTCTTTTTTCCGGTGATTTGGGGTCCTGTCATCCCGGGTAGCAACCCCAGACTCCTCCAGGGAAGATACCCAAGATGATTTTTATCCTTGGACAATGCTCCATCCTCTGGGATGCATCGGAGACTCCTTGCAGGTATGTCCCTGAGTCTATATTCCGGTGGTCTGGGTCCCTGTGATTCCGAGTAGCAACCCCAGACTCCTCCAGGGAAGATACCCAAGATGATTTTTCTCTCTTGACAGTGGTCCATCCTGCAGGATATACCCAGAACTCCTCCCAGGCGTCTCCCGCAGAGTTTTCTGCAATGCTTTAGGGCCCTGTGATCCGAGGTAGCAACCCCAGACTCCTCCAGGGAAGATACCCGAGATGATTTTTCTCCTTGGGCAATGCTCCATCCTCTGGGATGCATCCGCGATTCCTCCCAGAGGTCTCCCACAGACATTTTTCCTGTGGTTTGGGGCCCTGTAATCCCGGGTAGGAAACCCAGACTCCTCCAGGGAAGATACCCGAGATGATTTTTATCCTTGGGCAATGCTCCATTCTCTGGGATGCATCTGAGACTCCTTTCAGTTATGGCCCTGAGTCTTTATTGCGGTGGTCTGGGGCCCTGTGATCCCGGGTAGCAATCCCAGACTCCTCCAGGGAAAATACCCAAGATGATTTTTCTCCATGGACAATGCTCCATCCTCTGGGATTCACATGAGCCTCCTTGCAGTTGTGTCCCCGAGTCTTTTTTTCGGTGATTTAGGACCCTGTGATCCCGGGTAGAAGCCCCAGACTCCTCCAGGGAAGATAACCAAGATGCTTTTTCTCTCTTGACAGTGGTCCATCCTGCGGGATCTACCCAGAACTCCTCCCAGGCGTCTCCCGCAGAGTTTTCTCCAATGCTTTAGGGCCCTGTGATCCCGGGTAGCAACCCCAGACTCCTCCAGGGAAGATACCCAAGATGATTTTTCTCTCTTGACAGTGGTCCATCCTCTGGGATGCATCGGAGACTCCTTGCAGGTATGTCCCTGAGCCTTTATTCTGGTGGTTTGCGGTCCTCTGATCCCGGGTAGCAACCCCAGACTCCTCCAGGGAAGATACCCAAGATGATTTTTATCCTTGGGCAATGCTCCATCCTCTGGGATGCATCTGAGACTCATTTCAGTTATGGCCCTGAGTCTTTATTGCGGTGGTCTGGGGCCCTGTGATCCCGGGTAGCAATCCCAGACTCCTCCAGGGAAAATACCCAAGATGATTTTTCTCCATGGACAATGGTCCATCCTCTGGGATTCACGTGAGCCTCCTTGCAGTTGTGTCCCCGAGTCTTTTTTTCGGTGATTTAGGACCCTGTGATCCCGGGTAGAAACCCGAGACTCCTCCAGAAAAGATAGCCGAGATGATTTTTCTCTCTTGATAGTGGTCCATCCTGCGGGATCTACCCAGAACTCCTCCCAGGCTTCTTCCGCAGAGTTTTCTGCAATGCTTTAGGGCCCTGTGATCCCAGGTAGCAACCCCAGACTCCTCCAGGGAAGATACCTGAGATGATTTTTATCCTTGGACTATTGTCCATCCTGCAGGATGCACCCGAGACTCCTCCCAGCTCTGTTTCTGAATGTTTTCTTCCTGGGGTTTAGGGTCCTGTGATCCCAGGTAGCAACCCCAGACTCCTCCAGGGAAGATACCCGAGATGATTTTTAACCTTGAGCAATGCTCCATCTTCTGGGATGCATCCGAGACTCCTTGCAGTTATGTCCCTGAGTCTATATTCCGGTGGTCTGGGTCCCTGTGATCCCGGGTAGCAACCCCAGACTCCTCCAGGGAAGATACCCAGGATGATTTTTCTCTCTTGACAGTGGTCCATCCTGCGGGATCTACCCAGAACTCCTCCCAGGCGTCTCCCGCAGAGTTTTCTCCAATGCTTTAGGGCCCTGTGATCCCGGGTAGCAAGCCCAGACTCCTCCAGGGAAGATACCCAAGATGATTTTTCTCTCTTGACAGTGGTCCATCCTGCAGGATATACCCAGAACTCCTCCCAGGCGTCTCCCGCAGAGTTTTCTGCAATGCTTTATGGCCCTGTGGTCCGAGGTAGCAACCCCAGACTCCTCCAGGGAAGATACCCGAGATGATTTTTCTCCTTGGGCAATGCTCCATCCTCTGGGATGCATCCGTGATTCCTCCCAGAGGTCTCCCACAGACATTTTTCCTGTGGTTTGGGGCCCTGTAATCCCGGGTAGGAAACCCAGACTCCTCCAGGGAAGATACCCGAGATGATTTTTATCCTTGGGCAATGCTCCATTCTCTGGGATGCATCTGAGACTCCTTTCATTTATGGCCCTGAGTCTTTATTGCGGTGGTCTGGGGCCCTGTGATCCCGGGTAGCAATCCCAGACTCCTCCAGGGAAAATACCCAAGATGATTTTTCTCCATGGACAATGCTCCATCCTCTGGGATTCACATGAGCCTCCTTGCAGTTGTGTCCCCGAGTCTTTTTTTCGGTGATTTAGGACCCTGTGATCCCGGGTAGAAGCCCCAGACTCCTCCAGGGAAGATACCCAAGATGATTTTTCTCTCTTGACAGTGGTCCATCCTGCGGGATCTACCCAGAACTCCTCCCAGGCGTCTACCGCAGAGTTTTCTGCAATGCTTTAGGGCCCTGTGATCCCGGGTAGCAACCCCAGACTCCTCCAGGGAAGATACCTGAGATGATTTTTATCCTTGGACTATTGTCCATCCTGCAGGATGCACCCGAGACTCCTCCCAGCTCTGTTTCTGAATGTTTTCTTCCTGGGGTTTAGGGTCCTGTGATCCCAGGTAGCAACCCCAGACTCCTCCACGGAAGATACCCGAGATGATTTTTATCCTTGAGCAATGCTCCATCCTCTGGGATGCATCCGAGACTCCTTGCAGTTATGTCCCTGAGTCTTTATTCCGGTGGTCTGGGGCCCTGTGATCCCGGGTAGCAACCCCAGACTCCTCCAGGGAAGATACCCAGGATGATTTTTCTCTCTTGACAGTGGTCCATCCTGCGGGATCTACCCAGAACTCCTCCCAGGCGTCTCCCGCAGAGTTTTCTGCAATGCTTTAGGGCCCTGTGATCCCGGGTAGCAACCCCAGACTCCTCCAGGGAAGATACCCGAGATGATTTTTCTCCTTGGACAATGCTCCATCCTGCAGGATGCACCCGAGACTCCTCCCAGCTCTGTTTCTGAATGTTTTCTTCCTGGAGTTTAGGGTCCTGTGATCCCAGGGAGCAACCCCAGACTCCTCCAGGGAAGATACCCAAGATGCTTTTTCTCTCTTGACAGTGGTCCATCCTCTGGGATGCATCGGAGACTCCTTGCAGGTATGTCCCTGAGTCTTTATTCTGGTGGTTTGCGGTCCTCTGATCCCGGGTAGCAACCCCAGACTCTTCCAGGGTAGATACCCAAGATGATTTTTCTCCTTGGACAATGCTCCATCCTCTGGGATTCACCCGAGACGCCTCGCAGGTATGTCCCCGAGTCTTTTTTCCGGTGATTTGGGGTCCTGTCATCCCGGGTAGAAAACCCAGACTCCTCCAGGAAGATACCCAAGATGATTTTTATCCTTGGACAATGCTCCATCCTCTGCGATGCATCGGAGACTCCTTGCAGGTATGTCCCTGAGGCTTTATTCCGGTGGTTTGGGGTCCTCTGATCCCGAGTAGCAATCCCAGACTCCTCCAGGGAAGATACCCAAGATGATTTTTATCCTTGGGCAATGCTCCGTCGTCTGGGATGCATCCGAGATTCCTCCCAGAGGTCTCCCACAGACATTTTTCCTGTGGTTTGGGGCCCTGTCATCCCGGGTAGCAACCCCAGACTCCTCCAGGGAAGATACCCAAGATAATTTTTCTCCTTGGACTATTGTCCATCCTCTGGGATGCATCTGAGACTCCTTGCAGTTATGTCCCTGAGTCTTTATTCCGGTGGTCTGGGACCCTGTGATCCCGGGTAGCAACCCCAGACTCCTCCAGGGAAGATACCCAAGATGATTTTTCTCTCTTGACAGTGGTCCATCCTCTGGGATGCATCGGAGACTCCTTGCAGGTATGTCCCTGAGCCTTTATTCTGGTGGTTTGCGGTCCTCTGATCCCGGGTAGCAACCCCAGACTCCTCCAGGGAAGATACCCAAGATGATTTTTATCCTTGGGCAATGCTCCATCCTCTGGGATGCATCTGAGACTCCTTTCAGTTATGGCCCTGAGTCTTTATTGCGGTGGTCTGGGGCCCTGTGATCCCGGGTAGCAATCCCAGACTCCTCCAGGGAAAATACCCAAGATGATTTTTCTCCATGGACAATGGTCCATCCTCTGGGATTCACGTGAGCCTCCTTGCAGTTGTGTCCCCGAGTCTTTTTTTCGGTGATTTAGGACCCTGTGATCCCGGGTAGAAACCCGAGACTCCTCCAGAAAAGATAGCCGAGATGATTTTTCTCTCTTGATAGTGGTCCATCCTGCGGGATCTACCCAGAACTCCTCCCAGGCTTCTTCCGCAGAGTTTTCTGCAATGCTTTAGGGCCCTGTGATCCCAGGTAGCAACCCCAGACTCCTCCAGGGAAGATACCTGAGATGATTTTTATCCTTGGACTATTGTCCATCCTGCAGGATGCACCCGAGACTCCTCCCAGCTCTGTTTCTGAATGTTTTCTTCCTGGGGTTTAGGGTCCTGTGACCCCAGGTAGCAACCCCAGACTCCTCCAGGGAAGATACCCGAGATGATTTTTATCCTTGAGCAATGCTCCATCTTCTGGGATGCATCCGAGACTCCTTGCAGTTATGTCCCTGAGTCTATATTCCGGTGGTCTGGGTCCCTGTGATCCCGGGTAGACACCCCAGACTCCTCCAGGGAAGATACCCAGGATGATTTTTCTCTCTTGACAGTGGTCCATCCTGCGGGATCTACCCAGAACTCCTCCCAGGCGTCTCCCGCAGAGTTTTCTCCAATGCTTTAGGGCCCTGTGATCCCGGGTAGCAAGCCCAGACTCCTCCAGGGAAGATACCCAAGATGATTTTTCTCTCTTGACAGTGGTCCATCCTCTGGGATGCATCGGAGACTCCTTGCAGGTATGTCCCTGAGTCTTTATTCTGGTGGTTTGCGGTCCTCTGATCCCGGGTAGCAACCCCAGACTCCTCCAGGGTAGATACCCAAGATGATTTTTCTCCTTGGACAATGCTCCATCCTCTGGGATTCACCCGAGACTCCTCGCAGGTATGTCCCCGAGTCTTTTTTCCGGTGATTTGGGGTCCTGTCATCCCGGGTAGCAAACCCAGACTCCTCCAGGGAAGATACCCAAGCTGATTTTTATCCTTGGACAATGCTCCATCCCCTGGGATGCATCGGAGACTCCTTGCAGGTATGTCCCTGAGTCTATATTCCGGTGGTCTGGGTCCCTGTGATTCCGAGTAGCAACCCCAGACTCCTCCAGGGAAGATACCCAAGATGATTTTTATCCTTGGGCAATGCTCCATCCTCTGGGATGCATCCGAGATTCCTCCCAGGCGTCTTCCGCAGACATTTTTCCGGTGGTTTGGGGCCTTGTAATCCCGGGTAGCAAACCCAGACTCCTCCAGGGAAGATACCCAAGATGATTTTTCTGTCTTGACAGTGGTCGATCCTGCAGGATCTACCCAGAACTCCTACCAGGCGTCTCCCGCAGAGTTTTCTCCAACGCTTTAGGGCCCTGTGATCCCGGGTAGCAACCCCAGACTCCTCCAGGGAAGATACCCAATATGATTTTTCTCCTTGGACAATGCTCCATCCTCTGGGATGCATCCGAGATTCCTCCCAGGCGTCTTCCGCAGACATTTTTCCGGTGGTTTGGGGTCCTGTCATCCCGGGTAGCAACCCCAGACTCCTCCAGCGAAGATACCCAAGATGCTTTTTCTCCTTGGACTATTGTCCATCCTCTGGGATGCATCCGAGACTCCTTGCAGTTATGTCCCTTAGTCTTTATTCCGGTGGTCTGGGGCCCTGTGATCCCGGGTAGCAACCCCAGACTCCTCCAGGGAAGATACCCAAGATGCTTTTTCTCTCTTGACAGTGGTCCATCCTGCGGGATCTACCCAGAACTCCTCCCAGGCGTCTCCCGCAGAGTTTTCTCCAATGCTTTAGGGCCCTGTGATCCCGGGTAGCAACCCCAGACTCCTCCAGGGAAGATACCCAAGATGATTTTTCTCTCTTGACAGTGGTCCATCCTCTGGGATGCATCGGAGACTCCTTGCAGGTATGTCCCTGAGTCTTTATTCTGGTGGTTTGCGGTCCTCTCATCCTGGGTAGCAACCCCAGACTCCTCCAGGGAAGATACCCAAGATGATTTTTCTCCTTGGACAATGCTCCATCCTCTGGGATTCACCCGAGACACCTCGCAGGTATGTCCCCGAGTCTTTTATCCGGTGGTTTGGGGTCCTGTCATCCCGGGTAGCAACCCCAGACTCCTCCAGGGAAGATACCCAAGATGATTTTTCTCTCTTGACAGTGGTCCATCCTGCAGGATATACCCAGAACTCCTCCCAGGCGTCTCCCGCAGAGTTTTCTGCAATGCTTTAGGGCCCTGTGATCCGAGGTAGCAACCCCAGACTCCTCCAGGGAAGATACCCGAGATGATTTTTCTCCTTGGGCAATGCTCCATCCTCTGGGATGCATCCGCGATTCCTCCCAGAGGTCTCCCACAGACATTTTTCCTGTGGTTTGGGGCCCTGTAATCCCGGGTAGGAAACCCAGACTCCTCCAGGGAAGATACCCGAGATGATTTTTATCCTTGGGCAATGCTCCATTCTCTGGGATGCATCTGAGACTCCTTTCAGTTATGGCCCTGAGTCTTTATTGCGGTGGTCTGGGGCCCTGTGATCCCGGGTAGCAATCCCAGACTCCTCCAGGGAAAATACCCAAGATGATTTTTCTCCATGGACAATGCTCCATCCTCTGGGATTCACATGAGCCTCCTTGCAGTTGTGTCCCCGAGTCTTTTTTTCGGTGATTTAGGACGCTGTGATCCCGGGTAGAAGCCCCAGACTCCTCCAGGGAAGATACCCAAGATGATTTTTCTCTCTTGACAGTGGTCCATCCTGCGGGATCTACCCAGAACTCCTCCCAGGCGTCTACCGCAGAGTTTTCTGCAATGCTTTAGGGCCCTGTGATCCCGGGTAGCAACCCCAGACTCCTCCAGGGAAGATAACTGAGATGATTTTTATCCTTGGACTATTGTCCATCCTGCAGGATGCACCCGAGACTCCTCCCAGCTCTGTTTCTGAATGTTTTCTTCCTGGGGTTTAGGGTCCTGTGATCCCAGGTAGCAACCCCAGACTCCTCCAGGGAAGATACCCGAGATGATTTTTATCCTTGAGCAATGCTCCATCCTCTGGGATGCATCCGAGACTCCTTGCAGTTATGTCCCTGAGTCTTTATTCCGGTGGTCTGGGGCCCTGTGATCCCGGGTAGCAACCCCAGACTCCTCCAGGGAAGATACCCAGGATGATTTTTCTCTCTTGACAGTGGTCCATCCTGCGGGATCTACCCAGAACTCCTCCCAGGCGTCTCCCGCAGAGTTTTCTGCAATGCTTTAGGGCCCTGTGATCCCGGGTAGCAACCCCAGACTCCTCCAGGGAAGATACCCAAGATGCTTTTTCTCTCTTGACAGTGGTCCATCCTCTGGGATGCATCGGAGACTCCTTGCAGGTATGTCCCTGAGTCTTTATTCTGGTGGTTTGCGGTCCTCTGATCCCGGGTAGCAACCCCAGACTCTTCCAGGGTAGATACCCAAGATGATTTTTCTCCTTGGACAATGCTCCATCCTCTGGGATTCACCCGAGACGCCTCGCAGGTATGTCCCCGAGTCTTTTTTCCGGTGATTTGGGGTCCTGTCATCCCGGGTAGAAAACCCAGACTCCTCCAGGAAGATACCCAAGATGATTTTTATCCTTGGACAATGCTCCATCCTCTGCGATGCATCGGAGACTCCTTGCAGGTATGTCCCTGAGGCTTTATTCCGGTGGTTTGGGGTCCTCTGATCCCGAGTAGCAATCCCAGACTCCTCCAGGGAAGATACCCAAGATGATTTTTATCCTTGGGCAATGCTCCATCGTCTGGGATGCATCTGAGATTCCTCCCAGAGGTCTCCCGCAGACATTTTTCCTGTGGTTTGGGGCCCTGTAATCCCGGGTAGCAAACCCAGACTCCTCCAGGGAAGATACCCGAGATGATTTTTATCCTTGGGCAATGCTCCATCCTCTGGGATGCATCTGAGACTCCTTTCAGTTATGGACCTGAGTCTTTATTGTGGTGGTCTGGGGCCCTGTGATCCCGGGTAGCAATCCCAGACTCCTCCAGGGAAAATACCCAAGATGATTTTTCGCCATGGACAATGCTCCATCCTCTGGGATTCACATGAGCCTCCTTGCAGTTGTGTCCCCGAGTCTTTTTTTCAGTGATTTAGGACCCTGTGATCCCGGGTAGAAGCCCCAGACTCCTCCAGGGAAGATACCCAAGATGATTTTTCTCTCTTGACAGTGGTCCATCCTGCGGGATCTACCCAGAACTCCTCCCAGGCGATTACCGCAGAGTTTTCTGCAATGCTTTAGGGCCCTGTGATCCCGGGTAGCAACCCCAGACTCCTCCAGGGAAGATACCCGAGATGATTTTTCTCCTTGGACAATGCTCCATCCTCTGGGATTCACGTGAGCCTCCTTGCAGTTGTGTCCCCGAGTCTTTTTTTCGGTGATTTAGGACCCTGTGATCCCGGGTAGAAACCCCAGACTCCTCCAGAAAAGATAGCCGAGATGATTTTTCTCTCTTGATAGTGGTCCATCCTGCGGGATCTACCCAGAACTCCTCCCAGGCTTCTTCCGCAGAGTTTTCTGCAATGCTTTAGGGCCCTGTGATCCCGGGTAGCAACCCCAGACTCCTCCAGGGAAGATACCTGAGATGATTTTTATCCTTGGACTATTGTCCATCCTGCAGGATGCACCCGAGACTCCTCCCAGCTCTGTTTCTGAATGTTTTCTTCCTGGGGTTTAGGGTCCTGTGATCCCAGGTAGCAACCCCAGACTCCTCCAGGGAAGATACCCGAGATGATTTTTATCCTTGAGCAATGCTCCATCTTCTGGGATGCATCCGAGACTCCTTGCAGTTATGTCCCTGAGTCTATATTCCGGTGGTCTGGGTCCCTGTGATCCCGGGTAGACACCCCAGACTCCTCCAGGGAAGATACCCAGGATGATTTTTCTCTCTTGACAGTGGTCCATCCTGCGGGATCTACCCAGAACTCCTCCCAGGCGTCTCCCGCAGAGTTTTCTCCAATGCTTTAGGGCCCTGTGATCCCGGGTAGCAACCCCAGACTCCTCCAGGGAAGATACCCAAGATGATTTTTCTCTCTTGACAGTGGTCCATCCTCTGGGATGCATCGGAGACTCCTTGCAGGTATGTCCCTGAGTCTTTATTCTGGTGGTTTGCGGTCCTCTGATCCCGGGTAGCAACCCCAGACTCTTCCAGGGTAGATACCCAAGATGATTTTTCTCCTTGGACAATGCTCCATCCTCTGGGATTCACCCGAGACTCCTCGCAGGTATGTCCCCGAGTCTTTTTTCCTGTGATTTGGGGTCCTGTCATCCCGGGTAGCAAACCCAGACTCCTCCAGGGAAGATACCCAAGATGATTTTTATCCTTGGACAATGCTCCATCCTCTGGGATGCATCGGAGACTCCTTGCAGGTATGTCCCTGAGTCTATATTCCGGTGGTCTGGGTCCCTGTGATCCCGAGTAGCAACCCCAGACTCCTCCAGGGAAGATACCCAAGATGATTTTTATCCTTGGGCAATGCTCCGTCGTCTGGGATGCATCTGAGATTCCTCCCAGAGGTCTCCCACAGACATTTTTCCTGTGGTTTGGGGCCCTGTAATCCCGGGTAGCAAACCCAGACTCCTCCAGGGAAGATACCCAAGATGATTTTTCTCCTTGGGCAATGCTCCATCCTCTGGGATGCATCCGCGATTCCTCCCAGAGGTCTCCCACAGACATTTTTCCTGTGGTTTGGGGCCCTGTAATCCCGGGTAGGAAACCCAGACTCCTCCAGGGAAGATACCCGAGATGATTTTTATCCTTGGGCAATGCTCCATTCTCTGGGATGCATCTGGGACTCCTTTCAGTTATGGCCCTGAGTCTTTATTGCGGTGGTCTGGGGCCCTGTGATCCCAGGTAGCAACCCCAGACTCCTCCAGGGAAGATACCCGAGATGATTTTTCTCCTTGGACAATGCTCCATCCTCTGGGATTCACGTGAGCCTCCTTGCAGTTGTGTCCCCGAGTCTTTTTTTCGGTGATTTAGGACCCTGTGATCCCGGGTAGAAGCCCCAGACTCCTCCAGGGAAGATACCCAAGATGCTTTTTCTCTCTTGACAGTGGTCCATCCTGCGGGATCTACCCAGAACTCCTCCCAGGCGTCTACCGCAGAGTTTTCTGCAATGCTTTAGGGCCCTGTGATCCCGGGTAGCAACCCCAGACTCCTCCAGGGAAGATACCTGAGATGATTTTTATCCTTGGACTATTGTCCATCCTGCAGGATGCACCCGAGACTCCTCCCAGCTCTGTTTCTGAATGTTTTCTTCCTGGGGTTTAGGGTCCTGTGATCCCAGGTAGCAACCCCAGACTCCTCCACGGAAGATACCCGAGATGATTTTTATCCTTGAGCAATGCTCCATCCTCTGGGATGCATCCGAGACTCCTTGCAGTTATGTCCCTGAGTCTTTATTCCGGTGGTCTGGGGCCCTGTGATCCCGGGTAGCAACCCCAGACTCCTCCAGGGAAGATACCCAGGATGATTTTTCTCTCTTGACAGTGGTCCATCCTGCGGGATCTACCCAGAACTCCTCCCAGGCGTCTCCCGCAGAGTTTTCTGCAATGCTTTAGGGCCCTGTGATCCCGGGTAGCAACCCCAGACTCCTCCAGGGAAGATACCAGAGATGATTTTTCTCCTTGGACAATGCTCCATCCTGCAGGATGCACCCGAGACTCCTCCCAGCTCTGTTTCTGAATGTTTTCTGCCTGGAGTTTAGGGTCCTGTGATCCCAGGTAGCAACCCCAGACTCCTCCAGGGAAGATACCCAAGATGCTTTTTCTCTCTTGACAGTGGTCCATCCTCTGGGATGCATCGGAGACTCCTTGCAGGTATGTCCCTGAGTCTTTATTCTGGTGGTTTGCGGTCCTCTGATCCCGGGTAGCAACCCCAGACTCTTCCAGGGTAGATACCCAAGATGATTTTTCTCCTTGGACAATGCTCCATCCTCTGGGATTCACCCGAAACGCCTCGCAGGTATGTCCCCGAGTCTTTTTTCCGGTGATTTGGGGTCCTGTCATCCCGGGTAGCAAACCCAGACTCCTCCAGGAAGATACCCAATATGATTTTTATCCTTGGACAATGCTCCATCCTCTGCGATGCATCGGAGACTCCTTGCAGGTATGTCCCTGAGGCTTTATTCCGGTGGTTTGGCGTCCTCTGATCCCGAGTAGCAACCCCAGACTCCTCCAGGGAAGATACCCAAGATGATTTTTATCCTTGGGCAATGCTCCATCCTCTGGGATGAATCTGAGACTCCTTTCAGTTATGGACCTGAGTCTTTATTGTGGTGGTCTGGGGCCCTGTGATCCCGGGTAGCAATCCCAGACTCCTCCAGGGAAAATACCCAAGATGATTTTTCGCCATGGACAATGCTCCATCCTCTGGGATTCACATGAGCCTCCTTGCAGTTGTGTCCCCGAGTCTTTTTTTCGGTGATTTAGGACCCTGTGATCCCAGGTAGAAGCCCCAGACTCCTCCAGGGAAGATACCCAAGATGATTTTTCTCTCTTGACAGTGGTCCATCCTGCGGGATCTACCCAGAACTCCTCCCAGGCTTCTTCCGCAGAGTTTTCTGCAATGCTTTAGGGCCCTGTGATCCCAGGTAGCAACCCCAGACTCCTCCAGGGAAGATACCCGAGATGATTTTTCTCCTTGGACAATGCTCCATCCTCTGGGATTCACGTGAGCCTCCTTGCAGTTGTGTCCCCGAGTCTTTTTTTCGGTGATTTAGGACCCTGTGATCCCGGGTAGAAACCCCAGACTCCTCCAGAAAAGATAGCCGAGATGATTTTTCTCTCTTGATAGTGGTCCATCCTGCGGGATCTACCCAGAACTCCTCCCAGGCTTCTTCCGCAGAGTTTTCTGCAATGCTTTAGGGCCCTGTGATCCCGGGTAGCAACCCCAGACTCCTCCAGGGAAGATACCTGAGATGATTTTTATCCTTGGACTATTGTCCATCCTGCAGGATGCACCCGAGACTCCTCCCAGCTCTGTTTCTGAATGTTTTCTTCCTGGGGTTTAGGGTCATGTGATCCCAGGTAGCAACCCCAGACTCCTCCACGGAAGATACCCGAGATGATTTTTATCCTTGAGCAATGCTCCATCTTCTGCGATGCATCCGAGACTCCTTGCAGTTATGTCCCTGAGTCTATATTCCGGTGGTCTGGGTCCCTGTGATCCCGGGTAGACACCCTAGACTCCTCCAGGGAAGATACCCAGGATGATTTTTCTCTCTTGACAGTGGTCCATCCTGCGGGATCTACCCAGAACTCCTCCCAGGCGTCTCCCGCAGAGTTTTCTCCAATGCTTTAGGGCCCTGTGATCCCGGGTAGCAACCCCAGACTCCTCCAGGGAAGATACCCAAGATGATTTTTCTCTCTTGACAGTGGTCCATCCTCTGGGATGCATCGGAGACTCCTTCCAGGTATGTCCCTGAGTCTTTATTCTGGTGGTTTGCGGTCCTCTGATCCCGGGTAGCAACCCCAGACTCTTCCAGGGTAGATACCCAAGATGATTTTTCTCCTTGGATAATGCTCCGTCGTCTGGGATGCATCTGAGATTCCTCCCAGAGGTCTCCCACAGACATTTTTCCTGTGGTTTGGGGCCCTGTAATCCCGGGTAGCAAACCCAGACTCCTCCAGGGAAGATAACCAAGATGATTTTTCTCTCTTGACAGTGGTCGATCCTGCAGGATCTACCCAGAACTCCTCCCAGGCGTCTCCCGCAGAGTTTTCTCCAACGCTTTAGGGCCCTGTGATCCCGGGTAGCAACCCCAGACTCCTCCAGGGAAGATACCCAATATGATTTTTCTCCTTGGACAATGCTCCATCCTCTGGGCTGCATCCGAGATTCCTCCCAGGCGTCTTCCGCAGACATTTTTCCGGTGGTTTGGGCTCCTGTCATCCCGGGTAGCAACCCCAGACTCCTCCAGGGAAGATACCCAAGATGATTTTTCTCCTTGCACTATTGTCCATCCTCTGGGATGCATCCGAGACTCCTTGCAGTTATGTCCCTGAGTCTTTATTGCGGTGGTCTGGGGCCCTGTGATCCCGGGTAGCAACCCCAGACTCCTCCAGGGAACATACCCAAGATGCTTTTTCTCTCTTGACAGTGGTCCATCCTCTGGGATGCATCGGAGACTCCTTGCAGGTATGTCCCTGAGTCTTTATTCTGGTGGTTTGCGGTCCTCTCATCCTGGGTAGCAACCCCAGACTCCTCCAGGGAAGATACCCAAGATGATTTTTCTCCTTGGACAATGCTCCATCCTCTGGGATTCACCCGAGACACCTCGCAGGTATGTCCCCGAGTCTTTTATCCGGTGGTTTGGGGTCCTGTCATCCCGGGTAGCAACCCCAGACTCCTCCAGGGAAGATACCCAAGATGATTTTTCTTTCTTGACAGTGGTCCATCCTGCAGGATATACCCAGAACTCCTCCCAGGCGTCTCCCGCAGAGTTTTCTGCAATGCTTTAGGGCCCTGTGATCCGAGGTAGCAACCCCAGACTCCTCCATGGAAGATACCCGAGATGATTTTTCTCCTTGGGCAATGCTCCATCCTCTGGGATGCATCCGCGATTCCTCCCAGAGGTCTCCCACAGACATTTTTCCTGTGGTTTGGGGCCCTGTAATCCCGGGTAGGAAACCCAGACTCCTCCAGGGAAGATACCCGAGATGATTTTTATCCTTGGGCAATGCTCCATCCTCTGGGATGCATCTGAGACGCCTTTCAGTTATGGCCCTGAGTCTTTATTGCGGTGGTCTGGGGCCCTGTGATCCCGGGTAGCAACCCCAGACTCCTCCAGGGAAGATACCCAAGATGATTTTTCTCCATGGACAATGCTCCATCCTCTGGGATTCACATGAGCCTCCTTGCAGTTGTGTCCCCGAGTCTTTTTTTCGGTGATTTAGGACCCTGTGATCCCGGGTAGAAGACCCAGACTCCTCCAGGGAAGATACCTGAGATGATTTTTATCCTTGGACTATTGTCCATCCTGCAGGATGCACCCGAGACTCCTCCCAGCTCTGTTTCTGAATGTTTTCTTCCTGGGGTTTAGGGTCCTGTGATCCCAGTTAGCAACCCCAGACTCCTCCAGGGAAGATACCCGAGATGATTTTTATCCTTGAGCAATGCTCCATCTTCTGGGATGCATCCGAGACTCCTTGCAGTTATGTCCCTGAGTCTATATTCCGGTGGTCTGGGTCCCTGTGATCCCGGGTAGCAACCCCAGACTCCTCCAGGGAAGATACCCAGGATGATTTTTCTCTCTTGACAGTGGTCCATCCTGCGGGATCTACCCAGAACTCCTCCCAGGCGTCTCCCGCAGAGTTTTCTCCAATGCTTTAGGGCCCTGTGATCCCGGGTAGCAACCCCAGACTCCTCCAGGGAAGATACCCAAGATGATTTTTCTCTCTTGACAGTGGTCCATCCTCTGGGATGCATCGGAGACTCCTTGCAGGTATGTCCCTGAGTCTTTATTCTGGTGGTTTGCGGTCCTCTGATCCCGGGTAGCAACCCCAGACTCCTCCAGGGAAGATACCCAAGATGATTTTTCTCCTTGGACAATGCTCCATCCTCTGGGATTCACCCGAGACTCCTCTCAGGTATGTCCCCGAGTCTTTTATCCGGTGGTTTGGGGTCCTGTCATCCCGGGTAGCAACCCCAGACTCCTCCAGGGAAGATACCCAAGATGATTTTTCTCCTTGGACAATGCTCCATCGTCTGGGATGCACCTTAGATTCTTCCCAGCCGTCTCCCGCAGACATGTTTCCTGTGGTTTGGGGCCCTGTAATCCCGGATAGCAACCCCAGACTCCTCCAGGGAAGATACGCAAGATGATTTGTATCCTTGAGCAATGCTCCATCCTCTGGGATGCATCCAAGACTCCTTGCATTTATGTCCCTGAGTCTTTATTCCGGTGGTCATTGGCCCTGTGATCCCGGGTAGCAACCCCAGACTCCTCCAGGGAAGATACCTGAGATGATTTTTATCCTTGGACTATTGTCCATCCTGCAGGATGCACCCGAGACTCCTCCCAGCTCTGTTTCTGAATGTTTTCTTCCTGGGGTTTAGGGCCCTGTGATCCCAGGTAGCAACCCCAGACTCCTCCAGGAAAGATACCCAGGATGATTTTTCTCACTTGACAGTGGTCCATCCTCTGGGATGCATCGGAGACTCCTTGCAGGTATGTCCCTGAGTCTTTATTCTGGTGGTTTGCGGTCCTCTCATCCCGGGTAGCAACCCCAGACTCCTCCAGGGAAGATACCCAAGATGATTTTTCTCTCTTGACAGTGGTCCATCCTCTGGGATGTATCGGAGACTCCTTCCAGGTATGTCCCTGAGTCTTTATTCTGGTGTTTTGCGGTCCTCTGGTCCCGGGTAGCAACCCCAGACTCCTCCAGGCAAGATAGCCAAGATGATTTTTATACTTGCATAATGCTCCATCCTCTGGGATTCACCCGAGACGCCTTGCAGGTATATCCCTGAGTCTTTTATCCGGTGGTTTGGGGTCCTGTCATCCCGGGTAGCAACCCCAGACTCCTCCAGGGAAGATACCCAAGATGATTTTTCGCTCTTGACAGTGGTCCATCCTGCAGGATCTACCCAGAACTCCTCCCAGGCGTCTCCCGCAGAGTTTTCTCCAACGCTTTAGGGCCCTGTGATCCCGGGTAGCAATCCCAGACTCCTCCAGGGAAAATACCCAAGATGATTTTTCTCCATGGACAATGCTCCATCCTCTGGGATTCACATGAGCCTCCTTGCAGTTGTGTCCCCGAGTCTTTTTTTCGGTGATTTAGGACCCTGTGATCCCGGGTAGAAGCCCCAGACTCCTCCAGGGAAGATACCCAAGATGATTTTTCTCTCTTGACAGTGGTCCATCCTGCGGGATCTACCCAGAACTCCTCCCAGGCGTCTACCGCAGAGTTTTCTGCAATGCTTTAGGGCCCTGTGATCCCAGGTAGCAACCCCAGACTCCTCCAGGGAAGATACCCGAGATGATTTTTCTATTTGGACAATGCTCCATCCTCTGGGATTCACGTGAGCCTCCTTGCAGTTGTGTCCCCGAGTCTTTTTTTCGGTGATTTAGGACCCTGTGATCCCGGGTAGAAACCCCAGACTCCTCCAGAAAAGATAGCCGAGATGATTTTTCTCTCTTGATAGTGGTCCATCCTGCGGGATCTGCCCAGAACTCCTCCCAGGCTTCTTCCGCAGAGTTTTCTGCAATGCTTTATGGCCCTGTGATCCCGGGTAGCAACCCCAGACTCCTCCAGGGAAGATACCTGAGATGATTTTTATCCTTGGACTATTGTCCATCCTGCACGATGCACCCGAGACTCCTCCCAGCTCTGTTTCTGAATGTTTTCTTCCTGGGGTTTAGGGTCCGGTGATCCCAGGTAGCAAGCCCAGACTCCTCCAGGGAAGATACCCAAGATGATTTTTATCCTTGAGCAATGCTCCATCTTCTGGGATGCATCCGAGACTCCTTGCAGTTATGTCCCTGAGTCTATATTCCGGTGGTCTGGGTCCCTGTGATCCCGGGTAGCAACCCCAGACTCCTCCAGGGAAGATACCCAAGATGATTTTTCTCTCTTGACAGTGGTCCATCCTCTGGGATGCATCGGAGACTCCTTGCAGGTATGTCCCTGAGTCTTTATTCTGGTGGTTTGCGGTCCTCTGATCCCGGGTAGCAACCCCAGACTCCTCCAGGGAAGATACCCAAGATGATTTTTCTCCTTGGACAATGCTCCATCCTCTGGGATTCACCCGAGACTCCTCGCAGGTATGTCCCCGAGTCTTTTATCCGGTGGTTTGGGGTCCTGTCATCCCGGGTAGCAACCCCAGACTCCTCCAGGGAAGATACCCAAGATGATTTTTCTCTCTTGACAGTGGTCCATCCTGCGGGATCTACCCAGAACTCCTCCCAGGCGTCTCCCGCAGAGTTTTCTGCAATGCTTTAGGGCCCTGTGATCCGAGGTAGCAACCCCAGACTCCTCCAGGGAAGATACCCGAGATGATTTTTCTCCTTGGGCAATGCTCCATCCTCTGGGATGCATCCGCGATTCCTCCCAGTCGTCTTCCGCAGACATTATTCCTGTGGTTTGGGGCCCTGTAATCCCGGGTAGCAACCCCAGACTCCTCCAGGGAAGATACCCGAGATGATTTTTATCCTTGGACAATGCTCCATCCTCTGGGATGCATCTGAGACTCCTTTCAGTTATGGCCCTGAGTCTTTATTGTGGTGGTCTGGGGCCCTGTGATCCCGGGTAGCAATCCCAGACTCCTCCAGGGAAGATACCCAAGATGATTTTTCTCCATGGACAATGCTCCATCCTCTGGGATTCACATGAGCCTCCTTGCAGTTGTGTCCCCGAGTCTTTTTTTCGGTGATTTAGGACCCTGTGATCCCGGGTAGAAGCCCCAGACTCCTCCAGGGAAGATACCCAAGATGATTTTTCTCTCTTGACAGTGGTCCATCCTGCGGGATCTACCCAGAACTCCTCCCAGGCGTCTCCCGCAGAGTTTTCTGCAATGCTTTAGGGCCCTGTGATCCCAGGTAGCAACCCCAGACTCCTCCAGGGAAGATACCCGAGATGATTTTTCTCCTTGGACAATGCTCCATCCTCTGGGATTCACGTGAGCCTCCTTGCAGTTGTGTCCCCGAGTCTTTTTTTCGGTGATTTAGGACCCTGTGATCCCGGGTAGGAACCCCAGACTCCTCCAGAAAAGATAGCCGAGATGATTTTTCTCTCTTGACAGTGGTCCATCCTGCGGGATCTACCCAGAACTCCTCCCAGGCTTCTTCCGCAGAGTTTTCTGCAATGCTTTAGGGCCCTGTGATCCCGGGTAGCAACCCCAGACTCCTCCAGGGAAGATACCTGAGATGATTTTTATCCTTGGACTATTGTCCATCCTGCAGGATGCACCCGAGACTCCTCCCAGCTCTGTTTCTGAATGTTTTCTTCCTGGGGTTTAGGGTCCTGTGATCCCAGTTAGCAACCCCAGACTCCTCCAGGGAAGATACCCGAGATGATTTTTATCCTTGGACAATGCTCCATCCTCTGGGATGCATCCGAGACTCCTTGCAGTTATGTCCCTGAGTCTTTATTCCGGTGGTCTGGGGCCCTGTGATCCCGGGTAGCAACCCCAGACTCCTCCAGGGAAGATACCCAGGATGATTTTTCTCTCTTGACAGTGGTCCATCCTGCGGGATCTACCCAGAACTCCTCCCAGGCGTCTCCCGCAGAGTTTTCTGCAATGCTTTAGGGCCCTGTGATCCCGGGTAGCAACCCCAGACTCCTCCAGGGAAGATACCCGAGATGATTTTTCTCCTTGGACAATGCTCCATCCTGCAGGATGCACCCGAGACTCCTCCCAGCTCTGTTTCTGAATGTTTTCTGCCTGGAGTTTAGGGTCCTGTGATCCCAGGTAGCAACCCCAGACTCCTCCAGGGAAGATACCCAAGATGATTTTTATCCTTGAGCAATGCTCCATCTTCTGGGATGCATCCGAGACTCCTTGCAGTTATGTCCCTGAGTCTATATTCCGGTGGTCTGGGTCCCTGTGATCCCGGGTAGCAACCCCAGACTCCTCCAGGGAAGATACCCAGGATGATTTTTCTCTCTTGACAGTGGTCGATCCTCTGGGATGCATCGGAGACTCCTTGCAGGTATGTCCCTGAGTCTTTATTCTGGTGGTTTGCGGTCCTCTGATCCCGGGTAGCAACCCCAGACTCCTCCAGGGAAGATACCCAAGATGATTTTTCTCCTTGGACAATGCTCCATCCTCTGGGATTCACCCGAGACTCCTCGCAGGTATTTCCCCGAGTCTTTTATCCGGTGGTTTGGGGTCCTGTCATCCCGGGTAGCAACCCCAGACTCCTCCAGGGAAGATACCCAAGATGATTTTTCTCTCTTGACAGTGGTCCATCCTGCAGGATCTACCCAGAACTCCTCCCAGGCGTCTCCCGCAGAGTTTTCTGCAATGCTTTAGGGCCCTGTGATCCGAGGTAGCAACCCCAGACTCCTCCAGGGAAGATACCCGAGATGATTTTTCTCCTTGGGCAATGCTCCATCCTCTGGGATGCATCCGCGATTCCTCCCAGTCGTCTTCCGCAGACATTATTCCTGTGGTTTGGGGCCCTGTAATCCCGGGTAGCAACCCCAGACTCCTCCAGGGAAGATACGCAAGATGATTTGTATCCTTGAGCAATGCTCCATCCTCTGGGATGCATCCAAGACTCCTTGCAGTTATGTCCCTGAGTCTTTATTCCGGTGGTCTGGGGCCCTGTGATCCCGGGTAGCAACCCCAGACTCCTCCAGGGAAGATACCTGAGATGATTTTTGTCCTTGGACTATTGTCCATCCTGCAGGATGCACCCGAGACTCCTCCCAGCTCTGTTTCTGAATGTTTTCTTCCTGGGGTTTAGGGCCCTGTGATCCCAGGTAGCAACCCCAGACTCCTCCAGGAAAGATACCCAAGATGCTTTTTCTCACTTAACAGTGGTCCATCCTCTGGGATGCATCGGAGACTCCTTGCAGGTATGTCCCTGAGTCTTTATTCTGGTGGTTTGCGGTCCTCTCATCCCGGGTAGCAACCCCAGACTCCTCCAGGGAGGATACCCAAGATGATTTTTCCCCTTGGACGATGCTCCATCGTCTGGGATGCCCCTTAGATTCCTCCCAGCCGTCTCCCGCAGACTTTTATCCGGTGGTTTGGGGCCCTGTAATCCCGGGTAGCAACCCCAGACTCCTCCAGGGAAGATACCCAAGATGATTTTTCTCTCTTGACAGTGGTCCATCCTGCGGGATCTACGCAGAACTCCTCACAGGTGTCTCCCGCAGAGTTTTCTGCAATGCTTTAGGGCCCTGTGATCCCGGGTAGCAACCCCAGACTCCTCCAGGGAAGATACCCAAGATGATTTTTCTCTCTTGACAGTGGTCCATCCTCTGGGATGTATCGGAGACTCCTTCCAGGTATGTCCCTGAGTCTTTATTCTGGTGTTTTGCGGTCCTCTGATCCCGGGTAGCAACCCCAGACTCCTCCAGGCAAGATAGCCAAGATGATTTTTATCCTTGCACAATGCTCCATCCTCTGGGATTCACCCGAGACGCCTTGCAGGTATATCCCTGAGTCTTTTATCCGGTGGTTTGGGGTCCTGTCATCCCGGGTAGCAACCCCAGACTCCTCCAGGGAAGATACCCAAGATGATTTTTCGCTCTTGACAGTGGTCCATCCTGCAGGATCTACCCAGAACTCCTCCCAGGCGTCTCCCGCAGAGTTTTCTGCAATGCTTTAGGGCCCTGTGATCCCAGGTAGCAACCCCAGACTCCTCCAGGGAAAATACCCAAGATGATTTTTCTCCATGGACAATGCTCCATCCTCTGGGATTCACATGAGCCTCCTTGCAGTTGTGTCCCCGAGTCTTTTTTTCGGTGATTTAGGACCCTGTCATCCCGGGTAGAAGCCCCAGACTCCTCCAGGGAAGATACCCAAGATGATTTTTCTCTCTTGACAGTGGTCCATCCTGCGGGATCTACCCAGAACTCCTCCCAGGCGTCTACCGCAGAGTTTTCTGCAATGCTTTAGGGCCCTGTGATCCCAGGTAGCAACCCCAGACTCCTCCAGGGAAGATACCCGAGATGATTTTTCTATTTGGACAATGCTCCATCCTCTGGGATTCACGTGAGCCTCCTTGCAGTTGTGTCCCCGAGTCTTTTTTTCGGTGATTTAGGACCCTGTGATCCCGGGTAGAAACCCCAGACTCCTCCAGAAAAGATAGCCGAGATGATTTTTCTCTCTTGATAGTGGTCCATCCTGCGGGATCTGCCCAGAACTCCTCCCAGGCTTCTTCCGCAGAGTTTTCTGCAATGCTTTATGGCCCTGTGATCCCGGGTAGCAACCCCAGACTCCTCCAGGGAAGATACCTGAGATGATTTTTATCCTTGGACTATTGTCCATCCTGCAGGATGCACCCGAGACTCCTCCCAGCTCTGTTTCTGAATGTTTTCTTCCTGGGGTTTAGGGTCCGGTGATCCCAGGTAGCAACCCCAGACTCCTCCAGGGAAGATACCCAAGATGATTTTTATCCTTGAGCAATGCTCCATCTTCTGGGATGCATCCGAGACTCCTTGCAGTTATGTCCCTGAGTCTATATTCCGGTGGTCTGGGTCCCTGTGATCCCGGGTAGCAACCCCAGACTCCTCCAGGGAAGATACCCAAGATGATTTTTCTCTCTTGACAGTGGTCCATCCTCTGGGATGCATCGGAGACTCCTTGCAGGTATGTCCCTGAGTCTTTATTCTGGTGGTTTGCGGTCCTCTGATCCCGGGTAGCAACCCCAGACTCCTCCAGGGAAGATACCCAAGATGATTTTTCTCCTTGGACAATGCTCCATCCTCTGGGATTCACCCGAGACTCCTCGCAGGTATGTCCCCGAGTCTTTTATCCGGTGGTTTGGGGTCCTGTCATCCCGGGTAGCAACCCCAGACTCCTCCAGGGAAGATACCCAAGATGATTTTTCTCTCTTGACAGTGGTCCATCCTGCGGGATCTACCCAGAACTCCTCCCAGGCGTCTCCCGCAGAGTTTTCTGCAATGCTTTATGGCCCTTTATCCGAGGTAGCAACCCCAGACTCCTCCAGGGAAGATACCCGAGATGATTTTTCTCCTTGGGCAATGCTCCATCCTCTGGGATGCATCCGCGATTCCTCCCAGTCGTCTTCCGCAGACATTATTCCTGTGGTTTGGGGCCCTGTAATCCCGGGTAGCAACCCCAGACTCCTCCAGGGAAGATACCCGAGATGATTTTTATCCTTGGACAATGCTCCATCCTCTGGGATGCATCTGAGACTCCTTTCAGTTATGGCCCTGAGTCTTTATTGTGGTGGTCTGGGGCCCTGTGATCCCGGGTAGCAATCCCAGACTCCTCCAGGGAAGATACCCAAGATGATTTTTCTCCATGGACAATGCTCCATCCTCTGGGATTCACATGAGCCTCCTTGCAGTTGTGTCCCCGAGTCTTTTTTTCGGTGATTTAGGACCCTGTGATCCCGGGTAGAAGCCCCAGACTCCTCCAGGGAAGATACCCAAGATGATTTTTCTCTCTTGACAGTGGTCCATCCTGCGGGATCTACCCAGAACTCCTCCCAGGCGTCTCCCGCAGAGTTTTCTGCAATGCTTTAGGGCCCTGTGATCCGAGGTAGCAACCCCAGACTCCTCCAGGGAAGATTCCTGAGATGATTTTTATCCTTGGACTATTGTCCATCCTGCAGGATGCATTCGAGACTCCTCCCAGCTCTGTTTCTAAATGTTTTCTTCCTGGGGTTTAGGGTCCTGTGATCCCAGGTAGCAACCCCAGACTCCTCCAGGGAAGATACCCGAGATGATTTTTATCCTTGGACAATGCTCCATCCTCTGGGATGCATCCGAGACTCCTTGCAGTTATGTCCCGGAGTCTTTATTCCGGTGGTCTGGGGCCCTGTGATCCCGGGTAGCAACCCCAGACTCCTCCAGGGAAGATACCCAAGATGCTTTTTCTCTCTTGACAGTGGTCCATCCTGCGGGATCTACCCAGACCTCCTCCCAGGCATCTCCCGCAGAGTTTTCTGCAATGCTTTAGGGCCCTGTGATCCCGGGTAGCAACCCCAGACTCCTCCAGGGAAGATACCCAATATGATTTTTCTCCTTGGACACTGCTCCATCGTCTGGGATGCACGTTAGGTTCCTCCCAGCCGTCTCCCGCAGACATGTTTCCTGTGGTTTGGGGCCCTGTAATCCCGGATAGCAACACCAGACTCCTCCAGTGAAGATACCCAAGATGATTTGTATCCTTGGACTATTGTCCATCCTCTGGGATGCATCCGAGACTCCTTGCAGTTATGTCCCTGAGACTTTATTGCGGTGGCCTGGGCCCTGTGATCCCGGGTAGCAACCCCAGACTCCTCCAGGGAAGATACCCAAGATGATTTTTCTCCTTGGACAATGCTCCATCCTCTGGGATTCACCTGAGACTCCTCGCAGCTATGTCCCCGAGTCTTTTATCCAGTGGTTTGTGATCATGTAATTTCGGGTAGCAACCCCAGACTCCTCCAGGGGAAGATACCCAAGCTGATTTTTATCCTTGGACAATGCTCCATCCTCTGCGATGCATCGGAGACTCCTTGCAGGTATGTCCCTGAGTCTTTATTCCGGTGGTTTGTGGTCCTCTGATCCCGAGTAGCAACCCCAGACTCCTCCAGGGAAGATACCCAAGATGATTTTTCTCCTTGGACAATGCTCCATCCTCTGGGATTCACATGAGCCTCCTTGCAGTTGTGTCCCAGAGTCTTTTTTTTGGTGATTTAGGACCCTGTGATCCCGGGTAGAAGCCCCAGACTCCTCCAGGGAAGATACCCAAGATGCTTTTTCTGTCTTGACAGTGGTCCATCCTGCGTGATCTACCCAGAACTCCTCCCAGGCGTCTCCCGCAGAGTTTTCTGCAATGCTTTAGGGCCCTGTGATCCCGGGTAGCAACCCCAGACTCCTCCAGGGAAGATACCCAAGATGATTTTTATCCTTGGACAATGCTCCATCCTCTGTGATGCATCGGAGACTCCTTGCAGGTATGTCCCTGAGGCTTTATTCCGGTGGTTTGGGGTCCTCTGATCCCGAGTAGCAACCCCAGACTCCTCCAGCGAAGATACCCAAGATGATTTTTATCCTTGGGCAATGCTCCATCCTCTGGGATGCATCTGAGATTCCTCCCAGAGGTCTCCCGCAGACATTTTTCCTGTGGTTTAGGGCCCTGTAATTCCGGGTAGCAAACCCAGACTCCTCCAGGGAAGATACCCAAGATGATTTTTATCCTTGGGCAATGCTCCATCCTCTGGGATGCATCTGAGACTCCTTTCAGTTATGGCCCTGAGTCTTTATTGCGGTGGTCTGGGGCCCTGTGATCCCGGGTAGCAATCCCAGACTCCTCCAGGGAAAATACCCAAGATGATTTTTCTCCATGGACAATGCTCCATCCTCTGGGATTCACGTGAGCCTCCTTGCAGTTGTGTCCCCGAGTCTTTTTTTCGGTGATTTAGGACCCTGTGATCCCGGGTAGAAACCCCAGACTCCTCCAGAAAAGATAGCCGAGATGATTTTTCTCTCTTGATAGTGGTCCATCCTGCGGGATCTACCCAGAACTCCTCCCAGGCTTCTTCCGCAGAGTTTTCTGCAATGCTTTAGGGCCCTGTGATCCCGGGTAGCAACCCCAGACTCCTCCAGGGAAGATACCTGAGATGATTTTTATCCTTGGACTATTGTCCATCCTGCAGGATGCACCCGAGAGTCCTCCCAGCTCTGTTTCTGAATGTTTTCTTCCTGGGGTTTAGGGTCCTGTGATCCCAGGTAGCAACCCCAGACTCCTCCAGGGAAGATACCCGAGATGATTTTTATCCTTGAGCAATGCTCCATCTTCTGGGATGCATCCGAGACTCCTTGCAGTTATGTCCCTGAGTCTATATTCCGGTGGTCTGGGTCCCTGTGATCCCGGGTAGACACCCCAGACTCCTCCAGGGAAGATACCCAGGATGATTTTTCTCTCTTGACAGTGGTTCATCCTGCGGGATCTACCCAGAACTCCTCCCAGGCGTCTCCCGCAGAGTTTTCTCCAATGCTTTAGGGCCCTGTAATCCCGGGTAGCAACCCCAGACTCTTCCAGGGTAGATACCCAAGATGATTTTTCTCCTTGGACAATGCTCCATCCTCTGGGATTCACCCTAGACTCCTCGCAGGTATGTCCCCGAGTCTTTTTTCCGGTGATTTGGGGTCCTGTCATCCCGGGTAGCAACCCCAGACTCCTCCAGGGAAGATACCTGAGATGATTTTTCTCCTTGGACTATTGTCCATCCTGCAGGATGCACCCGAGACTCCTCCCAGCTCTGTTTCTGAGTGTTTTCTTCCTGGGGTTTAGGGCCCTGTGATCCCAGGTAGCAACCCCAGACTCCTCCAGGAAAGATACCCGAGATGATTTTTATCCTTGAGCAATGCTCCATCCTCTGGGATGCATCCGAGACTCCTTGCAGTTATGTCCCTGAGTTTTATTCCGGTGGTTTGGGGCCCTGTGATCCTGGGAAGCAACCCCAGACTCCTCCAGGGAAGATACCCGAGATGATTTTTCTCCTTGGGCAATGCTCCATCCTCTGGGATGCATCCAAGATTCCTCCCTGGCGTCTTGCGCAGACAGTATTCATGTGGTTTGGGGCCATGTGATCCCGGGTAGCAACCCCAGACTCCTCCAGGGAAGATACCCAAGATGATTTTTCTCCTTGGACAATGCTCCATCCTCTGGTAATCACCAGAGACTCCTCGCAGGTATGTCCCCGATTCTTTTTTCCGGTGATTTGGGGCTCTGCGATCCCGGGTAGCAACCCCAGACTCCTCCAGGGAAGATACCCAAGATGATTTTTCTCCTTGGACAATGCTCCATCCTGCAGGATGCACCCGAGACTCCTCCCAGCTCTGTTTCTGAATGTTTTCTTCCTGGGGTTTAGGGCCCTGTGATCCCAGGTAGCAACCCCAGACTCCTCCAGGGAAGATACCCAAGATGCTTTCTCTCTCTTGACAGTGGTCCATCCTGTGGGATCTACCCAGAACTCCTCCCAGGCGTCTCCCGCAGAGTTTTCTCCAATGGTTTAGGGCCCTGTGATCCCGGGTAGCAACCCCAGACTCCTCCAGGGAAGATACCCGAGATGATTTTTCTCCTTGGACAATTCACCATCCTCTGGGATTCACATGAGCCTCCTTGCAGTTGTGTCCCCGAGTCTTTTTTTCGGTGATTTAGGACCGTGTGATCCCGGGTAGAAGCCCCAGAATCCTCCAGGGAAGATACCCAAGATGATTTTTCTCTCTTGACAGTGGTCCATCCTGCGGGATCTACCCAGAACTCCTCCCAGGCGTCTCCCGCAGAGTTTTCTGCAATGCTTTAAGGCCCTGTGATCCCGGGTAGCAACCCCAGACTCCTCCAGGGAAGATACCCAAGATGATTTGTATCCTTGAGCAATGCTCCATCCTCTGGGATGCATCTGAGATTCCTCCCAGGAATCTCCCGCAGACATTTTGGGTTCATGTTATGTCAGGGCAGGTTTAGATTGGATATTAGGAAGCATTTTTTCACTGAAAGGGTTATTAAACATTGGAATAAGCTGCCCAGAGAGGTGGTGGATTCAGCATCCATGGAGGTGTTTAAGAAAAGGGTAGATGAGGTTCTTAGGGACATGGTTTAGGAGTGGTGGTGTTTTTATCAGGGTAGGTTAATGGTTGGACATCATGATCTTAAAGGTCCCTTCCAACCTCACTGATTCTATGATTCTATGATTCTATGATTTTTCCTGTGGTCTGGGGCCCTGTAATCCCGGGTAGCAACCCCAGACTCCTCCAGGGAAGATACCCAAGATGATTTTTCTCCTTGGACAATGCTCCATCCTCTGGGATTCACCTGAGGCTCCTCGCAGTTATGTCCCCGAGTCTTTCTTCCGGTGGTTTGAGGTTCTGTGATCCCGGGTAGCAACCCCAGACTCGTCCAGGGAAGATACCCGAGATGATTTTTCTCCTTGGACTATTGTCCATCCTGCAGGATGCACCCGAGACTCCTCCCAGCTCTGTTTCTGAGTGTTTTCTTCCTGGGGTTTAGGGCCCTGTGATCCCAGGTAGCAACCCCAGACTCCTCCAGGGAAGATACCCGAGATGATTTTTATCCTTGAGCAATGCTCCATCCTCTGGGATGCATCCGAGACTCCTTGCAGTTATGTCCCTGAGTTTTATTCCGGTGGTTTGGGGCCCTGTGATCCTGGGAAGCAACCCCAGACTCCTCCAGCGAAGATACCCGAGATGATTTTTCTCCTTGGGCAATGCTCCATCCTCTGGGATGCATCCAAGATTCCTCCCAGGCGTCTTGCGCAGACAGTATTCATGTGGTTTGGGGCCCTGTGATCCCGGGTAGCAACCCCAGACTCCTCCAGGGAAGATACCCAAGATGATTTTTCTCTTTGGACAATGCTCCATCCTCTGGTAATCACCAGAGACTCCTCGCAGGTATGTCCCCGAGTCTTTTTTCCGGTGATTTGGGGCTCTGCGATCCCGGGTAGCAACCCCAGACTCCTCCAGGGAAGATACCCAAGATGATTTTTCTCCTTGGACAATGCTCCATCCTGCAGGATGCACCCGAGACTCCTCCCAGTTCTGTTTCTGAATGTTTTCTTCCTGGGGTTTAGGGCCCTGTGATCCCAGGTAGCAACCCCAGACTCCTCCAGGGAAGATACCCAAGATGCTTTCTCTCCCTTGACAGTGGTCCATCCTGCGGGATCTACCCAGAACTCCTCCCAGGCGTCTCCCGCAGAGTTTTCTCCAATGGTTTAGGGCCCTGCGATCCCGGGTAGCAACCCCAGACTCCTCCAGGGAAGATACCCAAGATGATTTTTCTCCTTGGACAATTCTCCATCCTCTGGGATTCACATGAGCATCCTTGCAGTTGTGTCCCCGAGTCTTTTTTTCGGTGATTTAGGACCCTGTGATCCCGGGTAGAAGCCCCAGACTCCTCCAGGGAAGTTACCCAAGATGATTTTTCTCTCTTGACAGTGGTCCATCCTGCGGGATCTACCCAGAACTCCTCCCAGGCGTCTCCCGCAGAGTTTTCTCCAATGCTTTAAGGCCCTGTGATCCCGGGTAGCAACCCCAGACTCCTCCAGGGAAGATACCCGAGATGATTTGTATCCTTGAGCAATGCTCCATCCTCTGAGATGCATCCGAGACTCCTTGCAGTTATGTCCATGAGTCTTTATTCCGGTGGTCTGGTGCCCTGTGATCCCGGGTAGCAACCCCAGACTCCTCCAGGGAAGATACCCAGGATGCCTTTTCTCTCTTGACAGTGATCCATCCTGCGGGATCTACCCAGAACTCCTCCCAGGCGTCTCCCGCAGAGTTTTCTGCAATGCTTTAGGGCCCTGTGATCCCGGGTAGCAACCCCAGACTCCTCCAGGGAAGATACCCAAGATGATTTTTCTCTCTTGACAGTGGTCCATCATCTGGGATGCATCGGAGACTCCTTGCAGGTATGTCCCTGAGTCTTTATTCTGGTGGTTTGCGGTCCTCGGATCCAGGGTAGCAACCCCAGACTCCTCCAGGGAAGATACCCAATATGATTTTTATCCTTGGGCAATGCTCCATCGTCTGGGATGCATCTGAGATTCCTCTCAGAGGTCTCCCGCAGACATTTTTCCTGTGGTTTGGGGCCCTGTAATCCCAGGTAGCAACCCCAGACTCCTCCAGGGAAGATACCCAAGATGCTTTCTCTCTCTTGACAGTGGTCCATCCTGCGGGATCTACCCAGAACTCCTCCCAGGCGTCTCCCGCAGAGTTTTCTCCAATGGTTTAGGGCCCTGCGATCCCGGGTAGCAACCCCAGACTCCTCCAGGGAAGATACCCGAGATGATTTTTCTCCTTGGACAATGCTCCATCCTCTGGGATTCACATGATCCTCCTTGCAGTTGTGTCCCTGAGTCTTTTTTTTGGTGATTTAGGACCCTGTGATCCCGGGTAGAAGCCCCGGACTCCTCCTGGGAAGATATCCAAGATGCTTTTTCTCTCTTGACAGTGGTCCATCTTGCGGGATCTACCCAGAACTCCTCCCAGGCGTCTCCCGCAGAGTTTTCTGCAATGCTTTAGGGCCCTGTGATCCCGGGTAGAAACCCCAGACTCCTCCAGGGAAGATAACCAAGATGATTTTTATCCTTGAGCAATGCTCCATCCTCTGGGATGCATCCGAGACTCCTTGCAGTTATGTCCCTGAGTCTTTATTCCGGTGGTCTGGGACCCTGTGATCCCAGGTAGCAACCCCAGACTCCTCCAGGGTAGATACCCAGGATGCTTTTTCTCTCTTGACAGTGGTCCATCCTGCGGGATCTACCCAGAACTCCTCCCAGGCGTCTCCCGCAGAGTTTTCTGCAATGCTTTAGGGCCCTGTGATCCCACGTAGCAAGCCCAGACTCCTCCAGGGAAGATACCCAAGATGATTTTTCTCTCTTGACAGTGGTCCATCCTCTGGGATGGATCGGAGACTCCTTGCAGGTATGTCCCTGAGTTTTTATTCTGGTGGTTTGCGGTCCTCTGATCCCGGGTAGCAACCCCAGACTCCTCCAGGGAAGATACCCAAGATGATTTGTATCCTTGGACTATTGTCCATCCTCTGGGATGCATCCGAGACTCCTTGCAGTTATGTCCCTGAGTCTTTATTCCGGTGGTCTGGGGCCCTGTGATCCCGGGTAGCAACCCCAGACTCCTCCAGGGAAGATACCCAAGATGATTTTTCTCTCTTGACAGTGGTCCATCCTGCAGGATCTACCCAGAACTCCTCCCAGGCGTCTCCCGCAGAGTTTTCTCCAATGCTTTAGGGCCCTGTGATCCCGGGTAGCAACCCCAGACTCCTCCAGGGAAGATACCCGAGATGATTTTTGTCCTTGGACAATTCTCCATCCTCTGGGATTCACCCGAGACTCCTCGCAGGTATGTCCCCGAGTCTTTTCCGGTGATTTGGGGTCCTGTCATCCCGGGTAGCAATTCCCGACTCCTCCAGGGAAGATACCCAAGATGATTTGTATCCTTGGACAATGCTCCATCCTCTGGGATGCATCCGAGCCTCCTTGCAGTTGTGTCCCCGAGTCTTTTTTTCGGTGATTTAGGACGCTGTGATCCCGGGTAGAAGCCCCAGACTCCTCCAGGGAAGATACCCCAGATGATTTTTCTCTCTTGACAGTGGTCCATCCTGCGGGATCTACCCAGAACTCCTCCCAGCCGTCTCCAGCAGAGTTTTCTGCAATGCTTTAGGGCCCTGTGATCCCGGGTAGCAACCCCAGACTCCTCCAGGGAAGATAGCCAAGATGATTTTTATCTTTGGGCAATGCTCCATCGTCTGGGATGCATCTGAGATTCCTCTCAGAGGTCTCCTGCAGACATTTTTCCTGTGGTTTGGGGTCCTGTAATCCTGGGTAGCAAACCCAGACTCCTCCAGGGAAGATACCCGAGATGATTTTTATCCTTGGGCAATGCTCCATCCTCTGGGATGCATCTGAGACTCCTTTCAGTTATGGCCCTGAGTCTTTATTGCGGTGGTCTGGGGCCCTGTGATCCCGGGTAGCAATCCCAGACTCCTCCAGGGAAGATACCCAAGATGATTTTTCTCCATGGACAATTCTCCATCCTCTGGGATTCACATGAGCCTCCTTGCAGTTGTGTCCCCGAGTCTTTTTTTCGGTGACTTAGGACGCTGTGATCCCGGGTAGAAGCCCCAGACTCCTCCAGGGAAGATACCCCAGATGATTTTTCTCTCTTGACAGTGGTCCATATTGCGGGATCTACCCAGAACTCCTTCCAGGCGTCTCCAGCAGAGTTTTCTGCAATGCTTTAGGGCCCTGTGATCCCAGGTAGCAACCCCAGACTCCTCCAGGGAAGATACCCAAGATGATTTGTATCCTTGGACAATGCTCCATCCTCTGGGATGCATCCGAGCCTCCTTGCAGTTGTGTCCCCGAGTCTTTTTTTCGGTGATTTAGGACCCTGTGATCCCGGGTAGAAGCCCCAGACTCCTCCAGGGAAGATACCCAAGATGATTTTTATCCTTGGGCAATGCTCCATCGTCTGGGATGCATCTGAGATTCCTCCTAGAGGTCTCCCGCAGACATTTTTCCTGTGGTTTGGGGCCCTGTAATCCCGGGTAGCAAACCCAGACTCCTCCAGGGAAGATATCTGAGATGATTTTTATCCTTGGGCAATGCTCCATCCTCTGGGATGCATCTGAGACGCCTTTCAGTTATGGCCCTGAGTCTTTATTGCGGTGGTCTGGGGCCCTGTGATCCCGGGTAGCAACCCCAGACTCCTCCAGGGAAGATACCCAAGATGATTTTTCTCCATGGACAATGCTCCGTCCTCTGGGATTCACATGAGCCTCCTTGCAGTTGTGTCCCCGAGTCTTTTTTTCGGTTATTTAGGACCCTGTGATCCCGGGTAGAAGCCCCAGACTCCTCCAGGAAAGATACCCAAGATGATTTTTCTCTCCTGACAGTGGTCCATCCTGCGGGATCTACCCAGAACTCCTCCCAGGCGTCTCCCGCAGAGTTTTCTGCAATGCTTTAGGGCCCTGTGATCCCGGGTAGCAACCCCAGACTCCTCCCCGGAAGATACCCAACATGATTTTTCTCCTTGGACAATGCTCTATCCTCTGGGATTCACATGAGCCTCCTTGCAGTTGTGTCCCAGAGTCTTTTTCTCGGTGATTTAGGACCCTGTGATCCCGGGTAGCAATCCCAGACTCGTCCAGGGAAGATACCCAAGATGATTTGTATCCTTGGACAATGCTCCATCCTCTGGGATGCATCCGAGCCTCCTTGCAGTTGTGTCCCCGAGTCTTTTTTTCGGTGATTTAGGACTCTGTGATCCCGGGAAGAAGCCCCAGACTCCTCCAGGGAAGATACCCAAGATGCTTTTTCTCTCTTGACAGTGGTCCATCCTGCGGGATCTACCCAGAACTCCTCCCAGGCGTCTCCCGCAGAGTTTTCTGCAATGCTTTAGGGCCCTGTGATCCCAGGTAGCAACCCCAGACTCCTCCCCGGAAGATACCCAAGATGCTTTTTCTCTCTTGACAGTGGTCCATCCTCTGGGATGCATCGGAGACTCCTTGCAGGTATGTCCCCGAGTCTTTTTTCCGGTGATTTGGGGTCTTCTCATCCCGGGGAGCAACCCCAGACTCGTCCAGGGAAGATACCCAAGATGATTTGTATCCTTGGACAATGCTCCATCCTCTGGGTTTCACATGAGCCTCCTTACAGTTGTGTCCCCGAGTCTTTTTTTCGTTGATTTAGGACCCTGTTATCCCGGGTAGAAGCCCCAGACTCCTCCAGGGAAGATACCCAAGATGATTTTTCTCCTTGGGCAATGCTCCATCCTCTGGGATGCATCTGAGATTCCTCCCAGAGGTCTCCCGCAGACATTTTTCCTGTGGTTTAGGGCCCTGTAATTCCGGGTAGCAAACCCAGACTCCTCCAGGGAAGATACCCAAGATGATTTTTATCCTTGGGCAATGCTCCATCCTCTGGGATGCATCTGAGACTCCTTTCAGTTATGGCCCTGAGTCTTTATTGCGGTGGTCTGGGGCCCTGTGATCCCGGGTAGCAATCCCAGACTCCTCCAGGGAAAATACCCAAGATGATTTTTCTCCATGGACAATGCTCCATCCTCTGGGATTCACGTGAGCCTCCTTGCAGTTGTGTCCCCGAGTCTTTTTTTCGGTGATTTAGGACCCTGTGATCCCGGGTAGAAACCCCAGACTCCTCCAGAAAAGATAGCCGAGATGATTTTTCTCTCTTGATAGTGGTCCATCCTGCGGGATCTACCCAGAACTCCTCCCAGGCTTCTTCCGCAGAGTTTTCTGCAATGCTTTAGGGCCCTGTGATCCCGGGTAGCAACCCCAGACTCCTCCAGGGAAGATACCTGAGATGATTTTTATCCTTGGACTATTGTCCATCCTGCAGGATGCACCCGAGACTCCTCCCAGCTCTGTTTCTGAATGTTTTCTTCCTGGGGTTTAGGGTCCTGTGATCCCAGGTAGCAACCCCAGACTCCTCCAGGGAAGATACCCGAGATGATTTTTATCCTTGAGCAATGCTCCATCTTCTGGGATGCATCCGAGACTCCTTGCAGTTATGTCCCTGAGTCTATATTCCGGTGGTCTGGGTCCCTGTGATCCCGGGTAGACACCCCAGACTCCTCCAGGGAAGATACCCAGGATGATTTTTCTCTCTTGACAGTGGTCCATCCTGCGGGATCTACCCAGAACTCCTCCCAGGCGTCTCCCGCAGAGTTTTCTCCAATGCTTTAGGGCCCTGTAATCCCGGGTAGCAACCCCAGACTCTTCCAGGGTAGATACCCAAGATGATTTTTCTCCTTGGACAATGCTCCATCCTCTGGGATTCACCCGAGACTCCTCGCAGGTATGTCCCCGAGTCTTTTTTCCGGTGATTTGGGGTCCTGTCATCCCGGGTAGCAACCCCAGACTCCTCCAGGGAAGATACCTGAGATGATTTTTCTCCTTGGACTATTGTCCATCCTGCAGGATGCACCCGAGACTCCTCCCAGCTATGTTTCTGAGTGTTTTCTTCCTGGGGTTTAGGGCCCTGTGATCCCAGGTAGCAACCCCAGACTCCTCCAGGAAAGATACCCGAGATGATTTTTATCCTTGAGCAATGCTCCATCCTCTGGGATGCATCCGAGACTCCTTGCAGTTATGTCCCTGAGTTTTATTCCGGTGGTTTGGGGCCCTGTGATCCTGGGAAGCAACCCCAGACTCCTCCAGGGAAGATACCCGAGATGATTTTTCTCCTTGGGCAATGCTCCATCCTCTGGGATGCATCCAAGATTCCTCCCAGGCGTCTTGCGCAGACAGTATTCATGTGGTTTGGGGCCATGTGATCCCGGGTAGCAACCCCAGACTCCTCCAGGGAAGATACCCAAGATGATTTTTCTCCTTGGACAATGCTCCATCCTCTGGTAATCACCAGAGACTCCTCGCAGGTATGTCCCCGAGTCTTTTTTCCGGTGATTTGGGGCTCTGCGATCCCGGGTAGCAACCCCAGACTCCTCCAGGGAAGATACCCAAGATGATTTTTCTCCTTGGACTATTGTCCATCCTGCAGGATGCACCCGAGACTCCTCCCAGCTCTGTTTCTGAATGTTTTCTTCCTGGGGTTTAGGGCCCTGTGATCCTAGGTAGCAACCCCAGACTCCTCCAGGGAAGATACCCAAGATGCTTTCTCTCTCTTGACAGTGGTCCATCCTGTGGGATCTACCCAGAACTCCTCCCAGGCGTCTCCCGCAGAGTTTTCTCCAATGGTTTAGGGCCCTGCGATCCCGGGTAGCAACCCCAGACTCCTCCAGGGAAGATACCCGAGATGATTTTTCTCCTTGGACAATTCACCATCCTCTGGGATTCAGATGAGCCTCCTTGCAGTTGTGTCCCCGAGTCTTTTTTTCGGTGATTTAGGACCGTGTGATCCCGGGTAGAAGCCCCAGAATCCTCCAGGGAAGATACCCCAGATGATTTTTCTCTCTTGACAGTGGTCCATCCTGCGGGATCTACCCAGAACTCCTCCCAGGCGTCTCCCGCAGAGTTTTCTGCAATGCTTTAAGGCCCTGTGATCCCGGGTAGCAACCCCAGACTCCTCCAGGGAAGATACCCAAGATGATTTGTATCCTTGAGCAATGCTCCATCCTCTGGGATGCATCTGAGATTCCTCCCAGGAATCTCCCGCAGACATTTTGGGTTCATGTTATGTCAGGGCAGGTTTAGATTGGATATTAGGAAGCATTTTTTCACTGAAAGGGTTATTAAACATTGGAATAAGCTGCCCAGAGAGGTGGTGGATTCAGCATCCATGGAGGTGTTTAAGAAAAGGGTAGATGAGGTTCTTAGGGACATGGTTTAGGAGTGGTGGTGTTTTTATCAGGGTAGGTTAATGGTTGGACATCATGATCTTAAAGGTCCCTTCCAACCTCACTGATTCTATGATTCTATGATTCTATGATTTTTCCTGTGGTCTGGGGCCCTGTAATCCCGGGTAGCAACCCCAGACTCCTCCAGGGAAGATACCCAAGATGATTTTTCTCCTTGGACAATGCTCCATCCTCTGGGATTCACCTGAGGCTCCTCGCAGTTATGTCCCCGAGTCTTTCTTCCGGTGGTTTGAGGTTCTGTGATCCCGGGTAGCAACCCCAGACTCGTCCAGGGAAGATACCCGAGATGATTTTTCTCCTTGGACTATTGTCCATCCTGCAGGATGCACCCGAGACTCCTCCCAGCTCTGTTTCTGAGTGTTTTCTTCCTGGGGTTTAGGGCCCTGTGATCCCAGGTAGCAACCCCAGACTCCTCCAGGGAAGATACCCGAGATGATTTTTATCCTTGAGCAATGCTCCATCCTCTGGGATGCATCCGAGACTCCTTGCAGTTATGTCCCTGAGTTTTATTCCGGTGGTTTGGGGCCCTGTGATCCTGGGAAGCAACCCCAGACTCCTCCAGCGAAGATACCCGAGATGATTTTTCTCCTTGGGCAATGCTCCATCCTCTGGGATGCATCCAAGATTCCTCCCAGGCGTCTTGCGCAGACAGTATTCATGTGGTTTGGGGCCCTGTGATCCCGGGTAGCAACCCCAGACTCCTCCAGGGAAGATACCCGAGATGATTTTTATCCTTGAGCAATGCTCCATCTTCTGGGATGCATCCGAGACTCCTTGCAGTTATGTCCCTGAGTCTATATTCCGGTGGTCTGGGTCCCTGTGATCCCGGGTAGACACCCCAGACTCCTCCAGGGAAGATACCCAGGATGATTTTTCTCTCTTGACAGTGGTCCATCCTGCGGGATCTACCCAGAACTCCTCCCAGGCGTCTCCCGCAGAGTTTTCTCCAATGCTTTAGGGCCCTGTAATCCCGGGTAGCAACCCCAGACTCTTCCAGGGTAGATACCCAAGATGATTTTTCTCCTTGGACAATGCTCCATCCTCTGGGATTCACCCGAGACTCCTCGCAGGTATGTCCCCGAGTCTTTTTTCCGGTGATTTGGGGTCCTGTCATCCCGGGTAGCAACCCCAGACTCCTCCAGGGAAGATACCTGAGATGATTTTTCTCCTTGGACTATTGTCCATCCTGCAGGATGCACCCGAGACTCCTCCCAGCTATGTTTCTGAGTGTTTTCTTCCTGGGGTTTAGGGCCCTGTGATCCCAGGTAGCAACCCCAGACTCCTCCAGGAAAGATACCCGAGATGATTTTTATCCTTGAGCAATGCTCCATCCTCTGGGATGCATCCGAGACTCCTTGCAGTTATGTCCCTGAGTTTTATTCCGGTGGTTTGGGGCCCTGTGATCCTGGGAAGCAACCCCAGACTCCTCCAGGGAAGATACCCGAGATGATTTTTCTCCTTGGGCAATGCTCCATCCTCTGGGATGCATCCAAGATTCCTCCCAGGCGTCTTGCGCAGACAGTATTCATGTGGTTTGGGGCCATGTGATCCCGGGTAGCAACCCCAGACTCCTCCAGGGAAGATACCCAAGATGATTTTTCTCCTTGGACAATGCTCCATCCTCTGGTAATCACCAGAGACTCCTCGCAGGTATGTCCCCGAGTCTTTTTTCCGGTGATTTGGGGCTCTGCGATCCCGGGTAGCAACCCCAGACTCCTCCAGGGAAGATACCCAAGATGATTTTTCTCCTTGGACTATTGTCCATCCTGCAGGATGCACCCGAGACTCCTCCCAGCTCTGTTTCTGAATGTTTTCTTCCTGGGGTTTAGGGCCCTGTGATCCTAGGTAGCAACCCCAGACTCCTCCAGGGAAGATACCCAAGATGCTTTCTCTCTCTTGACAGTGGTCCATCCTGTGGGATCTACCCAGAACTCCTCCCAGGCGTCTCCCGCAGAGTTTTCTCCAATGGTTTAGGGCCCTGCGATCCCGGGTAGCAACCCCAGACTCCTCCAGGGAAGATACCCGAGATGATTTTTCTCCTTGGACAATTCACCATCCTCTGGGATTCAGATGAGCCTCCTTGCAGTTGTGTCCCCGAGTCTTTTTTTCGGTGATTTAGGACCGTGTGATCCCGGGTAGAAGCCCCAGAATCCTCCAGGGAAGATACCCCAGATGATTTTTCTCTCTTGACAGTGGTCCATCCTGCGGGATCTACCCAGAACTCCTCCCAGGCGTCTCCCGCAGAGTTTTCTGCAATGCTTTAAGGCCCTGTGATCCCGGGTAGCAACCCCAGACTCCTCCAGGGAAGATACCCAAGATGATTTGTATCCTTGAGCAATGCTCCATCCTCTGGGATGCATCTGAGATTCCTCCCAGGAATCTCCCGCAGACATTTTGGGTTCATGTTATGTCAGGGCAGGTTTAGATTGGATATTAGGAAGCATTTTTTCACTGAAAGGGTTATTAAACATTGGAATAAGCTGCCCAGAGAGGTGGTGGATTCAGCATCCATGGAGGTGTTTAAGAAAAGGGTAGATGAGGTTCTTAGGGACATGGTTTAGGAGTGGTGGTGTTTTTATCAGGGTAGGTTAATGGTTGGACATCATGATCTTAAAGGTCCCTTCCAACCTCACTGATTCTATGATTCTATGATTCTATGATTTTTCCTGTGGTCTGGGGCCCTGTAATCCCGGGTAGCAACCCCAGACTCCTCCAGGGAAGATACCCAAGATGATTTTTCTCCTTGGACAATGCTCCATCCTCTGGGATTCACCTGAGGCTCCTCGCAGTTATGTCCCCGAGTCTTTCTTCCGGTGGTTTGAGGTTCTGTGATCCCGGGTAGCAACCCCAGACTCGTCCAGGGAAGATACCCGAGATGATTTTTCTCCTTGGACTATTGTCCATCCTGCAGGATGCACCCGAGACTCCTCCCAGCTCTGTTTCTGAGTGTTTTCTTCCTGGGGTTTAGGGCCCTGTGATCCCAGGTAGCAACCCCAGACTCCTCCAGGGAAGATACCCGAGATGATTTTTATCCTTGAGCAATGCTCCATCCTCTGGGATGCATCCGAGACTCCTTGCAGTTATGTCCCTGAGTTTTATTCCGGTGGTTTGGGGCCCTGTGATCCTGGGAAGCAACCCCAGACTCCTCCAGCGAAGATACCCGAGATGATTTTTCTCCTTGGGCAATGCTCCATCCTCTGGGATGCATCCAAGATTCCTCCCAGGCGTCTTGCGCAGACAGTATTCATGTGGTTTGGGGCCCTGTGATCCCGGGTAGCAACCCCAGACTCCTCCAGGGAAGATACCCAAGATGATTTTTCTCTTTGGACAATGCTCCATCCTCTGGTAATCACCAGAGACTCCTCGCAGGTATGTCCCCGAGTCTTTTTTCCGGTGATTTGGGGCTCTGCGATCCCGGGTAGCAACCCCAGACTCCTCCAGGGAAGATACCCAAGATGATTTTTCTCCTTGGACAATGCTCCATCCTGCAGGATGCACCCGAGACTCCTCCCAGTTCTGTTTCTGAATGTTTTCTTCCTGGGGTTTAGGGCCCTGTGATCCCAGGTAGCAACCCCAGACTCCTCCAGGGAAGATACCCAAGATGCTTTCTCTCCCTTGACAGTGGTCCATCCTGCGGGATCTACCCAGAACTCCTCCCAGGCGTCTCCCGCAGAGTTTTCTCCAATGGTTTAGGGCCCTGCGATCCCGGGTAGCAACCCCAGACTCCTCCAGGGAAGATACCCAAGATGATTTTTCTCCTTGGACAATTCTCCATCCTCTGGGATTCACAGGAGCCTCCTTGCAGTTGTGTCCCCGAGTCTTTTTTTCGGTGATTTAGGACCCTGTGATCCCGGGTAGAAGCCCCAGACTCCTCCAGGGAAGATACCCAAGATGATTTTTCTCTCTTGACAGTGGTCCATCCTGCGGGATCTACCCAGAACTCCTCCCAGGCGTCTCCCGCAGAGTTTTCTCCAATGCTTTAAGGCCCTGTGATCCCGGGTAGCAACCCCAGACTCCTCCAGGGAAGATACCCGAGATGATTTGTATCCTTGAGCAATGCTCCATCCTCTGAGATGCATCCGAGACTCCTTGCAGTTATGTCCATGAGTCTTTATTCCGGTGGTCTGGTGCCCTGTGATCCCAGGTAGCAACCCCAGACTCCTCCAGGGAAGATACCCAGGATGCCTTTTCTCTCTTGACAGTGATCCATCCTGCGGGATCTACCCAGAACTCCTCCCAGGCGTCTCCCGCAGAGTTTTCTGCAATGCTTTAGGGCCCTGTGATCCCGGGTAGCAACCCCAGACTCCTCCAGGGAAGATACCCAAGATGATTTTTCTCTCTTGACAGTGGTCCATCCTCTGGGATGCATCGGAGACTCCTTGCAGGTATGTCCCTGAGTCTTTATTCTGGATGTTTGCGGTCCTCGGATCCAGGGTAGCAACCCCAGACTCCTCCAGGGAAGATACCCAATATGATTTTTATCCTTGGGCAATGCTCCATCGTCTGGGATGCATCTGAGATTCCTCTCAGAGGTCTCCCGCAGACATTTTTCCTGTGGTTTGGGGCCCTGTAATCCCAGGTAGCAACCCCAGACTCCTCCAGGGAAGATACCCAAGATGCTTTCTCTCTCTTGACAGTGGTCCATCCTGCGGGATCTACCCAGAACTCCTCCCAGGCGTCTCCCGCAGAGTTTTCTCCAATGGTTTAGGGCCCTGCGATCCCGGGTAGCAACCCCAGACTCCTCCAGGGAAGATACCCGAGATGATTTTTCTCCTTGGACAATGCTCCATCCTCTGGGATTCACATGATCCTCCTTGCAGTTGTGTCCCTGAGTCTTTTTTTTGGTGATTTAGGACCCTGTGATCCCGGGTAGAAGCCCCGGACTCCTCCTGGGAAGATATCCAAGATGCTTTTTCTCTCTTGACAGTGGTCCATCTTGCGGGATCTACCCAGAACTCCTCCCAGGCGTCTCCCGCAGAGTTTTCTGCAATGCTTTAGGGCCCTGTGATCCCGGGTAGAAACCCCAGACTCCTCCAGGGAAGATACCCAAGATGATTTTTATCCTTGAGCAATGCTCCATCCTCTGGGATGCATCCGAGACTCCTTGCAGTTATGTCCCTGAGTCTTTATTCCGGTGGTCTGGGACCCTGTGATCCCGGGTAGCAACCCCAGACTCCTCCAGGGTAGATACCCAGGATGCTTTTTCTCTCTTGACAGTGGTCCATCCTGCGGGATCTACCCAGAACTCCTCCCAGGCGTCTCCCGCAGAGTTTTCTGCAATGCTTTAGGGCCCTGTGATCCCACGTAGCAAGCCCAGACTCCTCCAGGGAAGATACCCAAGATGATTTTTCTCTCTTGACAGTGGTCCATCCTCTGGGATGGATCGGAGACTCCTTGCAGGTATGTCCCTGAGTTTTTATTCTGGTGGTTTGCGGTCCTCTGATCCCGGGTAGCAACCCCAGACTCCTCCAGGGAAGATACCCAAGATGATTTTTCTCCTTGGACTATTGTCCATCCTCTGGGATGCATCCGAGACTCCTTGCAGTTATGTCCCTGAGTCTTTATTCCGGTGGTCTGGGGCCCTGTGATCCCGGGTAGCAACCCCAGACTCCTCCAGGGAAGATACCCAAGATGATTTTTCTCTCTTGACAGTGGTCCATCCTGCAGGATCTACCCAGAACTCCTCCCAGGCGTCTCCCGCAGAGTTTTCTCCAATGCTTTAGGGCCCTGTGATCCCGGGTAGCAACCCCAGACTCCTCCAGGGAAGATACCCGAGATGATTTTTGTCCTTGGACAATTCTCCATCCTCTGGGATTCACCCGAGACTCCTCGCAGGTATGTCCCCGAGTCTTTTCCGGTGATTTGGGGTCCTGTCATCCCGGGTAGCAATTCCCGACTCCTCCAGGGAAGATACCCAAGATGATTTGTATCCTTGGACAATGCTCCATCCTCTGGGATGCATCCGAGCCTCCTTGCAGTTGTGTCCCCGAGTCTTTTTTTCGGTGATTTAGGACGCTGTGATCCCGGGTAGAAGCCCCAGACTCCTCCAGGGAAGATACCCCAGATGATTTTTCTCTCTTGACAGTGGTCCATCCTGCGGGATCTACCCAGAAGTCCTCCCAGCCGTCTCCAGCAGAGTTTTCTGCAATGCTTTAGGGCCCTGTGATCCCGGGTAGCAACCCCAGACTCCTCCAGGGAAGATACCCAAGATGATTTTTATCCTTGGGCAATGCTCCATCGTCTGGGATGCATCTGAGATTCCTCCTAGAGGTCTCCCGCAGACATTTTTCCTGTGGTTTGGGGCCCTGTAATCCCGGGTAGCAAACCCAGACTCCTCCAGGGAAGATATCTGAGATGATTTTTATCCTTGGGCAATGCTCCATCCTCTGGGATGCATCTGAGACGCCTTTCAGTTATGGCCCTGAATCTTTATTGCGGTGGTCTGGGGCCCTGTGATCCCGGGTAGCAACCCCAGACTCCTCCAGGGAAGATACCCAAGATGATTTTTCTCCTTGGACAATGCTCCATCCTCTGGGATTCACGTGAGCCTCCTTGCAGTTGTGTCCCCGAGTCTTTTTCTCGGTGATTTAGGACCCTGTGATCCCGGGTAGCAACCCCAGACTCCTCCAGGGAAGATACCCAGGATGCTTTTTCTGTCTTGATAGTGGTCCATCCTGCGGGATCTACCCAGAACTCCTCCCAGGCGTCTCCCGCAGAGTTTTCTGCAATGCTTTAGGGCCCTGTGATCCCGGGTAGCAACCCCAGACTCCTCCAGGGAAGATACCTGAGATGATTTTTCTCCTAGGACTATTGTCCATCCTGCAGGATGCACCCGAGAGTCCTCCCAGCTCTGTTTCTGAATGTTTTCTTCCTGGGGTTTAGGGCCCTGTGATCCCAGGTAGCAACCCCAGACTCCTCCAGGAAAGATACCCAGGATGCTTTTTCTCTCTTGACAGTGGTCCATCCTCTGGGATGCATCGGAGACTCCTTGCAGGTATGTCCCTGAGTCTTTATTCTGGTGGTTTGCGGTCCTCTGATCCCGGGTAGCAACCCCAGACTCCTCCAGGGAAGATACCCAAGATGATTTTTATCCTTGGACAATGCTCCATCGTCTGGGATGCACCTTAGATTCCTCCCAGCCGTCTCCCGCAGACATGTTTCCTGTAGTTTGGGGAACTTTAATCCCGGGTAGCAACCCCTGACTCCTCCAGGGAAGATACCCAAGATGATTTTTATCCTTGAGCAATGCTCCATCCTCTGGGATGCATCCGAGACTCCTTGCAGTTATGTCCCTGAGTCTTTATTCCGGTGGTCTGGGGCCCTGTGATCCCGGGTAGCAACCCCAGACTCCTCCAGGGATGATACCCAAGATGATTTTTCTCTCTTGACAGTGGTCCATCCTGCAGGATCTACCCAGAACTCCTCCCAGGCGTCTCCCGCAGAGTTTTCTCCAATGCTTTAGGGCCCTGTCATCCCAGGTAGCAACCCCAGACTCCTCCAGGGAAGATACCCAAGATGATTTTTCTCTCTTGACAGTGGTCCATCCTCTGGGATGCATCAGAGACTCCTTGCAGGTATGTCCCTGAGTCTTTATTCTGGTGGTTTGCGGTCCTCTGATCCCGGGTAGCAACCCCAGACTCCTCCAGGGTAGATACCCAAGATGATTTTTATCCTTGGACAATGTTCCATCCTCTGGGATACACCCGAGACTCCTCGCAGGTATGTCCCCGAGTCTTTTTTCCGGTGATTTGGGGTCCTCTCATCCCGGGTAGCAACCCCAGACTCCTCCAGGGAAGATACCCAAGATGATTTGTATCCTTGGACAATGCTCCATCCTCTGGGATTCACATGAGCCTCCTTGCAGTTGTGTCCCCGAGTCTTTTTTTCGGTGATTTAGGACCCTGTGATCCCGGGTAGAAGCCCCAGACTCCTCCAGGGAAGATACCCAAGATGATTTTTATCCTTGGGCAATGCTCCATCGTCTGGGATGCATCTGAGATTCCTCCTAGAGGTCTCCCGCAGACATTTTTCCTGTGGTTTGGGGCCCTGTAATCCCGGGTAGCAAACCCAGACTCCTCCAGGGAAGATATCTGAGATGATTTTTATCCTTGGGCAATGCTCCATCCTCTGGGATGCATCTGAGACGCCTTTCAGTTATGGCCCTGAGTCTTTATTGCGGTGGTCTGGGGCCCTGTGATCCCGGGTAGCAACCCCAGACTCCTCCAGGGAAGATACCCAAGATGATTTTTCTCCATGGACAATGCTCCATCCTCTGGGATTCACATGAGCCTCCTTGCAGTTGTGTCCCCGAGTCTTTTTCTCGGTGATTTAGGACCCTGTGATCCCGGGTAGAAGCCCCAGACTCCTCCAGGAAAGATACCCAAGATGATTTTTCTCTCCTGACAGTGGTCCATCCTGCGGGATCTACCCAGAACTCCTCCCAGGCGTCTCCCGCAGAGTTTTCTGCAATGCTTTAGGGCCCTGTGATCCCAGGTAGCAACCCCAGACTCCTCCCCGGAAGATACCCAACATGATTTTTCTCCTTGGACAATGCTCCATCCTCTGGGATTCACATGAGCCTCCTTGCAGTTGTGTCCCAGAGTCTTTTTCTCGGTGATTTAGGACCCTGTGATCCCGGGTAGCAATCCCAGACTCGTCCAGGGAAGATACCCAAGATGATTTGTATCCTTGGACAATGCTCCATCCTCTGGGATGCATCCGAGCCTCCTTGCAGTTGTGTCCCCGAGTCTTTTTTTCGGTGATTTAGGACCCTGTGATCCCGGGAAGAAGCCCCAGACTCCTCCAGGGAAGATACCCAAGATGCTTTTTCTCTCTTGACAGTGGTCCATCCTGCGGGATCTACCCAGAACTCCTCCCAGGCGTCTCCCGCAGAGTTTTCTGCAATGCTTTAGGGCCCTGTGATCCCAGGTAGCAACCCCAGACTCCTCCCCGGAAGATACCCAAGATGCTTTTTCTCTCTTGACAGTGGTCCATCCTCTGGGATGCATCGGAGACTCCTTGCAGGTATGTCCCCGAGTCTTTTTTCCGGTGATTTGGGGTCCTCTCATCCCGGGGAGCAACCCCAGACTCGTCCAGGGAAGATACCCAAGATGATTTGTATCCTTGGACAATGCTCCATCCTCTGGGTTTCACATGAGCCTCCTTACAGTTGTGTCCCCGAGTCTTTTTTTCGTTGATTTAGGACCCTGTGATCCCGGGTAGAAGCCCCAGACTCCTCCAGGGAAGATACCCAAGATGATTTTTCTCCTTGGGCAATGCTCCTTCGTCTGGGATGCATCTGAGATTCCTCTCAGAGGTCTCCCGCAGACATTTTTCCTGTGGTTTGGGGCCCTGTAATCCCGGGTAGCAAACCCAGACTCCTCCAGGGAAGATACCTGAGATGATTTTTATCCTTGGGCAATGCTCCATCCTCTGGGATGCATCTGATATTCCTCCCAGAGGTCTCCCGCAGACATTTTTCCTGTGGTTTAGGGCCCTGTAATTCCGGGTAGCAAACCCAGACTCCTCCAGGGAAGATACCCAAGATGATTTTTCTCCATGGACAATGCTCCATCCTCTGGGATTCACGTGAGCCTCCTTGCAGTTGTGTCCCCGAGTCTTTTTTTCGGTGATTTAGGACCCTGTGATCCCGGGTAGAAACCCCAGACTCCTCCAGAAAAGATAGCCGAGATGATTTTTCTCTCTTGATAGTGGTCCATCCTGCGGGATCTACCCAGAACTCCTCCCAGGCTTCTTCCGCAGAGTTTTCTGCAATGCTTTAGGGCCCTGTGATCACGGGTAGCAACCCCAGACTCCTCCAGGGAAGATACCTGAGATGATTTTTATCCTTGGACTATTGTCCATCCTGCAGGATGCACCCGAGACTCCTCCCAGCTCTGTTTCTGAATGTTTTCTTCCTGGGGTTTAGGGTCCTGTGATCCCAGGTAGCAACCCCAGACTCCTCCAGGGAAGATACCCGAGATGATTTTTATCCTTGAGCAATGCTCCATCTTCTGGGATGCATCCGAGACTCCTTGCAGTTATGTCCCTGAGTCTATATTCCGGTGGTCTGGGTCCCTGTGATCCCGGGTAGACACCCCAGACTCCTCCAGGGAAGATACCCAGGATGATTTTTCTCTCTTGACAGTGGTCCATCCTGCGGGATCTACCCAGAACTCCTCCCAGGCGTCTCCCGCAGAGTTTTCTGCAATGCTTTAGGGCCCTGTGATCCCGGGTAGCAACCCCAGACTCCTCCCCGGAAGATACCCAAGATGCTTTTTCTCTCTTGACAGTAGTTCATCCTCTGGGATGCATCGGAGACTCCTTGCAGGTATGTCCCCGAGTCTTTTTTCCGGTGATTTAGGGTCCTCTCATCCCGGGTAGCAACCCCAGACTCGTCCAGGGAAGATACCCAAGATGATTTTTATCCTTGGACAATGCTCCATCCTCTGTGATGCATCGGAGACTCCTTGCAGGTATGTCCCTGAGGCTTTATTCCGGTGGTTTGGTGTCCTCTGATCCCGAGTAGCAACCCCAGACTCCTCCAGCGAAGATACCCAAGATGATTTTTATCCTTGGGCAATGCTCCATCCTCTGGGATGCATCTGAGATTCCTCCCAGAGGTCTCCCGCAGACATTTTTCCTGTGGTTTAGGGCCCTGTAATTCCGGGTAGCAAACCCAGACTCCTCCAGGGAAGATACCCAAGATGATTTTTATCCTTGGGCAATGCTCCATCCTCTGGGATGCATCTGAGACTCCTTTCAGTTATGGCCCTGAGTCTTTATTGCGGTGGTCTGGGGCCCTGTGATCCCGGGTAGCAATCCCAGACTCCTCCAGGGAAAATACCCAAGATGATTTTTCTCCATGGACAATGCTCCATCCTCTGGGATTCACGTGAGCCTCCTTGCAGTTGTGTCCCCGAGTCTTTTTTTCGGTGATTTAGGACCCTGTGATCCCGGGTAGAAACCCCAGACTCCTCCAGAAAAGATAGCCGAGATGATTTTTCTCCTTGGACTATTGTCCATCCTGCAGGATGCACCCGAGACTCCTCCCAGCTCTGTTTCTGAGTGTTTTCTTCCTGGGGTTTAGGGCCCTGTGATCCCAGGTAGCAACCCCAGACTCCTCCAGGAAAGATACCCGAGATGATTTTTATCCTTGAGCAATGCTCCATCCTCTGGGATGCATCCGAGACTCCTTGCAGTTATGTCCCTGAGTTTTATTCCGGTGGTTTGGGGCCCTGTGATCCTGGGAAGCAACCCCAGACTCCTCCAGGGAAGATACCCGAGATGATTTTTCTCCTTGGGCAATGCTCCATCCTCTGGGATGCATCCAAGATTCCTCCCAGGCGTCTTGCGCAGACAGTATTCATGTGGTTTGGGGCCATGTGATCCCGGGTAGCAACCCCAGACTCCTCCAGGGAAGATACCCAAGATGATTTTTCTCCTTGGACAATGCTCCATCCTCTGGTAATCACCAGAGACTCCTCGCAGGTATGTCCCCGAGTCTTTTTTCCGGTGATTTGGGGCTCTGCGATCCCGGGTAGCAACCCCAGACTCCTCCAGGGAAGATACCCAAGATGATTTTTCTCCTTGGACTATTGTCCATCCTGCAGGATGCACCCGAGACTCCTCCCAGCTCTGTTTCTGAATGTTTTCTTCCTGGGGTTTAGGGCCCTGTGATCCCAGGTAGCAACCCCAGACTCCTCCAGGGAAGATACCCAAGATGCTTTCTCTCTCTTGACAGTGGTCCATCCTGTGGGATCTACCCAGAACTCCTCCCAGGCGTCTCCCGCAGAGTTTTCTCCAATGGTTTAGGGCCCTGTGATCCCGGGTAGCAACCCCAGACTCCTCCAGGGAAGATACCCGAGATGATTTTTCTCCTTGGACAATTCACCATCCTCTGGGATTCACATGAGCCTCCTTGCAGTTGTGTCCCCGAGTCTTTTTTTCGGTGATTTAGGACCGTGTGATCCCGGGTAGAAGCCCCAGAATCCTCCAGGAAAGATACCCAAGATGATTTTTCTCTCTTGACAGTGGTCCATCCTGCGGGATCTACCCAGAACTCCTCCCAGGCGTCTCCCGCAGAGTTTTCTGCAATGCTTTAAGGCCCTGTGATCCCGGGTAGCAACCCCAGACTCCTCCAGGGAAGATACCCAAGATGATTTGTATCCTTGAGCAATGCTCCATCCTCTGGGATGCATCTGAGATTCCTCCCAGGAATCTCCCGCAGACATTTTGGGTTCATGTTATGTCAGGGCAGGTTTAGATTGGATATTAGGAAGCATTTTTTCACTGAAAGGGTTATTAAACATTGGAATAAGCTGCCCAGAGAGGTGGTGGATTCAGCATCCATGGAGGTGTTTAAGAAAAGGGTAGATGAGGTGCTTAGGGACATGGTTTAGGAGTGGTGGTGTTTTTATCAGGGTAGGTTAATGGTTGGACATCATGATCTTAAAGGTCCCTTCCAACCTCACTGATTCTATGATTCTATGATTTTTCCTGTGGTCTGGGGCCCTGTAATCCCGGGTAGCAACCCCAGACTCCTCCAGGGAAGATACCCAAGATGATTTTTCTCCTTGGACAATGCTCCATCCTCTGGGATTCACCTGAGGCTCCTCGCAGTTATGTCCCCGAGTCTTTCTTCCGGTGGTTTGAGGTTCTGTGATCCCGGGTAGCAACCCCAGACTCGTCCAGGGAAGATACCCGAGATGATTTTTCTCCTTGGACTATTGTCCATCCTGCAGGATGCACCCGAGACTCCTCCCAGCTCTGTTTCTGAGTGTTTTCTTCCTGGGGTTTAGGGCCCTGTGATCCCAGGTAGCAACCCCAGACTCCTCCAGGGAAGATACCCGAGATGATTTTTATCCTTGAGCAATGCTCCATCCTCTGGGATGCATCCGAGACTCCTTGCAGTTATGTCCCTGAGTTTTATTCCGGTGGTTTGGGGCCCTGTGATCCTGGGAAGCAACCCCAGACTCCTCCAGCGAAGATACCCGAGATGATTTTTCTCCTTGGGCAATGCTCCATCCTCTGGGATGCATCCAAGATTCCTCCCAGGCGTCTTGCGCAGACAGTATTCATGTGGTTTGGGGCCCTGTGATCCCGGGTAGCAACCCCAGACTCCTCCAGGGAAGATACCCAAGATGATTTTTCTCTTTGGACAATGCTCCATCCTCTGGTAATCACCAGAGACTCCTCGCAGGTATGTCCCCGAGTCTTTTTTCCGGTGATTTGGGGCTCTGCGATCCCGGGTAGCAACCCCAGACTCCTCCAGGGAAGATACCCAAGATGATTTTTCTCCTTGGACAATGCTCCATCCTGCAGGATGCACCCGAGACTCCTCCCAGTTCTGTTTCTGAATGTTTTCTTCCTGGGGTTTAGGGCCCTGTGATCCCAGGTAGCAACCCCAGACTCCTCCAGGGAAGATACCCAAGATGCTTTCTCTCCCTTGACAGTGGTCCATCCTGCGGGATCTACCCAGAACTCCTCCCAGGCGTCTCCCGCAGAGTTTTCTCCAATGGTTTAGGGCCCTGTGATCCCGGGTAGCAACCCCAGACTCCTCCAGGGAAGATACCCGAGATGATTTTTCTCCTTGGACAATTCACCATCCTCTGGGATTCACATGAGCCTCCTTGCAGTTGTGTCCCCGAGTCTTTTTTTCGGTGATTTAGGACCGTGTGATCCCGGGTAGAAGCCCCAGAATCCTCCAGGAAAGATACCCAAGATGATTTTTCTCTCTTGACAGTGGTCCATCCTGCGGGATCTACCCAGAACTCCTCCCAGGCGTCTCCCGCAGAGTTTTCTGCAATGCTTTAAGGCCCTGTGATCCCGGGTAGCAACCCCAGACTCCTCCAGGGAAGATACCCAAGATGATTTGTATCCTTGAGCAATGCTCCATCCTCTGGGATGCATCTGAGATTCCTCCCAGGAATCTCCCGCAGACATTTTGGGTTCATGTTATGTCAGGGCAGGTTTAGATTGGATATTAGGAAGCATTTTTTCACTGAAAGGGTTATTAAACATTGGAATAAGCTGCCCAGAGAGGTGGTGGATTCAGCATCCATGGAGGTGTTTAAGAAAAGGGTAGATGAGGTGCTTAGGGACATGGTTTAGGAGTGGTGGTGTTTTTATCAGGGTAGGTTAATGGTTGGACATCATGATCTTAAAGGTCCCTTCCAACCTCACTGATTCTATGATTCTATGATTTTTCCTGTGGTCTGGGGCCCTGTAATCCCGGGTAGCAACCCCAGACTCCTCCAGGGAAGATACCCAAGATGATTTTTCTCCTTGGACAATGCTCCATCCTCTGGGATTCACCTGAGGCTCCTCGCAGTTATGTCCCCGAGTCTTTCTTCCGGTGGTTTGAGGTTCTGTGATCCCGGGTAGCAACCCCAGACTCGTCCAGGGAAGATACCCGAGATGATTTTTCTCCTTGGACTATTGTCCATCCTGCAGGATGCACCCGAGACTCCTCCCAGCTCTGTTTCTGAGTGTTTTCTTCCTGGGGTTTAGGGCCCTGTGATCCCAGGTAGCAACCCCAGACTCCTCCAGGGAAGATACCCGAGATGATTTTTATCCTTGAGCAATGCTCCATCCTCTGGGATGCATCCGAGACTCCTTGCAGTTATGTCCCTGAGTTTTATTCCGGTGGTTTGGGGCCCTGTGATCCTGGGAAGCAACCCCAGACTCCTCCAGCGAAGATACCCGAGATGATTTTTCTCCTTGGGCAATGCTCCATCCTCTGGGATGCATCCAAGATTCCTCCCAGGCGTCTTGCGCAGACAGTATTCATGTGGTTTGGGGCCCTGTGATCCCGGGTAGCAACCCCAGACTCCTCCAGGGAAGATACCCAAGATGATTTTTCTCTTTGGACAATGCTCCATCCTCTGGTAATCACCAGAGACTCCTCGCAGGTATGTCCCCGAGTCTTTTTTCCGGTGATTTGGGGCTCTGCGATCCCGGGTAGCAACCCCAGACTCCTCCAGGGAAGATACCCAAGATGATTTTTCTCCTTGGACAATGCTCCATCCTGCAGGATGCACCCGAGACTCCTCCCAGTTCTGTTTCTGAATGTTTTCTTCCTGGGGTTTAGGGCCCTGTGATCCCAGGTAGCAACCCCAGACTCCTCCAGGGAAGATACCCAAGATGCTTTCTCTCCCTTGACAGTGGTCCATCCTGCGGGATCTACCCAGAACTCCTCCCAGGCGTCTCCCGCAGAGTTTTCTCCAATGGTTTAGGGCCCTGCGATCCCGGGTAGCAACCCCCGACTCCTCCAGGGAAGATACCCGAGATGATTTTTCTCCTTGGACAATTCTCCATCCTCTGGGATTCACATGAGCATCCTTGCAGTTGTGTCCCCGAGTCTTTTTTTCGGTGATTTAGGACCCTGTGATCCCGGGTAGAAGCCCCAGACTCCTCCAGGGAAGATACCCAAGATGATTTTTCTCTCTTGACAGTGGTCCATCCTGCGGGATCTACCCAGAACTCCTCCCAGGCGTCTCCCGCAGAGTTTTCTGCAATGCTTTAAGGCCCTGTGATCCCGGGTAGCAACCCCAGACTCCTCCAGGGAAGATACCCAAGATGATTTTTCTCTCTTGACAGTGGTCCATCCTCTGGGATGCATCGGAGACTCCTTGCAGGTATGTCCCTGAGTCTTTATTCTGGTGGTTTGCGGTCCTCGGATCCAGGGTAGCAACCCCAGACTCCTCCAGGGAAGATACCCAATATGATTTTTATCCTTGGGCAATGCTCCATCGTCTGGGATGCATCTGAGATTCCTCTCAGAGGTCTCCCGCAGACATTTTTCCTGTGGTTTGGGGCCCTGTAATCCCAGGTAGCAACCCCAGACTCCTCCAGGGAAGATACCCAAGATGCTTTCTCTCTCTTGACAGTGGTCCATCCTGCGGGATCTACCCAGAACTCCTCCCAGGCGTCTCCCGCAGAGTTTTCTCCAATGGTTTAGGGCCCTGCGATCCCGGGTAGCAACCCCAGACTCCTCCAGGGAAGATACCCGAGATGATTTTTCTCCTTGGACAATGCTCCATCCTCTGGGATTCACATGATCCTCCTTGCAGTTGTGTCACTGAGTCTTTTTTTTGGTGATTTAGGACCCTGTGATCCCGGGTAGAAGCCCCGGACTCCTCCTGGGAAGATATCCAAGATGCTTTTTCTCTCTTGACAGTGGTCCATCTTGCGGGATCTACCCAGAACTCCTCCCAGGCGTCTCCCGCAGAGTTTTCTGCAATGCTTTAGGGCCCTGTGATCCCGGGTAGAAACCCCAGACTCCTCCAGGGAAGATACCCAAGATGATTTTTATCCTTGAGCAATGCTCCATCCTCTGGGATGCATCCGAGACTCCTTGCAGTTATGTCCCTGAGTCTTTATTCCGGTGGTCTGGGACCCTGTGATCCCGGGTAGCAACCCCAGACTCCTCCAGGGTAGATACCCAGGATGCTTTTTCTCTCTTGACAGTGGTCCATCCTGCGGGATCTACCCAGAACTCCTCCCAGGCGTCTCCCGCAGAGTTTTCTGCAATGCTTTAGGGCCCTGTGATCCCACGTAGCAAGCCCAGACTCCTCCAGGGAAGATATCCAAGATGATTTTTCTCTCTTGACAGTGGTCCATCCTCTGGGATGGATCGGAGACTCCTTGCAGGTATGTCCCTGACTTTTTATTCTGGTGGTTTGCGGTCCTCTGATCCCGGGTAGCAACCCCAGACTCCTCCAGGGAAGATACCCAAGATGATTTTTCTCCTTGGACTATTGTCCATCCTCTGGGATGCATCCGAGACTCCTTGCAGTTATGTCCCTGAGTCTTTATTCCGGTGGTCTGGGGCCCTGTGATCCCGGGTAGCAACCCCAGACTCCTCCAGGGAAGATACCCAAGATGATTTTTCTCTCTTGACAGTGGTCCATCCTGCAGGATCTACCCAGAACTCCTCCCAGGCGTCTCCCGCAGAGTTTTCTCCAATGCTTTAGGGCCCTGTGATCCCGGGTAGCAACCCCAGACTCCTCCAGGGAAGATACCCGAGATGATTTTTCTCCTTGGACAATTCTCCATCCTCTGGGATTCACCCGAGACTCCTCGCAGGTATGTCCCCGAGTCTTTTCCGGTGATTTGGGGTCCTGTCATCCCGGGTAGCAATTCCCGACTCCTCCAGGGAAGATACCCAAGAGGATTTGTATCCTTGGACAATGCTCCATCCTCTGGGATGCATCGGAGACTCCTTGCAGTTGTGTCCCCGAGTCTTTTTTTCGGTGATTTAGGACGCTGTGATCCCGGGTAGAAGCCCCAGACTCCTCCAGGGAAGATACCCCAGATGATTTTTCTCTCTTGACAGTGGTCCATCCTGTGGGATCTACCCAGAACTCCTCCCAGCCGTCTCCAGCAGAGTTTTCTGCAATGCTTTAGGGCCCTGTGATCCCGGGTAGCAACCCCAGACTCCTCCAGGGAAGATAGCCAAGATGATTTTTATCTTTGGGCAATGCTCCATCGTCTGGGATGCATCTGAGATTCCTCTCAGAAGTCTCCTGCAGACATTTTTCCTGTGGTTTGGGGCCCTGTAATCCTGGGTAGCAAACCCAGACTCCTCCAGGGAAGATACCCGAGATGATTTTTATCCTTGGGCAATGCTCCATCCTCTGGGATGCATCTGAGACTCCTTTCAGTTATGGCCCTGAGTCTTTATTGCGGTGGTCTGGGGCCCTGTGATCCCGGGTAGCAATCCCAGAGTCCTCCAGGGAAGATACCCAAGATGATTTTTCTCCATGGACAATTCTCCATCCTCTGGGATTCACATGAGCCTCCTTGCAGTTGTGTCCCCGAGTCTTTTTTTCGGTGATTTAGGACGCTGTGATCCCGGGTAGAAGCCCCAGACTCCTCCAGGGAAGATACCCCAGATGATTTTTCTCTCTTGACAGTGGTCCATCCTGCGGGATCTACCCAGAACTCCTTCCAGGCGTCTCCAGCAGAGTTTTCTGCAATGCTTTAGGGCCCTGTGATCCCAGGTAGCAACCCCAGACTCCTCCAGGGAAGATACCCAAGATGATTTGTATCCTTGGACAATGCTCCATCCTCTGGGATTCACATGAGCCTCCTTGCAGTTGTGTCCCCGAGTCTTTTTTTCGGTGATTTAGGACCCTGTGATCCCGGGTAGAAGCCCCAGACTCCTCCAGGGAAGATACCCAAGATGATTTTTATCCTTGGGCAATGCTCCATCGTCTGGGATGCATCTGAGATTCCTCCTAGAGGTCTCCCGCAGACATTTTTCCTGTGGTTTGGGGCCCTGTAATCCCGGGTAGCAAACCCAGACTCCTCCAGGGAAGATATCTGAGATGATTTTTATCCTTGGGCAATGCTCCATCCTCTGGGATGCATCTGAGACGCCTTTCAGTTATGGCCCTGAGTCTTTATTGCGGTGGTCTGGGGCCCTGTGATCCCGGGTAGCAACCCCAGACTCCTCCAGGGAAGATACCCAAGATGATTTTTCTCCTTGGACAATGCTCCATCCTCTGGGATTCACGTGAGCCTCCTTGCAGTTGTGTCCCCGAGTCTTTTTCTCGGTGATTTAGGACCCTGTGATCCCGGGTAGCAACCCCAGACTCCTCCAGGGAAGATACCCAGGATGCTTTTTCTGTCTTGATAGTGGTCCATCCTGCGGGATCTACCCAGAACTCCTCCCAGGCGTCTCCCGCAGAGTTTTCTGCAATGCTTTAGGGCCCTGTGATCCCGGGTAGCAACCCCAGACTCCTCCAGGGAAGATACCTGAGATGATTTTTCTCCTTGGACTATTGTCCATCCTGCAGGATGCACCCGAGAGTCCTCCCAGCTCTGTTTCTGAATGTTTTCTTCCTGGGGTTTAGGGCCCTGTGATCCCAGGTAGCAACCCCAGACTCCTCCAGGAAAGATACCCAAGATGCTTTTTCTCTCTTGACAGTGGTCCATCCTCTGGGATGCATCGGAGACTCCTTGCAGGTATGTCCCTGAGTCTTTATTCTGGTGGTTTGCGGTCCTCTGATCCCGGGTAGCAACCCCAGACTCCTCCAGGGAAGATACCCAAGATGATTTTTATCCTTGGACAATGCTCCATCGTCTGGGATGCACCTTAGATTCCTCCCAGCCGTCTCCCGCAGACATGTTTCCTGTAGTTTGGGGAACTTTAATCCCGGGTAGCAACCCCTGACTCCTCCAGGGAAGATACCCAAGATGATTTTTCTCCTTGGACTATTGTCCATCCTCTGGGATGCATCCGAGACTCCTTGCAGTTATGTCCCTGAGTCTTTATTCCGGTGGTCTGGGGCCCTGTGATCCCGGGTAGCAACCCCAGACTCCTCCAGGGATGATACCCAAGATGATTTTTATCTCTTGACAGTGGTCCATCCTGCAGGATCTACCCAGAACTCCTCCCAGGCGTCTCCCGCAGAGTTTTCTCCAATGCTTTAGGGCCCTGTGATCCCAGGTAGCAACCCCAGACTCCTCCAGGGAAGATACCCAAGATGATTTTTCTCTCTTGACAGTGGTCCATCCTCTGGGATGCATCAGAGACTCCTTGCAGGTATGTCCTTGAGTCTTTATTCTGGTGGTTTGCGGTCCTCTGATCCCGGGTAGCAACCCCAGACTCCTCCAGGGTAGATACCCAAGATGATTTTTATCCTTGGACAATGTTCCATCCTCTGGGATACACCCGAGACTCCTCGCAGGTATGTCCCCGAGTCTTTTTTCCGGTGATTTGGGGTCCTCTCATCCCGGGTAGCAACCCCAGACTCCTCCAGGGAAGATACCCAAGATGATTTGTATCCTTGGACAATGCTCCATCCTCTGGGATTCACATGAGCCTCCTTGCAGTTGTGTCCCCGAGTCTTTTTTTCGGTGATTTAGGACCCTGTGATCCCGGGTAGAAGCCCCAGACTCCTCCAGGGAAGATACCCAAGATGATTTTTATCCTTGGGCAATGCTCCATCGTCTGGGATGCATCTGAGATTCCTCCTAGAGGTCTCCCGCAGACATTTTTCCTGTGGTTTGGGGCCCTGTAATCCCGGGTAGCAAACCCAGACTCCTCCAGGGAAGATATCTGAGATGATTTTTATCCTTGGGCAATGCTCCATCCTCTGGGATGCATCTGAGACGCCTTTCAGTTATGGCCCTGAGTCTTTATTGCGGTGGTCTGGGGCCCTGTGATCCCGGGTAGCAACCCCAGACTCCTCCAGGGAAGATACCCAAGATGATTTTTCGCCATGGACAATGCTCCATCCTCTGGGATCCACATGAGCCTCCTTGCAGTTGTGTCCCCGAGTCTTTTTTTCGGTGATTTAGGACCCTGTGATCCCGGGTAGAAGCCCCAGACTCCTCCAGGAAAGATACCCAAGATGATTTTTCTCTCCTGACAGTGGTCCATCCTGCGGGATCTACCCAGAACTCCTCCCAGGCGTCTCCCGCAGAGTTTTCTGCAATGCTTTAGGGCCCTGTGATCCCGGGTAGCAACCCCAGACTCCTCCCCGGAAGATACCCAACATGATTTTTCTCCTTGGACAATGCTCCATCCTCTGGGATTCACATGAGCCTCCTTGCAGTTGTGTCCCAGAGTCTTTTTCTCGGTGATTTAGGACCCTGTGATCCCGGGTAGCAATCCCAGACTCGTCCAGGGAAGATACCCAAGATGATTTGTATCCTTGGACAATGCTCCATCCTCTGGGATGCATCCGAGCCTCCTTGCAGTTGTGTCCCCGAGTCTTTTTTTCGGTGATTTAGGACCCTGTGATCCCGGGAAGAAGCCCCAGACTCCTCCAGGGAAGTTACCCAAGATGATTTTTCTCTCTTGACAGTGGTCCATCCTGCGGGATCTACCCAGAACTCCTCCCAGGCGTCTCCCGCAGAGTTTTCTGCAATGCTTTAGGGCCCTGTGATCCCAGGTAGCAACCCCAGACTCCTCCCCGGAAGATACCCAAGATGCTTTTTCTCTCTTGACAGTGGTCCATCCTCTGGGATGCATCGGAGACTCCTTGCAGGTATGTCCCCGAGTCTTTTTTCCGGTGATTTGGGGTCCTCTCATCCCGGGGAGCAACCCCAGACTCGTCCAGGGAAGATACCCAAGATGATTTGTATCCTTGGACAATGCTCCATCCTCTGGGTTTCACATGAGCCTCCTTACAGTTGTGTCCCCGAGTCTTTTTTTCGGTGATTTAGGACCCTGTGATCCCGGGTAGAAGCCCCAGACTCCTCCAGGGAAGATACCCAAGATGATTTTTCTCCTTGGGCAATGCTCCTTCGTCTGGGATGCATCTGAGATTCCTCTCAGAGGTCTCCCGCAGACATTTTTCCTGTGGTTTGGGGCCCTGTAATCCCGGGTAGCAAACCCAGACTCCTCCAGGGAAGATACCTGAGATGATTTTTATCCTTGGGCAATGCTCCATCCTCTGGGATGCATCTGAGACTCCTTTCAGTTATGGCCCTGAGTCTTTATTGCGGTGGTCTGCGGCCCTGTGATCCCGGGTAGCAATCCCAGACTCCTCCAGGGAAGATACCCAAGATGATTTTTCTCCATGGACAATGCTCGATCCTCTGGGATTCACATGAGCGTCCTTGCAGTTGTGTCCCCGAGTCTTTTTTTCGGTGATTTAGGAGCCTGTGATCCCGGGTAGAAGCCCCAGACTCCTCCAGGGAAGATACCCAAGATGATTTTTCTCTCTTGACAGTGGTCCATCCTGCGGGATCTACCCAGAACTCCTCCCAGGCGTCTCCCGCAGAGTTTTCTGCAATGCTTTAGGGCCCTGTGATCCCAGGTAGCAACCCCAGACTCCTCCCCGGAAGATACCCAAGATGATTTGTATCCTTGGACAATGCTCCATCCTCTGGGATTCACGTGAGCCTCCTTGCAGTTGTGTCCCCGAGTCTTTTTTTCGGAGATTTAGTACCCTGTGATCCCGGGTTGAAACCCCAGACTCCTCCAGAGAAGATAGCCGAGATCATTTTTCTCTCTTGACAGTGGTCCATCCTGCGGGATCTACCCAGAACTCCTCCCAGGCGTCTCCCGCAGAGTTTTCTCCAATGCTTTAGGGCCCTGTAATCCCGGGTAGCAACCCCAGACTCCTCCAGGGAAGATACCCAAGATGATTTTTCTCCTTGGACAATGCTCCATCCTGCAGGATGCACCCGAGACTCCTCCCAGCTCTGTTTCTGAATGTTTTCTTCCTGGAGTTTAGGGTCCTGTGATCCCAGGTAGCAACCCCAGACTCCTCCAGGGAAGATACCCAAGATGCTTTTTCTCTCTTGACAGTGGTCCATCCTATGGGATGCATCGGATACTCCTTGCAGGTATGTCCCTGAGTCTTTATTCTGGTGGTTTGCGGTCCTCTGATCCCGGGTAGCAACCCCAGACTCCTCCAGGGAAGATACCCAGGATGAGTTTTCTCTCTTGATAGTGGTCCATCCTGCGGGATCTACCCAGAACTCCTCCCAGGTGTCTCCCGCAGAGTTTTCTGTAATGCTTTAGGGCCCTGTGATCCCAGGTAGCAACCCCAGACTCCTCCAGGGAAGATACCCAAGATGATTTTTCTCCTTGGACTATTATCCATCCTGCAGGATGCACCCGAGACTCCTCCCAGCTCTGTTTCTGAATGTTTTCTTCCTGGGGTTTAGGGCCCTGTGATCCCAGGTAGCAACCCCAGACTCCTCCAGGGAAGATACCCAAGATGATTTTTCTCTCTTGACAGTGGTCCATCCTCTGGGATGCATCGGAGACTCCTTACAGGTATGTCCCTGAGTCTTTATTCTGGTGGTTTGCGGTCCTCTGATCCCGGGTAGCAACCCCAGACTCCTCCAGGGAAGATACCCAAGATGATTTTTATCCTTGGACAATGCTCCATCGTCTGGGATGCACCTTAGATTCCTCCCAGCCGTCTCCCGCAGACATGTTTGCTGTGGTTTGGGGCCCTGTAATCCCGGGTAGCAACCCCAGACTCCTCCAGGGAAGATACCCACGATGATTTTTCTCCTTGGACTATTGTCCATCCTCTGGGATGCATCCGAGACTCCTTGCAGTTATGTCCCTGAGTCTTTATTCCGGTGGTCTGGGGCCGTGTGATCCCGGGTAGCAACCCCAGACTCCTCCAGGGAAGATACCCAAGATGATTTTTCTCTCTTGACAGTGGTCCATCCTCTGGGATGCATCGGAGACTCCTTGCAGGTATGTCCCTGAGTCTTTATTCTGGTGTTTTGTGGTCCTCTGATCCCGGTAGCAACCCCAGATTCCTCCAGGTAAGATACCCAAGATGATTTTTCTCCTTGGACAATGCTCTATCCTCTGGGATTCACCCGAGACTCCTCGCAGGTATGTCCCCGAGTCTTTTATCCGGTGGTTTGTGGTCCTGTGATTTCGGGTAGCAAACCCAGACTCCTCCAGGGAAGATACCCAAGATGATTTTTCTCCTTGGACAATGATCCAACCTCTGGGATTCACATGATCCTCCTTGCAGTTGTGTCCCTGAGTCTTTTTTTTTTGTGATTTAGGACCCTGTGATCCCGGGTAGAAGTCCCAGAATCCTCCAGGGAAGATACCCAAGATGATTTTTATCCTTGAGCAATGCTCCATCCTCTGGGATGCATCCGAGACTCCTTGCAGTTATGTCCCTGAGTCTTTATTCCGGTGGTCTGGGGCCCTGTGATCCCGGGTAGCAACCCCAGACTCCTCCAGGGAAGATACCCAAGATGCTTTTTCTCTCTTGACAGTGATCCATCCTGCGGGATCTACCCAGAACTCCTCCCAGGCGTCTCCCGCAGAGTTTTCTGCAATGCTTTAGGGCCCTGTGATCCCGGGTAGCAACCCCATACTCCTCCAGGGAAGATACCGGAGATGATTTTTCTCCTTGGACAATGCTCCATCCTCTGGGATTCACCCGAGACTTCTCGCAGGTATGTCCCCGAGTCTTTTATCCGGTGATTTGTGGTCCTGTGATCCCGGGTAGGAACCCCAGACTCCTCCAGGGAAGATACCCGAGATGATTTTTCTCCTTGGACAATGCTCCATCCTGCAGGATGCACCCGAGACTCCTCCCAGCTCTGTTTCTGAATGTATTCTTCCTGGAGTTTAGGGTCCTGTGATCCCAGGTAGCAACCCCAGACTCCTCCAGGGAAGATACCCAAGATGCTTTTTCTCTCTTGACAGTGGTCCATCCTCTGGGATGCATCGGAGACTCCTTACAGGTATGTCCCTGAGTCTTTATTCTGGTGGTTTGCGGTCCTCTGATCCCGGGTAGCAACCCCAGACTCCTCCAGGGAAGATACCCAAGATGATTTTTCTCCTTGGGCAATGCTCCATCGTCTGGGATGCATCTGAGATTCCTCCCAGAGGTCTCCCGCAGACATTTGTCCCGTGGTTTGGGGTCCTGTCATCCCGGGTAGCAAACCCAGACTCCTCCAGGGAAGATACCCGAGATGATTTTTATCCTTGGGCAATGCTCCATCCTCTGGGATGCATCTGAGACTCCTTTCAGTTATGGCCCTGAGTCTTTATTGCGGTGGTCTGGGGCCCTGTGATCCCGGGTAGCAATCCCAGACTCCTCCAGGGAAGATACCCAAGATGATTTTTCTCCATGGACAATGCTCCATCCTCTGGGATTCACATGAGCCTCCTTGCAGTTGTGTCCCCGAGTCTTTTTTTCGGTGATTTAGGGCCCTGTGATCCCGGGTAGAAACCCCAGACTGCTCCAGAAAAGATAGCCGAGATGATTTTTCTCTCTTCATAGTGGTCCATCCTGCGGGATCTACCCAGAACTCCTCCCAGGCTTCTTCCGCAGAGTTTTCTGCAATGCATTAGGGCCCTGTGATCCCGGGTAGCAACCCCAGACTCCTCCAGGGAAGATACCTGAGATGATTTTTATCCTTGGACTATTGTCCATCCTGCAGGATGCACCTGAGACTCCTCCCAGCTCTGTTTCTGAATGTTTTCTTCCTGGGGTTTAGGGTCCTGTGATCCCAGGTAGCAACCCCAGACTCCTCCAGGGAAGATACCGGAGATGATTTTTCTCCTTGGACAATGCTCCATTCTCTGGGATTCACCCGAGACTCCTCGCAGGTATGTCCCCGAGTCTTTTATCCGGTGGTTTATGGTCCTGTGATCCCGGGTAGCAACCCCAGACTCCTCCAGGGAAGATACCCAAGATGATTTTTCTCCTTGGACAATGCTCCATCCTGCAGGATGCACCCGAGACTTCTCCCAGCTCTGTTTCTGAGTGTTTTCTTCCTGGGGTTTAGGGCCCTGTGATCCCAGGTAGCAACCCCAGACTCCTCCAGGAAAGATACCCGAGATGATTTTTATCCTTGAGCAATGCTCCATCCTCTGGGATGCATCCGAGACTGCTTGCAGTTATGTCCCTGAGTTTTATTCCGGTGGTTTGGGGCCCTGTGATCCTGGGAAGCAACCCCAGACTCCTCCAGGGAAGATACCCGAGATGATTTTTCTCCTTGGGCAATGCCCCATCCTCTGGGATGCATCCAAGATTCCTCCCAGGCGTCTTGCGCAGACAGTATTCATGTGGTTTGGGGCCATGTGATCCCGGGTAGCAACCCCAGACTCCTCCAGGGAAGATACCCAAGATGATTTTTCTCCTTGGACAATGCTCCATCCTCTGGTAATCACCAGAGACTCCTCGCAGGTATGTCCCCGAGTCTTTTTTCCGGTGATTTGGGGCTCTGCGATCCCGGGTAGCAACCCCAGACTCCTCCAGGGAAGATACCCAAGATGATTTTTCTCCTTGGACTATTGTCCATCCTGCAGGATGCACCCGAGACTCCTCCCAGCTCTGTTTCTGAATGTTTTCTTCCTGGGGTTTAGGGCCCTGTGATCCCAGGTAGCAACCCCAGACTCCTCCAGGGAAGATACCCAAGATGCTTTCTCTCTCTTGACAGTGGTCCATCCTGTGGGATCTACCCAGAACTCCTCCCAGGCGTCTCCCGCAGAGTTTTCTCCAATGCTTTAGGGCCCTGCGATCCCGGGTAGCAACCCCAGACTCCTCCAGGGAAGATACCCGAGATGATTTTTCTCCTTGGACAATTCTCCATCCTCTGGGATTCACATGAGCCTCCTTGCAGTTGTGTCCCCGAGTCTTTTTTTCGGTGATTTAGGACCGTGTGATCCCGGGTAGAAGCCCCAGACTCCTCCAGGGAAGATACACAAGATGATTTTTCTCTCTTGACAGTGGTCCATCCTGCGGGATCTACCCAGAACTCCTCCCAGGCGTCTCCCGCAGAGTTTTCTGCAATGCTTTAAGGCCCTGTGATCCCGGGTAGCAACCCCAGACTCCTCCAGGGAAGATACCCAAGATGATTTGTATCCTTGAGCAATGCTCCATCCTCTGGGATGCATCTGAGATTCCTCCCAGGAATCTCCCGCAGACATTTTGGGTTCATGTTATGTCAGGGCAGGTTTAGATTGGATATTAGGAAGCATTTTTTCACTGAAAGGGTTATTAAACATTGGAATAAGCTGCCCAGAGAGGTGGTGGATTCAGCATCCATGGAGGTGTTTAAGAAAAGGGTAGATGAGGTGCTTAGGGACATGGTTTAGGAGTGGTGGTGTTTTTATCAGGGTAGGTTAATGGTTGGACATCATGATCTTAAAGGTCCCTTCCAACCTCACTGATTCTATGATTCTATGATTTTTCCTGTGGTCTGGGGCCCTGTAATCCCGGGTAGCAACCCCAGACTCCTCCAGGGAAGATACCCAAGATGATTTTTCTCCTTGGACAATGCTCCATCCTCTGGGATTCACCTGAGGCTCCTCGCAGTTATGTCCCCGAGTCTTTCTTCCGGTGGTTTGAGGTTCTGTGATCCCGGGTAGCAACCCCAGACTCGTCCAGGGAAGATACCCGAGATGATTTTTCTCCTTGGACTATTGTCCATCCTGCAGGATGCACCCGAGACTCCTCCCAGCTCTGTTTCTGAGTGTTTTCTTCCTGGGGTTTAGGGCCCTGTGATCCCAGGTAGCAACCCCAGACTCCTCCAGGGAAGATACCCGAGATGATTTTTATCCTTGAGCAATGCTCCATCCTCTGGGATGCATCCGAGACTCCTTGCAGTTATGTCCCTGAGTTTTATTCCGGTGGTTTGGGGCCCTGTGATCCTGGGAAGCAACCCCAGACTCCTCCAGAGAAGATACCCGAGATGATTTTTCTCCTTGGGCAATGCTCCATCCTCTGGGATGCATCCAAGATTCCTCCCAGGCGTCTTGGGCAGACAGTATTCATGTGGTTTGGGGCCCTGTGATCCCGGGTAGCAACCCCAGACTCCTCCAGGGAAGATACCCAAGATGATTTTTCTCTTTGGACAATGCTCCATCCTCTGGTAATCACCAGAGACTCCTCGCAGGTATGTCCCCGAGTCTTTTTTCCGGTGATTTGGGGCTCTGCGATCCCGGGTAGCAACCCCAGACTCCTCCAGGGAAGATACCCAAGATGATTTTTCTCCTTGGACAATGCTCCATCCTGCAGGATGCACCCGAGACTCCTCCCAGTTCTGTTTCTGAATGTTTTCTTCCTGGGGTTTAGGGCCCTGTGATCCCAGGTAGCAACCCCAGACTCCTCCAGGGAAGATACCCAAGATGCTTTCTCTCCCTTGACAGTGGTCCATCCTGCGGGATCTACCCAGAACTCCTCCCAGGCGTCTCCCGCAGAGTTTTCTCCAATGGTTTAGGGCCCTGCGATCCCGGGTAGCAACCCCAGACTCCTCCAGGGAAGATACCCGAGATGATTTTTCTCCTTGGACAATTCTCCATCCTCTGGGATTCACATGAGCATCCTTGCAGTTGTGTCCCCGAGTCTTTTTTTCGGTGATTTAGGACCCTGTGATCCCGGGTAGAAGCCCCAGACTCCTCCAGGGAAGATACCCAAGATGATTTTTCTCTCTTGACAGTGGTCCATCCTGCGGGATCTACCCAGAACTCCTCCCAGGCGTCTCCCGCAGAGTTTTCTCCAATGCTTTAAGGCCCTGTGATCCCGGGTAGCAACCCCAGACTCCTCCAGGGAAGATACCCGAGATGATTTGTATCCTTGAGCAATGCTCCATCCTCTGAGATGCATCCGAGACTCCTTGCAGTTATGTCCATGAGTCTTTATTCCGGTGGTCTGGTGCCCTGTGATCCCGGGTAGCAACCCCAGACTCCTCCAGGGAAGATACCCAGGATGCCTTTTCTCTCTTGACAGTGATCCATCCTGCGGGATCTACCCAGACCTCCTCCCAGGCGTCTCCCGCAGAGTTTTCTGCAATGCTTTAGGGCCCTGTGATCCCGGGTAGCAAGCCCAGACTCCTCCAGGGAAGATACCCAAGATGATTTTTCTCTCTTGACAGTGGTCCGTCCTCTGGGATGCATCGGAGACTCCTTGCAGGTATGTCCCTGAGTCTTTATTCTGGTGGTTTGCGGTCCTCGGATCCAGGGTAGCAACCCCAGACTCCTCCAGGGAAGATACCCAATATGATTTTTATCCTTGGGCAATGCTCCATCGTCTGGGATGCATCTGAGATTCCTCTCAGAGGTCTCCCGCAGACATTTTTCCTGTGGTTTGGGGCCCTGTAATCCCAGGTAGCAACCCCAGACTCCTCCAGGGAAGATACCCGAGATGATTTTTCTCCTTGGACAATGCTCCATCCTCTGGGATTCACATGATCCTCCTTGCATTTGTGGCCCTGAGTCTTTTTTTTGGTGATTTAGGACCCTGTGATCCCGGGTAGAAGCCCCGGACTCCTCCTGGGAAGATATCCAAGATGCTTTTTCTCTCTTGACAGTGGTCCATCTTGCGGGATCTACCCAGAACTCCTCCCAGGCGTCTCCCGCAGAGTTTTCTGCAATGCTTTAGGGCCCTGTGATCCCGGGTAGAAACCCCAGACTCCTCCAGGGAAGATACCCAAGATGATTTTTCTCCTTGGACAATGCTCCATCCTGCAGGATGCACCCGAGACTTCTCCCAGCTCTGTTTCTGAGTGTTTTCTTCCTGGGGTTTAGGGCCCTGTGATCCCAGGTAGCAACCCCAGACTCCTCCAGGAAAGATACCCGAGATGATTTTTATCCTTGAGCAATGCTCCATCCTCTGGGATGCATCCGAGACTCCTTGCAGTTATGTCCCTGAGTTTTATTCCGGTGGTTTGGGGCCCTGTGATCCTGGGAAGCAACCCCAGACTCCTCCAGGGAAGATACCCAAGATGATTTTTCTCCTTGGGCAATGCTCCATCCTCTGGGATGCATCCAAGATTCCTCCCAGGCGTCTTGCGCAGACAGTATTCATGTGGTTTGGGGCCATGTGATCCCGGGTAGCAACCCCAGACTCCTCCAGGGAAGATACCCAAGATGATTTTTCTCCTTGGACAATGCTCCATCCTCTGGTAATCACCAGAGACTCCTCGCAGGTATGTCCCCGAGTCTTTTTTCCGGTGATTTGGGGCTCTGCGATCCCGGGTAGCAAGCCCAGACTCCTCCAGGGAAGATACCCAAGATGATTTTTCTCCTTGGACTATTGTCCATCCTGCAGGATGCACCCGAGACTCCTCCCAGCTCTGTTTCTGAATGTTTTCTTCCTGGGGTTTAGGGCCCTGTGATCCCAGGTAGCAACCCCAGACTCCTCCAGGGAAGATACCCAAGATGCTTTCTCTCTCTTGACAGTGGTCCATCCTGTGGGATCTACCCAGAACTCCTCCCAGGCGTCTCCCGCAGAGTTTTCTCCAATGCTTTAGGGCCCTGCGATCCCGGGTAGCAACCCCAGACTCCTCCAGGGAAGATACCCGAGATGATTTTTCTCCTTGGACAATTCACCATCCTCTGGGATTCACATGAGCCTCCTTGCAGTTGTGTCCCCGAGTCTTTTTTTCGGTGATTTAGGACCGTGTGATCCCGGGTAGAAGCCCCAGACTCCTCCAGGGAAGATACCCAAGATGATTTTTCTCTCTTGACAGTGGTCCATCCTGCGGGATCTACCCAGAACTCCTCCCAGGCGTCTCCCGCAGAGTTTTCTGCAATGCTTTAAGGCCCTGTGATCCCGGGTAGCAACCCCAGACTCCTCCAGGGAAGATACCCAAGATGATTTGTATCCTTGAGCAATGCTCCATCCTCTGGGATGCATCTGAGATTCCTCCCAGGAATCTCCCGCAGACATTTTGGGTTCATGTTATGTCAGGGCAGGTTTAGATTGGATATTAGGAAGCATTTTTTCACTGAAAGGGTTATTAAACATTGGAATAAGCTGCCCAGAGAGGTGGTGGATTCAGCATCCATGGAGGTGTTTAAGAAAAGGGTAGATGAGGTGCTTAGGGACATGGTTTAGGAGTGGTGGTGTTTTTATCAGGGTAGGTTAATGGTTGGACATCATGATCTTAAAGGTCCCTTCCAACCTCACTGATTCTATGATTCTATGATTTTTCCTGTGGTCTGGGGCCCTGTAATCCCGGGTAGCAACCCCAGACTCCTCCAGGGAAGATACCCAAGATGATTTTTCTCCTTGGACAATGCTCCATCCTCTGGGATTCACCTGAGGCTCCTCGCAGTTATGTCCCCGAGTCTTTCTTCCGGTGGTTTGAGGTTCTGTGATCCCGGGTAGCAACCCCAGACTCGTCCAGGGAAGATACCCGAGATGATTTTTCTCCTTGGACTATTGTCCATCCTGCAGGATGCACCCGAGACTCCTCCCAGCTCTGTTTCTGAGTGTTTTCTTCCTGGGGTTTAGGGCCCTGTGATCCCAGGTAGCAACCCCAGACTCCTCCAGGGAAGATACCCGAGATGATTTTTATCCTTGAGCAATGCTCCATCCTCTGGGATGCATCCGAGACTCCTTGCAGTTATGTCCCTGAGTTTTATTCCGGTGGTTTGGGGCCCTGTGATCCTGGGAAGCAACCCCAGACTCCTCCAGGGAAGATACCCGAGATGATTTTTCTCCTTGGGCAATGCTCCATCCTCTGGGATGCATCCAAGATTCCTCCCAGGCGTCTTGCGCAGACAGTATTCATGTGGTTTGGGGCCCTGTGATCCCGGGTAGCAACCCCAGACTCCTCCAGGGAAGATACCCAAGATGATTTTTCTCTTTGGACAATGCTCCATGCTCTGGTAATCACCAGAGACTCCTCGCAGGTATGTCCCCGAGTCTTTTTTCCGGTGATTTGGGGCTCTGCGATCCCGGGTAGCAACCCCAGACTCCTCCAGGGAAGATACCCAAGATGATTTTTCTCCTTGGACAATGCTCCATCCTGCAGGATGCACCCGAGACTCCTCCCAGTTCTGTTTCTGAATGTTTTCTTCCTGGGGTTTAGGGCCCTGTGATCCCAGGTAGCAACCCCAGACTCCTCCAGGGAAGATACCCAAGATGCCTTTTCTCTCTTGACAGTGATCCATCCTGCGGGATCTACCCAGACCTCCTCCCAGGCGTCTCCCGCAGAGTTTTCTGCAATGCTTTAGGGCCCTGTGATCCCGGGTAGCAACCCCAGACTCCTCCAGGGAAGATACCCAAGATGATTTTTCTCTCTTGACAGTGGTCCATCCTCTGGGATGCATCGGAGACTCCTTGCAGGTATGTCCCTGAGTCTTTATTCTGGTGGTTTGCGGTCCTCGGATCCAGGGTAGCAACCCCAGACTCCTCCAGGGAAGATACCCAATATGATTTTTATCCTTGGGCAATGCTCCATCGTCTGGGATGCATCTGAGATTCCTCTCAGAGGTCTCCCGCAGACATTTTTCCTGTGGTTTGGGGCCCTGTAATCCCAGGTAGCAACCCCAGACTCCTCCAGGGAAGATACCCGAGATGATTTTTCTCCTTGGACAATGCTCCATCCTCTGGGATTCACATGATCCTCCTTGCAGTTGTGGCCCTGAGTCTTTTTTTTGGTGATTTAGGACCCTGTGATCCCGGGTAGAAGCCCCGGACTCCTCCTGGGAAGATATCCAAGATGCTTTTTCTCTCTTGACAGTGGTCCATCTTGCGGGATCTACCCAGAACTCCTCCCAGGCGTCTCCCGCAGAGTTTTCTGCAATGCTTTAGGGCCCTGTGATCCCGGGTAGAAACCCCAGACTCCTCCAGGGAAGATACCCAAGATGATTTTTATCCTTGAGCAATGCTCCATCCTCTGGGATGCATCCGAGACTCCTTGCAGTTATGTCCCTGAGTCTTTATTCCGGTGGTCTGGGGCCCTGTGATCCCGGGTAGCAACCCCAGACTCCTCCAGGGAAGATACCCAAGATGATTTTTCTCTCTTGACAGTGGTCCATCCTGCAGGATCTACCCAGAACTCCTCCCAGGCGTCTCCCGCAGAGTTTTCTCCAATGCTTTAGGGCCCTGTGATCCCGGGTAGCAACCCCAGACTCCTCCAGGGAAGATACCCGAGATGATTTTTGTCCTTGGACAATTCTCCATCCTCTGGGATTCACCCGAGACTCCTCGCAGGTATGTCCCCGAGTCTTTTCCGGTGATTTGGGGTCCTGTCATCCCGGGTAGCAATTCCCGACTCCTCCAGGGAAGATACCCAAGATGATTTGTATCCTTGGACAATGCTCCATCCTCTGGGATGCATCCGAGCCTCCTTGCAGTTGTGTCCCCGAGTCTTTTTTTCGGTGATTTAGGACGCTGTGATCCCGGGTAGAAGCCCCAGACTCCTCCAGGGAAGATACCCCAGATGATTTTTCTCTCTTGACAGTGGTCCATCCTGCGGGATCTACCCAGAACTCCTCCCAGCCGTCTCCAGCAGAGTTTTCTGCAATGCTTTAGGGCCCTGTGATCCCGGGTAGCAACCCCAGACTCCTCCAGGGAAGATAGCCAAGATGATTTTTATCCTTGGGCAATGCTCCATCCTCTGGGATGCATCTGAGATTCCTCTCAGAGGTCTCCTGCAGACATTTTTCCTGTGGTTTGGGGCCCTGTAATCCTGGGTAGCAAACCCAGACTCCTCCAGGGAAGATACCCGAGATGATTTTTATCCTTGGGCAATGCTCCATCCTCTGGGATGCATCTGAGACTCCTTTCAGTTATGGCCCTGAGTCTTTATTCCGGTGGTCTGGGGCCCTGTGATCCCGGGTAGCAATCCCAGACTCCTCCAGGGAAGATACCCAAGATGATTTTTCTCCATGGACAATGCTCCATCCTCTGGGATTCACATGAGCCTCCTTGCAGTTGTGTCCCCGAGTCTTTTTTTCGGTGATTTAGGACGCTGTGATCCCGGGTAGAAGCCCCAGACTCCTCCAGGGAAGATACCCCAGATGATTTTTCTCTCTTGACAGTGGTCCATCCTGCGGGATCTACCCAGAACTCCTTCCAGGCGTCTCCAGCAGAGTTTTCTGCAATGCTTTAGGGCCCTGTGATCCCAGGTAGCAACCCCAGACTCCTCCAGGGAAGATACCCAAGATGATTTGTATCCTTGGACAATGCTCCATCCTCTGGGATTCACATGAGCCTCCTTGCAGTTGTGTCCCCGAGTCTTTTTTTCGGTGATTTAGGACCCTGTGATCCCGGGTAGAAGCCCCAGACTCCTCCAGGGAAGATACCCAAGATGATTTTTATCCTTGGGCAATGCTCCATCGTCTGGGATGCATCTGAGATTCCTCCTAGAGGTCTCCCGCAGACATTTTTCCTGTGGTTTGGGGCCCTGTAATCCCGGGTAGCAAACCCAGACTCCTCCAGGGAAGATATCTGAGATGATTTTTATCCTTGGGCAATGCTCCATCCTCTGGGATGCATCTGAGACGCCTTTCAGTTATGGCCCTGAGTCTTTATTGCGGTGGTCTGGGGCCCTGTGATCCCGGGTAGCAACCCCAGACTCCTCCAGGGAAGATACCCAAGATGATTTTTCTCCTTGGACAATGCTCCATCCTCTGGGATTCACGTGAGCCTCCTTGCAGTTGTGTCCCCGAGTCTTTTTCTCGGTGATTTAGGACCCTGTGATCCCGGGTAGCAACCCCAGACTCCTCCAGGGAAGATACCCAGGATGCTTTTTCTGTCTTGATAGTGGTCCATCCTGCGGGATCTACCCAGAACTCCTCCCAGGCGTCTCCCGCAGAGTTTTCTGCAATGCTTTAGGGCCCTGTGATCCCGGGTAGCAACCCCAGACTCCTCCAGGGAAGATACCTGAGATGATTTTTCTCCTTGGACTATTGTCCATCCTGCAGGATGCACCCGAGAGTCCTCCCAGCTCTGTTTCTGAATGTTTTCTTCCTGGGCTTTAGGGCCCTGTGATCCCAGGTAGCAACCCCAGACTCCTCCAGGAAAGATACCCAAGATGCTTTTTCTCTCTTGACAGTGGTCCATCCTCTGGGATGCATCGGAGACTCCTTGCAGGTATGTCCCTGAGTCTTTATTCTGGTGGTTTGCGGTCCTCTGATCCCGGGTAGCAACCCCAGACTCCTCCAGGGAAGATACCCAAGATGATTTTTATCCTTGGACAATGCTCCATCGTCTGGGATGCACCTTAGATTCCTCCCAGCCGTCTCCCGCAGACATGTTTCCTGTAGTTTGGGGAACTTTAATCCCGGGTAGCAACCCCTGACTCCTCCAGGGAAGATACCCAAGATGATTTTTCTCCTTCGACTATTGTCCATCCTCTGGGATGCATCCGAGACTCCTTGCAGTTATGTCCCTAAGTCTTTATTCCGGTGGTCTGGGGCCCTGTGATCCCGGGTAGCAACCCCAGACTCCTCCAGGGAAGATACCCAAGATGATTTTTCTCTCTTGACAGTGGTCCATCCTGCAGGATCTACCCAGAACTCCTCCCAGGCGTCTCCCGCAGAGTTTTCTCCAATGCTTTAGGGCCCTGTGATCCCAGGTAGCAACCCCAGACTCCTCCAGGGAAGATACCCAAGATGATTTTTCTCTCTTGACAGTGGTCCATCCTCTGGGATGCATCAGAGACTCCTTGCAGGTATGTCCCTGAGTCTTTATTCTGGTGGTTTGCGGTCCTCTGATCCCGGGTAGCAACCCCAGACTCCTCCAGGGTAGATACCCAAGATGATTTTTATCCTTGGACAATGTTCCATCCTCTGGGATTCACCCGAGACTCCTCGCAGGTATGTCCCCGAGTCTTTTTTCCGGTGATTTGGGGTCCTCTCATTCCGGGTAGCAACCCCAGACTCCTCCAGGGAAGATACCCAAGATGATTTGTATCCTTGGACAATGCTCCATCCTCTGGGATTCACATGAGCCTCCTTGCAGTTGTGTCCCCGAGTCTTTTTTTCGGTGATTTAGGACCCTGTGATCCCAGGTAGAAGCCCCAGACTCCTCCAGGGAAGATACCCAAGATGATTTTTCTCTCTTGACAGTGGTCCATCCTGCGGGATCTACCCAGAACTCCTCCCAGGCTTCTTCCGCAGAGTTTTCTGCAATGCTTTAGGGCCCTGTGATCCCAGGTAGCAACCCCAGACTCCTCCAGGGAAGATACCCAATATGATTTTTCTCCTTGGGCAATGCTCCATCCTCTGGGATGCATCCGCGATTCCTCCCAGTCGTCTTCCGCAGACATTATTCCTGTGGTTTGGGGCCCTGTAATCCCGGGTAGCAACCCCAGACTCCTCCAGGGAAGATACCCGAGATGATTTTTATCCTTGGGCAATGCTCCATCCTCTGGGATGCATCTGAGACTCCTTTCAGTTATGGCCCTGAGTCTTTATTGCGGTGGTCTGGGGCCCTGTGATCCCGGGTAGCAATCCCAGACTCCTCCAGGGAAAATACCCAAGATGATTTTTCTCCATGGACAATGGTCCATCCTCTGGGATTCACGTGAGCCTCCTTGCAGTTGTGTCCCCGAGTCTTTTTTTCGGTGAATTAGGACCCTGTGATCCCGGGTAGAAACCCGAGACTCCTCCAGAAAAGATAGCCGAGATGATTTTTCTCTCTTGATAGTGGTCCATCCTGCGGGATCTACCCAGAACTCCTCCCAGGCTTCTTCCGCAGAGTTTTCTGCAATGCTTTAGGGCCCTGTGATCCCAGGTAGCAACCCCAGACTCCTCCAGGGAAGATACCTGAGATGATTTTTATCCTTGGACTATTGTCCATCCTGCAGGATGCACCCGAGACTCCTCCCAGCTCTGTTTCTGAATGTTTTCTTCCTGGGGTTTAGGGTCCTGTGATCCCAGGTAGCAACCCCAGACTCCTCCACGGAAGATACCCGAGATGATTTTTATCCTTGAGCAATGCTCCATCTTCTGGGATGCATCCGAGACTCCTTGCAGTTATGTCCCTGAGTCTATATTCCGGTGGTCTGGGTCCCTGTGATCCCGGGTAGACACCCCAGACTCCTCCAGGGAAGATACCCAGGATGATTTTTCTCTCTTGACAGTGGTCCATCCTGCGGGATCTACCCAGAACTCCTCCCAGGCGTCTCCCGCAGAGTTTTCTCCAATGCTTTAGGGCCCTGTGATCCCGGGTAGCAAGCCCAGACTCCTCCAGGGAAGATACCCAAGATGATTTTTCTCTCTTGACAGTGGTCCATCCTCTGGGATGCATCGGAGACTCCTTGCAGGTATGTCCCTGAGTCTTTATTCTGGTGGTTTGCGGTCCTCTGATCCCGGGTAGCAACCCCAGACTCCTCCAGGGTAGATACCCAAGATGATTTTTCTCCTTGGACAATGCTCCATCCTCTGGGATTCACCCGAGACTCCTCGCAGGTATGTCCCCGAGTCTTTTTTCCGGTGATTTGGGGTCCTGTCATCCCGGGTAGCAACCCCAGACTCCTCCAGGGAAGATACCCAAGATGATTTTTATCCTTGGACAATGCTCCATCCTCTGGGATGCATCGGAGACTCCTTGCAGGTATGTCCCTGAGTCTATATTCCGGTGGTCTGGGTCCCTGTGATTCCGAGTAGCAACCCCAGACTCCTCCAGGGAAGATACCCAAGATGATTTTTCTCTCTTGACAGTGGTCCATCCTGCAGGATATACCCAGAACTCCTCCCAGGCGTCTCCCGCAGAGTTTTCTGCAATGCTTTAGGGCCCTGTGATCCGAGGTAGCAACCCCAGACTCCTCCAGGGAAGATACCCGAGATGATTTTTCTCCTTGGGCAATGCTCCATCCTCTGGGATGCATCCGCGATTCCTCCCAGAGGTCTCCCACAGACATTTTTCCTGTGGTTTGGGGCCCTGTAATCCCGGGTAGGAAACCCAGACTCCTCCAGGGAAGATACCCGAGATGATTTTTATCCTTGGGCAATGCTCCATTCTCTGGGATGCATCTGAGACTCCTTTCAGTTATGGCCCTGAGTCTTTATTGCGGTGGTCTGGGGCCCTGTGATCCCGGGTAGCAATCCCAGACTCCTCCAGGGAAAATACCCAAGATGATTTTTCTCCATGGACAATGCTCCATCCTCTGGGATTCACATGAGCCTCCTTGCAGTTGTGTCCCCGAGTCTTTTTTTCGGTGATTTAGGACCCTGTGATCCCGGGTAGAAGCCCCAGACTCCTCCAGGGAAGATAACCAAGATGCTTTTTCTCTCTTGACAGTGGTCCATCCTGCGGGATCTACCCAGAACTCCTCCCAGGCGTCTCCCGCAGAGTTTTCTCCAATGCTTTAGGGCCCTGTGATCCCGGGTAGCAACCCCAGACTCCTCCAGGGAAGATACCCAAGATGATTTTTCTCTCTTGACAGTGGTCCATCCTCTGGGATGCATCGGAGACTCCTTGCAGGTATGTCCCTGAGCCTTTATTCTGGTGGTTTGCGGTCCTCTGATCCCGGGTAGCAACCCCAGACTCCTCCAGGGAAGATACCCAAGATGATTTTTATCCTTGGGCAATGCTCCATCCTCTGGGATGCATCTGAGACTCATTTCAGTTATGGCCCTGAGTCTTTATTGCGGTGGTCTGGGGCCCTGTGATCCCGGGTAGCAATCCCAGACTCCTCCAGGGAAAATACCCAAGATGATTTTTCTCCATGGACAATGGTCCATCCTCTGGGATTCACGTGAGCCTCCTTGCAGTTGTGTCCCCGAGTCTTTTTTTCGGTGATTTAGGACCCTGTGATCCCGGGTAGAAACCCGAGACTCCTCCAGAAAAGATAGCCGAGATGATTTTTCTCTCTTGATAGTGGTCCATCCTGCGGGATCTACCCAGAACTCCTCCCAGGCTTCTTCCGCAGAGTTTTCTGCAATGCTTTAGGGCCCTGTGATCCCAGGTAGCAACCCCAGACTCCTCCAGGGAAGATACCTGAGATGATTTTTATCCTTGGACTATTGTCCATCCTGCAGGATGCACCCGAGACTCCTCCCAGCTCTGTTTCTGAATGTTTTCTTCCTGGGGTTTAGGGTCCTGTGATCCCAGGTAGCAACCCCAGACTCCTCCAGGGAAGATACCCGAGATGATTTTTAACCTTGAGCAATGCTCCATCTTCTGGGATGCATCCGAGACTCCTTGCAGTTATGTCCCTGAGTCTATATTCCGGTGGTCTGGGTCCCTGTGATCCCGGGTAGCAACCCCAGACTCCTCCAGGGAAGATACCCAGGATGATTTTTCTCTCTTGACAGTGGTCCATCCTGCGGGATCTACCCAGAACTCCTCCCAGGCGTCTCCCGCAGAGTTTTCTCCAATGCTTTAGGGCCCTGTGATCCCGGGTAGCAAGCCCAGACTCCTCCAGGGAAGATACCCAAGATGATTTTTCTCTCTTGACAGTGGTCCATCCTCTGGGATGCATCGGAGACTCCTTGCAGGTATGTCCCTGAGTCTTTATTCTGGTGGTTTGCGGTCCTCTGATCCCGGGTAGCAACCCCAGACTCCTCCAGGGTAGATACCCAAGATGATTTTTCTCCTTGGACAATGCTCCATCCTCTGGGATTCACCCGAGACTCCTCGCAGGTATGTCCCCGAGTCTTTTTTCCGGTGATTTGGGGTCCTGTCATCCCGGGTAGCAAACCCAGACTCCTCCAGGGAAGATACCCAAGCTGATTTTTATCCTTGGACAATGCTCCATCCTCTGGGATGCATCGGAGACTCCTTGCAGGTATGTCCCTGAGTCTATATTCCGGTGGTCTGGGTCCCTGTGATTCCGAGTAGCAACCCCAGACTCCTCCAGGGAAGATACCCAAGATGATTTTTATCCTTGGGCAATGCTCCATCCTCTGGGATGCATCCGAGATTCCTCCCAGGCGTCTTCCGCAGACATTTTTCCGGTGGTTTGGGGCCTTGTAATCCCGGGTAGCAACCCCAGACTCCTCCAGGGAAGATACCCAAGATGATTTTTCTGTCTTGACAGTGGTCGATCCTGCAGGATCTACCCAGAACTCCTACCAGGCGTCTCCCGCAGAGTTTTCTCCAACGCTTTAGGGCCCTGTGATCCCGGGTAGCAACCCCAGACTCCTCCAGGGAAGATACCCAATATGATTTTTCTCCTTGGACAATGCTCCATCCTCTGGGATGCATCCGAGATTCCTCCCAGGCGTCTTCCGCAGACATTTTTCCGGTGGTTTGGGGTCCTGTCATCCCGGGTAGCAACCCCAGACTCCTCCAGCGAAGATACCCAAGATGCTTTTTCTCCTTGGACTATTGTCCATCCTCTGGGATGCATCCGAGACTCCTTGCAGTTATGTCCCTTAGTCTTTATTCCGGTGGTCTGGGGCCCTGTGATCCCGGGTAGCAACCCCAGACTCCTCCAGGGAAGATACCCAAGATGCTTTTTCTCTCTTGACAGTGGTCCATCCTGCGGGATCTACCCAGAACTCCTCCCAGGCGTCTCCCGCAGAGTTTTCTCCAATGCTTTAGGGCCCTGTGATCCCGGGTAGCAACCCCAGACTCCTCCAGGGAAGATACCCAAGATGATTTTTCTCTCTTGACAGTGGTCCATCCTCTGGGATGCATCGGAGACTCCTTGCAGGTATGTCCCTGAGTCTTTATTCTGGTGGTTTGCGGTCCTCTCATCCTGGGTAGCAACCCCAGACTCCTCCAGGGAAGATACCCAAGATGATTTTTCTCCTTGGACAATGCTCCATCCTCTGGGATTCACCCGAGACACCTCGCAGGTATGTCCCCGAGTCTTTTATCCGGTGGTTTGGGGTCCTGTCATCCCGGGTAGCAACCCCAGACTCCTCCAGGGAAGATACCCAAGATGATTTTTCTCTCTTGACAGTGGTCCATCCTGCAGGATATACCCAGAACTCCTCCCAGGCGTCTCCCGCAGAGTTTTCTGCAATGCTTTAGGGCCCTGTGATCCGAGGTAGCAACCCCAGACTCCTCCAGGGAAGATACCCGAGATGATTTTTCTCCTTGGGCAATGCTCCATCCTCTGGGATGCATCCGCGATTCCTCCCAGAGGTCTCCCACAGACATTTTTCCTGTGGTTTGGGGCCCTGTAATCCCGGGTAGGAAACCCAGACTCCTCCAGGGAAGATACCCGAGATGATTTTTATCCTTGGGCAATGCTCCATTCTCTGGGATGCATCTGAGACTCCTTTCAGTTATGGCCCTGAGTCTTTATTGCGGTGGTCTGGGGCCCTGTGATCCCGGGTAGCAATCCCAGACTCCTCCAGGGAAAATACCCAAGATGATTTTTCTCCATGGACAATGCTCCATCCTCTGGGATTCACATGAGCCTCCTTGCAGTTGTGTCCCCGAGTCTTTTTTTCGGTGATTTAGGACCGTGTGATCCCGGGTAGAAGCCCCAGACTCCTCCAGGGAAGATACCCAAGATGATTTTTCTCTCTTGACAGTGGTCCATCCTGCGGGATCTACCCAGAACTCCTCCCAGGCGTCTACCGCAGAGTTTTCTGCAATGCTTTAGGGCCCTGTGATCCCGGGTAGCAACCCCAGACTCCTCCAGGGAAGATACCTGAGATGATTTTTATCCTTGGACTATTGTCCATCCTGCAGGATGCACCCGAGACTCCTCCCAGCTCTGTTTCTGAATGTTTTCTTCCTGGGGTTTAGGGTCCTGTGATCCCAGGTAGCAACCCCAGACTCCTCCACGGAAGATACCCGAGATGATTTTTATCCTTGAGCAATGCTCCATCCTCTGGGATGCATCCGAGACTCCTTGCAGTTATGTCCCTGAGTCTTTATTCCGGTGGTCTGGGGCCCTGTGATCCCGGGTAGCAACCCCAGACTCCTCCAGGGAAGATACCCAGGATGATTTTTCTCTCTTGACAGTGGTCCATCCTGCGGGATCTACCCAGAACTCCTCCCAGGCGTCTCCCGCAGAGTTTTCTGCAATGCTTTAGGGCCCTGTGATCCCGGGTAGCAACCCCAGACTCCTCCAGGGAAGATACCCAAGATGCTTTTTCTCTCTTGACAGTGGTCCATCCTCTGGGATGCATCGGAGACTCCTTGCAGGTATGTCCCTGAGTCTTTATTCTGGTGGTTTGCGGTCCTCTGATCCCGGGTAGCAACCCCAGACTCTTCCAGGGTAGATACCCAAGATGATTTTTCTCCTTGGACAATGCTCCATCCTCTGGGATTCACCCGAGACGCCTCGCAGGTATGTCCCCGAGTCTTTTTTCCGGTGATTTGGGGTCCTGTCATCCCGGGTAGAAAACCCAGACTCCTCCAGGAAGATACCCAAGATGATTTTTATCCTTGGACAATGCTCCATCCTCTGCGATGCATCGGAGACTCCTTGCAGGTATGTCCCTGAGGCTTCATTCCGGTGGTTTGGGGTCCTCTGATCCCGAGTAGCAATCCCAGACTCCTCCAGGGAAGATACCCAAGATGATTTTTATCCTTGGGCAATGCTCCATCGTCTGGGATGCATCTGAGATTCCTCCCAGAGGTCTCCCGCAGACATTTTTCCTGTGGTTTGGGGCCCTGTAATCCCGGGTAGCAAACCCAGACTCCTCCAGGGAAGATACCCGAGATGATTTTTATCCTTGGGCAATGCTCCATCCTCTGGGATGCATCTGAGACTCCTTTCAGTTATGGACCTGAGTCTTTATTGTGGTGGTCTGGGGCCCTGTGATCCCGGGTAGCAATCCCAGACTCCTCCAGGGAAGATACCCAAGATGATTTTTCTCTCTTGACAGTGGTCCATCCTCTGGGATGCATCGGAGACTCCTTGCAGGTATGTCCCTGAGTCTTTATTCTGGTGGTTTGCGGTCCTCTGATCCCGGGTAGCAACCCCAGACTCTTCCAGGGTAGATACCCAAGATGATTTTTCTCCTTGGACAATGCTCCATCCTCTGGGATTCACCCGAGACTCCTCGCAGGTATGTCCCCGAGTCTTTTTTCCTGTGATTTGGGGTCCTGTCATCCCGGGTAGCAAACCCAGACTCCTCCAGGGAAGATACCCAAGATGATTTTTATCCTTGGACAATGCTCCATCCTCTGGGATGCATCGGAGACTCCTTGCAGGTATGTCCCTGAGTCTATATTCCGGTGGTCTGGGTCCCTGTGATCCCGAGTAGCAACCCCAGACTCCTCCAGGGAAGATACCCAAGATGATTTTTATCCTTGGGCAATGCTCCGTCGTCTGGGATGCATCTGAGATTCCTCCCAGAGGTCTCCCACAGACATTTTTCCTGTGGTTTGGGGCCCTGTAATCCCGGGTAGCAAACCCAGACTCCTCCAGGGAAGATACCCAAGATGATTTTTCTCCTTGGGCAATGCTCCATCCTCTGGGATGCATCCGCGATTCCTCCCAGAGGTCTCCCACAGACATTTTTCCTGTGGTTTGGGGCCCTGTAATCCCGGGTAGGAAACCCAGACTCCTCCAGGGAAGATACCCGAGATGATTTTTATCCTTGGGCAATGCTCCATTCTCTGGGATGCATCTGGGACTCCTTTCAGTTATGGCCCTGAGTCTTTATTGCGGTGGTCTGGGGCCCTGTGATCCCAGGTAGCAACCCCAGACTCCTCCAGGGAAGATACCCGAGATGATTTTTCTCCTTGGACAATGCTCCATCCTCTGGGATTCACGTGAGCCTCCTTGCAGTTGTGTCCCCGAGTCTTTTTTTCGGTGATTTAGGACCCTGTGATCCCGGGTAGAAGCCCCAGACTCCTCCAGGGAAGATACCCAAGATGCTTTTTCTCTCTTGACAGTGGTCCATCCTGCGGGATCTACCCAGAACTCCTCCCAGGCGTCTACCGCAGAGTTTTCTGCAATGCTTTAGGGCCCTGTGATCCCGGGTAGCAACCCCAGACTCCTCCAGGGAAGATACCTGAGATGATTTTTATCCTTGGACTATTGTCCATCCTGCAGGATGCACCCGAGACTCCTCCCAGCTCTGTTTCTGAATGTTTTCTTCCTGGGGTTTAGGGTCCTGTGATCCCAGGTAGCAACCCCAGACTCCTCCACGGAAGATACCCGAGATGATTTTTATCCTTGAGCAATGCTCCATCCTCTGGGATGCATCCGAGACTCCTTGCAGTTATGTCCCTGAGTCTTTATTCCGGTGGTCTGGGGCCCTGTGATCCCGGGTAGCAACCCCAGACTCCTCCAGGGAAGATACCCAGGATGATTTTTCTCTCTTGACAGTGGTCCATCCTGCGGGATCTACCCAGAACTCCTCCCAGGCGTCTCCCGCAGAGTTTTCTGCAATGCTTTAGGGCCCTGTGATCCCGGGTAGCAACCCCAGACTCCTCCAGGGAAGATACCAGAGATGATTTTTCTCCTTGGACAATGCTCCATCCTGCAGGATGCACCCGAGACTCCTCCCAGCTCTGTTTCTGAATGTTTTCTGCCTGGAGTTTAGGGTCCTGTGATCCCAGGTAGCAACCCCAGACTCCTCCAGGGAAGATACCCAAGATGCTTTTTCTCTCTTGACAGTGGTCCATCCTCTGGGATGCATCGGAGACTCCTTGCAGGTATGTCCCTGAGTCTTTATTCTGGTGGTTTGCGGTCCTCTGATCCCGGGTAGCAACCCCAGACTCTTCCAGGGTAGATACCCAAGATGATTTTTCTCCTTGGACAATGCTCCATCCTCTGGGATTCACCCGAAACGCCTCGCAGGTATGTCCCCGAGTCTTTTTTCCGGTGATTTGGGGTCCTGTCATCCCGGGTAGCAAACCCAGACTCCTCCAGGAAGATACCCAATATGATTTTTCTCCTTGGACAATGCTCCATCCTCTGCGATGCATCGGAGACTCCTTGCAGGTATGTCCCTGAGGCTTTATTCCGGTGGTTTGGCGTCCTCTGATCCCGAGTAGCAACCCCAGACTCCTCCAGGGAAGATACCCAAGATGATTTTTATCCTTGGGCAATGCTCCATCCTCTGGGATGCATCTGAGACTCCTTTCAGTTATGGACCTGAGTCTTTATTGTGGTGGTCTGGGGCCCTGTGATCCCGGGTAGCAATCCCAGACTCCTCCAGGGAAAATACCCAAGATGATTTTTCGCCATGGACAATGCTCCATCCTCTGGGATTCACATGAGCCTCCTTGCAGTTGTGTCCCCGAGTCTTTTTTTCGGTGATTTAGGACCCTGTGATCCCAGGTAGAAGCCCCAGACTCCTCCAGGGAAGATACCCAAGATGATTTTTCTCTCTTGACAGTGGTCCATCCTGCGGGATCTACCCAGAACTCCTCCCAGGCTTCTTCCGCAGAGTTTTCTGCAATGCTTTAGGGCCCTGTGATCCCAGGTAGCAACCCCAGACTCCTCCAGGGAAGATACCCGAGATGATTTTTCTCCTTGGACAATGCTCCATCCTCTGGGATTCACGTGAGCCGCCTTGCAGTTGTGTCCCCGAGTCTTTTTTTCGGTGATTTAGGACCCTGTGATCCCGGGTAGAAACCCCAGACTCCTCCAGAAAAGATAGCCGAGATGATTTTTCTCTCTTGATAGTGGTCCATCCTGCGGGATCTACCCAGAACTCCTCCCAGGCTTCTTCCGCAGAGTTTTCTGCAATGCTTTAGGGCCCTGTGATCCCGGGTAGCAACCCCAGACTCCTCCAGGGAAGATACCTGAGATGATTTTTATCCTTGGACTATTGTCCATCCTGCAGGATGCACCCGAGACTCCTCCCAGCTCTGTTTCTGAATGTTTTCTTCCTGGGGTTTAGGGTCATGTGATCCCAGGTAGCAACCCCAGACTCCTCCACGGAAGATACCCGAGATGATTTTTATCCTTGAGCAATGCTCCATCTTCTGCGATGCATCCGAGACTCCTTGCAGTTATGTCCCTGAGTCTATATTCCGGTGGTCTGGGTCCCTGTGATCCCGGGTAGACACCCTAGACTCCTCCAGGGAAGATACCCAGGATGATTTTTCTCTCTTGACAGTGGTCCATCCTGCGGGATCTACCCAGAACTCCTCCCAGGCGTCTCCCGCAGAGTTTTCTCCAATGCTTTAGGGCCCTGTGATCCCGGGTAGCAACCCCAGACTCCTCCAGGGAAGATACCCAAGATGATTTTTCTCTCTTGACAGTGGTCCATCCTCTGGGATGCATCGGAGACTCCTTGCAGGTATGTCCCTGAGTCTTTATTCTGGTGGTTTGCGGTCCTCTGATCCCGGGTAGCAACCCCAGACTCTTCCAGGGTAGATACCCAAGATGATTTTTCTCCTTGGATAATGCTCCGTCGTCTGGGATGCATCTGAGATTCCTCCCAGAGGTCTCCCACAGACATTTTTCCTGTGGTTTGGGGCCCTGTAATCCCGGGTAGCAAACCCAGACTCCTCCAGGGAAGATAACCAAGATGATTTTTCTCTCTTGACAGTGGTCGATCCTGCAGGATCTACCCAGAACTCCTCCCAGGCGTCTCCCGCAGAGTTTTCTCCAACGCTTTAGGGCCCTGTGATCCCGGGTAGCAACCCCAGACTCCTCCAGGGAAGATACCCAATATGATTTTTCTCCTTGGACAATGCTCCATCCTCTGGGCTGCATCCGAGATTCCTCCCAGGCGTCTTCCGCAGACATTTTTCCGGTGGTTTGGGCTCCTGTCATCCCGGGTAGCAACCCCAGACTCCTCCAGGGAAGATACCCAAGATGATTTTTCTCCTTGCACTATTGTCCATCCTCTGGGATGCATCCGAGACTCCTTGCAGTTATGTCCCTGAGTCTTTATTCCGGTGGTCTGGGGCCCTGTGATCCCGGGTAGCAACCCCAGACTCCTCCAGGGAACATACCCAAGATGCTTTTTCTCTCTTGACAGTGGTCCATCCTCTGGGATGCATCGGAGACTCCTTGCAGGTATGTCCCTGAGTCTTTATTCTGGTGGTTTGCGGTCCTCTCATCCTGGGTAGCAACCCCAGACTCCTCCAGGGAAGATACCCAAGATGATTTTTCTCCTTGGACAATGCTCCATCCTCTGGGATTCACCCGAGACACCTCGCAGGTATGTCCCCGAGTCTTTTATCCGGTGGTTTGGGGTCCTGTCATCCCGGGTAGCAACCCCAGACTCCTCCAGGGAAGATACCCAAGATGATTTTTCTTTCTTGACAGTGGTCCATCCTGCAGGATATACCCAGAACTCCTCCCAGGCGTCTCCCGCAGAGTTTTCTGCAATGCTTTAGGGCCCTGTGATCCGAGGTAGCAACCCCAGACTCCTCCATGGAAGATACCCGAGATGATTTTTCTCCTTGGGCAATGCTCCATCCTCTGGGATGCATACGCGATTCCTCCCAGAGGTCTCCCACAGACATTTTTCCTGTGGTTTGGGGCCCTGTAATCCCGGGTAGGAAACCCAGACTCCTCCAGGGAAGATACCCGAGATGATTTTTATCCTTGGGCAATGCTCCATCCTCTGGGATGCATCTGAGACGCCTTTCAGTTATGGCCCTGAGTCTTTATTGCGGTGGTCTGGGGCCCTGTGATCCCGGGTAGCAACCCCAGACTCCTCCAGGGAAGATACCCAAGATGATTTTTCTCCATGGACAATGCTCCATCCTCTGGGATTCACATGAGCCTCCTTGCAGTTGTGTCCCCGAGTCTTTTTTTCGGTGATTTAGGACCCTGTGATCCCGGGTAGAAGACCCAGACTCCTCCAGGGAAGATACCTGAGATGATTTTTATCCTTGGACTATTGTCCATCCTGCAGGATGCACCCGAGACTCCTCCCAGCTCTGTTTCTGAATGTTTTCTTCCTGGGGTTTAGGGTCCTGTGATCCCAGGTAGCAACCCCAGACTCCTCCAGGGAAGATACCCGAGATGATTTTTATCCTTGAGCAATGCTCCATCTTCTGGGATGCATCCGAGACTCCTTGCAGTTATGTCCCTGAGTCTATATTCCGGTGGTCTGGGTCCCTGTGATCCCGGGTAGCAACCCCAGACTCCTCCAGGGAAGATACCCAGGATGATTTTTCTCTCTTGACAGTGGTCCATCCTGCGGGATCTACCCAGAACTCCTCCCAGGCGTCTCCCGCAGAGTTTTCTCCAATGCTTTAGGGCCCTGTGATCCCGGGTAGCAACCCCAGACTCCTCCAGGGAAGATACCCAAGATGATTTTTCTCTCTTGACAGTGGTCCATCCTCTGGGATGCATCGGAGACTCCTTGCAGGTATGTCCCTGAGTCTTTATTCTGGTGGTTTGCGGTCCTCTGATCCCGGGTAGCAACCCCAGACTCCTCCAGGGAAGATACCCAAGATGATTTTTCTCCTTGGACAATGCTCCATCCTCTGGGATTCACCCGAGACTCCTCTCAGGTATGTCCCCGAGTCTTTTATCCGGTGGTTTGGGGTCCTGTCATCCCGGATAGCAACCCCAGACTCCTCCAGGGAAGATACCCAAGATGATTTTTCTCCTTGGACAATGCTCCATCGTCTGGGATGCACCTTAGATTCTTCCCAGCCGTCTCCCGCAGACATGTTTCCTGTGGTTTGGGGCCCTGTAATCCCGGATAGCAACCCCAGACTCCTCCAGGGAAGATACGCAAGATGATTTGTATCCTTGAGCAATGCTCCATCCTCTGGGATGCATCCAAGACTCCTTGCAGTTATGTCCCTGAGTCTTTATTCCGGTGGTCTGGGGCCCTGTGATCCCGGGTAGCAACCCCAGACTCCTCCAGGGAAGATACCTGAGATGATTTTTATCCTTGGACTATTGTCCATCCTGCAGGATGCACCCGAGACTCCTCCCAGCTCTGTTTCTGAATGTTTTCTTCCTGGGGTTTAGGGCCCTGTGATCCCAGGTAGCAACCCCAGACTCCTCCAGGAAAGATACCCAGGATGATTTTTCTCACTTGACAGTGGTCCATCCTCTGGGATGCATCGGAGACTCCTTGCAGGTATGTCCCTGAGTCTTTATTCTGGTGGTTTGCGGTCCTCTCATCCCGGGTAGCAACCCCAGACTCCTCCAGGGAGGATACCCAAGATGATTTTTCTCCTTGGACGATGCTCCATCGTCTGGGATGCACCTTAGATTCCTCCCAGCCGTCTCCCGCAGACTTTTATCCGGTGGTTTGGGGCCCTGTAATCCCGGGTAGCAACCCCAGACTCCTCCAGGGAAGATACCCAAGATGATTTTTCTCTCTTGACAGTGGTCCATCCTGCGGGATCTACGCAGAACTCCTCACAGGTGTCTCCCGCAGAGTTTTCTGCAATGCTTTAGGGCCCTGTGATCCCGGGTAGCAACCCCAGACTCCTCCAGGGAAGATACCCAAGATGATTTTTCTCTCTTGACAGTGGTCCATCCTCTGGGATGTATCGGAGACTCCTTCCAGGTATGTCCCTGAGTCTTTATTCTGGTGTTTTGCGGTCCTCTGATCCCGGGTAGCAACCCCAGACTCCTCCAGGCAAGATAGCCAAGATGATTTTTATACTTGCATAATGCTCCATCCTCTGGGATTCACCCGAGACGCCTTGCAGGTATATCCCTGAGTCTTTTATCCGGTGGTTTGGGGTCCTGTCATCCCGGGTAGCAACCCCAGACTCCTCCAGGGAAGATACCCAAGATGATTTTTCGCTCTTGACAGTGGTCCATCCTGCAGGATCTACCCAGAACTCCTCCCAGGCGTCTCCCGCAGAGTTTTCTCCAACGCTTTAGGGCCCTGTGATCCCGGGTAGCAATCCCAGACTCCTCCAGGGAAAATACCCAAGATGATTTTTCTCCATGGACAATGCTCCATCCTCTGGGATTCACATGAGCCTCCTTGCAGTTGTGTCCCCGAGTCTTTTTTTCGGTGATTTAGGACCCTGTGATCCCGGGTAGAAGCCCCAGACTCCTCCAGGGAAGATACCCAAGATGATTTTTCTCTCTTGACAGTGGTCCATCCTGCGGGATCTACCCAGAACTCCTCCCAGGCGTCTACCGCAGAGTTTTCTGCAATGCTTTAGGGCCCTGTGATCCCAGGTAGCAACCCCAGACTCCTCCAGGGAAGATACCCGAGATGATTTTTCTATTTGGACAATGCTCCATCCTCTGGGATTCACGTGAGCCTCCTTGCAGTTGTGTCCCCGAGTCTTTTTTTCGGTGATTTAGGACCCTGTGATCCCGGGTAGAAACCCCAGACTCCTCCAGAAAAGATAGCCGAGATGATTTTTCTCTCTTGATAGTGGTCCATCCTGCGGGATCTGCCCAGAACTCCTCCCAGGCTTCTTCCGCAGAGTTTTCTGCAATGCTTTATGGCCCTGTGATCCCGGGTAGCAACCCCAGACTCCTCCAGGGAAGATACCTGAGATGATTTTTATCCTTGGACTATTGTCCATCCTGCACGATGCACCCGAGACTCCTCCCAGCTCTGTTTCTGAATGTTTTCTTCCTGGGGTTTAGGGTCCGGTGATCCCAGGTAGCAAGCCCAGACTCCTCCAGGGAAGATACCCAAGATGATTTTTATCCTTGAGCAATGCTCCATCTTCTGGGATGCATCCGAGACTCCTTGCAGTTATGTCCCTGAGTCTTTATTCCGGTGGTCTGGGGCCCTGTGATCCCGGGTAGACACCCCAGACTCCTCCAGGGAAGATACCCAGGATGATTTTTCTCTCTTGATAGTGGTCCATCCTGCGGGATCTACCCAGAACTCCTCCCAGGCTTCTTCCGCAGAGTTTTCTGCAATGCTTTAGGGCCCTGTGATCCCGGGTAGCAACCCCAGACTCCTCCAGGGAAGATACCTGAGATGATTTTTATCCTTGGACTATTGTCCATCCTGCAGGATGCACCCGAGACTCCTCCCAGCTCTGTTTCTGAATGTTTTCTTCCTGGGGTTTAGGGTCCTGTGATCCCAGGTAGCAACCCCAGACTCCTCCAGGGAAGATACCCAAGATGATTTTTCTCTCTTGACAGTGGTCCATCCTCTGGGATGCATCGGAGACTCCTTGCAGGTATGTCCCTGAGTCTTTATTCTGGTGGTTTGCGGTCCTCTGATCCCAGGTAGCAACCCCAGACTCTTCCAGGGTAGATACCCAAGATGATTTTTCTCCTTGGACAATGCTCCATCCTCTGGGATTCACCCGAGACTCCTCGCAGGTATGTCCCCGAGTCTTTTTTCCGGTGCTTTGGGGTCCTGTCATCCCGGGTAGCAAACCCAGACTCCTCCAGGGAAGATACCCAAGATGATTTTTATCCTTGGACAATGCTCCATCCTCTGGAATGCATCGGAGACTCCTTGCAGGTATGTCCCTGAGTCTATATTCCGGTGGTCTTGGTCCCTGTGATCCCGAGTAGCAACCCCAGACTCCTCCAGGGAAGATACCCAAGATGATTTTTATCCTTGGGCAATGCTCCGTCGTCTGGGATGCATCTGAGATTCCTCCCAGAGGTCTCCCACAGACATTTTTCCTGTGGTTTGGGGCCCTGTAATCCCGGGTAGCAAACCCAGACTCCTCCAGGGAAGATACCCAAGATGATTTTTCTCTCTTGACAGTGGTCGATCCTGCAGGATCTACCCAGAACTCCTCCCAGGCGTCTCCCGCAGAGTTTTCTCCAACGCTTTAGGGCCCTGTGATCCCGGGTAGCAACCCCAGACTCCTCCAGGGAAGATACCCAATATGATTTTTCTCCTTGGACAATGCTCCATCCTCTGGGCTGCATCCGAGATTCCTCCCAGGCGTCTTCCGCAGACATTTTTCCGGTGGTTTGGGCTCCTGTCATCCCGGGTAGCAACCCCAGACTCCTCCAGGGAAGATACCCAAGATGATTTTTCTCCTTGCACTATTGTCCATCCTCTGGGATGCATCCGAGACTCCTTGCAGTTATGTCCCTGAGTCTTTATTCCGGTGGTCTGGGGCCCTGTGATCCCGGGTAGCAACCCCAGACTCCTCCAGGGAAGATACCCAAGATGCTTTTTCTCTCTTGACAGTGGTCCATCCTCTGGGATGCATCGGAGACTCCTTGCAGGTATGTCCCTGAGTCTTTATTCTGGTGGTTTGCGGTCCTCTCATCCTGGGTAGCAACCCCAGACTCCTCCAGGGAAGATACCCAAGATGATTTTTCTCCTTGGACAATGCTCCATCCTCTGGGATTCACCCGAGACACCTCGCAGGTATGTCCCCGAGTCTTTTATCCGGTGGTTTGGGGTCCTGTCATCCCGGGTAGCAACCCCAGACTCCTCCAGGGAAGATACCCAAGATGATTTTTCTTTCTTGACAGTGGTCCATCCTGCAGGATATACCCAGAACTCCTCCCAGGCGTCTCCCGCAGAGTTTTCTGCAATGCTTTAGGGCCCTGTGATCCGAGGTAGCAACCCCAGACTCCTCCAGGGAAGATACCCGAGATGATTTTTCTCCTTGGGCAATGCTCCATCGTCTGGGATGCATCCGCGATTCCTCCCAGAGGTCTCCCACAGACATTTTTCCTGTGGTTTGGGGCCCTGTAATCCCGGGTAGGAAACCCAGACTCCTCCAGGGAAGATACCCGAGATGATTTTTATCCTTGGGCAATGCTCCATCCTCTGGGATGCATCTGAGACGCCTTTCAGTTATGGCCCTGAGTCTTTATTGTGGTGGTCTGGGGCCCTGTGATCCTGGGTAGCAACCCCAGACTCCTCCAGGGAAGATACCCGAGATGATTTTTCTCCTTGGACAATGCTCCATCCTCTGGGATTCACGTGAGCCTCCTTGCAGTTGTGTCCCCGAGTCTTTTTTTCGGTGATTTAGGACCCTGTGATCCCGGGTAGAAACCCCAGACTCCTCCAGAAAAGATAGCCGAGATGATTTTTCTCTCTTGACAGTGGTCCATCCTGCGGGATCTACTCAGAACTCCTCCCAGGCTTCTTCCGCAGAGTTTTCTGCAATGCTTTAGGGCCCTGTGATCCCGGGTAGCAACCCCAGACTCCTCCAGGGAAGATACCTGAGATGATTTTTATCCTTGGACTATTGTCCATCCTGCAGGATGCACCCGAGACTCCTCCCAGCTCTGTTTCTGAATGTTTTCTTCCTGGGGTTTAGGGTCCTGTGATCCCAGTTAGCAACCCCAGACTCCTCCAGGGAAGATACCCGAGATGATTTTTATCCTTGGACAATGCTCCATCCTCTGGGATGCATCCGAGACTCCTTGCAGTTATGTCCCTGAGTCTTTATTCTGGTGGTCTGGGGCCCTGTGATCCCGGGTAGCAACCCCAGACTCCTCCAGGGAAGATACCCAGGATGATTTTTCTCTCTTGACAGTGGTCCATCCTGCGGGATCTACCCAGAACTCCTCCCAGGCGTCTCCCGCAGAGTTTTCTCCAATGCTTTAGGGCCCTGTGATCCCGGGTAGCAACCCCAGAGTCCTCCAGGGAAGATACCCAAGATGATTTTTCTCTCTTGACAGTGGTCCATCCTCTGGGATGCATCGGAGACTCCTTGCAGGTATGTCCCTGAGTCTTTATTCTGGTGGTTTGCGGTCCTCTGATCCCGGGTAGCAACCCCAGACTCCTCCAGGGAAGATACCCAAGATGATTTTTCTCCTTGGACAATGCTCCATCCTCTGGGATTCACCCGAGACACCTCGCAGGTATGTCCCCGAGTCTTTTATCCGGTGGTTTGGGGTCCTGTCATCCCGGGTAGCAACCCCAGACTCCTCCAGGGAAGATACCCAGGATGATTTTTCTCTCTTGACAGTGGTCCATCCTGCGGGATCTACCCAGAACTCCTCCCAGGCGTCTCCCGCAGAGTTTTCTGCAATGCTTTAGGGCCCTGTGATCCGAGGTAGCAACCCCAGACTCCTCCAGGGAAGATACCCGAGATGATTTTTCTCCTTGGGCAATGCTCCATCCTCTGGGATGCATCCGCGATTCCTCCCAGAGGTCTCCCACAGACATTTTTCCTGTGGTTTGGGGCCCTGTAATCCCGGGTAGGAAACCCAGACTCCTCCAGGGAAGATACCCGAGATGATTTTTATCCTTGGGCAATGCTCCATTCTCTGGGATGCATCTGGGACGCCTTTCAGTTATGGCCCTGAGTCTTTATTGCGGTGGTCTGGGGCCCTGTGATCCCGGGTAGCAATCCCAGACTCCTCCAGGGAAAATACCCAAGATGATTTTTCTCCATGGACAATGCTCCATCCTCTGGGATTCACATGAGCCTCCTTGCAGTTGTGTCCCCGAGTCTTTTTTTCGGTGATTTAGGACCCTGTGATCCCGGGTAGAAGCCCCAGACTCCTCCAGGGAAGATACCCAAGATGATTTTTCTCTCTTGACAGTGGTCCATCCTGCGGGATCTACCCAGAACTCCTCCCAGGCGTCTACCGCAGAGTTTTCTGCAATGCTTTAGGGCCCTGTGATCCCGGGTAGCAACCCCAGACTCCTCCAGGGAAGATACCTGAGATGATTTTTATCCTTGGACTATTGTCCATCCTGCAGGATGCACCCGAGACTCCTCCCAGCTCTGTTTCTGAATGTTTTCTTCCTGGGGTTTAGGGTCCTGTGATCCCAGGTAGCAACCCCAGACTCCTCCAGGGAAGATACCCGAGATGATTCTTATCCTTGAGCAATGCTCCATCCTCTGGGATGCATCCGAGACTCCTTGCAGTTATGTCCCTGAGTCTTTATTCCGGTGGTCTGGGGCCCTGTGATCCCGGGTAGCAACCCCAGACTCCTCCAGGGAAGATACCCAGGATGATTTTTCTCTCTTGACAGTGGTCCATCCTGCGGGATCTACCCAGAACTCCTCCCAGGCGTCTCCCGCAGAGTTTTCTGCAATGCTTTAGGGCCCTGTGATCCCGGGTAGCAACCCCAGACTCCTCCAGGGAAGATACCCGAGATGATTTTTCTCCTTGGACAATGCTCCATCCTGCAGGATGCACCCGAGACTCCTCCCAGCTCTGTTTCTGAATGTTTTCTGCCTGGAGTTTAGGGTCCTGTGATCCCAGGTAGCAACCCCAGACTCCTCCAGGGAAGATAGCCAAGATGATTTTTATCCTTGCACAATGCTCCATCCTCTGGGATTCACCCGAGACGCCTTGCAGGTATATCCCTGAGTCTTTTATCCGGTGGTTTGGGGTCCTGTCATCCCGGGTAGCAACCCCAGACTCCTCCAGGGAAGATACCCAAGATGATTTTTCGCTCTTGACAGTGGTCCATCCTGCAGGATCTACCCAGAACTCCTCCCAGGCGTCTCCCGCAGAGTTTTCTCCAACGCTTTAGGGCCCTGTGATCCCGGGTAGCAATCCCAGACTCCTCCAGGGAAAATACCCAAGATGATTTTTCTCCATGGACAATGCTCCATCCTCTGGGATTCACATGAGCCTCCTTGCAGTTGTGTCCCCGAGTCTTTTTTTCGGTGATTTAGGACCCTGTGATCCCGGGTAGAAGCCCCAGACTCCTCCAGGGAAGATACCCAAGATGATTTTTCTCTCTTGACAGTGGTCCATCCTGCGGGATCTACCCAGAACTCCTCCCAGGCGTCTACCGCAGAGTTTTCTGCAATGCTTTAGGGCCCTGTGATCCCAGGTAGCAACCCCAGACTCCTCCAGGGAAGATACCCGAGATGATTTTTCTATTTGGACAATGCTCCATCCTCTGGGATTCACGTGAGCCTCCTTGCAGTTGTGTCCCCGAGTCTTTTTTTCGGTGATTTAGGACCCTGTGATCCCGGGTAGAAACCCCAGACTCCTCCAGAAAAGATAGCCGAGATGATTTTTCTCTCTTGATAGTGGTCCATCCTGCGGGATCTGCCCAGAACTCCTCCCAGGCTTCTTCCGCAGAGTTTTCTGCAATGCTTTATGGCCCTGTGATCCCGGGTAGCAACCCCAGACTCCTCCAGGGAAGATACCTGAGATGATTTTTATCCTTGGACTATTGTCCATCCTGCAGGATGCACCCGAGACTCCTCCCAGCTCTGTTTCTGAATGTTTTCTTCCTGGGGTTTAGGGTCCGGTGATCCCAGGTAGCAACCCCAGACTCCTCCAGGGAAGATACCCAAGATGATTTTTATCCTTGAGCAATGCTCCATCTTCTGGGATGCATCCGAGACTCCTTGCAGTTATGTCCCTGAGTCTATATTCCGGTGGTCTGGGTCCCTGTGATCCCGGGTAGCAACCCCAGACTCCTCCAGGGAAGATACCCAAGATGCTTTTTCTCTCTTGACAGTGGTCCATCCTCTGGGATGCATCGGAGACTCCTTGCAGGTATGTCCCTGAGTCTTTATTCTGGTGTTTTGCGGTCCTCTGATCCCGGGTAGCAACCCCAGACTCCTCCAGGGAAGATACCCAAGATGATTTTTCTCCTTGGACAATGCTCCATCCTCTGGGATTCACCCGAGACTCCTCGCAGGTATGTCCCCGAGTCTTTTATCCGGTGGTTTGGGGTCCTGTCATCCCGGGTAGCAACCCCAGACTCCTCCAGGGAAGATACCCAAGATGATTTTTCTCTCTTGACAGTGGTCCATCCTGCGGGATCTACCCAGAACTCCTCCCAGGCGTCTCCCGCAGAGTTTTCTGCAATGCTTTAGGGCCCTGTGATCCGAGGTAGCAACCCCAGACTCCTCCAGGGAAGATACCCGAGATGATTTTTCTCCTTGGGCAATGCTCCATCCTCTGGGATGCATCCGCGATTCCTCCCAGTCGTCTTCCGCAGACATTATTCCTGTGGTTTGGGGCCCTGTAATCCCGGGTAGCAACCCCAGACTCCTCCAGGGAAGATACCCGAGATGATTTTTATCCTTGGACAATGCTCCATCCTCTGGGATGCATCTGAGACTCCTTTCAGTTATGGCCCTGAGTCTTTATTGTGGTGGTCTGGGGCCCTGTGATCCCGGGTAGCAATCCCAGACTCCTCCAGGGAAGATACCCAAGATGATTTTTCTCCATGGACAATGCTCCATCCTCTGGGATTCACATGAGCCTCCTTGCAGTTGTGTCCCCGAGTCTTTTTTTCGGTGATTTAGGACCCTGTGATCCCGGGTAGAAGCCCCAGACTCCTCCAGGGAAGATACCCAAGATGATTTTTCTCTCTTGACAGTGGTCCATCCTGCGGGATCTACCCAGAACTCCTCCCAGGCGTCTCCCGCAGAGTTTTCTGCAATGCTTTAGGGCCCTGTGATCCCAGGTAGCAACCCCAGACTCCTCCAGGGAAGATACCCGAGATGATTTTTCTCCTTGGACAATGCTCCATCCTCTGGGATTCACGTGAGCCTCCTTGCAGTTGTGTCCCCGAGTCTTTTTTTCGGTGATTTAGGACCCTGTGATCCCGGGTAGGAACCCCAGACTCCTCCAGAAAAGATAGCCGAGATGATTTTTCTCTCTTGACAGTGGTCCATCCTGCGGGATCTACCCAGAACTCCTCCCAGGCTTCTTCCGCAGAGTTTTCTGCAATGCTTTAGGGCCCTGTGATCCCGGGTAGCAACCCCAGACTCCTCCAGGGAAGATACCTGAGATGATTTTTATCCTTGGACTATTGTCCATCCTGCAGGATGCACCCGAGACTCCTCCCAGCTCTGTTTCTGAATGTTTTCTTCCTGGGGTTTAGGGTCCTGTGATCCCAGTTAGCAACCCCAGACTCCTCCAGGGAAGATACCCGAGATGATTTTTATCCTTGGACAATGCTCCATCCTCTGGGATGCATCCGAGACTCCTTGCAGTTATGTCCCTGAGTCTTTATTCCGGTGGTCTGGGGCCCTGTGATCCCGGGTAGCAACCCCAGACTCCTCCAGGGAAGATACCCAGGATGATTTTTCTCTCTTGACAGTGGTCCATCCTGCGGGATCTACCCAGAACTCCTCCCAGGCGTCTCCCGCAGAGTTTTCTGCAATGCTTTAGGGCCCTGTGATCCCGGGTAGCAACCCCAGACTCCTCCAGGGAAGATACCAGAGATGATTTTTCTCCTTGGACAATGCTCCATCCTGCAGGATGCACCCGAGACTCCTCCCAGCTCTGTTTCTGAATGTTTTCTGCCTGGAGTTTAGGGTCCTGTGATCCCAGGTAGCAACCCCAGACTCCTCCAGGGAAGATACCCAAGATGATTTTTATCCTTGAGCAATGATCCATCTTCTGGGATGCATCCGAGACTCCTTGCAGTTATGTCCCTGAGTCTATATTCCGGTGGTCTGGGTCCCTGTGATCCCGGGTAGCAACCCCAGACTCCTCCAGGGAAGATACCCAGGATGATTTTTCTCTCTTGACAGTGGTCGATCCTCTGGGATGCATCGGAGACTCCTTGCAGGTATGTCCCTGAGTCTTTATTCTGGTGGTTTGCGGTCCTCTGATCCCGGGTAGCAACCCCAGACTCCTCCAGGGAAGATACCCAAGATGATTTTTCTCCTTGGACAATGCTCCATCCTCTGGGATTCACCCGAGACTCCTCGCAGGTATTTCCCCGAGTCTTTTATCCGGTGGTTTGGGGTCCTGTCATCCCGGGTAGCAACCCCAGACTCCTCCAGGGAAGATACCCAAGATGATTTTTCTCTCTTGACAGTGGTCCATCCTGCAGGATCTACCCAGAACTCCTCCCAGGCGTCTCCCGCAGAGTTTTCTGCAATGCTTTAGGGCCCTGTGATCCGAGGTAGCAACCCCAGACTCCTCCAGGGAAGATACCCGAGATGATTTTTCTCCTTGGGCAATGCTCCATCCTCTGGGATGCATCCGCGATTCCTCCCAGTCGTCTTCCGCAGACATTATTCCTGTGGTTTGGGGCCCTGTAATCCCGGGTAGCAACCCCAGACTCCTCCAGGGAAGATACGCAAGATGATTTGTATCCTTGAGCAATGCTCCATCCTCTGGGATGCATCCAAGACTCCTTGCAGTTATGTCCCTGAGTCTTTATTCCGGTGGTCTGGGGCCCTGTGATCCCGGGTAGCAACCCCAGACTCCTCCAGGGAAGATACCTGAGATGATTTTTGTCCTTGGACTATTGTCCATCCTGCAGGATGCACCCGAGACTCCTCCCAGCTCTGTTTCTGAATGTTTTCTTCCTGGGGTTTAGGGCCCTGTGATCCCAGGTAGCAACCCCAGACTCCTCCAGGAAAGATACCCAAGATGCTTTTTCTCACTTAACAGTGGTCCATCCTCTGGGATGCATCGGAGACTCCTTGCAGGTATGTCCCTGAGTCTTTATTCTGGTGGTTTGCGGTCCTCTCATCCCGGGTAGCAACCCCAGACTCCTCCAGGGAGGATACCCAAGATGATTTTTCCCCTTGGACGATGCTCCATCGTCTGGGATGCCCCTTAGATTCCTCCCAGCCGTCTCCCGCAGACTTTTATCCGGTGGTTTGGGGCCCTGTAATCCCGGGTAGCAACCCCAGACTCCTCCAGGGAAGATACCCAAGATGATTTTTCTCTCTTGACAGTGGTCCATCCTGCGGGATCTACGCAGAACTCCTCACAGGTGTCTCCCGCAGAGTTTTCTGCAATGCTTTAGGGCCCTGTGATCCCGGGTAGCAACCCCAGACTCCTCCAGGGAAGATACCCAAGATGATTTTTCTCTCTTGACAGTGGTCCATCCTCTGGGATGTATCGGAGACTCCTTCCAGGTATGTCCCTGAGTCTTTATTCTGGTGTTTTGCGGTCCTCTGATCCCGGGTAGCAACCCCAGACTCCTCCAGGCAAGATAGCCAAGATGATTTTTATCCTTGCACAATGCTCCATCCTCTGGGATTCACCCGAGACGCCTTGCAGGTATATCCCTGAGTCTTTTATCCGGTGGTTTGGGGTCCTGTCATCCCGGGTAGCAACCCCAGACTCCTCCAGGGAAGATACCCAAGATGATTTTTCGCTCTTGACAGTGGTCCATCCTGCAGGATCTACCCAGAACTCCTCCCAGGCGTCTCCCGCAGAGTTTTCTGCAATGCTTTAGGGCCCTGTGATCCCAGGTAGCAACCCCAGACTCCTCCAGGGAAAATACCCAAGATGATTTTTCTCCATGGACAATGCTCCATCCTCTGGGATTCACATGAGCCTCCTTGCAGTTGTGTCCCCGAGTCTTTTTTTCGGTGATTTAGGACCCTGTCATCCCGGGTAGAAGCCCCAGACTCCTCCAGGGAAGATACCCAAGATGATTTTTCTCTCTTGACAGTGGTCCATCCTGCGGGATCTACCCAGAACTCCTCCCAGGCGTCTACCGCAGAGTTTTCTGCAATGCTTTAGGGCCCTGTGATCCCAGGTAGCAACCCCAGACTCCTCCAGGGAAGATACCCGAGATGATTTTTCTATTTGGACAATGCTCCATCCTCTGGGATTCACGTGAGCCTCCTTGCAGTTGTGTCCCCGAGTCTTTTTTTCGGTGATTTAGGACCCTGTGATCCCGGGTAGAAACCCCAGACTCCTCCAGAAAAGATAGCCGAGATGATTTTTCTCTCTTGATAGTGGTCCATCCTGCGGGATCTGCCCAGAACTCCTCCCAGGCTTCTTCCGCAGAGTTTTCTGCAATGCTTTATGGCCCTGTGATCCCGGGTAGCAACCCCAGACTCCTCCAGGGAAGATACCTGAGATGATTTTTATCCTTGGACTATTGTCCATCCTGCAGGATGCACCCGAGACTCCTCCCAGCTCTGTTTCTGAATGTTTTCTTCCTGGGGTTTAGGGTCCGGTGATCCCAGGTAGCAACCCCAGACTCCTCCAGGGAAGATACCCAAGATGATTTTTATCCTTGAGCAATGCTCCATCTTCTGGGATGCATCCGAGACTCCTTGCAGTTATGTCCCTGAGTCTATATTCCGGTGGTCTGGGTCCCTGTGATCCCGGGTAGCAACCCCAGACTCCTCCAGGGAAGATACCCAAGATGATTTTTCTCTCTTGACAGTGGTCCATCCTCTGGGATGCATCGGAGACTCCTTGCAGGTATGTCCCTGAGTCTTTATTCTGGTGGTTTGCGGTCCTCTGATCCCGGGTAGCAACCCCAGACTCCTCCAGAGAAGATACCCAAGATGATTTTTCTCCTTGGACAATGCTCCATCCTCTGGGATTCACCCGAGACTCCTCGCAGGTATGTCCCCGAGTCTTTTATCCGGTGGTTTGGGGTCCTGTCATCCCGGGTAGCAACCCCAGACTCCTCCAGGGAAGATACCCAAGATGATTTTTCTCTCTTGACAGTGGTCCATCCTGCGGGATCTACCCAGAACTCCTCCCAGGCGTCTCCCGCAGAGTTTTCTGCAATGCTTTATGGCCCTTTATCCGAGGTAGCAACCCCAGACTCCTCCAGGGAAGATACCCGAGATGATTTTTCTCCTTGGGCAATGCTCCATCCTCTGGGATGCATCCGCGATTCCTCCCAGTCGTCTTCCGCAGACATTATTCCTGTGGTTTGGGGCCCTGTAATCCCGGGTAGCAACCCCAGACTCCTCCAGGGAAGATACCCGAGATGATTTTTATCCTTGGACAATGCTCCATCCTCTGGGATGCATCTGAGACTCCTTTCAGTTATGGCCCTGAGTCTTTATTGTGGTGGTCTGGGGCCCTGTGATCCCGGGTAGCAATCCCAGACTCCTCCAGGGAAGATACCCAAGATGATTTTTCTCCATGGACAATGCTCCATCCTCTGGGATTCACATGAGCCTCCTTGCAGTTGTGTCCCCGAGTCTTTTTTTCGGTGATTTAGGACCCTGTGATCCCGGGTAGAAGCCCCAGACTCCTCCAGGGAAGATACCCAAGATGATTTTTCTCTCTTGACAGTGGTCCATCCTGCGGGATCTACCCAGAACTCCTCCCAGGCGTCTCCCGCAGAGTTTTCTGCAATGCTTTAGGGCCCTGTGATCCCAGGTAGCAACCCCAGACTCCTCCAGGGAAGATACCCGAGATGATTTTTCTCCTTGGACAATGCTCCATCCTCTGGGATTCACGTGAGCCTCCTTGCAGTTGTGTCCCCGAGTCTTTTTTTCGGTGATTTAGGACCCTGTGATCCCGGGTAGCAACCCCAGACTCCTCCAGGGAAGATACCTGAGATGATTTTTGTCCTTGGACTATTGTCCATCCTGCAGGATGCACCCGAGACTCCTCCCAGCTCTGTTTCTGAATGTTTTCTTCCTGGGGTTTAGGGCCCTGTGATCCCAGGTAGCAACCCCAGACTCCTCCAGGAAAGATACCCAAGATGCTTTTTCTCACTTAACAGTGGTCCATCCTCTGGGATGCATCGGAGACTCCTTGCAGGTATGTCCCTGAGTCTTTATTCTGGTGGTTTGCGGTCCTCTCATCCCGGGTAGCAACCCCAGACTCCTCCAGGGAGGATACCCAAGATGATTTTTCCCCTTGGACGATGCTCCATCGTCTGGGATGCCCCTTAGATTCCTCCCAGCCGTCTCCCGCAGACTTTTATCCGGTGGTTTGGGGCCCTGTAATCCCGGGTAGCAACCCCAGACTCCTCCAGGGAAGATACCCAAGATGATTTTTCTCTCTTGACAGTGGTCCATCCTGCGGGATCTACGCAGAACTCCTCACAGGTGTCTCCCGCAGAGTTTTCTGCAATGCTTTAGGGCCCTGTGATCCCGGGTAGCAACCCCAGACTCCTCCAGGGAAGATACCCAAGATGATTTTTCTCTCTTGACAGTGGTCCATCCTCTGGGATGTATCGGAGACTCCTTCCAGGTATGTCCCTGAGTCTTTATTCTGGTGTTTTGCGGTCCTCTGATCCCGGGTAGCAACCCCAGACTCCTCCAGGCAAGATAGCCAAGATGATTTTTATCCTTGCACAATGCTCCATCCTCTGGGATTCACCCGAGACGCCTTGCAGGTATATCCCTGAGTCTTTTATCCGGTGGTTTGGGGTCCTGTCATCCCGGGTAGCAACCCCAGACTCCTCCAGGGAAGATACCCAAGATGATTTTTCGCTCTTGACAGTGGTCCATCCTGCAGGATCTACCCAGAACTCCTCCCAGGCGTCTCCCGCAGAGTTTTCTGCAATGCTTTAGGGCCCTGTGATCCCAGGTAGCAACCCCAGACTCCTCCAGGGAAAATACCCAAGATGATTTTTCTCCATGGACAATGCTCCATCCTCTGGGATTCACATGAGCCTCCTTGCAGTTGTGTCCCCGAGTCTTTTTTTCGGTGATTTAGGACCCTGTCATCCCGGGTAGAAGCCCCAGACTCCTCCAGGGAAGATACCCAAGATGATTTTTCTCTCTTGACAGTGGTCCATCCTGCGGGATCTACCCAGAACTCCTCCCAGGCGTCTACCGCAGAGTTTTCTGCAATGCTTTAGGGCCCTGTGATCCCAGGTAGCAACCCCAGACTCCTCCAGGGAAGATACCCGAGATGATTTTTCTATTTGGACAATGCTCCATCCTCTGGGATTCACATGAGCCTCCTTGCAGTTGTGTCCCCGAGTCTTTTTTTCGGTGATTTAGGACCCTGTGATCCCGGGTAGAAACCCCAGACTCCTCCAGAAAAGATAGCCGAGATGATTTTTCTCTCTTGACAGTGGTCCATCCTGCGGGATCTACCCAGAACTCCTCCCAGGCTTCTTCCGCAGAGTTTTCTGCAATGCTTTAGGGCCCTGTGATCCCGGGTAGCAACCCCAGACTCCTCCAGGGAAGATACCTGAGATGATTTTTATCCTTGGACTATTGTCCATCCTGCAGGATGCACCCGAGACTCCTCCCAGCTCTGTTTCTGAATGTTTTCTTCCTGGGGTTTAGGGTCCTGTGATCCCAGTTAGCAACCCCAGACTCCTCCAGGGAAGATACCCGAGATGATTTTTCTCCTTGGACAATGCTCCATCTTCTGGGATGCATCCGAGACTCCTTGCAGTTATGTCCCTGAGTCTATATTCCGGTGGTCTGGGTCCCTGTGATCCCGGGTAGCAACCCCAGACTCCTCCAGGGAAGATACCCAGGATGATTTTTCTCTCTTGACAGTGGTCGATCCTCTGGGATGCATCGGAGACTCCTTGCAGGTATGTCCCTGAGTCTTTATTCTGGTGGTTTGCGGTCCTCTGATCCCGGGTAGCAACCCCAGACTCCTCCAGGGAAGATACCCAAGATGATTTTTCTCCTTGGACAATGCTCCATCCTCTGGGATTCACCCGAGACTCCTCGCAGGTATTTCCCCGAGTCTTTTATCCGGTGGTTTGGGGTCCTGTCATCCCGGGTAGCAACCCCAGACTCCTCCAGGGAAGATACCCAAGATGATTTTTCTCTCTTGACAGTGGTCCATCCTGCAGGATCTACCCAGAACTCCTCCCAGGCGTCTCCCGCAGAGTTTTCTGCAATGCTTTAGGGCCCTGTGATCCGAGGTAGCAACCCCAGACTCCTCCAGGGAAGATACCCGAGATGATTTTTCTCCTTGGGCAATGCTCCATCCTCTGGGATGCATCCGCGATTCCTCCCAGTCGTCTTCCGCAGACATTATTCCTGTGGTTTGGGGCCCTGTAATCCCGGGTAGCAACCCCAGACTCCTCCAGGGAAGATACCCGAGATGATTTTTATCCTTGGGCAATGCTCCATCCTCTGGGATGCATCTGAGACTCCTTTCAGTTATGGCCCTGAGTCTTTATTGTGGTCGTCTGGGGCCCTGTGATCCCGGGTAGCAATCCCAGACTCCTCCAGGGAAGATACCCAAGATGATTTTTCTCCATGGACAATGCTCCATCCTCTGGGATTCACATGAGCCTCCTTGCAGTTGTGTCCCCGAGTCTTTTTTTCGGTGATTTAGGACCCTGTGATCCCGGGTAGAAGCCCCAGACTCCTCCAGGGAAGATACCCGAGATGATTTTTCTCCTTGGACAATGCTCCATCCTCTGGGATTCACGTGAGCCTCCTTGCAGTTGTGTCCCCGAGTCTTTTTTTCGGTGATTTAGGACCCTGTGATCCCGGGTAGAAACCCCAGACTCCTCCAGAAAAGATAGCCGAGATGATTTTTCTCTCTTGACAGTGGTCCATCCTGCGGGATCTACCCAGAACTCCTCCCAGGCTTCTTCCGCAGAGTTTTCTGCAATGCTTTAGGGCCCTGTGATCCCGGGTAGCAACCCCAGACTCCTCCAGGGAAGATACCTGAGATGATTTTTATCCTTGGACTATTGTCCATCCTGCAGGATGCACCCGAGACTCCTCCCAGCTCTGTTTCTGAATGTTTTCTTCCTGGGGTTTAGGGTCCTGTGATCCCAGTTAGCAACCCCAGACTCCTCCAGGGAAGATACCCGAGATGATTTTTCTCCTTGGACAATGCTCCATCCTGCAGGATGCACCCGAGACTCCTCCCAGCTCTGTTTCTGAATGTTTTCTGCCTGGAGTTTAGGGTCCTGTGATCCCAGGTAGCAACCCCAGACTCCTCCAGGGAAGATACCCAAGATGCTTTTTCTCTCTTGACAGTGGTCCATCCTCTGAGATGCATCGGAGACTCCTTGCAGGTATGTCCCTGAGGCTTTATTCCGGTGGTTTGGGGTCCTCTGATCCCGAGTAGCAAACCCAGACTCCTCCAGGGAAGATACCCAAGATGCTTTTTATCCTTGGACAATGCTCCATCCTCTGCGATGCATCGGAGACTCCTTGCAGGTATGTCCCTGAGTCTTTATTCCGGTGGTTTGGGGTCCTCTGATCCCGAGTAGAAACCCCAGACTCCTCCAGCGAAGATACCCAAGATGATTTTTCTCCTTGGGCAATGCTCCATCGTCTGGGATGCATCTGATATTCCTCCCAAAGGTCTCCCGCAGACATTTTTCCTGTGGTTTGGGGCCCTGTAATCCTGGGTAGCAACCCCAGACTCCTCCAGGGAAGATACCCAAGATGATTTTTCTCCTCGGACTATTGTCCATCCTCTGGGATGCATCCAAGATTCCTCCCAGGCGTCTTCCGCAGACATTTTTCCGGTGGTTTGGGGTCCTGTCATCCCGGGTAGCAACCCCAGACTCCTCCAGGGAAGATACCCAAGATGATTTTTCTCCTTGGACTATTGTCCATCCTCTGGGATGCATCCGAGACTCCTTGCAGTTATGTCCCTGAGTCTTTATTCCGGTGGTCTGGGGCCCTGTGATCCCGGGTAGCAACCCCAGACTCCTCCAGGGAAGATACCCAAGATGCTTTTTCTCTCTTGACAGTGGTCCATCCTGCGGGATCTACCCAGAACTCCTCCCAGGCGTCTCCCGCAGAGTTTTCTCCAATGCTTTAGGGCCCTGTGATCCCGGGTAGCAACCCCAGACTCCTCCAAGGAAGATACCCAAGATGATTTTTCTCTCTTGACAGTGGTCAATCCTCTGGGATGCATCGGAGACTCCTTCCAGGTATGTCCCTGAGGCTTTATTCTGGTGGTTTGCGGTCCTCTGATCCCGGGTAGCAACCCCAGACTCCTCCAGGGAAGATACCCAAGATGATTTTTCTCCTTGGACAATGCTCCATCCTCTGGGATTCACCCGAGACTCCTCGCAGGTATGTCCCCGAGTCTTTTATCCGGTGGTTTGGGGTCCTGTCATCCCGGGTAGCAACCCCAGACTCCTCCAGGGAAGATACCCAAGATGATTTTTCGCTCTTGACAGTGGTCCATCCTGCAGGATCTACCCAGAACTCCTCCCAGGCGTCTCCCGCAGAGTTTTCTGCAATGCTTTATGGCCCTGTGATCCGAGGTAGCAACCCCAGACTCCTCCAGGGAAGATACCCGAGATGATTTTTCTCCTTGGGCAATGCTCCATCCTCTGGGATGCATCCGCGATTCCTCCCAGGCGTCATCCGCAGACATTATTCCTGTGGTTTGGGGCCCTGTAATCCCGGGTAGCAACCCCAGACTCCTCCAGGGAAGATACCCGAGATGATTTTTATCCTTGGACAATGCTCCATCCTCTGGGATGCATCTGAGACTCCTTTCAGTTATGGCCCTGAGTCTTTATTCCGGTGGTCTGGGGCCCTGTGATCCCGGGTAGCAACCCCAGACTCCTCCAGGGAAGATACCCAAGATGCTTTTTCTCTCTTGACAGTGGTCCATCCTGCGGGATCTACCCAGAACTCCTCCCAGGCGTCTCCCGCAGAGTTTTCTCCAATGCTTTAGGGCCCTGTGATCCCGGGTAGCAACCCCAGACTCCTCCAGGGAAGATACCCAAGATGATTTTTCTCTCTTGACAGTGGTCCATCCTCTGGGATGCATCGGAGACTCCTTGCAGGTATGTCCCTGAGTCTTTATTCTGGTGGTTTGCGGTCCTCTCATCCTGGGTAGCAACCCCAGACTCCTCCAGGGAAGATACCCGAGATGATTTTTCTCCTTGGACAATGCTCCATCCTCTGGGATTCACGTGAGCCTCCTTGCAGTTGTGTCCCCGAGTCTTTTTTTCGGTGATTTAGGACCCTGCGATCCCGGGTAGAAACCCCAGACTCCTCCAGAAAAGATAGCCGAGATGATTTTTCTCTCTTGATAGTGGTCCATCCTGCGGGATCTACCCAGAACTCCTCCCAGGCTTCTTCCGCAGAGTTTTCTGCAATGCTTTAGGGCCCTGTGATCCCGGGTAGCAACCCCAGACTCCTCCAGGGAAGATACCCAGGATGATTTTTCTCTCTTGACAGTGGTCCATCCTCTGGGATGCATCGGAGACTCCTTGCAGGTATGTCCCTGAGTCTTTATTCTGGTGGTTTGCGGTCCTCTGATCCCGGGTAGCAACCCCAGACTCCTCCAGGGAAGATACCCAAGATGATTTTTCTCCTTGGACAATGCTCCATCCTCTGGGATTCACCCGAGACTCCTCGCAGGTATGTCCCCGAGTCTTTTATCCGGTGGTTTGGGGTCCTGTCATCCCGGGTAGCAACCCCAGACTCCTCCAGGGAAGATACCCAAGATGATTTTTCTCTCTTGACAGTGGTCCATCCTGCAGGATCTACCCAGAACTCCTCCCAGGCGTCTCCCGCAGAGTTTTCTGCAATGCTTTATGGCCCTTTATCCGAGGTAGCAACCCCAGACTCCTCCAGGGAAGATACCCGAGATGATTTTTCTCCTTGGGCAATGCTCCATCCTCTGGGATGCATCCGCGATTCCTCCCAGTCGTCTTCCGCAGACATTATTCCTGTGGTTTGGGGCCCTGTAATCCCGGGTAGCAACCCCAGACTCCTCCAGGGAAGATACCCGAGATGATTTTTATCCTTGGGCAATGCTCCATCCTCTGGGATGCATCTGAGACTCCTTTCAGTTATGGCCCTGAGTCTTTATTGTGGTGGTCTGGGGCCCTGTGATCCCGGGTAGCAATCCCAGACTCCTCCAGGGAAGATACCCAAGATGATTTTTCTCCATGGACAATGCTCCATCCTCTGGGATTCACATGAGCCTCCTTGCAGTTGTGTCCCCGAGTCTTTTTTTCGGTGATTTAGGACCCTGTGATCCCGGGTAGAAGCCCCAGACTCCTCCAGGGAAGATACCCAATATGATTTTTCTCTCTTGACAGTGGTCCATCCTGCGGGATCTACCCAGAACTCCTCCCAGGCGTCTCCCGCAGAGTTTTCTGCAATGCTTTAGGGCCCTGTGATCCCAGGTAGCAACCCCAGACTCCTCCAGGGAAGATACCCGAGATGATTTTTCTCCTTGGACAATGCTCCATCCTCTGGGATTCACGTGAGCCTCCTTGCAGTTGTGTCCCCGAGTCTTTTTTTCGGTGATTTAGGACCCTGTGATCCCGGGTAGAAACCCCAGACTCCTCCAGAAAAGATAGCCGAGATGATTTTTCTCTCTTGACAGTGGTCCATCCTGCGGGATCTACCCAGAACTCCTCCCAGGCTTCTTCCGCAGAGTTTTCTGCAATGCTTTAGGGCCCTGTGATCCCGGGTAGCAACCCCAGACTCCTCCAGGGAAGATACCTGAGATGATTTTTATCCTTGGACTATTGTCCATCCTGCAGGATGCACCCGAGACTCCTCCCAGCTCTGTTTCTGAATGTTTTCTTCCTGGGGTTTAGGGTCCTGTGATCCCAGTTAGCAACCCCAGACTCCTCCAGGGAAGATACCCGAGATGATTTTTATCCTTGGACAATGCTCCATCCTCTGGGATGCATCCGAGACTCCTTGCAGTTATGTCCCTGAGTCTTTATTCCGGTGGTCTGGGGCCCTGTGATCCCGGGTAGCAACCCCAGACTCCTCCAGGGAAGATACCCAGGATGATTTTTCTCTCTTGACAGTGGTCCATCCTGCGGGATCTACCCAGAACTCCTCCCAGGCGTCTCCCGCAGAGTTTTCTGCAATGCTTTAGGGTCCTGTCATCCCGGGTAGCAACCCCAGACTCCTCCAGGGAAGATACCCGAGATGATTTTTCTCCTTGGACAATGCTCCATCCTGCAGGATGCACCCGAGACTCCTCCCAGCTCTGTTTCTGAATGTTTTCTGCCTGGAGTTTAGGGTCCTGTGATCCCAGGTAGCAACCCCAGACTCCTCCAGGCAAGATAGCCAAGATGATTTTTATCCTTGCACAATGCTCCATCCTCTGGGATTCACCCGAGACGCCTTGCAGGTATATCTCTGAGTCTTTTATCCGGTGGTTTGGGGTCCTGTCATCCCGGGTAGCAACCCCAGACTCCTCCAGGGAAGATACCCAAGATGATTTTTCGCTCTTGACAGTGGTCCATCCTGCAGGATCTACCCAGAACTCCTCCCAGGCGTCTCCCGCAGAGTTTTCTGCAATGCTTTAGGGCCCTGTGATCCCAGGTAGCAACCCCAGACTCCTCCAGGGAAAATACCCAAGATGATTTTTCTCCATGGACAATGCTCCATCCTCTGGGATTCACATGAGCCTCCTTGCAGTTGTGTCCCCGAGTCTTTTTTTCGGTGATTTAGGACCCTGTCATCCCGGGTAGAAGCCCCAGACTCCTCCAGGGAAGATACCCAAGATGATTTTTCTCTCTTGACAGTGGTCCATCCTGCGGGATCTACCCAGAACTCCTCCCAGGCGTCTACCGCAGAGTTTTCTGCAATGCTTTAGGGCCCTGTGATCCCAGGTAGCAACCCCAGACTCCTCCAGGGAAGATACCCGAGATGATTTTTCTATTTGGACAATGCTCCATCCTCTGGGATTCACGTGAGCCTCCTTGCAGTTGTGTCCCCGAGTCTTTTTTTCGGTGATTTAGGACCCTGTGATCCCGGGTAGAAACCCCAGACTCCTCCAGAAAAGATAGCCGAGATGATTTTTCTCTCTTGATAGTGGTCCATCCTGCGGGATCTGCCCAGAACTCCTCCCAGGCTTCTTCCGCAGAGTTTTCTGCAATGCTTTATGGCCCTGTGATCCCGGGTAGCAACCCCAGACTCCTCCAGGGAAGATACCTGAGATGATTTTTATCCTTGGACTATTGTCCATCCTGCAGGATGCACCCGAGACTCCTCCCAGCTCTGTTTCTGAATGTTTTCTTCCTGGGGTTTAGGGTCCGGTGATCCCAGGTAGCAACCCCAGACTCCTCCAGGGAAGATACCCAAGATGATTTTTATCCTTGAGCAATGCTCCATCTTCTGGGATGCATCCGAGACTCCTTGCAGTTATGTCCCTGAGTCTATATTCCGGTGGTCTGGGTCCCTGTGATCCCGGGTAGCAACCCCAGACTCCTCCAGGGAAGATACCCAAGATGATTTTTCTCTCTTGACAGTGGTCCATCCTCTGGGATGCATCGGAGACTCCTTGCAGGTATGTCCCTGAGTCTTTATTCTGGTGGTTTGCGGTCCTCTGATCCCGGGTAGCAACCCCAGACTCCTCCAGGGAAGATACCCAAGATGATTTTTCTCCTTGGACAATGCTCCATCCTCTGGGATTCACCCGAGACTCCTCGCAGGTATGTCCCCGAGTCTTTTATCCGGTGGTTTGGGGTCCTGTCATCCCGGGTAGCAACCCCAGACTCCTCCAGGGAAGATACCCAAGATGATTTTTCTCTCTTGACAGTGGTCCATCCTGCGGGATCTACCCAGAACTCCTCCCAGGCGTCTCCCGCAGAGTTTTCTGCAATGCTTTAGGGCCCTGTGATCCGAGGTAGCAACCCCAGACTCCTCCAGGGAAGATACCCGAGATGATTTTTCTCCTTGGGCAATGCTCCATCCTCTGGGATGCATCCGCGATTCCTCCCAGTCGTCTTCCGCAGACATTATTCCTGTGGTTTGGGGCCCTGTAATCCCGGGTAGCAACCCCAGACTCCTCCAGGGAAGATACCCGAGATGATTTTTATCCTTGGACAATGCTCCATCCTCTGGGATGCATCTGAGACTCCTTTCAGTTATGGCCCTGAGTCTTTATTGTGGTGGTCTGGGGCCCTGTGATCCCGGGTAGCAATCCCAGACTCCTCCAGGGAAGATACCCAAGATGATTTTTCTCCATGGACAATGCTCCATCCTCTGGGATTCACATGAGCCTCCTTGCAGTTGTGTCCCCGAGTCTTTTTTTCGGTGATTTAGGACCCTGTCATCCCGGGTAGAAGCCCCAGACTCCTCCAGGGAAGATACCCAAGATGATTTTTCTCTCTTGACAGTGGTCCATCCTGCGGGATCTACCCAGAACTCCTCCCAGGCGTCTCCCGCAGAGTTTTCTGCAATGCTTTAGGGCCCTGTGATCCCAGGTAGCAACCCCAGACTCCTCCAGGGAAGATACCCGAGATGATTTTTCTCCTTGGACAATGCTCCATCCTCTGGGATTCACGTGAGCCTCCTTGCAGTTGTGTCCCCGAGTCTTTTTTTCGGTGATTTAGGACCCTGTGATCCCGGGTAGGAACCCCAGACTCCTCCAGAAAAGATAGCCGAGATGATTTTTCTCTCTTGACAGTGGTCCATCCTGCGGGATCTACCCAGAACTCCTCCCAGGCTTCTTCCGCAGAGTTTTCTGCAATGCTTTAGGGCCCTGTGATCCCGGGTAGCAACCCCAGACTCCTCCAGGGAAGATACCTGAGATGATTTTTATCCTTGGACTATTGTCCATCCTGCAGGATGCACCCGAGACTCCTCCCAGCTCTGTTTCTGAATGTTTTCTTCCTGGGGTTTAGGGTCCTGTGATCCCAGTTAGCAACCCCAGACTCCTCCAGGGAAGATACCCGAGATGATTTTTATCCTTGCACAATGCTCCATCCTCTGGGATGCATCCGAGACTCCTTGCAGTTATGTCCCTGAGTCTTTATTCCGGTGGTCTGGGGCCCTGTGATCCCGGGTAGCAACCCCAGACTCCTCCAGGGAAGATACCCAGGATGATTTTTCTCTCTTGACAGTGGTCCATCCTGCGGGATCTACCCAGAACTCCTCCCAGGCGTCTCCCGCAGAGTTTTCTGCAATGCTTTAGGGCCCTGTGATCCCGGGTAGCAACCCCAGACTCCTCCAGGGAAGATACCCGAGATGATTTTTCTCCTTGGACAATGCTCCATCCTGCAGGATGCACCCGAGACTCCTCCCAGCTCTGTTTCTGAATGTTTTCTGCCTGGAGTTTAGGGTCCTGTGATCCCAGGTAGCAACCCCAGACTCCTCCAGGGAAGATACCCAAGATGATTTTTATCCTTGAGCAATGCTCCATCTTCTGGGATGCATCCGAGACTCCTTGCAGTTATGTCCCTGAGTCTATATTCCGGTGGTCTGGGTCCCTGTGATCCCGGGTAGCAACCCCAGACTCCTCCAGGGAAGATACCCAGGATGATTTTTCTCTCTTGACAGTGGTCGATCCTCTGGGATGCATCGGAGACTCCTTGCAGGTATGTCCCTGAGTCTTTATTCTGGTGGTTTGCGGTCCTCTGATCCCGGGTAGCAACCCCAGACTCCTCCAGGGAAGATACCCAAGATGATTTTTCTCCTTGGACAATGCTCCATCCTCTGGGATTCACCCGAGACTCCTCGCAGGTATTTCCCCGAGTCTTTTATCCGGTGGTTTGGGGTCCTGTCATCCCGGGTAGCAACCCCAGACTCCTCCAGGGAAGATACCCAAGATGATTTTTCTCTCTTGACAGTGGTCCATCCTGCAGGATCTACCCAGAACTCCTCCCAGGCGTCTCCCGCAGAGTTTTCTGCAATGCTTTAGGGCCCTGTGATCCGAGGTAGCAACCCCAGACTCCTCCAGGGAAGATACCCGAGATGATTTTTCTCCTTGGGCAATGCTCCATCCTCTGGGATGCATCCGCGATTCCTCCCAGTCGTCTTCCGCAGACATTATTCCTGTGGTTTGGGGCCCTGTAATCCCGGGTAGCAACCCCAGACTCCTCCAGGGAAGATACCCGAGATGATTTTTATCCTTGGGCAATGCTCCATCCTCTGGGATGCATCTGAGACTCCTTTCAGTTATGGCCCTGAGTCTTTATTGTGGTCGTCTGGGGCCCTGTGATCCCGGGTAGCAATCCCAGACTCCTCCAGGGAAGATACCCAAGATGATTTTTCTCCATGGACAATGCTCCATCCTCTGGGATTCACATGAGCCTCCTTGCAGTTGTGTCCCCGAGTCTTTTTTTCGGTGATTTAGGACCCTGTGATCCCGGGTAGAAGCCCCAGACTCCTCCAGGGAAGATACCCGAGATGATTTTTCTCCTTGGACAATGCTCCATCCTCTGGGATTCACGTGAGCCTCCTTGCAGTTGTGTCCCCGAGTCTTTTTTTCGGTGATTTAGGACCCTGTGATCCCGGGTAGAAACCCCAGACTCCTCCAGAAAAGATAGCCGAGATGATTTTTCTCTCTTGACAGTGGTCCATCCTGCGGGATCTACCCAGAACTCCTCCCAGGCTTCTTCCGCAGAGTTTTCTGCAATGCTTTAGGGCCCTGTGATCCCGGGTAGCAACCCCAGACTCCTCCAGGGAAGATACCTGAGATGATTTTTATCCTTGGACTATTGTCCATCCTGCAGGATGCACCCGAGACTCCTCCCAGCTCTGTTTCTGAATGTTTTCTTCCTGGGGTTTAGGGTCCTGTGATCCCAGTTAGCAACCCCAGACTCCTCCAGGGAAGATACCCGAGATGATTTTTCTCCTTGGACAATGCTCCATCCTGCAGGATGCACCCGAGACTCCTCCCAGCTCTGTTTCTGAATGTTTTCTGCCTGGAGTTTAGGGTCCTGTGATCCCAGGTAGCAACCCCAGACTCCTCCAGGGAAGATACCCAAGATGCTTTTTCTCTCTTGACAGTGGTCCATCCTCTGAGATGCATCGGAGACTCCTTGCAGGTATGTCCCTGAGGCTTTATTCCGGTGGTTTGGGGTCCTCTGATCCCGAGTAGCAAACCCAGACTCCTCCAGGGAAGATACCCAAGATGCTTTTTATCCTTGGACAATGCTCCATCCTCTGCGATGCATCGGAGACTCCTTGCAGGTATGTCCCTGAGTCTTTATTCCGGTGGTTTGGGGTCCTCTGATCCCGAGTAGAAACCCCAGACTCCTCCAGCGAAGATACCCAAGATGATTTTTCTCCTTGGGCAATGCTCCATCGTCTGGGATGCATCTGATATTCCTCCCAAAGGTCTCCCGCAGACATTTTTCCTGTGGTTTGGGGCCCTGTAATCCTGGGTAGCAACCCCAGACTCCTCCAGGGAAGATACCCAAGATGATTTTTCTCCTCGGACTATTGTCCATCCTCTGGGATGCATCCAAGATTCCTCCCAGGCGTCTTCCGCAGACATTTTTCCGGTGGTTTGGGGTCCTGTCATCCCGGGTAGCAACCCCAGACTCCTCCAGGGAAGATACCCAAGATGATTTTTCTCCTTGGACTATTGTCCATCCTCTGGGATGCATCCGAGACTCCTTGCAGTTATGTCCCTGAGTCTTTATTCCGGTGGTCTGGGGCCCTGTGATCCCGGGTAGCAACCCCAGACTCCTCCAGGGAAGATACCCAAGATGCTTTTTCTCTCTTGACAGTGGTCCATCCTGCGGGATCTACCCAGAACTCCTCCCAGGCGTCTCCCGCAGAGTTTTCTCCAATGCTTTAGGGCCCTGTGATCCCGGGTAGCAACCCCAGACTCCTCCAAGGAAGATACCCAAGATGATTTTTCTCTCTTGACAGTGGTCAATCCTCTGGGATGCATCGGAGACTCCTTCCAGGTATGTCCCTGAGGCTTTATTCTGGTGGTTTGCGGTCCTCTGATCCCGGGTAGCAACCCCAGACTCCTCCAGGGAAGATACCCAAGATGATTTTTCTCCTTGGACAATGCTCCATCCTCTGGGATTCACCCGAGACTCCTCGCAGGTATGTCCCCGAGTCTTTTATCCGGTGGTTTGGGGTCCTGTCATCCCGGGTAGCAACCCCAGACTCCTCCAGGGAAGATACCCAAGATGATTTTTCGCTCTTGACAGTGGTCCATCCTGCAGGATCTACCCAGAACTCCTCCCAGGCGTCTCCCGCAGAGTTTTCTGCAATGCTTTATGGCCCTGTGATCCGAGGTAGCAACCCCAGACTCCTCCAGGGAAGATACCCGAGATGATTTTTCTCCTTGGGCAATGCTCCATCCTCTGGGATGCATCCGCGATTCCTCCCAGGCGTCATCCGCAGACATTATTCCTGTGGTTTGGGGCCCTGTAATCCCGGGTAGCAACCCCAGACTCCTCCAGGGAAGATACCCGAGATGATTTTTATCCTTGGACAATGCTCCATCCTCTGGGATGCATCTGAGACTCCTTTCAGTTATGGCCCTGAGTCTTTATTCCGGTGGTCTGGGGCCCTGTGATCCCGGGTAGCAACCCCAGACTCCTCCAGGGAAGATACCCAAGATGCTTTTTCTCTCTTGACAGTGGTCCATCCTGCGGGATCTACCCAGAACTCCTCCCAGGCGTCTCCCGCAGAGTTTTCTCCAATGCTTTAGGGCCCTGTGATCCCGGGTAGCAACCCCAGACTCCTCCAGGGAAGATACCCAAGATGATTTTTCTCTCTTGACAGTGGTCCATCCTCTGGGATGCATCGGAGACTCCTTGCAGGTATGTCCCTGAGTCTTTATTCTGGTGGTTTGCGGTCCTCTCATCCTGGGTAGCAACCCCAGACTCCTCCAGGGAAGATACCCGAGATGATTTTTCTCCTTGGACAATGCTCCATCCTCTGGGATTCACGTGAGCCTCCTTGCAGTTGTGTCCCCGAGTCTTTTTTTCGGTGATTTAGGACCCTGCGATCCCGGGTAGAAACCCCAGACTCCTCCAGAAAAGATAGCCGAGATGATTTTTCTCTCTTGATAGTGGTCCATCCTGCGGGATCTACCCAGAACTCCTCCCAGGCTTCTTCCGCAGAGTTTTCTGCAATGCTTTAGGGCCCTGTGATCCCGGGTAGCAACCCCAGACTCCTCCAGGGAAGATACCCAGGATGATTTTTCTCTCTTGACAGTGGTCCATCCTCTGGGATGCATCGGAGACTCCTTGCAGGTATGTCCCTGAGTCTTTATTCTGGTGGTTTGCGGTCCTCTGATCCCGGGTAGCAACCCCAGACTCCTCCAGGGAAGATACCCAAGATGATTTTTCTCCTTGGACAATGCTCCATCCTCTGGGATTCACCCGAGACTCCTCGCAGGTATGTCCCCGAGTCTTTTATCCGGTGGTTTGGGGTCCTGTCATCCCGGGTAGCAACCCCAGACTCCTCCAGGGAAGATACCCAAGATGATTTTTCTCTCTTGACAGTGGTCCATCCTGCAGGATCTACCCAGAACTCCTCCCAGGCGTCTCCCGCAGAGTTTTCTGCAATGCTTTATGGCCCTTTATCCGAGGTAGCAACCCCAGACTCCTCCAGGGAAGATACCCGAGATGATTTTTCTCCTTGGGCAATGCTCCATCCTCTGGGATGCATCCGCGATTCCTCCCAGTCGTCTTCCGCAGACATTATTCCTGTGGTTTGGGGCCCTGTAATCCCGGGTAGCAACCCCAGACTCCTCCAGGGAAGATACCCGAGATGATTTTTATCCTTGGGCAATGCTCCATCCTCTGGGATGCATCTGAGACTCCTTTCAGTTATGGCCCTGAGTCTTTATTGTGGTGGTCTGGGGCCCTGTGATCCCGGGTAGCAATCCCAGACTCCTCCAGGGAAGATACCCAAGATGATTTTTCTCCATGGACAATGCTCCATCCTCTGGGATTCACATGAGCCTCCTTGCAGTTGTGTCCCCGAGTCTTTTTTTCGGTGATTTAGGACCCTGTGATCCCGGGTAGAAGCCCCAGACTCCTCCAGGGAAGATACCCAATATGATTTTTCTCTCTTGACAGTGGTCCATCCTGCGGGATCTACCCAGAACTCCTCCCAGGCGTCTCCCGCAGAGTTTTCTGCAATGCTTTAGGGCCCTGTGATCCCAGGTAGCAACCCCAGACTCCTCCAGGGAAGATACCCGAGATGATTTTTCTCCTTGGACAATGCTCCATCCTCTGGGATTCACGTGAGCCTCCTTGCAGTTGTGTCCCCGAGTCTTTTTTTCGGTGATTTAGGACCCTGTGATCCCGGGTAGAAACCCCAGACTCCTCCAGAAAAGATAGCCGAGATGATTTTTCTCTCTTGACAGTGGTCCATCCTGCGGGATCTACCCAGAACTCCTCCCAGGCTTCTTCCGCAGAGTTTTCTGCAATGCTTTAGGGCCCTGTGATCCCGGGTAGCAACCCCAGACTCCTCCAGGGAAGATACCTGAGATGATTTTTATCCTTGGACTATTGTCCATCCTGCAGGATGCACCCGAGACTCCTCCCAGCTCTGTTTCTGAATGTTTTCTTCCTGGGGTTTAGGGTCCTGTGATCCCAGTTAGCAACCCCAGACTCCTCCAGGGAAGATACCCGAGATGATTTTTATCCTTGGACAATGCTCCATCCTCTGGGATGCATCCGAGACTCCTTGCAGTTATGTCCCTGAGTCTTTATTCCGGTGGTCTGGGGCCCTGTGATCCCGGGTAGCAACCCCAGACTCCTCCAGGGAAGATACCCAGGATGATTTTTCTCTCTTGACAGTGGTCCATCCTGCGGGATCTACCCAGAACTCCTCCCAGGCGTCTCCCGCAGAGTTTTCTGCAATGCTTTAGGGTCCTGTCATCCCGGGTAGCAACCCCAGACTCCTCCAGGGAAGATACCCGAGATGATTTTTCTCCTTGGACAATGCTCCATCCTGCAGGATGCACCCGAGACTCCTCCCAGCTCTGTTTCTGAATGTTTTCTGCCTGGAGTTTAGGGTCCTGTGATCCCAGGTAGCAACCCCAGACTCCTCCAGGGAAGATACCCGAGATGATTTTTATCCTTGAGCAATGCTCCATCTTCTGGGATGCATCCGAGACTCCTTGCAGTTATGTCCCTGAGTCTATATTCCGGTGGTCTGGGTCCCTGTGATCCCGGGTAGCAACCCCAGACTCCTCCAGGGAAGATACCCAGGATGATTTTTCTCTCTTGACAGTGGTCCATCCTCTGGGATGCATCGGAGACTCCTTGCAGGTATGTCCCTGAGTCTTTATTCTGGTGGTTTGCGGTCCTCTGATCCCGGGTAGCAACCCCAGACTCCTCCAGGGAAGATACCCTGGAGGGGTATCCCTCCAGATACCCGAGATGATTTTTATCCTTGGGCAATGCTCCATCCTCTGGGATGCATCTGAGACTCCTTTCAGTTATGGCCCTGAGTCTTTATTGTGGTGGTCTGGGGCCCTGTGATCCCGGGTAGCAATCCCAGACTCCTCCAGGGAAGATACGCAAGATGAGGAGGGGCTGACCACTTGGGAGGAGTACAGGGCTGCTGTCAGGGGATGTAGAGAGGCAACTAGGAAAGCTAAGGCCTCCTTAGAGTTAAACCTGGCAAGAGGGGTAAAAGACAACAGGAAGAGCTTTTTCAAATACATGGCAGATAAAACTAACACCAGAGGCAATGTAGGCCCACTACTGAATGGGGTGGGTGCCCTGGTGACAGAAGATACAGAGAAGGCAGAACTATTGAATGCCTTCTTTGTCTCTGTCTACTCTGTCGGGGGCTGTCCTGAGGAGTCCTGTTCTGCTGAGACCCCAGATGAAGTCAAGTCAATGGATGGGTTTGCCTTAGTTGATGAGGACTGGGTCAGAGACCAGTTAAGCAACCTGGACATCCATAAATCCATGGGTCCGGATGGGATGCACCCGCGGGTGCTGAAGGAGCTGTCTGAAGTCATTGCTGGACCACTCTCCACCATCTTTACCAAGTCTTGGGAAACGGGCGAGGTGCCTGAGGACTGGAGGAAAGCAAATGTCACTCCAGTCTTCAAAAAGGGCAAGAAGGAGGACCCGGGTAACTATAGACCGGTCAGCCTCACCTCCATCCCTGGGAAACTGATGGAGCAGCTTATCCTTGGTGCCCTCTCAAGGCATATCAAGGATAAGAGGGTTATTAGGGGCAGTCAGCATGGCTTTTCCAAGGGGAAGTCATGCTTGACCAACCTCATAGCCTTTTATGAGGAAATAACGAGGTGGATGGATGATGGCAGAGCGGTGGATGTGGTCTACCTTGACTTCAGTAAAGCATTTGACACGGTCTCCCACAGCATCCTCATGGCTAAACTGAGGAAGTGTGGACTGGATGACCGGATAATTAGGTGGACTGCAAACTGGCTGAAGGAGAGAAGCCAGAGAGTCGTAGTCAATGGGGCAGAGTCCAGTTGGAGGCCGGTAACCAGCGGAGTGCCTCAAGGGTCGGTACTGGGGCCCATATTATTCAATATATTCATTAATGATTTAGATGAGGGAATTGAGTGTACTATCAGCAAGTTTGCTGATGACACTAAGCTAGGAGGAGTGGCTGACACGCCAGAGGGCTGTGCTGCCATCCAGAGAGACTTGGACAGGCTGGAGATTTGGGCAGGGAATAACTTAATGAAATACAACAAGGGAAAGTGTAGGGTCCTACATCTGGGCAGAAACAACCCCAGGTTCCAGTATAGGATGGGGAGCTACCTGTTAGAGAGCAGTGTAGAGGAAAGGGACCTGGGGGTCCTGGTGGACAGCAGGATGACCATGAGCCAGCACTGTGCCCTTGTGGCCAAGAAGGCCAATGGCATCCTGGGCTGTATTAGAAGGGGGGTGGTTAGCAGATCGAGAGAGGTCCTCCTTCCCCTCTACTCTGCCCTGGTGAGACCGCATCTGGAATATTGTGTCCAGTTCTGGGCCCCTCAGTTCAAGAAGGACAGAGAGCTGCTGGAGAGAGTCCAGCGTAGGGCAACTAAGATGATTAAGGGAGTGGAGCATCTCCCTTATGAGGAAAGACTGAGGGAGCTGGGTCTCTTTAGTTTGGAGAAGAGGAGACTGAGGGGTGATCTTATTAGCGTTTATAAATATATAAAGAGGGAATGTCATGAGGATGGAGCCAGGCTCTTCTCAGTGGCGACCAGTGATAGGACAAGGGGTAATGGATTCAAGCTGGAACACAAGAGGTTCCACTTAAATTTGAGAAGAAACTTCTTCTCAGTGAGGGTGACAGAGCACTGGAACAGGCTGCCCAGGGAGGTTGTGGAGTCTCCTTCTCTGGAGACATTCAAAACTCGCCTGGACACCTTCCTGTGCAACCTCGTCTAGGTGTTCCTGCTCCGACAGGGGGATTGGACTAGATGATCTTTTGAGGTCCCTTCCAATCCCTACCATACTGTGATACTGTGATATTGTGATACCCAAGATGATTTTTCTCCTTGGACAATGCTCCATCCTCTGGGATTCACCCGAGACTCCTCGCAGGTATGTCCCCGAGTCTTTTATCCGGTGGTTTGGGGTCCTGTCATCCCGGGTAGCAACCCCAGACTCCTCCAGGGAAGATACCCAAGATGATTTTTCTCTCTTGACAGTGGTCCATCCTGCAGGATCTACCCAGAACTCCTCCCAGGCGTCTCCCACAGAGTTTTCTGCAATGCTTTAGGGCCCTGTGATCCGAGGTAGCAACCCCAGACTCCTCCAGGGAAGATACCCGAGATGATTTTTCTCCTTGGGCAATGCTCCATCCTCTGGGATGCATCCGCGATTCCTCCCAGGCGTCTTCCGCAGACATTATTCCTGTGGTTTGGGGCCCTGTAATCCCGGGTAGCAACCCCAGACTCCTCCAGGGAAGATACCCGAGATGATTTTTATCCTTGGACAATGCTCCATCCTCTGGGATGCATCTGAGACTCCTTTCAGTTATGGCCCTGAGTCTTTATTGTGGTGGTCTGGGGCCCTGTGATCCCGGGTAGCAATCCCAGACTCCTCCAGGGAAGATACCCAAGATGATTTTTCTCCATGGACAATGCTCCATCCTCTGGGATTCACATGAGCCTCCTTGCAGTTGTGTCCCCGAGTCTTTTTTTCGGTGATTTAGGACCCTGTGATCCCAGGTAGAAGCCCCAGACTCCTCCAGGGAAGATACCCAAGATGATTTTTCTCTCTTGACAGTGGTCCATCCTGCGGGATCTACCCAGAACTCCTCCCAGGCGTCTCCCGCAGAGTTTTCTGCAATGCTTTAGGGCCCTGTGATCCCGGGTAGCAACCCCAGACTCCTCCAGGGAAGATACCCAAGATGATTTTTCTCTCTTGACAGTGGTCCATCCTCTGGGATGCATCGGAGACTCCTTGCAGGTATGTCCCTGAGTCTTTATTCTGGTGGTTTGCGGTCCTCTGATCCCGGGTAGCAACCCCAGACTCCTCCAGGGAAGATACCCAAGATGATTTTTCTCCTTGGACAATACTCCATCCTCTGGGATTCACCCGAGACTCCTCGCAGGTATGTCCCCGAGTCTTTTATCCGGTGGTTTGGGGTCCTGTCATCCCGGGTAGCAACCCCAGACTCCTCCAGGGAAGATACCCAATATGATTTTTATCCTTGGACAATGCTCCATCCTCTGCGATGCATCGGAGACTCCTTGCAGGTATGTCCCTGAGGCTTTATTCCGGTGGTTTGGGGTCCTCTGATCCCGAGTAGCAACCCCAGACTCCTCCAGGGAAGATACCTAAGATGATTTTTATCCTTGGGCAATGCTCCGTCGTCTGGGATGCATCTGAGATTCCTCCCAGAGGTCTCCCACAGACATTTTTCCTGTGGTTTGGGGCCCTGTAATCCCGGGTAGCAAACCCAGACTCCTCCAGGGAAGATACCCAATATGATTTTTCTCCTTGGACAATGCTCCATCCTCTGGGATGCATCCGAGATTCCTCCCAGGCGTCTTCCGCAGACATTTTTCCGGTGGTTTGGGGTCCTGTCATCCCGGGTAGCAACCCCAGACTCCTCCAGGGAAGATACCCAAGATGATTTTTCTCCTTGTACTATTGTCCATCCTCTGGGATGCATCCGAGACTCCTTGCAGTTATGTCCCTGAGTCTTTATTCCGGTGGTCTGGGGCCCTGTGATCCCGGGTAGCAACCCCAGACTCCTCCAGGGAAGATACCCAGGATGATTTTTCTCTCTTGACAGTGGTCCATCCTGCGGGATCTACCCAGAACTCCTCCCAGGCGTCTCCCGCAGAGTTTTCTGCAATGCTTTAGGGCCCTGTGATCCCGGGTAGCAACCCCAGACTCCTCCAGGGAAGATACCCGAGATGATTTTTCTCCTTGGACAATGCTCCATCCTGCAGGATGCACCCGAGACTCCTCCCAGCTCTGTTTCTGAATGTTTTCTGCCTGGAGTTTAGGGTCCTGTGATCCCAGGTAGCAACCCCAGACTCCTCCAGGGAAGATACCCGAGATGATTTTTATCCTTGAGCAATGCTCCATCTTCTGGGATGCATCCGAGACTCCTTGCAGTTATGTCCCTGAGTCTATATTCCGGTGGTCTGGGTCCCTGTGATCCCGGGTAGCAACCCCAGACTCCTCCAGGGAAGATACCCAGGATGATTTTTCTCTCTTGACAGTGGTCCATCCTCTGGGATGCATCGGAGACTCCTTGCAGGTATGTCCCTGAGTCTTTATTCTGGTGGTTTGCGGTCCTCTGATCCCGGGTAGCAACCCCAGACTCCTCCAGGGAAGATAGCCAAGATGATTTTTCTCCTTGGACAATGCTCCATCCTCTGGGATTCACCCGAGATTCCTCGCAGGTATGTCCCCGAGTATTTTATCCGGTGGTTTGGGGTCCTGTCATCCCGGGTAGCAACCCCAGACTCCTCCAGGGAAGATACCCAAGATGATTTTTCTCTCTTGACAGTGGTCCATCCTGCGGGATCTACCCAGAACTCCTCCCAGGCGTCTCCCGCAGAGTTTTCTGCAATGCTTTAGGGCCCTGTGATCCGAGGTAGCAACCCCAGACTCCTCCAGGGAAGATACCCGAGATGATTTTTCTCATTGGGCAATGCTCCATCCTCTGAGATGCATCCGCGATTCCTCCCAGGCGTCTTCCGCAGACATTATTCCTGTGGTTTGGGGCCCTGTAATCCCGGGTAGCAACCCCAGACTCCTCCAGGGAAGATACCCGAGATGATTTTTATCCTTGGGCAATGCTCCATCCTCTGGGATGCATCTGAGACTCCTTTCAGTTATGGCCCTGAGTCTTTATTGTGGTGGTCTGGGGCCCTGTGATCCCAGGTAGCAACCCCAGACTCCTCCAGGGAAGATACCCGAGATGATTTTTCTCCTTGGACAATGCTCCATCCTCTGGGATTCACGTGAGCCTCCTTGCAGTTGTGTCCCCGAGTCTTTTTTTCGGTGATTTAGGACCCTGTGATCCCGGGTAGAAACCCCAGACTCCTCCAGAAAAGATAGCCGAGATGATTTTTCTCTCTTGATAGTGGTCCATCCTGCGGGATCTACCCAGAACTCCTCCCAGGCTTCTTCCGCAGAGTTTTCTGCAATGCTTTAGGGCCCTGTGATCCCGGGTAGCAACCCCAGACTCCTCCAGGGAAGATACCTGAGATGATTTTTATCCTTGGACTATTGTCCATCCTGCAGGATGCACCCGAGACTCCTCCCAGCTCTGTTTCTGAATGTTTTCTTCCTGGGGTTTAGGGTCCTGTGATCCCAGTTAGCAACCCCAGACTCCTCCAGGGAAGATACCCGAGATGATTTTTATCCTTGGACAATGCTCCATCCTCTGGGATGCATCCGAGACTCCTTGCAGTTATGTCCCTGAGTCTTTATTCCGGTGGTCTGGGGCCCTGTGATCCCGGGTAGCAACCCCAGACTCCTCCAGGGAAGATACCCAGGATGATTTTTCTCTCTTGACAGTGGTCCATCCTGCGGGATCTACCCAGAACTCCTCCCAGGCGTCTCCCGCAGAGTTTTCTGCAATGCTTTAGGGCCCTGTGATCCCGGGTAGCAACCCCAGACTCCTCCAGGGAAGATACCCGAGATGATTTTTCTCCTTGGACAATGCTCCATCCTGCAGGATGCACCCGAGACTCCTCCCAGCTCTGTTTCTGAATGTTTTCTGCCTGGAGTTTAGGGTCCTGTGATCCCAGGTAGCAACCCCAGACTCCTCCAGGGAAGATACCCGAGATGATTTTTATCCTTGAGCAATGCTCCATCTTCTGGGATGCATCCGAGACTCCTTGCAGTTATGTCCCTGAGTCTATATTCCGGTGGTCTGGGTCCCTGTGATCCCGGGTAGCAACCCCAGACTCCTCCAGGGAAGATACCCAGGATGATTTTTCTCTCTTGATAGTGGTCCATCCTCTGGGATGCATCGGAGACTCCTTGCAGGTATGTCCCTGAGTCTTTATCCTGGTGGTTTGCGGTCCTCTGATCCCGGGTAGCAACCCCAGACTCCTCCAGGGAAGATAGCCAAGATGATTTTTCTCCTTGGACAATGCTCCATCCTCTGGGATTCACCCGAGATTCCTCGCAGGTATGTCCCCGAGTATTTTATCCGGTGGTTTGGGGTCCTGTCATCCCGGGTAGCAACCCCAGACTCCTCCAGGGAAGATACCCAAGATGATTTTTCTCTCTTGACAGTGGTCCATCCTGCAGGATCTACCCAGAACTCCTCCCAGGCGTCTCCCGCAGAGTTTTCTGCAATGCTTTAGGGCCCTGTGATCCGAGGTAGCAACCCCAGACTCCTCCAGGGAAGATACCCGAGATGATTTTTCTCATTGGGCAATGCTCCATCCTCTGAGATGCATCCGCGATTCCTCCCAGGCGTCTTCCGCAGACATTATTCCTGTGGTTTGGGGCCCTGTAATCCCGGGTAGCAACCCCAGACTCCTCCAGGGAAGATACCCGAGATGATTTTTATCCTTGGGCAATGCTCCATCCTCTGGGATGCATCTGAGACTCCTTTCAGTTATGGCCCTGAGTCTTTATTGTGGTGGTCTGGGGCCCTGTGATCCCAGGTAGCAACCCCAGACTCCTCCAGGGAAGATACCCAATATGATTTTTATCCTTGGACAATGCTCCATCCTCTGCGATGCATCGGAGACTCCTTGCAGGTATGTCCCTGAGGCTTTATTCCGGTGGTTTGGGGTCCTCTGATCCCGAGTAGCAACCCCAGACTCCTCCAGGGAAGATACCTAAGATGATTTTTATCCTTGGGCAATGTTCCGTCGTCTGGGATGCATCTGAGATTCCTCCCACAGGTCTCCCACAGACATTTTTCCTGTGGTTTGGGGCCCTGTAATCCCGGGTAGCAAACCCAGACTCCTCCAGGGAAGATACCCAAGATGATTTTTCTCCTTGGAGTATTGTCCATCCTCTGGGATGCATCCGAGACTCCTTGCAGTTATGTCCCTGAGTCTTTATTCCGGTGGTCTGGGGCCCTGTGATCCCGGGTAGCAACCCCAGACTCCTCCAGGGAAGATAACCAAGATGCTTTTTCTCTCTTGACAGTGGTCCATCCTGCGGGATCTACCCAGAACTCCTCACAGGTGTCTCCCGCAGAGTTTTCTCCAATGCTTTAGGGCCCTGTGATCCCGGGTAGCAACCCCAGACTCCTCCAGGGAAGATACACAAGATGATTTTTATCCTTGCACAATGCTCCATCCTCTGGGATTCACCCGAGACGCCTTGCAGGTATATCCCCGAATCTTTTATCCGGTGGTTTGGGGTCCTGTCATCCCGGGTAGCAACCCCAGACTCCTCCAGGGAAGATACCCAAGATGATTTTTTGCTCTTGACAGTGGTCCATCCTGCAGGATCTACCCAGAACTCCTCCCAGGCGTCTCCCGCAGAGTTTTCTCCAACGCTTTAGGGCCCTGTGATCCCGGGTAGCAACCCCAGACTCCTCCAGGGAAGATACCCAATATGATTTTTCTCCTTGGACAATGCTCCATCCTCTGGGATGCATCCGAGATTCCTCCCAGGCGTCTTCCGCAGACATTTTTCCGGTGGTTTGGGGTCCTGTCATCCCGGGTAGCAACCCCAGACTCCTCCAGGGAAGATACCCAAGATGATTTTTCTCCTTGGACTATTGTCCATCCTCTGGGATGCATCCGAGACTCCTTTCAGTTATGTCCCTGAGTCTTTATTCCGGTGGTCTGGGGCCCTGTGATCCCGGGTAGCAACCCCAGACTCCTCCAGGGAAGATACCCAAGATGCTTTTTCTCTCTTGACAGTGGTCCATCCTGCGGGATCTACCCAGAACTCCTCCCAGGCGTCTCCCGCAGAGTTTTCTCCAATGCTTTAGGGCCCTGTGATCCCGGGTAGCAACCCCAGAGTCCTCCAGGGAAGATACCCAAGATGATTTTTCTCTCTTGACAGTGGTCCATCCTCTGGGATGCATCGGAGACTCCTTGCAGGTATGTCCCTGAGTCTTTATTCTGGTGGTTTGCGGTCCTCTGATCCCGGGTAGCAACCCCAGACTCCTCCAGGGAAGATACCCAAGATGATTTTTCTCCTTGGACAATGCTCCATCCTCTGGGATTCACCCGAGACTCCTCGCAGGTATGTCCCCGAGTCTTTTATCCGGTGGTTTGGGGTCCTGTCATCCCGGGTAGCAACCCCAGACTCCTCCAGGGAAGATACCCAAGATGATTTTTCTCTCTTGACTGTGGTCCATCCTGCAGGATATACCCAGAACTCCTCCCAGGCGTCTCCCGCAGAGTTTTCTGCAATGCTTTATGGCCCTGTGATCCGAGGTAGCAACCCCAGACTCCTCCAGGGAAGATACCCGAGATGATTTTTCTCCTTGGGCAATGCTCCATCCTCTGGGATGCATCCGCGATTCCTCCCAGTCGTCTTCCGCAGACATTATTCCTGTGGTTTGGGGCCCTGTAATCCCGGGTAGCAACCCCAGACTCCTCCAGGGAAGATACCCGAGATGATTTTTATCCTTGGGCAATGCTCCATCCTCTGGGATGCATCTGAGACTCCTTTCAGTTATGGCCCTGAGTCTTTATTGCGGTGGTCTGGGGCCCTGTGATCCCGGGTAGCAATCCCAGACTTCTCCAGGGAAAATACCCAAGATGATTTTTTTCCATGGACAATGCTCCATCCTCTGGGATTCACATGAGCCTCCTTGCAGTTGTGTCCCCGAGTCTTTTTTTCGGTGATTTAGGACCCTGTGATCCCGGGTAGAAGCCCCAGACTCCTCCAGGGAAGATACCCAAGATGATTTTTCTCTCTTGACAGTGGTCCATCCTGCGGGATCTACCCAGAACTCCTCCCAGGCGTCTACCGCAGAGTTTTCTGCAATGCTTTAGGGCCCTGTGATCCCAGGTAGCAACCCCAGACTCCTCCAGGGAAGATACCCGACATGATTTTTCTATTTGGACAATGCTCCATCCTCTGGGATTCACGTGAGCCTCCTTGCAGTTGTGTCCCCGAGTCTTTTTTTCGGTGATTTAGGACCCTGTGATCCCGGGTAGAAACCCCAGACTCCTCCAGAAAAGATAGCCGAGATGATTTTTCTCTCTTGATAGTGGTCCATCCTGCGGGATCTACCCAGAACTCCTCCCAGGCTTCTTCCGCAGAGTTTTCTGCAATGCTTTAGGGCCCTGTGATCCCGGGTAGCAACCCCAGACTCCTCCAGGGAAGATACCTGAGATGATTTTTATCCTTGGACTATTGTCCATCCTGCAGGATGCACCCGAGACTCCTCCCAGCTCTGTTTCTGAATGTTTTCTGCCTGGAGTTTAGGGTCCTGTGATCCCAGGTAGCAACCCCAGACTCCTCCAGGGAAGATACCCGAGATGACTTTTATCCTTGAGCAATGCTCCATCTCTGGGATGCATCCGAGACTCCTTGCAGTTATGTCCCTGAGTCTATATTCCGGTGGTCTGGGGCCCTGTGATCCCGGGTAGCAACCCCAGACTCCTCCAGGGAAGATACCCAGGATGATTTTTCTCTCTTGACAGTGGTCCATCCTGCGGGATCTACCCAGAACTCCTCCCAGGCGTCTCCCGCAGAGTTTTCTCCAATGCTTTAGGGCCCTGTGATCCCGGGTAGCAACCCCAGACTCCTCCAGGGAAGATACCCAAGATGATTTTTCTCTCTTGACAGTGGTCCATCCTCTGGGATGCATCGGAGACTCCTTGCAGGTATGTCCCTGAGTCTTTATTCTGGTGGTTTGCGGTCCTCTGATCCCGGGTAGCAACCCCAGACTCTTCCAGGGTAGATACCCAAGATGATTTTTCTCCTTGGACAATGCTCCATCCTCTGGGATTCACCCGAGACTCCTCGCAGGTATGTCCCCGAGTCTTTTTTCCGGTGATTTGGGGTCCTGTCATCCCGGGTAGCAAACCCAGACTCCTCCAGGGAAGATACCCAAGATGATTTTTATCCTTGGACAATGCTCCATCCTCTGCGATGCATCGGAGACTCCTTGCAGGTATGTCCCTGAGTCTATATTCCGGTGGTCTGGGTCCCTGTGATCCCGAGTAGCAACCCCAGACTCCTCCAGGGAAGATACCCAAGATGATTTTTATCCTTGGGCAATGCTCCGTCGTCTGGGATGCATCTGAGATTCCTCCCAGAGGTCTCCCACAGACATTTTTCCTGTGGTTTGGGGCCCTGTAATCCCAGGTAGCAAACCCAGACTCCTCCAGGGAAGATACCCAAGATGATTTTTCTCTCTTGACAGTGGTCGATCCTGCAGGATCTACCCAGAACTCCTCCCAGGCGTCTCCCGCAGAGTTTTCTCCAACGCTTTAGGGCCCTGTGATCCCGGGTAGCAACCCCAGACTCCTCCAGGGAAGATACCCAAGATGATTTTTCTCCTTGGACAATGCTCCATCCTCTGGGATGCATCCGAGATTCCTCCCAGGCGTCTACCGCAGACATTTTTCCGGTGATTTAGGACCCTGTGATCCCGGGTAGAAGCCCCAGACTCCTCCAGGGAAGATACCCAAGATGCTTTTTCTCTCTTGACAGTGGTCCATCCTCTGGGATGCATCGGAGACTCCTTGCAGGTATGTCCCTGAGTCTTTATTCTGGTGGTCTGGGGCCCTGTGATCCCGGGTAGCAACCCCAGACTCCTCCAGGGAAGATAGCCAAGATGCTTTTTTTCTCTTGACAGTGGTCCATCCTGCGGGATCTACCCAGAACTCCTCCCAGGCGTCTCCCGCAGAGTTTTCTCCAATGCTTTAGGGCCCTGTCATCCCGGGTAGCAACCCCAGACTCCTCCAGGGAAGATACCCAAGATGATTTTTCTCTCTTGACAGTGGTCCATCCTGCAGGATATACCCAGAACTCCTCCCAGGCGTCTCCCGCAGAGTTTTCTGCAATGCTTTATGGCCCTGTGATCCGAGGTAGCAACCCCAGACTCCTCCAGGGAAGATACCCGAGATGATTTTTCTCCTTGGGCAATGCTCCATCCTCTGGGATGCATCCGCGATTCCTCCCAGTCGTCTTCCGCAGACATTATTCCTGTGGTTTGGGGCCCTGTAATCCCGGGTAGCAACCCCAGACTCCTCCAGGGAAGATACCCGAGATGATTTTTATCCTTGGGCAATGCTCCATCCTCTGGGATGCATCTGAGACTCCTTTCAGTTATGGACCTGAGTCTTTATTGCGGTGGTCTGGGGCCCTGTGATCCCGGGTAGCAATCCCAGACTTCTCCAGGGAAAATACCCAAGATGATTTTTTTTCCATGGACAATGCTCCATCCTCTGGGATTCACATGAGCCTCCTTGCAGTTGTGTCCCCGAGTCTTTTTTTCGGTGATTTAGGACCCTGTGATCCCGGGTAGAAGCCCCAGACTCCTCCAGGGAAGATACCCAAGATGATTTTTCTCTCTTGACAGTGGTCCATCCTGCGGGATCTACCCAGAACTCCTCCCAGGCGTCTACCGCAGAGTTTTCTGCAATGCTTTAGGGCCCTGTGATCCCAGGTAGCAACCCCAGACTCCTCCAGGGAAGATACCCGAGATGATTTTTCTATTTGGACAATGCTCCATCCTTTGGGATTCACGTGAGCCTCCTTGCAGTTGTGTCCCCGAGTCTTTTTTTCAGTGATTTAGGACCCTGTGATCCCGGGTAGAAACCCCAGACTCCTCCAGAAAAGATAGCCGAGATGATTTTTCTCTCTTGATAGTGGTCCATCCTGCGGGATCTACCCAGAACTCCTCCCAGGCTTCTTCCGCAGAGTTTTCTGCAATGCTTTAGGGCCCTGTGATCCCGGGTAGCAACCCCAGACTCCTCCAGGGAAGATACCTGAGATGATTTTTATCCTTGGACTATTGTCCATCCTGCAGGATGCACCCGAGACTCCTCCCAGCTCTGTTTCTGAATGTTTTCTGCCTGGAGTTTAGGGTCCTGTGATCCCAGGTAGCAACCCCAGACTCCTGCAGGGAAGATACCCGAGATGATTTTTATCCTTGAGCAATGCTCCATCTTCTGGGATGCATCCGAGACTCCTTGCAGTTATGTCCCTGAGTCTATATTCCGGTGGTCTGGGGCCCTGTGATCCCGGGTAGCAACCCCAGACTCCTCCAGGGAAGATACCCAGGATGATTTTTCTCTCTTGACAGTGGTCCATCCTGCGGGATCTACCCAGAACTCCTCCCAGGCGTCTCCCGCAGAGTTTCCTCCAATGCTTTAGGGCCCTGTGATCCCAGGTAGCAACCCCAGACTCCTCCAGGGAAGATACCCAAGATGATTTTTCTCTCTTGACAGTGGTCCATCCTCTGGGATGCATCGGAGACTCCTTGCAGGTATGTCCCTGAGTCTTTATTCTGGTGGTTTGCGGTCCTCTGATCCCGGGTAGCAACCCCAGACTCTTCCAGGGTAGATACCCAAGATGATTTTTCTCCTTGGACAATGCTCCATCCTCTGGGATTCACCCGAGACTCCTCGCAGGTATGTCCCCGAGTCTTTTTTCCGGTGATTTGGGGTCCTGTCATCCCGGGTAGCAAACCCAGACTCCTCCAGGGAAGATACCCAAGATGATTTTTATCCTTGGACAATGCTCCATCCTCTGCGATGCATCGGAGACTCCTTGCAGGTATGTCCCTGAGTCTATATTCCGGTGGTCTGGGTCCCTGTGATCCCGAGTAGCAACCCCAGACTCCTCCAGGGAAGATACCCAAGATGATTTTTATCTTTGGGCAATGCTCCGTCGTCTGGGATGCATCTGAGATTCCTCCCAGAGGTCTCCCACAGACATTTTTCCTGTGGTTTGGGGTCCTGTAATCCCAGGTAGCAAACCCAGACTCCTCCAGGGAAGATACCCAAGATGATTTTTCTCTCTTGACAGTGGTCGATCCTGCAGGATCTACCCAGAACTCCTCCCAGGCGTCTCCCGCAGAGTTTTCTCCAACGCTTTAGGGCCCTGTGATCCCGGGTAGCAACCCCAGACTCCTCCAGGGAAGATACCCAAGATGATTTTTCTCCTTGGACAATGCTCCATCCTCTGGGATGCATCCGAGATTCCTCCCAGGCGTCTTCCGCAGACATTTTTCCGGTGATTTAGGACCCTGTGATCCCGGGTAGAAGCCCCAGACTCCTCCAGGGAAGATACCCAAGATGATTTTTCTCTCTTGACAGTGGTCCATCCTGCGGGATCTACCCAGAACTCCTCCCAGGCGTCTACCGCAGAGTTTTCTGCAATGCTTTAGGGCCCTGTGATCCCAGGTAGCAACCCCAGACTCCTCCAGGGAAGATACCCGAGATGATTTTTCTCCTTGGACAATGCTCCATCCTCTGGGATGCATCCGAGATTCCTCCCAGGCGTCTTCCGCAGACATTTTTCCGGTGGTTTGGGGTCCTGTCATCCCTGGTAGCAACCCCAGACTCCTCCAGGGAAGATACCCGAGATGATTTTTATCCTTGGGCAATGCTCCATCCTCTGCGATGCATCGGAGACTCCTTGCAGTTATGTCCCTGAGTCTATATTCCGGTGGTCTGGGTCCCTGTGATCCCGAGTAGCAACCCCAGACTCCTCCAGGGAAGATACCCAAGATGATTTTTATCCTTGGACAATGCTCCATCCTCTGCGATGCATCGGAGACTCCTTGCAGGTATGTCCCTGAGTCTTTATTCCGGTGGTTTGGGGTCCTCTGATCCCGAGTAGCAACCCCAGACTCCTCCAGGGAAGATACCCAAGATGATTTTTCTCCTTGGGCAATGCTCCATCCTCTGGGATGCATCTGAGACTCCTTTCAGTTATGGCCCTGAATCTTTATTGCGGTGGTCTGGGGCCCTGTGATCCCGGGTAGCAATCCAAGACTCCTCCAGGGAAAATACCCAAGATGATTTTTCTCCATGGACAATGCTCCATCCTCTGGGATTCACATGAGCCTCCTTGCAGTTGTGTCCCCGAGTCTTTTTTTCGGTGATTTAGGACCCTGTGATCCCGGGTAGAAGCCCCAGACTCCTCCAGGGAAGATACCCAAGATGATTTTTCTCTCTTGACAGTGGTCCATCCTGCGGGATCTACCCAGAACTCCTCCCAGGCGTCTACCGCAGAGTTTTCTGCAATGCGTTAGGGCCCTGTGATCCCGGGTAGGAACCCCAGACTCCTCCAGGGAAGATACCCGAGATGATTTTTCTCCTTGGACAATGCTCCATCCTCTGGGATTCACGTGAGCCTCCTTGCAGTTGTGTCCCCGAGTCTTTTTTTCGGTGATTTAGGACCCTGTGATCCCAGGTAGCAACCCCAGACTCCTCCAGGGAAGATACCCGAGATGATTTTTATCCTTGCACAATGCTCCATCCTCTGGGATTCACCCGAGACGCCTTGCAGGTATATCCCCGAGTCTTTTATCCGGTGGTTTGGGGTCCTGTGATCCCGGGTAGCAACCCCAGACTCCTCCAGGGAAGATACCCAAGATGATTTTTTTCCTTGGACTATTGTCCATCCTCTGGGATACATCTGAGACTCCTTGCAGTTATGTCCCTGAGTCTTTATTCCGGTGGTCTGGGGCCCTGTGATCCCGGGTAGCAACCCCAGACTCCTCCAGGGAAGATACCCAAGATGCTTTTTCTCTCTTGACAGTGGTCCATCCTGCGGGATCTACCCAGAACTCCTCCCAGGCGTCTCCCGCAGAGTTTTCTCCAATGCTTTAGGGCCCTGTGATCCCGGGTAGCAACCCCAGACTCCTCCAGGGAAGATACCCAAGATGATTTTTCTCTCTTGACAGTGGTCCATCCTCTGGGATGCATCGGAGACTCCTTGCAGGTATGTCCCTGAGTCTTTATTCTGGTGGTTTGCGGTCCTCTCATCCCGGGTAGCAACCCCAGACTCCTCCAGGGAAGATACCCAAGATGCTTTTTCTCCTTGGACAATGCTCCATCCTCTGGGATTCACCCGAGACTCCTCGCAGGTATGTCCCCGAGTCTTTTATCCGGTGGTTTGGGGTCCTGTCATCCCGGGTAGCAACCCCAGACTCCTCCAGGGAAGATACCCAAGATGATTTTTCTCTCTTGACAGTGGTCCATCCTGCAGGATATACCCAGAACTCCTCCCAGGCGTCTCCCGCAGAGTTTTCTGCAATGCTTTATGGCCTTGTGATCCGAGGTAGCAACCCCAGACTCCTCCAGGGAAGATACCCGAGATGATTTCTCTCCTTGGGCAATGCTCCATCCTCTGGGATGCATCCGCAATTCCTCCCAGGCGTCTTCCGCAGACATTATTCCTGTGGTTTGGAGCCCTGTAATCCCGGGTAGCAAACCCAGACTCCTCCAGGGAAGATACCCGAGATGATTTTTCTCCTTGGGCAATGCTCCATCCTCTGGGATGCATCTGAGACTCCTTTCAGTTATGGCCCTGAGTCTTTATTGCGGTGGTCTGGGGCCCTGTGATCCCGGGTAGCAATCCCAGACTCCTCTAGGGAAAACACCCAAGATGATTTTTCTCCATGGACAATGCTCCATCCTCTGGGATTCACGTGAGCTTCCTTGCAGTTGTGTCCCCGAGTCTTTTTTTCGGTGATTTAGGACCCTGTGATCCCGGGTAGAAAGCCCAGACTCCTCCAGAAAAGATAGCCGAGATGATTTTTCTCTCTTGACAGTGGTCCATCCTGCGGGATCTACCCAGAACTCCTCCCAGGCTTCTTCCGCAGAGTTTTCTGCAATGCTTTAGGGCCCTGTGATCCCGGGTAGCAACCCCAGACTCCTCCAGGGAAGATTCCTGAGATGATTTTTATCCTTCGACTATTGTCCATCCTGCAGGATGCACCCGAGACTCCTCCCTGCTCTGTTTCTGAATGTTTTCTTCCTGGGGTTTAGGGTCCTGTGATCCCAGGTAGCAACCCCAGACTCCTCCAGGGAAGATACACGAGATGATTTTTATCCTTGAGCAATGCTCCATCCTCTGGGATGCATCCGAGACTCCTTGCAGTTATGTCCCTGAGTCTTTATTCCGGTGGTCTGGGGCCCTGTGATCCCGGGTAGCAACCCCAGACTCCTCCAGGGAAGATACCAGGATGATTTTTCTCTCTTGACAGTGGTCCATCCTGCGGGATCTACCCAGAACTCCTCCCAGGCGTCTCCCGCAGAGTTTTCTGCAATGCTTTAGGGCCCTGTGATCCCGGGTAGCAACCCCAGACTCCTCCAGGGAAGATACCGGAGATGATTTTTCTCTCTTGACAGTGGTCCATCCTCTGGGATGCATCGGAGACTCCTTGCAGGTATGTCCCTGAGTCTTTATTCTGGTGGTTTGCGGTCCTCTGATCCCGGGTAGCAACCCCAGACTCCTCCAGGGAAGATACACAAGATGATTTTTATCCTTGCACAATGCTCCATCCTCTGGGATTCACCCGAGACTCCTCGCAGGTATGTCCCCGAGTCTTTTATCCGGTGGTTTGGGGTCCTGTCATCCCGGGTAGCAACCCCAGACTCCTCCAGGGAAGATACCCAAGATGATTTTTCTGTCTTGACAGTGGTCCATCCTGCAGGATATACCCAGAACTCCTCCCAGACGTCTCCCGCAGAGTTTTCTGCAATGCTTTAGGGCCCTGTGATCCGAGGTAGCAACCCCAGACTCCTACTGGGAAGATACGCAAGATGATTTGTATCCTTGAGCAATGCTCCATCCTCTGGGATGCATCCGAGACTCCTTGCAGTTATGTCCCAGAGTCTTTATTCCGGTGGTCTGGGTCCCTGTGATCCTGGGTACCAACCCCAGACTCCTCCAGGGAAGATACCTGAGATGATTTTTCTCCTTGGACTATTGTCCATCCTGCAGGATGCACCCGAGACTCCTCCCAGCTCTGTTTCTGAATGTTTTCTTCCTGGGATTTAGGGCCCTGTGATCCCGGGTAGCAACCCCAGACTCCTCCAGGGAAGATACCCAAGATGCTTTTTCTCTCTCGACAGTGGTCCATCCTGCGGGATCTACCCAGAACTCCTCCCAGGCGTCTCCCGCAGAGTTTTCTCCAATGCTTTAGGGCCCTGTGATCCCGGGTAGCAACCCCAGACTCCTCCAGGGAAGATACCCAAGATGATTTTTCTCTCTTGACAGTGGTCCATCGTCTGGGATGTATCGGAAACTCCTTCCATGTATGTCCCTGAGTATTTATTCTGGTGTTTTGCGGTCCTCTGATCCCGGGTAGCAACCCCAGACTCCTCCAGGGAAGATAGCCAAGATGATTTTTATCCTTGCACAATGCTCCATCCTCTGGGATTCACCCGAGACGCCTTGCAGGTATATCCCCGAGTCTTTTTTCCGGTGGTTTGGGGTCCTGTCATCCCGGGTAGCAACCCCAGACTCCTCCAGGGAAGATACCCAAGATGATTTTTCTCCTTGGACTATTGTCCATCCTCTGGGATGCATCCGAGACTCCTTGCAGTTATGTCCCTGAGTCTTTTTTTCCGGTGGTCTGGGGCCCTGTGATCCCGGGTAGCAACCCCAGACTCCTCCAGGGAAGATAGCCAAGATGCTTTTTTTCTCTTGACAGTGGTCCATCCTGCGGGATCTACCCAGAATTCCTCCCAGGCGTCTCCCGCAGAGTTTTCTGCAATGCTTTATGGCCCTGTGATCCGAGGTAGCAACCCCAGACTCCTCCAGGGAAGATACCCGAGATGATTTTTCTCCTTGGGCAATGCTCCATCCTCTGGGATGCATCTGAGACTCCTTTCAGTTATGGCCCTGAGTCTTTATTGCGGTGGTCTGGGGCCCTGTGATCCCGGGTAGCAATCCCAGACTCCTCTAGGGAAAACACCCAAGATGATTTTTCTCCATGGACAATGCTCCATCCTCTGGGATTCACGTGAGCTTCCTTGCAGTTGTGTCCCCGAGTCTTTTTTTCGGTGATTTAGGACCCTGTGATCCCGGGTAGAAACCCCAGACTCCTCCAGAAAAGATAGCCGAGATGATTTTTCTCTCTTGATAGTGGTCCATCCTGCGGGATCTACCCAGAACTCCTCCCAGGCTTCTTCCGCAGAGTTTTCTGCAATGCTTTAGGGCCCTGTGATCCCGGGTAGCAACCCCAGACTCCTCCAGGGAAGATACCTGAGATGATTTTTATCCTTGGACTATTGTCCATCCTGCAGGATGCACCCGAGACTCCTCCCAGCTCTGTTTCTGAATGTTTTCTTCCTGGGGTTTAGGGTCCTGTGATCCCAGGTAGCAACCCCAGACTCCTCCAGGGAAGATACACGAGATGATTTTTATCCTTGAGCAGTGCTCCATCCTCTGGGATGCATCCGAGACTCCTTGCAGTTATGTCCCTGAGTCTTTATTCCAGTGGTCTGGGGCCCTGTGATCCCGGGTAGCAACCCCAGACTCCTCCAGGGAAGATACCAGGATGATTTTTCTCTCTTGACAGTGGTCCATCCTGCGGGATCTACCCAGAACTCCTCCCAGGCGTCTCCCGCAGAGTTTTCTGCAATGCTTTAGGGCCCTGTGATCCCGGGTAGCAACCCCAGACTCCTCCAGGGAAGATACCCAAGATGATTTTTCTCTCTTGACAGTGGTCCATCCTCTGGGATGCATCGGAGACTCCTTGCAGGTATGTCCCTGAGTCTTTATTCTGGTGGTTTGCGGTCCTCTGATCCCGGGTAGCAACCCCAGACTCCTCCAGGGAAGATACCGGAGATGATTTTTCTCCTTGGACAATGCTCCATCCTCTGGGATTCACCCGAGACTCCTCGCAGGTATGTCCCCGAGTCTTTTATCCGGTGGTTTGGGGTCCTGTCATCCCGGGTAGCAACCCCAGACTCCTCCAGGGAAGATACCCAAGATGATTTTTCTCTCTTGACAGTGGTCCATCCTGCAGGATATACCCAGAACTCCTCCCAGGCGTCTCCCGCAGAGTTTTCTGCAATGCTTTAGGGCCCTGGGATCCGAGGTAGCAACCCCAGACTCCTCCAGGGAAGATACCCAAGATGATTTTTCTCTCTTGACAGTGGTCCATCCTGCAGGATCTACCCAGAACTCCTCCCAGGCGTCTCCCGCAGAGTTTTCTCCAACGCTTTAGGGCCCTGTGATCCCGGGTAGCAACCCCAGACTCCTCCAGGGAAGATATCCAATATGATTTTTCTCCTTGGACAATGCTCCATCCTCTGGGATGCATCCGAGATTCCTCCCAGGCGTCTTCCGCAGACATTTTTCCTGTGGTTTGGGGCCCTGTAATCCCGGGTAGCAAACCCAGACTCCTCCACGGAAGATACCCGAGATGATTTTTATCCTTGGGCAATGCTCCATCCTCTGGGATGCATCTGAGACTCCTTGCAGTTATGTCCCTGAGTCTTTATTCCGGTGGTGTGGGGCCCTGTGATCCCGGGTAGCAACCACAGACTCCTCCAGGGAAGATACCCAAGATGCTTTTTCTTTCTTGACAGTGGTCCATCCTGCGGGATCTACCCAGAACTCCTCCCAGGCGTCTCCCGCAGAGTTTTCTGCAATGCTTTAGGGCCCTGTGATCCCGGGTAGCAACCCCAGACTCCTCCAGGGAAGATACCCAAGATGATTTTTCTCTCTTGACAGTGGTCCATCCTCTGGGATGCATCGGAGACTCCTTGCAGGTATGTCCCTGAGTCTTTATTCTGGTGGTTTGCGGTCCTCTCATCCCGGGTAGCAACCCCAGACTCCTCCAGGGAAGATACCCAAGATGATTTTTCTCTCTTGACAGTGGTCCATCCTGCAGGATATACCCAGAACTCCTCCCAGGCGTCTCCCGCAGAGTTTTCTGCAATGCTTTAGGGCCCTGTGATCCGAGGTAGCAACCCCAGACTCCTCCAGGGAAGATACCCAAGACGATTTTTCTCCTTGGGCAATGCTCCATCCTCTGGGATGCATCTGAGACTCCTTTCAGTTATGGCCCTGAGTCTTTATTGCGGTGGTCTGGGGCCCTGTGATCCCGGGTAGCAATCCCAGACTCCTCTAGGGAAAACACCCAAGATGATTTTTCTCCATGGACAATGCTCCATCCTCTGGGATTCACGTGAGCTTCCTTGCAGTTGTGTCCCCGAGTCTTTTTTTCGGTGATTTAGGACCCTGTGATCCCGGGTAGAAACCCCAGACTCCTCCAGAAAAGATAGCCGAGATGATTTTTCTCTCTTGATAGTGGTCCATCCTGCGGGATCTACCCAGAACTCCTCCCAGGCGTCTCCCGCAGAGTTTTCTGCAATGCTTTAGGGCCCTGTGATCCCGGGTAGCAACCTCAGACTCCTCCAGGGAAGATTCCTGAGATGATTTTTATCCTTCGACTATTGTCCATCCTGCAGGATGCACCCGAGACTCCTCCCAGCTCTGTTTCTGAATGTTTTCTTCCTGGGGTTTAGGGTCCTGTGATCCCAGGTAGCAACCCCAGACTCCTCCAGGGAAGATACCCGAGATGATTTTTATCCTTGAGCAATGCTCCATCCTCTGGGATGCATCCGAGACTCCTTGCAGTTATGTCCCTGAGTCTTTATTCCGGTGGTCTGGGGCCCTGTGATCCCGGGTAGCAACCCCAGACTCCTCCAGGGAAGATACCAGGATGATTTTTCTCTCTTGACAGTGGTCCATCCTGCGGGATCTACCCAGAACTCCTCCCAGGCGTCTCCCGCAGAGTTTTCTGCAATGCTTTAGGGCCCTGTGATCCCGGGTAGCAACCCCAGACTCCTCCAGGGAAGATACCCAAGATGATTTTTCTCTCTTGACAGTGGTCCATCCTCTGGGATGCATCGGAGACTCCTTGCAGGTATGTCCCTGAGTCTTTATTCTGGTGGTTTGCGGTCCTCTCATCCCGGGTAGCAACCCCAGACTCCTCCAGGGAAGATAGCCAAGATGCTTTTTCTCCTTGGACAATGCTCCATCCTCTGGGATTCACCCGAGACTCCTCGCAGGTATGTCCCCGAGTCTTTTATCCGGTGGTTTGGGGTCCTGTCTTCCCGGGTAGCAACCCCAGACTCCTCCAGGGAAGATACCCAAGATGATTTTTCTCTCTTGACAGTGGTCCATCCTGCAGGATATACCCAGAACTCCTCCCAGGCGTCTCCCGCAGAGTTTTCTGCAATGCTTTAGGGCCCTGTGATCCGAGGTAGCAACCCCAGACTCCTACTGGGAAGATACGCAAGATGATTTGTATCCTTGAGCAATGCTCCATCCTCTGGGATGCATCCGAGACTCCTTGCAGTTATGTCCCTGAGTCTTTATTCCGGTGGTCTGGGTCCCTGTGATCCCGGGTAGCAACCCCAGACTCCTCCAGGGAAGATACCTGAGATGATTTTTCTCCTTGGACTATTGTCCATCCTGCAGGATGCACCCGAGACTCCTCCCAGCTCTGTTTCTGAATGTTTTCTTCCTGGGGTTTAGGGCCCTGTGATCCCGGGTAGCAACCCCAGACTCCTCCAGGGAAGATAACCAAGATGCTTTTTCTCTCTTGACAGATGTCCATCCTGCGGGATCTACCCAGAACTCCTCCCAGGCGTCTCCCGCAGAGTTTTCTCCAATGCTTTAGGGCCCTGTGATCCCGGGTAGCAACCCCAGACTCCTCCAGGGAAGATACCCAAGATGATTTTTCTCTCTTGACAGTGGTCCATCGTCTGGGATGTATCGGAAACTCCTTCCAGGTATGTCCCTGAGTCTTTATTCTGGTGTTTTGCGGTCCTCTGATCCCGGGTAGCAACCCCAGACTCCTCCAGGGAAGACAGCCAAGATGATTTTTATCCTTGCACAATGCTCCATCCTCTGGGATTCACCCGAGACGCCTTGCAGGTATATCCCCGAGTCTTTTATCCGGTGGTTTGGGGTCCTGTCATCCCGGATAGCAACCCCAGACTCCTCCAGGGAAGATACCCAAGATGATTTTTCTCTCTTGACAGTGGTCCATCCTCTGGGATGCATCGGAGACTCCTTGCAGGTATGTCCCTGAGTCTTTATTCTGGTCGTTTGGGGCCCTGTAATCCCGGGTAGCAACCCCAGACTCCTCCAGGGAAGATACCCAAGATGATTTTTCTCTCTTGAGAGTGGTCCATCCTCTGGGATGCATCGGAGACTCCTTGCAGGTATGTCCCTGAGTCTTTATTCTGGTGGTTTGCGGTCCTCTGATCCCGGGTAGCAACCCCAGACTCCTCCAGGGAAGATACCCAAGATGATTTTTCTCCTTGGGCAATGCTCCATCCTCTGGGATGAACCTTAGATTCTTCCCAGCCGTCTTCCGCAGAGATGGTTCCTGTGGTTTGGGGCCCTGTAATGCCGGGTAGCAACCCCAGACTCCTCCAGGGAAGATACCCAAGATGATTTTTCTCCTTGGACAATGCTCCATCGTCTGAGATGCACCTTAGATTCTTCCCAGCCGTCTCCCGCAGACATGTTTCCTGTGGTTTGGGGTCCTGTCATCCCGGGTAGCAACCCCAGACTCCTCCAGGGAAGATACCCAAGATGATTTTTCTCCTTGTACTGTTGTCCATCCTCTGCGATGCATCGGAGACTCCTTGTAGGTATGTCCCTGAGTCTTTATTCTGGTGGTTTGCGGTCCTCTGATCCCGGGTAGCAACCCCAGACTCCTCCAGGGAAGATACCCAAGATGATTTTTCTCCTTGGACAATGCCCCATCGTCTGGGATGAACCTTAGATTCTTCCCAGCCGTCTCCCGCAGACATGTTTCCTGTGGTTTGGGGCCCTGTAATCCCGGGTAGCAACCCCAGACTCCTCCAGGGAAGATACCCAAGATGATTTTTCTCCTTGGACTATTGTCCATCCTGTTGGATGCATCCGAGACTCCTTGCAGTTATGTCCCTGAGTCTTTATTCCGGTGGTCTGGGGCCCTGTGATCCCGGGTTGCAACCCCAGACTCCTCCAGGGAAGATACCCAAGATGCTTGTTCTCTCTTGACAGTGGTCCATCCTCTGGGATGCATCGGAGACTCCTTCCAGGTATGTCCCTGAGTCTTTATTCTGGTGTTTTGCGGTCCTCTGATCCCGGGTAGCAACCCCAGACTCCTCCAGGGAAGATACCCAAGATGATTTTTATCCTTGCACAATGCTCCATCCTCTGGGATTCACCCGAGACGCCTTGCAGGTATATCCCCGAGTCTTTTTTCCGGTGGTTTGGGGTCCTGTCATCCCGGGTAGCAACCCCAGACTCCTCCAGGGAAGATACCCAAGATGATTTTTCTCCTTGGACTATTGTCCATCCTCTGGGATGCATCCGAGACTCCTTGCAGTTATGTCCCTGAGTCTTTATTCCGGTGGTCTGGGGCCCTGTGATCCCGGGTAGCAACCCCAGACTCCTCCAGGGAAGATACCCAAGATGATTTTTCTCTCTTGACAGTGGTCCATCCTGCAGGATCTACCCAGAACTCCTCCCAGGCGTCTCTCGCAGAGTTTTCTCCAATGCTTTAGGGCCCTGTGATCCCGGGTAGCAACCCCAGACTCCTCCAGGGAAGATACCCAAGATGATTTTTCTCTCTTGACAGTGGTCCATCCTCTGGGATGCATCGGAGAGTCCTTGCAGGTATGTCCCTGAGTCTTTATTCTGGTCGTTTGGGGCCCTGTAATCCCGGGTAGCAACCCCAGACTCCTCCAGGGAAGATACCGGAGATGATTTTTCTCCTTGGACAATGCTCCATCGTCTGAGATGCACCTTAGATTCTTCCCAGCCGTCTCCCGCAGACATGTTTCCTGTGGTTTGGGGTCCTGTCATCCCGGGTAGCAACCCCAGACTCCTCCAGGGAAGATACCCAAGATGATTTTTCTCCTTGTACTGTTGTCCATCCTCTGCGATGCATCGGAGACTCCTTGTAGGTATGTCCCTGAGTCTTTATTCTGGTGGTTTGCGGTCCTCTGATCCCGGGTAGCAACCCCAGACTCCTCCAGGGAAGATACCCAAGATGATTTTTCTCCTTGGACAATGCCCCATCGTCTGGGATGAACCTTAGATTCTTCCCAGCCGTCTCCCGCAGACATGTTTCCTGTGGTTTGGGGCCCTGTAATCCCGGGTAGCAACCCCAGACTCCTCCAGGGAAGATACCCAAGATGATTTTTCTCCTTGGACTATTGTCCATCCTGTTGGATGCATCCGAGACTCCTTGCAGTTATGTCCCTGAGTCTTTATTCCGGTGGTCTGGGGCCCTGTGATCCCGGGTTGCAACCCCAGACTCCTCCAGGGAAGATACCCAAGATGCTTGTTCTCTCTTGACAGTGGTCCATCCTCTGGGATGCATCGGAGACTCCTTGCAGGTATGTCCCTGAGTCTTTATTCTGGTGTTTTGCGGTCCTCTGATCCCGGGTAGCAACCCCAGACTCCTCCAGGGAAGATACCCAAGATGATTTTTATCCTTGCACAATGCTCCATCCTCTGGGATTCACCCGAGACGCCTTGCAGGTATATCCCCGAGTCTTTTTTCCGGTGGTTTGGGGTCCTGTCATCCCGGGTAGCAACCCCAGACTCCTCCAGGGAAGATACCCAAGATGATTTTTCTCCTTGGACTATTGTCCATCCTCTGGGATGCATCCGAGACTCCTTGCAGTTATGTCCCTGAGTCTTTATTCCGGTGGTCTGGGGCCCTGTGATCCCGGGTAGCAACCCCAGACTCCTCCAGGGAAGATACCCAAGATGATTTTTCTCTCTTGACAGTGGTCCATCCTGCGGGATCTACCCAGAACTCCTCCCAGGCGTCTCTCGCAGAGTTTTCTCCAATGCTTTAGGGCCCTGTGATCCCGGGTAGCAACCCCAGACTCCTCCAGGGAAGATACCCAAGATGATTTTTCTCTCTTGACAGTGGTCCATCCTCTGGGATGCATCGGAGACTCCTTGCAGGTATGTCCCTGAGTCTTTATTCTGGTCGTTTGGGGCCCTGTAATCCCGGGTAGCAACCCCAGACTCCTCCAGGGAAGATACCGGAGATGATTTTTCTCCTTGGACAATGCTCCATCCTCTGGGATTCACCCAAGACTCCTTGCAGGTATGTCCCCGAGTCTTTTATCCGGTGGTTTGCGGTCCTCTGATCCCGGGTAGCAACCCCAGACTCCTCCAGGGAAGATAGCCAAGATGATTTTTCTCCTTGGGCAATGCTCCATCCTCTGGGATGAACCTTAGATTCTTCCCAGCCGTCTCCCGCAGAGATGGTTCCTGTGGTTTGGGGCCCTGTAATGCCGGGTAGCAACCCCAGACTCCTCCAGGGAAGATACCCAAGATGATTTTTCTCCTTGGACTATTGTCCATCCTCTGGGATGCATCGGAGAGTCCTTGCAGGTATGTCCCTGAGTCTTTATTCTGGTGGTTTGCGGTCCTCTGATCCCGGGTAGCAACCCCAGACTCCTCCACGGAAGATACCCAAGATGATTTTTATCCTTGCACAATGCTCCATCCTCTGGTATTCACCCGAGACGCCTTGCAGGTATATCCCCGAGTCTTTTATCCGGTGGTTTGGGGTCCTGTCATCCCGGGTAGCAACCCCAGACTCCTCCAGGGAAGATACCCAAGATGATTTTTCTCCTTGGACTATGGTCCATCCTCTGGGATGCATCCGAGACTCCTTGCAGTTATGTCCTTGAGTCTTTATTCCGGTGGTCTGGGGCCCTGTGATCCCGGGTAGCAACCCCAGACTCCTCCAGGGAAGATAACCAAGATGCTTTTTCTCTCTTGACAGTGGTCCATCCTGCGGGATCTACCCAGAACTCCTCCCAGGCGTCTCCCACAGAGTTTTCTGCAATGCTTTAGGGCCCTGTGATCCCGGGTAGCAACCCCAGACTCCTCCAGGGAAGATACCCAAGATGATTTTTCTCTCTTGACAGTGGTCCATCCTCTGGGATGCATCGGAGACTCCTTGCAGGTATGTCCCTGAGTCTTTATTCTGGTCGTTTGGGGCCCTGTAATCCCGGGTAGCAACCCCAGACTCCTCCAGGGAAGATACCCAAGATGATTTTTCTCCTTGGACAATGCTCCATCGTCTGAGATGCACCTTAGATTCTTCCCAGCCGTCTCCCGCAGACATGTTTCCTGTGGTTTGGGGTCCTGTCATCCCGGGTAGCAACCCCAGACTCCTCCAGGGAAGATACCCAAGATGATTTTTCTCCTTGTACTGTTGTCCATCCTCTGCGATGCATCGGAGACTCCTTGTAGGTATGTCCCTGAGTCTTTATTCTGGTGGTTTGCGGTCCTCTGATCCCGGGTAGCAACCCCAGACTCCTCCAGGGAAGATACCCAAGATGATTTTTCTCCTTGGACAATGCCCCATCGTCTGGGATGAACCTTAGATTCTTCCCAGCCGTCTCCCGCAGACATGTTTCCTGTGGTTTGGGGCCCTGTAATCCCGGGTAGCAACCCCAGACTCCTCCAGGGAAGATACCCAAGATGATTTTTCTCCTTGGACTATTGTCCATCCTCTGGGATGCATCCGAGACTCCTTGCAGTTATGTCCCTGAGTCTTTATTCCGGTGGTCTGGGGCCCTGTGATCCCGGGTTGCAACCCCAGACTCCTCCAGGGAAGATACCCAAGATGCTTGTTCTCTCTTGACAGTGGTCCATCCTCTGGGATGCATCGGAGACTCCTTCCAGGTATGTCCCTGAGTCTTTATTCTGGTGTTTTGCGGTCCTCTGATCCCGGGTAGCAACCCCAGACTCCTCCAGGGAAGATACCCAAGATGATTTTTATCCTTGCACAATGCTCCATCCTCTGGGATTCACCCGAGACGCCTTGCAGGTATATCCCCGAGTCTTTTTTCCGGTGGTTTGGGGTCCTGTCATCCCGGGTAGCAACCCCAGACTCCTCCAGGGAAGATACCCAAGATGATTTTTCTCCTTGGACTATTGTCCATCCTCTGGGATGCATCCGAGACTCCTTGCAGTTATGTCCCTGAGTCTTTATTCCGGTGGTCTGGGTCCCTGTGATCCCGGGTAGCAATCCCAGACTCCTCTAGGGAAAACACCCAAGATGATTTTTCTCCATGGACAATGCTCCATCCTCTGGGATTCACGTGAGCTTCCTTGCAGTTGTGTCCCCGAGTCTTTTTTTCGGTGATTTAGGACCCTGTGATCCCGGGTAGAAACCCCAGACTCCTCCAGAAAAGATAGCCGAGATGATTTTTCTCTCTTGATAGTGGTCCATCCTGCGGGATCTACCCAGAACTCCTCCCAGGCGTCTCCCGCAGAGTTTTCTGCAATGCTTTAGGGCCCTGTGATCCCGGGTAGCAACCCCAGACTCCTCCAGGGAAGATTCCTGAGATGATTTTTATTCTTGGACTATTGTCCATCCTGCAGGATGCACCCGAGACTCCTCCCAGCTGTGTTTCTGAATGTTTTCTTCCTGGGGTTTAGGGTCCTGTGATCCCAGGTAGCAACCCCAGACTCCTCCAGGGAAGATGCACGAGATGATTTTTATCCTTGAGCAATGCTCCATCCTCTGGGATGCATCCGAGACTCCTTGCAGTTATGTCCCTGAGTCTTTATTCCGGTGGTCTGGGGCCCTGTGATCCCGGGTAGCAACCCCAGACTCCTCCAGGGAAGATACCTAAGATGATTTTTCTCTCTTGACAGTGGTCCATCCTGCGGGATCTACCCAGAACTCCTCCCAGGCGTCTCTCGCAGAGTTTTCTCCAATGCTTTAGGGCCCTGGGATCCGAGGTAGCAACCCCAGACTCCTCCAGGGAAGATACCCAAGATGATTTTTCTCTCTTGACAGTGGTCCATCCTCTGGGATGCATCGGAGACTCCTTGCAGGTATGTCCCTGAGTCTTTATTCTGGTCGTTTGGGGCCCTGTAATCCCGGGTAGCAACCCCAGACTCCTCCAGGGAAGATACCCAAGATGATTTTTCTCTCTTGACAGTGGTCCATCCTGCGGGATCTACCCAGAACTCCTCCCAGGCGTCTCCCGCAGAGTTTTCTGCAATGCTTTAGGGCCCTGTGATCCGAGGTAGCAACCCCAGACTCCTCCAGGGAAGATACCCGAGATGATTTGTATCCTTGGGCAATGCTCCATCCTCTGGGATGCATCCGAGATTCCTCCCAGGCGTCTCCCGCAGACATGTTTCCTGTGGTTTGGGGTCCTGTCATCCCGGGTAGCAACCCCAGACTCCTCCAGGGAAGATACCTGAGATGATTTTTCTCCTTGACTATTGTCCATCCTGCAGGATGCACCCGAGACTCCTCCCAGCTGTGTTTCTGAATGTTTTCTTCCTGGGGTTTAGGGCCCTGTGATCCCAGGTAGCAACCCCAGACTCCTCCAGGGAAGATAACCAAGATGCTTTTTCTCTCTTGACAGCGGTCCATCCTCTGGGATGCATCGGAGAGTCCTTGCAGGTATGTCCCTGAGTCTTTATTCTGGTGGTTTGCGGTCCTCTGATCCCGGGTAGCAACCCCAGACTCCTCCAGGGAAGATACCCAAGATGATTTTTCTCCCTGGACAATGCTCCATCCTCTGGGATTCACCCGAGACTCCTCGCAGGTATGTCCCCGAGTCTTTTATCCGGTGATTTGGGGTCCTGTCATCCCGGTAGCAATCCCAGACTCCTCCAGGGAAGATACCCAAGATGATTTGTATCCTTGGACAATGCTCCATCCTCTGGGATTCACATGATCCTCCTTGCAGTTGTGTCGCTGAGTCTTTTTTTTTGGTGATTTAGGACCCTGTGATCCCGGGTAGAAGCCCCAGACTCCTCCAGGGAAGATACGCAAGATGCTTTTTCTCTCTTGACAGTGGTCCATCCTGCGGGATCTACCCAGAACTCCTCCCAGGCGTCTCCCGCAGAGTTTTCTGCAATGCTTTAGGGCCCTGTGATCCCGGGTAGCAACCCCAGACTCCTCCAGGGAAGATACCTGAGATGATTTTTCTCTCTTGACAGTGGTCCATCCTCTGGGATGCATCGGAGACTCCTTGCAGGTATGTCCCTGAGTCTTTATTCTGGTGGTTTGCGGTCCTCTCATCCCGGGTAGCAACCCCAGACTCCTCCTGGGTAGATACCCAAGATGAATTTTATCCTTGGACAATGCTCCATCCTCTGCGATGCATCGGAGACTCCTTGCAGGTATGTCCCTGAGGCTTTATTCCGGTGGTTTGGGGTCCTCTGATCCCGAGTAGCAACCCCAGACTCCTCCAGGGAAGATACCCAAGATGATTTTTCTCTTTGGGCAATGCTCCATCATCTGGGATGCATCTGAGATTCCTCCCAGAGGTCTCCCGCAGATATTTTTCCTGTGGTTTGGGGCCCTGTAATCAAAGAATCATAGAATCATAGAATCAGTGAGGTTGGAAGGGACCTTTAAGATCATCAAGTCCAACCATTAACCTACCCTGATAAAAACACCACCACTCCTAAACCATGTCCCTAAGCACCTCATCTACCCTTTTCTTAAACACCTCCAGGGATGGTGAATCCACCACCTCTCTGGGCAGCTTATTCCAATGTTTAATAACCCTTTCAGTGAAAAAATGCTTCCTAACATCTAATCTAAACCTGCCCTGACATAACTTGAACCCATTTCCTCTTGTCCTATCACTTGTCGCCAGGGAGAAGAGGTCAGCTCCCAATCCCGAGTAGCAAACCCAGACTCCTCCAGGGAAGATACCCGAGATGATTTTTATCCTTGGGCAATGCTCCATCCTCTGGGATGCATCTGAGACTCCTTTCAGTTATGGCCCTGAGTCTTTATTGCGGTGGTCTGGGGCCCTGTGATCCCGGGTAGCAATCCCAGACTCCTCCAGGGAAGATACCCAAGATGATTTGTATCCTTGGACAATGCTCCATCCTCTGGGATTCACATGAGCCTCCTTGCAGTTGTGTCCCCGAGTCTTTTTTTCGGTGATTTAGGACCCTGTGATCCCGGGTAGAAGCCCCAGACTCCTCCAGGGAAGATACCCAAGATGATTTTTCTCCTTGGACTATTGTCCATCCTCTGCGATGCATCGGAGCCTCCTTGCAGGTATGTCCCTGAGTCTTTATTCTGGTGGTTTGCGGTCCTCTGATCCCGGGTAGCAACCCCAGACTCCTCCAGGGAAGATACCCAAGATGATTTTTATCCTTGCACAATGCTCCATCCTCTGCGATGCATCGGAGACTCCTTGCAGGTATGTCCCTGAGGCTTTATTCCGGTGGTTTGGGGTCCTCTGATCCCGAGTAGCAACCCCAGACTCCTCCAGGGAAGATACCCAAGATGATTTTTCTCCTTGGACAATGCTCCATCGTCTGGGATGAACCTTAGATTCTTCCCAGCCGTCTCCCGCAGACATGTTTCCTGTGGTTTGGGGCCCTGTAATCTTGGGTAGCAACCCCAGACTCCTCCAGGGAAGATACCCGAGATGATTTTTCTCCTTGGGCAATGCTCCATCCTCTGGGATGCATCCGAGATTCCTCCCAGGCATCTTGCGCAGACAGCATTCCTGTGGTTTGGGGCCTTGTGATCCCCGGTAGAAACCCCAGACTCCTCCAGGGAAGATACCCAAGATGATTTTTCTCCTTGGACTATTGTCCATCCTGCAGGATGCACCCGAGACTCCTCCCAGCTCTGTTTCTGAATGTTTTCTTCCTGGGGTTTAGGGCCCTGTGATCCCAGGTAGCAACCCTAGACTCCTCCAGGGAAGATACCCAAGATTATTTTTCTCCTTGGACAATGCTCCATCCTCTGGGATCTACCCGAGACTCCTCGCAGGTATGTCCCCGAGTCTTTTCTCCAATGCTCTAGGGCCCTGTGATCCCGGGTAGCAACCCCAGACTCCTCCAGGGAAGATACCCAATATGATTTTTCTCCTTGGACAATGCTCAATCCTCTGGGATTTACATGAGCCTCCTTGCAGTTGTGTCCCCGAGTCTTTTTTTCGGTGATTTAGGACCCTGTCATTCCGGGTAGAAACCCCAGACTCCTCCAGGGAAGATACCCAAGATGATTTTTCTCCTTGGACAATGCTCCATCCTCTGGGATTCACCCGAGATTCCTCCCAGGCGTGTCCCGCGGACATTTTTCCGTTAATTTAGGGCTTTGTAATCCCGGGTAGCAACCCCAGACTCCTCCAGGGAAGATACCTGAGATGATTTTTCTCTCTTGACAGTGGCCCATCCTATGGGATCTTCCCAGAACTCCTCCCAGGGTTCTCCCGCAGACTTTTCTCCAGTGGTTTGGGCATCTGAAATCCCAGGTAGGCACCCCAGACTACTCCAGGGAAGATACCTGAGGTGATTTTTATCTTTGGACAATGCTCCATCCTCTGGGATGTATCCAAGACTCCTTGCAGTTATGTCCCTGAGTCTTTATTCGGGTGGTTTGCGGCCCTGTGATCCCGGGAAGGAACCCCAGACTCCTCCAGGGAAAATACCTTTTTCTCCTTGGACTATTGTTCATCCTGCGGGATGCACCTTAGACTCCTCCTAGGCATCTCCCACACAGTTTATCCTTTGGTTTATGACCCTGTAATCCTGGGTACCAATCCCAGACTCCTCCAGGGAAGATAGCTGATATGATTTTTCTCCTTGGACTATGTTCCATCCTCTGGGTTTCACCCTAGACTCCTTCCAGTCTTCTGGTGTTGTCTTTTGTCATGTATTTTAGGGACCTCAGATCTCTGGTAGGACCTCCAGACTCTCCAAAGGGAGATAACTGTGATTTTTTTTTCTCATTGGGAAATGTTTTTTCTCTTTTTGGCAAAGCTTTTTACCCTGCGACAAACCCATGACTCCTCCCAGGCATCTCCCACAGACTTTTGATCTCTAGTTGAGGGACCTGATATCAGATGTAGCTACCAAGACTCCTCCAAGGAAGCTTCCTTCTGTTTTGCCAATAGGTCTCTGTTCCTGGATCCATCCAACCCTCCCATTAGGGTTAGGTTAGGGTGTGCGTTCTGTATGAGAATCCCACAGCTCCAGGGACACGTGGCTGGAAAAGATATGTCGAGGAGGGAACGGTATTGCACCAACATCGCTTCCTTGACACTGTGATGGTGTGCTCCCCCTCCCCACCTTCCAACCTGACCTTTATCTCCCGTGACCCTGCCCAAGCACTAACACCTGTGGTGGTCACAATGGGCACGTGTACATGTGATGGCTGCCCCCGGCTCGATGTGGTTTCGGGGAAACACATAACACCACAGTAGCCAAGGGCTAACTTGAGCAGTGCTGGTACTGTGGCCAATATGCAGATATGACTATAGGTCAATCATCTCACCCACATCAATAGTGAACAGCCCAAGAGCCCTTTGAGCTCCCCTGCACACCAGGATCTCCCCATGAGCGGGGACGCCTCTCAAGGTTACTCCTCGAGCTTCACAGATTCTTTGCCGCAACAGATCCTCGGTCAGTGACTAATATCATGCGAAACTGTGAAATCTTAGCTAAGTGATAGAAAGGATTGATTGCACATATATAATCCCTTAGACATAAACCGTTGACCCAGTCTGGGACCAGGATTGGATCCAGCCGCACCCAGACTCCTCTCTGAGAAGGAGGTTAGAAAGCAAGGGGCTCCTTTCCGAACCTCAGCCCAACAGGAGGGTCTCCCTGGCAGTTCTGCCTGACCCTGTCCTCCATGCAGGAAATAACCAAGTGTACCTTGCCATCGAATCCTGCTAAAGCACTGTCGCATTTACTCTCAAACTTTGTTAAATCCCTGTTTTGTATCAATAAACGTGTCGCTGCTTCTCTCTACGAGTGAAGTGCATCGCTCCATCCGCAACAGACACCTCTCTCCTCTGGGCCACCAGTGCTGCTGGGGACCTCAGCCTCAGCCCACGCTGCCATTAGCTGCCTGTCAAAGCGCTGCTACGGGATGGTGAAGGCAGGAACAGCTTTCCATCCTTGCTCCTTTTGTGTAGGAGCAGTCGCTGGATGTTTTCCATTTTGGAGCGGGGCTCTGGCGAGTGTGGGAGAGAGTGTTGGGAGCGTTACGGTGCAAGGAAAGCGCAGAGCCCCAGTGTTGGTCGGGCTGTAAAAGTGCTGCCGAGGGGTAGTGAGGGCAAGCAGTCTAATATGACCGAACTGAATGAAACAATCCAGGAATTCTTTACTTACTGAATCTCACTTGGATACAGCCCACGCTGAGGGATGCTGGACTAAAGTCACACTCCTTTTCTTTGGAGGAATTCTGAAAGGAAAAGGAACCAAAGAACTGTTACACAATGTAAAATTCTATTGTACAGGAGAAGTTTATTTGTTTGCTTGCTTTAAGAACTAAAGGTGGTTTCAAACCCTAAAAATGCAAGGTAACCAAAGTACAGAACGAGATACCCGAGCTAAACAAAAGACATCTCTCTCGTCTGTGCTATCGCCTAGCAGCCAACTACTCCCCTCGATAAATATCACTGTCAGGAGGAGCCCAATTTGACCTCTCCCTGAATGGCAGCTGGACTGCACGCCAGGCGACTCTCCCCGTGGGCAGGGGCGACTCTCAAGGTTAGAGATTCCTTACCTGAGACTGAGAGCCTTCCTCACCCACGGCGGAGAGATGCCTTAGCTGCGGCAGATCCTCAGTAAGTGACTGAGAGCGTGCTGAATTAGTACTAATGAGACATTACTAATCCATGCAGCTACTCAATATTATTGCAAACATTGTATAGATAATTCCGTTAGACATAAGCTGTTCTCCAAGTGTGAGACCGGGGCTCCATAAGGAGTTTAGAAGGCAAGGGGATCCACTCTGAACCTCGTGACTCAATGGGAGGGTCTTCCTTACTCTTTGCGTCTCCAGTCTCTGTGTGAATCAGCCTAACCTGCTTCTAACTCAGTTTTCCTTTGTATGTTTCTTCCAAGCGGTACTTAATCATAGAATGGTCTGGGTCGTCTTCAATTGGATCTGGTTGCTCAGAGCCCCATCCAACCTGACCTGGAATGTTTCCAGGTATGGGCCATCTCCCACCTCTTTGGGCAACCTGGGCCAGTGTCTCCCCACCCTCATCATCAAAAAACATAATCTTCCCAGATGCCCCATCCCTGCTTATTGCAGGGGGTTGGACTCAACAACCTCTAAAGGTCCCTTCCAACCCAAATGATTCTATGACACTGTGATTTCACTGATGTTTCCCTGTTGGCTTCTGTTCCGTCAGAAGCCCCTGGCTCATCTCCATAAGACTCCGAGTCTGCTGCACCCAGCACGTCTCAGACCAACAGGCTGAGGGTCCTCGCTGGCGCCCCGTCCCCCTGACCTTAGCATGTTCCCGCAGCTTGTCATGGGCAAGCCTGATCCTATCCCTGACCCCTTCAAGCCTGATCCTGTCCCTGACCCCTTCAAGCCTGATCCTGTCCCTGACCCCTTCAAGCCTGATCCTATCCCTGACCCCTTCAAGCCTGATCCTATCCCTGACCCATTCAAGCCTGATCCTATCCCTGACCCATTCAAGTCTAGTTTAAAGCTCTGCCAATGAGCCCCACTGGCTCCTGAGCAAAGACCCTCTTCCCCCTTTCAGAAAGCTCAATCCCATCTGACCCCAGCAGGCCTGGCACCATGGAGGCCACCCTATTTGTGAAAAAAACAAACAAACAAACAAACAAAAAAAACCAACCCCCCCCAAAAAAACCCCAAAAAACCCCAAAAACCCCACCCAACAAAATTGTGGTGGTGACAGCAGCCACAGAACCATGTATTAAAAGACCGGGTCCGTCTGTTCCTTCCAGTGTTGCTGCGCATAACTGGAAGGAGAGAGGAAAAATAGCCGGCGCTCCAGATTCCCTTACCACCCATCCCAAGGCCCTGAAGTCTCTCCGGATCGCCCTCGGACTACACATTGTGGCTTCGTGGCCACCCACAGGGAAGAGCAGCGCCGGGCAATAGTCCGAGGGCCGTACCAGGCCGGGAAGTTTCCTAGTGACGTCCTTAACCCGGGCCCAGGGGGGCAGCAGACTTCCCCAAGAGGAGGGTCTGCCCGGCAGATCGGGTCCTCTGTTCCCGTCCCCGTCTCCGGGAGGGCAGAGCGTGGCTCCAGCGGCCCCTCTCTCTCTCGCTCACGCTCCCGACTGCTCCTCAGCCTTTCTCCTTCCCCCCCGGCTCTGCCGCCAGGCCGAGCGCACCGTCCCCCTGCTCCCCCCTCACGGCTGCTCTCCCCGCTGCCGCCCCTCAGCAGGGACAGGCCCCGCCTCGCCCTGCGGCCTGGCCGGCTGCGGGTTCTCCTGGGAGCTCCGCCTGGGCCGCCATATCCATCCTGCCGAGCGCAGCGGACACGGCTTTCTGCCGGCGGATGCCACAGCCGAGCTCCTTCCCGGAGGGCGACAGCCACCGACCGAGCTCACCTCTTGAGCCGGCAGGGCGGCGACGCTGCCCTGGCTCCGCTCTGGCTGCCCGCTCCGCTGGCGGCGCTGCTGCTCGCTGGCGCTCCCCAGGCTGCTCGGTACAGGGCCGGGGGTGGCCGCGGCCCGGCGGGACGACACCCGCCGCTGCGCTGCGCTGCTCTCCGCCGCGGAGCGGGCCGGCCCCGGAGCGGCTCCCTCGGCCACCGGCCGCTCCCTCCGCTGCGGCGCGTTTGAGCCTCCCGCCGTTGCCCGGGCAACGCCCAGGTCTCGCCAGCGGCTGTGGCGAGAGGTACCGGCTGCCGCTCGGCTCCGCTCGGCAACACTCGGCCCCGCTCGGATCGGCTCGTCATCTCGCGGCCCCTCTCGGCCGGTCAGGGCCGTCCCCGAGCGCGGCGGCGGGGCCGGGCTGGCGCAGGGCGGGCAGAGGAGCGGCGGGCTGAGGGGCCGAGCCGCCCCGGGAGGCGGCCGCGGGGCGCTCCCCTCCTGCGCTGCCCCGAGGTCCCGGCCGGTCCGGGGCAGCCGCTCGGTGTCCCTCGGGTCCCCGCTGTCCGGGCGTCGGGGCGGCCCCGGGGCTGGGCTGGGCTGGGGCCGGCTCCGTCCCGGCGGCCATCCCCCCCTCCTGCCTGCCCCGGGCCCCGCCGCACGGGCTCTGTGCCGCACACACCGTCCCGTCCGTACCCGCCCTCTCCCCCGCTGGGAGGGCGGTGGGGCCACCGCGGGGCGGGCAGAGCCCTGTGGGGCTGCGCCCGGGAGTCACCGAGCGCGGCAGGTTGCCCGATGCGGAGCGAAAGGAGCCCGAGGGGCCGCCCAGAGCAGCCCCCGCAGCGCAGCGCAGCGCAGCGCAGCGGCACAGGCAGCGGCAGGAGGGGCAGCCCCCGGCCGGGGGAGCCCCCGTCGGGGCGGGTAAGTAGCACAGCCACGTCTGCGCAAGAGGAGCAACGCAGAAGCCTTTTCCTGCCCCGACTGCTCCCGCCAGCGAGCTCGGGGCCGGTGGCACTGACGGCGGCAGCCAGGAGCATCGGGCCCCGAGTCACCGGTGCCGACAGCACAGGCGCCGCTGGAGGCGTCCGCCTCTTCCCGCCCCGACGGGATGCCGAGGGCAAGAGCGGGAAGAGGCCCCCAGACGCAGCCCCGCTGCCTTGCTGCGGCTCCTCTGCTTCCAGTACCTTTCCCTTTCCTTCCACAAGGCCGCCGTATCTTCACCAATCTTGACTTTTTTCATGCTGGGAAGCAGAGGCCCGGCTCATACTAGAAACCTCTGCTGCTTCTTGGAGGGAATGAGTGTTTTCTGCCGGGGCAAGACTGATTAAAGACTGATTAAAATAACACCAAGTTCCAAGTTGCTGCTTCTTTTATTAGAATCCCATAGAACAGTTTTTCAAAGTCACATTGCCACTTTGTGACACGCAAGGATCAAAATCTTAAAGCTTGTTGCTCTTTTCCCCAAAACTCTAGGTTGTGCAGAAAAACACATTCCAACCCAACACCTTCAGTACATCAATTTGGAAACATAAACAAAGTAGCATTTCACTTAAAGCATTCACTAGCTGAGACAAGCCATGTGAAAAGCAGAGTTACACAAGAAACAATACCACCAAACAGTCACACTACAAGTTTACCTTTCCACAACAATCAGTGCTTCCAGGTCAGTTCTTTCCACCAAAAAGATGCTGGAGTGGCAAAAAGATGATGCTGGGGAAACAACAACAAGAGCACGTTACACTGCCAGTCCTTCTCTGAGAATTGTAATGACAAGGCCATTTCTGGCCACCAGAAAGACAAAACCCCAGCACAAAACAGACAGGGAAAGACTGAAAAAATAGAGACAACATAAAGAATAACTGGTGCACGGTGATGTTAATTTCAGTTTGCAATGGTGTCTTCAGGAGTGTTATGGTTTGAGAGACCCATAACAATCTGTTGTCATTTAGACAATCATTCTATCACCCGATGACCCCTCCCCACCTGGGAAAGGGAAATCGGGAAAAACAAGAAAACCCGAGAGATGAAGTATAAACAGATTTAATAGAATAAGATTAGATAATTAACATTAACAGCACTAAAGAACTGATATTGATCCCGACACCAATACAGAATATGCAAAGATTATACTCAGCCAATTCTATCAGTAGGAAGCTGTGCACTCCCAGCAGTGGACAGCTAACGTGGGACACTGCGAGTGCTACGGCTTCAGGAGGAAGGGAAGGCCTCAGGGCTCCGGCACCAGGGCACGAAGTTCTCAGGATGGCAGCCATCAAGGGAGAGAGAGAGAGCACTTCGCAGCAAACTTTCTAATTTATAATGAGTGTGACGTTGATGGTATGAAATAATCCTGTTGGCCAGCTTGGGTCAAGTGCCCGGGTCTCGCTCCTCCTCATCCCTGCACCTGGCTAGCTCGAAAACACTGAGACCTTGAGACCCACACACCATAGCTGGCTGTAAAGTAAATATTTTCACAAATTCAGACACTGGAGTCTTCTGAAAGTGCAGTTTTCCCAAGCATTAGAAGAGAAATTAGTCCTGTGTCTCTCAAACCAGGACATTCCACCCCTTATTTCATACCATATATATGACACACTCAAATTACTGTTGTATTAGTCCTCTCATATATATACACACAAATATATAATCCTCTAAAGCTATAAACTATTCCTCTAAAAGGTCTATTAAGTTTTTTAGTTGAAAACTAGGAGTTCCATCTATCACAATAGTCTTTTAGGGTAAGAACCAGTGATGTGGCATCGTCTCAGTTGTCAGATCGGGACCGGGCCTCCATACAGGACAACAGACGTGTAGAGTTGGGTGCAGCAATATAACGTGTTGTGCTCACGGCTAGCATGTTCCCTGTCGCTGGACGCCATTCGATGGAGTTTCATTACCGGTTTCATTACCACCATGTTATCCTGAAAAACACTTATTGAACACTGTTAGTGTTATGTGACAATTAACACCACACATTTTAAAATTAAGGATTCTCGCCCCAAATCAAATCTCCTAACGGGTACATCGAACTTCTCCATTTTCCTGCATCACCCACCAGGTATGCCCTGGTCCTTCAGCTAAAGCAACCCCACGAGTGGGCCTGCCTTTACCTGAGGCCGGGGTAACCCAGACTGTTTTCCCCAACATATTCTTTACATGCACCACAGGGACCTTGTCCCCTTCTACAATAGGTAAAAGCTCTGACTGAGCCGGACCAGCTCGGCTGACAGTTCCCCTGGTGTTGACTAACCAGGTGGCTTTCGGTAAATGCTCATCCCACTTTTTAAATGTTCCAGCAGTCATTGCTTTCAAGGTAGTCTTCAGTAATCCATCACATCGTTCGACCTTCCCAGCAGCTGGTGCGTGGTAGGGGATATGATATATCCATTCAATACCATGTTCTTTAGCCCAGGCATCTATGAGATTATTTCGGAAGTGAGTCCCATTGTCCGACTCAATTCTCTCTGGAGTACCATGTCGCCACAACATTTGTCTTTCCAGGCCTAAAATAGTGCTATGGGCAGTGGCATGAGACACAGCATAAGTTTCCAGCCATCCGGTGGTTGCTTCCACCATTGTAAGCACATAGCACTTGCCCTGGCGGGTTTGTGGAAGGGAAATATAGTCACTTTGCCAGGCCTCTCCATACTTATATTTCAGCCACTGTTCCCCGTACCATAAAGGTTTTGACCGTTTAGCTTGCTTAATTTCAGCACGTTTCACATTCATAAATAACCTGTGATATATTATCCATAGTCAAATCCACCCCTCGGTCACGAGCCCATCTGTATGTCGCATCTCTTCCTTGATGACCTGAAGTGTCATGGGCCCACTGAGCTAAAAACAATTCACTATTACGTTGCCAATCCAAGTCTACTTGGGACACTTTAATTTTAGCAGCCTGATCCACCTGCTGGTTGATTTGTTGTTCCTCAGTGGCCCGACTCTTGGGTACGTGGGCATCTACATGGCGTACCTTAACAGACAACTTTTCTAATCGGGCAGCAATATCTTGCCACAAATCAGCAGCCCAAATGGGTTTACCTCTGCGCTGCCAGTTACTCTTTTTCCACTCCTTTAACCATCCCCACAAGGCATGTGCCACCATCCATGAGTCAGTATAAAGATAAAGCACTGGCCACTTTTCTCGCTCGGCAATATTTAAAGCCAACTGGATGGCTTTCACTTCTGCAAACTGACTCGACTCACCCACTCCCTCAGCCGCTTCTGCAACTCGCCGAGTACGACTCCACACAGCAGCTTTCCACCTTCACTGGTTTCCTACAATACGACAAGATCCATCTGTGAATAGCGCATATTGCCTTTCATTTGCTGATAATTGATTATATGGTGGGGCTTCCTCAGCATGCACCACCCTCTCCTCTGGGGACCCGCCAAAATCTGTGCCTTGTGGCCAATCCGTGATCACCTCCAAAATTCCTGGACGATTAGGGTTCCCTATTCGAGCTCGCTGAGTAATTAGTGCGATCCATTTACTCCACGTCGCATCAGTGGCGTGATGTGTGGAAGGAGCCTTCCCTTTAAACATCCAGTTCAACACTGGCAACCGAGGCGCCGGGAGGAGCTGTGCTTCAGTACCAATTACCTCCGAAGCAGCTCCAACTCCTTCATATGCTGCCAATATCTCTTTCTCAGTAGTGGTATACCGAGCCTCTGATCCTCTATATGCTCGGCTCCAAAACCCACGGGGTCGGCCTCGAGTCTCTCCAGGTGCCCTTTGCCAGAGACTCCAGGTAGGGCCGTTCTCCCCCGCTGCAGTGTAGAGCACATTTTTTACATCTGGTCCAGTCCGAACTGGCCCAAGGGCTACTGCATGGACAATTTCCCGTTTAATTTGTTCAAAGGCTGATTGCTGCTCAGGGCCCCATTTAAAATCATTCTTCTTCCTCGTCACTTCATAGAGAGGGCTCACAATCTGACTGTAACCAGGAATATGCATTCTCCAGAAACCCACAACGCCTAAGAAGGTTTGTGTTTCCTTTTTGTTAGTAGGTGGTGACATAGCTGTTATTTTATTAATCACGTCCATTGGGATCTGACGACGCCCGTCTTGCCACTTAATTCCTAAAAACTGGATTTCTCGCGCAGGCCCCTTGACCTTACCTCGTTTGATGGCAAAACCAGCTTCCAGAAGGATTTGGATGACCTTCTCCCCTTTCTCAAAAACTTCTTCTGCTGTATTACCCCATACAATGATGTCGTCAATGTATTGCAGGTGTTCTGGAGCTCCACCCTTCTCCAGTGCAGTCTGGAAGTCCAGTGCAGTCCATGGCAAACAGTAGGGCTGTGTTTCCACCCCTGGGGCAGTTGATTCCAGGTGTACTGTACGCCCCTCCAGGGGAAAGCAAACTGTGGCCTGCACTCTGCCGCTAAAGGAATAGAGAAAAAGGCATTAGCAATGTCCATTGTAGCATACCACTCAGCTTCCTTTGACTCCAGCTCATAATGAAGTTCTAACATATCTGGGACGGCAGCACTCAATGGTGGTGTGACTTCATTCAGGCCACGATAGTCTACCGTCAGTCTCCATTCCCCATTAGGCTTTCACACGGCCATATGGGACTGTTAAAGGGTGAACGAGTCCTACTGATCCCCCCTTGGCTTTCCAGCTGACGGATCAACTTCTGGATAGGGAGCAAAGAATCTCGATTAGTGCGATATTGTCGCCTATGCACCGTTGTAATAGCAACGGGCACCTTTTGTTCCTCAACCCTCAATAACCCCACAATAGAAGGGTCCTCTGACAGCCCAGGCAAAGTAGACAGTTGGATAACTTCCTCCATCTCCACCGCCGCTACACCAAACGCCCACCAGTACCCCCTCGGGTCCTTAAAATACCCTCTCCTGAAGTAATCAATGCCAAGAATGCATGGAGCACCTGGACCAGTCACAATGGGGAACTCTTCCCATTTATTCCCAGTTAGGCTCACTTCGGCCTCCAATACAGTCAGCTCTTGAGATCCCCCCATCACTCCAACAATCGTGATGGGTTCTGCCCCTCTATGATTTGACGGCATTATGGTGCACTGTGCACCAGTGTCCACCAAGGCCCTATACTTTTGTGGTTCTGATGTGCCAGGCCATCGAATCCACACAGTCCAATAAACTCGATTATCCCCCTCTTCCTCCTGGCCAGAGGCAGGACACCTCTACTTTCGACTAGAGGGTCCCTCAGTGCCATCCCTGACATCCACATGTCGTAAATCAGGTTCCGAAGCCCATCTGTGCTGTCTGGGGGACTGTCCACTGGAAACTGGAGCAGCATGTCTTCTGAAAGAATCCCTCCTTGGGGGTGTTTTACTCCGCAAGTCACGTACGCGTGTCTGTAATGCTGAAGTAGGTTTTCCATCCCACTGCTTCATATTTTCCCCCCAATCACGCAAAGTAGCCCACAGAACACGTCGCGGTGTGCATCGTTTCCCTTGAACAGTTCTTTTAGGAAAACGTTTTTCCTTAACTGAGACACCAGCCTGGTCACACGACTTGTCCAACGCTGAAACACCGGCCCAGTCACGTAACCTGTCCAATGCTGAGACACCGTCCTGTGGGGTAGAAAAAAGATTATGTGCATAATGCTGCATGTCAGTATCCACATCACCCACCGTCAGTGCCTCATCCTCTTTCCAACGAAAGAATGCCAATCCATGAGCGTACGCTGCCGGTGCACTCAGTACCCACTTGCGCCAAATGGGTCCAGTAATTTTGAGTCCATCTGGATTTAATGATGCCTGCAGGTTGTCCAAATCAGTAAAAATCATCTCTCTCACAGCTATTTCCCTCAGATTCTGAACACCTCTCTCAATAGTTGTCCACTTGGATGGGCAGTATGGGATAGCGTCCTTATAGGGATACCTGCTCCTCACACTTAACAGGAGTCGCCTCCAGAGGGTGAGGGATTCTGGCGGTCCTCCAAGAGCCCTGTCAATACCCGAATCTCTAGCTAATGGTCCCAGCCGCTTGGCTTCTCTACCATGTCAGTTCAAACTATCAGCTCTAGTATCCCAGCATCGGAGTAGCCAAGGAATCACTTGCTCGCCTTCCTGACGGCCATAATCCTTACGTATGTCATGCACCTCACTAAGGGTTAATGATCGAGTAGTCTCCTCTGTCACTTCGTTGTATGATGTCCCTGGTTGCCCATTGCTGTCTGGCCCTACTGCACGTTTCCTCTAATGTACAGGGTTGACTGATACTGGCACCGACTGTGTCTGTAGCTCAGCTGCATCAGCCATCACCACGGTCAGAGTAGGTCTGGTCCTTGTTGCAGCTGCGGGTGCTGTCGTGGGAGGCGGTGGGGTCTGGATGGGATCAGTGTCTGTCACAGGGCCAGCAGGGGCTGCGCAGGGATGAGGTATGTCGCGGCGGCCGTGCAGGCGCGATGTCCGTCGGGGGGGCTGGCGGGGTCTGTGCCGGTACGGTGTACAGCAGGGGGGGTCGGTGGGGACTGTCGTAGGAGCCAGCAGGATCTCAGCCTGCAGAGTCTGGATGGGATCACTGCCTGCCATAGAGGCCGGCGGCGGCTGTGGCCGGTAGGAGCCGGCGCGGTCTCTGCCGGACGTTTCCCTCTACTGCAGATCCAGACAATAAAACAGATCAAACCCTCAAAACTTAACAACCCAAGCACAACAATCAAAATATTCCAAGGGTATTCCAAACTCTCAAAAACTGTTACTATTGATGACATCAGTACCTACAAATTCTCAAGAGACATCCCCTCCTTTGCTAAATGGCCTGTAACATAACCCAAGGTATAATTATGCACAGTGGTCAGCAAAGGACTCCCACCGTCCAGAGGTGGGTCTGACCGCTGTGATTCTCGAGATGTCATTACATAGGTGACAAATAACGGAAAGATTACAAACGACCCGATAACGTAGCAAAATACCGCCACACAAAATAACAAGGCAATGTTTTTGAATCCAAACTGAGAAACGATAAGCTGCCTTAAAGGAGAGAGAAACAGCAATGACCTCCCCCACAGCTCTGATAGCTCCTGACCTAAGTTTATACAAAGATAGCAGAGAACTCCGACCAGATTCCTTTGAAACCATTCCAACAGGGTCATAGTGACTTTTTAATGAATCCAATCAAATCTGTTTAAAACTTCAACCCTTCAGAATTCTCCAATTAAAACTTATGGTTCTCACAGCACTATTTAAATTAAGCGCAAAATATCACACTGAGTGCCAAACTTGTTACAATACCACGTTGGGCACCAAATTTGTTATGGTTTGAGAGACCCATAACAATTTGTTGTCATTTAGACAATCATTCTATCACCCGATGACCCCTCCCCACCTGGGAAAGGGAAATCGGGAAAAACAAGAAAACCCGAGAGCTGAAGTACAAACAGATTTAATAAAATAAGATTAGATAATTAACATTAACAGCACTAAAGAACTGATACTGATCCCGACACCAATACAGAATATGCAAAGATTATACTCAGCCAATTCTATCAGTAGGAAGCTGTGCACTCCCAGCAGTGGACAGCAAATGTCGGACACTGCGAGTGCTACGGCTTCAGGAGGAAGGGAAGGCCTCAGGGCTCCGGCACCAGGGCACGAAGTTCTCAGGATGGCAGCCATCAAGGGAGAGAGAGAGAGAGCACTTCGCAGCAAACTTTCTAATTTATAATGAGTGTGACGTTGATGGTATGAAATAATCCTGTTGGCCAGCTTGGGTCAAGTGCCCGGGTCTCGCTCCTCCTCATCCCTGCACCTGGCTAGCACAAAAACACTGAGACCTTGAGACCCACACACCATAGCTGGCTGTAAAGTAAATATTTTCACAAATTCAGACACTGGAGTCTTCTGAAAGTGCATTTTTCCCAAGCATTAGAAGAGAAATTAGTCCTGTGTCTCTCAAACCAGGACACCTTTCGATGAGGCAAATCCCTTAACGCTCTCTCAAATTGTCGGTTCTTTACCTCCACGGGGAACTTGTGGCCTTTTATTGTCATAGTGTGTGACCAGAACAAGCCCGGCCATTCCACATTCCATCCTTAAAAGCCTTCAGCGTTTCACTCGGGTTACCTCCCTGTCCCACTTCCGTCCCTCAACAATTCTTAGGAGGGAGACTCAGAAATTAGGTCTTGTGGTTCTCATTGAAACACCCATTAATTCATACAACCAAAACCCAGCCAAATGAAAAGGCTATGTTAAATCTCAGCCCCAGGGAAAAGAAATGTGCCCGACGAGGGGCTAAAAGGCGCTCTGGCAGACCTCCACCCCCCTCCAAACTGCAGTTTGCTCTTAAAAACTGATGAGTTTTCTTCCTCTGCGGCCCTAGCGAGGCTGTAGATTTTTCCACCCTGCAGGGAAAGAAACAATCCTCAAAAGCAGATGTTATTCTGCCTGCAAGGAAAGCTTTAAAATAGGCATTCTGCCTTTAAGAAAAGAAAAATAAAGGGAACATCTGAGTTGGTTTCTCCATGAAAATAACACTTTGCACTTGCACAGCAAAGCAACGCTCATTAACCAATCTCATAAAGCTTCGCAGGCATTAAGAAACACCTGCGTGCACCCTGTAAGCACACGTGTAAAGAGGAATCGCCATTTCCACACCGCAACTATATCAAACCACATTATTTCCCTCACAAGCCACGATGGAAACGGGCCACGCTCCCATTCCTCGACTCACGAGCTCCGGCAATGACGGGATCATGCTGACCCTCAGCCGCTGCGGGCATCAGTTCTTCCAACCACCCGCTGCAGGGTCAGTGACAGGAATCTGGGAGCAGGAAGGGGATTGTACCACCTAGGCTCCCCAAAATCCCCCGCAGTTACGAGGAATGCAAATCTTAGGCTCCCCTAAGCCACCAGATTTCACATCGTGACCGCCACAGTAACACCAGAGCAGTTTTTAAGCAGCACGCACCGGGTTTAACCTCCGCACCTGAGAAAGTCCCTGTCCTGAGGGCTGCCGGTCCCCTCGGCCCAACGCAGGAGGCAGCAGCAAACCCCTGTGGAGAGCGCAAGAGGCGCTTGGAAGAGTGACATCCAGCTAATAACCAAAAAGCACTTAAACCAACCCCAAACTTTGGAGATATTTAGGCCCCGAGCCAGCCGCAGCATGTTGCTCAGTAAGGCACACTTCCACAACTACCCTTAATTATCTGTGACCTCCAGAGCCTCATCTCTGAAGGCGAGAAAGTCGTTTGGTTGACTCTTGATGTCCCTTTCTGTCCCACAGGCAACGAGACACCAAGCATTTCCACTTGAGAGCGCAGTTCCCCTTCCACGGGCACCGAGCTCACTCTGCAGCTCTGGATTACCACCGACCTTCAATGTAACAAATTCTACCATTCTTCCACCCCTCTTTCTTGGGAAAAGATAGAGGGAACGAGACAACTCCAAACTGCTCTCTTTTATTTGATTTGCAGTGATCTGACAACCCCAGCCCTTCCCGCTGCCTTAGGCTTTGGGAAACAATTCAAGGGTCCTTAGCCACGAGTAAGGAACGAGCTGTTATTCATGGGCGAATCAGTAGACACACCAGACCTGATCATTAGGAGAAAGTCTTATTTTTCAGTCATGGATTTTCACGGGTTTTGTTTTCAGGCCACCCAAACAGGGTGCGCTTTTATAGCCATCAGCAATTAAATTCTCTGTCCCCTCCAGAAAAGCCTTTTCCTAAAGGCGCTCTCCTTCCAAGGGCAGACCCACAAAAAGAAGCCCACACTGCTTAATCCATTTCACAGAGAATTTCAAATGCAAACAACAATTAAACAGGATGTATTTTCCCCGCTTCAGGGAAAGCCAGTAATACAAACCTTTGCAACATATTTAGCAAATCTATCATTTTAATGCCTTTGCATTTCCCACTCCCAGCTGGAGAGCAGGTTGCAAGGACTCATAACAAAAAACAAACCAACAGAACATATTCCTGTCTAGGGTGTAATTTTATGATAGTGAAGTTCCTGCAAAACAGAGGTGTTATGATTGTTACTGACTTCTTCAGCCTTATCGATTTGAACATCTTTTTACAGGTACAAAGAAACAAGAAACATTTTTGAGGTACAAAATAACCCCACTTATTCACCTCTGTACCCCAAAGATCTTTTCACCACACGGATTCTGCCAACAATACACAGCTGCTAAATATCCCCGGCTGCTGCCAATCTGTAAAGAAACCTCCAAAATACAAGAGAACGTTGAGCCCGGTGCGCTGACGGTGCTGCCAGGGCTGTGAGTCGGAGCTGGAAGAAGTCGCAGCCCCTGAGGTTGAAATCAGACCCACGTTTAGGCACAACCCGGGTTTTTAAGCCTCACTACAAACCAGACCCCCGCTTTGGAAAAAAACAGGGAGATTCACCTCGAAATGAACCACGTTCTCGATGCCGAAGGGGCACTGGTCCATGGCCGCCGCCGCCCTTAGGGCCAGTTCCATGGGGCTTCGCTTGACCTGGAGCAGAACTCGAGGGCATGAGGACAATGACTTCCCTAAACAAAACCTAAAAAAAGGAAAAGTTAAATAAGATTTACTTAAATAAATAAAATATAAATAAATAAATAAATAAATAAATAAGTGACTGTCTGCAAAGCCCATGCGAATACTACAGACGTCAGTAATGCAGCTCGGTTACAAATGCGCTAAGCTATAAAGCCACTCTGTGGAGATCTCTAAGTGTCCCGGGGAAGTGTTCGAATCTTACCCAGGAGCGCCCTTCTGGGGGGAAGAGAGGCTCAGGCCGCCGACGGGTACCTGAGGCCCGGGCAGGCTGTGAGGGACACCTCCTCCACTGGTTCACCACGGGGTCTTCCCTCGCCGTGCCATTGGCCAGGGCTGAGCCAATCAGCGGAGCCGGTGTTGGGCTGTCAGTCACAGCCATCCGGGGGCGGGGCCGAGGGGCCTGAGGAGAAGAGGGCCTGAGGGGGGGGAGGGGCGTGGGTTGCAGCACCTTGAGTTGGAATTGTCTTTGTGTGTGTGAGAGGAGTCTGTTAATTTAATCTTGTGTGTATAGGCAGGGCCTTGAGAGTGCTACTGTGCTGGCCTCAAGTCTGTGGGTGTCTGCTTTTCTGTGTGTTTGTGACTGACCTTTCTTGTTTCTTTGAGTCAGGAAGATCTTGATATGTACTCCGGAGGGAAGAAAGAAATACAAAGAACTGAGAAAGACAGTGCTGCCAGTCAAAGGTTGGTTCTGGTTTTAAATTGTCTCAATTCTCTTCTAGCCACAAGCCTTGTTAGGAATTCTCGGGCCACAAGGGGCGCGAGAGCAGCCCCTCCTGAGCGAGCGTGGAGATGGGCAGGGGAGAGGACAGGGCTGTTTGTTCTTGCTGTGAGCAGGGGACAGTGGGTGGAAGCTGCTCTGTGGACGTACAGTGTAGAGCTGCCATCTTGGTACTCGGTGGGAAGTCCCATGAGGAAGGAGGCTGCGTCAAGAAAGGCCGTATGAACTGCATGTGTGCAGTGACAGAAACAGCTTCAGGGTGCCGAGGCCACCGCTAGTTGTGATTAAGGCAGTGAGTGAGATGGTCCTTGTGGGCGCTTTCCAAGTGCCTCGGAATGGGGCAGGACTGCTCATAGGGACAGAAAATGCTGTGGCAGTGGTTAAGCTGCTCAGATCTCGACAGTCCTACTCTTGTGGTTTTTCGTTCTCCTTAAAAGAGTGGGTGTGTGCTTTTTCACTTGTGCTGGGCAGTGATTAAAAAAGAAAAAAACAAAAACTCTTGAAAATTCCCGCGAAATTAGGGGTGGCTGAGACACATTACATTTCTCACCTCTTTCACTAACTATGCTGCTTTCTCTGAAACTTGTTTGTATCCTTATTCTAAATGGTTTGGCTTCAGTAGAGCCAAGACACCCTAAGATCCAGTTTTGGGGCCGGTCATCTCTTGTCAGGCAGAGATGTCCACGTCGACATCTGTGAGTGATGGTTTGGAGGGGTTTCAGACCGGTGGTAATGACAGTAGAAGATACTTTGTATTAGCTGTCATATACTTTGTATTATACATAGTATAATACTTTGTTATTATATTATATTGTAATACTTTGTATTAGCTGTCAGCTTTCTTTGCAACACAGTGTTTGTGGGTCGCTGACAAGAGGCTCCTGGAGGTGTTGGCTGAGATTCTGTAATGGGAATTCTTTTGTTCTGGGGCTGAAGCCCAAATCGCCCTCTCATGGTGTGTGACTACGTAAGCTCTACTTAAAAGGGAAGATCATTGTGGTAGCGGGAGAGCCTGTTTGGCAGGTGTAGTAGTTTGGGGACAGAGTCGCATTGTGGGCTGGGCCTTGGGGGGTGGGGGCTGTTTGTGCCCCGAGCCCTTGGCCCGGTGCTCACAGCTGGAACAGGCTCTGCAAAATCCTGCTGGAAGGAACTAGATGAGGGACCTGTGGCTGAGCCGGGGGAGAGGAAGAACCCCTGGAGCGGCCTGGGGACCTGCGGCAAAGCTGCCTTCAAATCAGCTCTTCCCAGGAGGCACTGAGTGCTGTGGTTCTCCTTCAGGAAGCACGGTACGCACCAAGCACAGCCAGAGTGCCAAGAGAAGACTTGCTGCCATGCTGGGGCTGATGGTGACAGTTCCCACCAGCTGTGCATCTCAGGCAGGTGCTGGTAAGATGCCACAGAGGGGGCACCGTCTGGCTGTCACTTCTCTTGCAGGTTTAAGAGCAGAAGAGAGGCAGGATGAGAGGGTGCATGAGGTGCAAAAGCTCATCAGACAGCTGGCGCAGTAATGATGAGAGCAGAAGGAGATGCAGGTGATGTGGCTGGGACAATGCTTCTGAGGTACCATCTGCCACACAAACACAGCGACAGCCGGAGATGTTGGGATGTCATGGAGCGGGTGAGAAAGGTGCCTGGGAGAGGGGAGAGCCTGGGGAAGTGGGAGACAGAAATGGAGGGGCAAAATCTTGGGGGTTGGCAGTAAGGGTGCTCCTGCTGTGCAGGTGCTTGTGAGGTCACTGGTGGCTGAGCAGGATTTAAGGCAGGAGAAGGCTCTGGTTTGTGCAGCTGCTTGTGCTGCCACAGCTGGGTGAGTAGGTGATAGTGTAGAAGGTCACACCTGGCTTTTTCATGTGCTTGTGCTGTCCCATGTGCCTGAAGAGGTGCCTGCCTGAGGGCAGGAGCAGGACCTGGCTTGCACAGCTGCTTGTAATGTCATCTGTGTTTGAGTAGGTGTTAGGGCAGGAGAAGCCTCTGGCTTGTTGTTTCAGGAATTACGCGGCTGCCAGTGAGACTGTGGTAGGAATTATGTGTGTACCACCCCAACAGGGCTCAGCCCCAGGTTGCCCCTCGCAGAAGATGAGTCGCCAGTCTGCTGAGTAACTCAGTGGTTTATTTACCCGACACACAGAGCAGTTCGAGCTGTTGCCTCCAGGGAGGGACCCCTACTGCAGATTGCGCACCCCAATTATACCCTTACAGACAGATTCCCCAGAAAATACCGCCCATCACCCAATGCCCAAGTGCAATCGCTTCATTCTGGTTGGTGGTCTCTTGATTTCTTGTTTTTCTTGGTTGCTGGGTGGCCGCCTTCTGAAGTTACCTCATTCTCTCAGAATTGTCTCCTTGCTCCTTTTGTGGAAGGAATCACAGATGTTCCCTTTCTCAGCCGGGGTCAAAGGCTTCTTTCCAGCAGTGTCATTTCTCCTTCCAGGAAAGCAGCTGGGCATGAGAATTGTCTTGCCTTGTCCCATCGTTAGGCAGGACAACCAGACAGTGCCAGGGAGGGATCTCCTTTACCCCTGAGGAGGGAAGGGATTCAGCTGAGTCAATTGAGGCACCTCCTCTGGTGTTTTCAGTCCTGGGGACAGGAGGGGACTCGGTTCCCTCCCATGCACACTACATATACATCAAAGGAGGTGGGATTCCTCTTGCCTCAGCTCCGGTGTGCACAACACAGCCGCCCTGGTGGGAGCTCCTTGTCTGGGCTCTGCTGCTAATGACTGGAGGTGGAGGGCAGTGGTGAGCTGCTCAGACACAAACACCTGGTGACATGGGAGGTACTGGAGTTGGTCCAGGGTACGTGCAGGGAACTGCAAGCTCTAAGGGAGCAACTCTGAGAGACGGGGCAACATCTAGGGGCATCTCCTTGGAGGTTGTTGGGAAATTCCTTTGTCCAACTGAGATTACAGCAGATGCTGAAATTTAGAGCAACTGCACCTTTTGCTACTCATTATGTTCAGGGCTCCATCATGCATAACAGTCACTTGGAAGGACAAATGCCATAGCCTTCAAGAGACCTTCCCCCAACACCTTGCTCTATCTTTTCCCAACTTTTATTGCTGAGCACAACGTCCTATGGTGTGAGATATCCCTTTGGTCAGTTGGGGTCAGCTGTCCCGTCTGTGTCCTCTCCCAGCTTCTTGCCCACCCCCAGGCTAGTTGCTGGTGGGTCAGCATGAGAGGCAGAGAAGGCCTTGCTGCTGTGCAAGCCCTGTTCAGCGACAGCTAAAAGTGCATTGTGTTATCAGGACTGTTTTGGTCACGGATCCAAAACAGGGCACCATTTGGGCTGCTGTGGAGCAAACTAACTCCGTCCCAGGCAAAAGCAGTGCCGTAAAGCCCATCCTACTCCTGCCGCAGCAGCCACACGCAGCGGAGAGGAGTGTTGGAGCATGCTGGAGGGGCTGATGCATCCCAGAGGCATTCGATGCCCTCTCTCGTAACTGCCCAGCCGCAGCCCACCCCTAAACCCCACCTGCCCGGATGGGCTGCCAGTGGCAGAGACATGCTGGTGCAGGGGGCAGTTGGGATTTTTGGAAAAGGACTGGGGAAAAGGGGGATCGCTGATTCCCAGGACAAGATGGGAAACCTATTTCCTCTCTACCCAGCTGTGCCCCCTCCCTGCAGGTGTCATAACACACCTTCACGTGACGCAGGCTGATGGCACAGGGAGGTCACCCCAGCAAAGCAGCATTGCCAGGACTTCCCGGCGAGGCCTGGGCACTGCTGGGCACTGCTGAGGGGCTCCCTACTGCTTCGCTTCAGATCTGCTGCACAGCCAAGGAGCGGGGTCGGGAGGCAGCGGGGCTGTGCTGGGGGACCCTTGCTGACAGGCAGAGCAGGAGCACGTCGGAGAGGAGTTTTGGGCAGGGAGCTGCAAAGAGCATCCCTTTTCCCTGAGCTGAGGGCAAGCAGCAAGCGCGAGGGAGGGCTGCTGCACTGTGGCCGTCAGCTTGGAGCTGAGCTGCTTGTTCCCCACGCATTCCCAAAGTGAGTGCGGTTCTTCTGCAGCCCTCGAGCGAGCGAGCGGGTGGCTTGCCAGCTCCTGCTTAGGAGCACGCGTTGTAGGGGCTCAACACTAGGCGCCGAGTCAGGGATCAGTCCTGAAGGGACTGCTTTCTGTTTAACTAATGCTGAGTTTGGGCTGCGTGTGTATTCTCCTGGAGTGACTGGGCATCGTGATCGCATTTCTCGCAGCCAGCCTGCCGTCATTGCCAGCAGAGAGAACCAAGTGCAGATGGAGAGGACACGGAGAGGCAAGTTTTCTGGTGTTGGGGGGAGATTGCCAATAAAAGGCGTGCATGGCCCCAAAGGGAGAGGGATGCCACGCCTCACATGACAGCCAGGAGGACTAGTGCTGGGGAGCTGCAGAGGGTAGGGGTCAGCCCTCTTCAAGCCTGTGTCATCATTTGCTTTCCAGGTTTAAGTTGCAGCCATGCAGGAGAGCCATCCCCTTTGGACACCATGGCTGTAGGGACTCTGGAGGTCCCCAACACGTGCCATATGGTTTTCATGAGCTTGTTTGCCTCATCGCAGGCCTCTGAGTGGGGAAGACGGCAGATGCTGAGTGCACCCCGCATCACTTTGCTTGCCCTTACAGCAGACCTGAGGTGCAGTCCTCTCCCATCCTCCTGAAGGGGCTCAGGGCTCATCCCCCCTTGCCGTGGGAAACGGCCCCACCTCCCCCACTTCTTCTGCCAGCCTGGGAAGCTTTGATCCCAGATGCACACGGGAGGCCAACCTGCCCCGTGCTCGTGCCGCCTCCTCCTGGTGTCTCTTTGCAGTGCGCTCCCCCCGTGTCCAGGCAGCTCCCCCAGGACCAAGGAGGCGGGCAGGCAGGAGCCAGCTCCTCCAGCCAGGCCCACCATGGCCCACACTCAGCACTGGAGGCACTTGGACTCCCCACCCTCCAGCCCAGCCCAGGAGAAAGGAGGTCAGCCAGAGGTGGAGGAAGGCTGGAAAGCCTCTCCCAGCAGAGGAGATGGCAGCAGCAGCCCAGCTGCAGAGACTCCAGCCTGAGTAAGTGTGCGCTGACTCGGGCCACAGCCTGGGGCAGTCGAGCAGCCATGACCCCGCAGAGATGCCCAGGGGGTCCCTGCATCCTGGGGTTGCACAGGACACTCTCTGATGTCTCCTACCATGGGCATGATGTGGATTGCCCTCCCAAGCCAAGGCCCAAAACCCACCCGCAGGGTTAAAGGATGGGTGGATGTGGGACAGGGTGGGCGTGTGGACTTGAGGTGGCAAGAAGGGGTCTCTGGCAGAGGGATGATGTTGCCCTCTTGTTGCAGCTACCTTTCTTCACGAGCCGCCCAAGTCCTCAGAAGGCTGGAGCTGCATCAGGCACAGAGGAACATACTCCAGCACGTCACTGAGAACAGGCTGTGTGGAGAGCAGCAGAGGCAGCTCCCCTGGTAACTGTGTCCAAGAAGGGATGGTGCTTCCCCTGGCTCCAGGACCCATCCCTCCACTGAGGGCAGCCCTGGGGGAAGGAGGGGATATCTCTGACACCACTCGTCAGACAGAAGGAGGTTTTGGAGGCCGGCTTTAGGCTGGACTTCCCTGCCCCCCAAGGGGACTGCCTGGGCACCCAGAATTGGCTTTCCACGGGGGCAGTAGAAGTCCTGGCTGAAGGCAGAGGGATCCCTCTGATGGCTGTAGCTTCCTCTTTCCAAACTGGAGAGCATGTCCTGCCCCAAGATGCCTTGCCCTGAGGGGGCATACCACTATGGGACAGCCAAGGTCTCAGCCCCACCTGATTCAGCCCCAGGCTGACCAGCTGTACCTGGGACCTTCTCCTGGGCTTGGGCATCAGGGGCCTCTCCCACTTCACAGACACCTTGAGGCTCTCTCGCAAGCAGATCCCTCCCACCGTGGGTGGCCTGAGCGATGCCTGTGGCGTAACTCTGCCTTCTCCCTCTCCATATGATCATACACTTTTCTTTCTTCCTCCCTGGCACTACATGCTGGTACCGCAGCAGAGGGGCAGGTGCTGGGAGCAGCGGCTGTAGCGGTGGCGGTTAGCCAAGGGGCTGGGCGGCTTCTCAGCTGCCGATATGCACCTAGAAATACAAAATCAAGAGCTCTGGGGCTGTTCCCAGCTGGACTGACTGGCCTGTGCCTGGCGTGGATCAATCTAAAGGGATTGTGCACACCCCATGTGTCATCCCAGAACTCCTCGTAGGGGCAGGAGAGATGGAGTCCACACATAGCCCACAGCGCAAAGATGTGCAGCCTCCTGAACTCTCACACCCTTCCTGGGTGGGAAACCAGCCCAGCTGGTACCTCCCTGACATGCCTGGCACGCTCCTGCACACTGCGCGGAGTACCACCAGCAGGGCCAGAAGTCTGCACGTGATTACCAAGCTGTGACCACACTGGGACCGTGGAGGTGTGGTGTGTAAATGGCACAGCGGGAGAGCTGCAGTGGAGAGACGTGGGTTCTTCAGGAAGGGCCATGTGGGAAGGCGAGGAGGTGGACTTGCCTGCTGCTCGGGGTGGGACAGGAGCCGGCTTAGGGGCCAGGGTCAGCAGGCAGACCAACGTGGGTGCCGTGCTCGCAGGTACCTGCTAGGGACCTCCTGTTAATGAGGAGGATGTAGATGAGGAACTCTGAAAGATTTAAGGGAGTTTTTAGAGATGTATCAGTAAAAGAGTGAGGAAGGCATGCTGGCATGGATTTTGCAATCTTGGGGTAGTAGAGCTACATCTATTCTTTTATCAGCAGGTGGAAAAGATTTAGTAAGCCTTATAGCCATTGATGATCAGGCACAATGAGGATATGCTCAGCTGCAAAATGTCAGAGGTCCTGCCAGGCGAGACATTATTGCACCAATGTTGTATCAGTGGTTGTGCGCAGCAGTTTCAGCAGCATATACAGAACCCGTTGGATCAGTGTCGTCCCTCAGAAACTGGTGTGCAATGGAGAAAGGTACTAATTTGGTGCAGCAGGTGGGGATGGCTCATGTGTTGGGTACAGGGTGCAATCCGGAGAGTTTAGCAGTGACGAGAAGTATCAAAGTGCAGTTTGTGAGAGGAGCGCCTGCCTCACTAAACCCCATGTGACAAATGCTGTGGGTAATGTAGGTGCCCTAGGAAACACCTTGAGGGAAATTTGGGCTGCAATTTCGGGACCATCTGTGCAGGTGGTGAATAAAGTAAAGACTGCAAAACCGAGGGGAGTTACAGCACAGGTTACAAGGAAACAAATGTGGAATAATCTTGTGCAAGCCAGTATCCCCCGACCAGAAATAGATGGGATCACAGCATCAAAAAGGTTTCAACGATGGCAAAAGTTAGCGTTTATGCAAAAAAAGCCAACCGCACCCTGCCCCACCACCAACTCCTCACCCCCCTCCACCCTGCCTGCCCCCTCACTGCAAGATGTGACCTGGAAACAAAAGCACTGTACTTTCCGAGTATTGCCTCAGGGATACACACACAGTTCCTCCATTTGCCGCCTAATGACAGCAGCTGATTTAGCACTATGCTCGGGGACTGTTACTGGTTACCGTTCTATTGATGATCTATTGATTCTGGCCGAGTCATAACAAGAAAGTGAAGCAGCTGCCAAATTGCTGAAAGCGCATTTGCAGGACTGAGGCTGGGCAATGAATGCCAAGAGAGTACAGGGTCCGAGTACTACTGTACAATTTTGGGGAATAGTTTGGCATGGACAGATGAGAGGAATACCAAATCGGGTACAGCAAACAGCCCAGCAGCTTCCTGTGCCCATCGCAGTAAAAGAGTTACAGACCTCTGGGGGACTTTTAGGGTACTGGAGGACTTTTTCCCACATTTGGTGATATTAATGTGCCTTCTGCAGAAATTAATGAGGAAGAAAGTTTTCTGGCAGGGGACCAAGCAACAAGAAGCCTCTGATGCCTGCAAAAATGCTTTGATTGAGCATTTGCAATTATGCACTCCTAAGCAAGGATATCCTTTTGAATTAGAAGTAACAAGTCCAGATGATACACTCTCGGGATTGTGGCAGATGATTGGGACAAGAAATGAGAAAGAACCTGTAGGATTTTGGTCCAAGGCATTACAAGGCTCCACAATACATTATACCCCAACTTCCCCTCTTATTTGACATCACTTATTAGTATCAGATTCTCGAGTTCTTGTATTTCAGGTATCTTCGACAAATACCTGCGTCTTATCTAGAGGAGACGGCATCGGAACGGTGTTGCAAACACAACATCACGTTGAAGTTCCATCTGAAAAAGTGCACGCCACAGCTCTCCAGTCTGTATGGGCAATTACCCCACATGAGGGTATCAAATCTAGAGTAATATTGGCTGAAGGAGCTGGAGCGACGTCTATGTGTCACTGGAAGGAGATGACACTGCTGCTTTTCTCCCCTATCACAGGTTGGCCACTCGTGCTTTGTAGTCTTGTGCTACAAGCGCATGCCCTGGGTACAGCTCTGACAAACCAACATGCAAATACTTAGATTTGGTCAGCCTCTACTGTCACTAACTCATCTGCCTTTTGTATCAAGGGAAGATTAGCAGCTGCAGGTCTTTTGGTAACTTGTTTCCGTGGCACATCAACCCCAGCAGCTGTACTATAGAACTACACTGTGCAAAGTGGTTTTGGTATTAATGTCTCTCATTGCTCTCTCTTCTGAGTAGGTAACAGCTGTACGCCAGTGAATATTACAAACCCAACTGATGATGGACTGTTTCCTCCCTCGACGTCAGAAATGCTGCTTCGACTTTGAAAACATGTGTTGTTCCAACATAACTGAGGAAGCAGTCAGCATGAAGCAAGACATTCAAAATCCTCCAGGACTTAATGCATCCAGTGAAACAATGTACTGGCAGTGCCCGGCTGGCTGAGGGGTTTAATTTCTTGACAGGAGGAATGGGACACCTGATTCAAAGCTTTACTTTAGAGAGTTGTTTATTTCTTTTTTTATGTGTGTTTATTTCATGCCTCTGTAAATTACTCTGTATTACACCTCACAAGTTTGAATGAACATTTCCAACTTTGTCAGCCCCAGCTGAAGCGGTCTCTTGAGCGAGGGGGTGGAATGTGGGAAAGTAACAGAAGATTGGCGAGGAGGACTGTAAACACGCTCAAGTGACGCGCACCTGGGGTGCTGGACAACACATCTATCACACTAATTCAGCCCCGTGTGCTCGCAGATGGAATATCCGCACTTAGATACCGTGAGCCTGGGATGGGCTTAGGGACACCTTATCTGGCATATGGGAGATCACTGCCTTGGTCTTGAAGAAGGTCAGAGCACAGTGGAAAACTACGCCTGCTTGAACCCTTGAAAAGCAGGCGAGAACAGCGAGTTGGAGCTCACGCTGCTGCTAACAAGGACTTTCTCCCGCCCTGTGGCACCTGCATCCCCTGCGTGTGTCCCTCTGTCCGGGCGTTGCTGTGGAGACTCCCCGATTCGCGAGGTATTGAGATCACATTTGTTCTTTGTCTTTCATCCGTGGCCTTGTGGTCGTTCCTGCATCCTGCCCAAGTCGGCTCACACAGAAGCCTTTTGATTGTATCCCTTTCCTTAACGTGTGACCAATGCTGTATTATTGATCATTTTTAGTAATCTTTCCACAGGGGGGGATGTTGGAGTCCCTCCTGGCACCAGCTGTGGTGCAGCCACGGAACCCTGGGGTGCTCCCCATGGGAAATGTTAAAGAAATAGAGACCAACGTTTTATCCCTGGTGCTGTGGTTCCTCCTCCCATCCTGCGGCTGGGGCTGTGCCCCCCTCAGTGCCCGACCCAGTGGGACAGGCTGGCACTGCGGGCACCCACCAGCCTGGGGGGGTGGTGGTGTCGGGGGAGCTGGGTGGGCTGGAGAAAGGGAGGAAGCACCTCTTGAAACCAGCTGGTCCCTCTCCAGCCACAAAACCCTCCCCAGAGGCACCAGAGGGGACCCCCAGATCCTTGAAGGGCTGCCCCAGACTCCCTCTGGCCTGCAAGAGTCCCCCCCAGGACCCCATAAGGGCAGCCCAGGACCCCTTACAGTCAGCCCAGTGGCGTCCCAAATCTGGGTTCTTTACCTGCTGGGCAAGCCAGTAACACACAGAGCAGAGGTATTTCTAATTTTATGCCATTAATGCGCAGAAATGGGTGCTTGTCCCAAAACAGGAGCGCTCACACCTTAGTTCCAAAAGTCTCCACTTTTACACATTGATTATTACATATTCAAACAATTAATACATAGTCACTGTTATTCCCTCTAATGATTGGGTAAATGAGTAAATGAGTGTGCAGACTCTGTCTTCTTTTTCCTCCTTTTTAATAGGTGGTATCATTTGGGGAGGTGGTCAATGAGTCGGTGGTCACCATCTCCCCCCGGCCAGAACCACCTTTTACCTGCTTTTCCTCTGATCTTGGCAGTTCCAAGTGGGTTTCTGGGTTTGCTGACCAGGCCTACAGTTCGTCGCTCTCTTGATAGGAATACCCTGCTTATCAACAGTGCTACACTGTCTGCTGGGTAGTTCCTTAACTGAATCATAGAGAAATCGTGTCTACTATTTCCCTATATTGAGAGTAGGTAAATAACTAGCGTTGGGGCAGTATCTAGGGCTTGAGCAGCAGCAGGTTTCCTTTGTTGCTTCAATTACATTTTACATTTAATTTTCCTAGTATATGTTGATTTTACTACAACAATTCCCCCCCTTTGAGACTTAGCCAAGTCTTTCTGTACTTCAGTGAGCCTCATTTCCTATCCCGTATCACTAATACATAAGGTTGAGATAATTGCTTGTTAACGATACTCTTAAGACATCCAAACAAAACACAAACAAAAATCACTACGATCACAAAAATGATTGGGTTTCACAATAGGCTTTGCAGCCATCTGGTCCGGGCAAACTCAAAGCCATGCAAGATCTCGTTCAACCATCCGACTTCTATTGCCTCTCGTAGATTTCTGCCATCCAAGCAGGAGGCAAATTAATTTTTCCTATCTTCTCTTTTGACTGATTCCCTGTCCAATCCATACACCAAGGAGTAGATTGCACGTAATGCCATTCTCCGTGTTCTGCAGTCTTCCACACTGAAGGGAACTGCATTCCCCGAGGGAATCGATCACATGGTCCTGTTTGCTTAACCAATACAGGTTGCTGGGTCTCGTTAATATGCCAACACCAATTTTCAGAATCATTCCCCAGAACCTTCCATTTCCCTAATCCAAATTCCCTTTCCTTTTTCAAATTAAATCTTAATCTTCCGGTTCCATTCATGAAGATGGTATCAAAGGTCCAATTCAAAGCGAGGGTTCAAATTCCCTGCTCCAAAGGAGAGTTTGCTGTCTTTGGTACAGGCAGACATGCTGTAATTGAACCCATGTTGGGGATTTTACTACAGCACCAGGACACCGCAGCGGACACGCAGTGTCCTCAAGGGCCCGTCCAGCACAAACCAGGAAACCAAAAAAGGGACCCCCGACCCAAAGAGGCCTCTGATTTGGGCAGCACTTCCAGGAGATGCGGTTTCTCAGCCCCAGCCTGAGAAGCGAGCTGCACCAGCCAGTGAGAACCATGCTTTTGCGGGTTTTCAACTGACAGTCCCCATCTGCCACCCAGTCTGGGGTGCCAAACTCGGATTCCAAAGCTGCAGGTGCAGATGCTGGCAGCCAGCTGCCTGCTCGCAAGGACCCATGCGCCAGCGCCCTGTCTCAGAGCAGCTATGACATCCTTTTGGGGAAGGACACCATGGAGAGAACCCCGAGATCCACCAGCAACTGGAAAACTACATCCTGGAGCCCCTCTGCAAGCGCAGCACCAGCCGCTGCACTGGTGGCATAGCAACGAGCATCGCTTCCCGGCCGCGGGGCAGCTGAGCCGGCAGTACCTCGCCATCCCCGCCACCGCCCTCCTGCCAGACCAGGCCTTCGCTGCCGGGGAAAGCACCCTGGAGCATCGGCGCGGTGTCCTGGCGCCAGAGAACCTGCGCCACATTCTCTTCTTGCATCAGAACTATTTGGAAGCGGTGCGGAACAGCAGTGAGACTCGCAGCAGGAAACTGCACGTGGAGCCCTTCCGTGGGGTAGCAGTGGTTTAAATCCACATACGGGGCTTTCGGACCTGTATTTCAATACTGTGCAAGGTATTTTCCCCAAACTCCCACCTTTTGGCATCGCTTTGGCAGCACCCGCAGTGAGGAGCGGGCTTAGGGAGGAGGTGTGAACACAATGCCGCTTCTTTGATTTTCAGTTCTTTTTACGTACAAGTGATGAGGAGCAAAAGGAGAATGTGCTGTTAATGTTAATTACCTAATCTAACTCTACTAAATGTGTTTATACTTCAGCTCCCGGTTTGCCTTGTTTTACCCGATTCCCTTTCCCGGGTGGGGAGGGCTCATCGGGTGATAGAATGATTGCCTAAATGACAATAAATTATTATGGGTCTCTCCAACCATAACACCACCACCAACCCAGTAGAACGAGTTTTAATTGCTTAAATTAGTTACGGCACAAACAGCAAGAGCAGTCCCAGAACTTTTACATTCACCAACCCAATTTAATAAGTTAAAGACATAAAATTTGCAGTTCATTGCATGCTGTTGATTGCATGCTTTTGATTGCAGAAGCAAGGGAGGTCACAATTATGCCATGGGGGGTGATGATGTTGCTCCTCCTCCTCCTCCTCCTCCTCCGATTGCGCTTCCTCCTCCTGGGAGGCGCCTTCCTCCTCCATGGTTGCCGGAAGCGGCTCTGTGGCATCCCATGCCAAGCTGAGCACCTATCCGCCTCCCTGCGCCGGCTGCTCCCTGGCAGGCAGATGCGCTTGGGCTCCACGCCGTTCTCTCGTGGGCTTACAGCCATGCGCTGTGTGCCGTTGATCGCGGAAGCGAGGTCACTCGCACCTGTGCCATGAGGAGTGACATTCCTCCTCCGCTGCTTGCGCTTTCTCCTCCTGGCAGGTGCCTTCCTCCTCCCTGGTTGCAGGGAGTGGCTCTGTGGCCAAAGTGGACAGCCATCTGCCTCACTGCCCTGGCTGTTCCGTGGCAGGCAGATGCGCTTGGGCTCCACGCCATCTCCTGGTGAGCTTATGGTCAGGCGCTCCATGCCTCTGATTATAATATCGAGGTCAGCCGCGCTTGTGTCATCTCCTGGTGAGCTTACGGTCAAGCGCTCCATGCCTCTGATTATAATATCGAGGTCAGCCGCGCTTGTGCCATCAGGAGTGGTGTGCCGCCTCTGCTCATTGAGCTTCCTCCTCCTGGGATGAGCCTGCCTCCTCTGCGGTTGCGGGGAGTGGCTCTGCGGCGTTCCACACAAAGGTGGGCAGCCATGCGCCTCGCTGCTCCAGCTCCTCTTCCTTCCAAGCATGCTTGGCATCCGAGGGCCTGGAAGCTCGGCAAACTGTGGGCCAGCTGCAGGGACCCCTGCTTTTATAGGTCCCCAAGAACAGGCAGTGTGAGGTGGCTGATGACATCAGGAAGCCATTGTGATGTTGATTGGGACTGTGGCTGATGCGTGTGGCCAACTATGGTATGTTTGGGCGTGGGGGGGGCTGTGGCCTGAAACGTGCCCAAATGTGGGAAGAGGAGGAGGGTCGAGGGGGCCAAAAGCCTGTTTCCTGGGGCTCGCTCCTGCCCGCCATGTTGCTTGCCCGAGAGAAAGGCCACCCCTTGGGCATAGGGACCACCTTCCAGCTCCCCTCATGAGCCCTGGGCTCCAGCTCTCTCCTCATCCCGTGGCTGGGGTCCCAACAACATGTTGGCAACAGTGTCCCAGGAGGGCTGGGGGTCCTCAGTGCCCTCCCACTGACGCAGTGCCCTGCAAGTGGCAAAGCCCCCCGTGCTTGATAGTGGCTCTTCATCTGAAGTAGGGGCCTGGGTGGTAATGCGACAGGCCGCCTTCCACAAGGTTGTGGCTGTCGCTGCCCATCTGGGGAAGGCAGGACAGCTCACCTTCGAAGAACCACAGAAGCATAGAGGTTGGTAGAGACGCTTGGAGGTCTTCAGTCCAAGCTTCTGCTCAGAGCAGCCCCAGCTGGATCCCGTTGCTTGGGACTTAGTTCAGTCATGTTTGGGTATCCTCAAGGACAGGCTTCACAACCCCTCTGGGCCCTTGTGCTGTGTCTGAGGAGCCTCATGGTGACAATCTTTTCCTTTTTATCTAGCTGGGATTTCTTCTGTTCAGCTGTAGTCACCAGTTGGGTCCACCACTGTGGGAGCCAGTCCTTGGAAAATAGACCGTGTGTATAGCAAATTGTGAAGAACGCCTTAACCTTGAGACTAGATAACAGGAAAGTTGGCAGAAAGAGTAAAACAAGAGCAGGTGTCCGCAAGAAAAATAACGCTTGAGCAAGACTAAACAATATGCTAATGTTAACCAATCATGGGTGAAATAACCCTGCGTGCTCGCCGCATGCACAAAGCGAGACAGCCAATCAAACAATGCGTGATCGCGTGTACAAGATATGAATGACTATATATGTAACCCGAGTGTTAACAATAAACGGAGCTTAGCGGAGATTGACGCTAACATACATCGTATCGGTGTGTTTGCTCCCCTCCACCTGGCCGCAACACACCACGAGCCTCCTCTTCTTGATGCAGACCAGAGGCAGCTCCCTCTGCCTGCCTCTTGTGTGCTCCTCACCATCCCAAAGGCTTTGGGCTGGGCCCACAGCAAGTCTTTTCTTGGGCTGTGGAAACCAGGAGGGGGACAGAAGAGTCCAGATGAAGTTTCCCAAGTGCCAAAGAAGAGAGGAGGCATTTCAATTGCATTTTCTGGTGTCGTTTAATTGTCTGGGTTTTTTTTTAATGGTTTATTGCACAGTCTTCTTCCATGTTGTCAGTCACTTCTGTTGCTCCTTTCCTTAAAATGTGTTCATGTAAGGCACTGGGGCATTTGGATGCAATGAAGGAAGTCTGTCCCTTTGTGTCCTTTGCCATTGATTTGTGAGGAGAAGAGCAAGGGGGAAGGAAGAGGAGGACAATCAGCAAATGGTTGCGGTAGCTCAAGAAATCCCTTAACTTGAAGCTGTTATCCAGCAACCCAATCAAACCAAGACCTTTTCCCATTGCAGTTTCTCTCATGAGACCTGGTTGTGCTTTTTATCGTCTGGACTCTACGTAGCTATTGATTTTATAAATATTTTTCCAGTTCCCCCAGTGATGAGTGTGATGAGAGTGACAGTTCCCTGTTCATGCAGGTTGATTTCTGAGATGCATTGGGGTAAGGACAGTTTTCCAGCCTATTTGGAGCCAAGTGTTGAATCTGACTGGGGTCAGTAGGTGGAGGGAGGTCATTCTCCCCCTCTACTCTGCACTGGTGAGGCCACAACTGGAATAGTGTGTCCAGTTCTGGGCTTCCTACTTCAAGAGAGATGGGGAACTACTGGAGAGAGTCCAGCATAGGGCAGATTAGATGATTAAGGGATTGGAGCATCTCCCTTATGAGGAAAGGCTGAGAGAGCTGGGACTCTTTGGCCTGGAGAAGAGAAGGCTGAGGGGAGACCTTCTTATTGCTTCTAAGTATCTAAAGGGTGGGTTGAAGGAGGATGGAGCCAGACTCTTTTCAGTGGTTCCCAGTGAGAGGGCAACGGGCACAAGTTGGAAGTTCCATTCAAATACAAGAAAAAACCTTCTTTAAGGTTAGGGTGATCGAGCACTGGAACAGGCTGCCCAGGGAGGTTGTGGAGTCCCCTTCTCTGGAGATCTTCAAGACCCGCCTGGATGCAGTCCTGAGTAATGTGTTCTGGGCAATCCTGCTTTAGCTGGGGAGCTGGACTAGATGATCTCTAGAGGTCCCTTCCAACTCTGAAAATTTCGTGATCCCTGAAAACCAAACCTTACTCCTATCAGAAGAAAAACAAACCTTACTCCTATCAGAAGAACACTAAAGCCTAAAACTAAGACCTAAAAGACGGCTAACGAAGACCTAAAACCTACACGGGACTATCACCTAAGAGGGAAACGCTATTAAATACGATAACTATTTCTCTGCTGTTCTCTTCTTCTGGGTCTTTCTGGAGCGGGGGCGACCTCGTGGTGGTGGACCCTCCGCAGAGCTCAGGCACTGCCCTCTGCTAGAGGTCATTGGGGTTTTCTAAACAGAGTAAATTGACCTCGTTGGTGGTCTGAGATGACAGTTGCCCAGTTGCCAGCTGGAGGAGGTCACCATCTGGGCTTCTCTCGGCTTCGCCTCCCTTTAAAAATGCTGCTGGGGCCTTCCAATTGTCCCACAGGCAATGGCATTTCATGTGAGGATTCCTCCCATTGACCTTCCCAAACACCCTGGAAGGGAGAAAACAAACGGGAATTTTTAATTTCTTTTTTTAGTTTCTTAGACCACGTTTCATTAGTTTTATTTTGTGAGTTTCTGCTGTGTTTTGCTGCGTGGTCCTACTCAGTTTCTGCCAGTACCCCTGGCTGGGTGGGACCTTGCTGGTTAAACAAGAGAGATTAAAGGTGGATTAAAATTAAGGTGGATTGAAACTTGAGCAGCTTTGCTGGGAATGAGTGATGTTGCTTGGCACGAGCGACTGCAGCGTGGAAGCCCTCAGGCCGCAAACCGCACAAAAGAACTTTAGTGGAACCTCTTCTTAGTGAAAATAAAGAAACGCTGGGATTCTTCCACAACCAGATGAAGCGGAGCAAGCCTGTAATTCGAGGAAAGGGCCTTCAAAGAGAGAGAGAAACCGTTCCAGCTGAAGTCAGCAGGAGACAGAGGAGACCCAAGTGCGGATTAGATGGGAGGAGGGTGAAACTGCACGAGTAGAAACAGTCCCCATTGCATTGTCGCTCCAATCAGTATTGGAGCAAGTATTGGCAACCTCCGTGCAGAGCCGGGTCACCAGCAATTCCTTTTATGGAGCACTGGGATGTTACGGAACATCCCTGAAAATCATCAGCAGCAAGTTTAACACGAAGGGGATTATTTCCCAGAGCCCGGGACGATAGCTTCATCGAGGAGCGACATCTCGCACCAACCCCCAGCAGTTTTTCTACCTTCTCTTCAGCCTCTTCCACCTACTCCTTGTTTCCCTTCAGCTTTTCTTCTGTCCATTCAGCTTGACCTTTGGCAAATGTGACACGTTTTTTCCAGGTGTAGTAGTATTCGACACACTGGGACACAGTCTTCGTCTGAATCTATTGGGAGAAAAACAGAAGCGATCGATGAGGGAAAGACTGCAGGAAAACATTTAGGGCACAGACCCACAACAAATCTGTCGAGTGCTGTTTGTCTGTCCCCCCTTGTCTCTGGTTCTCACAGCACAACGTATGGGAGAGATCAGGCAGAAAATGAGCCTCCTTCTTCTGAAAGGGCTGTAAAGAAGCCATGGGAGGGCAGAACTGTACGTTATACACTGGTGGTCAGCGGAACGTGTCAGTATTCTTTTAGTATTTCTGGTATTTTGCACCAGAGAGATTAAATATTCTGTGGTCATTACACATTAGGGCCAATTATGTCTTGTACCGGTGTCTTTTTAGCGTGAAGCGCATCCCAAGAACAGGATTCCAACACACCATTCAAAAGATGACTTTTCTGGGTTAAAACTCCCCTCCATGCTACCTTCCCGTGACCCGCCTCGGTCTAACGGCTTTACCTTCTTCTGTATCAGGTGGAAATTCTTCTGGTGTACAGAAAAGATCTCTTTAAACAACTGCTCCTCGAGAGGCGTCCAAGTGTCTGAGCCTGGGAATGAACAGCCACTGCAAATGATTAGACCACTTCCTCAAGGAAACCCGCACCATTTATTCCTCATACATCAAAATCTCTCCTCCTTAAAGAGAAATTCGCTAACGCTACAGGGAGTTCTTTAGCAGAAGCAGTTACGGCTGCCAGCAGAGCAAGCCCTGAACGCCATAAAGCCGGCGTACGAGGGAATGGAGGAGCGTACAGTGGCGTGGGGCGTCACCACACAGGAAAACAGTGGGCTGGAACACAGGGATGAGGAATTCCCCATGCCAAAACCCCACCAGAACAGATTAAAATGACTGTTTTCCCCATCCCAAAGAACACGAACTGTTGCTCACACGTTTTTAAAAATCACTTCTTTCAATCAGAACAAAGGGAATGGCAGTACCCGCTCGCATTCCTGGAGAAGGAACGAGCTCTGCTTCCACTTTACCTGCGTAATGATAATCAGCCAGGGGATGGGATTCAGGTCGCTGGGGTGCCCCAGACTGCACCATCTCCAGACCCTCCTGCAGGATTTCAGGACCCCATAAGCGCCGCCCAGGACCCCTTACGGACACCCCACTGTCCTCCCAAATCTGGGTTCTTTACCTGCTGGGCAAGCCAATAACACACAGAGCAGAGGTATTTCTAAGTTTATGCAATTAATGCACAGAAATGGGTGCTTGTCCCAAAACGGAAGTGCTGACTCCTTAGTTCCAAAAATCTTCACTTTTACACATTGATTATTACATATTCAAACAATTAATACATAGTCACTGTTATTCCCTCTAATGAATGACTGGTCGAGATTTCTTTGCTTCCCACGTAAAGGAGTGCACAGACTCTGTCTTCTTTTTCCTTCTTTTGAGTAGGTGGTATCGTTTGGGGAGGTGGTCAATGAGTCGGTGGTCACCATCTCCCCCCGGCCGGAACCACCTTTTACCTGCTTTTCCTCTGATCTCGGCAGTTCCAAGCGGGTTTCTGGGTTTGCTGACCATGCCTACAGTTCGTCGCTCTCTTGATAGGAATACCCTGCTTATCAACAGTGCTACACTGTCTGCTGGGTAGTTCCTTAACTGAATCATAGAGAAATCGTGTCTACTATTTCCTTATTTTGAGATTAGGTAAATAACTAGCGTTGGGGCAGTATACAGGACTTGAGCAGCAGCAGGTTTCCTTTGTTGGTTCAATTACATTTTCCATTTAATTTTCCTGGTTTATGTCGATTTTACTACAACAATTCCCCCCCCTTGAGACTTACCCAAGTCTTTCTGTACTTCAGTGAGCCTCATTTCCTATCCCATATCACTAATACATAAGGTTGAGATGATTGCTTGTTAACGATACTCTTAAGACATCTGAACAAAACATGAACAAAAATCTCTACGATCACAAAAATGATTGGGTTTCACAATAGGCTTTGCAGCCATCTGGTCCGGGCAAACTCAAAGCCAAGCAAGATCTTCTTCAACCATCTGACTTCTATTGCCTCTCGTAGATTTCTGCCATCCAAGCAGGAGGCAAATTAATTTTTCCTATCTTCTCTTTTGACTGATTCCCTGTCCAATCCATACACCAAGGAGTAGATTGCACGTAATGCCATTCTCTGTGTTCAAATTCCCTGCTCCAAAGGAGAGTTTGCTGTCTTTGGTACAGGCGGACATGCTGTAATTGAACCCATGTTGGGGATTTTACTACAGCAGCAGGACACCGCAGCAGACACGCAGTGTCCTCAAGGGCCCGTCCAGCACAAACCAGGACACCATCAGGGGAACCCCAGACCCAAAGAGGCCCCCCTTGACCCCGTAAGTGCCTGCAGGGCGGTGCCGCCATCAAGATGGTTGTAGGCAACATCAGGTCAGAGCTGAGGCAGCGCTGGGGGTTGGCAGAGGATGAGAAAATGCTCGAAAGCATTAGGAAGCATTTTTTCACTGAAAAATGCTCGAAATGCTCGAAAGCATTAGGAAGCATTTTTTCACTGAAAGGGTTATTAAACATTGGAATAGGCTGCCCAGAGAGGTGGTGGATTCACCGTCCCCGGAGGTGTTTAAGAAAAGGGTAGATGAGGTGCTTAGGGACATGGTTTAGGAGTGGTGGTGTTTTTATCAGGGTAGGTAAACGGTTGGACTTGATGATCTTAAAGGTCCCTTCCAACCTCACTAATTCTATGATTCTATGAAAGCCCAGAAGTTATCACCTCTTTTTTGGACCGCGCTTACAGGAGATGCGGTTTCTCAGCCCCAGCCTGAGAAGCGAGCTGCACCAGCCAGTGAGAACTATGCTGTTGCGAGTTTGCAACCACCAGTCCCCATCTGCCACCCAGTCTGGGGTGCCAAACTCGGATTCCAAAGCCACAGGCACAGATGCCGGCAGCCAGCTGCCTGCTCGCAAGGACCCATGCGCCAGCGCCCCGTCTCAGAGCAGCTACGACATCCTTTTGGGGAAGGACGCCATGGAGAGAACCCCGAGATCCACCAGCAACTGGAAAACTACATCCTGGAGCCCCTCTGCAAGCGCAGCACCAGCCCCTGCACTGGTGGCAGAGCAATGAGCATCGCTTCCCAGCTGCGGGGTGGCTGAGCCGGCAGTACCTCGCCATCCCCGCCACCGCCCTCCTGCCAGACCAGGCCTTCGTTGCTGGGGAAAGCGCCCTGGAGAATTGGCGCGCCATCCTGGTGCCGGAGAACCTGCACCACATTCTCTTCTTGCATCAGAAATTGGATTTTTTGGAAGCGGTGCGGAACAGCAGCAAGACTTGCAGCAGGAACCCGCAGGTGGAACCCTTCTGTGGGGCAGCAGTGGTTTAAATCCACCCACAGGGCTTTTGGAGCTGCATTTCCATACCGTGCCGGGTATTTTCCCCAAACTCTCACCTCTGGACATCACTTTGGCAGCACCCGCAGCAAGGAGCGGGCTTAGGGAGGAGGTGTGAACACACCGCTGCTTCTTTGATTTTCAGGTTTTTTTACGTACAAGTGATGAGGAGTAAAAGGAGAATGTGCTGTTAATGTTAATTACCTAATCTTACACTACTAAACCTGTTTATACTTCAGCTCCCGGCTTTCCTTGTTTTACCCGATTCCCTTTCCCGGGTGGGGAGGGCTCATTGGGTGATAGAAAGATTGCCTAAATGACAATAAGTTGTTATGTGTTTCTCCAACCATCACAGCACCACCAACCAAGCGGAATGAGTTTTAATTGTTTAAATTATTTACGGCACAAACAGCAAGAGCAGTCCCAGAACTTTTACATTCACAAACCCAATTTAATAAGTTAAAGAGTAAACACATAAAACCACACCTTACTCCTATCAGAAGAACACTAAAGCCTAAAACTAAGACCTAAAAGATGGCTAACAAAGACCTAAAACCTACATGGAACTATCACCTAAGGGGGAAACGCTATTAAATACAATAACTATTTCTCTGCTGTTCTCTTCCTCTTGGTCTTTCTGGAGTGGGGGCGACCTCGTGGTGGTGGATCCTCTGCAGAGCTCAGGCACTGCCCCTGCTAGAGGTCGGTGGGGTTTTCTAAACAGAGTAAATTGACCTCGGTGGTGGTCTGACATGAGAGTTGCCCAGTTGCCAATGCTGCCGGGATCTTCCGATCGTCCCGCGGGTGATGGCATTTCATGTGAGAGTTCCTCCCATTGACCTTCCCAAACACCCTGGAAGGGAGAAAACAAACGGGGATTTTTAATAACTTTTTTTTATTATTTATTTCTTAGACCACGTTTCATTAGTTTTATTTTGTGAGTTTCTGCTGTGTTTTGCTGCGTGGCACTACGCAGTTTCTGCCGGTACCCCTGGCTGGGTGGGGCCTTGCTGGTTAAACAAGAGAGATTGTTGGGGATTAAAATAGAATTAACGGTGTGATTGCTTAAATTTAAGGTGGATTGAAACTTGAGCAGCTTTGCTGGGCATGAGTGATGTTGCTTGGCACGAGCGACTGCAGCGTGGAAGCCCTCGGGCCACAAACCACACAAAAGAACTTTAGTGAAACCTCTTCTTAGTGAAAAAAGAGAAACACTGGGATTCTTCCACAACCAGATGAAGCGGAGCAAGCCTGTAATTCGAGGAAAGGGCCTTCAAAGAGAGAGAGAAACCGTTCCAGCTGAAGTCAGCAGGAGACAGAGGAGACCCAAGTGTGGATTAGATGGGAGGAGGGTGAAACTGCACGAGTAGAAACAATCCCCATTGCATTGTCGCTCCAATCAGCACAGAGGAAAAGCGGATATTAAACAAATTGCTGGGACAAAAAGTTGGTGCATACGGCACACACAAGTGCCTGAACACCTCAGGGAATAAACCTTCAAGGGCACTGGAAAAACAGCGAGAGGGTCTCTCTTCAGAGATACCCAGCTCATGCTGGAGCAAAGCCACTCTGGGGCAGAGCTGGGGCTCCAGACACTTGTTCCCAGTCGGAAGCTGAGGCTGGATCCAGCTGCGCCTGGACTCCTCTCCCAGAGGAGGTGAGAAAGCAAAGGAGGTTTAGTGTGAACCTCGCGAGACTTGGCTGGAGGGTCTCCCCGCATCAGAAAACACAGAGGTTTGGGTTAAAAGTCAAACAAAACCGCCAGAAGGCTGCGGGACAGCGGGAACCCTCCAGCAGCCCTTAGCTCCGCTCCCCCGGGCGCCTCTGAAAGCGTCCATCAGTTTAAGCCCAAAGCAGCAGGTTTCAAGAAGAAAAACGACCAGCTAACCTTCCACACTCTCTGCAGGGAAACACAGCCACATCACCGGCGCCTCCACCCCAGCACGGAGACTCACGGGGACGGAGGGAGGGACTGCCCGTGCTGCGGGGCGTCTTTTCACAACTCTGCTTTTTCTTGGTGTTTTCCTTCGGCCCGAGCCGGCGCCTCTTCTTCGGGCTGCAAGCAGCCTGTAAAGCAGACAGCCTTTACTCATTTCTCCTTCTCCTCAGCAAGGAGGACAGCTAAAGCGAAAAAATAGCTGGAAACATCCCCAAATGGCCCAGGCAGTGAGGGGTTTATTTTTGTGCTGGGTGTAACGTGTTCTATCAGCACCAGCCTGCCCTGCTGTACTCCTCTGAACACTAAACAGTTAAAAAAACACTGAAATTCGATGGGGAGGAGGGGGTGCAAAGACAGACCTTGAAAGAAAAACCGTATAATTCCTACTGTCCTCAGTGGAACAGCACTTTCCTCCACAAAACTCTGTACAATGGGTTTAAAGTGCAGAATTACAGAGCACTGAAGTGACGTGGTTACCCAATTTCTACCACCAGAAAACAAATAAATTCTGTGAACCTAATTTCTTTTTCCTGGCAAGGAACATTTCGGCAACCCCCGTGCAGAGCCGGGTCACCAGCAATTCCTTTTATGAAGCATTGGGATGTTACGGAACATCCCTGAAAATCATCAGCAGCAAGTTTAACGCAAAGGGGATTATTTCCCAGAGCCCGGGACGATAGCTTCATCGAGGAGCGACATCTCGCACCAACCCCCAGCAGTTTTTCTACCTTCTCTTCAGCCTCTTCCACCTACTCCTTGTTTCCCTTCAGCTTTTCTTCAGTCCTTTCAGCTTGACCGCTGGCAAATGCGACACGTTTTTTCCAGGTGTAGTAGTATTCGACACACTGGGACACGGTCTTCGTCTGAATCTATTGGGAGAAAACCAGAAGCGATTGATGAGGGAAAGACTGCAGGAAAACATTTAGGGCACAGACCCACAACAAATCTGTCGAGTGCTGTTTGTCTGTCCCCCCTTGTCTCTGGTTCTCACAGCACAACGTATGGGAGAGATCAGGCAGAAAATGAGCCTCCTTCTTCTGAAAGGGCTGTAAAGAAGCCATGGGAGGGCAGAATTGTACGTTTCACACCAGTGGTCAGCGGAACGTGTCAGTATTCTTTTAGTATTTCTGGTATTTTGCACCAGAGAGATTAAATATTCTGTGGTCATTACACATTAGGGCCAATTATGTCTTGTACCGGTGTCTTTTTAGCGTGAAGCAGCATCCCAAGAACAGGATTCCAACACACCATTCAAAAGATGACTTTTCTGGGTTAAAACTCCCCTCCACGCTAACAACCCGAGACCCGCCTCGGTCTAATGGCTTTACCTTCTTCTGTATCAGGTGGAAATTCTTCTGGTGTACAGAAAAGGCCTCTTTAAACAACTGCTCCTCGAGAGGCGTCCAAGTGTCTGCGCCTGGGAAGAAACAGAGACATGGAAACGATTAGACCACTTGCAGCTTCACAGAAACCCACACAATTTTTTCGTCATGCGTTAAAATGTCTCCTCTTTCAGACAGCAATTAGCCAACGCCGCACGGAGTTGGTAAGCACGAGCAGTTATGGCTGCTAGCAGAGCAAGCCCTGCACGCAGTAACACTGGCATATGGGGGAAAGGAGGAGCATTGGGCGGCGTGGGGCATCACCGCACAGGACAGCAGCAGGCTGGAACACAGGGTCGAGGCATTCCCTGTGCCAAAAGGCCCCCAGAACAGATTAAAATTACTATTTTCCCTGCCCCAACGAACACGAACCATTGCTCACACGTTTTTAAAAATCACTTCTTTCAATCAGAACAAAGGGAACGGCAGTACCCGCTCGCATTCCCGGAGAAGCAACAAGCTCTGCTTCCAGTTTACCTGCGTAATGATAATCAGCCAGGGGATGGGATTCAGGTCGCTGGGGTGCCCCAGACTGCAACATCTCCAGACCCTCCTGCAGGAGTTCAGAGAACAAGACTTAGATTCCCCCTCAGGAGGGGGCAAAAGGTCAACTCTTCAGCCCACTGGAGGAAGATGGCGCTCAGTCGATGCTCAGCAACAGCGCGTCGGGGTCACCTCCGCCCACGGCAGCTGATGGGAATATTTCCTCAATCCACACTGATGTGTTTTAAGAAACCAGAACCTGTGGACATCTCTGGGAACCAAGCTGTGGCACCCCACCAGCCACCACCTCTGGGAGAAGACTGCTGCAGGCAGAGCCTCCTCGTGCAGACGCAGCAGACGCCGAGTCCTCTGCCGCACGTCAGCGGTGTGAAAGCCCTTCTTCAAAGAAGAGGGAACAAAGCAGACCCGCTCGGGGCTTCACCGGGGTCAGGCTGGAGGTATTTGCTCAGCAAGGAGCACCCAGGGACAGTGCAGTTGTCAAGCACAGGACGTTTCTCCGGGGCAGACCTCGGGTTTTAGCGAATATTCCTTCATTCCCAGCACTGGGAGTAGGAGGACTTCTCCAAATTGTCACAGAATTGACAAGAGACAAAACAAGCTCTTATTGATACACGGGGTCTGTCACCCCACGAGACCTTAACGCAGACGGTGGCCAACAGGCAGCACGCAAGAACTCTGCCCCTTTAGCAAAGGGATTCGAGCCTGTGGAAAAGAAAACTCGGGAGCGACTCTCAGCTCACCCCAGCGCTAAAGGCTGTCCTAGTCTGGTAGGAATTCAAAAATAACTGCTTCTTACCAGAGTGTCATGCAGGCGGTGCAAGGCGTGCTCCAGGTTGGGTCTTTCCTCCGGCACGATGTTGGAGCAGGCGAAGTCGAGCAGATTTGTCACTAGAAATGCAACAAAACCCAACAAAAAGTCAGTTTCCATCAAGAAAGGAGAAAAGGTGCAATCCAAGGCAGCATGCAAACAGAGCAGACAGACTGGAGACCCAGAAAAGGCACCAAAAAAAGGGCAGGTTATCCCGTGTCGCTCTCTGCCTTAAGAGCAGCTTTGGCACCGGTAGCTCCAGAGACAGATCTTGCAGTTGAGGTGGGACAGCTACAAATGCCCCTGACCGTCTGTCCCGGAGGACGCGACTGACTGCGCCACCAGTTGTTATCTCTTCACTGTCCCACCACATCTGAGCACCCTCGGGCACTACCAGGCGTGAAGGCAGTCAAGAAAAGGAGGGAGAGGATCCCAATGGAAAAAAAGCTGCTGTGAAAATGCAGAGTTTTCGACCCTTAGTATCTCGGGGGGGACCTGGGAAGCAAAGAAATAAGAGAAACCTCTGTCCTGTGTTTCCGGGTTCGTTGCGATGTCTCCCCAGGGCTTTCACACTAGCGACGCTCCCTCCTCCTCCTCTTCCAACTGGGATCTGTCCTGGAGGTCTGGGATCTCTGCCTGAAAGTCGCTGCCAATGTTGACGTGTCTGAAATCGTTAAGGCAGAGGAGGTGAGGAAGCAGAGCTGGGAACAGCACGATAGCACGCACCCGCGTCGAAGGACGGGACGTGTCAGGTACGGCAGTTATTTCCCAGCACAGTGTCACCAACTGCCCTCTGACAACTCCCACAGCCCCTTCTCGCCACCAACAGCATTACCGTGCTGCCCTTCGAGCCCTTTTGCGCCCCATCAGGCAAGAAAATTGGATATTTCTTCCTCAAAACCCGATCAAATTGGCAAGGTTCACTCCAAGACCGACAGCCTGCAGCAGAAGAGCTGCGACCGCAGGCCAAGAAGAGCGTCGGAATGTTGTGTAGAAGGCGGGAGGCCGGCAACCGGCATCATGAGGTCAGCCTGAGTGGCAAGCCCAGCCTGGGCTAGCACAGGCCATTTCTGGCCAGCACGGGGGGATCCTTTGGCCAAAAAAAATCCTTTATTACCTTCAGCAGTGCTGCGGGGCAGTGGGAGAACTGGCCAAGCCATGGGGAGAAACTCAACAGCAACATCAAGGACCGGCAGAGCCCCAGCCCCAAACCAACCACGCACCCGCCCCTCAGCCCCCTTTTCCCAGGGGTTGCGTTTATTCTGACCGCTGGGCCGGAACTCACAGCCCAATGCGGATTTTAGGGTTTTCCTTCATAACCCAAAACCCAAAGTCCCTGTCCATTCTGCCTGAAAGATATATAAAACAACACTTAAGATAGAAATCAATATTAGTTTCAAAGTTACAGATGTCAATTTTTAACCACGACACCAAAAAAGAATGACCTGCATTAAAACTCCAAAAGCGTTTTCTTTCCGTACTGCGCTGGAATTTCAGAAAAATTTTATTTCCTGCATGGAAAAATGTTTGCGTATAACAAATGGCGACCTCAGCGTTTGGACAAAGTGAGCTCCAAAGTGCTGCAGATCCATCTCTCCATCCGCAGGAGGAAGATAGCAAAGGCAGTCAAAGCTTCCCAGCACAGCATCCTTACTGCCTCCCCTTTCCTACAGCCCGGGGGATCCTCGGAGCCTTCCCACAGGGAAACAGAGGAGTGGGCAGACCACCAAGGCCGGTTGGACCAGGTAACGATTGTCAACACTTTCATTTCTTGCCAAAGAATGATGAAATTCGTCCATCTGAACAAGACAGCAGGTCCCTTCCCTGCCATGGTTCCAGCGCTGGAGGAAAGGTGACTCTCCCGAGGCCACATTGGGATGGCAGTGCTGCACAGAAGGATAGAGATTTTTAAATCTCTTTTTTTCTTCCCGGGAAAAACTTGCTTTCTCACTCAGTAAAGGACAAGCTCCCCAGGCTGGGCAGGAAGGCGGCACAGCCACGATTTACTTACAGAGAAAGGACTCAGGGGTGTGCGGTCCCTGCGCCCAAGGAAAGCGACCATTGCCAAAGCAGAGGGAAGGACGTGTCTCATCTTCAGAAGAGAGATCCGAGTCAGAGACTCACTCTGAAAAAAAAAAGAATTAACCATAACATTATCTAATGACTTCCCAAACCTCAATTCAGGGCCTGCCTCTGTGATTATAATGCAATAATGGTCTTTACAGGCAGGCAGCTCACCAGGAATGAGATGGAGAGTGACCCCCGTATTCCCCTGGAAACTCTTCGGCCAGGCAAGCCCCTGAACGCCCTCCCAGATTGTCGGTTCTTTACCTCCACGAGGAACTCGTGGCCTTTTATTGTCATAGTGTGTGACCAGAACAAGCCCCGCCATTCCTTATTCCAGCCTTAACAGCCTTCAGTGTTTCACTCCGGTCACCTCCCTGTCCCACTTCCGTCCCTGCACAATTTTTAAGATGGCGACTGAGAAATTAGGTCTTGTGGTTCCCATTGAAACACCCATTAATTCATACAACCAAAAGCTAGGCAAATGAAAAGGCCATGTTAAACTTCAGCCCCCAGGGAAAAGAAATGTGCCCGACGAGGTGCTAAAAGGCGCTCTGGCAAACCACCCCCCTCTCCAAACTGCAGTTTGCTCCAGGAAACTGACAAGTTTTCTTCCTCTGCGGCCTTAGCGAGGCTGTAGATTTTTCCACCCTGCAGGTAAAGAAACAATCCTCAAAAGCAGATGTCATTCTGCCTGCAAGGAAAGCTTTAAAATAGGCATTCTGCCTTTAAAAAAAGAAAAATAAACGGAACACCTGAGCTGGTTTCTCCATGAAAATAACACTTTGCACTTGCACAGCAAAGCAACGCTCATTAACCAATCTCGTAAATCTTCGCAGGCATTAAGAAACACTCCAAGTAACACACCTGCGTGCACCCTGTAAGCACACGTGCACAGAGGAATCCCCGTTTACGCACCCCGGCTATATCAAACCGCACTATTTCCCTCACAAGCTGTGATGCAAATGGGCCACACTCCCATTCCTCGGCTCCAGAGCTCCGGCGATGCCGGGATCATGCCGACCCTCAGCTGCTACGGGCATCAGCTCTGCTAACACCCCGCTGCCGGCTCAGCAACAGGAATCTGGGAGCAGGAAGGGGATTGTACCACACAGGCTCCCCAAAATCCCCCGCAGTTAAGAGGAATGCAAATCTCGGGCTCCCCTAAGCCAACACATTTCTCACCGTGACCGCTGCACTAACACCCAGAGCAGTTTTTAAGCAGCACCCACCAGGTTTAACCTCCGCGCCTGAGAAAGTCCCTGTCCTGAGGGCTGCCGGTCCCCTCGGCCCAATGCAGGAGGCAGCAGCAAACCCCTCCAGACAGGGCAAGAGGTGCTTGGAAGAGTGACATCCAGCTAATAACCAAAAAGCACTTAAACCAACCCCAAACTTTGGAGACATTTAGTCTCGGGCCGGAAGCAGCATGTTGCTCAGGAAGGCACACTTCCACGACTCCCCTCAATTAACCATCACCTCCAGAGCCCCATCTCTGAAGGTGAGAAGTTCCTTTAGGTTGACTCTTGACGTCCCTTTCCCTCCCACAGGCAATGAGACCCCAAGTATTGCCACTTGAGAGTGCGGTTCCCCTTCCACGGGCACCCAGCTCGCTCTGCAGTTTTGGATTATCACTGACCTCTGCGCCAGCTCCACCAAGAAGCCAGGTGAGAGGCTCCGAATCACGTTACTAAAGATCCCAAGGCTCGACCTTGTTCCATTTATTTCTAAACCTTTGGCCGTGGACTAATGAGTTCATTGTTTTCAGGGCATTCCAGATGTAAGCGCTGAGTACTGTTATTGGTAAATCCAGAACTGTCAACAGTGATAAAAAACAGAGCGCAGGAAGACAGTAAGGCCTCCGAGTCCCAAACTCAAATAACAGATGGCTAAAAGGGAAGGAGGAGCACGTAGACATACTCGAATCCTGCTGAAAATAGTCAGCCATGGCCAACAGGAGCCGAGGAGGCAGTGGCCGTGGACACCTGGCTCTGGGGAGCCGCGCAGCTCAGCACCTGTTTCGAGGCTTTTCAGAACAAGTAATAAAAGCTTGACAGCAGCAGGGAGTGCGGGAGTCGCGGCAGCAGTTGCATCGATAAGCAATCTGCGCAACAGTTCCTAAAACAGGGGCTGCCCACAATCAGAAGTTGACTCTTTGGTACAAACTCCCTCCACACTAGTCATCACACAGGGGAAAAAAACCAACCAAGCTATATAGGGCTCAGTATTACCCATTTCTCTGCAGCTGGACAGAAATACACACTTCTGAGGCTTTTCCCACACTGGAAAATTCAAAGCATTAGTACTAATAAAAAGACTTCTTTTTCTAACGCCTCTGTTGGAGGGCTCTGGCCCGTGGTCTGCAACGAGCAAATATCCACACAAAAACAAGCCCCAAAAGTCCCACAAAGCTGCTCTACCTCTTACGGTTTATTGCTGGGGTCCCCACCAACACTTAAACCCACGTCCCACCCCCCCCCCCCCGGTACATCCTTTGCCATTTTGAACTTTGCTGCAAAACATTTTACCATTTTTCCACCCCTCTTTCTTGGGAATAGAATGAGAGGGAACGAGACAACTCCAAACCGCTGTTTTATTTGATCCGCAGCAATTCGACAACCCCAGCACTTCCCGCTGGATTAGGCTTTGGGAAACAATTCAAGGGTCCCCAGCCACGAGTAAGGAACAAGCCGTTACTAATTGGCAAATCAGTAGAAACACCAGCCCCAATCATTAGGAGAAAGTCTCATTTTTCAGTCATGGATTTTCACAGGTTTTGTTTTCAAGCCACCCAAACAGGGCGCGCTTTTAGAGCCATCAGCAATTAAGTTCTCCATCCCCTCCAGAAAAGCCTTTTCCTAAAGGCGCTCTCCTCTCAAGGGCAGACCCACAAAAAGAAGCCCTCTCTGCTTAATCCGTTTCACAGAGACTTTCAAATGCAAAATAGAATTGAACAGGACATCTTTTCCCCGCTTCAGGGAAAGCCACTAATAGAGACCTTGGCAACATATTTAGCAAATCTATCATTGTAATGCCTTTGCATTTCCCATTTCCACCTGGAGAGCAGGCTGAAAGGACTCATAAAAAAAACCCAAACCAACCAGAAAACGTATTCCTGTCTAGGGGGTAATTTTATGAAACGATTTGAACACCTTAACGATTTGAACATCTTTTTACAGGTACAAGGCAACAAGAAACATTCTCGAGGTGAAAAAAAAAAACACCTAGTCACCTCTTTACCCCAAAGATCTTTTCACCACACAGATTCCACCACCAATACACAGCTGCTAAATATCCCCGGCTGCTGCCGATCCGTAAGAAACCCTTCAAAATACAAGAGAACGCTGAGCCCAGCGTGCTGACGGTGCTGCCAGGGCTGTGAGTCAGAGCTGGACATAGTCGCAGCCCCTGAGGTTGAAATCAGCCCCACACTTAGGCACAACCCGGGGTTTTAAGCCTTGCTACAAACCAGCCCCCCGCTTTTCAAGAAAAACAGGGAGATTCACCTCAAAATAAACCACGTTCTCGACGCCGAAGGGGCGCTGGTCCATGGCCGCCACCGCCCTTAGGGCCAGTTCCATGGGGCTTCGCTTGACCTGGAGCAGAACTCGCAGACGTGAGGACAACGAGCCTCCTACACAAAATCTAAAAAAAAGGAAAAGTTAAATAAGATTTGCTGTTACTCACCCACCAAAGCCTAACCACTACAACTGGCCCTTTCACAACCATGCCTGATCGCAGAAGAAAACTGAAACATCCCAATTCCCGCTTCAAGCACAAGGCGTGGAGCTGCCCACACCCCACGTGTGGGCTGGGCAGACGGGGGGCTCTTCTTCTCAAAACCCGCAGGAAGAGAAAGGGCAGGAGTGTTTTCCCAGCCCTGGAAGAGCTGTGGGGAGAAGGTGGGACGGAGGAAAAGGCTGCCCAGGAGTGGGGTAGGGGGAAGGAGAGGGCTCCATCCATGGGGGAAACGCCGTTCCTGGCCACACAGGCGGCTGTGGGACCACCCTGGGGATGGATTTGGGGGCTCTCCCTGAGGGAAACACTGCTCCCAGCCATGCAGGAGGCTGTGGGACCACCCTGGGGATAGGTTTGGGGATGAGGGGGGATCTATCCCTGAGGGAATCACTGCTCCCAGCCATGCAGGAGGCTGTAGGGCAATGACAGAGATGGATTTGGGGGCTCTCCCTGAGGGAAACCCCATTCCCGGACACACAGAAGGCTGTGGGGACACCCAGGGGACAGATTTGGGGGCTCTCCCTGAGGGAAACACTGCTCCCAGCCATGCAGGAGGCTGTGGGGCTGCCCCGGGGATAGGTTTGGGGATGAGGGGGGATCTATCCCTGAGGGAATCACTGCTCCCAGCCACGCAGTAGGCTGTAGGGTAATGACAGAGATGGATTTGGGGGCTCTCCCTGGGGGAAACCCCATTCCCGGACACACAGGAGGCTGTGGGGCCGCCCAGGGGACAGATTTGGGGGCTCTCCCTGAGGACAGCCTGTGGGGAGGAGGGAGGCGGGGGCCGCCCCAGGGCCGGGGCCACTCCTGGAAGGGGAGGGGGGGATCTCCAGCCGCCCACGCGGGGCTGCCCGAAGCCTGAGGAGATGAAAAGAAGAGGAGAAAAGCCGAAAATTCCCTCACCGCAATCGCCTCTCACAGCCCCGGCCCTCCCCGCCGCGCCTCATGGCGGCTGTGTGCGGTGTCACCTGAGCGGGGGGCGGGGGCTGAGGCAGGAAAAGGCGAGAGGGGAAGGGAAGGGCTATTTTGAATGGGAGGAGAGGGGAAGGGGGGGCGAAAGATGGGGGGAGGGGGAGGAGAGAGGAAGAGAGGATGGTGGGGGGGGTGGGAGCGAGTGTGTGAGGGGAATAGGTGTTGTGTGAGGGGGGAGCGAGGGGGGAATGGGTTTTCGGGAGAGGGAGGTTTGCAGGGCTGTGAGGTGCCTGTGAGAGAGGAGGCCCCGGAGGGAGGTGAGTGCAAAGGGCTGTGTGTGGAAAGAAAAGCTTTAAGGACAGGCTGGGCTGGGGAAAGGTGGTGGGCCCCGAGGGAGGGCTTGGGGACCGGGGCCGGAAGCGTGGGTTTGGGGGCAAAACTCTGGGAAAGAAACTGCAGGACAGGGCCAAGCTGAGTATACAGTTTTAGCGAAGCTTCAAGCAAAGGGTGACCAAAGGTGCCTCTTGTCCTTTTGTGGGCGGGTTTTGTCTAAGTTATTCATGCGAGTGGACTTTTGCCACACGGGATGGGAACGTTCGCTTCCCGGGATAGCTGATGCCCCTGGATAACCACTGCCCGCGAAGCACTGCGAAACCCCGTGTTCAAAAATGAGAACAAAGGCCGGGTTTTGCCTCTCGGAAGGATCTCTAAGCACCGTCTCCACGTTATTTTCAGTACCTTTCTGGTTGTTTTCTTTCCCACCATCCCCGTGATGTCCGTCGGGGGGGCTGGCGGAGCTCTGCAGACGGCTGTCCGGCTCATTTTGGGGAAGGCTGGGCTGGTTTCGGGGGGTCCCGCCGCATTTGGGGAAGCGCTGGGCTGGTTTCGGCCTCGCAGTGCCCGGGGCGGAGAGAAGCGGTGGTGCGGTGATGAGGGCGGGGGCGGTGCTGGGGGGCGTGGCCCGGGTTTGCCCTTCGGCGCATGCGCGGGTGGGCGGACGCGAACGGGAGCACTTCCGGTGTGCGGCGGCGGTTGGGAGCTGCGATGGTCGGTACCGGGGGAGACGGTACCCGGACGGACCGGGGCCGAGGGGGGCGGAAGCGGAAGCGGGAGCGTGCGCGTGCGCGTGCGCGGGCGGGGCGGCGGCAGCGGCAGCGGCAGGAGCGGAGGTGTCCAGGGCCAGTTCGGGGGATTTGTGGGGTGGCGGGACCGGGCTGGGGGGCTCGAGGGGTGGTCTGGGCCTGTTTGGGGGGGGCAGAGCCGAGTGGCGGGTCCCCGGAGGGAACAGGGCCGATTCAGGCCCCCCGTCCCCCGCTGCCGCCCCCTCACCCCCCGCTCGCTCCCCGCAGGTGGCGGCAGCCCCGGCCGCAGCGCAGGGTGCCCGGGGCCGGCCTGGCCGGGCGCTTGGCTCCGCTCTGGGCTCCGCTCTCAGCTCCCCCGCCCCCGGCCGGTCAGCCCGGCCGTGCCCCCTTCCCCGCCTCCAGCCCACGGCCGAGTACCCCCAGGTACCCCCGAGATGGGTCGGGGGGTGTCAGCGCTGGGCCCCCTGAAGCGGGGGTGGGTGGTGGGCACGGGCATTGCTGGGAGCCCGTGGGCAGCCCTGGGACCCCCTTAAAGCCCACGGAGACCCCCGGGGCCCCCTTGTCTCCCCCAGAGCCGACGGGGAGCCGTAGCTGTGGAGTCAGCTTAAGGAGTCTGCCCTAAGGACTGCTGCTTTTTGGAGCGTTGGGGGAGGGGGAAGGTTGTCGGTGTGGGGAGTGGAGGTGTGTGGGAGGAGTCCCGTGTCTTGAGGGAGGTTTGGGGATGTTGAGCAGATTTGGGGGAGTGGGGGAGGGGTCCCCTCACTTGGAACCCCCTGGTTCTTCTAAACTGTGGGAGGCAGCGGGCGAAGGGGGAAGGCAGTAGAGTGGGTTGCTGTACTTCAGTCCTGGGTTGAGAGTCAGCGACTCTGCTCCCTTGCTGCTCAGCAGACTCTTAGCTCCGTGGGGCTATTTTTCCAGGCAGGCTACGACTACAGAAACGGACCGACTTCCTCAGAAGAGTTGTTAGCGGTGACGTCTCCTGGGAACGTACTGCCTGACGTTGGATAGACCTGGCACCACGCAGCAGCTCAGAGCCCCACAGCGTATGCTGCCGCTCTCAGTTGGCTCCATCAAATCCTCCGACCTGAGAATGCCAAAGGTACGGAGTTGAAATGGCCCTTCCTCACCCGCTGAGTCAGATGAACCTTTTTGTGCCCAAGTTGGCTGGGGACTGCTCCTGCCTCGCCGCCTTCAGGCGGAGCATGGCTGTGAGCAGGGGAGCTCAACACACAGTGCTTGCTGATTGCAGCCTGCTCCCTCGGGGGAGCACCCGCAGCCGTGGGATGGGAATAGGAAGGACAGCACGAGGGCTAGAGACAAACATTTTATTTCTTTAACGTTTCACATAGGGGGTACCCCAGAGGGGTTCCCGGCCCCACACCCCACAGCCGCTCAGTATTCGGGGCACTGTTGGTCTTCTGGGCCTGGCGCTGTCACCACTTGCAGGGCTGGCAGAAGCAGACACGGCTAGTGGCATCTCCACCAGCCCTTCAGGTAGCCCCACAGCCGGGCGCAGCCCTGCCGCAGGCACCTTCCTGCCCTGCACAGCCCTGGGTCTGCCTGGCCACACTCCCTGCCCGTGGTCTTGCAGGACTCTTCTGTCTTTGCCTTCAAGGCCTGGAAAGCACAGGTGATCTCCCGCACCCACTCCACCTTGTCCATGTCCATGGCCTTCCGGGGGACAGGTGCTCGTCCGTGGGCCTCTGTGTCCTGTCCATCCCCTACCTGGGAACCCACTCTTTCTCCGTCCCTGCTGGCAGCTCCTGTGGAGGCTCCTGGCTGAGGACCAGCCCTGGTTTCCCCACTGCCCCACCAGCAGCCATGGGAGAGCGGGGTTGTCCTGAGTGTGTGAGCACCACTGGCTCTGTTGCTGCACTGGGCCAGGGCTCCAGGAAGTCGTAGAGGGAGCTCTGGGAAGAGGAGCTGCTCCTCAACAGGCTGCTGCAGTCCTCCGAGTTGGCCAGCGAGCACAGGCTGCAGGGGCTCTTGGGGTGGCCCTCGGGGGGCCCAGGAGCCCGGGGGGTGCCTGGACCAGAAGCAGCTGTCCCCACTGATAGGACCTATAGGCAGCAGAGGAGGGCAGGGGGACCTGGGGGCTTGGGGGGGGCAGGGGGTAGAGAGAGGCATCACTGCTCGGATGTTATATGGTTGGCAGGGAGCCCAGTGGGTCCTGTGGGGCCCGGTGCTCCCTCCTCACTGCCTCCTCGGTTGCCCTGCAGAAGAGGAGAGAGAAGAGACCCGCTGCACACCGTCTCCTCTGCTGGAGTCCGTGGGCAGCACCCCCTCCTCAGCAGGCGGGCAGGGCTGCCCAGCACAGGCAGGGCAGGGCACGGGCTGGGGGTCTCCCCCACACTCCCTGCTTCTCCTGCATCGACTTGAGCTCCCATCCTTCATCCGCTAGCTGAGAAGCTGCTGAGGGAGGGGACGGAGTGAGCGGCCGGCAGCCCCCGGCACAGCCCCGGCTCAGGGCTGCCGTGGGGTGTGGGCTGTTTGCATGGTGCCTGGTGCCAGGGCCACTCACCGCTCTGCTCCTGCAGGCGGGCTCTCGTGTCTGTCGTCCCTTGCTTTGGCTTCTTCCAGTCCCTCTGCAGGACCCCGGGAGCTGGGTGAGACGGGAGCAGCTCCCAGCCCCGCGCCGCAGCCCCCCACCCCACCCCACGCTGTGGCACAGTGCGGTGCAGCAGTCGCCTACCTGGAGCCGCTTGGTCCGTAGCAAAGAGACCGCGCTGAGCCCTATCAAAAGCATCACGCGCGGAGCCAGGTGAGCTGTGGGGGGGACGTTGGAGTCCCTCCTGGCACCAGCTGCGGTGCAGCCGCGCAACCCTGGGGTGCCCCCCATGGGAAATGTTAAAGAAATAAAATGTTGGTCTCTATCCCTGGTGCTGTGGTTCATCCTGCCATCCCGCGGCTGGGGCTGTGCCCCCCTCAGTGCCCGACCCAGTGGGACAGGCTGGCACTGCTGGCACCCACCAACCTGGGGGGGTGGTGGTGTCGGGGGAGCTGGGTGGGCTGGAGAAAGGGAGGAAGCACCTCTTGAACCCAGCTCGGCCCTCTCCAGCCACAAAAGCCTCCCCAGAGGCACCAGACGGGACCCCCAGATGGTCAAAGGGCTGCCCCAGACTCCCTCTGGCCTGCAGGAGTCCCCCCCAGGACCCCATAAGGGCTGCCCAGGACCCCTTACGGACACCCCAGTGGCGTCCCAAATCTGGGTTCTTTACCTGCTGGGCAAGCCAGTAACACACTGTGTGGGAGCAGCCAGCCAAGCCGGTTTCAGAGCACAAGAGGTGAGAGGCAGGGAGCTGCCATCCCACTCAGCTCCATCCCCGCCGTGCCTTGGCTGTGCAGAGAGAACTTGGGGGCAGCTGCAAAACAGCTCAGCCCGGGCTTATCTCAAGATGGCACAGAACAACCAAAACCAAATGGCCCTTAACAAACAAAATGCCCCGAGTCCCATCCCACCACTCCTCCCGTGACGTTGAGCGCCGGACATCACAAATTGGCGACAGAGACTTCGCTATCGCCCCACCAGAGGGAAATATCCCAGACAGTGTAATCCACTCAGGGATAATCCTGCACCCTCACCGAGTCAGGAAATATAAACCGCAGGGTCTGGAGAGACAAATGGGGAATCCTCCAAGGATACAGCTGGCCCCGAGGAGATCTGTCCCCCCCCATCCAGGACACTGGAGGGAAGCATTTACAGCCGAGCACGGCCTTTCCTTTAACCTCTAGAAAAGCCGGCTTTTGCTAAAAAACAAACGTCCCCCTCCCGCCCCTGCCCCCTCTGAAATGAAATAAATAAAGAATTAAAATTCTTGCAAAACTTAAAAATCGCCGCTAGTTTCGTTATCGTTACATTGATTCTAAATTGATTCTGAAAACTGATGAGCTGCTGCGCTGTGCGCCGCAGCCCAACCTCCCCCCCTCAACGCTGGGCGAGCTCCTCTGGCCATGCCTGGGATGAAAAACCGGTGGCTTTTAGGAAATAACAAATAAAAAATTAAAAAAAAAAAAAAAGAATAATAAAACCTCTCTTTCTCTCTCTCTCTGCCTGTGTTAGTCCAACTAAAGGGATAGCGTCGGGAGGCGAGGGAGGAGGAAGGGGGAGGCTGTGGGATGGAGAGAGCCCTCGGCTGTGCATCCTCGCAGCGCCACGGGGAATGGGGGGGGGGGGGAGTGTTTTTGGGAGGGGTCTTTGGTTTGCACAGGGTGGCCGTGGTGGGGGCTCAGCCCCATCCTTACAGTGCTGGGGCGCACGGGGCTACCAGGCACAGGGTCCCTCCCCCAGTGAGGTGCTTTGGTGCGTTGAGGTGTTAGGTGGGGTGGCACAGCCCCTGCCCGCCCCGGGAGGGGGGGACACCACCTCTCCGGTGGCACTGGATGGGTGGGAGGGAGGGAGGGAGCAGAGCTGTGGGAGCCATGGAGAAAGGCGTGGGGGTGTCCCTCGTCGTGGCAGCCCCCAGCAGCCCTACCCCGCCACCCGGCCACCCCAAGGGACACCCAAGCCCCATTTTGGTTCTCTCCCCGTTGGGTGACGCCCTTCCACCCACCCCGGAGGTGCGCTCCTCTCCTGCGGGGGGGACGCCCAGCGCTCGCCTGGCTAGAGAAGCACCGGGGGGGTGCTTAGGGGGCATCTGAGCTTCCCCATTACACGGGCCTAATTACTGTGCTGTTAATAACCATTAATAACCACTTTGGCTCTGCTAACCAACTGCGGCGAGGCCCCCACCCCGCTTTAGCACAGGCTTTGTGATGCCAACACCTCCCTGAGCCACTGGGTAAAGCTGCGCCTGGCAAAAAACCACCACCACCCCAAAAAACACCCACACCACATCCCCCACTCCCCACCCACCCCTTCTCCCCCCATCACAGCCATGGGGCAAACTCCCACCACCCCCCAATCTCAGCGCGGCCATGACCCCCCCGAGACACTGGAAAGAGAGCAACGGAGAGCGAGCTCAGGCTCTTGTGAGCTGGAGAGATTTCTCTTTGTTTCTTGATGTTGTCGTTGGGTGGGATTTGGTTGGGTTTTTTTCACAGAACACTTTGCAGAGAGGACAAAAACGTGGTGTCGCAGCCCCCGCGGCTGGCGCTGGCACCCCCCCTCCCCCGGCTCCTGTCCCTCCTCCTGCCCGGCGGCTGTTCCCACTTTCCTTGCTTGGTTTGGTTTTTTTTTTTTCTTTTCTACCTTTCTTTTTTAATATGTGGGGTTTTTTTCCGTTTTCCCTTTTTTCTCCCTTTTGTTTTTCGCTTCCCCCTCCTTTTTCCTGTTTTTCCCCTGTTTGCTTTTTCCCCCTTTATTCTGTTTCCCCTTCCCCCCCCGTTTTTTTCTCTTCTTTAATGGATTTCTCTTCTCTTTTCAGACTCACATGCCATACTTCCGCAAGAAGATGGTGTGGGAGATAATCCACCAACAGCTGCTGTGACACGTGGACTATTAGAGTTCTTATTTTAATTACGTTTCTTAGACCTTAGTTACATTTCTTAGACCTTTAGTTACTTTTCTTAGACCCTTAGTTAGTTTTCTTAGACCTTTAGTTACATTTCTTAGATGAATTTTCCTCTTTAGGTTATGAAGTAGAAGTTAAGATGGTTTGTTCCCCCCACCTCCCTTATTTTGGAGACAGTAACTCTGGGGTTTTGGGGTTTTTTTTTGCCAACACCACCAACAGCTGCTGTGAGATGTGCACTATTAGAACAACGCTGTGATCACCTCCGGGTGACTAGTTGTTATTGTAGTTACATTTCTTAGACCTTATTTGGAACAGCAGCAGGCACACAAATTTTCCTCTTCAAGTTATGAAGTAGTGGGTTAAGACAGTTTATTTCCCCGCTCCCCCCCCCCCCCCTTATTTTGGAGACAGTAACTCTCTTTGAAATTAGTTAACGCACTTTAAGCGAGAGCCAGAAAGATGGGTGTGACCTCGTTAAGGGCAGAGTGAAGAAGGAACGTCGTCAACTTCCATGGCTGAGCCGCACGCTCGCGCCTCGCAGCGCACGCGACCACATTACAGACAAATGGGAAACATCTGTGGTGGTGGTTACAGTCGTGTTTGCCCAACTTACCTTCCCAAGGACAACGTGCTGAACTACCGTCTCCTCAAAGAGAGTTTTCCTCTGTTTCTGGAATATCTACCGTCTACTTGATTCCTAAAACTGGATTTGTCACGACCACAGAAAGAAAGCGTTTACCATCTCTTGATTTCTCACCAAAGCCCCTGTCCTTTGGGCTGGTTTGGGGTTGTTTGTTTTTTGCTGTCTCCAGGGAGTTATTTAATGTGAAAAGAGAAGTATTTATTTCTTTATATAATTTAAATATTTATTTTAATAAAAAGAGCCTTAATGGAACGAAACTTTACCTCTGTCCTGGTTTGAGGTAAAACAGAACCAATTTTGTTCAGTAACTTCGCTTCTTAGCGGGGCCTCTTCTAACTACTGAAGTTAACTGCCTATTGTGCCGTCAGCGTTCACTCTCTCAGAGCGATAAGAGCAATGGTTACAGCTGATGCCCGGGCGTGGGATGCAGAGAGGCTCTTGCTTATACTCATTGCTATAACCCCCACGGCCAACCAGCTTTGTTATTTGCCCCGTTGGAGGGTCGGAAGCGGAAAAGCATAGTGGGGTCCCACCTGTGGGGAGGAGCGACAGGACAGGTGACCCCAAACTGACCAACAGGGTATTCCATCCCATCTGCCTCATGCTCAGTATAAAAGCTGAGGGATCAAAGGGTCAGTGCTCTTCCTTCAATGGCCGATGTCTGAGGGGGACTCTGTTTGTCTGCCTGTGATCCCCATCCTGAATGCCGATCCGGAATCCAGTTCCCGTCCGTCACTGAGTCCAGCCTGGGACTGCCCCAGTGCCAGCCGGTGACGTGAGTGTCATCTCGGGAGCTTGATACGGTTTTGTATATATTTTTCATTATTTCTTTTTATTTTATTATTAATATTTCATTAAAGTAGTTTAGTTCCTTCTAAACTCCTAAGTCTCTTTTTCCTCCTCTGCCTCTCTCTTTGAAGAGGGGTAGAGGGGAGCATCTGCCGGTCCCATTTGGGGTCCCTCGGGTCCCCAGTGGTGGATTTGGCCTAAACCAGGACAGATTAATTGGCGCCCAACGTGGGGCCCGAGCAGTGCTCCACCAGAGCTGTGATAAATTGTCCAAATAGTTTGAATTCCAGTTTGCTCGGAGATTAGAACAGACAGCTTGCATCATGTCGTTCTTAGACGAAATCGTGTATCATGCCTTTAAACAGCTTTGTTGGACCTTAATGCAGTCAACTTGCTCTAACCTGCCAAAGGTGTTGCAAATTTCATTTATTCTTTGTCTTTTTATGCGAAGGTTTAAAGGTGCTGTTTTGGTGTGGTTCGCAATTCAGATGTATAACACGATGAGTTGGGTAACGGCTCTACCTGTATATCTCAGGCATCAGGTGATGGGTTCTGTTATTAGTTACACTTTTGGTTCTACCTGGGGAATGTTTACTTCGCCCTTTGATAATTATGCTGATGTGACACCCTCAGAGCTGGGGCATGGAAACCTTTTGGGCTCTGACTATAGGGATTGGTACCTTCTCAAGATCATGATTGTGTTGTTGGTGCTCCTGAATGTGTTGCAGGGGTGGTTTCATAGGAAACATGGGCGCAGGGGGAGCCGTAGGGGACCATGCGCTGCCGCCACTCAGACCCGCGCAGCCGCTCGGCGATCTGCAGCGGTGCAAACCGCAGCCCCGCCCGGCCCGGCCGCAACCGCCCCCCCACCGCAGCGGCACCCGCACCACCGGCAGCCGCCCCCCGCACCGCAAGAACACCGGCCCCTCCGCCGCCCGTCCCGGCACAAGCCGTGCCCCCCCCGCAGCGGCACAAGCCACGCCGCCGCCTGTCCCGGCACAACCTACTGCAGCCACTACAACCAGTACCAAAACTACTCAAACTCCATCAAAATCGGTACAAGCTGCCCCAGTAACCAGGAGGAAGAAGAAGAGGTCAACTCCTTCCCCTGCCCCTTACCACAAAGACCACCTCAAGTCACATAGCTTGGGGGAGAGTTCTGAACAAGATCCAGGGGAGGGTCCTTCAAGACCAGATAAGGGAAAGAGACCTTTGAAAACAGACAAAGGCCAGAGTCCTTCTAGAGCAGATGCTGGAGAGGCCCCTTCTGGGGCAGCCTCACCACAGGAGGACTCAGATGTAGAGGGAGTTGTTAAATCCTTCTCTATGAAAGATCTGAGAAATATCAGGAAGGACTTTAGTCGTCATGAAGGTGAAACACTTGTCTCCTGGTTGCTCCGATGCTGGGATAGTGGGGCAGATACCCTAGATTGAGATGGCAGAGAAGCTAGGCAATTGGGAAACCTGGCCAAGGATGGAGGTATTGATAAAGAAATTGGGAGAAAGACAAGCACTCTCAGTCTCTGGAGGCGACTGGTGTCAGCCGTAAAGCGCAGGTATCCCTTTAAGGACGATATCGAATGCGTCCAAGTAAATGGACCAACATGGGAAAAGGTATTAAGTACCTGAGAGAATTGGCTGTGCAAGAGGTGATTTATAGTGATGGGCAAGTGATTGTAGACCCTGATGAAATGCCATGCAAACGGTCTATGCTCAAAAAGTTTGTACAAAGTGCACCATCGACATATTCCCACCCATTGTCAATAAAGGTCTGGGGAGGATCTGATACTGACACACCAACTGTAAATGAAGTGGTTAATAAGGTACGACAGCATGAAGACAGTCTCTCTGGTCCCTTCTCTGTGGCAGCCATAGAAAAGCTGACTGTGACCACCGAGAAAATGACTGAGAAACTGACTGAGAAAATAGAGCAAATGACCCAGAAGTTAGTTGAGCAAACCGATAAACTGTTTGATAAACTAACCAAGGTGGAGGAAAAACTCCATGCTTTCCCTGTACAGACTCATGTTGCAGCTGCTAAGAGGAAATGCCCTCCTACTCAAGAGAAAAACCACCCTCCGACTCAAGACAAATCAAAGCTGATGCGAGATATCCTGTGGTTTTGCCTCTGTGAATATGGAGAAGACATGAAGAAGAGGGATGGAGAACCTACCTCAGCCCTACAGGCACGGGTGCTTGAGCTGCAAAATGAAGCCGATAGAAGAAAGGATTCTTACAGGAAGAAGGCTGCTCCAACCTACGGTAGGCGATCCTACGGACCAGGTAGGAACCGATCTGATAATCGTAGGTACTACGGTCAACATTAGAGGTGCCCTGCCTCCAGCCAGGAGGAGGAGAGGGACAACCGAATTTATTGGACTGTGTGGATTCGATGGCCTGGCACATTAGAGCCACAAAAGTATAAAGCCCTGGTGGACACTCGTGCACAGTGTACCCTGTTGCCATCGAATCATAAAGGGGCAGAAACTGTCACCATTTCTGGAGTGACAGGCGGATCTCAAGAAATGACTGTATTAGAAGCTGAAGTGAGCCTAACTGGGAATAAATGGGAGAAACACCCCATTGTTACTGGTCCAGATGCTCCGCGCATCCTTGGCATAGACTATCTCAAGAGAGGGTATTTTAAAGACCCAAAAGGGTATCGGTGGGCTTTTGGTATAGCAGCTGTAGAGACTGAGGATGTTACACAGCTGTCTACCTTACCCGGTCTTTCAGATGACCCTTCTGTTTTGGGACTGCTGGGGGTTGAAGATCAGCAGGTGCCAATTGCTACTGCCACGGTGCATCGACGACAGTATCGCACCAACCGGGACTCCCCGATTCCCACCCATAACCTGATTCGCCGGCTAGAGAGCCAAGGAGTGATCAGCAAAACTCGCTCACCCTTTAACAGCCCTATATGGTCAGTGCGAAAGTCTGATGGGGACTGGAGATTAACAGTAGACTATTGTGGCCTGAATGAAGTTACACCACCACTGAGTGCTGCTGTGCCAGACATGCTACAACTTCAGTATGAACTGCAGTCAAAGGCAGCCGAGTGGCATGCTAAAATTGACATTGCTAATGCCTTTTTCTCTATTCCTTTAGCAGCAGAGTGCAGGCCACAGTTTGCTTTCACCTGGAGGGGTGTCCAGTACACCTGGAATCGACTGCCCCAGGGGTGGAAACACAGCCCTACCGTTTGCCATGGACTGATCCAGACTGCACTGGAGAAGAGTGGAGCTCCAGAACACCTACAATACATTGATGACATCATTGTGTGGGGTAATTCAGCAGAAGAAGTTTTCCACAAAGGTAGGAAAATAATTAAGATTCTTCTGAAAGCAGGTTTTGCCATTAAAAGAGGCAAGGTCAAGGGACCTGCACGAGAAATCCAGTTTTTGGGAATCAAGTGGCAAGATGGCCGTCGCCAGATCCCAATGGATATAATTAACCGAATAACATCTATGTCCCCACCTACTAACAAAAAGGAAACACAAGCCTTTTTAGGTGTTGTGGGTTTCTGGAGAATGCATATTCCAGGTTACAGTCAGATTGTGAAACCTCTCTATGAAGTGACTCGAAAGAAAAATGAGTTTCTGTGGGGCCCTGAGCAACGACAAGCCTTTGAGCAAATTAAACAAGAGATTGTGCATGCAGTAGCCCTTGGACCAGTCCGAACTGGACGGAACATTAAAAATGTGCTCTCCACCGCAGCCGGGGACAATGGCCCTACCTGCAGCCTTTGGCAGAAAGCACCAGGGGAGACTCGAGGTCGACCCCTGGGATTCTGGGGTCGAGGATATAAAGTCTCCGAGGCCAACTATACTCCAACTGAGAAAGAAATCTTGGCAGCATATGAAGGAGTTAGAGCTGCTTCAGAAGTAATTGGTCCTGAGGCACAGCTCCTCCTGGCGCCCCCATTACCAGTACTGGGCTGGATGTTCAAGGGTAAAGTTCCTTCTACTCATCACGCCACCGATGCTACCTGGAGTAAGTGGGTTGCCTTAATCACGCAGCGAGCTCAAACAGGAAACCCAAATCACCCAGGAATGGTAGAAGTGATCACAAATTGGCCCAAATGCAAAGACTTTGGGATGCCACCAGAGGAGATGGTGACACGTGCTGAGGAAGGTCCACCATAATAGTAATTGGGCAAAAGAACATGGCATTGAGTGGATATATCATATTGCCTATCATGCACCCACTTCTGGGAAGATTGAGCAATACAATGGACTGCTAAAAACCACCCTAAAAGCTATAAGAGGTGGAACCTTTAAAATTGGGACAAGCGTTTAGAGCAAGCTACCTGGCTAATTAACACCAGGGGATCCATCAATGGAGCTGGTCCTGCTCAATCAGACCTTTTACATACTGTAGGAGGAGATAAAGTCCCTGTGGTGCATGAAAGGAATTTGTTCGGGAAAACTGTTTGGGTTTCTCCTGCTTCAGGCAAAAGCAAACCCATTCATGGGACTGTTTTTGCTCAAGGACCTGGATGTACTTGGTGGGTGATGCTGAAGGATGGAGAAGTTCAATGTGTACCCCAAGGGAATTTAACCCTTGGTGAGATTACTCAATACTGAGCTGTATGATGCTGATCACTACATAATACTAACAGCGTTCAATAAGTGTTTTTCAGGATAACACAGGGGTGCTGAAACCTGAGCTAACTTCATCAAGTGGTGTCCAGCAAGCTCTTCAAGATGAACATGCTACCCATGGGCACAAACCGGAATGAATTTCATAGCATCTTTCCTGCCCTGAAATGAGATCCTGCAATCATGAACTAAATGGGCTTAAACTTTTGTATATAAACGTAAACCACAGATAAGTGACCTGCATGTATCCATATCATATATATAATCTGTGTGCGTGTAAATTTGATAGATAAAAGTAATAGTAATCTGAGCAAGATGCAAATGGTGTGGAATAAGGGGTGGAATGTCCTGGTTTGAGATAAAACAGAACCAATTTTGCAAAGAAGCAATCACTAAACTGTCAGTTATAAATCTGGTGAACCTGTCAGGCAGTGAAAGGCCAAAATCCACAGTCTTTTCATCATTTCATCTCAATGTCTAACCACATTAGGAAATGTCATCGGGTGTTCTTTTTTTTCTTTCTCTATCCATTCCTGTGAAGTGAAAAATAAATTTCTGTCTATGAAAAAACCTTCCCTCCATTCAGCATTCCTTGCTGTGTGGCTAATAAAGTTACTTAAGTGAATAAAGCCTGAGATGTACATAAGCACTCATATACTGAAGAATGAACATAAGCATGAAATAAGCATGAAGTTTAGAATCTGGTAGTTTCTGCCCCCTTAATTTGCTTTTGATGGTTATGTTATTAGGAAAGCCTAATTGCCCAGGAATGGTAGAAGTGATCACAAATTGGCCCAAAGGCAAGGCCTTTGGGGTGCCACCAGAGGAGGTGGTGACACGTGCTGAGGAAGCTCCACCATATCATGAACTCTCATTCTCTCAGCTAATGAGAACCAGCATGTTCTGGTTACTGATGGGCCTTGTCGTACTGTAGGAAAGCATCGAAGGTGGAATGCTGCAGTGTGGAGTCCTACAGGACGAGTGGCAGAAGCTGCTGAAGGACAAGGTGAGCGGAGTCAATCTGCAGAGGGAAAAGCCGTCCAGCTGGCGTTAGCTGTTGCTGAAGGAGAAAAGTGGCCAAGACTATCTCTCTCTCTCCTGACTCCGGGACAGTGGCAAATGCTCTGTGGGGGCGGCTAAAGCAGTGGAAGCAGAGCAACTGGCAGCCCTGTCCTGCCGGCTGGGCCTGTACTCTGTGTCTGTCGGGGCTCTGGTTGCCGGGGGCAGCTGTGAGGCGCTGAGGCGGGGGGGCTGGTTGGTGGCCATGCCAGTGATGCGCTCTGGTGCTTGTGACATCGGAGGGGCCGTGTCACAATGGGGGCAGCTATAAAAGGCGCCCGCAGGCAGCGCTGCCCCAGCACAGCCTGAGCCAGAGGTGAGTGCGCAGGCGGCGGGAGGCTGGGCCGGAGCGGGGCCCGGGCAGAACGGCGGGCCCCCGGGGGGTGGGTTCTCATCCTGCATCAAGGGCCCAGCTGCTGGCGGGAGCGCCTGGGGCCGGGCACGCTGCCACCGCCACCGCCGGGGCTGGGCGCAGGCCTTGCTGCCCCCCAGCTGTCTCGCCCCCTCTCCTGCCTGCCCCCAGCTCCCTGCAGTGCAGCGGCAGGGCCCTTGCGCCACCACCTCCTGCCCTCCCAGCCCCACTCAACCTCTTCTCTCCCTCCTCCCACAGGCCATGGCTGACACAACCTTCCTCACCTTGCTCGTGCAGAGCATCCTCCAGCTCCTGCACATGGTCTGCCAGGAGCTGGGTGAGGCCACCTGCGAGCACATGCGGCAGCACGCGCAGCAGCTGAGCCAGCCCATGACTCGGCTGCTGCAGGACATGGAGCAGAGTGCCTCGGCCTGGGGAGACCTGCTCTTCGCTGCCTTGCAGCACTGGCAGGTCTGGGCGCTCGCTGCAGTCCTCGTCCTGATCTTCAGGCTCTGCCGGCACCTCAGCAAAAGGAGCCCCCAGCCAGGCAGCAGCGCTGCAGAGGAGGAGAGCTCCAGCAGCAGCACAGAGTGCGGCAACGAACAATGTGCAGGAGAAGGTTCTGGCGACTATGAGAAGCGTGTGTTTGGGAGGTTTGCAAAGCGCATCCAGTCGTCAGTGCAGCGCCTGGCCTACAGGAGCCGCGTGGTGGAGGAGCTGATGGGCGACCTCCTGGCTGTCCTGCAAGAGCGCTTGTCCAACAGTTTCTTCCCGGTCCTGCAACCAGCCATCGGGGTGGGCAGCGCCTTCGAAGGTTGGAGTCCCCGTGGGCGTGATGCTGTGTACCGCCTGCTTGTGCCCCTTAAGCCCCCCCGTGGGCACGTTTTCCACCTGGAGCTGGGCACTGCAGCGGAGATGCCGGCAAAGAACTCCCGCGTCCGCGTGGAGCTGGCGTGTACCTGCAGCAGGGATCAGCTGGTGGAGAACACGCCGTTCTACCTCCACCACCCCCAGGAGGAGGAGCTGAGGAAAAATCCGTCTGCCAGCCTCCTTGGCACCCTCTGCACCGGCTCCTACCTGGATGTGCACAAAACCGCCCAGTGGTTGCAGAACCTGGTGAGCTCAGCCTGGGAAGAGATGCCTCAGGCGCAGCACTACAGCATGAAGGTGCTGCCTTCCAGCCGCTCCTGCAAGCTGCAGCTGACAAACGCCTCTGGGAAAAGCCTCCTCGTTGACATCATGTTTGGGGTGCGGCGAGGCGACTCGGACATCTTCCTGAGCAGCCGGGAGACTCCAGAGGCCATCCTCACCCCCAGCACAACATGGGCAGAGAGCTACGCGGTGGCAGAGGTGAAGTTCTTCAGGCATGTGGCCAGGCAGGCCCCACACGACACCTCCCACCTCAAATGCCTCCAGCTCTTTGCCGCTATCCTGCTGGGCACTGGCTTTTCCACCGCTACCTTCAAGACGGTTGCCATGCACCTCCTCAACACCTTACCAGTGTCGAGCTGGAGCAGGAGGGAATTCCTCATGCGGCTGCAGGATATCCTGTGGTACCTGCGCGGCTGCCTGCACGACAAACGCCTCGACCACTTCTTCTTTGCTAATGAGAACATGCCCGAGGACATCGTCTTGCCCCCAGCCCTCCAAACAGCGGAGCCACTCAACCTCTTCCAGCGCCTGCTGCATGACCCAGCCGCCCACGCCAAGGCAATGCGTGAGGCTGATGAGCTGCAAGATCGGCTCACAAGCCTGCTCTTCTACGGACACTGAAAGAGCTCCTCACGCACGGAGCTCTCTTAGTGTCCCCTAGATACTCCCCTGGTGCTGCGGAACTGAGCACGCTGGGCACGCACAACACGCTACTCAGTCGGCTCTGGGAACTGCTGCCACACCTTTCCTCTGCAGCAGACCCGCACTCTGGGGAGTGGGACGCGATGCGGCTGGAGTCGCCCTTGCAAGGAGCCTTGCGACAGAGACTCCTGTTACCACGGGCACAGCCACCGCCCTGTCCCTCGCGGAGCTTTACCCTGTACATAGATGTCAATAAATCATTTGTTTCACACCCAAACGTGCGTCTGTGCATGTGTGGACATCGGTTTTGGGGGGAAGGCGGGCATAGGGTGCTGAGCGCTCGGCTGCCTTAGAGTGGCGGAGCATTTTGCTGAAGAGCTGATGTGCTGGGCTCTGCTTTCACTGATTGTGGAGCTAAGGCTGGCACCTGTCTCTGCTCCAGTGCTGGGGCAATGGCAATCACTTGTTCCCCTCCACAGCTCTGCACATTGCCTGGGTGGCTCCGTAGGTAGGGAGCCTGCAGTGGCCCTGGTAGCCCGACAGCCCTTGGGTGACCCCCGTGAGGTGGTTAGGACGCTGCCCGAGTGGGGAGCCCTGTGCACAGGGAAGAAGTGTCACGACTGCTGAGCAGGGCTCTGCCTCCTGTACGAGCACCAGGCTCATTCTCCATACCCTCGTGGGACCTGCGCAACCTTCACCCGGCACACGTCACACGTGTTTTTTTTCCCTTGTTGCCCTGTAACAGCACAGAACATCCTCTCTAGCCAGAAGGAAGGGGGAATGTATACATGTATATCCACAGTCTAAGGAGGGTCACCTTTTGCTGGAACTTGGATCTCACTCCCTACCCCAATCCAAAATGCGAGAACAGAGCTAGCTCTGGAAGGACAGAGCCCTCTACGAGCTAGGAGCCACGAGGCAATTAGTAGATCGCAGGCTGATGATTTGCTTTCTGCATCTGAATGATCTTGCCGAAGCCACCTCTTCCCACATCGTAGTCTGTCCGGTATTCATCTCGCACCTGTCCTCCAGTTTTTCCTCTTCCATACTGTCGCCCCTCCTTAAACCCTGCATCCCAGTCAGTTCGAATGATGCGATCATCTAGTCGCGTGTCGTTGATAAATCGCATTGCGTGTTCAGCGTCTGCTCTTGTGTAGTATTCGACGAAGCAGAAGCCACGTGCAGCGAGGTTCCAGAAAGCTTTGGAGATGTCTCCAATTCAAGGCACGCACTTGCGCCATCCAGGCCACCTTGAGGAGAAGCCATGGCCTGATGGCAGCTGCATGGCAGGAGACCTGTACTCATACCTCTCTTTGGGACACCTGCTGTGGAAATCCAATGACCCTATATGGGCAAAGACTTGCAAGATCTCTGAGAATTGTCCCCTCAAAAGAGCTGCCTCTGTCTGAGGGCTAAAGAAGCCCAATGGGCCCCCGCTGTCCATCAGCCCAAGGGACGTGGCTTCTCCGGGCTCTCCCAGGGCCCTGCTCTTACAACACCCACTCTGGCCTTTTTTTGCAGCAGGCCAAGTTGCGGACAGCTCCTGCTCCCTGTCTCTCCTGGCACCCGGCTCACAGCTGCCAATAACCTCTCCTCCAAGACCAAGGCAAGAGCAAAGTGCCAGCTCTTCTCAGTAGCAACCTACAGGGGGTAGCAGGAGGTGCAGCGATTCACTGAGTGTCTGCCAAAGCCATCACTGCCCGAGTTACACCGCCAATGCGCCTTCTAGAGTAGTGGCCACACACCCATGTGCAGCTGCTGAGAAAAAACAGCCCCTTACTCAAGAGAAAAACCACCCTCCGACTCAAGACCAATCGAACCCGCTCCGAGATGTCCTGTGTCTTTGCCTCTGCAACTATGGAGAGAACATGAGGAAGTGGGAGGGAGAACTGGAAGGCTGCTCTGACCTATGGTAGGCCATCCTACGGACCAGGTAGGAACTCCTCTGCTAATCGTAGGTGCTGTGGTCAACGTTTGAGGTGCCCTGCCTCCAGCCATGAGGAGGAGAGGGACAACTGGATTTATTGGACTGTGTGGATTCGATGGCCTGGCACGTCAGAGCCACAAAAGTATAAAGCCCTAGTGGGCACTGGTGCCCAGCGTAAAGATCAGCAGGTGCCAATTGCTGCTGCCACGGTGCATCGACAGCAGTATCGCACCAACTGGGAATCCCTCATTCCTATCAACAGCTAGAGAGCCAAGGAGTGATCAGCAAAACTCGCTCACCCTTGAACAGCCTTATATGGCCAGCGCAAAAGTCTGATGGGAACTGGAGACTAACAGTAGACTATCGTGGCCTGAATGAAGTCACACCACCTGGTCCTGAGGCACAGCTCCTCCTGGCGCCCCCATTACCAGGACTGAGCTGGATGTTCAAGGGTAAAGTTCCCTCTAGTCATCACACCACCGATGCTACCCTGGAGTAAGTGGGTTGCCTCAATGACACAGCGAGCTCAAACAGGAAACCCTAATTGCCCAGGAATGGTAGAAGTGATCACAAACTGACCCGAAGGCAAGGCCTTTGGGGTGCCACCAGAGGAGGTGGTGACACGTGCTGAGGAAGCTCCACCATATCATGAACTCTCATTCTCTCAGCTAATGAGAACCAGCATGCTCTGGTTACTGATGGGCCTTGTCGTACTGTAGGAAAGCATCGAAGGTGGAATGCTGCAGTGTGGAGTCCTACAGGACGAGTGGCAGAAGCTGCTCAAGGACAAGGTGAGCGGAGTCAATCTGCAGAGGGAAAAGCCGTCCAGCTGGCGTTAGCTGTTGCTGAAGGAGAAAAGTGGCCAAGACTCTCTCTCTCTCCTGACTCCGGGACGGCAGCAAATGCTCTGCGGGGGCGGTTAAAGCAGTGGAAGCAGAGCAACTGGCAGCCCTGTCCTGCCGGCTGGGCCTGTACTCTGTGTCTGTCGGGGCTCTGGTTGCCGGGGGCAGCTGTGAGGCGCTGAGGCGGGGGGGCTGGTTGGCGGCCATGCCAGTGATGCGCTCTGGCGCTTGTGACATCAGAGGGGCCGTGTCACAATGGGGGCAGCTGTAAAAGGCGCCCGCAGGCAGCGCTGCCCCAGCACAGCCTGAGCCAGAGGTGAGTGCGCAGGCGGCGGGAGGCTGGGCCGGAGCGGGGCCCGGGCAGAACGGCGGGCCCCCGGGGGGTGGGTTCTCATCCTGCATCAAGGGCCCAGCTGCTGGCGGGAGCGCCTGGGGCCGGGCACGCTGCCACCGCCGCCGCCGGGGCTGGGCGCAGGCCTTGCTGCCCCCCAGCTGCCTCGCCCCCTCTCCTGCCTGCCCCCAGCTCCCTGCGGCTGCCGGCCCCGCTCCCCCCCCCACCACCTCCTGCCTTCCCAGCCCCACTCAACCTCTTCTCTCCCTCCTCCCACAGGCCATGGCTGACACAACCTTCCTCACCTTGCTCGTGCAGAGCATCCTCCAGCTCCTGCACATGGTCTGCCAGGAGCTGGGTGAGGCCACCTGCGGGCACATGCGGCAGCACGCGCAGCAGCTGAGCCAGCCCATGACTCGGCTGCTGCAGGACATGGAGCAGAGTGCCTCGGCCTGGGGAGACCTGCTCTTCGCTGCCTTGCAGCACTGGCAGGTCTGGGCGCTCGCTGCAGTCCTCGTCCTGATCTTCAGGCTCTGCCGGCGCCTCAGCAAAAGGAGCCCCCAGCCAGGCAGCAGCGCTGCAGAGGAGGAGAGCTCCAGCAGCAGCACAGAGTGCGGCAACGAACAATGTGCAGGAGAAGGTTCTGGCGACTATGAGAAGCGTGTGTTTGGGAGGTTTGCAAAGAGCATCCGGTCGTCAGTGCAGCGCCTGGCCTACAGGAGCCGCGTGGTGGAGGAGCTGATGGGCGACCTCCTGGCTGTCCTGCAAGAGCGCTTGTCCAACAGTTTCTTCCTGGTCCTGCAGCCAGCCATCGGGGTGGGCAGCGCCTTCGAAGGTTGGAGTCCCCGTGGGCGTGATGCTGTGTACCACCTGCTTGTGCCCCTTAAGCCCCCCCGTGGGCACGTTTTCCACCTGGAGCTGGGCAATGCAGCGGAGATGCTGGCAAAGAACTCCCGCGTCCGTGTGGAGCTGGCGTGTACCTGCAGCAGGGATCAGCTGGTGGAGAACACGCCGTTCTACCTCCACCACCCCCAGGAGGAGGAGCTGAGGAAAAATCCGTCGGCCGGCCTCCTCGGCACCCTCTGCACCGGCTCCTACCTGGATGTGCACAAAACCGCCCAGTGGTTGCAGAACCTGGTGAGCTCAGCCTGGGAAGAGATGCCTCAGGCGCAGCACTACAGCATGAAGGTGCTGCCTTCCAGCCGCTCCTGCAAGCTGCAGCTGATGAACGCCTCCGGGAAAAGCATCCTCATTGACATCACGTTTGGGGTGCGGCGAGGTGACTCAGACATCTTCCTGAGCAGCCAGGAGACTACAGAGGCCATCCTTACCCCCAGCACAACGTGGGTAGAGAGCTACGCGGTGGCAGAGGTGAAGTTCTTCAGGCATGTGGCCAGGCAGGCCCCACACGACACCTCCCACCTCAAATGCCTCCAGCTCTTTGCCGCTATCCTGCTGGGCACCAGCTTTTCCACCGCTATCTTCAAGACGGTTGCCATGCACCTCCTCAACACCTTACCCATGTCGAGCTGGAGCAGGAGGGAATTCCTCATGCGGCTGCAGGATATCCTGTGGTACCTGCGCGGCTGCCTGCACGACAAACGCCTCGACCACTTCTTCTTTGCTAATGAGAACATGCCCGAGGACATCGTCTTGCCCCCAGCCCTCCAAACAGCAGAGCCACTCAACCTCTTCCAGCGCCTGCTGCACGACCCAGCCGCCCACGCCAAGGCAATGCGTGAGGCCGATGAGCTGCAAGATCGGCTCACAAGCCTGCTCTTCTATGGACACCGAAAGAGCTCCTCACGCACAGAGCTCTCTTAGTGTCCCCTAGATGCTCCCCTGGGAGCTGGTGCTGCGGAACTGAGCACGCTGGGCACGCACAACACGCTACTCAGTCCGCTCTGGGAACTGCTGCCACACCTTTCCTCTGCAGCAGAACCGCACTCTGGGGAGTGGGACGCGATGCGGCTGGAGTCGCCCTTGCAAGGAGCCTTGCGACAGAGACTCCTGTTACCATGGGCCCAGCCACCACCCTGTCCCTCGCGGAGCTTTACTCTGTACATAGATGTCAATAAATCATTTGTTTCACACACAAACGTGCGTCTGTGCGTGTGTGGGCATCGGTTTTGGGGGGAAGGCGGGCATAGGTGCTGAGCGCTCGGCTGCCCCAGAGTGGCAGAGCATTTTGCTGAAGAGCTGATGCGGTGGCTCTGCTTTCACTGATTGTGGAGCTAAGGCTGCCACCTGTCTCTGCTCCAGCGCTGGGGCAATGGCAATCACTTGTCCCCCTCCACAGCTCTCTGGGTGGCTCCATAGGTAGGGAGCCTGCAGTGCCTTCCTTGGGAGCCATACACAAAGCACGCCCTGGTAGCCCGACAGCCCTTGGATGACCCCCGTGGGGTGGCTAGGACCCTGCCCGAGTGGGGAGCCCTGTGCACAGGGAAGAAGTGTCACGACTGCTGAGCAGGGCTCTGCCTCCTGTACAAGTACCAGGCTCATTCTCCATACCCTCGCCGCACCTGCACAACCACCTCCCTGCGGCTGCTGGCCCGCTGCCCCCGCCACCACCTCCTGCCCTCCCAGCCCCACTCAGCCCCTTCTCTCTGTATGGGAGCAGCCAGCCAAGCCGGTTTCAGAGCACCAGAGGTGAGAGGCAGGGAGCTGCCATCCCACTCAGCTCCATCCCCGCCGTGCCTTGGCTGTGCAGAGAGAACTTGGGGGGAGCTGCAAAACAGCTCAGCCCGGGCTTATCTCAAGATGGCACAGAACAACCAAAACCAAATGGCCCTTAACAAACAAAATGCCCCGAGTCCCATCCCACCACTCTTCCCGTGATGTTGAGCGCCGGACATCACAAATTGGCAACAGAGACTTCGCTATGGCACCACCAGAGGGAAATATCCCAGACAGTGTAATCCACTCGGGCATAATCCTGCACCCTCACCGAGTCAGGAAATATAAACCGCAGGGTCTGGGGAGACAAATGGGGAATCCTCCAAGGATACAGCTGGCCCCTAGGAGATCCGCCCCCCCATCCAGGACGCTGTACAGGGTAACTTCCCCGGGATGGAGCGACCTCACCTGAGAGAGAGAGGGTAAGTGACTAAGAAACATCCGTACGGTATAGGGCATGCGATTGAGTTTGTGACTGGTGCACTCTTCTAAGGCATTAATATCTAGCGCCCTTGTGGTTTGTGTTGCTACTTGTCGGGGGCATTTGTAGCTCGCAATAGTGGATCCCGCTAATTTCTTTTAAATTGCAATAGTGTAATCGCCATCGCACACACACAACTTGCAATAGTGACGTATTGGACCTGTCAGTGAAGTCCAAATACATTGTTAATTTGAACCTCTCAGTGAAGTCCTTTTTTCCTGTTTCATCACAGGCATGATGCCCATCAGGGGGGCTGGCAGGGGCTGTGCAGGCAGGATGTCCGTCGGGGGGGCTGGCGGGGGCTGTGCCGGTACGGTGTACAGCAGGAGGGCGGCGGGGGCTGTCGTAGGAGCCAGCAGAGTCTGGATGTGATCACCGCCTGCCATAGAGGCCGCTGGCAGCTGTGAGCGGTAGGAGTCGGCGGGGTCTTTGCCGGATGTTTCCCTCTGCCGCAGATCCAGACAATGAAAAAGATCAAACCCTCAAAACTTAACCCGAGTACAACAATCAAAAGTTTCCAAGAGTATTCCAAACTCTCAAAAACTGTTACTATTGATGACATCGGTACATCTAAATTCTCAAGAGACATCCTCTCCTTTGCTAAATGGCCCGTAACATAACCCAATGCACAATGGTCAGCAAAGGACTCCCACTGTCCCAAGATGGGTCTGACCACTGCAATTCTCGAGATGCTATTATATAAGTGACAAAACACGGAAAGATTACAAATGACCCGATAACATAGCAAAACACCACCACACAAAATAACAAGGCAATGTTTTTGAATCCACACTGAGAAACGATAAGCTGCCCTAAAGGAGAGAGAAACAGCAATGACCTCCCCCACAGCTCCCATAGCTCCTGACCTAAGTTTATACAAAGATAGCAGAGAACTCTGACCAGGTTCCTTCGAAACCATTCCAACAGAGTCATAGTGACTTTTCGAGGAATCCAATCAAATCTTTTTAAAACTTCAACCCTTCAGAATTTTCCAATTAAAACCTACAGTTCTCCCAGCACTATTTAAATTAAGTGCAAAATATCACATTGAGTGCCAAACCCATTACAATACCACATTGGGCACCAAATTTGTTATAGTTTGAGAGACCCATAACAATCTGTTGTCATTTAGACAATCATTCTATCACCTGATGACCCCTCCCCACCCGGGAAAGGGAAATCGGGAAAAACAAGGAAACCCGGGAGCTGAAGTATAAACAGATTTAATAGAATAAGATTAGATAATTAACATTAACAGCAGTAAAGAACCGATATTGATCCCGACACCAATACAGAATATGCAAAGATTATACTCAGCCAATTCTATCCATAGGAAGCTGTGCACTCCCAGCAGCGGACAACAAATGTGGGACACTGCGAGCGCTACGGCTTCAGGAAGAAGGGAAACGGCTCAGGGCTCCGGCACCAGGGCACGAAGTTCTCAGGATGGCAGCCATCAAGGGAGAGAGAGAGCTTCACAGCAAACTTTCTAATTTATAGTGAATGTGACATTGATGTTATGAACTAACCCTGTTGGCAGCTTGGGTCAAGTGCCCGGGTCTTGCTCCTCCTCATCCCTGCACCTGGCGAGCTCGAAAACACTGAGACCTTGAGACCCACACACCACAGCTGGCTGTAAAGTCAATATTTTCACAAATTCAGACACTGGAGTCTTCTAAAAAAGTGCAGTTTTCCCAAGTGTTTGAGGAGAAATTAGTCCTGTGTGGCTCAAACCAGGACAATAAGGTGTCCCTGAGCCCATCCCAGGCTCACGTTATCTAAGTGCAGATATCCCACTTGTGAGCACAGAGGGTTGAACAACAATTAGTGTTCAATAGATGTGTTGTCCTCACCCCAGGTGCGAGTCACCTGGGCGAGTTTACAGTCCTCCTCACCAATCTTCCGTTACTTTCCCACATTCCACCCCCTCGCTCAAGAGACCACTTCTCCTGGGGCTGACAAAGTTGGAAATGTCCATTCAAATTTGCGGGGTGTAATACAGAGTAATTTACAGAGGCATGAAATAAACACACATAGCAAAAGGAATAAACATCTCTCCACAGTAATACTTTGAATCAGCTGTCCCATTCCTCCTGTCAGGAAATTAAACCCCTCAGCCAGCCAGGCACCACCAGTGGGTTGTTTCACTTGATGCATTATGTCCTGGAGAATTTTGCATGTCTTGCTTCATGCTGGCTGCTTCATCGGTTATGTTGGAACAATGTGTGTTTTCAAAGTCGAAGCAGCGTTTCTGACGTCGAGGGAGGAAACGGTCCACCATCAGTTGGGGTTGTGATATTCGTTGGCGGATAACAGCCGTTACCTACTCAGGAGAGAGAGCAATGAGAGACATTAACACCAAAATCACGTAGCACAGTGTAGTTCTACAGTACAGCTGCTGGGGTTGGTATGCCACGGAAACAAGGTACCAAAAGACCTGCAGCTGCTCATCTTCCCTTGATACAAAAGGCAGATGAGTTAGTGACAGTAGAGGCTGACCAAATCTAAGTATTTGCATGTTGGTTTGTCAGAGCTGTACCCAGGGCATGCGCTTGTAGCACAAGACTACAAAGCCCGAGGAGCCAACCTGTGACAGGGGAGAAAAGCAGCAGTGTCATCTCCTTCCAGTGACACATATGCGTTGTTCCTGCTCCTTCAGCCAACGTTACTCTGGGTTTGATAACCCAATGTGGGGTAATTGCCCACACAGACTGGAGAGCTGTGGCGTGTAATTTTTCAGATGGAACTGAATGTGATGTTGTGCGGTGGGATTCAGACGCAGACCAATATGATCGTGCTGAAGCCGTTTTATTACAATACTTGAAGTGTTATATCCTTTTACTACAACGTGGGTTAGCATCGTGTCTTGTGCTCATTGGCCTTTAACCTTATACACACAAACTATTATTGGTTAAATACAGCCGTAGCAATACACATTCAGCATCTATTTAGGGGTCGCAGCAGTTTCAGTATCAGCGTGTGAATTCCTCCTGTGAATTCCTCCTTCATGCCGACCTTCAGACTGTACCAGCTTGTCTCTTATCTCTTCTGTTGCACAAAGTTCATAAGCTCATTATTTCAACGTTTCCGTTGTTTTCCAAAAAGCTTCCCACAATTCCCCCTTTTTGTTTTAGTTCAGCGGCCCAAACTCCTTCTAAAGATTTCTGTATTGATCGCTTTAGACAAGATATTATACATGGCACAAATATCAAAATTATCAACACTATAAGAATAACTAATAGTCCTTGTTTTAAGATTCCTTTCAACCATCCTGTTAACCCCCATCCTTCAAACAATTCATCAAGCCACGAGTGATCAACGGTTAACTTGTGCATATTAGCTCTCAGCTGGCTTAATTGCTTATGAATCAAAGTTGAGTGGTCAGAAAGATTCATGCAACACATACCGTCAAATTCCTCACAGCCATGACCCTGCACTAAAAGCACAAAATCAATAGCAGCGTGATTTTGCAATACAGCATGCCTAACACTATCTACATCTGTCAATAATGCGCTAATGATATCAGAGTTATAATAAAGGCTATAACAAGTATGATTAGCGTGAGCAGTACCCACTAAACTCTCATTTAATAAGCTACTATTGCTAACATATCCTTCAAAATCTTTTAAGCATATATGTGAAAAACTGATCAAACGTGTTTGAAAAGGAACAGAAGGCGTAGCCATTAACAGGCAAAAGGCCTCTTGGCCTGTTTGATTGGCCCAAGTTACCCATATATTCTGTCTCGGTGAAATGCCAAAGATACTTTCTACTTCTTTATAAAGAAGGCCAAACCACAAGATTAATGTCCAAAAGGCCATGTTCCACAGTTGGCTAGCTATTCCTTGTCTTGCTCCTGGACGACCGGGTCTTCAGCCAGATCCTTCCAGGGCCTGATCCATCTGGCTGGAATCCAGCGAGGGCCTCTTTCTGTAACGATACGAACATACCCTCGGCCAATATATCGCAGTTCAGCGGGACCTTTCCATACTCCAGTTTCAGGGTCCCTATATTGGACCAAAATACCTTGGTTCTGTTCTTTATGTCCTGAGCCCAAAGCTTGACTGTGAATCACTGTGGGGGGCTCAGTGTTGGTTCCCACTAACCGTAAAAAATTCATCACATATATTACCTTCTGTATTCGTGCTACAGGAGACAAATTCTCCTCCTCTCCCCCTTTTTGTTTTAACAGTAACTGTTTGATTACTTGATGCACACGTTCTACAATCACCTATCCTGTGGGGGAATGAGGAATACCTGTAACATGTTTAACTCCCCAGAGGTTCATAAATCGTTGCAGGGCCTGCGAAGTATAAGCAGGACCATTGTCTGTTTTAGTTTCAAGAGGAACTCCTAGAACGACAAAACATCTGTGTAAATGTAGTTTTACATGTCGAGCTGTTTTCCCAGACAAAGGGGTAGCCCAAATAGCGTGAGAAAAGGTGTCTACTGTAACATGTACATATTTAAAATGACCAAAATTTGGTACATGGGTAACATCCATTTGCCAAAGCTGTAATGGCCGTAGGCCTCGGGGGTTGACTCCTAAGCCCACCCCCAACATTTGTCCTTGACAGTCAGGGCAAGCCTGAACAATTCCTTTAGCGTCCGATAATGGGATGTCAAACTGTGGAATTAACATTTTTGGAGCCTGATGGAAAAACATATGTGAGTTTCGAGCCTGCTGGAATGCATTAGGAGACGGACCATTCCATGCAGCGGCCACTAACTGATCGGCGCGTTCGTTACCTTCCACTAAGCTACCAGGAAGGCCAGAATGGCTACGAATGTGGACAATAAAACAGTCATGCTTACGGCAATTTAGCAGTTGCCATAGCTCGGTTAAAAGTTGACTAAGTCAGCAATTATTCACTTCTTTCAAGATAGCGTGTTCTAATCGTTGCACTATACCAACAACATACAGAGAGTCACAAACAACATTGACAGGTTCTGCTGACCAATTTCTAAATACTTCAAGAACGGCATATAACTCCAACGTTTGAAGGGAATCAGTAACGTCACCCATTAAGCGTTGTGAATGCCATTGCCCACTGTGATGCCGCACATACCCGGCCTGATGACTGTTCTTACTAGCATCTGTAAAGATGGTCAGTCCGTTAACCGGTCTCCTAGAGAACTTTGGAATAACTTCAAAACCGTAACGGAGCAAAAACTTGATTAATCGGTGAGCTGGGTAATTAATGGTAAGATCTCCAATGAAAGCATTCAAGGCTAGGGCTAACACAAAATCGTTTTGCAATACCCAATTAATGTATTCCGCTATAATAGGGACATAGATAATAGCAGGGTCAAACCCAGCTATTTGTCAACATCGTTTTCTTACACGAATGATCACTTGGGCAACAGCTTCCACTTTAGTCACAATGGGTTTTGATAATCGATATGGCAAAAATATCCATTCCATGATACGTAAAGGATGAACCTCTTTTTCATCCCATTGTGCCAAGATAGCAAACAGCTGAATACCACCATTAAAAATAAAGGCTTGAACTGGTAGCTCGGGATTCCACAGGCTGGCTTTGGACATAGAGATTTTATTGACAATATTTTGTCATGCCTTCTTCTGCATTTGAGACAACTGTCGAGGTTCTCTCACATCGGGAGACCCCTTTAGCAAAGGCATAAGTGGTGCAAGGTCATCATTAGTGATACCACATATTGCACGTACCCATTGGATATCACCGATCAATTTTTGGATATCAGATAGTATTTCTATTTTCTCATTTAGAGTTACTTTTTGTGGAGTAACTGTAGTTCCAGATATGATCCAACCTAAATATTTCCATGGTGATTGCTGCTGCACCTTTTCTGGAGCGATAACCAATCCAGCCTTTGCTTACTCCTGCTGAAAAATAGGCACAACAATGTTAGGATTTAACTCTTTTTCTGCAATTAAAATGTCATCCATATAATGATAAATCACAAAGGTACTAAATCGTTCCCGGAGTGTCTGCAGAGCCCAAGAGACATATAGTTGAAAAAAAAAAATTTTTTTTTTTTTCTTTTGTATCATGACCGGCCTAGGTAGTCCTGGCTGCAAGGTTACCTTGCCGACATTGTCGCTGCAGGTGCCCCATCTTACCACAATTATAACAGCGTACATAAGAGGAGGATCCTTTGGCTCCTCTCCCATGATTAAGCAGCGGCTTAACAGCAGCGGCAAATGCATTGGCAAGGTACTCAGCCTTCTCTTCAGCGGTTCCTACTTTTGCACACGCGTCCATCATGTCTTGCAATCCTGCCGATTTCGGTAAAGCCTGCAAAATACGCTTACAAATTGAGCTAGCATTTTCTACTGCAAGTGACATCAACACTGACTCCTTTGCTCCAGGAGCCAAATCCATATTCCTTTCAATAGCTGCAGTAAGCCTATCAATAAATTGCATATACAATTCATTCGGTTCTTGCTTAATTGAAACATAAGATGGAATAGGTTTTCCAGCTTCAGGAACTGCTTTAAAAGCTGCCAAAGCAAGCTCCTGAGATTGCTGCAAAACTTCAACAGCCATGTGCATTCGTGCATTTTCTGAGCTAAACCGACCCCGACCCACCAACATATCAGAGGTAACTCCAGATAAGGGATCGTTTACCCCACGGTTTGCGTTGTTATCCACGGCACGATCCGCCAAAGTTTCAAAGGCACTTTTAAAATGTAACGCTTGGGATGGAGTAAGCAGAATTTTAGCCAAACGATAGTAACCATTAGGCACCAAAACCGTACTAGAAAACATTGCACTAAGCATTTGCTGTGTATAATTAGATGTCAACCCATATTGTGCAATAGCACTTTTTATTTCCTTTAAAGTTTTCCAGTCGAAAGACTGCCATGCCCTTTCCCTGTGAGCATTAACTACTACTGGAAAAGCATGAGGCAAATCAAGAGGCAGAATAACCCCATCTAGCATTGCTTCTTTTATAACGCCTTTCCAACGCCAGGCAGCTGTATCATCTGCCGACGGTTTTCCCTGTGGTGGAAGAGGTAAGTCATCAACATTTAACGTTCTTTTGTTGCGGCATCGACAGTCGTTCTAAGCATCGCTTCAGATCGGTTAATTGTCTATCTACGTCCTCCTTTGAAACCGGAGTATGCCACTTTTCTTCCCACAAGTCTATAGAGGAGACGCCAGTTTTCTTCCCACAAGTCTACAGAGGAGGGCGGCGGGGGATTTACCGCCGGAGTATCGTCAGGAAAACCCTCCAACGGAGGTGCCGATGGTTCTGGCAGAGGATTGGGCAGCTGCATAGGCGGCTCTTTTCCTTGTACAAGAGGAGCCTGAGGCAGTGGCGGCGGCGCAGGCACAGGCGCGGGGGGGTCACTCACCCCGCACGGTGGAGACACCCAGCGAGGGTGGAAGGAGTGGGGGGAGGGGGGGTATCAAACATGCGGACCTTACGGCGCACGACTTTTTGTGCATCTCTCCCCCTGTCCTGGTCTGGCCCGGTATCTGAAAAAGCCGCACACGCTTGTAAAGTCACATTTTTCTCTGCTCGCATACTTGCTACTGTATCTTTAAGCAATTTCCATGATGTTGCTAGAGGTAATAAATCTTTTTTCCCAGATGAGATATCTTTCCATAATTCTTGCCCAAGGCTATCCCATATTGCTGTCTGGAAAATGTCCTGGGCATCCTTTACTATGCCCGTTTCTTTTGCCCATAAAAGCAATTTCTTTAAAATAACGGGGTCATACTTAAGTCCTCTCGTAGAGAGGAAATGTTGCAAAAGCTTTAAGATAGCTTGCTCCTCATAACTTAAATTATTTCCCATTATAACGTATGACCCAAAACACGTTTGGCTGCTCACCTTCTCTCGTGGCCACGATTAACAAAAACTTCTCGTCTCTCAGCCCGTTTCTTTTTCTTTTTCTTTTTCTTTTTCTTTTTCTTTTTCTTTTTCTTTTTCTTTTTCTTTTTCTTTTTCTTTTTCTTTTTCTTTTTCTTTTTCTTTTTCTTTTTCTTTTTCTTTTTCTTTTTCTTTTTCTTTTTCTTTTTCTTTTTCTTTTTCTTTTTCTTTTTCTTCTTCTTCTTCTTTTTCTTTTTCTTTTTCTTCTTCTTTTTCTTCTTCTTCTTCTTTTTCTTTTATCGCAAACTGTCAATTTCAGTAAGAAATTGCCAGGGGCCCCACGTTGGGCGCCAATTGCGGTGGGATTCAGACGCAGACCAATATGATCGTGCTGAAGCTGTTTTATTACAATACTTGAAGTGTTATATACTTTTACTACAACGTGGGTTAGCATCGTGTCTTGTGCTCATTGGCCTTTAACCTTATACACACAAACTATTATTGGTTAAATACAGCCGTAGCAATACACATTCAGCATCTATTTAGGGGTCGCAGCAGTTTCAGTATCAGCGTGTGAATTCCTCCTGTGAATTCCTCCTTCATGCCAACCTTCAGACTGTACCAGCTTGTCTCTTATCTCTTCTGTTGCACAAAGTTCACAAGCTCATTATTTCAACGTTTCCGTTGTTTTCCAAAAAGCTTCCAACAGGTGCCCCCTGTCTCTTTGCCCCGGGGACGCAGAGTTGGGCGTCAGCTGTCACCCCTGCCCACCCCAGGGGGACAAATCCCGGGTGCTCAGTGGTTTCAGCGACATCTTGACCCTCAGCCCCCATGTCCTGGTGGTGGTTCTTGTTGGTCCCAAGGAAGGGGGAGACACACAGGGTGCCTGGTGCTGTGGTGACACCAGCAGCAGAGGATTTTGGCTCTTCCATGTTATAGGTTAGTCCCACAAATTGATGCGAGGAGACGGAGCCAATTAAGACTGAAGTATTTATTAGCAAGCGGCAACAAGCAAAACAGCGCGGGGCGGCCCGGGAGTCTCACTCCGCCAACGGCTCGCGCCCGGTTCCCGAAAGTCCCTGGTTTTATACTCTTCTTTTTCCGGTATAGGCGTACTCTGCATCTGCACAACACGACTTGTTGCTAGGGGGTCGTTTTCTGCTTTCCTTTTCCTCCTGGTTGTCGCAGGGATGACAGATTCATGTCTTCCTCACATCATGTACTCTTCGTCTTCATGAGCCCCCCTCCCCTCCTCCAAGTCTTTTTCACATCCTACTTTGTTTGCATAACCTGACCTTTGCAGTTTTAGCCTTGCTCGCTCAACAGGATGCTGGCTATCTTGCAACAGCAGATTCAGCAATTGCCTTTTTGTAAAACAATGTGACAATGCGAGTTTCTAGGTTTGGTGAACAAACAGCGCTGAGCTTATCACAATTCCCCCCTTTTACTTTTTACTATTTTGTTCATCAAACCGCTTAAGCGCTTGTGCTTGAGCTTTTATTATGCTTGAGATAACCTCCTGTCCAGATGGTCCTTGAGCGACTGGTTGCATCAGCAAATGATCTTCTGTTACTTATTACATTCCACAAAAAAACTCTCTTGTGGTTCGCTCCAGGTGAACGAACTGCAAAACGTAACCAGTGCAGAAGTCATTGTGCCACGAGACCAAACGCCGGACAAGAACGAGGAGGTCATCGTTAAAATCATTGGGCATTTCTTTGCCAGTCAGGTACAGTTTGGCCGTGGCGTTACCCGATATTCCCCGGCCGCTTCTGTCCACCGAGGAAAGGCGCGGGGCTTGCTGAGCCCAGCACCACCCGAGCACCCTGCCACTCTTCTTTTGGGTGGTCCCTGTGCCCCCAAGAGGCACTGAAGGTGTTTCGGTAGCTTCCCCCCGGCTGTGCAAGTGCTGAAATTGAAGATTGGCTTGTTTGAGCTAAAAATGGGTGTTTTGGATGCTGTGCAGAGCAGTGCCCAGGGTGTGAATGGACTCCTCTGTGCAGGCAAAGCCACCCGCATCCCACCTGGGTGCATCTTCCATAACTGCACAGCGCAAGATGAGGGAAATGCTCCAGCAGGTGAAGCAGCAGGAGCAGAAACACGCTCCGGGAGCCCCGGCCTCGCAGCACAGCAAGGGAGGCTCCCGCCGTGCCGCCCAGCACTGCCCGATGAATGTAACCCCGCCGCTGGACATCCCCCCCCTCCCCCACCCCCAGCAGGTCAGGGGAGCAAAACAAAGACCCCCCCAAACACACAGCCCCCCATTCCCCGCGGCGCTGCGAGGATGCACAGCCGAGGGGGACGGGGAGGGCTCTCTCCATCCCACAGCCTCCCCCTTCCTCCTCCCTCGCCTCCCAACGCTCTCCCTTTAGTTGGACTAACAGGGGCAGGTTTGGGTACCTCAGCACCTCACGCTTGTGTCTCCCTTTTAGAGATTTTGTGTGCCTTGGAAACCTGAGAGTTGGAGCTTTTTTTTTAATTAATTTTCTAATAAAAAAAGAACCGAGTTGGAAAAGCGATGGGGATAGGCAGCACTGTGGTCATTCTCTCCGGGGCGTTGTGGAGGAAGGCTGCCAGTCTTCCTCCCAGTGTACTTTTCCCCGTTGGCTCCAGACTGCTGCTGGGGCTGAGCTCTGAGCCGCCAGAGCGGTTCTCAGCAGACGGTCACTCGGCGCAGACAATGAGGCCCTGAATAGCCCTTCCTGTGCTCTTGATGGCTCCGGACGGCTCTGCTCCTCTGCTGCTTCTAAGGTGGGGCTGCCCCAGTGCCCTCACTCAGGAGCCTTTTGTCTGTGCAGGTCTCACTTGTGACAGGGTGTGGGGGTGTTGCCAAACTAACTGCTGTGCTGCGATGTGTGAGTGGGTGTTCCCGCCCGTGTCAGTGCCAGAGCTCTTCCGTAGGCTCTTCTGCCAGCGGAGAGCCAGGGGCCGCTCCTTCGGGAGAGAGCTTGTTTAAAAAGAGAAAAAAAAAAGGGGGGGGGGTGAAAAAAAAAAGTGGGAAAAGAAAAAAGGGGAAAAAAGAGAAAAAAAACGGGGGGGGGGAGGGGAAACAAAAAAGGGGGGAAAAGCAAAAAAAAGGGAAAAAAGGGGGGGGGAAGAAAAAAAGGGGAAAAAAGTGAAAAAAGAAGAAATAAGGGGAAAAAAGGAAGGGGAAGTGAAAAACAAAAGGAAGAAAGAAGAAAAAAGGAAAAAGAAAAAAAACCCACTTATTAAAAAACAAAGGTAGAAAAGAAAAAAAACCGAACAAACCAAGGAAGGAAAGTGGGAACAGCCGCCGGGCAGGAGGAGGGACAGGAGCCGGGGGAGGGAGGACGGGGGGGGAGGGGGGGGGAGGTGGCGGTGCCAGCGCCGGCCCCGGGGGCTGCGACACCACGTTTTTGTCCTCTACTGCAAAGTGTTCTGTGAAAAACAACCAACCAAATCCCACCCACCGACAACATCAAAACCCAAAGAGAAATCTCTCCAGCTCACACGAGCCTGAGCTCGCTCTCCGCTGCTCTCTTTCCAGTGTCTCGGGGAGGCGTTGGCATCAGGAAGCCTGTGCTAAAGCGGGGTGGGGGCCTCGCCGCAGTTGGTTAGCAGAGCCAAAGTGGTTATTAATGGTTATTAACAGCACAGTAATTAGGCCCGTGTAATGGGGAAGCTCAGATGCCCCCTAACCAACCCCCGGTGCTTCTCTAGCCAGGCGAGCGCTGGGCGTCCACCCCGCAGGAGAGGAGCGCACCTCCGGGGTGGGTGGAAGGGCATCACCCAACGGGGAGAGGACCAAGATGGGGCTTGGGTGTCCCTTGGGGTGGCCGTGTGGCGGGGTAGGGCTGCTGGGGGCTGCCACGATGAGGGACACCCCCACGCCTTTCTCCATGGCTCCCACAGCTCTGCTCCCTCCCTCCCTCCCACCCATCCAGTGCCACCGGAGAGGTGGTGTCCCCCCTCCCGGGGCGGGCAGGGGCTGTGCCACCCCATCTAACACCTCAACGCACCAAAGCACCTCACTGGGGGAGGAACCCTGTGCCTGGTAGCCCCGTGCTCCCCAGCACTGTAAGGATAGGGCTGAGCCCCCACCACGGCCACCCTGTGCAAACCAAAGACCCCCACACAGACCCCCCCACCCCCATTCCCCGCGGCACTGTGAGGATGCACAGCCGAGGGGTACGGGGAGGGCTCTCTCCATCCCACAGCCTCCCCCTTCCTCCTCCCTCGCCTCCCGACGCTATCCCTTTCGTTGGACTAACAGAGGCAGAGAGAGAGAGAAAGAGAGGTTTTATTATTCTTTTCTTTTTTTTTTAATTTTTTATTTCCTAAAAGCCACCCGGTTTTCATCCCAGGCGTATCCAGAGGAGCTCGCCCAGCGTAGAGGGGGGGAGGTTGGGCTGCGGCGCACAGCGCAGCAGCTCATCAGCTTTTAGAATTAATGTAACAATAAGGAAACTAACGGCGATTTTTAAGTTTTGTAAGGATTTTATTTTATTTATTTATTTATTTCATTTCAGAGGGGGTGGGGGCGGGAGGGGGATGTTTGTTTTTTAGCACAAGCCGGCTTTTCTAGAGGTTAAAGGAAAGGCTGTGCTCGGCCGTAAACGCTTTGCGGAAAGATCCCGGTTGCAAGGAGAGAAGGGGGGAAAGAGGGGCAGGGGGGGAAAAACAGATTTCCAAGAGGTTGTCAGCCCAGGGCTGGGGGGGAAAAAAAACCAACACTAGCAAAAATATTAATTTTTTTTTTAGTTTCAAAAGTAACACACACACAACCCCCAACCCCAGATGAAACACACACATCCACACACAAAAACTACCTCAGGTTTTCATACCTCAGCACATTGCGCTTCTGTTCCTTTTAGAGATTTTGTGTGCCTTACAAAACTGATAGCTGGAGCATTATTTTTGTTTATTTTCTTAATAAAAAAAAAAAAAAGAGTTGGAAAACACGCTCTCTACTGAGTGCGAGGCGGGAGAAGGAAAGCAATGCCACGGGTGCCAGAGCTCTTCCATAGTCTCCTTCTGCTGGCTGAGAGCCAGGGGCCGTTCCTTCGGACAAAGCTTGAGAGACGTTTAAAGAGAGAAAAAGAAAAAAAAACAAAAGAAAAAAATGGGGGGAGAAAAAAAAAGAGGGGAAAGAAGAACAAAGAGAAAAAGAGATAAAAGGGGGGGAAGAAAAAAGGGGGAAAAAGAAAAAAAGGGAAAAGGAAGAAAGGGGGGGGAAGAGAAAAAAAAAAAGGAAAAGGAAACAAAAACCCCAAATATAAAAAAAAAAGAAAGGTAGAAAGGAAAAAACAAACAACCAAACCAAGCAAGGAAAGGGGTGAAAGCCATCGGGCAAGACGAGGGACGAGAGCCGGGGGTGAGGTGGCGGTGCCAGCGCCGGCCCCGGGGGCTGTGACACCACACTGCAAAGTGTTCTGTAAAAAAAACCAACCAAAACCCACCCAACGACAACAACATCAAAAAACAGAGAAATCTCTCCAGCTCACACGAGCCTGAGCTCGCTCTCCGATGCTCTCTTTCCAGTGTCTTCGGGGGGTCACGGCCGAGCTGAGATTGGGGGGTGGTGGTGGTGGGAGTTTGCCCCATGGCTGTGATGGGGGGAGAAGGGGTGGGTGGGAGTGGGGGGTGTGGTGTGGGGTTTTTTTGAGGTGGTGGTGTTTTTTTTGCCAGGTGTCGCTTTACCCAGTGGCTCGGGGAGTGTGACAAAACGGGAAAAAGGGCTTCACTGAGAGGTTCAAATTAACAATTTCTTTGGACTTCGCTCACGGGCCCAATACATCACTATTGCAAGTTCTGTGTGTGCGATGGCGATTACACTATTGCAGTTTAAGAGAAATCAGCGGGATCCACTATTGCGAGCTACAAATGCCCCCGACAAGTAGCAACGCAAACCACAAGGGCGCTAGATATTAATGCCTTAGAAGAGTGCACCAGTCACAAACTCAATCGCATGCCCTATACCGTACGGATGTTTCTTAGTCACTTACCCTCTCTCTCTCAGGTGAGGTCGCTCCATCCCGGGGAAGTTACCCTGTACAGCGTCCTGGATGGGGGGACAGATCTCCGAGGGGCCAGCTGTATCCTTGGGGGATTCCCCATTTGTCTCCCCAGACCCTGCGGTTTATATTTCCTGACTCGGTGAGGGTGCAGGATTATGCCCGAGTGGATTACACTGTCTGGGATATTTCCCTCTGGTGGTGCCATAGCGAAGTCTCTGTTGCCAATTTGTGATGTCCGGCGCTCAACGTCACGGGAAGAGTGGTGGGATGGGACTCGGGGCATTTTGATTGTTAAGGGCCATTTGGCCTTGGTTGTTCTGTGCCATCTGGAGATAAGCCCGGGCTGAGCTGTTTTGCAGCTCCCCCCAAGTTCTCTCTGCACAGCCAAGGCACGGCGGGGATGGAGGTGAGTGGGATGGCAGCTCCCTGCCTCTCACCTCTTGTGCTCTGAAACCGGCTTGGCTGGCTGCTCCCACACAGTGTGTTACTGGCTTGCCCAGCAGGTAAAGAACCCAGATTTGGGACGCCACTGGGGTGTCCGTAAGGGGTCCTGGGGGGGACTGCTGCAGGCCAGAGGGCGTCTGGGGCAGCCCTTCAAGGATCTGTGGGTCCCCTCTGGTGCCTCTGGGGAGGGTTTTGTGGCTGGAGAGGGCCCAGCTGGTTTCAAGAGGTGCTTCCTCCCTTTCTCCAGCCCACGCAGCTCCCCCGACACCACCCCCCCCCCAGGTTGGTGGGTGCCAGCAGTGCCAGCCTGTCCCACTGGGTCGGGCACTGAGGGGGGCACAGCCCCAGCCGCGGGATGGGAGGAGGAACCACAGCACCAGGGATAGAGACCAACATTTTATTTCTTTAACATTTCCCATGGGGGGCACCCCAGGGTTGCGCGGTGCACCGCAGCTGGTGCCAGGAGGGACTCCAACGTCCCCCCCACAGCTCACCTGCCCCTGCGCGTGATGCTTTTGATGGGGCTCAGCGCGGTCTCTTCTGTGCTACGGACCAAGCGGCTCCAGGTAGGCGACTGCTGCACCGCACTGTGCCACAGCAGAGCGGTGAGTGGCCCCGGCACCGAGCACCATGCAAACAGCCCACACCCCACGGCAGCCCTGAGCCGGGGCTGTGCCGAGGGCTGCCAGCTGCTCACTCCATCCCCTCCCTCAGCAGCTTCTCGGCTAGCGGATGAAGGATGGGAGCTCAAGTCAACACAGGAGAAGCAGGGAGTGTGGGGGAGACCCCCAGATCCTGCCCCAGACCCTCAGCCCATGCCCTGCCCTGCCTGCGCTGGGCAGCCCTGCCCGCCTGCTGAGGAGGGGGTGCTGCCCGTGGGCTCCAGCGGAGGAGACAGGGGGCAGCGGGCTCTCTTCTCTCTCCTCCTCTGCAGGACAACCGAGGAGGCAGCGAGGAGGCAGCACCGGGCCCTGCAGGACCCACTGGGCTCCCTGCCAACCATATACCATCTGAGCAGTGATGCCTCTCTCTACCCCCTGCTCCCCCCAAGCCCCCAGGTCCCCCTGCCCTCCTCTGCCGCCTATAGGTCCTATCAGTGGGGACAGCTCCTTCTGGTCCAGGCACCCCCCGGGCTCCTGGGCCCCCCAAGGGCCACTGCAAGAGCCCCTGCAGCCTGTGCTCGCTGGCCAACTGGGAGGACTGCAGCAGCCTGTTGAGGAGCAGCTCCTCTTCCCAGAGCTCCCTCTACCACTTCCTGGAGGCCTGGCCCAGTGCAGCAACAGAGCCAGTGGTGCTCACACACTCAGGACAACCCCGCTCTCCCATGGCTGCTGGTGGGGCAGTGGGGAAACTGGGGCTGGTCCTCAGCCAGGAGCCTCCACAGGAGCTGCCAGCAGGGACCGAGAAAGAGTGGGTTCCCAGGCAGGGAACGGAACTGAGTGTGGAAGCATACGCTGTGGAGCTCTGAGCTGCTGCGTGGTGCCAGGTCTATCCAACGTCAGGCAGTACGTTCCCAGGAGACGTCACTGCTAACAACTCTTCCGAGGAAGTCAGGCCGTTTCTGTAGTCGTAGCCTGCCTGGAGAAACAGCCCCACGGGGCTAATAGTCTGCTGAGCAGCAAGGGAGCAGAGTCGCTGACTCTCAACCAAGGACTGAAGTACAGCAACCCACTCTATTGCCTTCCCCCTTCGCCCGCTGCCTCCCACAGTTTAAAAGAAACCAACCAGGGAGCTCCAAGTGAGGGGACCCCTCCCCCAAATCTGTCCAACATCCCCAAACCTCCCTCACGACACGGGACTCCTCCCACACACCTCCACTCCCCACACCGACAACCCTCCCCCTCCCCCAACGCTCCAAAAAGCAGCAGTCCTTAGGGCAGACTCCTTAAGCTGACTCCACAGCTACGGCTCCCCGTGGGCTCTGGGGGAGACAAGGGGGCCCCGGGGGTCTCCGTGGGCTTTAAGGGGGTCCCAGGGCTGCCCACGGGCTCCCAGCAATGCCCGTGCCCACCACCCACCCCCGCTTCAGGGGGCCCAGCGCTGACACCCCCCGACCCACCTCGGGGGTACCTGGGGGGGCTCGGCCGTGGGCTGGAGGCGGGCGAAGGGGGCACGGCCGGGCTGACCTGCCGGGGGGGGCTGAGAGCGGAGCCCAGAGCGGAGCCAAGCGCCCGGCCAGGCCGGCCCCGGGCACCCTGCGCTGCGGCCGGGGCTGCCGCCACCTGCGGGGAGCGAGCGGGGGGTGAGGGGGCGGCAGCGGGGGACGGTGTGGGGGGGCTGAATCGGCCCTGTTCCCCCCAGGGACCCCCCACTCGTCTCTGCCCCCCACAAAAAGGCCCAGATCACCCCCCCGAGCCCCCCAGCCCGGTCCCGCCACCCCACAAATCCCCCGAACTGGCCCTGGACACCTCCGCTCCTGCCGCTGCCGCTGCCGCCGCCGCCGCCGCTGCCCCGCCCACGCACGCGCACGCTCCCGCTCCCGCTCCCGCTTCCGCCCCCCTCGGCCCCCGTCCCCCCGTCTCCCCCGGTACCGACCATCGCAGCTCCCGACCGCCGACGCACACCGGAAGTGCTCCCCTTCGCGTCCTCCCAACCGCGCATGCGCCGAAGGGCAAACCCGGGCCACGCCCCCCAGCACCGCCCCCGCCCTCATCACCGCACCACCGCTTCTCTCCGCCCCGGGCAGTGCAAGGCCGAAACCAGCCCAGCGCTCCCCCAAATGCGCCGGGACCCCCCGAAATCAGCCCAGCCTTCCCCAAAATGAGCCGGACAGCCGTTTGCAGAGCTCCGCAGCCCCCCCGACGAACATCACGAGGATGGGGGGGAAAGAAAACAACCAGAAAGGTACTGAAAATAACGTGGAGACGGTGCTTAGAGATCCTTCCGAGAGGCAAAACCCGGCCTTTGTTCTCATTTTTGAACACGGGGTTTCGCAGTGCTTCGCGGGCAGTGCTTATCCAGGGGCATCAGCTATCCCGGGAAGCGAAAGTTCCCATCCCGTGTGGAAAAAATCCACTCGCATGAATAACTTGGACAAAACCAGCCCACAAAAGGCCCAGAAAAGAGGCACCTTTGGTCACCCTTTGCTTGAAGCTTCGCTAAAACTGTATACTCAGATTGGCCCTTTCCTGCAGTTTCTTTCCCAGAGTTTTGCCCCAAACCCACGCTTCTAGCCCCGGTCCCCAAGCCCTCCCTCGGGGCCCACCACCTTTCCCCAGCCCAGCCTGTCCTTAAAGCTTTTCTTTTCACACACAGCCCTTTCCACTCACCTCCCTCCGGGGCCTCCTCTCTCACAGGCACCTCACAGCCCTGCAAACCTCCTCTCCTTTGCCTCTCCCGCTCACGAAAACCCATTCCCCCCTCACAAACACCCATTCCCCTCACTCCCTCCTCACACAGTCGCTCCCACACCCCCCACCATCCCCCCTTCCCCTTCCCCTTCCCCTTCCCCTTCCCCTTCCCCTTCCCCTTCCCCTTCCCTCCCCCTCCCCCCAACCCCACTCCTGGGCAGCCTTTTCCTCCCTCCCACCTTCTCCCCACAGCTCTTCCAGGGCTGGGAGAACACTCCTGCCCTTTCTCTTCCTGTGGGTTTTGAGAAGAAGAGCCCCCTGTCTGCCCAGCCCAAACGTGGGGTCTGGGCAGCTCCACGCCTTGTGTTTGAAGCGGGAATTGGGATATTTCAGTTTTCTTCTGCGATCAGGCATGGTTGTGAAAGGGCCAGTTGTAGTGGTTAGGCTTTGGTGGGTGAGTAACAGCAAATCTTATTTAAATTTTCCTTTTTTTTAGATTTTGTGTAGGGGGCTCGTTGTCCTCACGCCCTCGAGTTCTGCTCCAGGTCAAGCGAAGCCCCATGGAACTGGCCCTAAGGGCGGCGGCGGCCATGGACCAGCGCCCCTTCGGCGTCGAGAACGTGGTTTATTTTGAGGTGAATCTCCCTGTTTTTCTTGAGAAGCAGGGGTCTGGTTTGTAGCAAGGCTTAAAACCCTGGGTTGTACCTAAACGTGGGGCTGACTTCAACCTCAGGGGCTGCGACTATGTCCAGCTCCGACTCACAGCCCTGGCAGCACCGTCAGCGCGCCGGGCTCGGCGTTCTCTTGTATTTTGAAGGGTTTCTTACGGATCGGCAGCAGCCGGGGATATTTAGCAGCTGTGTATTGGTGGTGGAATCCGTGTGGTGAAAAGATCTTTGGGGTAAAGAGGTGAATAGGTGGTTTGTTTTTTTTCACCTCGAGAATGTTTCTTGTTGCCTTGTACCTGTAAAAAGATGTTCAAATCGTTAAGGTGTTCAAATCGTTTCATAAAATTACCCCCTAGACAGGAATATGTTTTGTGGTTGGTTTGGGTTTTTTTTGTTTTTCTGTTGCCAAGGTCTATATTAGTGGCTTTCCCTGAAGCGGGGAAAAGATGTCCTGTTTAATTGTTGTTTGCATTTGAAATTGTCTGTGAAATGGATTAAGCAGAGAGGGCTTCTTTTTGTGGGTCTGCCCTTGGGAGGAGAGCGCATTTAGGAAAAGGCTTTTCTAGAGGGGACGGAGAACTTAATTGCTGATGGCTATAAAAGCGCGCCCTGTTTGGGTGCTTTGAATTTTCCAGTGTGGGAAAAGCTGCAGAAGTGTGTATTTCTGTCCAGCTGCGGAGAAATGGGTAATACTGAGCCCTACAATAGCTTGGTTGGTTTTTTTGCCCTGTGTGATGACTGGTGTGGAGGGAGTTTGTACCAAAGAGTCAACTTCTGATTGTGGGCAGCCCCTGTTTTAGGAACTGTTGCACAGATTGCTTATCGATGCAACTGCTGCCGCGACTCCCGCACTCCCTGCTGCTGTCAAGCTTTTATTACTTGTTCTGAAAAGCTCTCGAAATACGTGCAGAGCTGCGCGGCTCCCCCGAGCCAGGTGGCCACGGCCACTGCCTCCTCGGCTCCTGTTGGCCATGGCTGACTATTTTCAGCAGGATTCGAGTATGTCTGTGTGCTCCTCCTTCCTTTTTAGCCATCTGTTATTTGAGTTTGGGACTCGGAGGCCTTACTGTCTTCCTGCGCTCTGTTTTTTATCACTGTTGACAGTTCTGGATTCACCAATAACAGTGCTCAGCGCTTACATCTGGAACGCCCTGAAAACAATGAACTCATTAATCCAGGGCCAAAGGTTTAGAAATAAATGGAACAAGGTCAAGCCTTGGGATCTTTAGTAACGTGATTCGGAGCCTCTTACCTGGCTTCTTGGTGGAGCTGGCACAGAGGTCAGTGATAATCCAAAACTGCAGAGCGAGCTGGGTGCCCGTGGAAGGGGAACTGCACTCTCAAGTGGAAATACTTGGGGTCTCGTTGCCTGTGGGAGGGAAAGGGACGTCAAGAGTCAACCTAAAGGAACTTCTCACCTTCAGAGATGGGGCTCTGGAGGTGACGGTTAATTGAGGGGAGTCGTGGAAGCGTGCCTTACTGAGCAACATGCTGCTGCCGGCCCAAGACTAAAAGTCTCCAAAGTTTGGGGTTGGTTTAAGTGCTTTTTGGTTATTAGCTGGATGTCACTCTTACAAGCACCTCTTGCCCTGTCTGGAGGGGTTTGCTGCTGCCTCCTGCGTTGGGCCGAGGGGACCGGCAGCCCTCAGGACAGGGACTTTCTCAGGCGCGGAGGTTAAACCTGGTGCGTGCTGCTTAAAAACTGCTCTGGGTGTTAGTGCAGCTGATGCCCGTAGCAGCTGAGGGTTGGCATGATCCCGGCATCGCCGGAGCTCTGGAGCCGAGGAATGGGAGCGTGGCCCATTTGCATCACAGCTTGTGAGGGAAATAGTGCGGTTTGATATAGCCGGGGTGCGTAAACGGGGATTCCTCTTTGCACGTGTGCTTACAGGGTGCACACACGGGTGTTACTTGGAGTGTTTCTTAATGCCTGCGAAGCTTTACGAGGTTGGTTAATGAGCGTTGCTTTGCTGTGCAAGTGCAAAGTGTTATTTTCCTGGAGAAACCAGCTCAGATGTTCCGTTTATTTTTCTTTTGTTGAAGGCAGAATGCCTATTTTAAAGCTTTCCTTGCAGGCAGAATGACATCTGCTTTTGAGGATTGTTTCTTTCCCTGCAGGGTGGAAAAATCTACAGCCTCGCTAAGGCCGCAGAGGAAGAAAACTTGTCAGTTTCCTGGAGCAAACTGCAGTTTGGAGGGGGGGGGTTGTTTGCCAGAGCGCCTTTTAGCACCTCGTCGGGCACATTTCTTTTCCCTGGGGGCTGAGGTTTAACATGGCCTTTTCATTTGCCTAGCTTTTGGTTGTATGAATTAATGGGTGTTTCAATGGGAACCACAAGACCTAATTTCTGAGTTGCCATCTTAAAAATTGTGCAGGGACGGAAGTGGGACAGGGAGGTGACCGGAGTGAAATGCTGAAGGCTGTTAAGGCTGGAATAAGGAATGGCGGGGCTTGTTCTGCTCACGCAATATGACAATAAAAGGCCACAAGTTCCTCGTGGAGGTAAAGAACCGATAATCTGGGAGGGCGTTCAGGGATTTGCCTCATCGAAGGGTTTCCAGGGGAATATGGGGGTCACTCTCCATCTCATTCCTGGTGAGCTGCCTGCCTGTTAAGACCATTATTACTTTATAATCATGGAGGCAGGCCCTGAATTCATGTTTGGGAAGCCATTAGCTAATTTTGTGGTTAATTCTTTTTTTTTTTTAGAGTGAGTCTGTGAATCGGTTCTCTGTGCTGAAGATGAGACACGTCCTTCCCTCTGCTTTGGCAATGGCCGCTTTCCTTGGGCGCAGGGACCGCACACCCCTCTGGTCCTTTCTCTGTAAGTAAATCGTGGCTGTGCCGCCTTCCTGCCCGGCCTGGGGAGCTTGTCCTTTACTGAGTGAGAAAGCAAGTTTTTCCCGGGAAGAAATAAAGAGATTTAAAAATCTCTATCCTTCTGTGCAGCAGTGCCGTCCCAATGCGGCCTCGGGAGAGGCACCTTTCCTCCAGCGCTGGAACCATGGCAGGGAAGGGACCTGCTATATCGTTAGGTGGACGAATTTCATCGTTCTTTGGCAACAAATGAATGTGGTGACAATGGTGACCTGGTCCAGCCAGCCTTGGTGATCAGTCCGCTCCTCCCTTTCCCTGTGGGAAGGCTCCGAGGATCTCCTGGGCTGTAGGAAAGGGGAGGCAGTAAGGATGCTGTGCTGGGGAGCTTTGACTGCCTTTGCTGTCTTCCAGATGGAGAGATGGATCCTCAGCACTTGGGAGCTCACCTTCCCCAAACGCTGAGTTTGCCATTTGTTATCCACAAACGACGTGTTTTTCCGTGCAGGAAATGGATTTTTCAGAAATTCCAGTGCGTTATGGAAAGAAAACGCTCCTGGAGTTTTTAATGCAGGTCATTCTTTTTTGTTGTCGCGGTTAAATCGTGACGTCTGTAACTTTGAAACGAATATTTGTATGCATCTGTCAATGGGTACAATTCACGTAGCCGCTCACAGGAGAAGGGATCTTAACTGCATTTCTGATTTTAGGCTGTATCGTGATAACGCCAGGGATTGATGTCGCGCTGGAGATTTTTCTCCAGTTCCCACCTTTTGCCACTAAATGAGCGGCAGAGATTTCCCAGCTAGACAGGCAGTGAGCTCTACGCAGGAATGTGAGCGCGGATCCAACGTTGATGGTAATTAAACTACGTTGTTCAGAGGTTCCTACCTTGTAATGAAAGTCTGGAAAAGTGAAAAAGGAGGTGCCTTTCTCCTTTGGGATTGCTGTTGTGGCAGAGGGGATGGAAACAACCCACGGGAGTTTTGCTCCGCTCCTGGCTTTGGCTTGGAAAAAGCCCTGAACGGTTTGATCCCTGTGGGGCCAACTCTGAGCAGGGTGAGGGGCAGCTGTGCCAGGAGATCCAGAGGGTCCATCTCCACAGCTTCCGTGTCCAGTGAGCAGTTTCCCCGAAAGGAGGGAAATTCTGGGAGAATGGGGAGCGGTGTGTGATGATGAGGGCGGCAAGGAAGGCTAAAGGATGATCTCGATGATTTTAACTTGTGCTGTTTTTTCTATACATCTTTTGGGCAGAATGGATGGGGACTTTGAGTTTAGCCGAAGAAGGATAACCCTAAATCAGCGTTGGGCCGTGAGCTCCGGCCCAGCGGTCAGAATAACCGCAAACCCTGGGGAAAGGGGGCTGAGGAGCGGGTGCACGGTTGGTTCGGCACCGGGGCTCTGCCAGTCCTTGCTGTTGCTGTTGACCTGCTCCCCATGGCTTGGCCAGTTCTCCCACTGCCCCGCAGCGCTGCAGAGGGTAACAGAGGGGTTATTTTGGCTGGAGTATACCCCCGTGCTTGCCAGAAATGGCCAGTGCTAGCCCAGGCTGGGCTTGCCACTCAGGCTGACCTCATGATGCCGGTTGCCGGCCTCCCACGTTCTACACAACATTCCAACGGTGGTCTTGGCCCACCGTCGCAGCTCTTCTGCTGCTGGCTGTCGGTCTCAGAGTGAACCTCGCCAGTTTGCTCAGGGTTTGAGGAAGGAAGCGGCAATTTTCTTGCCCGATGGGGCGCAAAAGGGCTCACGTGGTGGAACGGTAATGCTGTTGGTGGCGAGAAGGGGCTGTGGGAGTTGTTAGAGGGCAGTTGGTGACGCTGTGCTGGGAAATAACTGCCGTACCTGACACGTCCCCTCCTTCGAAGCGGGTGCGTGCTAGCGTGCTGTTCCCAGCTCTCCTTCCTCACCTCCTCTGCCTTAACAATTTCAGACACGTCAACGTCGGCAGTGAATTTCAGGCCGAGATCCCAGACCTCCAGGACAGATCCCGGTTGGAGGAGGAGGAGGAGGGAGCGTCGCTAGTGTGGAAGCCCTGGGGAGACATCGCAACGAACCCGGAAACACAGGACAGAGGTTTCTCTTCACGCTTTTCTTCGCAGGTCCCCCCCGAGATACTAAGGGTCGAAAACTGCACGTTTTCACAGCAGCTGTTTGTCCGTTGGGACCCTCTCCCTCTTTTCCTTGACCGCCTTCGTGGCTGGTAGCACCCGAGGGTGGCTCAGATCTGGTGGGACAGTGAACAGATAACAACCGGTGGTGCTCTGAGTCGCGTCCTCTGGGAGATACGGTCAGGGGCATTTGTAGCTGTCCCACGTCAGCTGCAGCGACCTCGGGAGAGGGGAGATCTGTCTCTGGAGCTACCGGTCCCAAACCTGCTCTGAAGGGAGAGAGAGCGATAACCTGCCTTTTTTTCGGTGCCTTTTCTGGGTCTCCAGTCTGTCTGCTCTGTTTGCCCTCTGCCTTGTATCGCACTTTTTCTCCTTTCTTGACGAAAACTGACTTTCTGTTGGTTTTTGTTGCATTTCTAGTGACAAATCTGCTCAACTTCACCTGCTCCAATGTCATGCCGGGGGGAAGAGCCAACCTGGAGCACGCCTTGCACCGCCTGCATGAAGCTCTGGTAAGAAGCAGCTCTTTTCGAATTCCTACTGGACTAGGAAATATTCTCATCAACTGCCGTGGGCGGAGGTGACCCCGACACGCTGTTGCTGAGCATCGACTGAGCACCGTCTTCCCACAGTGGGCTGAAGAGTTGACCTTTTGGCCCCTGTTGAGGGGGAATCTAAGTCTTGTTCTCTGAACTCCCGCAGGAGGGTCTGGAGATGTTGCAGTCTGGGGCACCCCAGCGACCTGAATCCCATCCCCTGGCTGATTATCATTACGCAGGTAAAGTGGAAGCAGAGCTTGTTGCTTCTTCGGGAATGCGAGCGGGTACTGCCGTTCCCTTTGTTCTGATTGAAAGAAGTGATTTTTAGAAACATGCGAGCAGCGGTTCGTGTTCTTTGGGGCAGGGAAATAGTCTTTTTAATCTGTTCTGGGGGCCTTTTGGCACAGGGAATGCCTCGTCCCTGTGTTCTAGCCTGCTGCTGTCCCTTGCGGTGACACCCCACGCCGCCCAACGCTCCTCCTTTCCCTCGCGCCCCGGCTTTACTGCGTGCAGGGCTTGCTCTGCTGGCAGCCATAACTGCTCGTGCTAACAAACTCCCTGCGGTGTTGGCTAATTGCTTTCCGAAGGAGGAGACATGTGGACGCGTGACGAATACATCGTGCGCGTTTCCGTGAGGTTGCAAGGGGTCTAATCGTTTGCACGTGGCTGTTTCTTCCCAGGCTCAGACACTTGGACGCTCCTGGAGGAGCAGTTGTTTAAAGAGGCTTTTTATGTGCATAAGAAGAATTTCCACCTGATCCAGAAGAAGGTAAAGCCGTTAGACCGAGGCGGGTCACGTGTTGGTAGCGTGGAGGGGAGTTTTAACCCAGAAAAGTCGTCTTTTGAATGGTGCATTGTAATCCTGTCCTTGGGATGCCGCTTCATTCCAAAATGATACCGGTACAAGACATAATTGGCTCTAATGTCTACCGAATTTGCCCGAATATCAAGCGAATATTTAATCTCTCCAGTACAAAATACAGGAAATACTAGAAGAATACTGACACGTTCCGCTGACCATCGGCACGAAACGTACAGTTCTGCCCTCCCAAGGCTTCTTTACGGCCCTTTCAGAAGAAGGGGGCTCGTTTTCGGCCTGATCTCACCCTGCGTTGCGCTGTGGGAACCGCAGACACAGGGGAGGACACACAGTGCTGGATAGATCTGTCCTGGGTCTGTGCCTTCATTGTTTTCCTGTGGTATTTCCCTCATCGATCGCTTCTGGTTTTCTCCCGACAGATTCAGACGAAGACCGTGGCCCAGTGTGTGGAATATTACTACACCTGGAAAAAACACGTCAGGTTTGGCGCCACCCGACCAGGATGGACAGCCAAAAGGCTCCAGCGAGGCACGGATGAGGTGGAGGAGGCCGAAGAGAAGGTAGGAAAACTGCCGGGGGTGGGTGCGAGATGCCGCTCCTCCATGAACCCTTTGTCCCAGGCTCTGGGAAACGATCCACTTTGTGTTAAACCTGATGATGATGATTTTTGGGGATGTTTCGTAACGTCCCAGTACTCCGTCAAAGGAACTGTTGGTGACCCACCTCTGCGCGGGTGTTGCCAAAACCTTCCTTGCCAGGAAATGGGACTTTGGCTCACAGAAACACATATTATTTAGGGTTTTTTTTGGTGGTAGACACCGGGTAACCATGTCCCTTCAGTGCTCAGTAATTCTACGTTTTAAACCCATTTTAGAGACTTTTGTGGAGGAAAGTGCTGTTCCGCTGAGGACGGTAGAAATAATACGGTTTTTCTTTCACCATCTGTCTTTGCACCCCATCCTCCCCGTCGAGTTTCAGCATTTTTTGGGCTGTTTTAGTGTTCGGAGGAGCTCACCGGGGCAGGCTGGGGCTGATAGAACGCGTTCCACCCAGCACACAAATAAACCCCTCAGTGTCTGGGCCATTTGGGGATGTTTCCAGCCAGTTTTTCGCTTTAGCTGTCCCCCTTGCTGAGGAGAAGGAGAAATGAGCACAGGCTGTCTGCTTTACAGGCTGGTTGCAGCCCGAAGAAGAGGCGCCGGCTCGGGCCCAATGAAAAGCTCACCAAGAAGCAGAAGAGCAGCGAAAAGACGCCCCGTGGCACAGGCAGTCCCTCCCACCATCCCGGGGACGCTCCGTGCGGGGCTGGAGGCGCAGGCGATGTGGCTGGGTTTCCCTGCGGGCAGTGCGGAAGGTGAGCCGCTCGTTTTTTCTTCTCGAAACCTGCTGATCTGGGCTCAAACCGATGGAGACTCGGCATTTCCATCCTCCTCCCATCTCCTCCGCACTCGGGGCTCCTCCGTCTCCCGCTGACTGCAGCCACAAGGGTCTCTCTCTCTCTCTCTCCCTTTGAAGGCCCTTTCCTCCCATTACAGGCCTGGGGCGGTTCATCTCCTCGGGCGAGAATCCCAGCGTTTCTCGTTTTTTTTGGCTGAGAAAAAGGTTCCACTGAAGTTCCTTCTTGCGGTTTGCGGCCCGAGGGCTCCCGTGCTACAGTCGCTTGTGCCACGCAGAGCCACTTGAGTTTCAGTCTGACCCGATTTTAAGCCGTCTCGCCGTTACTTCTCTTATTTTAATCCCTAATGATCTGCCGTGTTTAACCACCGAGGTCCCACCCACCCGGGGGTACTGGCACAAGCTGTATGGCACCACGCAGCAAAACAGACCAGAAGCTCACAAAAGTAGAAATAATGAAATGTCATCTAATGATATTTTTTTTTTTTTTTAAAAAAAAAAAAGGAATTAAAAATCCCTGTTTGTTTTCTCCCTTCCAGGGTGTTTGGGACAGTCAACGGGAGGAATGCGCACGTGAAATACCATCGCCTGCAGGAGGATCGGAAGGCCCCAGAGGAGTCTTTAAAGGGCGGCGAAGCCGGCAGAAGCCCAGAGGGTGACCGCCTCTAGTTGGCAACTGGGCAACTGCCGGTTCAGCCCGGCAATCAGGTCCCTTTCCTCCACTGGGAAAACCCACCCACCATCTCTCGCCTCCGGCAGCACCTGAGCTCTGCGGAGGGTCCACCACCACGAGGTCGCCCCCACTCACGAAGGACCCACAAGATGAGAATGGCAGAGAAAGAGTTATCATATTTAATAGTGTTTCCCCCTTAGGTAATAGTCCCGTGTAGGTTTTAGGTCTTAGCTAGCCATCCTTTAGGTCTTAGTTTTAGGCTTTAGTGTTCTTCTGATAGGAGTGAGGTTTGTTGTTCTGGTACGAGTCAGGATGTTTATCTTGTTATAGGAGTAAGTGGGGGGGTTATGTGTTGTTCTCCTTAATTTATTACATTGGGTTGTTGAACGTTCCAGTCCGGGGGCTGCTCTTGCTGGGTTTGTGCTGTAAATAACTGAAGCCGTCAAAACCCGTTCCACACGGTTGGTGGTGCAAAGTGAAGGAGAACCTGGGTCCGCGCCGTGTGGTGCTGTTCCCTGGTTGGTTTTCCCACTGGAAAGCACCGTGGCACCACCGTGGCAGAGCCAGCAGCAGGATTGGGGCGGGTGAAGGCGTTGGATGGCCGCGAAGCCTCTCGGTTATCCGCCAGAGTCGGCGTTGGCCTTTCGTGCTGCACTGTAGCGCCCATCGGTGTTTGTTTGCACAAATAACGCGGCTTTCGGCACTGAAAATGGCAGTTGGATTAGTCCGGGGAATGACATTGGAGTTTGCCCTGACCGGATGGCTGCAAAGGTTTTTGACATCATAGTGAGTTTTGTTCGAATGTCTTAAGAGTCTCGTTATCAAGCAATTATCTCAATCTTATGTATTAGTGATAAGGGATAGAAAATGAGGCTCATCCAAGTACAGAAAGACTTGGATAAGTCTCAAAGGGGGGAATTGTTGTAGTAAAATGGACATCAACTGGGAAAATTATATGTCATTGAAGCAACAAAGGAAACCTACTGCTGCTCAAGTCCTCTCTACTGCCCCAACGCTATTTCTTGACCTCATCTTCACATAGAGAAATAGTTACTGGACACGATTTATCTATGGTTCAGTTAAGGAACTACCCAGCAGGCGATGGAGCACTGTTGAGAAGCAGGGGGTTCCTGTCGAGAGAGCCATGAACTGTAGGCCTGGTCAGCAAACCCCGAAAACCACTCGGAAGTGCCAAGATGAGAGGAAAAGCAGGTAAAAGGGAGTTCCGGCAGGGGGAGATGGTGACCACCCACTCATTGACCACCTCCCCAAACGGTACCGCCTACTCAAAAGAAGGAAAAAAAAGACAGAGTCTGCGCACTCCTTTACGTGGGAAGCAAAGAAATCTCGACCAGTCATTAGAGGGAATGACAGGGAATATGTATTAATTGTTCGAATATGTAATAATCAATGAATGAAAGTGGAGATTTTTGGAACTAAGGTGTGAGCGCTCCTGTTTTGGGACAAGCAGCCCATTTCTGCGCATTAATGGCATAAACTTAGAAATACCTCTGCTCTGTGTGTGTGAAAAAACGGGAAAAAGGGCTTCACTGAGAGGTTCAAATTAACAATTTATTTGGACTTCACTCACAGGTCCAATACATCACTATTGCAAGTTCTGTGTGTGCGATGGCGATTACACTATTGCAATTTAAAAGAAATTAGCGGATCCACTATTGCGAGCTACAAATGCCCCCGACAAGTAGCAACACAAACCACAAGGGCGCTAGATATTAATGCCTTAGAAGAGTGCACCAGTCACAAACTCAATCGTATGCCCTATACCGTATGGATGTTTCTTAGTCACTTACCCTCTCTCTCTCAGGTGAGGTCGCTCCATCCCGGGGAAGTTACCCTGTACAGCGTCCTGGATGGGGGGGACAGATCTCCTAGGGGCCAGCTGTATCCTTGGGGGATTCCCCATTTGTCTCCCCAGACCCTGCGGTTTATATTTCCTGACTCGGTGAGGGTGCAGGATTATGCCCGAGTGGATTACACTGTCTGGGATATTTCCCTCTGGTGGTGCCATAGCGAAGTCTCTGTTGCCAATTTGTGATGTCCGGCGCTCAACGTCACGGGAAGAGTGGTGGGATGGGACTCGGGGCATTTTGTTTGTTAAGGGCCATTTGGTTTTGGTTGTTCTGTGCCATCTTGAGATAAGCCCGGGCTGAGCTGTTTTGCAGCTCCCCCCAAGTTCTCTCTGCACAGCCAAGGCACGGCGGGGATGGAGCTGAGTGGGATGGCAGCTCCCTGCCCCTCACCTCTGGTGCTCTGAAACCGGCTTGGCTGGCTGCTCCCACACAGTGTGTTACTGGCTTGCCCAGCAGGTAAAGAACCCAGATTTGGGACACCGCTGGGGTGTCCGTAAGGGGTCCTGGGCGGCCCTTATGGGGTCCTGGGGGGGGAGTCTTGCAGGCCAGAGGGTGTCTGGGGCAGCCCTTCAAGGATCTGGGGGTCCCCTCTGGTGCCTCTGGGGAGGCTTTTGTGGCTGGAGAGGGCTGAGTGGTTTCAAGAGGTGCTTCCTCCCTTTCTCCAGCCCACCCAGCTCCCCCGACATCACCACCCCCCCAGGTTGGTGGGTGCCCGCAGTGCCAGCCTGTCCCACTGGGTCGGGCACTGAGGGGGGCACAGCCCCAGCCGCGGGATGGCAGGATGAACCACAGCACCAGGGATAGAGACCAACATTTTATTTCTTTAACATTTCCCATGGGGGGCACCCCAGGGTTGCGTGGCTGCACCCTGCAGCCTGTGCTCGCTGGCCAACTTGGAGGACTGCAGCAGCCTGTTGAGGAGCAGCTCCTCTTCCCAGAGCTCCCTCTACCACTTCCTGGAGTCCTGGCCCAGTGCAGCAATAGAGCCAGTGGTGCTCACACACTCAGGACACAACCAGTGTCCCAAGGCTGCTGGTGGGGCAGTAGGGAAACTGGGGCTGGTCCTCGTCCAGGAGCCTCCACAGGAGCTGCCAGCAGGGACCGAGAAAGAGTGGGTTCCCAGGCAGGGAACGGAACTGAGTGTGGAAGCATACGCTGTGGGGCTCTGAGCTGCTGTGTGGTGCCAGGTCTATCCAACGTCAGGCAGTACGTTCACAGGAGATGTCACCGCTGACAACTCTTCCGAGGAAGTGGGGCCGTTTCTGTAGTCGTAGCCTGCCTGGAGAAACAGCCCCACGGAGCTAATAGTCTGCTGAGCAGCAAGGGAGCAGAGTCGCTGACTCTCAACCAAGGACTGAAATACAGCAACTCACTCTATTGCCTTCCCCCTTCGCCCGCTGCCTCCCACAGTTGAGAAGAAAAGAACCAGGGGGCTCCAAAGGAGGGGACCCCTCTCCCACTCCCCCAAATCTGCCCAACATCCCCAAAGATCCCCAAAAACACGGGATTCCTCCCGCACACCTCCACTCCCCACACCGCCAACCCTCCCCCTCCCCCAACGCTCCAAAAAGCAGCAGTCCTTTCTCCATGGCTCCCAGAGCTCTCCTCCCTCCCTCCCTCCCTCCCACCCATCCAGTGCCACCAGAGAGGTGGTGTCCCCCCTCCCGGGGCAGGCAGGGGCTGTGCCACCCCATCTAACACCTCAACGCACCAAAGCACCTCACTGGGGGAGGGACTCTGCGCCTGGTAGCCCCGTGCTCCCCAGCACTGTAAGGATGGGGCTGAGCCCCCGCCACGGCCACCCTGTGCAAACCAAAGACCCCCCCAAACACACAGCCCCCCATTGCCTGCGGTGCTGCGAGGATGCACAGCCGAGGGGTACGGGGAGGGCTCTCTCCATCCCACAGCCTCCCCCTTCCTCCTCCCTCGCCTCCCGACGCTATCCCTTTAGTTGGACTAACAGAGGCAGAGAGAGAGAGAGTTTTTAGTATTTTTTTTTATTATTTTTAATTTACTAAAAGCCACCTGTTTTTCACCGCAGGCACAGCCGGAGGAGCTGGAGGATTTTTCAGTTTTGTAAGGATTTTAATTTTTTTTTTTTTTTCAGAGGGGCTGGGGGCGGGAGGAGGATGTTTGGTTTTTAGCAAAAGCCGGCTTTTCTCGAGGTTAAAGGACAGGAACTAGTCCAGTGGTTCTCTAATGCCCGGTAGAGCAGGGATGTAGGATTGCCAGCAGGGGGTGAAACCCCCCATAATAATTAAAGGAGCGTTAAAAAGCGATTTCTTAAGGGCTTTGAGAAGAGCAGTGCCTGTATGAGCCAAGAGAAGGGATCCCGTCTCCTCAAAGAGGCATTTCTCTTTCACGCGCCCTTTCCTCTTTGCTTCCCTGAGTCCCAAACTGGGGTTGGCATCTGCTGCGTCCCCCTGTCCCGGCTGTCCCTCTGTCCCTTCGCTCTCCATCACCGCCCCGACGCGGCTGAAAGATGCGGGTTGCAGGAGAGAAGGGGGGAAAGAGGGGCGGGGGGTGTCCTGGTTCCGGCAGGGATGGGGTTAATTTCCCCGAGGAGCCGGCAGGGACACAGGTATCCCATCCCCTGTGAGCCATGCCCGGGGCTGGGGGGAGCTCGCCGGGGGAGGGGGCGGGAAGTCGCGGCTGGGAGCGGGCTGCGGCGGTGCGGGGCCGGTCGGTGCGCGGAGGCGCTGTCATCGCGTCCGTCTATTCCTTTACAGCTGTTATTGGGATTGTTTGCCCTTCCCGTTGCTCTTCTCTTAAACTGCCTTTATCTCAACCCGCGAGTTTTTTGCCTTTTTCTTCCGATTTTGCCCCCGGCTGCGGGAGTGGAGCGAGCGGCCGCGTGGTTCTTTGTTGCCGGCTGAGGCCAAACCACGACGGGGGAAACACCGGATTTCCAAGAGGTTGTCAGCCCAGGGCTGGGGAAAAAAAAAAAAAAAAAAAAAAAACCAACAAAAAACCTAGCAAAATTATTATTTTTTTTAAATTTCAAAAATAAAGCACACACAACCCCCAACCCCAGATGACACACACACATCCACACAGAAAAAAACACCTCAGGTTTTCATACCACAGCACCTTGCGTTTGTGTTTCCCTTCTAGAGATTTTGTGTGCCTTGTAAAACTGATACTTGGAGCTTTTTTTGTTGTTTAATTTGTTAAAAAAAAAAAAAAAAGACGAGTTGGAAAAAACCGATCTCGACGGAGTGTGAAGCAGGAGAAGGAAACCACTCCCACGGGTGCCAATGCTCTTCCGTAGTCTCCCTTGGCTAGCTGAGAGCCAGGGGCTGTTCCTTTGGAGAAAGCTTGAGAAATGTTAAAAAGGAGAAAAAAAAAGGTGAAAAAAAAGTGGTGGAAAGAAAAAGAAAGGGGGAAAAGAAAAAAAAAGCAAAAGAAAAGAGGAGAAAAGAAAAAAAAAAAGGATAAAGAGAAAAAAGGGGGGGAAGAAAGGTGGAAAAAAAAGGGAAAAAAAACCCCAACCCAAATATAAAAAAAGGTTGTAAGGAAAAAAAAAAAAAAACAAAACAAACCAAAACACAAAAAAAAACCAAGCTAGGAAAGTGGTGAAAGCCGCTGGGAAGAGGAGGGACGGGAGCTGGGGGGGGGGGGGGGGGGGGAGGTGGCAGTGCCAGTGTGGCCCCAGGGGCTGTGACACCATATTTTTGTCCTCTACTGCAAAGTGTTCCGTGAAAAAAAACAACCAAACCCCACCCAACGACAACATCATCACAAGAAAAAGAGAAATCTCTGCAGCTCACACGAGCCTGAGCTCGCTCTCCGTTGCTCTCTTTCCAGTGTCTCGGGGGGGTCACGGCCAAGCTGAGATTCGGGGGGGAGTGGTGGTGGGAGTTTGCCCCATGGCTGTGATGGGGGGAAAAGGGGTGGGTGGGGAGTGGGGGATGTGCTGTGGGTTGTTTTTGAGGTGGTGGTGGTTTTTTGCCAGGTGTCGCTTTACCCAGTGGCTCAGGGAGGAGTTGGCATCAGGAAGCCTGTGCTAAAGCGGGGTGGGGGCCTCGCCGCAGTTGGTTAGCAGAGCCAAAGTGGTTATTAATGGTGCACTAATTACGCCCTTGTAACTGGGAAGCTCAGATGCCCCCAGTCACACACACCCCACACACACACACCCCCCCCCCGGTGCTTCTCTAGCCAGGCGAGCGCTGGGCGTCCCCCCCGCAGGAGAGGAGCGCACCTCCGGGGTGGGTGGAAGGGCGTCACCCAACGGGGAGAGGACCAAGATGGGGCTTGGGTGTCCCTTGGGGTGGCCGGGTGGCGGGGTAGGGCTGCTGGGGGCTGCCACGATGAGGGACACCCCCACGCCTTTCTCCATGGCTCCCAGAGCTGTGCTCCCTCCCTCCCACCCATCCAGTGCCACCGGAGAGGTGGTGTCCCCCCTCCCGGGGCGGGCAGGGGCTGCTGCCACCCCACCTAACACCTCAACGCACCAAAGCAGCTTTCAGCAGTCACAGCCACCCGGGCACTGCCAAGGGGGCAGCAGGGGCTCCCCACGGGGGGTTTACAGAACACAGAGAGTGTCCGTACACCGCTGACCCCTCTCCAGGGGAGGATTTTCGGGATGCTGCTTGCTCATCTCGCCGCTGAACGACACCCCGATTGCCCCTTCAGCACGTTGTGACCATCGCTTCGTGGCTTTTGTGCTCCGATACTCATCCTGGCTCCAATCCTCTTCCTGGGGGATTGTGAGGGAGCGAAAAACCACATCGCTACATCCAACTTTTTTCAGTTAAATAAAAAAAAAGAATAAATCACCCTCTCTCATTACCAGGTAGTTTTTCGTTCCATTAAGGCTCTTTTTATTAAAATAAATATTTAAATTCTATAAAGAAATAAATACTTCTCTTTTCACATTAGATAACTCCCTGGAGACAGCAAAAAAAACCCACCACCACTGTGCACGAGTGTCCACCAGGGCTTTATCCTTTTGTGGCTCTAATGTGCCAGGCCATCGAATCCACACAGTCCAATAAAGTCGGTTGTCCCTCTCCTCCTCCTGGCTGGAGGCAGGGCACCTCTACTGTTGACCGTAGTACCTACAATTATCAGATCGGTTCCTACCTGGTCCGTAGGATCGCCTACCGTAGGTCGGAGCAGCCTTCCTCCTGTAAGAATCCTTTCTTCTATCGGCTTCATTCTGCAGCTCAAGCACCTGTGCCTGTAGGGCTGAGGTAGGTTCTCCATCCCACTTCTTCATGTCTTCTCCATATTCACAGAGGCAAACCCACAGGATATCTCGCATCGGGTTTGATTTGTGGATTTTGGAGGGTGTTTTTTCTCTTGAGTAGGAGGGAGTTTCCTCTTAGCAGCTGCAACATGAGTCTGTACAGGGAAAGAATGGAGTTTTTCCTCCACCTTGGTTAGTTTATCAGTTTATCCGTTTGCTCAACTAATTTCTGGGTCATTTGCTCTATTTTCTCAGTCAGTTTCTCAGTCATTTTCTCGGTGGTCACAGTCAGCTTTTCTATGGCTGCCACAGAGAAGGGACAAGAGAGACTGTCTTCATACTGTCGTACCTTCTTAACCCCTTCATTTACAGTTGGTGTGTCAGTATCGGATCCTCCCCAGACCTTTGTTGACAATGGGTGGGAATATGTTGATGGTGCACTTTGTACAAACTTTTTCAGCATAGATCCTTTGCATGGCATTTCCTCAGGGTCTACTATCACTTTGCCCATCACTATAAATCACCTCTCGCACAGCCATTTCTCTCAGGTACTTAATACCTTTTCCCATGTTGGTCCATTTACTTGGACGGCATTCGATATCGTCCTTGAAGGGATACCTGCGCTTTATGGCTGACACCAGTCGCCTCCAGAGACTGAGAGTGCTTGTCTTTCTCCCAATCTCTTTATCAATCCCTCCATCCTTGGCCAGGTTTCCCAATTGCCTAGCTTCTCTGCCATCTCAGTCTAGGGTATCTGCCCCACTATCCCAGCATCGGAGCAACCAGGAGACAAGTGTTTCACCTTCATGACGACTAAAGTCCTTCCTGATATTTCTCAGATCTTTCCTAGAGAAGGATTTAACAACTCTCTCTACATCTGAGTCCTCCTGTGGGGAGGCTGCCCGAGAAGGGGCCTCTCCAGCATCTGCTCTGGAAGGACTCTCGCCTCTGTCTGTTTTCAAAGGTCTCTTTCCCTTATCTGGTCTTGAAGGACCCTCCCCTGGATCTTCTTCAGAACTCTCCCCCAAGCTATCTGACTTGAGGTGGTCTTTGTGGTAAGGGGCAGGGGAAGGAGTTGACCTCCTCTTCTTCCTCCTGGTTACCGGGGCGGCTTGTACCGATTTTGATGGAGTTTGAGTAGGTTTGGTACTGGTTGTAGTGGCTGCAGTAGGTTGTGCCGGGAGAGGCGGCGGCGTGGCTTGTGCCGCTGCGGGGGGGGGCGCGGCTTGTGCCGGGACGGGCGGCGGAGGGGCCGGTGTTGTTGCGGTGGGGGGGGCGGCTGCCGGTGGTGCGGGTGCCGGTGCCGGTGCAGGCGGCGGCGGAGGCGCCTGTGCCGTGGCGGTGGGGGGGGCGGCTGCCGGTGGCGCCGGTGCCGTGGGGGAGGCGGCTGCCGGTGGTGCCGTTGCTCCGGGGGGGGCAGCTGCGGCCGGGCCGAGCGGGGCCGCGGTTCGCGCCGCTGCAGATCGCCGAGCGGCTGCGCGGGTCTGAGTGGCGGCAGCGCACGGTCCCCTCCAGCTCCCCCTGCACAGATGTTTCACAAGAAACCACCCCTGCACCACATTCAGGAGCACCAACAACAAAATCACGATCTTAACAAGGTACCAGTCCTTATCCTCAGAGCCCAGGAGGTTTCCATGCCCCAGCTCTGAGGGTGTCACATCAGCATAATTATCAAAGGGCGAAGTAAACATTCCCCAGGTAGAACCCAAAGTGTAACTAATAACAGAATCCATCACCTGATGCCCGAGATATACAGGTTACCGTTACCCAACTCATCGTGGTATACATCTGAATTGCGAACCACACCAAAACAGCACCTTTAAACCTTCGCATAAAAAGACAGAGAATAAATGAACTTTGTAACACATTTGGCAGGTTAGACCAACTTCACTGCATTCAGGTCCAACACAGCTGTTTAAAGGCATGATACAATATTTCCTCTAAGAACGACGTGATGCAAGCTGTCTGTTCTAATCTCTGAACAAACTGGAATTCAAACTATTCGGGCAACTTATCACAGCTCTGGTGGAGCACTGCTCGGGCCCCACGTTGGGCGCCAATTAATCTGCCCTGGTTTAGGCCAAATCCACCACTGGGGACCTTGGGGACCCCAAACGGGACCGACAGATGCTCCCCTCTACCCCTCTTCAAAGAGAGAGGCAGAGGAGGAAAAAGAGACTTAGGAGTTTAGAAGGAACTAAACTACTTTAATGAAATATTAATAATAAAATAAAAGGAAATAATGAAAAATATATACAAAACCGTTTCAAGCTCCCGAGATGACAATCACGTCACCGGCTGGCACTGGGGCAGTCCCAGGCTGGACTCAGTGACGGACGGGGACTGGATTCTGGATCTGCATTCAGGATGGGGATCACAGGCAGACAAACAGAGTCCTCCTCAGACATCGGCCATTGAAGGAAGAGCGCTGACCTTTGATCCCTCAGCTTTTATACTGAGCATGAGGCAGATGGGGTGGAATACCCTGTTGGTCAGTTTGGGGTCACCTGTCCTGTCTGCTCTTCTCTGCAGGTGGGACCCCACTATGCTTTTCCGCTTCCGACCCTCCAACGGGGCAAATCACAAAGTTGTTTGGCCGTTGGGGTTATAGCAATGAGTATAAGCAGAGCCTCTCTGCATCCCACGCCCGGGCATCAGCTGTAACCATTGGTCTGACCTCTCTGAGAGAGTGAACACTGTCTGCACAATATGCAGTTAACTTCAGTAGTTAGAAGAGGCCCCGCTAAGAAGCGAAGTTGCTGAACAAAATTGGTTCTGTTTTACCTCAAACCAGGACACAGGTAGAGTTTCGTTCCATTAAGGCTCTTTTTATTAAAATAAATATTTAAATTATATAAAGAAATAAATACTTCTCTTTTCACATTAGATAACTCCCTGGAGACAGCAAAAAACAAACCACCCCAAACCAGCCCAAATGACAGGGGCTTTGGTGAGAAATCAAGAGATGGTAAACGCTTTCTTTCCGTGGTCATGACAAATCCAGTTTTAGGAATCAAGTAGACGGTAGATATTCCAGAAACAGAGGAAAACTCTCTTTGAGGAGACGGTAGTTCAGCACGTTGTCGTTGGGAAGGTAAGTTGGGCAAACACGACTGTAACCACCACCACAGATGTTTCCCATTTGTCTGTAATGTGGTCGCGTGCGCTGCGAGGCGCGAGCGTGCGGCTCAGCCATGGAAGTTGACGATGTTCCTTCTTCACTCTGCCCTTAACGAGGTCACACCCACCTTTCTGGCTCTCGCTTAAGGTGCGTTAGCTAATTTCAAAGAGAGTTACTGTCTCCAAAATAAGGGGGGGGGGGGGGGGGGAGAGGGGAAATAAACTGTCTTAACCCACTACTTCATAACTTGAAGAGGAAAATTTGTGTGCCTGCTGCTGTTCCAAATAAGGTCTAAGAAATGTAACTACAATAACAAATAGTCACCTGGAGGTGATCACAGCGTTGTTCTAATAGTGCACATCTCACAGCAGCTGTTGGTGGTGTTGGCAAAAAAAAACCCCAAAACCCCAGAGTTACTGTCTCCAAAATAAGGGAGGTGGGGGGAACAAACCATCTTAACTTCTACTTCATAACCTAAAGAGGAAAATTTGTCTGAGAAATGTAACTAAAGGTCTAAGAAAAGTAACTAAAGGTCTAAGAAATGTAACTAAGGTCTAAGAAACGTAATCAAAATAAGAACTCTAAGAGTCCACGTGTCACAGCAGCTGTTGGTGGATTATCTCCCACACCATCTTCTTGCGGAAGTATGGCATGTGAGTCTGAAAAGAGAAGAGAAATCCATTAAATAATGACATCACGGTAGAAAGAGGCGGCAAAGCGGCATAAACGCCCAGCGGAGTCCTTAATAGGAAGTTCCTTTTAAGAACTGTCAACCGTTTGGGTACAACACCCCATGTGGTTCCTAAGAGGGTGACACAACAACCCGACAAAACCAGATTGGCTTGACTGCGCGACAGCTTACAAGCACGCTAACAAACAAAATGCTATAAAACAAAATCAATAAAAATAAGCGCTGTCTTGACTGGTCAAAGGGTAGAAGCCATTTCTCCAAAAGATACCGAGCCCAGATATGCCAAACCCGCTGGCGGCAGTACCTTGCCCAAGAGGAATCTCACCGGCAGCAGCTCCCAAAGGCGGGGATGGAGAACCACAGCTCTGCCCTGCCCAGGCCACTTGGAAGTTCTGATCCCAGCAACTACGCACCGAAACGGGGTACGAAACCTCAGCCCCTGCCCCCGACACAATGAAGAGCTGCTGCCTAACCTCCCTGGCTCCTGTCCCTGGGCGAGAGGGGCTTGGAGGGGTTTATGACCTTCACTCACCTGGCTAAAGTTGAACGGTTTCTCTCTGGCGATGTACTCTGCGTATTTGCACATAAAGACGCCACAGTCGCTTCCGTTCAGCTGCTGAGGGATCTCCTAAGGAATGCAAAGAAGATGGAGGATTTCCCTCTGTCTCAAAAGAAAAGCAACTCGGAAGTAGCGCACATTACCCACACCGACACTGCGCTCACCGCACACTCCTGACCCTACTTGCGTAATCCCCAATACCCACTCCCGCCCACGAGGAACAGACCCAGTTCACTGCGCACCATCCCTCCCCTCTGCCTCCTGGACTCGGACACTACAATCCAAATTCTTCGCAGGCCCAGAAGGGGCAGCAGCCCTCCTCCCTGCAAGGTGTCTCGAGGTTCGCACGGCATCTTTCTCAAGTGACCTTTCTTAAATCCAGTCTTTAGGGACTGCTTTTTACTATCAACTCCTCGAGAAACATCAGCTCAACCCTTTGCTTTGTCACGTGCCAGGATCTGGGCCCCAAAGAAGCACTGACAGTTCCCATTTCAAACCCAAGTGGTGCTCACGTACACGTGGCTCCATGCTGTGAAGAGTCCACTCCGAAACATTCAGCTCCAGGTTTCTTTTTTCCCGGCTTTCTTTTTGCAGGTATTGGCTGGTTAAAACAAAAGGGGAAAAAAAAATCCCTTTTCGTCTCTGTAATTTAGGCCAACAACAAAATAAAGTGGCTGAAGGATCACAGGAAGATGAACGGCAGGACGGGAAAACGTCAGAGGATCCTCACAGCAGCTGATTTAAGGCTGATTTGGGAGGAAAAATCCCAATCTTCAATTTATAAACACGCTGAGAGGCTGTGAGCTAATGGTCAAGAATGAGACCAACAATTCCAACAGAGGCTTCCACACAAACCTAAGTTCATTGCTTCGGAGAGGTCAAAAAACCCCAAATCACATGTTATCAGAGGACCAAGAGACAAACCAAGCAGGGAACTGTAATGCCATAATTCCACCGTGTGCCTTCATCCCACATACTGGGATCCAACTAACAAAGTCGGTACACGTGTGCCACGGGGCTATGGCGTATTTGGCTGTGCCTATCACGGGAAGGTGGCAGAATCCAGGCACCCCAGACCCTGGGCGGAGGGGTCGCTGTGACACCAGATAAGCAGCCGATGCCAGACAACTCGCAGCAAGCAACGCCAAGATTCCGGGTTGGTTATCTACAAGCCATGTGAAAACTTGCAGTCGCCTTACAGGGACTAAATCTAAAATCCCTCTCCTCATTCACACCATAAAAGCAGTGACGGAGCGGTTACTTACAGCAAAGTCTGACAAATCTTGTCCCCTTTCTGGCCCAGCGAGTCCAAGTACGTGATCGTATTCTTCCTGAGATCTATGACCTGTTATTAAAAGGTGACCATTAGACAAAGCACAACCTTCTGCCACACAACCCCCAACACCTAAATGACTTCTCTTGCCAGTTTTTGCTCCCTGTCCAATTCTAAAGAAAAAGCCCGTGGGACTCACGGCTAGTGTCCAGTGTGCTCGCGAGTTCACAGGCACGAAGAGGATGTCCTGCTTGAAGACATCGACACTTCTGGTCCATCTTCTTACTGCATCGTAGCCCCCAGATGTTAGTTTGGCATAAAAGAAAGTACTGAACGCGTGGACCGCTGGATAGCCTTCCTTCTTGCCTCTTTCCGTCAGCAGACCCATGTAGAAATTAACGACCTGTACCATAAAGAGGAAACGTGAGGTGTAAAAATAAGACGCTGCCTTCCCCAACCAAAAATACAGCACCGCCTCTTTTCTGGCCACCCTCAAGCACGCAGCGGAGAGAACTCCAGCATCAGCTGTCGGCTTTTGTTCCCAGAATTTCACACGGGGTTACATCGGCAGTTTGATCAAAACACCTGCCCCCCACGCCAATAACCCGGACGAACTCCGGGAAGCTGCGTCATACAAGAAGTAACGGAACTTCCAGAAACGATCGACCCTTCAATACCTCAAATAAGAAGTGTACAGAGATTTCTAGGCTCTGCCGCGGAGGTCGTCAAAGAACGTTGACGCGACTTCTGTACACGGTGGAGGGGTATTTTTCAATAAAGGCTGAGTGAGACTAGCCCTGTGCTGCAGCTGGTTTTACCTCATCGTTTAGCCAGCAAAGGTTCCTGAGCGTGCGGATGTCCTCACGAGTGACCTTTAGTTTGAAGGCACTGCTCATGATCTCATCTGGCTCACCTCTGCCAAATGCGGCACTGACCTCTCTCTCCATGGCCTGAAAGGAACAATTCAATGGGGAAGGACTTGTGAAACAGCGCATGGAGCACGCTGACCTGGGGGCAGCTTTCCACTGAAACACGGCCTGTAAATTCAGCGCAGGTGACAAAGCAACTGCCTCCGACGGTTTCTTGGCTCAGTGAGCGGTAGCGCTTTTGCCTTGCTTGGTTGGTTTCAGCATCTGCACTTTGGACTTTAGAGCCCAGGCTTGCTGCCATTTCTTTTCACCAAGGACGTTGGGATAAAACCCGTAAACTCAGCAAACGCGCTAAAGCAGCTGAAAATGGAACACAACTCTGGCAAACCCCTTTCCCACGTGCTCCTGCGGCCCTCGCAATACCCAGGTTTAAGCCAACCCCAGCGGGCATCCTCCGTACCGAGGCAGCTAAGTCAGGAGCCTGAAAGAGTGTGAAGGTGGGGGACTTCAAAGGGAACGGCAAAGGGGGAAACTGAGGCAGCTACTCTGGAGTCAGGCAACGGGGAGTCCAGCTTGTGCACGCAACTGGTCCCAATTTGCACGTTCCCATCTAAGTCTGCCTAGGGAATGCAAAGAAACCACTACGGATGGTGGTATAAAATACTCTGATCTGCAATAGCATCTCCTTCTTGCTTGAATCTGGGCGAGCAAAATAAGAAAACCACCCGGTTTCCCTTGTACCCAGCATCAACGCTGCAGACTTTGTAAACTCTGCATTTGCTCGCCCTTTCCAAGTCCATCCTCAACAGGCAGGAAAAGGCGGGGGGAGCTCAATTAGACTGCAACTCCGAAGAATAAAAGCAGCCAAAATTCATACAAGCAGGGGAAACTGAACTCCCACTCCCCGGTGGACGGCACCACGGACCAGCACAAGCTGATCTTTCAGGTTCTATCACCACTGTAGGACAAGAGGCACATCCAATATAACTGGATGAGTCGGGTTAGCACTGCTCTGGAGACTGGTGTTCAACCTGGACTCATTTTTTGTCCTGCTAACAGAAGGCCCACAAACCCTCAGGTCAGCACAACTGAAGGAGCGCGGGGAGCACACGAAATCCTTCAAACCAGCTTTAGTGCTGACCCTCGCACTGCAAAGTCACAGCTGCAGGCACTCGCTAACAGGTTCAATGCAAGTTCTTCAGATTTCAAAGAGCCTTAAGAACCACCGAGAATAAGAGGAGTTCCCTGCAGCTCTGTCACAACCTTCTCTTTTGTCTAACAGACTGTCGGCTGTGGTACCTCTGTGAGCGGAGGAAAGCGTTCCGCTGTTTTTCCCAAGCCTGGCACTTTCTTTCCTTCCACATTGAGGCTGGCTGACTTTTTGGACTGAACACGTGTTGGGTGTCCTCGGAATATTGCATCTTCTGAGATTTCAGTGCCACGCTGCCTCTGTTAGACAAACGGACGTTAAGCTAGCAATCAAGCACAGATTTGTTTGCTTGGGAATAGGACAGAAAATCTTGCTTATATAGGAAACTGGAAGGGTTTTTGTACACACATCCAAACAGCAAACCCCAAAGTGACTTTTTATTGACGACTGCATTCCAACTGTGCACCCATGGAGTGCTGCACTTGGAGGCAAGAGAGGCAGAGAGCTCGTTTGGCTTGGGCTAGCGTTAAGAACCCCAGCAAAGCCTCCACGTGTAGGTATTAAGTTGAGAGTGAGACTACTATTTATGATTTCCATGATTAAAATTTTATTTTTGACCTCAATCCTGACCAGAGGTGGAAGTCGGAGATGTACTTCCCATCCCAGCAAACAAGATAAGACTAAAGACACCCCAGTCCAGCTTTGCAGGTCAACTAAGGCTGTGCAGTAAAGATTTTGAGGCTATACCAAACACATGAAAGGGGAAGAATCAAAATGCTATAGTGTAGTGTGCTCCTAATAGTCCAGAAACAAAATTAACGGCAGCGGAAAACACTTTGCCATAGCGCTACTCATCAAATAATGCTCCCACTTTCCCTGGGAAAAACAACCTGGGCAAATACAGATATTGTTGAGTAAGTCATGTGAAGAGTGCTGAAGTTTCTGATCACAAATAGCTCTATTTTCCTTGTGAATAACACAAGCTTACCCCTGCGATGGTTTGTTTCGCTGCTCCTTCCTCTTCCTCAGAGTTTTCCTCTGGTGTGCAGTACCTGCCAGGAGAGGGAGAGAGAGAAGTGAGCTTTGTGTCTGTCCTCTCCCATGGAATTCTCAGGAATTCACCTTCTGGACAAGAAAGGCTTTTTCAAGGCTTATTCTGACTACAGCCCCGGTTGCACACATCAACACGTGACAATATCGCCTCAACGTCCAGCACCATTCTTTCTTAGCAGCAGGACTGGGATAGAATGAAGAGCTGGGAGCTTTGCAATTTTTTTTTTCCCATTTACTTGTACAAGACTCCTTTTCCTTCTCTTCATCAGTTGCATTATTTAGAAAACAGAGAAGCAACCAGCACTTCCTCTATCGAGTGCTTTGTGATCTACTGCTGATAAACACTGCACGCTGGGTGTTCTACTGCAAGGTATAACAGGAACATCTGCAACTAGACTTGCATCCAAACAGAGTGAGCTTCGGGAAACTAAGGCCAGCACACTGAATTCCAAATGGGACAGCGACAGGATGTTTACTTGCCTTCTACAGGCCAGTCAAGAGAGTGACTATCCCCATTTGGAGAGGATTGTCATTCAAACCACGCAGACTCTGAAGAGCAAACAAATACACAGACATTAAAGTTGTCCAGATATATGTCCCTGCTTCAAAAACAAGAATTCGCATTGTCACCAAAAGACCCCTTTGAGAGAGGCTGCTGGCCTCTCAAACCCAACCGCACGCTGCTTTTTTCCCCCTCCTAGGCAAACCCCACACATCCTCTAAGTCCCAAAAACTGCCCCAAGTCCCACCAGGCTTTACAAGCTCTCTCATCCTTATGCTCAGGATGCGAGTTTCCAACTGAAAGAAATGAAATGTCAGCTCCTTGATGGCTCGGCAGAATGACTCACAAACAAAAACGGATTCTGCACATCCAAGGACAACTTGGGACGGCCACCACTCGCACCCTTACTGGCTTTCTTCCCACAGCAAACACCACACCAGCACAACCCTCTTTGTCACGCAGCACGGCTCTCGCACGGCAGCTGTGTTGGAGATGCAACTGGCTTGCGAGCAATTCCGGAGCCGCAAGGTAGCTACTCATTACTACAGTAAAAGAGACTCTACCTGATCGTATCACCTCTCTGCGACCGCTGCGGGCAGCAAACATCTATACATTCGACACCTGCACAGAAAAGAAGTAGTAAGAAAACAAGAAGTTGATTTTCAATCACCATTGGATGTACATAGCTCTCCATTTCTGAGTGATAAATAAAAAAAAAAAGAAAAACTTTGAATGCTGACTGTATGGTCACGAAGTTTGAATTCTGGCAAGCGCTTTGAACATCATCTGCCAGTGTATAAGAAATGCCCTATTCCGATTTGAAGTCTACCTACAAAGTGGAACGGATTGGAATCAGGGGGATACTCACCGGTCCTTAGTGTTGGACGTGGATAGACCTCTCCTCCGTATTTTGGTTCTTCCAGGTGACTCACAGTCGCCACTGGTTCCTTGGAGGAGGCTTGAACACTTTGGGGCAGGAAACAAACAACAGAGGAGAATCACAATTTTTATATGTGGGGCATTTGTTATCAGTGTATACCAATTCACAGTGGCTTTTGGGGTTTTTCTTTGAAAAGAAAAAAATATTCTTTGCACATCTGACAAATATCTGCATCAACCTGAGGAGGCCACTTTACTCTGTGGGACGAGACAGCGTTCATTTCAACCAGCCTTGACCAATTCTGCTCAATCTATTTGTTAAAGATTATGCTGACAGTGAGAATGGCAATGTCCACAACATCCACACTGCTGGGACATTTTACTTCAGACCTGCCCTGCTCTGACCTCAGGGACTATATGCTCAGTAGCAGTTGGAGTGCATTAGACACGTTCCCCAGGAACCTCCTCTGGTTTACCTTCCTCTGAAAGGAATCTCTTTCTCATGCTCCAGATCTGCTCCAAAATATGAGCCAAACCACAATAAGCAACGACTGGCAGATTAGATGCCGAAAGCAGAGTCTTGACCCGCTCTCAAATGCTATTGCCAGCGCACTTAAGATTACATGAGAAACTGTTTTCTGTATCATTTTCATGATATGGATTTTCATCTGAAGTGGCGGATTCTGGCACAGCGCACTCCTTCATGGGTGGCCTCAGTGGTAAGAAGCTGTCTGGAGCAGCTTTGATGCTCTGTTTGCCGTTCCGGCTTGTGCTGAAAACATCAACGGCAAAATAAATGGTATCCAGAGAACATTCCAATATGCACCTCCACCACCAACTACTTTGTCAAGCACGTACACCGATGACGATGGAGACAGACACGAGATGTTCATGACTTTCAGATGAAGACCTGATGTCTTCAACTGGCTAATGGGGAATTACAGAGAAGTGAAAGTGAAAATCACAACAACTGCCTTGAAGATACGCTGTTGATTGTGTCCTCAGCCTCCTCTCAAGTTCAACACTTCCTCTTACCGCAGACCTTTAATCTCTAGCTAATCTCCTGTGTGAATTAAGTAGCTGGGTTTAAAGAAAATGTTGAAAATTGGTTCTTCTGGGGGGAAGCAGCTGGAGACCTCCCTTACCATAGGCAGTAAACCTTTTGGGGAAGAAGTCGAAGAAAACAGAAGGATTTTTACCTCAGACGTGGAATTGTCTTGTGAGGACGAGATAGTGTTTCCTTAGTCAAGTAAGCATGGGTTCCACACGGCATTTGACCTACGAGAGAAGAGCGTAAGGCATCAGGAACTATGAAAGGGAACTGAAGAGGTTCATGAGTTTACAGTAACGAGCACACACCGGCAACTACAGCAAGTTGTGCGCACAAGGTATTGCCAGCCGAAACCTGAAATACAAAAGGCTTCTCGGGATCTACTACATAAAAGGAGTATTGAAAACAATTTACCTCTGGCAAGCTAACAGTGGACCTATCAGAATGGAAGGACTGCATCCAAGGCAGCTCTGGCACTGAGATGACAAGATAAATGCCCGGCCCCACTCCAGAAGCAATGCAAGGGTGCAGGTAAGAAACAGAGGTCACGCTCAAGTCTTCCCAGATGCCGCCTCGTCCTGTGCCTGCAATAATCTGTACAGAACTCCAGGGGTAGGCTTGGACGGTACACAAGGTAGGGTGAAAATGAAACAAGTCGTATAACTTGATGTCAGCCTTACCAATTTGCAGCATTGCTACATCGAGCGATGAAAATCTCGGTCTTTTAGATGAAGTCTCAAAAGAAGTGGACCGAGTCTTAAAAGAAAACAAAAAAAAGTACCAATGTGAGTATAACCTGAATGAGAATCCAAGCAAACACACTTCCTGAGACTTAGTCAGCTCTGCTATGACTTGCGGACCATGACTTGCTGGGTCAGATTGCAGAAGAATGCCAATCTTTGCAGGACCTTTGACAGGTACGCTTTAATTTTTGAATACAGGCTCTCATACGTGCAGTCAGCTCCTAAACATTCCAAAGTGTGATAATTCAGCCCTTGAAAAATATATTTTGTACAAATAAGAGTTAACGACTCTCTCAGGAATGAAGAATTAGAGCCCGACAGTCTCTTAGCCCTCTAATCCCATGGGGTAATAAGAAAAATAGCACTACACCTTTGAACCAAACTAGGGAGTCAAGCAGTAGGTGGCTCATTTTTACAGAGCCAAAGTCCTACAGGAATCCTCTCCTGAACTGTTGGATAATGAGCAGAAATAGGTTTATCCACAGAAAGTATGCAGTTTTTCTTGTAAGGTAGTGTATTTTGATTCCTTAACCACAAACTCGAGAAAGAGAATAACGCAGACTTGAGTAAGGCAAACCCAGCCCACATCATAGCTGCCTGCTAGAAATGGAAAAGAACCACCTACAGCTGTACAGGCTCAGAGCAGGCTCAACCTCAAGATGCATTAGGGAGAGCCGCTTGCTCTCGCACCTTGCACAGATCCTAATATTTCAAACCCCTCGCTAACCTCTTCCGCAGACTCTGGGAATGGAACATCTTCGCTGAAAGAAGCCGCCGGGCGTTTGGTTGCCTTGGTCGGCAACTGCACCACAGCAGAAAGTTTCTCTTTCTGTTCAGAGATGGAATAATCTAAAAAACAAAGACAGGCCATGTAAGAACATGATAGAAAACCAACAGAGGTACATTGCGAATACAGACAGGAGGGAGCACACAGCTTTGATTTAAAATACTCTTTCTGCTGACACGCGCGGGCTCACCGCCAGAGACCTGGGCTATCTCCTGCTGGCAGTAAAAGTACTGTGCCCTGCCACAGTCACCACAGATAACGTCATACAGAGGGCTAAGCCCTACCGTACACCCTCAAGCCATTGGCTATAGGGATAGATAGCCACAAGGAAAGAACAGCTTGAAAAGCCACAGTTTCAGGAACAATGCCAGAGCACAAAAGCCAGACTTTTCCAAGGGACACGAAACCTCAGAAAAATCAGGCATATTCAATACTTCTGTAATGTGCAATACCTGATGTTTTCTTTTTCGGCGGACTCTCGTCACCATTGTCCACAGGTATCCAAACGCTGAGGAAAGAACACACACAACAGTGTTTTGCAGCCCTAGGGAAGCTCCCAACAGGCTGACTTCCCTTCACAGGGCCCAAACTTCCAAAGTTACCTTTCCTATCCCGAAGGTCTCCCCCTCCAAGCGCCCCTGGGATCATCTCAGGCACACACACACCTAACTGCACCTCTCCTCAACATCCCCCAACCTCTCCCAGCCAACGACCGCTCTCAGAGAGCTAATTATCCCGCTGCAGCACATTAGGCCTCTTTTTCTCATTCGGTTAATGCTTCCTAACATTTAACGTTTGTTCCTATCGCCAAAAAATTAAGTTCATATGTAAAGTTTTCCTCTTTCCTCGGGGAAAGCAGCACACCAGAGATTACTACGCCATCTCATTTCGTAAATCACTACACTGAGTTGCAAAGAAAAGTCTAAGGAGGACAGGAAATAAAAGGTGGGAAAGCAACTCATGCATACACCCACTTCAATCACTTTTTCCTTTGGGAATGGAGCACAAAGGTTGCTCCTAGGTGGGTTTTTGCCTCTATTTGCCCTCCCAAATGTCATGAAAGACGGCAAGGATTCTTTGAAGAATTCTATGGTCTTTCTTACACAAAGGAATTTCTTTTAAACTGTTATGCCCCCAAATCCTGCTGATATCATTGCTTCTGGACTATCTTCTCTCTGTATCAGGAGCACAAAGAAGTCCCTAATGGCACCTTTCATACAATGTCAAAAGTATTGGCTATTCCTATGCTATTAAAGTCAGGCAGAAAATATTGGGGGGTAGGCATTAGAGGCAAATACCCTCCCATAAAGATGCACTCTTACTCAGTGTATTTCATACTTCAGAAGGCAAAAGTAAAGAAGGCAAAATCTTTGTATCCTCCTGCTCAATTGTTCGCAGGAGCTAACTCCTTCTGAGCTGCTCTCCAGGCTCAAGGCTACGTCCTGAGAGAAGCGCAGTTTCAATACCTGACGGCACTTACGGCAACTGCCTGTGAACAGAAATGCCGCTTTCTCCAGCTTTACCAGAGCACCCGGCACCTGGGAGAGCCTTGTTTTGTCCTTTTTTACTTTACCAGCCACTTGGAGGTTTAGAATCAGTTTGATGGCGAGAAAAGAGGAATTCTCTCCTGGGAAGTTGTACTAAGCTGCTCCCCGCTCCTTCACCACTCCAAGTCTCCACCCCCTCTTTTTCCCTTTTCAAGCCCCCGCTGTGCAGACGGAAAGCCAACGAGGGGGTGGCTTTGCCCACGGATTTGGGGGGAACATCTGGAAGCCACAGTCATCTCAGCATCACAGGGGAACGACTCTGACTGCGGCCCGGGGCGAGCCCACAGCGGCAGGAGCCACAGCCGCCGCACAGGGCCGGAAGGACGGGGCTGCCGGGCTGGGAGAGGGCGGGGGGGGCACGGGGCTGCCGGGGCCCACCACGAGCCCCACCGCCCCGGAGGGGGGGCTCTGGGCGGGCAGAGGGGCCGAGGCCAGAGCCAGGGGAGCCCCAGAGCAAGACCCCGCCCTGCACCCGAGCCCACAGAGTGACTAACGCCGCTCCCGGCCGAGGCACCGGGCGGGCTCCCGCCAAGGAGCCCCGGGGGTCCCGCAGGCCCCAGGCGGAGGGGGGAGTGGGCGCCAGGGCAATGCCCGGGGGCGGCCCTGAGGCGACGGGGCGGCTCGCTGACCTGGGGGGCGGCCTCTTGCGCGGCGGCGGGGCCGGGGGCGGCGAGGAGGGCGACGAGGGCCCCCCACAGCCGTCGGTACAGGGGCGGCTGAGGGGGGAGAGAGGGGCGGGGCGGTGGGTGCGCGCAGGCGCGCCGCGTCTGTGCTCTGCCTGAGGGGGCCGTTAAGGGCCGCCCGGCCCGCTTCTGCCCCTGCCCTGCGGTGGGGCCGGGCCGGTGCCGTCCCGCCTCGCCCTCCTCTGTCTGGGGGAGGCACTGGCCCTTCTCCGGAAGCCCCGAGCCGGGCCCCGGCTGGCAGCTGGGAGGCGGGGGGTGCCCGGAGGCGGGGAAGAGGCCTGTCTGCCCTCGGGGAGAGGCCCCCCAGAAGCCCTCCAGAGACGGAGGGGCCCCCCAGAAGCCCTCCAGAGATGGAGGGGCCCCCCAGAAGCCCTCCAGAGACGGAGGGGTCCCCCAGAAGCCTCCCAGAGAACGGAGGGACCCCCCCGATAGCGGAGAAGCCTTTCGGCGTCCCGCAGGACTGAGGCGAGCGGCACCGCCCGGCGGCGCGGGCTCTTGCGCGCCCCCTCCTGCCTCCTCTGCCCTCGGTGGGTGAGGGAATGCCAGTCCCGGGCTTACCGAGCCCTTTCCTCCGCGCTCACACGGCGCTTTGCGCCCCTCTGGCGCGGAGCTCCGGTGGCCGCATCCGGCTGCGCCATGGCTGCGGCGCGACTGGAAGGACGCGGACTGCGTTCGGCGTTCCACCATGGTGAGCGGCTGTGACGGAGCGGCGCCCAACCGCCGGCCGCGGGCAGACCCGCTCGAGCCGCTGCTGCGGGGGCCGGCGAGCGTGTGGTGAGCGCTGAGCTGTGTGCGGGGGGTTGGCTGGCTCTTGGGGCGCTGCCTCGCCCTGCCCTTGCTCCTAAGGGGGCTTTTCAATGCGGTGCTCGCCCGTCGTTAACGGGGGGTGGACATGTGCGGGTGTTGCTGCAGCCCCGTGGCGGAGAGGCTTTTCCAGAGGGGTTTTTAAGTGTAAGAGGAGCGAATGTTCTGAGCAGGACGTGGTGTCGGTGGCTGTAGCTTCATCTGTGGAGCTGTAGAGTCGTGGGAAGGATGGAGGAGAAGGAATGAGGCTCCCGGTGAAGGGAGGGAAGTGAGGAGGTGCAGTGTCCAGCCCGGCGTCGAGAAGTGTCTGGGCAGGAGGGGACACGTTGGTGTAGGAGCCGTGGAGCAGCCCGTGGCCCGAAGCAGGGGGTGGACACGGGGAGCATGGGCTCAATGAGAGGAGGAGCACGAAACCTCGGCGTGGTGGGTTTAAATGGAGGGCTGGGAGCGAGAGCGGCATCCAGCCTGGGCAGGGGAGCTGGGTCTGCTCCTTCTCCACGTGAGCAATGGTGGTTTGCAGGTAGCATCTGGCTGCACTTGCTGGAACGCAGAGCAGGAGAGAGTTGTGTCCTGGTTTTCCCCTACAAAGGCAGGACATGGGTGGAAACGTGGCAGCGGGGAGGGAGTGGGGTAACTGGGAGCCCCCATGCGCCTCCCAGCCCCATCGCGCTGGGTTGGGGCTGCAGCTCACCCCAAGGCACCCTTGGGTGCACCCACGCTCTGTGATGGGGTGTTTCAGGGCCTGAAGGGTTGTCCCCGTGTCCCTGCTGGGCTCACGGTGGTGGCACACTGGTCTGCGTGGGACTGGGAGTGGCCGGGAAGGGTCTCACGCTGAGGCCGTCGCTGACCCTCGTTTTCTCTCCGACCATAGGGCTCCTCGATGTACCTCTTGGGTGTGTATGGAGCCCCCACCGGCCGGTGCCTTCTGCCATCAGCACCCAGTAAGTGCCTGGTACCCCTTTCCAGGAGATCTTCGCTTGGGCACCTTGGGAGGGTGAGCAGCTACTACCATGGGATGGTAGCATGGGGACAGCCACCTCCCTTGTCCCTTGTCCGGCCGGTCCCCTGACCCTCTTGCTCTTCTGTGCCCCTTCAGCTGCCAGAGCAAGAGTTTGTGAACCTGTTCATTGGGACGCAGGCGGTGGGGGCCATCATCGGGAAGAAGGGGCAGCACATCAAGCAGCTGGTGTGGTTTTTGGGTGCCTCCATCAAGGTGAGGAAGAGGCCGCGGGGCTGGTCCTGTGTTTTGTGCCTCAGTTTCCCCTCCCCACTGCCGAGGGCAGGGAATGGGAGTCTGCGGGTTACAGTGTTGCTCCCCAAATTATCATAGAATGGTTTCGGTTGACAGAGACCTTGAAGACCATCCAGTCCACCCTGCTGCCCTGGTCAGGGACACCTCCCACCCGCCCAGGTTGCTCCAAACCCTGACCAACCTGGCCTTGAACACCTCCAGGAATGGGGCAGCCACAGCTTCTCTTGCCATCTCATGTTGAGCTTCTCATCAATCAGCACCCCCAGGTCCTTCTCCTCAGGGCTGCTCTCCATCCATTCTCCGCCCAGCCTGGATTTTTGCTGGGGATTGCCCCGACCCATGTGTAGGACCTTGCACTTGGCCTCCTTGAACTTCATGAGGTTGGCATGTGCCCACCTCTCCAGCCTGTCATTAGTAGAAGGCCAGGCCTGCAGCACCCCGGTTATAAGCCCGGCTCGGGTGGGAGGGGATGCTCCTGCATGGGGGGGTTGCCCTGCGTTGGGGGGGTACATCCCACCAAGGGAAGGTCTTGCCAAAGTGGGGGCTGCGCTCATGCTCCCTCTCCCTCATCCCTCCCCAGATCGCCCCGGCAGAAGGTCCCGAGGGCAGTGAGCGGATGATCATCACGGGGCTGCCCGAGGCTCAGTTCAAGGTGCGCTGGGTGGGGGTTGTGGGTGGGGGGGACAGTAAGGGACAAGTCGAGGGCATCCCTGTGGTCACCACTGTGCTGCCAGCCTGGCTTGGCCTCCCTCAGCGCCAGGGGAGCTCTTTGCTGGGTACAGTGGTTTTGATGCTGCTGGACATGGGGACATCATCAGCTTTGGGGATGGAGAGGCACAGTGGGCGCTGCCTGATGGTTTTCCTTCTGTCCGTCTCCTCCCCAGGCCCAGGGGTGAATATTTTGGGAAGCTGGAAGAGGAAAACGCGAAAGACGTGAAGCTTGAAGCCCACATCAAGGTGCCTTCTTTTGCCACTGGCCATGTTATAGGCAAAGGTGGCAAGATGGTAGGTGGTGGTGCCCCGGGGACGCAGAGTTGGGCATCAGCCATCACCCCCGCCCACCCCAGGGGGACAAATCCCGAGTGCACAGTGGTTTCGGCGATGTCTCAGCCCCCATGTCCTGGTGGTGGTTCTTGTTGGTCCCAAGGAAGGGGGAGACACACAGGGTGCCTGGTGCCGTGGTGACACCGGCAGCAGAGGATTTTGGCTCTTCCACAACACAACCCTCTTGTGGTTCGCTCCAGGTGAATGAACTGCAAAGCTTAACCAGTGTGGAAGTCATTGTGCCACGAGACCAAACCCGGACAAGAACGAGGAGGTCATCGTTAAAATCATTGGGCATTTCTTTGCCAGTCAAGTACAGTTTGGCCGTGGCTTTACCCAATATTTCCCGGCTGCTTCCGTCCACTGAGGAAAGGCGTGGGGTGGCTGAGCCCAGCACCACCCGAGTGTCCTGCCGCTCTTCTTTCAGGTGGTCCCTGTGTCCCCAAGAGGCACTGAAAGTGTTTCGGTAGCTCCCCCCGGCTGTGGGAGTGCTGAAATTGAAGATTGGCTCGATTGAGCTAAAAATGGGTGTTTTGGATGCTGTGCAGAGCAGCACCCAGGGTGTGAATGGACTCCTCGGTGCGGGCAAAGCTACGCGCATCGCACCTGGGTGCATCTTCCATAACCTTGTCTCCTGTCCACTTGAGAGGGATGGTGGCCCCCCAGAAAAATTCAGGTGCTCTTGAGGAGCGATGGAGGAAGCGCAGGTTTAAAAAAAAAAAAAAAAAAAAATCAAACAGAAAAACCAAACCAAAACAAACCCCTTGAAATTACTTACAGCTTGTCTGCAGTGACAAGTTGGGAGTGGCAAGATGCTCGGTGGGGGCTTGGGGGTGGGTGGTAGGGGGAGAAACAGTGCCCTGACCCCACCTCTTGCTTTTCGCCTCTCCTCCCCAGGACTGCACAGCGCAAGATGAGGGAAATGCTCCAGCAGGGGAAGCAGCAGGAGCAGAAACACGCTCCGGGAGCCCCGGCCTCGCAGCACAGCAAGGGAGGCTCCCGCCATGATGCCCAGCACTGCCCGATGAGTGTAACCCCACTGCCAGACTTCGCCCCCCCCCCCCCCCCCCCCCCCCCCCAGCAGGTCAGGGGAGCAAACCAAAGACCCCTCCCAAACAGCCCCCCCCCCCCCATTCCACATGGCACTGTGAGGATGCGCAACCGAGGGGTACGGGGAGGGCTCTCTCCATCACCTCCCGACACTATCCCTTTAGTTGGACTAACATAGGCAGAGAGAGAGAAAGAGAGTTTTTATTATTCTTTTTTTTTAAATTTTTTATTTCTTAAAAGCCACCGGTTTTTCATCCCAGGCATGGCCAGAGGAGCTCGCCCAGCGTTGAGGGGGGGAGGTTGGGCTGTATTGCGCAGCGCAGCGGCTCATCAGTTTTTAGAATTAATGCAATGATAACGAAACTAACGGCGATTTTTAAGTTTTGTAAGGATTTTAATTCTTTATTTATTTCATTTCAGAGGGAGTGGGGGCGGGAGGGGGATGTTTGTTTTTTAGCACAAGCTGGCTTTTCTAGAGGTTAAAGGAAAGGCCGTGCTCGGCCGTAAACGCTTTGGGGAATGATCCCGGTCGCAAGGAGAGAAGGGGGAAAGAGGGGCCGGGCGGGAAAGCCAGATTTCCAAGAGGTTGTCAGCCCAGGGCTGGGAAAAAAAAAAAAAACAAAACACTAGCAAAATAATTTTTTTTTTAATTTCAAAAATAAAACGCATACAACCCTCAACCCCCGATGACACACACACAACCACAAACAAAAACTACCTCAGGGTTTCATACCTCAGCACACTGTGCTTCTGTTTCCCTTTTAGAGATTTTGTGTGCCTTACAAAACTGATAATTGGCACATTATTTTTGTTTATTTTCTTAATAAAAAAAAAATGAATTAGAAAACATGCTCTACTGAGTGCGAGGCGGGAGAAGGAAAGCAATCCCACGGGTGCCATAGCTCTTCCATAGTCTCCTTCTGCTGGCTGAGAACCAGGGGCCGTTCCTTCGGAGAAAGATTGAGAAATGTTTAAAAAGAGAAAAAGAAAGAAAAATAAAAGAAAAAATGAGGGGAAAGAAGAAAAAAGGGAAAAAGATAAAAAGGGGGAAAAAGAAAAAAGGGAAAAGGAAAAAAGGGGGGGGGGGAAGAAAAAAAAAAAGGGAAAAAAAACCAACAACCCCAAATATAAAAAAAAGAAAGGTAGAAAGGAAAAAATAAACCAACCAAACCAAGCAAGGTAAGTGGTGAAAGCCGTCCGGCAAGAGGAGGGACGAGAGCCAGCGGTGGGGTGGCGGTGCCAGCGCCGGCCCTGGGGGCTGTGACACCACACTGCAAAGTGTTCTGTGAAAAAAAACAACCAAAACCCACCCAACGACAACAACATCAAAAAACAAAGAGAAATCTCTCCAGCTCACACGAGCCTGAGCTTGCTCTCTGTTGCTTTCTCTCCAGTGACTCGGGGGGGGGGGGGGGGAAGGGGAAGGGGAAGGGGGTATAGCGGAGCTGAGAGTGGGGGGGGGGTTGTGGTGGGAGTTTGCCCCATGGCTGTGATGGGGAGAGAAGGGGTGGGTGGGGAGCGGGGGATGTGGTGTCAGGTTTTTTAGGGTGGTGTGGGTTTTTTTGCCAGGTGTCGCTTTACCCAGTGGCTCGGGGAGTGTGACGAAACAGGAAAAAGGGCTTCACTGAGAGGTTCAAATTAACAATTGATTTGGACTTCACTCACAGGTCCAATACGTCACTATTGCAAGTTCTGTGTGTGCGATGGCGATTACACTATTGCGGTTTAGAAGCAATTAGCGGGATCCACTATTGCAAGTTACAAATGATCCCGACAATTGACAACACAAACCACAAGGGCGCTAGATATTAATGCCTTAAAAGAGTGCACCAGTCACAAACTCAATCGCATGCCCTATACCGTACGGATGTTTCTTAGTCACTTACCCTCTCTCTCTCAGGTGAGGTCGCTCCATCCCGGGGAAGTTACCCTGTACAGCGTCCTGGATGGGGGGGGCGGATCTCCTAGGGGCCAGCTGTATCCTTGGATGATTCCCCATTTGTCTCCCCAGACCCCGCGGTTTATATTTCCTGACTCGGTGAGGGTGCAGGATTATGCCCGAGTGGATTACACTGTCTGGGATATTTCCCTCTGGTGGTGCCATAGCGAAGTCTCTGTTGCCAATTTGTGATGTCCGGCGCTCAGCGTCAAGGGAAGAGTGGTGGGATGGGACTCGGGGCATTTTGTTTGTTAAGGGCCATTTGGTTTTGGTTGTTCTGTGCCATCTTGAGATAAGCCCGGGCTGAGCTGTTTTGCAGCTCCCCCCACGTTCTCTCTGCACAGCCAAGGCACGGCGGGGATGGAGCTGAGTGGGATGGCAGCTCCCTGCCTCTCACCTCTGGTGCTCTGAAACCGGCTTGGCTGGCTGCTCCCACACAGTGTGTTACTGGCTTGCCCAGCAGGTAAAGAACCCAGATTTGGGACGCCACTGGGGTGTCCGTAAGGGGTCCTGGGGGGGAGTCTTGCAGGCCAGAGGGTGTCTGGGGCAGCCCTTCAAGGATCTGGGGGTCCCCTCTGGTGCCTCTGGGGAGGGTTTTGTGGCTGGAGAGGGCCCAGCTGGTTTCAAGAGGTGCTTCCTCCCTTTCTCCAGCCCACCCAGCTCCCCCGACACCACCACCCCCCCAGGTTGGTGGGTGCCAGCAGTGCCAGCCTGTCCCACTGGGTCGGGCACTGAGGGGGGCACAGCCCCAGCCGCGGGATGGGAGGAGGAACCACAGCACCAGGGATAGAGACCAACATTTTATTTCTTTAACATTTCCCATGGGGGGCACCCCAGGGTTGCGCGGCTGCACCGCAGCTGGTGCCAGGAGGGACTCCAACGTCCCCCCCACAGCTCACCTGGCTCCGCTCGTGATGCTTTTGATGGGGCTCAGCGCGGCCTCTTCTGTGCTACGGACCAAGCGGCTCCAGGTAGGCGACTGCTGCACCGCACTGTGCCGCAGCGTGGGGAGGGGTGGGGGGCTGCGGCGCGGGGCTGGGAGCTGCTCCCGTCTCACCCAGCTCCCGGGGTCCTGCAGAGGGACTGGAAGAAGCCAAAGCAAGGGACGATGGACACAAGAGCCTGCCCGCAGGAGCAGAGCGGTGAATGGCCTGGCACCGAGCACCATGCAAACAGCCGGAGCTGTGCCGGGGGCTGCCGGCTGCTCACTCCGTCCCCTCCCTCAGCAGCTTCTCGGCTAGCGGATGAAGGATGGGAGCTCAAGTCGATGCAGGAGAAGCAGGGAGTGTGGGGGAGACCCCCAGATCCTGCCCCAGACCCTCAGCCCGTGCCCTGCCTGCGCTGGGCAGCCCTGCCTGCCTGCTGAGGAGGGGGTGCTGCCCGCGGGCTCCGACGGAGGAGACGGGGTGCAGCGGGTCTCTTCTCTCTCCTCCTCTGCAGGGCAACCGAGGAGGCAGCACCGGGCCCCACAGGACCCACTGGGCTCCCTGCCAACCATATACCATCTGAGCAGTGATGCCTCTCTCTACCCCCCCCCCCCCCCCCAAGCCCCCAGGTCCCCCTGCCCTCCTCTGCCGCCTATAGGTCCTATCAGTGGGGACAGCTCTTTCTGGTCCAGGCACCCCCCGGGCTCCTGGGCCCCCCGAGGGCCACCGCAAGAGCCCCTGCAGCCTGTGCTCGCTGGCCAACTGGGAGGACTGCAGCAGCCTGTTGAGGAGCAGCTCCTCTTCCCAGAGCTCCCTCTACCACTTCCTGGAGCCCTGGCCCAGTGCAGCAACAGAGCCAGTGGTGCTCACACACTCAGGACAACCCCGCTCTCCCATGGCTGCTGGTGGGGCAGTAGGGAAACTGGGGCTGGTCCTCGGCCAGGAGCCTCCACAGGAGCTGCCAGCAGGGACCAAGAAAGAGTGGGTTCCCCGGCAGGGGATGGACAGGGCACAGAGGCCCATGGACGAGCACCTGTCCCCCGGAAGCCCCCCAGCCATGGACATGGACAAGGTGGAGCGGGTGCGGGAGATCACGTATGCTTTCCAGGCCTTGAACGCAAAGACGGAGGAGTCCTGCAAGACCATCGGCAGGGAGTGTGGCCAGGCAGACCCAGGGCTGTGCAGGGCAGGAAGGTGCCTGCGGCAGGGCTGCGCCCAGCTGTGGGGCTACCTGAAGGGCTGGTGGAGATGCCACTAGATGTGTCTGCTTCCGCCAGCCCTGCAAGTGGTGACAGCGCCAGGCCCAGAAGACCAACAGTGCCCCGAATACTGAGCGGCTGTGGCGTGTGGGGCCGGGAACCCCTCTGGGGTACCCCCTATGTGAAACATTAAAGATAAAATGTTTGTCTCTAGCCCTCGTGCTGTCCTCCCTCCTCCCATCCCACGGCTGCGGGTGCTCCCCCGAGGGAGCAGGTGCAATCAGCAAGCACTGTGTGTTGAGCTCCCCTGCTCACAGCCATGCTCCACCTGAAGGCGGCAAGGCAGGAGCAGTCCCCAGCCGACTTGGGCGCAAAAAGGTTCATCTGACTCAGCGGGTGAGGAATGGCCCGTTTCAACTCCGTACCTGTGGCATTCTCAGGTCGGAGGATTTGATGGAGCCAACTGAGAGCGGCAGCATACGCTGTGGGGCTCTGAGCTGCTGCGTGGTGCCAGGTCTATCCAACGTCAGGCAGTACGTTCCCAGGAGATGTCACTGATAACAACTCTTCCGAGGAAGTGGGGCCGTTTCTGTAGTCGTAGCCTGCCTGGAGAAAGAGCCCCACGGAGCTAATAGTCTGCTGAGCAGCAAGGGAGCAGAGTCGCTGACTCTCAACCAAGGACTGAAGTACAGCAACTCACTCTATTGCCTTCCCCCTTCGTCCGCTGCCTCCCACAGTTTAGAAGAAAAGAACCAGGGAGCTCCAAGTGAGGGGACCCCTCCCCCACTCCCCCAAATCTGCCCAACATCCCCAAACCTCCCTCAAGACACGGGACTCCTCCCACACACCTCCACTCCCCACACCGCCAACCCTCCCCCTCCCCCAACGCTCCAAAAAGCAGCAGTCCTTAGGGCAGACTCCTTAAGCTGACTCCACAGCTACGGCTCCCCGTCGGCTCTGGGGGAGACAAGGGGGCCCCGGGGCTCTCCGTGGGCTTTAAGGGGGTCCCAGGGCTGCCCACGGGCTCCCAGCAATGCCCGTGCCCACCACCCACCCCCGCTTCAGGGGGCCCAGCTCTGACACCCCCCGACCCATCTCGGGGGTACCTGGGGGGGCTCGGCCGTGGGCTGGAGGCGGGCGAAGGGGGCACGGCCGGGCTGACCTGCCGGGGGGGGCTGAGAGCGGAGCCCAGAGCGGAGCCAAGCGCCCGGCCAGGCCGGCCCCGGGCACCCTGCGCTGCGGCCGGGGCTGCCGCCACCTGCGGGGAGCGAGCGGGGGGTGAAGGGGCGGCAGCGGGGGAGGGGGGGGGGGCCTGAATCGGCCCTGTTCCCCCCGGGGACCCCCCACTCGGCTCTGCCCCCCTCAAACAGGCCCAGGCCGCCCCCCGCGCCCCTCAGCCCGGTCCCGGCACCCCACAAACCCCCCAAACTGGCCCTGGACACCTCCGCACCACCGCTCCTGCCGCTGCCGCCGCCGCCGCCGCCGCCCGCCCGCGCCCGCTCCCGCTCCCGCTCCCGCCTTCCACGGCCCCGGTTCCCCCCTCTCCCCCGGTACCAACCGTCGCAGCTCCCGACCGCTGACGCATACCGGAAGTGGTCCCCTTCGTGTCCGCCCACTCGCGCATGTGCCGAGGCGAAAACCCGGGCCACGCCCCCCTGCGTCGCCGCGGCAAACGCGAGCGAGGGGGCGGGGCCGCGCCGAGGAGAACGAGCCCCACATCACAGCTTCTCTCCGCGTCGGGCAATGCGAAGCCGACACCATCCCTGCCCTCCCCAAAATCAGCCGGGACCCCCCGAAACCATCCTAGCCCTCCCCAAAATGAACCGGACATCCGTCTGCAGAGTTCCGCCAGCACCCCGACGGACATCACCGGGATGGGGGGAAAGAAAACAACCAGAAAGGTACTGAAAAGAACGTGGAGACGGTGCTTAGAGATCCTTCTGAGAGGCAAAACCCGGCCTTTGTTCTCATTTTTGAACACGGGGTTTCACAGTGCTTCGCGGGCACTTCTTTCCCAGAGTTTTGCCCCAAACCCACGCTTCTAGCCCCGCTCCCCAAGCCCTCCCTCGGGGCCCACCACCTTTCCCCAGCCCAGCCTGTCCTTAAAGCTTTTCTTTCCACACACAGCCCTTTCCACTCACCTCCCTCCGGGGCCTCCTCTCTCACAGACACCTCACAGCCCTGCAAACCTCCCTCTCCCGAAAAGCCATTCCCCCCTCGCTCCCCCCTCACGCAACACCTATTCCCCTCACACACTCGCTCCCACCCCTCCCCCCATCTTTCGCCCCCCCTTCCCCTCTCCTCCCATTCAAAATGGCCCTTCCCTCCCCCTCCCGCCTTTTCCTGCCTCAGCCCCCGCCGCCCGCTCAGGTGACACCGCACACAGCCGCCATGAGGCGCGGCGGGGAGGGCCGGGGCTGTGAGAGGCGATTGCAGTGAGGGAATTTTCGGCTTTTTTCCTCTTCTTTTCATCTCCTCAGGCTTCGGGCAGCCCCGCGTGGGTGGCTGGAGATCCCCCCCTCCCCTGCCAGGAGTGGCCCCGGCCCTGGGGCGGCCCCCGCCTCCCTCCTCCCCACAGGCTCTCCTCAGGGGGAGCCCCCAAATCTGTCCCCTGGGCGGCCCCACAACCTCCTGTGTGTCCGGGAATGGGGTTTCCCTCAGGGAGAGCCCCCAAATCCATCTCTGTCATTGCCCTACAGCCTCCTGCATGGCTGGGAGCAGTGTTTCCCTCAGGGATAGATCCCCCCTCATCCCCAAACCTATCCCTAGGGTGGTCCCACAGCCTCCTGCATGGCTGGGAGCAGTGTTTCCCTCAGGGAGAGCCCCCAAATCCATCCCCAGGGTGGTCCCACAGCCGCCTGTGTGGCCAGGAACGGCGTTTCCCCCATGGATGGAGCCCTCTCCTTCCCCCTACCCCACTCCTGGGCAGCCTTTTCCTCCCTCCCACCTTCTCCCCACAGCTCTTCCAGGGCTGGGAAAACACTCCTGCCCTTTCTCTTCCTGCGGGTTTTGAGTAGAGCCCCCTGTCTGCCCAGCCCACACGTAGGGTCTGGGCAGCTCCACGCCTTGTGTTTGAAGCAGGAATTGGGATATTTCAGTTTTCTTCTGCCATCAGGCATGGTTGTGAAAGGGCCAGTTGTAGTGGTTAGGCTTTGGTGGGTGAGTAACAGCAAATCTTATTGAACTTTTCCTTTTTTTCAGATTTTGTGTAGGGGGCTCGTTGTCCTCACGCCCGCGAGTTCTGCTCCAGGTCAAGCGAAGCCCCATGGAACTGGCCCTAAGGGCGGCGGCGGCCATGGACCAGCGCCCCTTTGGCGTCGAGAACGTGGTTTATTTTGAGGTGAATCTCCCTGTTTTTCTTGAAAAGCGGGGGGCTGGTTTGTAGCGAGGCTTAAAACCCCGGGTTGTGCCTGAGTGTGGGGCTGATTTCAACCTCAGGGGCTGCGACTCCGTCCTCAGGGGCTCCGACTCACAGCCCTGGCAGCACCGTCAGCACGCCAGGCTTGGCATTCTCTTGTATTTTGAAGGGTTTCTTACGGATCGGCAGCAGCCGGGGATATTTAGCAGTTGTGTATTGGTGGTGGAATCCGTGTGGTGAAAAGATCTTTGGGGTAAAGAGGTGAATAGGTGGTTTGTTTTTTTTTTCACCTCGAGAATGTTTCTTGTTGCCTTGTACCTGTAAAAAGATGTTCAAATCGTTAAGGTGTTCAAATCGTTTCATAAAATTACCCCCTAGACAGGAATATGTTTTGTGGTTGGTTTGGGTTTTTTTATAAGAGTCCTTTCAGCCTGCTCTCCAGGTGGAAATGGGCAATGCAAAGGCATTACAATGACGGATTTGCTAAATATGTTGCCGAGGTCTATATTAGTGGCTTTTCCTGAAGCGGGGAAAAGACGTCCTGTTTAATTCTTGTTTGCATTTCAAATTCTCTGTGAAATGGATTAAGCAGAGAGGGCTTCTTTTTGTGGGTCTGCCCTTGGGAGGAGAGCGCCTTTAGGAAAAGGCTTTTCTGGAGGGGACAGAGAACTTAATTGCTGATGTCTCTAAAAGCGCGCCCTGTTTGGGTGCTTTGAATTTTCCAGTGTGGGAAAAGCCGCAGAAGTGTGTATTTCTGTCCAGCTGCAGAGAAATGGGTAATACTGAGCCCTACAATAGCTTGGTTGTTTTTTTTTCCCCTGTGTGATGACTGGTGTGGAGGGAGTTTGTACCAAAGAGTCAACTTCTGATTGTGGGCAGCCCCTGTTTTAGGAACTGTTGCGCAGATTGCTTATCGATGCAACTGCTGCCGTGACTCCCGCACTCCCTGCTGCTGTCAAGCTTTTATTACTTGTTCTGAAAAGCTCTCGAAATACGTGCTGAGCTGCGCGGCTCCCCCGAGCCAGGTGGCCATGGCCACTGCCTCCTCGGCTCCTGTTGGCCATGGCTGACTATTTTCAGCAGGATTTGAGTATGTCTGTGTGCTCCTCCTTCCCTTTTAGCCATCTGTTATTTGAGTTTGGGACTCGGAGGCCTTACTGTCTTCCTGCACTCTGTTTTTTATCACTGTTGACAGTTCTGGATTCACCAATAACAGTACTCAGCGCTTACATCTGGAACTCCCTGAAAACAATGAACTCATTAATCCAGGGCCAAAGGTTTAGAAATAAATGGAACAAGGTCAAGCCTTGGGATCTTTAGTAACGTGATTCGGAGCCTCTCACCTGGCTTCTTGGTGGAGCTGGCACAGAGGTCGGTGATAATCCAAAACTGCAGAGCGAGCTGGGTGCCCGTGGAAGGGGAACTGCACTCTCAAGTGGAAATACTTGGGGTCTCGTTGCCTGTGGGAGGGAAAGGGACGTCAAGAGTCAACCTAAAGGAACTTCTCACCTTCAGAGGTCGCACTCTGGAGGTGACGGTTAATTGAGGGGAGTCGTGGAAGCGTGCCTTACTGAGCAACATGCTGCTGCCGGCCCGAGACTAAATGTCTCCAAAGTTTGGGGTTGGTTTAAGTGCTCTTTGGTTATTAGCTGGATGTCACTCTTAGAAGCACCTCTTGCCCTGTCTGGAGGGGTTTGCTGCTGCCTCCTGCATTGGGCCGAGGGGACCGGCAGCCTTCAGGACAGGGACTTTCTCAAGTGCAGAGGTTAAACCCAGTGCGTGCTGCTTAAAAACTGCTCTGGGTGTTAGTGCGGCGGTCACGGTGAGAAATGTGTTGGCTTAGGGGAGCCTGAGATTTGCATTCCTCTTAAGTGCGGGGGATTTTGGGGAGCCTGGGTGGTACAATCCCCTTCCTGCTCCCAGATTCCTGTCGCTGACCCGTCAGCGGGGTGTTAGCAGAGCTGATGCCCGCAGCAGCTGAGGGTCGGCATGATCCCGGCATCGACAGAGCTCTGGAGCTGAGGAATGGGAGCGTGGCCCGTTTCCATCACAGCTTGTGAGGGAAATAGTGCGGTTTGATATAGCCGGGGTGTGTAAACGGGGATTCCTCTGTGCACGTGTGCTTACAGGGTGCACGCACGTGTGTTACTTGGAGTGTTTCTTAATGCCTGTGAAGCTTTACGAGATTGGTTAATGAGCGTTGCTTTGCTGCGCAAGTGCAAAGTGTTATTTTCATGGAGAAACCAGCTCAGATGTTCCCTTTATTTTTCTTTTTTTAAAGGCAGAATGCCTATTTTAAAGCTTTCCTTGCAGGCAGAATGACATCTGCTTTTGAGGATTGTTTCTTTCCCTGCAGGGTGGGAAAATTCTATAGCCTCGCTAAGGCCGCAGAGGAAGAAAACTTGTCAGTTTCCTGGAGCAAACTGCAGTTTGGAGAGGGGGGTGGTTTGCCAGAGCGCCTTTTAGCACCTCGTCGGGCACATTTCTTTTCCCTGGGGGGGGCTGAGGTTTAACATGGCCTTTTCATTTGCCTAGCTTTTGGTTGTATGAATTAATGGGTGTTTCAATGGGAACCACAAGACCTAATTTCTCAGTTGCCGTCTTAAAAACTGTGCAGGGACAGAAGTGGGACAGGGAGGTGACCGGAGTGAAACGCTGAAGGCTGTTAAGGCTGGAATAAGGAATGGCAGGGCTTGTTCTGGTCACCCAATATGACAATAAAAGGCCACAAGTTCCTCGTGGAGGTAAAGAACCGACAATCTGGGAGGGCGTTCAGGGATTTGCCTCATCGAAGGGTTTCCAGGGGAATACAGGGGTCACTCTCCATCTCATTCCTGGTGAGCTGCCTGCCTGTTAAGACCGTTACTGCATTATAACCACAGAGACAGGCCCTGAGTTTAGGTTTGGGAAGCCATTAGCTAATTTTGTGGTTAATGCTTTTTTCCTTTAGAGTGAGTCTGTGACTCGGTTCTCTCTGCTGAAGATGAGACACGTCCTTCCCTCTGCTTTGGCAATGGCCGCTTTCCTTGGGCACAGGGACCGCACACCCCTCTGGTCCTTTCTCTGTAAGTAAATCGTGGCTGTGCCGCCTTCCTGCCCGGCCTGGGGAGCTTGTCCTTTACTGAATGAGAAAGCAAGTTTTTCCCTGGAAGGAAAAAAAGAGATTTAAAAATCTCTGTCCTTCTGTGCAGCACTGCCATCCCAATGCAGCCTTGGGAGAGGCACCTTTCCTCCAGCGCTGGAACCATGGCAGGGAAGGGACCTGCTATGTTGTTAGATGGATGAATTTTATTGTTCTTTGGCAAGAAATGAATATGGTGACAATCGTTACCCGGTCCAGCCGGCCTTAGTGGTCAGCCCCCTCCTCCCTTTCCCTGTGGGAAGGCTCCGAGGATCTCCCGGGCTATAGGAACAGGCAGGCAGTAAGGATGCTGTGCTGGGAAGCTTTGACTGGCTTTGCTATCTTCCTCCTGTGAATGGAGAGATGGATCCTCAGCACTTTGGAGCTCACCTTCCCCAAACGCTGAGTTTGCCATTTGTTATCCACAAATGATGCGATTTTCTGTGCAGGAAACAGGATTTTTCAGAAATTCCAGCACGGTATGGGAAGAAAACGCTCCTGGAACTTTTAATGCAGGTCATTCCTTTTTGGTGTCGCAATTAAAAAGTGACGTCTGTAACTTTGAAACAAATATTTGTACGTATTTGTCAATGGGTGCAATTCACGTAGTCGCTGGAAGGAGAAGGGATCTTAACCGCATCTCTTATTTCAGGCTGTATCCTGATAACGCCAGGGATTGATGTCCCGCTGGGGATTTTTCTCCAGTTCCCATCTTTTGCGGCTAATTGAGCGGCAGAGATTTTCCAGCTAGACAGGCAGTGAGCTCTACGGAGGGAATGCGAGTGCAGATCTAACGTTGACTGTGATTAAACTATATTGTTAAAAGACTCCTGCCTTCCAAAGAAAGTCTGGAAAAGTGAAAAAGGATGTGCCTTTCTCCTTTGGGATTGCTTTTGTGTCAGAGGGGATGGAAACAGCCCACCGGGCTTTTGCTCCGCTCCTGGCTTTGGCTTGGAAAAAGCCCGAAACGGCTCAATCCCTGCGGGGCCGACTGTGACCCAGGTGAGGGGCAGCTGTGCCAGGAGATCCGGAGGGTCCATCTCCACACCTTCCGTGTCCAGTGAGAGATTTCCCCGAAAAGAGGGAAGTTCTGGGAGAATGGGGAGTGGTGCAATGATGAGGGTGGCGAGGAAGGCTAAAGGATGGTCTTGATGATTTTTACCGTGAGTGGGCTTTTTCATATATCTTTTGGGCAGAATGGCCGGGGACTTTGTGTTTAGGCCGATGAAGGTCAACTCTAAAATCCGCATTGGGCCATGAGTTCCAGCCCAGCGGTCAGAATAACTGCAAACCCTGGGGAAAGGGGGCTGAGGAGCGGGTGCGTGGTTGGTTCGGCGCCGGGGCTCTGCCAGCCGTCGCTGTTGCCGTTGACCTTCTCCCTGTGGATCGGCCACTTCTCCCACTGCCCCACAGCACTGCGGAGGGTCATGGAGGGTTATTTTTGGCTGGAGTATACCCCTGTGCTGGCCAGAAATGGCCAGAGCTAGCCCAGGCTGGGCTTGCCACTCAGGCTGACCTCATGATGCCGGTTGCCGGCCTCCCGCCTTCTACACAACATTCCGACGGTGGTCTTGGCCCACCGTTGCAGCTCTTCTGCTGCTGGCTGTCGGTCTCGGAGTGAACTTTGCGAGTTTGCTCAGGCTTTTGAGGAAGGAAGCGGCAATTTTCTTGCCCGATGGGGCGCAAAAGGGCTCACGTGGTGGAACGGTAATGCTGTTGGTGGCGAGAAGGGGCTGTGGGAGTTGTCAGAGGGCAGTTGGTGATGCTGTGCTGGGAAATAACTGCCATACCTGACACGTCCCCTCCTTCGAAGCGGGTGCGTGCTATCGTGCTGTTCCCAGCTCTGCTTTCTCACCTCCTCTGCCTTAACAATTTCAGTCATGTCAACATTGGCAGCGACTTTCAGGCAGAGATCCCAGACCTGCAGGACAGATCCCGGTTGGAAGAGGAGGAGGAGGGAGCGTCGCTAGTGTGGAAGCCCTGGGGAGACATCGCAACGAACCCGGAAACACAGGACAGAGGTTTCTCTTAATGCTTTTCTTGTCAGTTCCCCCCCGAGATACTAAGGGTCGAAAACTGCACGTTTTCACAGCAGCTCTTTGTCCGTTGGGACCCTCTCCCTCCTTTCCTTGACTGCCTTCGTGGCTGGTAGCACCCGAGGGTGGCTCAGATCTGATGGGACAGTGAACAGATAACTGGTGGCACTCTCAGTCGCGTCCTCTGGGAGAGACGGTCAGGGGTGTTTGTAGCTGTCCCACCTCAACTGCAGCGACCTCGGGAGAGGGGAGATCTGTCTCTGGAGCTTCTGGTCCCAAAGCTGCTCTGAAGGGAGAGAGAGCGATAGTGGATAACCTACCTTTTTTGCAGTGCCTTTTCTGGGTCTCCAGTCTGTGTGCTCTATTTGCCCTCGGCCTTGTATCGTACCTTTTCCTCTTTCTTGATGGGAACTGACTTTCTGTTGGTTTTTGTTGCATTTCTAGTGACAAATCTGCTCAATTTCGCCTGCTCCAATGTGGTGCCGGGGGGAAGAGGCAACCTGGAGCACGCCTTGCACCGCCTGCATGAAGCCCTGGTAAGAAGCAGCTATTTTCGAATTCCTGCTGGAGTAGGACAGACTTAATTACTGGGGTGAGCTGGGAGTCGCTCCTGAGTTTTCTGTTCCGCAGGCTCGAATCCCTTTGCTAAAGGGGCAGAGTTCTTGCGTGCTGCCTGTTGGCCGCCGTCTGCATTAAGGTCTTGTGGGATGACAGACCCTGTGTATCAATAAGAGCTTGTTCTGTCTCTTGTCAATTCTGACAATTTGGAGAATAGAAGTCCTCCTACTCCTGCAGGCAGCTCTGCCTGCAGCGGGGACGAGCCCAGAAGGACTCCAGCAGCAAGCAGTGGCCGTTGGGGTGCCACAGCTTGGTCCCCGGAGATCTGCGCGGGTTCTGGTTTCTTAAAACACATCAGTGTGGATTGAGGAAATATTCCCATCGACTGCCGTGGGCGGAGGTGACCCCGACGCGCTGTTGCTGAGCATCGACTGAGCACCGTCTTCCTACAGTGGGCTGAAGAGTTGAGGTCCCTCCTGAGGGGGAATCTAAGTCTTGTTCTCTGAACTCCTGCAGGAGGGTCTGGAGATGTTGCAGTCTGGGGCACCCCAGCGACCTGAATCCCATCCCCTGGCTGATTATCATTACGCAGGTAAAGCGGAAGCAGAGCTTGTTGCTTCTCCAGGAATGCGAGCGGGTACTGCCGTTCCCTTTGTTCTGATTGAAAGAAGTGATTTTTAAAAACGTGCGAGCAACGGTTCATGTTCTTCGGGGCAGGGAAAATAGTTGTTTTAATCTGTTCCGGGGGTCTTTTGGCATGGGGAGTGCCTTGTCCCTGTATTCCAGCCCACTGCTGTCCTGTACAGTGATGCCCCACGCTGCTGTACGCTTCTCCTTTCACACGCCGGCTTCACGGCAGCTCTGCTGGCAGCCATAACTGCTCGTGCTAACGAACTCCCTGCGGCATTGGCTAATCACTTTCCACAGGAGGAGAGATGTGGATGTGTGATGAATAACTTGTGCGGATTTCAGGTAGGCTGCGAGTGGTCTAATCATTTGCACGTGGCTATTTCTTCCCAGGCTCAGACACTTGGACGCCCCTGGAGGAGCAGTTGTTTAAAGAAGCTTTTTATGTGCATAAGAAGAATTTCCACCTGATCCAGAAGAAGGTAAAGCCGTTAGACCAAGGCGGGTTGCGGGTTGTTAGTGTGGAGGGGAGTTTTAACCCAGAAAAGTCATCTTTTGAACGGCGTGTCGGAATCCTGTCCTTGGGATGCAGCTTCATGCTAAAAAGACACCGGTACGAAACATAATTTTCCTAATGTGTAATTACCAAAGAAATTGAATCTCTCCGGTACAAAATATGGGAAATATTAAAAGAATAATGACACATTCCGCTGACCATCGGCGTATAACGTACAGTTCTGCCCTCCCAAGGCTTCTTTACGGCCCTTTCAGAAGAAGGGGGCTCGTTTTCGGCCTGATCTCACCTGTGCATTGTGCTGTGGGGACTGCAGACACAGGGGGGGACAGACAAAGAGCACTGGATAGATTTGTTGTGGGTCTGTGCCTTCAGTGTTTTCCTGCAGTATTTCCCTCATCGATCGCTTCTGTTTTTTTCCTGACAGATTCAGACGAAGACCGTGGCCCAGTGTGTGGAATATTACTACACCTGGAAAAAACACGTCAGGTTTGGCGCCACCCGACCAGGACAGACAGCCAAAAGGCTCCAGCGAGGCACGGATGAGGTGGAGGCGGCTGAAGAGAAGGTAAGAGAACTGCCGGGGGTGGGTGCGAGATGCCCCATGGACGCATTGTCTCGGGCTCTGGGAAACGATCCCCTTCGCATTAAACTTGCTTCTGATGATTTTCGGGGATGTTTCATGACGTCCCAGTGCTCCGTCACAGGAACTGCCGGTGATCCGCCTCTGTGTGGGTGTTGCCAAAATGTTCCTTGCCAGGAAGCAGAAATGTGGCTCACAGAAATACATATTATTTAGGGGTTTTTTTTGATGGCAGCCACTGGGTAAGCATGTCACTTCAGTTCTCTGTAATTCTACTGTTCTGCTGAGGACAGTAGAAATAATATGTTTTTTCTTTCACCATCTGTCTTTGCACCCCATCCTCCCCATCGAATTTCGGCATAGTTTTGGCTGTTTTAGCGTTTGGAGGAGCTCAGCAGGGCAGGCTGGGGCTGATAGAACGCGTTCCACCCAGCACACAAATAAACCCCTCACTGCCTGGGCCGTTTGGGGATGTTTCCAGCCAGTTTTTCGCTTTAGCTGTCCCCCTTGCTGAGGAGCAGGAGAAATGAGCACAAGCTGTCTGGTTTACAGGCTGGTTGCAGCCCAAAGAAGAGGCGCCGGCTTGGGCCCACCAAGAAGCAGAAGAGCAGCGAAAAGACGCCCCGTGGCACAGGCAGTCCCTCCCGCCATCCCGGGGACGCTCCGCGCGGGGTTGGAGGCGCAGGCGATGCAGCTGGGTTTCCCTGCGGGCAGTGTGGAAGGTGAGCTGCTCGCTTTTTCTTCTTGAAACTCACTGCTTTGGGCTCAAACAGATGGAAACTCTCCGAGATGTCTGGGGGGGAGCAGAACTAAGGGCAGCTGGAGGATTCCCCCTGTCCCGCCGCCACCTGCTGCTTTTGTTGGACTTTTAGCTGAAACCGCTGTGTTTTCCTGTGCCTTTGAAGGCCTCATGGTCTCTTCCCTGAGGTGTTGGGGCACCTGTCCCATGCCGCACATGGCCACGTGTTGTCACCACCATTTGTTTAATAGCCGCTTTTCCTCTGCGCCTGTTGGAGCAACGAACCTGTCGGGATTGTTCCTCCTCAGTTCCATCCTCCTCCCGTCTCCCCTGCACTCGGGGCTCCTCCGTCTCCCGCTGACTGCAGCCACAACGGTTTCTCTCTCTCTTTGAAGGCCCTTTCCTTCCATTACAGGCTCAGGGCAGTTCATCTCCTTGGGTGAGAATCCCAGCGTTTCTCCTTTGTTTGGCTGAGAGAAAGGTTCCACTGAAGTTCCTTCTTGCGGTTTGCGGCCCGAGGGCTCCCGCGCTGCAGTCACTCGTGCCAAGCGACATTGCTCGTGCCACGCAGAGCCACTCGAGTTTCAGTCCGACCCGATTTTAATCCATCGTGATGTTAATTCTCCTATTTTAATCCCCAATGATCTGCCGTGTTTAACCACCTAGGTCCCACCCAGACGGGGGTACTGATAGAGACTGTGTGGCACCACACAGCAAAACGCACAAGAAACTCACAAAATTAGAAATAATGAAACGTCGTCTAACAAATTTTTTTTTCTTAAAAAAGGAGTTAAAAATCCCCGTTTGTTTTTTCCCTTCCAGGGTGTTTGGGACAGTCAACGGGAGGAACGCGCATGTTAAATACCATCGCCCACGGGAGGATCAGAAGGCCCTGGAGACGTCTTCAAAGGGCGGCGAAGCCGGCAGAAGCCCAGAGGGTGACCTCCTCCCGTTGGCAACTGCGCAACTGCCGGTGCAGCCCAGCAACCAGGTCCCTTTCCACCACTAAGAAAACCCCACCCACCATCTCTCGCCTTCGGCAGCGCCTGAGCTCTGCGGAGGGTCCACCACCACGAGGTCACCCCCGCTCCAGAAAGACCCAGAAGATAAGAACAGCAGAGAATAAGGTATTGTATTTAATAGTGTTTCCCCCTTAGGTGATAGTGACGTGTAGATTTTCGGTCTTTCTTTAGTGACGTGTAGTCTTTCGGGTGAAAGACTGAGAGGAATTTGCGTCTCCGCCAGCAAGGGATGATGGTCACGTCCTGGTGATGCTCATCTGTGACCTGCGTGTGTCCCCCCCTCACAGCCCCACTTTGGGGCTCTGGAGATGTGTCCTCTCCCGAGTCCAGTCCCTGTCACAGCCCAAATCCTGGCTCAGGAGCCGGAGGGGTCCCCGCAGGGGATGGTGCTGACCCCCACGATAGCAAAGGAGGGAGCCACAGGACCGGTGGTTTCGTCTGGGTAGGATGGAGATGGAGAGGGGCGAGGAGGGGGGTCTCCTGCTCCGCCACCAGAGCAGCTCCCCCAGTTTGGCCCCTCATCCCCTTATAACACTGGGATCAGTGTTTTTAATTACACTTTGCGCGAGATTAATTACATTAATCCTCCCTCCTGCTGCTGGTGGCCAGTCCAGCTTGTGTGTGACGGGATGAGGGGGCCGAGGTGGGAAGTTTGCGTGCTCGTGCGATGCTTTTGGCCTCCCCCGGCACCGGGAGGACTCAAAGCCGGACCTGAACCTCTGCTTTGTGCTTTTCCTCATCCTCAATTACACCAAAGCTTCCCCAGGGAAAGATTTTTCTTTCTAACCGGAAGAGTTGCACTGAGACAGGTAAACTGAGGCAGGACAGTCAAAAGTCCCTCTCTCTCCTGCTGGGACAAAAAAAACCCTGCAGCAAAATAATAATTTGGAGAATTTTTCTTGAGATGGAACAACACCCTCTGCTCCGAAACTCAAAAGTGAGCTCGCCATCCCCTTTCCCAGCCCCGTTTCGATGATTTGATGTTTTCCAGGCGCCTGGCAGCGGTGGCGAAGGACAAAGAGGGAAGGCGAAACGTCTGTGAGTGCTGTTACCCATCCTGGGATGGGATAATTCGCTTTCTGGAGGCATCTCTCTGTCCTGCTCCGTCCCATCCCAAGCCCACGCGTCCACAGATCCCATAGACTTATTAAATCCTTAAATCCTCCAGCCATTTCCTCAATGAAATAACCTTTCTGAGTCCATTTGAGTGGCTTAATCGGGAAAAAGAGGGTTTTGAGTGGCACCGTTTCCTTTGGTGGCATCTCTGTGCGAGGTTTGCTGCGATTTCGGGGATGCTGCAACAACTGGGGAAGGGCGATGGGATGCTCGGAGCATCTTGCCACGGACCCACTTGGCTTCTTTCTCCTGTCTTTGCGCCTGAAGCTTTAATACTAAATAATAAAAAAGCAGCAGAGATCTGAGCTTGGATCCTGATGGGATTTTAACGGATTAGCCCTCGGTGTCACCCTCCTTCGCTGTGTTATTTTACATCCCGTGTCACCTTTCAGGGCGAGCCGGGGCTGTCAACCTTTGTGCTGAGCAGCGCCGGGGAGGAAGTTCATGACAGCAAATGAATCTGTAGGCTGGAAATGAGGGATTAGCTCCGCTCGGAACATAAAGTAGGGCTGGAGATAGCTGGCAGAAGCGAGGAGAGTAAAACATGGGGCTTCTCTGGCCATTTCCGTACGGCGTAGGACTTGGTCTGTCTAACGAGGGTTTATGGAAGCCGCGAAGGGACGGAGGCCGTGCCGAAGGGAGACCTCCCTGAAACACCCTGATTTGATGCAGGAAATGTTGATGAAGATCAGGGCTGCCCCATAACGGGCATTTCCCCAATGGTTTGTGCCTCACGTGGTCTTTTGGCAGTTTGGGCTTTCAAATACACCCAAACACTGTGTAACACCTTTTGCCCTGCCGAGATGCAGCGTTTCCACCCCTTTTCTCTATTCTGGATAGTTTTTCCTCAAAACAGAGCAGGTTTCTCCCCATCCGCTAAGTTTTCCAAGCGGGATCAGTATTGGGGTGTATAGCTTTAAATAACTGCCGGGGTCACCCTGAACATTCCGATCCCAGCAACGGTCGCTGTTTATGTGCTGGAGATGGTGCAGACTGGGAGTCACTGGTCTGCAGTCGGAGGGTTTGGTCCTCTGATTGATCTGGAGGCTCAGTTATCCCCCAAAACCGGTGACCGACTTGAGGATGAAGCAGGACGAGGGTCCCAAAATGACACTTCTGGAAGAGTTACAGGTGGGAGGGCTGTGCCGAGGGTCTGCGCATCCCCCAAAAAGGGGGGGAGACGTCCCAAAATCCCACTGGCATGTCGCCAGAGCAGGGAAGGATGCGGGGGGATGATGCTTTGTGCCCTGCCGGGGGCAGGTTTAGCATCGTGGGTGGGAGCACAGAGCCAAAATGGTTTCTGAGAGAGAAGCAGACATTCCCCATGTTGCTCGGGGGGAATTTGGGGAGCTGTGATGCCCAAATCGCTCCGTTTATTCCCACTCTGACACCCCTGTAACACACTCAAGCTCACTATTGTATTTAAATTGCTATTTTATTTCAATTGTGATTGTATCTAAGTTGTGATTTAATTTAAATAGTGATTTAATTCAAATTGGGGTTTTATTTCGGTGGCGATTTTACTTAAATTGCGATTTAATTCAAATTGGTGTTTTACTTAAGTAACAATTTTACTAAAATTGCCATTTAAAGCGATTTGATTAAGCCCCTTTTGTCCCGTGCCTTTTCTGAGGTTGGGGTTTGGGTTTTTGAGGTTTTTTTCTGGTAAATCTGGAGGGGAGCAGACACATTGCTAAGAAGGGACGGAGGGTGGTGGAGATCGGCGTGGGAGAGAGGACGGGAAAGCCACAGGCGTGTCATAATCCGGCTGCCGGGTGACGCGGGCGAGTGCCGGGAGATGGCGGGGAGGTCGCAGCAAGTCGGCTTTGAAATTAGTACTCGGGGGGCCTGAAAAAGCTCATTCCCAGATGGGAACGTTTGTTCCTTTTGCTCGTTAAATTAACTGGTGAGCGGGAGGTGTGAGCTTCCCGAGCGTCGCTGCTGCGCGGTGGCAGGTGATGCCATTCGGTCGAAGCAGGAATTCGGGGGATAAAAAGCAGATTTCCGGTATTTTGCTCTTCTCTAAAGAGAAGGGTTTCCTGGAGGCCCTTTCAAAGCTGCAGTTGCGACTCGAGTGTGAGACGTGGTTGGGTTTTTATTTCTTTGAGCGTGGTGATCCCGGTGATGCCCTTCCCCAGCCCAGGGGCAAGGGGAGAAGAGAACTCCTGTAGTTCTCCTTTGGCTTTTAAGGCACAGATGCTCTTTGTGCAGCGCTGGCAGTGGTATTTCAGCTAAGGAGGGCATTAGCTGTTAGCCTTTGGCTTTTCTTTTGAGGAGAAAAACGCAGTTTTGTGTGGAAAGCGGGCTTGCAGCAAGAGAAGCCCGAGCCTGGTTGGGCTGAAGTCGAAGCTTCACCCTTGCAGGTTCTTGAGGGCCTTTGGAGGTTGGTGGTGGCCATGTCCTGTGGCCAAGTGCCATCTAGTGAGTCCTGCAGGTATCACGTTTAGAGAATGAAACTGGCTGTGCTCAAAAGTGTGGAGTTGGGTTCCCCCACCCCACCCCACCCCCAGTTTGGAAATCCCTATTTTAGTTTTTTGAAAGGAACCACAAGAACGAAGCAGGAGGTTTGGTTTTGGTTTGAAACACTCAGCTGTCTCCCCTTTTAGTAAATCCTTCCAGACTCACGGTGTATACAATACAGGTGACGTTACAGGTGGTTTTATTTGGGTATGGGAATAAAAACCTCCTCCAAGTCCGTGTTTTTAGGGCTGTGCCTGGAGGAGGAGACACGCAGAGGCGTGATGCTCGTGGGCTCGCATGGCGCAGGGATGGGTGATGACTGGGAGGACGTAAGGGAGCTCTCCTCACCTGGTCCCAACTTGTATCTTCTTCTCCTCATTAAACAGAGACATGACGAGGAGGTGGTGATTGACCAGGGAAGAACGAGCACCATTGTCAATATTCACTATGAGAAGGAGGAGCTGGAAGGTGAGTCGGGAGAGGTGCCACCAGCCCCACGAGTTTTCCCGTCGCGCAAAGTCCCTGCCGCATCCTGTGCTCAGTGTATGCATCACCTGCAGCGAAACGTGGCGTGCTTCTAAATAAACGAGCACGCTTATTTTCACATTGTTTTAATATTATGGCTTTTAGACAGAGGGGAAAAAGCCCCCGCAGCATCTGCGGTATGAGTGTTGGCCATGTTCCCAGCTTGTTTCCTCAGAGGCTGCTCTTGGCTTGGAGAGGTCAGGAGAATAATTTGATGACTGCAGACACAGGGCTGTGATTTTCTTTTTTTTTTGTTCCAGACTTCATTATCACAGGACTGATTGGATCTCCTCTTGTCGCCTTGTGCCAACAAAGATTTTAAAAATAATTACCTTCTGTCGCTGCTTAATGAGCAGGCCTGAGTGTTGTCCAGCTGAAGCTGGAATTTTAGACAAGGGTTGATATTTTCAGGGCACTTTTAGGTGACCCGGAGCCATTGCTTGTTGTTGCTCTGTTGTTGCAAAGTTAGAGTAAAACAGGCTTGGAAAAAGGGAGGGGTCTCTGACATTCGGGGATGCAGTGAAACTAAAATGAAGAGAAGTTGGTGTTTCCTCCTGGGATGGATGCACTGGTTTAATCGTGGCAGCGGCGTCAACCATCTCCGCAATATCGAGAGTGATGCGAACACTGCTTTTTTCGCAGACCACCGCACCCTGTCCGTGGGCGTGCGGATGCCGCTGGTGAGGCAAAGCCACCGGCACCACCGACCCCACCGCCAGAAACATCGGAAGAAGGAACGGGAGAAGGACTGTGCCCCGATGGAGCAGGGCTACCACTGTAAGTCCCGCCGCAGCGTTCACGAGCCTCCTCGGGGCTGCGTGGGTGCCGGGGTCCTCTGCAAGCAGGTCCGTGTGGCTGATTTGTGTGGTTTGCTGTTCTTCTGAGGGAAAGTGGCATTATTTGGGAGGCAGTTGAAGGCATAATGGATTGAGGCTGGTCTTCCTTAGAGGGATCCTGCCTTTAAAAATGGAAACGTGGGGAAGGAAAGTGGCCCGTCCTTATGCAGAAGTGGAACAGATGGTTCTCCTTCTCCATGGCTCTGTGCAAGCCTGGCCAGACCCGGAGGAGAGGGGCCAGCCCAGTATTTAGGGCTGAACTGGTGCCGATCGATGGCCACTTTGCGTGTGAGCGTGACGGGTCGAATGCAGGTGTGGTAACGGGATTTATCTTCTGCCCCCAGACACCCCATCCCAGCGGGTGCAGTTCATCCTCAGCACCGAGGAGGACGAGCAGCATGTTCCCCACCACTTGTTCACTGAGCTGGATGAGATCTTCCTGAAGGAGGGTGAAGATGCGGAGTGGAAGGAAACGGCAAGGTAAATCCCTGCTGCCGGCTGCGGTGGCGGCCGTGGGCTCTGCCTTCCGCTCTCCGGGACGCGAAGCTTTTGCAGCTGCAGGTGCCGATGCGCGGAGCCTTCTCCTCTTGCCGCCCCGTAGCTGCACCAAAGGGGTTGCAGAGCTGAGGCTGTTTTCTTGCAACGGGGCTGATCGTGCCTGATGTCCGCAGGTGGCTGAAGTTTGAGGAGGACGTGGAAGATGGCGGCGAGCGCTGGAGCAAGCCCTACGTGGCCACGCTGTCCTTGCACAGCCTCTTTGAGCTGCGGAGCTGCATCAGCAACGGGATGGTGCTGCTGGACGTTTGTGCCAACAGCATCGAAGAGATCGCAGGTACTGAGCACGCTGCGTCCCGCCGGGAACGGCTGAGCTCAATTTGCCGCGGTGCCCTTCACTCCCGTATCAAACCCTGCCCCAATGGCACATCCTTTTCCAGAAGTCGCGCGGTGTTTTTAAATCGTGGGTTGCTTTTTGGATGTAGACTGGGTGTACAACAGTCACATCAGCTTTTTCTCCCAGTATGGGAGCCTTTTGAAAGCCATTTGTGGGGTCAGAGAGGCGATTAGAGAATATTCTCCGGCCAGAAAGGAGTGTCAGGGCTTGGCAGGCTGCTCTCAGAAACACGGAGTCTGCGTAAGAGCTGAACCTCCTTAAATAAGCTACTTACTACAAGCTGTTTCCTCCCATTCTTTGTTTTGTTTTTTTCCTATTGCCTTAACATCCAGGATTTAAGAGCTTTAAAGGCAGAGTTTATATGGCAGGTGACCAAGCAGCATATTTCTGTGGGGAAGATAATTGAAGTTAATTGAAAAAGCGGCTTTGGAGAAATTATCTTTGACTGGCAGGTCTCCATTCAGCCCTTGCAAGAGCTGGAGAAATCGGAGCTGTTATTAGCACGTTTCTCCCTGTGTTTGGCAAATTGCAGTCGATGGGCAAAGGAAACTCTGGGAAAGTCTGTGCTAGAGATTGCTTATAATTTGTTGAAATGTGTCGAGTCTAGAGAGTCTGTCTAGAAACGCCAGATTGGGCAAAAAAATGTCATTATCTAGGATTGGGAATAATTATCTGAGCGGAGTGATGAATAAGCACTTTGATGATGGCTTTTCGCTGCAAAGGCTGAACTGCATTAAAACGTCTTGCTAAGCAAGGCTGAGCCCGCGTTAGGGTATCCTGCGTGGTGCAGCCTTCGCCGGGGGCTTGAGGGGTCGGGGCTTGGGGACTTTCTGCTCTGACGGCTTCGTTTCCCGTTGCCATCTCCAGATATGATCCTGGGCCAGCAAGAGCAGTCTGCAGAGTTTGATGAGCGCATGCGGGCGAAAGTTCGAGAAGTGCTTTTGAAGAAGCATCACCATCAGAACGAGAAGAAAAGAAACAACCTTCTCCCCATCGTCTGCTCATTTGCTGACATGAGCAAGAAGCAGTTAGACGTGCATCCCCTCGGCAAGCCAGGTGAGGGTTCCTGCAGGGTTTGGTACCCGGTGAGGGTTTCTGCCAGGCTTTGGCACCAGGTGAAGGTTTCTGCAGGGCTTTGGCCCCATTAGACTTCTCCCGGCAAAGGAGAAGTGTCCCGATTGCTCCTTGCCTGTCTTTCTCAGTGTCTTTCTTTCTCCTCCCAACCCAAACACTCATTCCTCATCCATCTCCCACCACTGCAGAGGCTAAAAATGGGGTGAACCGTGACAGCCATGCAATGGATCTAAGCAAGGTGAGACACTCGTAGCTTTCTTATGCTTTTAGGCCAGATTTGCTCTTGCAAACTTGGCTGCAGAGTGTTCTGCAGAGTGCTGTGGGCTTTGCTTTTGGGGTAATGGCCTGAAAATCCCTTGTCGTGCCCAGGCGGAGCTGCGCTTCATGAAGAAAATTCCCACCGGGGCTGAAGCGTGCAACGTGCTCGTAGGAGAGCTGGATTTCCTTCGCCAGCCCATCGTGGCATTTGTCCGCCTGACCCCGGCTGTCCTCCTCTCGGGCATGACGGAAGTTCCCATCCCAACGAGGTCTGAATGAGAAGCGCAAAGTTTTTATTTAAAAAAAACCCACCACAACAAAACACCAAATTGCACGTATCAGTTGGGTGTCTCGAGAACACAGCCAGTGGGAGCAAGCACGTTTCTCCCACCCACATCTCCGTGCTTTCATTCCTCCCTTCCCTGCTGGAGCTTTTAAACCCATTGGCCAATTTTAATGAAAGTTGGCCCCAAACTCAAATTTGCATTTGGTTTTGATGCGTTTCAAATTCATCACCGGAGTCAGTGAGCCTACACGTCCCCCCTGGAGCCACGCTCTGGGGTGGGAGCTCCCAGGGATTTCCTTGGGCGCCCTTTGAGTGAGGCCATGTTCTTCTCTCTCATTTTGGTTTTCTTGCCTAGGTTCCTGTTTGTTTTGCTTGGACCAGGAGGAAAAGCCCATCAGTACCACGAGATCGGCAGGTCCATGGCTACTATCATGACAGATGAGGTGTGACAAGATAAGAGATATCTCCGGGTCATTTTTTTGGGCTTTCTTCACCTCTCCCTGTCTCTGTAGTAGTGAGGAAGAGGGTTTGTTGTCTCTCTTAGCTGCCTGCAGGAGGCTAAAATCCCACCTGGGCTGCAGCCCGCGCCTCATCCTTCTCCCCAGGGTCCCCAGCACGCTGTCCCCAGTGGTGGCATTGCCAGGGCCAGTGAAACTTCTCTTGAAGCAGAAGGCTGTGGTGTGCCATGGGGGACGGGAGCCTGGTGGAGATGGTTACAAATACTGTGATGCACAGATTTTTGCTTTGGGGGGAATATTTCCTGCCACTTCCAACAGGCGATTTGGGGGAAATGACCTTGCATTTAGCCAAGAGCTTATTGCACTGGTTAGGACATCCGAGATGGGTCATGCTCTCACCAGGTTGTCTCCTACGGCAGGTCTTCCACGACGTTGCCTATAAAGCCAAGAACCAGGCTGACCTGGTGGCTGGCATCGATGAGTTTCTGGATCAGGTCATGGTTTTGCCGCCAGGAGAGTGGGATCCCTCCATACGAATTGAGCCCCCGAAAAACATCCCTTCGCAGGTGGGTGCTGCGGCAGAAGGAGGCACGAGGGGGATGGGCAGGAGGGCAGCACGGCTGGGGGTGCTGCTCAGGGGCCCAAATTCATAGGTCACGTACCCAGCCCAAAAAGCAAAACAAGCCAGTGGCTGCAAAGACATATCTTTATCTTATTTCCATTTTAACAGGAAAAAAGGAAGGCGCCAGAAGCTCTCGATGACAGCGCTTCTCACAGCAAGCCGGAGAAGCACAGCGGTCCTGAACTGGAGCGGACAGGAAGGTGTGAACTGAAATAGTTTGGTGGGGTGTTTTTCTGTTTGCCCCTAAAATCTGAGCGCACACCTCCCTTCTAGCAGAGTTTTGTGGTTAACTGGGTCAGTGAAGGGGCTCCAGGTTCCCAGCTTGGTCCCCTGGGCTGGGCGGGTGGGAGATTTGGGCAGCTGGGCTGAGCCGCAGCATGGTTGCACACAGGTTTTCTTGCTTTGGGGTGGAAGCAGATGTGTAAGTACCTCCAGGTAGAGCTCTGCTGCTTCTCAAAGTGAAGGACTGTTGCAATAAGAGGGGACGGGCTCTCAGGTTTGGTCTCCTTTTCTTTTTGTTGGAGGGTTTTTTCATATGCCTCAGTTTCTACTGGGGCTAAAATGGGAGAAGGAGACTTCTTTTTAGCAACGGAAGTTACTCTGTGCTTGTGATTGTCCTTCCTCAGCCAAGAAAACTTAACGCTGTCTTCCACGAAAATGGTTTGGTTTTTTTTTTTCCTTCCTCCAGGCTCTTTGGAGGTTTGATCCGGGATGTGAAACGAAAAGCCCCCTGGTTCTGGAGTGACTTTCGGGATGGTCTGAGCCTGCAGTGTCTGGCGTCCTTCCTCTTCCTCTACTGTGCCTGCATGTCCCCCATCATCACCTTCGGGGGACTGCTGGGGGAGGCGACCAACGGCCACATAGTGAGCACCTCTCTCTGTTGGGTGGCACGGGGGAGGACAAAACTCATGCAAAAGTCCTTGCTGCAGTGAATTTGCACTTGTTTTTTTCCCCCTAATGATTTAATTACTCGCTGCTGCCTCTCTTCCCCGGACAGAGTGCCATGGAGTCGCTGCTGGGCGCATCCATGACCGGCGTGGTGTATTCCCTCTTTGCTGGCCAACCTCTCACCATCCTCGGCAGCACCGGCCCCGTCCTCGTGTTCGAGAAGATCCTCTACAAATTCTGCAAGTAAGGCTGGCTGCTGCGGCCAGGTGCTGCGAGCGCCTTTGGAAGAAGTCAGGGATGGAGAAAGGATGTTTTTCTTAGTGGTAGTTGGTGGATTTAAGTTGTCTTCTGTGTCACAGACATCACGCGCTGCTGCTTTAGTATGTGACGGTGCAGGAGCCCTCGGTCTCTGAAGGATGGATGGGTGGTTCAGGGTTTTTAGGGTTAAAGTGAAAGAGCAGGAGGAGGAGAAACCACAAGGATGTGGATGGCCGAGATGGGCTGCACAGGGAAGATGAGACAAATGACTGGTTTGGGAATGAGGGAAGATTTGCTTTCCTCTCAGTACAAACTCGGGCACTTTTTTGCATGATTTTTACTGGAAGTGGAAATATATTTTACCCACATATCCAAAGAGTTTTCTGGTCCAATGTTTTGATGATTTTTGAGAAAGCAGGAGCTTTTCACGCGAAATGGATATTTTCCATGACAGTCTTTTTGTTGTGGCAACTGTGATGGGAGATTAACCCCCTTATTGCAATTAAATTTATTATGAAGCCCCAACTTGCTGGCAGCAGGTAACTGGGTGCAAACCCAGCCGGTTTCGCTGTTAGGGCATCGGGGTGATGTGGGAGAACACCACCTTCCACAACAGGGACCTGACCTCAATTAGCCTCCGAGGCATTAACACAAGGTAATTGTTAAATAAGGATAATTAAATAATTGGCCTCTCCTCCTGCGGGCCCACACCCTGCGCCGCAGCCCCGAGGCTGTCTGTCGTAGGACCGGAAACTGCATTCACCATCCGCAGCCTTGACACGCTCCTGAATTGCTGCCGACTTTCCCCGAAGGAAGGCACGGCTCGGAGCCTCTTGCTGCCCTCTCCACCCTGCGTTTTCTTTTGCTTTCCCAGGGACTACGCGCTCTCCTATCTCTCTCTCCGGGCATGCATCGGGCTGTGGACCGCCTTCTTCTGCGTAGTGCTGGTGGCCACTGATGCTAGCTCTTTGGTGTGCTACATCACCCGCTTCACCGAAGAAGCCTTCGCCTCCCTCATCTGCATCATCTTCATCTACGAGGCTCTGGAGAAGCTGAGTCACCTGCGAGAGACCTACCCTGTGCACACGCACAGCAAGCTGGACTTCCTCACCATCTCCTAGTGGGTTTCTTCCTCCTAAAACGCCGCTGCCCCTTGGCAGGAGCTCAGGGCTGCACCTCCATCGCCTTCCCCTCACCCCTGTCTTGGCTTCTCTCCTCCCAGCTGTAAGTGTGAGGCACCGACCCATCCCAGCAACGAAACCCTGCAGTTCTGGGAGAGCAACAAGATCAATGTGTCTGGCATCACCTGGGAGAACCTCACGGTGACTGTAAGTGCCCCGAGTCACTGCTTCCTCGTGCCGCGGCCGCGGGGTCCAGGGGCACTGGCTTGGTGCAAAGCTCAGAGCCCTTCAGGTGATGATGGGCTTCCAACTGTGCCAGTGCTGCTCTGAAAAGTCATTACTTCAGTGTGTTTAACCCCCTTGGGCCTGGGAAGGAGAGTCCACCTCATCCCCGACATGGTGGGCAATAACTGTTATCCTCAGGACAGCGGTTCTGTCTGGGAGCAAGGTTCAGTGGGTGCTTTGGTTATTGGAGAAGTTGGAGGACTTCAGTTCATGCTTGAAGGCTGTAATTAGCTTCCTTAATTGGTTCCTAGTAACTCCAGGCCTTGCTTTCTTACTCAGCGCTGTCTGAAGGGACGTGCATAAACTTGCATGTCTGAGCAGCCCCTTGGGCCATTGTTGCTGGAAGCAGAGCTCAGGCACAGGGTGGGACGCTCTTATGGACATCTTCACCCCCCTTGGCCGTGTCCTGTGAGCCCGCCCCTGGGAAGGGACAATTTGTCTCTTCTCCTTTCCTGTCACTGTTGTCTTAGCCCTCCTTCCCCATTCCCTCTTTCACTCTCCCCAAGAGTTTCCAGTGTTTCCTTCCCCTCTGGTGTCTTCTTCAGCCACGGTTACCTGCCGTTCAAGCGGAGGATGTGCCATGGGTCTGTGGTACAGTGTCCCATCACATCTCCTCTCTCCGCTGTCTGTGTAGTTCCGTGTGTCACTTATTCAGCTGCTGTTGATCGTTAAATATAAATCTCCGCTAGCTGCATTAGTCCCGAGGTCACGGATCTTGGAGCAAGATCCTTCAAACCCCCTAGTTATCCGAGGTTTCCTTGCCGCATGTGCACTACCTTTGTGTCCTGATGCTGTTTCCCCAGGAATGTCGGTATTTGCATGGAGAGTTTCGTGGACCTGCCTGTGGACACGATGGCCCCTACACGCCCGATGTCCTCTTCTGGTGCTGCATCCTCTTCTTCTCCACCTTTGTCCTGTCGGGCTTATTGAAGAAGTTTAAAACCAGCCGCTACTTCCCGACCAGAGTAGGTAGAAGACGGTGGCCAGCAGCAGTCTCCACACTCATTTCCCAAAATGGCTTTCCCGGAGCACTAAGCAGTGTTTGCCACCGCTTGGTCAAACTGGGAAATGTTGACCTTGAAGGCCAAACTTGGATGTCCCTCACTCATTTCCAGGAGTGCAAAACGATCGTAGTGTTTCCCACCTGCCTCGCGACCTGCCCCGGAGCGTTTTTTTGCCCAGGCAGTGGGAAATCAGGTCTTCCAAAGTTGGTTGGTTGTTGTTTTTTTGTTTGTGTTTTTTTTTCACCTTCTGTGCCTTATATGCTCAAATGGAAAGTTGATTCAAATGAGGAACTGCCATAGAAAAAGTCACAAAGGACACTGTTTCTTCCTTTTGAGGAGCAAATGATGCCTCAGTGCTTTATTCCCATTGTAGCTGTGAGTGCAGCTGTAGTGGCAGACATCTGTTTCCTTATTTTTTAATATTTATTGGCTTTTTTTTAAGGTTTGAATTTAAACCACCCTTTTCCACCTAATTAAACTTTTTTTGTTGCCTGACACCAGATCTCGCAGGTACAAACACAGCAACAGTATCTAACCGAGGGATTTGGCTGCATCTTCTCAGAGTGGTGGGAATTTGTTAACCAGCCTTAATGCTGTTGACGTCTTTAACTTTTCCATCTCACGGTATGGCCCCGTTTGTGCTGTCCCTTTCAGCTCTGCTTTCTTGCCCCAGGTACGGTCCGCAGTAAGTGACTTTGGTGTCTTCCTCACCATCGTCGTCATGGTGCTCATTGACTTCCTGGTTGGGATCCCGTCGCCGAAGCTCCACGTCCCCCACATGTTCAAGGTAATGGGGTGTTTTGGTGTGGAGCCACTTTCAGCCCTTGGGGATGCCACAAGGTGATGCTGGGACAGGACAGGGCTGAGTCTGGGGATGCTGGTGGTGTTACTATCTCCTCTTCCACCTCCGAATGCATCGTTTCCTTCTGGAAAGAAGACGCCAGCCCCAAAACTTGATACCTACAGAAGTATCTATAGGTGCTTGCGACGAGGACGCTGGCACTGCTGAACCCCATAGGAGAGGGTGACACGAAGGCAGGGCCAGGAGATGAGGTGGCACAGCGATGGAGAGGAAAATCAAAGCCAGTGAAGTGGCTGGGCTGGGAGTTGATCCTGATGTGTGTTTTGGCTTTGTTGCAGCCTACCAGAGACGACCGCGGGTGGTTGGTCAACCCCATAGGGCCCAACCCTTGGTGGACGGTGTTGGCCGCGCCCATCCCAGCTCTGCTCTGCACCATCTTGATATTCATGGACCAGCAGATCACGGCTGTCATTGTCAGCAGGAAGGAGCACAAGCTGAAGGTAAGGGGCTGCAAGAGCTGACCCCATCCCCACCCCACTCTGGGCTGCAGGTGTGGGGAGAAGCTCCTATGCCAAGTGCTTTGTGAAGGCGTTGGTTTGGGACAATGTCAGGCTGTGTGGCAGGATGCTCTGCTGGATTAGTGATGTCACAGGGAGCAAACGAGGGCAGTTCAGATGAGCAATCTTTTGGAGGAGCAAATTAATTTTCGAGCACTATAGAAGCGTATTTTTGTTTCAAAACGCCAGCAGGAGCTGGGGGAACGAACTGTTTTGACGCACTGCCAGGGATAACTCGGGGTCACATCTTGCTTGCAAGCAGTAGAAATTTCTTTATGAATGAAAATAGTCTTTTTGTTTGTTTGAGAAGTAGCTATTGCACAAACCTCCCAAATCCACTTGGTCTGAACCCCTGCCAGATTTTCACGAAAGGTGCTTGCGCAAAGACCATATCCATCCTTATTTTTGCCAATTCTTCTCTTAAATTTTCAAGAGGGTGACTTGCGCCCAAGTAGGGTTTGAGTCTGAGTCGCGACGTTGTCCTCGCTCTTGTGCTGTGGGATGCTCTGTTCCTTGTTTTGCTGCCCACAGAAAGGATGCGGGTACCACCTGGACCTTTTCATGGTGGCCGTGATGCTCGGGGTGTGCTCCGTGATGGGGCTGCCCTGGTTTGTGGCTGCGACTGTCCTGTCCATCACCCACGTCAATAGCCTTAAAGTGGAGTCTGGCTGCTCAGCTCCAGGAGAACAACCCAAGTTTCTGGGGATACGAGAGCAGAGAGTCACCGGCTTGATGATCTTTGTGCTCATGGGCTGCTCTGTCTTCTTCACTTCGGTGTTAAAGGTAAGAGGAAAATGCAAAACGCCCAACAAGCGTGAGCTTTTTGGAGGTTTGACAAAAACCATCCCCTCCCTCCAGGCCTGAGTAGGTGTGGAGCAGAGGAGGAGGCGATCCCAAACCTTGAGGCTTGGCCCACGGTGGGAACCAGCCTCAGTTACGCTTTCCAGCCCTTCACACCCCAGTTTGGTGTCCTCGAGGCAAGCGAGCAGGACAACTGCTTTAATTCCCAGGTGTCTCTCAGGCCCACCTGTGTTTATGGGTTACGACGAAGCGGATTCAGACCAGTACACTGCTCTCTTTCAAGCAGGCAGCACCTTATGGGATGCAATTTGCTCCCCCAAATGCCTCCCAACAGCCGTTCCCAGTAGCTAAACACACCAAAATCATCCCCATGGGCTTCCTTGTGTGTTCCTCCCACAAAGTCACCGCAGCTCTAGGCTAAAAGGAGGCACTTCGCTTTTGCATGTTGCCACAAAAATGTGTAGAAATGTTCTTCAGCCGTCACAGAACGTGGCGTACAGTTTCATGGGTGAAATGACCTATTTTCCTCCAACCTTTCAGGAAAACGGGATTATTCTAATGAAACGTAACTAAATGCTCTGCCTAAAGCAGAGCATTCACTCACTCACTCACACACACAAAACCTCTACGTGTTGAGAGCTGAAACATCTCTAACCCTGTGGAAACTGGAAAGCTTTAGGCAATTTTAGGCAGTGCCTCTAGAAGAGAGCAGTAATACTGGAAATGCATTTAAAAAAATAAATTATTGCATTCTTTTTTTTAATTTCCCAGTTTATACCCATGCCTGTGCTTTACGGTGTCTTTCTCTACATGGGCGTGTCGTCGCTCAGAGGGATTCAGGTACGGACTCTTACAGCGTGCAGCTCCCTGCTGTGTCATCTCCAGAGACGCAGGAAAAAAGCAGTGGTGTGGGAGAAAACCTCCCCAAAAGCAGGCAGTGAAAGTATTTTGTATAATGAAAAGATTGGTGGGGGCACAGGAGGTACGTAGGGCGGGAGGACCAGGCAAGTTCAGCGCGCTCTGCGTCACAGTTTGGGACAGGGCAGTGTTTGGTGTGGTGAAAATGGGGGAATTCAGTGCAAAGCGAAGGCGATTTCTACTGCCGGTGGGAATCCTCACTGGGGGATTGAGTGGGCTGAGAAATGCCAAATAACAAACAGAAGAATAGAATATATTAAAAATATATTTTTATAGAAGAACAGGGAGGGGGGGTGAGATGGTCTGAGGAGGACCTGGGGGTGCGGACTGATGAGAAGCTCACCATGAGCCGGCAATGCACGATCACAGCCCAGAAGGCCGACCGCATCCTGGGCTGCATCAGCAGTGTGGCCGGCAGGGCGAGGGGGGGATTGTGCCCTCTGCTGTGCTCTGCTCTGGGGAGACCCCCTGCAGTGCTGCCTCCAGCTCGGGGGCTGCAGCACAGGAGAGACATGGACCTGGTGGAGCGGGGCCAGAGGAGGCCCCGGAGCTGCTGCGAGGGCTGGAGCCCCTCTGATGGGAGGACAGGCTGGGAGAGTTGGGGGCGTTCAGCCTGGAGAAGAGAAGTCTCTGGGGAGTCCAGTGCCTAAAGGGGCTCCAGGAGAGTTGGGGAGCGACTCTGGATGAGGGAGGGGAGCAAGGGGACGAGGGGGGATGGTTTGACACTGACAGAGGGCAGATTGAGATGAGATATCAGGGAGAAATTTTTCCCTGTGAGGGTGGTGAGGCACCAGTGCAGGTTGCCCTGAGAATCTGTGGCTGCCCCATCCCTGGAGGTGTTCAAGGCCAGGTTGGACGGGGCTTGGAGCAACCTGGGCTGGTGGGAGGTGTCCCTGCCCAGGGCAGGGGGTGGGACTGGCTGGTCTTCGAGGTCCCTTCCAACCTAAACCCTTCTGTGATTCTATAATAGAAGAATGTGGAATAATTGCAATTTGGTGGGCAGCTCTCATGGACACACTGGTTTATAGATGGAGCAAAGGGAAAACGGGTGCTGCTCCCGGGAGGAACAAAGTGGGATCCAGGATTTCTCACTGCACGCAAGATCCTGAAAACTCCTTCCACGTCCCAACAGGGCCGGAAACTTTCCGCAGCCCCAAGGGGTAACTTTTCCGCTTTTATTTTGCAGTTCTTCGATCGCTTGAAGCTCTTTTGGATGCCGGCAAAACACCAGCCGGATTTCATCTACCTGCGGCACGTTCCCTTGCGGAAGGTGCATTTCTTCACCTTGATCCAGCTCATCTGCCTCGTCCTGCTCTGGGCCATCAAGGTGTCCCGTGCTGCCATCATCTTTCCCATGATGGTAAGAGCCGGTGCCGCTCGGCAGTGGGACGTTTGCAGCGTCGGAGTGAAATGTAGCATCATCTCACACCTCAACCCCCTCTTCCTTCTTATTTTGTGAAGGTTTTGGCTCTCGTGTTTGTCCGGAAAGTGATGGACTTCTGCTTCTCAAAGCGGGAGCTCAGCTTTTTGGATGACCTTATGCCAGAAAGCAGGAAGAAGTTGGCCGATGCCAAAAATGAAGCCAAAGAAGAAGAGGTGATGCTTGCTGAGTGCTCGGGGCTGGATGTCTCCCTCGGGCTCTGAGATTGCCTCTTTCCGTCACAGCTTCTCTTGAAATGTTGGGGGAAGATCCGAACTCAATAGAAATAGATCCTGACAGCCTGGATCCCGCATCATAACCTTGTTTTTAAATTAGCAGTGAGCTTAACACTTGAATAGCGGTATAATTTTTAAAGGTGCCATTTATACTAAACATTATAATTATGATGGAAAGATTTGCTCATAAGGGTGGTTTTAACCCCCCCCAAAATGTTTGGAGTGAAAGGTCCTTCCCCGGCTGCGCTAACAGGTCAGAAGGAGAGGGCAGCACCTGGGTTTTGCTGGGTGTTTAGTTTATCTCCACTTCGATCATAGACAGAGAACTTTGATTTGTCCCTTTTTATGTCAGGAGTCCCAGGAGATGATGGAAGCTGCTGCTGCAAACTCCGTTCGGCTGCAGGTGGGCAAGACCAGCAGCGCGGATATCCCAAAGCCAAGCAGCGACAGGTAAAGCCCCACCAAGCAGCAGGACCCCCGGCAAGATTAGCCTGAAGTGGGTTGGCAGAATTTTCTCCATGTTTCTTTGCTGAGCATCCCAGCGCCATGCACTCAGCTTGGCGGGAAGAGCAAATTTATGGGCAGGGCGGGCGGCAGAGCGCTGGCACAGGCTGCCCGGAGAGGTGGGGGAGTCTCCCACTCGGGAGCCATTCCAAACCCGCCTGGAGGTGTCCTGTGCCACTGCTGTAGGTGCCCCTGCTCTGGCGGGGGTGGGACTGGGTGAGCTCCAGAGGGCCCTTCCAGCCCTGACCAGTCTGGGATTCTGTGCAGAGCCTTTGCACAGAGCTGTAGCTCTGCGGCTCTCCGGCTCGCCTTCCAAACCTCCTCCTCCCGCCCAACCCGCTGTGCTTATGCGCAGCTTTGGTTCTCCTCCCCCCCGTTCCTCTTGCTGGTGCTGATGCGCTGGGTGGCGTCAGTTCCCGCAGTCACGGATTGCCGTCTCAAATATTTATTGCAGGACTGATCCTTCGGAGATTAATATCTCGGATGAGATATCAAAAACACCCGTGTGGAAGGCTCTCACTATGAGCACGGAAACAGTCTGAATCTGGGGAGGAAAGAGGTAAAGGATCGCGTGGGAACGTGGCCGTGCTCCTTTGCGAGCGGTGGCACATGCCTACGGCTTTTTTTTTTTTTGCCGGCAATGCCGAGCAAGCGGCGAGGGCTGCGGCACACGAACCAGCTCCTCTCTGCCGGCGCGGTCCCACGAGCGGGGCAACAGCCCCACTGATGACGCTCTCCCTCCTTTTCTCTCTCCTCCCTCCCCCCAACTCCAGTTTTCATGTGTAGGAATCTTGACTTTGAAGGAGAGGCATGAGAACGTGACTCGGGGATGTGCCCACGCAGACATGGGCAGAAACCGCTTTTATTTTGTTTTCCAGTTGGAGGATTCCCCTTTAAGCCACGGCGATGGTTTCAGCTGTCCTTGGTGTGCTTCAGGCATTCCCTCTCCAGAGCAGCAAACTGAGGTGCACATGACAGTCAGTGGGAGTTCGGTGGTGTTCCGCCTCCGCGTGTTCATGTGTGGGTTGTTGCCGTTTTGTAGCGGTAGAGGGACTGCTGCCGCTTCATCGTTCAGTGCTATTTTTTTAATATCTCACTCCTCCTCTTCTGTTTCTCTTTTTTTTTTATTCCCCAAAAATAAACTCTGAATGTTTCTGTTGTATGTGACGCTTTCTCCACTTTCTTCTTCATCGCGACCAGGTTCTCGGGTCTGGTTTGGGGTCCTGCCTTCAGTTCGCCCTTCTGTCTCTCCCTGGCAGGAGAGGGATGCCCTCCGTGGGGGGGCAGCGCGGAGCGCCCGAGTGGTTGGGCCGAGGCGAAGGAAAAGCATTTGCTCCCCGCGCTTCAGTTTTACATTGGGGTTTTATGGGAATTTTTGTTTGTTTGTTTGTTTTATGATAATTATTTTTCTTGTTTCGGCTCTGCCGTCAGCCTGGAAGCTGCAAAAGGCAGAAACGGCGCCTTCTCCTCCCCCGGCTGTTAAATTAATGTAAGGCAGCGCTTCAGATCAACCCCCTCCAATCCGCCGGGTGGTGGCGGGAGCGGCCAGGCGAGACCTGGGGCTCTGTGTCCCCGGGCGGCCCCTCCGCTGTCCCTCCGCTTTCCTTCCTTTTCTCTCTGTGGTGTTTTTTCCTCCTCCCCTCTCCTCACAAAGCCGCGTCTCTCTCGCAGGGTGGGATGAGCCCGGAGGCAAGTGGGAAGGTGCCTTTTCCTCCTTTTTCCTGCCCCTTTGCAGGAAGAAGCTGTTGAGCAGAGATGGTTCTTGTGCTTTCTTCCCATCTCGGGGGGGTCGTTGGGCTGCGGCGTGGGGCCGCGGAGCCCGGGAGGAGAGGACAACCCCGAAGAAAAGGTCCCCTTGCCACCCTCCACCAGCAGCGGTGGGATGGGTGCAGGGACCCTCCTGCCATCGGCTTATCCCGTCCCCTATGGGAGCCTTTTTCTGCAGCAAACCGACCCAAAACGACAACGGCACGTTGGTGCTTCTTGCTAAATGGGGAGGGAGCAGAAAAACAGATCATCTATCAGTTTGCTCTGGAAGGATGGAAGCGGCGCATCCCCAAAAAGGGCCAAAATCAGGAGGCTTTTACGGAATGGGGTTTTGCAAAGCGGCTGGTGCCAGTGCCCCACGGTGACGGTCGGAGGGGGAAGAAACTGGTTGTGCCCTTAAAAAGAGGAAAAGAAAAAGGCTCGGAGGAAGGGAAAGGTGCAGTGCCGGGTTTCCTTGCTGCTGTTCCTCCGGGATGCCCGTGCGCGTCTCCTCCACGCTGCCCTCCCGGCAGGACCGTACTCGCTGCTCCAGCTCTGCCTTCCCGGATGGGAAAGGTCTCAGAGCAGGAGAGTCCCCGTCTCTCCCCCCTTCCCAAAAGAAACTTTAATTTAATCGTTACGCTGGTGACCCACAGTGGCTGTGGGACTGGGGGCTGTGGTACCAGCCCTATTGCTGCCCTGCCCTTAAAATGGAATTATACACTTCTAATATAGGACAATTTGGGTTTTTTTTTTCCATTTTGTTTTCCTCCCTGTAAAAGGAGGAAGTGGGGCTGAGCTTCACTCCCTCCTGGCCGGGACTGGGACCAGAGCCTGGGATTGTTTTCAGCACGTGCCGGGCATCACTCCGGCAGAGACAGAAAGGAAGAAAGTCACCCTGGAGGGAAAACGCGGCCGGTTTTGGGGCAGAGCGGGCTGAGTCCGGCTCTGCATCTCCCCCTTCCCCGGGGGCCACAAAACCTTGGCGGCTGCCTCCAAAAGTCCTTACTTAAAAAGCAAAGCAGATTTCCCCGGCGCGGCCCTCTTCTGCATTCGAAGCTCGGGGGGTTTTGCTGCTCACAGGGTGAGATTTTTTATTTATTCATATATTTATGTATTTATTTTTAATTAAATGAAAGCTGAGGTCTTGGTTAACAATGTGACTCTGAGCCACCTAAAAGGCGGCTGTAACCCCCCGGGCTGACTGTGGGACACAGTGCTGTGTCTGTCCCCCCCTTCGTGCCCCGTGATCCCACGGCCGGCTCCGTATTTTGGGAGGATTTATATTTCCCTGTGCAGAGGAGAATTTTACGGGGAGGAGTCGGGAGGAAAAATCCCTCTCAAAGCTGCTCCTGGAGTCGCTTTAGGAATCAAAAGAGATATCCCTGCAGTGACCCGCAATGCTTTAGTTGGCAGCAAAGCCCCTTCCCAGCGAGGCGGGACAGGGGCTGCTGTGCGCTTCGGTGCCTTCAAACAGCTCCTCACACCCCCCGGGGGCCCCTCGAAAGAAGTTTCCTAAAATGATACGCATAAAAGAGATCCTTAAGCGGGGTGTGTGTGTATGTAATGTAAAAAGGTAATAAAAAAGGGTGGGTTTTTTTTAATTATTTTAATTCCCCCCCCCCTCCCCCCAGTGCGCTACATGTAGAAATACACCAATTATTTTTGTTGCGCAGATGCTGAAATATATTTATTTTATTGTAAGCGATGATCTAGTTTGGAAACACTCCGTGTTGTAAATAAAACTGGGGGTGGGGGGTGGGGGAATCCCCCAAGCGAATCTGTGTTAGTTATCACTTTGAATCTTTGTGTGGTTTTGTGTTTGGTTTTAGTTTTTTTGTTTCATTGGGATTTTTTAATTTATTTTGGGTTCATTCTGTGGAACACAAATGACACAAATCCCTGTCGCCATCGCGTGGGTCCCGTCGGTGGAGCGTCACTGTGGACTGAGGGGTTCCACCCGCCGGAGCCGGGACTGTCAGCCCTTTTTCTCTTGTTGCCCATTGAACGTAATGGGAAAAAAAATGGAATAAACCTCTCGTTTGTCTCACTGCGCCGCTGCCGTGTCTTTGGAAGGGCGGGGAGGAGGCAGAGGGGGCTGTGGAGCTTTTTTTGGGGGGGGCTGGAGGGGATGGGGAAGTGGGCAGCACTGATTTTTAGGGGAAAGCCCATTTGCCTGGGGCTGGGGGAGGGGAACCAGCTGACTGGGAAAAGGGCTGAAATTAGTGGGTTTGGGGTTTGAAAAATGTAATGACTTAACTATGTTTTGGGTTTTAAATTTTGTGTTTGTTTTTTTTTTAATTTGGGTTCTTAAATTATGGGTTTAAATTTTGTTGTTTAATTTGGGTTTTTAAATGTTTTTCTTTTTTTTATATTTTTGGTTGTTTCTCTGTGCAAGTAATTGCAATGAGCTCTGTGTTGCAGGAGGGAGGGGACACCAGTGTCACACGTGTCCCCTCTGCCAGACCGTGGGGTGCTCAGGGAGCTCAGAAAGGGGACTGGGGGGAGGGAGGGCCCGGCGCACAACAGAAATTGAGCATTTCTTCCTCCCTACATTCTTGGGGGTATATTTTTGCCCATTTGCAATAGTTAATTAGCATTACATAAAATCCAAAGAGATTCTAGTTATCTTTCATATAGTATTTTTTTTATTCATTTCTTTCAAACCCCCCTCTGGCACAGGTCTGTGGGGTCAGGCAGGCGCATCCGCAGTGCCCTTTTACCTAAAACTTGAGGAATTGAGTGAAAAAAGAGGGCACCTGAGCCAAGCCAGGGGTCAGAGCCTGGAAATCCTGGGGGACCGGTGGCGTGCGGGATCCCCATGCGATGCTCGGAGGCGTTGGAGACGTCAGAAACGTGCTGCCGGATTTAGGGAAGGTTTTATTATGATTTAGGGAAAACTGCAGGATCCGTGGCACTGTGGGAGCAGTTACAGAGAAAACTGAGCCGGAGAAATCGAGGTTTGAAGGGGCGGTCGAGCCGCGGGGGCACTTACCTTCTGCAAAGACAGCCGTTCCCCTAAAAGCAAGATCCTCTTTTCCTCCTTCGAGCTGGTTGTGGCTGAACTCTTCTCCTCACCGGTGCCTTTAAGCTGGTTAGCAGGATGCTAAAAGCTGACAGGTAGGTCACCGCTACTCCTGGTTTTAGTCGGATGGGTCGTTATGAATCATTACAGTGTTTTTTAAGTGGGGCTGTTGTAAAAAATACAGTTGTTGCAGTATTTCCCAACTTACGCCTTCAGCGAGGGGCTGGTTTGGTGGTTGGGTTCGGGGTTTTTTTGTGTGTGTGGTGTTGTTGCTGTTTCTCTTTTTTATTTTTTTCCACTCTTTGGCCCAAAGGAGTGACCTGTGGGTTTCCTCCTTTCAGGTGAGATGGCCCCGTGGTGCCACAGCCCATCTCGCAGGGAGGAATGATTTCTCTGCCCACAGGGCTGCCCTTTCCAACACCTTTGGTTTGAGTTGAAAAAGTTAAGAAACAAAGAAGAGGAAAAATGTAAAAGAAGCCTTTGGGTACCCAAGCACCGGCTGCTGCTTTTCGCCGAGTGAAACTCGGGTGGGAGCTCATCAGCTGGACAGACACCATCATAGACTCACGGAATGGTTTGGGTTGGAAGGGACCTTGAAGATCATCGAGTTCCACCCCCCCACCATGGGCAGGGACATCTCCCACTAGACCCAAGCCTGGTTTCATCCCCCAAGGTCAGATCTGAAACTGGGGCCGTTCCCCACCAAGTGTCAAGGACCGGCGCAGGAAGTGCAATTCCCGGGGCTCTGGTGGATTAAAGGAGCTGCTTCGGTCCCTCAAGATACCCTAAAAAAAACAGAACAGGGGCAGAATCCACCCAGTGTGAAGGAGTTACAGCAAGTTCTAGGAACTTAAGCTGTTGGCGTAAACACACCCCTGGCTTTTCCATCATTGCTCGCCCCTTGATGATTTGCTCAGGAAGGGAAAATCCTGGGAATGGACTGACCAACATACCAATGCCTTGGAATTGCTAATAAAAGAGCTGAGGTTATTCCAACAACTTGGTCCTATACATCCAACTGACCCTGTCCATGTAGAATGGGGGTTCAGTGAACGTGGTTCTCACTGCACTTTGGCAGAAGGGACCCACACACCTCCACTCCCCACACCGCCAACCCTCCCCCTCCCCCAACGCTCCAAAAAGCAGCAGTCCTTAGGGCAGACTCCTTAAGCTGACTCCACAGCTACGGCTCCCCGTCGGCTCTGGGGGAGACAAGGGGGCCCCGGGGGTCTCCGTGGGCTTTAAAGGGGTCCCAGGGCTGCCCACGGGCAGAGAGAGGGGTAGGAGAAGAAAAAAGGAGAAGAGAAGAGAAGAGAAGAGAAGAGAAGAGAAGAGAAGAGAAGAGAAGAGAAGAGAAGAGAAGAGAAGAGAAGAGAAGAGAAGAGAAGAGAAGAGAAGAGGTGGGTCGAGGGGGGAGGGGAGAATGGTGGGGGGAAGGGTTGGGGGTGTGGGAGTCAGTGTGTGAGGGGGGAGTGAGGGGAATGGGTGTTTGTGAGGGGGGAATGGGTTTTCGTGAGAGGGAGAGGCGAAGGAGAGGAGGTTTGCAGGGCTGTGAGGTGCCTGTGAGAGAGGAGGCCCCGGAGGGAGGTGAGTGGAAAGGGCTGTGTGTGGAAAGAAAAGCTTTAAGGACAGGCTGGGCTGGGGAAAGGTGGTGGGCCCCGAGGGAGGGCTTGGGGAGCGGGGCTAGAAGCGTGGGTTTGGGGCAAAACCCTGGGAAAGAAACTGCAGGACAGGGCCAATCTGAGGATACAGTTTTAGGGAAGCTTCAAGCAAAGGGTGACCAAAGGTGCCTCTTGTCCTTTTGTGGGCTGGTTTTGTCTAAGTTATTCATGCGAGTGGATTTTTGCCACACGGGATGGGAACTTTCGCTTCCCGGGATAGCTGATGCCCCTGGATAACCACTGCCCGCGAAGCACTGCGAAACCCCGTGTTCAAAAATGAGAACAAAGGCCGTGTTTTGCCTCTCGGAAGGATCTCTAAGCACCGTCTCCACGTTGTTTTCAGTACCTTTCTGGTTGTTTTCTTTCCCCCCACCCCCGTGATGTCCGTCGGGAGGGCTGGCGGAGCTCTGCAGGCGGATGTGTGGCTCATTTTGGGGAGGGCTGAGCTGATTTCAGGGAGTCCCGGCTCATTTTGCGGAGGATTGGGCTGGTTTAGGGGTGTCCCGGCGCATTTGGGGGAGGGCTGCGCTGGTTTCGGCCTCGCAGTGCCCGGGGCGGAAAGAAGCGGTGGTGCGGGGCTGAGGGGGCCTCGTCATCCTCGGCGCGGCCCCGCCCCTCTCGCCCGCCGTTGCCGCGGCGACGTTGGGGGGCGTGGCCCGGATCTGCCCCTCAGCGCATGCGCGGTTGGGCGGACGCAAAGGAGAACGTTTCCGGCGTGCGGCGGTGGTCGGGAGCTGCGGCGTTCGGTACCGGGAGAGACGGGGGGACCGGGGTCGAGGGGGGCGGGAGCGGGAGCGGGGTGGAGTGGGGTGGGGTGGGGTGGCGGCGGCGGCGGCGGCAGCGGCAGGAGCGGTACGGAGGTCTCCAGGGCCAGTTCGGGGGGTTTGTAGGGTGGCGGGACCGGGCTGGGGGCCTCGGGGGGCGGTCTGGGCCTTTTTGGGGGGGGCAGAGCCGAGTGGGGGGTCCCCGGGGAGAACAGGGCCGATTCAGGCTCCCCCGTCCCCCGCTGCCGCCCCCTCACCCCCCGCTCGCTCCCCGCAGGTGGCGGCAGCCCCGGCCGCAGCGCAGGGTGCCCGGGGCCGGCCTGGCCGGGCGCTTGGCTCCGCTCTGGGCTCCGCTCTCAGCCCCCCCCGGCAGGTCAGCCCGGCCGTGCCCCCTTCGCCCGCCTCCAGCCCACGGCCGAGTCCCCCCAGGTACCCCCGAGGTGGGTCGGGGGGTGTCAGCGCTGGGCCCCCTGAAGCGGGGGTGGGTGGTGGTAACGGGTATTGCTGGGAGCCCGTGGGCAGCCCTGGGACCCCCTTAAAGCCCACGGAGAGCCCCGGGGCCCCCTTGTCTCCCCCAGAGCCGACGGGGAGCCGTAGCTGTGGAGTCAGCTTAAGGAGTCTGCCCTAAGGACTGCTGCTTTTTGGAGCGTTGGGGGAGGGGGAGGGTTGTCGGTGTGGGGAGTGGAGGTGTGTGGGAGGAGTCCCGTATCTTTGGGAGCTTTGGGGATGTTGGGCAGATTTGGGGGAGTGGGGGAGGGGTCCCCTCCTTTGGAGCTCCCTGGTTCTTTTCTTCCAAACTGTGGGAGGCAGCGGGCGAAGGGGGAAGGCAATAGAGTGGGTTGCTGTACTTCAGTCCTTGGTTGAGAGTCAGCGACTCTGCTCCCTTGCTGCTCAGCAGACTATTAGCTCCGTGGGGCTCTTTCTCCAGGCAGGCTACGACTACAGAAATGGCCCCACTTCCTCGGAAGAGTTGTCAGCGGTGACGTCTCCTGTGAACGTACTGCCTGACGCTGGATAGACCTGGCACCACGTAGCAGCTCAGAGCTCCACAGCGTATGCTTCCACACTCAGTTGCGTCCCCTGCCTGGGAACCCGCTCTTTCTCGGTCCCTGCTGGCAGCTCCCGTGGAGGCTCCTGGCCCAGGACCGGCCCCGGTTTCCCCACTGCTCCACCAGCAGCCATGGGAGAGCGGGGTTGTCCTGAGTGTGTGAGCACCACTGGCTCTGTTGCTGCACTGGGCCAGGCCTCCAGGATGTCGTAGAGGGAGCTCTGAGAAGAGAAGCTGCTCCTCAACAGGCTGCTGCAGTCCTCCGAGTTGGCCAGCGAGCACAGGCTGCAGGGTGCAGCCGCGCAACCCTGGGGTGCCCGCCGTGGGAAATGTTAAAGAAATAAAATGTTGGTCTCTATCCCTGGTGCTGTGGTTCATCCTCCCATCCCACGGCTGGGGCTGTGCCCGACCCAGTGGGACAGGCTGGCACTGCGGGCACCCACCAACCTGGGGGGGGGTGGTGGTGTCGGGGGAGCTGGGTGGGCTGGAGAAAGGGAGGAAGCACCTCTTGCAACCAGCTCGGCCCTCTCCAGCCACAAAACCCTCCCCAGAGGCACCAGAGGGGACCCCCAGATCCTTGAAGGGCTGCCCCAGACTCCCTCTGGCCTGCAAGACTCCCCCCCAGGACCCCATAAGGGCCGCCCAGGACCCCTTTCGGACACCCCAGTGGCGTCCCAAATCTGGGTTCTTTACCTGCTGGGCAAGCCAGTAACACTCTGTATGGGAGCAGCCAGCCAAGCCGGTTTCAGAGCACCAGAGGTGAGAGGCAGGGAGCTGCCATCCCACTCAGCTCCATCCCCGCCGTGCCTTGGCTGTGCAGAGAGAACTTGGGGGGAGCTGCAAAACAGCTCAGCCCGGGCTTATCTCAAGATGGCACAGAACAACCAAAACCAAATGGCCCTTAACAAACAAAATGCCCCGAGTCCCATCCCACCACTCTTCCCGTGACGTTGAGCGCCGGACATCACAAATTGGCAACAGAGACTTCGCTATGGCACCACCAGAGGGAAATATCCCAGACAGTGTAATCCACTCGGGCATAATCCTGCACCCTCCCAGAGTCAGGAAATATAAACCGCGGGGTCTGGGGAGACAAATGGGGAATCCTCCAAGGATACAGCTGGCCCCTAGGAGATCCATCCCCCCCATCCAGGACGCTGGAGGGGAGCATTTACAGCTGAGCACGGCGTTTCCTTTAACCTCTAGAAAAGCCGGCTTGTGCTAAAAAACAAATGTCCCCCTCCCGCCCTGGGCCCCTCTGAAATTAAATAAATAAATAAATAATTAAAATCCTTACAAAACTTAAAAATCGCCGTTAGTTTCGTTAGGGTTACATTAATTCTAAAAACTGACGAGCCGCTGCGCTGTGTGCCGCAGCCCAACCTCCCCCCTTCAATGCTGGGCGAGCTCCTCTGGCCGTGCCTGGGATGAAAAATGGGTGGCTTTTAGGAAATAAAATAAAAAAAAGAATAATAAAACCTCTCTTTCTCTCTCTCTCTGCCTGTGTTAGTCCAACTAAAAGGATAGCGTTGGGAGGCGAGGGAGGAGGAAGGGGGAGGCTGTGGGATGGAGAGAGCCCTCCCCGTACCCCTCGGCTGTGCATCCTCGCAGCGCCGCAGGGAATGGGGGGGGTGGGGTGTTTGGGGGGTCTTTGGTTTGCACAGGGTGGCCGTGGTGGGGGCTCAGCCCCATCCTTACAGTGCTGGAGAGCACAGGGCTACCAGGCACAGGGTCCCTCCCCCAGTGAGGTGCTTTGGTGCGTTGAGGTGTTAGATGGGGTGGCACCAGCCCCTGCCCACCCCGGGAGGGGGGACACCACCTCTCCCGTGGCACTGGATGGGTGGGAGGGAGGGAGGGAGGGAGCAGAGCTCTGGGAGCCATGGAGAAAGGCGTGGGGGTGTCCCTCATCGTGGCAGCCCTACCCCGCCACCCGGCCACCCCAAGGGACACCCAAGCCCCATCTTGGTCCTCTCCCCGTTGGGTGACGCCCTTCCACCCACCCCGGAGGTGCGCTCCTCTCCTGCGGGGTGGACGCCCAGCGCTCGCCTGGCTAGAGAAGCACCGGGGGGGTTGGTTAGGGGGCATCTGAGTTTCCCCATTACACGGGCCTAATTACTGTGCTGTTAATAACCATTAATAACCACTTTGGCTCTGCTAACCAACTGCGGCGAGGCCCCCACCCCGCTTTAGCACAGGCTTCCTGATGCCAACACCTCCCTGAGCCACTGGGTAAAGCGACGCCTGGCAAAAAAACACCACCCCCCAAAAAAAACCCACACCACACCCCCCACTCCCCACCCACCCCTTCTCTTCTCATCACAGCCATGGGGCAAACTCCCCCCCCCCCCCTCCCCCCAATCTCAGCTTGGCCGTTGTTATATGTTGATCTCACAAAATTGACGTGAGACAGAGTCAATTAAAATTTGGAGTATTTATTAGCAAGCGGCAGCAAGCAAAACAGCGCTGGGCAGCCCGGGAGTCTCACTCCACCGACGGCGCGCACCCAATGCAGCGGCCTTCTCAAATATATATGGTACTTTTTACATAATCATAAGATCTCTTAATACGGCTATACATATGCATAACCTATCCCCGCTTCGTATTAAAATTAGCTTTAAGAAGTCATTTTCATAAACTCCTCCTAACTGCGCTTACGCAATGCTTTGTGGTGGTGGTCGCTGAGGGTCGTGAGGATGAAGGCTGCAAATTCTTCTTCATCACTTCAAGTAACCTTTTGTCCCTGCGCAGACTCAGTTTTTCTTTTTGGTCTCTGTCCAGACCGCAGGGTTGGTTTCAGCCGCCTTTCAAGGCCTTCTCTTATTCGTTATCAGGAGCTGTCCTTGGCAATGCCTCAAGACTTCTTGCTTCGTCCATTTTTTATCAGGCCTGTCTTTTAGGTTATGAATTACTACTAGTTAATTAGTACTATATCTTTGACTTAGTCCCCCCCTTTTTCTAAAGAGTTAGTAAATTCTATAAGGATTCTTCATCTAACATTTTCTCAAAGTATTTATCTAAGTGCTGTAGGTATCTCTAAAACTCTGGCAGTACTAAACAAACACCTTTAAAATTACACAAATTAATATCTTAAACACTAGTATTGCCAGTGGTCTTGGGGTGAAGGTTTCTTTCCTTCAAGTCTTTTCACAATTTATTATACTTTGTCTACATAACTTGACCTTGCGGCTTAGCCTTGCCTGCACAATCATGCATATCCTGTTTACACAGTAAAATGTTGGCCATCTTGCCACCTCTTGTTAAGCAGTTGCCTTCTTGTGGAAATGTAAGTTTTTAGGTTTGGTGAACAAACGATACTGAGTTTATCACACCCCCCTCCCCCGGCTCCTGTCCCTCCTCCTGCCCGGCGGCTGTTCCCACTTTCCTTCCTTGGTTTGTTTGGGGTTTTTTTAATGTGTGTGTGGGGTTTTCTCTTTTTCTACCTTTTGTTTTTTGCTTCCCCCTCCTTTTTTCTCTTTTTCCCCTTTTTTCTTCTTCCCCTTGTTTGTTTCCCCTTCCCCCCCCCGCTTTTTTTCTCTTTTTTCCCCTTTTTTCTTTTCCCACTTTTTTTTTCCTTTCCCTCCCTCTTTTTTTTTTTCCTCTTTTTAAACAAGCTCTCTCCTGAAGGAGCGGCCCCTGGCTCTCCGCTGGCAGAAGGAGCCTACGGAAGAGCTCTGGCACTGACACGGTCAGGAACACCCACTCACACATCGCAACACAGCAGTTAGTTTGGCAACACCCCCACCCCCTGTCACAAGTGAGACCTGCACAGACAAAAGGCTCCTGAGTGAGGGCACTGGGGCAGCCCCACCTTAGAAGCAGCAGAGGAGCAGAGCCGTCCGGAGCCATCAAGAGCACAGGAAGGGCTATTCAGGGCCTCATTGTCTGCGCCGAGTGACCGTCTGCTGAGAACCGCTCTGGCGGCTCAGAGCTCAGCCCCAGCAGCAGTCTGGAGCCAACGGGGAAAAGTACACTGGGAGGAAGACTGGCAGCCTTCCTCCACAACGCCCCGGAGAGAATGACCACAGTGCTGCCTATCCCCATCGCTTTTCCAACTCGGTTCTTTTTTTATTAGAAAAATAATTAAAAAAAAAGCTCCAACTCTCAGGTTTCCAAGGCACACAAAATCTCTAAAAGGGAGACACAAGCGCGAGGTGCTGAGGTACCCAAACCTGCCCACGTTAGTCCAACTAAAGGGATAGCGTCGGGAGGCGAGGGAGGAGGAAGGGGGAGGCTGTGGGATGGAGAGAGCGCTCCCCGTACCCCTCGGCTGTGCATCCTCGCAGCGCCGCGGGGAATGGAGGGCTGTGTGTTTGGGGGGGTCTTTGTTTTGCTCCCCTGACCTGCTGGGGGGGGGGGGGGGGGGGATGTCTGGCGGCAGGGTTACATTCATCGGGCGGTGCTGGGCGGCACGGCAGGAGCCTCCCTTGCTGTGCTGCGAGGCCGGGGCTCCCGGAGTGTGTTTCTGCTCCTGCTGCTTCACCTGCTGGAGCATTTCCCTCATCTTGCGCTGTGCAGTCTTGGGGATGTAATAAGTAATTTAGCAAAAGAATTTTGCTTCAGCTAAAATGTATGTGTGTTCGCTATGGCTTCAGCTAAAGGTAGTTATGTGCTTGCTATGCGCTTGGGAAAGGGGATAGTGTTAGATAGGGTATCAGACAAAACCAACAGTTGGAGGCACCGAACCATTGCAAAACAAAGGGTGGTGTCGTTAGCTAAGATAACCACAGAAGTGTAAGGAGTGAAGAAGCCACAAGAAGGACATGGTGATAAAGACTTTGGCCCTCCCTCCATGGACTATCAGGAAGACCCCAGAGGAAGCATGCCGCCTGGGAAGGGGGCATGTTGCATTCCCAGAACTCATTGACTATGTATTTGGGGGCATGTTGCATTCCCAGAACTCATCGATTATGTATTTGGGGGTGGGTCGCGTTCCAAAAACTCATTGACTATGCAAACTATGTTCCAAGAAGAAACATGAATAATTATAAGGAATATGAAATAAAAGCAAGCGGTTGTAAAGGGAAAAATGAGCCACAGGAGGAGAAACCCCCTGTGTAACTCCCAGCGCTGCAATAAATATTCTTTGCTCCACTGAATTTGCCCCGGACTAAAATTCAATACAGGGAGCACGTTTCTCACAATTTGGGGGCTCGTCCGGGATAACTGAAGCCCACGTTCGGAGCCTTGGACGGGTGAGTAGACCGGGACGGCGCGCCACTGCTGATTTCAGCAATCCTCGGGTTCTACCAGCGGCAACAGCCCGGCGAAGGGGCTCGTGGACCAAAGAGGGGTCCCAGGGATAACCGCGGCAGCCGATAATACTTGTGCACGAGACCCGGGTAAGAAAATTGACTGTTAAGTATTGCTCGGGCGGCTGGGTGACGGGGGATTGACAGTGGTGTGAGTGAGACGCGGACTAGATCTGCGAAGCGAGTGCGGAGTCTTTCTAACCGCGGTTCCGTATCTCCGCGAGGAGACCGGCCGGTGAAGAGACGAAGCGAAAGGCTGGAGTTGAGAGATCCCCCGGGGAAAAAATTGGGACAAGGGAAAAGTAAAGAGGAATTTAAGGGAAATTCCAGGAATACCTCCAGACAGTCCACTCGGGAGGATGTTGTTACAACGGGGGCAGGAAGGACAGTCCTGCACCCGGGGTAAGGATAAAGCAAAGATGATCCATTACTGTATGTTTAAATGGACCAAAGAGCCCATAAGGCCAGACAGGCTGTATTGGCCAAAGTATGGTTCTATAGAGGGATGGCTGTGTCAAGCACTAAATGTATACGTTAACTCCAAAGAACCGTTTGATCAAGAAGAGAGTGAATATGCAGCATGTTGGAAAGGAGCTGCAGGGGTTTTTAAATGGGAGACACAAAAGGAGAAGGAGGAAGACCAGAGACCAGCCTGGGATCCTCTTGAATACTTACCTCCCCCATATAACCCGGACCTCCCGGAAGGCACAAGAGAGCCTCCAACCTCTGTTAGAAGGGAAAATCAGAGGAGACGGAGGCGAGAAGTGGGGAGGTCTATTGTGGAAGAAAAAGAGGAGATGACGGAACCAATCGGGCTGCATCCTTTACGGGAGGTCCCGATGCCAGGAGTTCAAAATGGGGTAGGATTTGTGAATGTGCCCCTAACTAGTACAGAAGTCAGGAACTTCAAAAAGGAAATGAAGAAATTGCTGGAAGATCCCCTAGGTTTCTCAGAACAATTAGACCAATTTTTGGGTCCAAATCTATACACTTGGGAAGAAATGCAATCCATTATGGGAACTTTGTTCTCCCCTGAAGAAAGACAAATGATTCGTGTAGCAGGGATGAGAATATGGGAAAGGGAAAACATTCATGGGGTGGCAGGGGACCAAAAATTACCCCTACAAAGACCTGATTGGAATCAAAATGACCCTGCAGGAAGGAGAAACATGTCTGATTATCAGACATTAATTATAAGGGGAATTAAGGAAGCAGCCCCGAGGGGGTCAAATGTGAGCAAAGCCTTTGATAGTAAACAGGGGAAAGAGGAATCTCCGACGGAGTGGTTGGAGAGACTCCGAAGAAATATTCAGCAGTTTTCGGGGATTGACCCAGAGACTGTGGCTGGCCAGGAATTATTAAAAGTAAATTTTGTCACCCATGTCTGGCCAGATATTAGAAAGAAACTGGAAAAGATGGAAGACTGGCATGAGAAAGGAATCAATGAGTTGTTACAAGAAGCACAGAGAGTATATGTGAGGCGCGATGAGGAGAAGCAAAGGGCAAAAGCAAAATTAATGGTGGCAACTGTAAAAGAAATAACAAAGACTAAAGATAAAGCGCCCCAGAATTTAAGGCCTGGGATGAGATCATACAAGATACAGAGAGCCCATATGCCGCCGCTCAAAAAGCCCATATGGATAAAACCTGAAGCCCCAAACGGCGGAAAGTGTTATTATTGTGGGCAAGATGGACATTTTAAGAAAGAATGTCCCAGGCGAGAGAGAGATCAACGAATGTTTAAAATATGCCAACAAGAAGAATACGCTACCGATTAGGGGTGTCAGGGGCTCTACCTCCTGGGGGAAGAAAGAATTAGTGAGCCCTTGATAAATTTAAAATTAGGCCCCCAGGAGGAAATTTATACCTTTTTAGTAGATTCAGGAGCTGAGAAGTCATGTATTATGAAATTGCCTTATGGATGTGAAGTCAGTAAAAGACAAACTACTGTGGTGGGGGCAAAGGGAGAAAGTTTTAAAGTACCAATAGTAGAACAAGTGGAAATACGAGATGAAGAAAGGACAATAAGAACAGATGTCTTATTCGTACCAGAAGCAGGAGTACACTTGCTGGGTAGAGACTTACAAGTCAAATTAGGGATAGGTACTGCCCCTGAAAATGGAAAGATTATAGTCAAAATCTTTGAATTAACCCAGGAGGATGAAAAGCGAATTATGCCTCAAGTGTGGGTTAAAGAAGGAAATAGGGGGGGTCTAAAGATACCCCCTATGAAAATAGAAGTTAAAGAAGACCAGCCAGTAAGGATAAAACAATATCCCATATCTTATGAGGGAAGGAGGGGTCTAAAACCAGTAATTGATTCATTACTGAAAGACGGATTGTTGGAACCATGTATGTCACCTTACAACAGTCCAATTCTACCAGTCAAGAAGGCTGATGGGACATATAGATTAGTTCAAGACCTACGAGAAGTCAATAAATGAGTACAGACTCGGCACCCTGTTGTTTCGAACCCATATACCCTCCTGAGTAAAATATCGCATAATCATAAATGGTTTAGTGTCATAGACCTTAAGGACGCCTTTTGGGCCTGTCCATTAGCAGAGGAGAGTAGAAACTTATTTGCCTTCGAATGGGAAGATCCGGACACTGGGAGGAAGCAGCAACTCCGCTGGACCTCCCTGCCTCAAGGGTTCACAGAATCCCCAAATCTATTTGGACAGACGCTAGAAAAAATCTTAGGGGAGTTCCAGGCGGAACCAGGAGTGGGAATCTTGCAATATGTAGATGATCTGTTAGTATCGGGAGAGATGGAACAGGAAGTCAGAGAGACATCGATACGTTTGCTGAATTTCCTAGGAGAACAAGGATTAAGAGTCTCAAAGACAAAACTGCAGTTTGTGCAAAAGGAAGTAAGATATTTAGGGCATCTAATTAGCGAAGGAAAAAGAAAAATTAATCCGGAAAGAATTTCTGGGATTACAGCACTGAGTGTCCCAAGAACAAAAAGAGAAATAAGGAAGATTTGAGGGTTACTAGGGTATTGTAGACTATGGGTTGAGGGATACACCCAATCAGTAAAATTTCTGTATGACAAACTGGTAAAAGAAGGTCCAATAAAGTGGACAGAAGAAGAACAAGAGCAATTTAAAGAATTAAAGCAGAAGCTAATAAAAGCCCCGGTTTTAGCCCTCCCCTCCCTAGAAAAAACATTTCACCTTTTTGTAAACACAGAAGAAGGGATAGCGCATGGGGTCCTAACACAGGAATGGGGCGGAGAAAGGAAACCGGTGGCATACCTATCCAAATTAATGGACCCAGTATGTCGGGGGTGGCCCACATGCATACAGGCAGTGGCGGCCACAGCGATATTAGTAGAAGAGAGCCGAAAATTAACCTTTGGGGGAACTTTAATTGTACATACCCCCCACACTGTGAGAACTATCTTATCTCAGAAGTCTGGCCGGTGGTTAACAGATTCCAGAATCTTGAAATACGAAACCATTTTAATGGAAAGGAATGATTTAACCCTCGTAGTAGACGGAAATCTGAATCCCTCACAATTCCTGTATGGACAGGAAAGTGGGGAGCCTGAACATGATTGTTTAGACTTTATAGATTACCAAACGAGAGTAAGAGAGGACCTAATAGACACACCAATGCCCTATGGAAAAAAACTTTTCATAGACGGTTCCTCCCGATGTATAAATGGAAAAAGAGCAAGTGGTTATGCCATCATTGATGGAGAAGAAAAGGCAGTAGTCGAAGAGGGGCAATTACCAGCAAATTGGTCAGCCCAGAGTTGTGAACTATACGCTCTAAAGAGAGCATTAGATTATCTTCAAGGAAAAGAAGGCACTACCTATACAGACTCGAAGTATGCATATGGAATAGTGCATACCTTTGGGAAAATTTGGAAAGAAAGGGGACTAATAAATTCGCGAGGAAAGGGGCTAATACATGAAAAACTAATCACTGAAGTATTAGAAGCATTGGTGAAACCAAATGAGATTGCTATCGTGCACATACAGGGACATCAAAAGGGAACATCTTTTGAAATACAGGGAAACAGATTAGCAGACGAGCAGGCAAAAATGGCAGCACAGAAAGGACCTATAACCATGTTAGCTTTAATACCAATGGAAGAGCCTCCAAAGCAAATTCCAAAGTTCACACAGAAAGAGAAAGATGAATTAAAAAGAATAGGAGGAACAGAAACTTCCGAAGGCATTTGGTTACTCCCAGATGGGAGACAAATGCTGAATAAAGCTTTAGCTAGAGAAGTAATGACACAGCTGCATCAGAGCACCCATTGGGGAACCCAAGCTTTATGTGACCAATTTTTGAGGAATTATGGGTGTATAGGAATATATACGGTAGCTAAACAATTGGTAGATCGATGTTTAATCTGTCAGAAAGTAAACAAAAAGGTAATGAGAAAACAGGTGAGCGGTGGGAGAGAACTAACTCTAAGACCCTTCCAAGCAATACAGGTGGATTTCACTGAGTTACCACCGGTTCAGCGATGGAAATATTTACTAGTCATAGTGGACCATCTAACTCACTGGGTTGAAGCATACCCAGTTCTAAAAGCTAATGCCAATAATGTGTCCAAAGTTTTGCTCGAACAAATAATCCCTAGGTATGGGATTTGTGAAAGAATTGATTCAGATCGAGGGACTCACTTCACATCAAAAATAATACGGAGCTTGGCAGACGCGTTAGGGATAGAATGGGATTTACATACTCCATGGCATCCCCAGAGCTCAGGACGAGTAGAAAGAATGAACCAAACACTAAAACAAACTCTGACTAAATTATCCCTAGAGACACAGATGCCATGGACAAAATGCTTGCCTCTAGCACTACTGAGGATCAGAGTGGCCCCCAGAAAAGATTTAGGAATCTCTCCTTATGAAATGATGTTTGGGCTCCCCTATATGGGCAATAGGGAAAGGATTTTAGTCCCAGAACTAGGAGAGTCCTATGCTCGTAAGTATGTTTTGACCATTGTAAAGACACTGGAGTTACTCCGAGAGAAGGGGAAACTCCCACAAACCACTCCACTAGATTTTAAAATACACAATATCCAGGCGGGAGATTGGGTACTAGTGAAAACATGGAAGGAAGAAACTTTAAGACCTACTTGGGAAGGACCTTTTCAAGTGCTGTTAACTACTGAAACAGCAATTCGAACAAAAGAAAAAGGGTGGACTCACATAATGCGAGTAAAAGGACCAGTAGAGCCACCTGGGGATTGGGTGGTAGAGACACACAAAGACCCCTTAAAATTAACCATGAGAAGCAAGTCTCGTGTTTTTGATTTGACAGGAAAAAGCCCTGGTGAGCTTTCAGAAGGCGCATAAGAATCAGCACTGCTGCATGAGAGCAAGAGGCAGCAAAAGCCTCGAAAGTGCCTTCGGACTAGAGTGGCATCCAACCCCTTTGACCCTACTTTGCTGCGATTGTAATTGTTGCGTGTATATACGGTTTAAGTGTAATAATTGTAATAAGGTCATTTTAGGTCCCCGTGGCAGACAAGAGCAGTACCTCTCCCAAGTCTTCGATCTTTAGTGTATCTGATGTGAGTATACCCCAATAGATAAGTGTAAGTAAATTAGGTATTATTGTTGCAGAATCCACAGAAAATCACTTAATGTGGACTGACCCAACCAGAATATTCACAGATCCTTGAGATATCAACTCCAATACGAGTCCCAGGACCAAAGATAGAACCCTATTGTGCCACAAGGACCAGGGATACCGAACTGAAGAAGATGGAGGGCAAGACCAGGTTGGCCTCTGGACTTGCTGCCAAGAAGAAATATTTCTCGGCTGTTGGAGGCACCCCAATAGGCACGAGAGGTAGGAGTATAAGCCATGCTGGACCTCCACTGCCAGTGGTATTATCAATAGTGGTATCTCTAGAACCTGGTGACGAATGCCAGAAGTGCTCTCAGACGGTCTCCTGGGGTAGACGATCCTTTTATACTATGACTGTGCACACACATATCAATCACCAATGTTATACCCGTAAGAGTTTAAAAGTGTGCAGATACGACGGACAAGAATATTGGGTCGGACAAAACTTAGGAATAGGCGGAACAAGATTAGAAGTAGGGTGTCCTAAAGGAGAAAAATGGCTCTGCTTCACTAAGGCAGGACACTGGGATATTCCAGATGGAAGGGGAGTACAAGACATGGTGAAGGAAGAACTAGTGAAGAGCGTGACAAAGGTTGCAAAACAGGGAAGGAGAAAATTAAGAGTACAAAATGAGAGCATATACCAGAAGTTGCAAAAACAGTTACAAAAAGAGTTAGGATTCCCCACTTTGGGGCAAAACTTGTTTTTAAATCTAGCAACAGACATAGCTAAGGAATTAAATGTGACTGACTGCTGGGTCTGTGGGGGAGCTTGAATGACTGAAGAGTGGCTGTGGAGAGGCACAAGTTTGAGTCCGATTGAAATCCCAGAATGGAATTATACTCTCACCATGAGAGGAGGTAAGAGACCTGACGGATGGGTGTTAAGTTCCACAGTAATTGGAAAAGTCTGCTTGACCCGGGAGGGAGAAAACTTTACAGATCAAATGGGGGAGACTCCATGTAAAAAAGTCTTAAAGATAGATTCAAATTTCACCCGAACTTGGTTTCCTCGAAAACCAAGGTCATATTTAGCATTTCAAAATGAGACTAAAAATTGCACCCGGGTAACAAACAGTAGTCTCTTTAGATGTAAGAAGGAGGGTATGAATCCATTCTCAGGAATTAAAGACATCTCGCAATATTGGGAAAATATAGAAAATACAACAAAAGAATTCTGGCAGACACCAGATGGGTTGTTTTGGATATGTGGAAACCGGGCATTCCCAACACTACCACCTAACTGGGGAGGGACCTGCACCTTAGGAATAATTCAACCCGGATTTTTCTTACTGCCATCTAAAGATGGTGACAAACTAGGAGTACCAGTATATGAAAACTTGAAGAGACAGAAGCGGAACATAATAGGAGGACATCAAAGATGGGGAGAAGATGAATGGCCCCCTCAACGAATCATAGAAACATATGGACCGGCCACGTGGGCCCAAGATGGTAGCTGGGGATATAGAACCCCCATCTATATGCTAAATCGGATTATAAGACTACAAGCCATAGTTGAGCTGATCACTAACAAAACAGCTTCAGGGTTAGAACTGTGAGCTCACCAACAAACTCAGACAAGGGCGGCAGTCTACCAGAATCGGCTCGCACTGGACTATCTACTAGCAGTAGAAGGGGGTGTGTGTGGAAAATTTAACATATCTGATTGTTGTTTAAAAATTGATGACAATGGAGAAGCAGTACGAGAAATCGCTACTGATATCCGGAAAATAGCACATGTACCGGTGCAAAAATGGAAATCAATAGCAGACGCCAGTTGGTGGGATGGATTGCTAGGGGTCATTTGGTGGAAAAAATTAGGGCTGATTTTGCTGTGTGCCTTAGCAAGTTTCTTATTTCTGCCTTGTTTAATACCTTGTTTGATAAGATTAATTCACAGTGTAGTCCAAGGAATGCAGATAACAGCCACGTCTATAGATCCAAAGATGGCAGCATCAGGGCCTCAGAAAATCATGATCTTGAAAAAACCCAAGAAAAAAGAAAAACTTGAAGAGGCCACTCAAATTCTCGCTAAAATGGAAGAATCCTGCAAGATGGATATAAAACGCTTCAGCAAAAATAGATGATAAAAAGAAAAAGGGTGGAATTGTAATAAGTAATTTAGCAAAAGAATTTTGCTTCAGCTAAAATGGATGTGTGTTCGCTATGGCTTCAGCTAAAGATGGGTATATGCTTGCTATGCGTTTGATAGATGTGTGCTCGCTATGGCTTCAGCTAAAGGTAGTTATGTGCTTGCTATGCGCTTGGGAAAGGGGATAGTGTTAGATAGGGTATCAGACGAAACCAACAGTTGGAGGCACCGAACCATTGCAAAACAAAGGGTGGTGTCGTTAGCTAAGATAACCACAGAAGTGTAAGGAGTGAAGAAGCCACAAGAAGGACATGGTGATAAAGACTTTGGCCCTCCCTCCATGGACTATCAGGAAGACCCCAGAGGAAGCATGCCGCCTGGGAGGGGGGCATGTTGCATTCCCAGAACTCATTGACTATGTATTTGGGGGCATGTTGCATTCCCAGAACTCATCGATTATGTATTTGGGGGTGGGTCGCGTTCCAAAAACTCATTGACTATGCAAACTATGTTCCAAGAAGAAACATGAATAATTATAAGGAATACGAAATAAAAACAAGCGGTTGTAAAGGGAAAAATGAGCCACAGGAGGAGAAATCCCCTGTGTAACTCCCAGCGCTGCAATAAATATTCTTTGCTCCACCGAATTTGCCCCGGACTAAAATTCAATACAGTGAGCGTGTTTCTCACACTTTCTTTTTTAATATGTGGGTTTTTTTCTTTTGCCCTTTTTCTTCTTTCTTCCTTTTTTTTTTCGCTTCACCCTCCTTTTTTCTCTTTTTCCCCTTTTTCCCTTTTTTTTCCCTTTTTTCCCCTTTTTCCTTCTTTCCCTTTTTTTTTGCTTTTCCCCCCTTTTTTGTTTCCCCTTCCCTCCCCGCTTTTTTTCTCTTTTTTCCCCTTTTTTCTTTTCCCACTTTTTTTTTCCTTTCCCTCCCTCTTTTTTTTTTTCCTCTTTTTAAACAAGCTCTCTCCTGAAGGAGCGGCCCCTGGCTCTCCGCTGGCAGAAGGAGCCTATGGAAGAGCTCTGGCACTGACACGGGCAGGAACACCCACTCACACATCGCAGCACAGCAGTTAGTTTGGCAACACCCCCACCCCCTGTCACAAGTGAGACCTGCACAGACAAAAGGCTCCTGAGTGAGGGCACTGGGGCAGCCCCACCTTAGAAGCAGCAGAGGAGCAGAGCCGTCCGGAGCCATCAAGAGCACAGGAAGGGCTATTCAGGGCCTCATTGTCTGCGCCGAGTGACCGTCTGCTGAGAACCGCTCTGGCGGCTCAGAGCTCAGCCCCAGCAGCAGTCTGGAGCCAACGGGGAAAAGTACACTGGGAGGAAGACTGGCAGCCTTCCTCCACAACGCCCCGGAGAGAATGACCAGAGTGCTGCCTATCCCCATCGCTTTTCCAACTCGGTTCTTTTTTTATTAGAAAAATAATTAAAAAAAAAGCTCCAACTCTCAGGTTTCCAAGGCACACAAAATCTCTAAAAGGGAGACACAAGCGTGAGGTGCTGAGGTACCCAAACCTGCCCACGTTAGTCCAACTAAAGGGAGAGCGTCGGGAGGCGAGGGAGGAGGAAGGGGGAGGCTGTGGGATGGAGAGAGCCCTCCCCGTACCCCTCGGCTGTGCATCCTCGCAGCGCCGCGGGAATGGGGGGCTGTGTGTTTGGGGGGGTCTTTGGTTTGCTCCCCTGACCTGCTGGGGGTGGGGGAGGGGGGGGGATGTCCGGTGGCGGGGTTACATTCATCGGGCGGTGCTGGGCGGCACGGCGGGAGCCTCCCTTGCTGTGCTGCGAGGCCGGGGCTCCCAGAGCGTGTTTCTGCTCCTGCTGCTTCACCTGCTGGAGCATTTCCCTCATCTTGCGCTGTGCAGTAGTGGGGAGGAGAGGGGAAAAGCAAGAGGTGGGGGTCAGGGCACCGCTTCTCCCACCACCACCCACCCCCGAGCCCCCACCGAACATCTCGCTGCTCCCAACTTGTCACTCTGGACAAGCTGTAATTAATTTCAGGTTGTTTGGTTTGTTTTTTTTTAACTTGTACTTCACTCCTCAAGAGAGCCTGAATTTTTGGGGGGGTCGCCATCCCACCAAAGTGGACAAGAGACAAGGTTATGGAAGATGCACCCAGGTGGGATGCGGGTGGCTTTGCCCGCACCGAGGAGTCCATTCACACCCCGGGTGCTGCTCTGCACAACATCCAAAACACCCCTTTTTAGCTCAATCAAGCCAATCTTCAATTTCAGCGCTCACACAGCCGGGGGGAGCTACCGAAACACCTTCAGTGCCTCTTGGGGGCACAGGGACCTCCCAAAAGAAGAGCAGCAGGTCGCTCGGGTGGTGCTGGGCTCAGCAAGCCCCACGCCTTTCCTCGGTGGATGGAAGTGGACGGGGAAGATCGGGTAAAGCCACGGCCAAACCGTACCTGACTGGCAAATAAATGCCCAATGATTTTAATGATGACCTCCTCATTCTCGTCTGGGGTTTGGTCTCGTGGCACAATGACTTCTGCACTGGTTAAGTTTTGCAGTTCGTTCACCTGGAGCGAACCACAAGAGGGTTTTGTTGTGGAAGAGCCAAAAACCTCCACTGCCGGTGTCACCACGAGACCAGGCACCCTGTGTGTCTCCCCCTTCCTTGGGACCAACGAGAACCACCACCAGGACATGGGGGCTGAGGGTCAAGACGTCGCTGAAACCACTGTGCACCCAGGATTTGTCCCCCTGGGGTGGGCAGGGGTGACGGCTGATGCCCAACTCTGCATCCCCGGGGCACCACCACCTACCGTTTTGCCACCTTTGCCTATCACATGGCCGGCGGCGAAGGAAGGCACCTTGATGTGGGCTTCAAGCTTCACTTCTTCTTTCGCGTTAAAGAAGTTTGCCTCTTTCAGCTTCCCAAATATTCACCCCTGGGCCTGGGGAGGAGACGGACGGAAAGGAAAACCATCAGGCAGCGCCCGCTGTGCCTCTCCATCCCCAAAGGGGACGATGTCCACACGTCCAGCAGCATCAAAACCACTGTACCCAGCAAAGAGCTCCCCCAGCGCTGAGGGAGGCCAAGCCAGGCTGGCAGCACAGTGGTGACCACAGGGACGCTCTCATCTTGTCCCTTAGTGTCCCCCCACCCACAGCCCACACCCAGCGCACCTTGAACTGAGCCTCGGGCAGCCCCATGATGATGACCATCCGCTCACTGGCCTTGGGACCTTCTGCCGGGGCGATCTGGGGAGGGATGGGGGAGAGGGAGCATGAGCGCGGCCCCCACTTTGGCAAGACCTTCCTTCGGTGGGTGGGATGTACCCTCCCAATGCAGGACAACCCCCCCATGCAGGAGCATCCCCTCCCACCTGAGCTGGGCTGATAACCAGGGTGCTGCAGGCCTGGCCTTCTACTAACGACAGGCTGGAGAGGTGGGCACATGCCAACCTCATGAAGTTCAACCAGGCCCAGTGCAAGCTCCTGCACATGGGTCGGGGCAATCCCCAGCACAAATCCAGGCTGGGCGGAGAATGGATGGAGTACAGCCCTGGGGAGAAGGACCTGGGGGTGCTGATTGATGAGAAGCTCAACATGAGCCGGCAACACGTGATCGCAGCCCAGAAAGCCACCCATATCCTGGGCTGCATCAGAAGAAGTGGGGACAGGGGGGAAAGCAGCAAGGGGTGCGTGACAGCACCCCAACCCAAGTCAACCCAACCCAAAGCCTCCTCAACTCTTCCATGTCTCAAATACATCAGAAACTTCCCCTGGCAGTAGACACAACTCTCTCCTGCTCTGCGTTCCAGCAAGTGCAACCAGATGCTACCTGCAAACCACCATTGCTCAGGTGGAAGAGGAGCAGACCCAGCTCCCCTGCCCAGGCTGGACGCCACTCTCGCTCCCAGCCCTCTAGTTAAACCCGCTGTGCCGAGGTTGTGCTCCCTCTCACATTGAGCCCATGCTCCCCATGTCCACTCTCTGCTTCTGGCCACGGGCTGCTCCATGGCTCCTACACCAACATGTTCTCTCCTGCCCAGCCACTCCTCAAGGCCAGCGTGGACACTGTACCTCCTCACTTCCCTCCCTTCACCAGGAGCCTCATTCCTTCTCCTCCATCCTTCCCAGGTCTCTCGAGCTCCACAGTTGAAGATACACCAACCGGCCCCAGGTCCTGCTGAGAGTGCAGTCAGAAATGACCACTCCACGGTGTGAAACGTAAAGTACTTGGGTGGAAGGAGCAGAGGCCTCACCAGGGTGGCTTCAATAAGGTCCCACAAAGCTTTGGGGTGAAGGGGGTCCCACCAAACGCTGCTCTTTGGGACACCTGCCCAGCTCTTCTCCAGCACGCCAACAAACGCTCAACCAGATGCTTCCCCAAGACCGCACTTGCTCGGGTGGTCACCGTGGGCAGAACATCCTCCCGCACAGCCAGACCAACCGACCCTTCTCAGTGCCCTCCGGGGCCACCGTGCACATCACACTCACACGCCCCTCCGCACCACCAGCCTGGCACTCACCCTTCTCCTCCAACCGCTCTGCTGCTGGCGTTGCCAGGAGAAGAAAACAGCACAAGTAAACTTCAGACAACAGCACAAGTGAACTTCAGAACTCAGCTTGGCCACTGCAGTTAAAGACAATAAGAAGAGATTCTTTGAGTATATCAATAGAAAAAGGAAGACTAGGGAAAATGTAGGCCCACTGGCGAATGAGACAGGTGCCCTAGTGGTGGAAGACACAGAGAAGGCAGAGTTCCTGAATGCCGCCTTTTCTTCGGTCTTCACTGCTAAAGCTGTCCCTCACGAATCCCATACTCTGAAGGCAAAGGAGAAGGTCTGGAGAGAGCAAGATTTTCCCTCAGTTGAGGAGGACCGTGTCAGAGACCACTTGGCCAAGCTGGACATTCATAAGTCCATGGGCCCTGATGGGATGCACCCGCGAGTGCTGAGAGAGCTGGCGGATGTTATTGCTGGACCACTCTCCATCGTCTTTGAACGGTCATGGAGAACAGGAGAGGTGTCTGAGGACTGGAGGAAGGCTGACATCACTCCGATCTTCAAAAAATGCAAGAAGGAGGACCCAGGGAACTACAGACCAGTTAGTCTCACCTCTGTCCTTGGGAAGGTAATGGAGCAACTCATTCTGGATGTCATCTCCAAACACGTTGAGGAACAGGAAGTTATTGGAAGTGGTCAACATGGATTTACCAAGGGTAAATCATGCTTGACCAATCTGATACCTTTCTATGATGTTATGACTGGTTGGCTGAATGAGGGGAGAGTCGCAAATGTCATCTATCTTGACTTTAGCAAGGCTTTTGACACTGTCTCCCATAACATCCTCATTAGGAAGCTGAGGAAGTATGGGCTAGATGAGGTGACAGTGAGGTGGATTGAGAGTTGGCTGCGGGACAGAACTCAGAGGGTTGTGATCAGCGGCACAGAGTCTAGTTGGAGGCCTGTGACCAGTGGTGTCCCCCAGGGGTCAATACTCGGTCCAATTTTGTTTAATATATTCATTAATGACCTGGATGAGGGGACAGAGTGTATCCTCAGCAAGTTTGCTGATGATACCAAACTGGGTGGGGGAGGCTGACACCCCAGAGGGCCATGCTGCCATCCAGCGTGACCTGGACAGGCTGGAGAGCTGGGCAGAGAAGAACCTAATGAGGTTCAAGAAAAGCAAGTGCAAGGTCCTGCACCTGGGGAGGAAGAATGCTAGGCACCAGTACAGGTTAGGGGCGGACCTGCTGGGAAGTAGCTCTGAGGAGAAGGATCTGGGGGTTGTGGTAGACAGTAAATTATCCATGGCCCAGCAATGTGCCCTTGTTGCCAAAAAGGCCAATGGAATCCTGGGCTGCATAGGGAAGAGTGTGGCCAGTAGGTCGAGGGAGGTCATTCTCCCCCTCTACTCTGCACTGGTGAGGCCACAACTGGAATACTGTGTCCAGTTTTGGGCTCCCCAGTTCAAGAGGGACAGGGAACTGCTGGAGCGAGTCCAGCGAAGGGCAACTAAGATGATTAAGGGAATGGAGCATCTCCCTTATGAGGAAAGGCTGAGAGAGCTGGGACTCTTTGGCCTGGAGAAGAGAAGGCTGAGGGGAGACCCTTACGGACACCCCACTGTCCTCCCAAATCTGGGCTCTTTACCTGCTGGGCAAGCCAGTAACACACAGAGCAGAGGTATTTCTCTGTTTATGCTATTAATGCACAGAAATGGGTGCTTGTCCCAAAACGGGAGCGCTCACACCTTAGTTCCAAAAAGCTTCACCTTTACACATCGATTATTACATATTCAAACAATTAATACATATTCACTGTTATTCCCTGTAATGATTGGTCGAGATTTCTTTGCTTCCCACATAAATGAATGCGCAGACTCTGTCTTCTTTTTCCACTCTTATGTTTTTAATAGGTGGTATCGTTTGGGGAGGTGGTCAATGAGTGGGTGGCCACCATCTCCCCCTGCCGGAACTCCCTTTTACCTCCTTTTCCTCTGATCTCGGCAGTTTCAAGTGGGTTTCTGGGTTTGCTGACCAGGCCTACAGTTCGTTGCTCTCTTGATAGGAATGCCCTGCTTATCAACAGTGCTACACTGTCTGCTGGGTAGTTCCTTAACTGAATCACAGAGAAATCGTGTCTACTAACTATTTCCCTATATTGAGAGTAGGTAAATAACTAGCGTTGGGGCAGTATAGAGGACTTGAGCAGCAGCAGGTGTCCTTTGTTGCTTCAATTACATTTTCCATTTAATTTTCCTAGTATATGTCGATTTTACTACAACAATTCCCCCTCCTTGAGACTTACCCAAGTCTTTCTGTACTTCAGTGAGCCTCATTTCCTATCCCGTATCACTAATACATAAGGTTGAGATAATTGCTTGTTAACGATACTCTTAAGACATCTAAACAAAACACAAACAAAAATCACTACGATCACAAAAATGATTGGGTTTCACAATAGGCTTTGCAGCCATCCGGTCCGGGCAAACTCAAATCCAAGCAAGATCTCGTTCAACCATCCGACTTCTATTGCCTCTCGTAGATTTCTGCCATCCAAGCAGGAGGCAAATTAATTTTTCCTATCTTCTCTTTTGACTGATTCCCTGTCCAGTCCATACACCAAGGAGTAGATTGCACGTAATGCCATTCTCCGTGTTCCGCAGTCTTACACACTGAAGGGAACTGCATTCCCTGAGGGAATCGATCACATGGTCCTGTTTGCTTAACCAATACAGGTTGCTGGGTCTTGTTAATATGCCAACACCAATTTTCAGAATCATTCCCCAGAACCTTCCATTTCCCTAATCCAAATCCCCTTTCCTTTTTCAAATTAAATCTTAATATTCCAGTTCCATTCATGAAGATGGTATCAAAGGTCCAATTCAAAGCGAGGGTTCAAATTCCCTGCTCCAAAGGAGAGTTTGCTGTCTTTGGTAGAGGCAGACATGCTGTAATTGAACCCATGTTGGGGATTTTACTACAGCACCAGGACACCGCAGAGTACACGCAGTGTCCTCAAGGGCCCGTCCAGCACAAACCAGGAAACCAAAAAAGGGACCCCCGACCCAAAGAGGCCTCTGATTTGGGCAGCGCTTCCAGGAGATGCGGTTTCTCAGCCCCGGCCTGAGAAGCGAGCTGCACCAGCCAGTGAGAACCACGCTGTTGTGGGTTTGCAACCACCAGTCCCCATGTGCCACCCTGTTTGGGGTGCCAAACTCGGATTCCAAAGCCGCAGGTGCAGATGCCGGCAGCCAGCTGCCTGCTCGCAAGGACCCATGCGCCAGCGCCCTGTCTCACAGCAGCTACGACATCCTTTTGGGGAAGGACACCATGGAGAGAACCCCGAGATCCACCAGCAACTGGAAAACTACATCCTGGAGCCCCTCTGCAAGCGCAGCACCAGCCCCCGCACTGGTGGCATAGCAACGAGCATCGCTTCCCGGCCACGGGGCGGCTGAGCCAGCAGTACCTCGCCATCCCCGCCACCGCCCTCCTGCCAGACCAGGCCTTCGCTGCCGGGGAAAGCGCCCTCGCGCTGTCCTGGCGCCAGAGAACCTGCGCCACATTCTCTTCTTGCATCAGAACTTTTTGGAAGCGGTGCGGAACAGCAGTGAGACTCGCAGCAGGAAACTGCACGTGGAGCCCTTCCGTGGGGTAGCAGTGGTTTAAATCCACATACGGGGCTTTCGGACCTGTATTTCAATACTGTGCTGGGTATTTTCCCCAAACTCCCACCTTTTGGCATCGCTTTGGCAGCAGCCGCAACAAGGAGCGGGCTTAGGGAGGAGGAGTGAACACACCACCGCTTCTTTGATTTTCAGGTTTTTTTTACGTACAAGTGATGAGGAGCAAAAGGAGAATGTGCTGTTAATGTTAATTACCTAATCTAACTCTACTAAATGTGTTTATACTTCAGCTCCCGGTTTTCCTTGTTTTACCCAATTCCCTTTCCCGGGTGGGGAGGGCTCATCGGGTGATAGAATGATTGCCTAAATGACAATAAATTGTTATGGGTCTCTCCAACCATAACAGCACCACCAACCCAGCGGAACGAGTTTTAATTGCTTAAATTAGTTACGGCACAAACAGCAAGAGCAGTCCCAGAACTTTTACATTCACCAACCCAATTTAATAAGTTAAAGACATAAAATTTGCAGTTCATTGCATGCTGTTGATTGCATGCTTTTGATTGGAGAAGCAAGGGCGGTCACAATTATGCCATGGGGGGTGATGATGTTGCTCCTCCTCCTCCGATTGCGCTTCCTCCTCCTGGGAGGCGCCTTCCTCCTCCATGGTTGCTGGAAGCGGCTCTGTGGCATCCCATGCCAAGCTGAGCACCTATCCGCCTCCCTGCGCCGGCTGCTCCCTGGCAGGCAGATGCGCTTGTGCTCCACGCCGTTCTCTCGTGGGCTTACAGCCATGCGCTGTGTGCCGTTGATCGCGGAAGCGAGGTCACTCGCACCTGTGCCATGAGGAGTGACATTCCTCCTCCGCTGCTTGCGCTTTCTCCTCCTGGCAGGTGCTTTCCTCCTCCCTGGTTGCAGGGAGTGGCTCTGTGGCCAAAGTGGACAGCCATCTGCCTCACTGCTCTGGCTGTTCCCTGGCAGGCAGATGCGCTTGGGCTCCACGCCGTCTTCTGGTGAGCTTATGGTCAGGTGTTCCATGCCTCTGATTATAATATCGAGGTCAGCCGCGCTTGTGTCATCTCCTGGTGAGCTTATGGTCAGGCGCTCCATGCCTCTGATTATAATATCGAGGTCATCCGCGCTTGTGCCATCAGGAGTGGTGTGCCGCCTCTGCTCATTGAGCTTCCTCCTCCTGGGATGAGCCTGCCTCCTCTGCGGTTGCGGGGAGCGGCTCTGCGGCATTCCACACAAAGGTGGGCAGCCATGCGCCTCGCTGCTCCAGCTCCTCTTCCTTCCAAGCATGCTTGGCATCCGAGGGCCTGGAAGCTCGGCAAACTGTGGGCCAGCTGCAGGGACCCCTGCTTTTATATATCCCCAAGAACAGGCAGTGTTAGGTGGCTGATGACATCAGGAAGCCATTGTGATGTTGATTGGGACTGTGGCTGATGCGGGTGGCCAACTATGGTATGTTTGGGCGTGGGGGGGCTGTGGCCTGAAACATGCAAAAATGTGGGAAGAGGAGGAGGGTCGAGGGGGCTGAAAGCCTCTTTCCTGGGGCTCGCTCCTGCCCGCCATGTTGCTTGCCCGAGAGAAAGGCCACCCCTTGGGCATAGGGACCACCTTCCAGCTCCCCTCATAAGCCCTGGGCTCCAGCTCTCTCCTCATCCCGTGGCTGGGGTCTCAACAACATGGTGGCAACAGTGTTCCAGGAGGGCTGCCCTCCCACCGACCCAGTGCCCTGCAAGTGGCAAAGCCCCCCGTGCTTGATAGTGGCTCTTCATCTGAAGTAAGGGCCTGGGTGGTAGTGCGACAGGCCGCCTTCCACAAGGTTGTGGCTGTCGCTGCCCATCTGGGGAAGGCAGGACAGCTCACCTTTGAAGAACCACAGAAGCATAGAGGTTGGTAGAGACGCTTGGAGGTCTTCAGTCCAAGCTTCTGCTCAGAGCAGCCACAGCTGGATCCCGTTGCTTGGGACTTAGTTCGGTCATGTTTGGGTACCCTCAAGGACAGGCTTCACAACCCCTCTGGGCCCTTGTGCTGTGTCTGAGGAGCCTCATGGTGACAATCTTTTCCTTTTTATCTAGCTGGGATTTCTTCTGGGCCTAGTGCCACTTGTTCAGCTGTAGTCACCAGTTGGGTCCACCCCGAGCCTCCTCTTCTTGATGCAGACCAGAGGCAGCTCCCTCTGCCTGCCTCTTGTGTGCCACTCACCACCCAAAGGCTTTGGGCTGGGCCCACAGCGAGTCTTTTCTTGGGCTGTGGAAACCAGGAGGGGGACAGAAGAGTCCAGATGAAGTTTCCCAAGTGCCAAAGAAGAGAGGAGGCATTTCAATTGCATTTTCTGGTGTCGTTTAATTTTCTGGGATTTTTTTTAATGGATTATTGGCCAGTCTTCTTCCATGTTGTCAGTCACTTCTGTTGCTCTTTTCCTTAAAATGTGTTCATGTAAGGCACTAGGGCATTTGGATACAATGAAGGAAGTCTGTCCCTTTGTGTCCTTTGCCATTGATTTGTGAGGAGAAGAGCAAGGGGGAAGGAAGAGGAGGACAATCAGCAAACGGTTGCGGTAGCTCAAGAAATCCCTTAACTTGAAGCTGTTATCCAGCAACCTAATCAAACCAAGACCTCTTCCCATTGCAGTTTCTCTCATGGGACCTGTGCTGTGCTTTTTATCGTCTGGACTCTAAGTAGCTATAGATTTTATAAATATTTTTCCAGCTCCCCTGGTGATGAGTTTGCAAAGAGAGTGCTTCTAAGTATCTAAAGGGTGGGTTGAAGGAGGATGGAGCCAGACTCTTTTCAGTGGTTCCCAGTGACAGGGCAACGGGCACAAGTTGGAAGTTCCATTCAAATACAAGAAAAAACCTTCTTTAAGGTTAGGGTGATCGAGCACTGGAACAGGCTGCCCAGGGAGGTTGTGGAGTCCCCTTCTCTGGAGATCTTCAAGACCTGCCTGGATGCAGTCCTGAGTCATGTGCTCTAGGTAATCCTGCTTTAGCTGGGGAGCTGGACTAGATGATCTCTAGAGGTCCCTTCCAACTCTGAAAATGTCATGATTCCTGAAAACCAAACCTTACTCCTATCAGAAGAAAACCAAACCTTACTCCTATCAGAAGAACACTAAAGCCTAAAACTAAGACCTAAAAGATGGCTAACAAAGACCTAAAACCTACACGGGACTATCACCTAAGAGGGAAACGCTATTAAATACGATAACTATTTCTCTGCTGTTCGCTTCTTCTGGGTCTTTCTGGAGTGGGGGCGACCTCGTGGTGGTGGATCCTCTGCAGAGCTCAGGCGCTGCCCCCATGCTAGAGGTCGTTGGGGTTTTCTAAACAGAGTAAATTGACCTCGTTGGTGGTCTGAGATGACAGTTGCCCAGTTGCCAGCTGGAGGAGGTCACCATCTGGGCTTCTCTCGGCTTCGCCTCCCTTTAAAAAAACTGCCGGGGCCTTCCAATCGTCCCGCGGGTGATGGCATTTCATGTGAGGATTCCTCCCATTGACCTTCCCAAACACCCTGGAAGGGAGAAAACAAACGGGAATTTTTAATTTCTTTTTTTAGTTTCTTAGACCACGTTTCATTAGTTTTATTTTGTGAGTTTCTGCTGTGTTTTGCTGCGTGGTCCTACACAGTTTCTGCCGGTACCCCTGGCTGGTGGGACCTTGCTGGTTAAACAAGAGAGATTGTTGGGGATTAAAATAGGAGAATTAACGGTGCGATTGCTTAAATTTAAGGTGGATCGAAACTTGAGCAGCTTTGCTGGGAATGAGTGATGTTGCTTGGCACGAGTGACTGCAGCGTGGAAGCCCTCGGACCGCAAACCGCAAAAAGGAACTTTAGTGGAACCTCTTCTTAGTGAAAATAGAGAAACGCTGGGATTCTTCCACAACCAGATGAAGCGGAGCAAGCCTGTAATTCGAGGAAAGGGCCTTCAAAGAGAGTGAGAAAGCGTTCCAGCTGAAGTCAGCAGGAGACAGAGGAGACCCAAGTGCGAATTAGATGGGAGGAGGGTGAAACTGCACGAGTAGAAACAATCCGCACTGCATTGTCGCTCTAATCAGCACAGAGGAAAAGCGGCTATTAAACAAATTGCTGGGACAAAAAGTCGGTGCATGCAGAACACAGAGGTGCCTGAACACCTCAGGGAATAGACCTTCTAAGGCACTGGAAGACAAGCGACAGGGCACTCTCTTCGGAGATACCCAGCTTGAGCTGGAACAAAGCCACTCTGGGGCAGAGACGGGGCTCCGGACTCTCCTTCCCAGTCGGAAGCTGAGGCTGGATACAGCCACACCGGGACTCCTCTCCCAGAGGAGGTGAGAAAGGAAAGGGGGTCTGGTCCCAACCTCACGACTCGGCGGGAGGGTCTCCCCACGTCAGAAAACACAGAGCTTTGGGTTTAAAGTCAAACAATACCGCCAGAAGGCTGCGGGGCAGGGGGAACCCTCCAGCTGCCCTTAGCTCCGCTCCCCCTGGGCGCCTTTTGAAAGTTTCCATCGGTTTGAGCCCAAAGCAGCAAGGAGCGCCCAGGGACGGTGCAGTTGTCAAGCACAGGACGTTTCTCTGGGGCAGACCTCGGGTTTTAGCGAATATTCCTTCATTCCCAGCACTGGGAGTAGGAGGACTTCTATTCTCCCAATTGTCACAGAACTGACAAGAGACAAAACAAGCTCCTATTGATACATGGCGTCTGTCACCCCACGAGACCTTAACGCAGATGGCGGCCAACAGGCAGCACACAAGAACTCTGCCCCTTTAGCAAAGGGATTCGAGCCTGCGGAACAGAAAACTTGGGAGCGACTCCCAGCTCACCCCAGTGCTAAAGGCTGTCCTAGTCCGGTAGGAATTGAAAAATAGCTGCTTCTTACCAGAGCGTCATGCAGGCGGTGCAAGGCATGCTTGAGGTTGGCTCTTTCCCCCGGCACAACGTTGGAGCAGGAGAAGTTGAGCAGATTTGTCACTAGAAATGCAACAAAACGCAACAGAAAGTCAGTTTCCGTCAAGAAGGGAGAAAAGGTGCGATCCAAGGCAGAGGGCAAACAGAGCAGACAGACTGGAGACCCAGAAAAGGCACCGAAAAAAAGGCAGGTTATCCGCTATCGCTCTCTCTGCCTTAAGAGCAGCTTTGGGACCAGAAGCTCCAGAGACAGATCTCGCAGTTGAGGTGGGACAGCTACAAACGGCCCTGGCCGTCTCTCCCAGAGGACGTGACTGACAGCGCCACCGGTTGTTATCTCTTCACTGTCCCTCCAGATCTGAGCACAGATCACACACATAACGACATGGATTCTGCCACCAATACACAGCTGCTAAATATCCCCGGCTGTTGCCGATCTGTAAAAAAACCTCCAAAATACAAGAGAACGCTGACAGTGCAGCCAGGGCTGTGAGTCGGAGATGGACGGAGTCGCAGCCCCTGAGGTTGAAATCAGCCCCACATTTAGGCACAAACCGGGGTTTTAAGCCTCGCTACAAACCAGCCCCCCGCTTTTGAAAAAAACAGGGAGATTCACCTCAAAATAAACCATGTTCTCCATGCCAAAGGGATGCTGGTCCATGGCCACTGCTGCCCTTAGGGCCAGTTGGATGGGGCTTCGCTTGACCTGGAGCAGAACTCGAGGGTGTGAGGACAATGAGACCCCTAAACAAAACCTAAAAAGAGGAAAAGTTCAATAAGATTTGCTGTTCCTCACCCGCCAAACCCTAACCACTACAACTGGCCCTTTCACAACCATGCCTGATCACAGAAGAAAACTGAAACATCCCAATTCCCAGTTCAAACACATGGCATGGAGCTGCCCAGACCCCACGTGTGGGCTGGGGAGACGGGGCCTCTTCTTCTCAAAACCCGCAAGAAGAGAAAGGGCAGGAGTGTTTTCCCAGCCCTGGAAGACCTGTGGGGCTGCCCCAGCGCTGAGATGTGGGGAGAAGGTGGGAGGGAGGAAAAGGCTGCCCAGGAGTGGGGTTGGGGGAAGGAGGGAGCTCCAGCCCTGAGGGAAACGCTGCTCCTGGCCTCACAGGAGGCCGTGGGGCCGCCCCAGAGATGGGGTTAAATTCTGAGTGATGCCCAATTCACCACTATCAGCCCAGGCACGTTTAATATATATCAAACTGTTACGGTTCTGGGTACACTAATAGCGCACTGCACCTTCAGCCCAGTCGTGCTCATGAACTAACACGGCCACGCTTCGGTCGCGTTGCGTGGGAAACCCAAACGACGAGCTGCCTACACAGTGCAGTTTGCTCAAACAACAAAGACACGAGTTCCTTTGGATTGCCGGTGACAGTGACTGTCTGCAAAGCCCGTGTGAATACTACAGATGTCAGTAATACAGCTCAGTTAGAAATGCGCTAAGCTATAAAACCACTCTGTAGAGATCTCTAGGTTTCCTGGGGAAGCACTTGGTACGGCTCAGGCCGTCGACTGGTCCCAGAAGTCCACGATGGTGTCTTCCCTCACATCCCCCCTTTCTTGGGCTATTTTTATACTTTTTTTTTATCTTCAAGGTGGAGTTTGAGTGGCTCGAGTCATAAATACTTTCATTACGATTGGTGTAAAATTTTCTCACCTCGCATTTAAAGGTATAGTTTACGAACAATTCAGGGGCCAGACTCAAGCAGGAGTGGTCGCACCTTGGAGACGTGTAGCTTTTGGGATGGAGGTGTGTTTTGGTATTATAATGACATTATAATGAGCAAAGTTCACCAAAGGACAGCATTTCATCAAAAAAAATGACAGATCGTTGGCTCAGCGGAACAAGTAGCAGTTTATCAGTTCCACAAGACCTTCGAGGGCTCCGTTTGGCCCTCAAGTTCCCAGTTTATCACAGGGTTTTAGCTGCAGTGTCTCCACTCTGCTCCATCCTTCGCACTGTTTTTCTTCCCTGGTGCCATCTCTTTCCCATGTTTGCTGGATTATCACAGGGTTTGGCCTTGGAGTCTCCACCCCACTCCACTCCCCGTGTTGCTCTGCAAGCAATATTGTACAGGGAATCGCAGATGTAGCGGATTCTTCACACACCGGCTGCGGCTGCGTTCTACCCTAGAAAACTTTTGATCTTATACCTTTCCTTAATGTGTGACCAATGCTGTATTATTGATCATTTGTAGTAATTATCCACAACAGGTACAGGTTTGGCCCATGTCAGCTGAAAATCTCAAGAGATCCCTCAGTGGGTGATAACTGGGACTCGAGGGGGGTTGACTTGCCCCGGCCCTCCAGTCCTCGAGGTGTCTGCCTGAATAGTGTCCTGACTCAGGGGAGGTGCTGGCCACAGCTCACTGCCATCCAGGAGAGCTCTAAGGGTCTCGCAAGAATCGCTGCTTATAGGGTCTGAGATAATTTACTTTCATTGGGTATTTTTCCACTCCAGCCCAACTGGACGATGGAATATTCTGGTACTTTCCACTAGTTGTGCAAGTCCAGAACTTGCCAGATCTGCAAGTTCTGGTATCGCCCCCTTTTGGGCCATGACCCAGGTACAGATGTGGTAGGCTGTCAGAGAGTGACAGTCCCAAGCGACACCGGAGGCAGGAGCCAAGCATGTTGCAGGGGTGCCTTAACGCTCTGGTCCTTTCTCTTTGGCAGATACATGTGCCTGACACCTCCTGGGTTGGTTTGTAGCCCAGGGATGGGGAATCGCACCAAGCACCGAGTGGCCAAAGTGGGGCGGGGGGTGGTGGTGGTGTTGCACCACCACACCACAGTGTTTGGGAGCTCAGCCTCAGCCGCGAGTTTCAGTTATGGTCAGGATTCGGGTCCGGAGAGCCACAAAGCCTCCGGCTCCAGGGACTGTGGGGCTGGAAAAGGCACGCCAAGGGGAGCACGGCACCCCAACAGCATTGCTCCCTCCACACCTTTATCAATTCTTCCTCTCAGTCTTTACCCAGTCTTTTGTACTTTAAAATACATGTAAAAGCATTTTTCAGTTAATTCGGAAAGTTTTCTTGTGAAGTTCTTTCAGTTCACAGTTCTGATGCCCAGCGAAAATGGAAAAATCTCAAGATCAAACTGAGACTGAGCACCCAAACATCTGACAAACAGCTGAACCATCTCAGAATCTGGCTTTCACACCAAAACAGCTACTTCCTAGAATGCATTACTATTGCTGTTTACGTTAAAAGTCCTCTGAAAATGCTAAGTAAAACTAATCGTATTTATTCATATTAGTAATTATACATTAAAACATAGTCTGTAACAATCATTTCAACTGGAAGCTTTCAGAGCAGACTAAACTTAGTGAATGTATTGATGACATTTATATGTGACCATGCAGAGCATACTTTTTAAATTTGTAATCAGTTTTGAAACTTTGTGGTGTTCTTCCCGCATCTCATTTTTGGAATTTGCAGTTTTATCATCTTTTTCCAGTGGATCCAGTTTTTCCAATTGATAACTTCCTTCTTTCCATTTAGATTTTTCTTGTAAATGGAAGTACTCGCTTCATCTCTTTCTCCTCTCCATGTATTGTTCTCCTTTTCTATTCACTTCTGTGTCTTCTTGGCTCTGCTGTCAAAATAGAGACAGAACATTTTGTGCATGATTTGTTGGAGTAAAACTATGTGCTCTTTCAGAAACGCTTTAAGAGGTAAACTTTCAACATGAGGCATGAGATAGAGGTTCTAACCTCTGCTTTTGAGACACTTGTAAAATGTTTCCATGGTCCTTAGGGTGTCTCGGGAATGTTTTGTAGCCCGAGTCCTTTTATGAATTGGAAACTGGGCTGATCACCATTCCGCTATTGCAGACGCTTCACAAGCAATTGAACAGAGACAAACAGATCGCACTCATAGAGTCTCTGCTGTGCTTTGGCCAGTGCGACAAGCCAAACCCCACTGCTTCTGGCTCCTCACTTGAAAGGCAAGGACGTACTTTGCTTTCATATCAGTAATGTTGTGAAAACTCAGAAATCACGGGTGAGTCATACAGGCAGAATTACATGTCTGCACACCAACAAAACTGCTCTTTCAGACTACTCAGCGTTGCTTACAATCTTGCAGGGTTTCGGCTGGGCAAGTTTGAAGAGCGCCTTTACATTTCCTAGGTGGGGAGGGGCATGTTGCTTTTACTAAAAAGACTGAATTGTAAACACTTCTGTCAAACAGTTACCTGAACAGTTGTTTTATACTTAGACAAGGGGTTTGCATGTGGATTTCTTCTCCTCCAAGCTGGTGCGTTGTAAGGTCCTGAAGGGTATTTGTCTATAGAAAAAAACATAGACGTTGCCTCTTAATTCCGGCTACATGAGAGACGAGATAGAGGTCCAGGAAAGACTCTCAGTCTGATACGTGAATTGAATGTTACATCAGCTGAAGTGTCAATGAAGGCATCAGGTGAATCCTACATTGTCTCTCACATACAAGCTGGTATTAAATACAGACTTTCTCTCTGGTAAAGATAATTTGTAACTTGCAGTGTTTGCATCAGGCTCACAGGATCTTCCAAATGAGGCAATTCTGCCACGGACATCCTTGACCTGAACAAAGTGAATGTTGCCATGCTGAAAACCTTCCCAAAGGCATCAAGTGCTTTTAGATTCAACAAGTCTATAATCCAATCCCCTCCTTTATCTCTGCTTGTGAAAGCACTAGAGGCAAGGCAACATGATGGTTTTGTTCTAGGCAGTTGATTTGCATCAGAGCATGCTGCATAATGACTAACCATTTTTTGTAACGCTTGGTTAAAAAACATTATCATTAATACTCTGATTTTCTGTTGATTCCAGACTATTTCCATTAATTCCAATTACTAATTGCACAATAATCTCAAAAGTTGCAATTTATACAAAACGTGCAATTTATACAAAACGTGTAAGTATTACCGTAGTTTTCCATTTGGGTGCAAAATCTTCTATTTATGTCAAGCTGGTTCTTCTGTTTGGAGCTTTTCCCACCACATGGCTCAGGCACTGCTGAAAATAAAGGTAGAGAAAATGGTAATGGTTGTTTCTATGATAAAAATGCTGATCACCTTTTTTTTTTTTTTTAAATGCTTTATCCTTTTGTAACCTGGAAATTTGATAAGATGTATTCTTCACTTGAAGAATGTTTTCTCTGTAATCTCTGTACAAATCTGTGCACATTTCATCAACGTAGAAATTCTATTCTTCAACTACTCTTCATCCCTGAGATGAACCAGTGATGTTGGGATTCATTTAACTTAAATTTATTCATCTGAAAGTAGGGGTTACTTTGTCTGAAAGAAGGTTCCTTGTATTGGAAATTAAGGCAGGGAGGCACCTGAAGAGGAGAACCCAGCTTAGGAGAGATGACTGGAACTGGCAAGATAAAATCACCTGATTAACTTATGATTATTTACATTATTTACCACTTAATTTCTTGATGAAGTGACAGATGAAAAACCACAGTTATCCAGAGAAACCATGGAAACGGAAAGTAGAAAGGCAAAAAAGCCCCCAGTGATGTACAGTACTAGATTGCATGAAGCTCTATTAGCAATGTAAAAATAAAGTGAAAGATGTACAATTATTGTTATGTCTGAAAAAGATTGCCAAAAAGAAAGATACAAGACTCAGAATCCCACCTGTAGGCTTCTTGTCAAATTTATGACATAGTACATACTATCAAGAGGAAACGGAAAAAAGATGAAGGAAAATATCATAGAATCGTAGAATCGCTGAAGTTGGAAGGGTCCTTTAAGATCATCAAGTCCAACCATTAACCTACCCTGACAAAACCACTTCTAAACCATGTCCCCGACTACCACATCTACCCTTTTTTTAAAGACCTCCAGGGATGGCGAATCCACCACCTCCCTGGGGAGCCTATTCCAATGTTTAACATCCATTTCAGTGAAAAAAATGTTTCCTAATATCCAATCTAAACCTCACCTGACATAACTTGAATCCATTTCCTCTCGTCCTATCAGTTTTCACCAGGGAGAAGAGATCATCTCCCACCTCTCTACACCCTCCTTTCAGGTAGTTGTAGAGGGTGATAAGGTCTCCCCTCAGCCTCCTTGTCTCCAGGCTAAACAACCCCAGCTCCCTCAGTCGTTCCTCATAAGATTTGTCCTCCAGACCCCTCATCAGCTTTGTAGCCCTTCTCTGGACACGCTTCAACACCTCAATGTCATTCTTGTAGTGAGGGGCCCAAAACTCGAGGTGGGGCCTCACCAGTGCCGAGTACAGGGGGATGATTACTTCCCTAGTCCGGCTCCACACTATTCCTGATACAGGCCAGGAAGCCGTTGGCCTTTTTGGCCAACTGGGCACACTGCCAGCTCATGTTCAGCCAGCTGTCCACCAACACCCCCAGGTCCTTTTCTGCCGGGCAGCTTTCCAGCCACACTTCCCCAGGCCTGTAGCGCTGCATGGGGTTATTGTGGCCCAAGTGCAGAAACTGGCACTTGCCCTTGTTGAAACTCATGCCATTGATGTTGGCCCAATGATCCAATCTATCTAAGTCTCTCTGTAGAGCTTCCCTATCCTCCTGGGAATCAACACTCCTGCTTAACTTGGTGTCATCTGTGAACTTACTGACAGTGCATTTGATCCCCTCATCCAGATCATTGATAAAGATATTAAAGAGAACTGGTCCCAGCACCGAGCCCTGGGGGACACCACTTGTGACCGGACACCAACTGGATTTAACTCCATTCACCACCACTCTCTGGGCATGGCCATCCAGCCAGTGTTTGATCCAATGAAGAGGACACCTGTCCAGGCCATGAGCAGCCAGGAGAATGCTGCGGGAAACGGTGTCAAAAGCTTTGCAAACATCCAGGTCAATACCATCCACAGCTTTTCCCTCATCCACTAAGTGGGTCATCTTATCATAGGAGGAGATCAGGTTTGTCAGGCATGACCTGCCTTTCACAAACCCATGCTGACTGGGCCTGATCACCCTGTTCTCCGGCATGTGCCGTGTGATGGCACTGAGGATGACCTGTTCCATGACCTTCCCAGGCACCGAGGTCAGACTGACTGGCCTGTAGTTCCCTGGATCCTCCTTCCGGCCCTTCCTGTGGATGGGTGTCACGTTTGCCAACCTCCAGTCAGCTTGGACCTCCCCAGTTATCCCGCACTGCTCATAAATGATGCAAAGTGACCTGGTGAGCGCTTCCACCAGCTCCTTCAGTACCCTTGAGTGGATCCCATCTGGCCCCATTGATTTGTGTACCTCCAGGTGCTGAAGCAGGTCCCTCACCATTTCCCTTTGGATTACAAGGGCTTCGTTCTGCTTCCCATCCCTGTCTTCTCGCTCAGGGGTCTGGGTACTCAGGGAACGACTGGTCCTACTGCTGAAGACTGAGGCAAAGGCGGCATTAAGTACCTCAGCCTGTTCCTCATCCTTGGTCACTATGTTACTGGCCCCATTTACTAGAGGAGAGAGATTAGTCCTCTTTTTAATGCTAATATATTTATAGAAACTTTTTTTGTTGTCCTTGACAACAGAAGCCATGTTTACTTCCAGCTGGGCTTTGGCCCTCCTGATTTTTTCCCTACATAGCCTCACTACCTCTTTGTAGCCCTCTTGAGCGGCCTGCCCTTCTTTCCAAAGTCCATAAATCCTCTTTATTTCCCTAAGTTGCAACCCTAGCTCCCTGTTCAGCCAGGCCGCTCTTTTTCCCCGACGGCTGCATGAATGGCAGGAAGAATGAATTCAGTCCTCCATCCAACATAAACAACAGTATAAATCACAAACATTTAGAGTACATTTAAATCAATAACAGAAATTTGAGTAAGACCCGAGCCCTTGTTTATTCAAGATGAAAAATAATCCTAAATAATGAAAACAGTCACAAATCCATCATAATAAAGACTCCAGAGAAATCCTAGCTGTGGAAAAATACCATGCAAAGCAAGCATTCTTTCGTCCCCTGCTGGGAGGAAAAAAGTTGAACAAGAAACATTTCTTGAGAGGAAACTGAAATTTTACTGCAAAACTAGTACTATTGCTATCAATATTTAGATATCAATTAAAATGAGAAGTTAAAGGTGGACTAATCCACAGCTTATTGCATATTTCAAAAGAGTAAATCACATAAAAGATGCTGTAAAAAGTGGGGATGAGTATTTTTGTGCACATCGGCAAATCATTGCATTCATCCTTTTTTGTTGGCAGAGACATGAATTCCTGCTATGAAGGTGGCTAAATTATTGTTCATGAACTGTCTGACTAACTGTAAAGCTTTATAAAGCTTTACATTTCTCCTGATGCATACCGCTGCAATCCGCTTCTGAAAATTGTGATGGATCAAATTTACTCTTGCCCGTATTTAGGCAGAAATAACTTAAAAGTCACCTGCAGGGGCAAAATCAAAAGCAGCACAATACAGACAGATATATTTGAGGCATTTTGAGAATCTCGTGCAAGCAGGAACCCACCTGTAGGTCCACTGAACTTTGGTTTTGGGGTGACGGTGACAGTACAGTACACTACATGTGCTGCTCTTCGAGGTTCTGAAGAATTGAAATAAGCCTTTCTTCCAGTTTCCCTCACGTAAGGTGCAGAAGAAACAGTTTCATCATCTTTACGTTGACCTCTCTCTTGGTGATGTGGTTTTACTTTGGGGTCTGAAACATGATATCCTGAAAGGGAAAAAAAAAAACCTTAAACAATAATGTTGTGCTGTTACTCAAAATTTGACACATTGCAGGAGACTGGAGGCTGGAAGACAAGATTAAATAAATGTTCTTTGTCGTTAGTCCAATCCAAATATGGACTATCCATCTTCGACCCTGAGAACAGAAATTAACCTGGTGGTGCTAAATCATCTAACAGTTTACTCAATGAAAAGGAATAAGCCAACTGTTTTCTCCAAATACCTTTGCCTGTTACTGCATTAGGTGAGTTTCTTGGCTCCGCAGAAATCCATTTCTTTTCTTTTACTTCTTTACAGTGACTGTTCTTTACCAGCTCAGTGTGGTTTGTTTCTGAGGGATTAAAATAACACATATTTACTTTTTTAAGAAGCATACAAAATTTTCTTATGAGAATTGCTACGGTGTTCTGAAAACCTAATGTCCAGCTTCATGAAGCCTTCTTGGGTGGATCACGTTTTCACGTGTTAATTATTCTAAAAGTCTCACTCCGCCAAAAGAAAGCAAAAGTTGCTATATTGCCTCTAGCAGAATTCCCGGTCGCAAAATCTTGAAAGCAAACTCAAAAGCTGACTATAAACACAAAGATCAACATTACTTTGAACTCCTACCATTGCTTTGATCAGTGCTGGCTCAGAGCGCTTCTCATTATGAATTAGAAAATCTTCATGAATATTGCATTTAGGGTTTACCATTTAAAACTACAAACATTTGCTTTAAACCAAATATGTGTTTGTAATAACTGAGAATCAAAAGTTGCATGCAATTTATATGTGTGTCACAGGGGGAACAAAACCTTTTCCAAAGTCAGTGTAACACCTGAATGGAAGCCAATGCAAACGGACTCCAAAGTGCAAGGTGACAACTTGTGAGCTTGAGCCGCATGTCCTTACAAGAAAACTCGCTTAGCAATAAAACAGGAGCCTTAATATGTTGCTGTCTACCAGTGCTTATTCCTCATCCCTTGCCCACGAGGTGTGCTTTGCCTCTGTCTCGGTTGTATCAGCTCAGCTGTGTGTTGCCCTGCAAGCTGAAAAACTAAAATGACATGGGATGAAAACAACTTCACTTTATTAAAGGATAATTTAAATCCTCAGTGATACAGTTTCCAGCATGGGCCCACGCATAATTCTAACAGCTGAACGGGCATTGCTGACAAATTGGCATTGGTGACAAACAACATTGCAGAAATACCATTGTATGGCGAAAGATTCAACCTTCATATAGTACCTTTACCTCTGACATCAACATACCTAGTGAATAAGGGTATTATACTATAGACAGGTCTTTTTTATAGCTCCACAGAACCATTTTCTTTTCCAAGATTAAGCAGAAAACAAATCGATTGGAATCAGCATAGAGGATTCCTTTTTTACTATAATCCTAAAACAAGCAGAATCATAAATGGTGTTTTGGATTGTTATAATTAATGAAGCAGCATGAGAAAGAGTCTCTAGAATGTAAAGAAAAAAGAATAACCCAAATACAAAATGATGAAGTTTAATGTGTGCCTATTCAGTTATTTACCACGTGATGTTCAGCAATGAGAAGTGATGCTTAAGTATATTACCTCCATTTTCAAAGGATCTGTGGTCTGTTCTGGGAAGACTCTCTGTGGGTACTCTCCTTCCGGAACATTCTCCTTCTCTTTTTGTGCTGCTCATGTTTGTAGGAATTGTATTACCATTGCCTGGAAAGGCAACAGAAAGAATGTTTGAGCTGCTTGTGTGTAAGCACAGGGAACGGCACTGCCGTCCTCTTCCTCCCACCCCTATGAGCTAATGACGTGTTCAGTGCAATGTCCTTGAACCTCTCCGTCTATATTCTTCTTTCTCTATTGTTAGTTACCTGGATGCTGTCTGGTGTACCTCAAGCACCTGATGCATACCTCCCACGCTCTCTAAGAAAATATAGGTCAATACACAGGTTAAAGAAGACTATGGCTCCAAAGTAAAGAACCAGCTACAAATAACCTGCTCGTTCTTTAGCCTCTCACTTTTCATGAATGGCATTTGGGAACCCTATCTGATTGAATGTATGGCATTTTCAAGATGGGTGCCGTCATAGTACCTGTGATGTGCCTCAGAGAATTCAATTAAAGAAGCGCTTTGGGGAAACATCTCTATCCCTTTCTCGGAATGTATCTGTCTTTTCAGACTCTCTCAACAGCAGCTGTGAACACAAACGCCTCATCCACTCCGCTCCTCTCAGTGCTGACCACCTGCCCAGGTACATCCTTTCTCTGCACTGTATCGGTGGCATGTGGACCTCTGGAACATCCATGGTTGAGCCCATGGAGACCAACGCATGCCAAAGGACACCCCCTGGCTGAACTATGAATTACTTCTTCTATCTGTAGCATCTAGACACATCCTGGCAGTTTGTGAACATAACAAAATACTGCCAATGATGAGGCTACTGGTGGCAGAGGTAAGCCCACTTCGAACTACAAACGGAACCTCACAAGGCAAGTGGCACTATAAAGTAGCCACAGTGCTCTTCGCCCGGCCCCTGCTACTCTGCCTGTTCTTCCTTTTCTCCTGCTAATGTAAATTAAGCAGTTAGTTCCTCTCAGTTCAGGCCACAATGCAGCAGAAATTGTGGACTTCTGCTTCAGTTTATGGGGTGGCTGAAAGCCAAACTCTGTCCTTTTTTTCTTTTTGCTCCAAAACTGCAAAGTAATATCAGGTGAAAATTTACCTGCAGTAATCAGATTGATACATTTTATACACTGCCAAATCTACTCTAGAATTCTCTTGTGAAAAGGATGAAGCCTATCCACCAAGGTACTTAGGTGTCAGTATTTTAATTTGCTGTATGTGACTAGCTTCTAAGTGCACTTTATCGAGGGTTATGCTCTTTCCTCGACCGTAGTCTGACTGGTTCTGTAAGGCCCATGTTCTGTGAGATATCAACTACATGCAAATCTGTTTCACCCGATGGAAGTGGAAAATGCACAGCACACCACATGCTCAAACATGTGGACGTCAAAGCTTTTGGGAATTCAGGGACTGATCCTGCTCACATTGAATTTAACAGAGGGTGCAGACTGGCTAAAAGAAGCAGAACTGCTCCATAACATAGAACAACTTCTGCCTCTTGCAATGAAAGAAAATTTCACTTCAGATTGGTTTTATGGGGAGTGTATAGTGTCCAGCGCATTTGCAGGCAAAGAAAAGTAATCTCATCTAAAAATTATGAAATACATCATAATTAGGTACCTTTCACGTTGGGATACTTTGATGGAATTGCTTCTCTTTCCCGAGGTAGTGCCTCGCATCTTTTCCCTTCAACACGTGTTCCTCTCTGCCACAGAGCAATCACCTCCTATAGGAAAGAAGTCTCACAGAGTCATCTGTACTCAAGAGCACCCTGAGAAATGAGAACAATGCAAAGACTCTGCTCTTCTTATAATTACATGAAGTTTATAATGGGAATGAATAAAAATATGCAAAGAACACCACAAAACCAAATAGATGATTCACTAAGGCTCACAAAAACTTAGATAAACAGTCCACTTCGAAAGCTTTCTATAAATATGGGTATAAAGAGAGATTTCATTCTAGAATTTTTTCTCATCTCTATCCTTTTCTCGGAATGTACGTAGTTATAAATGAAGATATATCTTAAAAGCGATATTCATATATTGTTACTGATTTCCTTGTTTATAGTCTAAATATATTGAAATACTTGCCAGAAATAGCTTATCAAAACTATGTTAATAACAAACATTTTAAATGTAGAAATGAGAAGAAAATAATGTTGACCACTTCTATTTAACAATTTGGGCTGGCAAAAACAATCAGTCGAAAAACTGTGACTTCACTTGTCTGTATTATTCAAAATTGGGACAGATTTTCCATTCCCAATTTTTATCAGCACATCATCCTACTCAAATCTGCTTTACATAGAACAGTATTGTGGGAAACCTCGGCTGGTCCGAGGGATCAGAATGCGAGTTTAACATTGACCTTGAGCAGATATCCGTGGACCCTTGAAGAGACTGGGGAGTCCTGAGAAGAGCTGAGTAAAAAGATAAGGGTTGGCAAACATCCTGGCTTTGACCAGAGCATGAACAGCGTGTGATGTGAGAGCGTATCGGGCAAAAGTAGAATGCTGAATATATGCATAGATAAGCACCTGGGTAAAAGAATATAAAAAAGCACTGCTTGTTAAATAAAGAAATTGGACTGCTGCAACTTGATGTCCAGTGTCGTGTCCATCCCAACAACAAGAACTGGTGACCCCGACGTGATTTTAAGGAAGAAGACGATTGGAAATAGTCATGGGGACGGAGCCCAGTGAAGCTGAGGACAGCGGGCAGAGCTGTTAATGGATCCAGATCATATTTAAGAAGACACCTGTAGTAGGTGAGCCACCGGGGACATGGGAGGGAAGTTAACAAAGGAGGAGCAGACTATCCTCTCCACATGGACGCTGTTGTTGAAACGGCAAGGTGTAATCCTCCCTGAAGTGACTTCGCGAAAAATGCTATTGTGGGGAAAAGAACGGGGAGTAAAAGTAACATTGGTTACAGCATTTAGTATAACGCAATGGACAAAGCTAGGGCAGACTTTATTTGAGGAAGCTACGCGCGGCTCAAAAACGGCTGTTGAGTTGTTAACTACGTGGCGACTTTTATTAGAGACATTAAAGAACTTTAGGGAGCAGAGAGATTTAGCAGGAGGGAGTGAACAGCCGTCCGCAGCCCCTGCGCCGTTTGTCTCTAAACCTCGTGTTGATGATTTAAAGGGGCAGGAGATTGCTGCTCGGGAAAATAAAGGACTGCTCCCGATGAACACAAAAGATAAACAATATAAATATGTATTACCTCGCGACCAAGCTGCAAGTGAGGGTGCTAACCGATCGGGATTTGTATTGCCTAGAGACCAAGTCGAGAACAGTGAAGAGGTCCAAAAGACCCCTCCGGAGGAGGTGCTCATCCCTTGTGAACCTCCTAATCCACCGTTCCCTTATCCACCTTTGCCCCCTGAATCGGACAATGAGGAGGAAAGCAATTTGATCGACTGGGGCAATTCTCCTCCAGTTTCTGTCCCTTCTGCCCCACCTCCCCCTTGTCCTTCTCACACTGATGTAAAATCGCAAATAGAACAAGGGGGTCCTCTCTGTTGTTCAAAGTATCCCCGAACTTGGGACTTACCACCAGTTCAAGTGACGGTTAAACCCCGAAACCCTGTCCGATTTTGGAGGGAGGTGAAGCAAAAAGCGATGGAATTGGGTGAATGGGACTTGTCAGAGAAAATACCTGTTTCACTTTCTCATGCCGAGTCTCCTAGTACTGAAATTGCCGAGCCTGCTGCTTTTCCTGTAGTATACAATGACCCTGCATCAGGGCAGCCCCAGGAACATATGCCCTATTCCTGGAAAGTGATTCAGGATTTGCAGAAAGCTGTTGCTCAGTACGGCCCGAACTCTCCTGCAGTAATGCAACTCATAAGATTGCTGTCCTTAGAAGCGATGACTCCTTATGATATTCAACACCTCGCTCAGGTTATTTTTCAGCCGGTGCAGTTAACAGTTTTTAGAAGCATTTGGCAACAAAGAGCTGAGGCACAAGCTGTGGCTAACTTACAGTTTCCGCAAGGGGACTCTCGCTATGGTAATGGCGCTGAAGTATTAACAGGGACGGGTCAATTTAATAATCCACAGCACCAGGCGCAATGGCCCCCCCTTGTGTTAGAACAAGTGAAGCAAGTAGGAATTGAATCATTAATCCCTACTGCCGAGTTGGCAGAGCCAAAACAGAAATATACCACTATTAAGCAAGGTACTCGTGAAGCATTTCTTCCGTTTGTTGAGAAACTGCAGGCAGCCATTGAGCGACAGGTGTTTGGCACTCACCTCCGTGAGATGCTACTGAAACAGCTAGCCCGAGATAACGCGAACGCGGACTGCCAAAAAATAATTGAAGCTTTGCCAGGTGATCCCACCTTAGAGGCCATGATAACCGCATGTGCTAAAGTTGGGTCTGTGGAACATAAAATGACTGCACTTGCAACAGCAATGGCAGTAGTGCGTGTGCAAAGCCTAAAATGTTATGGGTGTGGTCAGTCGGGCCATGTAAAAGCAGAGTGCCCTAGAAAGAAGCCACAGAGAACTGGCCCTCAAAAGCAGAGTACAGGAGGTGCTGCAAGCATGATGTGTCATCGATGTGGAAGAATGGGACATATTGCTAAGCAATGTCACTCAAAATATCACTTTAATGGGCAACCTATACCATCGGGAAACGGCAAGAAGAGCACGAAAGGGTGTGCGCAGACACAAATACCCCGCCTCAACAATCCGTTCCTGGGAGTAGTGCAAGAGCAACCCTCTGTGACAGGCTATCAAGAGAGACAAGAGGGGCAGCCGGGATGGATGTATCCACTGCCGACGCAGTGACAATAAGTACGAAAGAGGTACACAAGTTGCCCCTGGATGCTTGGGGACCAATTGGCAAAGGTTTAAGTACCTTACTGATAGGAAGATCTCGTACCACCTTACAAGGCCTCATGGTATATGTCGGAGTGATTGATGCTGATTACACAGGACAAATACGTGCCATGGTATCAACAGCTACACCACCTGTGACTACTGAGAAGGGAACTCGACTTGCTCAGTTAATCCCATTTCAAAATTGTGTTCCACGAACAAACAACGTTACACGTGGTAATAGTGGTTTTGGCTCTACAGGAAAGCCACAAGTCTATTGGGTACAAAGAGTATCTAATCAACACCCACAAATGCATTGTGTTCTTGAACTTAATGATGCCACCCCCAAGAAGATCCGACTGACTGGATTATTAGACACTGGAGCAGATGTGACGATCATCTCTTTACGGGAGTGGCCTGTTGCTTGGCCACTAACCTCCAATGCCTTGGGAGTGGCAGGACTCAGAGGAGTTGCCAACAGTTATATGTCCACTAACCCTATTGTGATTGTAAACTCAGAAGGGCAAAGGGCTACAGTGCGGCCATATGTGACCTCAACTCCTTTAAACCTATGGGGAAGGGACTGCTTAGGCCAATGAGGAGTTCGCATAACTACGGATTTTTAGTCGGGGCCACTGTATTGCAGGGTGTTTCTCGACCCACTTTAGCTCTAAAATGGCTAACAGAAAAACCGGTGTGTGTTGATCAGTGGCCCCTTGGCCAAGAGAAATTAACGGCCATGCAGTCTCTGGTAAGGGAACAACTTGTTGCAGGACACATAGAGGCCTCACATAGCCCTTGGAATACCCCAGTATTTGTTATCAAAAAGAAATCGGGGAAATGGAGATTGTTGCGTGATTTGAGAAAGATTAATGATGTCATGGCAACAATGGGAGCACTACAACCGGGATTACCTTCGCCTACTATGATACCTATGGGGTGGGAAATTGTTGTAATAGATTTATTTTTTTTTTTTTTTTACCATCCCTCTGGCAGAACAAGACAAAGAAAAATTTGCATTTACTGTTCCGTCTGTGAATAACATGGAGCCTACCAAAAGGTATCAGTGGAAAGTGTTGCCATAAGGTATGAAAAACTCACCTACATTTTGTCAATGGTCTGTAGCAAAAGCATTGACCATTTACCTTCACACCCACTGATTAAATTGGGCACACAAATAACCTTTGGACAAAAAAAAAAAAAAATCTCAGTCATAGAAATCCAGTGGAGGGTCCCACGGTGTTCACAGATGGGTCAGGAAAAACTGGAAAAGCTGCCATTGTCTGGAGACAAGGAACACAATGGCGACATAAGATTGAACATCAGGAAGGTTCGCCCCAAGTCGTAGAACTACGAGCGATGACCATGGTGTTTCAGAGTTTCCCCGGCCCAGTCAACATTGTGACAGATTCAGCTTATGTGGCCGCTCTGGTACATAAAGCTGTTTTAGGTAATGTAACTAATGAATTACTGTTTGATGTATTGAAACTGTTATGGATAACAATGCAGAGGCGACAGCAGGAATATTATGTGATGCACATTAAAAGTCATACCCAGTTACCAGGATTTATTGTAGAAGGCAGTGCACAAGCTGATGCTTTAGTGTCTGCAGTGGCCCTGGGACCTGTGCCCAATGTTAAACAGCAAGCGATAGCATCGCATAGTTTTTATCATCAGGGACATCATGCTTTGAAACGTCAGTTTAATCTTAGTAATACTGAGGCCCACAATATTATTGCGGCCTGCCCCGATTGTCAAGATGAACATGTACCTGTATATTATGCCACCAATCCACGAGGATTACGCGCTTTACAGCTTTGGCAAACTGATGTCACACATATTACTGAATTCGGCCGTTTGAAGTATATACATGTATCGATCGATACCTTTTCTTCTGCCCTCGTAGCCACTGCTCACACTGGAGAATCAGCTCGAGATGCCTTACGCCACTGGCAGCGTGCATTTTCTGTTTTAGGTGTCCCACAACAGATCAAAACTGATAACGGTCCTGCTTATGTATCGCAAAAGGTAGCTTGTTTTCTACAACTCTGGGGCATGACACATGTCACAGGCATGCCCCACTCACCCACGGGTCAGAGTATTGTTGAGTGTGCACACGGGACTCTAAAACGCCTTTTACAAAAACAAAAAGGGGGAATGATAGGGGAAACCCCTGAAGCACGATTAACTAAAGCTGTATGTGTATTAAACCTTTTGCAGCTTGCTGACGATACTCCTGCTGCGATGCCACCCCTTCTTCGGCACTTTGGTTCCCTTGTGACCCAGGAACGGGTGGGTCCTGGAGCAAAAGTGCTGCTGTGAGACCTAATAATCTCAGCATCCTTTTTAGCCCCTGGAGTGGCATCAGCTAAAGCACTCGCTACACTTAACAAGCTTGGGTGTTGGCTGGGTAAGCAATCTAATGCTACATCTTCAGCTCTAAGTAGTTTACTACTAGATGTAGACTCAGACATGCCACACTGCAGAATCAAGCTGCAATAGATTTTCTGTTGCTGGCTCAAGGTCATGGTTGTCAAGATTTTGATGGAATGTGCTGCATGAACTTATCAGACCATTCTCAATCTATTCATGCACGCATACAAGAGTTAATGGAACGAACGAAAAAGTTAAAGGAAGAGGATGGGTTCTTCTCTTTTGATCACCTTTTGCAAAACTGGGGACTCTCAGGATGGCTGGTTTCAAAGGTCAAAGCAGGATTAATAATATTGATGATAGTTGTAGTTGTGCTAATGATGGTGCCATGTCTCATCTCCCTACTGCAAAGGGCCCTGCAGCGGGCGATGGGGGCGGCATTTGTAGCACAAATACAAAAAGGGGGAATTGTGGGAAACCTCGGCTGGTCCGAGGGATCAGAATGCGAGTTTAACATTGACCTTGAGCAGATATCCGTGTACCCTTGAAGAGACTGGGGAGTCCTGAGAAGAGCTAAGTAAAAGGATAAGGGTTGGCAAACATCCTGGCTCTGACCAGAGCATGAACAGCGTGTGATGTGAGAGCGTATCGGGCAAAAGTAGAATGCTGAATATATGCATAGATAAGCACCTGGGTAAAAGAATATAAAAAAGCACTGCTTGTTAAATGAAGAAATTGGATTGCTGCAACTTGATGTTCAGTGTTGTGTCCGTCCCAACAACGACACCCAGGCCTGTTGCCTCTCCCAATTTGGCCTATTTCTGGTTTAGGGTATTCTTAGGGTTAGTCTGGAGGCACAAATCATGCTGCTGAGTCACTTGTCTTACAGTGGTGTATAAATTTCTAGCTATGATCTCTCTAATTAGGTGTTTATATAAGGCCTCTGCCCCCCGATGCCTTTTTCTGTGTGCTTCTTTTACCAGAGACCATGTTACATAGGAGGGAATGATTAGTTTCCCTTGTGGGGTGAGAGCCCATCCCCCTTTATTATATGACCCTTCTAAATCCGTGATAAGCTTCTGATCCTCCTTGGTATATTCTGGCTTACCTTCTAGGGAGATTTGCCTGTCAGGGACCAGAGCACCTTCTGGTTTTACCTTTATTTTGGCTACCAGTTTTGCCTCTCTGTCCGCCAGCTCATTTCCTCTTCCCAACTCCGAGTTTACTTTCTGGTGCACCTTAATGTGCATGATAGCCACTTTTTAGGGAGTTGGACTGCCTCCAACAGTTTCAGGATCTCCTCTGCATGCTTGATGTTCTTGCCCTGTGAATTCAATAATCCTCTCTCCTTCCAGATAGCTCCATGCGCATGCACGACTCCAAAGGCATATCTCGAGTCTGTATAGATATTCACAGCTTTCCCTTGGGCCAATTCCAAGGCACGGGTCAGAGCAATTATTTCGGCCTTCTGTGCAGAGATATTCATGGGCAAAGGCCCTGACTCTATTATTTCTTGACTGGTAGCGATGGCATATCCGGCATACCTTTTACCACTTAGGACATAGCTGCTCCCATCTGTGAACCAGTTTTCCGTGTTTTACATAGGACTGTCTTTCAGGTACGAACGGCTCGAATATGTTGCTTTGATGGTCTCCAGACAGTCATGATGCACTGGTTCTCCCGTATTCCCACTGAGGAAAGAAGCTGGATTGACAATGTTAGGGACTACAATTTCCACATCATCTTGTTCTACCATTATAGCCTAATATTTCAAGAACTTCTGTGGAGAAAGCCAGTGTCCACCTTTCACTTCCAGTACTGCAGATGTTGTATGGGACACTAACACAGTCATTTTCTGGCCCAGGGTGAATTTTCGGGCTTCCTGGATGTTTAGTATTATGGCCGCGACTGCTCGCAAGCATCCAGGCCAGCCCTTCGCAGTTGTATCTAGTTGCTTGGAAAAATAGGCAACTGCTCGCCGATACGGGCCTAGATCTTGTGCCAATTCCTAGGGCAATTCCCTGTTTTTCGTGAGAGAAAGGCAAAATGGCTTACTCACGTCTGGGAGTCCCAAGGCTGGAGCTGACATCGAGGCCTTCTTCAGCGACTTGAAGGCCTGTATGGTCTCTTTAGTCCATTTAAAGGGTTTCTGTTCGGTAGTTGTTAGTGTCTTGACAAGCAACCCATAATTATAAATCCACAGCCGACACCACCCAGTCATCCCTAGAAAAGTTCATAACTCTTTCACTGTTTGCAGTCTTGGAGTTTGGCCTATTGTCTCTTTTCAGGCCTGTCCCAAAGTCCTCTGTCCAGCACTGATTTCATAACCTGGGTAAATCACCTTGCGCTGCACTATTTGAGCCTTCTTTGGGATACCCGGTATCCCTGGAGCCCTCAAAAAATTCAGCAGACTCAGCATCCAGGTCGTACCAGCATCCTCTGTCTTGGTGGCAATCAAGATATCATCCACATATTGTAAGTTTCCCTTCTTCAGGAGGTGGGGCTTCCCAGGACTCGAGATGTTTTGCAAGTAGGTTAGCAAATATAGTGGGGCTGTTTTTGAACCGTTGTAGTAACACCGTCCAGGTAAGCTGAGTTCTCTGTCCACTTTTAGAATTTTCCCATTCAAATGCAATTATTTCTGGCTGACTTTATGGAGAGGGAGGCAAAAGAAGGCATCCTTCAGATCTAAAACAGTAAACCAAGTTAGCTCAGGTGTTAATACAGTCAGCAAGGTGTATGGGTTCGCTACTACCAGGTAAAGTCGCTGGTTCCGGGCACCGGGCCCGGTGGCCTCTTGGCAGAATGGGGGGCACCATGGGGGGTTCCCGGCAGGAGGGGAGGCAGAAGCCGGCATGGGACACCCCCGACAGACCCCCGCTGAACGCTCTGCCTGCGGGACGAGGCTGTGCAGGCCCCGCGGCAGGCAGCAGCGCCTGGCTGCGAGCGCTGCCTGCTGACAGCTGGCAGCAAAAAACCCCGTGTGGCATCGCGGCCTCTTGGGGAAGTTCACTGCCACCCCGCTCTCTGCAGCCCTGTGCCACCAGGGCCTTCCCAAAACACATACACCAGAGAACAGAACAGAACTGCTACAGGCAGCACGCACCTTTTTGGGTGTTGAGGGGCCCATCTGGCTACAGCCGCAGCAGGCAAGCGGTGATGCGCAAGCCAAATAAGCCAGGCGTACCCAAGCGGTGCCAACCTTCCCGCACAAAGCACGGTGAAAGGCAGGTGCAGCACAGTCCACACGGGCTATGTCAGCCACAGCAGCACCCTCCGGCAGGCTTTCTGTCCTTGCTGTCGCTGAGTTAGAGTGCTGCTCTGGGACAACACTGACAAGGGCAGTTGTGGCACCTGCTTTGCGTGGCCAAAGACACGCAACGTTAAGCTCTAGACAGAGAAGGATGCTCCCGCTCTCAGCCCCACGGGCCATTCTCCATGGCTTGGGTAAACCCTTGTCATGGCTTAACCCCCACCACGCAGCCGCTCGCTTACCCCCTCTTCCCCCCGCAAGGGACAAGAGGGAGAAAAGGAGGGCAAAGGAAAAAAATCTCCTGGGTTGAGACAAAGACACTTGAATAGAACAATATCAGAGAAAGCAAAATAACACAAGAACAAGAAGAACACCAGGCACTCGCACTGCCCAGAAGCTGGCATCGTCCCGAGCAGTGATGGCGGGTTCCCACCCCCTGGCTAACCCCCATTTATATACTGGGCATGTCATCTATGGTGTGGAGTATTTCATTGGCCATTCCATCGCTCTGTCTGTTCTTCTATGGGAAGCTAAAAAAAAGTCCTTGAATTATGTAAACATAGCTTAACAACAACTAAACCCAATAGCTGTTATTGGCATTCCTGTCACAGCATCCCTAGAAAGAGAAATTGACCCTTGTCCAGCCTAAACCAGGACTCATGGGTCTGCCTTCTACAGCTGTATGGTGGAGCCTTGCGCCCGTGCTGGAGTGCGGGGCAGTCCTGGGAGAAAAGCAGGAGCCGGCCACGTGCGTTGCGTTTGCTGAGCAGGGCTGAGTCCCTGGAGCGCAGAGAGCAGTGGCTTGAAGAATGGCAGCCTCAAAGCTCATGCACGGTGTGGGAGCCTCCTGCTGCCACCCTGCCTTGTGTGGCCGGACGGAAGGCACACAGCTGAGTGCGCAACCTGGTCCCCGAGATGGCAGGGCAGGCTGGCTCTGAAAGTGGGAGAGCTGCTCTCGAGGCCCTCCTTGAGGAGTCTCATGGCTTCACAGGCGCCAGAACCGGGCCCCAAACTGGACTCACTCAAGGCTGCTTTGTTTTCTGAAATGTGACCTGAAGGTGGTGCCCCATATCTGCGTAGAGTAGACAGAAGGAAGCCTTAGAGAAGGCAGCTTGTCTTCCGTGGGTACTCTGCTATTCCAGCACCACGTTTGGCAGGTGGTCGAGGAGGAACGATGAGAGTGGCCACACTGCACAGATAACTGGAGGAACGGTTGGGGTCAGTGTGGGCAGAGGAATCTAGCAGGGACAGCAGTGCCCAGGAAGCCGCATCAGTAACGCCATGGCGGTCCCAGGCGACCGAGCTACCAGCACCTGAAACACCAAATCTCTTCACCGATGGAACAAACCTGGGAGGAGAGGGAGGAAGTGACCTGGGGTGGGTCCCTTGTTTGGGAGGAGAGACAAGGGAGGAGAAAGGGAGGAGTCAAGGAAGATGAGGGGGATGTTCAAGCAGGGAAAATGGAGACAAGGGGGGATCAATCCCCTGAAATCCGGCTCTTCCTTCTGGGACTGAGAGCCCTGTTGGCTTCTCACTCTTTGCTGTGGTCAGCAATTTCTCTTGTCACGCTCAGGAGTTTCACACCGTCTGTTCAATTAGCTACGGCTTACGCTGGGCCCTAATCTCCAGCTGTGTGCCTTAATGCATAGCCCCAAAGTTGTCTGCAGGTCACATCACTGTTTCCTATCCTCCATGTGCCAGTCTTCTCCGTCCCATGGTGGCTCTGAGCACCCTCCTCTCTGACCAGGCACCGTTTCAGCCCTTGGGAGTCACTCTCCCTTCGTGCCCTGCTGTCTGCCTGCAGCCTCAGTGGCAGGCGCCGGGCATGCAAGTCCTTGCCTTGCACCGGAGACTGAATTGGACTCAAGCACGCTCAGCTGTGAAAATCAGGAACTTTATTTCTACAACCGAGTCAACATCAGCCCTTCTGCGCTCAGAGGAGCGCGGGCAGGACAGAGCAGGCCTTGGCACTGAGGCTGCCTTTGGCTCAGCAGGCATTGCCCCGGAAGGAAATGGTCGTGGAACAGGGCGGCCTGCTCTGGAGCCTCTTCGTCACGCTGCTCAAGCCTTTTTCCCCCACAGGACCTGCAGCAGCTCCTGCAGCCGAGTAAAGAATTCCACCAGCTTCTGGAGTGGAAATGGGCAGGAGCTAATCGTGCCCGGTGGTGTTGGTGTTGGCCTTGGCCTCTGATAGGGGGTTGAGGCGGTGAGAAAATGACTCCAAGCCCGTGCTGTTGGAGTACCCCTTACTGCTGGGTGCAGTCCCATCTGGACCAGGATCCAGTCGTAGAAGTGCTGGGTGGAGGTGTAGACTCCGGGCCGTTTGGCTCTGGCACAGCCTCTCCCCCAGCTGGTCACCCCAACAAGCCAGAAGTAGTCCGTGTTGTTGTCTTTGCACACCAGGGGACCACCACTGTCACCCTGCAGGGGAGGAGAGAGGGTTGAGGTGGTGTTGGGTGGCCGCTGTCAGCGCTCTGGCCGGCTCCTTCTCTCTCCCAGCACCTGCCAGAGCTCTGCTCACTGCACACAACGGCTCTGCTCCGGCGCTGGAGCCTACAGAGCCTCGTGTGGGAGGGGGTGGAGGGCCTGTAAGGTCGGGCGCGCTCTCATCTCTGCACAGTGCTCCCGGCTGTGTGGAAGGGGGATGCTTTGGGATCTGGACCTATGGGCTGCCGGGAGCACAGGATGGGCTTTCTGGGCAGCGTCCCCGGGCTCTGGGACAAGGCGGGGACTGGGCAAGGACCTGCAGCTGGGGAAGGGGAGGTGAGCACCAGCAGCAGTGGAGACCCAGCGGTGGCAGGGTGACTTGCCAGGCCAAGCACGTGCCGGGCGATGTTTGGGCGTTGCGAGAGGGCTGCCGGTGCTGCCGGGGCTTGACTTGCAGCACGTCCTACCTGGCAGGTGTCGATGCCACCCTGCGGATAGCCAGCACACAGGTTGTGGCTGTGGATGGCCCCTCTGTACCACCCGCTGCTGTTGCAGAGGTTGACATCAATGAGCTGGACCTTGGCCTCCTGCAGGACATCCGTTGACCCTGCAGCTGTGAGCACAGAAAGCAATGAAGCCCCAGCAGCTCCCCCCCTGCCTGGGTGAACCCCTTCCCTCGGGCTTGGCTTTGCGTCCTGAAGGCACTGTGCCCGTGTTTCCCCTCTGTCTGGCTTTGGGCGGTGGGTCAGCCCATTCTCCCTGGAGGCATACGTCCCCGCAGCCTGACTCTGGCTTTCGCCTCCGCTCTCGGGAAGCCCAACCCCTCTCCCCAGTGTGCCGAGCTTGCACTCAGGACACCAGCACTTTTGGGGAACTCACATCTTGCAGTGGTGGCGCCCCAACCGCTGACGTAGCAGGTGTGCAGCTCTGACACTCTAAGTGAGGCGTCGGGCACACAGGCAAGCTGGGTGTAGTAGTTGCACTGGACCGGCTGGTCCAGCTCCAGCAGGGCGATGTCGTTCCTCTGCGTGATATTCCTGTAGTGCTCGTGAACCAGCAGCCGCTTAATATGGCGCACTTGGGCCTCGGGGCCCAGCCGAGTCAACTGGGTGGCCCCGATCACCACGCGCCACATGCTGATGTGCCTGGAAGGCAGATGGAGAGGGGGGTCAGAGGGAGCGGAGCCACGTGCTGCAGCAGCCCCGCCGTTCCCTGCCTTCTGCTTCCCAAGGCAGAGAGGAGAGCAGTGCCACGCAGGCTGCCACCGCCCTGGCATGCCTTAGGCACGAGCCATGTGGCGCTGGAGGCTGCTAGGAAGCAGTGGCCCGAGCCCAGCCTTCTCCTCAGCAGTCTCTGGGCTGGGCTCGGCAGTGCCCAGGCACTGGGCGTACTGGCAGGAACGGGGATGGGAGTAGCAGGCGGTGCTGCACGCAGGGCACCCGCGAGGGTGGTGGGGACAGCCCCCTTCCCTGGCCCTCCTTACCTGGCCTCGATGAAGCAGTGTGCCGCCGTGAGGACCCACTGTGGGCTGATGAGGGACCCTCCGCAGATGTGCCCCGTGCCTGCTTCCCAGGGGTCCTGGATGCTGACGATCCAGGGCCAGGCTCCTGGACGGGCATTGGTGCCACCCACCACGCGCGACATGCCGTACTGGTAAGCCATGGGCCGGAGCCCGCAGGTCCCTCTGTAACCAGAAACTCATGACTGTCCTGCTCCACGGCGTGCTGCGCTTCAGGCTGAAGGTCAGCCCTCTTCCCTCCCCACAAGGCGCTGCACGGACAGCAGGGCCAGGGAACCCCCTGGGGCGGGCGTGCGTGCGCCCCTGTTTCTGCCTGAGCCCCGCAGAGGAGCTGTGCCAGCAGCCGGGGTGCTGGCCAGGATCTGAGGCTCCCAGGCGGGGTTGGGGAAGCTGTGGCCACGGGGGACAAGCGGGCTCCCTCCAGTGAACCCCATCAGGGTTGCCCAAGCTCCCCCCCAGAGCCTGGGGCCACTTACCCACAGCTGTCCCACGCGCCTTGCACAGGCCAGCACAGGGCCAGCAGGACGACGACGAGGAGCAGTTTCATTGCTGCCAGTGGCGGCACGTGGCACCTGCAAGAAGCGAACCGAGGGCCTGTCGCCACCAGTGCCGCAGCCGACGTAGTGCCCGCAGTGCTCACGCTGCCCACGGTGCTCTTGTTCCCGGGGCTGATGTCACAGTCGCTGGTTCCGGGCACCGGGCCCGGTGGCCTCTTGGCAGAAGGAGGGGCACCATGGGGGGTTCCCGGCAGGAGGGGAGGCAGAAGCCGGCATGGGACACCCCCGACAGACCCCCGCTGAACGCTCTGCCTGCGGGACGAGGCTGTGCAGGCCCCGCGGCAGGCAGCAGCGCCTGGCTGCGAGCGCTGCCTGCTGACAGCTGGCAGCAAAAAACCCCGTGTGGCATCGCGGCCTCTTGGGGAAGTTCACTGCCACCCCGCTCTCTGCAGCCCTGTGCCACCAGGGCCTTCCCAAAACACATACACCAGAGAACAGAACTGCTACAGGCAGCACGCACGGTTTTGGGTGTTGAGGGGCCCATCTGGCTACAGCCGCAGCAGGCAAGCGGTGATGTGCGTGTGGGACGAGTCCAGCACACCCACGTGCTGCACTCCGTACCTATGCGCACGCCTGGGCGCACACACAGAATCACAGAATGGTTTAGGTTGGAAGGGACCTTGAACACCATCAAGTTCCAACCCCCCTGCCCTGGGCAGGGACACCTCCCACCAGCCCAGGTTGCTCCAAGCCCCGTCCAACCTGGCCTTGATCACTTCCAGGGATGGGGCAGCCACAGCTTCTCTGGGCAACCTGCGCCGGGGTCCAACACCCTCACAGTCAAGAATTTCTTCCTGAGATCTATTCTAAACCTCCCCTCTTCCAGTTTGAAGCCCTTCCCCCTCATCCCGTCACTACACGCCCTTGTAAAAAGTCCCTCCCCAGCTCTCCTGTCGGCCCTTCAGGGACTGGGAAATGCCGGCACGTCAGTTTGTGTGCTGCACTCTGTGTGTGCACGCATCGTGTGTGCCCTGTGTGTGGGTGCACTCGGTGTCTGGGTGCACTCCGTGTCCCGGTACCCACACGGTGGGTGCACACTGTTTACGTGCAGTGTGGTGTAGATGAGCCTGTGAGTGTGCGCACTGCAGGTATGCGTTCACTGGGTCGAGCGTGTGCCGTGTGTGCGGGCATTTTGTGCGTATGCTGGCAGGCTGTGTGTGCCCGCACTGCGTGTGTGTGTGCGTGCTGCATGTGCATGCCTTCCACGCTCTGTGCATGACGTGCACGAGCACTGTGTGCATTACATGGGGTGTTCCATGTGTGGTGGGGGCGTGTGTGGGGTGTTAGTGTGTGTTGGTCTGTAGTCAGTGTGTGTGTTCCTATGCAGTCGGGGGGTGTGTCAGTGTGTGTTGCTGTTGTAGTAAGTAATTTAGCAAAAGAATTTTGCTTCACCTCAAATGAATGTGTGCCCTCTATGGCTTCAGCTAAGGTGGGTCTGTGCTCACTGTGCGTTTGGGAAAGGGATAGCGTTAGACAGGATATCAGACGAGAGCAACAGTTGGAAGTACAGAAACTTGCAGAGCAAAGGGTGGTGTCGTTAGCTAAGATAACCACAGGAGTGTAAAGAATGAAGAAGCCACAAGAAGGACATGGTGGTAAAGACTTCGAGCCTCCCTCCAATGACTATCAGGAAGACCCCTGAGGCAGCGCAGCGCCTGCGCCGCTGGAAGGGAGGGTGCATGTTCGGGGGTGGGCTGCATTCCAAGAACTCATTGATTATGTATTTGGGGGTGGGTTGTGTTCCAAAAACTCATTGATTATGTAAATTATGTTCCAAGAAAAAACATGAATAAATATAAGGAATACAAAATAAAAACAAGTGTTTGTGAAGGAAAAAATGAGCCACAGCAGGAGAAATCCCCCGTGTAACTCCCAGCGCTGTAATAAATATTCTTTGCTCCACCGAATTTGCCCCGGACTAAAATTGAATACAGTGAGCGTGTTTCTCACAATTTGGGGGCTCGTCCAGGAGACCTGAAGCCCACGTTCGGAGCCTTGGACGGGTGAGTAGACCGGGACGGCGTGCCACTGCTGATTTCAGCAATCCTCGGATTCTCCCCGCCCTCGGTGATGGACCAGCGGCAACAGCCCGGTGAAGGGGCTCGTGGACCAAAGAGGGGTCCCAGGGATAACCGCGGCAGCCGATAATACTTGTGCACGAGACCCGGGTAAGAAAATTGACTATTAAGTATTGCTCGGGCGGCTGGGTGACGGGGGATTGAGAGTGGTGTGAATGAGACGCGGACTAGATCTGCGAAGCGAGTGCGGAGTCTTTCTAACTGCGGTTCCGTATCTCCGCGAGGAGACCGGCCGGTGAAGAGACGAAGCGAAAGGCTGGAGTTGAGAGATCCCCCGGGGAAAAAATTGGGACAAGGGAAAAGTAAAGAGGAATCTAAGGGAAAAGCTGATCAGGGAATTCCAGAAATACCTTCGGACAGTCCATTCAGGAGGATGTTGTTACAACGGGGGCAGGAAGGAGAGTCCTGCACCCGGGGTAAGGACAAAGCAAAGATGATCAATTACTGTATGTTTAAATGGACCAAAGAGCCCATAAGGCCAGACAGGTTGTATTGGCCAAAGTATGGTTCTGTAGAGGGACAGCTGTGTCAAGCACTAAATGTATACATTAACTCCAAAGAATCATTTGATCCAGAAGAACGTGAATATGCAGCGTGTTGGAAAGGAGCTGCAGGGGTTTTAAAATGGGAGATACAAAAGGAGAAGGAGGAAGACCAGAGACCAGTCTGGGATCCTCTCGAATACTTACTTCCCCCATATAACCCGGACCCTCCAGAAGGCATGAGAGAGCCTCAGGTCCCCGTTAGAAGGGAATGCCAGAGGAGACGGAGGCGGGAAGTGGGGAGGCCCATAGTGGAAGAAAAAGAGGAGATGACGGAACCAATCGGGCTGCATCCTTTACGGGAGGTCCCGATGCCAGGAGTTCAAAATGGGGCAGGATTTGTGAATGTGCCCCTAACCAGTACGGAAGTCAGGAACTTTAGAAAAGAAATGAAGAAATTGTTGGAAGATCCCCTAGGTTTGTCAAAACAATTAGACCAATTTTTAGGTCCAAATGTATACACTTGGGAAGAAATGCAATCCATCATGGGAACTTTGTTCTTCCCTGAGGAAAGACAAATGATCTGTGTAGCAGGGATGAGAATATGGAAAAGGAAAAACGTTCATGAGGTGGTGCGGGAACCAAAAGTTACCCTACGAAGACCTGACTGGAATCAAAATGACCCCGCAAGGAGAAGAAACATATCTGATTATCAGACATTAATTCTAAGGGGAATTAAAGAGGCAGCCCCAAGGGGGTCAAATGTGAGCAAAGCCGTTGGCAGTAAACAAGGGAAAGAGGAATCTCCGACGGAATGGTTGCAGAGGCTCTGAAGGAATATTCAGCAGTTTCTGGGGATTGACCCAGAGACGGTGGCTGGCCAGGAATTATTAAAAGTAAATTTTGTCACCCATGCCTGGCCAGATATTAAGAAAAAAAAATGGAAAAGATGGAAGACTGGCATGAGAGAGGAATCAATGAGCTGTTACGAGAAGCACAAAGAGTATATGTGAAGCGCGATGAGGAGAATCAGAGGGCAAAAGCAAAACTAATGGTGGCGACTGTAAAAGAAATAACAAAAACTAAAGATAAAGCGCCCCAGAATCCGGGGCCAGGGATGAGAGAACACAAGATACAGGGAGCCCATCTGCTGCCGCTCAGAAAGCCCATGTGAATGAAATCAGGAGCCCCAGAGGGCGGAAAGTGTTACCATTGTGGGCAGGAAGAACATTTTAAGAAAGAGAGTCCCAGGCAAAAGAGAGATCAACGAGTGTTTAAAATCTGTCAACAGGAAGAATACGCTCCCGAGTAAGGGTGTCAAGGGCTCTGCCTGCTGGGGGAAGAAAGAATTAGTGAGCCCTTGATAAATTTAAAATTGGGCCCCCAGGAGGAAATTTACGCCTTTTTAGTAGACTCAGGAGCTGAGAAGTCTTGTATTATGAAATTGCCTTTGAACGGGAAAATCCAGACACCGGGAAGAAGCAGCAACTCCGCTGGACCTCCCTGCCTCAAGGATTCACAAAATCCCCAAATATATTTGAACAGATGCTAGAGAAAATTTTAGGGCAGAACCGCAGTAAGAATCTTGCAATATGGAAATGATCTGTTGGTATCAGGAGAGAGGGAGCAAAAAGTCAGAAAGAGACATCGATACTTTGCTGAATGTTTTTTTTTTTTTTTGGAGAACAAGAGTTAAGAGTCTCAACAACACAACTGCAGTTTGTACAAAAAGAAGTAAAGTATTTAAGGCATCTAATTAGCAATAGAAAAAGAAAAATCAATCCAGAACGAATTACAGCATTAAGTGTCCCAAGAACGAAATGAGAAATAAAGAATATTTTAAGGTTACTAGAGTACTGTAAATTATGGGCTAAAGGATACACTCAATCAATAAAATTTCTGTATGACAAACTTGTAAAAGACAGTCCAATACAGCGGACAGAAGACAAACAAGAGCAATTTAATAATTAAAGCAGAAGTTAATAGAAGCCCCGGGTTTAGCCCTCCCCTCCCTAGAAAAAAAAAAAAAAATCACCTTTTTATAAACACGGAAGAAGGGATAGTGCATGGAGTCGTAATGCAGGAACGGGGCGGAGAAAGGAAACCGGTGGCACACCTATCCAAAATTAATGGACCCGGTATGTTGGGGGTGGCCCACATGCATACAGGCAGTAGTGGCCACAGCAATATTAGTAGAAAAAAGCCAAAAATTAACCTCTAGAAGAACCCTAATCGTACATACCCCCCCACTGTAAGAACTATCTTATCTCAAAAGTCTGGCCAGTGGTTAACAGATTCCAGAACTTTGAAGTATGAAAACATTTTAATAGAAAAGAATGATTTGACCCTCGTGGTAGACGGAAACCTGAATCCTTCACAACTCCTGTAGGAACAGGCAAGTGGGGAGCCGCATCATGATTGATTAGATTTTATAAATTACCAAACCAGGGTAAGAGAAGACCTAATAAACACACCAATGCCCTACGTAAAAAAAAAAAAAAAAAACAAAAAAAACCCAAACCAAAAACAAAACCAAAAAACTATCCAACAACTTTTTATAGACGGTTCCTCCTGATGTATAGATAGAAAGAGAGCAAGTAGTTATGTCATCATTTTGGGGGAAGAAAAAGCAGTAATTGAAGAAGGAGGATTACCAGCAAATTAGTCAGCCCAGAGTTGTGAACTATATGCTCTGAAGAGAGCTTTAGACTATCTCCAGGGAAAAGAAGGCATTATCTATACAGATTCAAAGTACGCATATGGAAATTATCCATGAGAAGGAAGTTTGGTGTTTTTGCTTTGACAGGAAAAGGCCCTGGAGACCCTTCAGAAGGCACATAAGAGTCAGTACTGCTGCATGAGAGCAACAGACAGCAAAAGCCTCAAAAGTGCCTTTGGACTGGGGCAGCACCAAACCCCTTCGACCCCACTTTGCTTCGATTGTAATTGTTGCGTGTACCTATGGGTTAAGTGTAATAATTGTAATAAGGTCGTTTTAGGTCCCCGTTGCAGACAGGAGCAGTACCTCTCCCAAGTCCTCGATCTTTAGTGTATCCGATGTGGGAATACAACCCCAATAGATAAGTGTAAGTGGATTAGACATTATTGTCGCAGAACCCACAGAGAATTATGTAATGTGGACCAACCCAACCAGAATGTTCACATATCCTCGAAATATCAACTCCAATACGAGTTCTGGGACCGAAGAAAGGACCCTATTGTGCCACAAGAATCAGAGATACCAGACTAAAGAGGATGGAGGGCAAGACCAGGTTGGCCTCTGGACTCGCTGCCAAGAAGAACTATTTCTCGGCTGTTGGAGGCACCCCAATAGGCACGAGAGGTAGGAGTATAAGCCATGCTGGACCTCCACTTCCAGTGGTATTATCACTAGTGGTATCTCTAGTATCTGGTGACGAACTTAAGAATAGGCAGAACAAGATTAAGAGCAACCAACCCAATCATTAGGAGAAAGTCTCATTTTTCAGTCATGGATTTTCACGGGTTTTGTTTTCAGGCCACCCAAACAGGGCGCGCTTTTATAGCCATCAGCAATTAAGTTCTCTGTCCCCTCCAGAAAAGCCTTTTCCTAAAGGCGCTCTCCTTCCAAGTGCAGACCCACAAAAAGAAGCCCTCTCTGCTTAATCCATTTCACAGAGAATTTCAAATGCAAACAAGAATTAAACAGGACGTCTTTTCCCCGCTTCAGGGAAAGCCACTAATATAGACCTTGGCAACATATTTAGCAAATCTATCATTGTAATGCCTTTGCATTTCCCATTTCCACCTGGAGAGCAGGCTGAAAGGACTCTTATTAAAAAGAAAAAACAACAACAAAAAAAAAAGGCAAAACATATTCCTGTCTAGGGGGTAATTTTATGAAAATAGGACAGAAGTGAAATTCCTGTGAAACAGAGGAGTTATGATTGTTACCGTCTTCTTCAGCCTTATCAATCTGAATGTCTTTTTATACGTACAAGGCAACAAGAAACATTCTCGAGGTGAAAAAAAAAACACCACCTAGTCACCTCTTTACCCCAAAGATCTTTTCACCACATGGATTCCACCACCAATACACAGCTGCTAAATATCCCCGGCTGCTGCCGATCCGTAAGAAACCCTTCAAAATACAAGAGAACGCTGAGCCTGGCGCGATGACGGTGCTGCCAGGGCTGTGAGTCGGAGCTGGACGGAGTCGCAGCCCCTGAGGTTGAAATCAGCCCCACACTTAGGCACAACCCGGGGTTTTAAGCCTCGCTACAAACCAGCCCACCGCTTTTGAAAAAAAATAAAAAAACAGGGAGATTCACCTCAAAATAAACCACGTTCTCAACACAGAAGGCATGCTGGTCCATGGCCGCCATTGCCCTTAGGGCCATTTTGATGGGGCTTCGCTTGACCTGGAGCAGAACTCGCGGGCGAGAGGACAACGAGCCCCCTACACAAAGTCTGAAAAAAAGGAAAAGTTAAATAAGATTTGCTGTTACTCACCCACCAAAGCCTAACCACTACAACTGGCCCTTTCACAACCAGGCCTGATCGCAGAAGAAAACTGAAATATCCCAATTCCCACTTCAAACACAAGGCGTGGAGCTGCCCAGACCCCACGTGTGGGCTGGGAAGAAAGGGGGCTCTTCTCAAAACCTGCAGGAAGAGAAAGGGCAGGAGTGTTTTCCCAGCCCTGGAAGAGGCTGTGGGGCTGCCCCAGGGATGGATTTGGGGGAGTTTGGTAGCTCTTCCTGAGGGAAAACGCTGCTCTCAGCCTCACAGGAGGCTGTGCTGCTGCCCTAGGCATGGGTTTGGGGGCTCTCTCTGAGGGAAACACCATTCCTGGCCACACAGGAGGCTGTGGGGACACCCAGGGATGGACCTGGGGGCTCTCCCTGAGGGAATTGCTGCTCCCGGCCTTGCAGGAGTCTGTAGGGCAACTGCAGGAATGGATTTGGGGCTCTCCCTTGTTGTAAAATCACCAGATTGTGGTTATAGTAGAAGTAGAATGTGAGAGCACTGGGTGTTCTGAAACTCGTAACCATAGAGCCCTCACTAGGTAATTGTTGTTTTGTATCAAGGAACAAGTAGAACCCAGATGAAACAATGAAGAACAGAATAGAGAAATTTTGTTTGAGGCTAGTAATTATAGAAACCTGTTATGCACCAGTGACGCTGCTTAGAAACCCCCTTACCCTTCCCATCTTGATTTAAATATCTAGACCCAAAGTAATAGATATTAATAGAAATAACCATTGATTATTTGGATATGGGTATTGAGAGTAATGTATAGTCAAGGGACCAATCAATGAAAATCAAACCCGTAATAGGCATTTGGGAACTAGGTATGACCTAAACTAACTGTTGAACAATGTAGTTTTGAAGTACCTGTCAAGAAAGCGATGAGTTGTATGCCTGGTTAGTAAACCGAGAAAATCTTCTGGAGGTTCCAAGATTAAAGGTGGGGTGGAACTCTGTGACCAAGCTGAGCACGCACAAGGACCGGGTTCAACCAGCGGACACAGTGAGGAAGACCCTGGACGCCCACCAGTGTACCTGAAGGCGCATGCATCATGGATATATTAATGAGTTCCCAGAAATTGTATAAATATGTTAATTGTTTCTCGGAAATGTGATTAATATGTCTATTTGGACTGTATATAATTTTTGTAGTGGAGCAACTCGGTACGCACACTGGGTGGAGTGATCCCCTGTGCGTCCAGCGCCGTAATAAAGAAGTGCCTGCTTTGTAACTTAAATTAAGGCTTAGAAAGTTTGGTTCTGCCGATTTACGGTAACAGTGCGGGGAGGGGGGGGGGCTGCGTGTCGGGAGGGGATGGGGAGGCGACAGGTGACACCTCCTTTTGGGGAGGTACATTGTACTCGGAGACGTGGCGCGCAGCCGCCGCACCGGGAGGGCTGTCCGGGGGCGGCGGGGCCGGGCCTCGGGGAATGGGGGCGGAAGAGACGGCCGGGCCGGTGCCCGGGGAGGGGGCAGCCCCCCCGGCCCGCCGCCGCCGGTAGCGGAGTTAAGCGATTTCAGGCGGAATTGCGGCATTGGCAGAACCCCCCGTGACGTCTGAGCAGCGGGGGGCTCCCACACCCCCGCACGGGCTCTGGAGGCAGGGCCCCGCCCGGCACTGACGCACAGGGGCTCAGCGCGCTGCCTGACCGCCACCCGCACCCCCGCACCGACCCGCCCACGGCTACCGGGGGGTGGACGGCGGCGGCGGGGACACCCCGGCTCGGTACGGGCGAAAAATAACGCACCCTCCCCCGTGCCTGCCCCCCTCAACCGGCACGACATTTGCATAGACCACGCCCCCTCCCATAGGTTTCCACACACCGCGCCTCCAGAACGAGTCCTCCCATGCGCCACCGCCCCCGCGCCCAGAGATTCGCATGCGCCACGCCCCCGACTCGCTATATTTGGATGCACCACGCCCATAGTCACACATATTTGCATAGGCCACGCCCCCTCGCACCACCCACCTACCAGAGGCCACTCACCCCGGGCGAGGAACGGGGCGAGCAAAACCCGCAGCGGGGCCGGGGAAGACCGGGCAGCCGGTTCCTCCCGCTCGGGGCCCCGGAAGGCTCCGCGTTTGGGGAAAGACCTCCCCTCCATCCCATTCTTGGCCTATTCCAACATTCACTTTTGGATGAAACAGCCCAAAAAAGGGAAAAAAGTGGGGTTTAAACATAATTTTTGGGCCGGAATTCACCCAAAGGTGCTCAGGCAGTATCAAAGCTCCAGAATAGTTTAGTTTTTGAGGGGTTTTCCAGAGGTGCTGCACTGAAAGCGCCGAACAGGCGTCCGAATGGAGTTGGGGATGGGAAAAAATCCCAAATTGCGCTGGTAGCTTCTCCCAGGCCCCATTTATTTTAAAAAAATCCAGTTCCCCAAGTTATGTTATAGACAAATAAAGCACCAAATTACTCCCGATTCCTTTTAAGGTGCCGGTGACAGCATCACCCAGACAAAGATGACACGCGTGGGGACACACAAATGTCGCTGACAAAAAGAATTTACAGCACCCAACAATTCTCAGCTTTCTTCCCCCAAAATTGTTTAGATTTGTCCAATGATATTTCCTGAATCATGGGTAGAAAATAATAATAATAAAAAAATAACTGGGGAATAAAAGCGGGGAGGGAGAAGGGGGTTTGGTGGTGAGAGGAGCACTCCTCTGTGTATTTGTCCAAAACTCTGGTTTTAAGCCCTGAAAAAAAGGAGGTAGAGGCAGCGTTGTGAGGATTTAATGCGTTTTAAAACACTATGAAAAAGAGCTTTTTATAGATTCACCACCAAGGAAGAAAATTGTATTTAGGAAAGTGGGAAAACTGCCCCAAAAAAAAGAGGGGAAAAGCACCCCGCAAAAAGGGGGGAGAAATGCGGGGAAACTGCCCGAAAAAGGAGGGAGGGGAAAAAAAAACCTGAAAAGGGGCGGGGGGGGGGGGGGGGAACAAGCAACACTTTATAGGAAGGGTTAAAAACTGCTTTAAGGAAGTGCTAAAACCGGCTTTTTTCCACCGGGAAGCTGGGAGACCCCCCCATTTCCCACCTTTAAAACCCGCTTTTTGCTCCAAAGCTGGGGAAAACAAAACAAAACAAAACAAAACAAAACAAAACAAAACAAAACACAACACCAGCCCTGTGGGAGGTGAGTGGAAAGGGCTGTGTGTGGAAAGAAAAGCTTTAAGGACAGACTGGGCTGGGGAAAGGTGGTGGGCCCTGAGGGAGGGCTTGGGGAGCGGGGCTAGAAGGGTGGGTTTGGGGCAAAACTCTGGGAAAGAAACTGCAGGACAGGGCCAATCTGAGTATACAGTTTTTGCAAAGCTTCAAGCAAAGGGTGACCAAAGGTGCCTCTTGTCCTTTTGTGGGCTGGTTCTGTCTAAGTTATTCATGCGAGTGGATTTTTGCCACACAGGATGGGAACGTTCGCTTCCCGGGATAGCTGATGCCCCTGGATAACCACTGCCCGCGAAGCACTGCGAAACCCCGTGTTCAAAAACGAGAACAAAGGCCGGGTTTTGCCTCTCGGAAGGATCTCTAAGCACCGTCTCCACGTTGTTTTCAGTACCTTTCTGGTTGTTTTCTTTCCCCCCTTCCCCGTGATGTCCGTCGGGGGGGCTGGCGGAGCTCTGCAGGCGGCTGTCGGGCTCATTTTGGGGAGGGCCGGGCTGGTTTCGGCCTCGCACTGGCCGAGACGGAAAGAAGCGGTGATGCGAGGCCCCACCCGGCCCCGCCCCTCTCGCCCGCTTTTGCCGCGGCGACGCAGGGGGGCGTGGCCCGGGTTTGCCCTTCGGCGCATGCGCGGTTGGGCGGACGCGAAGGGGAGCACTTCCGGTGTGCGACGGCGGTCAGGAGCTGCGACGGTCGGTACCGGGGGAGACGTGCGGACCGGGACCGAGGAGAGCGGAAGCGGAAGCGGGAGAGTGGGCGGGCAGGCAGGCAGGCAGGCAGGCAGGCAGGCGGGGCAGGACGGGGCGGGGTGGCGGCGGCGCGGAGGTGTCCAGGGCCATTTCGGGGGGTTGTGGGTGGCGGGACCGGGCTGGGGGGCTCGGGGCGCTGTCTGGGCCTCTTTGGGGGGGACAGAGCCGAGTGGGGGGTCTCCGGGGGGAACAGGGCCGATTCAGCCCCCCCCCCCGTCCCCCGCTGCCGCCCCCTCACCCCCCGCTCGCTCCCCGCAGGTGGCGGCAGCCCCGGCCGCAGCGCAGGGTGCCCGGGGCCGGCCTGTCCGGGCGCTTGGCTCCGCTCTGGGCTCCGCTCTCAGCGCCCCCCGGCAGGTCAGCCCGGCCGTGCCCCCTTCGCCCGCCTCCAGCCCACGGCCGAGTCCCCCCAGGTACCCCCGAGATGGGTCGGGGGGTGTCAGCGCTGAGCCCCCTGAAGCGGGGGTGGGGGGTGGGCACGGGCATTGCTGGGAGCCCGTGGGCAGCCCTGGGACCCCCTTAAAGCCCACGGAGAGCCCCGGGGCCCCCTTGTCTCCCCCAGAGCCGACGGGGAGCCGTAGCTGTGGAGTCAGCTTAAGGAGTCTGCCCTAAGGACTGCTGCTTTTTGGAGCGTTGGGGGAGGGGGAGGGTTGTCGGTGTGGGGAGTGGAGGTGTGTGGGAGGAGTCCCGTGTCTTGAGGGAGCTTTGGGGATGTTGGGCAGATTTAGGGGAGTGGGGGAGGGGTCCCCTCACTTGGAGCTCCCTGGTTCTTTTCTTCCAAACTGTGGGAGGCAGGGGGCGAAGGGGGAAGGCAATAGAGTGAGTTGCTGTACTTCAGTCCTTGGTTGAGAGTCAGCGACTCTGCTCCCTTGCTGCTCAGCAGACTATTAGCTCCGTGGGTTGTTTCTCCAGGCAGGCTACGACTACAGAAACGGCCCCACTTCCTCGGAAGAGTTGTCAGCGGTGGCATCTCCTGGGAACGTACTGCCGGACGTTGGATAGACCTGGCACCACGCAGCAGCTCAGAGCTCCACAGCGTATGCTTCCACACTCAGTCCCGTCCCCTGCCTGGGAACCCACTCTTTCTCGGTCCCTGCTGGCAGCTCCTGTGGAGGCTCCTGGCCCAGGACCGGCCCCGGTTTCCCCACTGCCCCACCAGCAGCCATGGGAGAGTGGGGTTGTCCTGAGTGTGTGAGCACCACTGGCTCTGTTGCTGCACTGGGCCAGGGCTCCAGGATGTCGTAGAGGGAGCTCTGAGAAGAGAAGCTGCTCCTCAACAGGCTGCTGCAGTCCTCCAAGTTGGCCAGCGAGCACAGGCTGCAGGGTGCAGCTGCGCAACCCTGGGGTGCCCCCCATGGGAAATGTTAAAGAAATAAAACGTTGGTCTCTATCCCTGGTGCTGTGGTTCATCCTGCCATCCCACGGCTGGGGCTGTGCCCCCCTCAGTGCCCGACCCAGTGGGACAGGCTGGCACTGCTGGCACCCACCAACCTGGGGGGGTGGTGGTGTCGGGGGAGCTGGGTGGGCTGGAGAAAGGGAGGAAGCACCTCTTGAAACCAGCTGGGCCCTCTCCAGCCACAAAACCCTCCCCAGAGGCACCAGAGGGGACCCCCAGATCCTTGAAGGGCTGCCCCAGACTCCCTCTGGCCTGCAAGAGTCCCCCCCAGGACCCCTTATGGACACCCCAGTGGCGTCCCAAATCTGGGTTCTTTACCTGCTGGGCAAGCCAGTAACACGCTGTATGGGAGCAGCCAGCCAAGCCGGTTTCAGAGCACAAGAGGTGAGGGGCAGGGAGCTGCCATCCCACTCAGCTCCATCTCCGCCGTGCCTTGGCTGTGCTGAGAGAACTTGGGGGGAGCTGCAAAACAGCTCAGCCCGGGCTTATCTCCAGATGGCGCAGAGCAACCAAAACCAAATGGCCCTTAACAAACAAAATGCCCCGAGTCCCATCCCACCACTTTTCCCGTGACGTTGAGCGCCGGACATCACAAATTGGCGACAGAGACTTCGCTATGGCACCACCAGAGGGAAATATCCCAGACAGTGTAATCCACTCGGGCATAATCCTGCACCCTCACGGAGTCAGGAAATATAAACCGCAGGGTCTGGGGAGACAAATGGGGAATCCTCCAAGGATACAGCTGGCCCCTCGGAGATCCGCCCCCCCCATCCAGGACGCTGTACAGGGTAACTTCCCTGGGATGGAGCGACCTCACCTGAGAGAGAGAGGGTAAGTGACTAAGAAACATCCGTACGGTATAGGGCATGCGATTGAGTTTGTGACTGGTGCACTCTTTTAAGGTATTAATATCTAGCGCCCTTGTGGTTTGTGTTGCTCCAAGCTTAAGGAGTCTGCCCTAAGGAATGCTGCTTTTTGGAGTGTTGGGGGAGGGGGAGGTTTCGCAATGTGGTGAGTGGAGGTGTGTGGGAGGTGTCCCGTGTCTTGAGGGAGGTTTGGGGGTGTTGAGCAGATTTGGGGGAGTGGGGGAGGGGTCCCCTCCTTTGGAGCTCCCTGGTTCTTTTCTTCTAAACTGTGGGAGGCAGCGGGCGAAGGGGGAAGGCAATAGAGTGAGTTGCTGTATTTCAGTCCTTGGTTGAGAGTCAGCGACTCTGCTCCCTTGCTGCTCAGCAGACTCTTAGCTCCGTGGGGCTCTTTCTCCAGGCAGGCTACGACTACAGAAACGGCCCCACTTCCTCGGAAGAGTTGTCAGCGGTGGCATCTCCTGGGAACGTACTGCCTGACGTTGGATAGACCTGGCACCACGCAGCAGCTCAGAGCCCCACAGCGTATGCTGCCGCTCCCAGTTGGCTCCATCAAATCCTCCGACCTGAGATTGCCAAAGGTACAGAGTTGAAACGGGCCCTTCCTCACCCGCTGAGTCAGATGAACCTTTTTGCGCCCAAGTTGGCTGGGGACTGCTCCTGCCTCGCCGCCTTCAGGCGGAGCATGGCTGTGAGCAGGGGAGCTCAACACACAGTGCTTGCTGATTGCACCTGCTCCCTGTTGCATTAAAGGGGCAAAGCAGTTTTGGCAGAAAATACCCCCCCTTGCGTTCTCACACTCCTCACCGAGGTGGGAGGCGAGGTGCGGCTAGGTTTAAATTCTGAGTGATGCCCAATCACCACTATCAGCCCAGGCGCATTTAATATATTAAAGGTGTGAGGCGTTAGACCAGTGGGTGGCTGAGTAGGTACACCTTTAGAAGTTTGTTGGGGTACAGGTTTTCGGTTCTTTCAGTTCTGTTTGCCAGTTCATAATTTTAGAACTTGGGCTTCTAAATAGGCATACACGATAAAAATAATATTACTGCCAGGATCGATGTCAAGATTCCTTGGAGGCACTTGAGGTCAGCATAGGCCAATCCGTCGGTCCAGGTACAGTTCATGTAAGGTTCCTGTAAGACATAAAAGAAAAGAAAAACTGCTCGGTCTTATCTGACCGACGGGGTTAGAAAGAGGGCGAGATCCACTGGGTACTAATCCTGTGCATCTTTTCTGAACAATCTCTGGCTTCCCATGCATGGGGATTTTGGGGAGTAATTAGTACCATTGGTACTATCACAATTTGAGGCATTTTCACCAGCACGGGTTGTCCAGGGCAAAATCTTCCTAGGTATTTTTCTGGTTCAGTGGGAACTTTTGGAGAGATGATATTAGCAGATGCACAGAAAGCTTTCATTTTAGGGCAGCCATCTCCACTCCATCTGTTATTTAATTGGTAGATGGCATCATCCAATCGCAAATGCCAACCAGGTTTGTGAGTTTTTGCAAAACGCTTAACCATGATTTCATTAGTGCCTTCTAAATAAGCATACCGCTTTGGAGCTGTGGGTTTCTGGGCAGTGCCGGCTGGTGGGGCTGTTCCTGTACGGACTACATCCAGGAGACAGAAAGGGTCCCCGAATGATCACACTCTCTGTTCTCTTCTTATCTGCTCGGCTCGTTTCAGCGCTCTCGCTGGGGACAGTAAACCCTTTTCAAGGTCTGAATTTCTGTTCTCAGTGTCATTAAAGGAGTGAGAGCTAAATTCTAGTGGTCTTCCGGTCCCGCTGGTCCCTTCTGCCAAAGTGCAGTGAGAACCACGTTCACTGAACCCCCATTCTACATGGACAGGGTCAGTTGGATGTATAGGACCAAGTTGCTGGAATAACCTCAGCTCTTTTATTAGCAATTCCAAGGCATTGGTATGTTGGTCAGTCCATTCCCAGGATTTTTCCTTCCTGAGCAAATTATCAAGGGGCGAGCAATGATGGAAAAGCCAGGGGTGTGTTTACACCAATAGCTTAAAGTTAAACTGTAACTCCTTTACGCTGGGTGGATTCTGCCCCTGTTCTGTTTTTTTTAGGGTATCTTGAGGGACCGAAGCAGCTCCTTTAATCCACCAGAGCCCCGGGAATTGCACTTCCTGCGCCAGTCCTTGACACTTGGTGGGGAACAGCCCCAGTTTCAGATCTGACCTTGGGGGATGAAACCAGGCTTGGGTCTAGTGGGAGGTGTCCCTGCCCATGGCGGGGGGGTGGAACTCAATGATCTTCAAGGTCCCTTCCAGCCCAAACCGTTCCGTGAGTCTATGATGGTGTCTGTCCAGCTGATGAGCTCCCACCTGAGTTTCACTCGGCGAAAAGCAGCAGCCGGTGCTTGGGTACCCAAAGGCTTCTTTTATGTTTTTCTTTATGTTTTTCCTCTTCCTTGTTTCTTAACGTTTTTCAGCTCAAACCAAAGGTGTTGGAAAGGGCGGCCCTGCAGGCAGAGAAATCATTCCTCCCTGCGAGATGGGCTGTGGCACCACGGGGCCATCTCACCTGAAAGGAGGAAACCCACAGGTCACTCCTTTGGTCCAAAGAGTGGAAAAAAATAGAAAAGAGAAACAGCAACACCACCACACACACACACAAAAAACCCGAACCCAACCACCAAACCAGCCCTTCGCTGAAGGCGTAAGGTGGGAAATACTGCAACAACTGTATTTTTTGCAACAGCCCCACTTAAAAAACGCTGTAATGATTCATAACGACCCATCCAACTAAAACCAGGAGTAGCGGTGACCGACCCGTCAGCTTTTAGCATCCTGCTAACCAGCTTAAAGGCACCGGTGAGGAGAAGAGTTCAGCCACAACCAGCTCGAAGGAGAAAAAGAGGATCTTGCTTTTAGGGGAACAGCTGTCTTTGCAGAAGGTAAGTGCCCCCGCGGCTCGACCGCCCCTTCAAACCTCGATTTCTCTGGCTCAGTTTTCTCTGTAACTGCTCCCACAGCACCGCGGATCCTGCAGCTTTCCCTAAATCATAATAAAACCTTCCCTAAATCCGGCAGCAGGTTTCTGACGTCTCCAACGCCTCCGAGCATCGCATGGGGATCCCGCACGCCGCCGGTCCCCCGGGATTTCCAGGCTCTGACCCCTGGCTTGGCTCAGGTGCCCTCTTTTTTCACTCAGTTCCTCAAGTTTTAGGTAAAAGGGCACTGGGGATGCGCCTGCCTGACCCCACAGACCTGTGCCAGAGGGGGGTTTGAAAGAAATGAATAAAAAAAATACTATATGAAAGATAACTAGAATCTCTTTGGATTTAATGTAATGCTAATTAACTATTGCAAATGGGCAAAAATATACCCCCAAGAATGTAGGGAGGAAGAAATGCTCAATTTCTGTTGTGCGCCGGCCCCTCCCTCCCCCCAGTCCCCTTTCTGAGCTCCCTGAGCACCCCACGGTCTGGCAGAGGGGACACGTGTGATACTGGTGTCCCCTCCCTCCTGCAACACAGAGCTCATTGCAATTACTTGCACAGAGAAACAACTAAAATTATAAAAAAAAAAAAAAATTTAAAAACCCAAATTAAAGAAAACAACAAAATTTAAACCGCCCAAATTTAATAACCCAAATTAAAAAAAAAAACAACAAAATTTAAAAACCAAAACATAGTTAAGTCATTAAATTTTTCAAACCCCCAAACCCACTAATTTCAGCCCTTTCCCCAGTCAGCTGGTTCCCGACCCCCACCCCAGGCAAATGGGCTTTCCCCCAAAAAACAGTGCTGCCCACTCCCCCGCGCCCCCAAAAAAAGCTCCACAGCCCCCTCTGCCTCCTCCCCACCCTCTGCCCACTCCCCCGTGCCCCCAAAAAAAGCTCCACAGCCCCCTCCGCCTCCTCCCCACCCTCCCAAAGACACAGCAGCGGCGCAGTGAGACAAACGAGAGGTTTATTCCATTCTTTTTCCCATTACGTTCAATGGGCAACAAGAGAAAAAGGGCTGACAGTCCCGGCTCCGGCGGGTGGAACCCCTCAGTCCACAGTGACGCTCCACCGACGGGACCCACGCGATGGCGACAGGGATTTGTGTCATTTGTGTTCCACAGAATGAACCCAAAATAAATTAAAAAATCCCAATGAAACAAAAAAACTAAAACCAAACACAAAACCACACGAAGATTCAAAGTGATAAATAACACAGATTCGCTTGGGGGATTCCCCCACTCCCCACCCCCAGTTTTATTTACAACATGGAGTGTTTCCAAACTAGATCATCTCTTACAATAAAATAAATATATTTCAGCATCTCAACAACAAAAATAATTGCTGTATTTCGACATGTAGTGCACTGGGGGTGGAGGGAATTAAAATAATTTAAAAAAACCCATCCTTTTTTATTACCTTTTTACATTACACCCCCCTCCCCCCAGCTTAAGGATCTCTATTATGCGCATCATTTTAGGAAACTTCTTTCGAGGGGCCTCTGGGGGACGTGAGGAGCTGTTTGAAGGCACCGAAGCGCACAGCAGCCCCCGTCCCGCCTCGCTGGGAAGGGGCTTTGCTGCCAACTAAAGCATTGCGGGTCACTGCAGGGATATCTCTTTTGGTTCCTAAAGCGACTCCAGGAGCGGCTTTGAGAGGGATTTTTCCTCCCGACTCCTCCCCGTAAAATTCTCCTCTGCACAGGGAAATATTAAATCCTCCCAAAATACGGAGCCGGCCGTGGGATCACGGGGCACGAAGGGGGGGACAGGCGCAGCACTGTGTCCCACAGTCAGCCCGGGGGGTTACAGCCGCCTTTTAGGTGGCTCAGTCACGTTGTTAACCAAGACCTCAGCTTTCATTTAATTAAAAATAAATACATAAATAAATAAAAAATCTCACCCTGTAAGCAGCAAAAACCCCCGAGCTTCGAATGCAGAATAGGGCCGTGCCGGGGAAATTTGCTTTATCACAGTATCACAGTATCACAGTATCACAGTATGCTAGGGATTGGAAGGGACCTCAAAAGATCATCTAGTCCAATCCCCCTGTCGGAGCAGGAACACCTAGATGAGGTTGCACAGGAAGGCGTCCAGGCGAGTTTTGAATGTCTCCAGAGAAGGAGACTCCACAACCTCCCTGGGCAGCCTATTCCAGTGCTCTGTCACCCTCACTGAGAAGAAGTTTCTTCTCAAATTTAAGTGGAACCTCTTGTGTTCCAGCTTGAATCCATTACCCCTTGTCCTATCACTGGTCGCTACTGAGAAGAGCCTGGCTCCATCCTCATGACATTCCCCCTTTATATATTTATAAACGCTAATAAGATCACCCCTCAGTCTCCTCTTCTCCAAACTAAAGAGACCCAGCTCCCTCAGTCTTTCCTCATAAGGGAGATGCTCCACTCCCTTAATCATCTTAGTTGCCCTACGCTGGACTCTCTCCAGCAGCTCTCTGTCCTTCTTGAACTGAGGGGCCCAGAACTGGACACAATATTCCAGATGCGGTCTAACCAGGGCAGAGTAGAGGGGAAGGAGGACCTCTCTCGATCTGCTAACCACCCCCCTTCTAATACAGCCCAGGATGCCATTGGCCGCCTTGGCCACAAGGGCACAGTGCTGGCTCATGGTCATCCTGCTGTCCACCAGGACCCCCAGGTCCCTTTCCTCTACACTGCTCTCTAACAGGTAGCTCCCCATCCTATACTGGAACCTGGGGTTGTTTCTGCCCAGATGTAGGACCCTACACTTTCCCTTGTTGTATTTCATTAAGTTATTCCCTGCCCAAATCTCCAGCCTGTCCAAGTCTCTCTGGATGGCAGCACAGCCCTCTGGCGTGTCAGCCACTCCTCCTAGCTTAGTGTCATCAGCAAACTTGCTGATAGTACACTCAATTCCCTCATCTAAATCATTAATGAATATATTGAATAATATGGGCCCCAGTACCGACCCTTGAGGCACTCCGCTGGTTACCGGCCTCCAACTGGACTCTGCCCCATTGACTACGACTCTCTGGCTTCTCTCCTTCAGCCAGTTCGCAGTCCACCTAATTATCCAGTCATCCAGTCCACACTTCCTCAGTTTAGCCATGAGGATGCTGTGGGAGACCGTGTCAAATGCTTTACTGAAGTCAAGGTAGACCACATCCACCGCTCTGCCATCATCCATCCATCTCGTTATTTCCTCATAAAAGGCTATGAGGTTGGTCAAGCATGACTTCCCCTTGGAAAAGCCATGCTGACTGCCCCTAATAATCCTCTTATCCTTGATATGCCTTGAGAGGGCACCAAGGATAAGCTGCTCCATCAGTTTCCCAGGGATGGAGGTGAGGCTGACCGGTCTATAGTTACCCGGGTCCTCCTTCTTGCCCTTTTTGAAGACTGGAGTGACATTTGCTTTCCTCCAGTCCTCAGGCACCTCGCCCATTTCCCAAGACTTGGTAAAGATGGTGGAGAGTGGTCCAGCAATGACTTCAGACAGCTCCTTCAGCACCCGCGGGTGCATCCCATCTGGACCCATTGATTTATGGATGTCCAGGTTGCTTAACTGGTCTCTGACTTACTTTTTAAGTAAGGAATTTTGGAGGCAGCCGCCAAGGTTTTGTGGCCCCTGGGGAGGGGGGAGATGCAGAGCCGGACTCAGCCCGCTCTGCCCCAAAACCGGCCGTGTTTTCCCTCCAGGGTGATTTTCTTCCTTTTTGTCTCTGCTGGAGTGATGCCCGGCACGTGCCGAAAACAATCCCAGTCTCTGGCCCTGGTCCCGGCCAGGAGGGAGTGAAGCTCAGCCCCACTCCCTCCTTTTACAGGGAGCAAAACAAAATGGAAAAAAAAAAAACAAATTGTCCTATATTAGAAGTGTATAATTCCATTTTAAGGGCAGGGCAGCAATAGGGCTGGTACCACACCCCCTGGGTGTGGTACACCCCACAGCCACTGTGGGTCACCAGCGTAACGATTAAATTAAAGTTTCTTTTGGGAAGGGGGGAGAGACGGGGACTCTCCTGCTCTGGGACCTTTCCCCTCCGGGGAGGCAGAGCCGGAGCAGCGAGCACGGTCCTGCCCGGAGGGCAGCGTGGAGGGGACGCGCACGGGCATCCCGGAGGAACAGCAGCAAGGAAACCCGGTGCTGCACCTTTCCCTTCCTCCGAGCCTTTTTCTTTTCCTCTTTTTAAGGGCTCAACCAGTTTCTTCCCCCTCCGACCGTCACCGTGGGGCACTGGCACCAGCCGCTTTGCAAAACCCCATCCCGTAAAAGCCGCCTGATTTTGACCCTGTTTGGGGATGCGCCGCTTCCATCCTTACAGAGCAAACTGATAGATGATTTGTTTTTCTCCCCCCTCCCCATTTAGCAAGAAGCACCAACGTGCCGTTGTCGGTTTGGGTCAGTTTGCTGCAGAAAAAGGCTCCCGCAGGGGACGGGATAAGCCGATGGCAGGAGGGTCCCTGCACCCATCCCACCGCTGCTGGTGGAGGGCGGCAAGGGGACCTTTTCTTCGGGGTTGTCCTCTCCTCCCGGGCTCCGCGGCCCCACGCCGCAGCCCAACGACCCCCCCGAGACGGGAAGAGAGAACGAGAACCATCTCTGCTCAACAGCTTCTTCCTGCAAAGGGGCAGGAAAAAGGAGGAGGAAAAGGCACCTTCCCACTTGCCTCCGGGCTCATCCCACCCTGCGAGAGGCTTTGTGAGGAGAGGGGAGGAGGAAAAAACACCACAGAGAGAGAGCCAGGGAGGGAAAAGGAAGGAAAGCGGAGGGACAGCGGAGGGGCCGCCCGGGGACACAGAGCCCCACGTCTCGCCTGGCCGCTCCCGCCACCACCCGGCGGATTGGAGGGGTTTGATCTGAAGCGCTGCCTTATATTAATTTAACAGCCGGGGGAGGAGAAGGCACCATTTCTGCCTTTTGCAGCTTCCAGGCTGACGGCAGAGCCGCAGCAAGAAAAATAATTATCATAAAACAAACAAACAAACCAACAAACAAAAATTCCAAAAAAACTCCAGTGTAAAACTGGAGCGCAGGGAGCAAATGCTTTTCCTTCGCCTCGGCCCAACCGCTCGGGCGCTCCGCGCTGCCCCGCCACGGAGGGCATCCCTCTCCTGCCAGGGAGAGACAGAAGGGCGAACTGAAGGCAGGACCCCAAACCAGACCCGAGAACCTGGTCGCGATGAAGAAGAAAGTGGAGAATGCGTCACATACAACAGAAACATTCAGAGTTTATTTTGGGGGAACAAAAAAAAAAGAGAAACAGAAGGAGTGAGATATTAAAAAAATAGCACTGAACGATGAAGCGGCAGCAGTCCCTCTACCGCTACAAAACGGCAACAACCCATACATGAACACACGGAGGCGGAACACCACCGAACTCCCACTGACTGTCATGTGCACCTCAGTTTGCTGCTCTGGAGAGAGGGAATGCCTGAAGCACACCAAGGACAGCTGAAACCATCGCCGTGGCTTAAAGGGGAATCCTCCAACTGGAAAACAAAATAAAAGCGGTTTCTGCCCATGTCTGCGTGGGCACATCCCCGAGTCACGTTCTCACGCCTCTCCTTCAAAGTCAAGATTCCTAAACATGAAAACTGGAGCTGGGGGGAGGGAGGAGAGAGAAAAGGAGGGAGAACGTCATCAGTGGGGCTGTTGCCCCGCTCGTGGGACCGCACCGGCAGAGAGGAGCTGGTTCGTGTGCCGCAGCCCTCACCGCTTGCTCGGCATTGCCGGCAAAAAAAGAAAAGCCTGAGGCACGTGCCACCGCTTGCAAAGGAGCATGGCCAACTTCCCACGCAATCCTTTACCTCTTTTCTCCCCAGATTCAGGCTGTTTCCATGCTCATAGTGAGAGCCTTCCACACGGTTGTTTTTGATATCTCATCCGAGACATTAATCTCCGAAGGATCAGTCCTGCAATAAATATTTGAGACAGCAATCTGTGACTGTGGGAACTGACACTACCCAGCGCATCAGCACCAGCAAGAGGAACGGGGGGGAGGAGAACCAAAGCTGCGCATAAGCACAGCGGGTTGGGCGGGAGGAGGAGGTTTGGAAGGCGAGCCGGAGAGCCGCAGAGCTACAGCTCTGTGCAAAGGCTCTGCACAGAATCCCAGACTGGTCAGGGCTGGAAGGGCCCTCTGGAGCTCACCCAGTCCCACCCCCGCCAGAGCAGGGGCACCTACAGCAGTGGCACAGGACACCTCCAGGCGGGTTTGGAATGGCTCCCGAGTGGGAGACTCCCCCACCTCTCTGGGCAGCCTGTGCCAGCGCTCTGCCGCCCGCCCTGCCCATAAATTTGCTCTTCCCGCCAAGCTGAGTGCATGGCGCTGGGATGCTCAGCAAAGATAAACGTGGAGAAAATTCTGCCAACCCCCTTCAGGCTAATCTTGCCGGGGGTCCTGCTGCTTGGTGGGGCTTTACCTGTCGCTGCTTGGCTTTGGGATATCCGCGCTGCTGGTCTTGCCCAGCTGCAGCCGAACGGAGTTTGCAGCAGCAGCTTCCATCATCTCCTGGGAGTCCTGACATAAAAAGGGACAAATCAAAGTTCTCTATCTATGATCGAAGTGGAGATAAACTAACCACCCAGCAAAAGCCACGTGCTGCCCTCTCCTTCTGACCTTCTGTTAGCGCAGCCGGGGAAAGACCTTTCACTCCAAACATTTGGGGGGGGGGGGGGTTAAAACCACCTTTATGAGCAAATCTTTCCATCATAATTATAATGTTTAGTATAAATGGCACCTTTAAAAATTATACCGCTATTCAAGTGTTAAGCTCACTGCTAATTTAAAAACAAGGTTATGATGCGGGATCCAGGCTGTCAGGATCTATTTCTATTGAGTTCGGATCTTCCCCCAACATTTCAAGAGAAGCTGTGACAGAAAGAGGCAATCTCAGAGCCCGAGGGAGACACCCACCCCCGAGCACCCAGCAAGCATCACCTCTTCTTCTTTGGCTTCATTTTTGGCATCGGCCAACTTCTTCCTGCTTTCTGGCATAAGGTCATCCAAAAAGCTGAGCTCCCGCTTTGAGAAGCAGAAGTCCATCACTTTCCGGACAAACACGAGAGCCAAAACCTTCACAAAATAAGAAGGAAGAGGGGGTGAGGTGTGAGATGATGCTACGTCTCACTCTGACGCTGCAAACGTCCCGCTGCCAAGTGGCACCGGCTCTTACCATCATGGGAAAGATGATGGCAGCACGGGACACCTTGATGGCCCAGAGCAGGATGAGGCAGATGAGCTGGATCACGGTGAAGAAATGCACCTTCCGCAAGGGAACGTGCTGCAGGTAGATGAAATCCGGCTGGTGTTTTGCCGGCATCCAAAAGAGCTTCAAGCGGTCGAAGAACTGCAAAATAAAAGCGGAAAAGTTACCCCTTGGGGCTACGGAAAGTTTCCGGCCCTGTTGGGATGTGGAAGGAGATTTCAGGATCTCGCGTGCAGTGAGAAATCCTGGATCCCACTTTGATCCTCCCGGGAGCAGCACCCGTTTTCCCTTTTGCTCCATCTATAAACCAGTGTGTCCATGAGAGCTGCCCACCAAATTGCAATTATTCCACATCCTTCTATTATAGAATCACAGAAGGGTTTCGGTTGGAAGGGACCTCGAAGATCATCCAGTCCCACCCCCTGCCCTGGGCAGGGACACCTCCCACCAGCCCAGGTTGCTCCAAGCCCCGACCAACCTGGCCTTGAACACCTCCAGGGATGGGGCAGCCACGGCTTCTCGGGGCAACCTGCGCTGGTGCCTCACCACCCTCACAGGGAAAAATTTCTCCCTGATATCTCATCTCAATCTGCCCTCTGTCAGTGTCAAACCATCCCCCCTCGTCCCATCACTCCCCTCCCTCATCCAGAGTCCTTCCCCAGCTCTCCTGGAGCCCCTTTAGAAACTGGAAGGGGCTCTGAGGTCTCCCCAGAGCATTCTGAGAGCATTACCACCACCATAGTGGTGGTAAATGGAGTTAAATCCAGTTGGTGTCCAGTCACGAGTGGTGTCCCCCAGGGATCGGTGCTGGGGCCCGTTCTCTTTAATATCTTTATCAACGATCTGGATGAGGGGATCGAATGCACCCTCAGTAAGTTCGCAGACGACACTAAACTAGGGGGGCGTGTTGATCTGCTTGAGGGTAGATTGGCTCTGCAGAGGGATCTGGACAGGCTGGACAGATGGGCTGAGGCCAATGGTATGAGGTTCAACAAGGCCAAGTGTCGGGTCCTGCACTTGGGTCACAACAACCCCATGCAGCGCTACAGACTGGGGGCGGAGTGGCTCGAAAGCTGCCTGGCAGAAAAGGACCTGGGGGTGTTGGTGGACAGCCGGCTGAGCATGAGCCAGCAGTGTGCCCAGGCAGCCAAGAAGGCCAACACCATCCTGGCCTGCATCAGGAATAGTGTGGTGAGCCGGACTAGGGAAGTAATCATCCCCCTGTACTCAGCACTGGTGAGGCCTCACCTCGAGTACTGTGTTCAGTTTTGGGCCCCTCACGACAAGAGGGACATTGAGGTGTTGGACCGTGTCCAGAGAAGGGCTACAAAGCTGGTGAAGGGTCTGGAGGACAAACCTTATGAGGAACGACTGAGGGATCTGGGGTTGTTTAGCCTGGAGAAGAGGAGGCTGAGGGGAGACTCTACAACTACCTGAAAGGAGGTTTTAGAGAGATGGGAGCTGACCTCTTCTCCCTGGCAACAAGTGATAGGACAAGAGGAAATGGGTTCAAGTTATGTCAGGGCAGGTTTAGATTGGATATTAGGAAGCATTTTTTCACTGAAAGGGTTATTAAACATTGGAATAAGCTGCCCAGAGAGGTGGTGGATTCACCATCCATGGAGGTGTTTAAGAAAAGGGTAGATGAGGTGCTTAGGGACATGATTTAGGAGTGGTGGTGTTTTTATCAGGGTAGGTTAATGGTTGGACTTGATGATCTTAAAGGTCCCTTCCAACCTCACTGATTCTATGATTCTATGATTCTCTGATTCTCTGATTCTCTTCTCCAGGCTGAACCCCCCACCTCTCCCAGACTGTCCTCCCAGCAGAGGGGCTCCAGCCCTCCCAGCAGCTCCAGGGCCTCCTCTGGCCCCGCTCCACCAGGTCCATGGCTCTCCTGTGCTGCTGCCCCCGAGCTGGAGGCAGCACTGCAGGAGGTCTCCCCAGAGCAGAGCACAGCAGAGGGCACAATCCCCCCCTCACCCTGCCGGCCACACTGCTGATGCAGCCCAGGATGCGGTCGGCCTTCTGGGCTGCGATCGTGCATTGCCGGCTCACGGTGAGCTTCTCATCAGTCCGCACCCCCAGGTCCTCCTCAGACCATCTCCCCCTCCCCCTCCCTGTTCTTCTATAAAAATATATGTTTAATGTATTCTATTCTTCTGTTTGTTATTTGGCATTTCTCAGCCCACTCAATCCCCCAGTGAGGATTCCCACCGGCAGTAGAAATCGCCTTCGCTTTGCACTGAATTCCCCCATTTTCACCACACCAAACACTGCCCTGTCCCAAACTGTGACGCAGAGCGCGCTGAACTTGCCTGGTCCTCCCGCCCTACGTACCTTCTGTGCCCCCAAACAATCTTTTCCTTATACAAAATACTTTCACTGCCTGCTTTTGGGGAGGTGTTCTCCCACACCACTGCTTTTTTCCTGCTTCTCTGGAGATGACACAGCAGGGAGCTGCATGCTGTAAGAGTCCGTACCTGAATCCCTCTGAGCGACGACACACCCATATAGAGAAAGACACCATAAAGCACAGGCATGGGTATAAACTGGGAAATTAAAAAAAAGAATGCAATAATTAATTTTTTTAATTGCATTTCCAGTATTACTGCTCTCTTCTAGAGGCACTGCCTAAAATTGCCTAAAGCTTTCCAGTTTCCACAGGGTTAGAGATGTTTCAGCTCTCAACACATAGAGGTTTTGTGTGTGCGAGTGAGTGAGTTAATGCTCTGCTTTAGGCTGAGCTTCTGAGTTACGTTTCATTAGAATAATCCTGTTTTCCTGAAAGGTTGGAGGAAAATAGGTCATTTCACCCATGAAACTGTACGCCACGTTCTGTGACGGCAGAAGAACATTTCTACACATTTTTGTGGCAACACGCAAAAGCAAAGTGCCTCCTTTTAGCCTAGAGCTGTGGTGACTTTGTGGGAGGAACACACAAGGAAGCCCACGGGGATGATTTTGGTGTGTTTAGCTACTGGGAAAGGCTGTTGGGAGGCATTTGGGGGAGCCAATTGCATCCCATAAGGTGCTGCCTGCTTGAAAGAGAGCAGTGTACTGGTCTGAATCCGCTTCATCGTAACCCATAAACACAGGTGGGCCTGAGAGACACCTGGGAATTAAAGCAGTTGTCCTGCTCGCTTGCCTCGAGGACACCAAACTGGGGTGTGAAGGGCTGGAAAGGGTAACTGAGGCTGGTTCCCACCGTGGGCCAAGCCTCAAGGTTTGGGATCACCTCCTTCTCTGCTCCACACCTACTCAGGCCTGGAGGGAGGGGATGGTTTTTGTCAAACCTCCAAAAAGCTCATGCTTGTTGGGCGTTTTGCATTTTCCTCTTACCTTTAACACCGAAGTGAAGAAGACAGAGCAGCCCATGAGCACAAAGATCATCAAGCCAGTGACTCTCTGCTCTCGTATCCCCAGAAACTTGGGTTGTTCTCCTGGAGCTGAGCAGCCAGACTCCACTTTGAGGCTATTCACGTGGGTGATGGACAGGACAGTTGCAGCCACAAACCAGGGCAGCCCCATCACGGAGCACACCCCGAGCATCACGGCCACCATGAAAAGGTCCAGGTGGTACCCGCATCCTTTCTGTGGGCAGCAAAACAAGGAACAGAGCATCTCACAGCACAAGAGCGAGGACAACGTCGCGACTCAGACTCAAACCCTACTTGGGCACAAGTCACCCTCTTGAAAATTTAAGAGAAGAATTGGCAAAAATAAGGATGGATCCAGTCTTTGCGCAAGCACCTTGCATGAAAATCTGGCAGGAGTTCAGACCAAGTGGATTTGGGAGGTTTGTGCAATAGCTACTTCTCAAAAAAAAACAAACAAAAAAGACTATTTTCACTCATAAAGAAAGTTCTACCACTGGCAAGCAAGGCGTGACCCCGAGTTATCCCTGGCAGTACGTCAAAACAGTTCGTTCCCCCAGCTCCTGCTGGCGTTTTGAAACAAAAACACGCTTCTATAGTGCTCGAAAATTAATTTGTTCCTCCAAAAGATTGCTCATCTGAACTCCTCTCGTTTGCTCCCTGTGACATCACTAATCCAGCAGAGCATCCTGCCACACAGCCTGACGTTGTCCCAAACCAACGCCTTCACAAAGCACTTGGCATAGGAGCTTCTCCCCACACCTGCAGCCCAGAGTGGGGTGGGGATGCGGTCAGCTCTTGCAGCCCCTTACCTTCAGCTTGTGCTCCTTCCTGTTGACGATGACAGCCGTGATCTGCTGGTCCATGAATATCAAGATGGTGCAGAGCAGAGCTGGGATGGGCGCGGCCAACACCGTCCACCAAGGGTTGGGCCCTATGGGGTTGACCAACCACCCGCGGTCGTCTCTGGTAGGCTGCAACAAAGCCAAAACACACATCAGGATCAACTCCCAGCCCAGCCACTTCACTGGCTTTGATTTTCCTCTCCATCGCTGTGCCGCCTCATCTCCTGGCCCTGCCTTCACGTCACCCTCTACTACGGGGTTCAGCAGTGCCAGCGTCCTCATCGCAAGCACCTATAGATACTTCTGTAGGTATCAAGTTTTGGGGCTGGCTTCCTCTTTCCAGAAGGAAACGATGCACTCGGAGGTGGAAGAGGAGATGGTAACACCACCAGCATCTCCAGGCTCAGCCCTGTCCTGTCCCAGCATCACCTTGTGGCATCCCCAAGGGCTGAAAGCAGCTCCACACCAAAACACCACATTACCTTGAACATGTGGGGGACGTGGAGCTTCGGCGATGGGATCCCAACCAGGAAGTCAATGAGGACCATGACGACGATGGTGAGGAAGACACCAAAGTCACTTACTGTGGACCGTACCTGGGGCAAGAAAGCAGAGCTGAAAGGGACAGCACAAACGGGGCCATACCGTGAGATGGAAAAGTTAAAGACATCAACAGCATTAAGGCTGGTTAACAAATTCCCACCACTCTGAGAAGATGCAGCCAAATCCCTCGGTTAGATACTGTTGCTGTGTTTGTACCTGCGAGATCTGGGGTCAGGCAATAAAAAAAGTTTAATTAGGTGGAAAAGGGTGGTTTAAATTCAAACCTTAAAAAAAAGCCAATAAATATTAAAAAATAACGAAACAGACGTCTGCCACTACAGCTGCACTCACAGCTACAATGGGAATAAGGCACTGAGGCATCATTTGCTCCTCAAAAGGAAGAAACAGTGTCTTTTGTGTCTTTTTCTATGGCAGTTCCTCATTTGAATCAACTTTCCCCTTGGGCACACAAGGTGAAAAAAACCACAAACAAAAAACCAACAAACAACCAACTTTGGAAGACCCGATTTCCCACTGCCTGGGCAAAAAACTGCTCCGGGGCAGGTCGCGAGGCAGGTGGGAAACGCTACGATCGTTTTGCACTCCTGGAAATGAGTGAGGGACATGGAAGTTTGGCCTTCAAGGTCAACATTTCCCAGTTTGACCAAGCGGTGGCAAACACTGCTTAGTGCTCCTGGAAAGCCATTTTGGGAAATGAGTGTGGAGACTGCTGTTGGCCACTCTCTTCTACCTACTCTGGTTGGGAAGTAGCAGCTGGTTTTAAACTTCCTCAATAAGCCCGACAGGACAAAGGTGGAGAAGAAGAGGATGCAGCACCAGAAGAAGACATCAGGTGTGTAGGGGCCATTGTGTCCACAGGCAGGTCCACGAAACTCTCCATGCAAATACCGACATTCCTGGGGAAACAGAGCGTCAGGACACAAAGGTAGTGCACATGCGGCAAAGAAACCTCGGATAACTAGGGAGTTTGGAGGATCTTGCTCCAAGATCTGTGACCTCGGGACTGCTGCTGCCAGTGGCGATTTATATTTCACAATCATCAGCAGCTGAATAAGTGACACATGGAACTACACACGACAGCGGAGAGAGGAGATGTGATGGGACACTGTACCACAGACCTATGGCACATCCTCCGCTTGAACGGCAGGTAACCGTGGCTGAAGAAGACACCAGAGGGGAAGAAAACACTGGAAACTCTTGGGGACGGGGAAGGAGGGCTAAGACTACAGTGGCTGGAAAGGAGAAGAGACAAATTGTCCCTTCCCAGGGGCGGGCTCACAGGACACGGCCAAGGGGGGTGAAGATGTCCATAAGAGCATCCCACCCTGTGCCTGAGCTCTGCTTCCAGCAACAACGGCCCAAGGGGCTGCTCAGACACGCAAGTTTATGCACGTACCTTCAGACAGCGCTGAGTAAGAAAGCAAGGCCTGGAGTTACTAGGAACCAATTAAGGAAGCTAATTACAGCCTTCAAGCATGAACTTAAGTCCTCCAACTTCTCCAATAACCAAAACACCCACTGAACCTTGCTCCCAGACAGAACCGCTGTCCTGAGGACGACAGTTATTGCCCACCATGTCGGGGATGAGGTGGACTCTCCTTCCCAGGCCCAAGGGGGTTAAACCCACACCTTAGACTGAAGTAACGACTTTTCAGAGCAGCACTGGAACAAGTTGGAAGCCCACCATCACCTGAAGGGCTCTGAGCTTTGCACCAGGCCAGCACCCCTGGACCCCGCGGCCACGGCACGAGGAAGCAGTGACTCGGGGCACTTACAGTCACTGTGAGGTTCTCCCAGGTGATGCCAGACACATTGATCTTGTTGCTCTCCCAGAACTGCAGGGTTTCGTTGCTGGGATGGGTCGGTGCCTCACACTTACAGCTGGGAGGAGAGAAGCCAAGACAGGGGTGAGGGGAAGGCGATGGAGGTGCAGCCCTGAGCTCCTGCCAAGGGGCAGCAGCATTTTAGGAGGAAGAAACCCACTAGGAGATGGTGAGGAAGTCCAGCTTGCTGTGCGTGTGCACAGGGTAGGCCTCTCGCAGGTGACTCAGCTTCTCCAGAGCCTCGTAGATGAAGATGATGCAGGTGAGGGAGGCAAAGGCTTCTTCAGTGAAGCAGGTGATGTAGCACACCAAAGAGCTAGCATCGGTGGCCACCAGCACTATGCAGAAGAAGGCGGTCCACAGCCCGATGCACGCCCGTAGAGAGAGATAGGAGAGCGCGTAGTCCCTGGGAAAGTAAAAGAAAACGCAGGGTGGAGAGGGCAGCAAGAGGCTCCGAGCCGTGCCTTCCTTCGGGGAAAGTCGGCAGCAATTCAGGAGCGTGTCAAGGCTGCAGATGGTAAATGCAGTTTCCTGCATTCCTGCCTCGGAGACTAATTGAGGTCAGGTCCCTGTTGCGGAAGGTGGTGTTCTCCCACATCACCCTGATGCCCTAACAGCGAAACCGGCTGGGTTTGCACCCAGTTACCTGCTGCCAGCAAGCTGGGGCTTCATAATAAATTTAATTGCAAAAAGGGGGGTTAATCTCCCATCACAGTTGCCACAACAAAAAGACTGTCATGGAAAATATCCATTTCGCGTGAAAAGCTCCTGCTTTCTCAAAAATCATCAAAACATTGGACCAGAAAACTCTTTGGATATGTGGGTAAAATATATTTCCACTTCCAGCAAAAATCATACAAAAAAGTGCCCGAGTTTGTACTGAGAGGAAAGCAAATCTTCCCTCATTCCCAAACCAGAGTCATTTGTCTCATCTTCCCTGTGCAGCCCATCTCGGGCATCCACATCCTTGTGGTTTCTCCTCCTCCTGCTCTTTCACTTTAACCCTAAAAACCCCGGACCACCCCATCCAACCTTCAGAGACCGAGGGCTCCTGCACCGTCACATACTAAAGCAGCAGCGCGTGATGTCTGTGACACAGAAGACAACTTAAATCTACCAACTACCACTAAGAAAAACATCTTTTCTCCATCCCTGCCTTCTGAAGGCGCTCGCAGCACCTGGCCGCAGCAGCCAGCCTTACTTGCAGAATTTGTAGAGGACCTTCTCGAACACGAGGACGGGGCCGGTGCTGCCAAGAAGGGCGAGAGGTTGGCCAGCAAAGAGGGAATACACCACGCCGGTCATGGATGCGCCCAGCAGCGACTCCATGGCACTCTGTCCGGGGAAGAGAGGCAGCAGTGAGTAATTAAATCATTAGAGGGAAAAAAAACAAGTGCAAATTCACTGCAGCAAGGACTTTTGCATGAGTTTTGTCCTCCCCCGTGCCACCCAACAGAGAGAGGTGCTCACTATGTGGCCGTTGGTCGCCTCCCCCAGCAGTCCCCCGAAGGTGATGACGGGGGACATGCAGGCACAGTAGAGGAACAGGAAGGACGCCAGACACTGCAGGCTCAGACCATCCCGAAAGTCACTCCAGAACCAGGGGGCTTTTCGCTTCACATCCCGGATCAAACCTCCAAAGAGCCTGGAGGAAGAAAAAAAAAAACAACAAAAAAACATTATCGTGGAAGACCACGTTAAGTTTTCTTGGCTGAGGAAGGACAATCACAAGCACAGAGTAACTTCCGTTGCTAAAAAGAAGTCTCCTTCTTCCATTTTAGCCCCAGTAGAAACTGAGGCATACAAAAAAAACCCTCCAACAAAAAGAAAAAGAGACCAAACCTGAGAGCCCACCCACTCTTATTGCAACAGTCCCTCACTTTGAGAAGCAGCAGAGCTCTACCTGGAGGTACTTACACATCTGCTTCCACCCCAAAGCAAGAAAACCTCCGTGCAACCACGCTGTGGCTCAGCCCAGCTGCCCAAATGTCCCACCCGCCCAGCCCAGGGGACCAAGCTGGGAACCTGGAGCCCCTTCACTGACCCAGTTCACCCCAAAACTCTGCTAGAAGGGAGGTGCACACTCAGATTTTAGGGGCAAACAGAAAAGCACCCCACCAAACTATTTCAGTTCACACCTTCCTGTCCGCTCCAGTTCAGGACCGCTGTGCTTCTCCGGCTTGCTGTGAGAAGCACTGTCATCGAGAGCTTCTGGCACCTTCCTTTTTTCCTGTTAAAATGGAAATAAGATAAAGATATGTCTTTGCAGCCACTGGCTTGTTTTGCTTTTTGGGCTGGGTACGTGACTTGTGAATTTGGGGCCCTGAGCAGCACCCCCAGCCGTGCTGCCCTCCTGCCCGTCCCCCTCGTGCCTCCTTCTGCCGCAGCACCCACCTGCGAAGGGACGTTTTTCGGGGGCTCAATTCGGATGGAGGGATCCCACTCTCCTGGCGGCAAAACCATGACCTGATCCAGAAACTCATCGATGCCAGCCACCAGGTCAGCCCGGTTCTTGGCTTTATAGGCAATGTCGTGGAAAACCTGCCGTAGGAGACAACCTGGTGAGAGGATGACCCATCTCGGATGTCCTAACCAGTGCAATTAAGTCTTGGCTAAATGCAAGGTCATTTCCCCCAAATCGCCTGTTGGATTGAAATGGCAGGAAATATTCCCCCCAAAGGAAAAATCTGTGCATCACAGTATTTGTAACCATCTCCACCAGGCTTCCGTCCCCCATGGCACATCACAGCCTTCTGCTTCAAGAGGAGAAGTTTCACTGGCCCTGGCAATGCCACCACTGGGGACAGCATGCTGGGGACCCTGGGGAGAAGGATGAGGCACGGGCTGCAGCCCAGGTGGGATTTTAGCCTCCAGCAGGCAGCTAAGAGGGACAGCAAACCCTCTTCCTCACTACTACAGAGACAGGGAGAGGTGAAGAAAGCCCCAAAAAATGACCCGGAGATATCTCTTATCTCGTCACACCTCATCCGTCATGATAGTAGCCATGGACCTGCCGATCTCATGGTACTGATGGGCTTTTCCTCCTGGTCCAAGCAAAACAAACAGGAACCTAGGCAAGAAAACCAAAATGAGAGAGAAGAACATGGCCTCACTCAAAGGGCGCCCAAGGAAATCCCTGGGAGCTCCCAGCCCAGAGCATGGCTCCAGGGGGGACGTGTAGGCTCACCGACTCCGGTGATGAATTTGAAATGCATCAAAACCAAATGCAAATTTGAATTTTGGGCCAACTTTCATTAAAATTGGCCAATGGGTTTAAAAGCTCCAGCAGGGAAGGGAGGAATGAAAGCAAGGAGATGTGGGTGGGAGAAACGTGCTTGCTCCCACTGGCCGTGTTCCCCTGGGACGCCCAACTGATGCGTGAATTTGGTGTTTTGTTGTGGTGTTTGTTTTTTTTTTTAAATAAAAACTTTGCGCTTCTCATTCAGACCTCGTTGGGATGGGAACTTCCATCATGCCCGAGAGGAGGACAGCTGGGCTCAGGCGGACAAATGCCACGATGGGCTGGCGAAGGAAATCCAGCTCTCCTACGAGCACGCTGCACGCTTCAGCCCCGGTGGGAATTTTCTTCATGAAGCGCAGCTCCGCCTGGGCACGACAAGGGATTTTCAGGCCATTACCCCAAAAGCAAAGCCCACAGCACTCTGCAGAACACTCTGCAGCCAAGTTTGCAAGAGCAAATCTGGCCCTAAAGGCGTAAGAAAGCTACGAGTGTCTCACCTTGCTTAGATCCATCGCATGGCTGTCATGGTTCACCCCAGTTTTAGCTTCTGCAGTGGTGGGAGATGGATGAGGAGTGAGTGTTTGGGTTGGGAGGAGAAAGAAAGACACTGAGAAAGACAGGCAAGGAGCAATCGGGACACTTCTCCTTTGCTGGGAGAAGTCTAATGGGGCCAAGCCCTGCAGAAACCTTCACCTGGTGCCAAAGCCTGGCAGAAACCCTCACCGGGTACCAAACCCTGCAGGAACCCTCACCTGGCTTGTCGAGGGGATGCAGGTCTAACTGCTTCTTGCTCATGTCAGCAAATGAGCAGACGATGGGGAGTAGGTTGTTTCTTTTCTTCTCATTCTGATGGTGATGCTTCTTCAAAAGCACTTCTCGAACTTTCGCCCGCATGCGCTCATCAAACCCCGCGGACTGCTCTTGCTGGCCCAGGATCATATCTGGAGATGGCAACGGGAAACGAAGCCGTCAGAGCAGAAAGTCCCCAAGTCCCGACCCCTCAAGCCCCCAGCGAAGGCTGCGCCACGCAGGATACCCTAACGCGGGCTCAGCCTTGCTTAGCAAGACGTTTTAATGCAGTTCAGCCTTTGCAGCGAAAGGAAGAATTCTCTTTTGCTAAAAGCCATCATCAAAGTGCTTATTCATCACTCCGCTCAGATAATTATTCCCCATCCTAGATAATGCCATTTTTTTTCCTGATCTGGCGTTTCTAGACAGACTCTCTAGACTCGACACATTTCAACAAATTATAAGCAATCTCTAGCACAGACTTTCCCAGAGTTTCCTTTGCCCATCGACTGCAATTTGCCAAGCCCAGGGAGAAATGTGCTAAGAACGGCCCCGACTTCTCCAGCTCTTGCAAGGGCTGAATGGAGACCTGCCAGTCAAAGATAATTTCTCCAAAGCCGCTTTTTCAATTAACTTCAATTATCTTCCCCACAGAAATATGCTGCTTGGTCACCTGCCATATAAACTCTGCCTTTAAAGCTCTTAAATCCTGGATGTTAAGGCAATAGGAAAAAAACAAAACAAAGAACGGGAGGAAACAGCTTGTAGTAAGTAGCTTATTTAAGGAGGTTCAGCTCTTAGGCAGACTCTGTGTTCCTGAGAGCAGCCTGCCAAGCCCTGACACTCCTTTCTGGCAAGAGAATATTCTCTAATCGCCTCTCTGACCCCACAAATTGCTTTCAAAAGGCTCCCATACTGGGAGAAAAAGCTGATGTGACTGTTGTACACCCAGTCTACATCCAAAAAGCAACCCACCATTTAAAAACGCAGCACGACTTCTGGAAAAGGACGTGCCATTGGGGCAGGGTTTGATACGGGAGTGAAGGGCACTGCGGCAAATTGAGCTCAGCCGTTCCCGGCGGGATGCAGTGTGCTCAGTACCTGCGATCTCTTCGATGCTGTTGGCACAAACATCCAGCAGCACCGTCCCGTTGCTGATGCAGCTCCGCAGCTCAAAGAGGCTGTGCAAGGACAGCGTGGCCACGTAGGGCTTGCTCCAGCGCTCGCCACCATCTTCCACGTCCTCCTCAAACTTCAGCCACCTGCGGACATCGGGCACGATCAGCCCCGTTGCAAGAAAACAGCCTCAGCTCTGCAACCCCTTTGGTGCAGCTACGGGGCGGCAAGAGGAGAAGGCTCCGCGCATCGGCACCTGCAGCTGCAAAAGCTTCACGTTCCAGAGAGCGGAAGGCAGAGCCCACGGCCGCCACCGCAGCCGGCGGCAGGGATTTACCTTGCCGTTTCCTTCCACTCAGCATCTTCACCCTCCTTCAGGAAGATCTCATCCAGCTCGGTGAACAAGTGGTGGGGAATGTGCTGCTCGTCCTCCTCGGTGCTGAGGATGAACTGCACCCGCTGGGATGGGGTGTCTGGGGGCAGAAGATAAATCCCGTTACCACACCTGCATTCAGCCCGTCACGCTCACACGCAAAGTGGCCATCGATTGGCACCAGTTCAGCCCTAAATATTGGGCTGGCCCCTCTCCCCTGGATCTGGCCAGGCTTGCACAGAGCCATGGAGAAGGAGAACCATCTGTTCCACCTCTGCATAAGGATGGGCCACTTTCCTTCCCCACGTTTCCATTTTTAAAGGCAGGATCCCTCTACGGAAGACCAGCCTCAATCCATTATGCCTTCAACTGCCTCCCAAATAATGCCACTTTCCCTCAGAAGAACAGCAAACCACACAAATCAGCCACACAGACCTGCTTGCAGAGGACCCCGGCACCCACGCAGCCCCAAGAAGGCTCGTGAACACTGCGGCGGGACTTACAGTGGTAGCCCTGCTCCATTGGGGCACAGTCCTTCTCCCGTTCCTTCTTCCGATGCTTCTGGCGGTGGGGTCGGTGGTGCCGGTGGCACCGGTGGCTTTGCCTCACCAGCGGCATCCGCACGCCCACGGACAGGGTGCGGTGGCCTGCGAAAAAAGCAGTGTTCGCATCACTCTCGATATTGCGGAGACGGTTGACGCCGCTGCCACGATTAAACCAGCGCATCCATCCCAGGAGGAAACACCGACTTCTCTTCATTTTAGTTTCACTGCATCCCTGAATGTCAGAGACATCCTTTTTTCCAAGCCTGTTTTACTCTAACTTTGCAACAACAGAGCAACAACAAGCGATGGCTCCGGGTCACCTAAAAGTGCCCTGAAAATATCAACCCTTGTCTAAAATTCCAGCTTTGGCTGGACAACACTCAGACCTGCTCATTAAGCAGCCACAGAAGGTAATTATTTTTAAAATCTTTGTATGGCACAAGGCAACAAGAGGAGATCCAATCAGTCCTGTGATAATGAAGTCTGGAACAAAAAAAAAAGAAAATCACAGCCCTGTGTCTGCAGCCATCAAATTATTCTCCTGACCTCTCCAAGCCAAGAGCAGCCTCTGAGAAAACAAGCTGGGAACTACCAAGCTCTGTGGCCAACGCTCACACCGCAGATGCCATGGGGGCTTTTTCCCCTCTGTCTAAAAGCCATAATATTAAAACAATGTGAAAATAACTGTGCTTGTTTATTTAGAAGCACGCCACATTTCGCTGCAGGTGATGCATACGCTGAGCACGGGACGCGGCAGGGACTTAGCGCGACGGAAAAACGCGTGGGGCTGGTGGCACCTCTCCCGACTCACCTTCCAGCTCCTCCTTCTCATAGTGAATAGTGACAGCGGTGCTCGTTCTTCCCTGGTCAATCACTGCCTCCTCGTCATGTCTCTGTTTAGTGAGGAGAAGAAGATACAAGTTGGGACCAGGTGAGGAGAGCTCCCTTACGTCCTCCCAGTCATCACCCATCCCTGCGGCCATGTGAGCCCAAGAGCATCACACCTCTGCGTGTCTCCTCCTCCAGGCACAGCCCTAAAAACACGGACTTGGAGGTTTTTATTCCCACACCCAAATAAAACCACCTGTAATGTCACCTGTATTGTATATACCGTGAGTCTGGAAGGATTTACTAAAAGGGAGAGAGTTGAGTGTTTCAAACCAAAACCAAACCTCCTGCTTCGTTCTTGTGGTTCCTTTCGAAAAATTTAAATTAAAAAAGGGATTTCCAAACTGGGGGTGGAGTGAGGTGGGGGAACCCAACTCCACACTTTTGAGCACAGCCAGTTTCATTCTCCAAAAGTGATACCTGCAGGACTCACTAGATGGCACTTGGCCACAGGACATGGCCACCACCAACCTCCAAAGGCCCTCAAGAACCTGCAAGGGTGAAGCTTCGACTTCAGCCCAACCAGGCTCGGGCTTCTCTTGCTGCAAGCCTGCTTTCCACACAAAACTGCGTTTTTCTCCTCAAAAGAAAAGCCAAAGGCTAACAGCTAATGCCCTCCTTGGCTGAAATACCACTGCCAGCGCTGCACAAAGAGCATCTGTGCCTTAAAAGCCAAAGGAGAATTACAGGCGTTCTCTTCTCCCCTTGCCCCTGGGCTGGGGAAGGGCATCACCGGGATTACCACGCTCAAAGAAATAAAAACCCAACCACGTCTCACACTCGAGTCACAACTGCAGCTTTGAAAGGGCCTCCAGGAAACCCTTCTCTTTAGAGAAGAGCAAAACACCAGAAATCTGCTTTTTATCCCCCAAATCCCTGCTTCGACTGAATGGCATCACCTGCCGCTGCGCAGCAGCAACTCTCGGGAAGCTCACACCTCCCGCTCACCAGTTAATTTAATGAGCAAAAGGAACAAACGTTCCCATCTGGGAATGAGTTTTTTCTGGCCCCCGAGTACTAATTTCAAAGCCGACTTGCTGCGACCTCCCCGCCACCTCCCGGCACTCGCCCGTGTCACCCGGCAGCCGGATTATGACGCGCCTGTGGCTTTCCCGTCCTCTCTCCCACGTCGATCTCCACCACCCTCCGTCCCTTCTCAGCAATGCGTCTACTCCCCTCCAGATTTACCGGAAAAAAACCTCAAAAACCCAAACCCCATCCTCAGAAAAGGCACGGGACAAAAGGGGCTTAATCAAATCGCTTTAAATGGCAATTTTACTAAAATCGTTACTTAAGTAAAACACCAATTTGAATTAAATCGCAATTTAAGTAAAATTGCCACCGAAATAAAACCCCAATTTGAATTAAATCACTATTTAAATTAAATCGCAACTTAGATACAATCACAATTGAAATAAAATCGCAATTTAAATACAACGGCGAGCTTGAGTGTGTTACAGGGGTGTCAGAGTGGGAATAAACAGAGCGATTTGGGCATCACAGCTCCCCAAATCCCCCCCGAGCAACATGGGGAAAGTCTGCTTCTCTCTCAGAAACCATTTTGGCTCCGTGCTCCCACCCACGATGCTAAACCTGCCCCCGGCAGGGCACAAAGCATCGTCCCCCCGCATCCTTCCCTGCTCTGGCGACATGCCAGTGGGATTTTGGGAAGTCTCCCCCCCTTTTTGGGGGATGCGCAGCCCCTCGGCACAGCCCTCCCACCTGTAACTCTTCCAGAAGTGTCATTTTGGGACCCTTGTCCTGCTTCATCCTCAAGTCGGTCACCGGTTTTGGGGGATAACTGAGCCTCCAGATCAATCAGAGGACCAAACCCTCCGACTGCAGACCAGTGACTCCCAGTCTGCACCATCTCCAGCACATAAACAGCGACCGTTGCTGGGATCGGAATGTTCAGGGTGACCCCGGCAGTTATTTAAAGCCATACACCCCAATACTGATCCCGCTTGGAAAACTTAGCGGATGGGGAGAAACCTGCTCTGTTTTGAGGAAAAACTATCCAGAATAGAGAAAAGGGGTGGAAACGCTGCATCTCGGCAGGGCAAAAGGTGTTACACAGTGTTTGGGTGTATTTGAAAGCCCAAACTGCCAAAAGACCACACGAGGCACAAACCCTTGGGGAAATGCCCGTTATGGGGCAGCCCTGATTTTCATCAACATTTCCTGCATCAAATCAGGGTGTTTCAGGGAGGTCTCCCTTCGGCACGGCCTCCGTCCCTTCGCGGCTTCCATAAACCCTCGTTAGCCAGACCAAGTCCTACGCCGTACAGAAATGTCCAGAGAAGCCCCATGTTTTACTCTCCTCGCTTCCGCCAGCAATCTCCAGCCCTACCTTATTTTCCAAGCGGAGCTAATCCCTCATTTCCAGCCTACAGATTCATTTGCTGTCATGAACTTCCTCCCCGGCGCTGCTCAGCACAAAGGTTAACGGCCCCGGCTCACCCTGAAAGGCGACACGGGGTGTAAAATAACACAGCGAAGGAGGGTGACACCGAGGGCTAATCCGTTAAAATCCCATCGGGATCCAAGCTCAGATCTCTGCTGCTTTTTTATTATTTAGTATTAAAGCTTCAGGCGCAAATACAGGAGGAAAGAAGCCAAGTGGGTCCGTGGCAAGATGCTCCGAGCATCCCATCGCCCTTCCCCAGTTGTTGCAGCATCCCCGAAATCGCGGCAAACCTCGCACAGAGATGCCACCGAAGGAACCGGTGCCACTCAAAACCCTCTTTTTCCCAATTAAGACACTCAAATGGACTCAGAAAGGTTATTTCATTGAGGAAATCGCTGGAGGATTTAAGGATTTAATAAGTCTATGGGATCTGTGGACACGTGGGCTTGGGATGGGACGGAGCAGGACGGAGAGATGCCTCCACAAAGCAAATTATCCCATCCCAGGATGGGTACCAGCACTTGCAGACACTTCGCCTTCCCTCTTTGTCCTTCGCCACCGCTGCCAGGCGCTTGGAAAACATCAAATCATCGAAACTGGGCTGGGAAAGGGGATGGCGAGATCACTTTTGAGTTTCGGAGCAGAGGGTGTTGTTCCATCTCAAGAAAACTTCTCCAAATTATTATTTTGCTGCAGGGTTTTTTTTGTCCCAGCAGGAGAGAGAGGGACTTTTGACTGTCCTGCCTCAGTTTACCTGTCTCAGTGCAACTCCTCCAGTTAGAAAGAAAAATCTTTCCCTGGGGAAGCTTTGGTGTAATTGAGGATGAGGAAAAGCACAAAGCAGAGGTTCAGGTCCGGCTTTGAGTCCTCCCGGTGCCGGGGGAGGCCAAAAGCATCGCACGAGCAGGCAAACCTCCCACCTCGGCCCCCTCGTCCTGTCACACGCAAGCTGGACTGGCCACTAGCAGCAGGAGGGAGGATTGATGTAATTAATCTCGCGCAAAGTGTAATTAATAACACTGATCCCAGTGTTATAAGGGGATGAGGGGCCAAACTGGGGGAGCTGCTCTGGTGGCGGAGCAGGAGACCCCCCTCCTCACCCCTCTCCATCTCCATCCTACCCAGACGAAGCCACCGGCCCTGTGGCTCACTCCTTTGCTTTCGTGGGGGTCAGCACCATCCCCTGCGGGGACCCCTCCGGCTCCTGAGCCAGGATTTGGGCTGTGACGGGGACTGGACCCAGGAGAGGACACATCTCCAGAGCCCCAAAGTGGGGCTGTGAGGGGGGGGACACACGCAGGTCACAGCTGAGCATCACCAGGACGTGACTGTCATCCCTTGCTGGCGGAGACGCAAATTCCTCTCAGTCTTTCACCCGAAAGACTACACATCACTAAAGAAAGACCGAAAATCTACACGTCACTATCACCTAAGGGGGAAACACTATTAAATACAATACCTTATTCTCTGCTGTTCTTATCTTCTGGGTCTTTCTGGAGTGGGGGCGACCTTGTGGTGGTGGACCCTCTGCAGAGCTCAGGTGCTGCCGGAGGCGAGAGATGGTGGGTGGGGTTTTCTTAGTGGTAGAAAGGGACCTGGTTGCTGGGCTGCACCGGCAGTTGCCCAGTTGCCAACGGGAGGAGGTCACCGTCTGGGCTTCTGCTGGCTTCGCCGCCCTTTAAAGACGTCTCCAGGGCCTTCCGATCCTGCCGTGGGTGATGGTATTTCACATGCGCGTTCCTCCCGTTGACTGTCCCAAACACCCTGGAAGGGAAAAAACAAACGGGGATTTTTAACTCCTTTTCTAAGAAAAAAAAATTCGATAGACGACGTTTCATTATTTCTAATTTTGTGAGTTTCTTGTGCGTTTTGCTGCGTGGTGCCACACAGTCTCTGCCGGTACCCCCGGCTGGGTGGGACCTAGGTGGTTAAACACGGCAGATCATTGGGGATTAAAATAGGAGAATTAACATCACGATGGATTAAAATCGGGTCGCACTGAAACTCGAGTGGCTCTGCGTGGCACGAGCAATGTCGCTTGGCACGAGCGACTGCAGCGCAGGAGCCCTCGGGCCGCAAACCGCAAGAAGGAACTTCAGTGGAAACTTTTTCTCAGCAAAACAAAGGAGAAACGCTGGGATTCTCGCCCAAGGAGATGAACCGCCCTGAGCCTGTAATGGAAGGAAAGGGCCTTCAAAGAGAGAGAGAGAAACCGTTGTGGCTGCAGTCAGCGGGAGACGGAGGAGCCCCGAGTGCAGGGGAGACGGGAGGAGGATGGAACTGAGCAGGAACAATCTCGACGGGTTCGTTGCTCCAACGGGCGCAGAGGAAAAGCGGCTGTTAAACAAATGGTGGTGACAACACGTGGCAGCGTGTGGCGTGGGACAGGTGCCCCAACACCTCAGGGAAGAGACCGTGAGGCCTTCAAAGGCACAGGAAAACACAGCGGTTTCAGCTAAAAGTCCAACAAAAGCAGCAGGTGGCGGCGGGACAAGGGGAATCCTCCAGCTGCCCTTAGTTCTGCTCCCCCCCCCGGCCATCTCGGAGAGTTTCCATCTGTTTGAGCCCAAAGCAGTGAGTTTCAAGAAGAAAAAGCGAGCAGCTCACCTTCCACACTGCCCGCAGGGAAACCCAGCTGCATCGCCTGCGCCCCCAGCCCCGCGCGGAGCGTCCCCGGAATGGCGGGAGGGACTGCCTGTGCCACGGGGCGTCTTTTCGCTGCTCTTCTGCTTCTTGGTGGGCTTTTCATTGGGCCCAAGCCGGCGCCTCTTCTTCGGGCTGCAACCAGCCTGTAAAGCAGACAGCCTGTGCTCATTTCTCCTTCTCCTCAGCAAGGGGGACAGCTAAAGCGAAAAACTAGCTGGAAACATCCCCAAACAGCCCAGGCAGTGAGGGGTTTATTTGTGTGCCGGGTGGAACGCGTTCTATCAGCCCCAGCCTGCCCCGGTGAACTCCTCCGAACGCTAAAACAGCCAAAACAATGCTGAAATTCAACGGGGAGGATGGGGTGCAAAGACAGATGGTGAAAGAAAAAACATATTATTTCTAATGTCCTCAGCAGAACAGTAGAATTACAGAGAACTGAAGTGACATGCTTACCCAGTGTCTGCCATCAAAAAAACCCCTAAATAATATGTATTTCTGTGAGCCACATTTCTGCTTCCTGGCAAGGAACATTTTGGCAACACCCACACAGAGGCGGGTCACCGGCAGTTCCTTTGACGGAGCACTGGGACGTCACGAAACATCCCCGAAAATCATCAGAAGCAAGTTTAATGCGAAGGGGATCGTTTCCCAGAGCCCGGGACAATGCGTCCATGGGGCATCTCGCACCCACCCCGGCAGTTTTCCTACCTTCTCTTCAGCTGCCTCCACCTCATCTGTGCCTCGCTGGAGCCTTTTGGCTGTCCGTCCTGGTCGGGTGGCGCCAAACCTGACGTGTTTTTTCCAGGTGTAGTAATATTCCACACACTGGGCCACGGTCTTCGTCTGAATCTGTCAGGAGAAAACCAGAAGCGATCGATGAGGGAAATACTGCAGGAAAACACTGAAGGCACAGACCCACAACAAATCTATCCAGCGCTCTTTGTCTGTCCCCCCCTCTGTCTGCAGTCCCCACAGCACAATGCACAGGTGAGATCAGGCCGAAAACGAGCCCCCTTCTTCTGAAAGGGCCGTAAAGAAGCCTTGGGAGGGCAGAACTGTACATTATACGCCGATGGTCAACGGAATGTGTCATTATTCTTTTAATATTTCCCATATTTTGTACCGGAGAGATTAAATTTCTTTGGTAATTACACATTAGGAAAATTATGTTTCGTACCGGTGTCTTTTTAGCATGAAGCTGCATCCCAAGGACAGGATTCCGACACGCCGTTCAAAAGACGACTTTTCTGGGTTAAAACTCCCCTCCACGCTACCAACCCGCAACCCACCTCGGTCTAACAGCTTTACCTTCTTCTGGATCAGGTGGAAATTCTTCTTATGCACATAAAAAGCCTCTTTAAACAACTGCTCCTCCAGGGGCGTCCAAGTGTCTGAGCCTGGGAAGAAACAGCCACGTGCAAATGATTAGACCACTCGCAGCCTACCTGAAATCCGCACAAGTTATTCATCACACATCCACATCTCTCCTCCTGTGGAAAGTGATTAGCCAATGCCGCAGGGAGTTCGTTAGCACAAGCAGTTATGGCTGCCAGCAGAGCTGCCGTGAAGCCGGCGTGCGAAAGGAGGAGCGTACAGCAGCGTGGGGCATCACTGTACAGGACAGCAGTGGGCTGGAACACAGGGACAAGGCACTCCCCACTCCAAAAGACCCCCGGAACAGATTAAAACGACTATTTTCCCTGCCCCGAAGAACATGAACCGTTGCTCGCACGTTTCTAAAAATCACTTTCAATCAGAACAAAGGGAACGGCAGTACCCGCTCGCATTCCCGGAGAAGCAACAAGCTCTGCTTCCACTTTACCTGCGTAATGATAATCAGCCAGGGGATGGGAGTCAGGTCGCTGGGGTGCCCCAGACTGCAGCATCTCCAGACCCTCCTGCAGGAGTTCAGAGAACAAGACTTAGGTTCCCCCTCAGGAGGGACCTCAACTCTTCAGCCCACTGTGGGAAGACGGTGCTCAGTCGATGCTCAGCAACAGTGGGTCGGGGTCACCTCCGCCCACGGCACTCGATGGGAATATTTCCTCAATCCACACTGATGTGTTTTAAGAAACCAGAACCTGCGCAGATCTCCGGGGACCAAGCTGTGGCACCCCAACGGCCACTGCTCGCTGCTGGAGTCCTTCTGGGTTCGTCCCAGAAGGAGCAGGAGGACTTCTATTCTCCAAATTGTCAGAATTGACAAGACACAAAACAAGCTCTTATTCATACACAGGGTCTGTCATCCCACAAGACCTTAATGCAGACAGCGGCCAACAGGCAGCACGCAAGAACTCTGCCCCTTTAGCAAAGGGATTCGAGCCTGCAGAACAGAAAACTCGGGAGCGACTCCCAGTTCACCCCAGTACCAAAGGCTGTCCTAGTCTGGTAGGAATTCGAAAATAGCTGCTTCTTACCAGAGCTTCATGCAGGTGGTGCAAGGCGTGCTCCAGGTTGCCTCTTCCCCCCGGCACCACATTGGAGCAGGTGAAATTGAGCAGATTTGTCACTAGAAATGCAACAAAAACCAACAGAAAGTCAGTTTCCATAAAGAAGGAGGAAAAGGTACGATACAAGGCCGACGGCAAACAGAGCAGACAGACTGGAGACTCAGAAAAGGCACTGAAAAAAAGGCAGGTTATCCGCTATCGCTCTCTCTCCCTTCAGAGCAGCTTTGGGACCAGAAGCTCCAGAGACAGATCTCCCCTCTCCCGAGGTCGCTGCAGTTGAGGTGGGACAGCTAGAAATACCCCTGACCGTCTCTCCCAGAGGACACGACTGAGAGCACCACCGGTTATCTGTTAACTGTCCTATCAGATCTGAGCACCCTCGGGTGCTACCAGCCACGAAGGCAGTCAAGGAAAGGAGGGAGAGGGTCTCAACGGACAAACAGCTGCTGTGAAAACGTGCAGTTTTTGACCCTTAGTATCTCGGGGGGGAACTGACAAGAAAAATGTTAAGAGAAACCTCTGTCCTGTGTTTCCGGGTTTGTTGCGATGTCTCCCCAGGGCTTCCACACTAGCGACGCTCCCTCCTCCTCCTCCTCCAACCGGGATCTGTCCTGCAGGTCTGGGATCTCGGCCTGAAATTCACTGCCGACGTTGACGTGTCTGAAATTGTTAAGGCAGAGGAGGTGAGGAAGCAGAGCTGGGAACAGCACGATAGCACGCACCCGCTTCGAAGGAGGGGACGTGTCAGGTACGGCAGTTATTTCCCAGCACAGCATCACCAACTGCCCTCTAACAACTCCCACAGCCCCTTCTCGCCACCAACAGCATTACCGTTCCACCACGTGAGCCCTTTTGCGCCCCATCGGGCAAGAAAATTGCCGCTTCCTTCCTCAAACCCTGAGCAAACTGGTGAGGTTCACTCCGGGACCCACAGCCAGCAGCAGAAGAGCTGCGACCGGGGGCCAAGACCACCGTCGGAATGTTGTGTAGAAGGTGGGAGGCCGGCAACCGGCATCATGAGGTCAGCCTGAGTGGCAAGCCCAGCCTGGGCTAGCACTGGCCATTTCTGGCCAGCACAGGGGTATACTCCAGCCAAAAATAACCCTCCATTACCCTCCGCAGTGCTATGGGGCAGTGGGAGAAGCGGCCGAGCCACGGGGAGAAGGTCAACAGCAACAGCGAGGGCTGGCAGAGCCCCGGCGCCGAACCAACCACGCACCTGCTCCTCAGCCCCCTTTCCCCAGGGTTTGCGGTTATTCTGACCGCTGGGCCGGAGCTCACGGCCCAATGCGGATTTTAGAGTTAACCTTCATTGGCCAAAACACAAAGTCCCCGTCCATTCTGCCCAAAAGATATATGAAAAAACCCGCTCACGGTAAAAATCATCAAGACCATCCTTTAGCCTTCCTCGCTGCCCTCATCATTGCACACCGCTCCCCATTCTCCCAGAATTTCCCTCCTTTCGGGGAAATCTCTCACTGGACATGGAAGGTGTGGAGATGGACCCTCCGGATCTCCTGGCACAGCTGCCCCTAACCTGGGTCACAGTCAGCCCCGCAGGGATTGAGCCATTTGGGGCTTTTTCCAAGCCAAAGCCAGGAGCGGAGCAAAACCCCGGTGGGCTGTTTCCATCCCCTCTGCCACAACAGCAATCCCAAAGGAGAAAGGCATATCCTTTTTCACTTTTCCAGACTTTCTTTGCAAGGCACAAGTCTTTTAACAATATAGTTTAATCACCATCAACGTTAGATCCACGCTCGCATTCCCTCCGTAGAGTTCACTGCCTGTCTAGCTGGGAAATCTCTGCTGCTCAATTAGCCGCAAAAGATGGGAACTGGAGAAAAATCCCCAGCGGGACATCAATCCCCGGCATTATCACGATACAGCCTAAAATCAGAAATGCGGTTAAGATCCATTCTCCTTCCAGCGGCTACGTGAATTGCACCCATTGACAAATACGTACAAATATTTGTTTCAAAGTTACAGACGTCACTTTTTAATTGCGACACCAAAAAGGAATGACCTGCATTAAAAGTTCCAGGAGCGTTTTCTTCCCATACCGTGCTGGAATTTCTGAAAAATCCCGTTTCCTGCACAGAAAATCGCATCATTTGTGGATAACAAATGGCGAACTCAGCGTTTGGGGAAGGTGAGCTCCAAAGTGCTGCGGATCCATCTTTCCATCCGCAGGAGGAAGACAGCAAAGCCAGTCAAAGCTCCCCAGCACAGCATCCTTACTGCCTGCCTGTTCCTATAGCCCGGGAGATCCTCGGAGCCTTCCCACAGGGAAAGGGAGGAAGGGGCTGACCACCAAGGCCGGCTGGACCGGGTAACGATTGTCACCATATTCATTTCTTGCCAAAGAACGATAAAATTCATCCATCTAACGATATAGCAGGTCCCTTCCCTGCCATGGTTCCAGCGCTGGAGGAAAGGTGCCTCTCCCGAGGCCGCATTGGGACGGCACTACTGCACAGAGGGACAGAGATTTTTAAATCTTTTTCCTTCCAGGGAAAAACTTGCTTTCTCACTCAGTAAAGGACAAGCTCCCCAGGCCAGGCAGGAAGGAGACACAGCCACGATTTACTTACAGAGAAAGGACCAGAGGGGTGTGCGGTCCCTGCACCCAAGGAAAGCGGCCACTGCCAAAGCAGAGGGAAGGACGTGTCTCATATTCAGCAGAGACAACAGAGTCACAGGCTAACTCTAAAAAAAAAAAGCATTAACCAGTAATTAATGCAGTAACGGTCTTAACAGGCAGGCAGCTCACCAGGAATGAGATGGAGAGTGACCCCCATATTCCCCTGGAAACCCTTTGATGAGGCAAATCCCTGAACGCCCTCCCAGATTGTCGGTTCTTTACCTCCATGAGGAACTTGTGGACTTTTATTGTCATATTGGGTGACCAGAACAAGCCCCGCCATTCCTTATTCCATCCTTGACAGCCTTCAGCGTTTCACTCCGGTCACCTCCCTGTCCCACTTCCATCCCTGCACAATTTTTGGGATGGCGACTGAGAAATTAGGTCTTGTGGTTCCCATTGAAACACCCATTAATTCATACAACCAAAAGATAGGCAAATGAAAAGGCGATGTTAAACCTCAGCCCCCAGGGAAAAGAAATGTGCCCGACGAGGTGCTAAAAGGCGCTCTGGCAAACCACCCCCCTCTCCAAACTGCAGTTTGCTCTAGGAAACTGACAAGTTTTCTTCCTCTGCGGCCTTAGTGAGGCTGTAGATTTTCCCACCCTGCAGGGAAAGAAACAATCCTCAAAAGCAGATGTCATTCTGCCTGCAAGGAAAGCTTTAAAATAGGCATTCTGCCTTTAAAAAAAGAAAAATAAACGGAACATCTGAGCTGGTTTCTCCATGAAAATAACACTTTGCACTTGCACAGCAAAGCAACACTCATTAACCAATCTCGTAAAGCTTCACAGGCATTGAGAAACACTCCCAGTGACACACCTGCATGCACCCTGTAAGCACACGTGCAAAGAGGAATCCCCATTTACGCACCCCGGCTATATCAAACCGCACTATTTCCTCTAAGTCCTCTCACCCCGCCCCAGAAGTGCCCGTTAGTCGTCTGGCAGTCATTCTCCATGAAGTCATCCACACCTACCTACCTACCGACTCGCCAGAAAGGAGTCAGACCGCACCAGAATTGACACTGCCTGACCTGCACTAGACCTGCAGCAGGCCAGAAATGACGGCTTCAAGAAAGAAAACACAACCCAATTGAAGAGAGCAGCAAAAAATCAACCAGAAGAAACATTGGACAAATTATACAAAAATCCAAACCCTAAACAGACAAACAAGCTAAAAAAAGGATCCCCCACAAAAAAAAGACCACACAGAACACAAGATAAGGTAAAAACAACCTAACCCCAGGAACCCAGGACCAACAAACCCAGATTCTGTCCATAACAATAACACACTTTAATCCTAACTCGCTTCAACTCTGGCATAGCATAGCCCTTGCCACCCCGTAACCCGAGCAAACTGCAACCCTACCAGTCCATCGCCCGCGTACATTGTAGCCCAAAGATAACAACAAACTGAACACAAACTCTCTGGAAATCTCTGCCAGGGCCTTCAGGCTTCAGCCCCAGACTTCAGACATCAAATTTTCAAGTGGGAGTGGGACAAAGCTGCTGGGATGTCACCAGCATCCATCTTCACGTCATCCGTCATACCCTGAAAAAGTGCCCAGGTTAAACACTCCTGTGGAGAATGGCTGAGGCACTCGGAGACTTTGAACCAGCCAGCCATAGCCATGGCGCTTCGCCTCATCATTTCTATGTCGGAGCAATCAGGCCGTACCCAGCGCTGGGTGGCTGGATACGGCCTTTGCTCTACGGAGAGGCACTTCCCGGGAGCAGGATCTCTCATTGCGGCACTGGGAAGCCCTCCTCGGGCCTGGATGCCTGACAAACAGCTCTGCGCTGCTCCATAGCTCACCAAAGTGAGAGGGGTGGAGGAAGGCTGCTTTGGTGGCCTCAAGAGAATCAGCTCACCTGGGCTGCTCTGCGGCCACCGGGCACTTTTGCTGTCAGGTGGGTCTCAGCGTTGCTCTGCAATCGGCCGTCACCTCCCTGCAGAACGCTCTCCAGCACAAGGTACATCTCTGCTTAATCTCCCTTTGGACAAAGATCGAAAGGGAGGGATGGGGTTTGCTTGGCCCCGCTCCCAGGGTGCTGCAAGAGAGACCTGCCGCCCCCAAATCACCGGTGTGTTGTGGACACCACATATGAACTGCAGACAAGGGTCAGGACAGCTTTGGGGAGCAGACAAGCTGTTTTGCGGTGCCCCCGCTGCTGGCAGAAAGCAGAGCTGGAGACAACATGGGGAAGTCCAGGGCAGCCAGTGGGGGTGGTGGGGCCCCGCAGGGTGCAGCACCCGCAGGAATGCCCGGCTCCTTAAGCCTCGGCCCCGCGGCTGCAGCTGGGGACCGGCACCGGTTGGGGCTTCGCTGGGAAAAAACAGGCGAGGGTGACCCTGACACTCAGCACGCGTACCTGGTCCCACTAACCTGTCGCTCTGCCTGTCACCACCACGGGATGCAGAAAGCAGTTCTGCTGGTCCTGGCGTGGTCCTGAGCCACGTCTCAACAGATGAGTCTTTAACCAGAGGGCCTAAAAAGAGGAAAAGGTGCCCAGAATTAGCCTGTGATTAAGTTTTTGCAGGCACTATGGGCTTTTGAGCTACACGGTGGTGCCGCTCCTGGGGAGCGCTCAAGAACGAGGCGGCTGCCTCTTCCTGCAGGCAGGCAGTGGGGTGTGTGCAACAGAAGCCAGTGCCGGTGTGTGCGGCTGTTGAAGGGGGTTGGTTTTCAACTGTGCCCACCCTGGTACGCCGGGTTCCTTTTTCCAGGAGGTTCCGCTCCTGGGCCTGGCCCTGGGCCGGGGCAGCCCCGAGGAGGAGGCCAGGGTGGCTGCGGGGGGCGGAGGGGGCCCGAGGGCAGGAAGGGGTGCCGCGGGGCATGCTGGGAGCAGGCGCGCCCCGGGGCATGCTGGGAGCTGTAGTCCCGGGGCACGGGGCTGCCCGGCAGCCATGTTCCTGCCCGGGGCACGCCGGCAGCTCTCATGGCCCCACAGGCCGCTGCCGGGCTGCCCTGGCGGTCTCGGGAGGCGCAGTCCCTGCTCCAGCTGCCGCTGGGCTGAGGGGAGGGCTGTGGCCACCCAAGGGTGGTGGCGGAGCCCCAAACCGCCCGCAGCCATGGGGTCCCAGTCAGCATGAGCCAGGCCTGGCTGGGGCAACCCTGGGAGGGACCCGGGAGGATGGAGAGAGACCCCCCCCGGGCACAGGCAGCGCGCACCCCGACTCCCAGAGCCCCCTCAATTGCCCTGGCCCCAGCGCCAGTGATGTATGATCTGAGAGAGACAGAGACAGAAGCGCCTGAACTGTCAAATTCTGCCGGCAGCACCGAGAGCAGGAACTGCCTTGAGTCCTGTGCCCTTGGGGCTGTGTCGCCCCTGTGCTGCATCTGGATCCCTCCCTGTGCCTGTGCTCCCCCAGCCTTTCCCTCGCTGGTTCCCTCTTTTGCTTCCCTGTACCTCTCTTCATCTGGCCATTCTTGTATCCTGCTCCCTGCCCCTGCTCTAGTCTCCAGCCCCTCTCTTTCTCTGGCATGCTACCTGTCCCTTTGTTGTTCTTCCTCTTCCTCTGTCCGGCTCCGTTTTCCTCTTTTTCTCTTCCTCTCTCTCTGTCCTGAAGCACACTGCTGTTTTCTCATTCTCTGCCTCTTTGTCCCGCTCTGCATCCCTCTCTTGTTAACAGTCTCTCTGGCCTCTTCCCGCTCCTGCTTTTTCTCTTTCTGCCTGTATGTCTCACTCCCCGTACCCGTCCTCCTTGTGGTCTCTCTCCTTCCTCATCATCATAGAATCATAGAGGAATCATAGCTTGGAAGGAACTTTAAAGATTGTCTCCTTCCAACCCCCCTGCCCTGGGCAGGGACACCTCCCACTAGACCAAGTTGCTCTAAGCCCCATCCGGCCTGGCCTTGAACACCTCCAGGATGGAGCTTCCACAGCTTCTCTGGGCAACCTCTTCCAGTGTCTTACCACCCTCAGAGTGAAACATTTCTTCCTAATAGCTAATCTAAATCTACCCTCTTCCAGCATGAAGACATTACCCCTTGCCCTATGACTACGTGCCATTGTAAAAAGTCCCTCCCCAGCTTTCTTGTAGGTGCCCTTCAGATATTGGAAGGCTACTATAAGGTCTCCCCAGAGCCTTCTCTCCTCCCGGCTGAACAACCCCAACTCTCTCAGCCTGTCCTCGTAGGAGAGGTGCTCCAGCCCTCTGATCATCCTTGGGATCTCCTCTGGACCCGCTCCAACAGGTCCATGTCTTTCCAGTGTTGGGGGCTCCAGAGCTGGACGCAGTACTAATACAGTGGGAGAATCAAGGGAATAGTTTCAGCTGACTCCGGGGAAAAAAAACTACATGCAGAAGATGTGTGTAGTTTGCAACCTCACTTCAGTTAATCGGTCCTTCTCTCCACGTTTAGGAAAGCACACACAACATTACTGTATTGAGAACGACAGTGTTCCTGAAAATGTGCCTTTGGAGAGGAACACCCAGACCTGGAAGAAGAGAACTTCTCTTCATTGCCATTGCGAGCCTTACCGGAAGATTCAAGCTTCCTTCTTCTCAGAACATTTTGTGCCTAGTTCTGTGGAAAAACAGGCCCATGTTCTCTCATGGCAGGCACAGCCTCTCTCCTTTTTTTGTGGTTCTTCAGGCACCAAGCAGACATTAGGAAAGCTCTCGACTGGAGTATTCTACAGGATTACCGAAGTATTGCCTCCAATCAGTCAAGGGGAAACAATATATCCATGACACTTGTGTTGCGTTAAGGGGCAAAGTAGTTTTGGCAGAAAATAAACCCCCTCGCGTTCTAACACTCCTCACCGAGGTGGGAGGCGAGGTGTGGCTAGGTTTACATTCTGAGTGATGCCCACTTCACCCCTATCAGTCCAGGCGCGTTTCATATATTACACTGTTACGCTTCTGAATACACTAACAGAGGACTGCACCTTCAGCCCAGCTGTGCTCATGAACTAACACGGCCACGCTTCGGTCGCGTTCAATGAGAAACCCAAACGACGAGCTGCCTACACAGTACAGTTTATTTAAACAACAGCTACACAAGTTCTTTTGGATTGCCGGTGATAGTGACTGTCTGCAAAGCACGTGCGAATACGAAAGATGCTAGCAATAGAGCTCGCTTACAAAAGCGCTGAGGTATAAACCCACTCTGTACAGAGCTTTCTAAGTTTCCGCGGGAAGCACTTGGTATAGCCAAGTGTTCGAATCTTACCCACAAGCGTCCTTATTGCGGGGCAAGAGAGGCTCAGCCCGTCGACTGGTGCCAGAAGTCCACGATGGTGTCTTCACTCACATCCCCCTTTTTTGGGCGATTTTTATACTATTTTTTGTCTTCAAGGTGGAGTTTGAGTGACTCTAGTCATAAATCCTTTCATTCTGATAGGTGTAAAATTTTCTCGCCTTGCATTTAAAGGTCTAGTTGATGAAAAATTCAGGGCGCAGACTCAAGGAGGAGTGGTCGCACCTTGGAGGCGGGGAGCTTCTGGGATGGAGGTGTGTTTTGGTATTATAATGACACTCTAATGAGCAAAGTTCACTAAAGGACAGCATTTCATCAAAAAAAAAGACAGAATGTTTGCTCAGGGTAACAAGTGGGCCGTTTATCAGTTCCATAAGACCTTCGAGGGCTCCTTTTGGTCCCCAGGTTCCCAGTTTATCCCAAAGTTTTAGCCGCAGTGTCTCCACTCTGCTCCATCCTTCCCACTGTTTTCCTTCCGTGGTACCATCTCGTTCCCATGCTTTCCGGATTATCACAGGGTTTGGCCTTGGAGTCTCCAGCCCCCTCCACTCCCCGCGTTGCTTTGTAAGCAATATGGGACAGGTAATCACAGATGTAGCGGATTCTTCACCTACCAGCTGCGGCTGTGTTTTACCCTAGAAGCCTTTTGAGTTTATACTTTTCCTTAATGTGTGAACAATGCTGTATTGTTGATCAGTTTTAGTAATCATTCCACAACTTGTATACAACCCTAGGGTAATACTGCAGAAGAATTGAAAAAATACCCAACAAAACAAACCCCACTGAAAAAAAAAAACAACCGCAAAATCTAGAATCGACAGTCAATGTATTAACTGCCATTTCAAACAGAAGCCTAAACAGAAAGTGACATAAAGTAAAGGGGCAGAAAGTAGGAGGGAAAGGGTAATGTCACTGCTGAAGTGCTACATTTACATTACGTTGGTTTCCTAAAACCCAACAGCTCGGTGAAACTGAAGACTGAGCCAGGAAAGATCACACTTGTGCTTGAAAGCACTGAACCAATGGGCACGGCTCTCTGCATTTCTGCAGCCTCTAAGGACAAAGACCAACTAGGGATCCTTGCAGTTACTGACATAGTAATACTAAACCAAATACAAATACATAGTAATACTAAACCAAATACACAGTAACGCTAAACAAAATACACTAAGCCAAATACTAAAACATAATAATACTAAAGCAAAACACATCAGCTTTCAGGACAATCCATCTGAAACAGATCCTAAGTGCTTCTTCTTCGTTTCTTGAAGGGAGAGTCTGCTGTAACTGGCTCTCTTGCTTTTCTGGCACCTTCTAACACCTCAGCCTTGTGAAATCCTTCCTTCTCATCCCCTCTTCTTCTCTTCCGGTGTTTGTTCTGCATATCTCCTGGTCTTGACGTGGAGTATTTATACGAACTGGAATAAAATGAAGCACTAGAAGGAGACTTGGACCTTTAAAAAAACACAACACAAAAGCAATAAATGAAAGTATTCTTTTTCCTCCCAAGTTTGGTTTGCTTTGGGTTTTCTTCCTCTCCATATGCTTCTGTGCAAACTTCTTTCAGCTGCTGACAGCGCTACTGCAAATTGAAGAACTTGATGGCATGTAAATGTTTCTGCTTCCAAGACAGAACAGCTGCTGCTTTGTTAGTGTAAAAGCATACGGGAAGGGTAAGTCTGTTTCCACTCACTTCTAGCACACGAGCTACCATAGCTGTTGATTGATTTAAGGTGCTGTGCACTGGCCTCTACTCGTATGTCAACGCACATGTTTCACTACTGGGCAACGACGTGCAGTGCAAACCCTTTTGGTTGCAGTAAGAGGCAAAAAGAGAAATCTTAATGTGTACAGCGCATTATCAAACATCAAGAAAACACGATTCATCCTGAAGACAGACAACCGCAAGTTTAAAATGCCAGCTTAGGCTATTGAGCTTCACTGAATATTTGGCAATTTATACAGGTAGCAAAATACTTGTACTGCAATCCTACGCGCAGGACTATTTAACCAACACTTCTAGCCAGCTGTCCTAGCAAACTTTAGCACATAATCGCTCACACCAAGGACAGTGACGGCATTGAAGGAAACGTCCTATCTAAAGGCATCTCTAAACTCAGCCTCTAGTACTATGACTCAATGCCGTTTCTCGAGCAAAGATACTGGCAGCATTACTAATAGAGAGCGATTCAGACTCCTGCCCAAGTGATTTTGGGGGATAGAAACATCAGCTACCCTGAGATATGTCTTCACAAGTGTTTCTTGCGTTATGTGGAGGAGGAGGCACAGGCACAGAGACCGGTGGTGATGCTGGCAATGTTGGGGCTCGGGTCCCGCTGTCTAATTGGGAAATCAATTTCTTCAGCTCTACTCAGCAGTAATCAAAAGGGTGACTTTCCATCTGATCCTGTCCTTAGGTTTAGTTTTCACGTGTAATTATGGTTTCCTCAAAAAGCACTCCATTTTCAGAGTCCTCTTTGCAGTCCTGCACTGGGGTTTTATTTGAAGTAATTTTACTGCATGCACAGATCCCCTCTGTTAAAGCCAATTGATATTAAGCCGTTGAAAAATCAATTACCACTCGTATTCTCCACAACTATCCGTGCATGCTTTTTTCATTATAAATCAGCTGCTGTGTGAGTGACACCTTATGGCCTCATTTAACAGGTTACAAGTAGGAACATACGGAATTTCGGTAGAATACTTACAGTTGGCAGCCCGGTCTGCCACCTGCTGAGCGAGGTGTACTGGTTCTCACTGGGTGACCTTCTGAAGTGGGGAGAGGAAAAAGAATAAAAATGCCATTCAGTTGATCTGCACGTAATTTGTTTAAAGACGTTCGGAAGGTGCAGGTACTTACCAGTTGGGGGTAGTGATTGTCCTTGGGGGCACCTCTGTGACAGCGACAGCAGATGTGCCGTCACCAGAGCAGCAGGAGGTAGAACACTAGTGGCACCACTACAACAAAAACAAAACAAAACAGAACAAATTTCTATAATTCAAAGCGTGTTTTGGAGTGCTACGTGAAAGATAAAGCTACTTCAGCGGATGCCCGAGAGGTTCTTTTGAATTGTGACAATTGTTAGGGCAACTAAGATGATTAAGGGCTTGGAGCATCTGCTCCAACGGGCACAAGTTAGAACACAGGAAGTTCCGTTCCAATACACGGAAAAACTTCTTTACGGTGAGGGTGACAGAGCACTGGAACAGGCTGCCCAGGGAGGTTGTGGAGTCCCCTTCCCTGGAGCTTTTCAAGACCCGCCTGGATGCAGTCCTGAGTGATGTGCTCTGGGCAATCCTGCTTTGGCAGGGGAGTTGGACTAGATGATCTCTAGAGGTCCCTTCCAAGTCTGAAAATTCTGTGATTCTGTGACCCTTTGTGTTCAACGGTACGGCTGAGCCTGACCGTCTGCTGGGCAGAGTGGCTGTTTGCATTCAAGGCGTAAAGTCAAAAGGGTATAAGCCCTAAGGGATCATCCCGATTTTTCCTGTAGTTTCATGTGACTGCACTGGGTTGCACACTTAGACTGTCAGGTTTGTAAATTCCTCAAATGTACAGTGTTGCAATGTTTATTATCCAATCTCTATTTGTCACTGACTACATGACTAACAATTTTTCCTAGGATTGTACTTTCACACTTTCCATGAAAATATTATTCCCCCAGTACTAAAGAGAAATTAATGCACCCAGGAAGGTTTGACATAACTGAATGGCTTCTTTAGGAATTGCTAGCCACTTACAATCAAAGGGCTCCTGGGGAAAAAATGTTCTTCTCTCAGGGTAAACCTGTACTGAGCGACTGATAAGGGAACCAAACGGGAAATGCTTTGGAGAAAATTCGTGCAGGAGGCACCCTTCCAACTTACCAAAGTGTCCTCGTTCAAAGTAAAAACGAAAAAGAGAGCTTCCACACTTATGTGGAACTGTCACTAATGATAGCTACAAATCGCTAGCAGAGAAGCTCAAGAAGAAGAATCCGACTCCGGTATTTTGGTGTCTCTTATATTCATGTTGATCTACAGATTGCCTACCAAAAAGGTCCAGGAGGTGTATCAGGCATGAGCGGTGGTGGAGGTGGTGGCGCTGGCGGCTGCTGCTGCTGCTGCTGCTGAATCCGCTCAGGGAGCCTTTTTGTGTAGCCAATCCCGTTGCTGAAGTTGTTCACGGCCTGGAGGCAGAAAAACAGTTACAGAAAGGGAATAGGAAACTTCAGCAGATGTACAAACAAAAGCCTCCCCAGAGTAACATTACTTCTCTGTTCCTGCAAGTGCTACCAATCCTAAAATGAATCCAACATACCCATGTACGAGCACGTGGCATCAAACGCTGATGTTAATGACGCGTAACTCAGAGGATCTGAACTTAAAGTACTTTACTACTGAATTTGAAAACAAAAGTGGGACCTGAATTGGCCTGATTGTCTCTGAAGAGGTGTACGCTTCTGTGACGAGAGATAATGTGTTTGAGAAGTACATGTAGCCCTATTCAGTCTAGCCTTGCTTAAGGAGATGTAAATTATTATTGTCTTCCCTTTCAGCTTTTTACTAAGACCCTCTTCTTACAAACAGTTTACGTAGAAGTCATCACGTTCGTTACCTTGCGTAGGAAGTGGTTGGCAACTAAAGCATCAGGGGAAACGTCTGCCTGATGACACGCTGGGCATGTGTGTTCCTCCGAGTCCAGTAATGCCGTTCTAATACCTGTGTATCATTAGAGTCATCAAAGGAGGTTTAGCCAAAGTAAAGCAGTTTCGGGGATTCTCATCAAGTTTAAAAAAAAATTATATGTTTGATGGGTGAAGATGGTCTTGAACTGAGAGCATGAAGCTATAGATGTTCAACAGTGTCAAAACAGTTTTGGTATTTCACTAGTGTAACACTTGAAGGTGTCTGTGTCTTGATGTTCCGACTGGTCTGTTTTCCACTGTCTAGGACAGTGAGAAGTCACCAGCCTCAAGGTTCATGGATAAAACACACCTCAACAAAACATTAATAGGTTTGAGTTCTGAAGGGTTTAACCGACTGTCCCGTGCAGAAGAATGCGGATTACATGCCCAACGACCCGTTTGTTGCAGACCACAGTAAGTCACCAGAGTTGGCTGAGTAATTTTGTGTGAGAGAGAGGGCTGTGAAAAAACTAAACGCGTTCGATATCTAATACTGTAATCCCCGGTGCAGTTATGCACTCTTCTCATACTCGTCCTTCCGCATGTAAAGAGGATTTAACTAGATACCTAAAAAGGAAAATAAAGCTTTCTGCCTTTTTTTTCCCTTTTACGAGAAGCGTCCTTCCCTATTCAGGGGATACTTAAGTATGAAATAGAACAGGTGACAAAGTAATTTCCTCAGCTCCTATTTCTGCTTTCAGAAAATCAGATGTGATGTTTGGAATGAACAAAGACAGGAATAACACGTACATTCGTCACAGTAACTGTTTCCACAGCAGGGAATAACAGCGGCATCAGTCATGATCTCATTACAAAGGAGACACAACAACTCCTCTGGAATAGGGTCTTCTGAGCAGGAGGAGCAAGAGGAGGAGGACGGCTCCTCTGGTAAAAAGGGAGGCTTCTCCTTCTTTCCTCGAGCATAAGCTTCCCTGGAGGGTGGGGTGGGGAAGGAAAAAGCAAAACGTTAAAGCTGGGTAAAGGAAAACTGTTCCAAGCTTTGCATGTTATCAGAGGAAGCAAACAGATGGCATTCTCACTCTGCATTAGCCTGCGGAGAGGTGGGCATGCAGTTTAAACTGCTTTGCAATAGCCACAGCGCTAGCAGAGGGAGGGGGAACCAATTTTCCTTCTGCAGAACTCTCCCATTCATTGGACCAACATCATTTCTTGACAGCTATGAATCAAGTGACCTGAATCCCACCTCTCCTTTGCCAGAGGGTAAATTGCGGGCTCAGTATCAACTTTGTCTCCGAGTCACTACATTTTACACATGGAAGAGCTCTATGGTACAGCTTCTACAGAAGGAGATGCGTGACAGAAGAACGGAATGCTACCAAGTGCATTTTCAAACAGCCACTGCTGTCAGCACACAGCAGTATTTTCTTAGTTGATAGCAACAGGTAAACCTCAGTCAGTTTCCCACATGGCATTGGATAGAAGTTGGGAGTGGTGGTGGGGATGTTGGGGGGAGGAAATCTCAGTCCAAGAGCTCTTTGTTAAACTTTGCAAGAAGCCTTTGAAACATCAATCAGAAGCCAAATGACCTTTCCAAGAGAACGACTCCACTGTAAATACTACGGAAACGTTTGGCAGAAAGCCGGATTCTCAGCACATCGCAAGTCTAACGAAGTGCCCGGGGCAGGAACAGTAGGACCACCCCGTTTTAATACGAGCGAGTATCACAGTTTAGAAGGTTACGATACAGCGACAGTGCTTCCTCCCCCGTCACTACAGACGCTGGCCAACTCGGTTGCAGTGCCACTCAGGCATTTGCCCATGGTTTCTCTCCTTCCCTTTGTGCTCAGTCCAGTTCATTCCATACGTACGCATTAATGATTGGTATTGCGTATTGCCCAGTGTTTGTCAGCATGGCACCCTTCGTATTGGGATCCTCCACCTCCATCATGAAGCTCCTTGGAATTCCTGAGCTCTTTTTAATTCTGGGAAGAGGCTGGAAATTTTTGTCCTGTTAAGAAAAGAAATGCAGACATCTCTCATCTGAAGATCCACACTTAAAATGATATTTCAACGGTGATTTTAAGCAGCAAAAGCCCTTAATCCTCCCCTTTTACCTAGCCTAAGGGTTTCTCTTATTGTCCCAAACTAATACAACCAGGATGCTGCAAAGACTTGAGCAGCGATTTGCGCTCAAGCGACATTCTTTTGCTTCACTCCAGGTTCCGTAAGGGTTACATATTGCTTGGCTCACCACCCACCCCGAGAAGAGACACAGACCCGCTCCTCCTCCAAGGCGCAATTCAGAGGGAGAGCTCGTCTTACTTCCCTTCACCGTCTCTAGAGAGGAAGGCTGCATATACATCCAGCGAGTAACGTTACAGGGCATGAATACTCAGCCAGAGACGTGTGTCATTAAAACACGCACATATTCAATAGGCGGGAGCGACAGAAACGCCTTCTTTTACTATGGAATACTAAAAACTGTGAACTGCCATTAAAAAGCATTAAAACTCGAAAAATTTTCAGTAGTATTGAAATATATAAAAATATGCATGAAAGTTCACAGAGAAAGACCTAGGGACGTATTTAATGCTTATGACCTAGAAAAAAGAAAAATTTACAATTTTAATTGCAGGTTTCCCTTGAAGTTTGAAGGGGTTTGCAACATTGCCATATAGCCTCTGTATTTCACCCCAAGAGAAACACTTCTTAATACGAGTGTTCGCGTGTTCGTTACCTAACTGCCAAGGTAGAACATTAAACGCTAAGTAACACCAGCGGTCCCCCGCAATCTTACCCCATTGGTTGGGCAGTGCTTCCTATAGTGGCCAGGTATTCCGCAACGAAAGCAAATATACGATGGTGGAGGTGGAGCCAAGGGTTTCTTCCCGTAACTAAAACTTTGGGGGGAAAAGAAGAAAAAGGTATGCATGTGTCTCTCTTGTTCAAACAAACACCTCTACAACTTTTCCATAATCTTCAAAGAAGAGACGTGACATTATCAACACTTACTTCATTGGATCGTATTCACGGCACGACTGGACCATCGTAGCTTTCGTTATATCCTCTTCGGAAGCACCGGCCAGATTGTCAGTCTGTGTAACAGGGAAGGATTTGACACACACACCTTAGAAACATGTTTAAGCCCACACAGCCCAAGACAGCACCGCTCATCCCATCCTGTAAAGAGCAGCACAACGCTAGCTGAGGTTGCGTGAAAACAGCTGCTTCGATCAAATACAGTCGTCCCGAAGATGTTCTGGGGAGTCCTTATGCCATCGCGTGATGTTTATGTGCCTGTTCACCCACTTGCAAAGAGCATTCTCGGGCACTCGGAACCTCCGGCTCTGTTTGTACCTCACAGAAAGACTGCTGTAACCAATCCAATTTTCTCCCAAGTGGACTGAAGCTACGTGTAGAAAAAATTATACTATCCAGTATTTTCAATCGGATTTTTAAGCTCTGGCCTGCTGGAAGGAGAAGCTATCCACCGTGCATTTAATGGGGAAAGATGCATGCAACTCTCATTCTTTACATTTTGCAGCATTAAAAGGACACTCAGGGGTCGGGGATGTTGTTTCTGCTTGCTGAACTTCAGCTTCAGACACAGAAGACTGAAAAGGAATCACGCTTTTCAGAATCCCTCGGCATCACAAAAGATTCTTTGCAGTAGAAATTTGACAATCATGTGCTCGAGGCTGTCCAACCTGCATGTTCTCCCCCCCAGTCTAACTTCTTGGTGGCTGCCTTCCAAACCTTTCCTTTTTTTCCCCCAAATGGACACATTGTGAAATGTGTCTCTCACTGCAGTGAGAGAGGGAAGAAGTTACCAGGGGGAAGAGACCGCTCTTTCTTGGAAATGAACTCCCGCCTTTATTTTCAGAAGGAAGAACTAGCTCCTCTGCACTAGGCGCTGCCTTCTCTCCTCTCTGTAACTGCTATTTTTATGGACTCGCACTACGCCTTTTCACAAGGTGCAATCACCAACGCTTTGCCAGGCAAAGTTACGCATTTTTGAGCAAAAAACGCAAGCAGTTCTGTAGCGAGACATGGTGTTACAACAGTTTCAGAAGGTCACGCCCGTGAATACGCCACACAGACACGTTGGTATATTCCGATAAACAAGGAGGTACATTTACAGCATTTACAGAGTCTGCGTTCAAACCCATGAGTTTGTGTTGTCCGCTGTATATGCAGAGTAGAATTTACAAAGTTGTGCAGCATTCAGAGAATGGATCTGTACCTCTAACGACTAGAAATTCAGAAATAGCCATGCAATTGTCCGTGTTACAGAAATGCTTCTGGTTTGGCTGTGGCAAAGCCTCCTGAAATGTCCATAACTTGCAGCCAATTAGACTCTTCTGTAAAAATTGTGGTAGTTTCCAATGCAACAATAACAAGACGCATGAAAAACGCTAAACAGCATGTGAAGGGCTTCTTTGTGCCTTGGAGATGAATGATACTGCTCCAGTACGCTGAGGCTGATAAGGTACTCCCCTTCTATCTCCCCAAACCGGGAGCTGCTCTTTACAGGATAGTATGACTTTTACAAACAAAAAGCATCCAACAACCCATACAAACCTACGCATTCCTAGCTCCAGACAGACAGATGTAGAACATGGCACCGAGTTCACCTCTGCAAGCCTTGAACCTGCATGATCTAAAAACGGTCCTACACTATCTGAACAACACAAAGTCATACAGGAAATAGTCCGGCACAGTCACTGTGAAATACAATGCCTGGCTAGGCACAAATACCAATATTCACATGAGAACTGTGCAAATGAAGGCATTCCTCACTTTCTACTAGGCTGAATCAAATACATTGCATTTGCAACATATACTACATTTTACTGGAAAATAGGTCAAGTTAATGTTTGGAAAATTGCTGCAAGGCTCCATTGTTTAGGATTAAGTGCAGTGTGTAGAAAAAAGTGTGAGATTGTGTTTTTACATACTGCTTTAACTCCTCCAGCGGGGACTCTTCTGACAATTACTGACGAATTCTTAGGAATCAGGGCATTGTCGTCTGTGTACTCTGAAAACATCATGAATGCAGAAAAAATATCAGTCAATTTGTGAGAAGGTCTCTTACTATGTAGTTACATCGCACTTCAGAGAATCCTTTTACAGATATGAAAGCAAAACTTTATATGTAACATTGCGCTGTTACCATCTCAACACTCTAACGCCACGTTCCAAGAGATCTTCAGGTTTCATAATCAAACACAAGCAGCAAAATCATCTTTTTTTTATATATAGTTTGAATGCCAACAGCAAAGTTATCTCAAAGGTCACAACAAGAGAGTCTGCTAAGGCATGAGGCTCTTTCCGGATCTAGCTTGAGCTGCTTTTGCTTCGCTTGAGGCTACAAACCCAAGAGATCTTTTGAGAAAAACAAACCACAGCAGTCTCCCCTGCATAAAGCAGATACTAAGGTCTGACACGCTTGCCCTGCAGCAAAACACGCCCTTGGCTAAAGCATGGAAACTCTGCGCCACGGCTTTCATAGCTGTTACCTAAAAACCATTCACCTAACGCCACCGGTGCTCAAGACTGACAGAACACAGAAGAGAGCCCGCCATCTCGCTCTGTTTCTTGGAGCATCAACAACCAAACTGACCAAACTGCTCAGTTTCTGTTTCTGTTACCTTTAAACAGAAACAAAGCTGGCAGTGCTAGCATGTGGACCCCAGAAATCTGGGGGGATTTCGAGCTTGCTTTCACAAGTAGGGCAGAATTGGCTCCAACGAAAATGGTATCTCCCCTCTTAAGCTGATCATCCAGTTTGAATTAACCACAGGGACGTGAATTCCTTCCATTCATTTTTTACAGAGCAGACAGACTTGAACAGGATTACTGATGAAAACAGCCTGGAAATGCCTTTCAAAACCAGCACATGCCAGAAGCTCTCCATGCTTTGCCTTGTCTTACACATCCTTAGTCTTTTGCAGAGACAAAACCAAAACAAATCTGGTTAGAAATGAATGATGAAATGATGCTCAGTAGCATCTGAATGACAATGTCTTTGGTGTAGAAAAGAAGTTATATTAAAAAGAAATTCCAGAGTAGAATTCAGATACGGAGAACACTCCTGTGCAAGATGGCTTTCAAGGGTCTGCATAGATTACAACTCACAGAGACACTCTGGATCCAAAATGTTGCTGGTGAGCAGTTTCTGCAACAGCCACAAAACCAGCTTCCCGACGCAGTGCATTAAAACACGTTGAAACAAAAGGAAGTCACCCAAACAACTTCTTTGCTTCAGACTATGCATCTGTTGTTATGTATCACTTTCACATTTCTCCACCAGCTTTCAAAGAAATCTGGCAAGTGTGTTACCATAAGGTATCCTCCCACATTTTCCCGCGCCTGCCCCCCCACGCACCTTCTTCTGTCTGGGCGTTGCTGATCCTCAGGTCGCAGTGGGCCGCCTTCAGCTTCTCGCGGCCCATGATCTGGCGCCTGAGGTCCCTCAGGGAGATGTCTTGGCCCTGGAAGATGACCCTGTCATGCCGCAGCCTGGAGGCGAACTTGTAGTGGATGCAGGACATTGCCAGAGGCGGGCAGTGCCTGCTCCACGACAGCGTCTCCTGCGGCAGAGGCTGTGGCGGCCCCTGTGCCGGGCTGGGGCCCGCGGCGGCGCGGGGAAGGGTCCAAACAGGGGCTGGGGCAAGCGGTGCGGGCTGAGCCCAGAGCGGCCGCTGCTCCTTCTCTGGCACGCAGCGCTGCCAGGCCTGACCGGTCACTATGGCCACGGGGACACGGCACGCCGCCCCCCCACGCCTCATGCCCATTGTGACCAAAGGCCTGTCACCGCCCCAGGCTGCTGCTGTCCCTGCTGTCCCCCGGCCTGCCCCCACCCGCTCTCCTGGCACCCCCCAAGGCTCTGGGGTCCCTCCTGTCCCCCAGGGGCCTTCACCACCCAGAGTCACCTCCCGGCAGCCCCTGGGACAGTGCTGGCTCTCCCCACAGCCCTGGGCCCATCCTGCCACCCCCCATGCCTCTCACCGCCTGCTGGCCCTCCTGTCACCCCCCGGGCTGTCGCCCCCGCTCTCCCCTCCTCTCCGCAGCCAGCCAAGGCCACACAGCCCGGGGCAGACGCAGCGGGCTTTGCCCTGGGGCGCCCGGCTGCCCACGACGCAGGGCCAGCCAAGGCAGGGGACATCTCGGGGACTCTGAGTGGACCTTGGGACAGGGACGGAGAGTGCAGCCAAAGAGGCCAATGGCTACCTACGCCCGTTGCCGTAAAGCAATGCACTTCCCAACCGTGGCGCACCCACACTTGCTTCAACTCTGCAGAGGAGGACGAAGGAGTCAGGAATGAACCGTGAGCGTTAGGAGGTGCCCCAGGACAACACGACACTTGCCAAGTGGCTACTCCTTTCTGGTCATGTGAATGCAATATGAACGCCTTGTTGTGGTCTGGCAGGGCTAACGAGGGACTTCCCACCACTGCTGGGTTTAGGTCTTTCAATGCCTTTTGCCTTTTCGGAGGGAGGAAACCCTTTTGATTTCAGGGCTGTCCTCTCTATCCGAGGGCGAGTTATTTTTGCTACGGGCGTCTGGTTGTTTTTCCTCTTCATCGGGATTCGGAAGCCTAGGTTTTCATACGGTAGCCTTGCTCGTAAGCCTGGGGGGGGACTATGGATTTTACGTATTCATTGCATAATTCGCCCACGGCCACAGTCCAAACTACAGCAGCAGAGGCCAACAAGCCTGACCGATGGATATGCACTGAAAACCCGTCCTCTACCAGAAACACCTCGCCGGGCAAGCTGTCCCGCCGAATGCTCAGTGGCACAGGGACGGGCATCTGCGGTACGAATTTTCACTGAAGAAAGGAAGGATACATCCCTTCCGCCAAGAAGGGTCTGTCACTAGTCTGAAAGGAGACCCCTGGCTATGCTTGGAGAGCAAGCCTATTGACAAGCTGACTCACTCTGTAGGGTCTGAGAACCGGAAATGCCAGTAGAGCCTTAAGATTAATAGAATGGATGGAAATGGACAACTCAGATCTAGGGGCCACACAGATGAACAGGGGAGTCTTATGCAGGGAGCATTCCACACAGTTGTTCCTATGCCTAAAGGCAATTGGTTTTCCTTTACAGATTACTCCAAATCCTTACTACATTACCACCTCCACTGACCTTGAAAGGCAGATTCTCCAGAACCCCTTACATCAAACCTATTGTAATGAGCCATCACGCCGTGGATTTCTGCCTAGATGGAGTTTATCATACCCGGCGGACTCTGAGACCATGTGGATATTCGCAGACAGATTAAATGGGTATTCAGCAGGAATCAATAATCATGCTGAAGATCAGGTTAAAAGTTTGATTCCCACTATGGGCCTATAGGATCCTGATTGCTCTCAGTCATCTCCTCTGGGTCCCAACCTTACTGGTTTACCTAAACAACCAAATCCGGCACGTGCTGACTCTTGACAGGAAGTCATTTACACGATTCAGACTTATGTGCACATTATACTACCCGTTGACACAACTACCCGGGCAATATTAGATATGTGGGGAAAGGGCAGTCTTTCCTGTTCCCACGCATGAACTAGAAGAGAAGTGCCAGCAAATCCGTTTTGTTACAAGTTCAGGTCAACAGTTAAACAGCCAAAATTCTGAATAGTTACGCTGACCCTTACTTAGATACTGATTTTATCTGCCTTTGATGTGTAACTAAGCACATTCCCTCCTCCCCACAGTCTTTCCTCCCAGCCTCACAGCTCTCCTACGCAACAAAAACTGCACACCAAAACACCTGTGACTTTCTCAAACTCTTCACTGCCCCATCTGAGTCAAGGGACAGGATCTCCTAAAGGCTCTTTCACAGGCACTGCCCTCAAAAACCCCCGCTGCTTCTCTACTAGTGCACAAAGACATTAGGAAGAGTTGCATTTCTACGTCAACGGACACGGTTTCTGAAATGAGACAAATAGTTTTAAATGAGGATAAGCCCTTTGCCTTGCATCTGGCAACCAACAGGGATGCAGACCCGGCACATCAGACCAGGGCCAGGCACAAAACACCCGAGGCACAGGGAAAGCACAACACGTCAGATGTGGTAGTCAAGAACGACAACAAACGGCTCTTCCTATCACTTCTCTCTATGATCAGCTGAGTTCCTGTAGTCAGACACAGAAATTGGAAGTGATTTCTTCTTCTTTTGCTGAAGTAGACTCTAGAGTAGATATTGCCAAAGAATGCACAAACAACCCCCAAAAGTTAAAGCAGCTACTTTCACCCTCAAGAGACGCGTCTCACTGAAGTGGTTCTCACGTTCTCTTCTCTACTCTAAAGGGGGCCCACTTAAGATCCGTTTGAGTTACACTACCGCTAAGCATAAACGGCTACCAGACATTTCTCTAGTCTGAAGGCTGACAGCAGGGTACAAGCACAGCCCTTTCTGGACATCTCACTCCTGGCTAGAAATCTTAGAGGCTTAGAAATCAGGAGCTAAGGACTGCGTGATGGCACCACCACGAGCAGACGTTCAAACCCAAAGCATCTGGAACACACAGAGAAACCTCCACCATTTGTTCAGTAATGTTTCAAGTCACGCCATACTCAGGCCAGGACTTTACAAAATGTCACCAAACATAATGATAGTAGCCTCTTTGCTCCAAAGCAAAGAAACAAAGAGCCACCTAGCCTTGGAGAAACCCTTGTCCTTCCCTGTGGCTGCTGTCTTCACAGGGCTCTTCCTCAAAACAGGAGAAATGACCATGAATTTGGCATTCAGAAGTACGCTTAGTCCTCTGGCGGATGTTGCTTACAAGCCAGAAGTCCTCTCACCCCGCCCCAGAAGTGCCCGTTAGTCGTCTGGCAGTCATTCTCCGTGAACCCCAAGTCCTCCACACCTACCTACCTACCGACTCGCCAGAAAGGAGTCGGACCGCACCAGAATTGACACTGCCTGACCTGCACTAGACCTGCAGCAGGCCAGAAATGACGGCTTCAAGAAAGAAAACACAACCCAATTGAAGAGAGCAGCAAAAAATCAACCAGAAGAAACATTGGACAAATTATACAAAAATCCAAACCCTAAACAGACAAACAAGCTAAAAAAAGGATCCCCCACAAAAAAAAAAAACACAACACAGAACACTTCGCTTCAACTCTGGCATAGCATAGCCTTTGCCACCCCGTAACCCGAGCAAACTGCAACCCTACCAGTCCATCGCCCGCGTACATTGTAGCCCAAAGATAACAACAAACTGAACACAAACTCTCTGGAAATCTCTGCCAGGGCCTTCAGGCTTCAGCCCCAGACTTCAGACATCAAATTTTCAAGTGGGAGTGGGACAAAGCTGCTGGGATGTCACCAGCATCCATCTTCACGTCACCTGTCATACCCTGAAAAAGTGCCCAGGTTAAAAACTCCTGAGGAGAATGGCTGAGGCACTCAGAGACTTTGAACCAGCCAGCCATAGCCATGGCGCTTCGCCTCATCATTTCTGTGTCGGAGCAATCAGGCCGTACCCAGCGCTGGGTGGCTGGATACGGCCTTTGCTCTACGGAGACGCACTTCCCGGGAGCAGGATCTCTCATTGCGGTACTGGGAAGCCCTCCTCGGGTCTGGATGCCTGACAAACAGCTCTGCGCTGCTCCATAGCTCACCAAAGTGAGAGGGGTGGAGGAAGGCTGCTTTGGTGGCCTCAAGAGAATCAGCTCACCTGGGCTGCTCTGCGGCCACCGGGCACTTTTGCTGTCAGGTGGGTCTCAGCGTTGCTCTGCAATCGGCCGTCACCTCCCTGGAGGACGCTCTCCAGCACAAGGTACATCTCTGCTTAATCTCCCTTTGGACAAAGATCGAAAGGGAGGGATTGGGTTTGCTTGGCCCCGTTCCCAGGGTGCCGCAAGAGAGACCTGCCGCCCCCAAATCACCGGTGTGTTGTGGACAACACATATGAACTGCAGACAAGGGTCAGGACAGCTTTGGGGAGCAGACAAGCCGTTCTGCGGTGCCCCCACTGCTGGCAGAAAGCAGAGCTGGAGACAACATGGGGAAGTCCAGGGCAGCCAGTGGTGGTGGTGGGGCCCCGCAGGGTGCAGCACCCGCAGGAATGCCCGGCTCCTTAAGCCTCGGTCTCGCGGCTGCAGCTCGGGACCGGCACCGGTTGGGGCTTCGCTGGGAACAAACAGGCGAGGGTGACCCTGACACTCAGCACGCGTACCTGGTCCCACTAACCTGTCGCTCTGCCTGTCACCACCACGGGATGCAGAAAGCAGTTCTGCTGGTCCTGGCGTGGTCCTGAGCCACGTCTCAACAGATGAGTCTTTAACCAGAGGGCCTAAAAAGAGGAAAAGGTGCCCAGAATTAGCCTGTGCTTAAGTTTTTGCAGGCACTATGGGCTTTTGAGCTACACGGTGGTGCCGCTCCTGGGGAGCGCTCAAGAACGAGGCGGCTGCCTCTTCCTGCAGGCAGGCAGTGGGGTGTGTGCAACAGAAGCCAGTGCCGGTGTGTGCGGCTGTTGAAGGGGGTTGGTTTTCGACTGTGCCCACCCTGGTACGACGGGTTCCTTTTTCCAGGAGGTTCTGCTCCTCCTGCCGGTCCTGCCGGGGCTCCGGGGCCTGGCCATGGGCCGGGGCAGCCCCGAGGAGGAGGCCGGGGTGGCTGCGGGGGGCGGCGGGGGCCCGAGGGCAGGAAGGGGTGCCGCGGGGCATGCTGGGAGCAGGCGCGCCCCGGGGCATGCTGGGAGCTGTAGTCCCGGGGCAGGGGGCTGCCCGGCAGCCATGTTCCTGCCCGGGGCACGCCGGCAGCTCTCATGGCCCCACAGGCCGCTGCCGGGCTGCCCTGGCGGTCTCGGGAGGCGCAGTCCCTGCTTCAGCTGCCGCTGGTCTGAGGGGAGGGCTGTGGCCACCCGAGGGCGGTGGCGGAGCCCCAAACCGCCCGCAGCCATGGGGTCCCAGTCAGCATGAGCCGGGACTGGTAGGGGCAGCCCCGGGAGGGACCCGGGAGCCGGTGAGGGGAAGGGGAAGGGGATGGAGAGAGACACCCCGGGCACAGGCAGCGTGCACCCTGACACCCCGTACACCCCAGAGCCCCCTCAGCTGCCCCGGCCCCAGCGCCTCCCCTGAGGGCTGTCCCGCAGCCCCAGGCCACCCCACAGCCTGTCCTGGCAGCAGCCAGCTGGGGCTCGGGCGCGCTCCATCCCTGGTAACGCAGTGCTGTCAGCGCCCGCGCGGGGAAGGAGCGGTATCTGCAGCAGCTGCTGCAGCAGGAGGGGCTCCAGCCCGGGGCCGGCAGAGGGAATCACGGTTCTTTCCCTCTCCCCAAGGCCGCACTCAGGGCTCAGTTGTCTGTCCCTCCCCTAGGGGTGCTGTTGCCTGCATCTGGCTCAGGCTGAAGTTGAAGGGATCGGAAGAAGGTGAAGCTGCTGGAGGACACAAAGGTGATCGAGCTGGAAGCTGTCCCCAGCTGCAGACAAGAGACAGCCAGCCGTTCCCTGGGAAACTGATGGAACAGCTTATCCTTGGTGCCCTCTCAAGGCATATCAAGGATAAGAGGGTTATTAGGGGCAGTCAGCATGGCTTTTCCAAGGGGAAGTCATGCTTGACCAACCTCATAGCCTTTTATGAGGAAATAACGAGGTGGATGGATGATGGCAGAGCGGTAGATGTGGTCTACCTTGACTTCAGTAAAGCATTTGACACAGTCTCCCACAGCATACTCATGGCTAAACTGAGGAAGTGCGGACTGCGAACTGGCTGAAGGAGAGAAGCCAGAGAGTCGTAGTCAATGGGGCAGAGTCCAGTTGGAGGCCAGTAACCAGTGGAGTGCCTCAAGTGTCGGTACTGGGGCCCATATTATTCAATATATTCATCAATGATTTAGATGAGGGAATTGAGTGTACTATCAGCAAGTTTGCTGATGACACTAAGCTAGGAGGAGTGGCTGACACGCCAGAGGGCTGTGCTGCCATCCAGAGAGACTTGGACAGGCTGGAGATTTGGGCAGGGAATAACTTAATGAAATACAACAAGGGAAAGTGTAGGGTCCTACATCTGGGCAGAAACAACCCCAGGTTCCAGTATAGGATGGGGAGCTACCTGTTAGAGAGCAGTGTAGAGGAAAGGGACCTGGGGGTCCTGGTGGACAGCAGGATTACCATGAGCCAGCACTGTGCCCTTGTGGCCAAGAAGGCCAATGGCATCCTGGGCTGTATTAGAAGGGGGGTGGTTAGTAGATCGAGAGAGGTCCTCCTTCCCCTCTACTCTGCCCTGGTGAGACCGCATCTGGAATATTGTGTCCAGTTCTGGGCCCCTCAGTTCAAGAAGGACAGAGAGCTGCTGGAGAGAGTCCAGCGTAGGGCAACTAAGATGATTAAGGGAGTGGAGCATCTCCCTTATGAGGAAAGACTGAGGGAGCTGGGTCTCTTTAGTTGGAGAAGAGGAGACAGAGGGGTGATCTTATTAGCGTTTATAAATATATAAAGGGGGAATGTCATGAGGACGGAGCCAGGCTCTTCTCAGTAGCAACCAATGATAGGACAAGGGGTAATGGATTCAAGCTGGAACACAAGAGGTTCCACTTAAATTTGAGAAGAAACTTCTTCTCAGTGAGGGTGACAGAGCACTGCCCAGGGAGGTTGTGGAGTCTCCTTCTCTGGAGACATTCAAAACTCGCCTGGACGCCTTCCTGTGCAACCTCATCTAGGTGTTCCTGCTCCGACAGGGGGATTGGACTAGATGATCTTTTGATGTCCCTTCCAATCCCTAGCATACTGTGATACTGTGATACTGTGATACTGTGATACTGTGATACTGTGATACTGTGAGGCAGGCTGCTTGGTCAGCAGACCAGATCGCAACATGCACTGCGGGGTCTGTATGTCTAACCAAAACTAGGGTACGTCCATGTAGCGTGTGTGTGCGCATGTGCGAGGCTGTGTCTCTCGGAAGCTTCGTGTTGTACGAGCTGAGAGAGACAGAGACAGAAGCGCCTGAACTGTCAAATTCTGCCGGCAGTACCGAGAGCAGGAACTGCGTTGAGTCCTGTGCCCTTGGGGCTGTGTCGCCCCTGTGCTGCGTCTGGATCCCTCCCTATGCCTGTGCTCCCCCAGCCTTTCCCTCGCTGGTTCCCTCTTTTGCTTCCCTGTACCTTTCTTCATCTGGCGATTCTTGTATCCTGCTCCCTACCCCTGCTCTAGTCTCCAGCCCCTGTCTTTCTCTGGCATGCTACCTGTCCCTTTGTTGTTCTTGCTCTTCCTCTGTCCTGCTCCGTTTTCCTCTTTTTCTCTTCCTCTCTCTCTGTCCTGAAGCACACTGCTGTTTTCTCATTCTCTGCCTCTTTAAAGAACTTTAAAGATTGTCTCCTTCCAACCCCCCTGCCCTGGGCAGGGACACCTCCCACTAGACCAAGTTGCTCTAAGCCCCATCCGGCCTGGCCTTGAACACCTCCAGGATGGAGCTTCCACAGCTTCTCTGGGCAACCTCTTACCACCCTCAGAGTGAAACATTTCTTCCTAATAGCTAATCTAAATCTACCCTCTTCCAGCATGAAGACATTACCCCTTGCCCTATGACTACGTGCTATCGTAAAAAGTCCCTCCCCAGCTTTCTTGTAGGTGCCCTTCAGATATCAGAAGGCTGCTATAAGGTCTCCCCAGAGCCTTCTCTCCTCCCGGCTGAACAACCCCAACTCTCTCAGCCTGTCCTCACAGGAGAGGTGCTCATGCCCTCTGATCATCCTTGGGACCTCCTCTGGACTCGCTCCAACAGGTCTATGAGTTTCCAGTGTTGGGGGCTCCAGAGCTGGACGCAGTACTAATGCAGTGGGAGAAGTCAAGGGAATAGTTTCAGCTGACTCCAGGGAAAAAAGAGCTACACGCAGAAGATGTGTGTAGATTGCAACCTCACTTCAGTTAATCGGTCCTTCTCTTCACGTTTAGGAAAGCACACGCAACATTACTGTATTGAGAACGACAGAGTTCCTGAAAATGTGCCTTTGGAGAGGAACACCCAGACCTGGAAGAAGAGAACTTCTCTTCATTGCCATTGCGAGCCTTACTGGAAGATTCAAGCTTCCTTCTTCTCAGAATATTTTGTGCCTAGTTCTGTGGAAAAACAGGCCTATGTTCTCTCATGGCAGGCACAGCCTCTCTCCTTTTGTGGTTCTTCAGGCACCAAGCAGACATTAGGAAAGCTCTCGACTGGAGTATTCTACAGGAATACCGAAGTATTGCCTCCAATCAGTCAAGGGGAAACAATATATCCATGACACTTGTGTTGCGTTAAGGGGCAAAGTAGTTTTGGCAGAAAATAAACCCCCTCGCGTTCTAACACTCCTCACCGAGGTGGGAGGCGAGGTGTGGCTAGGTTTACATTCTGAGTGATGCCCACTTCACCCCTATCAGTCCAGGCGCGTTTCATATATTACACTGTTACGCTTCTGAATACACTAACAGAGGACTGCACCTTCAGCCCAGCTGTGCTCATGAACTAACACGGCCACGCTTCGGTCGCGTTCAATGAGAAACCCAAACGACGAGCTGCCTACACAGTACAGTTTATTTAAACAACAGCTACACAAGTTCTTTTGGATTGCCGGTGATAGTGACTGTCTGCAAAGCACGTGCGAATACAAAAGATGCTAGCAATAGAGCTCGCTTACAAAAGCGCTGAGGTATAAACCCACTCTGTACAGAGCTTTCTAAGTTTCCGCGGGAAGCACTTGGTATAGCCAAGTGTTCGAATCTTACCCACAAGCGTCCTTATTGCGGGGCAAGAGAGGCTCAGCCCGTCGACTGGTGCCAGAAGTCCACGATGGTGTCTTCACTCACATCCCCCTTTTAATGGGCGATTTTTATACTATTTTTTGTCTTCAAGGTGGAGTTTGAGTGACTCTAGTCATAAATCCTTTCATTCTGATAGGTGTAAAATTTTCTCGCCTCGCATTTAAAGGTCTAGTTGATGAAAAATTCAGGGCGCAGACTCAAGGAGGAGTGGTCGCACCTTGGAGGCGGGGAGCTTTTGGGATGGAGGTGTGTTTTGGTATTATAATGACACTCTAATGAGCAAAGTTCACTAAAGGACAGCATTTCATCAAAACAATGACAGATTGTTGGCTCAGGGTAACAAGTGGGCCGTTTATCAGTTCCATAAGACCTTCAAGGGCTCCTTTTGGTCCCCAGGTTCCCAGTTTATCCCAAAGTTTTAGCCACAGTGTCTCCACTCTGCTCCATCCTTCCCACTGTTTTCCTTCCGTGGTACCATCTCGTTCCCATGCTTTCCGGATTATCACAGGGTTTGTCCTTGGAGTCTCCAGCCCCCTCCACTCCCCGCGTTGCTTTGTAAGCAATATGGGACAGGCAATCACAGATGTAGCGGATTCTTCACCTACCAGCTGCGGCTGTATTTTACCCTAGAAGCCTTTTGAGTTTATACCTTTCCTTAGTGCGTGAACAATGCTGTATTGTTGACCATTTTTAGTAATCATTCCACAACTTGTATACAACCCTAGGGTAATACTGCAGAAGAATTGAAAAAATACCCAACAAAACAAACCCCACTGAAAAAAAAAAAAAACAAACAACAAACCCCAAAATCCAGAATCGACAGTCAATGTATTAACCGCCATTTCAAACAGAAGCCTAAACAGAAAGTGACATAAAGTAAAGGGGCAGAAAGTAGGAGGGAAAGGGTAATGTCACTGCTGGAGTGCTACATTTACATTACGTTGGTTTCCTAAAACCCAACAGCTCGGTGAAACTGAAGACTGAGCCAGGAAAGATCACACTTGTGCTTGAAAGCACTGAACCAATGGGCACGGCTCTCTGCATTTCTGCAGCCTCTAAGGACAAAGACCAACTAGGGATCCTTGCAGTTACTGACATAGTAATACTAAACCAAATACAAATACATAGTAATACTAAACCAAATACACAGTAACGCTAAACAGAATACACTAAGCCAAATACTAAAACATAATAATACTAAAGCAAAACACATCAGCTTTCAGGACAATCCATCTGAAACAGATCCTAAGTGCTTCTTCTTCGTTTCTTGAAGGGAGAGTCTGCTGTAACTGGCTCTCTTGCTTTTCTGGCACCTTCTAACACCTCAGCCTTGCGAAATCCTTCCTTCTCATCCCCTCTTCTTCTCTTCCGGTGTTTGTTCTGCATATCTCCTGGTCTTGACGTGGAGTAGTTATACGAACTGGAATAAAATGAAGCACTAGAGGGAGACTTGGACCTTTAAAAAAACACAACACAAAAGCAAGAAATGAAAGTATTCTTTTTCCTCCCAGGTTTGGTTTGCTTTGGGTTTTCTTCCTCTCCATATGCTTCTGTGCAAACTTCTTTCAGCTGCTGACAGCGCTACTGCAAATTGAAGAACTTGATGGCATGTAAATGTTTCTGCTTCCAAGACAGAACAGCTGCTGCTTTGTTAGTGTAAAAGCATACGGGAAGGGTAAGTCTGTTTCCACTCACTTCTAGCACACGAGCTACCATAGCTGTTGATTGATTTAAGGTGCTGTGCACTGGCCTCTACTCGTATGTCAACGCATGTGGAGAAGGAATTAGCAAATGTAAAGGCTGAACTAGAGATCCCCACAAGAAGAAAACAATAGAGCACTCACAGCAATGCTGAAAAACCTGGTGGAACAGTGGAATAGCCAGTTAGGCAAAAAAGAGAAGCAGCAGAAAGTTAGTCAACAAAAATTAATCACTATGTCACATAAACGTTTCACGTTGCTTAATGCTTCAGACTCCGTGTATAGTACAGCAGGGTGTAGAATATAATTGCATAATATAAGAGAGTAAAATATAATTGGCTTTTCTTTTTTTGTAATGTTCATATTAGCAGCTTCTTCACTTAATAGAACGTGAATTTCTTATTTTCAGGCTTTGAGTAAAGCACTTCTGGACCTCCGAGCAGAAACGACTGCTGATGCTGAACAGCAGACTATTTCTGCTGCAACACAAATAGAACGTCCAGGAGACTGTTGACAAACAAAGGGCTGACAGTGAGTACTGGGTAACATATCATTGTATTGCATTGTTGTATTGTTGATAGTCCTGATTTCGGCGGGTTGCTGGTTGGTTGGCTGGTTGGTTTGTTGTCTTCTAGACACAGGTAGAGAAATTAAAATATCCGATTACAAAATTTACAGATAACCTTAAAATAAGGAAAAGCAGGGAAAGTGCTTTGTCAGATGAAAGGGCTGAGCTGAACCAAGAACTGCAGAGAAAACAAAAAGCGTTTGCTAAATTGCTGAGAGAAAAACATGAAGTGGAAAAATAAGATGAACAACTGAGGAAAGGAGTCAGGAGGCTGAGCAGCAGCATTGAGGTAGAAGTGATTTTTAAAATCATGTTTGATGTTGGTCAAGTTTCTGCATCGATGTGCGGGGTTTGGGGGTAAAGATTAAGTACTCTTGGCAAGTGTTGAGACTTACACTTGATTTTAAAATTTACGTTTGCTCATCAGCTGGGTTACCTGTGAGCTGTTAGCTTTGCTGTTGGAAGATGCCTTAAACAACATGAAGAGCCTGAAAAAATACTTGCTCCTTGAAATAAGTTTGAAGGAGTGTGAGGAGTTGAATTACCACTTTTAAGGCCTCTTTGGAAAATGGAACTTGGTGATCTTCCTGGCTGTTCCTTTTTTCTCCTTTCAGAAAAAAAAAAGGATTTACAGTGGTATCGTCTATTTATTTATTTTTTAATTCAGCTACTTGCTGCTTGTTATTCACTTTAGAATGTAAACTAATTCTGCCAATAGGAAGTCTTTATTTTTTGAGTGGAGAAAAACACTTAGGTAGTGGTCATTAAACTTTATGTTTGTGAAAGCGTGTAATTTTTCAGAGCAAAGCTGATGAGCAAAATCTGATAGCTGCACTTCAGAAAAAAATTAAATAGTTGGAAAACAAACTTGAGAAGAAATGTGAAGAAACAAACAAACAAACAAAGATGTAAGAGAAGACAAGGAATGTGTTACTTAGACCGTGGCTTTGAACGACACCATCAGCCTCGGTGCAGGCAGGCCAACTCTCCCTATTGCCTCTAAAAAAACCCACCCACCCAACCAAACCTGACCAGAAGAAAAGCAGTTTCGTGACTGTAACTTCTTCACGTTCCCCGTGCTCTTTGTTACTGCTCCTGTTGCTCAGTACTGCTATATTAATGCTTCCTGACCTTTTTGTACAATTAAAGATCCCTTACCAATCATAAAGTATACGGGGATATTATAGCATGCTTGTATAATGACATTCAGACTATTTAGGACATTAAATATTACTCTAGGCCTGCACTTACGCTTCCGATTAATTTGAGGCTTTTAAAATACCTGTTGCTTAATGTCTAGAGATATTTTTCTCAAATTGTGCTTGTTTTTTCCTTTTTCCGTGATTTTGCTTTCTGTCTGCCCCTTAGTAGCAGCAGTTGTTTTGAATGAAGGCAGAAAAGAAAGTACAGGGCCGAACCGGAGAAGTCCAATTAAAAAGACCCAAAATTGCTTACAGGAATATTGACTGTGATTTTTTCAGTAGCCATTCATGATCACATAGGTGTCTTAAAGACATATGTGCAAACCCTCTGCAAATGTTCCGTTTGCTTCAGTACCGTAATGGCAGGGTTTGACTGCTAAAAGATGCAGAAGAGAAAGGAAATGGTGACGGTGGTTGTAGCTGTTGTTAGATTGTGGTCTGAAATGGCTGCAAAATGGCATTTATTCTTAGCAAGTCTCTCATGAATTTCATGTAGAACACAGCCATGATCGTCATGTGGTTTATGACATATGTGATACTGTTCATTGTTTTTTCCAGGTTTGGGGCGGTTTTGTTTTTTTTTTGTTTTTGTTTTTGGTAAAGCTATACTGTCTATAAGGTAACCTTATTAAAGATAAAAGGGGGTGTGATTCAGTAAGCAAATAATTTGCAAATGCGGATTCTTTAAGACAGAAAATATTTTCTCCTAAAGGAAGAAAGTTAGCAAATGAAGTTTTCAATGTAAATTTACTGGATGTTGCGGGCCTGAGAAAGAGAAAATTACTCTACAGCAAAAACTGAGAAGTACCAGTGTCGCTGTTGACTGTGCTGTTGGAGTAAGAGCCTCCAAGACTGAAAAAGAACTGGAAGAACTAAGAAAACAGAATCTAGATTTTGAAAATGGTTGCTCACATGAGGTGAGAGGCATTCCAAACGAATCTGTAAAAACTAAAAAAATCTAAATGAGACAAAAAATCTGTGGAAAGAGATAGATAGTCTCTGTTAGGTCAACTGATGCAGTAAGGACAGGGCAAGACTCTTTTCAGCGGTGCCCAGTGACAGGACAAGGGGCGACGGGCACAAACTGGAACATGGGAAACTCCATCTCAACATGAGGAGGAACTTCTTTACTTTGAGGGAGCCAGAGCGCTGGAACAGGTTGTCCAGAGAGGTTGTGGAGTCTCCCTTTCTGGAGAGATTCAAAACCCACCTGGATGCATTCCTGTTCAACCTGCTGTAGGTGACCCTGCTCTGGCAGGGGGGTTGGACAAGAGGATCTCCAGAGTCCCTTCCAACCCCTGCCAGCCCGTGATTCTGTGAAAAAAAAGATGGGAATTTCAAAAACCCGTGGAGCCTGTGATGAGCAAACTTAAAGCTGCTTGAGGTATTTTGAGAAAACAGTTGGCTTATTCATTTTCATTGACTAAACTGTTAGATGATTTAGCGCTACCTAGTTAACTTCTGTTCCCGGGGTCAAACATGGTCAGTCCATGTTTGGACTGGGCTATCAACAAAGAACATTTATTTAATCTTGTCTTCCAGCCTCCAGTCTCCTGCAATATGTCAAATTTTGAGTAATAGCCCAACATTATTGTTTAAGTTTTTTTTTTCACGTTTAGGAATTCACACTTCAGACCCCAAAGTAAAACCACGTCACCAACAAAGGGGTCAACGTAAGGATGGTGAAAGTGCTGCTTCTACACCTTATGTGAGAGAAACTGGAAGAAAGACATTTCAGTTCTTCAGAACCTCGAAGTGCAGCATGTGTAGTCCACTGTACTGTCACTGTCACCCAAGAATCAAAGCTCAATGGATCTACAGGTGGGTTCCTGCTTACACAAGGTTCTTAAAATGCCTCAAATATACCCGTTTGTATTGTGCTGCTTTTGGTTTTGTCCCTGCGGGTGACTATTAAGTTATTTCTGCCTAAATATGGGCAAGAGTAAATTTGATCCAGCATAATTTTCAGAAGTAGTTTGCAGTGGTATGCATAGGGATAAATGTAAAGCTTTGTAAAGCTTTACAATTAGTCAGACAGAATATTAACGAAGAGTAATTTAGCTGCCTTCATAGCAGGAATTAATTTCTCTGCCAACAAAGAGGGATGAATGCGATAATGTGCTGATGTGCAGTAACATACGCATCCCCACTTTTTACACCCTCTTTTATGTGATTAATTCTTTTGAAATATGTAATAAACTGTGGGTTAGTCCACCTTTGACTTCTCATTTTCATTGATATCTAAATATTGATAGCAATAGTATCAGTTTTGCAGTAAAATTTCAGTTTTCTCTCAAGAAGAGTTTCTTGTTCAGATGTTTCCTCCCAGCAGGGGATGAAAGAATGACCTTGCTTTGCATGGTGTTTTTCCACAACTAGGATTTCACTGGAGGTTTATGATGGATTTATGACTTTTTTCATTATTTAGGATTATTTTTCATGTTGGATAAACATGGGCTTGGGTCTTGTTCAGATTTCTGTTATTGATTTAAATGTACTCTAACTTTTTGTAATTTATATTGTTATTTTTTGCATGTGATTTATGTGGGACAGATGACTGAATTCACTCTTCCTGCCATTTGTGCAGGATGATATTTTCCTTCATCTTTTTTCCGTCTTTGAAATACGCTACTGTCGCCTTCATAGCACATACTGTGTCATAAATTTGACAAGAAGCCTGCAGGTGGGATTCTGAGTCTTGCATCGTTCTTTTTAGCTATCTGTTTCAGATGTAACAATCATTTTACATCTTTCACTTTATTTTTACCTTGCCAATAAAGCCGCATGCAATCTAGTACCATACATCATTGGCATTTTGTTTGCCAATGGTAGTACTTACATGTTGCGTATAAACTGCAAATTTGGGGATTATTGTGCAATTAGTAATTGGAATGAACGGAATTAGTCTGCAATGCCCAGAAAACCAGGGTATTAATAATAAAGATCTTTAACCAAGTGTTACAGAACGTGGTCAGTCATTAGGCAGCGTGCTCTGATGCAAAATCCCTGCCCAGCACAAACCGTAATACTGCCCGGCCGCTCGTGCCTTCGCAAGCAGAGATAAAGGAGGAGACTGCATTATGGAGTCATCAGATCCAAAAGCAGTTGATGCCTTTGGGAAGGTTTTCAGCACAGGAACATTCCCTTTGTTCAGGTCAAGGGTGTCCGTGGCAGAATTGCTTCATTTGGAAGGTCCTGTGAGGCTGACGCAAACACTGCGAGTTACAAATGGTCTTTAAAGTGCCAGAGAGAAAGTCTGTATTTAACAGCAGCTTGTAGGGCAGAGACAGTGTACGATTCACCTGATGCCTTCACTGACACTTCAGCTGATGTAACATTCAATTCACTGCTCTGACTGAGAGAGTCTTTCCTGAAATTGTAGCTGGAATTAGGAAACAATGTCTGTGTTTTTTCTATAGACAAATATCTTTCAGGATCTTCTAATGCACCAACTTGGGGGAAAAGAAGTCCACATGCGAAACCATCATCTAAGTATAAAACAACCATTCAGGTCACTGCTTGATATAAATTGTTACAGTTCAGTCTTTTTGGTAAAAGCAATGTGTCTCTCCCCACCTTGGAAATGTAAAAGAGTACTTCAAACTTCCCCAACCGAAATCCCGCAGGAATCTAAGCGACACTGAGCAGTTTTGTTTATGTGCAGACATGTAATTCTGCCTGTATGACTAACCCCTGATTTCTGATTTTTCACAATATCACTGATGCAAATGCAAAACGCGTCCTTGCCTCTCAAGTGAGGAGCCAGAAGCAGTGGGTTTGGCTCGTAGCACTGGCCACAGCATGGCAGAGGCTCCATGAGTGTGATCTGTTTGTCTCTGTCCGATCGCTCGTGACGCATCTGCAACTGCAGACTCAGGCTACAAAACAATCCAAAGAACCGTGGATACATTTTACAGTTGTCTCGAAAGCAGAGGTTAGAACCTCTATCTCATGTCTTGTGTTGAAAGTTCAATTCTTAAAGTTTTTCTGAAAGAGCACATAGTTTTACTCCAATACATCATGCACAAAACGTTCTGTGTCTCTATTTTGTCAGCAGAGCCAAGAAGAGACGGAAATGAATAGAAAAGGAGAACGGTACATGGAGAGGAGAAAGAGATGAAGTGAGTGCTTCAATTTACAAGAAAAACCTAAATTGAAAGAAGGAAGTTATCAACTGGAAAAACTCGGTCCAATGGAAAAAGAGAATTAAGCAGCAAAATCCAAAAATAAGATGCAGGAACTACACCGCAAAGTTTCAAAACTGGTTACAAATTTGAAAAGTATGCTCTGTATGCTCACACGTAAACGTCGTCGATATATTCACGTTGTTGAGTCGGATCTGAACAGCTGACAGTTGAAACGATTTTTACAGACTATGTCTGAATGCATAGTGACTAATCTGAATAAATACGATTAGTTTTATTCAGCAGTTTCAGAGGACTTTCAATGTAAACAGAAATAGCGATGCATTCTAGGAAGTAGCTGTTTGGGTGAGAAAGCCGGATTCTGAGCTGGTTCAGCTGTTTGCCAGATGTTTGGGGGCTCAGTCTCAGTTTGATCTTGAGATTTTGCCCTTTCAGGAGGGCAGCAGAACTGTTATGGACTGAATGAACTTCACAAGAAAACTTTCAGAATGAACCCAAATATGCTTTTACACATATTTTAAAGTACAAAGGACTGGGTAAAGACTGAGAGGCAGAATTGACAAAGGTGTGGAGGGAGCGGTGTTGTTGGAATGCCGTGCTCCCCTCGGCGTGCCTCTTCCAGCCCCACCGTCCCTGGAGCTGGCGGCGTTGTGGCTCCCTGGACCCGAACCCTGACAAGAGCTGAAACTTGGGGCTGAGGCTGAGCTCCTGAGGACCGTGGTGTGGTGGTGCAACACCCACATACACCCTTTGGCCACTCGGTGCTTGGTGCAATTCCCCATCCCTGAGCCACAAACCAACCCAGGAGGTGTCAGGCACGAACTGCGAAAGATAAAGGACCAGAGCGTTAAGGCACCCCCGTAATGTGCCTGGCTCCTGCCTCCCCTGTCGCTGGGGACTGTCGCTCCCTGACAGCCCACCACGTCTGTACCTGGGCCATGGCCCAGCGGGGGGTGGGTGATACCAGAACGTGCACATCTGGCAAGGTCTCGGCTGGCACAACTGGTGGAAAGTACTGGGAAAGTACTCTCCTTCATCCATATCTCTGTACACACATCAGCTCTTACGAGTGTGGGTGTTCTTACACTTTACTGGATCCAAACATTTGTCCGTGCGTGTGTAAACGGGGCACCCGTCGGCGCATCGGAGTCACCTGTTGTGAAGAGACCTTTGGTTATAGTATTTAAAACTCGAGTGTCAGTGTGTGCCACCCCTCGAGTGTTGTGTGCAGGTATGTTTGTGCTTATGTGTATGTATTGTTTTAGGATCCCTTACAGTAAGGTAGGGTGAATCTTGCCATCTTCGAATCTGTAACTAAGTCACTGTTCAATTAGTTTGCTAAATCACTTTGTAAGTCCTTAAATAGGTTATAGATGAAGTGCTGCTAAAGGTTAAAACTTGATCTACCTTAAATCATTAATGAATTTTGAATTGCTACTACATCATAATCGTGTCAAATATTTTAAATTGTGAACCATTTACCACGAAGGAATGCAGACAAAGAGAAATTCATGTGGTGCTTCTCTTAATCCTGCAAACAAAAAGTTTCTGAGCATTCCTGTTTTCTTGAAAACAATTTCTTTTACTTCAAAACAGAAATATTCTTTCTGTATTCACAGTTCCATTTAGCCAGTCACTATGGCTAATGAGATAACTTTTACTATTGGTTACCTTGAGATTTAAATCTGTTACTGTCAAAACTCTGTCATTATCTGCTTTTCAGGCTCCATCACCAGAGGTCACCGTTTCTTTGTATGAAGATGATGAAAATGTAGTTCTTGTGAAACTGATAGAAATGGGACTTGCAGCTTTGGGTGAGTGATGTGTGCATACAGTGAATGGGAACTACAAATTCACACCCGTGCAAAGGCAGGATTCCAAAAGTTTCAAGCAAAGTCTTAACTGTCACCAATGCTGAGTTTATTTCTTTAAGAATAACATAGAGCTTCATTTTTTTTAAACAAATCCCTTCTGTCCCCCCTTCCACTCTTCCCATCCCAGCAAGACTTCAACCTGCTGCCTCCTGTTCTGCGGGTCATGAGCCATCCATTGCAGAACGGCCTCGAGCACGGCCTCTTCTTTCCCACGGAGCTCTTCCTTCTGCAGGATGCGTTGGAGCTCGTTAACGGACAGCTCCAGAAACTCTCTCGACATCCTGGTCACCCCCTCCAAGTGATGGAGGATGAACGCATGGGCTGCTTCTCGCAGGTCAGGGCAGTAGTAATACTCGGTGAATCTCCAGATGCCGACGCAGTTCTCCAAGCACAGCTGGGACTTTAAGAACTCGCAGCACAGTCTGACAATGCCCATGACGTTGAACTGGTCGGCCGCTATCAGCAAACATTCAGCATTTTCAGCCGTGACCGGCACTGTGCCGGTGTAGGCGTACTCGATAATGAGACGCATCATTTCAGGTGAAGTGCCGGGGATTTTATAGACGACCTTCCCGGCGTCGCTCCAGCTGGTGGAAAACAAAGCCCTGGAAAAAGCAAAGCATCGCTGGGGGAAAAGCAGCTTTGTGGCCTTAAACCCGGACCCCGTTATCCCCTGTGCCTCCTTCCCGGGGCACCAATTTGGGCACGTGCAGTAGCTACGCTGGGAGGCCGTGGGGTTTATTAATTCATGTGTTACAAGCCGGTTGTATAACAAGGAGTCACCGCCTCCGGCTGTGCACAGAGAGCCACAGGGCCAGTGCCCCCCTTGCTTCAACAAAACCACCAGAGAAAGGCGGGGTGTGGGGAAGGAACACCTCCTGCCCTGTGGCAGACAAGCCCGGCTGGCCCCGCTCCAGCCCTGCACCGCATCTGGGGGTGGATGGAAATAGTCGACACAGTTATGACTCTGCGGCAACTCAAAATTTATTGATGATTCAAGGCAGATCAAGAGGTTGAATTTTAGCAGCATGTAATCATTAACAACTTTAAGGATTTACAAGATGATTTAAGAAAATAATTGAGCAGCGACTTAATGACAGACAAAAATGACAAGACTCCCACTAACTCACTGTGAGGTATCCCAAACCAATAGATGGGCACATGAGCACAGACAGATAAATACACACCACTCAAGGGGTTGTACACACACCTACACCTGAGTTTTTAACTGCTTGGACCAAAGGTCCCTTTGCAACAGGCAACTCCAATGAGCCCACGGGTGCCCCTTTTTATGCGTGCACAGAGAAATGGACAGAAAATATTGGATCCAAAAAAGTGTAAGAACACCCCCACTCATAAGAGTGAATTCGTATATTAGAGACACACGGATAGAGAAGTGGATGAAAGAGGGGCTCGTCTAGAGTTAAAATTTCCCTCTGAGTTTAGAGCAAATACTCACAGTGCATCGGCATTCCTCAGCAGGTGATAACTGGGACTTGAGGGGGGTTGACTTGCCCCGGCCTTCCAGTCCTCAAGGTGTCTGTCGTAGCGGTGTCCCGACTCAGGGGAGGTACTGGTCGCAGCCCACTGCCACTCAGGAGAGCTCCAGGGTCTCACTAGAATTGCTATTTATACAGTCCGAGATAATTGATTTTCATCAGGTACTTTTCCACTCTGGCCCAACTCGGACAGTGGGATATTCTGAGAAATCAGAAACAGGAGAGACCCTGTCACAGCTCCGCTCCAACACTGCAGAGCAGGAAGGGCTTCTTACAGCAGTACATGACATAGTCCGCTTATAACACCAGGTAGAAAAGGAGAGTCACGCTGAGGGACAGCCAGCTTCCGTCCCCTGCCCTGGAGGACCAAAGGCAGGCAGCGAAGGCTGGGACCCCCAACTCAGTGCAGCAGCACATCACTAGCCGGGCTCTGTGGCTGACAACTCTCAGGTTGGGCAGCTCAGGTCCCCCCTCCCTAAATATGGCCATTGAGATGATTTCCTCTCTGGTCCTGAGCAGGAGATTTCTTCCCAGGAAGGGATGGGTTTGGGGAAACCGCATGGAGAAATGCCTGTTGGCATCAAGGGCAAAGGCACCCCCAAAATGCTCAAGAAAACATCTGAGCCATTTGTCTGACCACACTGTCTCTTCTGGGTGTGGAGGGCTCAGGCACAGAGGGAGACAGTCCCTGGCGCTGGAGACAAGGTCCTGCTCTCCGACATCAGTGGGGGAATTCCCAGACTGCCCTCTGCTGCTGGAAATGCCCTGGGGAGGTGGCACTGGTGACCCTCTCTCTCCAAGGCATGCCTCCCCAGGTGGCTGGGGGGCACGGGATGGGCAGGGCTGGGGAGCAAGAGCAGATGAATACTTTGCTTCCCCTTCCCTGCCCCGGGTGCCAGGCAGGGACTGGAGGGGGAACATGGCTGACCAAGGCGGGGAAGTGCCCGCTCTCCTCACCCAGCGTTTGGAGAAGCTGCCCAGGCACAACCCTGCGAGCTCACAGGATGGACCCGGCAATCCCTAGCAAGAGGCCCCAGCAGCCCCACCAAAGAGCCCAAGTGCTTCCAGATGCATTGTCTCCGCAGGGATAAGGGCCAGGAAGAGGATCACTGACAGCCCCAGTGCAAGCGCTGCCCCCGAGTAGTGACCAGGCAGAGGGGTTTGCCCTGTCATCCTGGAGACCACTCAGACATGCAGGGCTCCCTTTGGGGGCTGTGGCCAGCAGGAAGGGGACATGTGGCACACAGGGGTGCTTGAGCCTGATTGGCTCCTCAGGAATGTCCAGTGCAGATGAAATGTGCAATGTGCAGACCCGCAGGGCCCTCTCCCACTCCCACACTTTGGGCGAGCTGAGCCAGCAATGCAGGACCTGGTGGAGGGTGCGTCTGTCTCATGATGGGTGCCTTTCTCTCCTCAAGGCCCTCTCCATCTCCTTGCTTCCCTGAGGGCTCTCCTGTAGCTCTGCACAACCCTCAGCCCCACTGAGCACTGACCCCAACTCTCCACCCCAGCTCTTGACAGGCCAATGCCTTCCCTTCGCCCGAGGGCTACTCACATCGACCGCAGCGTTGGAGCAGGCAGAGGTAACCTCTGTCTCGGGAAGGGCTGTCATGATCTGGCCCAGATCTTCAACATACGAGATGAGCTTAGCCCGAAAGCAGAAGGGGACGGAGGTTTGGCATCATGGGGGCTGCCAGGGCGCACTGGGACCCAAACCCAGAGGTGGGCAGGGATGGGCTGATAGGTGCCTGCACATGCTGAGATGTTTCCTTTGTCTCCCATTGTATTTCCATCTCCTCAACAGAAGAAAAGGACAAGACATACAGGCAGCACTCGATCAGCACGTTCAAACTTTCCACACTGCTAAGAGCTTGCTTCAGCGACCTGCCCAGAAAAAAAAAAAAAAAAAAAAAAGGAAGAGGAAACAGAAAGGGCATTTACGAGCCCTCTCCAGAGCAGCTCACATGACACCTGCCTTTCAGAAGCCCCAAATCCAACACTTGCCGGCGAGCACTGCCTTCAACTCCTGCCATTCCTGCCTCCTCCAAGGCAGCAGGCAACCCCGCACTCAAAGGTGATGCTGACCCAAAGCTGTGTTCCCCTACTCCTTCCCACCAGCCTGCTGCAGAGGAGGAACTGACTGCCACCCAGAGCCGCTCTCCTCCCCACAGCTCCTGGGGGACCACAAACCAGCCCCATCTTGTGTTGACACAGCTCCTTATCCTCAACCCCCCAGGCCGTCAGGAGACACCAAAACCATGGAACACTCTCCCACTCCACAGCCCCACCAGCTCACAGCCCCACGCTCAGGGCCACTGGGGTGGCACCAGCGAGCCGGGCTGGGACACACCATGAGTCCCTGGCCAGGGGCACAGCCCTCCCCTTAACTCCTCCAGGCTCCCATGCACCGGCAGCACTGGGAAGTCCGGGGGATCCTCTGCCATCTGCTCGTGCCAGAGACAGGCGCAAAGTGGGCAGCAGCCCAGGGCACAGGACAGACCTCCCACATCCCCCGGGACAGGCCCAGCTGCCACGCCACCCCCATGGCTCCCCAAAGCTGCCGCAGGAGGGACCATGCTCCCCAGCCACGGCCACCCAGCGCCAGCACCCAAGGGCCCCGCCAGAGCCTGGAGGGGGGCTGAGGCCATCGGAGGAGACGTGGGGCCACCCAGGAGGGAAAAGGCTGTAGGCACCTTCTCCTGCTCCTCTCCAGCCAGAGCTGAGCCTGCAGCTGATGCAGAGCCAAACAGGCAGAGCGGAGAGGCTGCAGGGCGGCTGCAGGACCCCCACTGCCGCTCTGCTGGGGAAAGGAGATCCTGGCATCCCGCAGGGTGTGCTTGCTGGCCCCAGCCCTGCTAAGCCTGGCAGGGACCCTCACTCACCCGTCTGACGCAGCTCGACCTCAGAGGGCGCCGGTGGTGAAAGGGGTCATAAAATGGTATGCCTAAGGACAGGAATTGTGCAGGAAATGAAGTTAACCAAAGGACATATGAAATTTTCCCAATTACAGTTGCCTATAAATGCAGATCCATTAGTGTTACAAACACCTTTTTAGATGCACAGGCCTTCACGGAGGGAACACCAACAGAAAACGGTTGGTTCAATCAGCAAAAAGGATAAACGGTAAATGGCACTATAAGGCCACTGCATTAAACATCAGCACTGGCAGACAAATAATAAAAGGAGGTGAGGGCAGTGCACAAATGGGAGAATTAGAAGCAGTTGTTTGAGCAGCACAGAACGGAGCAAAAATGATCTATGTAGGCTTCTACACTGCATGGGCTGGTGTCACCCAACACCTCCGTCAATGGGTAACCCTGAACTGGGCAGGAAACAGATCTCCAGTTTGGAGAACTCAGGATTGGCAAGTCTCACTCAATGTAGCCAGGAAAACACCATTCAGTATGGGATGGGTGAAAGCTCATGCCAAGAACAGTAAACCAGACACAAAGGGGAACGTCAAGGTGCATGAGTTGACCAGAATAAGGAAAATAAAAGTAGGGATCACCTTAAATCCTGAGTCGTATTGGTTGGGGAATGGATACATCAAAAATTAGGTCGCTCAGGTAAAGAAGCGCGTTGCTTTGCCGCACAGAGCACGGGTTGGGTCTAAACAGAAAACTTGTGAAGTTATTCTTACAGAATGTCCCCAGTGAAAATTAAAATTAAAAGCCAATGCCTCTCTGTCTTCTCCCCTCCCTCTCTCCCTCTACCTTCCACCTCTCCCTCTACCTTCCACCTCTCCCTCTCCCCTCCATGCCTCTTCCCTCCTTCTATCCCTGTCCTGTCCTGTCCTGTCCTGTCCTGTCCTGTCCTGTCCTGTCCCTCTCTCTCCCCCTCCCTCTATCACTCTCCTGTCCCTCTCCACTCCCTGTCCCCCTCCTCTCTCTCTGTCCCTCTCCCCTATGTATTCTCCCCTCCCTCTCTAATCTCCCGCCCCTCTCGGACCACCCCACCGCCCCCTCCCACCCCTCTCCCCCCACCGGGGCTCCGGGGCCTGGACCTGGGCCGGGGCAGCCCCGGGGAGGCGGCCATAGCTGCTGCAGGGGGCGGAGGCGGTGTCCCGCAGGGTCAGAGGGTGGGAAGGTGTGCGCGGGGCATGCTGGGAGCAGGCGCGCCCCGGGGCATGCCGGGAGCTGTAGTCTCGGGGCACGGGGCTGCCCGGCAGCCATGTTCCTTCCCAGGGCACGCCGGCAGCTGCCATGGCCCCGCAGGCTGAGGGGAGGGCTGGGGCCGCCCCGAACTGCCCGCAGTGATGGGGTCCAGCTCAGCCGGAGCCGGGCAGAGGCAGCGGGCCACCCGACCCCCTGAGCCCCCCTCAGCCGCCCCGGCCCCGCTCATCCCCCTGCAGCTGCCCTGGCCCCAGCGCCTCCCCTGAGGGCTGTCCCGCAGCCCCAGGCTGCCCCACGGCCTGTCCTGGCAGCAGCCAGCTGGGGCTCGGGTGCGCTCCATCCCTGGTAAGGCAGTGCTGTCAGCGCCCGCGCGGGGAACGAGCGGTGTCTGCAGCAGCTCCTGCAGCAGGAGGGGCTCCAGCCCGGGGCCGGCTGAGGGGATCGCCGTTCTCTCCCTCTCCCAGAGGCCGCGCTGAGGGCTCAGTTGTCCGTCCCTCCCCCTGGGATGTTGGTGGCTGCCTCTGGCTCCAGCTGAAGTTGATCAGAAAAGGTGAAGCTGCTGGAGAAGGACACAAAGGGGATGGAGCTGGAAGCTGCCCCCAGCTGCAGACAAGAGACAGCCGCCCTCTCCAGGTGAGGAAGGGTCCCTGTGAGTGGTCCTCAGCAGACCTGATCGCAACATGCACCGTGGGGTTCATATCCATAACCAAAAGTGTGGTACGGCCATATAGTGTGAGTGTGCATGTGCGAGGCTGTGTCTCTGGGAAGCTTCGTATTGTAAGAGCTGAGAGAGGCAGAGACAGAAGCGCCTGAACTGTCAAATTCTGCTGGTAGCACCGAGAGCAGGAACTGTGTTGAGTCCTGTGCCCCTGGGGCTGTGTCGCCCCTCTGCCGCGTCCGGGTCCCTCCCTGTGGCTGTGCCTCCCGGCCTTTCCCTCGCTGGTGTCACTCTTTTGCTTTCCTGTACCTCTCTTCATCTGGCGATTCTTGTATCCTGCAGCCTGCCCCTGCTCTAGTCTCTGGCCCCTCTCTTTCTCTTCCATTCTACCTGTCCCTTTTTCTTTTTTCTTGTTCCTTCTCTGTCCTGCTCCCTGCTCCTCTTTTTCTCTTTTTTTGTCTCTGTCCTGAAGCACATTGATGTTTCTTTCATTCTCTGCCTCTTTGTCCCGCTCTGCATCCGTCTGTTTTTCACAGTCTCTCTGGCCTCTTCCCTGTCCTGCTTTTTCTCTCTCATCCTGTATGTCTCACTCCCTGTACCCATCCTCCTTTTTGTCATGCTCCTTCCTTATCATCAGAAAATCACAGACTGGTTTAGGTCAGAAGGGACCTTGAAGATCATCCAGTTCCACCCCACCCTGCCCTGGGCAGTGACACCTCCCACCAGACCAGGTTGCTCCACCTGTCCAACCTGGCCTTGAACACCTCTGGGGATGGGGCCTCCACAACTTCCCTGGGCAGCCTCATCACCCTCAGAGTGAAAAACTTCTTCCTAATATCTAATTTAAATCTACCCTCTTCCGGTTTGAAACTGTTCCCCCTCATCCTATCACTACATGCCCTTGTAAAAAGTCCCTCCCAGCTCTCCTGTAGGGTCCCTTTAGGCACTGGAAGGGGCTCTAAGGTCTCCCTGGAGCCCATCAGATCCCATGGACTTGTGCACCTTCAGGTGGTCTCAGACTTGATCTTCACCTACAGTGGGTAGTTCTTCATTTTCCCAGTCCTTGCCTTTGCCTTCTGCCTCACGGGTAGTGTGGCTGCAGTCTTTGCCAGTGAAGACTGAGGCAAAAGTCCAGTGGAGCAGGTTGCTCATGCGCAGCCCGCTGTGACTTTCAGTGCTGCTGGGCCTGTGGGGATGGTTCGGGGGACAAAAGATCAAACCTGAATGACCTCCCTGAAATCCAGCTGTTGCTAGCCTTGGTTCACGTGGAGCCGGGAGGTGGTCCTGCAAACCACCAATCCAGGACACAGAAAGCTTTTAGCAACTGTGGCTATTCGGGAATAGATTGTGCTAAAGCTGAAAAGGAATTTGAGCTGTTGCTCATGGCCAAAGGAGGATGGTGGCCTCAGATGGTGGCTGAGGCTTGGGGCTTGCATTGCCTATGATCAGCCATCCCCACAGCATGACAGAGGAAAGACTTTCCCAGGGAAGAGGCACCTGTGAGTTGTTGAGATGGAGGAAAACGTCAGCACGGTTTTGTGTGTAGGTGGAAGGTTGTGGATGAGGGAGGAATTCTGCATCTTCCATAGCATAGCAGGGGTAACTGCCTGTGCCACAAGTTTTTTTCTTTGTTTACTTTTTCCTGGAAGAGTCTTACGTTGGTACCCAGCAGGCAAAGTGGCTCATTGAATGGGAATGATACGGAGAAAATTACTTGGCTATTAGAAGCCCCATTGCTCTGGAAGTTGTTGTTTTTTTTTTTTTTTTTTTCTAGTGCTTTGGGTTTTTTGGAAGGGGGTGAGGGGAAGGGCTAGAATAATCCTAAAACATGCATTGTGGCAGTCCAGGTAGAACACGCCTTTCTCATGTACCTTTTCTTTTTCTGAATGTGGCGAATTCAATCTGCTGATCAAAAGCCCACTGAGTTCATTGGAGCCCTTGGATTTTTATCCTTTGGCTCAGGTGCTAAATGCAACCTCCTGCCACTGCTGTTAGCACAACTAATGCAGGTAATCTGCTACCTACTATCGAATAATCTCGGCTACCTACTGTCTAACGATCTATGCAAGAATACAACCCGATCCGATATTCCACGTAACATCAGAACTATGAAGAGATGTGATGTTCAAATGAAAAATGAGACAGTTTGAACACCTTTTAATAGCTTGAATGAATAAAAAGGGGAAGCACTGTATAGATAATAAAAAAAATCACATGGATTTTTCCCCTAAATTTCTGAACCTTCTGTGAGAAGTCATGCCACATCAAGGTGCATGCCTGCAACCCCCTGCGCTGCACGATGTGGGTCCTGTTGGCATTCAGTGATGTGGAGGATGGGGCAGCGCCCCCTCAGACAGCTTGCAGGTGGCACAAAACCGGGAGGAGAGGCTCATACACTGGAGGGTGGTGCTGCCAAGCAGAGGGGGCTTGACAGGCTGGAGAAAGGGGCTGGCAGGAACCTGGTACAGTTCAACAAGAGGAAGAGGCAAGTCCTGCACCCAGGGAGGAACGAGCCCTTGCACCGGTATATGCTTGGGGAAACCCAACTGGACACCTGGGCTCACAGCAGACCCCGTGCTTACCAATATTGAGCCCACAAAGTGTCCTCGGGGCCAGGAAGGTGAACTGCGTCCTGGGCTGCAATAGGCAAAGCTGTAGCAGCAGGTGGAGGGAGGTGATGCTTACCTTCTGCTGCGTCCACCCCTGGGCTCCCCAGTGCCAGACAGACATGGCCCTACTGGAGAGAACCCCCAGCCCAGCTCCGCCCCCAGCTCCCCCCCGAGTTTCCGTTGGGGTCGGAACGTTGGTCTGTTGGAGCCAACAGCCACCAGTGCGGCAGGACGGAGCTGTGCTGGTGCAGAGCGGCGTTTGGAGGAGGCAGGGTCTGGCCGAGCAGCGCTGCTCGGGCACCACCACTGGCACCGGCTTCCCAGCCACGCCCCTGCAGACTGGCCCACGTCCTTGGTGTCAGCCAGCGCCGCACACCGTGACGGTCCTCCTGGCCTGGGCGGGATGGGCCAGGCCAACTGCTGCTGCAGGCCCAGGTGGGCTCCCCCCACAGAGGAGGGACACGGGGGCACAGCGGGGCCCCTCAGCGCTCATGCCCCCCACTCTCTGCTCTGCAGGGAGGCTCTCACTGACGTTGAGCCGGTGCTGAGCACGGGTGTGCAGCTGACCCGGGGCCACAAGAGGAGTGAGAGGCGCCTGCTCCTCCTGCAGGAGGAACTGGTGATCGCCAAGCGGCAGTAAGCCCCTGAGACCCCGGCTGCCTTTGCCCCATCCCCAGCCCTGGGACCAGGGCACGGACACCCTGCCACCAGCCCCAGGCCCTGTGGTGTCCAACCCAAGGGCAGATGGAGACAGGGCTTTGGCCAGGGGCTGAGGAGGCCACCTCCAGCTCACTGCCTGCCTCTCCTCTCAGCAGACATGGCACCAGCGTGCGCCCACAGCGCCGCCTGGCCCTGGACCAGCTGTGGGTGCTGAGCAGGAGGATGGACGCAGCAGGGGAGGAAGAAGAAGACGAGGATGGCAGCAGCGAGGGCAGCAACTCCCTCATCCTTGTCTGGCCCACAGGCTACTGCCTTGCCACTTTCAAGTAAGTCATGATGCCACATCCCACGGGCTGGGCGGTGCAGGGCGTTGCTGGCCCCCATCGTCTCTGGGGTCTGGCAGCTGCAGTCAGGGCTGGCAAGAAGCAGGAGAGGATCCCTACCATGCCCACACCATCCTTTGAAGGGCCTCTGGCCGCCGTGCAGACCCTGGGCAGGGAGGAGGCAGTACACCGGCAGGGAAGGAGGGAGGCCGGATTGGCTGGGTGGGGGCTGAGGGGTGGGCCTGCAGGCAGCTGGAAGGAGAGGGGTGGGGGCATTTCTGTGTCCTGCATCCCCTGGTCACCTTTTGGTCACCAGAAGGGAAGGCCAAAAGCAGCTGCTCTGGCATGACAGAGGGAGCCAGGGCTTTGGCAGCACCTCTGTCCTGCCCCACGGGGCTTCATCCTGCCGCTGTGTCCCTCCCCACAGGGCAGGGCTGTGCAGGCGCCCACTCTGCCCACGGGCTGGGGGTCAGTGGGGCCTGACGCTGTTTCTCCTCTCTTTCTGCAGCTCATGCATGGTGAAGGAGCTGTGGGTAGACATGCTGCTGGGGTAAGCCGAGGGGATGCTCCAGGTGCATCCGTACGGGCGAACACAGCTCTGCATGGCTGTGGGCAGCTCTTGGGCAGACGAGGGATGAGCGGGAACAGAAAGCCTCTTCTTCTTCTGTTTACAGCAAGGAGGAGAAGAGGGAGAAGTAGGGTGGAGTGCTTGGCAGGCAGGAGCTCTGCAGGCAGCTCTGTTCTCTGCTTGGCGCTGGGGTGGTACCCAAGGAGGGTCAGGATCCCTTTCACTGGAGAGAGAAGAGGCGGCTTGGGGCTCAGTCTTTCTCTTCTGCTGCATAGGCCACCAGGTGGAGTGAAGAGAGCCCGGGTGACGCGACTGCCCTCCCTCAAACTCCTAGAGAAGAAGCTGAGCAACCGCCATGCTGTGAGTGTCTCTCTCATCTCAGCTCTGTCCCCTGAGCACTGCTCCTCCAGCCGAGCAGCAGAGGCATCGCTTCTCACCTTCTTCCACTCCTTCTCTCTTGCCCAGTGGAGGACATTAAGCACCAGGAGCCTGGAGACCCTGATCGAGGGCCAGGCAAAGGTGAGAGTGACTGCCTTTCACCCGCCTCTCGCTGTGCTGGAGTGCCAGGCATCTCTGGCGAGTGGGGTGAGCTTCTGTGGGAGGGTCCCAAGGTGCCACCTGGGGAGCTGAGAGGGTTGGCGAGACACCAGGAACACTGGCACGTCCTTGCTGGCGACACTGGGAGGAAACCTGCTGCACGGGGCAGAGAGTCTGGCAGCGCTTACGGTCCCAGCTCTGCCACGCTCAGGTTGCTGGTGCCAGGTGGCAGCTCGCTGGTGGCCCTTTCTGCTGCAGGGCTGCTCTCTAAGCACAGCCTGCTTCTTGCAGGATGATCTCAAGCAAGGGCCTCTGCCAGTCCCTTCTGGCAAAGAAGGGGGATGTTGCCACTCGGAAGGTGAGTTTTTGAAAAAAAGGTGAGGAAAGGCACCTTTGCTTCTGCAACCAGCACTTCTGCAGAAGACAGGATGCTGCTGCAGCTGCCCTTCGCCTTGAGCAAGTCGGTCCCCATCGCTGTAGAGCAGGAGAGAGCTGAGCCCTTGAGGTCCCTTTGCTCCCACCTGACATTTGTCCCTTGCGTGCAGGGCAGCGCGCTCGAGGTGATGCCTGCCTCTGCTCCATCCCGAGAGCCAGGCAGATGGCTCTCTGCCCCTCGGCTGGAGTCAGCGGGAGCTCTGCTCACTTGTCCCCTGAGTGTCGCCATGCAGGTTTGGCCCCCCAAGGAAGGATGTCACCTGGATGAGGAAGGACACTCGCTGGGCAGCGGCTGCTGAATGTGGTTCTCCGAGGAGACGGAGCCTCTGCTGCTGCGCAGAGCTTGGTGGAGGGCAGGGCGAGGGCTGGGCCAGGCTGTCCCGGTGGCACGCTGGCTGTCAGGAGCCTCCGAGCTGGAGCCGCTGAGCAGCAGAGGCAGTTCCAGCTGTTGGCTCCCTGCCCGTCCTGCTGCACCACTCATCACTGCGCTGCAGGCAGGGCAGGGCAGGGCAGGGCAGGGCAGGGCAGGCTCCAAGAGTGCTGCTCCGGTGGTCTCCACTGAGGGGGTCTTGCTGTGTTTTCCTTTGTAGCAGGAGGGACCGGAAGGAGAAAGAGGAGAGGGCTGCCCTGGCCCTTTGCTTTGCGTCGGACCCTGCTTGCTGCCCAGGCTCCCGGGCAGGCAGACTGCCGCAGGGCGCTCTTTGGACAGCCCCTTGCAGCCCTCTGCGGGGATGATGGCACGCTGCCCCAGCCCATCCAGGTAAGCCAGTCTGGACAGGGGGCCCCAGCCCTCCCTCCGGCTGCTCCGGAGGGGCAGTGTCCCGAGGAGAGCCGAGGATGGGGCATTGGGCTCTTCACCCCTGGCTCATGCTTCTGGCCCCAGCCCCTTTGCAGGGCAGGCAGCCGGGTCTGGGGCAGAGCTCTGGCCGCAGCCACTGCTGTCAGAAGGCAGCTCTTCAGCCAAGCAACTGTTCTGCTGCATCTTCTGCAGGAGCTCCTGAATATCCTGCACCAACAAGGACCATCGACGGAGGGAATATTCCGGAGAACTGCCAGCGGGACAGCAGTTCGGGAGCTGAAGGAGGCCCTCGACAGCGGCACAGATGTCGACCTGGGCAGCCAGCCTGTGCTCCTGCTGGCCGTCATCTTGAAGGTGAGCGCTTCTGACCTGCAGCTGGAAGAGCTCCTGGCTGGCCTGGAGTGTTCAAAGGCTCACCTGGAGCTCTTGGCACTGCAGGACTTCCTCCGAAGCATCCCTGCCAAGCTCCTCGTCGTTGACCTGTATGGGGACTGGATGCAAGCCATGGAGAAGCCAAGCAAGAAGGTGGAAGAGCTGAAAGCGTAAGTGTGGCCAGCAGCTTGCCTTTTGAGCAGCAACTGGTAGAGGCCTGGGACTTGCCTGCAAAGGGACAGGCTCCTTAAAAAGCCGTGTTTCCTGGCAGCCCAGTGTTGCTGGGGTGGAGTTGGGTTTTGAGGAAAAGCACACAGACAGGGAGCCTTCCCTTGCACAGGCTTGGGGGAAATCAGGAGCTGGGGAGCAACGCCGTGCTTCCTTCCTGAAGTGCAGGAGCACTGACCGCTGGCTGAGAGCACCTGGAAAGCTGCAGAGCACAGCCACTGGTTCCCACCTGCCTTGTGCAAGTTTCGGGGATGGCTGTGGGCAACATTGACTTTTTTAACGTTGTATTCCTGTTCCCTCAGGGTGGCCGGCAAGTTGCCTGCAGCAAATCTCCTCCTTCTCGAGCGGCTGCTGTCCCTTCTCCAGCATATCGGCCACAACGCGTCCACCAGCAGGATGAGCTGCAGCAATCTGGCCATCTGCGTTGCGCCAAACCTGCTGAGCCCGCCCAACGAGGACCTGCTTCCATTGGAGGCCATGCTGGAGGTGTCTGAGAAGGTACGCTGTATTGACCAGCCAGCTGCAGCCTTCTTGGCCCATCAGAGCTTGGCTGTGCAGAGGTCCCTGTTTGCCCCCTTTCTCCAACAAGCGCTGGTGGGGTGGCTACCTGGAAGAGCAGCCCCGCAGTGACAGCCTTCTGCGCAGAGGCAAGGGTCAGGAGTAGGAAAGGCTGCTTGACGCGTTTTCAGGCACCTGCGCTGAAACCAAGGCTGTCATGTGTGCAGGTGAAGACGCTGGTGGAGTTTCTGACTGAAAACTGCCATGAAATCTTTGGGAAGAAGATGGCTGGCCTTTCCAGTCCCTCAGCTGAGGAGGTGCCAGCACCCGTGGGCAGACCCACAGGTATGAGGAGGCCCTGAGGGTTGTCACAGCCTGAGCAGGCAGCTGGTGTAGGGCTTCGGGTGGGTTTTGCTTTAGCTGTTGCCCACTTCCAACGAGTCACTTTGCTGCACCTGCTTTTACTCTCCAGACCTGCCTTTGGAAGAGCAACATGGCCGTGGAGGCAAAGCAGATGTGGAGCACCAGGCAAAAGCCTTCCTGGACACACCGCCCTCTCTGCTCGTCCTCCAGAAAGCAGCAGGGGCAGACACAGCGGTGGGATCAGAAACAGCAGAGGTATGGCAGCTCCACAACCACTGAGACAACCTGTCTTGTGTGGAAGGTAGTTCCTGAGGAGTCCAAGTAGCTGCTGTGTCTCTTCCTGGCATTCCATCTCATGTGGCTTTGTGTGGGTTTATTTATCCCCCAGAATGATACACTGTAATTAAAAGAGGAAAGGTTGTTTCTCAAAAGGGTTAGGCATCAAAGGAAACACCTACAGAAAGACACATTTCCAAAGCAAGGCCTCCCACCAGGAGGTGGGATTGCACCAAAGGGGTATCTGCAGAGCTCTCTCTTGGGAGGGCAGAAGAAACCCCGGCAGAATGATGTGGGCACGCCTTTTCTTGGCGCGAGGGGGACCGCGGGCTCCCCGCTGAGTGGCCCCCACAAACAAACTGAGTGTCACACACCCGCGTGAACACTGTGTTCCAAAGTGAGGCCCTTGGAAGAAAGGGGCAAACCAGCCGAAGGGATCTTCTCTGCAGGGCCAAGGGAGCCATTTGCCAAACAGTCGCCTGCTACTCCAGGCCGTCCCAAGCCACCTGCTAACGCCAACATTCCTGTTTTAGGCACCTGTTGCTTTGCCTCCAATCACCCCAGAGACCACGGTAGACTCCCCGGTACATGCAAAAGAACTAAAGAGCTTTTCAGAGGAAAAAAGGTAAAATGAGTCAGCTTTGGTTAAACCAGGAACTGGTTCCGGTTGATCCTGGTTTTACCTGTCTAATCACACTGGGATGGAAAGGTTTGCAGGCTCCTGCCAGGAAACTGAAAACCAAAGAAAAAGAAAGAGAAAGGAGGCCTGGGCAGAGGCGAGGGAATGCCAACAAGACAAGAAAAGAAGGAAGATAGGAAAAGAGGGGGACTGGAAGAAAATCAGTCAGGTCTAGAAGGTGAAGAAGCCCAGGTGCGTACCAGGCTCTGCTGCCCATCTTTCACCACTCGGACACTGCTCTTGGTCAGTCGAACTCACGGGCGAGGGACGGTGAGGGATAGTGCTGCGCAGGGCTTGGAAGTAACTCCCCAGGGGCTGCCCATGGAGTGCTGCTGTGTGGCACAGGGCCACGACGCACCTCTGTACACTCGCGGGGCCCTCAGGGTGTTACCCATGGGGATAAGGCGCCAGAGCCCTCCCACAGTCGCTGCCAGCAGTCGCTCTCTCTTCTGGGCTATAAACCATTCCTGGCCAGCTGTGTTCCCCAAGGAAAGGGGAACCGCGTCATGCCTCTTCTTCTTTCGTGGGTTTATCGGTGCTTCTGACTCTTTCGTTATAGGTGCCGATTTCCTGTTACTGCGTGAACCCCTGTGACTCCTGGGCTCCCGCACTTGATACCCACAATAAAAGGATATTTTCTCTCTCCTGACTGTGTCTGCCGTACGATGTTCTGGACTAGGCAGATGTTTTGTGATGAATGGTATTGGAGGAGTTTGGGATCATCCCAGATGGAATCGTCCCAGAATCCTTTCCAGGGGGCATCAGGGCTTAGTTCAAAGGCTTTAGGAGTCTCACCAAAGCAGAGAATCACACAGAGTGGCTGAGTTTGGGAGGGACTTGTGGAGACTGGCCCTACCCCTCTGCTCAAGGAGCATCACCTAGATCCAGTAAAATATATCACCCCAAGATTAAAATACTGGTTTCTCATGTGCGGCTGGAATATCCTGTCTTGTAATTGGTGCCCCTTTCCTCTGGTCCTCTCAGTGCACACTCTTAAGCAGAGCCTGGCTCCCTCTTCTTGTTTCCTTCTCAGCAGGTGTTTATACACATTGATAAGACACCCCACCCACCCCCACCCCCAGTCTTCTCTTCTCCCAGCTGAGGAGTGCCAGCTCTCGTAGCCTCTCCTCACGTGGCAATGAGAAGGAGAATTTCCGCGGGTCCCCTTTTGGAAACTTTTGGAAGTCCTTCCTCTCCAGTATGAAATTTGAGACATTAGTTTTCATCTCAGATTCTTCATGAGCTGTGTGGTTTCAGTTTGGTGTAGAAGTGCCAGAGCACATCATTAACAGGGTGTTAATTGGGCAGTTCTGGCCATGAAGCTCCTTGGAGCACTAAGCTGGACACCTGGAGGCTGCACCTGCGTGTCAGCCAGGCTGGATGCTCAGGGTGCAGCACAGCAGCGCGACCGCCACTGCTCGAGCACGTGTGCACTGGCGACTTACCCCTGAGCATCCTCGTGCCCTGAGGGTTTGGACCTCTCGGGTTGTCCTGACAAAAAGTTATCAACAAAGGTATGAAGGTGGTGCAAGGAAGAGCTGTTGGGAGAATCTGCCACCATCCTTCTCTTGGTGGGAAGGTGTTGGCAGTGAGAGCTCTATAATGGGGGACATTGCTTATCGCTAGCGCAGCAACCGAGTGAGGAAGGTGCTCCCATTTACCACCTGTAGGATTTTGGTCCGAGGCATTACAAGGCTCCACTCTACATTATACCCCAACTTCTCCTCTTATTTGACATCACTTGTTCATATCAGATTCTCGAGTTCGTGTATTTCAGGTATCTTCGACAAATACCTGCATCTTACCTAGAGGAGGCGGCACTGGAACAGTGTTGCAAACACAACATCCCATTGAAGTTCCATCTGAAAAAGTGCATGCCACAGCTCTCCAGTCTGTGTGGGCAATTACCCCACATCAGGGTATCAAACCCGGAGTAATATTGCTGAAGGAGCAGGAGCAACGCATATGTATCACTGGAAGTAGATGACACTGCTGCTTTTCTCCCCTGTCACAGGTTGGCTCCTCGGGCTTTGTAGTCTTGTGCTACGAGCACATGCCCTGGGTACAGCTCTGACACACCAACACGCAAATACTGAGATTTGGTCAGCCTCTACTGTCACTAACTCATCCGCCTTTTGTATCAAGGGAAGATGAGCATGCAGATCTTTTGGTACCTTGTTTCCGTGGCATACCAACCCCAGCAGCTGTACTGTAGAACTATACTGTGCTACATGATTTTGGTGTTAATGTCTCTCAGTGCTCTCTCTTCTGAGTAGGTAACGGCTGTATGCCAATGAATATCACAAACCCAACTGATGGTGGACTGTTTCTTCCCTCGACGTCAGAAACGCTGCTTCGACTTTGAAAACACGCATTGTTCCAACATAACTGATGAAGCAGCCAGCATGAAGCAAGACATTCAAAATTCTCCAGGACATAATGCATAGAGTGAAACAACCCACTGGCGGTGGCCGGCTGGCTGAGGGGTTTAATTTCCTGACAGGAGGAATGGGACACCTGATTCAAAACATTACTGTAGAGAGATGTTTATTCCTTGTGCTACGTGTGTTTATTTCATGCCTCTGTAAATTACTCTGTATTACACCCCGCACGTTTGAATGGACATTTCCAACTTTGTCAGCTCCAGGAGAAGTGGTCTCTTGAGCAAGGGGGTGGAATGTGGGAAAGTAACGGAAGATTGGAGAGGAGGACTGTAAACACGTCCAAGTGACTTGCACCTGGGGGTGCTGGACAACACATCTATTGAACACTAATTGTTGTTCAGCCCTGTGTGCTCACAAGTGGAATATCCGCACTTAGATAACGTGAGCCTGGGATGGGCTCAGGGACACCTTATTGTCCTGGTTTGAGAGACACAGGACTAATTTCTCCTCTAACACTTGGGAAAACTGCACTTTTAGAAGACTCCAGTGTCTGAATTTGTGAAAATAGTGACTTTACAGCCAGCTGTGGTGTGTGGGTCTCAAGGTCTCAGTGTGTTCGAGCTCCCCAGGTGCAGGGATGAGGAGGAGTGACACCCAGGCAGTTGCCCCAAGCTGCCAACAGGGTTAGTTCATACCATCAGCGCCACATTCACTATAAATTAGAAAGTTTGCTGCAAAGCTCTCTCTCCCTTGGTGGCTGCCATCCTGACAACTTCGTGCCCTGGTGCCGGAGCCCTGAGCCCTTCCCTTCCTCCTGAAACCGCAGCGCTCGCAGTGTCCCACATTTGTTGTCCGCTGCTGGGAGAGCACAGCTTCCTATGGATAGAATGGGCTGAGTATAATCTTTGCATATTCCGTATTGGTGTCGGGATCAATATCTGTTCTTTACTGCTGTTAATGTTAATTATCTAATCTTATTCTATTAAATCTGTTTATACTTCAGCTCTCGGGTTTTCTTGTTTTTCTCGATTTCCCTTTCCCGGGTGGGGAGGGGTCATCGGGTGATAGAATGATTGTCTAAATGACAACAGATTGTTATGGGTCTCTCAAACTACAACAAATTTGGTGCCCAATGTGGTATTGTAATGGGTTTGGCACTCAATGTGATATTTTGCACTTAATTTAAATAGTGCTGGGAGAACCGTAGGTTTTAATTGGAGAAGTCTGAAGGGTTGAAATTTTAAACAGATTTGATTGGATTCCTCGAAAAGTGACTATGACTCTGTTGGAACGGTTTTGAAGGAACCTGGTCAGAGTTCTCCGCTATCTTTGTATAAACTTAGGTCAGGAGCTATGGGAGCTGTGGGGGAGGTCATTGCTGTTTCTCTCTCCTTTAGGGCAGCTTATCGTTTCTCAGTGTGGACTCAAAAACATTGCCTTGTTATTTTGTGTGGCGGTATTTTGCTATGTTATCGGGTCATTTGTAATCTTTCCGTTTTTTGTCACTTATATAATAGCACCTCGAGAATCGCAGTGCTCAGACCCGTCTTGGGACAGTGGGAGTCCTTTGCTGACCATTGTGCATTGGGTTATGTTACGGGTCATTTAGCAAAGGAGAGGATGTCTCTTGAGAATTTAGATGTACTGATGTCATCAATAGTAACAGTTTTTGAGAGTTTGGAATACCCTTGGAAACTTTTGATTGTTGTGCTCGGGTTAAGTTTTGAGGGTTTGATCTTTTTCATTGGCTGGATCTGCGGCAGAGGGAAACATCCGGCAAAGACCCCACCGGCTCCTACCGCTCACAGCCGCTGGCGGCCTCTATGGCAGGCAGTGATCCCATCCAGACTCTGCCGGCTCCTGCGACAGCCCCCACCGCCCTCCTGCTGTACACCGTACCGGCACAGCCCCCGCCAGCCCCCCTGACGGACATCCTGCCTGCACAGCCCCTGCCAGCCCCCCTGATGGGCATCATGCCTGTGATGAAACAGGAAAAAAGGACTTCACTGAGAGGTTCAAATTAACAATTTCTTTGGACTTCGCTCACAGGTCCAATACATCACTGTTGCAAGTTCTGTGTGTGTGATGGCGATTACACTATTGCAGTTTAGAAGCAATTAGCGGGATCCACTATTGCGAGCTACAAATGCCCCCGACAAGTAGCAACACAAACCACAAGGGCGCTAGATATTAATACCTTAAAAGAGTGCACCAGTCACAAACTCAATCGCATGCCCTATACCGTACGGATGTTTCTTAGTCACTTACCCTCTCTCTCTCAGGTGAGGTCGCTCCATCCCGGGGAAGTTACCCTGTACAGCGTTCTGGATGGGGGGGGACAGATCTCCTAGGGGCCAGCTGTATCCTTGGAGGATTCCCCATTTGTCTCCCCAGACCCTGCGGTTTATATTTCCTGACTCGGTGAGGGTGCAGGATTATGCCTGAGTGGATTACACTGTCTGGGATATTTCCCTCTGGTGGTGCCATAGCGAAGTCTCTGTTGCCAATTTGTGATGTCCGGCGCTCAACATCACGGGAAGAGTGGTGGGATGGGACTCGGGGTATTTTGTTTGTTAAGGGCCATTTGGTTTTGGTTGTTCTGTGCCATCTTGAGATAAGCCCGGGCTGAGCTGTTTTGCAGCTCCCCCCAAGTTCTCTCTGCACAGCCAAGGCACGGTGGAGATGGAGCTGAGTGGGATGGCAGCTCCCTGCCTCTCACCTCTGGTGCTCTGAAACCGGCTTGGCTGGCTGCTCCCATACAGAGAGAAGGGGCTGAGTGGGGCTGGGAGGGCAGGAGGTGGTGGCGGGGGGAGCGGGCCAGCAGCCTCAGGGAGGTGGTTGTGCAGGTGCCGCGAGGGTATGGAGAATGAGCCTGGTGCTTGTACAGGAGGCAGAGCCCTGCTCAGCAGTCTTGACACTTCTTCCCTGTGCACAGGGCTCCCCACTCGGGCAGCGTCCTAGCCACCCCACGGGGGTCACCCAAGGGCTGTCGGGCTACCAAGGCGTGCTTTGTGTACAGCTCCCAAGGAAGGCACTGCAGGCTCCCTACCCACGGAGCCACCCAGGTAATGTGCAGAGCTGTGGAGGGGGACAAGTGATTGCCATTGCCCCAGCGCTGGAGCAGAGACAGGTGGCAGCCTTAGCTCCAGAATCAGTGAAAGCAGAGTCCACCGCATCAGCTCTTCAGCAAAACGCTCCGCCACTCTGGGGCAGCCGAGTGCTCAGCACCCTATACCCGCCTTCCCCCCAAAACTGATGCCCACACACGCACAGACGCACGTCTGTGTGTGAAACAAATGATTTATTGACATCTATGTACAGGGTAAAGCTCCGCGAGGGAGAGGGCGGTGGCTGTGCCCGTGGTAACAGGAGTCTCTGTCGCAAGGCTCCTTGCAAGGGCGACTCCAGCCGCATCGCGTCCCACTCCCCAGAGTGCGGTTCTGCTGCAGAAGAAAGGTGTGGCAGCAGTTCCCAGAGCCGACTGAGTAGCGTGTTGTGCGTGCCCAGCGTGCTCAGTTCCGCAGCACCAGGGGAGTATCTAGGGGACACTAAGAGAGCTCCGTGCGTGAGGAGCTCTTTCGGTGTCCGTAGAAGAGCAGGCTTGTGAGCCGATCTTGCAGCTCATCGGCCTCACGCATTGCCTTGGCGTGGGCAGCCGGGTCGTGCAGCAGGCGCTGGAAGAGATTGAGCGGCTCCGCTGTTCGGAGGGCTGGGGGCAAGACGATGTCCTCGGGCATGTTCTCGTTCGCAAAGAAGAAGTGGTCGAGGCGTTTGTCGTGCAGGCAGCCACGCAGGTACCACAGGATATCCTGCAGCCGCATGAGGAATTCCCTCCTGCTCCAGCTCGACACTGGTAAGGTGTTGAGGAGGTGCATGGCAACCGTCTTGAAGATAGCGGTGGAAAAGCTGGTGCCCAGCAGGATAGCGGCAAAGAGCTGGAGGCATTTGAGGTGGGCGGTGTTGTGTGGGGCCTGCCTGGCCACCTGCCTGAAGAACTTCACCTCTGCCACCGCGTAGCTCTCTACCCACGTTGTGCTGGGGGTAAGGATGGCCTCTGTAGTCTCCTGGCTGCTCAGGAAGATGTCTGAGTCACCTCGCCGCACCCCAAACGTGATGTCAATGAGGATGCTTTTCCCGGAGGCGTTCGTCAGCTGCAGCTTGCAGGAGCGGCTGGAAGGCAGCACCTTCATGCTGTAGCGCCGCGCCTGAGGCATCTCTTCCCAGGCTGAGCTCACCAGGTTCTGCAACCACTGGGCGGTTTTGTGCACATCCAGGTAGGAGCCGGTGCAGAGGGTGCCGAGGAGGCCGGCAGACGGATTTTTTCTCAGCTCCTCCTCCTGGGGGTGGTGGAGGTAGAACGGCGTGTTCTCCACCAGCTGATCCCTGCTGCAGGTACACGCCAGCTCCACGCGGACGCGGGAGTCCTTTGCCGGCATCTCCGCTGCAGTGCCCAGCTCCAGGTGGAAAACGTGCCCACAGGGGGGCTTAAGGGGCACAAGCAGGCGGTACACAGCATCACGCCCACGGGGACTCCAACCTTCGAAGGCGCTGCCCACCCCGATGGCTGGCTGCAGGACCGGGAAGAAACTGTTGGACAAGTGCTCTTGCAGGACAGCCAGGAGGTCGCCCACCAGCTCCTCCACCATGCGGCTCCTGTAGGCCAGGCGCTGCACTGATGAACGGATGCGCTTTGCAAACCTCCCAAACACACGCTTCTCATAGTTGCCAGAACCTTCTCCTGCAAATTGTTCGTTGCCGCACTCTGTGCTGCTGCCTGAGTTCTCCTCTGCAGCGCTGCTGCCTGGCTGGGGGCTCCTTTTGCTGAGGCACCAGCAGAGCCTGAAGATCAGGACAAGGACTGCAGCGAGTGCCCAGACCTGCCAGTGCTGCAAGGCAGCGAAGAACAGGTCTCCCCAGGCCGAGGCATTCTGCTCCATGTCCTGCAGCAGCCGAGTCTTGGGCTGGCTCAGCTGCTGCGCGTGCTGCCGCATGTGCCCGCAGGTGGCCTCACCCAGCTCCTGGCAGACCATGTGCAGGAGCTGGAGGATGCTCTGCACGAGCAAGGTGACGAAGGTTGTGTCAGCCATGGCCTGTGGGAGGAGGGAGAGAAGAGGTTGAGTGGGGCTGGGAGGGCAGGAGGTGGTGGCACAAGGGCCCTGCCGCTGCACTGCAGGGAGCTGGGGGCAGGCAGGAGAGGGGGCGAGACAGCTGGGGGGCAGCAAGGCCTGCGCCCAGCCCCGGCGGTGGCGGTGGCAGCGTGCCCGGCCCCAGGCGCTCCCGCCAGCAGCTGGGCCCTTGATGCAGGATGAGAACCCACCCCCCCGGGGGCCCGCCGTTCTGCCCGGGCCCCGCTCCGGCCCAGCCTCCCGCCGCCTGCGCACTCACCTCTGGCTCAGGCTGTGCTGGGGCAGCGCTGCCTGCGGGTGCCTTTTATAGCTGCCCCCATTGTGACACGGCCCCTCTGATGTCACAAGCGCCAGAGCGCATCACTGGCATGGCCACCAACCAGCCTCCCCGCCTCAGCGCCTCACAGCTGCCCCCGGCAACCAGAGCCCCGACAGACACAGAGTACAGGCCCAGCCGGCAGGACAAGGCTGCCAGTTGCTCTGCTTCCACTGCTTTAGTCGCCCCCACAGAGCATTTGCCGCCGTCCCGGAGTCAGGAGAGAGAGAGTCTTGGCCACTTTTCTCCTTCAGCAACAGCTAACGCCAGCTGGACGGCTTTTCCCTCTGCAGATTGACTCCGCTCACCTTGTCCTTCAGCAGCTTCTGCCACTCGTCCTGTAGGACTCCACACCGCAGCATTCCACCTTCGATGCTTTCCTACAGTACGACAAGGCCCATCAGTAACCAGAGCATGCTGGTTCTCATTAGCTGAGGGAATGAGAGTTCATGATACGGTGGAGCTTCCTCAGCACATGTCACCACCTCCTCTGGTGGCACCCCAAAGGCCTTGCCTTTGGGCATATTTGTGATCACTTCTACCATTCCTGGGCAATTAGGGTTTCCTGTTTGAGCTCACTGTGTCATTAAGGCAACCCACTTACTCCAGGTATCATCGGTGGCGTGATGAGTAGAAGGAACTTTACCCTTGAACATCCAGCTCAGGCTGTCTTTAGCAGCACAGACTAAGGATGGGCTCTGAGTTTAGGAGCTGACATCCTATCTGATGGATGGGAGGACAGAGATCTCAGGAAGAAATAAGAGTCTGCACATATCTGACTGACACAAAAATCGTTTAAAACCACAGTGTGCCAAGTTTTCTGCCTTAAACTTGCCTGAGGGATGGGGAGGGAACTGATCCTACTCAGAGGGGAACTTTGAGGGGAGTGTCTTTCCTCCAGTTGGGAAGAAAATCTGCAGGATTTGTGTCACTGTCATTGTTTACCTTTGGATGTTGCAGGAAAGACACTTTGGTGCAACTACTTACTCTGCACTAGTTCTGTGCTTGAAATCTTAAAGCGCTGTCATGCGTGTATGGCATTTTTGATGAAATGGTACATGTAAAGCTAGATGAAGAAATGTATAACTAATATCTTGGATTTTATTTGCTGGATAAGGCAAGTTTGAAGCTGCTGGGACTGGAGTTTACGCTTGATTTGATGCACATGAGTAAGACAATTGAATTCAAAGTTCAGCATCTGTGCAAGGCTTCAAGACTGGGGACTTGCTTGGTAAAGAGGATGGTGTTTTCCTGTCACATTGCTAGGGATTAGAGAAGACTTTGCTTTTGTTGTCTTTTCTTATTCTAGTCTGAAAGAGAAACAGCTGCGAGAGAAATCTTAGGATGTGACCTGTTCCAAGAACCTCTCAAACAATTTATGTTTGTAAGAGAAGTGCGAACTGAAAACCATCTTATCTTCTAGCATAAATATTTGGAAATATCATTAATACATTATAGTAATGGGATAATTATTAAATGCTTTGGTATTTAGTGTCACATTATGATGAACATCGCTTGATAACAAATTAAAGCACTTTTATTGTAAATGCTATGGCTCTAGAGGATACACATGGTTATGCAGCATGGATTTTAAAGACTTACATGAATTTTTAAGCTTAGCAGATACAAACCTTTGGAGAATAGCCAGTATTCTTGAATGTGCAATATACACTCTAAGGAGTATTTAACTAAATCTTTTGGACCTTGGTTGGAAGTAATTAACATTTCTTCTAAACTTTCAATAATTCATACTTTTTTTGCAGTTACAGCTGCAGATTTGTTTAAAATAAGCTCAAGTGCTCTGTAGGTGCACGTGGCAGGGGGGAACATATAAAAATGATATGCTCCAGAAAGCTGTGACATCTGATAGTTAATAATCTATATGAATAACCAAGCAATTGTGGATTGCACTAACTGACTACTAGGAGCACATTTGCCACTGAACCCAGTAAAAGTCTGGTTTCTAAATCACCTTCCAGGAAAATGCTCCTTCATGTTATTGCATCTGTCCATTAAGAAGAGCAACTGGTGCCATGGAAGCTAGCTGGCATAGCTCTAAGGACATTTGGAGGGGCCTTGGTGATCCTCCACATAACTGGCTTGTGTCTGCTGCATTCACAGGTTGTCCCTTAGGACTTCAGTGACCTATTTCCCAGACTTGCCCTAAGTCGGTCTCATACACAATGGCTTTTATCAGCTAGTTTAGTCTCTAATGTCTCTAAGACCTAAAATTGTTGAATTTGGATGCTCCTGATGAGGCAGGAATGGAAAAGTGAGAGCCTGGATTATTTTAAGATGACGGTGGGCTCTAGCCCTGTGCTGACCTGTGGCTGTACGTTGATAGCTCTGGACTTGTGGTGCACGTGAAGAACCGATTCATCAGGCTCACCTCACATGTGTGATCAGCTGTGATGTGGCAGTTGTCTGCCTCCCTGCCACCTTTAATCTGAGGCCTAGACCTCCGGCTCTATTGCCTAAGGAAGAGGAATACAGCATGGGGGTTCAGAAACCCGGAAAAGCAGTTCGAAGATCTTGCCCATAGAGAGTACATTTAGATTCACGTTTGTTCTGTGATAGGGAGCACTAAACCAGCCTGTGCTGCTCAGGGCAGCTGCTGACCCTTCCTGTGGCTACTGAGAGCCTTTAAACAAAGTGTGTGAACTAGCTTTTATCCCTGTGGCACAGGGTGACTGGCCATGGGAGAGGCGGCTGGAGCCTCTGCAGCACTAATCAATCAGGTGGTGCTGGCCTCAGGTGAAGTGGCTGGTGGGTGGGGGTGACCTGAAGAGAAATCATCTCTGGAAAGTTTGGCAGGGACTCTGTGCTGGGGTGTCTGGAGCAGGGAAGTGCTGTGGGGGATGTGATGGCCAGGCCGAGGGCTCCTGGGGGAGGCAGTAGCAGGATACTCAGGGCATTGAGGGTACATCAGGAGTGAAAAGTGCAGCAAGCTAAAAGATGCCCTGGGAATCTGAAGTTCAGGGAGAAAACTCCAAAAAGAGGCAGAAGAGGGGGAGGAAAATTCTTTGGGAGCTTTAGTCCAGGTTTAGCTTTGGTATTAACCCCAAGTTTCCTGTTTCCTCAGAGCTGTGCCCTGAGGCGAGGGCCTAAAATAGACTTGGGCATGTTCCAGGCTCTCTACAGTGTGGTGAGTATGTATCACCCTATTTCCCTTCAGGAACCTTACTGTTAAAACAAAGCCAAAAGTCTATTATGTTCCTTGATTCCCTGACAGTCAAAGTCTGTATTTCAGGAACAAACTCTTGGGGGTATAATCAAACGGCAACACTAATCTGCCCTGTTAGATGTGTATGATTGCACCAAGTAATTTTTTGCGGTCTGTTTTAAGGAAAACATGTGGCCTGGTCTTCAGTGGGTGGAACTGCTTTCTCTTACACTAACTGGCCATCTCATGTATCTTATCATCTTTTTTTTTGCCTTTTTAAAGCAAAACCCCAAGGTAGTGACAGAGAAATTGTTGTCTTCATTTGTGATGTCATGTCCAAATTTTTACTACAAATGCTTCATCTAGAAGGTTATCAGAAATTATGTTTCAGTAAATAAGTGTTGTGAGGTCCATGACTTCTGTAGTTCTGTTAGTTCATTGGGGAAATACAGCTGAGAGACGGTGACAAATGTGTCTGCAGATGCTTTGCTGCTCTTGCTGTATCTCTAGTGCTGGTTAACACGGGATGAGCCAAAGAGCAGAATCATTGTCCATTTCTGTTCTGGTATGTAGCTTAGTTGTGCAGTCATGTACTTAAACTGTGTTCAGCTTTGTTTTCTTTAAAGAGGCTTTAATAATGTAAGGCACCTTCAGAAAATGTATAATTGTGTGCAATTTGCTGCTTAAGAGTACACAGTGCTTCCCATTTGAACTACTGCTACCTCCTGAAAGCAGGAGCAGAGAACACGTCTTCTTTGAATTTGAAAGTGTTTTTCTCCTATGTGCGGAGTGACAGAATGCATAAAGCTGGTCTTTGGGATGTGTGTATGCAAAGTGAGATGATGGTGAAGCCTATTTTGAAGTCAATTTATTACGGCTATTCTGTATATGGCTATTACTTCCTGTTGTAGAACAGTCTCTTCAGCTTCCTCAATAGCTGTTTCTTTGCAGGCAGGTCCTCCCCTTGTTCTCCTTTGGTTCTGTCAGTGTGAAGCTGGGCTTTTGCTCTTATTTCGATTGTTCTGGAGAGGTGTTTTATATCATGATCTCATGGGATAATCAAGGAAGGTGAGAAAAGTACTGAATCAATCTGTTTTTAGCTTGAAATTCTCCCAGTATCCAATCTTCTTTTAAAGGTGCCACAAGATTAAAACTCTTAGCAATGTGCTGCAGATCATAGAGACTGCTTCATGTCCTGCTGTATGCAGCCTGCTATACCTATAGAGTAGCTGTGATTCCTTGGTCTGCTGGTTCTGAGTTTTGCTTGCTCCTGAAGTTCCCAGCTGTCTGCAGAAATAAGTACATTAGATGCTCTGAAAGCTGCAACGGCCTCCTTAATCTTCTAGGCAGGTTGAACGCCGTTCTCCTGAATGTCTAAACTGTGTTTCTATTACCTTTACTTTTTCCATGGATGCCAGGTTATTGCCATGCATTTGACAAGAGCTGCAATTTAACCCAGGAAGTCAGGCTGCTGCAGGAATCACAGCCTGTTAATTAAGAGGTGTATTTTGCTGTGGGCTTGTGTTGGGTTCAAGGCAGTTACTTTAATTTTCAGGATATCAAATGGTCCAGGCATCCTGATCTGCAAGATTTTTCCCTCTTTTCGCTTATGCTCTAAGCCACAGAGAACTACCATCTGTTCCCAACCCTGGGTCTCATGGAGTAACATACCATGTTCAGAACATGCCTGTGCTGGGGTACCAAACCTGGGACCGCCTTTTTTAATGAGACAATGTTCTCCCAGATAGTACTACCCAATATAGTGCCACTTGAAATGTGCCTGTAATGCAGATACTCAGTGGGAGAAGATGCTGGGTTCAAAGAAGCTTATTTGTAAAAGATATTTTGACTTTCAAATGCCACCTTTTCCCTTCTGTAAAATGAGAATGATGGTATTTCCTGACCTTTCATTACCCTTAAGGTCAGATCTAATCTTAGAAAAAGCCTGAGGACAATAGTGCTTGCTTTTTTTGCCAGCACGCACAGTTTAGGAGACCACAGAATTAGACTCCTGGGTTGCCACTTGAAATGTGCCTGTAATGCAGATACTCAGTGGGAGAAGATGCTGGGTTCAAAGAAGCTTGTTTGTAAAAGATACTTTGACTTTCAAATGCCACCTTTTCCCTTCTGTGAAATGGGAATGATGATATATTATGTTATAACTGGTTGGCTGGATGAGGGGAGGGTCGTAGATGTCATCTACCTTGACATTAGCAAGGCTTTTCACACTGTCTCCCATAACATCCTCATTAGGAAGCTGAGGAAGTATGGGCTAGATGAGGTGACAGTGAGGTGCATTGAGAGTTGGCTGCGGGACAGAACTCAGAGGGTTGTGATCAGCAGCACAGAGTCTAGTTGGAGGCCTGTAAACAGTGGTGTCCCCCAGGGGTCAATACTCAGTCTTATTTAATATCTTATTTAATATATTCATTGATGACCTGGATGAGGGTACAGAGTTTATCCTCAGCAAGTTTGCTGATGATACCAAAGTGGGTGGGGTGGCTGACACCCCAGAGGGCTGTGCTGCCATCCACTGCGACCTGGACAGGCTGGAGAGCTGGGCAGAGAAGAACCTAATGAGATTCAACAAAAGCAAGTGCAGGGTCCTGCACCTGGGGAGGAGGAATGCTAGGCACCAGTATAGGTTAGGGGTGGACCTGCTAGGAAGTAGCTCGGAGGAGAAGGATCTGGGGGTCGTGGTAGGCAGTAAATTATCCATGGCCCAGCAATGTGCCCTTGTTGCCAAAAAGGCCAATGGAATCCTGGGCTGCATAGGGAAGAGAGTGGCCAGTAGGTCGAGGGAGGTCATTCTCCCCCTCTGCACTGGTGAGGCTGCAACTGGAATACTGTGTCCAGTTTTGGGCTCCCCAGGTCAAGAGGGACAGGGGACTGCTGGAGCGAGTCCAGCGAAGGGCAGCTAAGATGATTAAGGGATTGGAGCATCTGCCTTATGAGGAAAGGCTGAGAGAGCTGGGACTCTTTAGCCTGGAGAAGAGAAGGCTGAGGGGAGACCTTATTATGGCATACAAGTATCTAAAGGGTGGGTTGAAGGAGGATGGAGCCAGGCTCTTTTCAGTGGTTCCCAGTGACAGGACAAGGGGTAACGGGCACAAGTTAGTACACAGGAAGTTCCGTTCAAATACACGGAAACACTTCTTTACGGTGAGGGTGACAGAGCACTGGAACAGGCTGCCCAGGGAGGTTGTGGAGTCCCCTTCTCTGGAGCTTTTCAAGACCCGCCTGGATGCAGTCCTGAGTCATGTGCTCTAGGCAATCCTGCTTTAGCAGGGGAGTTGGACTAGATGATCTCTAGAGTTCCCTTCCAACTCTGAAAATTCCAGGATTCCGTGATTCAGTGATATTTCCTGACCTTTCATTACCCTCAAGGTCAGATCTAATCTTAGAAAAAGCTTGAGGACAATAGTGTTTGCTTTTTTTTTCCAGCACGCACAGTTCAGGAGACCATTGATCTGGACTCCTGGGTTGAGGACAGGGCTTTGAGGTGTCTGCCTTTCCGTGATGATACGCACAATTTCAAGCTTCCTTGCTCAAGGGTGCCAATTGAAATCAAACAGCATCTCCTGCCTGGCCTCAGATACACGTGCTCTTCCAAATGGAGACAATGGCTTTTCTGCTAATGGATGGCTGCAGCCAATTTGTGTGATGAGGAAAAACTGCAGAGACCCTGGTCATTGTGATCTTTTGGGTTTTATTTTTTTTTATACTGCTTTCTCCTCAAGTCTAAATGTTCTTAGCTAATTTGCCACATCAAGGTGCAAAACTTCTGCCTGGCAATTTTTCAGTTTTGAAGACCACTAAAAACATTCTGGTCAACAAACATTAAATTTCCAGTAAAACCTGAGTACCCTCCTGAAGTAGCAACCCTTATGGTGAAAAACCACAAACCCATTTGGCCTGGCCAGAAGCTTTCATCTCCTTAGTTCAGCTGAGTAAAGGATTCCTATGGTTCACCCCCACCCCCTCCCACTGCTTTATTTACTAACACAGTAGTAGGATCCAAGATAAAGGGGTTAAAAGCTGGTTTCTCACTGTTCCTTTTCCCCTTTCTTTTTCCTTTCTTTTAAGGACATGACCCTTTCACGTTAATGCTTTTTGCTTTCCCAATTTCTAGTCCCATTGTGGAGTGTATGAAAGCAGCAAATAAATGATACTTGAAAACGTCATAATTACATTTTCAGTAAATATGAAATTATCTTATTCATGTTGTAGTGAAAAGACTGTCCACCCACTTCCAGGAGAAAAGGCAAACCAACAGTGGATCAAATACTGACAAAACCTAATAGTAAACAGTGTGAGTAATTAATGCTTTTGGCATCTGCTGAGGCAGTAAAACCTTACATTGGCTTCATAGAGAGTGCCTGTACTAGAAATCTGTGCCTGGATCCTTTTGGATTTTGGCATTCTAAATTCTTGCAGCAACGCAACTGTTTTGCATCAAAGGTGACCAGACTTGTCTACCAAAGGAAGGAGGAGGGCCACTACAAACTGGATCCAGATCTATATTAACTGCTCTTGACAAGAAAGTAATGAGCATGGGGAAGAGATGGTTCTGGGGATGGCTGGGAGGGAGGAGTGGTCAAGTGCCTGGAGGAGTTGCTGCCTTACATTTTCTCTGGATGTACAGACGCTTGACACTCCTCAGTTGAGGTGGGACAGAGTATTGGAAAATATAGAGAATAGCCCAGCTTTGAGGGCTGTGGCATGGATGGCAAAATGCATTTATTTGGTCTCATTCATGTCTCTTGTGAATGGTGATAGCTAGTGAGCAGCAGGACAAGGAGCGGAGCAGCTACCCTGGGTTTCCGCACCTTGAAGGGGGACTCTGACTCACCTTTTCATAGTGATGCTTACTGCCAGGAGCTCTCCTTTCCTTGCTCTTCTGTGGAGTTTTGCTATCCCTTAGCTGTACCTGAGACAAGAAGGGGCTTTTATTATGAGTGAATTGGCTGTTGTCTGTGGACCTCCAGCTGAAGGTCTGTCCCTAGCTGTAAGGCTTCTGGATGGCTGGACCGGATGACCTTAGAGGTTCCTTCCAACTTAGATGATTATCTGATTCTGGAAAACAGAATCTGCTCCCAGGACAAGCACTTGGCAGAGTGGCAGGGTCACACTTGGGGTGTCCATTGGCATTGTGCCATGCCTGTTTACTTTACAGCAACAAAACTAAACCTAGAAAGAAGGACAATTTTCATGGATGTGTGAACAAGTAGGAAAATGCTAGTTTTGTATGGATGGAGGGAATACCAGCTAGTTAAAAAAAGGCCCACAGTTGAGGACTTACGTAGAACAAAAAGATCCATGCGCAGTAACGTCAAAGCAGCAAGAATGCAATTTCAATACAAGCTATTGCCAGTATGATGTGAAATTAATTTTTTTTGTTGTTATATTAGGTGCCAAAGAATCCAAGGTCTCATCAAGAGCACAGCCTGTTTGGTTTATATTTTTTCTTTTACAGAATTTGAAAAGAAAATGTTGTTCTGTTGGCATTAGAACAGCGCAGGAAAATAGTAATAAGTGATTTAAGATTCTCTATAGGCCAGTCCTCGGCATTTCTCACTTACATGGACTGACATGTTTGCTCTTAAATTTCTGATTAATTGTAACCATATTAGAGTTGCATTCCATATCTGTCAGAAACAATAGTAAGCTATCAAAGGGAACACGTGTCTATACACAGACATTTCACTGCTATTAGTATCAGAGCACTTAAACTTATCATGCTATGGGCTTACACTCTCAACAGTGCGGAAAGGCAGGGGCGTAATCGTTAGCATTGTAGAGGTCCAACAGCTAGGACTGGCAGTCCCTGAGGAGATGAGGCGCTTGGCTCACATGGAACAAAAACTTGTATTAAACGAAAAATGAAGTCGTAAGAGCTTTTGTGCCGTTGAATGTGGTGCTATGCAGTGGTGTAGAAGACAGGGAGACTGAATAAACCGGCAACTTTCTCATGATGCAAGAGCTTTCTGCAGCCTCTCCGTTATGTTCTTCCTCCAGTTCTGGCTTGAAAGGAGAAATGCTGTTTTCTCTTTCCTGTGCCCACTGGAAATAATGCAGTGCATTAGTAGTCCTGGGACATGGCAATGGTGGAGGTAGAAGTTTCCTCCGGGCTGAGGTGCTGAAGACATTGTGCTAGCACAAACAGATGACATGAAGAGGAGTGAGCCTCTTCAGAGAAGAGTCCTAGCAGACTTCCATGCCTCTTAAATGCGTGCCTGGTAGTGATTGTGCTGCAGAGGAGACTTGAGCATCTGGTCACTTCACTCTAGTATTTTTTAGTTTATAAGGATATGAAAATTTGAACACGATATTTGAGATAAAGTTACCAATCTGATAAGACTGTCCTTCCCCGTGAGTGAGCATTGTTCTTGTAAGTATGGGATGGAACTATTACTGTATCAGCTGTGTCTGTAGCTCATTAGAAACGTACATTTCTGAGGTGGAAATCTACTTCATTTATGACTTTAAACTTGGTGTATGAGTGTCCCAAACTCTCTGCTGCTGCCTCTCTCAGAAAACTGCAGAAGTGCTACATATCCAGGAAAGACTGTTCTCCAAAAATGTTCTGCGTTTGCAGTTTGAAGAGCAGCCGACTTCTTTTAAGAGCCAAAACCTTTGGCAGACAAACTGTTTCATGTGTTGCATGGCTGGTGTGTGAATGTACTTTCGGGGGTGCTATTTCTCTGGGAGGGCACAGTTGGAAAAAGGGAAGGCCATCTCCAGGATGGTCAGTACCAACTTGCAACTCAGCTGGGAAAACTTATCAAAGTCTTGATAGAACCTGAAAACAAATAAGGCTGATGCAAGAATAAATGCCTAGTTTTAATGACTTTTCTCACGGGAAGAGGATGACCCTGTTAATGAACATTAGAAGCACTAACTTCTGGCAGTCCTGACTGAGGAAACAACATCCACCCAATATCCATTTTTATTTTTCTTTGTCTCTAAAGCAGACCAAATGTTCGGTATTCCTGCTTTTGTTTAAAACTGCCTCCCTGCCCGTCTGTCAGCTGAGATGTAGGCTGTGGCTTCTGTAAGGTGAAGTTCTTGTGTGATGCCAGCACCCTAACGATGGCCAAAGGCAGTGTGAATCTGTCTGTGGGATGCTGGCAGACGCCCTAGGGAGATGCTGTGTTTTCAGACAGCTGAGGATGCTTGAGATACTTGCCATGACTTGCCCTGTTGCAAAGTAGAGGTCCCAAAGCAGTGCTGAGATGAATATCTTACCACACTCTGTCCACTGTGTGCTGGTGACATGTCTCTCCAGCTCCTGATTAGTGGGGATGGCAGCAATGGCCTAAGACAAGCTCTTTGGCCTCCTGTTCTTCCTTGCTCTGTCTTCCAGAAGACTTCATTGTGAGATATCTTGTTACCTAGATAAGCATGTGGGTTTGGCTCACAAAAAATCTCTCACTGTCTGTGGGCCATCATCTTCCTGTTGGGGCTCTGGCCAGCTCTCCATCATGGCCAGCAGCAGCTCCTTTGCACCTGGCAGCAAGGCTGAAGTGGGGACACCGTGCTGGTACCCCTGGGATGGCAAGGTGAACCGTGAGTGCTTTGAAGGGAGAAGGACTTAAATGCACAAAGGATTAAAAAGTTAACCATATGATTCTGTGGGGGCCTGAAGAGACAGCAAGCCTGAAACCACTCCTTAAGCTGCTGCTTTCAGATATATATAATTTTTTTCTGTGAAACACGGAGAAATAGAGCTAAGATTTACTGTGACAGTTTGGAGTCAGGATGAGTGCTATCATCCTGGGACACAACCAAGCTTTTGGCCCACATTTCTGCAATTATTACCCCAAAGAACACAGTGCTTGATTTCTCCCCCCGCCCCCTCCTTTTTTTTTTTTTCTGTCAACTAAAGCGTTGTTCATTAATGCTTACCAAACTTTGAGAGTTTTTGAAGAAAAGTCTTTTGGAAAGTGTCACATTATATAATGTCTTTTTTTTTTTTTTTTTTTTCTTTGAGTTACCTCTTAGTGCTGCGCTTGCTCGAGTACTGTCCAGCCAGCCAGGAATGCCAGCCAGGGGAGGAGCCTTTGGATCAGTAAATTTGGCCTGAAGAACAGCTACTGTTTTCAGGACAGAAAAGCATGTTCTTCCTCCATCTTTGCCCTGTAACCAAATTACAACAAACTAGAAAAGAGAATTCTGTTAATCAGAATAGTCAAGTGGGGAATCATAAGCTCTGATTTTAAACACTATTTGTAATTTGCTTTAGGGTCTGTAGCCTAATTCTTTCATTTGAGTTAATTAAAATATGTTTGAAAGTGACAGATATTTCCAAATCTTCCTGCAATCCAGGAGGAAGGGTAGGGTTTTTGTCATCCTCCATCAAGTACAGAGGCTCTGAGCACAGAAGAATTTCACTACAATGCTGCAAGGTTGTTTACTTTGGCTCCTTCACAAAAGATAATCCAACAAATTACATTAATTATAACCCAATGTGTTCTGTTCAATTCCCACATGAGCCAAACCTGGGTATGAGCATCTGCTCTTATTTTCTGAGCTGGGTTTAGAGGACTAGACTCACAACGATGCTCAACCCATAATTAACAGAAAAATTGAAGATGTAACATTCCTCGCATCCTGCTTTTTGAAGCAGCATGTTTAAAAATATACATGCACTGTCCTGGCAGTTCTTATTCAACATAAGAAAAACAATACTCTATTGTTAGCCCTGGTGTGTTTTTGTTTGTTTAAAATTTTAACATTTATGTTAGGCTTAATATAAACATGTAAGTACTTTCCATTAAAAAAAAAAAGAGATTCAGAATTCCCTCTTGTGCTACATTTTTTCTTTTCAATTGTTTCTCTCCCTCCCCCCAAAGATGACCTCCTTTCATAAAACGGGGTTTATTCTGCATTAAGCATATTGCTTTCTTTATGAAAAAAAGGACTGGTTGGGCTTCTTCTTATTGTGTTTTTTTAAGTGGCATATTTTTTTGGTTTCATTTCATAACAGGAAACAAAAGACAACATGATTGTTTGCCCTCATTACCAAAGAAATATTTGACTCATAAAAATCCCATTAGCATGATGCCAAGTTCTGCTAGTTGTTTATGGTAAGCATGCCTATACAAATATACTCCATTTGCATGTCGAAGGAGTGGAGGAAAGAGCGCTTTTGTGGTTTAGGCACTAGACTGGCACTTGAGATAAGAGATCCGTTCCCAGCTGTGCAGCAGCTGACTTTGAACAGGCAGCAAATTTCCATGACTGACTTTTGCAGAAGGGATTAAAAACACTTCTTTTCTCCCATCTTCCATCTTGTTTCTGTAGAAATTGAGCTCACGAAGGCTGCTTGCCCTGGCATGCAGCACTGGGCCTGTTGTGGGCCTCTGCCCCTTGTCCAAGGGAGACAGCTGCATTGTCTGTACCTCAGAATCCCGCTGCACTGGGACTAAATTCATAACTTACTCCAGGGGATTTATTAATTGGTGCTCACTAGAGGTCAGGCAACACAAATGGTATAAAAGATTATGTGGTTGCGACTATCCATTCCTGTTTCAGGAAGGAGGAACAGAATTTCTTGGTAATGAAGGTCTTTCCTTTGTGCCTCCCATTCCTTGGGCTTGCCCACGGCCGCATCTGACAGTGCTGACAGCTCCACAGCCGCTAGCTGCAGCGGAGAAGCCTGTTGGCCTGCCCTGGCCCTGGTCTTGCCCATCCTGCCCAGAGATGTCCTCCATGCTGGGGACCCCCATGTTGCTGTTGGAGATGACAGTATGGTTGCTGTCCTGTTGTAGTCACGCTTCTCATACTGCCGTGCTGTGTGACAGCCTCTGTAGGCTTGCTGGGTTTCCTGCATTTCATGCAAGCCTTGTTTTAATGAATGAGTAATTGATGCAAAAACAATAGACATTCATTAACTACGGGGGGAAAAGAATAACACGGAAAAGCTTAACATGTTGGGAAGCATTTCTTCTGGAAACAGAGAGAGACACCATTTCTTTGAAAGTCAAGACATGCAGCCCCTAGAAGTTCAGAGATGTTGCCTCTGTTCCCCAAGCCTTTTCGTTCCCCTGGGACTTGCAGCATGGATTCAGCTGTGAACACGCTGCAGAGAGCAGGATGTGGTGAACCAGAGGCTCTGTGGGCTCCCTGCTTGGCAGCACAGTCAGAGCTGGTGGGGCAGTCCAAGGAAGAACTGCGGAAGCTTTTCTGGAGTGACTGGTTGGTGCAGAGGGTTTTTCTTGTTTAGCTTTGCTTGTAGGAAGGGCCCTGAGCCTGGGTGCAATGGTCAGGAACACCAGCTCCTGCTGAACACTCAGATCCTCCAAGCTTGTTATTCTGCTGTTCTGCTGGTGTGGGGCAGAGCCCCTTGCATCTGGGACAGCTGCTCCCGTGTGGCCCATGCCACCTGCAGAGGTAGGGCTTGCTCAAGCTGCTCCTGCCCCTAATGGGTAAGTGGTGGCCCTGGGGTTTGGTCTTCAGGCACGATTTCCTTTAGGCCACGTCTGTATCTTCCTGGGCTGGAAATAGGTAACAATAACGTCCTCGGTAGGAAAAACTTTCAGACAAAGGCACATTTGAACCCTCCTCCAAATTTAAAAAATAAACAACAGGCAGCTTTCAGTCTCTCTCACATCTTTGATTGCTTCTCCTCCCACTTCAAGTGTGCTCCTTGAATTCTGGGACACACACATGCCAAAACCTCTTCCTTTGCTGAGAGCTTGAAGTTTTCAGCTGCACAGTTTGCAGCGCGCACTTAAGGAAAAAGCCTTCTGCCTTCAGTATTGCTCTTGCAGAGAAAGATGTGTGTTCACGACACAGCTAAGGCATGTGCTGTGCAGCAGCTCTTGCTTGGTAGGGTTCCAAAAATTACTTCAAAATGGCACAGTGTGAACACTGCGTGCCCAGCATCTGATATTCAAACACTTAGAACTGGATCAAATCAAACCCAGTTTTCACCACAAATGGGCAGAGGCTGTTCTTGTTTGAAGACTCTTTTCTTGCCAAATTTCATCTTTCCACACTGAGCTGCTTTAAAAAAAAAAAAAAAAAGCCTTGTGTATGTATTCAGCCTTATGTAGCTGAATGTTTTTTTGATCACATTTTATACCAAAATATTGCCTTTTGGCAGGGAGTCAGCTAGTAGGTGTTGGATTCAGAATGTATCGTAAAGTTACGAGTGACTGCAAATGACATTTACACCCTATAAATCTGGTAGGGAAGTGTTAAGGTCAAAAAATGAAGGCCTTCAAGGCTGGGAACTGACAGAATTAATAACTGGATTGATCTCTCTGTCTGTCTGTGCATATATGTGTATTTATAATCATAGTTACATGACTGAGTTCTTTTTTCTTTATGCCACGGGACCTGTCTCTTCCGGTGTGTAGGTGGTTATTCAGTCTTACTCACACCATGTGTCAGTTTTCACCACCAAAGCCCTGTGGAGTTATCTGTACGTGTCTGTGCTGGGAGTGGGTCGTGGCCATGAGAGTCTGAAGCCAGGAGCACCCTGACAAGGAGACTCAAGCACCAAGCCCTGTGAAATGGGTGGCTGCCCCTCACGTGACAGCTTGTGTGGCATCCCAGGTGTGATGCCATAGCCTGATGCTTTTTCTACCCCGCAGCCCCAGGAGATGCAGCAGCTGTAGCTGGTGAACGTATACCTGTGAAGCCCCAGGCTCCTGGAGCTGCAAAAGAGACTGAGAGCGCAGCGTGGTGATGGGGAAGCACGGATATAGCTGGGCAGCACGGTGTGAATGTGTGCAAGTTGTGTTCCTCTGGGACCTGCAGGAGTTTCTGAAAAGCCTGCAGCTTGGATAAATAAGTTTGACTGGATTTCCCATGAATGCATGTGCCCCAAGACAGAATGCACTAGTGTTTCTCAGACGAAGGCTGCAAGAATCACCCAAGTTTAAGGAAAAGGTAGAGTATGGGGGTGCACCCGCTCTAAGGTCATGCCAAGAGTCCCCAGCCTATCTTTGAAGGAAGTTTTTCTTTTTGTTAAGTAACATCCAAAGAAAGAGGTCCCGTAACATCCCGTAGAGGCCGATGTACCGAGCTACCTTTACATTTTTTTCTTTCCTAATTATAATCAAAGCGGTGTTTGCTGTGAATCTTTCTGTGCTATTCCTAATATTGCTGAAGAGCAATTGCTCGATGTCTTTTTCATAACCTCTTTTGGAAGAGCATTATTGTGTAATCTGTTGTTTCTAAACACAAGTTTACAATGAAAGCTGTCACTTGGAGCAAAGCGTCAAAAAGCAAAGGCACGTCTGTGTGTTATTTTGTTGGCTCTGCATTGCAGAACCTTTTGGAACCCACCACAACTTGAAAGGAAAACCTTATAAAGTATTTTTAGATTATTGGATTTTGGAGTTATTTTCAGTTTGGGGGATATTAGGTTTCTACGTATTATATTTGGCTTAAGCTTTCTTGTTTGCTTGAGGTTTTCTCCTCTTGGGATATTTTTTTTTTAATGGAATTCCTCTTTTTTTAAAAAATTCTTTCTATTTTAAAGCAATGTGTTCATGACACTTGGTTCCTTATTTTGGAGTCACTACACTTACTGGAGGACTAAATGGCCTTTCTAGCTGTGTAAGGAGTTTAACAAAATCGAGTGGCATTTATTGGATGATCTCGTTTTTATTTCTTCACAAAGTGCAGCAGGATATTACTCACTAAGTTTCAAGTCTGATTTTTATCTGAGGTCCTGGCCTGAGCATGAGACAAAAATAAGGGTAAATTCAACAAGAACCTCAGTAACAACTCTTTAAAACAAGCTTTTAAAGTAAATTAAAACTGTGAGTGACGAGGAAGAGAACTAAAAGAGAATGAGGAAAACCAAGTCATCTCACAAATTGGTAAGAGGGAAGTCAGCGATGGTGCGATTGAGGGTAGAATTAGCCCCATCTGCCAAGTGCCTCTGAGCAGTAGATGTCACCTGCCACCGCTCCTCAGGAAGCTTTGGGCCAGACTTTGACCTGATTTTCACCCTCTGAATGCTGACTGCAGTCTGTCTGCACAGATACAGGTCAGAGAAGAATTTGACTGGGTGGGTTTCTAAACATAAGTAAACAAAGGAGTACTGTTTCTAGTGTATGTAAGTTCTGAAATGATGTCTGCCTCCTGTGACGGTAACTTCCTTGCCGTGCTTTGGAGAGGTGCCAGGCTGACAGCCCCAGGCGATGCATCCCTCGCGGTGGCTGTGCCAGCTTTACCAGACTTTCGCAAGAAACACTCCTCCCCTCCAGCCAGTTAGTTCAGTCCCTGGGGTCTCTGCTGAGACTGCCGTGAACTGGGACCAAATGCATTAATCTAAACGAAGTAGATGCGCAACACTGCAGCCTGGCAATGCAAAGCTAGCTGTCCACAAAGGAGTGGCTTCTCCTGATAATTCTCTAAAGGGATACAGGTACCTCTCCGTGACGGCTGTGCTGCCTCATAATCTGCAGCTTGTGGAAATCGCTATGGGGCTATTAAACCCCATGTACGTCAGAGCAGCACAGGGTTCTGGGTTATGTCTCTCGGCTTACGAGGGTTTCAAATGCGACGCAAATCATACTCCATTCAGGTACCCGCACTGAACGGCTCAGAAGACGGAGAAGGGTTTGACTTGTGTGAAGACATTTGTAAGGTCTGAGGCATCCAAATTAGCTGCTCCAGCTCAGCTACTGACACAGTGGAGAGCTTCCTTTTTGCTACTAGCTTCTCCTGGAGAAGCTGAACTGCCTGGGTTTGACCGCACAGGGAGGCTGGCTCTTCTGGTACCAATGACTTCAGGAAAGTGTCGTGAACTTCGCCCCAAGCTCAAAACTGCTCACCGAGGTCCTTGTTAGATATGAGCACTCTGATGCTCTGTGGGGCTGCTTTGCCATTGCTGACGTGTTTCTGGAAACCAGTGGCTGCTTCAGTCAGACTTGAGCTTTTTATCACTGTAAAATATAATGTGTCCCTTTTATTGCATTTTGAGAAATTTGTCTGTTCTAAACCAGCTGGCTGCTTTGAGGGCGTGCAAGTCTGTATATGACAGCGCGTGCTTTTACTTTTTAACGAACTATTTCCCCTGGCTTCATCTTACTTCCACAGTCCATTTTTGTTGTTCTAACGACACTGGTCAGTGAAGCTCAGAGGAAATCAGTCGTCAGGATGCACGGTGCCGAAGCAGTATTTCTGCTGTGGTGGGGATTGCATTAATGCCTTTGGAGATTTCTTGCTGTTGTCACTGCTGCATCCACACCATAATGCAGAACTACCTACATTGAACCAAGAGGTGAAAGTTGGAGCTATGTAACTAAGTTACCTAAGAAAAATTTCTTGGGACATTAATTTTAACTCATGCTAGAACAGTCAAAGTGACCCCTAATAAGTGCTGCTGGGATGCCTGGCGTCTGTTATCTTACTCTAATGCACAGGATTTTCTTGCTCCATTTCCTCACTAGTGAAACTGGCCTGGAATCTGTGAAACTTTAACATTTTGAAAATATAGGACAACACCAAAACGACAAGGTTTTGGAAATTAAGGTTCTTTTAATTGGTCACATATGGTTAGACCAGGGTTTAGATAAAGAGTCCACCCATATTGACCATCTAGGACTTTTTTTTGAGCAGCTATTTCGTAACTTCTCTCTTTTACTTTCCTTCTCCTGCAGGTACCCCTTTTCCACACTGTTTTGCACGGTGTTCTGGTATATGTAAACTTGGTCTATGAACTGTAGCTCTGCAATATACGGTCAGATCATATAAAAAAAATTTAGTTTCTTAAACCCTACAGAAACACTCATGGTTATCTTCCAGCAAGCTCCCCCGGATCCTCCATCTCTGTGGTGTTTCTAGGATTTTCCTCTTGCTTCTGCTGCCTTTGCTTGCTTCATCTCTTATCCCTGCTTGGTTCCTTTGCATCTTTTCAGAAAGACCTGAATACAAGCTCAGCCTGCAGGGGTAAAATAAGAACCAGCCCAGATAAAGTGAAATGCTGTAACCTTTTTCCTCAGCAGCCTAGGTGGCGTGGAGAGACAGATGTCTTTGATTCCTGCCTCTGCTGTAGTGCTTTTCTGCATGTGGATGGTTCAGTGTTTATGCCTCTGTATGCATAGCCCTAAATGTAATAAATTTAGTTGTTTTTAATTTTTTCCTTTGGAGGTTCTGCATCAATTAGCTAGGATCTGTACAGATACAAGCAAAACCCAGTTTTCCAGTTCTTTAGAATAATATTCTCTACTGCTTATTCATAATTGGGTTTTTTTATGAGTAATGCAGTGGATATATTCAGATGGCAGTGTAATAAAAGACCAGGTACCTGGCCTGAAGGCCTATTGAGATGGACACCATGAATGCAACTAGTCTTTAATAACTCTCATGAAATAAAAATGATATTCAAAAATGACATCTTTAACAGAGAGAACTGGCTCTTTCCTTCCTTTCTTCCTTCCTTCCTTTTAAAGAAATAACAGCGAGAACCTGTGATAATTGGACAGCAAGTTGGAAGTCCTACCCATCTTGTTTGCTTTCTCATTTTTTTTAAAGCTGATTATATTTTTACCTGAAACAAAATTTGTCAGCTTCAGATGCCTTGTTAACATAAAATTAAGACAACAACAACTTGTAAATTGTAAAATTTATGAAAATATAAAACTGGATTAATATTTGATGAAGCATCCATAAAAAGACTTAATTGTTCATATATTATTTATGAACTTTGGGGAACAACTTCTCTTGATTTTTCCCTTGTAGAACAGCCCCTGATAGCTGTGGTGCAGAGCCACCTCTCGGAGTAGGAAGGGCTAGTCTTTCTTCTTCCTAGGGGCTCGTTTTCTCCTCAGCCGACCACAGGCAGGGAACGAGCCCTCCCGCACTGTCAGGCCGCAGACCCCCCTTCCCACTGCAAACCTGCTTTTGCTGTACTTGTTGTGGGCTCAGGTCACCGGTCAGACCACAGGCCAGAGGACCTGTGTCAGAGGACCCAAGTACATCTTCAGTGGGGTAGCATTCACTGCGACACACAATTATCCTGCCTTCACGTGCAAACTGTTGTGTGTCCCTTTGCCACTCCTTACTGAGGATGGAGAGGGAGTCAGATGGAAGAACGTTGTGTTGCAGATGATGTAAATAGCAAAATTCACCAGAAAACTTTTGATTATAATCAATAAGAAGAGATTCTTTCAGTATATCAATAGAAAAAGGAAGACTAGGGAAAATGTAGGCCCACTGGTGAATGAGACAGGTGACCTGGTGGTGGAAGACACAGAGAAGGCAGAGTTACCCAATGCCTTCTTTTCTTCGGTCTTCACTGCTAAAGCTGTCCCTCACAAATCCCATACTCTGAAGGCAAAGGAGAAGGTCTGGAGAAAGGAATATTTTCCCTCAGTTGAGGAGGACCGTGTCAGAGACCACTTGGCCAAGCTGGACATTCACAAGTCCATGGGCCCTGATGTCATGCATCCGCGAGCGCTGAGAGAGCTGGCAGATGTTATTGCTAGACCACTCTCCATCGTCTTTGAACGGTCATGGAGAACAGGAGAGGTGCCTGAGGACTGGAGGAAGGCTGACATCACTCCAATCTTCAAAAAAGGCAAGAAGGAGGACCCAGGGAACTACAGACCAGTTAGTCTAACCTCTGTCCCTGGGAGAGTAATGGAGCAACTCATTCTGGATGTCATCTCCAAACACGTTGAGGAACAGGAAGTTATTGGAAGTGGTCAACATGGACTTACCAAGGGTAAATCATGCTTGACCAATCTGATAGCTTTCTATGATGTTATAACTGGTTGGCTGGGTGAGGGGAGAGTCGTAGATGTCATCTACCTTGACTTTAGCAAGGCTTTTGACACTGTCTCCCATGACATCCTCATTAGGAAGCTGAGGAAGTATGGGCTAGATGAGGTGACAGTGAGGTGCATTGAGAGTTGGCTGCGGGACAGAACTCAGAGGGTTGTGATCAGCAGCACAGAGTCTAGTTGGAGGCCTGTAAACAGTGGTGTCCCCCAGGGGTCAATACTTGGTCCAATCTTGTTTAATATATTCATTAATGACCTGGATGAGGGGACAGTGTATCCTCAGCAAGTTTGCTGATGATACCAAAGTGGGTGGGGTGGCTGACACCCCAGAGGGCCGTGCTGCCATCCAGCGTGACCTGGACAGGCTGGAGAGCTGGGCAGAGAAGAACCTAATGAGATTCAACAAAAGCAAGTGCAAGGTCCTGCACCTGGGGAGGAAGAATGTAAAGCACCAGTATAAGTTAGGGAACTGCTGGAGAGAGTCCAGCGAAGGGCAACTAAGATGATTAAGGGATTGGAGCATCTGCCTTATGAGGAAAGGCTGAGAGAGCTGGGACTCTTTAGCCTGGAGAAGAGAAGGCTGAGGGGAGACCTTATTATGGCATACAAGTATCTAAAGGGTGGGTTGAAGGAGGATGGAGCCAGGCTCTTTTCAGTGGTTCCCAGTGATAGGACGAGGGGTAATGGGCACAAGTTAGAACATAGGAAGTTCCATTTGAATACAAGGAAAAACTTCTTTAACTGTGAAGAAGGGTGCCAGAGCACTGGCACAGGCTGCCCAGGGAGGTTGTGGAGTCCCCTTCTGCTTTAGCAGGGGAGTTGGACTAGATGATCTCTAGAGGTCCCTTCCAACTCTGAAAACTCCGTGATTCCGTGATTCCGTGGTTTGTTGGGTTTATGTCTTGGTGTGTGTATGTATATGCACTCTACAGTATAAGTAATGTATATGAATGGGTTGCACTGAGTATGTTCCTTCTCTTCTTAAGGGCAGATAAAAGCTGTTTTCTCCCTTCAGCTGCCCTGGTAATATTTTTTTTTCTTTTTTCTTTTTTTCTTTTTTTTTTTTTCTGTTGCCTTCCATAGTCTATACATGCAGAAGAGACTTGGGTAGAAATAGTAGATGAAACCTCTCCTTTTCCTCAGGAAATCAGGAAAGAGAACTTGGCAATATCAATACAATAGAAAGCATTTCCATGCTCCACCAGCAGACAAGTACTTAAAGGGGCTTCTCATTAGCGAGCGTTGTTGCAGGCAATAATGTGAGGTGTAAAAGTCACTTTGCCAGAGATCAACTTTTGATAAATAGATCTTAATTTCTTTATTGAGTTTTAAAGTATAACAACCATTGTTGAATAGGTGCAACTGAAAACATGTTAAATAGCCTTCAACTCTTCACATTTGTATTGAACATCACCTCCAGGAGTGACATTTCATGTTACCATGGAAACAAATTTGACATTTCAAAAATACATTTATTGCTGGGTCACCAAGATAGGAATATGTCCTGGTTCCAGCAAGGATGGGATTAATTTCCCCGAAGAGCCGGCAGGGGAGGCAAGTATTCTATACCGAGTGACACATGCCCAGCTATAAGAGGAGCTAGCTGGGGAGGAGGGACAGTCGCCACTCGGGGGCGGGCTGCGGCAGTGCGGGTCTGGTCGGTGCGCTGCATGGTGGTACTGTAATCGTGTCCTTATACTTCTTTATCAGTGTTATTGTTTTTCTTTCTTCTTCCCTTTGGCTGTTCTGTTAAATTACACTATTTCAACCCACGAGTTTTGCCTTTTTCTGCCGATTTTTCCACCGATTTTTCCCACAGCTGTGGGAGTCAAGCGAGCGGCTACGTGGTTCTTTGTTGCTGGCTGAGGCCAAACCACAACAGTCCTTTGTGGCACCCAACGTGGGGCTCGAAGGGTTGCAATAACAACAGATCTGACCAGAGCTTGTTAAAACGGATTTCTTATATGCATTTGCCCTATTAGTTAAATAGTCGCCGGTTAAAATGTTGCTTCATTTTTTTGCATGGCTGTGTTATGCAAATTCTTATACACTGTATGTACTCCCTGTGATGCTGTTTGTTACCTCAGGGAGAGGGATCAGGACTATCATTTTGCTGTCCTGTGCAATATCAGCTTATGATATGGTAACATCACTATTCAAGTGGCTTTGTTGGGGTCTCTATGCAGTATTGCTGTCCTGTCCATACCTTGGTTACTGTCTCTCAGAAGTTATCAATAATCACACCCAATCTATGGGAGGAACAGGGGGAGATACTTTCCTCAGCTCTTTTGCCTCCCTTTTCTCCTTTGGACCAGGTATGACACCTCTTGAGAATTCTGAATATCCTTGGGATGCTCAAACCAGCATGTTCCTGTTGCTATGCCTCCTGAATGTTTTTCAAATCTTGTTTAGGGTTAAACAACTGTTTACCGCTCAGAGATCTGTCCCAAGGCCAGGTTGTCAGGGGTGGCATGGGATGTGGGAGAACATGGGCAGGTATCTAGAGAACTTCTCACCTCCAATGGTTTGGGACTTCACCCCCGAACAACTACAGCACCCTGATAAAGTGATAGAATATTTGAAAGGAAGATGCAGAGGCTACTCCAGAGAGGCACAACTTACCGCACTGTGCTGGGCCCTGGCCAGTATCTACCAAACACTGCTCAGTACTATGCAGGACCCTCAGGGGAAAGAGGGGAAAACCAGACAAGCAGACAATGAGGCTACTCCAACCCCGATGGCAGGCACTGTGGCTACTCTAACCCCAGTGGTGGGCACTGTGGCTACTCCAACCCCAGTGGCAGGCACTGTGGCCACTCCAACCCTGGTGACAGGCAATGCGGCCACTCAAACCCCAACGGCAGGCACTGCAGCTGAACCGGACAACCAACCTGTGCCAGTATCAGTTGCTCCTATACAGAAGAAGAAATACACTAAGAAATCAGTTTGCATAGTAAGGGATGATGATGAACCAGGGCCATCAAAGGAACAGGAGGAAGACACAGAACCAGAGATAATCACCCAATCCCTATCCCTGAGGGAGCTGTGAGATATGCAAAAAGATTTCAGTCAACTTCCTGGTGAGCCCATTGTCACCTGGCTGCTCCGATGCTGGGATAACGGGGCCAGTAGCTTGGAATTAGAGGGCAGGGAAGCTAAGCAGCTGGGATCCCTGTCTAGGGAAGCAGGCATTGACAAGGCGATTGGGAAAAAGACACAAGCCCTCAGCCTCTGGAGGCAACGCCTGTCAGGTGTGAGGGAAAGGTATCTTTTCAGTGAAGATGTTGTATGTCGTCCAAGCAAGTGGACCACCATGGAAAAAGGTATCCAGTACCTGAGGGGATTAGCCGTATGAGAGATGATTTACTTCAACCCAGATAATGTGCAGTTACCCACAGATCCTGATGAAGTCCAGTGCACAAGGCCCATATGGTGGAAGTTTGTACGGAGCGCACCATCATCGTATGCCAACTCCTTGGCAGTGATGGAATGGAGAGGTGAAGAGGAACCAACGATGGATGAGGTGGCTGGACGACTCCATCAATATGAAGAAAGCCTATCTTCCCCCATTGTTTCAGCTGTGGAGAAACTGTCCCAGAAGGTCCAGCAACTTGAAGAGAGTATGTCCTACTCCCCACCTGTACAGGCCAGCATCTCAGCTATTAGGAGCAGGCGTTTCCCTACTCAAGAGGGAGAGTATAGGGGGTACACACCATGAGGCACCCTGTGGTTTTACCTGTGTGACCACAGAGAGGACATGAGGAGGTGGGATGGACAACCTACTTCAACCCTATGGGCATGGGTACGTGAGCTGCAAGGAAGAACGAACACAAAAGGGGATCCCTCCAGGAAAAGTGCTGTTTCCTTTTCCAGCAGACAGCTTCCCAGACAGAGTGGAAGGCCTGATCTCACCTCCGATCCTCTTGAAGGGACTTCCAAGTCATTTCTGCAACAAGTGAGTAACGTATACTATGATCAGGATTAGAGGGGCCCTGCCCCCAGCCTGGTGGGGGAAAGGGACAACCGGGTTTATTGGACAATGTGGATTCGATGGCCTGGCACATCTGATCCACAGGAGTATAAGGCTCTAGTGGACACTGGTGCCCAATGCACCTTAATAGCATCAAATTACAGAGGAGCAGAACCCCTTTGTATTTCTGGAGTGACAGGGGGATCCCAAGAGTTGACTGTACTGGAAGCTGAAGTAAGCCTAACTGGAAATGAGTGGCAAAAGCATCCCATTGTGACTGGCCCAGTCACATCCTTGGCATAGACTATCTCAGGAGAGGATACTTCAAGGACCCAAAAGGATACTGGTGGGATTTTGGCATAGCTGCCTTGGAGACAGAAGAGATTAAACAGCTATCCACCTTGCCTGGTCTCTCGGAGGACCCCTCTGTGGTAGGGTTGTTGAGGGTCAAAGAACAACAGCTGCCGATTGCCACCGCAACGGTGCATCGGCGGCAATATCGTACTAACTGAGACTCTCTGATTTCCATCCATAAGCTTATTCGTCAACTGGAGACTCAAGGAGTGATTAGCAAGACTCGCTCACTCTTTAATAGTCCCATATGGCCAGTGCGAAAATCCAATGGAGAGTGGAGGCTAACAGTGGATTATCGTGGCCTGAATGAAGTCACACCACCGCTGAGCACTGCTGTGCTGGACATCCTAGTGCTTCAATACGAACTGGAGTCGAAGGCAGCCAAGTGGTATGCAACGATTGATATCGCCAATGCATTCTTCTCAATCCTTTTGGCAGCAGAGTGCAGGCCACAGTTTGCTTTCACTTGGAAGGGCATCCAGTACACCTGGAATGGACTGCCCCAGGGGTGGAAACACAGCCCCACCATTGGTCATGGACTGATCCAGACCACACTGGAACAAGGTGAAGCTCCGGAACATCTGCAGTACATTGATGACATCATTGTATAGGGCGACACAGCAGAAGTTGTTTTTGAGAAAGGGAATAAAATAGTTCAAATCCTTCTGAAAGCTGGCTTTGCCATAAAACAAAGTAAGGTCAAGGGACCTGCACAGACGATTCAGTTTTTAGGAATAAAATGGCAAGATGAACGCCGTCAGGTCGCAATGGATGTGATCAACAGCATAGCAGCTATGTCCCCACCGACTAGTAAAAAGGAAACACAAGCTTTCTTTGGTGTTGTGGGTTTTTGGAGGATGCATATTCCAAATTACAGTCTGATTGTGAGCCCTCTATATCAAGTGACGCGGAAAAAGAATGATTTTAAGTGGGGTCCTGATCAACGACAAGCTTTCGAAAAAATTAAGCAGGAAATAGTTCATGGGGGCCAGTCCGGGTGGGACAAGACGTTAAAAATGTGCTCTACACTGCAGCCGGGGAGAATGGCCCTACCTGGAGCCTCTGGCAGAAAGCACCAGGGGAGACTCAAGGTTGACTCCTGGGGTTCTGGAGTCGGGGATACAGAGGACGCGAAGCCTGCTACACTCCAACTGAAAAAGAGATATTGGCAGCATACAAGGGGGCCCGAGCTGTTTCGGAAGTGGTTGGTACTGAAGCACAGCTCCTCTTAGCACCTCAACTGCCGGAGCTGGGCTGGATGTTCAAAGAAAGGGTCCCTGCCATACATCATGCAACTGATGCTACGTGGAGTAAGTTGATTGCACTGATCACACAGCGAACTCGAATGGGAAACCCCAATCGCCTAGGAATACTGGAAGTGATTATGGACTGGTCAGAAGACAAAGATTTTGGAATATCACTAGAGGAACAGGTGACACGCACGGAAGAGGCCCCACCATATAATGAACTGCCAGAAAATGAGAAGAAACATGCCCTGTTCACTGATGAGTCCTGCCGTATTGTGGGAAAGCATCGGAAGTGGAAGGCTGCTGTGTGGAGTCCCACATGACGAGTTGCAGAAGCCACTGAAGGACAAGGTGAGTCGAGTCAGTTTGCAGAGGTGAAAACCTCTCAGATGGCTTTGGACATCGCTGAGCGAGAGAAATGGCCAGTACTTTACCTCTATACTGATTCATGGGTGGTGGCAAATGCTCTGTGGGGGTGGTTACAGCAGTGGAAGCAGAGCAACTGGCAGCGCAGAGGTAAGCCCATCTGGGCTGCTGAACTGTGGCAAGATATTGCTGCCCGGATAGAGAATCTGGTTGTGAAAGTATGTCATGTAGATGCCCACATCTCCAAAAGTCGGGCCACTGAGGAACATCAAAACAACCAGCAGGTAGATCAGGCTGCTAAAATTGAAGTGGCTGAGGTGGATCTGGACTGGCAACGTAAGGGTGAACTCTTTATAGCTCGGTGGGCCCACGATGCCTCAGGCCATCAAGGAAGAGATGCGACATATAGATGGGCTCATGACCGAGGGGTGGACTTGACCATGGACACTATTGCACAGGTTATCCACGAATGTGAAATGTGTGCTGCCATTAAGAAAGCCAAGTGGTTAAAGCCCCTTTGGTATGGAGGACAATGGCTAAAATATAAATATGGGGAGGCCTGGCAGATTGATTATATCACACTCCCACAAACCCGCCAAGGCAAGCGCCACGTGCTCACAATGGTGGAAGCAACCACTAGATGGCTGGAGACGTACCCTGTGCCCCATGCCACCACCCAAAACACTATCCTGGGCCTTGAAAAGCAAGTCTTATGGCAACATGGCACCCCAGAAAGAATTGAGACAATGGGACTCATGTCCGAAACAGCCTCATAGACACCTAGGTCAAAGATCATGGCATTGAGTGGGTATATCACATTCCTTATCATGCACCAGCCTCGGGGAAGATAGAACGATACAATGGACTGCTAAAGACTACACTGAGAGCCATGGGGGGTGGGACCTTCAAACATTGGGATACACATTTAGCAAAAGCCATCTGGTTAGTCAACACCAGGGGATCTGCCAGTCGAGCTGGCCCTGCCCAATCAAAACTTCCACGTACAGTAGAAGGGGATAAAGTCCCTGTAGTGCATATGAAGACTATGTTCAGGAAGACAGTGTGGGTTAGCTCTGCCTCAGGCAAAGGCCTACCCATTTGTGGGATTGCTTTTGCACAAGGACCTGGGTGCACTTGGTGGGTGATGCGAGAGGATGGGGATGTCCGATGCGTACGTCATGGGGATCTGATTTTGGGTGAGAATAGCCAATGAATAAAATTTTATGATGTGAAGTGCTAAATAACCCTGCCACTGTATGTCACCATTACTATGATTGCTATCAATGGTACTACAGTAAGAATCACCCAAACCAATGATAGATGGACTTTGATGAGACTGAGCAAAGTGCAGTGATGATGTAATAAGAACTGAGCTCAGCAGCTGGTGCCAAGCAACTTCCTTGAGACCGACATCTTCAACCCGTGGACTGTGGGCATGGGCTGCACCAGGTACACCAGCCATGAGCTCTGAATGCAGCATGTAACAGACCAGCACCACACACCATCTCACCTGCCCTGAGGGACTGTTCTCACAGATGGAGCCCACAGTAACGGACATTTTAGAAGGATGGCCCATAGACTATGGGAATTAAATCTGTATGTGTATATATGTACATATACATATATAAAAGACAGGGGAAAGTGGGGGTAATTCATTGGGAACTGTAAGATCTGGGCATGGTGTAGATGGTATGGAATAAGGGGTGGATAATGTCCTGGTTCCAGTAGGGATGGGGTTAATTCTCCCAAGGAACCGGCAGGGAACAGAGGTATTCCATCCCATGTGACCCATGCCCAGGATATAGGGGGCAGCTAGCCGGGGGAGGGGGCAGGAAGTCGCGGCTTGGAGCGGGCTGCGGCAGTCTGGGTCTGGTCAGTGAGCGGCAGCACTGTAATCGCGTTCATATATTCCTTTACCAGTGCTATTGTTATTGTTTTCTCTTCCCTTTGCTGTTCTGTTAAACTGCCTTTATCTCAACCCACGAGTTTTGCCTTTTTCTTCCCATTTTGCCCATGGCTGTGGGAGTTGAGCGAGCGGCCGCGTGGTTCTTTGTTGCTGGCTGAGGCCAAACCATGACGCATATGAAAACAAAGCAACACATTTTGTAAAAGTGATATTATGTCTATTAGAGTAACACCTGATGGGGTAATATCTTTACGAGCATCAAGTTTCCTTCAAAAACATTCCTTTCTGTTCCTCACCTGCTATAATAGAATCCCCATGTTTGGTCTATTTCAGATCATTTTTTCTCCTGGTGATAATAACTGGGCCCATCACAGATTACTTCCATCCAACATTCTGCTTTGAAGGCTCTGTTTTACACAGACCCAACTATTACAGCAGTGACATCAGCCAGTTGGCCACTCAGCCTGCTAGCGCTTGTGAAACTGAAAGTACATCAGCAACTGAAGACAAAATGCAGAGACCCTTCTGCAGCAAAGCCCTTAATGACAATTCAGCATTTTTTAAAAGGTCCTGACAATTTTATTCAATATTACCAGAAAAACTCAAGACTTCTGAAACAGCTCTACCTACATGTCACACAATCTCATGGCATCCCTAGGACCCCTCACTTTGAGCTGTTAAGACCTGTCAGATGTTCTCCTGAAAACAGTAGAAATACCTGGAGATAAACAGTGATCTTTACGTCCAACGTACATAGATCTTTACATCTAAAGGTTCGGCCTGAAGTTACAGTTACTGCAGCGTATGTATTATTCTGTTTAAGCTTTAATACATGAAAAAGAGAAAAACACCCATGAGTACCCATTTTAAAGAAAAGACTGTTGTAAGAGTGTCACAGAACCACCGGCAGGAAGGGCAGGGGTGGGGGGAATGTAACGTTTAAGGAATGAAAACACGTTACAGGTCTTTCTGTTTCGGAGAAGTCCCATCCCCAAGTCTTTAATCACATTTAAACTTATCAAGACGACAGATTACCGAACTGAAATATCATACTGGGTAATATGAAACCATTATGATCTCTGAGAAACAAGCACCATTTACTAGATTTAAAAGAATTGATGACTTCTCTAAGAACACTGATTATGTATATTCACCATAAATGTTCTACTGTAACACTTCAGTACTGCCCTGATATGGTTAACTCGTAGTACCAGGGAAAAAGATACGGTCAGAAATTAATGATGAAATGATGCTCAGTAGCACCTGAATGACAATTCTTTGGTGTAGAAAAGAAGTCACATTAAAAAGAAATTCCAAAGTGTAATTTAGATATGGAGAACACTCCTGTGCAAGATGGCTTTCAAGGGCATGTGTAGATTATAACTCACAGATACACTCTGGATCCAAAATGTTGCTGGTGAGCAGTTTCTGCAACCGCCACAAAACCAGTTCTCGAATGCAGTGGAGTAAAATAAGTTGAAGACAACATTAAGTCGCCCAAACCACTTTTTCCTCAAACTCCCCATCCATTCTATTTCTGTCCCTTTCAGCGCTCTCCACCAGCTTTCAAAGAAATCTGGCAAGTTTGTTCTTCTAAGGTATCCTCTGACATTTCATATCATCTTACCTTGCTGAGCCCAGCATGGCCTCTGCTCCCTCTCTGGCACACAGCACTGCCAGGCCTGACCGGTCACTATGGCCATGGGGACACGGCACGCCGCCCCCGCCCCCCCACTCCTCACGCCCATTGTGACCAAAGGCCTGTCGCCGCCCCAGGCCGCTGCTGTCCCCCCAGCCTGTCCCCGCTGGGTCTCCTGTTCCCCCAAGTCTCTGGTGTCCCTCCTGTTCCCCCCGGGGCCTTCACCACCCAGAGTCACCTCCTGGCAGCCCCTGGGCCAGTGCTGGCTCTCCCCACAGCCCTGGGCCCATCCTGCCACCCCCCATGCCTCTCACCGCCTGCTGGCCCTCCTGTCACCCCACGGGCTGTCGCCCCCGCTCTCCCCTCCTCTCCGCAGCCAGCCAAGGCCACACAGCCCGGGGCAGACGCAGCGGGCTTTGCCCTGGGGCGCCCGGCTGCCCACACCGCAGGGCAGCCAAGGCAGGGGACATCTTGGGGACTCTGAGTGGACCTTGGGGCAGGGACGGAGAGTTCAGCCAAAGAGGCCAACGACCACCTCCATTTATTGCCATAAACCAATGCACTTCAATGCACTTCCCAATTGGGGCACACCCACAGTCGCTTGAACTCTGCAGAGGAGGATGAAGGAGGCAGGAATGAACCGTGAGCGTCAGGAGGTGCCCCAGGACCACATTTCTTGCTCTCTCAATCACTACAGCTGCTGCTGCAACAGCCCTAGCACATGAAATCCTGCCATGAATGACAAGGTCTAGCTCTGCTGGCTGACACGCTGCAGTTTGCAGACACTTCTGAGCACACTACTGATCTCTTGGCCTTCCTTCCTAGGAAAGATGCTGCCACCCCTTAAATCAGCTTTGAGACCCTTTGCTGGAATTCCTTTAGGAGGTCAAGAGCTTCCTTGCACTGCGGAGCCCAGCACCAGACACAGCACTGCAGATGTGGCCTCACCAGTGCTGAGCAGAAGAGGAGGATCACCTCCCTCCAGCTGGAGACAATGCTTTTCCTAATGCAGCCCAGGAAGCTGTTGGCCTTTGCCGCAGCAGTGCGTTGATTTTGGTTGCTTGTGCAATGCCTCACACAACTGTGGCCTGGGCACTCATAGGAAATAGATACCTGATCATTTCCATATAGTCAGTGTCAGTATGTGTGCCTTCTTGAAACCATGCAAGTGCCGACAATCAATTGGATTTGGTTGAGTGATGTGTACGTACAGTGAATATGAACTACAAATTCACACCTGTGCGAAGACGGGATTTCAAAAGTTTCAAGCAAAGTCTTAACTGTCACCAATGCTGAGTTTATTTATTTTAAACTAAGAACAACCTAGAGTTTCCTTGTTTTAAATAAATCCCTTCTGTTCCCCCTTCCACTCTTTCCATCCCAGCAAGACTGCAACCTGCTGCCTCCTGTTGTGCGGGTCATGAGCCATCCATTGCAGAATGGCCTCAAACACGGCCTCTTCTTTCCCACGGAGCTCCTCCTTCTGCAGGATGCGCTGGAGATCGTTGACAGAGAGCTGCAGAAACTCCCTCGACACCCTGGTCACCCCCTCCAAGTGGTGGAGGATGAATGCATGGGCTGCTTCTCGCAGGTCAGGGCAGTAGTAATACTCGGTGAATCTCCAGATGCCGACACAGTTCTCCAAGCACAGCTGGGACTTTAAGAACTCGCAGCACAGTCTGACGATGCCCATGATGTTGAACTGGTCGGCCGCTATCAGCAAACGTTCAACATTGTCGGCCGTGACGGGTACTGTGCCGGTGTAGGCGTACTTGATAAGGAGCTGCATCATTTCAGGTGAAGTGCCGGGGATTTTATAGACGACCATCCCGGCGTTGCTCCAGCTGGTGGAAAACAAAGCCCTGGAAAAAGCAAAGCATCGCTGGGGGAAAAGCAGCTTTGCTGCATTAAACCCGGACTCCGTTATCCCCTGTGCCTCCTTCCCGGGGCACCAATTTGGGCACGCGCAGTAGCCACGCTGGGAGGCTGTGGGGTTTATTAATTCATGTGTTACGAGCTGGTTGTTTTAACAAGGAGTCACCGCCTCCGGCTGTGCACAGAGAGCCACAGGGCCAGTGCCCCCCTTGCTTCAACAAGACCACCAGAGAACGACGGTGTGTGGGGAAGGAACACCTCCTGCCCCATGGCAGACAAGCCCGGCTGGCCACGCTCCAGCCCTGCACCGCATCTAGGGGTTCGTCAGACACCACTTCCAGTGCTGCTGTGAGATCTTGGGTTGGGAACGAATTCCAGTGTCCAGGGAGGCACCAGCACTATGGGGAAGTGCTGGAGGAGAGTTTTCGTGCTGAGGGAAGTGCTGGAGAGACACTAAGGCAGCATGACACAGCCTGGGAAATGCTGTGTGTCCCCATCCCCTCTTGTTCCAAGCACTGACCTGAAGTATTGACTGCAGCTACAGAGGATGTTCTTGTGAGCATTGAACTCAATGCCACCCAGACTGATAACCACATCGCAGAGTCTCTCCTCCAGGCAAAGCTCACTGAAGATGGTGCAAAGCACAGCACTCATCTTCCTCTCCCTGGGTGAGGATGAGTGTTGCCGAGAGCCAAGCTATCGCCCACGTCACAGCCTGCGGAAGGTGCTTCTCCCGGAAGTGCTACAGCGCTTTGTCCATGCCCTCCCTCCAACAGCGTCTCTCAACCCCTGCCTGGCTGGGGGCTCTGGAACGTGCACCAAAGTGACATCACAGATGCAGGGGTGACCTGGCACCGGCTGTGAACCCCCTCACAGCGAAGGGGGTCCTGGTCCTCCCTGGTCCCTTGCTCCACCGCTGCCCTCAGCCTTCACTTCGCCACAGCTCAGAGTCTGCCAGACCCTGTACCTACACGCTGTTGGTGGCTGCTCTGAGAAAAACAGCCTCGTGATTCCCCTGTAACTTTTTAGTGTTATTTAGCCAGGTTACAAAGCTCCCCAAATGTAGGCACCGACTGCTGCTCAAGTGCCCCCGTACCAGCTCCCACAGGAGCACTACTACTAAGCACAAAATGTAGACTTTAAGAAAGAATATGAAGTTCATGAAAATAATTTACACTTAATTAGAAGAAAATCAGAAAAGATACTCTTTTCCTTAGGAATTTATATCTACCCATAATATTTACAGCAAAACTATTACAGTACAGGGACAGCATTTTCTGAGAGCCAGGAAACAGAACAGACTGAAACTAAAAATGATGAAAAATAGTGAGTCTATTTGTATTGTTCAAGCTGACCAATCGATACAACCAAGATTCTGTGTATTATATTAAAAATATCAAAGTACAAACTGGGTCACTTGGGCCCCTCCGAGTAAAGCCTGTGCCACGTCCCAGTAGAAACAGGATGTCCTAATCCCCTTCCAGTACAGACTGCTCCACCTAAGGTACAAAGTGGATGCCCTGATACCCTCCCAGTATTGACTGGTCCTCTTTTAATCACCTTTGGGATACGTATTGCCACTTCATCACCATCCCCATGGCAGGGCAGCAGTGGGTAATAGCCAGAGGGCTGTGCCAGGCTGGGAAGTTTCCTCGTGTGTGGAAACCTGCACAAGGAGACGCAGAAGCCACTGAAGGACAAGGTGAATCGAGCCAGTTTGCAGAGGTGACAGCCATCCAGCTGGCTTTGGACATTGCTGAATGAGAAAAATGGCCAGTACTTGCAGCCACACTGCCTGTGACACAGAAGGCAAAGGCCAGGATTGGGAAAATGGAGAACTGCTCACTGTAAGTGAAGATCAAGTGCGAGACCACCTGAGGAACCTGAAGATGCACAAGTCCATGGGACCTGATGAGATACATCCGCGGGTCCTGAGGGTACTGGCAGATGAAATCGCTAAGCCACTAGCTATCATATTTGAGAAGTCGTGGTGGTCTGGCAAGGTTCCTGCAGACTGAAAAAGAGGAAACATAACCGTCCAGAGGGACTTGGACAGGCTGGAGAGTTGGGCAGAGAGAAACCTAATGAAATTCAACAAGGGTAAATGTAGAGTACTGCATCTGGGGAGGAATAACCCCATGCATCAGTACAGGTTGGGGGCTGACCTGCTGGAGAGCAGCTCTGTGGAAAGGGACCTGGGAGTCCTGGTGGACAACAGGATGACCATGAGCCAGCAATGTGCCCTGGCGGCCAAGAGGGCCAATGGCATCCTGGGGTGCATCAAAAAGAGTGTGGCCAGCAGGTGGAGGGAGGTCATCCTCCCCCTCTACTCCTCCCTGGTGAAGCCGCATCTGGAGTACTGCGTCCAGTTCTGGGCTCCCCAGTTCAAGAAAGACAGGGAACTGCTGGAGAGGGTCCAGCAAAGGGCTACGAAGATGATTAGGGGATTAGAACATCTTTCATATGAGGAAAGGCTGAGGAACTTGGGTCTCTTTAGTCTAGAGAAAAGAAGACTGAGGGGGGATCTTATTAATGCTTTCAAATACTTAAAGGGAGGATGCCAGAGGGATGGGAGGAGTCTTTTTTCAGTGGTGCCCATTGATAGGACGAGGGGTAATGGGCACAAGCTTGAACATAGGAAGTTCCATCTTAACACGAGGAGGAACTTCTTCACTTTGAGAGTAGTGGAGCACTGGAACAGGCTGCCCAGAGAGGTTGTGGAGTCTCCCACTCTGGAGACATTCAAAACCCGCCTGGATGCTTTCCTGTGCAACCTGTTGTAGGTGACCCTGCTCTGGCAGGGGGGTTGGACTAGATGATCTCCAGAGGTCCCTTCCAACCCTGACTATTCTGTGATTCTGTGATCTGGGTCAGGGCAACCCCAAGCACAAATACAGGCTTGGCGGGGAATGGCTGGAGAGCAGCCCTGAGGAGAAGGACCTGGGGGTGCTGATTGACGAGAAGCTCAACATGAGCCAGCAGTGTGCGATCGCAGCCCAGAAGGCCAACCGTATCCTGGACTGCATCAAAAGAGCGTGGCCATGAGGTCAAAGGAGGTGATTCTGCCCCTCGACTCCACTCTCGTGAGACCCCACCTGGAGTACTGCATCCAGCTCTGGAGTCCACAACATAAGAAGGACATGGACCTGCTGGAGCGTGTCCAGAGGAGAGCCACAAAGATGATCCGAGAGCTGGAGCACCTCTCCTATGAGGAGAGGCTGAAAGAGTTGGGGTTGTTCAGCCTTGAGAAGAGAAGACTCTGAGGAGATCTTATTGTGGCCTTCCAGTCCCTATAGGGAGCCAACAGGAGAGGTAGGGAAGGACTTTTTACTGGGGCATGTAGCGATAGGCCGAGGGGGAACGGCTTTAAACTGGAAGAGGGCAGGTTCAGATTAAACATTAGGAAGAAATTTTTCACTTTGGGGGTGGTAAGGCACTGGAACAGGTTGCCCAGAGAGGTTGTTGAGGCCCCATCCCTTGGAGGTGTTCAAGGCCAGGCTGGATGTGGCCTTGGTCAACCTGGTCTACTGAGAGGTGTCCCTGCCTATGGCAGAGGGGTTGGAACTCGATGATCTTCAAGGTCCTTTCCAACCTAAACCATTCTATGATTCTATGAAGATACTGATCTCTGGGGGATTTTGTGTACTGTCTCTGTTTGCAAAGGCAAATGACAACAGAATTGGGATGGGATGCAGTAGGAGGGACACGGGCACATGGTGCCAGTGAAGGTGCCTAGGACCATCTTCCCAGGCTCCAGCTGCAGCTTCCCAGGGGCTCCGGTATCCAGCAGCTCCTCTGGGACAGCGGTCAGGCCCAGGCATGTCCTTCAGAGACACGGGTTCCTCTGGAGGTACCACTGGGTACTGATGGTCAGACAGTGGAGCACTGCCTGGAAGCCTGAGACATTTTGACACGTGTATGAGTACGACCTCATCAGCTGAAACAAGTGAATACTTCTAATAAAATGTCAGTGTTTTGCCATGAGATGAAAAATAAGGAGTTTTCAGGATGTGCATTGATAGCAAGGGGGAGAGGTTTTGTCCTTCCCCTCTGTTTGCATTGTCAGAACTCTCTCAGGCTCTGCATTTAATCTCCCTCATCTTTCACATGGTTCCATTTCTCTGAACTAAACTGAAAATGTCCAAAGGCACCTTTCCAGCAGCACATCTGCACAGAAGCACTTGCGATTGTTCTTGTGATTTCTCTTCTCCTTCCTCTTTTATCTTTCGGACACCTCTCAACAATGCTGTTTCTACTTTGAGCTTCAGACACTTAATAGCCTGCCTGTCTTTAATTAGACTGTGGATTTCTGTCTTTAGACAACACTTTAATTTTGTTGATTTTATAATTTGATTTCTGCCTAAAACATTTCTTGCGTGGATATGCCTTGTGGAACATGAACCTCATTGGTGGCAGCTTCTAGTTGGTGTACAGTTGAGGAGTGTGTTTTAGTTTAATTTTGAATCTTATCAGTTTTATTTTGTTTGTTCAAGGTAAAGTCCCTCTTTGCCATGGTGCCGCCAGGTCTCTAAGGAAAGCAGTGGGCGCTGGTGCAAAGGAGCTGTAACCTCCAGCTGCAGAGTGTGGTGGAGAAGTGTGATGTGAGGCAAAGGGAGGCCTGTCCCAGGTGGCTGAGGAGAGACATGGTGGGGTTGGGGAGGTGTGGAGCAAGGGTGTCCATGCTGTGTCAGACCTCAAGGGACAGCTTCTCTGACTGGTCCAGATCTCCTCAGGAGAGACCCTGGATCAACATCAGAGAGTGCTGCAATCACCACTCCTCTACACTGAAAAATTATAAGCTACACCATTGAAAATAAGAGGTATTAGAAGCAGAGGAAAAATTACAGGAAGAGACATGGTTTGTTAGGGCTTTCTTTACTGCAATGAGCCCCATGGTGTACTTGCTGCCGAGTCCTTGAACCTCAGGTACTGAGATGAGATTGCACAAACCTCTCATGAAGAAGTCACAGTCAGCAGAGAAAAAGTACCTTGAAGTCTTTCTGAGCCCCACTGAAGGTGGTTACTGACAAAGCCTCCCCAGGGACTCGTTAGAGCGGACAACTGGAAGCCATGATTGCAGGTAGGCAAAGGCCCCGTGGGGGCAGCTGTGCGGCTGAGAAAACCCTGCCTTCGCTTTCTGAAGCAGAAAGGCCGAGCCCTGAGCCCCAGGCCCAGGGAAGGCAGATGCTGTCCCTCATGCATGGCTTGGGGCTCTTGCTGGGGTAGTGGGATGTGGGGGGCATGACGCTGAGTGAAGGACACCGGTGTGACAGTTTCCCCTCAGGGAAACCTAACACAGCTACAAACCTGATCCAGGCCTAAAAAGGTATTCAGAAGGAGATGACTTCACAAACAGATCCCAGTCATGAGCCTGCTGCTGGCCAATCCATTGCCCAAGCAGCAGTGACCTCACAAGCAACCTCTAGCTGCTGACATGTTCCAAACATGCTGGCATGTCATGTGTTGTATGTTACATACACACTCCTGCTGCTGGCATGTTCCATACTTGGGACCTCACAAGTACCAAGCCAGGTCAAAAACCCTGTGCTGCCTTAAGAGGTGCTCTGAAACACATGACTTGGAACCCCTCTGAGTTTGCTCATGGTCTCTCAGGTTGTCCGGCAGCAGTGCCCTCACAATTATCGTTCAGGCCATACGCCTTCTGCTGGGCTATTGGGTTCTCAGGCAGAAGGCACCTCACAAGCATCTATCCTAGACATAAAGCCTTTTGCTGGACTTTCATGTCCTCACAGAATCATGTAGATTTGCAAGGGATCTTTGGAGATTGTCTCCTTCAACCCCCCTGCCTAAAGGATGTCAGACAGCTCTGATTGCTTAAGACCATGTCCAGTTTGGTTTTGAACATCTCCATGAATGGACACTCCACAGCCTCTCAGGGAAGACTGGGACAGTGTCATGTGCCCTTGATGCAGAAATCTGTTTTATTGAGTTCAGGCGGAATTTCATTTTTTTGAGGTCTGGGTCCTAAAGCATGTGGCCTGTGTCAGGATGGTGAGGGACGTGGACTTCTTCAACCTGGTGAAACTCCTCCAGTGAGAGTCAACATCCGAAAGGGATAACCTCACAAGAAATATTGGAGAGACATAGATGGGAAAGGATAGGTAGAGATACACTGAAGCATTTGGCTGAAGAAATGGTTAGACTGCTGAAAGACAAGGGCGGGCTTCTAACTCCCTGGAGCTAAAAGCAGCACCTGCGTAGCTGAGAGGGATCTGAGTGAGTAAGGAGTAAGGGGAAAGGGAAACTGGAGAGCAATGGGAAGGGCATAGGTCCAGATGGCCTGCTGAGAAGGTGCCTTTAGACCTGGTCATTTTGTCAGGACAGGTGGAAAGAGTCAGGAGATTAAATACACAGGATCATGGGCAAAGTCCTGCAACGCAAGTACAGGGGGAGGCCAAGATTTCTTCTCCTTCGATTAATACACTTCCTGGAAATTCCCATTCTGGCACTGTGGGAAAGCATTGCCATTTTATAAAAAAATATACCGTCATCTTGGCTGATGAAAAGGTGCTCATGTGTTTTGAGAAGTTGCAAGCAGTTCCAGGCAGAGTTCAGCTCTCACCACAGACATCCAGGGCCACCTGTAGAGGCCCCAGCATAGCTGAGGTGTTGGTCTGGGACAGGCCACTGTCACATGGGACCTGCAGGAGACCAGAGCCCCTTGGGAGCTGCTGATAGAGGCTGGGCAGAGGGTGCCAGGACACCTGCACGGGCACCAGGCGTCTGCGTCCCTGTGACTGAAGACATCTGTATTTGTGCAGCTGCGCTCACCCAGGCTCTGAAGATCACTATCCTCATCAAAAGAGGGACAGAAAATATTCGTGACACCCCTCACAGACTGGTATATCAAACAAATCAAGCTAAACTAAGAGTAAAAGAACACAAGACATTTTTAAAAGCTGAAAAAAGCTGTCGTAGACAGTAAATTATCCATGGCCCAGCAATGTGCCCTTGTCGCCAAAAAGGCCAATGGAATCCTGGGCTGCATAGGGAAGAGTGTGGCCAGTAGGTCGAGGGAGGTCATTCTCCCCCTCTACTCGGCACTGGTGAGGCCACAACTGGAATACTGTGTCCAGTTTTGGGCTCCCCAGTTCAAGAGGGACAGGGAACTGCTGGAGCGAGTCCAGCGAAGGGCAACTAAGATGATTAAGGGCTTGGAGCACCTCCCTTATGAGGAAAGGCTGAGAGAGCTGGGACTCTTTAGCCTGGAGAAGAGAAGGCTGAGGGGAGACCTTATTATGGCATACAAGTATCTAAAGGGTGGGTTGAAGGAGGATGGAGCCAGGCTCTTTTCATTGGTTCCAAGTGACAGGACGAGGGGCAATGGGCACAAGTTAGAACACAGGAAGTTCCGTTCAAATACACGGAAACAGTTCTTTACGGTGAGGGTGACAGAGCACTGGAACAGGCTGCCCAGGGAGGTTGTGGAGTCCCCTTCCCTGGAGATTTTCAAGACCCGCCTGGATGCAGTCCTGAGTAATGTGCTCTGGGCAATCCTGCTTTAGCAGGAGAGTTGGACTAGATGATCTCTAGAGGTCCCTTCCAACTCTGATAATTCTGTGATTCTGTGATTCTGTGAAAAGTGTATTAAAGCTTATACTTCATTTAAATATTTCCTGATTTTTTCATTGTTTCATTTTTATTAAAATTTTCTAAACATTTCTATTGTATTGAGGCCTGCAGCATAAAAAAGAAACAACCCATTATTTGTATGTCTCACAGGGAGCCCTGTGCCCTTAAAATCCTCCCCGACCAGGCATGTTCATACCCACCTCACTCTGCACAGTCAGCCTCCTACTAAGTTGCTGAGCTCTCTCACCACATGCTGGTGAGCAGGGCACCAGCTCCAGGGAAAGAACAACTTCAGGGAAACACCCTGTTCCTGCATGGCCAAATTTGCCCTCGTGTGAACACATCAGTGTTCCAGTGTCTACTTAAAGGGGTCTCTAGATCATCTATGCACACTCCCCCTTTGTGCCTTCCATAGTAAATGCAGAGGGACTCCATTTGAGGTGAAGAAAGGCAGCACACTGCTCTCCCACAACATCCGACACCTCAGTGCAGATGTTTGTGTGGAATCCAGGTGTCTAGACTTGCCTTTCTTGTTAATGGAGAGAAAGAAGTTGTCTCAAGTGAGGTGTCTGGAGAGAGGAGGCCTCCATGGAGCCCTGTGAGCTGCCCCTGTGACCTGAAAACACGGCAAGAATCATCCGCAGGCTTGCTTTGGCAGCTCAACCTTCCCAGGAAGAGCTTGTGATGTATTTCAACCAGCACAGAGGATTTGCCTAGCATGCTGCAAAGGAGTTCAGAGTGTGTGTGGTAATGTACAGCCTCCAATCGACCCTTTGAACTTCAGCTTGGAAGAGGGTTCACTCGGAAAGATCACAGGAGGGAGCTAATAGCCAGGCGGTGTGGGGGCCGAGCAGGTTCCTGGAGGTCAAGGCAAAGAAGGACCCAAGGGATTGAAAAGTGCTGGGAGGAGGAACTACACTGGAGGTGGGTGAAAACGCTCTGTCATATGAAGACTGGACAGACATCTGAACAGTAGTTATCTGAAACAAGAGGATACAAATTCCCGGTCAAGAGTCCATGGGACATGAGAATGCACCAGAAGGAGAAATTCCTCGCTGCCCATGAACACCAGGAATGTATTTCATAGTCACAGGTGTCATTCAGCTCCCTGACGCCCAAACCTATAAGTAGGAGGGTCAGAGTCTAGAGCACAGCCTTTGAGGAGGTTGAAGCTGGATGCAGTGAGCTTCATGGGTAACATAGAGCTGTCTGAGGCAGTGCCTCCCAGGCTCACCTTGTAGCCAACAGAGTGGAGGAGATGTTCCCCCGACTTGTTTTAGGTGGTCACACAGAAGAGAGGAGGATTCAAACACAGGCCCCTGTCAGCGCCCTGTCCCTGCGCTGGCCCAGCCCCGCTGCCCCGCACATGGTCCAATGGCCCCCACCGTGCTGAGCTCTGGGCAAGGGCAAAGGGCAGGCAGGGCTGGATGCTCCTATGACACTGGCACCAAGATGAGCAGGAGACAGCTGCAGAGCAAACCTCATCCATGAACTGGGATGAGTGGCCAGTGCTGGAAGGAGCCAAGGGGAGAGGCTGGGGGTGATGAATGCCCTGGACACCTTCTCAGTCTGTCCATGCCACCAAGGGCACAGACCGGACTCCTCTCTCTCATACTGGTTCACGTGGCTTGCTCCTGCCTCCAGCCACAGGGATGCCACTGTAGAGGCAATGGGACTGTAACAAGTTACACGAGATCCTAGGGGTAACACAATGGCCAGGGCACAGAAGACAGTGTGGAGTGAGGAGACACCAGCACTGAAAAGCCACGTCCTGCTGCTGTCCTTGGCCATGGCTGCAGGGAAGCAGCAGCCCCGACTCGCAGGCGGCAGACTCAGAGTGCCCAGCGAGGCAGCCAGGGGCAGCCCCAGTGGCCCCGGGGCTGATTGTCCATGGGGCAGCTGGGTATTTGCCTCCTGAACCCCTCCTGCGTGCTGGGGCTGCTCACCAAGCCGCTGAGGAGATGTGAAGTGACAGGATCCAAGACGAAAAAAAAAATTAAGCAAGAGGCCAAGAAAACCATATCAGATGTCAAGAAAAAAGCACAAAAAACCAACCAAACAAAATGAAAAGTAAAAGACCAGAAAGGAAAGAGATAGACACATATGAAGAAAAGTTAGTCCATGTCTTTGTGAAATACCATGGGAACCCTAGTGGATTAATGGTCACCTTATAAATCTGAAGTAGAGTATATTCACATAGTTTCTGCAATGCATCCTTGATTTCCTTGTTCCTCATGCTGTAGATGAGGGGGTTCAATGCTGGAGGCATCACCGAGTACAACAAAGCCACCACCAGATCCAGAGATTTGGAGGAGATGGAGGGGGGCTTCAGGTAGGCAAATACGGCAGTGCTGAAAACCAGGGAGACCACGGCCAGGTGAGGGAGGCATGTGGAAAAGGCTTTGTGCCGTCCCTGCTCAGAAGGGATCCTCAGCACAGCCCTGATGATCTCCAAATAGGACAGTATAATGAAAATAAAACATCCAAAAGCAGAAAAACAACTTAATATAAGAAGCCCAACTTCCCTGAGGTAGGAGTGTGAGCAGGAGAGCTTGAGGATGTGGGGGATTTCACAGAAGAACTGGTGCAGGGCATTGCCCTGGCAGAGGGGCAGTGAAAACGTATTGGCTGTGTGCAGCACAGCATTGAGAAACCCACTGCCCCAGGCAGCTGCTGCCATGCGGACACACGCTCTGCTGCCCAGGAGGGTCCCGTAGTGCAGGGGTTGGCAGATGGCAATGTAGCGGTCATAGGACATGATGGTGAGCAGGGCACACTCTGCTCCAAGCAAGAAGAGAAACATAAAGACCTGTGCCGCACATCCTGCATAGGAGATGGCCCTGGTGTACCTCAGAGAATTGGCCATGGCTTTGGGCACAGTGGTGGAGATGGAGCCTAGGTCAAGAAGAGAGAGGTTGAGGAGGAAGAAGTACATGGGGGTGTGGAGGCGGCGGTCGCAGGCGATGGCAGTGATGATGAGGCTGTTTCCCAGGAGGGCAGCCAGGTAGATGCCCAGGAAGAGCCAGAAGTGCAAGAGCTGCAGCTCCTTCTTGTTTGCGAATGCCAGGAGGAGGAACTCTGTGATGGAGCTGCTATTGGGCATTGGCTGTTTCTTGGCATGGAGGCTCTGTTAAAAGAAAGAAAGAAAAAAAAAGAATAAAAGAAAAAAATTATGACAGACTTCTGTGAGCCAGGCCACTGAATTTTCCACAGAAATCACCCCAGTTGAAATGCATTTCCGATCTCTGGTTGGTGCTGGCTGAGTGTGGTGTGAGGAGCAGGACCTCTGCCTGTGTGTTGCTGAGGACTCAGCCCTGCTCTGCTGCAGTGGGTACAAGGGACCTGCTGTGTGACAGCTCCCACGGTCACAAGGGGTGTCAGATGTAATCCGCCGTTGATGGAAAAGTTCAGTATGTGCACAAGTGACTCTCCAGAGTGTTGGCTGCAGAGCAGAGGCTTAGCATGTATTCATAACAATTTTGTCTGTGTTTTTTTATTTTCCACCATCACATCTGGTGAGTATTCTTTTGCAGGGTAGAAATCCTCATTTTATGACTGAAAATGTGAAGTGTCTTGAGACAGGACAAGCAAAAAGGCTCAGCTCCCTGTAGCTTAGAGCAGAGTCAGGAGAGCTGCAGTGTCCATCAGTTTTTTCCCATCTGCCCTACACTCACTTGGGCTGCCTTGAAGATGACTTCACACACAAAGTACTTATTCAAAAAAAAACCAAACAACTGAATATGTGTGGGAGCAGGGAGCACTGTTTCAGAAGGCATATCTGTGCACTCTTCTCTGTCCCAGCCCAGAGATGGAGCTGTGATGGAGAGAGCAGGACACGACCCCTCCCAGAGAGAAGCAAAGCACTCTGAGAGGAGAGTGCCCACCCCCGAGGAAAGGCTCAGCACTCCCCAGGACCCAACGGCAGAGCTGTGCCTCGCTGGGGGCAGTTTGCAAGCCCCGCAGGACTGGCAGAGCAGGCAGTCGGGGTGCTGCAGAGGAGATGATGTGAAGAGAGAGTGCGCTCCGGTCCCAGCAGACAGCGCCCAGCAGACACCTCCATGGAGGAACCCAGGAGGGCTGGCTGAAGGCAGCCTCCCCCCGGGCGTGTTGGCAGTTTCCCCCCGGCCCTTGCCCCTGTCTCTGCTGCCTGGGGCTGTCCCTGCCAGGAGCTGTTGCTCTGTCCCCAGGTCTCCCCCACTCAGTGCTCCCAGAGCCCATCCCACCCGCTGTGTGCTCAGCTCTGCCCTGCAGCAGCCAGCTGCCTCTGTGCGGGTCCGAAGGAGTGGAGCAGATCCAGCCTGATGCTGCAAGCAGAGGTGATGCTGGTGCTGTCTGTCGGTAGAGGAGTGGGTGAAGGCACTTGATGAGGTTTGTGGCAGATCTGCTGATCCCTCAGTGTCACAGTGACAGCTCCTTTCCCTTAGGTGAAAGCTGAGGGAACAGAGCCCTGAAAGGTCTTCGCCTTTAAGGTAGCCCCTGCCTTGACTTTCCCCTTGCAGTGCCACCTCTGCCAATGTTCTGGAGGTGATCAGCAACTGTGAGCAGCCCTCACCCACGCAGCACCCTGTGGAGAGCAGAGAGACGCTGCCCTGACAGGGGCCATTCTTCCACTCACAGCTTCTCCCCACAGCAGCTCCGTGGGAGCTCCCCGGGCAGGCGCAGAGCTGACCCTGGCAGGCGGCAGAGTCCCTGCCCTGGCACACAGTCCCCAGGGTGCAGGGACCCTGCTGGCAAGGACAGCCCTGCCCACCCCTGCCTGCACACCCACCTTCAGACATTCACATTTCCTAACAAGAGACCCTCTCCCCCCTTACTAATCCCACAAGCTGTGGGTTATTCCCGTGTTAGGAGATGCCTCCAGCAACTCTACCAGCATTGCCCTGCACCCACAGACTCACCCTCTGCAGCACTGCAAAGATTTCTCCTCCAGTGAGCTCTCGGTCCTCCTCCCAGTCCTGACCACCTCGAAGCTCTCTCTCTGCCTCGCTCGTCTCCCTGAGGTCCCCTGGCACTGCCCTCAGCCCTGCTGCGCTGAGCAGAGGAGCTGCTCCTGCGCAGAGCTGTCTCTCTGCAGCTCTGCCCACTTGTCGCAAGCTCCTTCTGTCCCAGGAGCCTGGCCCAGCTCAGCAACACATCACCTCAGACCTGAGAGGAACCTGCAGAAACCTCTCAAGGACTCCAAGTCAGATGCAAACTCCAAAGTTTCCTGTAGTGTCAATGGGTCCCATGGGCATGAGTGGCAGAGACAGTAGCCATAAGCAGAGACGTGAAGAGGTTGGCTCTGTCAGGGAGCTTCCAGCTTTGCCACATCCCCCTGTCATCTCCACCACAGGCTGTCCTACGGTGTCGCCTCTGCGGTGCCTCTTTCCCTGCAGGCTGTAGCCATCCCCCCGGATGCCCCACCTTGCTTCCTGGACTGCTCTCTTGCTGTCCTCCCTGGCTCTTCCTTGAAACACAAAGCCTTGGGCTCATCCAGACTCCTTCTGGGTGACGTGTTGCACCACAGCACTGCCCTTGGAGGGAAACTTGGTTCTCCTGGTGTCCAGTCTGGACTTTGTGACATTATTTCTTTCTCATGCTGTTTTGCACCAGGAAGAAAAGCTCCACCAGCTCTGAAAACACCCTGCAAACGCTCTCAGACTACTCCTATCCTGTCCTCAGTCTCCACACCAGTGAGCCCAGGGCCCTCAGCCTCTAGATACCGGTCATGTGCTTGAGGCCTCCAAACCCCATCTTGGGCGATCTCGGGGCACTCTCCACAAGGTTTGCAAATGAAAACATAGTGGTCATAGACCAGGAAAGACAGAGTGAGACTTTTTACAAAGGCCTGTAGGAGCAGGACAAGGGGCGATGGCTTTCAACTGAAAGAGGGTAGATTTACATTGGATATGAGGAAGAAATAGTTTACGATGAGGGTGGCAAGACACTAGAAGAGGTTGCTCAGAGAAGTTGTGGATGCCCCATTCCTGGAAGTGTCCAAGGACAGGAATTTTGAGCAACCTGAACGAGTGTAAGATGTCCCTGTCCATGGAAGGGGTGGTTGGACTAGATGATCTTTTAGGTCCCTTCCAACCCAAGTCATCATGTGATTCTTGGATTCCAATATTCCCAACTCCTTCTCCACAAGGCTGCAAATACCTACATACACCATGGAGGCATTTTGAGCTGACCTAGTCCCACACACTTCCATAAAAAAGAAAGAATTGCCATTTCTAGGACATGAATTGCCATATTTTCAGGGGAACTATTCAAAAGTTACCCAGTGCTTCTGGGTAAAAGTGTTAGCAAGGTCTTGCAGCCTGTCCCAGTGATGGTGGGGGATGGTGAATTGTGTGACAGCCAAGACATGAGGGGTAGTGATAATTTGGTAGCTACAGTAGTGCCTGAGTATGATCAGGTGCGAATTAGGGCTTGTCCCCCCAAGAAAGTGGCAGGACAATTAGCCCAGCTGAAGTGCATCTATACTAATGCACGCAGCATGGGAAATAAACAGGAGGAGCTGGAGGCCATTGTACAGCAAGGAAACTATGATATAGTTGCCATCACAGAAATGTGGTGGGAGGACATACACAGGTGGAGTGCAGTAATTGATGGCTACCAACTCTTCAAAAAGGATAGGCGAGGAAGGAGAGGTGGTGGGGTGGCCCTCTATGTTAGGGGCAGTTTTGAATGTCTGGAACTTAACAGTGTGGATGACAACACTGAGTGTGTATGGATAAGAATTAAGGGGAAGGCCAATAAGGCAGATATCGTGATGGGAGTTTGTTATAGACCTCCTAATCAGGATGTAGAAGCCGATGAAGTATTCTATAAGCAGCTGGCAGAGGTCGCACGATCATCTGCCCTTGTTCTTGTGGGGGACTTCAACTTCCCAGACGTCTGCTGGAAATACAATGCAGCAGAGAGGGAACAGTCATGGAGGTTCCTGGAGTGTGTGGAAGACAACTTCCTAACACAGCTGGTGAAGGAACCAACTAGGGGAAGTGCCCTACTGGACCTACTGTTTGTTAACAGAGAAGGTCTTGTGGGGGATGTAAAGGTTGGAGGTTGCCTTGGGCAGAGTGATCACAAAATGATAGAATTTTCAATTCTTGATCAAGTAAGGCGGGGAGCCAGCAGAACTGCCACCTTGGATTTCCGAAGGGCAGACTTTAGCCTGTTTAGGAGCATGGTTGAGAGTGTCCCTTGGGAGGCAGTTTTGAAGAGCAAAAGTGCCCAGGAAGGCTGGGCATACTTCAAGCAGGTGCTCTTAAAAGCGCAGGAGAAGGCCATCCCCTTGTCTCGAAAAACGAGCAGACGGGGAAGACGACCAGCCTGGCTAAATAGAGAACTTTGGCTGGACCTCAGGAAAAAAAGGAAAGTTTACATTCTCTGGAAAAGGGGGTTGGCAACTTATGAGGACTATCAAGATATAACAAAGCTATGTAGGGGGAAAATGAGAAGGGCCAAAGCTCAATCAGAACTCAGCTTGGCCACTGCAGTTAAAGACAATAAGAAAAGGTTCTTTGAATATATCAATAGAAAAAGGAAGACTAGGGAAAATGTAGGCCCACTGGTGAATGAGACAGGTGCCCTAGTGGTGGAAGACACAGAGAAGGCAGAGTTCCTGAATGCCGCCTTTTCTTCGGTCTTCACTGCTAAAGCTGTCCCTCATGAACCCCACACTCTGAAGGCAAAGGGGGAGATCTGGAGAGTGGAATATTTTCCCTCAGTTGAGGAGGACCGTGTCAGAGACCGCTTGGCCAAGCTGGACATTCACAAATCCATGGGCCCTGACGAGATGCACCCACGAGTGCTGAGAGAGCTGGCGGATGTTATTGCTAGACCACTCTCCATCGTCTTTGAACGGTCATGGAGAACAGGAGAGGTGCCTGAGGACTGGAGGAAGGCCGACATCACTCTGATCTTCAAAAAAGGCAAGAAGGAGGACCCAGGGAATTACAGACCAGTTAGTCTCACCTCTGTCCATGGGAAGGTAATGGAGCAACTCATTCTGGATGTCATCTCCAAACACGTTGAGGAACAGGAAGTTATTGGAAGTGGTCAACATGGATTTACCCAGGGTAAATCATGCTTGACCAATCTGACAGCTTTCTATGATGTTATAACTGGTTGGCTGGATGAGGGGAAAGTCGTGGATGTCATCTACCTTGACTTTAGCAAGGCTTTTGACACTGTCTCCCATGACATCCTCATTAGGAAGCTGAGGAAGTATGGGCTAGATGAGGTGACAGCGAGGTGGATTGAGAGTTGGCTGCGGGACAGACCTCAGAGGGTTGTGATCAGCGGCACAGAGTCTAGTTGGAGGCCTGTAACCAGTGGTGTCCCCCAGGGGTCAATACTCGGTCCAATTTTGTTTAATATATTCATTAATGACCTGGATGAGGGGACAGAGTGTATCCTCAGCAAGTTTGCTGATGATACCAAAGTGGGTGGGGTGGCTGACACCCCAGAGGGCCGTGCTGCCATCCAGCGTGACCTGGACAGGCTGGAGAGCTGGGCAGAGAAGAACCTAATGAGATTCAACAAAAACAATTGCAAGGTCCTGCACCTGGGGAGGAAGAATGCTAGGCACCAGTACAGGTTAGGGGCGGACCTGCTGGGAAGTAGCTTGTAGGAGAAGGATCTGGGGGTTGTGGTAGACAGTAAATTATCCACGGCCCAGCAATGTGCCCTTGTCGCCAAAAAGGCCAATGGAATCCTGGGCTGCATAGGGAAGAGTGTGGCCAGTAGGTCGAGGGAGGTCATTCTCCCCCTCTACTCGGCACTGGTGAGGCCACAACTGGAATACTGTGTCCAGTTTTGGGCTCCCCAGTTCAAGAGGGACAGGGAACTGCTGGAGCGAGTCCAGCGAAGAGCAACTAAGATGATTAAGGGCTTGGAGCATCTCCCTTATGAGGAAAGGCTGAGAGAGCTGGGACTCTTTAGCCTGGAGAAGAGAAGGCTGAGGGGAGACCTTATTATGGCATACAAGTATCTAAAGGGTGGGTTGAAGGAGGATGGAGCCAGGCTCTTTTCAATGGTTCCAAGTGACAGGACGAGGGGCAATGGGCACAAGTTAGAACACAGGAAGTTCCGTTCAAATACACGGAAACAGTTCTTTACGGTGAGGGTGACAGAGCACTGGAACAGGCTGCCCAGGGAGGTTGTGGAGTCCCCTTCTCTGGACATTTTCAAGACCCGCCTGGATGCAGTCCTGAGTAATGTGTTCTAGGCAATCCTGCTTTAGCAGGGGAGTTGGACTAGATGATCTCTAGAGGTCCCTTCCAACTCTGATGATTCTGTGATTCAGTGATTCTGTGAAAACCCCAACAGGTAAAACATTAAATCAGTCGCCGAGGAGATCAGCTTCAGTGAAGGTAAGGCCTCACTGGGGAAGGGGATCGCCGCGGATAAGGCCGGTAAAGAGCTCTTTTGAGGGCTCTCGTAGCCGGGAAATGCGGCTAGCTCGTGTCGGAACCGGCAGCTCGGGGGTGGGCTGCTGACGAGGCAGGGGAGGAGACAACGTCAGGCGCGGCAGTTCTAAACAGGAGGCCCCGGAGCGCAGCGGCCGGCCGCTGCGCACCCAGCACGCGGGCAGCCAGTGGGCGTCACCCAGGGTGTCACTGCGGCACCGCAGACGGAGGGGGCGAACAGGGCGCAGCATTTCGCATGTAGGTCACTGAAAGCCCTGCGTCTGAGCTGAGCGCAAGCCGGGCAAGTGCAAGCAGAGGAACATCGGTGTGCAGGGGCACGGGCTCAGGGCTTGCGGGAAGCTGACAGCAGAGATTCAGCACCTCCCGCCACAAGAGAAGAACATGCCCCCAAAACGGTCAAGAGCTGCTGCGAGAAAGAATGTGGGAACTCTGAGCTCCCACGACAGCATGTGGCTGTGCAGGTTTCGGGCTGCAACGAATGCCTGAGCCTGACACTGCTCTCACAGGGAGCCAGTGACACCGCCTGCATACGGTGTGATCAAGTAAATGATCTGCTCAGGCAGGTGGTCGAACTGAAGGAAGAGGTAGAAAGGTTAAGAACTATAAGAGACTGTGAAAATGAAATAGATTGGTGGAGCCATACCCTGAGGCAAAGGCAGCAGGAAGAGGCTCCATCGGAAGTGGATGATCCCCTTCCCTCCTGTCACCAGGCAGAAGGAGAGAACTTAAGGGATAAGGGGGGGTGTAGTCAGATCCCTCCTTGGAGAGGCAAGCGAAACCCCTCGCAGCCCCCCTCACCATCCCAATTGCCCTTGCAGAATAGGTATGGGGCTTTGGAAATCGAAGACCAGGCAACTGAGGATGGAAAGGATGATCCATCCAGTAGGGTGCCCAGTGCTGGGCACTCACCCCACTGCCTCAGGACTTCCTCAACCAAGAAAGAAAGGAAGGTAATTGTGGTAGGTGACTCCCTTCTGAGGGGAACAGAGGGCCCTATCTGTAGACCAGACCCATCCCACAGGGAAGTCAGCTGCCTCCCTGAGGCCAGAATCAAGGACATAAGGAGAAAACTCCCTTCCCTGTCTAAGACATCAGATTACTACCCACTACTGATATTTCAGGTAGGTGGTGATGAGGTAGGTACCAGAAGTCTGAGGGCAATGAAGAATGACTTTAGGGCCCTGGGACGGCTGGTTAAGGGATCGGGAGCACAAATAGTGTTCTCCTCTATCCCACCATTTGCAGGGGTTGATGAGGGGATAAATAGGAGGAGTCAGGAAATTAACTCCTGGCTCCGAGACTGGTGTATCCGGCAGAACTTTGGCTTTTTTGATCATGGGCTCATCTACAGGAAACCAGGCATGCTGGCAACAGGTGGGGGAAGCCTAACCCGAAGGGGAAGAAAGATCCTGGGACAAGAGCTAGCAGGGCTCATCTATAGGGCTTTAAACTAGGTTTGAAGGGGGATGGGGATGAAACCAGGATTACAAAAGTGGCGCCTGGGAGAAGTGTACCAGTGCTTCTGGGTAAAAGTGTTAGCAAGGTCTTGCAGCCTGTCCCAGTGATGGTGGGGGATGATATGTGGCAGCAAAGCCATGAGGGGTAGTGATAATTTGGTAACTACAGTAGTGTCTGAGCATGATCCGGTGCGAATTAGGGCTTGTCCCCCCAAGAAAGTGGCAGGACAATTAGCCCAGCTGAAGTGCATCTATACTAATGCACGCAGCATGGGAAATAAACAGGAGGAGCTGGAGGCCATTGTACAGCAAGGAAACTTTGATATAGTTGCCATCACAGAAATGTGGTGGGAGGACATACACAGGTGGAGTGCAGTAATTGATGGCTACCAACTCTTCAAAAAGGATAGGCGAGGAAGGAGAGGTGGTGGGGTGGCCCTCTATGTTAGGGGCAGTTTTGAATGTCTGGAACTTAACAGTGTGGATGACAACACTGAGTGTGTATGGATAAGAATTAAGGGGAAGGCCAATAAGGCAGATATCGTGATGGGAGTTTGTTATAGACCTAATCAGGATGTAGAAGCCGATGAAGTATTCTATAAGCAGCTGGCAGAGGTCGCACGATCATCTGCCCTTGTTCTTGTGGGGGACTTCAACTTCCCAGACGTCTGCTGGAAATACAATGCAGCAGAGAGGGAACAGTCATGGAGGTTCCTGGAGTGTGTGGAAGACAACTTCCTAACACAGCTGGTGAAGGAACCAACTAGGGGAAGTGCCCTACTGGACCTACTGTTTGTTAACAGAGAAGGTCTTGTGGGGGATGTAAAGGTTGGAGGTCGCCTTGGGCAGAGTGATCACAAAATGATAGAATTTTCAATTCTTGATCAAGTAAGGCGGGGAGCCAGCAGAACTGCCACCTTGGATTTCCGAAGGGCAGACTTTAGCCTGTTTAGGAGCATGGTTGAGAGTGTCCCTTCGAGGCAGTTTTGAAGAGCAAAGGTGCCCAGGAAGGCTGGGCATACTTCAAGCAGGTGCTCTTAGAAGCACAGGAGAAGGCCATCCCCTTGTCTTGAAAAACGAGCAGACGGGGAAGACGACCAGCCTGGCTAAATAGAGAACTTTGGCTGGACCTCAGGAAAAAAAGGAAAGTTTACATTCTCTGGAAAAGGGAGTTGGCAACTTGTGAGGACTATCAAGATATAACAAAGCTATGTAGGGGGAAAATGAGAAGGGCCAAAGCTCAATCAGAACTCAGCTTGGCCACTGCAGTTAAAGACAATAAGAAGAGATTCTCTGAGTATATCAATAGAAAAAGGAAGACTAGGGAAAATGTAGGCCCACTGGTGAATGAGACAGGTGCCCTAGTGGTGGAGGACGCAGAGAAGGCAGAGTTCCTGAATGCCTTCTTTTCTTCAGTCTTCACTGCTAAAGCTGTCCCTCATGAATCCCATACTCTGAAGGCAAAGGGGAAGGTCTGGAGAGAGGAAGATTCTCCCTCAGTTGAGGAGGACTGTGTCAGAGACCACTTGGCCAAGCTGGACATTCATAAGTCCATGGGCCCTGACGAGATGCACCCACGAGTGCTGAGAGAGCTGGCAGATGTTATTGCTAGACCACTCTCCATCGTCTTTGAACAGTCATGGAGAACAGGAGAGGTGCCTGAGGACTGGAGGAAGGCTGACATCACTCTGATCTTCAAAAAAGGCAAGAAGGAGGACCCAGGGAACTACAGACCAGTTAGTCTCACCTCTGTCCCTGGGAGGGTAATGGAGCAACTCATTCTGGATGTCATCTCCAAACACGTTGAGGAACAGGAAGTTATTGGAAGTGGTCAACATGGATTTACCCAGGGTAAATCATGCTTGACCAATCTGACAGCTTTCTATGATGTTATAACTGGTTGGCTGGGTGAGGGGAGAGTCATAGATGTCATCTACCTTGACTTTAGCAAGGCTTTTGACACTATCTCCCATGACATCCTCATTAGGAAGCTGAGGAAGTATGGGCTAGATGAGGTGACAGCGAGGTGGATTGAGAGTTGGCTGCGGGACAGACCTCAGAGGGTTGTGATCAGCGGCACAGAGTCTAGTTGGAGGCCTGTAACCAGTGGTGTCCCCCAGGGGTCAATACTCGGTCCAATTTTGTTTAATATATTCATTAATGACCTGGATGAGGGGACAGAGTGTATCCTCAGCAAGTTTGCTGATGATACCAAAGTGGGTGGGGTGGCTGACACCCCAGAGGGCCGTGCTGCCATCCAGCATGACCTGGACAGGCTGGAGAGCTGGGCAGAGAAGAACCTAATGAGATTCAACAAAAGCAAGTGCAAGGTCCTGCACCTGGGGAGGAAGAATGCTAGGCACCAGTACAGGTTAGGGGCAGACCTGCTGGGAAGTAGCTCGGAGGAGAAGGATCTGGGGGTTGTGGTAGACAGTAAATTATCCATGGCCCAGCAATATGACCTTGTTGCCAAAAAGGCCAATGGAATCCTGGGCTGCATAGGGAAGAGTGTGGCCAGTAGGTGGAGGGAGGTCATTCTCCCCCTCTACTCTGCACTTGTGAGGCCACAACTGGAATACTGTGTCCAGTTTTGGGCTCCCCAGTTCAAGAGGGACAGGGAACTGCTGGAGCGAGTCCAGCGAAGGGCAGCTAAGATGATTAAGGGATTGGAGCATCTCCCTTATGAGGAAAGGCCGAGAGAGCTGGGACTCTTTAGCCTGGAGAAGAGAAGGCTGAGGCGTGACCTTATTATGGCATACAAGTATCTAAAGGGTGGGTTGAAGGAGGATGGAGCCAGGCTCTTTTCAATGGTTCCAAGTAACAGGACGAGGGGTAATGGGCACAAGTTAGAACATAGGAAGTTCCATTCAAATACATGGAAAAACTTCTTTACAGTGAGGGTGACAGAGCACTGGAACAGGCTGCCCAGGGAGGTTGTGGAGTCCCCTTCTCTGGACATTTTCAAGACCCGCCTGGATGCAGTCCTGAGTAATGTGTTCTAGGCAATCCTGCTTTAGCAGGGGAGTTGGACTAGATGATCTCTAGAGGTCCCTTCCAACTCTGAAAATTCCGTGATTCTGTGACTCCATGAAGAAAATGTTCAGGAAAACTGTGAGCTGAGCAGAGAGCCCACTGTAGTGGTGGACCAGGAGGAAGAAATCACTTCTGGTCCTCTTCTAAAGTGGCTCTGAGGACCTGGACAGGCACGTTTGTGTCCTGGGCTCTCCTCTGGAAGTGTGGGATACTGAGAAAGCTTTTGGTGCCCAGGAGATGGAGAAGGCTGGCCAGTGTCCTTGTGAGACCTCTGTCAAACACCTTGGACATGCCAGAGCCATCAGAGAGGTTCCTGGGGACTTGCAAAAAGCAGACATGGAACCAGTCTTCCAAAAGGCATGTCGTGGTTTAGGCCAAATCCACCACTGGGGACCCGAGGGACCCCAGACGGGACCGACAGATGCTCCCCTCTACCCCTCTACAAAGAGAGAGGCAGAGGAGGAAAAAGAGACTTAAGAGTTTAGAAGAAACTAAACTACTTTAATGAAATATTAATAATAAAATAAAAAGAAATAATGAAAAATATATACAAAACCGTATCAAGCTCCCGAGATGACAATCACGTCACCGGCTGGCACTGGGGCAGTCCCAGGCTGGACTCAGTGGCGGACGGGAACTGGATTCCGGATCTGGAGTCAGGATTGGGATCACAGGCAGAGAGAGTCCTCCTCAGACGTCGGCCATTGAAGGAAGAGCCCGTGACCCTTTGATCCCTCAGCTTTTATACTGAGCATGAGGCAGATGGGATGGAATACCCTGTTGGTCAGTTTTGGGTCACCTGTCCTGTCCGCTCCTCCCTGCAGGTGGGACCCCACTATGCTTTTCCGCTTCCGACCCTCCAACGTGGCAAATAACAAAGTTGGTTGGCCTTGGCTGTTATGGCAATAAGTATAAGCAAGGTCCTCTCTGCATACCATGCCTGGGCATCAGCTATAAACATTGGCCTTATCACTCTGAGAGAGTGAACACTGTCTGCACAATATGCAGTTAATTTCAGTAGTTAGAAGAGGCCCAGCTAAGAAGCGAAGTTACTGAACAAAATTGGTTCTGTTTTACCTCAAACCAGGACATTCCACCCCTTATTCCATACCATTTGCATCCTGCTCAGATTACTATTACTTTTATACATCAAATTTACACACACACAGTTATATATGATATGGATATATGCAGGTCACTCATCTACGGTTTATGTTTATATACAAAATTTTAAGTCCATTTAGTTCATGATTGCAGGATCTCATCTCAGGGCAGTAAAGATGGTACAAAATTCATTCTAGTTCGTGCCCATGGGTAGCATGTTCATCTTGAAGAGCTTGCTGGACGCCACTTGATGAAGTTAGCTCAGGTTTCATCACCACTGTGTTATTCTGAAAAACACTTATTGAACACTGTTAGTATTATGTAGTGATCAGTATCATATAGCTCAGGATTGTGTATTCTCACCAAGGGTTAAATTCCCTTGAGGTACACATTGAACTTCTCCATCCTTCAGCATCACCCACCAAGTACATCCAGGTCCTTGGGCAAAAACAGTCCCACGAATGGGTTTGCTTTTGCCTGAAGCAGGAAAAACCCAAACAGTTTTCCCTAACAAATTCCTTTCATGCACCACAGGGACTTTATCCCCTTCTACAATATGTAAAAGGTCTGATTGAGCAGGACCAGCTCGATTGATGGATCCCCTGGTGTTAACTAACCAGGTAGCTTGTTGTAAATGCTTGTCCCAATTTTTAAAGGTTCCACCTCCTATAGCTTTTAGGGTGGTTTTTAACAGTCCATTGTATCGCTCAATCTTCCCAGAAGTGGGTGCGTGATAGGGGATATGATATATCCACTCAATACCATGTTCTTTTGCCCAATTACTTATAAGATTGTTTTTAAAATGAGTCCCATTGTCTGACTCAATTCTTTCTGGCGTGCCATGTCGCCACAAGACTTGCCTTTCAAGGCCCAGGATGGTATTCCGGGCAGTGGCATGAGGTACAGCATAGGTTTCCAACCATCCGGTGCTTGCTTCCACCATTGTAAGCACATAGCGCTTACCCTGGCGAGTTTGAGGGAGTGTGATGTAATCAACTTGCCAAGCTTCCCCATATTTATATTTCAGCCATCGTCCCCCATACCACAAAGGTTTTAACCGTTTAGCTTGCTTGATTTTGGCGCATGTTTCACAGTCATGGATAACCTGCGCAATAGCGTCCATGGTTAAATCCACCCCTCGGTCACGTGCCCATTTATATGTTGCATCCCTTCCTTGATGACCTGAAGTGTCATGGGCCCACCGAGCTAAGAATAGTTCACCTTTATGTTCCCAGTCCAAGTCTGTCTGGAAAATTTTAGCAGCCTGATCCGCTTGCTGATTGTTTTGATGTTCCTCAGTGGCCCGACTCATGGGTACATGGGCATCTACGTGACGTACCTTTACGACTAGGTTTGCTAGCCGGTCGGCAATGTCTTGCCACAGCTCAGCAGCCCAGATGGGTTTACCTCTGCACTGCCAGTTGCTCTGCTTCCATTGCTTTAGCCACCCCCACAGAGCATTTGCCACCATCCATGAGTCAGTATAAAGATAGAGTATTGGCCACTTTTCTCATTCAGCAACGTCCAATGCCAGCTGGATGGCTTTTACCTCTGCAAATTGACTCGATTCACCTTGTCCTTCAGCAGCTTCCGCGACTCGTCGTGTAGGACTCCATACAGCAGCTTTCCACCTTCGATGTTTTCCTACAGTACGTCAAGACCCATCAGTAAACAAGGCAAACTGTTTCTCATTATCTGAGAGTTCATGATATGGTGGAGCTTCCTCAGCACGTGTCACCACCTCCTCTGGTGGCATCCCAAAGTCTTTGCCTTCGGGCCAATTTGTGATCACTTCTACGATTCCTGGGCGATTTGGGTTTCCTATTCGAGCTCGCTGCGTGATTAAGGCAACCCACTTACTCCAGGTAGTATCGGTGGCATGATGAGTAGAAGGAACTTTACCCTTGAACATCCAGCCCAGTACTGGTAATCGGGGCGCCAGGAGGAGCTGTGCCTCAGTACCAATTACTTCTGAAGCAGCTCTAACTCCTTCGTATGCTGCCAAGATTTCTTTCTCAGTTGGAGTATAGTTGGCCTCGGAGCCTTTATATCCCCGACTCCAGAATCCCAGGGGTCGACCTCGAGTCTCCCCTGGTGCTTTCTGCCAAAGGCTCCAGGTAGGGCCATTATCCCCGGCTGCGGTGTAGAGCACATTTTTAATGTTCCGTCCAGTTCGGACTGGTCCAAGGGCTACTGCATGCACAATCTCTTGTTTAATTTGCTCAAAGGCTTGTCGTTGCTCAGGGCCCCACATAAACTCATTTTTCTTTCGAGTCACTTCATAGAGAGGTTTCACAATCTGGCTATAACCTGGAATATGCATTCTCCAGAAACCCACAACACCTAAAAAGGCTTGTGTTTCCTTTTTGTTAGTAGGTGGGGACATAGATGTTATTCGGTTAATTATATCCATTGGGATCTGGCGACGGCCATCTTGCCACTTGATTCCCAAAAACTGGATTTCTCGTGCAGGTCCCTTGACCTTACCTCTTTTAATGGCAAAACCTGCTTTCAGAAGAATCTTAATTATTTTCCTACCTTTGTGGAAAACTTCTTCTGCTGATTTACCCCACACAATGATGTCATCGATGTATTGTAGGTGTTCTGGAGCTCCACCCTTCTCCAGTGCAGTCTGGATCAGTCCATGGCAAACAGTAGGGCTGTGTTTCCACCCCTGGGGCAGTCGATTCCAGGTGTACTGGACACCCCTCCAGGTGAAAGCAAACTGTGGCCTGCACTCTGCTGCTAAAGGAATAGAGAAAAAGGCATTAGCAATGTCAATTGTAGCATACCATTGGGCTGCCTTTGACTCCAGTTCATACTGAAGTTGTAGCATGTCTGGCACAGCAGCACTCAGTGGTGGTGTAACTTCATTCAGGCCACGATAGTCTACTGTTAATCTCCAGTCCCCATCAGACTTTCGCACTGGCCATATAGGGCTGTTAAAGGGTGAGCGAGTTTTGCTGATCACTCCTTGGCTCTCTAGCCGGCGAATCAGGTTATGGATGGGAATCAGGGAGTCTCGGTTGGTGCGATACTGTCATCGATGCACCGTGGCAGTAGCAATTGGCACCTGCTGATCTTCAACCCTCAGCAGTCCCACAACAGAAGGGTCATCTGAAAGACCGGGTAAGGTAGACAGCTGTGTAACATCCTCAGTCTCTACAGCTGCTATACCAAAAGCCCACCGATACCCTTTTGGGTCTTTAAAATACCCTCTCTTGAGATAGTCTATGCCAAGGATGCACGGAGCATCTGGACCAGTAACAATGGGGTGTTTCTCCCATTTATTCCCAGTTAGGCTCACTTCAGCCTCTAATACAGTCAGTTCTTGAGATCCGCCTGTCACTCCAGAAATGGTGACAGTTTCTGCCCCTTTATGATTCGATGGCAATAGGGTACACTGTGCACCAGTGTCCACTAGGGCTTTATACTTTTGTGGCTCTAATGTGCCAGGCCATCGAATCCACACAGTCCAATAAACTCGGTTGTCCCTCTCCTCCTCCTGGCTGGAGGCAGGGCACCTCTAATGTTGACCGTAGTACCTACGATTATCAGATCGGTTCCTACCTGGTCCGTAGGATCGCCTACCGTAGGTTGGAGCAGCCTTCTTCCTGTCAGAATCCTTTCTCCTACCTGCTTCATTTTGCAACTCAAGTACCCGTGCCTGTAGGGCTGAGGTAGGTTCTCCATCCCACTTCTTCATGTCTTCTCCATATTCACAGAGGCAAAACGACAGAATATCTCGCATCAGGTTTGATTTGTCTTGAGTCGGAGGGTGTTTTTTCTCTTGAGTAGGAGGGCGTTTCCTCTTAGCAGCTGCAACATGAGTCTGTACAGGGAAAGAATGGAGTTTTTCCTCCACCTTGGTTAGTTTATCAAACAGTTTATCAGTTTGCTCAACTAATTTCTGGGTCATTTGCTCTATTTTCTCAGTCAGTTTCTCAGTCATTTTCTCGGTGGTCACAGTCAGCTTCTCAGTCATTTTCTCAGTCATTTTCTCGGTGGTCGCAGTCAGCTTCTCAGTCATTTTCTCAGTGGTCACAGTCAGCTTTTCTATGGCTGCCACAGAAAAGGGACGAGAGAGACTGTCTTCATACTGTCGTACCTTATTAACCACTTCATTTACGGTTGGTGTGTCAGTATCAGATCCTCCCCAGACCATTGTTGACAATGTGTGGGAATATGTTGATGGTGCACTTTGTACAAACTTTTTTAGCATAGATTGTTTGCATGGCATTTCATCAGGGTCTACAATCACTTGCCCATCACTATAAATCACCTCTCGCACAGCCATTTCTCTCAGGTACTTAATACCTTTTTCCATGTTGGTCCATTTACTTGGACGGCATTCGATATCGTCCTTAAAGGGATAGCTGTGCTTTATGGCTGACACCAGTCGCCTCCAGAGACTGAGAGTGCTTGTCTTTCTCCCAATCTCTTTATCAATACCTCCATCCTTGGCCAGGTTTCCCAATTGCCTAGCTTCTCTGCCATCTAAATCTAGGGTATCTGCCCCATTATCCCAGCATCGGAGCAACCAGGAGACAAGTGTTTCACCTTCATGACGACTAAAGTCCTTCCTGATATTTCTCAGATCTTTCCTAGAGAAGGATTTAACAACTACCTCTACATCTGAGTCCTCCTGTGGTGAGGCTGCCCTAGAAGGGGCCTCTCCAACATCTGCTCTAGAAGGACTCTCGCCTTTGTCTGTTTTCAAAGGTCTCTTTCCCTTATCTGGTCTTGAAGGACCCTCCCCTGGATCTTCTTCAGAACCCTCCCCCAAGCTATCTGACTTGAGGTGGTCTTTGTCGTAAGGGGTAGGGGAAGGAGTTGACCTCTTCTTCTTCCTCCTGGTTACCGGGGCAGCTTGTACCGATTTTGATGGAGTTTGAGTAGGTTTGGTACTGGTTGTAGTGGTTGCAGTAGCTTGTGCCGGGACAGGCGGCGGAGGGGCCGGTGTTGTTGCGGTGGGGGGGGCGGCTGCCGGTGGTGCCGGTGCCGGTGCAGGCGGCGGCGGCGGAGGAGGCGCCTGTGCCGTTGCGGTGGGGGGGGCGGCTGCCGGTGGTGCCGGTGCAGGCGGCGGTGGTGCCGGTGCCGTGGTGGTTGGGGGGGCGGCTGCCGGTGGTGCCGGTGCCGGTGCAGGCGGCGGCGGCGGCGGCGGAGGCGCCTGTGCCGTTGCGGTGGGGGGGGCGGCTGCCGGTGGTGCCGTTGCTCTGGGGGGGGCGGCTGCGGCCGGGCCGGGCGGGGCTGCGGTTTGTGCCGCTGCAGATCGCCGAGCGGCTGCGCGGGTCTGAGTGGCGGCAGCGCACGGTCCCCTCCAGCTCCCCCTGCACAGATGTTTCACAAGAAACCACCCCTGCACCACATTCAGAAGCACCAACAACAAAATCACGATCTTAACAAGGTACCAGTCCTTATCCTCAGAGCCCAGAAGGTTTCCATGCCCCAGCTCTGAGGGTGTCACATTAGCATAAGTATCAAAGGGCGAAGTAAACATTCCCCAGGTAGAACCGACAGTATAATTAATAACAGAATCCATCACCTGATGCCCGAGATATACAGGTAGAGCCGTTACCCAACTCATCGTGTTATACATCTGAATTGCAAACCACACCAACATAGCACCTTTAAACCTTCCCATAAAAAGACAAAGAATAAATGAAGTTTGCAACGCATTTGACAGGTTAGACCAAGCTGACTGCATTAAGGTCCAACAAAGCTGTTTAAAGGCATGATACATGATTTCGTCTAAGAACGACATGATGCAAGCTGTCTGTTCTAATCTCTGAGCAAGTTGGAATTCAAACTATTTGGACAATTTATCACAGCTCTGGTGGAGCACTGTTCGAGCCCCACGTTGGGCGCCAATTAATCTGTCGTGGTTTAGGCCAAATCCACCACTGGGGACCCGAGGGACCCCAGATGGGACCGACAGATGCTCCCCTCTACCCCTCTACAAAGAGAGAGGCAGAGGAGGAAAAAGAGACTTAAGAGTTTAGAAGAAACTAAACTACTTTAATGAAGTATTAATAATAAAATAAAAGGAAATAATGAAAAATATATACAAAACCGTATCAAGCTCCCGAGATGACAATCACGTCACCGGCTGGCACTGGGGCAGTCCCAGGCTGGACTCAGTAACGGACGGGAACTGGATTCCGGATCTGGAGTCAGGATTGGGATCACAGGCAGAGAGAGTCCTCCTCAGACGTCGGCCATTGAAGGAAGAGCCCGTGACCCTTTGATCCCTCAGCTTTTATACTGAGCATGAGGCAGATGGGATGGAATACCCTGTTGGTCAGTTTTGGGTCACCTGTCCTGTCCGCTCCTCCCTGCAGGTGGGACCCCACTATGCTTTTCCGCTTCCGACCCTCCAACGTGGCAAATAACAAAGTTGGTTGGCCTTGGCTGTTATGACAATAAGTGTAAGCAGGAGCCTCTCTGCACACCATGCCTGGGCATCAGCTATAAACAATTGGCCTTATCACTCTGAGAGAGTGAACACTGTCTGCACAATATGCAGTTAATTTCAGTTGTTAGAAGAGGCCCAGCTAAGAAGCGAAGTTACTGAACAAAATTGGTTCTGTTTTACCTCAAACCAGGACACTTGTAAAAAGTCCCTCTCCAGCTTTCCTTTAGGCCCCCTTCAGCTACTCGGTGTGCTATAGGGTCTCCCCGGGGTCTTCTCTTCTCCAGGCTCAACAACCCCAACTCTCTCAGCCTGTCCTCACAGCAGAGGTGCTCCACCCCTCTGATCACCTTTGTGGCCTCCTCTTTTCCCACTCCAACAGATCCATGTCCTCCTTATGCTGGGGCCCAGCAGCTGGATGAAGCACTGCGGGGTCTCCCCAGAGAGAGTAGAGAGGCAGAACCACCTCCCTCGCCCTGCTCGCCATGCTGCTGGTGATGCAGCCCATGATGCGGTTGACTTTTTGGGCTGCCAGCACACATTGCAAGCTCATCTTGAGCTTCTCATCCACCAGCACCTCCAAGTCCTTTTTCTCAGGGCTGCTCTCAAGCCATTCTTCACCCAGCCTGGATTTGTTCACAGGATTGCCCTGACCCACATGCAGGACCTTGCCCTTGGCATAGTAGAACTTCACAAGGTTTGCACAGGCCCACCTCTCAAGCCTGTCCGGGTCCCTCTGGATGGCATCCCTCCCCTCCAGAATGTCAACCGCTCCACACAGCTTGGTGCCATTGGCAAACTTGCTGAGGGTGCACTCCATCCCAACATCCATGTCACCAACAATGATGTTAAACAGCACCAGACCCAGTACGGACCTCTGAGGAACACCACTCGTCACTGCTCACCATTTGGACATGGAGACCTTGACCACAACTCTAATTTTCTTTCCAGTGGCTGCTGTGTTTCAGATTTGGTAGGAAAAGAATGTTAGTAATGCATATTGTTTTAGTTGTTGCCAGGTGTTGTTCATATTTTTCAAGGACTTTTCTTTCAGCTTTCCGTAGAAGCTCAAAGGGGCCGAGAGAGAATGATGGAATGGGCAATGAAATATTCCATTCCACAGAAGTCATGCTCAGTATTTGGATGGGTTTAACCAGGGGGCGGGTACGTGCAAACGCTGCTCGGGAAGGCACCAATTCACTGAGTGGTGACAGTGACTTGTATTGTCATTAGTAGCAGTAGTAATATTGTTGTTGCTGTTGTTGTTGTTTTCCTTTTCTGTTATTGTTCTATTAAACTCCCTTTACCTCAACGCATGACTTTGGGTTTTGTTTTTTTTTGTTTGCTTATTTGTTTTCTTTCCCTTTCCACTCTTTTTCACCCTCTTCTCCCTTTCATCCTGGGGGAAGGGGGAGAACTGCACCAGTGGGTGCATGGTCCTAGCTGCTGGCTGGGGTTAAACCACGACACCTGTGCTGAGGCCTCCAGAGCTGGAGGCAGCACTCCATGTGGGGTCCCACGAGAGCAGAATAGAGGGGCAGAACCACCTCCCTTTCCCTGCTGGCCATGCTTCTTTTGATGGAACCCAGGACACAGCTGGATTTCTGGGCTGTGAGTGCACATTGTTGGCTCATGTCCAGCTTTTCATTGCCCCATACCCCCGGGTCCTCCTCAGTGGGGCTGCTCTCAATCCCTTCATCCCCCCGACCTATACTGATATGGGAGGTTGCCCCAACCCATGTGCAGGACCCCGCACTTGGCCTTGTTGAACTTCATGAGGTTCAAATGGGCCCACTTCTCCATCTTATCCAGGTCCCTCTGGATGCCATCCCATCCCTCAGGCAAGTCAACAGCACCACTCAGCTTGGTGTCTCCATCTTGGGTGATTTCTCACTTTGTGGGGCTCCATTCCAGGCCCACCCCAGGCAAATGCTGCTTCTGGAGAGCCCAGGGGATCTCCAGTAAACTCCATTTCCCCCTTGAGAATAAAGTCGTCTGTCACGGCTTGTATGTGACAACCTTGGCTATGTCACTCAGTGACCAGCCATTGCTTCCACTGTCACTACATGCTGACGAGTGAGTCCTAAATCCCATCCTCGAGCTCTAAAAGAACCCAAAAGCAACAGTCCTTTTGGGGATGCCATTGCTCAGGCCTTCTCCTGAGACCAACTTTTAGAAGAAAGGACCAGTGTTTCTGCATAGCACAAAGTAGATCCCATTTTGTTATAGGGATGCTGTGAGAGTTTCAGTCCTGACCTGGTGTTAGACACTGTTATAGAGGCACCAGTGGAGAGATAGTGGGTTAATGCCTCTTTTGAAGTGGAAGGCATCGAAACCTTTCTGCAGGAAAAATCTAAAAAAAAAAGTAAGAATGAAAATAAGAATGAAGAGAAGAAAGAGAGCTCAGGATTGGCGTAGAACATCCTATGAGTCATCTGTGGAGAGAGATGGTAATTTTATTGCTGCTTAGAAGGTGACCATGAAATCAGTTTCTGAATGGAATCTTTGAGCTCCTGGTTCCTCATGCTGTAGAGGAGGGGGTTCAATGCTGGAGTCATCACCGAGTACAGAAATGACACAACCAGGTCCAGAGATGGGGAGGAGATGTTGGGGGGCTTCAGGTGGGCAAACACTCCAGTGCTGATAAAGAGGGAGACCACGGCCAGGTGAGGGAGGCACGTGGAAAAGGCTTTGTGCCGTCCCTGCTGTGAGGGGATCCTCAGCACCGCCCTGAAGATCTGCACATAGGACACCACAATGAAAACAAAACACCCCAATGCTAAACGTGAACTAACCACAAGAAGCCCAACTTCCCTGAGGTAGGAGTGTGAGCAGGAGAGCTTGAGGATGTGGGGGATTTCACAGAAGAACTGGTCGATGGCATTGCCCTGGCAGAGGGGGAGTGAAAATGTATTGGCCGTGTGCAGGAGAGAACTGAGGAACCCACTGCCCCAGGCAGCTGCTGCCATGCGGACACAAGCTCTGCTGCCCAGGAGGGTCCCGTAGTGCAGGGGATGGCAGATGGCAACGTAGCGGTCATAGGCCATGACTGTGAGAAGAGAAAACTCTGCTCCGAGCAAGAAGAAAAGCAGAAATACCTGTGCAGCACATCCTGCGTAGGAGATAGCCCTGATGTCCCAGAGGGAATTGGCCACAGCTTTGGGAACAGTGGTGGAGATGGAGCCCAGATCAAGAACAGAGAGGTTGAGGAGGAAGAAGTACATGGGGGTGTGGAGGCAGTGGTCGCAGGCGATGGTGGTGATGATGAGGCCGTTTCCCAGGAGGGCAGCCAGGTAGATGCCCAGGAAGAGCCCAAAGGTCAAGAGCTGCAGCTCCCGTGTGTCTGCAAATGCCAGGAGGAGGAAGTGGGTGATGGAGCTGCCATTGGGCATTTTCTTCTTTTGGGCACAGGGACCTTTTCAAAATGTAAAGACAGTGACAAGTTAGGGTAGAATTCATAGAATCATAGAATGGTTTAGGTTGGAAGGGACCTTGAAGATCACTGAGTTGCAACCCCCTTGCCATGGGCAGGGACACCTCCAACCACACCAGGTTGCTCAAAGCTCCATCCAGCCTGGCCTTGAACACCTCCAGGGTTGGAGCTTCCACAACTTCTTTGGGACACCTATTCCAGTGCCTTAACACCATAAAAGTGAAAAATTTCTTCCTAATATAAATCTACCTTCTTCCAGTTGAAAGCCATTCCCCCTCAGCCTATGTCTACATGCCCTTGTAAAATGTCCTTCCCCAGCTCTCCTGTAGCCCCTTTAGTTACTGGAGGGCCACAATAAGTTCTCCCTGGTGCCTTCTCTTCTCCAGGCTGAGAAACTCTAAATCTCCCAGCCTGTCCTAATAGGAGAGGGCCTCCAGCCCTCTGATCATCTTTGTGGCCATCCTCTGGACCCACTCCAACAGGCCCATGCCCTTCTTTTGTTTGGGGCTCCAGAGCTGGAATTCTCTGAGTATAATCTATCCAATTTCTCATAAAACACCCCCAAAACACTTTTACCTTTCCAGGAAGACCTTTTGTGAGCTCAGATTGGTGCTGTCTGAGGGTGCCCCAGAGAACAGGAGGTTGTGCTGTTGGCTCTGCAGGACTCAGACCCGCCCTACAGCAAAAGGAAAATAGGAACTTGGGGTGATCTCAGATTAAATCCACTTTTGATAGCAAAGAGCTGTTCAGCATTGTGGCTCCCAATGCACCCGACTGCAGAGCAGAGCTGTGGGGATGTTGTTGTGTTCGTACTGTTTTAGTTGCCCCAACACACCTTAGGAGTGTTTTTAAGACAGAAATCCTGCTGCGCCTTGTGGGTCCTGAGACACAAACGGGCTGTCATTGCAGGGGGTTGACTAGGTGACCCGTAAAGGCCCCTTCCAACCACACCATTCTAGGAGTCTACGATTCTGTGGCACTGGTGCGAGCAGAGGAATGCGCCTTCCAAGTGCATCTCTCTAAAGCCCTCAGCCCCTCTAATCGTACCTGAGGAAGACCTCAGCTCTGCCCTCCCAGCCAGGGACACAGAGGGCTCAGACAGCTGCCCAGCAGCGTTTCCATGGCTTTAGCACCACGATGTCTTCTCTGTGGGACTGCTAGATAACACAGAGATGCTGTGGGAGAACTGTGTCCTTCTGGAGGGCAGCCTGCAGCCCAGCAGGACCCCTCAAAGAAGGAATCACTTATCTTAAATTTGCTTATCCTGAAGGCACGATCAGGTCATTTCCAGCCGCATACACTGTGATTCCCAGAGCGCCAAAGGCAGACAGGATGCAAGTTGGCTGCTTTTCCTCCATGGACATACGTGCACGAAAGTACGTGCAGTGTTGGTGTCTCAGCTGCGCTTCAATCCTTAGCCCCCCCCCACCAGGGAGTGTAACAGTAAGAACAAGGGCAGACGGGAGAGAGGGGATGCCAAAGTACCTCTGCCAGGGCAGGCAGGTGAGGGAGACACAGTCGGACACTTGAGCATATATCTCCTCTGTGGTGGTCAGGTTGCTGGAAAGGCAACTCATGACCAAACCCGCATGACACGAAGGGCAGAGGCTCTGCTGTGTGAGCGAGGGGACCAGGGGTTGCTCCAGGGAAGGCATCTGCACTGTCGGGGAGGGCAGGGAGATGCCTGTATCCCCCTTCCCACAGCATTTCTGGGAGCCCGGCTCTCTTCCTCCCTGCCCATGACTCTCTTACCTGGAGCTTGTCTTGGCCAGGACCTGTTTCTCTGTCCCCATATCTCCTCCCTCTTCATGCTCACAGACCCCATTCCGCCTGCTGCGTGCACAGCTCTGCCCTGCAGACCCCTCCTGGCATCAGGGCACTGCCCAGGAACATCTTCGTGTGCAGGGGTTAACGAGAACCTCAGACAAGTCCTATCAACAAATGGGGTCTCAGAGCCTTGTGCACGGTGGAGAAATCCATTCCCATCTCTCCCTGCCCATCCAGCCGACCAAGAGGAGAAAACTCACAGCATAGACTTATTCCCTTGCGGGTGAATAGTTCCTTGACATTGTTTTTCAAAAGAACCCTCTGCAAATGTCCTTGGGGTGATCTGGAGCTGGGACCAGTCCTCAACCCTGCAGTTCCCTTGCACAAGCAGAAGTAATCTGCCTCACTGGCGGTCACTCCTTCCACCCACAGCTTCTCCACACAGCGCCATGGGAGCTCCCCAGGCAGGGTGAGAGCTGACCCTGGCAGGCGGCAGAGCCCCTGCCTTGGCACACAGCCCCCGGGGTGCAAGGACCCTGCTGGCAAGGACAGCCCTGCCCACCCCTGCCTGCACACCCAGTGTCACCTCCTGCAGACGTCCCCAGGAGCAGGCAGCCATCGTGCCCTGTGCCTCTGATGGCGGGGCAGGGAAGCCCTGCTCTGGAGCACGTCCTTCTCCTTTGCCCCAACCATGGAAGGTGACAGCTTTAGATAGTGCCAGGAGCTGCAGCTGCACTGCCCCGCAGCCAGAGACTTACTGTGCCGAGGGCTGTGGAGATGCCTCCCCTGGTGAACACTCCGCTCTGCCCTCGCTGCCTGCAGGCAGTGCCCTCAGCCCTGCTGCGCTGTGCAGAGGAGCTGCTCCTGGGCAGAGCTGTCTCTCTGCAGCGCTGCCCGCTTGCCAGGAGCTCCCTCCGTCCCAGCAGCCCGGCCCAGCTCAGCAGCAGAGGACCAGCCCACGGTGGCACTCTCTCTGTCCGCTCTGGGCTCCCTGGAGGTGTCCCTGGGGCTCCAGGGGAACCGCCTGTGAAAAAGGCTGATGCAATCTCTCATGTTCCCTCCCTCAGGTGGGCAGAGACACTTACTTCCAGCAGTGGTATTTCTCCCAGCTGAAGAAGAGCTGGCCATGAGTACCTCCTCTTCTTGTCCCATCAGTAGCACACATGGGGTCTTGGACTCTTGGTACCAGGATTCCTTATGGCAAGTCACCACTTGCCTGGTGCCACAGCTGGGGGGCTTCAGCCCAAATGTGCAGCAATGATCTCAGCCAGTGTCTGAAGGAACTGGGCTTTTTTAGCCTGGAGAAAAGCAGGCTGAGGGGAGACCTTATTGCTCTCTACAACTACCTGAAAGGAGGTTGTAGCCAGGTGGGGCTTGGTCTCTTCTACTAAGTAACAAGCAATAGGACAAGAGGAATTGGGCTCGAGTTGCACCGGGGGAGGTTTACATTAGACATTAGGAAAAACGTCTTGACTGAGAGGATTATCAAGCATTAGACCAGGCTACCCCGGAAGGGGTTGAGTCACCATCCCTGGAGGTATTGAAAAGACATGTTGGGGTGGTGCTGAGGGACATGGTTTAGTGGTGGACTTGGTTAACAGTAAAGTCAATGATCCTAAAGGTCCCTTCCAACCTAAACGATTCCATGATTTTATGATTCTATGATTCTATGATTCCATGATTCTATTCTACATAAATTCTGAGAGCCAAGTTACAAAGAGAGAGGGAAAAATAGGTGAAGCTGTATTTTCTAGACTCACTAATTCTCTGTCAGTAAAGAGAAGGTCCCACAGCCTGTGGGACGTTTTCATTAGTTGGCCCTATGGGAAGTTTTGTTTCTTGGGTCTCTTGGCTCGAGCCTGCTGCGTTCCTATTTCCAGCAAGGGCAAAAGTTCCCGTTCAGGTATCAAACTTTTGCCCATCCTGCCCGGAGAGCCAGGACAGTTGTGTCACACAACATTCAGTGTCAGAGTGAAGATGGAAAAGAAGTGTGAATTGAAATGATTAGTCCTCCAATGGAAACTCAAATCCTGAGCTGGCTGGACCACATTGGCTGCAGTTAGACATAAGTTACCTGAGACAAATGTGAGTTCAGACCTGGTTGGCAGAGTTTCTCACAGCCCTCACTGAGGAGAGCAGGGTGTTGCGAAAGGGGAGCACATATCTGTTCCTCAAATCCCAAGGTAGTGCCCAAAACATCTTTCCCTTGGCCTCTGGCATCTCATGCCTTGAGATGCAAGAAATGCTGGGCCTTCTGTCAGTAATCCTCCAACAATCCTTCAGGCGGTTGTGTGAGTTCCCTATCAGTATCTAAAAAAAGTAACACCTTCCCCCAAAACTAAACAAACAAAAGCCCCACCAATCACAAAAGAACAATCCAAAGTCACCCACAAACATTAATCTGCCTAAATCTAAATGCAGCAGTTTGCATCTTGGACTGCCGCTCTGGGCAGTGCCAGTGAAATCAGTATTTGCAGCGTGAGCCGTGATACCCCATCCTCAAGAACAAATCCAACGCAGTTCAGAGGAAGGGTGGTCTTTCAAAAGTCACTGTGTGTGTCCCCAGGTGGCATGGACACTGCTGATTCCCCACTCCAGAGCGGCAGAGGCTGGAGCCCCTTTGCATGATGGACTTCTTGCCAGGAAGCCACAGCTATGGGGGTGTCTCACCTGGTTCTTACTGTCCCTTAGCTCAGCATCCATTTCCGTGTATTTCACTCTTTTCTATGTCTACTCTTTCTACATGTCGGAATGACAGAAAAGCAAACATTTCCTAAAAGTTTGTCATAATGTCCTTGCTATAGACAAGAAGCCCATCAACCCTGGAGGCAGCCAAGAACATTGCCATGAGCACCAAGAAGATCCAAGAAGCTCAAGGCCTCTTCTGAAGGGCAGCAAATTCTTGCAACTGTGATTTGAGCCTGGAAGTGGGAAGGAATTTTCGTCTGTGCTTGGAGGAGGAATAAGCGTGTTGTGGCAGTATGTCAGGGCCGAAGGCCCTTGCGCAAATCAGGGATGATGGAGACATTTCCATCTTGTGTGCGTGCCTCAGGGCAGGAAATGGGGCATGCCCGCTGCTGGGGGTGTGTGTACTCAGTCAAGCCTCATGAGCTGACCTTGTTCTCTCATGCAAGAAAGAAGAAAACAGGAGGACTGAGTTTGCCATACCTCAGTCAGCCAGTGGGAAACAAAAAAGTAAAGACATTGGGAGAGGAGGGTTGGAGAGGGGGAGACAGATGAGGAGAAGGAAAGAGGGGGAAAAGTGATGATTGCTGTGTTAAAACATCGGGAAGCCAAGACCCAGCTTGTTTGCCTGTCTTCTGAAGATGGATCTTGGTTTTTCTTTTCGGGGGGGTGACCCTGTCAGACTAGCTTTCACAGTTGTCCTCTGCTAGGAAGCCCAGAGAACACGAGGGCTGGCATGCATCTACTGGAATTTAGACGTGTCCACTAGCGGGGCTTGATTCAGCTGCCCACTTCTCACTGCCAATAGGGAGGTGCCCTGAGGAGTCCCAGGCATGCAAGAATGGCAGCCCTCAGCTTGGCTGGGTAACGGAAGAGGAAACAGCATGTTTAGCGTAAGTTTTCTCCCACTCCTGGGCAGGTGTGGCATTTCACAGCTCCCACCTGCAGGATCACAATCGTGTTTACTTTAAAGAAGGAAGCAAGCCAGGGAAGATTTGACACTCTTCAACACCAGACCTGTATTTCTTTAAGACACAAATTCCCCTCTCCCACTTCTCATTCCACAACCAGTCCACAGATTCTGCACTTCTAAAGATGGACCTGGGACACAAAATATGCACTTACGAATTGTCCATGCTTGGTCAAAGGAGACCCACAACCTGTGCCTTCCTGGTGGATCTCAACTAGTATGAGCTCTCGACGCAGGCCACAGTTTTTCTGAGTGCATTTCCTAGAGCCCCCTTGACCTCCCTGTTCTGCAGGCTGTAGAGGAGAGGATTGACCATGGGCGTGAGGATGGTGTAGAAAAAGGAGAGCACTTGATTGAGCTGCCTCAGTGAGGCTGTCCTGGGTATCATATAGACAACGACGAGGGTGCCATAGAAAACAGTGACCACCATGAGGTGAGAGGAGCAGGTGGAGAAGGCCTTCTGCCTCCCCATGGTGGTCGGGATCCTCAGGATCGCAGCTATGATGCAGATGTAGGATACCAAAGTGACTACAAACGGGACGACTACATCCAGAAAACAGATTATGAAAGTCACCAGTCTAAGCATGGTGGTGTCACTGCAGGCGAGCTCTAGCAACGGGGCAAAATCACAGAAGAAGTGATCAATTGCATTGGGACCACAGAAGTGTAACTTGGAAAATTGTCCAGTGACTATGGTAGACATCAGTAATCCTGCTAGCCAGGACCCAGCCGCCAGCTGGAGACAGAGCTTCCAGTTCATGAGGCTTGCATAGAGCAGGGGTTGACATATGGCCAAGTACCGATCATAGGACATGGTGGCCAGCAGATAGCACTCGGCACCTGCAAAACAGCCAAAGAAAAAGAACTGCGTCATGCAGCCTTGAGCAGAAATGGTTCTGTCCCTGGTTAGCCGGCCAGCAGCCTGGGCAGGATAGTGGAGGTATAGCAGATTTCTACACTGGATAAATTCCCCAGGAAGAAGTACATGGGAGTGTGAAGATGCCGATGTGCCACCACCAGCACAACAACGAGGATGTTGCCAAACATGGTCACCATGTAGATCATGAGAGAGAGGATGAAGAGAGGCACCTGAAGCTTGGGGACGTTACTCAATCCCAGCAGGAGGAACACCACTGGTGAGGTCTGGTTGTCCCATTCTTCTTTCTCCATGAGGTGCTGTAGGACCTTCTTTTCCCCATGAGGCAGGAAGGGAACCTGGGGAAGGGCATGTGTTTCTGTGTTTTTTGTGAAAATGAACTGGGAAGAAGTCACTGCCAGAGACAACATGGAGGTTTTCCCCCATTTGACTGAATTCCGACTTGGTTTAGGGGCACTATTCCTGGCGAAAGGGCAAGAAAAGGTTCTTTGAGAGGGCCAAACTGCTCTTCTTTGAAGAATCTCCTCTGATTAGAGAGGTGAGTTGCCGCATCGAGGTGCCTATTTCTGTGGAATGAAAGAGAATGTTCATTTGATCATATTAGATTGTGATGCGTGAAGTTATTGCCAGGAATACCCACCATAGGTTTTAGCCAAATTTCAAGCAACAGAAAGACGGGCCAGAGAGGAAAACTCCATCATGCAAAAAAGCCTTTAGGGGAACGCATCGTGCCATAGACAGCTTCTTTCCACTGAGGAAGAATGGACACCGAAGAGGGCTAGTGGTCTCAACTCCCTGAAACATTTGCTTTCTGATGACGCAATTCTGTCCCTGGACAGTCCATCTCTTTCCACTGACCAAGAGTGGCCAGGACTTACTAGCTTGGTAGCTGAAGGCACTGCAAAGGGTCTGTTAGACAGGAGACTCACAGGCAGATATGAACTTGGGAGAGAAGGGTGGGGAAAACGGGATTCCAGAGAAGAGGTACCTGAGGTTCTAAGCCAAATGAGGAAAAGCGATGGTGCACAAGGAGGAGGCAAAAAAGACAGGGGTGACGATCATTTGCTGGACATCTCTTCCTCCTCACCTTACATTTCTGGGTGCATTTGGGCTGCCTCCCTGCAGCAGCGCAGCACCTGGACCTCAGCATTGCCACCTGAGTGCTCAGGGCTCCCTGTTCAGCACTGCAATGAAGACACAAGAGTGTCCTGGGGGTGAGTGGGGGCTGAGGCGGTGCAGGATCCTCATGAAGCACAGGTTTCCAGTAAATGCCTGATACACACCTGATTGCCTGCCCAGGGAACGCCTGTGGCTGAAAGAGAAAGCCTACACCACCTCTCTGGGCTTCCATAATACTCGGGTCAGACAAAACACTGTCCCTGATGATGCTCTGCCTCAAACTTCACACATTTTACAGAGAGTTGGAGATGGCCAAGGCAGGCACCTGGTGAGCCCAGAGAGTTCCTGGGATGGAGGAGCCCTTTGACTCAGTGAGTCAGCGCACCTACACTGGGATGCATTGTTCCAGAAGGTGCTTCCATGGGGAGGGTGCCCCAGAGTCAGTGCTCTCAGTAAATCACACCCCATGTGGATGGCTGAGAGACAGCTGTGAGAGAGCTGAGGCATTGAGGTGAAGCCCTAAGACACAAGCAAGATGGAGAAAGAGACAGAGAGAGAATAAGAGTTGAGACATTAAAGGACGTGTGTTGGCATGCTGGCCCCATACCCTCCTCTCCAACCTCTTCATGTCCACGGAGGTGTCCGAGTGCCCATCAGCTGATGCCCCGCAGCTCTGTCTCTGCACTGACAACCACGCTGCCTCTATCTGTTCAGTGGCGTCAAGGACCCAGGGAGGGTATCCAGAGGAAAGAGTGAGCTGGGATAAGAAGACGTGCAGGACAGGGCTGTACCAAGACACATGGTCCCACTTCCTAGTGGCCGCTGTGCAAAGAGCCACTGGCACATTAATGACACCCACCTCAGCAAGCCCAGCACCTACCTGTAGTCCCCAGCAGGATGTCACAGCCCTTCCTCTGAGGGGAATGGAGCATGAAAGGCAAGGTCGGGGGGCTATCTCCTGCCTCTTCCCCATTCCACCCTCCCCTTTCCAATTCTTCCTGCAGACCCTGACCCATGGCTTAGTCGCTGCTCTTGTCCTTGCACTCACCTGTCACCATCTCCTTCTGAGAGTCTTCAGCAGCACCTGAATATCCCCTTCTCTGCAGTGCCTCCCGGGTTTATAGAAGAGGCTCCTGAAGGTTCCTGCTGCAGCTCAACTCTCTGTGTCACAGAAAGTGAGCCCTGTGCAAGTGAAGCCCCGGGGGGATGAAAGCCCTGAGCTGCCCTCCCTTGGACCTCTGTGCTCTTCGGAGGCGGGGAAACAAGCTGGGGAATGAGCCGTGATCTCTTCCAGCTCACGGAGCAGAACTATAATGAGATGCTCCTCACAGCTTCTCCTTCTAGACTCCACGAATGGTTGTTGGGGAGGAAGGAGTGATTTCCTCCAAGCTAAGGAGACTGGAAATGTGGGACAGGATAAGTCCCTCACAGGGGTGCCAGGCTCTGCCCTTTAAGGAGAGAGGAAACCCAAACCTTCCCCAGAGGCCAAGGTGCTTCAGTTGCTGGGGACTAAAGTGAGCTCAGCTGCTGATCTAGAGTGACAGTTAGGACTCCACCCTCCTAGAGGAATGGTGCACAGGGTTCTCCTTGGCTCCAGCTTTAGGTTAAGGGAGCTGACTTAGGTTAAGCTCTGCTGACTTGCTCCTCATGACAGGTGGACCCCTCAGGTCTCTCCTCTGAGTGCAAAGGGAGAGAAAGACCCTGAGACATCATTTAGGGTAGCAACTGCACAGAGCATTGTCTCCAGTGGAGTCAGACTTGGTGGTCAGGGCTGTGTCCCAGTAGGGTCTTGAAAACTTCAAAGAGTGGACATTCCATAGCCTGCCTGGACAACTTGTTCCAGTGTCTGTCTGTCTGATGTTCTTCCTGTTCCAGGTCAGAATCTCCCGTTTCAGGTTATAGAATCATAGACTCCTAGGATGGTTAGAGTTGGAAGGGACCTTAAAAATCATCTTGTTCCAACCCCCTGCTATGGGCACCTTCCACCAGTCCAGGTTGCTCAAAGCCCCATCCAGCCTGGCCTTGAACACCTCAAGGGATGGAACAGCCACAGCTTCTCTGGGCAACCTGTGCCAGTGTCTCACCACCCTCAGAGTGAAGAATTTCTTTTCCCATATCCAATCTAAATCTCCTCTTTTCCAGTTTGAAGCCATTCCCCCTCGTCCTATCACTACATGCCCTTGTAAAAAGTCCCTCTCCAGCTTTCTTGTAGGCCCCCTTTAAGTACTGGAAGGCCACTGTAAGGTCTCCCTGGAGCCTTCTCTTCTGCAGACTGAAGAACCCCAACTCTCTCAGCCTCTCTCATTACCAAGGCTAATGGTTTCTTCACCAGCAGAGTCCTTTTGTAACTGTAAGGTTGCAGCTGTTCCTGGTGGGGGTCTCTGCAGATCCATCTCTGATCACACATGAAGCCTTGCTCCAGATGTGCCCCAGCTGTTGGTGGCTCTTGATGTGTGTGAGGCCAGAGCGGGGGGACAAGGGGCCCATGAGCAGCCTTCCCTGAGCAGATCCCACCACCCTTCAGGCACACTAGCTGAAGGGGGGTTTAGCAGGTGGGTGGGACAAGACAATCTCCAGAGACCCCCTCCAAAACCCTACCGGTGTGATCCTGGGATTCTGTGAGTGATCTGGTTTGAGCCAGTGCACCTGAAGGAATTTTTTCCTGGATGAAATTTACATTCACTCTTGGCTCTAGTTAAGGTCTGACCCATGCTTTAACTCCAGATGAGATCTTCTGTCAAAAACAAGAGCATTTTTCCTTTCCCACTTGGGTTCTGATAGTGACTCCCAGACACCTTGGCCACCTTTTTCCTCCACAAGACAGCTTGCTTCCAGACACTGCTCCCCTGACTGAAGGGAGCTGAGGGTCCTCACTGGTGCCTACCTGAGGCTGGTGGCAGCTGAAGAAGCGTGTCCTGATCAAACGGTGCAGGTACAGTCTGGAGAGTTAGGCCCAGCAAGGACTCAGAGCCCATTTTGCCAAGTTGTACCATGCTGTTCCTCCAGGAGTTCCTCAGCTCTTTTAGCGTTGAGGTCTATGGTCAGCAGGGCCCCGTGAGCCTTGTGCAGAGGGCAGGAGAGAGCCAGTCAGCTTTCTTCAGCCCATGAGTCTCTCTAGGAGAAGACCCAGGTCTGCCTTAGGCACTGGTTCTATCCAGCTGCTGGACCCTGGTCTTCATGGTCTCCTCATTGCCTGCACCCAGGCATTGGAGTCCTACAGGCCCTGCTCCAGTTGCTGGAAGACAGACCTCGTATCCTCCTCACCGGTGATTCCAGCTTGAAGTTCACTGCCATTCACACATGCCCACTAAGAACAGAGGATGCGCCCGCACAGAAGGTAGTTGGAAATCGGCTCCAATGAGAACACGGGACACAGGCTACTGCAGGGCTCCATCAGAGAAGCCTGCTGACTAGAAACCTGTTTCCACTCACACGGTCCCTTTTCCCCCCTTTGCTCTGTTTTCCTATTTTTTTGCCAAACCACTTTCCTGCTGGTTCTGTTTTCCTTTACACTCAAAAGGAGTTTTCCAGGGCTACACACAACAGGGACTTATCCGAGAGTCCCGATTTCAGTATGTATATAGCAACACACGGATTATGGTGCTGTAGGCATCCTAGTCAAGGGAAGGCTTAAAGGGAAATTGCAAGGAGACTTTTGCAATGGCTGCGTGGGTCTGTAGAAGAGATGCTTCTGAAATGATCATAGAATCATAGAGTGATTGAGGTTGGAAAAAGCCTTTAAGATCATCGAGTCCAACTGTTAACCTAACACTGCCAAGTCTAGCAGTTAATTTTGAAGGTGACTCATTTTGGCTCATTTTGGAGCTGGTTAATTTTGAAGGGGGTGACTCAACTCAATCCTTTGGTTCCATGTCAATCCCCTCTCTCAGACCAGTGTCTCCTCTTGTCGATGTAGATGATGAGTTGGGAGGGTCCCTGGACCACCCAGGGGATTAATGACTGAAGTGCTCTGGCTGCACACTTGCACAGGCTTGATGCCCAGCTACACCACCATGAGAAATGTAACAGAATTCATACAGCTTTTGCCAGAAATATCAGTTCCTAGCTGGCAGTCCAGAATACCCATGCAAACCAGCATGGCTGGAGAAGCATTTCCTGAGTCTGAAGACAAGTGGGCTGGATCAATATTTGTCTCATGCCATTGGGTAAAAACACAGAGAAAAGCAGAATCCTTACAGAGGGCAGTTCTGGTGTCCCATTTCAAGAAGGAAGAGGAAGCCCAAGAAAAGGGAAGGAAGGGTCAAAAACACAACATGGTATTAGTTACCCTTGTCACGCATTCAACTGACTGGGTACTGAAATTGATCCTCACAACCGTACCACATCTTTCCTGAAGACCTTTCCAGTCATTCCAGAGTGGAAAGTCCTCCTTTTCACACCGCTGATGGTGATTTATCTGCTCACTGTCACGGGGAATGCAGTCACCATTGCCGTCATTTGACTCTGCCGCTAGTACCACACCCCCATGGATCCCTTCCTCAGCACCTTGTCCTTCTTGGCCATTTGGTTCACTTTGGTCATTCCCCTAACATGTTTGGCAGTCTCTGTGGCTGCTTACAAGTCACAGACCTTCTCCTCTGTCTTCCTGGGCCCAGCTGAGTTTAACCTATGTGTTGTGATGTGTTTCCTTTGCTGCAGTGCCATTTGCAACCCCTCATACTACTCTGTCCTTACGAACTCCTGGTTGTGCTCCATGCTCATCTTTAGCTGCTGGGCAATGACAACTCTATCCATGCTCAGCCCACCAACTTGTATGCCATCGGACCCTCTGTACCCAGTGTAGAGACTGCTTCTTCTGCGGCATTGTCCCTTTGCTGGGAGCAGCCCGCGTGGGCTCCAGCTACTATGAAACATGAGCGTTTCTCTCTCCTCTTATTTTCAGATAATTTAGGTGTCACCCAACAGATTAAGAACACACAACCCTTTGGGTGTTTGAACTGACCCAGAAAATGGAAACTGGGACTGTGACCTCTGTTGCACTGACTCACTATGCTCATCCTGCTGTAGGTGACTGAGCCTGAGCCGCATACAGCCAGTGGTTTAACCTCAGAAAGTTTTCCAGGCACAGCCAGTGCAGAAATGCCCCTGTGCCAGACTAGAGGCAAAGAACAAGCCGGGCGATTGGGTTCTAAGACAAGCCTGAGCCCCAAGTTCAAATGTCCATGCAAGCATGGGGCACCGCCCTATACTGAACTTCCCATTTTACTCTTTGGGTAAGTGCTACCCATTCTGCCCTGGGACAGAGCCTGCGGGGACAACACAGGCTGTGGAGAAGCTTTGCATCCCTGCTTCAAACCCACCATCTCTTTCCGTCCCTCTCCTCCCCTTGCATTTTGAATCATCCTAACTTTGGGGGTCATCTGCTCTGCTTCTTTCTATGTCTAAAAGCAAGTGCAAAGATGAAGGGGAAAACATCAGTCTTCATTGCATGTATTTTTTCTTGTGCTTCCTTCTGTTAGATGTGTATTTTGATGTAAAAAAAAAACAACAGTAAGTTAATGAGTCAGAGATTTGAGACTTGAATAATGAGTTTCATGTACTTTGTTGCAGGTGCCTATGAGAACTTGCTTCCCCAAGGCTCCCTCTACAGTCAATGGAGACACGAGAAAATGCTAGAGACTGGGTCCTCCCAACCCATAACTGGCATGCCAAAGAAAGATTACAAATCTCTTCCAGACACTCTTCTCTCGCCCTGCATTTAGGTCAGGACATTTGGTAGTAATAGCAATGAGCCGCTGTTTGGAAACCACTGCATTTCGGCACAGACAAATGTCAGAGGAGACCGTGTGACAGAGTGTGTGGAACCATGGTAAATTTCAATCATTATTTAGAATACTGAAGAAGACAAGTTCTATGTGGTCCCTATTCCACCCCCTCCCCCTTTCCGGAAGAAAGCGAGAAGAGAACAAGAATCTGTGGAGGAGAGCAGGGGATTACAAAAGAGGTGCTTGATATTACTTGGTTTGAAATCAACAAATCCTCAGGGATTCCTAGCCCAAAAAGGCAAGTACTGAAAAGTACATAAAAGAGCTTTCAACATACACATTTGATTTGATTTGATTTGATTTGATTTGATGTTTAACATTTGTGCAATAGAAGAGATGAGTTTGGCACATAGGTATGACAGACGTTTGCAATAGGTCTGAGTGAATTTGGAATTTCCCAGGAATGGGCTGAAATGGCTAAAAGCCTCTTTAAAATCTTCTGTTCTGCAGAAAGAACCCTTTGTGAGTGTTTGAAAAAGGTAGAAAGAAGACGACAAATACTCTGGGGACTCTAACTGAAATGTAAAACATAAAAGCCAGGGTGTGAGAAATGCTTGGAGGACTATCTCTGTGTTCTATAGGAAGACTGCAGGAAAGGAAAGAAGTAGAAGAGGAAGGACAGACCTTGTCATCCAGACCATGAAATTATCACACTTGGCTTTCTGCCGTGTTCCTGCCTCGGCAGGTTGAACTGTAATTCAGCATGGGACCAGAAAATGAAACTGCAGTTACTGAGTTCATCCTCGAGGGTTTCTCGGGGCTTGATCAAAGACTACAGCTATTTCTCTCTCTGGTCCTTCTGCTCATATACCTGACAACAGTGATGGGGAACACAACCATCATTTTCCTCGTGTGTGTGGATCACCGCCTGCAAACCCCCATGTACTTTTTCATCAGCAACCTGTCCTTCCTGGAAATATGGTTTACATCCTCCACGAGCATCAAATTGTTTGTGATCCTGGGTTCTGGTAGGAGAACAATCTCACTAAGCAGCTGCTTTGCCCAATCCTATTTCTATTTTGCCCTGGGCTGTACAGAGTTTGTTCTACTTGTTGTCATGTCCTTTGACCGCTATGTTGCCATCTGCCAGCCTTTGCGTTACACTGCTATCGTGAAGCCTCAGCTCTGCATCCACCTGGTTCTTGCTGCTTGGGTCATGGGCATCACACTCTTGACTTACCGTCCGGTCCTCCTCTATAAGCTGACTTTCTGTGGCTCGAACAAGATCCATCATTTTTTTTGTGACAACTCCCCCTTATTCAAATTGTCCTGCTCTGACACCAGCCTGATTTGGAAAATAGACTCGGTTTTATTTTCGTTTGTCATTCTCGGTTCCTTATGTTTAACTCTGACATTTTACATAGGCATCCTTTCCTGTATTCTACACCGCCCAGCAGCCTCCGGCAGGAAAAAAGCCTTTGCTACATGTTCTTCTCATCTCACCACCTTGGCCATTGTATACGGGAGCTGCATTGCTCTCTATGTGCATCCTTCAGGAGATGTTTCCTTGGAGGCAAACAGAATGGTAGCTTTGCTGAACACTGTCCTGTACCCATTCTTAAACCATTCATCTACAGTCTTAGAAACAAGGCTGTGATACTGGCCCTGAATGAAGCCATTGCCCGTGCAACACGATAGCTTTTCCCTCAATCACGATGCCTTTCTGGACAGCAACTCCAATGATCTGCTCTCCTATGTTAAATAATACCAATGAATATGCATATAACCACCAAACACAGATGTCTCAGGAGATTTATGTTCTCATTGGATTGATTTAGGTTGAGTGATAAGAAGCTCATCTGCAACTGAAGAAGGCACAAGCAATGTCAGGGGTGTAACTCACTTAATGTCCTGCTCCCCAACCCACCACAGCAGAGCCACCAGCTCATCAAGAGCCCATCTCCAGAAATCAAGAAGAGCACAGAGGCACAGTGGCAGATGGAAACCCCAATTACAGACTCCTGAGGAAGGAACATCTCAGCTCAGCTCCTTCCAGGGCTGCCCTGGAACAGCCATCAGCCCCAGGTGTGAAATCCATCAAGAAGAGTCACAGAGAGCAGCTCTCTGGATCACCATTTGGACTACGGGGATTGTTGCCTAGGGCTGTAGGACACATTATGGGTACGCTCCTTTTGATGCAGCCCAGGATGTGGTTGGCTTTCTGGGCCAGTAGTTCCCTGAGCTGCACTTTTGGCCTCCTTCAAAGTTGGGTCCAACACTTGATTGTCCTCTCTCACAAGAGACCTCTACAAATCCAATGACTTTCCAAAAATTATATTCCGCAGAAATACTGATCTTCCCCCGCAACTTCATTGCCACTATTCTGCCTGTTAATAAAGTGGTTTTAATATCTCTCATCTTTCAGACCTGTATCACCTGTTTATATACAATGACCATTTCTAAAGTCAGCTTTTCAGATGCAGACTGTCTCGACAAAGGCCTTTTCTATTGCACTCCACTTTTCTCCTGCCCTTCCTCTTTGGTCATTCAGATTCCTGTCACCTATCCAGCTGCTGCTTTGAGTTTCAGGGAGTTACAAGTTTGCCTGTCTTTCAGTTGTCTAATTATCTCCTTTAGCCAAGTCTGTAACTACGTTTATATCTCTCTTTTTGTACCTGTCCATCTACAGCATTTCTGATAAGATCATCCCTTGTAGCAAAGCAACCTCATTAGAGGCAGCTTGTCCTGAGCATCTGGTTGCAGAGGGTGTTTTATTGTTTATCAAACTTGATCATGCTTTACTTTTCTCTGCTTGCAAAGAGGAAAACTCCTCCTGTGCCTGGGTGCAGCCAGGTCTCTGAGGAGCGCAGGAGGGAGATGGTGCAATGGAGCTGTAACACCCAGCTGCAGACTTCAGTGGAGAAGTCTGAGGTAAGGAAAAGTGATGCAAATCCCAGTTGGCCAATGACAGGGATGGGGAGGACAGGGAGGTGAGGAGCAAAGCTGTCCATACAGCCTCAGACCTCAGGGGACTGCTTTTCCTGGCTGTCCAGACCTCCTGAGGATACTCTCTGCATCAATATCAACTGCTGACAGCTTCTATCACCTCTTCTCTAACTGAAAAGCTAATAAAAAGAACCTTTGAAATAAATTAAAAAAATATTTTCTATTAGGTTCTCTGTAAAATCTTCCTTCTAAATTACACTATGAAACATCTCCAATTAGCTCTATTGAAGACTTGAAGCAAATGACAGGGAAAGAAATAGCTCATTAGGACTTTCTGTACCTTAATGAGCCCTATGGTGTATTTGACCCTGACTCCATCAACCTCAGACAGTGAGAGGAGACTGAACAAAGTGCTCCAGAAGTCCAAGTCAGAAGCAAAGTACCTTGAAGCCTTGATTGGCCCCACTGAGGGTCGTTACTGCCAAAGCCTCCCCATGGGCTCGTTAGAGGAGATAACTGGAGGCTGTGGTTGCAAGTAGGCAAAAGCACTGTGCAGGTGGCTGTAATGCTGAGGAACCCCTTGGCTTGGTTGATGCAGCAGAAAGGCCAACCCCTGACCCCCAGGCCCTGGGAAGGCAGGTCCTGCCCCTCACTGGTGGCTCAGGGCTCTTCCTGGGGGTGGTGGGGTGTGAGCGTGAGTGAGGCCGAGTGTAGGAAAACCGCACACCACCTCCCGGCTTCCCCAAGCAATGGGGAAGAAGAAACCAAGTCCAGAGCCTCACCATAAACTTGTGCCTGTGTTATGGTTTGAGAAACCCCTCACAATTTATTGTCCTTTAGACAATCACTCTGTCACCCGATGACCCCTGCCCACCCAGGAAAGGGAATCAGGCAAAAAACAAGCAAACACATGGGTGGAAATGTCAACAGATTTAATAGACAAAGATTGGATAATTTACATTACTAACACCAAAGAACCAATACGGATCCAGATACCAATACAAAATATACAAAGACTACACTCAGCTAACAATATCAGTCGGAAGCTGTGCACTCCCTGCAGTGGACAGTAAATGTGGGACACTGCGAGCGCTACAGCTTCAGGAGGAGGGGGAGGGCTGGGGGATCTGGCACTGGGGAAGAAGTTCTCAGGATGGCAGCCATCAAGGGAGAAAATGAACTTTGCAGCAAACTTTCTAATCTATATTGAATGTGACGACGCTCATGGTATGAAATAACCGTGGTGGCAGCTTGGGTCAAGTGCTGAGGTCTCCCTCCTGAGGTCCCCGCTCCGGGCGAGCTCGAAAACGCTAAGACCTCGAAACCCACACACCACAGCTGGCTATAAAGTAAATATAGTCACAAATTCAGACACTAGAGTCCTCTAAAAGTGCAGTCTCACTCAAATTACTGTTATATTTGTCTTCTAATGTATATATACACACACACGCAAAAATATAATTCTCTAAAGTGATGAACTATTCCTTTAAGAGGTCTGTTGAATTTCTGTAGTTCAAAACGAGGAGTCCCATCTATCATAATTGTCAGCAGAACTGCTACCCTGGACTTCCGGAGGGCAGACTTGGGGCTTTTCAGGAGCCTGGTTGACAAAGTCCCCTGGGAGGCAGTCCTCCAGGGCAAAGGAGCCCAGGAAGCCTTCATGTTTTTCAAGAAGGAAGTCTTAAAGGCACAGGAGCAGGCTGTCCTCCTGTGCCAAAAGACAAGCCGTTTGGGAAAAAGACGGGCCTGGCTGAACGGGGAGCTAGGGTTGCAACGTAGGGAGAAAAAGAGGATTTATGGCCTTTGGAAGGGCAGGCCACTCATGAGGACTACAAAGAGGTAGAGAGGCTGTGTAGGGAGAAAATCAGAAGGGCCAAAGCCCAGCTAGAACTAAACCTGGCTTCTGTTGTCAAGGGCAACAAACAAAGTTTCTATAAATGTATTAGCAATAAAAAGAAGACTGAGGATAATCTCTATCCTCTAGTAGATGGGACCAGTAACAGAGTGACCAAGGATGAGGAAATGTCTGAGGTACTTAATGCCGTCTTTGCCTCAGTCTTCAGCAGTAGAACCAGTTGTTCTCTGAGTGCCCAGACCCTTGAGATGGAAGACAGGGATGGGGAGCAGAACGCATCCCCTGTAATCCAAGGGGAAATGGTGAGGGACCTGCTTCAGCACCTGGAGGTACACAAATCTATGGGGCCAGATGGGATCCACCCAAGGGTGCTGAGGGAGCTGGCGGAAGTGCTCACCAGCCCACTTTGCATCATTTATGAGAAGTCCTGGCTAACCGGGGAGGTCCCAGCTGACTGGAGGTTGGCAAACATGACACCCATCCACAAGAAGGGCAGGAAGGAGGATCCAGGGAAGTACAGGCCGGTCAGTCTGACCTCGGTGCCTGGGAAGGTCATGGAACAGATCATCCTCAGGGCCATTACATGGCACATGCAGGAGAACAGGGTGATCAGGCCCAGTCAGAATGGGTTTGTGAAAGGCAGGTCATGCCTGACAAACCTCATCTCCTTCTATGACAAGGTGACCCGCCTAGTGGATGAGGGAAAAGCTGTGGATGTTATCTACCTGGATTTTAGCAAAGCTTTTGACACCGTTTCCCACAGCATTTTCCTGGAGAAACTGGCTGCTCATGGCCTGGACCAGGTGTACTCTTCGCTGGGTAAAAAACTGGCTGGATGGCTGTGCCCAGAGAGTGGTGGTGAATGGAGTTCAATCCAGTTGGTGTCCAGTCACAAGTGGTGTCCCCCAGGGCTCGGTGCTGGGGCTGGTTCTCTTTAATATCTGGATGAGGGTATCTAATGCACCCTCAGTAAGTTCGCAGATGACACTAAGCTAGGTGGGCGTGTTGATCTGCTTGAGGGTAGGTTGAATTGCAGAGGGACCTGGACAGACTGGACTGATGGGCCAAGGTCAATGGTGTGAGGTTCAACAAGTTTAAGTGCCGGGTCCTGCACTTGGGTCACAACAACCCCATGCAGCACTACAGGATTGGGACAGAGTGGCTTGAAAGCTGCCGGGCAGAAAAGGACCTGGGGATGTTGGTGGACAGCCGCCTGAATATGAGCCAGCAGTGTGCCCAAGTGGCCAAGAAGGCCAACGGCATCCTGACCTATATCAGGAAAGGTGTGGCCAGAAGGACAAGGGAAGTGATCATCCCCCTGTACTTGGCACTGGTGAGGCCCCACCTCGAGTACTGCTTTCAGTTTTGGGCCCGTCACTACAAGAAGGACATTGAGGTGTTGGAGCTGAATGGGTTTTTAAACATTGCATTAGGCTGCCCAGGGAGGCGGTGGATTCACCATCCCTGGAGGTGATTAAAAAAAGAGTAGATGTTGTACTTAGGGACATGGTTTAGAAGTGGTTTCTGTCAGGCTATGTTAATGGTTGGACTTCATGACCTTAAAGGTCCCTTCCAACCTCAGCAATTCTATGATTCTATGATTCTACAACATGTACTGCTGAATGGTGTTACTGCTGCCTGGGCATTTCCCCTTGTTGAACTCGGTGAAGTTCCCCTCTGCTCCTTTCTCCAGCCTGCTGAGGTCCCTCAGAAGGGCAGCACAACCATCTTGTGTAGCAGCAACTCCTCTCAGTTTCATATCATCTGCAACCCGCTGAGGGTGAACTCTGCCCCACCATCCAGGCCATTAACCAAGTTGTTAAAGAGTGTTGGTCCCAGTGTCGACTCCCCACGTACAGACGTAGTAAATGACCTCTAGCTGGATTGCGTATCTCTGGACACAACCTTCTGACCCCAGGTGTTCAGCAAGCTTCCAATCGACCGCCCTTTCACAGAACCACAGAATCATAGAACCTATGATAGAGAACTCCTATATTCTTTTCTGTGTTCTCTCTCTAATCATAGAGATCTGCAGTGACAATAATGGCATTGTTCCCCTGTTCAGCCCCACATTGCCTGACAGAATTCGGGGCAGCTACTCAATTTCATGTTCAAACCTTGGCCCAGAGAGCTACATGAGATGCCAAGGCTGGCACGGACCACACGGGACCTACGAGAAAGCGGTTCCCATTCAGGGTGGATGCATCACAGATGCCCCAGACAGCATCGCAGAGAGTGCTATTTGGTGTCTGTTCTGTTGTCTGATGCCGTCACTCAGAGGCATCAGTCAGAGGCATCAGTCACCAGGTCTGTTCAGGGGCAAGGTCTGACCCTTCTCTATCCCACAGCGGCACATGTTGCATGGAAATGAAGCACACTGCACAGGCATCTTCACTCACTCCCTTGGTGAAAAGACCAATAACTTGAACAGTGTGCCTGGATACATCTTGTCCTAAAAGAGGGCATCGTCCAGGTCCAGCAATGGTCCATATCAAAACTCAATTGAAACTCAAAAGGAATTCCAGGGCACCAAGATGAGCTTTTGCTACTTCGGGAACAGTTAAAGAAGCCCAAGGGATAATGTAGCAGCACTGCTGAATTTAGTAGGAGTAGGTGTAGGTAGATCTGAGACACTTGATGTCCTCTTTTCCTCTGTTACCACCAGCAAGGTCTCCCAGGCCTTTGTGCTTTGAGGCAGGATTCCAGAGGAGAACAACCAGCAGTGGATGGGGAACAAGCCAGGGTTCACATGAGCCAACTACACACTTACCAGTGCGTAGGACCAGAGAGTTTGCATCCAAGGGTGTTTTTTTTCACCAGGAGGTGCTGCTCTGTGATGATCCCAGTAAGAAAGGCACTCAGCCTCCATAAGGGACCTTTGAAACTCTTCTGACATCTACCCAGAGAAGCCTCCAGGTTCATGAGCAGGTTCCCATGAAGAACCGTAAGTATCCTGGCATTCAGTGGCCAGGCAAAGCAACAGGGTGCCAACAGTCTGGAGGATCTTGGGATGACTTCTTAACACAGCTGCCAGGTGGGCCAGGAAGGGTGGTGCTCACCTAGCCCAGGTACTGGCCAACATGGAAGAGCTGGTCAGGATGTGATCAACAGTGTCAGCCCTGGCGGTCGTGACCAGGAAATAGTGGTGTCCCAGGTGCCAAAGAGGAGTGAGGAAGGGCAGCAGCGGAGCACAGATGGGCGGGCTCCAGAGAAGACGACTTTGACGTGCGTGGGAGACTGATACAAGCGGTGCCCTGGGAAGCAGCTCGGAAGGGTGAAGGAGCTCAGGGAATCTCATAGGCCTTACAGGACAGCCTCCTCCAAGGGCAGGAAGGATCTCTCTGAATAGCCATGAAGAGAAACATCCCTCTGAGGAGGCTGCTGGTGTAAAGTGAGTGAGCGCCAGGGCCAAAAGGCAGCAGGCAGGAGGTGGAAGCAGGGGCAGCTGCCAAGGAGGAACTGGGAACCCTTGGCCCAGCATGGAGGGAGGGTGTCAAAGCCAAAGCTGCCATGGGCTGGAGCGTTGCAGTGCTGGGGAGCAAAAGCCCAATGAGCTGATGCAGGCTTGGAGGGTCATGGGGAACGAGTCAGCCTCTGCCGGGAGGCCTGTGACAAGTGGGCACTGCAGAGGTTTGCATCTTGAATGCATGCCTCAGCCTAGGAGAGGGGGGTGCCTCCTGCAAGGGATGGTGCGGTGGCTGTGCCAGTCCATCCATATGGCTCTGGATGGTGCCGACTCTACTTGAAGTCATTCCTCTAAGCCAAACGCATTGCCATTAATGCCAAAGGGGCTAGTTAAAATCAAACATGTTATTCCCTTTGTCTCTCTGCTTTGACATCTTTTCACTTTGACTGCACTCCCAAAATCTCTTTAATGAGCCACATCAGACCTGAAGACTAAAGGAAAATTATGCCCCAACTTGGTTCCTTCGGGTGTTTTTTTTTGTGGGAATGAGCCCTCTGGTGCCGAGTTCCTGAACTGCAGCTCCTGAAAGGCTGACCAAGCTTCTGGAGAAGCAGCAAACCTGGAGGTTTCTGAGGGTGTTGGCAGGCCCTGCTGACGTCCCTCACTGAAGAGACCATGGAGGGAATGAGCAGGCAAAGCACCTGTCTCTGGGGACTGGTAAAGCAGGAAGTCGAAGGCACTTGGTACAGGAGGAAATTTAAATGTGAAGACCCCTGTGAAAACCCTTGATGTGCTTCACCAAGCAGAATGGTCAAGCCCAGAGCCCCAGCCCCTGGGAAGGGGTATCCTTGGCCTCTTAAAATACTCTGGTCACTTTGTGGGGGCAATGCAATGTGGCAATGTAATGTGTAACACCAGGTGCAGATCAGCAGTAGCGCACGTCCCAGGCTCTGTGGAGGGCAGGTGAGGAGAAAAAATGCACTGGAGCTGTCAGAATCTGGTGTCCTCTCATGGCGCACAGTGGGAGAGACAGAAGCCATAGCTGAGCAGACAAGGCTCTCAGTTCTGTTTGGGTGTCAAAGCCCCACCAAGGCCCTTGGCCGTCCCCACCACAGCTGCACACTCCTACTCCTGTGCCTGCTTCCTTCCTGTGAGCACTGGGATTTTCTGGGGCTTTGCCAATGCCTGTGACTTCCCGACAATGCATGTGGATTCTTCAGTCATGATGACCTTCCAAAATGTATCACAGCAGCCCTCTTGTGACATTGGGCTGATCTCTCAACATCTTTAGATTCATCCCATCTGGTCCAATGGACTACTAAGGGTTGACCTTAGCTAAGTATCCCCAGACTTGATCTCCATCCACTGCTGGGTTTTGCATGGGGTTTTGCCTCTTAGGCACATGGAACTGGGAGGCCTTGCTGGTGAAGAAGGAGGAGAGAAGAGAACACAGAAAAACTTGGATCTACACATGCTCTTACCGAATTCAGCAGTGGTCACACACGATGTTCAATTCTTCTTTCAAAGTTCCTGGAGTAGTAACAGCTCATCCTTATGCCCTTGAACTTCCGTGCAAGTGTCAGCTCTATAGGACCTGTGGCTTTTCTAAAACCAACCGTATTTCTGAATTCTTCCTTTGTTTTAACACATGCCTCCTCATCTTGGTCCAATTTTGTTCAATATATTCATTAATGACCTGGATGAGGGGACAGAGTGTATCCTCAGCAAGTTTGCTGATGATACCAAACTGGGTGGGGTGGCTGACACCCCAGAGGGCCGTGCTGCCATCCAGCGTGACCTGGACAGACTGGAGAGCTGGGCAGAGAAGAACCTAATGAGCTTCAACAAAACCAAGTGCAAGGTCCTGCACCTGGGGAGGAAGAATGCTAGGCACCAGTACAGGTTAGGGGCGGACCTGCTGGGAAGCAGCTCTGAGGAGAAGGATCTGCGGGTCGTGGTAGACAGTAAATTATCCATGGCCCAGCAATGTGCCCTTGTCGCCAAAAAGGCCAATGGAATCCTGGGCTGCATAGGTAAGAGTGTGGCCAGTAGGTCGAGGGAGGTCATTCTCCCCCTCTACTCTGCACTGGTGAGGCCACAACTGGAATACTGTGTCCAGTTTTGGGCTCCCCAGTTCAAGAGGGACAGGGAACTGCTGGAGCGAGTCCAGCGAAGGGCAACTAAGATGATTAAGGGCTTGGAGCATCTGCCTTATGAGGAAAGGCTGAGAGAGCTGGGACTCTTTAGCCTGGAGAAGAGAAGGCTGAGGGGAGACCTTATTATGGCGTACAAGTATCTAAAGGGTGGGTTGAAGGAGGATGGAGCCAGGCTCTTTTCAATGGTTCCAAGTGACAGGACGAGGGGCAATGGGCACAAGTTAGAACACAGGAAGTTCCGTTCAAATACACGGAAACAGTTCTTTACGGTGAGGGTGACAGAGCACTGGCAGAGGCTGCCCAGGGAGGTTGTGGAGTCCCCTTCTCTGGAGATTTTCAAGACCCGCCTGGATGCAGTCCTGAGTGATGTGCTCTGGGCAATCCTGCTTTAGCAGGGGAGTTGGACTAGATGATCTCTAGAGGTCCCTTCCAACTCTGATGATTCTGTGATTCTGTGATTCTGTGATCTCGCATGCTTCATTTTCTCTATGGAGCTTCCCCATGAATTTTCTGTTTCCCCAAGCTCCTCTCCTGACAGCTGGGCTTGTTTTTTTCTGACTATTGGTATGACTACACTCTCAAACTCGACACATGCTGTCCTTGCAGATGAGGTATACTGAGCTCTGCTGCCCTTCTGTGCTGCTCACATGTGCTCCCCGACTAAAAGTCACAAGACGAGGCCAAAGACTGGTCCTCTGAGGTCTAGCATCTACACTCTTCTATTCTCCTTCCCTCTGGGGGGACAGGCCCCACTATTTCATGGATATGATAGCCAAAGCTGACATTCTTTTGACGTTCATGTCCAGCTCTACCTTCTTTGAAATTAACAGATGCAGATGAGCATTACCATTGTTGGCCAATCTGGCAGCTGTGCTATGAAGACTGGGGTCCTCAGCTGTGTCTTGACCAATATTCTCGAGAAGCCTCCAGGACAGTTTGCATGCAGTTGTGATCCCCTTCCAGTGAATGCCAGGGCAATTAAAGTTGACAGGGTGATGTAAATAGGTTTGTTGTCTCCCACCACAATGTAACCCTTACCAGTCTCTTTTCTGACCCTTACTGGTTCACCCAGTTTATTTATCACCTAGAGGAGCTCCACAAATCTAAGCAGGTTCTTCACCCTGAGTGCAAGCCTCTCTCAAAATTTCTGGCCTCCTGATCATCCTGCACCCACCCATCACAGCAGCCCAGTCATGGGAGATGTCCAAACACCCCTCAGCTCTTCTTCCCTCCAAGTGGAATGAAGAGATGGCACACACAGCTCCAGCCCCTCCTCTCTGTGCCCAGGCTGAAGGCCCTGGGGCATGGCTGGGCTGCGGCACCTCAGCTGTGGCACACTTGGGCTGAGAGCAGACTCGCAAGACCTGCTTCCAAGGCCCCAAGACCTCAGTTGCGCAAAGGATTTGCTTCAGAGCAGAGACATGCTGGAGTGGATGGCAAAGGGCAGTGTGAAGAGGAACTGAGGTGCACACAAAGGGAGCAAACTCTGTGGTGGAGATGAAGCTGGTGTGAGGAAGAACAAGATGGTGTTGAAAATGTCCTTGGTGTGAACATGCTGTGATTCAGGCCCACTGTGAAAATCATTGGCCTGATCCATGATTCTATCATCAAGGGGATGGCTAAACAATTCAGGAGAGAAGAACCAGCATAGTTTGAGAGTGAAGGAACACGAGAGGAGACCATGGTGTGATGTGCTTGCTGTTCAGGTGCTGCCCAGTTTCTCTGGAGAGAGAAAGGGACAGAGCTTGTGCCAGTGCAGGGGTGGGACTCAGTCGGTGGCCCAAAGGCACCCACTCTGTCTGAGATGCTCTGGGTGATGGCTGTCACACAGCCAGGCTGGATGGGGACGGGGTTCCTGTACAGGACCTCGGCTGTCCCTGTCAGGCACATGCAGTTGTGCTGGAGAGCCCTGGCACCTCCCCTACCACTACAGCCCTGAATTTGTAAACTGAATTGAGGTTCAGCTGCCCTGAATTAGGTCAGGCAATGAAGGGATGCACGTGAGACACCTGCCATTCTACTCCAGGGACATGTGGAAAAGACAACTGATGGAGAAGAGAGAGACTTAACTCTGCCCATGCCGCACGACTCCATTTGGTCAGCTGAATCCCTCTATGGGCTGCCCTGGGCAGAAGGAAGAGTTACAGGGGCACATGTCCTCCACGTGGACACCTTCTGTCATTGAAGTTGGCCAAAGGGATTTCCCTCCAGCCTCCACCAAGATGCCCCCAGGTGCTGCCCTGTCTCTCTGAACTGCTCCAATAGAGCTTGCAGTTCCCAACATGCCTCTTGGTCACCTCTGGCACCACAGATGTCCCCAGGTGTCTGTGTCCGAACATCTTCCTCCTGCCCTCCCTCTCCACTCATTCACAAGTGAGCTGAGACCAGGAGCTCTCATGCAGGAGCTGCTCTTGTGCCCATGTGAAGTGAGGCCAGAGGAATGCCACCTGCTGAGGGTTTGTGGTGGGCATGGGATGGAGCTCTTGTAGCCCCAGGGACTACAAACCCAGTCTGAGAAGCCTCCATTGACTCAGCTGAATCCCTTCCCTCCAAAGAGTAAAAGGAGGTTGCTCCCTGGCATTATCCTGCTGTCATGTCTAATACTAAAACAAAACAGTTACTCTTAGACTTAAATTCGCAACAGCTAGAAATAAGTCTCTCTCCGCATCTGAGGGTGGGAACACGAGGGCCTCCTTCAGGCTGTTTACCAGTAGGTTCCCCTGGAGCCCCAGGGACACCTCCAGGGAGCCCAGAGGGGACAGAGGCAGTGCCAGCGTGGGCTGGTCCTCTGCTGCTGAGCTGGGCCGGGCTGCTGGGACGGAGGGAGCTCCTGGCAAGCGGGCAGCGCTGCAGAGAGACAGCTCTGCCCAGGAGCAGGGCTGAGGGCACTGCCTGCAGGCAGAGAGGGGAGACCTGCGAGGCAGAGAGAGCTTAAAGGCAGTTGGGAGTGGGGGGTGCTGAGAGTTCACTGGGGCAGAAATCTTCACCGCCCTCTGCGTGGTAAGTCTCAGGGTGCCGGGCAATGCAGCTCCAGTTCCTGGAGGGATCTCCTCAAGCTGGTCCATCTGAGAGCTGCTGGGCTCTTTCAGGAGGACTCTCTCAGTTTCTGTGCTGTAGAAGAGGAGGATGTGCTCCAGAGCAGGGCTTCCCTGCTGCCCGGTGAGAGGGAGAGGGCCCGAGGGCTGCCTTCTGCTGGGGATGATTGTGGAGGTGTGCGTAGGGGTGTGCAGGCAGCGGTGGGCAGGGCTGTCCTTGCCATCAGGGTCCCTGCACCCCGGGGCTGTGTGCCGGGGCAGGGACTCTGCCAGGGTCAGCTCTGCGCCTGCCCGGGGAGCTCCCACGGAGCTTCTTTGGGGAGAAGCAGTGGGTGGAAGGAGCGACCTCTGGCAGGTCATGGTCCTACTGCTGTTGAGAGGGTGCTGCGTGTTTCAGGGCTGCTCACAGCTGTAGATCACTGCAGGACATTCCCAGGGAACGTTTCAAGAACCACAGCAAGGCAGGGGCGACCTGAAAGGAAAGGGTACTGTTCATCCACTCTTCTAGTCTGGGTTCTCTGTGTGGGCAATGGGACATAGAATTTCATCACTCAGTGCAGGAGGAGGCACTCAACTCCCAGTCTGTTTCCCTTAGTGGTGAATAAACCGTGTGGTGTCAGGAATCACCAATCCGTGGCTCACAGGCAGCATCAGTGTGGCTTTTGCAGCCCCGGAGGTGTCTGCGCTGTCCCTACGGGAGACTGCCCAGCCAGAGCTGGCCCTGGGCAGTGCCCTGCTGCTGGGAGGGGGCTGCAGGGCAGAGCTGAGCACACAGCGGTTGCGATGGGCTCTGGGAGCACTGGCAGGGGGAGACCTGGGCACAGAGCAACAGCTCCTGGCAGGGACAGCCCCAGGCAGCAGAGAGCTCCTCCACCCTTCTGCATCCCTCTGTGCTCAGCTGCACCAGGAGAGAAAAAACTGTGTGGAGAAATGGGCTTTGAAACTGCACTCTCAAAAAAGTCTCTTCTTATTTGTTTTCTTCGAGTACATTTTTAGGGAGACCATTCTCCCATGGAGGCAGGCGTAAGGAGGGCTACATGTGTAGAGACCAGCAGGTCACTAGTGGGCAAACCAGCGCTCCCGACTCTGCTCTAGGGCACACAAAGCCCTTTTGTCCCTCAGGGCTCAGCAGGGTTCAGGCTAAAAGGATGGGAAAGAGAAGGATTTCTACCCCTTCAAAGGAAGGGCCCTCAACAGCAAAATCTGAAATGAAATTCTTACAAAGAAAGAGAAGTCATTTTGGAGGAATCTTTTAGGAAAAAGCACAGGAAAGGCTCAAAGAAGTCTGCCTTAACTTGTCAATGTCTTCCACTCCATCAGCAGGTCCCTGTGCCCAGAGTGAACAGCAAATGTCCAACAGCAGCTCCATCACCCACTTTCTCCTCCTGGCGTTTGCAGACACTCGGGAGCTGCAGCTCTTGACCTTCGGGCTCTTCCTGGGCATCTACCTGGCTGCCCTCCTGGGAAACGGCCTCATCATCACTGCCATCACCTGCGACCACCGCCTCCACACCCCCATGTACTTCTTCCTCCTCAACCTCTCCCTCATAGACCTGGGCTCCATCTCCACCACTCTCCCCAAAGCCATGGCCAATTCCCTCTGGGACACAAGGGACATCTCCTTTTTGGGATGTGCTGCACAGGTTTTTATGCTTTTCTTCTTGCTTGGAGCAGAGTGTGCCCTTCTCACTGTCATGGCCTATGACCGCTACGTTGCCATCTGCCAACCCCTGCACTACGGGACCCTCCTGGGCAGCAGAGTTTGTGTCCGCATGGCAGCAGCTGTCTGGGCCAGTGGGTTTCTCAGTGCTGTGCTGCACACGGCCAATACATTTTCACTGCCCCTCTGCCAGGGCAATGCCCTGCACCAGTTCTTCTGTGAAATCCCCCACATCCTCAAGCTCTCCTGCTCACACTCCTACCTCAGGGAAGTTGGGCTTCTTACATTAAATTGTTTTTTAGCTTTTGGGTGTTTTCTTTTCATTGTGGTGTCCTATGTGCAGATCCTGAGGGTGGTGCTGAGGATCCCCTCTGAGCAGGGACTGCACAAAGCCTTTTCCACGTGTGTCCCTCACCTGGCCGTGGTCTCCCTGTTTGTCAGCACTGGAGTTTTTGCCTACCTGAAGCCCCCACCCATCTCCTCCCATTCCCTGGATGTGGTGGTGTCATTTCTGTACTCGGTGGTGCCTCCAGCAGTGAACCCCCTCATCTACAGCATGAGGAACAAGGAAATCAAGGAGGCATTGTGGAAACTATTTGAATATAATCTACTTCAGATTAATAAGGTTCTCCTTATCCCACAAGGACTCCCACTGTATCTCAAAAAAAGCCAGCATATGCTAGCTTTTCCTTTTTTTTTGAGGGTTTTGATTCTTCCTTTCCTTTCCTCTCCTTTCCTTTTCCTTTCCTTTCCTTTCCTTTCCTTTCCTTTCCTTTCCTTTCCTTTCCTTTCCTTTCCTTTCCTTTCCTTCCCTTTCCTTTCCTTTCCTTTCCTTCCTTCCTTCCCTTCCCTTCCCTTCCCTTCCCTTCCCTTCCCTTCCCTTCCCTTCCCTTCCCTTCCCTTCCCTTCCCTTCCCTTCCCTTCCCTTCCCTTCCCTTCCCTTCCCTTCCCTTCCCTTCCCCTTCCCTTCCCTTCCTTCCCTTCCCTTCCCTTCCCTTCCCTTCCCTTCCCTTCCCTTCCCTTCCCTTCCCTTCCCTTCCCTTCCCTTCCCTTCCCTTCCCTTCCCTTCCCTTCCCTTCCCTTCCCTTCCCTTCCCTTCCCTTCCCTTCCCTTCCCTTCCCTTCCCTTCCCTTCCCTTCCCTTCCCTTCCCTTCCCTTCCCTTCCCTTCCCTTCCCTTCCCTTCCCTTCCCTTCCCTTCCCTTCCCTTCCCTTCCCTTCCCTTCCCTTCCCTTCCCTTCCCTTCCCTTCCCTTCCCTTCCCTTCCCTTCCCTTCCCTTCCCTTCCCTTCCCTTCCCTTCCCTTCCCTTCCCTTCCCTTTCCCTTTTCCCTTTTCCCTTTTCCCTTTTCCCTTTTCCCTTTCCCTTTTCCCTTTTCCCTTTCCCTTTCCCTTTCCCTTTCCCTTTCCCTTTCCCTTTCCCTTTCCCTTTCCCTTTCCCTTTCCTTTTCCCTCTTTTTTTTTTTCTTTTGCATTTCTTTGTTCTTCTAGACTTGTGATATTATTGTTTTTGGCCTCATTCCTCTTTTTCTCTTGGCACAAAGGCCACATGCACATTTGCATTTGGGCTACTTCTTTAGATAAACTCAATAAAGAAGGCAGCAAAAAATTAGTGGTCTCAGCCCCATCTCTACTGCCTGCGAGTCGGGGCTGCTGCTTCCCCTGAGCCAATGCCAAGGACAGGAGCAGGAGACAGCCTTTATGGTGCTGATCTCTCCTGACATCCACACTGTCCTGCGGTGCCATTGCATTTCTACTCCTCCTAAAGTCTCATGTTACTTGTGACAGTCCTGTTGTCTCTACAGTGGCATTCTTGTTGCTGCAGGCAGGAGCAGTCCGTGTGAACAACTGAGTCAGAGTTGGCCTCCCTGATGGGAAGCACGGTCACTAAAGGGATTTTTCAAGGCAGGGTTAGAAGTCTGGACGTGTCTTCCAATGCACCCAGGGAGCTGCTCCCTTATAAACACTGTCGCTCTTCTGGTGTTCTTGATGGGTTCAGGAGGACAGGCGCAGAGTCCCAGGGGGATCTGTGAGGGCCCAAGGGCTGCGTGAAGTCCTCCCTTCGTGTTGCACATGTCCACTCAGACAGCAACCGGTCTTTGACTTATCTGACTGGCGCTGCCCCACCAGCAGTGGGGCTGATGACAGATGAGGAACTGGGAGGTGCATGGAGAGCTCAGGGGATCTGCATGGACAGTGTGTGAGTCTGAGTGGGCAGTGAGCGGTACCTCATAGAATGAGTGACCATCCAAGGTTGAAAATGTCAACCTGTGGAGCCCATGGGCTAAGAAGGAAACTTCAAAACAATGACAGGTTGTGAGGACCCAGTAGGAAAAGGGACATAAGACGAGAGCAGTTCAGGACACCCTCTCGGAAAGCCTCAAGGGCTGGATACAGTGCAGCCCTGTCCTGTCCTTTGTGCCTTTGGAGACACCCTTTGGTCCTACTCAGCCCTGTCCTCTTTTCCTGAGCCAGGAGGGGAGATGGAACGGGGCTCAGCAGCAGTCATCCCTTTCTGGCTGGGTCTGCTGCCCACCCTGACCAGCATGGCCAGTGCAGGCTCACCTCATGGCCCCAGGGCACCACAGCCCCCTCCCTCTGCACAGCAGCACCACCAGCTCAGGGCCATGCAGGGAGCACAGGGTGGGAACCAGGAAAGTCAACCTGGGGAAAGGGTCTCTGGGGAGAAGGGGTGTCCAGGGGGAAGAGCAAGGGAGCACTTCTGTGCCTGCAGGGAGGAACCCATGAGAAGGAGAAAGCTCTTTCTGCAGCACCCACTCGGGGCAGGCTGCTCCGTCTCTGGAGCAGGACTCTTGTGCCGGCCTGGGGAGAGGGGCTGGCACTGAGGGGGCAGAGGCAGCCTGTTGTGGGCACCTCCTTGGCCCGAGATCAGGGCTCCTGCAGGTTCACGGACCTCCATGTCCTCCTGCCACATGCAGCCTCCAGCCCCGGGGCTGATGGGGAGGCTGAGAGCCCTCTCTGTTCCCCAGCAGCTGCTGTGCCCTTCAGAGGGGCTGTGGCTGTGGGGGGAGCAGCCAGAGCTCTGCAGCACCCTGTGGTGGGCATGGCCATGGGGCCAGCCCAGAGGGGGCTGCTTTGCGGGGCTGGGCTGGGGAGAGGGCAGGGGAGTTGGGGAGATCCTGGGAGGGGCTGGGCTGGCCTTGGACGTGCCCGGGAGAGGACACACACCCACTGGAGTGTGTGGTGCAGAGCCCGGTCTCGTGGCAGGGAGCTGAGACATGCGGGTGCAGGAGAGAGGAGGTCGGTCTGTGCCCTCGGTGCCATGGGCAGACTGGGAAGGTGCCCAGGGCATTCGTCACCCCCAGCCTCTCCCCTCGGCTCCTTCCAGCACTGGCCACTCGCCCCTGTTCATGGGGGAGGTTTGCTCTGTGGCCATCTCCTGCCTGAGTCCTTGATAGGCCAGCAGAAGGCACATGGCCTGAATGCCAGTTGTGAGGATGTGTTGTGGTTTGGGCCGCACTGGGCACTGAAAGGAAAGACAGACGCTCTCCACCACCTCTGTCTCCAAGGAGAGGAGGGAGACAGAGAAAGAGACACTTGGGTTTGAAAACTAAACTACTTTAGTGAAAATATTAAGAATATAATAATAATTAAAAAGGAAATACTGTTATAGATACACTGTATGTAAAGTGTATTGAGCTCTCTGGATGATGATGACATCATCGTCAGGCACTGGGAAAGGCCCAGAATGGACTCAGTGCTGGACGGGAACTGTATTCTGGATCTGGATTCAGGAACACATGGATCGGGGTCAAAGGCAGATGGACAGAGTCCTCCTCAGACGTCGGCCATTGCAGAAAGAGGGCTGACCCTCTGACCACTCAGCTTTTACACTGAGCATGGGGCAGATGGGGTGGAAGATCCTGTTGGTCAGTTTGGGGTCACCTGTCCTGTCCGCTCCTCCCCACAGGTGGGACCCCTCTACGCTCTTCTGCTTTTGACCCTCCAACGTGGCACATAACCAAGTGAGCTGCCCTTGGCTGTTATAGCAATGAGCGTAAGCGAGAGCCTCTCTGCACACCATTGCGGTATTGTGACTCTGGAAACAGACACAGTCTGAAGAAGGAGCCGTTAATTTCAGAGAGTGCAGCTAGTTAGAAGAGACTTCACTGGGAAGTATAATTACTGAACAGAAAAATGGTTCTGATTTACCTCAAACTAGGACAGACAGGGATCTTCAGAGCCTGGGTGGGTGCAGCTACACAAACACAGATGTCTTCAGTCACAGGGACACAGACGCCTGGTGCCCATGCAGGTGCCCTGACACCTTCCCAAGGGGCTCTGGTCTCCTGCAGGTCCCGTGTGACATTGGCCTGTCCCAGACAACAACTCAGCTACACCAGAGCCTCTACAGGTGGTCCTGGATGTCCATGGTCAGAGAGCTGAACTCTGCCAGGAACAGCTTGCAACTTCTCAAAACACATGAGCACCTTTTCACCAGCTGCGATGATGGCATCTTTTTTGTAAAATGGCAATTCTTTCCCACCATGCCAGAATGGGAATTTCCAGGAAGTGTTTTAATCGCAGGAGAAGAAATCTTGGCCTTCCCATGGACTTGCCTTGCAGGACTTTGCCCGTGCTCCTGTGTATTTAATCTCCTGACACTTTCCACCTGTCCTGACAAAATGACGGGGTCTAAAGGCACCTTCTCAGCAGACCATCCGGACCGATGTCCTTCCCATTGCTCTCCAGTTTCCCCTTCCCCTTACTGCTCGCTCAGTCTGATCCCTCTCAACTACCCAGGTGTTGCTTGAGAGTTAGAAGCCCGCCCTTGTCTTTCAGCAGTCTAATGGGCTCTTCAGCCAAATCCTTCCGTGTGTTTATACCTATCATTTCCCATCAGTCTCTCTCCAATACTTCTAGTGATGATGATGACCCCCTAAATTAGGATGATTCAAAATGCAAGGGGAGGAGAGGGTGGGGAGGAGATGGTGGGTTTGAAGCAGGGATGCAAAGCTTCTCCACAGCCTGTGTTGTCCCCGCACGCTCTGTCCAGGGCAGAATGGGTAGCACTCACCCAAGGAGTAAAATGGGAAGTTCAGTATAGGGCGGTGCCCCATGCTTGCATGGACATTTGAGCTTGGGGCTCAGGCTTGTCTTAGAACCCAATCGCCCGGCTTGTTCTTTGCCTCTAGTCTGGCACAGGAGAATTTCTGCACTGGCTTTGCCTGGAAAACTTTCTGAGGTTAAACCACTGGCTGGATGCGGCTCAGGCTCAGTCACCTACAGCAGGATGAGCATAGTGAGTCAGTGCAACAGAGGTCACAGTCCCAGTTTCCATTTTCTGGGTCAGTTCAAACACCCAAAGGGTTGTGTGTTCTTAATCTGTTGGGTGACACCTAAATTATCTGAAGATAAGAGGAGAGAGCAACGCTCATGTTTCATAGTAGCTGGTGCCCACGCGGGCTGCTCCCGGCAAAGGGACAATGCCGCAGAAGAAGCAGTCTCTACACTGGGCACAGAGGGTCCGATGGCATACAAGTTGGTGGGGCTGAGCATGGATAGAGTTGTCATTGCCCAGCAGCTAAAGATAAGCATGGAGCACAACCAGGAGTTCGTAAGGACAGAGTAGTATGAGGGGTTGCAAATGGCGCTGCAGCAAAGGAAACACATCCCAGCACATAGGTTAAACTCAGCTGGGCCCAGGAAGACAGAGGAGAAGGTCTGTGACTTGTAAGCAGCCACAGAGACTGCCAAACATGTTAGGGGAATGACCAAAGTGAACCAAATGGCCAAGAAGGACAAGGTGCTGAGGAAGGGATCTGTGGGGGTGTGGTACTAGCGGCAGAGTCAAATGACGACAATGGTGACTGCATTCCCCGTGACAGTGAGCAGATAAAACACCAGCAGCGGTGTGAAAAGGAGGACTTTCCACTCTGGAATGACTGGAAAGGTCTTCAGGAAAGATGTGGTACGGTTGTGAGGATCCATTTCTGTACCCAGTCAGTTGAATGCATGACAAGGGTAACTAATACCTTGTTGTGGTTTTGACCCTTCCTTCCCTTTTCTTGGGCTTCCTCTTCCTTCTTGAAATGGGACACCAGAACTGCCCTCTGTAAGGATTCTGCTTTTCTCTGTGTTTTTACCCAGTGGCATGAAACAAATATTGATCCAGCCCACTTGTCTTCAGACTCAGGAAATGCCTCTCCAGTCATGCTGGCTTGCATGGGTATTCTGGACTGCCAGCTAGGAACTGATATTTCTGGCAAAAGCTGTATGAATTCTGTTACATTTCTCATGGTGGTGTAGCTGGGCATCAAGCCTGTGCAAGTGTGCAGCCAGAGCTCTTCAGTCATTAATCCCCTGGGTGGTCCAGGGACCCTCCCAACTCATCATCTACATCGACAAGAGGAGACACTGGTCTGAGAGAGGGGATTGACATGGAACCAAAGGATTGAGTTGTCACCCCCTTCAAAATTAACCCGCTCCAAAATGAGCCAAAATGAGTCACCTTCAAAATTAACTGCTGGACTTGGCAGTGTTAGGTTAACAGTTGGACTCGATGAACTTAAAGGCTTTTTCCAACCTCAATCACTCTATGATTCTATGATCATTTCAGAAGCATCTCTTCTACAGACCCACGCAGCCATTGCAAAAGTCTCCTTGCAATTTCCCTTTAAGCCTTCCCTTGACTAGGATGCCTACAGCACCATAATCCGTGTGTTGCTATATACATCCTGAAATCGGGACTCTCGCATAAGTCCCTGTTGTGTGTAGCCCTGGAAAACTCCTTTTGAGTGTAAAGGAAAACAGAACCAGCAGGAAAGTGGTTTGGCAACAAAATAGGAAAACAGAGCAAAGGGGGGAAAAGGGACCGTGTGAGTGGAAACAGGTTTCTAGTCAGCAGGCTTCTCTGATGGAGCCCTGCAGTAGCCTGTGTCCCGTGTTCTCATTGGAGCCGATTTCCAACTACCTTCTGTGCGGGCGCATCCTCTGTTCTTAGTGGGCATGTGTGAATGGCAGTGAACTTCAAGCTGGAATCACCGGTGAGGAGGATACGAGGTCTGTCTTCCAGCAACTGGAGCAGGGCTGCAAACATCCTGGACTCCAATGCCCGGGTGCAGGCAATGAGGAGACCATGAAGACCAGGGTCCAGCAGCTGGATAGAACCAGTGCCTAAGGCAGACCTGGGTCTTCTCCTAGAGAGACTCATGGGCTGGAGAAGGCTGACTGGCTCTCTCCTGCCCTCTGCACAAGGCTCACGGGGCCCTGCTGACCATAGACCTCAACGCTAAAAGAGCTGAGGAACTCCTGGAGGAACAGCATGGTACAACTTGGCAAAATGGGCTCTGAGTCCTTGCTGGGCCTAACTCTCCAGACTGTACCTGCACCGTTTGATCAGGACACGCTTCTTCAGCTGCCACCAGCCTCAGGTAGGCACCAGTGAGGACCCTCAGCTCCCTTCAGTCAGGGGAGCAGTGTCTGGAAGCAAGCTGTCTTGTGGAGGAAAAAGGTGGCCAAGGTGTCTGGGAGTCACTATCAGAACCCAAGTGGGAAAGGAAAAATGCTCTTGTTTTTGACAGAAGATCTCATCTGGAGTTAAAGCATGGGTCAGACCTTAACTAGAGCCAAGAGTGAACGTAAATTTCATCCAGGAAAAAATTCCTTCAGGTGCACTGGCTCAAACCAGATCACTCACAGAATCCCAGGATCACACCGGTAGGGTTTTGGAGGGGGTCTCTGGAGATTGTCTTGTCCCACCCACCTGCTAAACCTCCCTTCAGCTAATGTGTCTGAAGGGTGGTGGGATCTGCTCAGGGAAGGCTGCTCATGGGCCCCTCGTCCCCCCGCTCTGGCCTCACACACATCAAGAGCCACCAACAGCTGGGGCACATCTGGAGCAAGGCTTCATGTGTGATCAGAGATGGATCTGCAGAGACCCCCACCAGGAACAGCTGCAACCTTACAGTTACAAAAGGACTCTGCTGGTGAAGAAACCATTAGCCTTGGTAACTACATGGTTCCATTCTTATGATGCAGGTGGATGGAGACCTCTCTTATGAAGAGAGGCTGAGAGAGTTGGGGTTCTTCAGTCTGCAGAAGAGAAGGCTCCAGGGAGACCTTACAGTGGCCTTCCAGTACTTAAAGGGGACCTACAAGAAAGCTGGAGAGGGACTTTTTACAAGGGCATGTAGTGATAGGACGAGGGGGAATGGCTTCAAACTGGAAAAGAGGAGATTTAGATTGGATATGGGAAAAGAAATTCTTCGCTCTGAGGGTGGTGAGACACTGGCACAGGTTGCCCAGAGAAGCTGTGGCTGTTCCATCCCTTGAGGTGTTCAAGGCCAGGCTGGATGGGGCTTTGAGCAACCTGGACTGGTGGAAGGTGCCCATGACAGGGGGTTGGAACAAGATGATTTTTAAGGTCCCTTCCAACTCTAACCATCCTAGGAGTCTATGATTCTATAACCTGAAACGGGAGATTCTGACCTGGAACAGGAAGAACATCAGACAGACAGACACTGGAACAAGTTGTCCAGGCAGGCTATGGAATGTCCACTCTTTGAAGTTTTCAAGACCCTACTGGGACACAGCCCTGACCACCAAGTCTGACTCCACTGGAGACAATGCTCTGTGCAGTTGCTACCCTAAATGATGTCTCAGGGTCTTTCTCTCCCTTTGCACTCAGAGGAGAGACCTGAGGGGTCCACCTGTCATGAGGAGCAAGTCAGCAGAGCTTAACCTAAGTCAGCTCCCTTAACCTAAAGCTGGAGCCAAGGAGAACCATTCCTCTAGGAGGGTGGAGTCCTAACTGTCACTCTAGATCAGCAGCTGAGCTCACTTTAGTCCCCAGCAACTGAAGCACCTTGGCCTCTGGGGAAGGTTTGGGTTTCCTCTCTCCTTAAAGGGCAGAGCCTGGCACCCCTGTGAGGGACTTATCCTGTCCCACATTTCCAGTCTCCTTAGCTTGGAGGAAATCACTCCTTCCTCCCCAACAACCATTCGTGGAGTCTAGAAGGAGAAGCTGTGAGGAGCATCTCATTATAGTTCTGCTCCGTGAGCTGGAAGAGATCACGGCTCATTCCCCAGCTTGTTTCCCCGCCTCCGAAGAGCACAGAGGTCCAAGGGAGGGCAGCTCAGGGCTTTCATCCCCCCGGGGCTTCACTTGCACAGGGCTCACTTTCTGTGACACAGAGAGTTGAGCTGCAGCAGGAACCTTCAGGAGCCTCTTCTATAAACCCAGGAGGCACTGCAGAGAAGGGGATATTCAAGTGCTGCTGAAGACTCTCAGAAGGAGATGGTGACAGGTGAGTGCAAGGACAGAGCAGCCACTAAGCCATGGGTCAGGGTCTGCAGGCACAATTGGAAAGGGGAGGGTGGAATGGAGAAGAGGCAGGAGATAGCCCCAGACCTTGCCTTTCATGCTCCATTCCCCTCAGAGGAAGGGCTGTGACATCCTGCTGGGGACTACAGGTAGGTGCTGGGTTTGCTGAGGTGGGTGTCATTAGTGTGCCAGTGGCTCTTTGCACAGCGGCCACTAAGAAGTGGGACCATGTGTCTTGGTACAGCCCTGTCCTGCACGTCTTCTTATTCCAGCTCACTCTTTCCTCTGGATACCCTCCCTGGGTCCTTGACACCACTGAACAGATACAGGCAGTGTGGTTGTCAGTGCAGAGACAGAGCTGCGGGGCATCAGCTGATGGGCACTCGGACACCTCCGTGGACATGAAGAGGTTGGAGAGGAGGGTATGGGGCCAGCGTGCCAACACACGTCCTTTAATGTCTCAACTCTTATTCTCTCTCTGTCTCTTTCTCCATCTTGCTTGTGTCTTAGGGCTTCACCTCAATGCCTCAGCTCTCTCACAGCTGTCTCTCAGCCATCCACATGGGGTGTGATTTACTGAGAGCACTGACTCTGGGGCACCCTCCCCATGGAAGCACCTTCTGGAACAATGCATCCCAGTGTAGGTGCACTGAATCACTGAGTCAAAGGGCTCCTCCATCCCAGGAACTCTCTGGACTCTCCAGGTGCCTGCCTTGGCCATCTCCAACTCTGTAAAATGTGTGAAGTTTGAGGCAGAGCATCATCAGGGGCAGTGTTTTGTCTGACCCGAGTATTATGGAAGCCCAGAGAGGTGGTGTGGGCTTTCTCTTTCAGCCACAGGCGTTCCCTGGGCAGGCAACCAGGTGTGTATCAGGCATTTACTGGAAACCTGTGCTTCATGAGGATCCTGCACCGCCTCAGCCCCCACTCACCCCCAGGACACTCTTGTGTCTTCATTGCAGTGCTGAACAGGGAGCCCTGAGCACTCAGGTGGCAATGCTGAGGTCCAGGTGCTGCGCTGCTGCAGGGAGGCAGCCCAAATGCACCCAGAAATGTAAGGTGAGGAGGAAGAGATGTCCAGCAAATGATCGTCACCCCTGTCCTTTTTGCCTCCTCCTTGTGCAACGTCGCTTTTCCTCATTTGGCTTAGAACCTCAGGTACCTCTTCTCTGGAATCCCGTTTTCCCCACCCTTCTCTCCCAAGTTCAAATCTGCTTGTGAGTCTCCTGGCTAACAGACCCTTTGCAGTGCCTTCAGCTACCAAGCTAGTAAGTCCTGGCCACTCTTGGTCAGTGGAAAGAGATGGACTGTCCAGGGACAGAATTGCGTCATCAGAAAGCAAATGTTTCAGGGAGTTGAGACCTCTAGCCCTCTTCGGTGTCCATTCTTCCTCAGTGGAAAGAAGCTGTCTATGGCACGATGCGTTCCCCTAAAGGCTTTTTTGCATGATGGAGTTTTCCTCTCTGGCCCGTCTTTCTCTTGCTTGAAATTTGGCTAAAACCTATGGTGGGTACTCCTGGCAATAACTTCACGCATCACAATCTAATTGTGATCAAATGAACATTCTCTTTCATTCCACAGAAATAGGCACCTTGATGCGGCAACTCACCTCTCTAATCAGAGGAGATTCTTCAAAGAAGAGCAGTTTGGCCCTCTCAAAGAACCTTTTCTTGCCCTTTCGCCAGGAATAGTGCCCCTAAACCAAGTCGGAATTCAGTCAAATGGGGGAAAACCTCCATGTTGTCTCTGGCAGTGACTTCTTCCCAGTTCATTTTCACAAAAAACACAGAAACGCATGCCCTTCCCCAGGTTCCCTTCCTGCCTCATGGGGAAAAGAAAGTCCTACAGCACCTCATGGAGAAAGAGGAATAGGACAACCAGACCTCACCAGTGGTGTTCCTCCTGCTGGGATTGAGTAACGTCCCCAAGCTTCAGGTGCCTCTCTTCATCCTCTCTCTCATGATCTACATGGTGACCATGTTTGGCAACATCCTCGTTGTTGTGCTGGTGGTGGCACATCGGCATCTTCACACTCCCATGTACTTCTTCCTGGGGAATTTATCCAGTGTAGAAATCTGCTATACCTCCACTATCCTGCCCAGGCTGCTGGCCAGCTTCCTAACCAGGGACAGAACCATTTCTGCTCAAGGCTGCATGACGCAGTTCTTTTTCTTTGGCTGTTTTGCAGGTGCCGAGTGCTATCTGCTGGCCACCATGTCCTATGATCGGTACTTGGCCGTATGTCAACCCCTGCTCTATGCAAGCCTCATGAACTGGAAGCTCTGTCTCCAGCTGGCGGCTGGGTCCTGGCTAGCAGGATTACTGATGTCTACCATAGTCACTGGACAATTTTCCAAGTTACACTTCTGTGGTCCCAATGCAATTGATCACTTCTTCTGTGATTTTGCCCTGTTGCCAGAGCTCGCCTGCAGTGACACCACCGTGCTTAGACTGGTGACTTTCATAATCTGTTTTCTGGATGTAGTCATCCCGTTTGTAGTCACTTTGGTATCCTACATCTGCATCATAGCTGCGATCCTGAGGATCCCCACCACCATGGGGAGGCAGAAGGCCTTCTCCACCTGCTCCTCTCACCTCATGGTGGTCACTGTTTTCTATGGCACCCTCGTCGTTGTCTATATGATACCCAGGACAGCCTCACTGAGGCAGCTCAATCAAGTGCTCTCCTTTTTCTACACCATCCTCACGCCCATGGTCAATCCTCTCCTCTACAGCCTGCGGAACAGGGAGGTCAAGGGGGCTCTAGGAAATGCACTCAGAAAAACTGTGGCCTGCGTCGAGAGCTCATACTAGTTGAGATCCACCAGGAAGACACAGGTTGTGGGTCTCCTTTGACCAAGCATGGACAATTCGTAAGTGCATATTTTGTGTCCCAGGTCTATCTTTAGAAGTGCAGAATCTGTGGACTGGTTGTGGAATGAGAAGTGGGAGAGGGGAATTTGTGTCTTAAAGAAATACAGGTCTGGTGTTGAAGAGTGTCAAGTCTTCCCTGGCTTGCTTCCTTCTTTAAAGTAAACACGATTGTGATCCTGCAGGTGGGAGCTGTGAAATGCCACACCTGCCCAGGAGTGGGAGAAAACTTACGCTAAACATGCTGTTTCCTCTTCCGTTACCCAGCCAAGCTGAGGGCTGCCATTCTTGCATGCCTGGGACTCCTCAGGGCACCTCCCTATTGGCAGTGAGAAGTGGGCAGCTGAATCAAGCCCCGCTAGTGGACACGTCTAAATTCCAGTAGATGCATGCCAGCCCTCGTGTTCTCTGGGCTTCCTAGCAGAGGACAACTGTGAAAGCTAGTCTGACAGGGTCACCCCCCCGAAAAGAAAAACCAAGATCCATCTTCAGAAGAAAGGCAAACAAGCTGGGTCTTGGCTTCCCAATGTTTGAACACAGCAATCATCACTTTCCCCCTTCTTTCCTCCTCCTAATCTGTCTCCCCCTCTCCGACCCTCCTCTCCCAATGTCTTTACTTTTTTGTTTCCCACTGGCTGACTGAGGTATGGCAAATTCAGTCCTCCTGTTTTCTTCTTTCTTGCACAAGAGAGCAAGGTCAGCTCCTGAGGCATGTCTGAGTACACACACCCCCAGCAGCGGGCATGCCCCATTTCCTGCCCTGAGGCACGCACACAAGATGGAAATGTCTCCATCATCCCTGATTTGCGCAAGGGCCTTCGGCCCTGACATACTGCCACAACACACTTATTCCTCCTCCAAGCACAGACGGAAATTCCTTCCCACTTCCAGGCTCAAATCACAGTTGCAAGAATTTGCTGCTCTTCAGAAGAGGCCTTGAGCTTCTTGGATCTTCTTGGTGCTCATGGCAATGTTCTTGGCTGCCTCCAGGGTTGATGGGCTTCTTGTCTATAGCAAGGACATTATGACAAACTTTTAGGAAATGTTTGCTTTTCTGTCATTCCGACATGTAGAAAGAGTAGACATAGAAAAGAGTGAAATACACGGAAATGGATGCTGAGCTAAGGGACAGTAAGAACCAGGTGAGATACCCCCATAGCTGTGGCTTCCTGGCAAGAAGTCCATCCTGCGAAGGGGATCCAGCCTCTGCCGCTCTGGAGTGGGGAATCAGCAGTGTCCATGCCACCTGGGGACACACACAGTGACTTTTGAAAGACCACCCTTCCTCTGAACTGCGTTGGATTTGTTCTTGAGGATGGGGTATCACGGCTCACGCTGCAAATACTGATTTCACTGGCACTGCCCAGAGCGGCTGTCCAAGATGCAAACTGCTGCATTTAGATTTAGGCAGATTAATGTTTGTGGGTGACTTTGGATTGTTCTTTTGTGATTGGTGGGGCTTTTGTTTGTTTAGTTTTGGGGGAAGGTGTTACTTTTTTTAGATACTGATAGGGAACTCACACAACCGCCTGAAGGATTGTTGGAGGATTACTGACAGAAGGCCCAGCATTTCTTGCATCTCAAGACATGAGATGCCAGAGGCCAAGGGAATGATGTTTTGGGCACTACCTTGGGATTTGGGGAACAGATACTCGCTCCCCTCTCGCAACACCCTGCTCTCCTCAGTGAGGGCTGTGAAAAACTCTGCCAACCAGGTCTGAACTCACATTTGTCTCAGGTAACTTATGTCTAACTGCAGCCAATGTGGTCCAGCCAGCTCAGGATTTGAGTTTCCATTGGAGGACAAATCATTTCAGTTCACACTTCTTTTCCATCTTCACTCTGACACTGAATGTCGTGTGACACAACTGTCCTGGCTCTCCGGGCAGGATGGGCAAAAGTTTGATACCTGAATGGGAACTTTTGCCCTTGCTGGAAATAGGAACGCAGCAGGCTCGAGCCAAGAGACCCAAGAAACAAAACTTCCCATAGGGACAACTAATGAAAACTTCCCACAGGTTGTGGGACCTTCTCTTTACTGACAGAGAATTAGTGAGTCTGGAAAATACAGCTTCACCTATTTTTCCCTTTCTTGTAACTTGGTTCTCAGAATTTATGTAGAATAGAATCATGGAATCATAGAATCATGGAATCATAGAATCATAAAATCATGGAATCGTTTAGGTTGGAAGGGACCTTTAGGATCATCGAGTCCAACTGTTAACCAAGTCCACCACTAAACCATGTCCCTCAGCACCATCCCAACATGTCTTTTCAATACCTCCAGGGATGGTGACTCAACCCCTTCCCGGGTAGCCTGGTCCGATGCTTGATAACCCTCTCAGTCAAGACGTTTTTCCTAATGTCTAATCTAAATCTCCCCCAGTGCAACTCGAGCCCAATTCCTCTTGTCATATCGTTTGTTACTTGGTAGAAGAGACCAAGCCCCACCTGGCTACAACCTCCTTTCAGGTAGTTGTAGAGAGCAATAAGGTCTCCCCTCAGCGTCCTTTTCTCCAGGTTAAAAACCCCCAGTTCCTTCAGACACTTTGAATCTGCTTTGCCACTTTGAAACTGTCTCTGAAAAACTAGCTCAGGATACGTTTTTTATATTTGATTGAGCCCCAATTAATGTGCTGCATTTAAGTGAGTTTCCATACCTGGAGCAGCTTTGCACAATGTCTGCTCAAAGAGGAGAAATAGCTCAGCCTGCAGTTGGAAATGGGTGAAGCTGGGGGCAATAAATGTGTTGCTTCAGATAATATTTGGTACGCATAAAATACAAAAAGGTTGTGAAGGTGAATGGGCAGGAAAGAAACGGAAAACTGGTCACCCAGTGGAGCTCTGCAAGAGGAGGATGGAGCTGTACATAACATGAGGCCATGCAAGTGGGATCAGCATGAAGAGAAGACAACTTTTGTAGGGAAGATGTTGCAAGGGAGTACCTTGACACCTTGACTTCGCCCAACTGCAAAACAGAGTTTGGGCATAGGGCAGAAGTGACGGGCAGAGGTGTCCTGTGCTAAAAGGACTTCTCTGAGAGAAGGCTTGTGGGATTTTCGTTGCAGAGATTTGAGGCAGTCCTTTCAAGATCTAAGGTGGCTGAACTTTGGAAAGAAGGAAGAATCAGAATGCATCTCAAGGATAGTTTGGAATTAGTTGTACTATCTTTTCTCTCTCCTATAATGTAAAGATTACAATAGTGTCCTTAAGTCATCCATGCTCCATATCTTTGTTCCCTCCTTTTATGAAGAGAGGGAGGTGGAATAGGGGAGTAGTTTCTCAGGCCAACGGATAGATCCCAGGTTAGTGAAAAGGCACAAAGGCAGGCAAATCGGTGATCACACCAGAAGATTACCTGCGTTTCCGTTCTCGGAAGTCCGAGCTGTGCAGCAGAGAGCTCAGAGCTGCCTTCATCTGCCCCGCATTCCAGCATGGAAAATGAAACTAATCTAGTCCAAAGGTTGGGTTTGATTCTCTTCACATCCTAAAGCACCACATGGGGCCGGAGACAGGCAGGACACCGAAAAAGGAATCACACTTCCCTGGACAAAATCTTAGGTGCTTGTGGGAATCTCAGGAGGCATGGCATACCGATTTCTGGGTTCAACGAGCTGGTCAAATGCCTTGTCCCCGTGTCTGTAACGGTGTCTTTGATGTGTGGCTCTCGTGTGCAGAGTCTGCACAGGGATGCTGCTGTTTCTTGAGCAACCTGCTTGACCTCAGAACTAGCCCTGCTTGGAACTAAAGGTCGAAGTAGAGACCCACTGATCACAGGACAGTTCCACCCTGAATTGTCCCATGAGCATCTGCTGTAGCCACCCTCACATGCAGGCTCAGGGAAGGGCTGTAGGGAAAGGGTCTGTTGGGGTCTCTGGTCCAGCCTCCCACCAAAGGGTGGGAAATCGCCAACCTCAGACTCTGGTCAGCTGTGACTGTGGAGCTGAAACCTGAAAACCTCCAAACATGGAGATCAAAGATCCTCTGGGAGGGTCCCGCTGCGGTGCAGCACCACCCTCCTACTCAGTTTTCACTCTTATGTCCTCCAGGTCATTATAAACATTTCAAACAGGGCATATTACGATATCGACCCCTGCAGAACCCTACTGGAGAGATACCTCCAGGCACAGTACCATGCAGGAACCACGTGCCTCCAAGCCCAGCAGTTCAGCTGTTTTTTTACCCACCTGCTTATCTACCCATGCAGATTCTACTGTCCTCAGTTAGAAACAAGGTGGGGGTGATGCTGAATGCCTTTCTGACTTCCCAGTAAAAGTTACCGCTCTCTCTGCCCAGCAATCCTGTCCTTTCAGCACAGAAAGCAAAGAGGATGGCCAGGTGCGATCTGCTTTGGGTAAATCCCGTCACCTTCTGTTTCAAACACACAGAAGAAGTCCCTGAGTGGACATGCTCTGGGGCACAGCCTTCAGCTCCCCTGCTAATTCTTTGGGGCATGCACGTTTTGGGCGCTGCCAGTGAGCAGACAATTCCACCAGTCTCCGTGATCTTCCAAAGACAAAGCAGAGTGACCACTGTGACACTGGCTGCCCTCTCAGCTCCCTCAGTTTCCACCTCTCCTGTCCATAGACTGGTAAGGATTGTGTTTGCTCGAGGACTTGACCCCAGCCGTTGCTGGTGGTTCTCCTGCAGGTTCCATCCTTGAGCCCGAGGCCTGGGAGACCTTGCTGGGGCAGACTGAGGCGAAGAGGACATGGAGTATTTCAGATCTATCAGCACCAGTTCTTATGAAACTCAGCAGTGGCCACACAGTGGCTTTGTTTCTCCTTGAACTCTTCCTGAAGGAGTAAACACTCATTCTGGTGCCCTTGAATTGCCTTTCAGGCTTAGATTGAATTGCGATCTGGACTATAGCTGAGCTTGGAGGAGGCTGTCCTTTAAGACCAGCTGGACTGAGCTCTGCCACCATGTCACAGCTTTGTCTACCACAGGAACGGCTCCAGCTCGTCCTTTCTGTGCCCCTGGCTGAGATCATTGCTGCACGTTTGTGCTGAAGCCCCCCAGCTGTGGCACCAGGCAAGCGGTGACTTGCCATAAGGAATCCTGGTGTGCAAAGCCCTGTGTGTGCTATTGATGGGACAAGAAGAGGGGTTACTCATGGCCAGCTCTTCTTCTGCTGGGAGAAAGGACACAGCTGGAAGTAAGTGTCTCTGCCCAGCTGAGGGAGGGAACATCAGGGATTGCATCAGGCTGTTTTCCAGCGGGTTCCCCTGGAGCCCCAGGACACCTCCAGGGAGCCCAGAGGGGACAGAGAGAGTGCCACTGTGGGCTGGTCCTCTGCTGCTGAGCTGGGCCGGGCTGCTGGGACGGAGGGAGCTCCTGGCAAGCGGGCAGCGCTGCAGAGAGACAGCTCTGCCCAGGAGCAGCTCCTCTGCACAGCGCAGCAGGGCTGAGGGCACTGTCTGCAGGCAGCGAGGGCAGAGCAGAGTGTTCACCAGGGGAGGCATCTCCACAGCCCTCGGCACAGTAAGTCTCTGGCTGCGGGGCAGTGCAGCTGCAGCTCCTGGCACCATCTACAGCTGGCACCTTCCATGGCTGGGGCAAAGGAGAAGGACGTGCTCCAGAGCAGGGCTTCCCTGCCCCACCATCAGAGGCACAGGGCACGATGGCTGCCTGCTCCTGGAGACGTCTGCAGGAGGTGACACTGGGTGTGCAGGCAGGGGTGGGCAGGGCTGTCCTTGCCAGCAGGGTCCCTGCACCCCGGGGGCTGTGTGCCGGGGCAGGGGCTCTGCCGCCTGCTAGGGTATGCTCTCACCCTGCCTGGGGAGCTCCCACGGCACTGTTAGGAGAAGCTGTGGGTGGAAGGAGTGACCGCCAGTGAGGCAGATTACTTCTGCTTTTGCAAGGGAACTGCAGGGTTAAGGACTGCTCCCAGCTCCAGATCACCCCAAGGACATTTGCAGAGGATTGTTTTGAAAAACTATGTCAAGGAACTATTCACCTGCAGGGGAACAAGTCTGTGCTGTGAGTTTTCTCCTCTTGGTCGGCTGGATGGGCAGGGAGAGATGGGAATGGATTTCTCCACCGTGCACAAGGCTCTGAGACCCCATTTGTTGATAGGACTTGTCTGAGGTTCTCGTTAACCCCTGCACACGAAGATGTCCCTGGGCAGTGCCCTGATGCCAGGAGGGGTCTGCAGGGCAGAGCTGTGCACGCAGCAGGCGGAATGGGGTCTGTGAGCATGAAGAGGGAGGAGATATGGGGAGAGAGAAACAGGTCCTGGCCAAGACAAGCTCCAGGTAAGAGAGTCATGGGCAGGGAGGAAGAGAGGCGGGCTCCCAGAAATGCTGTGGGAAGGGGGATACAGGCATCTCCCTGCCCTCCCCGACAGTGCAGATGCCTTCCCTGGAGCAACCCCTGGTCCCCTCGCTCACACAGCAGAGCCTCTGCCCTTCGTGTCATGCGGGTTTGGTCATGAGTTGCCTTTCCAGCAACCTGACCACCACAGAGGAGATTTGCTCAAGTGTCCGACTGTGTCTCCCTCACCTGCCTGCCCTGGCAGAGGTACTTTGGCATCCCCTCTTCTCCCGTCTGCCCTTGTTCTTACTGTTACACTCCCTGGTGGGGGGGGCTAAGGATTGAAGCGCAGCTGAGACACCAACACTGCACGTCCTTTCGTGCACGTATGTCCATGGAGGAAAAGCAGCCAACTTCCATCCTGTCTGCCTTTGGCGCTCTGGGAATCACAGTGTATGCGGCTGGAAATGACCTGATCGTGCCTTCAGGATAAGCAAATTTAAAATAAGTGATTCCTTCTTTGAGGGGTCCTGCTGGGCTGCAGGCTGCCCTCCAGAAGGACACAGTTCTCCCACGGCATCTCTGTGTTATCTAGCAGTCCCACAGAGAAGACATCGTGGTGCTAAAGCCATGGAAACGCTGCTGGGCAGCTGTCTGTGGGCAGCTGTAATGAGCCCTCTGTGTCCCTGGCTGGGAGGGCAGAGCTGAGGTCTTCCTCAGGTACGATTAGAGGGGCTGAGGGCTTTAGAGAGATGCACTTGGAAGGCGCATTCCTCTGCTCTCACCAGTGCCACAGAATCGTAGACTCCTAGAATGGTGTGGTTGGAAGGGGCCTTTACGGGTCACCTAGTCAACCCCCTGCAATGACAGCCCGTTTGTGTCTCAGGACCCACAAGGCGCAGCAGGATTTCTGTCTTAAAAACACTCCTAAGGTGTGTTGGGGCAACTAAAACAGTACGAACACAACAACATCCCCACAGCTCTGCTCTGCAGTCGGGTGCATTGGGAGCCACAATGCTGAACAGCTCTTTGCTATCAAAAGTGGATTTAATCTGAGATCACCCCAAGTTCCTATTTTCCTTTTGCTGTAGGACAGGTCTGAGTCCTGCAGAGCCAACAACAGAACCTCCTGTTCTCTGGGGCACCCTCAGACAGCACCAATCTCAGCTCACAAAAGGTCTTCCTGGAAAGGTAAAAGTGGTTTGGGGGTGTTTTATGAGAAATTGAATAGATTATACTCAGAGAATTCCAGCTCTGGAGCCCCAAACAAAAGAAGGGCATGGACCTGTTGGAGTGGGTCCAGAGGATGGCCACAAAGATGATCAGAGGGCTGGAGGCCCTCTCCTATTAGGACAGGCTGGGAGATTTAGAGTTTCTCAGCCTGGAGAAGAGAAGGCACCAGGGAGAACTTATTGTGGCCCTCCAGTAACTAAAGGGGCTACAGGAGAGCTGGGGAAGGACATTTTACAAGGGCATGTAGAGATAGGCTGAGGGGGAATGGCTTTCAACTGGAAGAAGGTAGATTTATATTAGGAAGAAATTTTTCACTTTTATGGTGTTAAGGCACTGGAATAGGTGTCCCAAAGAAGTTGCGGAAGCTCCAACCCTGGAGGTGTTAGAGGCCAGGCTGGATGGAGCTTTGAGCAACCTGGTGTGGTTGGAGGTGTCCCTGCCCATGGCAAGGGGGTTGCAACTCAGTGATCTTCAAGGTCCCTTCCAACCTAAACCATTCTATGATTCTATGAATTCTACCCTAACTTGTCACTGTCTTTACATTTTGAAAAGGTCCCTGTGCCCAAAAGAAGAAAATGCCCAATGGCAGCTCCATCACCCACTTCCTCCTCCTGGCATTGGCAGACACACGGGAGCTGCAGCTCTTGACCTTCTGGCTCTTCCTGGGCATCTACCTGGCTGCCCTCCTGGGAAACGGCCTCATCATCACCGCCATCGCCTGCGACCACCGCCTCCACACCCCCATGTACTTCTTCCTCCTCAACCTCTCTGTTCTTGATCTGGGCTCCATCTCCACCACTGTTCCCAAAGCTGTGGCCAATTCCCTCTGGGACATCAGGGCTATCTCCTACGCAGGATGTGCTGCACAGGTATTTCTGCTTTTCTTCTTGCTCGGAGCAGAGTTTTCTCTTCTCACCGTCATGGCCTATGACCGCTACGTTGCCATCTGCCATCCCCTGCACTACGGGACCCTCCTGGGCAGCAGAGCTTGTGTCCGCATGGCAGCAGCTGTCTGGGGCAGTGGGTTCCTCAATTCTCTCCTGCACACGGCCAATACATTTTCACTCCCCCTCTGCCATGGCAATGCCATCGACCAGTTCTTCTGTGAAATCCCCCACATCCTCAAGCTCTCCTGCTCACACTCCTACCTCAGGGAAGTTGGGCTTCTTGTGGTTAGTTCATGTTTAGCATTGGGGTGTTTTGTTTTCATTGTGGTGTCCTATGTGCAGATCTTCAGGGCGGTGCTGAGGATCCCCTCACAGCAGGGACGGCACAAAGCCTTTTCCACGTGCCTCCCTCACCTGGCCGTGGTCTCCCTCTTTATCAGCACTGGAGTGTTTGCCCACCTGAAGCCCCCCAACATCTCCTCCCCATCTCTGGACCTGGTTGTGTCATTTCTGTACTCGGTGGTGCCTCCAGCAGTGAACCCCCTCCTCTACAGCATGAGGAACCAGGAGCTCAAAGATTCCATTCAGAAACTGATTTCATGGTCACCTTCTAAACAGCAATAAAATTACCATCTCTCTCCACAGATGACTCATAGGATGTTCTACGCCAGTCCTGAGCTCTCTTTCTTCTCTTCATTCTTATTTTCATTCTTACTTTTTTTTTTAGACTTTTCCTGCAGAAAGGTTTCGATGCCTTCCACTTCAAAAGAGGCTTTAACCCACTATCTCTCCACTGGTGCCTCTATAACAGTGTCTAACACCAGGTCAGAACTGAAACTCTCACAGCATCCCTATAACAAAATGGGATCTACTTTGTGCTATGCAGAAACACTGGTCCTTTCTTCTAAAAGTTGGTCTTAGGAGAAGGCCTGAGCAATGGCATCCCCAAAAGGACTGTTGCTTTTGGGTTCTTTTAGAGCTCGAGGATTGGATTTAGGACTCACTCGTCAGCATGTAGTGACAGTGGAAGCAATGGCTGGTCACAACAGCCAAGGCTGTCACATACAAGCCGTGACAGACAACTTTATTCTCAAGGGGGAAATGGAGTTTCCTGGAGATCCCCTGGGCTCTCCAGAAGCAGCATTTGCCTGGGGTGGGCACGGAATGGAGCCCCACAAAGTGAGAAATCACCCAAGATGGAGACACCAAGCTGAGTGGTGCTGTTGACATGCCTGAGGGATGGGATGGCATCCAGAGGGACCTGGATAAGATGGAGAAGTGGGCCCATTTGAACCTCATGAAGTTCAACAAGGCCAAGTGCGGGGTCCTGCACATGGGTTGGGGCAACCTCCCATATCAGTATAGGTCGGGGGGATGAAGGGATTGAGAGCAGCCCCGCTGAGGAGGACCCGGGGGTATGGGGCAATGAAAAGCTGGACATGAGCTGACAATGTGCACTCACAGCCCAGAAATCCAGCCGTGTCCTGGGTTCCATCAAAAGAAGCATGGCCAGCAGGGAAAGGGAGGTGGTTCTGCCCCTCTATTCTGCTCTCGTGGGACCCCACATGGAGTGCTGCGTCCAGCTCTGGAGCCCTCAGCACAGGTGTCGTGGTTTAACCCCAGCCAGCAGCTAGGACCATGCACCCACCGGTGCAGTTCTCCCCCTTCCCCCAGGAGGAAAGGGAGAAGAGGGTGAAAAAGAGTGGAAAGGGAAATAAAACAAATAAGCAACCAAAAAAAAAAAACACCCAAAGTCATGCGTTGAGGTAAAGAGAGCTTAATAGAACAATAACAGAAAAGGAAAACAACAACAACAGCAACAACAATATCACTACTGCTACTAATGACAATACAAGTCACTGTCACCACTCAGTGAATTGGTGCCTTCCCGAGCAGCGTTTGCACGTACCCGCCCCCTGGTTAAACCCATCCAAATACTGAGCATGACTTCTGTGGAATGGAATATTTCATTGCCCATTCCATCATTCTCTCTCGGCCCCTTTGAGCTTCTACGGAAAGCTGAAAGAAAAGTCCTTGAAAAATATGAACAACACCTGGCAACAACTAAAACAATATGCATTACTAACATTCTTTTCCTACCAAATCTGAAACACAGCAGCCACTGGAAAGAAAATTAGAGTTGTGGTCAAGGTCTCCATGTCCAAATGGTGAGCAGTGACGAGTGGTGTTCCTCAGAGGTCCGTACTGGGTCTGGTGCTGTTTAACATCATTGTTGGTGACATGGATGTTGGGATGGAGTGCACCCTCAGCAAGTTTGCCAATGGCACCAAGCTGTGTGGAGCGGTCGACATTCTGGAGGGGAGGGATGCCATCCAGAGGGACCTGGACAGGCTTGAGAGGTGGGCCTGTGCAAACCTCGTGAAGTTCTACTATGCCAAGGGCAAGGTCCTGCATGTGGGTCAGGGCAATCCTGTGAACAAATCCAGGCTGGGTGAAGAATGGCTTGAGAGCAGCCCTGAGAAAAAGGACTTGGAGGTGCTGGTGGATGAGAAGCTCAAGATGAGCTTGCAATGTGTGCTGGCAGCCCAAAAAGCCAACCGCATCCTGGGCTGCATCACCAGCAGCATGGCGAGCAGGGCGAGGGAGGTGGTTCTGCCTCTCTACTCTCTCTGGGGAGACCCCGCAGTGCTTCATCCAGCTGCTGGGCCCCAGCATAAGGAGGACATGGATCTGTTGGAGTGGGAAAAGAGGAGGCCACGAAGGTGATCAGAGGGGTGGAACACCTCTGCTGTGAGGACAGGCTGAGAGAGTTGGGGTTGTTGAGCCTGGAGAAGAGAAGACTCCGGGAGACCTTATAGCAGACCGAGTAGCTGAAGGGGGCCTAAAGGAAAGCTGGAGAGGGACTTTTTACAAGTGGTAGTTGTGGAGCTGGAGCTGGTGGACAGTCAAGGTAGGCCAAAGCATCTCAGCTGAGACAACTGATTTCTCTCCCTCCGGGAGAAAAGGAAGCCTGGACAATTGCACCCAAGCTGTCCATCGCTGGAGGAGGATGGGCAAGGAGTGGGTGCGGATGTTGCAGAGTCTGCTTGAAGATGTTCCCGTAACCCAGACCCCTTCAAAAGAGCACGCCGTTCACTTTCTCTCTTTGCTTCCCTCTGTGAATGGAGGGAGCTCGTGACCTTAGCGTGTGACTCGCTGTGAGCCCATGTGAACCGAGTCCAGGGCAGGGAGTGCTTTGGTGTTCGTGGGATCCCAGTTTGGCACAAAAATGTGTTTTCCTTTGGTCTAAGGCTATCCACTGTGGAGAGTGGACTTCAGCGGAGGTAAGGTGGACTTAATGTACAGCAGAGGAGTGTATTTTGCATTTTGTATATTGTATTTTTCTATTCAACCATGCCTTCCTTTGGGCTTGTTTTTGGGCTGCAAAGAAAATTCTGTGTCTGGGTGCAGTTCATTCCCCAAGTGAAACAGGTGGAAACTGTTTCCAAAGGGCTGAAACCTGCAACTCCAGAGTGTAGCAGAGAAAGCTCAGATTTGAGGAAAGGTGCTGTAAGTCCCAGGTGGCTGATGAGAGAAAGGCGGGGTTGGAGGTGGGGACAAAGGCTGCCCATAGAGTGTCTGACATACAGGGTCTTGACTGCCCTACTCAGTCAGACTCCGTTTGGAGAGGTCCAGTTTCAGTGTCATTTGGAAATTGCTGATATCAATAGACAGAGAAATGAAGCAGAGAAATAAAAAAAAAAAAAAAAACAGAAAGAAAAATAAATCCTTTCTTCTTGTTATTTACTATTGAAACCTTTCCTCTTCTGAAATCTCTCTAATTAACCACAGCAGAATTGTATAATAAGAAAATTATGCCCAGAGCTGTGGCTCGTTATGGCATTTTGCATGTTAATGAGCCCTCTGGTGCCCAGTTCCTGAACTGCAGGTACTGAGGGTGGATTGAAGTGGTCTCTAGAGCAGTGCAAGTCAGCCTCCAAGGTTCTGAGGGCATCAGCGGTCCCCACTGAGGGCCATCCCTGACTGTCCCTGAAGCAGAAAGCCAGAGGCACTGCTTCCAGTTGGAAATGAAATGGGAAAGTGTCTGTGAAAGCCCTTGCCGTGTCTCATCAAGCAGGATATTCAAGCGCTGACCCCCACACCCTGGCAATGGGGACTTCTTCCTTCAAGGGATGCTCAGGGCTCTTCCTGGGAGCAGTGCGATGGGGGGGTGTGTGTAGGAAACCTCTCGGGCTGTCTGGAGGGTGGGGGAGGAGGCAGCGAAGCAGTGTGTCTGTGGGGAACTGGAGTGCTCTCAGGGGCTCCAGTGGAAGAGTCCGCAGCCATAGTGGAAAGGACAAGGATTTCAGTTCTGTTGGGGGAGGGGGGACATCCTGACCACAGGCTGTCCTACACTTTCCTCTGCCTGTGCCTGTTTCTCTGCAGATTTCAACCACCACCCCTGCTTCCCCACCTCACTCCCACCCCGTGCTGGCCCAAGCTTTACTCATGTCTCTCTGTCTTCACTAATTCTTCAAACACAAAGCCATGTTTTTCTGAGCTTTTGCCAATGAGTTCCCCATAACCTGTGCAGCTTCTTCCAAAGCCCTCCTAATGCTCCTCTGTCTCCAGAGATGGAGCCACAAGAGGGAACCCCACCCCTGAGCCTTCCAGCTTGTCTGTACTGAGAACTATGTGCCCATCCATTGCAGCACCACAAACTGTTTCATTTCTTCTACTGCACCTTCACAGTGACTCCATCGCTGTCAATGGCAGAGGGCAGGGGCTGTGCGGCTGGGTAGCAGCTCCACAGGAAAGGCTCTGGTGGTCTTTGGGTTTCATTTGGTACAACAGGAGCCATCAGTAAAGACAGCCAACAGCATCCTTTGCTTCTCTTGTCATTCCCTGAAATCACAAGTGCTTCTCTTTTATTCTCCTTATACCCTCCCAAAAGAACAGCCCACCTGTGCTGGTTTGAGGTGAAACAGAACCCCTCTTCTGTGCAGCAACTTTACTTTGCAGCTGAGCCTCTTGGAACTAACTGAACTCTCTGAAATTAACAGCATATTGTGGTGACACTGTTCAGAGCGATAAAACCTGATAAGTTGTAATGTATGCCGAGGAATGGTATGCAGAATTCTCTTTCTCATACTTATTGGTATAACCCCCAAGGCCAGCTGACTTGGTTCTTTGCCCCATTGGAGGGTCAGGAGCAGAAGAGCATAGAGGAGTCGCACCTGTCGGGAGGAGGGGCCAGGACAGGTGACCCCAAACTGACCATCAGGGTAATTCATCCCATCTGTTTCATGCTCAGTATAAAAGCTGAGGGATCAAAGGGTCAGTTTTTTCCTTCAATGGCTGTTGTTTTGGGAGATTTCTGGCTGTTTGTCTGTCTTTGATTGCTATCTGTGCATTCCTGAATGCAGTTCTCATCCATCCCAGAGTTGAACCTGGGACTTTCCCATTACCTGCTTGTGACGTGATTATCATCTTAGGAGCTTCATCCAGTTTAGTATGTATGTCATTATTTCTTTTTTATTTTGTTATTAATATTGTGTTAAAGTACCAGACCTTCTTCTAAGTTCATAAGTATTTTTCTCTCCCTCCTGTCCATGGAGAGAGAGGTAGGGGAGAGTGTCTATTGTTTGCTGCAATGGTCAGTGTGCTCCAAACCACAGTAAGAATAAGGGAACTGTACTGTTGGACTGAAGGCAGTCCTTGATCCTGCACATGGAATTCCGTCAACAAATAACTTGTGTTCATTTAATATTTCGTTGGCTGTCTCAAGGAATTGTCCCTGACACTCCCTTGGCTGGACTCAAACAGTGTTTTCTCTGGGAAGCTGTCTGGAAGAACTGCCTCATATCAACTTCATTCTGTGGTCTGTAAACTTAGGGCCGCGTGCTGCAGTTGAAGTGGAAGGTTCGTGGGTGATGGTGGTGACTGCAATGACACATCATGCAGCTTTTGGTCTGGCTCTCTGGACACTCTGAACCAATGGAACACTGAAGTGCAGTAAATCTGGATTTGGAGCATACGGAAAACACCATGAAAATGTTTAATCTGGTTGAGGCAGCAAAATTCTGTGAGTGTTTGCCCCTGTAGAGGCAGTATGGGAAGTGCACAGCATCAAATAGATGGTGCAGCTTGAGTGGTGTGAGTAGAACTGTAGAATCATAGACTCATATGATAGTTTAGATTTGAAAGGAAATTAAAGATCACCAAGTCCCAGCCCCCCTGCCCTGGGCAGGGACACATCCCACTAGACCAGGTTTCTCCAAGCCCTGTCGAACCTGGCCTTGAACACCTCCAGGGATGGGGCAGCCACAGCTTCCCTGGGCAACCTGCGCCACGGGTCTACCACCCTCACAGTGATATTTTTTTCCAAATATCTATTCTAAATCTCCCCTCTTCCAGTTTGAAAGCAATCCCCTTGTCCCGTCCCTACTTGCCCTTGTAAAAAGTACCTCCCCAGCTTTCCTGTTGCTCCCCTTCAGATACTGAAAGGCTGCTATAAGGTCTCCCAAAGAGCTTTCTCTTTTCCAGGCTGGATGCTGATGGTCCAGGGCCAGATGCCTGGCTGGACATCTGTGCCACCCACCACATGTGCTGTTTCATAGTCGGAATCCATGGGCTGGAGCCTGCAGGTCCCTCTGTCACTAGAAGCTCATGACTGTCCTTCTCGATGGCTTGCTGTGGTTCAGGTTGAAGGTCAGCCATCTCCCCTCCCCACAAGGCACTGCATGGACAGCAGGGCCAGGGAACCCTGTGGGGTGTGCGTACGCCTGCCTCTGTTTCTGCTTGAGCCCCACTGGTGAGATGGGCCAGCATCCTGGGTGCTGGCAAGGGTCTCAGGCTCCCATGTGGGGTTTGGGAAGCTGTGGCGTGGCTACAGGGGACAAGCAGGCACCCTCCAGTGAAGCCCATAAGTGTTGCCCAAGCTCCCTCTCAGAACCTCGGGCCGCTTACCCACTGCTGTCCCATGTGCTGTTCATGGCCCAGCACAGGGCCGGCAGGACGACGACAGAGAGCACATTCATCATTGCCAGAAGCAGCACATGGCAACTGCAAGAGCCGAGGGGTCGTCCCCACCAGTGCAGCAGCCGACGTATTGCCCACAGTCCTCACAGTGCCTGCGGTGCCCTTGTTCCCAGGGCTGATGTCACAGAGTCGCTGGTTCCGGGCACTGGGCACGGTGGCCTCTCAAAGGGAAGGAGGGGCAGCCTGGGGGGTTCCAAGCAGGAGGGGAGGCAGAAGCTGGGATGGGACACCCCCGAGAGACCCCACTGAATGCTCTGCCTGTGGGATGATGGTGTGCAGGCCCGTGGCAGGCATCAGTGCCTGTCTCCGAGCTCTGCCTGCTGACAGCTCGCAGGAACAAACCAAGCGTGGCATCATTGCCCTTCGGGCAGTGCCTGCTGCGACAGGGCAATGGGTAGAGGTTTTAAGGCAAAAGAGGGTCGATTTAGACTACATAGACTACATCTTTGGCAGCAGGCTGGCCAGCTTGGTAAGGCGGGCTTGAATCCAGAAGACTTGGGGCTGGGGTGAAGGGGACAATGCTCATGCCATCACAGCTTACTGGAGAATAAGCCCGGCCAACCACAGCAGTGACAAATATTCCTTGGCGGACTCCCAAGGTGATATCCAGAGCACCAACCACCTGCAGGGTGTGTCCGACTGTGATGGATCCTCTCGCTCTCCTCCAGGGAAACCTGCATGCTTGAGGACCTCTCTGAAATGCCTGAATTGATGAGGCCTTCTACAGACAGCTGGAAATAGCCTCATGGTCACAGGCCCTGGTTCTCACGGGGGACCTCAGCCACCCTGGTATTTGCTGGAGAAACAACACAGCCAGTCACACACAGTCCCGAAGGTTTCTGCAGAGCATTGATGAGAACTTTTTGACACAGTTGGTAGAGAAACCAACGAGGAGAGGTGTGCTGCTGGACGTATTACTGACAAATAAAGGAGGACTAGTTGGGGATGTGAAGGTTGGGGGTAGCCTTTGCTGCAGTGACCATGAGATGGTGGAGTTCCAGATCCAGCATGGAAGAAGCAGGGCAAAAAGTAAAATCAAAAGCCCGGACATGAAGAGGGCTGACTTTGGCCTCTTCAAAGACATACTTGGAGGAATCCCATGGGCAAAGGGTTTGGCAGGAAGGGGGGTGGAGGAGAGCTGATTAATAGAAAAGCTCCACTTCCTCCAAGCTCAAGATGGGTGCATGCCTATGAGTAATAAATCAGGCAGAGGAGGCAGGAAATCTGCATGGACAAGCAAGGACCTTCTGGAAAAACTCAGGTGCGAGAGGGAAGTTTACAGAATGTGGAAAAAGGGAGTGGCGACTTGGGAGGAGTATATAAACATTGCGAGAGTATGTAGGGATGTAACGAGGAAGGCTGAAGCGCACGTGGAATTAAACCTGGCCAGGGATGTCAAGGACAATAAGAAGGGCTTCTCCAAGTACCTCAGTAGTAAAAGGCAGACCAGGGAAAATGTGGGCCTGCTACTGCATGAGGTGGGTGCCCTGGTGACGGAGGACGCAGAGAAGGTGCAGTTACTGAATGTCTTCTTTGCTTCAGTCTTTGCTGTTAAGGCCGGCCCTCAGCAATCCCAGACCCAGGAGCGAAGAGAAAGAGTCTGGAAAAAGGAAGACTTTCGCTTGGTGGAGGAGAATCAGGTTAGAGATGATTTAGGCAAACTTGACACCCACAAATCCATGGGCCCTGATGGGTCACACCCAGGAGTGTTGAGGGACCTGGCAGATGTTATTGCGAAGGTGCTCTCCATCATCTTTGAATGGTCAGGAGGGACAGGAGAACTGCCTGAGGACTGGAGGAAAGCCAAAGTCATGCCTATCTTGAAAAAGGGCAGGAAGGAGGACCCAGGAAACTGCAGGCTGGTCAGTGAGACCTGGAAAGGCTGGAGAGCTGGGTGGAGAGGAACATAATGAAGTTCAAGGGTAAGTGTAGGGTCCTGCCCCTGTGGAGGAAAAAACCCATGCACCAGTAAAGGTTGGGGGTTCACCTGCTGCAAAGCAGCTTTGCCGAGAGGGACCTGGGAGTCCTGGTGGACAATAAGTTGACCATAAGCCAGCAATGTGCCCTGTTGGCCAAGAAGGCCTATGGTCTCCTGGGGTGCATTACAAAAGACAGTGGCCAGCAGGTGGAGAGATGTCTTCCTCCCTCTCTGCTCTGCCCTGCTGAGTCTGCATCTGAAGTACTGTGTCTAGTTCTAGGTACCCCAGTGCAAGAAAGACAGGCAACTGGTGGAGAGAATCCAGTAGAGAGCTACAAAGATGATCAGGGGACTGGAGCACCTCTCTTATGAGAATCAGCTGAGAGAGGTGGGTACGTTTAGCCTGGGGAAGAGAAGGCTGAGAGGGGATCTCCTCAATGCTTATCAGTGTCAAAAGGGAGGGTGTCAAGAGGATGGGGCCAGACTCTTTTCTGTGCTGCCCAGTGACAGGACAAGGGGAAATGGGCACAAACTGGAACACAGGAAATTCCATCTGAACACAAAGAAAAATGTCTTTACTTTGAGGGCACCAAAGCACTGGAAGAGGCTGTCCAGAGAGGCTGTGGAGTCTCCTTCTGTGGAGATATTCAAAAGCTGCCTGGCTGCATTCCTGTCCAACGTGCTGTAGGTGAGGCTACATTGGCAGGGGGGTTTCACTAGACAATCTCCAAGGGTTCCTTCCAACCCCTACCATTCTGTGATTCTGTGATTCTGTGATCTTCTATGTTTTCCGTTGGCCAAAGGGATTCCCCACCAGTGCACACGGATGCTGCCCTGTCTCTCAAAATTGCGCCATTAGAGCTTGCAGTTCCCTGCACGTGTCCTGAACCACCTCTGGCACCTCAGATGTCACACGGTGTTTGCATTGGAAAAGCTCCCTCCTGGCCTCTGTCTCCATTACTCACAGGGCAGCTCAGAGAAGGAGCTCACAATGATGTTGGGCAGCTGAGCTGAGGCAAGAGGAATCCCCCCTCCGGTGGGTCTGTGGGGTGCACTGGAGAAGCTGAATGTCCCTCCGGCCTCAGAAACACTGCTGAGAGCTGAGATGCCTCATTGACTTGGCTCAATCCCTGCCCTGCACCGGTGGGAATGATCCCTGGCCCATCACTGCCTCCGTGCCCTGCCTGGCAATGGGGCAGGAATGGGGGTTTCCAGAGGGGCACACGGATACCTCCTGTAGGTCCGCACACCCTGACAGAGCACTTTCCACCACAGGGATCAGTCCGTCCAGGGTTCAGAGAGGGACACTTGGTGATGACTTCATTGTGCTTCAAACTCTGCTCCCCAGGAGAGACCCCGCTGCCTTGGAGGAGCTGTCAGCCCTGGAGGCGCAGGGACACCTCGAGGGATTGGGGCAGTGTGGGGAGGAGGCAGAGAAAGCCACAGCTGGTCCTCTGCTGCTGAGCTGGGCCGGGCTGCTGGGACGGAGGGAGGTCCTGGCAAGCGGGCAGCACTGCAGAGAGACAGCTCTGCCCAGGAGCAGCTCCTCTGCACAGCGCAGCAGGGCTGAGGGCACTGCCTGCAGGCAGCGAGGGCAGAGCAGGGAGGCAGAGAGAGGTTGAAGGCAGTCTGGAGAGGGAGGATGCTGAGGGCGAATGGGGGGAGAGCTCTTCCCAAAGCAGAGCAGCTGCAGTAGCTGGAGAGATCTCCAAAAGCTGGCACCTCCCACAGCCCGTGGGATCTTTCAGGAGGACGCTCACAACTTCTCTGCTGTGGAAGAAGAGGACATTCTCTAGATTGGGGCTTCCCTGCTTCACCATCAGAGGATCAGGGCATGACAGCTGCCTTCTCCCAGGAATGGCCAAAGGGCTGTGAAGGTGGGTGTGCAGGCAGGGGTGGGCAGGGCTTTCCTTGCCAGCAGGGTCCCTGCACCCCGGGGGCGTTGTGCCGGGCAGGGACTCTGCCGCCTGCCAGGGTCAGCTCTCCGCCTGCCCAGAGAGCTCCCACGTAGCTTCTGTGGGGAGAAGCTCTGGGTGGAAGGAGCAACCCCTGGCAGGGCAGGGTCATTCTGCTTTGAAGTGGGTGCTGTGTGGGTCAGGGCTCTTTACACCTCCAGATGACCTCTGGTCATTCCTGGAGGGACTTTTCAAGATGGAGTTCCCTTAATATGAAGTTAAATTTCTTTTGCTGTTTCTTCTCTTGGTTGGCTGGGTGGGCAGTGGCACATGTCCAAGAGGACTTTCAAATGAAAGATCAAAGGAGGGTTCATGTAGAGATAAGGAGCTTTCCTGAGTCTGTGTCTTTGGTTTCCAGCTCTGGGGGCTACAGACAGCACCAGCATCCCCTTTCCAGTCTCACAAGGGTCTGTGGCACCTGCCCTTTAGCCCCTGCACGCACACAGAGGCTGCAGGGCAGAGCTGGGCACACGGGGGCTGCCATGGGGTCTGTGAGCACTGGCAGGGAAGAGACGTGGGGGCAGGGAAAGAGCTGCTGACAGGGAGAGCTCCAGGCAGTGGAGATGGGCAGGGAAGGAGGGAGCTGCTCCTGGAAGCCCTGCTGCAGGGGAGATAGGGGCACCTCCAGCCACCCCTGCAGTGCAGATGCTTTCCCTGAGCCACCTAGCACTGCCCTCAGCCCTCACGGCCATGGGCTCTGGGGTGGGAGTCAGCTCTGTGCCCGGCAGAGCAGCAGGAGAGGCGAAGGGCATCCCTCCTGCCACGTGCCCCATTGCTGCTGCCCAGCGGTGGGGCTGAGGGCACCTGTCCTGCATGATCATTGTCATGGCGGTGGCGTGCCCAGCAGGGTGAGGGTAACGCTGTCCTGAGTGCCCGGCTGCCTCTCCCCATGCCTCGCCCAGTCAGACCCTCATGGGATGTCTCCTGGTTTCTTCATGTGTCTCCTTTAAAGTTATCTTTTTATTGCTGTCAGCGTACTTGGGGATGGGAATTTCAGCTGCAGAGTCCACACTGATCTTCTTCCACTCCTGCCGGTGTGTCCATGGGAACCAGTGTCCAAGCTTTCCTCTGACCTGTGGGGCTGTGGTCAATGCAGGCTGTGGGAGTGGGGAAGGAGTCCATTTTCTCTCACTGAGATCCCATAAATTGGGTATGTCCTTTGGGTGTCCATGGAAGCTGTGAGCTGCCCTCCAGGATGCCAACCTGTCCCATAGCACCTTTGTGATATCGGAAAGCCCCACAGAGAAACATAGAGACTCTGTGACTGAGGAAATGCTGTTGGGTGGGTGAAATGAGCCGTGGGTGTCCTTGGCTAGAGTTAGGGTGCTGAGACCTTGAGAAATGGTGAGACATTTAGTGGTCTGAGATGGATCCTTCTGCTCTCAGCACTATCTGATTGCATAATACAAGAGGGTAATCCCCCTCCATCTCATGACGGTGCAAGATGGAGGGACAAACCATCTCCCCTGACTCTGCTCTCTGCCCCAGGCAATCCTCATGTCTCACAGCACTCACTCTGTTCTCCTGAAGTGCAGCAGAAATGCTGAGGGTTTCTGACATCCAAGAACACTGCCCAGGTGAGATGGGGGAGCTTTAAAATACCCCAAACCTCTCCAACTGCCTTCTGCTTTTCCTGTTCCATAGCAGTGAGAGTTCAGATGTTGAAAAGCCCATATGCATTAGGTGTGGGTTCCTCAGCCATAGCAGAACACCAGGACTGGCTCCTGCCACCACCCTCCCTATGAACTCCCTGCTGCAGAGCAGGGCTGACCCCTCGGCAGCCACTGGGCAGCGCCCTGCTCCTCACGGCACAGGCAGCCAACGCCAACCAGAGCTCCAGCCATGGAGGTGGGGAAGGTCTCCTGGAAAATGAAAAGGGAGTGTATGCAACAGAGACAGAGCCTACGGGAAATGGCTTTCATTTTTCTTACAGAAGTCTGCATTGACTTACTCTGTTTCCCTCCTTGGACAGGTCCCCCTGCCCAGAGGCAGCAAATGTCCAACAGCAGCTCCATCACCTACTTCCTCCTCATGGAGTTTGCAGACACACGGGAGCTGCAGCTCTTGACCTTCGGGCTCTTCCTGGGCATCTACCTGGCTGCCCTCCTGGGAAACAGCCTCATCATCACTGCCATGACCTGCAACAACCACCTCCACACCCCCATGTACTTCTTCCTCCTCAACCTCTCCCTCATAGACCTGGGCTGCATCTCCACCACTCTCCCCAAAGCCATGGCCAATTCCCTCTGGAACACCCAGGATATCTCTTACTTTGGCTGTGCTGTCCAGCTCTTTTTTGTACTCTTTTTTATGTCAACAGAGTGTTCTCTCCTCACCATCATGGCCTATGACCGCTACATTGCCATCTGCCAACCTCTGCACTACGGGACCCTCCTGGGCAGCAGAGCTTGTGTCCGCATGGCAGCAGCTGCCTGGGGCAGTGGGTTTCTCAATTCTCTCCTGCACATGGCCAATACATTTTCACTGCCCCTCTGCCAGGGCAATGCCCTGCACCAGTTCTTCTGTGAAATCCCCCACATTCTCAAGCTGTCCTGCTCACACTCCTACCTCAGGGAAGTTGGGCTTATTGTAGTTAGTGTCTGGTTAGTATTTGGGTGTTTTGTTTTCATTGTGGTGTCCTATGTGCAGATCTTGAGGGCTGTGCTGAGGATCCCCTCACAGCGGGGACGGCACAAAGCCTTTTCCATGTGCCTCCCTCACCTGGCCGTGGTCTCCCTGTTTGTCAGCACTGCCGTGTTTGCCCACCTGAAGCCCCCCTCCATCTCCTCCTCACCTCTGGACCTGGTGGTGGCAGTGTTGTACTCGGTGGTGCCTCCAGCAGTGAACCCCCTCATCTACAGCATGAGGAACCAGGAGCTCAAGGATGTCCTATGGAAATTGGCCCAATGGACACTGTTTCACCGACAATAACCTGCCGCCCCTTCTCCGCACGTTGCCCTAAGTTTATTTTAGGCCACGAGCCTGCTTTTTTATCTTGTGATAATCCCGCTTATTTATATTTTTCTGTGTTTATACTACTTGTCTTGAATCTTGATCCTACTGTGTCTGACCCTTGCACAACTCCGTGCCACATGTGGCCTGACAAATAACAGCTCTTAAATAAAATGGGATGTCCCAGGTCGAATAGGGAGAAAAGGAAGAAAAAGGAAAAAAAGACATGGGCTGAGATAAATATTGTTTAATAGAATAATAACAGAAAAGATGATGATGATGATGATGATGATGATAAAGTGATGCAACACAAATTGCTGTCACCACCCAATGATCAATTGCTCCGCCTGTCCAGAGAAGCGATGATGGATCCCTGACCCTAGGCTGACTCCCATTTATATACTGAGCATGACATCTATGGGATGGAATATACCTTTGGCCAGCTTGTCTTGTCTGTGCCCCCCCACCTTCTACAGGAAGTTGAAAAAGTCCGTGACTTAGTATAAGCATCATTCAGCAACAACTAAAACAGAGGCAGTGACTCCTTGTTAAAACAACTGGCTCGTAACACATGAATTAATAAACCCCACGGCCTCCCAGTTTGGCTACTGCGCGTGCCCAAATTGGTGCCCCGGGAAGGAGGCACAGGGCATAACAGGGTCCGGGTCTAACGCAGCAAAGATGCTTTTCCCCCAGCACTGCTTTGCTTTTTTCAGGGCTATGTTTTCCACCCGCTGGAGCAATGCCGGGAACGTCGTCTATAAAATCCCCGGCACTTCACCTGAAATGATGCGGCTCATTATCTAGTACGCCTACACCGGCACAGTACCGGTCACGGCCAACAACGTTGAACGTTTGCTGATAGCGGCCGAGCAGTTCAACATCATGGGCATCGTCAGACTGTGCTGTGAGTTCTTAAAGTCCCAGCTGTGCTTGGAGAACTGCGTCGGCCTCTGGAGATTCACCAAGTATTACTACTGTCCTGACCTGCGAGAAGCAGCCCACGCGTTCATCCCCCATCACTTGGAAAGGGTGACCAGGGTATCGAGAGTTTCTGGAGCTCTCTGTCAACGAGCTCCAGCGCGTCCTGCAGAAGGAGGATCTCCGTGGGAAAGAAGGGGCCATGTTCAAGGCCATTCTGCAATGGATGGCTCACGACCCGCAGAACAGGAGGCAGCAGGTTGCAGTCTTGCTGGGTGAGGAAGAGTGGAAGGGGGGACACAGGGGATGTATTTAAAAAAAAAAAGTCTAGGTTATTCTTAGTTTACAAAAAAAATAAACTCAGCATTGTTGACAGTTAAGACTTTGCTTGAAACTTTTGAAATCCTGCCTTCGCAAGGGTATGAAGGTCACAAGGTCGGGCATTGGAATAGACTGCCCAGGGAGGTGGTTGAGTCACCATCCCTGGGTGTGTTTAAGAGATGTTTAGATGTGTTGTTGGGGGATATGGTGTAGGGGAGAACTTTGTAGAGTACGGTAGATGGTTGGACTCGATGATCCCAAGGGTCTCTTCCAACCTAGACAATTCCATGATTCTATGATTCTATGAATTTGTAGTTCATATTCATTGTACAAACACATGACTCACCCAAATCCCATTGCTTGTTAGCACGTGCATGGTTTCAGAAGGCACACACACTGACACTGACTGTATGGAAATGATCAGGTATCTATTTTCTGTGAGTGCCCAGGCCACAGTTGTGTGAGGCATTGCACAAGCATCCAAAATCAATGCACCGCTGCAGCAAAGGCCAAGAGGTTCCTGGGCTGTGTTAGGAAAAGCGTTGTCTTCAGCTGGAGGGATGTGATCCTTCTCTTCTTCTCGGCACTGGTGAGGTCACATCTGCAGTGCTGTGTCCAGTGCTCTGCTCCCCAGTGCAAGGAAGCTCTTGACCTCCTAAAGGACTTCCAGCAAAGGGCCACAAAGCTGATTTAAGGGGTTGCATCATCGTTCCTAGGAAGGAAGGCTGAGAAATCAGCAGTGTTCCCAGAAACGTCTGCAAGCTTCAGCATATCAACCAGCAGAGCTAGACCTCATCATTCAAGGCAGGATTCCATGCGCTAGGGCTGTGTCAGCAGCAGCTCTTGAGAGAGCAAGAAATGGTCTCCTGGGGCACATCCTCATGCTAACGGTTCATTCCTGACTCCTTCGTCCTCCTCCGCAGAGTTCAAGCAGCAACTGTGTGTGTGCCGCGGTTGGGAAGTGCATTGGTTTGTGGAAATAAACAGAGGTGGTCGTTGGCCTCTTTGGCTGAACTCTCCGTCCCTGCCCCAAGGTGCTCTCAGAGTCCCCGAGATGTCCCCTGCCTTGGCTGGCCCTGCGGTGTGGGCAGCCGGGCGCCCCAGGGCAAAGCCCGCTGCATCTGCCCCGGCTGGCTGCGGAGAGGAGGGGACAGCGGGGGTGACAGCCCGGGAGGTGACAGCCCAGGGGGTGACAGGAGGGCAGCAGGTGCTGAGAGGCGTCGGGGGTGGCAGGATGGGCCCTGCGCTGTGGGGAGAGCCAGCACTGGCCCAGGGGCTGCCGGGAGGTGACGCTGGGTGGTGAAGGCCCCAGGGGGGACAGAAGGGACCGCAGAGACTTGGGGGGACAGGAGACCCATTTGAGACAGGTCACAGGACACCAGGGACAGCAGTGGCCTGGGGTGGTGACAGGCCTTTTGTCACAATGCACGTGAGGCGTGGCTGGGCGGGGGCGGCGTGCCATGTCCCCAGGCCTGGCAGCGCTGCGTGCCAGAGAGGGAGCAGAGGCTGCGCTGGGCTCAGCCAGGTAAAATGATGAGGAAATGTGGGAGGATATCTTATAAGAACAAACTTGCCAGATGTCTTTGAAAGCTGGTGGAGAGCGCTGAAAGGGACAGAAACAGAACGGAAGGGCAATTTGAGGAAAAAGTGGTTTGGGCGACTTAATGTTGTCTTCAACTTGTTTTACTCCACTGCACTGGAGAACTGGTTTTGTGGCAGTTGCAGAAACTGCTCACCAGCAACATTTTGGATCAAGAGTGGGGATGGGACTTCTCAGAAACAGAAAGACCTGTAACGCGTTTTCATTCCTTAAACATTAAATTCCCCCCATCCCTGCCCCTCCTGCCAGTCGTTCTGTGACACTCTTACAACAACCTTTTCTTTAAAATGGGTACTCGTGGGTGTTTTCCTCTTCCTTTTTCATGTATTAAAAGTTAAAGAGAATAATATGTACGCTGCAGTAACTGTAACTTTGGGCTCTGCTGGGTGGAAGAGGAGACCAGGGCGTTCCTTCAGAGTGGGTGTCTGCACTGCAGGGGATGGCAGGGAGGGTGCCCAAGTCCCCTCTCCCAAGGTCTTTGTGGAAGCAGGTCCCTCCGACTCCCTGCCCACGTCTGGGCTGCCTGGAGCTGTCCCTGATGGGAGCTGTTTCTCTGTCCCAACATCTCCTCCCTGCCAGGGCTCACTGACCTCATCCCTCCCGCTGTGTGCTCAGCTCTGCCCTGCAGATCCCTCCTGGCAGCAGGGCACTGCCCAGGGACATCTCTGCATGCCAAGGGCTAAGAAGAGGCTCAGACAAATGCTAACAAGAACTGGGATCTCCGTGCCTGCTCCAGAGTGGAGAAAAAAAATTTCCCATCTCCCACTGTCAGGGATGTCACAGTCAGGGGTGAGAAGGTAGAGTTGAGGCTCCTGAAAAAAGGGAACAAGGCCAAGAGGGGGACTTCAGTAGAGCAGGCCTTGGCCTTCTGAGGGACCTGATCAGAAGAATCCCATGGGATAGGGCCCTGCGGAGAAGACGGGGGCAGAAAGCTCTTTGCTAGTCAAGGATGGACTCTTGCAGCTCCAGAACAGTCCACCCCATCATACAGGAAGTCTGTCAAAGCTGGCAGGAGCCTGGCATGGGTGAGAAAGGAGCTCCTGACTAAAATGAAGCATGAAGGGGCAGCCCAGAGAAGGTGGGCTGTGTGTCTATATGGGTAGATATCTTACACTAACATAATACAGCACACAAAGAGCCCACCCTTGTTTCCCTCTCTCCACTGACTGTGGTTTTGATTGCCCTAGAAACCTCTTTGTGTACCACAAGTCTTCCAGTGATGATAATGCATTTGGGGGGATTTGGGGGGGGGGGAAGGGGGGGGGGGCGGGGCTGGGGCAGGGAGGCTGGATGAGTAGAGGGACGAGGCTGGCTCTGACAGGGGCCATGAAGCAGCTGCCCGGAGGTGACAGCAAGGACATGACAAGGAAGAAACTTATCTCTATTGACATTGTTTCTAGGAAGGCAAAGCTCCCCTTAAGCCAGTGGTTGCAAGGAAGGTCAAGAGCAGAAAGAAGGCTTTGGAGGACCTCCTTGCAACCTGTCAGAACCTAGGAGGAGGTCATAAAAATGCTGAGATAGGCTCTCCACCATGGTGCATATTAAGAGGTGAAAGAGGGGATGTTCAACCTGGAGATAAGGAGAAGATGTGTCACCAGTGTCAGGGCTCATACTGAACCAGGTGGCCATGAGCCCTGCCTGCCCTTCTGTCTGCCATGGTTGGTCAGGTTGCTGTAACAGAGGTGCCCCCAGGATCCAGGTGGGCCTCTTCCACCTGCCTCACACCCTCCCCTCCCCAAGGACGGAATTCCTCTTGGGTGGGGTCTCTGATGCGCTGGATGACTTCAGCATGCCTGCTGGCCAGCATGTCTCCTGAGGGCCAACCAGGCTGCTGCTGTGGAAGTGCCCTCAGAATCATCACCATGCCAGCCATCTCCCCTTGGCCTGCCGCTCCCCTTTCCCTCTGCCCCTATCTTGGCTCTGCTGGGAAGAACGGTTTTCACAGTATCACAGTATCACAGTATGCTAGGGATTGGAAGGGACCTCAAAAGATCATCTAGTCCAATCCCCCTGTCGGAGCAGGAACACCTAGATGAGGTTGCACAGGAAGGCATCCAGGCGAGTTTTGAATGTCTCCAGAGAAGGAGACTCCACAACCTCCCTGGGCAGCCTGTTCCAGTGCTCTGTCACCCTCACTGAGAAGAAGTTTCTTCTCAAATTTAAGTGGAACCTCTTGTGTTCCAGCTTGAATCCATTACCCCTTGTCCTATCACTGGTCACTACTGAGAAGAGCCTGGCTCCATCCTCATGACATTCCCCCTTTATATATTTATAAACGCTAATAAGATCACCCCTCAGTCTCCTCTTCTCCAAACTAAAGAGACCCAGCTCCCTCAGTCTTTCCTCATAAGGGAGATGCTCCACTCCCTTAATCATCTTAGTTGCCCTACGCTGGACTCTCTCCAGCAGCTCTCTGTCCTTCTTGAACTGAGGGGCCCAGAACTGGACACAATATTCCAGATGCGGTCTCACCAGGGCAGAGTAGAGGGGAAGGAGGACCTCTCTCGATCTGCTAACCACCCCCCTTCTAATACAGCCCAGGATGCCATTGGCCTTCTTGGCCACAAGGGCACAGTGCTGGCTCATGGTCATCCTGCTGTCCACCAGGACCACCAGGTCCCTTTCCTCTACACTGCTCTCTAACAGGTAGCTCCCCATCCTATACTGGAACCTGGGGTTGTTTCTGCCCAGATGTAGGACCCTACACTTTCCCTTGTTGTATTTCATTAAGTTATTCCCTGCCCAAATCTCCAGCTTGTCCAAGTCTCTCTGGATGGCAGCACAGCCCTCTGGCGTGTCAGCCACTCCTCCTAGCTTAGTGTCATCAGCAAACTTGCTGATAGTACACTCAATTCCCTCATCTAAATCATTAATGAATATATTGAATAATATGGGCCCCAGTACCGACCCTTGAGGCACTCCGCTGGTTACCGGCCTCCAACTGGACTCTGCCCCATTGACTACGACTCTCTGGCTTCTCTCCTTCAGCCAGTTCGCAGTCCACCTAATTATCCGGTCATCCAGTCCACACTTCCTCAGTTTAGCCATGAGGATGCTGTGGGAGACCGTGTCAAATGCTTTACTGAAGTCAAGGTAGACCACATCTACCTCTCTGCCATCATCCATCCACCTTGTTATTTCCTCATAAAAGGCTATGAGGTTGGTCAAGCATGACTTCCCCTTGGAAAAGCCATGCTGACTGCCCCTAATAACCCTCTTATCCTTGATATGCCTTGAGAGGGCACCAAGGATAAGCTGTTCCATCAGTTTCCCAGGGATAGAGGTGAGTGCTTCTCCCACAGCCTTTTAGTCACCCCTTTTTGATGCAATCAAGGGATAGAGAAATGATTTTCCCAGTGTTGTTGGATCACCATTGCTGAGGACATTTTCCAAAGCACTGTGTCCTTCCTGGAGATCAGCTTCCCTACACCACAGGCTCTGCAGGGCTGCAGAGACATCCCAGAGAGTAACGCCCTCTCCTTCCACGGCTGCACAGTCCAGCCCTGCGTCTCTCTGGTCACGAGGGTTTGCTCTCCTTCGGGTCACCTCATTTCATCTTTCCATTGCCATCTGCCATCCACTCCTGCATGGTCTAAAGAAAACTTTTTCCTTGCATGGGACCTTGGGCACTTGGTACTGCCTTTCTTTGTTACACATCTGAGCGTGGTTCTGGTGCTTAGCTGAGGTCCAGCGTATCTGCTCTGATTTATTAATTAGGCAGGACATGATAGGATGAGGGGGAATGGCTTCACACTGGAAGAAGGTAGATTTAGATTAGTTTTTAGGGAGAAATTTTTCACTTTGAGAGTGGTAAGGCACTGGAACAGGTTGCCCAGAGAAGTTGTGGGAGGTCCTGCCAGAACATCCAGAAGCTCCTTCAATACCCTGGGATGAATCCCATCAGGCCCCATGGACTTGTGAACATTCAGCTGATACAGCTGTTCTCTGACGATTTCCATCCCACAAATGGAAAGTTTTTGTGGTCCTCCAATTCAGGGGACTGGGCAGCCCAAGCTCTAGATGCATGATTAACGAGTGAGGCAAAAAAAAGCATTGCACACTGCTGCTTTTTCTTCATCCCTATCAGTCAGATGACCACCTTCAACAACTATCAGTCCAACGTTTTCTTTAGACCTCCTCTTGCTATTAATGTACTTAAAAAAGCACTTCTTGTTTTATAGAATGCTTTAGGTTGGAAGGGGCCTTGAAGATCATCAAGTTTCAACCCCCCTGCCATAGGCAGGGACACCTCCCACTAGACCAATTTGCTCAAAGCCCCATCCAGCCTGGCCTTAAACACCTCCAGGGATGGGACCTCAACAACTTCTCTGGGCAACCTCCGCCAGTGCCTTACCACCCTTAAAGTCAAAAATTTCTTCCTAATATTTAACCTAAATCCACCCACTTCCAGTTAAAAGCCATTCCCCCTCATCCTATCACTACATGCCCTAGTATAAAGTCCTTCCTCAGCTCCCCTGTAGGCACCCTTTAGGTACTGGAAGGGGCTATAAGGTCTCCCCAGAGCCTGCTCTTCTCCAGGCTGAACAACCCCAACTCTCTTAGCCTGTCCTCATAGGAGAGCTGCTCCAGACCGTTGATCATCTTCAGGGCCTCCTCTGAACCTGCTCTAACACATCCATGTTCTTCTTATGTTGAGGGTATCAGAGCTGGATGCAATATTCCAGGCGTGGTCTCAAGAAGGCAGAGTAGAGGGACAGAATCACCTCCCTTGACCTGCTGGCCATGCTGCTTTTTATGGACACCAGGATCTGGTTGGCCTTCTGGGCTGCAGTCTCACATTGCTGGCTCATGTTGAGCTTCTCGTCAATCAGCACACCCAGGTCCTTCTCCTCAGGGCTGCTCTCCGGCCATTCCCCGCCAAGCCTGTATTTGTGCTTGGGATTGCCCCGACCCAGATGTAGGACCTTGCACCCGGCCTCGTAGAACTGCATGAGGTTGGCTTGGGCCCACCTCTCCAGGCTGTCCAGGTCCCTCTGGATGGCAGCCCTCCCCTCCAGCGTGTCAACCTCGCCAAACAGCTTGGTTTCATCAGCAAACTTGCTGAGGGTGCACTCGATCCCCCTCTCCATGTCGCTGACAAAGATGTTGTACAGCACCTGAGGAACGCCACTCATCACTGCTCTCCACTTGGACATGGAGCAATTGACCACAACACTTTGAGTGCGACCGTCCAGCCAGTTCTTTATCTATTGAGTGGTCCATCTGTCGAATCCATGTGTCTCCAATTTAGAGACCAGGATATTGTGCGGGACAATGACAAACGCTTTGCACAAGTCCAGGTAGATGACATCAGTTGTTCTTCCCTTGTCCACTGCCGCTGTAACACTTTCGTAGAAAGCCACAAAATTTGTCAGGCATGACTTGCCCTTGGTGAAGCCATGCTGGATGCTACCAATCACCTCCTTATTTTCCATCTGCCTAAGCAGAGTTTCCAGGAGGATCTGCTCCATGATCGGGCCAGGCACAGGGGTGAGACTGACTGACTGGCCTGTAGTTCCCTGGGTTTTCATTGTTTTCCTTTTTGAAAATAGGGGTTATTTTTCCCATTTTTCCAGTCAGCAGGAACCTCACCAGAGTGCCATGACTTCTCAAATATGAGGGACAGTGGCTTAGCAACTTTGTCTGCCAGTTCCCTCAGGACCCGCGGATGTGTCTCATCAGGTCCCATGGACTTGTGCACCTTCAGGTTCCTCAGGTGGTTTATACATGATCTTCACCTACAGTGGGCGGTTCTTCATTTTCCCACTCCTTGCCTTTGCCCTCTGCATTATGGGCAGTGCGGCTGCAGTCTTTGCCAGTGAAGACTGAGTCAAAAAAGTCATTGAGGACCTCAGCTTTGTCTCTGTCCTGGGTGACCAGTTTTTGTATTTCCTTCCGGAGAGGGCCCACATCTTCCCTAGTCTTTCTTTTCTCGCTGACATACTTAAAGAAGGATTTCTGTTTGTCTTGATGCCCCTGGCCAGATTTAGTTCTATCTGGGCTTTAGCTTGTCTAACCCAATCACTGGCTGCTTGAACAATTTTCTCTGTATTCCTCCCAGGCTTCCCGCCCCTGTTTCCACCCCCTATAGGCCTCCTTTTCACTTGTGAGCATGTCCAGGAGCTCCTTGTTCATCCATGCAGGCCTCCTGGCTTTTCTGCCTGCCTTCTTCTTTGTAGGGATGCATGACTCCTGATCTTGGAGAAGGTGAGCCTTGAATATTAACTGGCTTACTTGGGCCCTTCTTCCCTCCAGCGCTTCATCCCATGGCACTATACCAAGCAGTTTCATCAAGGAGCCACAGTCAGCTCTGCTAAAGCCCAGGGTGGTCAGCTTGCTGCGCACCTTCCTCGCTGTCTTGATGATCTAAAACTCGACCATTTCATGGTCATGGCAGCCCAGGCTGCCCTTGAGCTTGACACTGCCTACCAGCCCCTCCTTGTTGGTAAGGACAAGGTCCAGCAGAGCTCCTCTCCTCGTTGGCTCCTCTACCACTGGGAGAAAAAAGTTGTCGTCAATACAATCCAAGAACCTCCTGGACTGCCTATGCCCTGCTGTGTTACCCTTCCAACAGATGTCAGCAAACTTGCTGAGGGTACACTCTGTGCCCTCATCCAGGACGTTGATTAACATGTTGAACAAGACTGGCCAGTACTGACCCCTGGGGAGCACTGCTACTTACAGGCCTCCAACTAGACTCTGCGCCGAACACTATGCTATCAGCCTCATTCCCCACAGTATTCTTGTGTCCAGTTAGGACATTATGGTCTGATTGGGTGGATAAGTAGATGGGTAATAACTGAGATGAGTACTCGGGCCTGGAAGAACACGGTGAATGCATAGTGTTCTGCCCATACGGATGTATCTAGTCGGGTTCCACCATGTTTCAAGGGCTTTTAATTACCCAAAGGAGATGAGAAAATGCTTTTTTCATAACATTAGTAGCTGACACCTCAATGAGGAGAGCAGACACTATATTAGAGGTCAGGGTTGCCATCCCAAGGGACCTAGACAGGCTTGAAGGACAGGCCACTAGTAACATCATGTTATCCAACAAGGACAGATCTAAAGTTCTTTCGCTGAGCTTGACAAAGGGCCTGAAGTGACAGAGGACAGGGACTGCCTAGGTTGGTATCAGCACTGCAGGAAAGGCTCTGGTGGTCCTTTGGTTTCATTAGGCAAAATATGGAGCCGTCAGCAAAGGCCAAAAGCATCCTGGGTGGTAGGAACAGGAGCACAGCCAGTGGGAGTGATTACCGCCCTGGGCTCAGAACATTTGAGAACAGATCCAGAACACTCCCCCAGGTTCTGACCCCCTGCAATGCCTGAGAGACACTGGTAAACTGGAGCCCGTTCAGTGGAGGGCCACCAAGGTTGTCAGGGTTGGAGCACTTGTGCTGTGAGAAGAAGCTGAAAAAGCTGGGCTTGTCCAGCTGGAAGAAAGGAAGATCTTGGGGGAACATGCAGCAGCATGTCCCAGTGGACAACAGGATGACGATGAGCCAGCAATGTGCCTTGGTGGCCGAGAAGGCCAATGGCATCCTGGGGTGCATCAAGCAGAGTGTGGCCAGCAGGTCGAGGGACGCCATCCTCCCCCTCTACTCTGCCCTGGTGAGACCTCATCTGGAGTACTGTGTCCAGATCTGGTCTCCCCAGTTCAAGAAGGACAGGGAACTGCTGGAGAGGGTCCAGCAAAGGGCTACGAAGATGATGAGGGGATTGGAACATCTGTCTTATGAGGAAAGGCTGAGGGACTTGGGACTTTTTAGTCTGGAGAAAAGGAGACTGAGGGGGGACCCTATCTATGCTTATATATACTTAAAGGGAGGGTGCCAGGGGAATGGGAACAGTCTTTTGTCAGTGGTGCCCAGTGATAGGACTATAGGGAACAGGCACAAACTTGAATGTAGGAAGTTCCATCTTAACATGAGGAGTAACTTCTTTCCTTTGAGGGTGCCAGAGCACTGGCACAGGCTGCCCAGAGAGGTGGGGGAATCTCACACTCTGGAGACATTCCAAACTCGCCTGGATGCTATCCTGTGCAACCTGCTGTAGGTGACCCTGCTCTGGGAGGGGGTTTGGACTAGATGATCTCCAGAAGTCCCTTCCACCCCTGACCACTCTGTGATTCTGTGAAACTGGAGAGACATGGATATGAAGGGTGGATTGTTCGGTGGATGAGGAACTGGTTGGATGGTCCCATCCAGTAGTGGTCAACGGCCTCACATCCAGATGGAGATTGGTGCTGATGACACCACGCTGAGTATTGCGATTGACACTCCCAGGGAACAGGATGTCATCCAGAGGGACTGGGAAAGGCTCAAGAAGTGGGCCCGTATGAACAGCATGAGGTTCAACAAGGCCAAGTGAAGGGTCCTGCACCTGGGTCGGGGCAATCCCTGATATCAATACAGCCTGGGGGATGACAGGATGGAGAGCAGCCCTGCCGAGAAGGACTTGGGTATACTGGGGGATGAAAAGCTGGACATGAGCTGGCAATTTGTGCTCGCAGCCCAGAAAGCCAAAAGAAGCATCACCAGCAGATCGAGGGTGGGCATTCTGCCCCTCTGCTCTGCTTTGGTGAAACCCCACCTGGAGTGCTGCTCCAGCTCTGGAGCCCTCAACACAGGAGAGACATGGACCTATTGGAGTGGGTCCAGAGGAGGCCACAAAGATGCTCCGAGGGCTGGAGCACCTCTGCTGTGAGGAAAGGCTGAGAGAGTTGGGGTTGTTCAGCCTGGAGAAGAGAAGGCTCTGGGGAGACCTTATTGTGGCCTTCCAGTACCTAAAGGGGGCCTACAGGAGAGCTGGGGACAGAGTTTTTAGCAGGGCCTGTTGCGATAGGACAAAGGGTGAGGGCTTTAAACTAAAAGGGGGGAAATTTACACTCGATATAAAGAACCTTTTAACAATGAGGATGGTGAGACACCGGCCCAGGTTGCCCAGAGAGACGGTAGATGCCCCATCCCTGGAAACATTCCAGCCAGGTTGGCCGGGGCTTGGAGACAGCTCATCCAGTTGAAGGTGTCCCTGCTCATGGCAGGGGGGTTGCACTAGATGACCTTTAATGGTCCCTTCCAACCCAAACCATTCCATGATTCGAAACAGAGCTCGTTTTTACTGGGAGGGGACCAAGTCTGTACTGGAAGGGTTTAATGAAATCCAGTTTGAAATGGCACAGTGCCCAGTCGTACTGGGAGGAGATGAGAGGATCCAGTATATACTGGAAGCATGCTCAGCCTGTACTTGGAGGGGTTAAAGAGGACTAGTTTGTAGTGGGAGGGGCCAAGTTTGTACTGGCAGGGGTTAAAGCAATCCAGTTTGTACTGTGACAGAGCCTGGACTGTAGTGGGAAGGGGCCAGGGGCTCCAGTGTGGACTGGGAGGGTGGCCCAGTGTACCCTGGGAGGGTCTAAAGGGATAAAGTTTGTACTGGGACAGGGCCCAGTCTGTTTGTACTGAGACGAGGCCCAGACTCTGCTGGGATTGGCTCAGAGGATCCCGTTTCTACGTGGAGAGGGCCCAGACTGTACTGGGAGGAAACTGGGGGATCCAGTCTGTACTGAGATGAGGCCCAGTCTGTACAGGGCAGTGTTAAAGCGATCCATTTTGTACTGGTACACAGAGCAGTCTGCACTGGGAGCTGGGCTGGGATCCACTTTGGACTAGGAAGAGGCTCTTTCTCCGCTGGGAGGAATTAAAGGGATTCTCTTCATACTGGGACAAGGCCCCTTCTGTACTGGGAGGGAATCAGGGGATGCAGTTTGGACTGGGACAGGGCCCAGTCTGTCCTGGCATAAGTTAGAGGATCCAGATTGTATCGGAGGTGGCCAGTTGGTAGTGGGTGGGGACCGGGGAGTCCATTTTGGACTTGGCATTGGCCCAGTCTGTACTGGGAGGGGTTAAAGGGATCCAGTTTCTATTTGGATGGAGCCCAGTCTTTACTGTCAGGTGTTTAAGGGATCCAGTTTATAAAGGGACAGAACCCAGTCTGTACTTGGAGGGGTAAAATGGAGTAATCTCTATTTGTTGACAGTCAGTTCTGTACTGGGAGGGGAGCACGGGATCCAGTTTGTACCAGGAGGGGACCCAGTCTATACTGGGAGGGGGCCACAGCATCTAGTTCGTACTGCCATGGGGACCAGTCTGTAGTGGGAGGGATTAAGGGATTTGGTGTGTACTGGGAAGGGCGCAGTGTATACCAGCAGGGTTTAAAGAGATAAAGTTTCTAATGGAAGGGAGCCCAGTGGTTACAGGGAGGGGGCCGTGGGATCCAGTTTGTACTGGCACCTGACCCAGTTTCTGTGTGGAGGGGGTGAGGTGGTGGAGTTTGTACTGGGACAGGAACTAGTTTTTACTAAGAGGGGATCGAGTGATCCAGTTTGTACTAGGAGAGGGCCCCATCTGTACTGGCAGAGGTTGAGGGGATCCACTTCATACTGGGTCAGGGCCCAGTCTCTACTGGGAGGGGTTGAGGAGATCCACTTTCTAGTGGGACAGGGGCCCAGTCTGTCATGGGAGGGGTTAAAGGGGTGCAGTTTATACTGGGACAAGGCTCAGTCTGTACTGGGAGGGGATTGGGGATCCTGTTTGTACAGGGACGAGGCCCAGTCTTCTTGGGCTTGGTTCAAAGGGACCCATTTTGGACTTGAAAAGGCCCAGTCTGTGCTGGGAGGTTGCCAGGAGATGCAGTTTGTACTTGGATGGTGCCCAGGCTTCATTCCGAGGGGATCAGGGGATCCCACTGCTACTGGGATGGGGCCCAGTCTATACTGGGACACGTTAAAATAATCTACTTTGTACTGGACAGGACCCAGTCTGTACTGGGAGGTGTTAAATAAAGGCCAAGAAGGCAGATATCATGGTGGGAGTCTGCTATAGACCACCCAACCAGGATGAAGAGACAGATGAAATATTCTAGAAGCAGCTGGGACAAGTGTCACGATAGCCAGCCCTTGTCCTCGTGGGGGACTTCAACTTACTGGATGTCTGCTGGAAATGCAATACAGTGGAGAGGAAGCAGCCCAGGAGGTTCCTGGAGTGTGTTGAGGGTAACTTCCTGACACAGGTGGGGAGGGAGCAGAGGAGGGAAACACCCCGCTGGGCCTGTTGTTTGCCAACAGAGAAGGGCTTGTGGGGGGTGTGAGGATTGGAGGCCGTCTTGGGCATAGTGATCATGAAATGACAGAATTTTCAATTCTTGGTGAAGTCAGGAGGGGGGTCAGCAGAACTGCCACCTGGGACTTCCGGAGGGCGGGCTTTGGCCTGTTTAGGGGTGTGGTTAACAGAGTCCCTTGGGAGGAAGTCCTGAAGGGCAAAGGAGTCCAGGAAGGCTGGACATTCATCAAGAAGGAACTTTTAAAGGCACGGGAGCAGGCTGTCACCATGTGCTGAAAGACGAGCCATCAGGGAAGAAGACCTGGCTGAACAGAGAGCTTTGGCTGGAACTGAGGGGAAAAAAGGGGTTTATGCCAGTTGGAAGAAGTGGCAGGCAACTCAGTTGGACTGCAAGGATGTCATGAGGTTATGCAGGGAGAAAAGTAGAAGGGCTAAAACACAACTAGAAATTAATCTGGCCATGCCATAAAAGACAATGAAAAATGTTTCGTAAATACACCATCAACAACAGGAGGGCCAAGAAGAATCTCCATCCTTTATTGGATGTGGAGGGAAAGATGGTGACCAGGGATGAGGAAGAGGCTGACGTACTTAATGCCTTCTTTGCCTCAGTCTTTAAGAGTAAGACCAGTTGCTCTCTGGGTACCCAGCCCCCTGAGCTGGAAGACAGGGTTGGGGAGCAGAATGAAGCCCCGCAATCCAAGGGGAAATGGTGAGGAACCTGCTACATCACTTAGAAATACACAAGTCTATGGCGCCGCTTGAGATCCACCCAAGGGTACTGAGGGAACTGGCGGGAGTGCTCACCAAGCCACTTTCCATCATTTATCAGCATTCCTGGCTAACTGGGGTGGTCCCAGTTGACTGGAAGATAACAAACGTGGCGCCCATCTACAAGAAGGACCAGAAGGAGGACCTGGGGAATTACAGGCCTATCAGTCCGACCTCGGTGCTGGGAAAGGTTACGGAGGAGATCATCCTGAGTTCCATCATGCAGCACATACAGGACAACCAGGCGATCAGACCCAGCCAGCATGAGTTTATGAAAGGCAAGTCCTGCCTGAGAAACACGACCTCCTTCTATGACAAGGTGACCAGCTTAGTGGATGAGGAAAAGGCTGTGGATGTTGTTTACCTGCGCTTCATTAAAGCCTTTGACACTTTTTCCCACAGCGTTCTCCTGGAGAAACTGGCTGCTCATGGCTTGGACAGGTGTACACTCTGCTGGGTAAAACACTGGCTGGACGGCCGGGACCAAAGAGTGGTGCTGAATGGAGTTCAATGCATTTGGCGGCCGGTCACAAGTGACGTTCCCCGGGGCTCAGTACTGGGACCGGTTGTCTTCAATATCTTTATCAACGATCTAGACAAGGGGGTGGAGTGCCCCCTCAGTAAGTTTGCAGATGATACCAATTAAGGTGGGAGTGTTGATCTGCCTGAGTGTCGGAAGGCTCTACAGAGGGATCTGGACAAGCTGGATCCATGGGCCCCAAATAGTGTGGGGTTCAACAAGGCCAAGAGCCAGGTCCTGCCCTTGGGTCACAACAACCTCACGCAGCGCTACAAGCTTGGGGCAGAGTGGCTGGAAAGATGCCCAGCAGAAAAGGACCTGGGGGTGTTGGTGGCTGAATATGAGCTGGCAGTGTGCCCAGGAGGCCATGAAGGCCCACAGCATCCAGGCTTGTACCAGTAAAAGTGTGGTGAGCAGGACTAGGAAAGTGATTGTCCCCCTGTACTCGGCACTGGTGAGGCCCCACCTCGAGTATTGTGTTCAGTTTTGGACCCCTCATGACAATAAGTACATTGAGGTGTTGGAGCGTGTCCAGAGAAGGGCAACGAAGCTGGTGAGGGGTCTGGAGGACAAGTCTTGTGGGGAGCGGCTGACGGAACTGGGGTTCTTCAGACAGGAGAAGAGGAGGCTGAGTGGAGACTTTCTCGCTCTCTACGGTTCCCTGAAAGGATGTTGTAGCAAGGTGGGGGTTGGTCTCTTCTCCCAAGTAATGAAAGAGAGGACTTGAGGGAAATGGCCTCAAGTTTCTCCAGGGGAGATTTACATTGCGTATTAGGAAAAATTTCTTCAGCTAAAGGGCTTTCGAGCACTGGAACAGGCGGCCCAGAGAAGTGGTTGAGTCACTATCACTGGAGGTATTTAACGGATGTGTAGACGTGGCACATAGGGACATGGTTTAGTGGTGGACTCGGCAATGTTAGATTTACAGTTGTACTCTATGATCCTAAAGGTCTTTTGCAATTCTCAATGATTCTGTGATTCTTTTGGGACTCTGGATTTTGTTTTGTCCTTGCCCCTTTTTGGGAGGGCAGGAGGTGTCACAGAATTTTCCTACACTCAGCCTCGCTCATCCTCACACCCCACTGCCCCCAGAAGAGCCCTGAGCCACCAGTGAGGGGCTGGACCTGCCTTCCCAGGGCCTGGGGGTCAGGGTCTGGCCTTTCTGCTGCATCAACCAAACCAAGGGGCTCCTCAGCATTACAGCCACCTGCACAGTGCCTTTGCCTACCTGCAGCCACAGCCTCCAGTTATCTCCTCTAACGAGTCCCTGGGGAGACTTTGGCAGTAACGACCCTCAGTGGGGCCAATCAAGGCTTCAAGGTACTTTGCTTCTGACTTGGACTTCTTGAGCACTTTGTTCAATCTTTTCTCAGTGCCTGAGGCTCATGGACTCAGCACCAAATACACCGTGGGGCTCATTAAAAGACAGAAAGCCCTAACAAGGTGTTCATCGTTCTTGTAATTTTCTTCAAATCTTCAAGACTTGTACAGCCAATTAGAGAGGTTTCAGAGTGTAGTTAAGGAGGAGATTTCAAAGTGCACCTAAGAAAAATGTCTTTTTTATTTTAAAGGATATAATATATTACTCCTGATTATCCCTTATGATTAGGATAGAGGAATTCTCTGATTGTTCTGGATACAGGCTGTCCCTTCAGGAGGTCTGGACAGGGAGGAGAAGCAGTCCCTGGAGGTCTGACACTGTAGGACAGCTTTGCTCGTCACCTCCCCACCCTCCCCATTTCTGACATTGGCCACCTGGGACTGACACCCCTGGTCCTTGCATCAGACTTCTCCACTGAAGTCTGCAGCTGGATGTCACAGCTCCATTGCCCCATCTCCCACCTGCGCTCCTCAGAGCCCTGGCTGCACCCAGGCGCAGGAGAACTTTTCCTGTTTGTAAGAAAAGAAAAGTAAAGCATTACAGAAAAAGTAAATGCCTGCGGGGCATTTGAACGGGTTCCAGGAGGCAGTGAGGACCAGCATCACTTTTCCCCGCTGGCACCTTTGCTGTGGCAGCAAAAGCTGGACGCTTGTCTTTTTTACTCCAAACACCGCCGACAGTGAAAAAAGGTGCTTCTGAGGATGGAGTGCACAGGAAAGCAGAGAGGGCCAAATTGTCTGGGGCATTGGAAGGGGTTCCAGGAGGCAGTGAGGAATAGCATCACTTTTCCCTGCTGGCACCTTTGCTGTGGCAGCAAAAGCTGGACGTTTGTCTTTTTTGCTCCAAACACCTCCAAGAGTGAAAAAAAGGTGCTTTTGAGGATAGAGTGCGCAGGAAAGAAGAGAGGGCCAAATTGTCTGGGGCATTTGAAGGGGTTCCAGGAGGCAGTGAGGACCAGCATCACTTTTCCCCGCTGGCACCTTTGCTGTGGCAGCAAAAGCTGGACGTTTGTCTTTTTTGCTCCAAACACCGCTGAAAGTGAAAACAGGTGCTTTTGAGGATAGAGTGCGTAGGTAAGCAGAGAGGGCCAAATTGTATGGGGCATTTGAAGGGGTTCCAGGAAGTTCCATCTTAACATGAGGAGGAAGTTCTTTCCTTTGAGGGTGGCAGAGTACTGGCACAGGCTGCCCAGAGAGGTGGGGGAATCTCCCACTCTGGAGACATTCCAAACCCGCCTGGTTGCCATCCTGTGCAACCTGCTGTAGGTGACCCTGCTCTGGGAGGGAGCTTGGACTAGATGATCTCCAGAAGTCCCTTCCAACCCTGACCACTCTGTTATTCTGTGAAACTGGAGAGACATGGATATGAAGGGTGGATTGTTCGGTGGATGAGGAACTGGTTGGGTAGTCCCGTCCAGTAGTGGTCAATGGCCTCACATCCAGATGGAGACTGGTGACAAGGGGTGATCCTCAGGGGTCCATACTGGGACCAGTACTGTTCAATATCTTCATCAGTGACATAGGCAGTGGGATCGAGTGCACCCTCAGCAAGTATGCTGATGACACCACGCTGAGTAGTGCGGTTGACACTCCCAGGGGACAGGATGTCATCCAGAGGGACCGGGAAAGGCTCAAAAAGTGGGCCCGTATGAACAGCATGAGGTTCAACAGGGCCAAACGAAGGGTCCTGCACGTGGGTTGGGGCAATCCCTGATATCAATACAGCCTGGGGGATGAAGGGATGGAGAGCAACCCTGCCGAGAAGGACTTGGGTATACTGGGGGGTGAAAAGCTGGACATGAGATTGCAATGTGTGCTCGCAGTCCAGAAAGCCAACGGTATCCTGGGCTGCATCAAAAGAAGCATCAGCAGCAGGATGAGGGAGGGCATTGTGCCCTTCTGCTCTGCTTTGGTGAGACCCCACCTGTAGTGCTGCTCCAGCTCTGGAGCCCTCAGCACAGGAGAGACATGGACCTGTTGGAGTGGGTCCAGAGGAGGCCACAAAGATGCTCCGAGGGCTGGAGCACCTCTGCTGTGAGGAAAGGCTGAGAGAGTTGGGGTTGTTCAGCCTGGAGAAGAGAAGGCTCTGGGGAGACCGGAGCGGGGATTCCTCTTGCCTCAGCTCAGCTGCCCTAAATCAGTGTGAGCTCCTTCTCTGAGCTGCCCTGTGAGCAATGGAGACAGAGGCCAGGAGGGAGCTTTTCCCATGCAAACACCTGGTGGCATTTGAGGTGCCAGAGGTGGTTCAGGACACGTGCAGGGAGCTGCAAGCTCTAATGGAGCACTTTTGAGAGACAGGGCAGCATCCGTGTGCACTGGTGGGGAATCCCTTTGGCCAACGGAAAACATAGAAGATCACAGAACCACGGGATCACAGAATCACAGAATTGTAGGGGTTGGAAGGAACCCTCGGAGATCATCTAGTGCAACCCCCCTGCCAAAGTAGGGTCACCTACAGCAGGTTGGACAGGAATGCAGCTGGGCGGCTTTTGAATATCTCCACAGAAGGAGACTCCACAGCCTCTCTGGACAGCCTCTTCCAGTGCTTTGGTGCCCTCAAAGTAAAGACATTTATCCTTGTGTTAAGATGGAATTTCCTGTGTTCCAGTTTGTGCCCATTTCCCCTTGTCCTGTCGCTGGGCAGCACAGAAAATATTCTGGCCCCATCTTCTTGACACCCGTCCTTTAGATATTGATAAGCATTGAGGAGATCCCCTCTTAGCCTTCTCTTCTCCAGGCTCAACAGACGCAACTCTCTTAGCTGTTTCTCATAAAAGAGCTGCTCCAGTCCTACATTTTGCCCTGCTTCTTCCACTCAAGATCCGGAACTCCACCATCTCATGGTCACTGCAGCCAAGGCTACCCCAGCCTTCACATCCCCAAGTAGTCCTTCTTTATTTGTCAGTAAAATGCCCAGCAGTGCACCTCTCCTCGTTGGTTTCCCCACCAACTGTGTCAGAAAGTTCTCATCAATGCTCTGCAGAAACCTCCAGGACTGTGTGTGCCTGGCTGTGTTGTTTCTCCAGCAAATACCAGGGTGGCTGAGGTCCCCCCAGACAACCAGGGCCTGTGACCATGAGGCTATTTCCAGCTGTCTGTAGAAGGCCTCATCAACTTCCTCTTCCTGATCTGGTGGTCTGTAGTAAACACCCACAACAGTGACTCCCACATTTCCCTGTCCCTTAATTCATAACGATAAGCTCTCAACACGTTCTTCATCCAGCTGCAGGCAGAGCTCAATGAGTTCCAGTTACTCTGTCCCATAGAGAGCAACTCCACCACCTCACCCTGCTGGCCTGTCTTTCCAAAAAAGTACATAGCCATCTGTGACAGCATTCCAGTCCTGCGAGCTATCCCACCAGGTCTCTGTAATTGCAATGAAACCGTAGCCCTGTGACTGCACACAGGGCTTCTTCTGTACTTCTTCCTGTCCATTAACCACGCTGCGTGTGTACAGGCGTTTCAGAGAGGTCATCAAGCATGCAGGTTCCCTGGAGGAGAGCGAGAGGATCCATCACAGTCGTACACGCCCTGGAGGTGGTTGGCTTTCTGGATATCACCTTGGGAGTCCGCTAAGGAATATTTGTCACTGCTCTGGTTGGCTGTGGTTATTGCCCAGCTGGATGTGACAGTTTCAAGCCTTCCTCACCAAGCTGGCCAGCCTGCTTCCAAAGACTCCCTTGCCTCTTCTAGACAGGTGGATCCCATCCCTCTCTAAAAGGCCATGTTCATATTTTATTGTCATAAAAGCAAAAACCCTCATGATAGCACCAGCCACGTAGCCAGGAGTTGACATGCATTATGTGTCCGTTTCTGGCTGCTCCCTTCTCTACCTGGTAAAACAGAGGAAAAGACTTCTATGTAGTCTAAATCGACCCTCTTCTACCTTAGAACTATTACCCATTGCCCTGTCGCAGCAGGCACTGCCCAAAGGGCAATGATGCCACGCTTGGTTTGTTCCTGCGAGCTGTCAGCAGGCAGTGCTCGGAGCCAGGCGCTGTTGCCTGCCACGGGGCCTGCACACCCTCATCCCACGAGCAGAGCATGCAGCGGGCCAAAGAGCATGGCATTGGGTGGGTGTATCACATCCACTGCCATGCACGAGCCTCTGGGAAGATCAAACGATACAACGGACTGCTATAAACTACACTGAGAGCCATGGGTGGTGGGACCTTCAAATGCAGGGATGCCCATTTAGCAAAGGCCACTTGGTTAGGTAACATTTGAGGATCTGCTATGGAGCTGTCCCTGCCCAGTGAGAACTTTTCCATACTGTGGAAGGAGATAAAGTCCCCGCAGGGCACATGAAGAATATGTTCGGGAAGAAAATCCGGGTTATTCCTGACACAGGCAAAGGCAATCCTATCCATGGGATTTCTTTTGTTTAGGGCCCTTGGTGCACTTGGTGGGTGATGCGGGAGGATGGGGATGACCAACGTGTTCCTCAAGGGGATTTGATTTTGGTGAGAATGGCCAATGAATCAAATTATATATTTATTGCTAAATTACCACTATATGCCATCACTACTACAGTTGTCGTATGCTCTAGCCATGATATTACAGTGAGAGTGACCCACAGATGATGGGCATGGGCCCTGCCGGCTACACCAGCTGCGAGCTCCAGATGCAGCACGCAACAATTCAACACCACACACCACATCTCCTGCCGGGAAAGACAGTTACAACAGATGGAGCCCAAAGTCATGGACTAAATGAACTCAAGGGACATTTCAGTGGGATGGGCCATGGACTAGGGGAATGATATCTGTGTGCATATATACATATATCAAAGACAGGAAAATGGTGGTGATTTATGGAAAAGTGTAAGACCTGGGCATGAGGTAGATGGTATAGAATAAGGGGCGGACGCTGTCCTGGTTTTGCCTGGGATAGAGTTAATATCCTTCCTGGTAGCTGCTGTGTTTTGGATTGACTATGAGAATAACATTGCTAACACATATTGTTTTAGCTGTTGCTGAGTGATGCTTATATTGTCACGGACTTTTTCAACTTCCTGTTGAAGGTGGGGGGCCACAGACAAGACAAGCTGGCCAAAGGAATATTCCATCCCATAGACGTCATGCTCAGTATATAAATGGGACTTAGCAGGGGGGCAGGGATCGGTGATCACGTCTCCGGACAGGCCGGGGAGTTAATCATTGGGAAGTGACAGCAATTTGCTTTGCATCACTTTATTTTGTTTATTATTATTATTAGTAGTAGTAGCAGTAATAGTATCTTTTCTGTTACTGTTCTTTTAAACAATATTTATCTCAGCCCATGTCTATTTTTTTTCCCATTTCTCCATTTTCTCCCTATTCTACCTGTGACATCCCATTTCATTTAAGAGCTGTTATCTGACCAGCTACATCTGACTCAGTGTTGTGCAAGGGTCAGACCCAGTAGGATCAAGCCTCAGAAAAAGTAGTATAAACCCAGAAAAATATCAATAAGCAGGATTATGACAAGAGAAAAATTCAGGCTCGTGGTCTAAGATAAACTCTGGGCAATGTGCGGAGAAGAGGCGGTAGGTTATTGTCGGTGAAACAGCGTCCATTGGGCCTGTTTCCACAGGGCATCCTTCAGCTCCTGGTTCCGCATGCTGTAGATGAGGGGGTTCACTGCTGGAGGCACCACCGAGTACAGAAATGACACCACCAGGTCCAGAGATGGGGAGGAGATGGAGGGGGGCTTCAGGTGGGCAAACACTCCAGTGCTGAGAAAGAGGGAGACCACGGCCAGGTGAGGGAAGCACGTGGAAAAGGCTTTGTGCCGTCCGTGCTTTGAGGGCATGCTCAGCACTGCCCTCAGGATCTGCACATAGGACAGCAGAATGAAAACAAAACACACAAATGCTAAACAGGCACTAACCACAATCAGCCCAACTTCCCTGAGGTAGGAGTGTGAGCAGGAGAGCTTGAGGATGTGGGGGATTTCACAGAAGAACTGGTGCAGGGCATTGCCCTGGCAGAGGGGCAGTGAGAATGTATTGGCCGTGTGCAGCACAGCATAAGGAAAAACACTGCCCCAGACAGCTGCTGCCATGCGGACACAAGCTCTGCTGCCCAGGAGGGTCCCGTAGTGCAGGGGTTGGCAGATGGCAACGTAGCGGTCATAGGCCATGATGGTTAGGAGAAAATATTCAGCTGAAATAAAAATGAGAAAGAAAAAGAGCTGGACAGCACATCCTGCATAGGAGATGGCCCTGGTGTTCCAGAGGGAGTTGGCCATTGCTTTGGGGAGAGTGATGGAGATGGAGCCCAGGTCCAGAAGGGAGAGGTTGAGGAGGAAGAAGTACATGGGGGTGTGGAGGCGGTGGTCGCAGGTGATGGCGGTGATGATGAGGCCGTTTCCCAGGAGGGCAGCCAGGTAGATGGCCAGGAAGAGCCCGAAGGTCAAGAGCTGCAGCTCCCGAGTGTCCGCGAATGTCAGGAGGAGGAACTGTGTGATGGAACTGCCATTGGACATTTGCTGTGTCTGGGCAGGGGGACCTGTCCAAGGAGGAAAAGGCAGTGACAAACTGGGAGAGACTTCTCTGAGGAAATCCCAATGCCATTCCTCACAGAAATCCCCCTCCCACAGCTGAATGAGGAATGACCCAGCTCATTCCCAACCCCACAAACTCAATGACACATTCCCTTCAGGTAAAATACTACTTCGTCACCTACTTTCCATGAGGGCACCTCTGGGGCAGGACTCCCCAGAGTCAGAGGCAGAAGAGAAGCTGACCCGCACCCCCTCCCCAACTCCTGAGATGCAGAGTTCAACAGAGGGGTGGGGAAACGAGGAGAAATGCGCCTGTGCTCTGAAAAAAGGAAGCGAGGAGAGGGAGTCAGACAGGCGTGCAGTGAAGCCTTCTCCTCAGTGACAGTGTCTCCAGACAGAGACACTGCAGGGCACTTGTTTTTATGTTGTGCATCACTTGTAGGACACAAACACTTCTCCTGGACTGGAGGTGCAGCTGCCGAGAAGGCATCTCGGGCTCTGGACCCTGTGGCTGTGGGGCGGGCGGGAGAGGAGAGCAGAGGCTTGCTGCGGAGAAGTTGTCTGAAGGTGAGGGTATGGCGGGAGGTGCCGGGATCAGGGCAGGGGGGCCCGGGCATGTCTGGCAGCAGCTCCCTCTCTGTCCCTGCCCATGTCTGGGCTGCCAGGAGCTGCCCCTGCCTGGAGCTGCTTCTCTGCCCCCGGGTCTCCTCCCTGCCAGTGCCCCAGAGCCCATCCCACCCGCTGTGTGCTCAGCTCTGCCCTGCAGCCGCCTCCTGGCAGCACAGCGCTGCCCGGGGGCATCTCTGGCTGTGCGGGGGCTCAGGAGGGGTTCAGGGAAGAGCTATTGAGAACGGGGGTCTCTGTGCCTTCTCCACAAAGGAGAAATCCATTCCCACCTCCCACTGCCCACCCAGCAGCTGAGAGGAGAAATCCCACAGCACAGACTTGTTCCCTTTCAGGGGAAAGGTGCCTCGATGTCCTTTTTCAAAAGGACTCTGTGCAAAAGTCCTGGGGGTGATGTGGATCTGGAGCAGCCCTGACCCACACAGGTCCATCTCAGCAACAGAAGGCATCTGCCTTGCTGGCAGTCACTCCTTCCACCCACTGCTTCTCCCCACAGAAGCTCCATGGGAGCTCCCCGGGCAGGTGGAGAGCTGACCCTGGCAGAGTCCCTGCCCCGGCACACGGCCCCGGGGTGTAGGGACCCTGCTGGCAAGGACAGCCCTGCCCACCGCTGCCGGCACACCCCTATGCACACCTCCACAACCATCCCCAGCAGAAGGCAGCCCTCGGGCCCCCTCCCTCTCACCGGGCAGCAGGGAAGCCCTGCTCTGGAGCACATCCTCCTCCTCTACAGCACAGAAACTGAGAGAGTCCTCCTGACAGAGCCCAGCAGCTCTCAGATGGACCAGCTTGAGGAGATCCCTCTAGGAACTGGAGCTGCATTGCCCGGCACCCCGAGACTTACCACGCAGAGGGCGGTGAAGATTTCTGCCCCATTGAGCTCTCAGCACCCCCCACTCCCAACTGCCTTTAAGCTCTCTCTGCCTCGCAGGTCTCCCCTCTCTGCCTGCAGGCAGTGCCCCCAGCCCTGCTCCTGGGCAGAGCTGTCTCTCTGCAGCGCTGCCCGCTTGCCAGGAGCTCCCTCCATCCCAGAACCCTGGCCCAGCTCAGCACCAGAGGACCAGCCCACGCTGGCACTGCCTCTGTCCCCTCTGGGCTCCCTGGAGGTGTCCCTGGGGCTCCAGGGGAACCGCCTGTGAAAAAAACTGATGCAATCTCTGATGTTCCCTCCCTCAGCTGCGCAGAGACACTTACTTCCAGCAGTATTATTTCTCGCAGCAGAAGAAGAGATGGCCCTCTCTTCTTGTCCCATTAATAGCACACACTGGGTGTTGGACTCGTAGTACCAGGATTCCTTATGGCAAGTCACCGCTTGCCTGGTGCCACAGCTCGGGGGGCTTCCGCACAAACCTGCAGCAATGATCTCAGCCAGGGGCACAGACAGGAGGAGCTGGAGCCGTTCCTGTGGCAGACAGAGCTGTGACATGGTGGCAGAGCTCAGTCCAGCTGGTCTTCAAGGACAGCCTCCTCCAAGCTCTGCTATAGTCCAGATCGTAATTCAATCTAACCTAATCTAATCTAGGAGAATCAAAGCCACTGTGTGGCCACTGCTGAGTTTCAGAGAGCGGGTGGAGCTATATCAGAGATTCTCTACATCCTCTTTGCCTCAGTCTGCCCCAGCAAGGTCTCCCAGAGCTCTGAGACTCGGGGCAGGAATCTGGAAGAACACCACCAGCAGTGGATTGTTCCCAAGTCACCTTAACTAAGACAATCCTTACCAGTCTATGGGACAGGAGGGGTGGCAGCTGAGGGAGATGACAGGGTAAGCCAATGTCCCAGCGTTTTCAGTGATACTCCGTAATCATTGAAAGGCCATGGAGGTTGAGGGAGGGAACATAGAGGTACATAGACAGGCCAGAGGGATGGGCCAAAAGTAATATCATGATGTCCGATAAAGAGAACTCTGAAGTCCTGCCCTTGAGGTGCACTAACCCCGTGCAATGACAGAGGGCAGGGGCGGTGTGGCTGGGTGGCAGCTTTGCGGGAAAGGCTCTGCTGGTCCTTCAGTTTCATTAGGCAAAACAGGAGCCAGGGGCAAAGAAGGCCAACAGCATCCTTTGCTTCTCGTTCCATTCCCTGAAATCTCGAGTGCTTCTCTTTTATTCTCCTAATACCCTCCCAAAAGAACAGCCCACCTGTGCTGGTTTGAGGTGAAACAGAACCCATTTTCTGTTCAGTAATTTGACTTTGCAGCCAAGCCTCCTCGAACTAACTGACTTCTCTGAAATTTAATGCATATTGGCCATAAGCTGTTGGCTCTCAGAGTGACAAAACCTGATTATCTATAATTTATGCGAAGGCATGGTATGCAGAGAGGCTCTTGCTTAGACTTTTTGCTATAACAACCAAGGGCAGCTCACTTTGTTATATGCCCCGTTGGAGGGTCGGAAGCCGAAAAGTGTAGAGGGGATGCACCTTTGGATAGGACCAGACAGGACAGGTGACCCAAAACCGACTAACTTATCTAAACTGACAAGTCCTTTCTCTCTCTCCCTCCTCTCCTTGGAAAGAGAGGTGAGGGAGAGCATCTGTCGTTTGTCGCAGTGGCCAGGCCGGACCAAACCACGACAAGGGTGAAGAAACTGCACTGTTGGACTAAAGGCAGTCCTTGCTCCTGCACACAGAATTCCAGCCACAAGTAGCTCTGTGCTCATTTAATATTTGGTTGGCTGCCTCAAGGAATTGTCCCCGACACACCCTTGGCTGGGCTCAAGCAGCATCTTGTCTGGGAAGCTCTCCTAACAAACAGCCTCATCCCAACTTCATTGCGTGGTCTGTAAACGGAGAGGCAAGCCCTGCAGTCAAAGTGGAAGGTTTGTGGGTGATGGTGGTGACTGAAATGACCCACAATGCACCTTTGGTGTGGCTTTCTGAGTTCTCAAAACCAATGGACCTCTGAAGGAAAGTCAATCTGGAATTGGAGCTTACGGAAAACACATTTAAAACTCTTTTCTACTGAGTTGCTTGGAGCAGCAAAATTCCTGTTAGTGTTTGCCTGTGTAAAGGCTGTATGGGAAGTGCACAGCATTAAACAGACCACGCAGCTTGAGCTAAAATATGTGTTAAGGAGGAAAAGGATGTTACAAACTCAATAAGCAGGTGATTGAACCAGGGCAATGCCCTAGGAGATCCCACTGTCTTAAAGTAGCAGATCCCACTTCTCCAGCCTGTCAAGTTTACGTTAGTCATTGCAAAGTGAAAAAGGAAGCCGGTGCCATTGGAACCCTGTGGTGTGCCATGTATGATTCACAGGATCTCCTGAGAGAAATGGATGACGAGGTAAAGAATGTGCAAAAAAAAAAACATATGTAAATTGAAGGAGGAGGAATTTCCCAAAATAAAGACAATCATCTTAATCAAAATTTGAGAGGAAGATCTCAAGGTAAACAGACATAGACCCTGGATACAAATCAAACAGCTGGACTTAGAAGTTGGACAAGCACAAGATTTAGAAACAGAACTAAAGGTTTTAGAAAATGAGCTACAGAAAGCTGGAACAGCAGCTCAGCTTCCAGCAGAGTAACATATAGTCACGAACAGAAGTCACAACCAATCTTGACCCAAGGTGGGAAAATGTCATCTTCCAACCAAGGCAATGAAAGGGATTAATGTGAAAAGACCCATCAGGTCAGCCTGCATAGTAAGGGAAAGCAATATTTATTATGCTGTAGATGCAGAAGGCAATAAGCATTGGATTTTGCCTCAGAATATTCAAGGAGAGTTTATCGAAGTTCATGCGTGAGCTCGGACAAAGACTCTGAGCAGCGAGTGGGGGCCTAACTTGAAGAAGTATGTATATCTCTGGTGTAGGAACTGCCTTTCTTGTGCCATGACCCATGCAGACAACCCTGGATCAAAAGCCCAACTGCAGCACCAACATATTGGAAGCCAACGGGCACAACTGCAGATCAATTTTGTGGGACCTCTGTAAGTGACAGCTTGAAACACCAAACACATCTTGGTAGTAGGAGATCCTTTTAGTATATAGACAGAAGCCCCCCCTTGCAAAACCAACATGATGGCCACCACTGCCAATCTGCTCTTTTAACTGCTCCACACCATAAAGTCTGATCTCAGTACTGACTTTATCACAAGAATTATGCATGAGCACTGCAAAGCCTAAACGTAAGATGTGCCACCCTGTCTCTGTCAACCCGTGGGGCAGAGGAGAGGGAAAAGCCAGTAACAGGGTTTAGACGTTGAAGGTGGGGTCTAGAACATATGAGGAGTCAATAGTGTAGATGGGGAGAGATAGGAAAAGGTGAGACAAGTTCTGATCTTGATTGCGGGGCCACTACTGTTGTAGGAGCATGACTGTCCAGCAGTTGGCCCCAGCAGTTTGGCGACAAGAGGTTTATCACAAAACCGCTCTACCCAGTAGAGCCAAGATAGGGGCAGAGGGAAAGGGAAGCAGCAGGCCAAAGGGAGATGGCTGGCATGGTGATGCTTATGAGGGCACTTCCACAGCAGCAGCCTGGTTGGCCCTCAGGAGACATGCTGGCCAGCATGCAGGCTGAGGTCATCCAGCACATCAGAGACCCCACCCAAGAGGAATTCCGTCCTTGGGGAGGGGAGGGGGTGAGGCAGGTGGAAGAGGCCCACCTGAGTTCTGATCATGTGGGCACCTCTGTTACAGCAACCTGACCAACCATGGCAGACAGAAGGGCAGGCAGGGCTCATGGCCACCAGGCTCAGGACGAGCCCTGACACTGGGGGAATATCTTATCTCCAGGTTGAACATCCCCTCTTTCACCCAACACTTGTCTTTCATCCTCTTAATATGCACCATGGTGGAGAGCCTATCTCCGTATTTTTATGACCTCCTCCTAGGTTCTGACAGGCTGCAAGGAGGTCCCCCTAAGCCTTCTTTCTGCTCTTGACCTTCCTTGCAACCATTGGCTCAAGGCGAGCTTTGCCTTCCTAAAAACAATGACGTCAATAGAGATAAGTTTCTTCCTTGTAAAGTCCTTGCTGTCACCTCCGGGCAGCTGCTTCATGGCCCCTGTCAGAGTCAGCCTCGTCCCTCTACTCACCCAGCCTCCCTGCCCCCCCCCAAATGCATCCTCATCACGGATGCATGAAGAGGTTTCTAGGGCAATCAAAACCACAGTCAGTGGAGAGAGGGAAACAAGGGTGGGCTCTGTGTGTGCTGTATTATGTTAGTGTAAGATATCTACCCATATAGACACACAGCAAAAACGGATCCTTCCAAGAGCTGGTCTGACACCTTCCATCTATCCAGAACCTGGCCCCGGGATCCCCTCGTCCCCCTAATCCCCCCCCGCCACAGACAAGCACACGCTCACACAATAGCTCTCTCCAGCACAGAGTCAAAGAATCATTGAGGCCAGAAGCCAGTCAGCGTCCACCTTCTCTGGGCTGCCCCTTCATGCTTCATTTTAGTCAGGACCTCCTTTCTCACCCATGCCAGGCTCCTGCCAGCTTTCCTGTATGATGGGGTGGACTGTTCTAGAGCTGCAAGAGTTGATTCTTGACTATCAAAGAGCTCTCTGCTCCCCTCTTCTCCGCAGGGCCATATCCCATGGGATTCTTCTGATCAGGTCCCTCAGAAGGCCAAAGCCTGCTCTCCTGAACTCCTGCTCTTGGCCTTGTTCCCTTCTTTCAGGAGCCTCAACTCTACCTTCTCACCCCTGACTGTGACATCCCTGACATTGGGAGATAGGAATTTTTTTTTCTCCACTCTGGAGCAAACACGGAGACCTCAGTTCTCGTTAGCGTTTGTCTGAGCCTCTTCTTATCCTCTTGGCACGCAGAGATGTCCCTGGGCAGTGCCCTGCTGCCAGGAGGGATCTGCAGGGCAGAGCTGAGCACACAGTGGGAGGGATGGGGTCAGTGAGCACTGGCAGGGAGGAGATGTTGGGACAGAGAAACAGCTCCCGGCAGGGACAGCTCCAGGCAGCAGAGAAGTGGTCAGGGAGTTGGAGGGACCTGCTCCCACAAAGACCTTGGGAGAGGGGACTTGGGCACCCTCCCTGCCATCCCCTGCAGTGCAGACACCCACTCTGAAGGAACGCCCTGGTCTCCTCTTCCACCCAGCAGAGCCCAAAGTTACAGTTACTGCAGCGTACATATTATTCTCTTTAACTTTTAATGCATGAAAAAGGAAGAGGAAAACACCCACGAGTACCCATTTTAAAGAAAAGATTGTTGTAAGAGTGTCACAGAACGACTGGCGGGAGGGGCGGGGATGGGGGGAATTTAATGTTTAAGGAATGAAAACACATTACAGGCCTTTCTGTTTCTGAGAAGTCCCATCCCCAAGTCTTTAATCACATTCAAATTTATCAAGACGGCAGATTACCAAACTGAAATATCATACTGGGTAATACGAAACCATTATGATCTCTGAGAATCAGGCACCTTTGACTAGATTTAAAAGAATTTAAGACTTCTCTAAGAACAGTGCTTACGTATATTCACCATAAATGTTCTACCGTAAAACTTCAGTACTGCCCTGATATGGTTAACTCGTAGTACCAGGGAAAAAAATACAGTTAGAAATGAATGATGAAATGATGCTCAGTAGCACCTGAATGACAATTTCTGTGGTGTAGAAAAGAAGTCACATTAAAAAGAGATTCCAAATTGTCCTTTAGATAGGGAGAAAACTCGTGTGCAAGATGGCTTTCAAGGGCCTGTGTAGATTATACCTCACAGATACACTCTTGATCCAAAAGGTTGCTGGTGAGCAGTTTCTGCAACTGCCACAAAACCAGTTCTCCAGTGCAGTGGAGTAAAACAAGTTGAAGACAACATTAAGTCGCCCAAACCACTTTTTTCTCAAATTGCCCTTCCGTTCTGTTTCTGTCCCTTTCAGCGCTCTCCAGCAGCTTTCAAAGACATCTGGCAAGTTTGTTCTTATAAGATATCCTCCCACATTTCCTCATCGTTTTACCTGGCTGAGCCCAGCGCGGCCTCTGCTCCCTCTCTGGCACGCAGCGCTGCCAGGCCTGACCGGTCACTATGGCCACGGGGACACGGCACGCCGCCCCCGCCCAGCCACGCCTCACGTGCATTGTGACAAAAGGCCTGTCACCGCCCCAGGCCGCTGCTGTCCCTGCTGTCCTGTGACTTGTCCCTGATGGGTCTCCTGTCCCCCCAAGTCTCTGGGGTCCCTCCTGTCCCCCAGGGGCCTTCATCACCCGCAGTCACCTCCCGGCAGCCCCTGGGCCAGTGCTGGCCCTCCCCACAGCCCTGTGCCCATCCTGCCACCCCCTATGTCTCTCACCGCCTGCTGCCCTCCTGTCACCCCCTGGGCTGTCACCTCCCGGGCTGTCACCCCCGCTGTCCTCTCCTCTCTGCAGCCAGCCAGGGCAGATGCAGTGGGCTTTGCCCTGGGGTACCCGACTGCCCACGCTGCAGGGCCAGCCAAGGCAGGGGACATCTCGGGGACTCTGAGAGCACCTTGGGGCAGGGACGGAGAGTTCAGCCAAAGAGGCCAACGACCACCTCTGTTTATTTCCATAAACCAATGCACGTCCCAACCGCGGCACACACACAGTAGCTGCTTGAACTCTGCGGAGGAGGACGAAGGAGTCAGGAATGAACCGTCAAAATCAGGATGTGCCCCAGGAGACCGTTTCTTGCTCTCTCAATCACCACAGCTGCTGCTGACACAGCCCTAGCGCATGGAATCCTGCCTTGAATGACGAGGTCTAGCTCTGCTGGTTGATAGGCTGAAGCTTGCAGATGCTTCTGGGAACACTGCTGATTTCTCAGCCTTCCTTCCTAGGAAAGATGCTGCAGCCCCTTAAATCAGCTTTGGGGCCCTTTGCTGGAAGTCCTTTAGGAGGTCAAGAGCTTCCTTGCACTGGGGAGCCGAGCACTGGACACAGTACTGCGGATGTGACCTCACCAGTGCTGAGGAGAAGAGATAGGTCACATCCCTCCAGCTGAAGACAATGCTTTTCCTAACACAGCCCAGGAACCTCTTGGCCTTTGCTGCAGCAGTGCATTGATTTTGGATGCTTGTGCAATGCCTCACACAACTGTGGCCTGGGCACTCATAGACAACACATACCTCATCATTTCCATAGTGTCAGTGTCAGTGTGTGTGCCTTCTGAAACCATGCACGTGCTAACAAGCAATGGGATTTGGGTGAGTGACGTGTTTGTACAGTGAATATGAACTACAAATTCATAGAATCATAGAATGATAAAATCATAGAATTGTCTAGGTTGGAAGAGACCCTTGGGATCATCGAGTCCAACCATCTACCCTACTCTACAAAGTTCTCCCCTACACCATATCCCCCAACACCATATCTAAACATCCCTTAAACACACCCAGGGATGGTGACTCAACCACCTCCCTGGGCAGTCTATTCCAATGCCCGACCTTGTGACCTTCATACCCTTGGGAAGGCAGGATTTCAAAAGTTTCAAGCAAAGTCTTAACTGTCAACAATGTTGAGTTTATTTTTTTTTTAACTAAGACAAAGCTAGACTTTCTTTTTTTTTAAATACATCCCCTGTGTCCCCCCTTCCACTCTTCCTCGCCCAGCAAGACTGCAACCTGCTGCCTCCTGTTCTGCGGGTCGTGAGCCATCCATTACAGAATGGCCTAGAACATGGCCCCTTCTTTCCCACTGAGATCCTCCTTCTGCAGGACGCGCTGGAGATGGTTGACAGAGAGCTCCAGAAACTCTCTTGACACCCTGGTCACCCCCTCCAAGTGATCGAGTATGAACGCGTGGGCTGCTTCCCACAGGTCAGGGCAGTAGTAATACTTGGTGAATCTCCAGATGCCAACGCAGTTCTCCGAGCAGAGCTGGGACTGTAAGAACTCGCAGCACAGTCTGACGATGCCCATGACGTCGAACTGGTCGGCTGCTATCAGCAAACGTTCAACATTGTCGGCCGTGACAGGTACTGTGCCGGTGTAGGCGTACTTGATAATGAGCCACATCATTTCAGGTGGAGTGCCGGGGATATTATAGACGACCTTCCCGGCATTGCTCCAGCGGGTGGAAAACAAAGCCCTGAAAAAATCAAAGCAGTGCTGGGGGAAAAAGCAGCTTTGCTGCATTAAAGCCGGACCCTATTATCCCCTGTGCCTCCTTCCTGGGGCACCAATTTGGGCACGCGCAGTAGCCACGCTGGGAGGCCATGGGGTTTATTAATTCATGTGTTACGAGCAGGTTGTTTTAACAAGGAGTCACCGCCTCCGGCTGTGCACAGAGAGCCACAGGGCCAGTGCCCTCCTTGCTTCAACAAGACCACCAGAGAATGGCGCTGTGTGGGGAAGGAACACCTCCCGCCCCACGGCAGACAAGCCCGGCTGGCCACGCTCCAGCCCTGCACCACATCGGGGGGTTCGTCAGACACCGCTTCCAGCGCTGCTGTGAGATCTTGGGTTGGGGATGAATTCCGGTGTCCAGGGAGGCACCAGGACTGTGGGGAAGTGCTGGAAAAGAGGTTCAGTGCCGAGGGAAGCGCTGGAGAGACACTAAGGCAGCGTGACACAGCCTGGGAAATGCTGTGTGTCCCCATCCCCTCTTGTTCCAAGCACTGACCTGAAGTATTGACTGCAGCTACAGAGGATGTTCTTGTGAGCACTGAACTCAATGCCACCCATCACAGAGTCTCTCCTCCAGGCAAAGCTCACTGAAGACGGTGCAAAGCACAGCACTCATCTTCCTCTCCCTGGGTGAGGATGAGTGTCGCTGGGAGCCAAGCTATCGCCCACGTCACAGCCTGTGGCAGTGGAAGGTGCTTCTCCTGGAGGTGCTACAGCACTTTGTCCGTGCCCTCCCTCCAACACCGTCTCCCAATCCCTGCCTGTCTGGTGGCTCTGGAATGTGCCCCAAAGTGAAATCACAGGCACAGGGGTGACCCGGGACCGGCTGTGAGCCCCTGCGCAGCTGGTGCTTTACCTCCATATTGATTCATGGGTGGTGGCAAATGCTCTGTGGGGGTGGTTACAGCAGTGGGAGCAGAGCAACTGGCAGTGCAGAGGTAGACCCATCTGGGCTGCTGAACTGTGGCAAGACATTGCTGCCCAGATAGAGAATCTGGTTGTGAAAGTACATCATGTAGATGACCACGTACCCAAGGGTCAGGCCACTGAGGAACATCAAAACAACAAGCAGGTGGATCAGGCTGCTAAGATTGAAGTGGCTCAGGTGGACATGGACTGGCAATGTAAGGGTGAACTATTCATAGCTTGGTGGGCCCATGACGCATCAAGCCATCAAGGAAGAGATGTGACATATAGATGGGCTCGTGACCAGGGGGTGGACTTGATCACGTTCACTATTGCACAGGTTATCCACGAATGTGAAACGTGTGCTGCATTTAAGCAAGCCAAGCGGTTAAAGCTTCTTTGATATGGAGGACGTTGGCTGAAATATCAATACGGGGAGGCCTGGCAGATGGGTTCTATCACACTCCCTCAAACCTGCCAAGGCAAGTACCACATGCTCACAACGGTGGAAGCAAGCACCGGACGGCTGGAAACACACCCTCTGCCCCATGCCACCGCCCTGAACAACTATCCTGGCCCTTGAAAAGCAAGTCTGATGGCGACATGGCACCCCAGAGAGAATTGAGTCAGACAGTGGGACTCATTTCCAAACAGCCTCATAGACACCTGGGCCAAAGAGCATGGCATTGGGCGGGTGTATCACATCCCCTACCATGCACAAGCCTCTGGGAAAATGAAACAGTACACCGGACTGCTATAAACTACACTGAGAGCCATGGGTGGTGGGACCTTCAAAAGTCAGGATACACATTTGGCAAAGGCCACCTGGTTAGGGAACATTTGAGGATCTGAACATGTTCGGGAAGAGAGTCTGGGTTATTCCTGACACAAGGAAAGGCAAAACTATCTGTGGGATTGCTTTTTTTAAGGCCCTGACTGCACTTGGTGGGTGATGCAGGAGGATGGGGATGATCGACGTGTTCCTCAAGGGGATTTGATTTTGGTAAGAATGGCCAATGAATCAAATGATATGATATTTATTGCTAAATTACCACTATATGTCATCACTGATACGGTTGCTATATGCTCTATCTATGGCATTGCAGTGAAAGTGACCTAAATTAATGAAGAATGAACTTTGATGAAACTGAGCAAAGTGCAGAAGTGATGGAACCAGAAGTGGCTGCAGCAACTGGCACCCGGGAATTGTCTTGAGATCGACATCTTCAACCCACAGATGATGGGCATGGGCCCTGCCGGCTACACCAGCTGCGAGCTCCAGATGCAGCACGCAACAATTCAACACCACACACCACGTCTCCTGCTGGGAAAGACAGTTACAACAAATGGAGCCCAAAGTCATGGACTAAATGAACTCAAGGGACATTTCAGTGGGATGGCCCATGGACTAAGGGAATGATATCTGTGTGCATATATACATATATCAAAGACAGGAAAATGGTGGTGATTTATGGAAAAGTGTAAGACCTGGGCATGAGGTAGATGGTATAGAATAAGGGGCGGACGCTGTCCTGGTTTTGCCTGGGATAGAGTTAATATCCTTCCTGGTAGCTGCTGTGTTTTGGATTGACTATGAGAATAACATTGCTAACTCATATTGTTTTAGTTGTTGCTGAGTGATGCTTATATTAAGTCACAAACTTTTTCAACTTCCCGTAGAGGGTGGGGGGCCACAGACAAGACAAGCTGGCCAAAGGAATATTCCATCCCATAGCTGTCATGCTCAGTATATAAATGGGAGTTAGCAGGGGGGCAGGGATCGGTGATCACATCTCCGGACAGGCTGGGGAGTTAATCATTGGGAAGTGTCAGCAATTTGTGTTACATCACTTAATTTTGTTTATTATTATTATTATTATTATTATTATTATTATTATTATTATTATTATTATTATTATTATTATTATTATCTTTTCTGTTACTGTTCTTTTAAACAATATTTATCTAAGCCCATGTCTTTTTTTTTCTGTTTCTCCCTTTTCTCCCTATTCTACCTGGGACATCCCATTTCATTTAAGAGCTGTTATCTGACTGGCTACATCTGACTCAGTGTTGTGCAAGGGTCAGACACAGTAGGATCAAGCCTCAAAAAAAGTAGTATAAACCCAGAAAAATATCAATAAGCAGGATTATCACAAGAGAAAAATTCAGGCTCGTGGTCTAAGATAAATTCTGGGCAATGTGCGGAGAAGGGGCGGCAGGTTATTGTCGGTGAAACAGCATCCATTGGGCCTGTTTCCGCAGGGCATCCTTGAGCTCCTGGTTCCTCATGCTGTAGATGAGGGGGTTCACTGCTGGAGGCACCACCGAGTACAACACTGCCACCACCAGGTCCAGAGATGGGGAGGAGATGGTGGGGGGCTTCAGATGGGCAAACACTCCAGTGATGATAAAGAGGGAGACCACGGCCAGGTGAGGGACACACGTGGAAAAGGCTTTGTGGCGTCCCTGCTCAGAGGGGATCCTCAGCACCGCCCTCAAGATCTGCACATAGGACACCACAATGAAAACAAAACACGCCAATGCTAAACAGACACCAACCACAAGAAGCCCAGCTTCCCTGAGGTAGGAGTGTGAGCAGGAGAGCTTGAGGATGTGGGGGACTTCACAGAAAAACTGGTCCACGGCATTGCCCTGTCAGAGGGGCAGTGAAAATGTATTGGCCGTGTGCAGGAGAGAATTGAGAAACCCACTGCCCCAGGCAGCTGCTGCCATGTGGACACAAGCTCTGCTGCCCAGGAGGGTCCCGTAGTGCAGGGGATGGCAGATGGCAACGTAGCGGTCATAGGCCATGATGGTGAGGAGAAAATACTCAGCTGAAATAAAAATGAGAAAGAAAAAGAGCTGGACAGCACATCCTGCATAGGAGATGGCCCTGGTGTTCCAGAGGGAGTTGGCCATGGCTTTGGGGAGAGTGGTAGAGATGGAGCCCAGGTCAAGAACAGAGAGGTTGAGGAGGAAGAAGTACATGGGGGTGTGGAGGCGGCGGTCACAGGTGATGGCGGTGATGATGAGGCCATTTCCCAGGAGGGCAGCCAGGTAGATGCCCAGGAAGAGCCAGAAGGTCAAGAGCTGCAGCTCCCGTGTGTCTGCCAATGCCAGGAGGATGAAGTGGGTGATGGAGCTGCTGTTGGACATTTGCTGCCTCTGGGCAGGGGGACCTGTCCAAGAAGGAAAAGGCAGTCATAAACTGGGAGAGACTTCTCTGAGGAAATCCCAATGCCATTCCTCACAGAAATCCCCCTCCCACAGCTGAATGAGGAATGATCCAGCTCATTCCCAACCCCACAAACTCAGTGACACTCTCCCTTATCGGGTAAAATACTGCTTCGTCACCTACTTTCCATGAGGGCACCTCTGGGGCAGGAGTCAGAGGCAGAGTCAGAGGCAGAAGAGAAGCTGACCCGCACCCCCTCCCAAACTCCTTAGATGCAGAGTTCAACAGAGGGGTGGGGAAACAAGGAGAAACATGTCTGTGCTCTGAAAAAATGAAGCGAGGAGAGGGAGTCAGGCAGGCGTGCAGTGAAGCCTTCTCCTCAGTGACATTGTCTCCAGACAGAGACACTGCATGGCACTTGCTTTTATGTTGTGCATCACTTGTAGGACACAAACACATCTCCTTGACTGGAGGTGCAGCTGCTGAGAAGGCATCTTGGGCTCTGGACCCTTTGGCTGTGGGGCAGGCGGGAGAGAAGAGCAGAGGCTTCCTGCCGAGAAGTTGTCTGAAGGTCAGGGGGTGGCCGGAGGTGCCGGGATCCCCCCTGCCTGGGCACTTCTGGCAGCAGCTCCCTCTCTGTCCCTGCCTGTGTCTGGGCTGCCAGGAGCTGCCCCTGCCTGGAGCTGCTTCTCTGCCCCCGGGTCTCCTCCCTGCCAGTGCCCCAGAGCCCATCCCACCCGCTGTGTGCTCAGCTCTGCCCTGCAGACCCCTCCTGGCAGCACAGCACTGCCCGGGGGCATCTCTGGGTGTGTGGGGGCTCAGGAGCAGCTCAGGGAAGTGCTATCGAGAACGGGGGTCTTTGTGCCTTCTCCACAAAGGAGAATTCCATTCTCACCACCCACTGCCCACCCAGCAGCAAAGAGGAGAAATCCCACAGTACAGACTAGTTCCCTTTCAGGGGAAAGGTGCCTCGATATCCTTCTTCAAAAGGGCCCTCTGCAAATGTCCTGGGGGTGATGGGGATCTGGAGCAGCCCTGACCCACACAGGTCCATCTCAGCAACAGAAGGCATCTGCCTTGCTGGCAGTCACTCCTTCCACCCACTGATTCTCCCCACAGAAGCTCCGTGGGAGCTCCCCGGGCAGGTGGAGAGCTGACCCTGGCAGAGTCCCTGCCCCGGCACACAGCCCCGGGGTGCAGGGACCCTGCTGGCAAGGACAGCCCTGGCCACCCCTGCCTGCACACCCCTACGCACACCTCCACAGCCATCCCCAGCAGAAGGCAGCCCTCGGGCCCCCTCCCTCTCACCGGGCAGCAGGGAAGCCCTGCTCTGGAGCACATCCTCCTCCTCTACAGCACAGAAACTGAGAGAGTCCTCCTGACAGAGCCCAGCAGCTCTCAGATGGACCAGCTTGAGGAGATCCCTCCAGGAACTGGAGCTGCATTGCCCGGCACCCCGAGACTTACCACGCAGAGGGCGGTGAAGATTTCTGCCCCAGTGAGCTCTCAGCACCCCCCACTCCCAACTGCCTTTAAGCTCACTCTGCCTCGCAGGTCTCCCCTCTCTGCCTGCAGGCAGTGTCCCCAGCCCTGCTCCTGGGTAGAGCTGTCTCTCTGCAGCGCTGCCCACTTGCCAGGAGCTCCCTCCGGCCCAGCAGCCCGGCCCAGCTCAGCAGCAGAGGACCAGCCCACGGTGGCACTCTCTCTGTCCCCTCTGGGCTCCTCCTTGGAGGTGTCCCTGGGGCTCCAGGGGAACCGCCTGTGAACAAGGCTGATGCAATCTTTCATGTTCCCTCCCTCCACTGCGCAGAGACACTTACTTGCAGCAGTGTTATTTCTCCCAGCAGAAGAAGAGCTGGCCGTGAGTACCCCGTCTTCTTCTCCCACCAGTAGCACACACGGGTTCTTGGACTCTTGGTACCAGGATTCCTTATGGCAAGTCACCGCTTGCCTGGTGCCACAGCTGGGGCTGGGGGGCTTCAGCCCAAACGTGCAGCAATGATCTCAGCCAGGGGCACAGAAAGGACAAGCTGGAGCCATTCCTGTGGCAGGCAGAGCTGTGACATGGTGGCAGAGCTCAGTCCAGCTGGTCTTCAAGGACAGCCTCCTCCAAGCTGTGCTATAGTCCAGATCACAATTCAGTCTAAGCCTGAAAGGCAATTCAAGGGCACCAGAATGAGTGTTTACTCCTACAGGAACAGTTTGAAGAGAAACAAAGCCACTGTGTGGCCACTGCTGAGTTTCATAGAGCGGGTGGAGCTATATCGGAAATTCTCTACATCCTCTTTGCCTCAGTCTGCCCCAGCAAGGTCTCCCAGGGCTCTGTGTCTCGGGGCAGGAATCTGGAGGAACACCACCAGCAGTGGATTGTTCCCAAGTCACCTTAACTAAGACAATCCTTACCAGTCTATGGGACAGGAGGGGTGGCAGCTGAGGGAGATGACAGGGTAAGCCAATGTCCCAGCATGTCCAATGACACTCCGTAATCATTGAAAGGCCATGGAGGTTGTGGGAGGGAACTCCCTGATGACTGGCAGCATCCAAATATTGCATGCTCTTTTAAAAATTGGCCAACGGATAAGCAGGGGAAGTCAAGGCTGTGCCCCAGAGTGTGTCCGCTCAGAACCCATTTGTGGGTGTCTGAAACCCTGGATTTACCCAGGGCAGCTTGTGTCCCACTGTTCTCTGCTTCCTGTGATGGAAGAACAGGATTGCTCAGCGCAGGGAGAGCAGTGCTGGTCTTTTAAGTTGGAAGTCAGCAAAGTTTTCAGCATCTTCCCCCACAATATGCTTGTGCCCGAATTAGGATGTCATGGCTTGCATGGGTGCATAAGGAGATGGGTAACTAACCAGACGGCTGTTTCGGCTCAGAGGTGTGTGGTCAATGTGTGGTACTCTTCCTTGAGGCATCTACCTTGAAAGCTCCTGCAAGGGTCTGTCCTGCCACCTGCCCTGTTTAACATGTTTTTAAGGACCTGGAGAAGATGCAAGTGTTCTTTTTCATAGGATTTGCAGACACTACTCTGGCGGGAAGGGCTGGCATGCCAAAGGACATAGACAGGCCAGAGGGATGGGCCAAAAGTAATATCATGATGTCCGATAAAGAGAACTCTGAAGTCCTGCCCTTGAGGTGCACTAACCCCATGCAATGACAGAGGGCAGGGGCGGTGTGGCTGGGTGGCAGCTTTGCGGGAAAGGCTCTGCTGGTCCTTCAGTTTCATTAGGCAAAACAGGAGCAGGGGGCAAAGAAGGCCAACAGCATCCTTTGCTTCTCTTTCCATTCCCTGAAATCCCGAGTGCTTCTCTTTTATTCTCCTTATGCCCTCCCAAAAGAACAGCCCACCTGTGCTGGTTTGAGGCGAAACAGAACCCATTTTCTGTTCAGTAATTTGACTTTGCAGCCAAGCCTCCTCGAACTAACTGAACTCTCTGAAATTTAATGCATATTGGCCATAAGCTGTTTGCTTACCAGGCCAGGTTGGCCGGGGCTTGGAGACAGCTCATCCAGTTGAAGGTGTCCCTGCTCACGGCAGGGGGGTTGCACTAGATGGCCTTTAATGGTCCCTTCCAACCCAAACCATTCCATGATTCTAACCAGAGCTCGTTTTTACTGGGAGGGGACCAAGTCTGTACTGGAAGGGTTTAATGAAATCCAGTTTGAAATGGCACAGTGCAAATCGTACTGGGAGGGGATGAGAGGATCCAGTTTATACTGGGCGCGTGCTCAGCCTGTACTTGGAGGGTGAAAGAGGACTAATTTGTAGTCGGAGGGGCCAAGTTTGTACTGGCAGGGGTTAAAGCAACCCAGTTTGTACTGTGACAGAGCCCAGACTGTAGTGGGAAGGGGCCAGGGGCTCCAGTTTGGACTGGGAGGGTGGCCCAGTGTACCCTGGGAGGGTCTAAAGGGATAAAGTTTGTACTGGGACAGGGCCCAGTCTGTTTGTACTGAGACGAGGCCCAGACTCTGCTGGGATTGGCTCAGAGGATCCCGTTTCTAAGTGGAGACGTCCCAGACTGTACTGGGAGGAAACTGGAGGATCCAGTCTGTACTGAGATGAGGCCCAGTCTGTACAAGGCAGCGTTAAAGCAATCCATTTTGTACTGGTACACAGAGCAGTCTGCACTGGGAGCTGGGCTGGGATCCACTTTGGACTAGGAAGAGGCTCTTTCTCCGCTGGGAGGAATTAAAGGGATTCTCTTTATACTGGGACAAGGCCCCTTCTGTACTGGGAGGGAATCAGGGGATGCAGTTTGGACTGGGACAGGGCCCAGTCTGTCCTGGCATAAGTTAGAGGATCCAGATTGTATTGGAGGTGGCCAGTTGGTAGTGGGTGGGGACCGGGGAGTCCATTTTGGACTCGGCATTGACCCAGTCTGTACTTGGAGGGGTTAAATGGAGTAATCTCTATTTGTTGACAGTCAGTTCTGTACTGGGAGGGGAGCACGGGATCCAGTTTGTACCAGGAGGGGACCCAGTCTGTACTGGGAGGGGGCCACAGCATCTAGTTCGTACTGCCACGGGGACCAGTCTGTAGTGGGAGGGGTTAAGGGATTTGGTGTGTACTGGGAAGGGCGCAGTGTATACCGGGAGGGTTTAAAGAGGTAAAGTTTCTCATGGAATGGGGCCCAGTGGTTACAGGGAGGGGGCCATGGGATCCAGTTTGTACTGGCACCTGACCCAGTTTCTGTGTGGAGGGGATGAGGTGGTGGAGTTTGTACTGGGACAGGAACTAGTTTTTACTAAGAGGGGATCGAGTGATCCAGTTTGTACTAGGAGAGGGCCCCATCTGTACTGGCAGAGGTTGAGGGGATCCACTTCATACTGGGTCAGGGCCCAGTCTCTGCTGGGAGGGGTTGAGGAGATCCACTTTCTAGTGGGACAGGGGCCCAGTCTGTCATGGGAAGGGTTAAAGGGATGCAGTTTATACTGGGACAAGGCTCAGTCTGTACTGGGAGAGGGTTGGGGATCCAGTTTGTACAGGGACGGGGCCCAGTCTTCTTGGGCTTGGTTCAAAGGGCCCCATTTTGGACTTGAAAGGGCCCAGTCTGTGCTGGGAGGTGTTAAATAAAGGCCAAGAAGGCAGATATCGTGGTGGGAGTCTGTTATAGACCACCCAACCAGGATGAAGAGACAGATGAAATATTCTAGAAGCAGCTGGGACAAGTGTCACGATAGTCAGCCCTTGTCCTCGTGGGGGACTTCAACTTACTGGATGTCTGCTGGAAATGCAATACAGTGGAGAGGAAACAGCCCAGGAGGTTCCTGGAGTGTGTTGAGGGTAACTTCCTGACACAGCTGGGGAGGGAGCAGAGGAGGGAAGCACCCCACTGGGTCTGTTGTTTGCCAACAGAGAAGGGCTTGTGGGGGATGTGAGGATTGGAGGCCTTCTTGGGCATAGTGATCATGAAATGACAGAATTTTCAATTCTTGGAGAAGTCAGGAGGGGGGTCAACAGAACTGCCACCTGGGACTTCCGGAGGGTGGGCTTTGGCCTGTTTAGGGGTGTGGTTAAGAGAGTCCCTTGGGAGGAAGTCCTGAAGGGCAAAGGAGTCCAGGAAGGCTGGACATTCATCAAGAAGGAACTTTTAAAGGCACGGGAGCAGGCTGTCACCATGTGCCAAAAGACGAGCCGTCTTCAGCCGAAGACCTGGCTGAACAGAGAGCTTTGGCTGGAACTGAGGGGAAAAAAGGAGTTTATGACAGTTGGAAGAAGTGGCAGGCAACTCAGTTGGACTGCAAGGATGTCATGAGGTTATGAAGGGAGAAAATTAGAAGGACTAAAGCCCAACTAGAAATTAATCTGGCCATGCCATAAAAGACAATTAAAAAACTGTTTCTGTAAATACACCATCAACAACAGGAGGGCCAAGAAGAATCTCCATCCTTTATTGGATGTGGAGGGAAAGACGGTGACCAGGGATGAGGAAAAGGCTGACATACTTAATGCCTTCTTTGCCTCAGTCTTTAAGAGTAAGAGCAGTTGCTCTCTGGGTACCCAGCCCCCTGAGCTGGAAGACAGGGTTGGGGAGCAGAATGAAGCCCCCACAGTCCAAGGGGAAATGGTGAGGAACCTGCTACATCACTTAGAAATACGCAAGTCTATGGCGCCGCTTGAGATCCACCCAAGGGTACTGAGGGAACTGGCGGGAGTGCTCAGCAAGCCACTTTCCATCATCTATCAGCATTCCTGGCTAACTGGGGTGGTCCCAGTTGACTGGAAGATAACAAACGTGGCGCCCATCTACAAGAAGAACCAGAAGGAGGACCTGGGGAATTACAGGCCTATCAGTCGGACCTCGGTGCTGGGGAAGGTTACGGAGGAGATCATCCTGAGTTCCATCATGCAGCACATACAGGACAACTAGACGATCAGACCCAGCCAGCATGAGTTTATGAAAGGCAAGTCCTGCCTGAGAAACCTGACCTCCTTCTATGACAAGGTAACCGGCTTAGTGGATGAGGAAAAGGCTGTGGATGTTGTTTACCTGCGCTTCATTAAAGCCTTTGACACGTTTTCCCACGGCATCCTCCTGGAGAAACTGGCTGCTCATGGCTTGGACAGGTGTACACTCTGCTGGGTAAAACACTGGCTGGACGGCCGGGACCAAAGAGTGGTGCTGAATGGAGTTCAATCCATTTGGCGGCCGGTCACAAGTGATGTTCCCCGGGGCTCAGTACTGGGACCGATTCTCTTCAATATCTTTATCAACGATCTAGACAAGGGGGTGGAGTGCCCCCTCAGTAAGTTTGCAGATGACACCAATTAAGGTGGGAGTGTTGATCTGCCTGAGTGTCGGAAGGCTCTGCAGAGGGATCTGGACAAGCTGGATCCATGGGCTGAGGCAAATGGTGTGGGGTTCAACAAGGCCAAGAGCTGGGTCCTGCCCTTGGGTCACAACAACCTCACGCAGCGCTACATGCTTGGGGCAGAGTGGCTGGAAAGATGCCCAGCAGAAAAGGACCTGGGGGTGTTGGTGGCTGAATATGAGCTGGCAGTGTGCCCAGGTGGCAAAGAAGGCCCACAGCATCCGGGCTTGTACCAGTAAAAGTGTGATGAGCAGGACTAGGAAAGTGATTGTCCCCCTGTACTCTGCACTGGTGAGGCCCCACCTCGAGTACTGTGTTCAGTTTTGGGCCCCTCAGTAAAAGGAAGACATTGAGGTGTTGGAGCGTGTCCAGAGAAAGGCAACGAAGCTGGTGAGGGGTCTGGAGGACAAGTCTTGTGGGGAGCGGCTGAGGGAACTGGGGTTGTTTAGCCTGGAGAAGAGGAGGCTGAGGGGAGACTTTCTCGCTCTCTACGGTTCCCTGAAAGGACGTTGTAGCGAGGTGGGGGTTGGTCTCTTCTCCCAAGTAATGAGAGAGAGGACTTGAGGAAATAGCCTCAAGTTTCTCCAGGGGACATTTACATTGCGTATTAGGAAAAATTTCTTCAGCTAAAGGGCTTTCGAGCACTGGAACAGGCGGCCCAGGGAAGTGGTTGAGTCACCATCCCTGGAGGTATTTAATGGATGTGCAGATGTGGCACACAGGGACATGGTTTAGTGGTGGACTCGGCAGTGTTAGGTTTACAGTTGGACTCTATGATCCTAAAGGGCTTCTGCAATTCTAAATGATTCTGTGATTCTTTTGGGACTCTGGATTTTGTTTAGTCCTTGCCCCTTTTTGGGAGGGCAGGAGGTGTCACAGAATTTTCCTACACTCAGCCTCGCTCACCCTCACACCCCACTGCCCCCAGGAAGAGCCCTGAGCCACCAGTGAGTGGCAGGACCTGCCTTCCCAGGGCCTGGGGGTCAGGGGTTGGCCTTTCTGCTGCATCAACCAAGCCAAGGGGTTCCTCAGCATTACAGCCACCTGCACAGTGCCTCTGCCTACCTGCAGCCACAGCCTCCAGTTATCTCCTCTAACGAGTCCCTGGGGAGGCTTTGGCAGTAACGACCCTCAGTGGGGCCAATCAAGGCTTCAAGGTACTTTGCTTCTGACTTGGACTGCTGGAGCACTTTGTTCAATCTTCTCTCAGTGCCTGACGCTCATGGACTCAGCACCAAATACACCGTGGGGCTCATTAAAAGACAGAAAGCTCTAACAAGGTGTTCATCGTTCTTGTAATTTTCTTCAAATCTTCAAGACTTGTACAGCCAATTAGAGAGGTTTCAGAGTGTAGTTAAGGAGGAGATTTCAAAGCGCACCTAAGAAAAATGTCTTTTTTATTTTAAAGGATATACTATATTACTCCTGATTATCCCTTACGATTAGGATAGAAGCATTCTCTGATTGTTCTGGATATAGGGTGTCCCTTCAGGGGGTCTGGATAGGGAGGAGAAGCAGTCCCTGGAGGTCTGACACTGTAGGACAGCTTTGCTCCTCACCTCCCCGCCCTCCCCATTTCTGACATTGGCCATCTGGGACTGACACCCCTGGTCCTTGCATCAGACCTCTCCACTGAAGTCTGCAGCTGGATGTCACAGCTCCATTGCCCCATCTCCCACCTGCGCTCCTCAGAGCCCTGGCTGCACCCAGGTGCAGAAGAACTTTTCCTGTTTGTAAGAACAGAAAAGTAAAGCATAATCAGTTTTCCTAAACAATAACACACAGTCCGCAATCACACGCTCAGGACAAGCTACCTCTAATGAGGCTGCCTTTCTACAAGGGAGTTCTTATGAGAAAGAGTTTAGGAAGGTAGATAGACAAGACATATAAACACAATTAAGGAGTTGGCTGAGGAGACAATTAGATTGTTGAAAGACAGGCAAGCTCTGAACTCCTTGAAAGTCAAAGCAGCAGCACAGGTGAGAGGTATCTGAGTGAAGAAAGAGTAATGGGAGGAGAAAACTGGCGAAGAATGGAAAGGGCCTTTGCCCAGAGAGTCTGCATCTGCAAAGATGACTTTAGAAATGAACATTGTCTCAGGAGAAGGGTAAGCATCTGAAAGATTAGAGAAAGTACACACAGTGTGTACCAGAGAGAAGAGTGGTAATGAGGTTACAGGGGAAGATCAATATTTCTTTGGAATATCCCTTTTGAAAGGTCATGGGATTGGCAGAGCTCTCTGGTGAGAGAGGACAAGCAAGTGTAGCACCTGTCTTTGAAAGAGTCCAAATGTGCAACCCAGGGAGCCAGTGGCTGTACAAGCTCACTTTGGTGAGGAGTGTTGTGCCATCAGACAGAGCCCTCCTTGGTGACATTTCTGGGCACCGATAAAAGAAGAACATGTCCAAGAAACATCAGCATGGATTTCATAGAATAGAATCATAGAATCATAGAATTGTTGAGGTTGGAAGGGACCTTTAAGATCATCAAGTCCAACCATTAACCTACCCTGGCAGAACCACTTCTAAACCATGTCCCCAAGTACCACATCTACCCTTTCTTTAAACACCTCCAGGCATGTTGAATCCATCACCTCCCTGGGCAGCCTATTCCAATGCTTGATAACCCTTTCAGTGAAAAAAAAAAAATTGTAATATCCAATCTAAACCTTGCCTGGCATAACTTGAACCCATTTCCTCTTGTCCTATCACTTGTCACCAGGGAGAAGAGGTCAGCCCCCACCTCTCTACAACGTCCTTTCAGGGAGCTGTAGAGAGCAATAAGGTCTCCCCTCAGCCTCCTCTTCTCCAGGCTAAACAATCCCAGTTCCCTCAGCCGCTCCTCATAAGATTTGTCCTCCAGACCCCTCACCAGCTTCATTGCCTTTCTCTTGACACGCTCCAACACCTCAATGTCCTTCTTGTAGTGAGGGGCCCAAAACTGAACACAGTACTCGAGGTGAGGCCTCACCAGTGCCGAGTACAGGGGGATGATGACTTCCCTAGTCCGGCTCACCACACTATTCCTGATGCAGGCCAGGATGCTGTTGGCCTTCTTGGCCACCTGGGCACACTGCTGGCTCATATCCAGGCAGCTGTCAACCAACACCCCCAGGTCCTTCTCCCCTGGGCAGCTTTCCAGCCCCTCTGCCCCAAGCTTGTAGTGTCCATGGGGTTGTTGTGACCCAAGTGCAGGACCTGGCACTTGGCCTCGTTGAACCTGAAACCTTGTTGAACCTAAAGCCTTGTTGAACCTGTTCTTATGGAAATAAGCACAAATGAAGAGTTTCCTAAAAACAGAATTCAACAGACTACTGACAGTCAAATTTTAACTGCCTGAAGCTCAAAGCAGCAGTGGGATTGTTGAGAGGTGTCTGAATGATGAAAGAGGAAGGGGAAGGGGAATGTAGAGAGCAATCGCAAGTGCTTCTGTTCACGTGCATTGCTGGAAAGGTGCCTTCAGACATGGCCACTTCATTTAGGAGAGGTGGAAATACGTGAAAGATTAGGGGGATTAAATTCAGAGGCTGAGAGAGATTTCTGACAATGCAAAGAGAGGGAAAGGTCAGTAGCTCTCGTCTTGCTGTCAATGGACATCCTGAAACTCCTCATCTACATCTCATGGGAGTACACGAAATGTTTATTAAAATTATTCTCTTGTTTCAGCTGATGAGGTCGTGCTCATACACATGTCAAAATGTCTCAGGCTTCCAGGCAGCGCTCCGCTGTCTGTCCATCAGTACCCAGTGGTACCTCCAGAGGACCCTGTGTCTCTGAAGCACCTGCCTGGGCCTGGCCGCTGTCCCAGAGGAGCTGCTGGAGACCAGAGCCCCTGGGAAGCTGCAGCTGGAGCCTGGGCAGAGGGTCCCAGGCACCTACACTGGCACCGCGCTCCCGTGTCCCTCTCACTGCATCCCACCCCAATTTTATGATCACTTGCCTTTGCAAACAGAGGCAGCACACAAAATCGCTGAGAAATCACTTATTAAAACAAGACAAAACCAAGCAAAGAGAATAACAACACCAAAAATGTTTGAAGTTTAGAGTTGCAAGAGGAAATCAATCAAAGCACAAATACAGGCTGGGTGCAGAATGGATAGAGAGAAGCCCTGAGGAGAAGGACTTGGAGGTGTTGGTGGATGAGAAGCTCAACATGAGCCAGAAATGTGTGCCTGCAGCCCAGAAAGCCAAGCACATCCTGAGCTTCATTAAAAGCAGCATGGCCAGCAGGTCGAGGGAGGTGATTCTTCCCCTCTACTCTGCTCTTGTGAGACTCCACCTGGAGTACTGTATCCAGCTCTGGAGCCTCCAACAGAAAAAGGACATGGACCTGTTGGAGTGAGTCCAGAGGAGGCTCACAAAGATGATTAGAGGGCTGGAGCACCTCTCCTCTGAAGACAGGCTGAGAGAGTTGGGGTTGTTCAGCCTGTATAAGAAAAGGCTCCAAGGAGACCTTACTGTGGCCTTCCATTACCTAAAGGGGGCCTACAGGAGAGCTGGGGAGGCACTGTTTTCAGGGAGTGTAGCAATAGGATGAGGGGTAATGGGTTTAAACTGAAAGAGGGAAGATTGAGATTAGATATTAAGAACAAATTCATTACTCCAAGGGTGGTGAGGCACTGGAACATGTTGCCCAGGGAAGTGGTGGATGCCCCGTCCCTGGAGGTGTTCAAGGCCAGGCTGGATGGGGCTTTGAGCAAGCTGGTCTAGTGGGAGGTGTCCCTGACTATGGCAGTAGGGTTGGAAGTAGATGGTTTTTAAATTCCCCTCCAACCTAAACCATTTTATGATTCCATGAAATATAGAGATGACATAAGCTCTCTGAGAGATCTCCTCCAGTGCTTGACTATCTTGATGGGGAGAAAGATTTTCTTCATGCTTTTCAGCTGATGCCCATTGGCCTTCCTGCTCCCATCATGCACAACAAGGAAGAGCTTGGTAGCCTTTTAATGCAGGAAGATACTGGGCAAGTCATGAAAGAGGATGAAGAGATTTGTCAAGTGTTGGTGATGTTCCCCATTTGCAGGAGGGGAAACTGCATCAAGGAGGTTTGATTGTCCCCCTCCCCTTTCTTGGCCAGAAAGCCAAGGAGGGATAACATAGCAGACAGAGGAATTGGTAATGAGCCTGTCCAAGACAGGTGAGATGAACCTCACTGGGATAGTGTGGGTTGTTCCTGGAGTCAGACACAAATGTCAGGGCTGTGAGGTGTCCCCACCTCATTTGGCCTCATGCACTCCTTGTACACACAGGGGTGTTTGGAGACACGAGTCCTTCCCTTCCACAGGCAGAGGCAGAGCACTGCAGCAGTCATAGTGTCTCCCTGGCCTCCTGTTGCCAGTGCCAGAGGCTGGCCGGCACCTCAGCCCTGTGGTGTCCCCCCCTGCTCTTCACTCATCTGAGATGCCCCAAATCGTGAAAAATGAACAAGGGGTACCTCAGTACAAGGATGCACAGTCCAGTGCTGCATTATGGGGGTTTCCCAGGGGACAAGAAAGCCCTTGTCCCCTGTTCCCAGGGGACAAGCAAGCTCTTCTTCCACCTGAGCTTGCTTGGCAAGCTCAAGTGGAAGAAGAGAGTTTATAGATCATGGAAGGAGGGGCTGACCACTTGGGAGGAGTACAGGGCTGCTGTCAGGGGATGTAGAGAGGCAACTAGGAAAGCTAAGGCCTCCTTAGAGTTAAACCTGGCAAGAGGGGTCAAAGACAACAGGAAGAGCTTTTTCAAATACATGGCAGATAAAACTAACACCAGAGGCAATGTAGGCCCACTACTGAATGGGGTGGTTGCCCTGGTGACAGAAGATACAGAGAAGGCAGAACTATTGAATGCCTTCTTTGTCTCTGTCTACTCTGTCGGGGGCTGTCCTGAGGAGTCCTGTTCTGCTGAGACCCCAGATGAAGATGAAGTCAAATCAATGGATGGGTTTGCCTTAGTTGATGAGGACTGGGTCAGAGACCAGTTAAGCAACCTGGACATCCATAAATCCATGGGTCCAGATGGGATGCACCCGCGGGTGCTGAAGGAGCTGTCTGAAGTCATTGCTGGACCACTCTCCACCATCTTTACCAAGTCTTGGGAAACGGGCGAGGTGCCTGAGGACTGGAGGAAAGCAAATGTCACTCCAGTCTTCAAAAAGGGCAAGAAGGAGGACCCGGGTAACTATAGACCGGTCAGCCTCACCTCCATCCCTGGGAAACTGATGGAGCAGCTTATCCTTGGTGCCCTCTCAAGGCATATCAAGGATAAGAGGGTTATTAGGGGCAGTCAGCATGGCTTTTCCAAGGGGAAGTCATGCTTGACCAACCTCATAGCCTTTTATGAGGAAATAACGAGGTGGATGGATGATGGCAGAGCGGTGGATGTGGTCTACCTTGACTTCAGTAAAGCATTTGACACGGTCTCCCACAGCATCCTCATGGCTAAACTGAGGAAGTGTGGACTGGATGACCGGATAATTAGGTGGACTGCGAACTGGCTGAAGGAGAGAAGCCAGAGAGTCGTAGTCAATGGGGCAGAGTCCAGTTGGAGGCCGGTAACCAGCGGAGTGCCTCAAGGGTCGGTACTGGGGCCCATATTATTCAATATATTCATTAATGATTTAGATGAGGGAATTGAGTGTACTATCAGCAAGTTTGCTGATGACACTAAGCTAGGAGGAGTGGCTGACACGCCAGAGGGCTGTGCTGCCATCCAGAGAGACTTGGACAGGCTGGAGATTTGGGCAGGGAATAACTTAGTGAAATACAACAAGGGAAAGTGTAGGGTCCTGCATCTGGGCAGAAACAACCCCAGGTTCCAGTATAGGATGGGGAGCTACCTGTTAGAGAGCAGTGTAGAGGAAAGGGACCTGGGGGTCCTGGTGGACAGCAGGATGACCATGAGCCAGCACTGTGCCCTTGTGGCCAAGAAGGCCAATGGCATCCTGGGCTGTATTAGAAGGGGGGTGGTTAGCAGATCGAGAGAGGTCCTCCTTCCCCTCTACTCTGCCCTGGTGAGACCGCATCTGGAATATTGTGTCCAGTTCTGGGCCCCTCGGTTCAAGAGGGACAGAGAGCTGCTGGAGAGAGTCCAGCGTAGGGCAACTAAGATGATTAAGGGAGTGGAGCATCTCCCTTATGAGGAAAGACTGAGGGAGCTGGGTCTCTTTAGTTTGGAGAAGAGGAGACTGAGGGGTGATCTTATTAGCGTTTATAAATATATAAAGGGGGAACGTCATGAGGATGGAGCCAGGCTCTTCTCAGTAGCGACCAGTGATAGGACAAGGGGTAATGGATTCAAGCTGGAACACAAGAGGTTCCACTTAAATTTGAGAAGAAACTTCTTCTCAGTGAGGGTGACAGAGCACTGGAACAGGCTGCCCAGGGAGGTTGTGGAGTCTCCTTCTCTGGAGACATTCAAAACTCGCCTGGACGCCTTCCTGTGCAACCTCATCTAGGTGTTCCTGCTCCGACAGGGGGATTGGACTAGATGATCTTTTGAGGTCCCTTCCAATCCCTAGCATACTGTGATACTGTGATACTGTGATACTGTGATCTACTGGATGGAGATGGAACAGGACTGGCTTCACTGCAGCTGCCTCAAAAAAAGCACTGAATGTCCCAGAGGTTCTCTTGGGGTGTGTTACACGGCTGTTATGCCAACTGCCCCACCCTGACTGTGGCTTCCTTATCTCCCACCACAAAAGCACTGTTACTGGCACTTCCTCTGACCTCCACTCAAAAAGGCTCACCCAATTTGTCACTTGCAGTTTGTGGCAAGGTCTGTCCCTTCTCCATTCAGTTTACATAGGGCAGTGCAGGAACACGAGGCACATCACACGTGGGCCTACGCTGTCAGAATGGTGGGCTTTCTCTCTCCCACGCTTGACTCACCCCCTTGAAGACACAGTCAAGGAACAGACCAACAATTTTCACAGTGGGCTGCTCAGCAGCACCTTGTTGTTCATAGAGATAGCCTTCACGTGCACGGAAGGCCTTCTGGAGCAGCAGAGACAGCATTGATAGAACCCCTGTATATTGCCAGGGCTGCACTTCCCAGCCCTGTTTCTCTCTGTCCTTGGGGACGGCAGGCTTTGCTCGCTCTCTTGACATCCAATCATTTCGGCTTTGGGTTTCCATCCCCTTTGGCATGGCTCTTCTCTGAGGCAAAGCCTTTGCAAATAGGGGGACTGGAACGCTTGGTCCAAGGTTTCTCTCAGTCAGAGCTTGGCCTGGTGCTACACCTGAGGTGCTACAGCCCTTACGGGCACTGACGCCCTCAGCCAGGACGAGCTGGAGCCTCTGGTTTTTGACACTGATGGAGTAACTGCCAAGGTGTGGTAGAAGAAGTCACAGAGTTTGGGGTGCTGCAATGGATGGGTTCATAGTTTTCAGTACAGACAGGCTGGAAGGATTGGGGGTGGGGTTCCCTCAAAGGGAACAAGTTGCTTGGATGTATGGAGCTCCTTCATGGGGCAAGTGGCAAATTGGGTGAGCCCTTGTGAGTGGAGGTCAGAGGAAGTGTCAGTAACGGTGCTTTTGTGGTGGGAGATAAGGAAGCCACAGTCAGGGTGGGGCAGTTGGCTTTGTCTTTTCTAAGCACCTCAAAGAAGTCTCTGGGTGTAGAAGCCTGGTCCTCCACGGGGACTTTAATGACCTGGCATTTTCTGGAAGGGCAACACCGCAGGATGCAAACAGTCCAGGCAGTTTTGGGACAGCTTCTTTACACAACTGCCAGATGGGCCAACAAGGGTCATCCAAACCCAGATCTGATACTTGCAAGCAAGCAAGAGCTGCTCAGGGATGTGAAGACGGTCTGTTGTGACCCTGAAATGGTGCAGCATGATCTCCTGAGGAGAGGGAGAAAGGAGAATAGAAGACTGCAGATGCCGGTCATCAGTGGAGCAGATTTTGGCTTACTTTGGGGAGAGGTAGCCAGTATCCCATGGTCAGCAGCACTGGTGGGCAGGACAGCTAGGTATACCTGGTCTTCAAGGACAGCATCCTCCAAACACAGCAAGCTTGTCTATCAAAATTTGCTTGAAACATGGAAGAGAATTCAAGAACTCAACATTATTTCAGGAACACTTGAAGAAGAAATAAAGACAATGTCTGGTCACAGCTTATCTCAGTAAGAATAGGTGGAGACAGATGTATACTTCACACCCTCTTTGCCTCATGTTTCAGAAACAAGTTCTTCTCAGCCACTGTGCCTCAAGGCAAGACTCCAGAGGTAAACAGCCAGAGGGAGACAAAGTGTCCTCAGCTGTCTGGTCTCTGTCCAGGACATATGCAAAAAAATATGACAATTTACAGAACAGTATCAAAGTTCTGAAAATGAAGACTTCTGACACACTTATTACACCGAGGTCTTTTCTGCATGTTTCAACTTCTGCCTCACTTCGTCATTCAGGGGCTGATGCCCACACAGAGGTGCCCACTGCCTCCCAGATTCCCAGGCATAGCTGAAGACCCGATGTGGGACTGGGAAGTGTGACCCCGGGCTGATGGGAGCAGTTGTGGAGCTGCGGCTGGTGGACAGGCAGGGTAGGGCAAAGCATCTGAGTGGAGACAACTGATTTCTCTCCCTCCGGGAGAAAAGGAAGCCTGGGCAATTGCACCCAAGCTGTCCAGCGCTGGAGGAGGATGGGCAAGGAGTGGGTGTGGATGCTGCAGAGTCTGCCTGAAGATGCTCCTGTAACCCAGACCCCTTGGGGTCAGTGCACCTTTGGCCATTCCAAAGAGAGCATGCCGTTCACTTTGTCTCTTTGCTTCCCTCTGTGAATGGAGGGAGCTCGTGACTTCAGCGTGTGCCTCGCTGTGAGCGCATATGAACCGAGAGACTCTGGGGCAGGGAGTGCTTTGGGGGTTCTCGGGATCCGTGCTTGGCACAGAAATGTGTTTGCCTTTGGTCTAAGGCTGTCCTCTGTGGAGAGTGGACTTCAGAGGAGGAAAGGTGGACTTAATGTACAACAGAGTATTTTATTTTCTATTCAACCATGACTTCCTTTGGTCTCGTTTTTTGGCTACGAAGAAAATTCTGTGTCTGGTCTGAGTGCAGTTCATTCCCCAAGTGAAACAGGTGGAAACTGTTTCCAAAGGGCTGAAACCTGCAACTCCAGAGTGTAGCAGAGAAAGCTGAGATTTGAGGAAAGGTGCTGTAAGTCCCAGGTGGCTGATGAGAGAAAGGTGGGGTTGGAGGTGGGGACAAAGGCTGCCCACAGAGTGTCTGACATACAGGGTCTTGAGTGCCCTACTCAGTCAGACTCCGTTTGGAGAGGTCCAGTTTCAGTGTCTTTTGGAAATTGCTGATATCAATAGACAGAGAAATGAAGCAGACAAGTAAAAAAAAAAGAAAGAAAAATAAATCCTTTCTTCTCATCATTTACTAATGAAACCTTTCCTCTTCTGAAATCTCTTTAATTAACCACAGCAGAATTGTATAATAAGAAAATTATGCCCAGAGCCGTGGCTCGTTATGGCATTTTGCATGTTAATGAGCCCTCTGGTGCCCAGTTCCTGAACTGCAGGTACTGAGGGTGGATTGAAGTGGTCTCTAGAGCAGTGCAAGTCAGCCTCCAAGGTTCTGAGGGCGTCAGCGGTCCCCACTGAGGGCCATCCCTGACTGTCCCTGAAGCAGAAAGCCAGAGGCACTGCTTCCAGTTGGAAATGAATTGTGAAAGTGTCTGTGAAAGCCCTTGCCGTGTCTCATCAAGCAGGATATTCAAGCGCTGACCCCCACACCCTGGCAATGGGGATTCTTTCCTTCAAGGGATGCTCAGGGCTCTTCCTGGGAGCAGTGAGATGAGGGGGTGTGTGTAGGAAACCTCTCGGGCTGTCTGGAGGGTGGGGGAGGAGGCAGCGAAGCAGTGTGTCTGTGAGGAACTGGAGTGCTCTCAGGGGCTCCAGTGGAAGAGACCGCAGCCATAGTGGAAAGGACAAGGATTTCAGTTCTGTTGGGGTGGGGTTGGGGGGATGTCGTGCATCCTGACCACAAGTTGTCCTACACTTTCCTCTGCCTGTGCCCGTTTCTCCGCAGATTTCAACCACCACCCCTGCTTCCCCACCTCACTCCCACCCCGTGCTGGCCCAAGCTTTACTCATGACTCTCTGTCTTCACTATTTCTTCAAACACAAAGCCATGTTTTTCTGAGGTTTTGCCAGTGAGTTCCCCATAACCTGTGCAGCTTCTTCCAAAGTCCTCCTAATGCTCCTCTGTCTCCAGAGATGGAGCCACAAGAGGGAACCCCACCCCTGAGCCTTCCAGCCTGTCTGTACTGAGAACTATGTGCCCATCCATTGCAGCACCACAAACTATTTCATTTCTTTTACTGCACCTTCACAGTGATTCCATTGCTGTCAATGGCAGAGGGCAGGGGCTGTGCGGCGGGGTAGCAGCTCCACAGGAAAGGCTCTGGTGGTCCTTGGGTTTCATAAGGCAACACATGAGCCCTCAGCAAAGACGGCCAACAGCATCCTTTGCTTCTCTTGTCATTCCCTGAAATCACAAGTGCTTCTCTTTTATTCTCCTTATACCCTCCCAAAAGAACAGCCCACCTGTGCTGGTTTGAGGTGAAACAGAACCCCTTTTCTGTTCAGCAACTTTACTTTGCAGCTGAGCCTCTTCAAACTAACTGAACTCTCTGAAATTAACAGCATATTGTGGTGACACTGTTCAGAGTGATAAAACCTGATTAGTTGTAATGTATGCCGAGGAATGGTATGCAGAATTCTCTTTCTCATACTTATTGATATAACCCCCAAGGCCAGCTGACTTGGTTCTTTGCCCCATTGGAGGGTCAGAAGCAGAAGAGCATAGAGGAGTCGCACCTGTCGGGAGGAGAGGCCAGGACAGATGACCCCAAACTGACCATCAGGGTAATCCATCCCATCTGCCTCACGCTCAGTATAAAAGCTGAGGGATCAAAGGGTCAGCTCTCTTCCTTCAGTGGCTGGTGTCCCAGGAGGACTCTGGCTGTTCGTCTGCCTTTGATGCCTATCTGTGCATTCCTGAATGCAGTTCCCATCTGTCCCAGAGTTGAGCCTGGGACTTTCCCCGTGCCTGCTGGTGACGTGATTATCATCCTGGGAGCTTGATCCAGTTTAGTATGTATGTCATTATTTCTTTTTTATTTTATTATTAATATTGCATTAAAGTAGTTGACTTCCTGTTAAGTTCACAAGTCTCTTGCTCTCTCTTCTTCCTCTCCCTAGAGAGAGAGGTAGGGGATAGCATGTGTTGTTTGCTGCAGTGGCCAGTGTGGCCCAAACCACGGTAAGAATAAGGAAACTGTACTGTTAGACTGAAGGCAGTCCTTGCTCCTGCACACAGAATTCCATCCACAAATAACTTGTGTTCATTTAATATTTGGTTGGCTGCCTCAAGGAATTGTCCCTGACACAACCTTGGCTCAACTCAAACAGCATTTTGTCTGGGAAGCCGTCTGAAGGAACAGCCTCATCCCAACTTTGTTCTGTGGTCTGTAAACTGAGGGACACTCTCTGCAGTCAAAGTGGAAGGTTTGTGGGTGATGGTGCTGACCACAATGACCCACCATGCAGCTTTTGGTCTGGCTCTCTGGATGCTCCGAACCAACAGAACTTCAGAGTTCTGTTGGGCAGTAAATCTGGAATTGGAGCTTACAGACAACACGATGAAAATGCTTTATTTGGTTGGAGCAGGAAAATTTCTGTGAGTGTTTGCCCCTGTAGAGGCAGTATGGGAAGTGCACAGCATCAAATAGATGGTGCAGCTTGAGTGGTGTGAGTAGAATGGTAGAATCATAGACTCATAGAATAGTTTAGATTGGAAAGGAAATTAAAGATCACCAAGTCCCACCCCCACTGCCCTGGGCAAGGACATGTCCCACTAGACCAGATTGCTCCAAGCTCCATGCAACCTGGCCTTGAACACCTCCAGGGATGGGGCAGCCACAGCTTCCTGTGGCAACCTGGGCCAGTGTCTCACCACCCTCATTTGATTATTTTATTTTTTCCTAATATCTATTCTAAATCTCCCCTCTTCCAGCTTGAAAACATTCCCCCTCGTCCTACCCCTACATTTTTTTTAACGTACTCTTTACCCTTGTGAAAAGTCCCTCCCCAGCTTTCCTGTAGTCCCCCTTCAGATACTGGAAGACCGTTATATATGACTGACATAAAAACCCCAGCAGCTCTTATTCAAGAACACACCTACTCTGTCCTGTACTTCTAAAAGGTGCTCTAGAGCTAAGCCATTCTATATTACCATTTTTGATAATAATTTGATTTCTTCCTCTAAGGCTGTCATACTCTCTGCCTCTTCATTAATGGCTTTTTCTAATTCTCTTGGCACATTCGCAGTAACCCTTTCTAGTTTTGCAGTCCCTCACTGTGAGATAAAATCTATTACAGAGAGTTTGAACTCAGTGCCACATTAGCAAAGGCATTTATGAAAGGCAGGTCCTGCTTGACTAACCTGATCGCCTTCTACAACGTGGTCACGCGCTCAGTGGATGAGGGAAAGACTGTGGATGTTGTCTATCTGGACTTTAGTAAAGCCTTTGACACCCTTTCCCACAGCATTCTCCTGGAGAAACTGGCTGCTCATGGCTCGGATGGGCACACGCTTTGCTGGGTAAAAAACTGTCTGGAAGGCCGTGCCCAGAGAGTGGTGGTGAACGGAGTTAATTGCAGTTGGCGGGCGGTCAGGAGTGGTGTCCCCCAGGGCTCAGTACTGGGGCCAGTCCTGTTTAACATCTTTATCAATGATCGGGATGAGGGGATGGAGTGCTCCCTCAGTCAGTTTGAGGATGACACCGAGCTGGGTGGGAGTGTTGATCTGCCTGAGGGTAGGGAGGCTCTGCAGAGGGATTCGGACAGACTGGACCCATGGGCCAAAACAAACCATAAGTGTTTTAATGAGGCCAATTGCCGCATCTCACACTTTGGCCACAACAACCCCCGCCAACGCTACAGGCTTGGGAAGGAGTGTCTGGAAAGCTGCTCAGCAGAGAAGGACCTCTGTTGGTTGACAGTAGCTGAACGTGAGCCAGCAGTGTGCCCAGGTGGCCAAGGTGGCCACCATCATCCTGGCCTGTATCAGGACTAGTGTAGTCCTGATTTTCCCCCTGTACTGGGCACTGGGGAGGGCGCATCTTGAGTGCTGTGTTCAGTTTTTGGGCCCTCACCACAAGAAGAACATTGAGGCACTGGAGCGTGTCCGGAGAAGGGCATCGAAACCGGTGAGGGGTCTGGAGCACATGTCTTATGAGGAGTGGCTGAGGGAACTGGGGTTGTTTAGCCTGGAGAAAAGGAGGCAGAGGGGAGACCTTATCGCTCTCTAAAACGATCTGAAAGGAGGTTGCAGAGAGGTGGGGGTCCACCTGTTCTGTCAGGTAACAGGTGTTAGAACAAGAGGAAATGGTTCAATTTGCACCAAGGGAAGTTTCAACTGGATATTAGGAATAATTTCTTTATTGAAAGGGTCATCAGGCATTGGAATGCGTTACTCAGGGCGGTGGTGTAGTCCTCATCCCTGGAGGTGTTTAAGGGTTGTGTAGATATAGTGCTGAGGGACATGGTTTAGTGATGGGCTTGTCTGTGTTAGGGTAATCACAGAACCATAGAATCATAGAATTAGTGAGGTTGGAAGGGACCTTTAAGATCATCAAGTCCAACCGTTAACCTACCCTGATAAAAACACCACCACTTCTGAACCATGTCCCTAAGCACCTTTTCTTAAACACCTCCAGGGATGGTGAATCCACCACCTCTCTGGGCAGCCTATTCCAATGTTTAATAACCCTTTCAGTGAAAAAATGCTTCCTAATATCCAATCTAAACCTGCTCTGACATAACTTGAACCCATTTCCTCTTGTCCTATCACTTGTCACCAGGGAGAAGAGGTCAGCTCCCATCTCTCTAAAACCTCCTTTCAGGTAGTTGTAGAGGGTGATAAGGTCTCCCCTCAGCCTCCTCTTCTCCAGGCCAAACAACCCCAGATCCCTCAGTCGTTCCTCATAAGGTTTGTCCTCCAGACCCTTCACCAGCTTTGTAGCCCTTCTCTGGACACGCTCCAACACCTCAATGTCCTTCTTGTAGTGAGGGGCCCAAAACTGAACACAGTACTCGAGGTGAGGCCTCACCAGTGCCGAGTACAGGGGGATGATGACTTCCCTAGTCCGGCTCACCACACTATTCCTGATGCAGGCCAGGATGGTGTTGGCCTTCTTGGCTGCCTGGGCACACTGCTGGCTCATGCTCAGCCGGCTGTCCACCAACACCCCCAGGTCCTTTTCTGCCAGGCAGCTTTCGAGCCACTCCGCCCCCAGTCTGTAGCGCTGCATGGGGCTGTTGTGACCCAAGTGCAGGACCCGACACTTGGCCTTGTTGAACCTCATACCATTGGCCTCTGCCCATCTGTCCAGCCTGTCCAGATCCCTCTGCAGAGCCAATCTACCCTCAAGCAGATCAACACGCCCCCCCAGTTTAGTGTCGTCTGCGAACTTACTGAGGGTGCATTCGATCCCCTCATCCAGATCATTGATAAAGATATTAAAGAGAACGGGCCCCAGCACCGATCCCTGGGGGACACCACTTGTCACTGGACAGCAACTGGATTTAATTCCATTTACCACCACTCTCTGGACACGGCCATCCAGCCAGTTTTTTACCCAGCGAAGAGTACACCTATCCAGGCCATGAGCAGCCAGTTTCTCCAGGAGAATGCTATGGGAAACGGTGTCAAAAGCCTTGCAGAAATCCAGGTAGATAACATCCACAGCTTTTCCCTCCACCACTAAGTGGGTCACCTTGTCATAGAAGGAGATCAGGTTTGACAGGTTTTAATGATTGGACTATGTGATCTTACAGGTCTTCTCCAATATAGGAGTTTCTATGATACTGGGATTCTGTGATGATGGCCCTGGGGCAACCTCGCCGGGGTGTCCAGTGGGCACAGGCACAGCCCAGACCCTGCTCGTCTGGTCCATCATGTCTCTCGCAGGAGCCCGGCTGTGCCAGGACACTGCTGTGTGTCCCCACCCTGCACACTCCCCCACTTCAGCTCTTCCCTGGGGTTTTCCTCTCTGGGGCACTTCCCATCCCCACCAGCCCAGACACTCCCTGAACCTGGCTATCTCCTGCCCCAGAGCCTTTTCCCGAGAGAGCTCATCTTGCCAGCCCCAGCTGCCAAATGTCCTCCCAGGATGGCATGAGAGAATTGGCCCAGGGCACCCTCAGGAAGGTCCTTTGGCCCCAGGGACAGGCAGCCTGCCCCGAGCTGCCCCACCGCAGGTAAGGGTTCCTCTTGCCATGGCTGCCCTGCACACACACAGTGCCCTGCTCTTCTCCCGCCACAGCCCATCTCCCCTCAGAGCCTTTTCCCGAGAGAGCTCATCCGTGCTGGCCTGGCCAGCCGTTCCTGCACCCCCTCCCCAGGCGTCCCACAGCCCCCGAGCTGGTGGTGCGGCTCTGCAGAGCCGGGGGCTGTGGTGCCCAGGGCCATGCTGGTCAGGCTGGGAGGCAGACCCAGCTCAGATGGCTCCTGCCCCCTCCACCTCAGCACACAGATGAGGCCCCTGCAGCTATAGAGAACATCTTGGAGAATGGGTCTCAGACAAACAAGTCAGTGCAGGGCCCTTTATTTTGTTTAAACACACAGAGAGAGCAGCTCCTTATTTACAGAAAGTCTCTGCCTAACACAAGACAGGCAGATGCTGACATAGAAAAAGGATAAAGGATGGCTCTGTTCTTTTGTTGACAGCATTCATACAACCATGAAATCCAAACACCAAAGACACAAAAGGAAAAACTCTTCCAAAGAGAGTCTGGGCCTGTAATGAGTTACATTAGGAGTGCTGTGCAGAACAAGATGGGCAGTTCATTGCTGCTTCTGAGAAGAAACCAGTCATCCATTTCCTTAGGGCATCCTTGAGCTCCTTGTTCCTCATGCTGTAGATGAGAGGGTTCACTGCTGGAGGCACCACTGAGTACAGGAATGACACCAACAGATTCAGGGATTTGGAGGAGATGGAGGGGGGCTTCAGGTTAGCAAACATGGCAGTACTGATAACGAGGGAGACCACGGCCAGGTGAGGGAGGCACGTGGAAAAGGCTTTGTGCCGTCCCTGCTCCGAGGGCATCCTCAACACAGCCCTCAAGATCTGCACATAGGAGACCAAAATGAAAACAAAACACCCAAAGGCCAAACAGGCGCTAACAACAAGAAGCCCAACTTCCCTGAGGTAAGCATCTGTGCAGGAGAGCCTGAGGATGTGGGGGATTTCACAGAAAAACTGGTGCAGGGCATTGCCCTGGCAGAGGGGGAGTGAAAATGTATTGGCTGTGTGCAGGAGAGAATTGAGAAACCCACTGCCCCAGGCAGCTGCTGCCATGCGGACACAAGCTCTGCTGCCCACGAGGGTCCCGTAGTGCAGGGGTTGGCAGATGGCAATGTAGCGGTCATAGGCCATGACTGTGAGAAAACTCTGCTGAAATGAAAAAGACAAACAGAAAGACTTGAGCAGCACATCCCCAGTAGGAGATGGCCCTGATGTTCCAGAGGGAAGTGGCCATGGCTTTGGGGAGAGTGGTGGAGATGGAGCCCAGGTCAAAGAGGGAGAGGCTGAAGAGGAAGAAGTACATGGGGGTGTGGAGGCGGTGGTCGCAGGCGATGACGGTGATGATGAGGCCGTTTCCCAGGAGGGCAGCCAGGTAGATGCCCAGGAAGAGCCAGAAGGTCAAGACCTGCAGCTCCCGTGTGTCTGCGAATGCCAGGAGGAGGAAGTGGGTGATGGAGCTGCTGTTGGACATCTGATCCCTTTGTTCATGAGGGTCTGCCAAAGGAGGAAAGCACACTCACAAGTTAGGGCTGCGCTGAGCAAGTCTCTTCACATTCCCTGTGTCCCATTCTCCTCTGTCCTTCCCAAACACACATTGCCTTCCTCCTTTCTTTTAGGACCTTTTGATTTCCCCAAGTTTTGAGCTCTGCTTTGTTCTGGCCAAACACGGCATGAGGAGGAGGTTTCTGCCCATGGGCTCCGGAGCAGTCACCCCTGCTTGACAGCAGTGGGCATCTGGGAAAGGTGGGGCAGCTTCTGAAAGTCACCGTTTGCCTCATCGGTAATCCCTGTGTCATGAAGACAAGCTGGTCAGCATTTTCCAGCAGGAGAATGCCAGGGAAACTCCCACAAGTGCTCAAAGTGCAGTGATCTCAGCAGAGCCAGCTCACCCCCCAGCTCCACACCGCATTTTCCACAGCCCCACAGGTTTGGCTGGTTTGAAGGACTTTGGTCCCACGGACACAGCTGCATGGCAGTGTTGGCGTGTGAGCCACATCTGAACCCCCTCTTACTAGAGAGTATGGATGTAAGAACAAGAGCAGCATGGACAGGAGGGGAAGGTGGAGAAATGCTCCTGCTGAGAGAAGACAGAGACCCATAGAACTAAGGAGTTTCTCCTCCTTGGTGTGTGGCTGCTGAGGAGGCACCTCAGCCAGAAACCCCACAGCCTTGATGTCAGAAGCTCTGCTGAGCGTAAGAGGAGACCAGGGGATTTTCAGTAGAAGGCACCCTCATTACAGGAGATGGCAGGAAGGTGCCCGAATCACCCTCCCAAGGCACATGGGAGCTGCTCCCTCTCTTTCCCTGCCCAGGGCTCTGCTGCCTGGAGCTGTCCCTGCTGGGAGCTCTTTCTCTGGCAGCGCGTCTCCTCGCCGGCAGTGCACACAGAACCCATCACAGATGCTGTGTGCTCAGCTCTGTCCCGCAGACACCTCCTGGCAGCAGAACACTGCCCAGGAGCATTTCTGTGGGTGCAGGCTCTGACAGGAACATCTGACCGACTCTGATAAGGCTGGAAAGGTGATGCTGGGTGCTCTCTGTAAGCTGTAGCATATGGATTTTTCTTACTCCCTGATTTATTCACCTCTAAGTGAAAAGGATTTGGAGGCTCTGTGCCTTCTGAAGAACGGGGAGACAAATCTCCTCGTCTCACCCCCCCCCCCCCCCCCAAAAAAAAAAAAAAAAAAAAAAAAAGGCAGAAGACTGAAAGCACAAACTCCTTCCCTTTCAGGTAGCTTCTGCCTTGAGGTTCTTCTTGAAAAGTTTCCTCTGCCACTGCCCTTCAGCTGTGAACAGCCCTGACCCACGCAGTTCTCTCTCGGCAACACCAGGACCCTGCCATGCAAGGAGTTGCTCCTTCCACACACACCTTCTCCCCACAGCACCTCCGTGGGAGCTCCCTGGGCAGGCAGAGAGCTGACCCTGGCAGGCGGCAGAGTCCCTGCCCCAGCACACAGCCCCTGGGGTGCAGGGACCCTGCTGGCAAGGACAGCCCTGCCCACCCCTGCCTGCACACCCACCATCACACATGGCAGTGGTCCTAAGGAGAAGGCAGCCGTCGTGCCTTCTCCCTCTGAAGGCACTGCAGGGCATTCCTGCTCTGGAGCACATTCTTCACCTCTACACTAGAGGAAGTGTCGGCGTCCTCCTGAAAGATCACATAGGCCATGGGAGGAGCAGCTTTTGGACATCTTTCCAGGAACTGCAGCTGCAATTGCCCTAACCCAGAGACTTACCATGTCAAGGGCTATGAAGATTTCTCCCCCACAGTGAGCCCTCAGCATCCTCCCTCTCCAGACTGCCCTTAACCTCTCTCTGCCTCCCTGCTCTGCCCTCGCTGCCTGCAGGCAGTGCTCTCAGCCCTGCTGTGCCGTGCAGAGGAGCTGCTCCTGGGCAGAGCTGTCTCTCTGCAGCGCTGCCCGCTTGCCAGGAGCTCCCTCTGTCCCAGCAGCCCGACCCAGCTCGGCAGCAGAGGACCAGCCCACGCTGGCACTCTCTCTGTCCCCTCTGGGCTCCTCCTTGGAGGTGTCCCTGGGGCTCCAGGGGAACCGCCTGTGAAAAAGGCTGATACAATCTCTCATGTTCCTTCCCTCAGCTGCGCAGAGACACTTACTTCCAGCAGTGGTATTTCTCCCAGCAGAAGAAGAGCTGGCCATGAGTACCCCCTCTTCTTGTCCCATCAGTAGCACACACGGGGTCTTGGACTCTTGGTAACAGGATTCCTTATGGCAAGTCACTGCTTGCCTGGTGCCACAGCTGGGGGGCTTCAGCCCAAACGTGCAGCAATGATCTCAGCCAGGGGCACAGACAGGACGAGCTGGAGCCGTTCCTGTGGCAGACAGAGCTGTGACATGGTGGCAGAGCTCAGTCCAGCTGGTCTTCAAGGACAGCCTCCTCCAAGCTCTGCTATAGTCCAGATCATAATTCAATCTAACCCTGAAAGGCAATTCAAGGGCACCAGGATGAGTGTTTACTCCTTCAGGAAGAGTTCAAGGAGAAACAAAGCCACTGTGTGGCCACTGCTGAGTTTCAGAGAGTGGGTGGAGCTATATCGGAGATTCTCTACATCCTCTTTGCCTCACTCTGCCCCAGCAAGGTCTCCCAGGGCTCTGAGACTCGGGGCAGGAATCTGGAGGAACACCACCAGCAGTGGCTTGTTCCCAAGTCACCTTAACTAAGACAATCCTTACCAGTCTATGGGACAGGAGGGGTGGCAGCTGAGGGAGATGACAGGGTAAGCCAATGTCCCAGCATGTCCAATGACACTCCGTAATCATTGAAAGGCCATGGAGGTTGAGGGAGGGAACTCCCTGATGACTGGCAGCATCCAAATATTGCATGCTCTTTTAAAAAAATGGCCAACGGATAAGCAGGGGAACTCAAGGCTGTGCCCCAGAGTGTGTCCGCTCAGAACCCATTTGTGGGTGTCTGAAACCCTGGATTTACCCAGGGCAGTTTGTGTCTCACCGTTCTCTACTTTCGGTGATGGAGGAACACAATTGCTCAGCGCAGGGAGAGAAGCGCTCGTTTTTAAGTTGGAAGTCAGCAAAGTTTTCAACATCTTCCCCCACAATATGCTTGTGCCTGAATTAGGATGTCATGGCTTGCATGGGTGGATAAGGAGATGGGTAACTAACCAGACAGCTGATTGGGCTCAGAGGTCTGTGGTCAATGCGTGGTATTCTGCCTTGAGGCATCTAGCTTGATAGCTCCTGCAAGGGTCTGTCCTGCCACCTGCCCTGTTTAACATGTTTTTAAGGACCTGGAGAAGATGCAAGTGTTCTTTTTCATAGGATTTGCAGACACTACCCTGGTAGGAAAGGCTGGCATGCCGAAGGACATAGACATGTAACATAGACTATGTAACCTGTTTATAGAAGGGTATCAAATTTTGTCAGGCATGACTTGCCCTTGGTGAAGCCATGCTGGATGCTACCTATCACCTCCTTATTTTCTATGTCCCTCAGCAGAGTTTCCAGGAGGATCCGCTCCATGATTGGGCCAGGCACAGGGGTAAGACTGGCTGGCCTGTAGTCCCCCAGGTCTTCCTTATTTCCCTTTTTGAAAACAGGGCTTATGTTTCCCCTTGGCCAGTCAGCAGGAAGCTCACCAGACTGCCACGACTTCTCAAATATGAGGGACAGTGGCTTAGCAACTTCGTCTGCCAGTTCCCTCAGGACCCGTGGATGTGTCTCATCCGGTCCCATGGACTTGTGCACCTTCAGGTTCCTCAGGTGGTTTATACATGATCTTTGCCTACAGTGGGCAGTTCTTCATTTTCCAGCTCCTTGCCTTTGCCCTCTGCATCATGGGCAGTGCGGCTGCCGTCTTTGCCAGAGAAGACTGAGGCAAAAAAGTCATTGAGGACCTCAGCTTTGTCTCTGTCCCGGGTGACCAGTTCTTGCATTTCCTTCCGGAGAGGGCCCACATCTTCCCTAGTCTTTCTTTTCTCGCTGACATACTTAAAGACGGATTTTTTGTTTGTCTTGATGCCCCTGGCCAGATTTAGTTCAGTCTGGGCTTTAGCTTGCCTCACCTGATCCGGGGCTGCTTGAACAATTTCTCTGTATTCCTCCCAGGCTTCCCGCCCCTGTTTCCACACCCTATAGGCCTCCTTTTCACTCGTGAGCATGTCCAGGAGCTCCTTGTTCATCCATGCAGGCCTCCTGGCTTTTCTGCCTGCCTTCTTCTTTGTAGGGATGCATGACTCCTGACCTTGGAGAAGGTGAGCCTTGAATATTAACTGGCTTACTTGGGCCCTTCTTCCCTCCAGCGCTTCATCCCATGGCACTATACCAAACAGATTCTTCAAGAAGACACAGTCAGCTCTGCTAAAGACCAGGGTGGTCAGCTTGCTGCGCACCTTCCTCGCTGCCTTGAGGATCTCAAACTTGATCATTTCATGGTCACGGCAGCCCAGACTGCCCTTGAGCTTGACACCGCCTACCAGCCTCTCCTTGTTGGTAAGGACAAGGTCCAGCAGAGCTCCTCTCCTTGTTTGCTCCTCTACCACTGGGAGAAAGACGTTGGCAATACAATCCAAGAACCTCCTGGACTGCCTATGCCCTGCTGTGTTACCCTTCCAACAGATGTCAGCAAACTTGCTGAGGGTACACTCTGTGCCCTCATCCAGGACGTTGATTAAAATGCTGAACAAGACTGGCCAGTACTGACCCCTGGGGAGCACTGCTACTTACAGGCCTCCAATTAGACTCTGCGTCGAACACTATGCTATCAGCCTCATTCCCCACAGTATTCTTGTGTCCAGTTAGGACATTATGGTCTGATTGGGTGGATAAGTAGATGGGTAATAACTGAGATGAGTACTCGGGCTTGGAGGAACTTGGTGAACGCATAGTGTTCTGCCCAGAGGGATGTATCTAGTCGGGTTCCACCATGTTTCAAGGGCTTTTAATTACCCAAAGGAGATGAGAAAATGCTTTTTTTATAGCATTTGTAGATGACACCTCATTGAGGAGAGCAGACACTATATTAGAGGGCAGGGTTGCCATCCCAAGGGACCTAGACAAGGACAGGCCACTAGTAACATCATGTTATCCAACAAGGACAGATCTAAAGTTCTTTTGCTGACTTTGACTAAGGGTCTGAAGTGACAGATGGCAGGGACTGCCTAGGCTGGTATCAGCACTGCAGGAAAGGCTCTGGTGGTCCTTTGGTTTCATTAGGCAAAACATGGAGCCGTCGGCAAAGGCCAAAAGCATCCTGGGTGGTATGAGCAGGAGCACAGCCAGTGGGAGTGATTATCGCCCTGGGCTCAGCACATTTGAGAACAGATCCAGAATACTCCCCCAGGTTCTGACCCCCTTCAATGCGTGAGAGACATTGGTAAACTGGAGCTCATTTAGTGGAGGGCCACCAAGGTGGTCATGGTTGGAGCACTTGTGCTGTGAGAAGAAGCTGAAAAAGCTGGGCTTGTCCAGCTGGAAGAAAGGAAGATCTTGGGGGAACATGCAGCAGCATGTCCCAGTGGACAACAGGATGCCCATGAGCCAGCAATGTGTCTTGGTGGCCGAGGCGGCCAATGGCATGCTGGGGTGCATCAAGCAGAGTGTGGCCAGCAGGTCGAGGGAGGTCATCCTCCCCTCTACTCTGCCCTGGTGAGGCCTCATCTGGAGTACTGTGTCCAGATCTGGTCTCCCCAGTTCAAGAAGGACAGGGAACTGCTGGAGAGGGTCCAGCAAAGGGCTACAAAGATGATGAGGGGATTGGAACATCTCTCTTATGAGGAAAAGCTGAGGGACTTGGGGCTTTTTAGTCTGGAGAAAAAGAGACTAAGGGGGGACCCTATCTATGCTTATAAATACTTAAAGGGAGGGTGCCAGGGGGATGGGAATAGTCTTTTTTCAGTGGTGCCCAGTGATAGGACAAGAGATAACAGGCGCTAACTTGAACATAGGAAGTTCCATCTTAACATGAGGAGGAAGTTCTTTCCTTTGAGGGTGGCAGAGCACTGGCACAGGCTGCCCAGACAGGTGGGGGAGTCTCCCACTCTGGAGACATTCCAAACCCGCCTGGACGTGTCATGTGCAACTGCTGTAGGTGACCCTGCTCTGGGAGGGGGCTTGGACTAGATGATCTCCAGAAGTCCCTTCCAACCCTGACCACTCTGTGATTCTGTGAAACTGGAGAGACATGGATTTGAAGGGTGGATTGTTCGGTGGATGAGGAACTGGTTTGATGGTCCCATCCAGTAGTGGTCAACGGCCTCATGTCCAGATGGAGACTGGTGACAAGTGGTGAACCTCAGCGGTCTGTACTGGGACCAGTACTGTTCAATATCTTCATCAATGACAAAGGCAGTGGGATCGAGTGCACCTTCATCAGGTATGCTGATGATACCACGCTGAGTGGTGCGGTTGACACTCCCAAGGGACAAGATGTCATCCAGAGGGACCGGGACAGGCTCAAGAAGTGAGCCCGTATGAACAGCATGAGGTTCAACAGGGCCAAGTGAAGGGTCCTGCACCGGGGTCAGGGCAATCCCTGATATCAATACAGCCTGGGGGATGAAGGGATGGAGAGCAGCCCCGCCGAGAAGGACTTGGGTATACTGGGGGATGAAAAGCTGGACATGAGCTGGCAATGTGTGCTCGCAGATCACAAAGCCAACGGTATCCTGGGCTGCATCAAAAGAAGCATTACCAGCAGGTTGAGGGAGGGCATTCTGCCCCTCTGCTCTGCTTTGGTGAGACCCCACCTGGAGTGCTGCTCCAGCTCTGGAGCCCTCAGCACAGGAGAGACATGGACCTGTTGGAGTGGGTCCAGAGGAGGCCACAAAGATGCTCCGAGGGCTGGAGCACCTCTGCTGTGAGGAAAGGCTGAGAGAGTTGGGGTTGTTCAGCCTGGAGAAGAGAATGCTCTGGGGAGACTTTATTTGGGCCTTCCAGTACCTAAAGGGGGCCTACAGGAGAGCTGGGGACAGAGTTTTTAGCAGGGCCTGTTGCGATAGGACAAAGGGTGAGGGCTTTAAACTAAAAGGGGGGAAATTTACACCCGATATAAAGAACCTTTTAACAATGAGGATGGTGAGACACTGGCCCAGGTTGCCCAGAGAGACAGGAGATGCCCCATCCCTGGAAACATTCCAGGCCAGGTTGGCCGGGGCTTGGAGACAGCTCATCCAGTTGAAGGTGTCCCTGCTCATGGCCGGGGGGTTGCACTAGATGGCCTTTAATGGTGCCTTCCAATCCAAACCATTCCATGATTCTAAACAGAGCCCGTTTTTACTGGGAGGGGACCAAGTCTGTACTGGAAGGGTTTAATGAAATCCAGTTTCAAATGGCACAATGCCCAGTCGTACTGGGAGGGGATGAGAGCATCCAGTTTATACTGGAAGCATGCTCAGCCTGTACTTGGAGGGGTGAAAGAGGACTAGTTTGTAGTGGGAGGGGCCAAGTTTGTACTGGCAGGGGTTAAAGCAACCCAGTTTGTACTGTGACAGAGCCCAGACTGTAGTGGGAAGGGGCCAGGGGCTCCAGTTTGGACTGGGAGGGTGGCCCAGTGTACCCTGGGAGGGTCTAAAGGCATAAAGTTTGTACTGGGACAGGGCCCAGTCTGTTTGTACTGAGACGAGGCCCAGACTCTGCTGGGATTGGCTCAGAGGATCCCGTTTCTACGTGGAGAGGGCCCAGTCTGTACTGGGAGGAAACTGGGGGATCCAGTCTGTACTGAGATGAGGCCCAGTCTGTACAGGGCAGTGTTAAAGCGATTCATTTTGTACTGGTACACAGAGTAGTCTGCACTGGGAGCTGGGCTGGGATCCACTTTGGACTAGGAAGAGGCTCTTTCTCCGCTGGGAGGAATTAAAGGGATTCTCTTCATACTGGGACAAGGCCCCTTCTGTACTGGGAGGGAATCAGGGGATGCAGTTTGGACTGGGACAGGGCCCAGTCTGTCCTGGCATAAGTTAGAGGATCCAGATTGTATTGGAGGTGGCCAGTTGGTAGTGGGTGGGGACCGGGGAGTCCATTTTGGACTTGGCATTGGCCCAGTCTGTACTGGGAGGGGTTAAAGGGATCCAGTTTCTATTTGGACGGAGCCCAGTCTTTACTGTCATGTGTTTAAGGGATCCAGTTTATAAAGGGACGGAACCCAGTCTGTACTTGGAGGGGTAAAATGGAGTAATCTCTATTTGTTGACAGTCAGTTCTGTACTGGGAGGGGAGCACGGGATCCAGTTTGTACCAGGAGGGGACCCAGTCTGTACTGGGAGGGGGCCACAGCATCTAGTTTGTACTGCCACGGGGACCAGTCTGTAGTGGGAGGGGTTAAGGGATTTGGTGTGTACTGAGAAGGGCGCAGTGTGTACCGGGAGGGTTTAAAGAGGTAAAGTTTCTCATGGAATGGGGCCCAGGGGTTACAGGGAGGGGGCCATGGGATCCAGTTTGTAGTGGCACCTGACCCAGTTTCTGTGTGGAGGGGATGAGGTGGTGGAGTTTGTACTGGGACAGGAACTAGTTTTTACTAAGAGGGGATGAGTGATCCAGTTTGTACTAGGAGAGGGCCCCATCTGTACTGGCAGAGGTTGAAGAGATCCACTTCGTACTGGGTCAGGGCCCAGTCTCTACTGGGAGGGGTTGAGGAGATCCACTTTCTAGTGGGACAGGGACCAGTCTGTCATGGGAAGGGTTAAAGGGATGCAGTTTATACTGGGAGAAGGCTCAGTCTGTACTGGGAGGGGATTGGGGATCCAGTTTGTACAGGGACGAGGCCCAGTCTTCTTGGGCTTGGTTCAAAGGGCCCCATTTTGGACTTGAAAGGGCCCAGTCTGTGCTGGGAGGTTGCCAGGAGATGCAGTTTGTACTTGGATGGTGCCCAGTCTGCATTCCAAGGGTATCAGGGGATCCCACTGCTACTGGGATTCGGCCTATCTGTCTATACTGGGACACGTTAAAATAACCCACTTTGTACTGGGACAGGACCCTGTCTGTACTGGGAGATGTTAAACACCAAGAAGGCAGATGTCATGGTGGGAGTCTGTTATAGACCACCCAACCAGGATGAAGAGACAGATGAAATATTCTAGAAGCGGCTGGGACAAGTGTCACGATAGCCAGCCCTTGTCCTCGTGGGGGACTTCAACTTACTGGATGTCTTCTGGAAATGCAATACAGTGGAGAGGAAGCAGCCCAGGAGGTTCCTGGAGTGTGTTGAGGATAACTTCCTGACACAGGTGGGGAGGGAGCAGAGGAGGGAAACACCCCGCTGGACCTGTTGTTTGCCAACAGAGAAGGGCTTGTGGGGGATGTGAGGATTGGAGCCCATCTTGGGCATAGTGATCATGAAATGACAGAATTTTCAATTCTTGGTGAAGTCAGGAGTGGGGTCAACAGAACTGCCACCTGGGACTTCCGCAGGGCGGGCTTTGGCCTCTGTAGGGGTGTGGTTAACAGAGTCCCTTGGGAGGAAGTCCTGAAGGGCAAAGGAGTCCAGGAAGGCTGGACATTCATCAAGAAGGAACTTTTAAAGGCACGGGAGCAGGCTGTCACCATGTGCCGAATGACGAGCCATCAGGGAAGAAGACCTGGCTGAACAGAGAGCTTTGGCTGGAACTGAGGGGAAAAAAGGGGTTTATGACAGTTAGAAGAAGTGGCAGGCAACTCAGTTGGACTGCAAGGATGTCATGAGGTTATGCAGGGAGAAAAGTAGAAGGGCTAAAACCCAACTAGAAATTAATCTGGCCATGCCATAAAAGACAATGAAAAATGTTTCATAAATACATCATCAACAAAAGGAGGGCCAAGAAGAATCTCCATCCTTTATTGGATGTGGAGGGAAACACAGTGACCAGGGATGAGGAAAAGGCTTACATACTTAATGCCTTCTTTGCCTCAGTCTTTAAGAGTAAGACCAGTTGCTCTCTGGGTACCCAGCCCCCTGAGCTGGAAGACAGGGTTGGGGAGCAGAATGAAGCCCCCACAATCCAAGGGGAAATGGTGAGGAACCTGCTACATCACTTAGAAATACACAAGTCTATGGTGCCGCTTGAGATCCACCCAAGGGTACTGAGGGAACTGGCGGGATTGCTCACCAAGCCACTTTCCATCATTTATCAGCATTCCTGGCTAACTGGGGTGGTCCCAGTTGACTGGAAGATAACAAACGTGGCGCCCATCTACAAGAAGGACCAGAAGGAGGACCTGGGGAATTACAGGCCTATCAGTCCGACCTCGGTGCTGGGGAAGGTTACGGAGGAGATCATCCTGAGTTCCATCATGCAGCACATACAGGAGAACCAGGCGATTAGACCCAGCCAGCATGAGTTTATGAAAGGCAAGTCCTGCCTGAGAAACCTGACCTCCTTCTATGACAAGGTGATCGGCTTAGTGGATGAGGAAAAGGCTGTGGGTGTTGTTTACCTGCGCTTCATTAAAGCCTTTGACACTTTTTCCCACAGCATCCTCCTGGAGAAACTGGCTGCTCATGGCTTGGACAGGTGTACACTCTGCTGGGTAAAACACTGGCTGGACGGCCAGGACCAAAGAGTGGTGCGGAATGGAGTTCAGTCCATTTGGTGGCCGGTCACAAGTGATGTTCCCCGGGGCTCAGTACTGGGCCCGGTTCTCTTCAATATCTTTATCAACGATCTAGACAAGGGGGTGGAGTGCCCCCTCAGTAAGTTCGCAGATGACACCAATTAAGGTGGGAGTGTTGATCTGCCTGAGTGTCGGAAGGCTCTGCAGAGGGATCTGGACAAGCTGGATCCATGGGCCGAGGCAAATGGTGTGGGGTTCAACAAGGCCAAGTGCCAGGTCCTGCCCTTGGGTCACAACAACCTCACGCAGCGCTACATGCTTGGGGCAGAGTGGCTGGAAAGCTGTGCAGAAGAAAAGGACCTGGGGGTGTTGGTGGCTGAATATGAGCTGGCAGTGTGCCCAGGTGGCCATGAAGGCCCACAGCATCCGGGCTTGTACCAGTAATAGTGTGGTGAGCAGGACTAGGAAAGTGATTGTCCCCCTGTACTCGGCACTGGTGAGGCCCCACCTCGAGTATTGTGTTCAGTTTTGGACCCCTCATGACAATAAGGACATTGAGGTGTTGGAGCGTGTCCAGAGAAAGGCAACAAAGCTGGTGAGGGGTCTGGAGGACAAGTCTTGTGGGGAGCGGCTGAGGGAACTGGGGTCGTTCAGACAGGAGAAGAGGAGGCTGAGTGGAGACTTTCTCGCTCTCTCCTGTTCCCTGAAAGGACGTTGTAGCAAGGTGGGGGTTGGTCTCTTCTCCCAAGTAATGAAAGAGAGGACTTGAGGGAAATGACCTCAAGTTTCTCCAGGGGAGATTTACATTGCGTATTAGGAAAAATTTATTCAGCTAAAGGGCTTTCGAGCACTGGAACAGGCGGCCCAGAGAAGTGGTTGAGTCACTATCACTGGAGGTATTTAACGGATGTGTAGACGTGGCACATAGGGACATGGTTTAGTGGTGGACTCGGCAGTGTTAGATTTACAGCTGGACTCTATGATCCTAAAGGTCTTTTGCAATACTCAATGATTCTGTGATTCTTTTGGGACTCTGGATTTTGTTTTGTCCTTGCCCCTTTTTGGGAGGGCAGGAGGTGTCACAGAATTTTCCTACACTCAGCCTCGCTCGCCCTCACACCCCACTGCCCCCAGAAGAGCACTGAGCCACCAGTGAGGGGCAGGACCTGCCTTCCCAGGGCCTGGGGGTCAGGGTCTGGCCTTTCTGCTGCATCAACCAAACCAAGGGGTTCCTCAGCATTACAGCCACCTGCACAGTGCCTCTGCCTACCTGCAGCCACAGCCTCCAGTTATCTCCTCTAACGAGTCCCTGGGGAGACTTTGGCAGTAAGGACCCTCAGTGGGGCCAATCAAGGCTTCAAGGTACTTTGCTTCTGACTTGGACTTCTGGAGCACTTTGTTCAATCTCCTCTCAGTGCCTGAGGCTCATGGACTCAGCACCAAATACACCGTGGGGCTCATTAAAAGACAGAAAGCCCTAACAAGGTGTTCATCGTTCTTGTAATTTTCTTCAAATCTTCAAGACTTGTACAGCCAATTAGAGAGGTTTCAGAGTGTAGTTAAGGAGGAGATTTCAAAGTGCACCTAAGAAAAATGTCTTTTTTATTTTAAAGGATATAATGTATTACTCCTGATTATCACTTATGATTAGGATAGAAGCATTCTCTGATTGTTCTGGATACAGGGTGTCCCTTCAGGGGGTCTGGACAGGGAGGAGAAGCAGTCCCTGGAGGTCTGACACTGTAGGACAGCTTTGCTCCTCACCTCCCCACCCTCCCCATTTCTGACATTGGCCACCTGGGACTGACACCCCTGGTCCTTGCATCAGACCTCTCCACTGAAGTCTGCAGCTGGATGTCACAGCTCCATTGCCCCATCTCCCACCTGCGCTCCTCAGAGCCCTGGCTGCACCCAGGCGCAGGAGAACTTTTCCTGTTTGTAAGAAAAGGAAAGTAAAGCATTACAGAAAAAGTAAATGCCTGCGGGGCATTTGAACGGGTTCCAGGATGCAGTGAGGACCAGCATCACTTTTCCCCGCTGGCACCTTTGCTGTGGCAGCAAAAGCTGGACGTTTGTCTTTTTTGCTCCAAACACCGCCAAGAGTTAAAAAAGGTGCTTTTGAGGATAGAGTGCGCAGGAAAGCAGAGAGGGCCAAATTGTCTGGGGCATTTGAAGGGGTTCCAGGAGGCAGTGAGGACCAGCATTACTTTTCACCGCTGGAAACTTTGCAGTGGGAGCAGGAGCTGGACGTTTGTCTTTTTTACTCCAAACACCGCCGACAGTGAAAAAAGGTGCTTCTGAGGATGGAGTGCACAGGAAAGCAGAGAGGGCCAAATTGTCTGGGTCATTGGAAGGGGTTCCAGGAGGCAGTGAGGACCAGCATCACTTTTCCCCGCTAGCACCTTTGCTGTGGCAGCAAAAGCTGGACGTTTGTCTTTTTTGCTCCAAACACCTCCAAGAGTGAAAAAAGGTGCTTTTGAGGATAGAGTGCGCAGGAAAGCAGAGAGGGCCAAATTGTCTGGGGTATTTGAAAGGGTTCCAGGAGGCAGTGAGGACCAGCATCACTTTTCCCCTCTGGCACATTTGCTGTGGCAGCAAAAGCTGGACGTTTGTCTTTTTTGCTCCAAACACCGCTGAAAGTGAAAACAGGTGCTTTTGAGGATAGAGTGCGCAGGTAAGCAGAGAGGGCCAAATTGTATGGGGCATTTGAAGGGGTTCCAGGAAGTTCCATCTTAACATGAGGAGGAAGTTCTTTCCTTTGAGGGTGGCAGAGTACTGGCACAGGCTGCCCAGAGAGGTGGGGGAATCTCCCACTCTGGAGACATTCCAAACCCGCCTGGTTGCCATCCTGTGCAACCTGCTGTAGGTGACCCTGCTCTGGGAGGGGGCTTGGACTAGATGATCTCCAGAAGTCCCTTCCAACCCTGACCACTCTGTTATTCTGTGAAACTGGAGAGACATGGATATGAAGGGTGGATTGTTCGGTGGATGAGGAACTGGTTTGATGGTCCCATCCAGTAGTGGTCAACGGCCTCATGTCCAGATGGAGACTGGTGACAAGTGGTGAACCTCAGCGGTCTGTACTGGGACCAGTACTGTTCAATATCTTCATCAATGACAAAGGCAGTGGGATCGAGTGCACCTTCATCAGGTATGCTGATGATACCACGCTGAGTGGTGCGGTTGACACTCCCAAGGGACAAGATGTCATCCAGAGGGACCGGGACAGGCTCAAGAAGTGAGCCCGTATGAACAGCATGAGGTTCAACAGGGCCAAGTGAAGGGTCCTGCACCGGGGTCAGGGCAATCCCTGATATCAATACAGCCTGGGGGATGAAGGGATGGAGAGCAGCCCTGCCGAGAAGGACTTGGGTATACTGGGGGGTGAAAAGCTGGACATGAGATTGCAATGTGTGCTCGCTGTCCAGAAAGCCAACGGTATCCTGGGCTGCATCAAAAGAAGCATCAGCAGCAGGATGAGGGAGGGCATTGTGCCCTTCTGCTCTGCTTTGGTGAGACCCCACCTGTAGTGCTGCTCCAGCTCTGGAGCCCTCAGCACAGGAGAGACATGGACCTGTTGGAGTGGGTCCAGAGGAGGCCACAAAGATGCTCCGAGGGCTGGAGCACCTCTGCTGTGAGGAAAGGCTGAGAGAGTTGGGGTTGTTCAGCCTGGAGAAGAGAAGGCTCTGGGGAGACCGGAGCGGGGATTCCTCTTGCCTCAGCTCAGCTGCCCTAAATCAGTGTGAGCTCCTTCTCTGAGCTGCCCTGTGAGCAATGGAGACAGAGGCCAGGAGGGAGCTTTTCCAATGCAAACACCTGGTGGCATTTGAGGTGCCAGAGGTGGTTCAGGACACGTGCAGGGAGCTGCAAGCTCTAATGGAGCACTTTTGAGAGACAGGGCAGCATCCGTGTGCACTGGTGGGGAATCCCTTTGGCCAACGGAAAACATAGAAGATCACAGAACCACGGGATCACAGAATCACAGAATTGTAGGGGTTGGAAGGAACCCTCGGAGATCATCTAGTGCAACCCCCCTGCCAAAGTAGGGTCACCTACAGCACGTTGGACAGGAATACAGCCAGGCGGCTTTTGAATATCTCCACAGAAGGAGACTCCACAGCCTCTCTGGACAGCCTCTTCCAGTGCTTTGGTGCCCTCAAAGTAAAGACATTTATCCTTGTGTTAAGATGGAATTTCCTGTGTTCCAGTTTGTGCCCATTTCCCCTTGTCCTGTCGCTGGGCAGCACAGAAAATATTCTGGCCCCATCTTCTTGACACCCGTCCTTTAGATATTGATAAGCATTGAGGAGATCCCCTCTTAGCCTTCTCTTCTCCAGGCTCAACAGACGCAACTCTCTTAGCTGTTTCTCATAAAAGAGCTGCTCCAGTCCTACATTTTGCCCTGCTTCTTCCACTCAAGATCCGGAACTCCACCATCTCATGGTCACTGCAGCCAAGGCTACCCCAGCCTTCACATCCCCAACTAGTCCTTCTTTATTTGTCAGTAAAATGCCCAGCAGTGCACCTCTCCTCGTTGGTTTCCCCACCAACTGTGTCAGAAAGTTCTCATCAATGCTCTGCAGAAACCTCCGGGACTGTGTGTGCCTGGCTGTGTTGTTTCTCCAGCAAATACCAGGGTGGCTGAGGTCCGCCCAGACAACCAGGGCCTGTGACCATGAGGCTATTTCCAGCTGTCTGTAGAAGGCCTCATCAACTTCCTCTTCCTGATCTGGTGGTCTGTAGTAAACACCCACAACAGTGACTCCCACAGTAGCCTGTCCCTTAATTCATAACGATAAGCTCTCAACACGTTCTTCATCCAGCTGCAGGCAGAGCTCAATGGTTCCAGTTGCTCTGTCCCATAGAGAGCAACTCCACCACCTCACCCTGCTGGCCTGTCTTTCCAAAAAAGTACATAGCCATCTGTGACAGCATTCCAGTCCTGCGAGCTATCCCACCATGTCTCTGTAATTGCAATGAAACCATAGCCCTGTGACTGCACACAGATCTGTACTTCTTCCTGTCCATTAACCACGCTGCGTGTGTACAGGCGTTTCAGAGAGGTCATCAAGCATGCAGGTTCCCTGGAGGAGAGCGAGAGGATCCATCACAGTCGTACACGCCCTGGAGGTGGTTGGCTTTCTGGATATCACCTTGGGAGTCTGCTAAGGAATATTTGTCACTGCTCTGGTTGGCTGTGGTTATTGCCCAGCTGGATGTGACAGTTTCAAGCCTTCCTCACCAAGCTGGCCAGCCTGCTTCCAAAGACTCCCTTGCCTCTTCTAGACAGGTGGATCCCATCCCTCTCTAAAAGGCCATGTTCATATTTTATTGTCATAAAAGCAAAAACCCTCATGATAGCACCAGCCACGTAGCCAGGAGTTGACATGTATTATGAGTCCGTTTCTGGCTGCTCCCTTCTCTACCTGGTAAAACAGAGGAAAAGACTTCTATGTAGTCTAAATCGACCCTCTTCTACCTTAGAACTATTACCCATTGCCCTGTCGCAGCAGGCACTGCCCTAAGGGCAATGATGCCACGCTTGGTTTGTTCCTGTGAGCTGTCAGCAGGCAGTGCTCGGAGCCAGGCGCTGTTGCCTGCCACGGGGCCTGCACACCCTCATCCCACAGGCAGAGCATTCAGCGGGCCAAAGAGCATGGCATTGGGTGGGTGTATCACATCCCCTACCATGCACGAGCCTCTGGGAAGATCAAACGATACAACGGACTGCTATAAACTACACTGAGAGCCATGGGTGGTGGGACCTTCAAATGCAGGGATGCCCATTTAGCAAAGGCCACTTGGTTAGGTAACATTTGAGGATCTGCTATGGAGCTCTCCCTGCCCAGTGAGAACTTTTCCATACTGTGGAAGGAGATAAAGTCCCCATAGGGCACATGAAGAATATGTTCGGGAAGAAAGTCTGGGTTATTCCTGACACAGGCAAAGGCAATCCTATCCATGGGATTTCTTTTGTTTAGGGCCCTTGGTGCACTTGGTGGGTGATGCGGGAGGATGGGGATGACCAACGTGTTCCTCAAGGGGATTTGATTTTGGTGAGAATGGCCAATGAATCAAATTATATATTTATTGCTAAATTACCACTATATGCCATCACTACTACAGTTGTCGTATGCTCTAGCCATGATATTACAGTGAGAGTGACCCACAGATGATGGGCATGGGCCCTGCCGTCTACACCAGCTGCGAGCTCCAGATGCAGCACGCAACAATTCAACACCACACACCACGTCTCCTGCCGGGAAAGACAGTTACAACAGATGGAGCCCAAAGTCATGGACTAAATGAACTCAAGGGACATTTCAGTGGGATGGGCCATGGACTAGGGGAATGATATCTGTGTGCATATATACATATATCAAAGACAGGAAAATGGTGGTGATTTATGGAAAAGTGTAAGACCTGGGCATGAGGTAGATGGTATAGAATAAGGGGCGGACGCTGTCCTGGTTTTGCCTGGGATAGAGTTAATATCCTTCCTGGTAGCTGCTGTGTTTTGGATTGACTATGAGAATAACATTGCTAACACATATTGTTTTAGTTGTTGCTGGGTGATGCTTATATTGTCACGGACTTTTTCAACTTCCTGTTGAAGGTGGGGGGCCACAGACAAGACAAGCTGGCCAAAGGAATATTCCATCCCATAGACGTCATGCTCAGTATATAAATGGGACTTAGCAGGGGGGCAGGGATCGATGATCACGTCTCCGGACAGGCTGTGGAGTTAATCATTGGGAAGTGACAGCAATTTGCTTTGCATCACTTTATTTTGTTTAGTAGTAGTAGTAGTAGTAGTAGCAGTAATAGTATCTTTTCTGTTACTGTTCTTTTAAACAATATTTATCTCAGCCCATGTCTATTTTTTTTCCCATTTCTCCATTTTCTCCCTATTCTACCTGTGACATCCCATTTCATTTAAGAGCTGTTATCTGACCAGCTACATCTGACTCAGTGTTGTGCAAGGGTCAGACCCAGTAGGATCAAGCCTCAGAAAAAGTAGTATAAACCCAGAAAAATATCAATAAGCAGGATTATGACAAGAGAAAAAATCAGACTCGTGGTCTAAGATAAACTCTGGGCAATGTGCGGAGAAGAGGCGGTAGGTTATTGTCGGTGAAACAGCGTCCATTGGGCCTGTTTCCACAGGGCATCCTTGAGCTCCTGGTTCCGCATGCTGTAGATGAGGGGGTTCACTGCTGGAGGCACCACCGAGTACAGAAATGACACAACCAGGTCCAGAGATGGGGAGGAGATGGAGGGGGGCTTCAGGTGGGCAAACACGGCAGTGCTGACAAACAGGGAGACCACGGCCAGGTGAGGGAGGCACGTGGAAAAGGCTTTGTGCCGTCCCTGCTCAGAGGGGATCCTCAGCACCGCCCTCAAGATCTGCACATAGGACAGCAGAATGAAAACAAAACACACAAATGCTAAACAGGCACTAACCACAATCAGCCCAACTTCCCTGAGGTAGGAGTGTGAGCAGGAGAGCTTGAGGATGTGGGGGATTTCACAGAAGAACTGGTGCAGGGCATTGCCCTGGCAGAGGGGCAGTGAGAATGTGTTGGCCGTGTGCAGCACAGCATAAGGAAAAACACTGCCCCAGACAGCTGCTGCCATGCGGACACAAGCTCTGCTGCCCAGGAGGGTCCCGTAGTGCAGGGGTTGGCAGATGGCAACGTAGCGGTCATAGGTCATGATGGTTAGGAGAAAATAGTCAGCTGAAATAAAAATGAGAAAGAAAAAGACCTGTGCAGCACATCCTGCATAGGAGATGGCCCTGGTGTTCCAGAGGGAGTTGGCCATTGCTTTGGGGAGAGTGGTGGAGATGGAGCCCAGGTCCAGAAGGGAGAGGTTGAGGAGGAAGAAGTACATGGGGGTGTGGAGGCGGTGGTCGCAGGTGATGGCGGTGATGATGAGGCCGTTTCCCAGGAGGGCAGCCAGGTAGATGGCCAGGAAGAGCCCGAAGGTCAAGAGCTGCAGCTCCCGAGTGTCCGCGAATGTCAGGAGGAGGAACTGTGTGATGGAACTGCCATTGGACATTTGCTGTGTCTGGGCAGGGGGACCTGTCCAAGGAGGAAAAGGCAGTGACAAACTGGGAGAGACTTCTCTGAGGAAATCCCAATGCCATTCCTCACAGAAATCCCCCTCCCACAGCTGAATGAGGAATGACCCAGCTCATTCCCAACCCCACAAACTCAATGACACATTCCCTTCAGGTAAAATACTACTTCGTCACCTACTTTCCATGAGGGCACCTCTGGGGCAGGACTCCCAGAGTCAGAGGCAGAAGAGAAGCTGACCCGCACCCCCTCCCCAATTCCTGAGATGCAGAGTTCAATAGAGGGGTGGGGAAACGAGAAGAAATGCGCCTGTGCTCTGAAAAAAGGAAGCGAGGAGAGGGAGTCAGACAGGCGTGCAGTGAAGCCTTCTCCTCAGTGACAGTGTCTCCAGACAGAGACACTGCAGGGCACTTGTTTTTATGTTGTGCATCACTTGTAGGACACAAACACTTCTCCTGGACTGGAGGTGCAGCTGCCGAGAAGGCATCTCGGGCTCTGGACCCTGTGGCTGTGGGGCGGGCGGGAGAGGAGAGCAGAGGCTTGCTGCGGAGAAGTTGTCTGAAGGTGAGGGTATGGCGGGAGGTGCCGGGATCAGGGCAGGGGGGCCCGGGCATGTCTGGCAGCAGCTCCCTCTGTCCCTGCCCATGTCTGGGCTGCCAGGAGCTGCCCCTGCCTGGAGCTGCTTCTCTGCCCCCCGGGTCTCCTCCCTGCCAGTGCCCCAGAGCCCATCCCACCCGCTGTGTGCTCAGCTCTGCCCTGCAGACCCCTCCTGGCAGCACAGCGCTGCCCGGGGGCATCTCTGGGTGTGCGGGGCCTCAGGAGGGGTTCAGGGAAGTGCTATCGAGAACGGGGGTCTCTGTGCCTTCTCCATAAAGGAGAAATCCATTCCCACCTCCCACTGCCCACCCAGCAGCTGAGAGGAGAAATCCCACAGCACAGACTTGTTCCCTTTCAGGGGAAAGGTGCCTCGATGTCCTTCTTCAAAAGGACTCTGTGCAAATGTCCTGGGGGTGATGGGGATCTGGAGCAGCCCTGACCCACACAGGTCCATCTCAGCAACAGAAGGCATCTGCCTTGCTCACAGTCACTCCTTCCACCCACTGCTTCTCCCCACAGAAGCTCCATGGGAGCTCCCCGGGCAGGCGGAGAGCTGACCCTGGCAGAGTCCTTGCCCCGGCACACAGACCCTGGCGTGCAGGGACCCTGCTGGCAAGGACAGCCCTGCCCACCCCTGCCTGCACACGCCTACGCACACCTCCACAACCATCCCCGGCAGAAGGCAGCCCTCGGGCCCTGTCCCTCTCACCGGGCAGCAGGGAAGCCCTGCTCTGGAGCACATCCTCCTCCTCTATAGCAAAGAAACTAAGAGAGTCCTCCTGACAGAGCCCAGCAGCTCTCAGATGGACCAGCTTGAGGAGATCCCTCCAGGAACTGGAGCTGCATTGCCTGGCACCCCGAGACATACCACGCAGAGGGCGGTGAAGATTTCTGCCCCATTGAGCTCTCAGCACCCCCCACTCCCAACTGCCTTTAAGCTCTCTGCCTCGCAGGTCTCCTCTCGCTGCCTGCAGGCAGTGCCCCCAGCCCTGCTCCAGGGCAGAGCTGTCTCTCTGCAGCGCTGCCCGCTTGCCAGGAGCTCCCTCCGTCCCAGCAGCCCAGCCCAGCTCAGCAGCAGAGGACCAGCCCACGGTGGCACTCTCTCTGTCCCCTCTGGGCTCCCTGGAGGTGTCCCTGGGGCTCCAGGGGAACCTACTGGTAAACAGCCTGAAGGAGGCCCTCGTGTTCCCACCCTCAGATGCGGAGAGAGACTTATTTCTAGCTGTTGCGAATTTAAGTCTAAGAGTAACTGTTTTGTTTTAGTATTAGACATGACAGCAGGATAATGCCAGGGAGCAACCTCCTTTTACTCTTTGGAGGGAAGGGATTCAGCTGAGTCAATGGAGGCTTCTCAGCCTGGGTTTGTAGTCCCTGGGGCTACAAGAGCTCCATCCCATGCCCACCACAAACCCTCAGCAGGTGGCATTCCTCTGGCCTCACTTCACATGGGCACAAGAGCAGCTCCTGCATGAGAGCTCCTGGTCTCAGCTCACTTGTGAATGAGTGGAGAGGGAGGGCAGGAGGAAGATGTTCGGACACAGACACCTGGGGACATCTGTGGTGCCAGAGGTGACCAAGAGGCATGTTGGGAACTGCAAGCTCTATTGGAGCAGTTCAGAGAGACAGGGCAGCATCTGGGGGCATCTTGGTGGAGGCTGGGGGGAAATCCCTTTGGCCAACTTCAATGACAGAAGGTGTCCACGTGGAGGACAAGTGCCCCTGTAACTCTTCCTTCTGCCCAGGGCAGCCCATAGAGGGATTCAGCTGACCAAATGGAGTCGTGCGGCACAGGCAGAGTTAAGTTTCTCTCTTCTCCATCAGTTGTCTTTTCCACATGTCCCTGGAGTAGAATGGCAGGTGTCTCACGTGCATCCCTTCATTGCCTGACCTAATTCAGGGCAGCTGAACCTCAATTTAGTTTACAAATTCAGGGCTGTAGTGGTAGGGGAGGTGCCAGGGCTCTCCAGCACAACTGCATGTGCCTGACAGGGACAGCCGAGGTCCTGTACAGGAACTCCATCCCCATCCAGCCTGGCTGTGTGACAGCCATCACCCAGAGCATCTCAGACAGAGTGGGTGCCTTTGGGCCACTGACTGAATCCCACCCCTGCACTGGCACAAGCTCTGTCCCTTTCTCTCTCCAGAGAAACTGGGCAGCGCCTGAACAGCAAGCACATGACACCAGGGTCTCCTCTCATGTTCCTTCACTCTCAAACTATGCTGGTTCTTCTCTCCTGAATTGTTTAGCCATCCCCTTGATGATAGAATCATGGATCAGGCCAATGATTTTCACAGTGGGCCTGAATCACAGCATGTTCACACCAAGGACATTTTCAACACCATCTTGTTCTTCCTCACACCAGCTTCATCTCCACCACAGAGTTTGCTCCCTTTGTGTGCACCTCAGTTCCTCTTCACACTGCCCTTTGCCATCCACTCCAGCATGTCTCTGCTCTGAAGCAAAACCTTTGCGCAACTGAGGTCTTGGGGCCTTGGAAGCAGGTCTTGTGAGTCTGCTCTCAGCCCAAGTGTACCACAGCTGAGGTGCCGCAGCCCAGCCATGCCCCAGGGCCTTCAGCCTGGGCACAGAGAGGAGGGGCTGGAGCTGTGTGTGCCATCTCTTCATTCCACTTGGAGGGAAGAAGAGCTGAGGGGTGTTTGGACATCTTCCATGACTGGGGTGCTGTGATGGGTGGGTGCAGGATGATCAGGAGGCCAGAAATTTTGAGAGAGGCTTGCCCTCAGGGTGAAGGACCTGCTTAGATTTGTGGAGCTCCTCTAGGTGATAAATAAGCTGGGTGAACCAGTAAGGGTCAGAAAAGAGACTGGTAAGGGTTACATTGTGGTGGGAGACAACAAACCTATTTACATCACCCTGTCAACTTTAATTGCCCTGGCATTCACTGGAAGGGGACCACAACTGCATGCAAACTGTCCTGGAGGCTTCTCGAGAATATTGGTCAAGACACAGCTGAGGACCCCAGTCTTTATAGCACAGCTGCCAGATCGGCCAACAATGGTAATGCTCATCTGCATCTGTTAATTTCCATGAAGGTAGAGCTGGACATGGACATGTAAAGAATGTCAGCTTTGGCTATCATGTCCATGAAATAGTGGGGTCTCTCCTCCCAAAAGGAAGGAGAATAGAAGAATGTAGATGCTAGACCTCAGAGGAGCAGCCTTTGGCCTCGTCTTGTGACTTTTAGTCGGGGAGCACATGTGAGCAGCACAGAAGGGCAGCAGAGCTCAGTATACCTCATCTGCAAGGACAGCATGTGTCAAGTATGAGAGTGTAGTCATACCAATAGTCAGAAAAAAACAAGCCCAGCTGTCAGGAGAGGAGCTTGGGGAAACAGAAAATTCATGGGGAAGCTCCATAGAGAAAATGAAACATGTGAGATGAGGAGGCATGTGTTAAAACAAAGGAAGAATTCAGAAATACGGTTGGTTTTAGAAAAGCCACAGGTCCTATAGAGCTGACACTTGCACAGAAGTTCAAGGGCATAAGGATGAGCTGTTACTACTCCAGGAACTTTGAAAGAATTGAACATAGTGTGTGACCACTGCTGAATTCGGTAAGAGCATGTGTAGATCCAAGTTTTTCTCTGTTCTCTTCTCTCCTCCTTCTTCACCAGCAAGGCCTCCCAGTTCCATGTGCCTAAGAGGCAAATCCCCATGCAAAACCCAGCAGTGGATGGAGATCAAGTCTGGGGATACTTAGCTAAGGTCAACCCTTAGTAGTCCATTGGACCAGATGGGATGAATCTAAAGATGTTGGGAGAGCAGCCCAATGTCACAAGAGGGCTGCTGTGATACATTTTGGAAGGTCATCATGACTGAAGAATCCACACGCATTGTCGGGAAGTCACAGGCATTGGCAAAGCCCCAGAAAACCCCAGTGCTGGCAGGAAGGAAGCAGGCACAGGAGTAGGAGTGTGTAGCTGTGGTGGGGACGGCCAAGGACCTTGGTGGGGCTTTGACACCCAAACAGAACTGAGAGCCTTGTCTGCTTAGCTATGGCTTCTGTCTCTCCCACTGTGCTCCACGAGAGGACACCAGATTCTGACAGCTCCAGTGCATTTTTTCTCCTCACCTGCCCTCCACAGAGCCTGGGACGTGCGCTACTGCTGATCTGCACCTGGTGTTACACATTCCCACATTGCATTGCCCCCAGGAAGTGCCAAGAGTATTTCAAGAGGCCAAGGATACCCCTTCCCAGGGGATGGGGCTCTGGGCTTGACCATTCTGCTTGGTGAAGCACATCAAGGGCTTTCACAGGGGTCTTCACATTTAAATTTCCTCCTGTACCAAGTGCCTTCGACTTCCTGCTTTACAAGTCCCCAGAGACAGGTGCTTTGTCTGCTCATTCCCTCCATGGTCTCTTCAGTGAGGGACGTCAGCAGGGCCTGCCAACACCCTCAGAAACCTGCAGGTTTGCTGCTTCTCCAGAAGCTTGGTCAGTCTTTCAGGATCTGCAGTTCAGGAACTCGGCACCAGAGGGCTCATTCCCACAAAAAACACCCGAAGGAACCAAGTCGGGGCCTAAATTTCCTTTAGTCTTCAGTTCTGCTGTGGCTCATTAAAGAGATTTTGGGAGTGTAGTCAAAGTGAAAAGATGTCAAAGCAGAGAGACAAAGGGAAGAAAAGGTTTGATTTTAACTAGCCAGTTTTGCATTAATGCCAATGCGTTTGGCTTAGAGGAATGACTTCAAGTAGAGTCGGCACCACCCAGAGCCATATGGATGGACTGGCACAGCCCCCGCACCATCCCTTGCAGGAGGCACCCCCCCTCTCCTAGGCTGAGGCGTGCATTCAAGATGCAAACCTCTGATGTGCCCACTTGTCACAGGCCTCCCGACAGAGGCTGACTCGTTCCCCATGACCCTCCAAGCCTGCATCAGCTCATTGGGCTTTTGCTCCCCAGCACTGCAACTCTCCAGCCCATGGCAGCTTTGGCTTTGACACCCTCCCTCCATGCTGGGCCAAGGGTTCCCAGTTCCTCCTTGGCAGCTGCCCCTGCTTCCACCTCCTGCCTGCTGCCTTTTGGCCCTGGCGCTCACTCACTTTACACCAGCAGCCTCCTCAGAGGGATGTTTCTCTTCATGGCTCTTCAGAGAGATCCTTCCTGCCCTTGGAGGAGGCTGTCCTGTAAGGCCTATGAGATTCCCTGAGCTCCTTCACCCTTCAGAGCTGCTTCCCAGGGCACCGCTTGTGTCAGTCTCCCACACACGTCAAAGTCGTCTTCTCTGGAGCCTGCCCATATGTGCTCCGCTGCTGGCCTTCCTCACTCCACTTTGGCACCTGGGACACCACTATTTGCTGGTCACGACAGCCAAGGCTCACACGGATGATCACATCCTGACCAGCTCTTCCATGTTGGCCAGTACCTGGGCTAGGTGAGCATCACCCTTCCTGGCCCACCTGGCAGCTGTGTTAAGAAGTCATCCCAAGATCCTCCAGACTGTTGGCACCCTGTTGCTTTGCCTGGCCACTGAATGCCAGGATACTTACGGTTCTTCATGCGAACCTGCTCATGAACCTGGAGACTTCTCTGGGTAGATGTCAGAAGAGTTTCAAAGGTCCCTTATGGAGGCTGAGTGCCTTTCTTGCTGGGATCATCACAGAGCAGCACCTCCTGGTGAAAAAACACCCTTGGATGCAAACTCTCTGGTCCTACACACTGGTAAGTGTGCAGTTGGCTCATGTGAACCCTGGCTTGTTCCCCATCCACTGCTGGTTGTTCTCCTCCGGAATCCAGCCTCAAAGCACAAAGGCCTGGGAGACCTTGCTGGTGGTTACTGAGGAAAAGAGGACATCAAGTATCTCAGATCTATCTACACCTACTCCTACTAAATTCAGCAGTGCTGCTACATTATCCCTTGGGCTTCTTTAACTGTTCCCGAAGTAGCAAAAGCTCATCTTGGTGCACTGGAATTCTTTTTGAGTTTCAATTGAGTTTTGATGTGGACCATTGCTGGGCCTGGATGATGCTCTCCTTTAGGACAAGATGTATCCGGGCACACTTTTCAAGTTATTGGTCTTTTCATTGACTGTATCACCAAGGGAGTGAGTGAAGATGCCTGTGCGATGCGCTTCATGTCCATGCAATGTGTGCCGCTGTGGGATAGAGAAGGGTCAGACCTTGCCTCTGAACAGATCTGGTGACTGATGCCTCTGAGTGACGGCATCAGACAACAGAACAGACACCAAATAGCACTCTCTGCAATGCTGTCTGGGGCATCTGTGATGCATCCACCCTCAATGGGAACTCTTTTCTTGTATGTCCCGTGTGGCCCATGCCAGGCTTGTCATCTCATGTAGCTCTCTGGGCCCAGGTTTGAACATGAAATTGAGTAGCTGCCCTGAATTCTGTCAGGCAATGTGGGGCTGAACAGGGGAACAATGCCATTATTGTCACTGCAGATCTCTATGATTAGAGAGAGAACACAGAAAAGAATATAGGAGTTCTCTATCATAGGTTCTATGATTCTGTGGTTCTGTGAAAGGGCGGTCGATTGGAAGCTTGCTGAACACCTGGGGTCAGAAGGTTGTGTCCAGAGATACGCAATCCAGCTACAGGTCATTTACTACGTCTGTACGTGGGGAGTCGACACTGGGACCAACACTCTTTAACAACTTGGTTAATGGCCTGGATGGTGGGGCAGAGTTCACCCTCAGCGGGTTGCAGATGATATGAAACTGAGAGGAGCTGCTGCTACACAAGATGGTTGTGCTGCCCTTCTGAGGGACCTCAGCAGGCTGGAGAAAGGAGCAGAGGGGAACTTCACCGAGTTCAACAAGGGGAAATGCCCAGGCAGCAGTAACACCATTCAGCAGTACATGTTGTAAAATCATAGAATCATAGAATTGCTGAGGTTGGAAGGGACCTTTAAGGTCATCAAGTCCAACCATTACCCTACCCTGACAAAAACCACTTCTAAACCATGTCCCTAAGTACAACATCTACTCTTTTTTTAATCACCTCCAGGAATAGTGAATCCACCGCCTCCCTGGGCAGCCTAATGCAATGTTTAATAACCCGTTCAGTGAAAAAGTGTTTCCTAATATTCAATCTAAACCTCCCCTGACATAACTTGAACCCATTTCCTCTGGTCCTACCACTTGTCACCAGGGAGAAGAGGTCAGCCCCCACCTCTCTACAACCTCCTTTCAGGTAGTTGTAGAGGGTGATAAGGTCTCCCCTCAGCCTCCTCCATGCTAAACAACCCAAATTCCCTCAGTCGTTCCTCATAAGATTTGTCCTCCAGACCCCTCACCAGTTTCGTTGCCTTTCTCTGGACATGCTACAACACCTCAATGTCCTTCTTGTAGTGAGGGCCCCAAAACTGAACGCAGTACTCGAGGTGGGGTCTCACTGGGCCGAGTACAGGGGGATGATCACCTCCCTAGTCATGCTCACCAAACCATTCTTGATACAGGCCAGGATGCCATTGGCCTTCTTGGTCACCTGCGCACACTGCCGGCTCATATTCAACTGTCTGTCCACCAACACCCCCAGGTAATTTTCTGCCGGGCAGCTTTCCAGACACTCCGCCCCCATCCTGTAGTTCTGCATGGGGCTGTTGTGACCCAAGTGCAGAACCCGGCACTTGGCCTTGTTGAACCTCACACCATTGGCCTCGACCCATCAGTTCAGCCTGTCCAGATCCCTCTGCAGAGCCAACCTACCCTCAAGCAGATCAGCACGCCCCCCCAGTTTAATGTCATCTGCGAACTTTCTGAGGGTGCATTCAATCCCCTCATCCAGATCATTGATAAAGATATTAAAGAGAACCGGCCCCAGCACCGAGCCCTGGGGTATACCACTGGATTGAACTCCATTTACCACCACTCTCTGGACATGGCCATCCAGATGGTTTTTTACCCAGCGAAGATTACACCTGTCCAGGCCATGAGCAGCCAATTTCTCCAGGAGAATGCTGTGGGAAACGGTGTCAAAATCTTTGCTAAAATCCAGGTAGATTACATCCACAGCTTTTCCCTCATCCGCTCATCCAGCTCATCAAGAGCGCATCTCCAGAAATCGAGAAGAGCACAGAGGCACAGTGGCAGATGGAATCCCCAATTACAGACTCCTGAGGAAGGAACATCTCAGCTCAGCTCCTTCCAGAGCTGCCCTGGAACAGCCATCAGCCCTAGGTGTGAAACCCAACAAGATGAATCAAAGAGAGCAGCTGTCTGGATCACCATTTGGACTACGGGGATTGTTGCCTAGGGCTGTAGGACACATTATGGGTACGCTTCTTTTGATGCAACCCAGGATGTGGTTGGCTTTCTGGGCTGCAAGTGCACATGCCCCACTATGTCCCAGTATGTAGCCTCAGCAAGTCCATGCTGACTGCATTTGGACACATTCTTCTCTTTTTGGTGCCCAGAAATGTCACAAAAGAGGACAATGACTCATGGCACACTCCTCAGCAATCTGAGTTTGAACAGCCAGTGGTTCCCTGAGTTGCACTTTTGGCCTTGGTCAAATTTGGGTCCAACACTTGATTGTCCTCTCTCACGAGACTTCTACCAATCCAATGGCCTTTCAAAAATTATATTCCACAGAAGTATAGATCTTCCCCTGTGACTTCATTGCCACTATTCTGCCTGTTAATAAAGTGGTTTGAATGTCTCTCATCTTTCAGACCTGTATCACCTGTTTATATACAATGACCATTTCTAAAGTCAGCTTTTCAGATGCAGACTGTCTCGACAAAGGCCTTTTCTATTGCACTCCACTTTTCTCCTGCCCTTCCTCTTTGGTCACTCAGATTCCTGTCACCTATCCAGCTGCTGCTTTGAGCTTCAGGGAGTTACAAGTTTGGCTGTCTTTCCATCGTCTAATTATCTCCTTTAGCCAAGTCTGTAACTACGTTTATATCTCTCTTTTTGTACCTGTCCATCTAAAGCATTTCTGATAAGATCATCCCTTGTAGCAAAGCAACCTCATTAGAGGCAGCTTGTCCTGAGCATCTGGTTGCAGAGGGTGTTTTATTGTTTATCAAACTTGATCATGCTTTACTTTTCTCTGCTTGCAAAGAGGAAAACTCCTCCTGTGCCTGGGTGCAGCCAGGTCTCTGAGGAGCGCACGAGGGAGATGGTGCAATGGAGCTGTAACACCCAGCTGCAGACTTCAGTGGAGAAGTCTGAGATAAGGAAAAGTGATGCAAATCCCAGTTGGCCAATGACAGGGATGGTGAGAAAGGGGAGGTGAGGAGCAAGGCTGTCCATACAGTCTCAGACCTCAGGGGATTGCTTTTCCTGGCTGTCCAGACCTCCTGAGGAGACCCTCTGCATCAATATCAACTGCTGACTGCTTCTATCACCTCTTCTCTAACTGAACTGTTGATAAAAAAACCCTTTGAAATAAAAAAAAATAATATTTTCTATTAGGTTCTCTTTAAAATCTTCCTTCTATATTATAGTATGAAAGAACTCCAATTAGCTCTATTGAAGACTTGAAGCAAATTACAGGGAGAGAAATAGCTCATTAGGGCTTTCTGTACCTTAACGAGCCCCATGGTGTATTTGACCCTGACTCCATAAACCTCAGACACTGAGAGGAGACTGAACAAAGTGCTCCAGAAGTCCAAGTCAGAAGCAAAGTACCTTGAAGCCTTGATTGGCCCCACTGAGGGTCGTTACTGCCAAAGCCTCCCCATGGGCTCGTTAGAGGAGATAACTGGAGGCTGTGGCTGCAGGTAGGCAAAGGCACTGGGCAGGTGGCTGTAATGCTGAGGAACCCCTTGGCTTGGTTGATGCAGCAGAAAAGCCAACCCCTGACCCCCAGGCCCTGGGAAGGCAGGTCCTGCCCCTCACTGGTGGCTCAGGGCTCTTCCTGGGGGCCGTGGGGTGTGAGGGTGAGTGAGGCTGAGTGTAGGAAAACCGCACACCACCTCCCGGCTTCCCCGAGCAATGGGGAAGAAGAAACCAAGTCCAGAGCCTCACCATAAAGTTGTGCCTGTGTTATGGTTTGAGAAATCCCTCACAATTTATTGTCATTTAGACAATCACTCTGTCACCCCATGACCCCTGCCCACCCAGGAAGGGGAATCAGACAAAAAACAAGCAAACACATGGGTGGAAATGTCAACAGATTTAATAGACAAAGATTGGATAATTTACATTACTAACACCAAAGAACCAATATGGATCCAGATACCAATACAAAATATACAAAGACTACACTCAGCCAACGATATCAGTCGGAAGCTGTGCACTCCCAGCAGTGGACAGTAAATGTGGGACACGGTGAGCGCTACGGCTTCGGGAGGAGCGGAAGGTCTCAGGGATTTGTCACTGGGGCAAGAAGTTCTCAGGAGGGCAGCCATCAAGGGAGAGAATGAACTTTGCATCAAACTTTCTAATCTGTATTGAATGTGACGACGCTCATGGTATGAAATAACCGTGGTGGCAGCTTGGGTCGAGTGCTGAGGTCTCCCTCCTGAGGTCCCCGCACCGGGCGAGCTCGAAAACGCTGAGACCTCGAAACCCACACACCACAGCTGGCTATAAAGTAAATATAGTCACAAATTCAGACACTAGAGTCCTCTAAAAGTGCAGTCTCACTCAAATTACTGTTATATTTGTCTTCTAATGTATATATACACACACACGCAAAAATATAATTCTCTAAAGCGATGAACTATTCCTTTAAGAGGTCTGTTGAATTTCTGTAGTTCAAAACGAGGAGTCCCATCTATCGTAATTGTCAGCAGAACTGCTACCCTGGACTTCAAGAGGGCAGACTTGGGGCTTTTCAGGAGCCTGGTTGACAAAGTCCCCTGGGAGGCAGTCCTCCAGGGCAAAGGAGCCCAGGAAGCCTGCATGTTTTTCAAGAAGGAAGTCTTAAAGGCGCAGGAGCAGGCTGTCCCCCTGTGCCAAAAGACAAGCCGTTTGGGAAAAAGACCGGCCTGGCTGAACGGGGAGCTAGGGTTGCAACGTAGGGAGAAAAAGAGGATTTATGGCCTTTGGAAGGGCAGGCCACCCAGGAGGACTACAAAGAGGTAGTGAGGCTATGTAGGGAGAAAATTAGAAGGACCAAAGCCCAGCTAGAACTAAACCTGGCTTCTGTTGTCAAGGGCAACAAAAACAGGTTCTATAAATGTATTAGCAATAAAAAGAAAACGGAGGATAAGCTCTGTCCTCTAGTAGATGGGACCAGTAACATAGTGACCAAGGATGAGGAAAAGGCTGAGGTACTTTATGCCATCTTTGCCTCAGTCTTCAGCAGTAGAACCAGTTGTTCTCTAAGTGCCCAGACCCTTGAGATGGAAGACAGGGATGGGGAGCAGAATGAAGCCCCTGTAATCCAAGGGGAAATGGTGAGGGACCTGCTTCAGCACCTGGAGGTACACAAATCTATGGGGCTGGATGGGATCCACCCAAGGGTACTGAGGGAGCTGGCGGAAGTGCTCACCGGCCCACTGTGCATCATTTATGAGAAGTCCTGGCTAACCAGGGAGGTCCCAGCTGACTGGAGGTTGGCAAATGTGACAGCCATCCACAAGAAGGGCAGGAAGGAGGATCCAGGGAACTACAGGCCAGTCAGTCTGACCTCGGTGCCTGGGAAGGTCATGGAACAGATCATCCTCAGGGCCATTACATGGCACATGCAGGAGAATAGGGTGAACAGGCCCAGTCAGCATGGGTTTGTGAAAGGCAGGTCATGCCTGACAAAACTCATCTCCTTCTATGACAAGGTGACCCACTTAGTGGATGAGGGAAAAGCTGTGGATGTAATCTACCTGGATTGTAGCAAAGCTTTTGACACCGTTTCCCATAGCATTCTCCTGGAGAAGTTGGGTGCTCATGGCCTGGACCAGGTGTACTCTTCGCTGGGTAAAAAACCATCTGGATGGCCGTGCCCAGAGAGTGGTGGTGAATGGAGTTCAATGCAGTTGGTGTCCGGTCACAAGGGTTGTATCCCAGGTCTTGGTGCTGGGGCCGGTTCTCTTTAATATCTTTATCAATGATCTGGATGAGGGGATCGAATGCACCCTCAGTAAGTTCGCAGATGACATTAAACTAGGTGGGCGTGCTGATCTGCTTGAGGGTAGGTTGGCTCTGCAGAGGGATCTGGACAGGCTGGACTGATGGGCCAAGGCCAATGGTGTTAGGTTCAACCAGTCCAAGTGCCAGGTCCTGCACTTGCATCACAACAACCCCATGCAGCACTACAGGATTGGGGCGGAGTGGCTTGAAAGCTGCCCGGCAGAAAAGGACCTGGGGGTGTTTGTGGACAGTCAACTGAATATGAGCCACCTCTTCTCCCTGGTGACAAGGGATAGGACAAGAGGAAATGGGATCAAGTTATGCCAGGCAAGGTTTAGATTCGATATTAGGAAACACTTTTTTCACTGAAAGGGTTATCAAGCATTGGAATAGGCTGCCCAGGGAGGTGGTGGTTTCACCATCTCTGGAGATGTTTAAAAAAAGGGGAGATGCGGTACTTAGGGACATGGTTTAGAAATGGTTTTTGTCAGGGTAGGTTAATGGTTGGACTTGACAACCTTAAAGGTCCCTTCCAACCTCAGCAATTCTATGATTCTATGATTCTACAACAGGTACTGCTGAATGGTGTTACTGCTGCCTGGGCTTTTCCCCTTGTTGAACCCAGTGAAGTTCCCCTCTGCTCCTTTCTCCAGCCTGCTGAGGTCCCTCGTTACCAGGAAATAGTGGCATCCCAGGTGCCAAAGAGGAGTGAGGAAGGCCAGCAGCAGAGCACAGATGGGCAGGCTCCACGGAAGATGACTTTCATGTGCGTGGGAGACTGATACAAGCGGTGCCCTGGGAAGCAGCTCTGAAGGGTGAAGGAGCTCAGGGAATCTCATAGGCCTTACAGGACAGCCTCCTCCAAGGGCAGAAAGGTTCTCTCTGAATAGCCATGAAGAGAAACATGCCTCTGAGGAGGCTGCTGGTGTAAAGTGAGTGAGCGCCAGGGCCAAAAGGCAGCAGGCAGGAGGTGGAAGCAGGGGCAGCTGCCAAGGAGGAACTGGGAACCCTTGGCCCAGCATGGAGGGAGGGTGTCAAAGCCAAAGCTGCCATGGGCTGGAGCATTGCAGTGCTGGGGAGCAAAAGCCCAATGAGCTGATGCAGGCTTGGAGGGTCATGGGGAATGAGTCAGCCTCTGCCGGGAGGCCTGTGACAAGTGGGCACTGCAGAGGTTTGCATCTTGAATGCATGCCTCAGCCTAGGAGAGGGGGGGTGCCTCCTGCAAGGGATGGTGCGGGGGCTGTGCCAGTCCATCCATATGGCTCTGGATGGTGCCGACTCTACTTGAAGTCATTCCTCTAAGCCAAACGCATTGGCATTAATGCAAAACTGGCTAGTTAAAATCAAACCTTTTCTTCCCTTTGTCTCTCTGCTTTGACATCTTTTCACTTTGACTACACTCCCAAAATCTCTTTAATGAGCCACAGCAGAACTGAAGACTAAAGGAAATTTAGGCCCCGACTTGGTTCCTTCGGGTGTTTTTTGTGGGAATGAGCCCTCTGGTGCCGAGTTCCTGAACTGCAGATCCTGAAAGACTGACCAAGCTTCTGGAGAAGCAGCAAACCTGCAGGTTTCTGAGGGTGTTGGCAGGCCCTGCTGACGTCCCTCACTGAAGAGACCATGGAGGGAATGAGCAGACAAAGCACCTGTCTCGGGGACTGGTAAAGCAGGAAGTCGAAAGCACTTGGTACAGGAGGAAATTTAAATGTGAAGACCCCTGTGAAAACCCTTGATGTGCTTCACCAAGCAGAATGGTCAAGCCCAGAGCCCCATCCCCTGGGAAGGGGTATCCTTGGCCTGTTAAAATACTCTTGGCACTTCCTGGGGGCAATGCAATGTGGGAATGTGTAACACCAGGTGCAGATCAGCAGTAGCGCACGTCCCAGGCTCTGTGGAGGGCAGGTGAGGAGAAAAAATGCACTGGAGCTGTCAGAATCTGGTGTCCTCTCGTGGCACACAGTGGAAGAGACAGAAGCCATAGCTAAGCAGACAAGGCTCTCAGTTCTGTTTGGGTGTCAAAGCCCCACCAAGGTCCTTGGCCGTCCCCACCACAGCTACACACTCCTACTCCTGTGCCTGCTTCCTTCCTGCCAGCACTGGGGTTTTCTGGGGCTATGCCAATGCCTGTGATTTCCCGACAATGCATGTGGATTCTTCAGTCATGATGACCTTCCAAAATGTATCACAGCAGCCCTCTTGTGACATTGGGCTGCTCTCCCAACATCTTTAGATTCATCCCATCTGGTCCAATGGACTACTAAGGGTTGACCTTAGCTAAGTATCCCCAGACTTGATCTCCATCCACTGCTGGGTTTTGCATGGGGTTTTGCCTCTTAGGCACATGGAACTGGGAGGCCTTGCTGGTGAAGAAGGAGGAGAGAAGAGAACACAGAAAAACTTGGATCTACACATGCTCTTAGCGAATTCGGCAGTGGTCACACACGATGTTCAATTCTTCTTTCAAAGTTCCTGGAGTAGTAACAGCTCATCCTTATGCCCTTGAACTTCCGTGCAAGTGTCAGCTCTATAGGACCTGTGGCTTTTCTAAAACCAACTGTATTTCTGAATTCTTCCTTTGTTTTAACACATGCCTCCTCATCTCGCATGCTTCATTTTCTCTGTGAATTTTCTGTTTCCCCAAGCTCCTCTCCTGACAGCTGGGCTTGTTTTTTTCTGACTATTGGTATGACTACACTCTCATACTCGACACATGCTGTCCTTGCAGATGAGGTATACTGAGCTCTGCTGCCCTTCTGTGCTGCTCACATGGGCTCCCCGACTAAAAGTCACAAGACGAGGCCAAAGACTGCTCGTCTGAGGTCTAGCATCTACACTCTTCTATTCTCCTTCCCTCTGGGGGGACAGGCCCCACTATTTCATGGATATGATAGCCAAAGCTGACATTCTTTTGACGTTCATGTCCAGCTCTACCTTCTTTGAAATTAACAGATGCAGATGAGCATTACCATTGTTGGCCAATCTGGCAGCTGTGCTATGAAGACTGGGGTCCTCAGCTGTGTCTTGACCAATATTCTCGAGAAGCCTCCAGGACAGTTTGCATGCAGTTGTGATCCCCTTCCAGTGAATGCCAGGGCAATTAAAGTTGACAGGGTGATGTAAATAGGTTTGTTGTCTCCCACCACAATGTAACCCTTACCAGTCTCTTTTCTGACCCTTACTGGTTCACCCAGTTTATTTATCACCTAGAGGAGCTCCACAAATCTAAGCAGGTTCTTCACCCTGAGTGCAAGCCTCTCTCAAAATTTCTGGCCTCCTGATCATCCTGCACCCACCCATCACAGCAGCCCAGTCATGGGAGATGTCCAAACACCCCTCAGCTCTTCTTCCCTCCAAGTGGAATGAAGAGATGGCACACACAGCTCCAGCCCCTCCTCTCTGTGCCCAGGCTGAAGGCCCTGGGAAATGGCTGGGCTGCGGCACCTGAGCTGTGGCACACTTGGGCTGAGAGCAGACTCGCAAGACGTGCTTCCAAGGCCCCAAGACCTCAGTTGCGCAAAGGATTTGCTTCAGAGCAGAGACATGCTGGAGTGGATGGCAAAGGGCAGTGTGAAGAGGAACTGAGGTGCACACAAAGGGAGCAAACTCTGTGGTGGAGATGAAGCTGGTGTGAGGAAGAACAAGATGGTGTTGAAAATGTCCTTGGTGTGAACATGCTGTGATTCAGGCCCACTGTGAAAATCATTGGCCTGATCCATGATTCTATCATCAAGGGGATGGCTAAACAATTCAGGAGAGAAGAACCAGCATAGTTTGAGAGTGAAGGAACACGAGAGGAGACCATGGTGTGATGTGCTTGCTGTTCAGGTGCTGCCCAGTTTCTCTGGAGAGAGAAAGGGACAGAGCTTGTGCCAGTGCAGGGGTGGGACTCAGTCGGTGGCCCAAAGGCACCCACTCTGTCTGAGATGCTCTGGGTGATGGCTGTCACACAGCCAGGCTGGATGGGGACGGGGTTCCTGTACAGGACCTCGGCTGTCCCTGTCAGGCACATGCAGTTGTGCTGGAGAGCCCTGGCACCTCCCCTACCACTACAGCCCTGAATTTGTAAACTGAATTGAGGTTCAGCTGCCCTGAATTAGGTCAGGCAATGAAGGGATGCACGTGAGACACCTGCCATTCTACTCCAGGGACATGTGGAAAAGACAACTGATGGAGAAGAGAGAGACTTAACTCTGCCCATGCCGCACGACTCCATTTGGTCAGCTGAATCCCTCTATGGGCTGCCCTGGGCAGAAGGAAGAGTTACAGGGGCACATGTCCTCCACGTGGACACCTTCTGTCATTGAAGTTGGCCAAAGGGATTTCCCTCCAGCCTCCACCAAGATGCCCCCAGGTGCTGCCCTGTCTCTCTGAACTGCTCCAATAGAGCTTGCAGTTCCCAACATGCCTCTTGGTCACCTCTGGCACCACAGATGTCCCCAGGTGTCTGTGTCCGAACATCTTCCTCCTGCCCTCCCTCTCCACTCATTCACAAGTGAGCTGAGACCAGGAGCTCTCATGCAGGAGCTGCTCTTGTGCCCATGTGAAGTGAGGCCAGAGGAATGCCACCTGCTGAGGGTTTGTGGTGGGCATGGGATGGAGCTCTTGTAGCCCCAGGGACTACAAACCCAGTCTGAGAAGCCTCCATTGACTCAGCTGAATCCCTTCCCTCCAAAGAGTAAAAGGAGGTTGCTCCCTGGCATTATCCTGCTGTCATGTCTAATACTAAAACAAAACAGTTACTCTTAGACTTAAATTCGCAACAGCTAGAAATAAGTCTCTCTCCGCATCTGAGGGTGGGAACACGAGGGCCTCCTTCAGGCTGTTTACCAGTAGGTTCCCCTGGAGCCCCAGGGACACCTCCAGGGAGCCCAGAGGGGACAGAGGCAGTGCCAGCGTGGGCTGGTCCTCTGCTGCTGAGCTGGGCCGGGCTGCTGGGACGGAGGGAGCTCCTGGCAAGCGGGCAGCGCTGCAGAGAGACAGCTCTGCCCAGGAGCAGGGCTGGGGGCACTGCCTGCAGGCAGAGAGGGGAGACCTGCGAGGCAGAGAGAGCTTAAAGGCAGTTGGGAGTGGGGGGTGCTGAGAGTTCACTGGGGCAGAAATCTTCACCGCCCTCTGCGTGGTAAGTCTCAGGGTGCCGGGCAATGCAGCTCCAGTTCCTGGAGGGATCTCCTCAAGCTGGTCCATCTGAGAGCTGCTGGGCTCTTTCAGGAGGACTCTCTCAGTTTCTGTGCTGTAGAAGAGGAGGATGTGCTCCAGAGCAGGGCTTCCCTGCTGCCCGGTGAGAGGGAGAGGGCCCGAGGGCTGCCTTCTGCTGGGGATGATTGTGGAGGTGTGCGTAGGGGTGTGCAGGCAGGGTTGTGCAGTGCTGTCCTTGCCATCAGGGTCCCTGCACCCCGGGGCTGTGTGCCGGGGCAGGGACTCTGCCGCCTGCCAGGGTCAGCTCTGCGCCTGCCCGGGGAGCTCCCACGGAGCTTCTTTGGGGAGAAGCAGTGGGTGGAAGGAGCGACCTCTGGCAGGTCATGGTCCTACTGCTGTTGAGAGGGTGCTGCGTGTTTCAGGGCTGCTCACAGCTGTAGATCACTGCAGGACATTCCCAGGGAACGTTTCAAGAACCACAGCAAGGCAGGGGCGACCTGAAAGGAAAGGGTACTGTTCATCCACTCTTCTAGTCTGGGTTCTCTGTGTGGGCAATGGGACATAGAATTTCATCACTCAGTGCAGGAGGAGGCACTCAACTCCCAGTCTGTTTCCCTTAGTGGTGAATAAACCGTGTGGTGTCAGGAATCACCAATCCGTGGCTCACAGGCAGCATCAGTGTGGCTTTTGCAGCCCCGGAGGTGTCTGCGCTGTCCCTACGGGAGACTGCCCAGCCAGAGCTGGCCCTGGGCAGTGCCCTGCTGCTGGGAGGGGGCTGCAGGGCAGAGCTGAGCACACAGCGGGTGGGATGGGCTCTGGGAGCACTGGCAGGGGGAGACCTGGGCACAGAGCAACAGCTCCTGGCAGGGACAGCTCCAGGCAGCAGAGAGCTCCTCCACCCTTCTGCATCCCTCTGTGCTCAGCTGCACCAGGAGAGAAAAAACTGTGTGGAGAAATGGGCTTTGAAACTGCACTCTCAAAAAAGTCTCTTCTTATTTGTTTTCTTCAAGTACATTTTTAGGGAGACCATTCTCCCATGGAGGCAGGCGTAAGGAGGGCTACATGTGTAGAGACCAGCAGGTCACTAGTGGGCAAACCAGCGCTCCCAACTCTGCTCTAGGGCACACAAAGCCCTTTTGTCCCTCAGGGCTCAGCAGGGTTCAGGCTAAAAGGATGGGAAAGAGAAGGATTTCTACCCCTTCAAAGGAAGGGCCCTCAACAGCAAAATCTGAATTAAATTCTTACAAAGAAAGAGAAGTCATTTTGGAGGAATCTTTTAGGAAAAAGCACAGGAAAGGCTCAAAGAAGTCTGCCTTAACTTGTCAATGTCTTCCACTCCATCAGCAGGTCCCTGTGCCCAGAGTGAACAGCAAATGTCCAACAGCAGCTCCATCACCCACTTTCTCCTCCTGGCGTTTGCAGACACTCGGGAGCTGCAGCTCTTGACCTTCGGGCTCTTCCTGGGCATCTACCTGGCTGCCCTCCTGGGAAACGGCCTCATCATCACTGCCATCACCTGCGACCACCGCCTCCACACCCCCATGTACTTCTTCCTCCTCAACCTCTCCCTCATAGACCTGGGCTCCATCTCCACCACTCTCCCCAAAGCCATGGCCAATTCCCTCTGGGACACAAGGGACATCTCCTTTTTGGGATGTGCTGCACAGGTTTTTATGCTTTTCTTCTTGCTTGGAGCAGAGTGTGCCCTTCTCACTGTCATGGCCTATGACCGCTACGTTGCCATCTGCCAACCCCTGCACTACGGGACCCTCCTGGGCAGCAGAGTTTGTGTCCGCATGGCAGCAGCTGTCTGGGCCAGTGGGTTTCTCAGTGCTGTGCTGCACACGGCCAATACATTTTCACTGCCCCTCTGCCAGGGCAATGCCCTGCACCAGTTCTTCTGTGAAATCCCCCACATCCTCAAGCTCTCCTGCTCAGACTCCTACCTCAGGGAAGTTGGGCTTCTTACATTAAATTGTTTTTTAGCTTTTGGGTGTTTTGTTTTCATTGTGGTATCCTATGTGCAGATCTTGAGGGCGGTGCTGACGATGCCCTCTGAGCAGGGACGGCACAAAGCCTTTTCCACGTGTGTCCCTCACCTGGCCGTGGTCTCCCTGTTTGTCAGGCACTGGAGTTTTTGCCTACCTGAAGCCCCCCACC